>NC_084762.1:79106932-81871932 GCF_028858725.1 Colius striatus
TGGGGTTGGACTAGATGATCTTTCGAGGCCCCTTCCATCCCTTAAGATTCTGCAAATCTGTGATTTTTGCAGTTGTTCAGTATGTTGACTCTCTAGATTCCCTACTCAGTATCTACCACAGCTTTTTCTTCCTCGTTTGGGCAACGTGTAGGCAGTTTAGAGTGGAAAAGGTTGAGGAGCTCCTCCTCTGTCTACCTCCCAGTCTAGCAGATAGGACACACACATAGAGAGCAGGAGACCTTGCAACAACCCCCTGTGCTGAATCATGCAGCAGGAGGACAGGAACTTGGATCCTTCACAACCCATGTGCATGTTATTAACTACTGGGTTGGAGAGGACAAGCAGGGGAAAGCTGGCAGCACTACATGCTTTCCCTGCTCCTGTGCATTTAGCCTCTTCTCTTCTCTTCTCTTCTCTTCTCTTCTCTTCTCTTCTCTTCTCTTCTCTTCTCTTCTCTTCTCTTCTTCTCTTCTCTTCTCTTCTCTTCTCTTCTCTTCTCTTCTCTCTCTTCTCTTCTCTTCTCTTCTCTTCTCTTCTCTTCTCTTCTCTTCTCTTCTCTTCTCTTCTCTTCTCTTCTCTTCTCTTCTCTTCTCTTCTCTTCTCTTCTCTTCTCTTCTCTTCTCTTCTCTTCTCTTCTCTTCTCTTCTCTTCTCTCTCTTCTCTTCTCTTCTCTTCTCTTCTCTTCTCTTCTCTTCTCTTCTCTTCTCTTCTCTTCTCTTCTCTTCTCTTCTCTTCTCTTCTCTTCTCTTCTCTTCTCTTCTCTTCTCTTCTCTCTCCTCTCCTCTCCTCTCCTCTCCTCTCCTCTCCTCTCCTCTCCTCTCCTCTCCTCTCCTCTCCTCTCCTCTCCTCTCCTCTCCTCTCCTCTCCTCTCCTCTCCTCTCCTCTCCTCTCCTCTCCTCTCCTCTCCTCGCCTGCCTTGCCTTGCTTTGCTTTCTCTCCTTTGCCTTGAGTTGCCTTGCTCTCCCTATATATATATGTATGTAATTTAAATTTTAAAACTACTCAGACCAAACAAAGCAGTGGAATTTACAGAGAATGATCAAGTATTAACAAAAAAGAAAAAAAACAATTATCTTCATATGTGAAAAATCTTACTTAGATTAATGACTTTGCTGACAAGGTGAAAGTTAGGTCTGTATCTGTCCACCTGATTGAATCAGTTCTTCAAAAACTGGAATGGAATTACTTCATTTTAATAACATAACTTTAAAGGTATGTAGTGTGGTATCAATCCTCAGAATTCACGTGGGTAACAGACATATATCACATTGCACATTGTATTTACTTCTGATTGCTTTCTTCTGCTCTGAATGAAAGTATTTCTAGCAAGAATTCAAATCTATTTCCCTGCACATTGAAACTGCTGTTCACTATGCAAAAATGCACTAAAATTACCTCCAAAAAAGGCTTTGGATTTGTCATCACTCTTTGAGTGATGGTACCGGGAAGAGTACTTCATGGTCGAGGTGACTTCAGCCAGGAGGAGGGCTGAGTAAACTCTGTGGGCTGCTCACAAGCTGGATATTCACTCCACACACAGCTCCACAGTCATTAATAACATATCTGTGCAGGGCTGACTCACCCATCAGTATAACTATGCTGTGTACCGGGCCTGCACCTCTGTCCAGTTAGCCAGGGCAGAGGCTGCAGTGCTTGTGCAGGCTGCGCAGGCCCCTGGCTTTCCACCAGCCGCAGGAAGACAAAGCAGTGCCGGAGCAGGCCCTGGCTCCCGGCAGCTCCGGCACGCTCTATCTGATCTGGCCCGAGGTCTGCTGAGGCAAAGTCACCCCAACATAAATTTTTGAGGGTATCTGACCACGTGAAATAAGGTTGTGTTGGTTGAACTTATGTGCTCTGAATGGTTTTATTCTCACAGGAGAGCCCCAGAAGCTGGGTTTGCTGTGGAGGTCTGGGACTGCCCTGTGGTGCTCAAGGCAGAGCCAGGGTCCTGGGCAGATGCATCATCAGGGGCTCAGATCCTGAGATCATGCTTACACTGAGGGGGGCAAGTAACTTCCAGCTTTTCCTAATCCCTTTCCTGCCATGGAGACCAAACTGTTAATCTAAGTAGTATAAATATAAATTAATTAAATTGGGAAAAACTTTGAGCCTTGAGAAGCACAGAATGCAATAGTGCAAAAAAACTAAAAAAAATGTAAATATATGGTTAATAACTTCAAGCTAAATAAAGAGCAAGCTCCCTCTCTAAAGAAAAATCTCATAAATTTTAACATCATCTCATTGACCTTGCCATATCCTATATATTCTTAGTGACAGGGAAAAGCACAATGTGTAATGCCTCCTCATGAAGCTTTTTCATTAGTTACTTCAGTGGGGAAGAGCCACTGCTCCCAAAATTTACTTTTGCTTAAATCTGAACAGTAAAATTCAATGTTCTCTGCTGGAACCATTCTATATACAACCTGTCCATTAGTCACCTAATACATTTTTTATCACTTCATAGTTCATTTTCTTCCTTTGACCTTTGAGGATTCCCAAGGAATTCTAAAACCCATTAGTATCTATGAACACTCACAGTAAATCCATAAATGATTGCTTAATGGTCATTGCTAATCAGAATTAAGCAATCTTGGCATAGCTAAAGCTTTTGTATGTTTTGTTTGGGGTTTTTTTTCTGTGGTACACACGTTTTTCTTTCTTTATTTGCAATAGTTATTATAAGAGAATATTCTCAGAGTTACTTCTGAGAAAAAGCCAATAAAATGTTGTATGCATCAAGTGCTGAAGTCATAAATGTGTTTCATGAGAGACTACATTTTTACAAATGATGGAGGGACTGTTCACAAGGATCACAGGGAGCTTACATAACTCTGATAGGGATGGATGCAGGATGTCAAAGCAGCAGATAATAGTAGAGAAAGGGACAGATGAACTTCAAAAGGTTCGATTTCATGTAGATAAACATCACAGTGCTCAGGTGTTTATCTACAGCTTATCTAATCTGGATGCTCAGGGCTGTTGGAAATCTTATAACAGTTCACAAAGTCTCTCTGCTTCCAGGTAGGCTGGAAATGAAGTGATACTATGCACAGTTGCAGTATTTTGGCACTTTTGCTTTTATTGCCTGCTGCAGCCTTGAAGTACAGAGGTGAGAGCAAATAACGGAAAGTAGTGGAACAAATGTAGCCCCACCAGATCTCCACTGTGCTGGACACTGTACAAACATAAAGGAACAGCCAGCTTTGCCTGCCTCTGTGAATTTACCATCTACAAAGGTAACAAGAGAGGGCTGTGTTGTGTAGATAGGCGTTGTTCTAAAAGTGTTCTGTAAATTCTGCTGTTTGTTATTTTTGCACTAGAGTGCAAAATATATTTGTTAGTTTTTATTATTTTTTAAATGTTAAATTCAAGCAGAAGGTATGAATGATGCCAAGCACTGGCACAGTGAAAGATTTCTGATTATTTTAACAGACACTTCATTATCCGACTCTGGATGACAGCTAAGTTACGTATGTGAAATACATCGTCTGAGACACCAAAACATTGAGCTGTTTCAGTGCAACCTGTTTCCAATATGAGAATATGCTTGATACCTGTTTAACCTGTCCATGTGGAGCAGTGAAAACACAAACCAGTCTTTGGTTCATCGCTCCACTCAGAATTGTTGGTTGCTCCTTTAAAGCCCCATCCCCTCGTGTCAAGTGAAAAAAGGAGACTCTGAGCTGTGTTTTAAATATGTACATTTCCAGTTCTAATAACTCCAGAGGTATGAATGCCAAAATATACAGTTGGGGTTTTTTTAGATTAAAAACCCCTCATCTTTTATTATTTTTAAAAATCTGACTTGTTAAATTCAAATGCTTGTTTTCAAGGCTTGATTCATGATTTTGAATACGTGACACTGGAAATATTGGCCTAGTTATTCATGATTCACAGGGAAATTACAAAGCTGTAAATACATTTTGCTAAGTTTTGAGTTTTAAATAGTAGCATTTTCATTGTATACCAAATAATATCTGCTTGTATCTAAAATAAACTGTATTGGAAATGGGAACTGATACACTGAGGTTATCTGCTATTGCGAGTCTTGGAGGAAAGGCAATTGAATTCAACACAAGAATTGTTTGAGCCAGAAGCAGATGTCACACTGTTTTTTTGGCTCATGAATGTCGACTGTCTCATTCTGTGCCTTTGTCACACATTGTGCTCCAGTCTCGTTCTGAGGTGGGTGGCCCAGCAGCACCAGGGCTGCCTGATGTCACTGTCATGTTCCACCATCATTTATGGCTAGATTCATCATCCAAAACCCTGTGAGGTCCACTGAGAGCCTTCTACTGACCTCTGTGGTATCAGAGCAAGCCCTGTGTGCCCAGCATGTTCCAGTTGCCAGAGGCAGGGTTCTGCTCTGCACAGTCGGCCCTTAAATAGAAAATAATGGCTTTTCTCTCTGACAAAGAATATAGCTTTAAACTCAGAAATTTCCAAATATTTAATTTAACATTTCAAAAGACACATGCTGTTAAATGAACACCTACATTTGCCTAAACTAACCCATTATCTAGATATCTATTTAAGCTGAATTGCTTTCACTGCTTGCCGTATCTGTTCTGTTTTTCTTCTTTATGTGATGAAAAGGGGTCCTCATTTTACCTTTTATTTCCCATAGTTTCCTTTCCTGGTTATCAAGCATAGAAACGCCTTTGGGTATGATTTGGGGACAGGAAGAAGCTGTGAACTTAAGTCAGTGCTGCACACAGAAAAAAACCCTCATTTAAGGTCATAATCTTCAAGGTCCAAACCATCTCAGGAAATACAGCACCTTGAAGGCTTAGGCCCTTTGCAAGGAGCAGCAGGGGAAAGTATTGTATTAGTATGCTAGCTGACTGATTTTATTTCAAGAGACCATAGCAGAAACAAACAGAATAATTGAGGAAATTACAATAATAAACCCTTTTCTCAAATGGTATTTAACTACTGACAGCTGATGAAATGAGTCCAGAAACATGCACAAAACAAGAAAGGAAGAAAAAGAAAAACATGTTCTTGTTCATGAACATTGAGCAACTTGGCCCAGATCAGTCTCCATTTGGCTTTATTTCAGCAGAAAATTTTTTGGTAAATCATAAATTATTTCCCAAAATATACAATGCACTAGTTTAAAAGCAATCAATCATTCATTAGAAATTGAAGATGAGTTTGCAGAGACGACTGTCTCATTTTCAAGTAGCTTGTCAGTGATACAAGTGGGACTCCTGCCTGCAGAGCCGACTGATGGGGTGCCTACAGGCTAGCCTCCACTTTTGGGACTGGGCAGACAGCCTGGGGAGGAGGGAGGACAGCCTGGTGTGGAGTGAACTGGAGTGGCAGAGCCTGTTGCTGGGAAGCCCCTTACTTTGCCTCAGGGTATGTGTTCAGGCTGCAGACAATGTTTCCTAGTCCCTATGGGTGTACCCGTGTTTCAGATGTCTCACACAGGCAAAGAGCTCACAGCAAATGTGATTGGGTCCAACTTTGCAGGGGCACCTTGTAGAACACCCACAGATATGCATGTGGAATAATTCAATGAGGTCAACACTATTTCTTCCAGCCAGTGAGATTACAAACTGAAAGCTCTGGCAGAGCTGGAATGGTGCGGATGGTGTGACAGAGGGGCAGTAGGGGGAGGCCTGGAGAATGGCTTGTGACATCTTCAGAGATTCTGGAAGAATGTGTGATTTATGCAACTGGTATTCCCTAGTGCAAAGGCAGCTGCCAGGCTCCAAAATTGCTCTCCATCTTTCTCACCCACCGTGCTTTTTAGGAAGCCTTCATATTTGTTTATTATACATTGTTTTTCACATCTAATAATTGTGCTAGATTAAGGATGAATGCTTTGATCTTCTAACATAGCAAACTTTGACAAGGGTAGAATCAGAAAATAAAAAACTCCAAATAATGTACAGTACAGCAAAGAAGTAATAAACATGGTCCTTTAAAAATGTAAAAAAATAAAAAGCTTCCCATTTAATAGAAGGAAACAATGTTTGAAGCATATGCCTACAAAGATCAAACACAATGCTTATGTCAATATTATTGAAAAAGGAGATATCTTTTCTCTTTTTTTTCCCCTTATATTAAGGTTTTTGAGCCCCAGTCTAGAAGGCTTTGGAATTACTTTGGATTTTCACCAGTCTAATGAGATCAGAATCTTGTCTTGTTTAAATAAATTATTTAAAACCATATTCCCCAACGGCTCAGCCTCCACTGGATACTGCTGTTGAAAGGCTGGTGCCTTTGTTTGTTTGCCAGAAATATGACTATGTGCATGTGCTTTATTTTTGAAGTCTTACTATTAGTGGACATGAGTCTGCTCATTTTGTCAGGTCCTTAGCCAATACTGAGCTTAAAGTTTGCTTTTCTGTTTCAGATCTGATGAAGCTTCTCAGTTTTGTCCAGATATATCTCATGGCCACTGAAAGGGTATTTTCTCTACCCACAGATATTATCTTGCCCCAGCCCTAACTGGAGTTTTTTTATCATTTCTCAAATAGTCAGGGAAGGAGATTTCTATTGGATTTTGGTGGTTGGGTTTGTTTTTTTTTCCCTCTGCTTGCTATGATTTTTTTATGTGTGTGTGTGCTTTCTAGATTTCTTCTTTTAGTTTTCGTACTCATGGGTCCAGAGTTACCTGCTCAAGGTGCTTCCTCATCCCAGGTGAGATGCAGCAACTGTGCTGTGGCCTCTGCAGCACATGACACTTGCATTTGCAGACACAGCAGTCACGCATGGCACTGCTACAAAATTTTCCTGGATAAGATGGGTTGAATGTCTTTGTGGTAGCACCCAGGGATGCTCATCAAACTGACTAGACCTTTAAATTGCACCTAATGGATCTACCTGCAGATAATTTGCAATATTTGCCTTTTCCAGAAGAACTATGTTAATTCTCTGGTGATGATTTCTCACCTGTCTGCATTAAGAATGTAACTAACTCCCAAAAGAAATTTTATACTTGATTCAGTGAAAACTGATGCTCACATTCCTTAACATGGAATTGCAGAACAGTTTCAATGTATTGCAGAATAGTTTCAATACACTCATGTCCAAGAATTATTAATGATAGTATCAGTATCTGATTTTTGGATACTGCAGCCACACCCACTGTTTTCTAGATTGCAAAGGCCTAATGGTCCTAGCATGCATTGTCAATTATGGCTACATAGTGTTATTTTTTACGTTTCTGGTTTTTTTAAATGTTAGCAAAAATCCATTCTTTTTCTTTTTAAAAAACCCAAAAAATCAAAATACCAGACTTACAATAAATGAGAGGGAAAGTCAAATACAAGAAAATGTGTGGTTTTTTTCAATCCCTTTTTCAGCTTATTTTTAACAATTCTAATTTGAATCAACATTTTAAAAACCTCAGGCAAACAACAATGGTTAAATGTAGATTAATATGATGAATGTGGAGAATATTCTTATACAGCATTGTCTACATGGGGAGTCAGCAACATCTGAGCTTCTGCAGTAGTGCAGGATACTAAAACCTGAATCAAAATTACTCTTGTCTAGGACTAATCTTTATTAATTAAAATAAGTTACAAAATACAATTCTTTTACATACCTGTTGGCTGAGGAAGAGGAAAAAGGTGCATGGACCTGTGAATTATATGCCAGATAAAATATATTCAGCAGTATTCCATATTGCCAATTTGGCTTTGCAAAATTCCTGTGATATATGTGACAGACTTAAAAAATCTTACAAGCATCAACATGTTTAAAAGTATCCATAGAGAACACAGTGCAGTCAACCTGTTGTGTGAATCACAGTAACTATTCAAATCAGGGAATATTTGAGTTCTGTGGAAGCAACCCTTGTAACTTCTCTGATGTGTGATGGACACCATATGGATTTACTTCCATTTTTTTTAAGTAAAAATTGCACTTTGATAAACATAATTTCAGACAAGCCATAGCTTATTTCTTACGCCTTGCTGCTCTTCAAATTTTGCCACAAAATAGAAGGACATAACAGGCTGCAAAAGAATAAGTTATGGAGAGTCTTCAAGGCTGTGATGAGTGAGAAGCTTTCTCTAATTATTAGTGTTATCTAAACATAAAAAAAAATCTAGGAATAGCATTGTATCGAGGAAAGGTTTGTCACAGGGCTTATAGTAAATGGTGATGAGGTAATTTTTCTTCTGTCCTCTTAAGCTTGATTTATCCATTGGGTTGTTACTACTGAAAATTAACATAGTTTTGCTTTTTCCTAACTTTGAAATGATTTCTTATAGCACAACAATATGCTACTGAGCAACACTGAACTTCGTACCAAGTACCGAAGAGAGCCTGTGAGAAGACAGACAGAAATTAATCAGAAATAAACAGTGCAGAAATTTGTGTTGCACCTTGTACTGTATACATACCAGAAGTCCTCATACCCTGTAGAGTTGCCCAACTTTCTCTGTAGACTATGCAGGACACACAGGCTGATACTTACACAGTGTGGTGGGTTGACCCTGTCTGGACATTGGGTGCCCACCAAAGCCCTACTATCACTGTCCTCCTCAGCTGGACTGGGGAGACAAAGCATAATGAAAGGCTCCTGGAGAGAGACAGCCTAGGAAGAAGGGAGGAATATGGATAAGGTGGTTTAAGATTTGATTTTTATTTCTCATTTCTCTATTTTGATTTCGATTGGTAATAAATTAATTTCCTCAGGTCAAGCCTGTTTTGCCCAAGATGGTAATTGATGAGTGATTCCCTCCCTGTCCTTATCTTAACCTACAAGCCTCTTGTTACATTTTCTCTCCCCAGTCTAGCTGAGGAGGGGAGTGACAGAGCAGCTTTGGTAGGCACCCAGTGTCCAGATAAGGTCAATCCACCACACTAGTACAAGATGCACTGTTTCAGCATCCACACTTCAGAAAGGGTACTGAAAAACTGAAAAGAGTTTGAAGAACTGCAAGAGGACATAGAGTTAAAAAACAATAAATAAAATTTATCCCTAAGAAAGCTGCACATATTTAACTTACTAAGAAAAAGAAGTTTAGGGACAGCCAAATGAGGTTCTGGTAAATAATTCTGTTGTTAGAAACTGTTGATAGCAGATGGAGATCTTTAACAGATCCAGTGCCAGGAAGCTGAAGTGAGAAGAAAGTAAACAGGTAATAAAATAATGTTGAGGATTTTAATCCTAAAAAGCTTTTACACAAATTTATAACAAATAATTTCCAGACAGAATTATTTAAATGAGCCACTTTTCCTTTTGTGACAGGACTGGTACTAGTCACACAAATTACAGGTGTCCTTCACCATGTTCTGAGTATTTCCAGCTATGTGGAGGACGTGTGTGCCATGCACCTGAAAGATGCTCATGCCTGACCTTAAGAGGACTTGCATCTGCTTTATCACTGAAAAAAGCCTCAATATAACACCACTGTTTAACAGACCAGAGGACTCTATTAATGTATCTAACTCTATTAATTGAAATTCCTTTGAATGTGTTTTTGACAGAAGAGTCATATGACAGAAGAGGAATCCCCACATCAGCTAAAAAAGGGCAGCAGACAGTGAAGCATGAGCTGCTCTAGGGCCTTTGCAGCTGAGGGACCACAGGGAGACTGGAAACAAGGATCGAATCACTGGATAGAAAAGTCTGGCAAGCTACAGTGGGTCCATGTTGACCTCCCACTTCTCATGGACTACATTTGAATAGATTCAAGAATTGGTATAGGTTTTCATATGGGGGAAGGATTAGATTATTATATTGGCCTAGCTGCTTTCAACTGTCTATACAATTTATAAAATAAAAAGTATATATGAAAAATGATTTTTTGTTAAATAGGAAAGAGATATGACTGAAAGAGATCTTTAGTGAAAATAGAAAGACTAAAATACTGAGTACTTTTAAAAAATTAATTTAGACACAGAAACATAACAATTTCTGTACTAGGTCACACCTTTAAATTTTAGCGTATTGAATTTTGTATTTCGCTTTAACAATAGAGTTGTCAGTACAGATACGTTGGAGAGCAGACCAACTACAGGATAACACGCTAGGAATTTCCTAGCTCGTATCAATAAGTCACTTGTACTAAGATGACTGAGGTTTTTGGTTTTGTTTTTAATTTAACGTAACTGCCAGTCTGCTGTTTATTCAACGTGGCTATTGAGATAAGACTGAGTGTATGTTCCTGCTCCTAGTCTGGGTTCTTCTCTAATTTTATTTATTAGCCAAAGCTTATTATCTTAAACTGATTATTTAATGCTGCTGTCTGCTAAAGTAACTTTAGATAGCTTATTATATGAACATGTATTTCATTGGTGGCTGGTTTTATCTTAACTTCAGCATTACTGAAGTAGTTTTATTTGGGATTATTTTAAGAACATAGAATCTCAGAAAAGAAAATATGTTGTTAATATTTAATTTATGTTTCCTCCTTGGCTTGATAGTGCCTGTTGGCAATGAATTCCACTGTGTTATGTACTGTGGGAAAGATGACGTATCTCTTAACAGTTTGAATCTTGCTCTTTGGCTTTGTTGAAAGCCCACTGTAGGATGCAAAAGGACCTGGAACATTTGTTTCCCTTTGTGTTTATTATTTTGACTCTCATGCCTCCTAAAATGGCTTTTCCTTTTCATAACTTTTGGCATTCATTTCTATATTTCTTTACATAATATTTCTGTTGTTTGACACAAGAATGCGTTTTATCCTCCCCAGTAACTACTTAGAAAGTAGTGTCCAGTCTAAGATAGTTATCTAGGTTTTCTCAACAGGAAAACTGACATCCAGGGAGAATCTCACTGCGTCGTAAGACGAGTGATTGAACTGTCCTCAAGGTCTGTCTGTCTTTTAATTAGAGGAAAGCGTCTCCTTTCTGAGGCTGCATACTCTCAGAGAGCTAAAGTTTGGTGAAATCAATCCTACACACACAACCACGCCTGAATCACTATCAAAGATTTGTGTATCACCCAATATTTTCAGTATTATGTCCCATATAATTCTTTAAAAATAAAATCAACTTTTTTTCCTTTTTCACAACCATTGCATAGAATCATAGAATGATTTAGATTAGATGGGATGTCTGGAGATCATCTAGCACAACCTTCTATTCCAAGCAGAGCCAACTTAGATTAAGTTGCTTAGAGCCTGGCTCAGTTGAATTTTTAATATCTCAAAGGATGGATACTCCTCAGCCTCTCTAGACAGCCTGTTCCCATGCTTGATCACTCTCATTACGAAGATTTTTCCCTTATAACTGTTTTATATTTCCCTTGCTGTTATTTAGTCTCATGTGCCTCATTCTTTCACAGTACACCAGTAAGAAGAGTCTGGCTCAACTTTTCTGCATCCTCTCATTAGGTTCTGCAAACAGCAATAAGATCTTCTCTTAGCCTTCCCTAGTCTTAAAATTCCCAGTTCCCTCAGCCTCTTCTTGTACGTCCCTCCTTGCTCTAGCCCCTTAACCACCTTCATAGCCCCTTGCTAGGCTTCCTCCAGATTGTTGGCCTTGCCTGTACAAAGGAGCCCGAAGTGGGACACAGCACTTGAGATGAGCTTCACCTCAAGGGGAATAAACATTTCCCTCAACCTGCTGGCTATGTTTTTGTTAATACGGCCCCATATGAGCTTGGCTTTCCTGACTGCAAGGTCTGCTGTAAGCAAAGTGTTCCTAGAGCTGTACAATATGAAACCTGGGTCCTTTTCAGCAAGCGTGCAGTTAGTGCAGAGTTAATTTGATATGATTCCACTTTTGTTTTCTGGTGTGAATTGCTTGGCGTGAATCAACATGAAATGCATAGTGCCATTGCTGAGTCACTGGGAGTGGGATAATTGCAGCCACCAAAGTGCTAGGTGCTGGTCTCAGCTAAACATCTGCAGATGCTCTATGGGCAATGGAGAGAGAGAGAGTAATCTGCAGAGAGTGATTTCTCTCTCCTGTTTTAGAGATGTATTTTATGAGGGAATGATGTTTTATTGTAGGGGTCTGGCTCTTTTCCTTGGTAATGGAGTATGCCTGGAGAGTTGGCTTAAACTAAACTCCTAATCATTTGATAGATTTTCTTAGGTCGAGAGAATCTTACCCTTACTGCAGGGTTTTGCAGTCTTCTCTTGTATAGGCTAGGCAAAATGTGTTTACAAGTAATCTGATGCCCATATGTGTAGTTTTCATGCTGTTGCCATTCTAAATGTTTTCTGCAAGTTTGACCTCCAGAGTAATCAGGTGTGGTGAGATAGATGAGCCTGCTTAGAATTTTATTTTACCAAGCAAAACAGATAAAACTCAGTAACTGTTCATCTAATTGCTCTAATAGCCTCATTCATCACATGACCTCGGTGATCTGATGTTTTCCACTCCGTTTCACTCTTATAATTCTTGTAGTAGAGGAACAGAGAACTGATGCCAAGTCTGAGCAAGAAGAGATTCCCTCAGAGAACAGCCAGCACTGAAGAGATGTTCACTTTTGCTTCCAGCTTATCAAAAATCAGGGGCTGTTTGGTTGCCTAGTGCAGAGGGCTGCCATCAAGACTGAGAGCTGCTCAGAGGAGAAGACAAGGAAATTGCAGTAGTAGTAGTATGACTTTCGCTTTACAGTCAAATATTTAATTTTAATTATCTTTTAAAAAAGATTGTTCTACTTTCACATTGTATCTTCATCAATGGTATTTATAATGCTTCAATATTAGAAAGAAGAGCTGACTATTTGTTGCCAGAAGGAAGCATCCATTTTGAATTGATGTGAACAGCTTTCAAATTTAGAGCACTGGCTAAGTCTTTTGTGGATGACAAAGGCTGGGTATTCTACATGAGGTGGGTCTGTGCTACCCTTAGATGTCCTGTATCCTTTGGGAGCTTCGCACTGTTAGCTGGAAAGGGAAACATCTCACTAAGAAAACTGAATTTAGCGATGTTGTAGCCTGCATACAGAAATTCCCCTTTCAGAGAGAACCAATAAAAGCTCATGGTTGCACATCTCCTACCCCTTCCTTTTTAAACCAAAGCCTGCATTTCTCTGTGAGTGGGGCAGAAGCAGAATGATTACATTCTTTCCTGACCCAGAGGTCCAGTTGGTACTGTTCCAGTAAAATTCATCGTCGTCTTCAAAGACTCACTGCTACATATCAACACTTTGTTCCGTCGGTCCCTTCTCATGCTCATACTGGTGAGAAACACAGTGAGGCAATTAGGCTGTGTTGTCTTTAAACTACAGATGATATCCAGGTTTGAACTGTACTGGGGGTCACCTGAGTATCATTAAAAATCCACAGGTGTTGTCAGTTGGTGTTTTCATTTAGTGACACATCTTTTTCAAAGGGCATTATACTCACACTCTTTGATCCATAGAACTTGTATTACCTCTTGATCTAAGAGTTGATTTTGGTTTAGCTGAAACAAGATGAATCTGAGTCTAAATGTGCAAGAATACATTAAAATATTTTCTTTGCTATAATTTAATCCTGCCTTGAAATAGTTCAAATAATTTATTTGAAGACTGAATAGATTAACATAGTCTATGTTAATCTGTGTTAGCCTACCAGTCCAACCATACTGAAAAAAAATGTTTCTCCTAGGTAAAATCTTGGGGATGTAGAACACAATTGACATTGTGAAGCATAAAATAATGAGAATAATTAGATGTGTCAACTGCTTGTTGTTTTAACATATTTGTGCTTTCAATGTATCCTTTCAGCTGTAGATTTAGAATGCTTTTATTTTAAAAAGGTCCTTGACCACTATTTCTATTGCAACCTTTGAAGTGAGGAAAAAAAATGTTTGAGTTCAGTGGAAGATGTGTGGTGAAACGCACACATTTTTTATTTGGAGTGGCACACTCTTGGCTAACTTAGGTTAAAATGAGAATAAATAAGGAGTAATTTAGGTCAGAGACTTTACTTGGAGACAACAGACAAGTCAGAGGGCAAAATCAAGCTGTCAGTAGGAACCAAAACCTTATTCTTACTGTTATTTTAACAGCCAGTCAAAATAAGTAAAATTTTCTGAAATGCATCATCTTTCAGAGTAGATGTACATAAGAATAGCAAGGTTTCAACTAAAAGCAAGACACCCACAGCCTGAGTACTATCAAAATCAAATGAAATGTCAGGAAATGAAGAACAAGAAAAATCGCCATTTTTTCTACAGTGTAAATGCACAATATATGTACAGAGGAGTTCATGTAGTTCAGATATCTCAAGAAGAGGTGATAATAAAAGTAAAGTTTCAGAGGAGGGCTGTAGAGATGACCAAATCTGCTGAAGAACTGTAACATCAAGAATAAAAGATCTAGGGCTCTTCAGCTTAATTAAAAAAAAAAAAAGATAAAAGAGAGTAGATAGGATGTATGCCTATGAAACATGAGAAATGGCTGTTCACTGTCACTCTACATCAGAAGGAAAGAACATAAAATTAAATGACTGGATGATAGTTTAAATTAAAGAGAAGATGAGATTTGTTTGATCCCTTGCTAGTGAAGCTGTGGAAGACACAGTTGTACGGTTAGTGGTGGATGCCAAAAGGTTTACGTAGCTTCTAACTTGAGTAGCCAAATTTGTGGGAAAAGGAAAGAAATCTCTCAAGGGCTATTGAATACATAGATCCTTCTTTTGGAAAGGGGGTTGCTGAGCTGCAGACTGCTGTAGGCTAGAAGGAGAGGCTGGGGAATCATCACTATATGCTTGACCTGCCCTTGGACTCTTCTCCTGGCCTCTGTTACTGGCTGTTGACAGGGTATGGCCACCAGATCTTTCGTTTCACTCCTGACAGCTGTTCTTACACCATTGCACAGAGACCAGCAGCACTGTTAGACCTGTCACTGTGGCGTCTATAAATGTCTTCAGTTGGAACACCCTAATTGTGAGTGTGAACCTACATTGTTCTCAATGTGAGCGCAGTACTTGTGCACAACAGATCATTACAGTGATCGTGATATATCTACGAAACTATATTGAAACATATTTATGGGCAACTCTAAGATTATCGGTTGTTTGCCCAGGACTTTGGGGATCTTAAAGGCTTGTTAATAGTGGTCGTAGTAGCCATTAAAACTCCCTCCAATTTATACCTTAATTAATGCTAAGTGTCAGTTGTGACACTTAATTCAAGAGTGTTTAAGTGATTCCTAATCATAATGCCAAGGTATTTTCTTTGGTGGTCCTTGGTTAGTTGCAAATAGAATGGTATCATTTGTCAGTCAAGAAATGGAGTACCTATTTTTCCCCTGTATCCTGCACCTCCAGTAACCCTCTCAATGATACTCACTGGCAATAAAAATGCTTGCCAGTAGCAGCTGCATTCATAAAGGAATAAACTGCCAAAGGTGTGAATGATAAAGTAGCCCTGAGTTTCTTCTTATGTTATTCCTGCCATCCATAAAGCAAAGATGCGAGGAAAAAAGCTCCCAGTGTTCCAGTAATCCCAGACTGTATACTTTTTTCTATTTCATTTGCCAGCAGTCTGAACTCCCAGTATTTGCCTTGCTGACAATAGCAGACTTCAAATTGCGGGTGAAGGAGATCTGGGAGGACTGAAAATCCAATCAACTTTAGAATTACATCTTGGCAAACTGAGCTGATATCAATCAACAGGATTCAGCAAAGGCCAATATGAAGGGGTTTGATGGAGAAGAAATCATGAAATGGATAGAATAGGTGGAGAGAGGGAAATTGGTTCAGTAGTAGTTTAACACAGAGCTTGGGAGGGGGGAGATTATTGCTGAAGATGAATTGAACAGGGGTCAATGAAGAGTGAGACACTGTCATAATAAATTTTTCTTACTGGAGGAGTAATTGAAATGGCTCTGTTAGCTTCAGTGGGAATTGGATCAGGCTCTGTAAACTGTTGCAGGAAAATTTAAGTTAGCTTTTGGCATTCAGTTGTCCTGGGGATAAAAAGGCTTTCAAAGGAAGATCTTAGAACTTCCACTGTGCTGGACAATAAAGCTATATTTGAATTACTTTCAGACTAATTGAACTAACACTGATGAACTATAGGAATATGCATGGGTGAATTTCCCTGAAAAACACTCCAGTCTTACAGTTCTATTCAATGTGTGAACCTCCCTATTTTCTGTCAATTATCAAAACCAAAACCCAACAGTTCATTTTAATACGTAAAAAAACCCAAAACACTTCACTTTCAAATGGTGAAGCTAAAATGCTAATATTGTCATATTAAATGAATATTCAGTAGATCCTGATCCAGACCCTGCAACCCTTGAAAAGAAGTTGCCAATATGAGTACCTCCATTTAGGTGAGCAGTCTTTTATTATTAGCTGTGTATCTGCCAGCAAAGTCTGTAAGTTTACAGACCATTAGGTCTGTACATTTTTAAGTGTTGCTGTGTCTTCTCTGAGATATAGGGGCAGATGGTATGGAAAGCAAAGCACTTGAATAGAGCTGATGGACACAACAGCAGGCATGTTAAGTTAGATGATTAGTTAATGCAGGAGGGATATCTTGAAGAATGATTTGTAGTCACTGAACATAAATAGATTTTTTTTCCCTTCAGATTTTAACATGATTGTAAAGCCAGGCCCAGTGAAAGACAAGAAGCAGGGTATCATAGAATCATAGAATGGTAGGAGTTGGAAGGGACCTTTAGAGATCATCTAGTCCAACCCCCTGCAGAAGCAGGTTCACCTAGATCAGGTCGCATAGGAACATGTTCAGGCGGGTCTTGAAGACCTCCAAGGAAGGAGCCTCCACAACCCCTCTGGGCAGCCTGTTCCACTTCTCCATAGTAATGTTTTATTAGACCACCATGTTTGAACCAGGTTCCAGTTGACCATCATGTTTTGGTTTTATCACTTTGGAAGCCTAGTTCAACTACTGGAACGTCTGTTACTTTAACAATATCACATCCACTCAGCTACGCATTCTCAATAAGCCTTGTTAACCTAGTGTACACACTGTGTCAGGAAAATAGATGCACTTCTGCTTAAAAAAGTCACACTAGCAGACATTAAAACTACTGTGGCAGCTGGGTACTTGAGATCACTTCCCCTAGAATCAAGGGCACAACTCCCATCCTTTTCAGTGAAAACAGAAATGTCAGGAACTTACAATGTCAAATATTCATTTTTATTTTGATGAAACTGTCTATGAATGTCCTTTAAAACAATATTCTCTGTAAAGGACTTAAGTATTAAAGAGAGAATTTTAGTGGTGTTATTGCTAACTGCAATATAACTAATAAAAATCATAGAATGGTATGAAAGGCTACCTCATATTTTCTGAACAAATAAGCCCCACAAAACTACTTTGCTGACTCTCCACCTTTAGAGAAGGACCCTGTATGTTTACACAGTCTTAGTCTAAAGAAGCGAGTAATGTAGGTTAAATGCCAGGTAAATCAGGTAAAACAAATGGGAGTGTGGTAAAACCCAGCCATTGATCCTGAGAGTTTAGGTTCACTTAATGTGATGATGAAGACAAAAGCATTTATAGAGAGTCTTTGGACTAGATTAATTTATAAGTTCTCAATAAAAAATGAAGCACATTATGTATCTTTATATGTCTGCAATAAGAGGACAGAGCAGGAAAACTGCACAAAATTTCTCATCTGGGATAAAAGGCAGAGTGAACACTGCAAGAATATTGGGGGATTTGGGTTTTTTTTAGGGTGTGGAATTGGAAATGAAGAAGTACAGCGTTCTTCTTTCATTCATTTCTTTGGATTTCCTATTCCTTTCTGAATGTTCCCTTCCAACTGCCATTCACTCCCATATGGTTCCAAACACAAAAGACATTATTGCATAACCAAATGAAAGAAAAAATGGAAAAGCCCCTCAACGATAGTCACTAACAATTGGCAATTTGGTGCAGAAATAAGGATTCAAGAAGTCAGACGCTTTGTAAACCCATAGGACATTCAGAACTGTATCCAAACTCCTGAGGCAGTAGGAAACCCGGCATCTTTTGGGATTCTAGCTGATTGTAGGAGGTGGAAGCAGAGAGGTGTATGAATCTGAAATGTACACGGATTTTTTTCCTACCCTCAAAATATTTCCTTAGTTCTGAATTATAGTTCAGGTCAGTTTGTAAGTTATACGAGCCAGTTTGCTGATCCCTAGATATGACACTCAAGGGAGATAAAGCCAGACTCCAAAACAATCATTCAAAACTCCAGTCAGAAGAAGGATGAATATGATACTTTTGGGGATGGTGGCCTGTGGAGGGAAGAAAAAGAATTTTATATGGGAAATTACTCAGAATATCATAAAAATGAGCAGTGCAAAAGGAAAAAAAGGAACACTCTTGGCATTATGGGAAAATATTTTCATCTGCAAAACTTTGCAAAACAAAAAGGTGTCTCTCTGTCCTGCTCATGCTTTCCCCTGAATTTCAAGTGGATCTGCCAGAGTGTGGTACTTCTCAGTGTGCATGCTTCCTGTCCATCACAAAGATCCTCATTGCAGTCATCAGTGAAAGCATCACCAAAGATCTCTGTTACAGGTTTGCATCAGTAGATTCAAGAACATGTATGGCCTTGGTGAAAAAAGATGCATATTTTGGTAGTCAGACTCACTGAACCTATCTGCAAGATTGCACCAAAGAATCTTGCAGATTTTCTTCATGACCTTAAAGACTGAAGTTCAGGAGTTTAGGGATAATAACCATGCATACATTTTTTAAATGTTTATGTTGGGCAAACAACAGCTGATTGTAGATTAAGATGACCATTCATGTGTTGGCTGACCAATTGCACGTGTAGTTGGTGAAATTAAGATTCAGCAATGTGCCTGCATTGTGCATGCATATTTCTGCACTGAAAACATCTGAAAATTGGGTCTATGACCTCTTTGCCAATGTTTCCATCAGGAAGTGTGAGGAAATTGTTCCTTCAATAAGCACCCAGGGATATTGTGAGGGTAAATGAGTTATTTTGGAAAGCACATTAAAATCCTTGGAAGGAGAGCACAATGTAAGTGCAAAGTATTTTTTTATGTAGGCTGAGTCACATTCCCCTGTCCTATGTGTGCAGTTGAATTGGCTGTTTAGTATTAATCTTAATTAGGAAAAGCTTGCAAAGAGTTCTCTGTGGTGTATGGTATGATCATCACTGATGTAACAGCACTGGTGCTTGAGGTCCTGTGTGCTGAGTACTTTCTGAGGAAAAAACCCTAAAATATGGAGACAGAACAGGAATAGAGTTGAACCCCATATTTGTCAATGTGTACATCTGCTGCAAATGCCTTGAGCCTGCCAATTGTGTACGTTCTCTCACAGTGAAGACGGATGTGAAAGTCAGGTTTTTTATTTGTTTAAATTGATGACACGTAAAAAGGTACCCTTCTGAAAATGTCTGATGTAGGACAGGGGAGTAAAATGAGCAGCCAGATAACTTCTCCCTGAAGTACACTATAACTGTGACAGCCAAAGCATCATGCAAGCTTCAGCTCCTTGGACTTTATTCATCAACTGGCATAGGAAATCAGCTGTGCTTTAGTGGGCTCCAGCGTGTCAGATTGGCCATCTCTTTGAACTGAAGCTGAAAGTGAGAATGGAACTTTAAGCTATGAAAGGGAGAGGTGAGTTGGTGAGTCAACTCCTGTCAAACTCTGTCTGAGATTTTCAGAAATAGATGTGTTTATTGGGTAATGAGATCCATCCCTATAAACCTAATTTTAAAAATGCAGTATCTATTGCCTCGTCTATGGAAGTTAATATTTACTTAGCCTGCATGTTATTTTCAAGAGCAAAACAGGGTCCCTACAGGCTATCTACCTAAAAGCACCATAAATGCATTTTAAATGAGATGCTTTAAGGAAAAAAAAACACCAAAAAAAAACCCCAAATGACAACCCAAACAGAAAAAAATCACCCCTCTAGAAGCCAAACCTTCTGCCCGGGACTCCATCTGGCCCCAGTACAGGAACAGCAGCTCCTGACCTGCCGGGCCAATTCCAGATCTCAGGCGGTCTAGTGAATTGTGACAGACTGGCGTCAGTCTTGTATTCCTGTCTTATGAAACATTTTCAATGGAATATTTTAATTAAGATCAGCTTTGCACACTGGCATCAGAAAACTCATAACCTTCCCACAATCAAACACTAACTGGAGAAAGCACTAAGCAGTTGACTACAGAGCTGTTGTTTAACTTCAAACCAAGGTGGGAACCTGCTGTTGTTTGTCAGGCAGGGTCTAGCTTCTTCCCTGCTCCTCAGGTTCAGTTTTGACTTCTATGTAAGAAGACAGTAATGTACAGAACCCGCCTGTGTGTCAGCTCCACAACTCACTCCCTGGATTCAGATGGATTTTCTGACATTTAACAAGTAAATCTGTAAGGGAGTAGGGAATTAAAATTAATTAAAACCAGGGCTGTTCAAGAAATTCAGTGTCTGCATCGATTTGTTATTGTTATTTTCCCGATGGATTTCAGTCACTGAGCACTGTTTCCAGCTTGCCATGTCGGCAGCATCCACAGACTTGAGTTCAGGTTGTTTTTAAATAAAGATGCAGACTGTGGTCATTTAATTTTTTTAACTTATAGATTTCAGGGTAGTTAAAGTTCCTTTTAAATGGAGCAGTTGTGTCAGTAGGTGGAGTGGCCAATCACCACTTCTCCTGTTAATTTGCATGTAACAAGCCTATTGTTTTTAAAGGGATTAACGTCCAGAGACTGCTGGCTCCTCAAGCTGCTCTTTGACAGATTACTTGGACCTGTCATGACTCTTTAAGGATCCCTGCTAAGAGACAGAGTAAATTACCCTCTGTTGAGCTCCCTGCTGCTGTGGCTAGGCTGTGGTTCATTTAAATCAAGTTCAGCTATTACCACACCACACTGCAGCATATGCTGGAGACAAAGAAAAGTGGAGTTTCATGCAGCTTGGGCAGTGGAGCTTGAAGGGTTCCTCCAGAGTTGTTGGCTTGACTCCACCTTGCAGAGGGGACAGATTCTAAGGGGCTGGCCATGGTCATAGCTCTGATGGCTTTGGTAGCCCTAAGTGAAGTCGGTGTCCTTGGCCATCCTTTTCTTCACGGCTGGACCCTGCGGGGAGTGACTCCCATGAAGGGACAGCTAAGTGTCTTCAGCACACAGGGGCAGTGCAGACCTATTGAGCCAGTGGATACATTTTGCCTCCTTTCCTTAGTGCAATAATTGAAGATATCAAATGAAGCTAGCATGTGGTGGGTTCACACAGATGAAAGGAGGCAGCTCTTTACTCAGGATGCAAGGAAGTGGTGGCACTCCTTGTCACAGGAGACTAAGAATGCGGATCTCATGAGTTCAAGGGGAAGCTGGAACCAGTATTGAAGAAAAAAAAAATGTTGAAGCTATGAAGACAGTGACCCTTCCTCAGAAAGCTACAAGATGCTGGCGGTTATGAGAGTGTGTAGGCATCTGCTGCTCCATCTGTGACTGAGAGAGACAAGGCACTGGGCTAGAGTCTCCAATAACCCAGAATAGTTTTCACCCCATTTTTCACGAGGGAGCCCCTCCCTGCTACCCACTTTCAAACCATATGCTAGCTTTATTGTTCACAATTCTCTTAGTTAATTCAGGTATGCATACGTGGTTTCCACATTGCAAACTGAGAGATTTACCAAGGTACATTGATTGGTCATTGCATAGTACCATTATTGCATAGTTGCTGCCATTTGAGTCATATATGTTGATGTTTTGTGAATACTCTTCTGGACTGATGGATCTACAGGTTGAAATTGTAAAAGGAATTTAATACTAAGTCTACCAGTTTTCAAACTAGAGAAAACTTACTGTTGGTACTGGCTTTGGGCTTCTCATATAGAGAACATATATGCAGTTTTAATTATTTAAAACACATAAGAGATGCCAGGAAACAAAGCTACATTAATCTGGAATTATTGCTAAAAGAATACAGTAATTTGAGGAGTAAAAAAATATCACAGGAATGTGGCTACTATCTCAGAACAAAGCCTTATGAATCCAGGACATTTAAAGATTACACAAAGTAAGTTTATACTCAAAAAAATAAATCTAGGAAAATGAAGAGGTGGGAATGCATATTTAAGTCAACTGAATGATTGGAACAATCTTACTAAAACAAACCTTTAGTCTCAACCTGAGGAGGAAAAATATGATAAAAGTATGTCCGTAAAAGTCAGTTTAATCTAATTTCTGACTATGCATGCTTCCGACTGCAGGGAAGGCCAAGGTACCTGGAAAGTTGTATAACATTTTAGCTAGAGGCAGGATGGAACTCACTTTCATCTTCTTGAGGATTGAAAGCCTGAGGTGTCAGTGGGACAGGCTTTACCTGTTAACCACACACTGGTCCCAGGGTTCTGTAGACATCTCACGAGCACATGCTGTTTTAGTTTCACTAGTCTGGTAATCTAGCCTGAGGGTTTAAACCCAATTTGAGTATTTGTATGGGCTCACTTGACCACTCTGACCCTCCATCATTGGGACATAGGCACTTCTCGAGGGGCAGGAAAAGGAGCAGTGGGGGGTTGACTGGAGCAAGGAGAGGTAGGAAGCATTGTGACAGTATCATGAGTGCTGTCAGTAGGGTATGTGGTTTTTATTAAATTGTTTTTAATAGAAATTTGCTTTTTTAGTGAAGAGGATTTTTTTTACTGCAGTTTCCAAGTACTAACATAGTCTCCTTTGCACTTTTTCACACATTATCTCTTCCTGTGTAAGACTGACTTCATAGCTGTGACACTCTGAGATTGTGGACTTGAAATTGTTGATTTCATGGTAAGAAACATCCTTAGAAGGATATTTTTAAAACTGAGAGCTCCCAAAACAGATGATAGACTAGATGGATGAAGAATCTGATTAGTCTTCTAAGAGCAAAGTATGCTGTATTATTAGGATCATGATAATATTATGCACACATTATTAGTGAGAGCTTAATCTGGATTTTCAGTACCTGAAGTAATAATTTTGAACCAAGGAGAGAATACTGTGAACCTTTTTGGTGAAAATGTTTCCCTAAATGGGAATGTTTTGATCCAGCTGCTGGCAATGCCTCTAAGCATCCAACCTCTCTGTCCTAAATACCAAGCCATGCTTGCAAAGGCATTGCACTGATGAAGAGGATGAGAGAGGACTACTGCCAATTGTTTAACCTGCCTTCCTACACCCCTCACACTGCCAGTTGTCTCCCCATCTGCAAAAGTCTGTTTTCTTAAACAAGGGATTTCTGAGTCTGTATTTCTGCTTCGAGTGCCTGATCCTTTCAGGCTTCTCCTTCACAAATGAATAAATGCTGCTCCCTGCTGGAAACTCAGTATGTTGTGGTTTGCTGATATTTTGCTAATGAAAAGAAGATGATGGTAAGTGCAAATACCTATGAAAAAAAATGGGTAAGTGCAGTTCCCCAGGGAGCAAACTCTCCATGAATAACTGGTAGTGCAGTGCTGCCAGGCCTCGTACTTCCTGTTCTGCAGTGCTGCTCTTCTGACACGCTGCAACAAGTGATGGGGCACCCTCTCTACCAAGTGCTTAGCACAGAAGAGAAATGAGAGAAGCCATATAGAGGCCGTCTGGTAGCTGCTCTGATAACTTAGGTGATGTACAGCAGGCCTACATGCCCACAAACATAGAGCCTATTGACTTATTGCTTGAAGAGCCACATCACAGAGTCACAGAATGGTAGGGGTTGGAAGGGACCTGTAGAGATCATCTAGTCCAGTTCTCTGACAAAGCAGGTCCACCTCAATCTTATCACACAGAAATGTGGCCAGGTGGGTTTTGAAGACCTCCAGAGGAGACTCCACAACCTCCTTGGGTAGCCTGTGCCAGTGCTCTGTTACTTTCACAGTAAAGAAGTTTTCTTTAAGTGGAAATTCCTGTCTTCCAGTTTATGTTCTTTGTCCTGTCACTAAGCATGACAGAAAAACGACTCTCCCCATCCTCTTGAAAGCCATCTTTTAGGTATTAATAAGCATTGATAAGATCCCCTCTCAGTCTTCTCCAGGCTAAACAGTCCCAGTTCTTACAGTCTTTCCTCACAAGAGAGATGTTCCAGTCCTCATCATCTTGGTATCCCTCCGCTGGACTCTCTCCAGAAATTCTCTATTAGTCTTGAACTGTGGAGCCCAGAACTGGACACAGGACTCCAGATATGGCCTTATGAGGACAGAGTAGAGGAGAACTTCTCTTGAGCTGAAATCCACACTCTTCTTGATACATCCCAGGATACCATTGACCTTCTTGCCCACGAGGGCACATTGCTGGCTCATGTTTAGTTTATTGGCAATGAGGACTCCCAGGTCTCTCTCTGCAGAGCTGCTCTTCAGCAGTTCGACCCCCAGCCTGTACCAGCTCATAGGGTTGTTCCTCCTCAGGTGTAGGACTCTGTACTTGTCCTTGTTGAACCTCATGAGGTTCCCCTCTGCCCAACTCTCAAGGTGGTTGAGATCCTGCTGAATGGCAGCACAGCCTTCTGGGGAATCAGCCAGTCCTCCCAGTTTGGTGTCATCAGGGAACTTGCTGAGGGTACACTCTGTCCCCTCATCCAGGTCGCTGATGAAGATGTTGAATGAGACTGGCCTTGGAATCAATCCCTGTGGAACCCCATTAGCCACAGGACTCCAACTTGACTCCATGCCATTAATCCAACGAATGAATGAACTTTTCACTTCCTATCTTATACCATGCATATATGCACAGTGAAGCAAGCAAAAAGGAAGTGGTTTTTCTATGACTGATGAACATTGCCGACAATTATAAACTTGGGCTCTAAAGTTATGACATTTGAAGCATGTCCATTCATAGTCTGAAAGCTATGTGGTATATCTTGCTGGGAGAAGACCAGCCACAAGATGATCATAGATATGATTTACAAGAGGTAAGCTAACTTGACAAGCTGTCATGAAAATTCATTTTATGCAGATTAATTTCAGCAGAAATACATTCAAATGCTATCCTGGATCAGGCCAAATCCTGAACATCTGTTCCAACCCACTTGATTATGCTTCACAAAAGTTGATGGGAGCAGTACCCTCCAGGAAATTATGAGAAGATATAATATACTGAGATACTTTCACAAAGTACAGAGAAATCTTATCAAAGTAAATCTAGGAGTCTTCAGGTCTGGGGGATGTTACATCCCAGCACTCACAATATTCCTTTCTCATGTCTCATGAGCTGTTTCTGCACACAAGAAAAAGGCTGTGGTGCCAGTGTGCTCAGATGTGTCTACACTCATGAACTGAAAAGACTGAGAGAACTCTTCATTGCAGGTCATGTGAATTAAGGTGTTAATTTAACAATGCGTATAGTGCAGCTGCAGCCAGGAAAAGAAATAATAAATATTAGCTAAGGATAAAGAAATTTGCAGAGGCAGCAGTGTTTCCAGGAATAAACGGCACATCTAGTATACTAGACCAACTTTTGTCCAGCTTTCATGCCTTCAACTCCCCTTTCATACCTCACTTTGGTCTAACGTTTATGTTTTTTCAGCATTCACCTTTAGCAATCATTGCCTTGGTCTTCGCCTCTACTCCTTCCTCAGTTGTGGTTTCTGAATTATTGAGACATCTTGTTTTGCACCCACTATGTACAACGATTCCTTTATAAATATTGTATTTACAAAGGCCTTCAGCCAGTACTTGGTGACGCTGGTGGGATTCATTCCACTGACTTCAGAGGACTTTGGAACACAATTTCTCTGTGAATTACAATACTAGTTTCATTTCTTAACCCTTTTATTAAGTCATGGAATATCATCATGGAAACCAATATGTTCCCAGCTGTGAGACTTTTCTTGTCAGTTCCCACACAAAACTTGGAGAAGACCTACCATGTTGAAGGGAAAGCAGCCAGGGCAATATGGAAGAAAGCTGATGTTCTGTTTTTTCAGTTTTGCAGGAAGCAGATGGTAATTGTGGTAATTGTTGTTAGTTTCAGGCCAGAGTTCTTAGTTCTTGAGCTGGGTCTCAGTCCCTGGCTCCTCTGAGGTCAAGTTGGAAAGGATGAATCAGAGGTGAGATCCAATGATGCATTAAGAGCTTTCCCAGTAAAAACAGCATTAGAAGAACAAGCAAAAGCAAATCCCTTCAGTTAATGTTCTTTCCTGAAGTCAAAGAAAAACTGAGGATTCACATGAACACATTAGTCTTCTAACTGATCTGCAGCTTCAAACAGAAAATAAAGATAAGTGGAGTGCATCATCGTGACACAGCACAATGAAACCACAAAACACTGGATCTGAGCATGTTACACCTTTTTTTTTTTTACCTTCTATCTCATTTCTCTCTAAAACTTATCATAGAATCATAGAATCACAGAATGGTAGGGGTTGGAAGGGACCTTCAGAGATCATCTAGTCCAAGCCTCCTGCAGAAACAGGTTCACCTAGATCAAGTCGCATAGGAACATGTCCAGGCGGGTCTTGAAGACCTCCAAGGAAGGAGGCTCCACAACTTCTCTGGGCAGCCTGTGCCACTGCTCCCTCACCTGAACAGTGAAATAGTTTTTTCTTATATTTAAGTGGAACTTTTTGTGTTCCAGCTTCATCCCATTACCCCTTGTCCTGTTACTAGCTACTATAGAAGAAAGAGATGTCCCAGCCTCCTGACACCCACTCTTTAGATATTTAAAAATGTTAGTAAGATCTCCCCTCAATCTCCTCCAGACTAAACAGCCCCAGTTCCCGCAGTCCTTCCTCGTATGAAAGATGTTCCAGTCCCCTGATCATCTTGGTGGCCCTGTACTGGGCTCTCTCCAGTACTTCCCTGTCCCTCTTGAGCTGATGACCCCAGAACTGGACACAGTGCTCCAGATGAGGCCTCACCAGGGCAGAGTAGAGAGGGAGAAGAACCTCCCTTGACCTGCTGGCCACACTCTTAGCTTTACCTTTGTGCTACCACTTCTGTGAGGACATTGGCACCTTTTGTGTCCTCATCACTAGGCTCCCATTAATTGTGAGTGTTGTTTGTAGATATCTCACTCGTTCATGCAAATGGTATAATTTCTCTTCTCTAACCATTGCTCTGTCAACCCTGCAAAAAAAGCTGTCTGACCTCTTTTCCCCTGTTATGGAATTCATCTTCTCAATCCCTGGATAACTCCTGGTAAATTCTTTTCTGAGCGTGATCAGTAATCCTCCGGAAAGTGGTACGAACCATATCTACAAATGTTTATGGTTAACTTTAAGCACTAAGCGTTAAGCTCTGCCTGCAACTTTAACACTAACTTCCCATTAGAGGGAGCAATGTCTATGGAATACATACGATTTCTGCATCTGGAAAGCAGTTAGGTTATGTGTTTAATGTCTCTATCTGACTTTATTTGAGATTTTCAGTGTTAATATCCATCAGTGCAGCATCTAAGCATTTTTATATCCTTCCTTCTTAATGTGCAGCAGCATCTTTTATTAGGTAAATGCTTATTATTGGTGAAAACGTAGAAAGTGATTACTGACTGACTCCAATGGGAATGAGTTCAGAATATAAATAAGAAAGGCTAGGTATTTTCTTCTTTTTCTTTTTCAATTGCTATTTAATCAAGATTTTTACAGAAGAATAATTACAGCATCAGTTTTACAAGATGCAACATCAAGTAAAATATTAAACTCTCATTGTTAAATAAAATTACCCCCAAAAATCTTTATGGAGAAGCATTTGTATGATAGACTGTTATTAATATGACATCAGTGCCACTCAGCCAGCCTGTTTTCTTCATTCGTGGTAATTAAACCACAATAAAACAAAAAAAAGAAAAAAAAAAAAGGAAAGAAATTTCAAGAGCGGGGCAATGGCAGGTTTTTTGAAGACCAGTGGAGTGGAGTAGAAACTGTTAGAGTCCAGAATATTATATCACGGTAGGGAGGAGAGAGAGTTCACAATCAGTATTAAATGTTCAAGAATTTCAAGGTTAGAGCTGGTGCCATGTAGCACTGCAATAAGGCATTTTTATTGAGGTAAGGTTGCTGCTCCTGTGTTTTACTGGGATTTGAGAGAATGAAATGACACGGCTGGTGGCCATATTTATGGTTTTGGTGTTTTCAGCTCTACCACCAGACAGCTAGAGCCCATCACCCAACATCAGAAACTATTTATAAGTGATACCTTATTTAGACTGCATTTTTCTGTTCCAAATTCGAAGCCTGTCAGTAGAGATAGGAGATGACATCCCTCAGAAAGTGCAAGATGATACTGATCACTTTTCTGACAATGCTTTCCCCAGTGAGATGCAGCAGCTACTGCCAAGCTCAGAAGAGAAGATGTGAGTTGTACATCTTGGAGCTGCTTCTTGTACATGCTTTGCCTTCTAGACCTAGTGAGCTGCTTTATGGAGAAGGAGCCTAATTGCTTTCTGCAGCTACCTAGTAGGATGGTTAGAGAGGAGACGGACAAAAGGACAGAGGTAGCTGTCACAAAGTGGGAAATTCTGGTTATATGTAGGGAAAAAATTCTTCATAGGTGGAGCAACAGCCAAACACTAGAACCAGCTGCCCAGACTAGTTAGGGAATGTCCATCTTCAAACTCAGATGGACACAGACTTGAGCAGCCTAAACTAACTGTGAAGTGAGCCCTTCCTTCAGGAAGATCTTGGCCAACAAAACCATAAGAGAACCTTGCTAACACAAATAATTCTGTAATTCGCCGATTCTGTCATATATCTTAAATTACACAGCCATACACTCTGGAATATCTTTAATTAATATATCAATTACAGGTAAAAGTAAGTAGGAAAGAAGTCAGATTAAACTGGAAGATGAAGGAACTAACATAGACATGACCCAGCTTCTGAAATGTTCTTCACTGACTTCCCAAGACAGAAGAGAACTGACTTCAGCATAACAGATCCTACAGCAGGGCAAATACTGACCGCAGCAATCATAATTATGACAAAGAATGGCTTCAAACATTGAGCTGTTTTCTACCACAGTGACGTTGCTGGAGGGACACACATGGGGGTCCTGAAACAAAACATGTCTCAGAGGAGAATACATCCAAAATAAAATAATAAGTGCTTATGTGACATCTATGTACATGATTCAAACAGAAGATACAGCCTGCATGAGCTGGTGAAAGTAGTTGATGAAAGTATTTATTCTGAATTATTTCTGGAGACAAGAACAGTAAGATGAAGATAGGGCTTAGATGCCAGGAAAGACCAGGAAACCCCATCTAACTGGAGGTTTGTGAGGCAATTGTGAATGTCACTAAAAATGGATTGGAAAAAATACTAGGGAAAGGTATTGAAGTAATTCATCTTACATTTTTGAGAAAGTATAGTGGATGATCTAAGATGTTTGTTCTATTACTACAGCAAAAATTGAACTGTAGAAGCTTAAGGACAGCCTTCAGAAATGTGTGAGCACACATGTGCAACTCATGAGTCATGAACCTATGAACTGCATTCTGTGAATTAACATAAACCATAAGAAAAACTAAAAAGTTGGGGAAATTACACTGTTCACATGAGGTATTCTTTTTTAGAAGTCACTTTACACTTTCTTTTCTCTATCTTGGGTTGGGGTTTTTCGTTTATTTGTTTGGTTTTTTTTCTTTCCCTCTCAGGATCACTTCTTTCTGAATACATGATGAGGTGATTTCCTTTTGTAGCACTTCAAAACCACTGTTTTGTTAATTCTCAATCTTCAAAGTGTAAGACTGAAGTTTGTTATGTATCTAACTTCTTAACTCTTACAAAGGCAAGAGTAATGAATCTAGTTATGAGAAATAATTTTTCACATCTATTAACACTTTATTGGCACATTTCTTCAGTCTGTTACAGTGATCGTGCTGGGACTGGATTATAATTAATAGGAGACATTAAAAAAACCTAACAAACCAGTATGAATTAGACATAGAATAAACAATTCAATAGGTGATGCTTTAACCCCTAAATCCCAAACTCAGGTTTTAGGATTTTTCTGGTAGGAGCGTGTACTTTTTTTCTTTCCTGTTGGCAGTGTTAATCTTAGGGCTTTCCATCTACTTTCATCTCACAAACAATGTAACAGGATTTAAAAGAGCTTTGTCATGTAGCTGGCCAGTTTGGTATCCTAAATAAGTGAAACTAATTTGCTCGACATATAGATGATGTATAGCATTAGATCTACTTGAGTGGAAAAGATGAATTTCATTATGTTTCTCCCTCCTGCCTGTGAAAATAGTTCCTTTAAGTCTCTTACCTAATATCATGTGGCTTAAGTGCTGAGCTCCTAGTAATTGCATAGTGGGACTGATCATATAAGAGACATCTGCATCTCATGACTCTCTAGCAGTCTACTGAGAATTCCTTTACACTAATTTCCATTCTCAACTCCTAATTTGTCTCTCGGGCTGCTCTAAGCAATACCTTCCAGCTTTTCGCTTCTTCAACAAAATTCATCAGATGTACTTACACAAGAGGTTAGGAACAAGTCTATTGCTCAGACAAAGGCTTCTCAGAGGTCACTTCTGATGTTTGTTCATGATCCTGAGTAGAGAAACCAGTTACTTGGAAGCAGGTAAGGCGGGCTGTGCAGTGAGTGTCAGCTTAGGTCTAGGTTTGGTGTACATATACATGCAGCATGGGAGAAAAGGGCTATAGCAGGAGAGCTCACATAGAAAAAGTTGTGAGAGGCTCAGCAGAAGCCTCTGCCTCTCTGCAATTACTTGGAAGAACCCAACATAGATTTGAACTGTAGGGTGGAAGCTGGGTCGTCTGTTTATCAAGTAAAAGATGGAGGAGTTTCTTCTCATCCTTTCTGCATTTCACACTAGGCACAGGGATAAAATACACAGTTTATGTTTGGCATTTGCAAGCAAATGCTTGTGCAGAAGAACAAACTGAGATTGGAAAAGGTTCGCTGTTGCTTTTGGCTGTCATTTCTATTGCATTACTTCAAGAGGTGCAGAAAATGCTAATCACTGAAGTGAACTAAGAAGCAATAATTAAGCAATGTTATGTGAATGCTATGCTTAATAAAATGAGAGACATCTGTCAGTTCAAACTCTGCATTTCCCAAGAAGTTAAGGAACAACTAATACAAAACAGCCACAGAGGCAGTACAGAAGTTTTCTTTCTGTAGAAAAAGATGTCTGTGTTAAAAACATTTTTCTCCTGAGTTGGCATCAGGCTAATTCCTTTCTGTCCGTTCCTAACAGTTTGGATGCTTGGAGTCAAATGCCATTTGACCTTGTAAAAAATCTGATCACTCACTGGAAGAAAAACAAAATCTAACAATACAGAGTCTTTTTAATATTAGTAAATAAGGCTCTTATACCTGTTCCCAGTAACCTGATGTACTATGTTGCTGCATTCCAGAAATACTGAAGCAGCCTTTTCTGTAACAGCCATTTATTCTGAGAGTGCAAGATAGTCGGAGCACTCAATAGCAGCCTCTCCTTCTGCCTGTTCTCAGGAGTCTGAACAGTAGCAATTTGTTTTATGTGACATAGCACCCTCCTGCCCTGCTCATGCAAAGAATCGGCCTTTTGTAAGCCACTCTGAGTGTGCTCAGTACCAGCAGATTGCCTTTCCTGGCACATGCACACGCGCACATTTCAGAGCGAATGTACACAGCTCTGTTTTGCCTGACAGATATTTTATTCATGTCGAGGTAATTTACCTCATTAGCCATAGGCCCAAATGAGTGTGAAACATCAGAGACCTGGCTTCAAGTTAACCTGAGGACGCTGTTATCCAGAGGTAGTGCCTTGGGGAATACCCTCTCCTCCCCTTTACCTCTGGGAAAGAAGCGGAATGCACATTGTACTCTTCCCTGCAGAGGGAAGGGCTTACTCCAGCCCTTGTGCCCACTAGCTCCTCTGGTTGGTGCACAGGGGTAGAGAAGAGATGCTCAGGCTGCTCCTTCCACAGGCTTCCTCTGTGAGGCAGGGATATTAGGTGAGGGAGATATGTGTGGAAAGTTCAAGCAAAGTGGTTATGGTACATGACCTGCATGAGATGCTCTTGTGGCTCTAATTCAGGTCAGTAAAGCGTGCTAAGGCTTCAAAGAAGAATGGTTACCATCAGTTACTGCATCTAAGGTCACAAGAGACTTTAGTTACAACTCTGATCTCCTCTATTACCCAGCACATGGGGCATATATTATAATAATTATTATAGTTATTATTACCACTACTTTAGGAAAGCCATCCATCTTGATTTTAAAACTTCCAGGGATGCAAAAGTCTTGGGAAAGTATTCACATGGCACATTATTCCAACTTGCTTAAGCTACCAGTGCCGTTACATGGATATAAATCCACCTACTACATCCAGGAGCCCTCTACTATCAATTTCTGGTCTCCAGTAGGTATTTATAGACTGAGGCAAGAACATCCTGTACTTTTGTGTTGTACCTGTGGTTAAACAATACAGAGCAAAGATCTTCCCTCTGTAATGACAAAGGGCTTTAGCTTATCTGGTGCTGTTCGTAAGGTTTTGCTTTACTGGTGCTGCTTGAAAATGTCAGAGCAAAAGTCTTTTGTCATTTGCTTGTCAAAGATGATGGTATCACTTTCTGTTGAATTGCAGATAACTGAATGCCCCACTTTCCTAGTTCAGTATAGGATAATACAGAGTTCCTCTCTGTGTCTTTGTACATGGGTATACACCATTAGAGTGCAGAAGAACTTAAGAGACAAAATGCAGTAATTAATGTGGCTATAAATTTCCCAGGAGAGACTAATGTAAGAAACTTGGTATTCAAAGTGCCTCTGTTTTAGTTATTGTTTAATCTGTACTTTCTTCCTGCCTGCAATGATATAATTTTAAAGGGTAATAACTATAGGAAAATATAGCTTCACCTCCATACAAGATTTATGATCAAATCAAATATCTCATCAGAAGGTGAAATGCTGAAAGCATGCACATAACAAATCAAGATCTTATATATTACAATAACATTCAGCACCAAAGAATTCTTACTAAAATGGTTTTGAAAACCCAAATTGTTAGAACTGTGAATGCAACCAAATTGCAAAACCCTCAAAAAAATTCCAGCCTGCTTTGTCCTACTGATTGTCTTTTAAGTAAGCCACTTCCACCCAGTGAAATGAGGCTTACCCTGTTTATATGTGTTCACGTGTACATGTCTGTTAGCAAACATTCTTCCATAAATTTTGATACCATTAACCAATCCCAACTTAATTTTATGGGGGGGATAAATGCCATATATATTGTTATATTCAGTGAACATTAGCAATTGAATCGGAGGCAGGGACCTTTTAAGTGCTCCAGTTCAGGGAAAAGTGTAGTGACAGCTCACACCTTATTAGACACCAGACAACAGTAAGAAGCAGAAACAGTGACTGCGTCTTTGGAAAAGCTTCAATTAAGGATAAGACATAAATCTGCTGGAAGCAGCACTTGCTTCATCCTGGTGTTCAGAGGGCTGCATAACACAGCACAGAGCATCCTTCGGGGCTTTGCCAGAGGGGCAGGAAACAGAAGGTGCTCACAGAATCACACTGCAGTGGAGGTGCTCTCCTACTAAGCAAGCACAGGTTGGGTTTCTCCATCAGTAAGATCAATTGCAATCTCAAATTTCCTTACCACTGTATCTGTTTTCGCAGCTACAGAAGGAATACTTCCTCCTTATGGAGAATTTTGCAGAATGTGGGTCAGAACTGGCAAAGCTCCCATTGATTTGGGGCCAGAGAATAAACCTTTTCACACTCTGTAGTTAATTACAAGCTGTTTGCATTTCTAATTCTTGCTAACAATCCAGGTGGAGGATATAAGTTTTTTTAATTACTTACTGCTTTTTTTAATCTCAGGTCAAGAAAACTGGTATTAATCAAAAAAAGTCTGAGAATCTCCTCTGGCAAAAAAGAGCCAGGAAATAAAAAAAAAAAAAATCCATGATACTTAAAACTTCAGAGGAGAGAGAGATTTTATCATGCAGTCACCTCCGGCACTGTAAGAAGTAAATAAGAAAGTGCATGACATCATTTATGACCTAAGTGAGTAGAAAAATAATGAAATGCCTTTGCTGATGGGAAGCATGTACTGATATATGCCTGAGATACCTGATTGTGTTCATTTAGAAGCTGCTTTCTTCAGTTGAAAAACAAAAAAATGTTATAATGCCCAGTGTCTGCACTTTATTTCTGGTGTTCATAAATCAAGCCCACACAAAAATGAGGAGATCAAAATGCATGATAGAAGTAGAACTGAGATGGGGATGATTAGTAACACTGTGATGAGAAGTAAGATGTCAAAGATTACAGCTCATGACTAGTTTTAGTTGAACTAAAGGGAGGGAATTCACAAAATGATAAAATTTAACATGCTTGTGCAAAAGGCTTCGGCTTCTCATTTCATATGTTTCTATTTCAAACTGCTAAGAAAAGTATTTTAGTTTTGATGGGGGGAAGCAAAAAACTTGAAACTCCTAGAGTTCATTGTAAGGCTAGCTCGTGTTGAGGAAAAACACCTTTAGGTCTCTCGTGAAACAGTGTTTCATGTCTCTAGAGGCAGAGATCTCTAGAGCCAGAGAGAAGGTGTTACAAGTTATAATTGCTAGAAGACTTACGCACCTCTGTGCATGATGGCATTAAAGTATGATCTTCTGGCTTTATCATCATCAGCTGCTCAGCCTGGAAAGGAGAAGGCTTAGGGGGATCTTATCTGTATGTACAAACACCTGGGGTACAAGAATAAAGAAGATTAAGTCAGAGTCTTCTCAGTGGTGTCCATTGACAGGGTAAGAGGCAAGGGGCACAAACTGAAATAGAGGAAATTCTGCTTAATGATCAGAAAGATCTTTTTTACCATGCAGGTGAGCAGGTGGTCAGACACTAGAACACGTTGCCCAGAGAGAATCTGGAATCTCCATCTGTGGAGATATCTAAAACTCAACTGGAGAAGCTGTGGGCAGTCTGCTCTTGCTGACCGTGCTGGAGTAGGAGCTGGACCAAATGAGCTCCAGAGGTGTCCATCAGTGATTCTGTGCAAAAGCTTCGCCTCTGCCAGCAGACTTTATGCAACTCTGAAAGTAGACTATCACAGTGTTATCTGTGATCAAGTCAAAGGAAATGAGTGGTCATTGGGACAGATTTCTGAGCAAGGAAAATTATTTCTTAACTTCTGAGTAATCTCTGTTTTGGCAAATTATTTATCTGTCAGCTTGAGAGACAAGACTAGATGATGCCTATAATTTCCCAAATGTTCCTTTCACTGCAGATCATTCAGTCAAAGCTTCCTGAATACCTGAATCTGACTTTTAGATTATTATTTTGAAACCCTTTGGATAAAAACATATGAAATCCAAACTTTTCTGGAGGGCATATAGGTTGTTTTCCTACTGCCAGCACTGAAGAGATAAATTAGCTTCACTGCAGAAGAACAGAAGACATTCTGAAGGTTTTCTAGAAATTAGTTTAATTATCTAATAAGCCAAATGGAATACATATATTTCATCAAGATAGCAGAAATATATTATCTTGAACAATAAGCCCAGCATTTACATGCAGCTCATTTCAGCAAAGAGACTGTGAGTAATGCAAGAGAAACGGAATTAACAGGAGAGAAAATGCTGAAGGAGGAGAGGGGTGATGACACAGACAGAGCTGGCAGAGTGGCAAGGACAGTTGCCACGATGGTTAGGGGTGTCAGGCTACAGAGGCAGCCACATTCAGCTCAAGCTACCTTTGCCCAGATCTAGATGTGGCACGCATGAGGGAAGCACTTCCACTCCACAAACCACATTGCTGTGTTAATATGCTGAGAGGCACAGTACCATGTGTACTTGGGCACTGTGCCATGCTGTGGCTGCTCTGCATTGCTTGGGACCAGAGCTGGCTCTGTGGCCATTTAGCTCAAAAGCTTGCACAGCTCAATCAAGGGTCTGTCCTCACCCATGCAGTCATGCCCCGAGAGGCAAACTCCCAGGAGCATCTTAGATTCTTCCCAAGGTGTTCATGAGTCTGTAACTACTTCTGAAACAAGCTGAGAGAATTGAAACCAATTATAAAGTAATGCAAGTAGGACACAGGAAAATGGAAATGAGACAGAAAAATTATGCAAATAATCATTAACCAGTCTTATGGTAGGCCTGCCATTGGCTTATAAAGGGGTTGGTTGGTACACAGGACAGAGAGGGACTGCAAGGCTGGAAGGTGAGGGAGGGCATGAAGGAGAAAGAAAAAATGGAAGAGAAACAAGATCCCCCTTTGGTACATAACAAAACTGATGGATTTGTTCAGCAGTTCATGAAAACATTGCCTAAGGTTTAGAGGTGACTGGTGCCCTCCTGGCAACTTGGAGAATGCAGAGTGTCCTCAAATTAATTGCAAAATTCACTTTGTTCTGAAAGGTGACAGAGTGATTGTGAGAGAGAATTTAAACTCTGTCCAAAGCAATTCTGTTTGAGGAAGTCTTTGTCATTGCAGTCACTAGAAACACAATTGGTCTTATATAATGTAGCGTAAGAAATTCAGCAACCAACTGTCCAATCCATTAAAATACAAGGGGATAGGGACCTATGAACACATGGAACATAACCAGAGGACTGTCACGGTTTAACGCCACAGAGCAACAAAGTACCACACGGCCGCGTGCTCATTTCTTCCCTGTCCCTCCCATAGGATGGGGAGGACAACTGGAAAAGAAAACAGAACTCATAGGTTGAGATAAGAACAATGTAATAACTAAAATAAAACAACAAATATATAAAATGAATATAGTATAATGTAATATAATAATGTAATATAAACAAAATATTACAATAATGAAATGGAATACAACAAAAAAAGAGTCAGAAACAAAACCCAATGAAAGACAAGTGCTGCTGAATGCAATGGCATGTGCAACGATCCAACTCTCCCCACCAACTCTGCCTAGTTTATATATTAGGCACAATGCCCTATGGGATGTGATATACCTTTGGCTAGTTCAAGTCAGCTGTCCTGGCCATGCTCCCTCCCAGCTTCTTGTGCACTCCCAGCCTACTCACTGGCAGGGCAGGGGGAGAAGTAGAAAAGACCTTGTTGCTATGTAGGCAACACATCAAAACATAGCCCTGTACCAGCTACTAGGAAGAAAACTAACTCTATTCCAACTGAAACCAGGACAAAGACATATTTTCTATAAAGGAGACATGGCTTTTAAAATCAGTACTTTCTATTATTGACTATAAATTGGTCTACTAGCGTAAAGAACAATCACTTCGTGATTTTAGTAAATTGATACATTGTGACTCAAAAACTGTTGACCACCACTGCAACACCTGTAAATCATTGCTTCTGCATTGCCATTTAAGGGCTTGCCTTTGGTTTGCTTTTTGAGGGGATTTACAATCTTGATGAGCTTCCTGAATCACAACAGCATGAATCCAGCTGACTAAATTCAATTCAGTATAACATGTGAAATCTATTTCTCCAATAATTATTGACTGTAGCTATTTACATTATGAAATCCACAGTCCTGCATGCTTTCTGACAAGATTTTCACTCCCACTCTCATTTTCTACTTTTTAGTTCCTTATACTTTCTCTGACAAAAGAAGAATGAAAAAAATTTTTCATATTTTTCCCCTTCTATTCACTAAGATAAAATAGTAAGATGCACAGGTAACTCTGAATGTTTAACAAGAACCAATCCAAAAGTTGTCCTATATAAATGATAACAAACATCTTGGATGAATATAGCAACTAACTTGGGGATCCCATGAGAGGGGCTTCAGCTCAAGGTAGAGAGAGTTGCTCTCTCCCTTGGAGCTGTGACAGGTTCACATCCTGCAGTGTTTGGGTACAGATCTCCTTTCTCCCAATGTATTGTTTCATCCTGCACGTAAAGAAATGATTATCATTATTTATGTATGATTATTGTTATTTATATATTATGTATTTATATGTCCTAGCACTTTTAATTGGGATGTGGGGCATTTCTAGTGAAGGATTCTTAAATGCAGTACAAACTGTGGTTACAACTGTGATTTTAAGCAATAGCCTTGAACTATTACTGCTCTGCTGTGGAGCTTTCCCAGGAGCTGTTTATCTCTCAAAGTCACAACTCCTTTCCTTTCACCTTACCTTGTGAAGGAGCAGTAACTTATTAGTGGCCTCAAAATTTTATCTCAAGCTACCTCAGACACCCAGCTGAAATGCAGGCTTAATCCCACCTGAACTGGAAGGGGCATATAAAATCATCGCCTTTTTATTCCTACATACTGGGCCCAGAACCAGATAATAGGTAAGACCGCCAAAGAAGAGGAACGAGTTTTTTGTTGAGTCACAGAGCATGCACCACAGGTCCATTGACAGACGATATTTGAGCCCTCAGATGAAAATGTAAACATGAGATGTCTGTGGATATTTAAAAGGATATTTCAGACTGTCTGTGAGAACAGAAATATGTTCCGTTACTGAGGCTCACATGTTCACTCCTGGAGCTGCAGTGGTGCTACGTGTTGACCAGACATTGCCTTGCTGGCAGTGGTGTTGAAGTGGTTCTGCTTGCATATGTGCATACATGAGGCTTATGAAGGACTGTGGAGCTGACATCAAAGCATAAAGCAAGAATAGCACAAGCAGAAATAATGTATGACCCTGAACCACCCCAGACATGAACACAAATAGGAGTTGTCTGGATAGAGAAAGACTGACAGTTCTTTGAATAAAAGTACTAAATAAAGACATGCATTTGTGGTGCTCCTAGAACTCTGGTTCCAGAAATCAATGCAAAGATTTGTTCGGCTCAGTATGTGGCACTTTTCTCACCTTCTCAGACAGACTAATTTTACCTAGAAATTTGCTGTCTGCATTACATCTCTTTGTTTTTTCCTGCAGATGATAAAGCATTGTCCAGAGCTGACTTAATAACAGCAATAGGAGGGATGGATTGTCACTTTAAGTTACTCATATAGCAGTTAATAAAGGTCCAGGCTGCTTCTTTGTGCTGTTAATGTTGCACAACAGCCTGCTGAGGAACCTCGTTGCAGGTGCTATGCCCCAAATCACTCCTTGGACACCATAGTGGTGGATGCAGCATTCATTATCTCATGAAGACATCTGACCTTTGCTTCTTTCCATACTTTTCTATTCCTGATGGAGAGCTGAGAGTGTAACCTCAGCACAGTCAACATTCTTCTCTCAGGCACCAGGACAAGAAACACCATTAGCATGTGAATGATGTATGAGGTGAATGGTTCCTGTACCCCTCCCTTTTTGTTCAGAGGTTGACTGTGATTTGTTCTCTCTCTCCTTCCCTCCCACAGTCCGTCACTGATCTAAAGCTGTGACCCTCACTCTCTGCAAAGCACTTCTCCTACATCCAACTCCTTCCCAACAGGGACTGCAGAATTAGGCATAAGGCAACAGCACATGACAAATGATGTTCTTTCTGTAGACTGTGCAGAGCTGGAGGTCAAACACACTATTAATAATTCTCTGACTTTTTAAAAGCTGTATTTCCTCCATTTGCTGGCAACGTGATTTGAAAGGTCCATACAAGCCACTTAAAACAGCAGCTCAATAGAGGCATTTCAGCACTGTCCAATATTGATTTTTGCCTCTAACTAGCCTCTTTGCTAAGCATGGTTTCAATATCCTATGAAGTTTAAGTGAAGATATTTCCCATCCCAATGGCTGTGCATTGTCATTTGATGCCATAGATAAATTGGTAGTATTTTTCTTTGGAACACGGTTTGCTTCAAAGAGCAAAAGTGCCACAAATTCTTCATCCTGGACCATCGCTGCCCACATTAAAGAGAGGTCAAGTGAGGAAGAAATGGAAGTGGGCTGTAATGGGGAACTGTCACTAGGCTGTTCACCAAGCTCTAACTGGACAAAAACCCCACTCGAACACAACACAGTATAGAGTTGGTACAGTGTATTATTTCTGCCTCCAGACGGGGGTCCCAAGGAATAAGAATCTTCATTAAATTCAAAGCACTAGCTGGTGCACTCCTATAAACCAGAAGTTTAAAGGAAAAAGACATTGAGGAAATTTAGCATATCCTTAACCAAAATTAAGGAAATGAGAAACATATGTGAAATGTGAAAACGTGAAAGAAAAATAAGCATTGTAAACACTGGTTTGGCTAATCATCAGAGTGACCTAAAATTTAAGATTTTCCTCACTAGGGAAACTAGGACATATGTTTAATAATTATTACTTTTGTTTTGGTAGGGTCAACAGTCAAGGACGGCAAGTGAGACCTGCTAGAAGAGAAAAAAAGTCATACAGAATGACAATATATTTATATTAGGAAAAAAAAAAAAAAGACAAAGAAAGAATGAGTTTTCTGCTTTTTGGGGAGGGAGAAAAAAGCACAACTGAAAATGATCCTGACAAGGTTGAAGAGCTTCAGTCTATTAATTTTCCTTTACATCATTAAAAAAAACTAAACCAATTCAGACTATGCATAGACTTCAGAACTTATTAAGAACTTATGCTGGTAGAGAGTAGAAAAAGAGGCTACCTAGGTACATTATATATCTTCAAATCATGTGAGCCTTATAAAACTCAACCCAGGGTGCTCAGGGAACTGAATAAACCAATTTCGCAGCCACAAGCAATTATATCTGAGGACTGATGGAGAGTGAATGAAGTTCCAGAAAACTGGAAAATGACCTCTGAAGAGCTCTTCCAGTGACGGTTACCATTCCTGTAAGAACAAAAAAAACAAAGGTAAGACTGTGACTTATTGATCTGTAGTTCCTTCCTTGGGAAGCCACAGGGGCAAAGCAACTACTTGGTATTCTCACTATGGGCAAAGCATAAAGTATTGAGGACATGAGGTCAGGCTGGATCAAATCGAAGGTCTATCTATCTATTATAAAATTGTCACCGATAGCAGCCTGCAGCAGACACTGCTGTGTCTAAAACCAAGTGTAGGGCAAGCACTCACAAGCACACTCTCTCAGCTCCTAGCAATCTGAAGCTTAGGGATGTACACAGGGAGAGACTTTGCCTCTTTCTGTTAATAGCTCTCCATAACCCTTAATGGCCCTTAACAATTCCTAACCAAGAGTCTTTGAAAGTGCCATTCTATTACACGAAATCAGAAGATAATACATAGAAACTGAAGAGTCACGTCACGTACTTTCTACTACTCTTGCCTTTCAGTGAATATATTTTTGTTCCCAGCTTGGATATATTGTTATCAAGTATACATTCATTTCATGAACAGCTTTGAGAAAAGCAACACCAAAATGTCAGGATAGCTACTTGATATTATTTACATTCCAGCATAGTTACTCTGGTTAGTTTGTCAGAAGCTGCTTCATCTTAGACTTGAACCAAATTTATTTTAAGCTATAAAGAGGCAAAAGATAATCTCCCGTAGATGGATACACTGCAGTTGGACATAGAGATCAAAGGACTTTATTTACATTTCTAGCTGATCAACATATTTTAGATACTTCTAATGGGAAGAATTGATTTTTTTTTTCCTCTACAAAAGAGACTTAATCAATTTTGCTTCTGGAAATGTTTTATTCAAGAATAGCTAAATTTCCCTGCATACACATCTGTCAAAGCACAGACTATTATTGGAAAAGAGAAGTCTTTTGTGCTGATATGAAGATATCTGGTTTATTATTTCAGCAGAAGCCTATTGATTTTTTGAAACCTTAAAAAACCAGCTTACTATAATACAAATGCCACAAATGTGCAACATCTTCTCCAAATTCCTGTAATTATTATCAAAATTTAGTTTGGGTTTACTTTGCTAGGATTTTTAACAATTATTTTGTACTGGAAATTAAACTTTAATGCCATTCTTCAGGAGAAAAAAAAAAAGGCCATCTCTTTTGGATAAATTTATTCTAGGGGTCCTGTAATAATTAAGTCCTTTCTGCAGCACTGGCCTGTGACTGAAGAGGCCTTGGTTTCTGTCCTCGGCTTTCCAGCTGGCTCTCTGGGCAAAGAAGGTGATCCCCTTTGTCTGTAAAATAGGGGCCCTATATGCTCTATGCAGAGCTTTGATATCTGTGTGCAGGAGGCTTTTTGAAAACGCTACATATCATGCCACGTGGTATCTCACTTCTCAAGGCAGACAGAAGCACTTTCAGTGATGGTCTAAATGTTACACACTGGGTGCGGGTGAATAAAAATCCATGTGTTAGAATGCAATGCCCTTGTTCACAACAACCAAATGACTGCAGAGTGCAACTAAGCTAATGGTAACACCTTAGTGTTTTCCTCATATGTAAAGGTGGACAAATCTGCACACAAAAGAGGTGAAAACTCTTTACAAGTTTTTAATACAGTAAGTCTGCAGATTGGACTGTGAATTTGTGTCGAAAATCTAATGAGATTATTTGGCCGAGTTTCTACAATAGGCATCGGATTTACATTTACACTAACAATTATTAACCAGGTTCATTTCAAAGAGAAGGCTCTTGTTTTGTCTGGTGTTATGCAAATTTGTAATAGCCACAATTTAATTTAAACTGATAAGAATATCAGAGAAGTCTCATCTCCCTGCAGTCTATATGACTCTTGACCTTACCAAAACATATAAACATGGGGAAAAAAACGCTCCCTGTGAATATGCTGTATGATGATGAATCCTTCAAAATTTAAAAAGATAAGATTAAGCAGAATCCTGTAAAAAAAAAAGTAACACTAAATTTAGAGTTTGCTTTCAGTTAGAAAGCCTCCTAGATCTTGAAGATGATGGATTGTCATATCTATAATACATCTACTCTCTTAACCTCTTACTAACCATCGGCTGTACAACATAGGCTGTATCTGGCACCACTGTGACATTACTGCAGCCAATTCAGCCACCTTAGGGACACATTATGACTACCACAGTGTAACAGCCTGCAACCTCAATTGTGAATCAGAGCCCTGTTGTACGCGGTACTGTGCAAACAGGTAATGAAAGCAGACAGCCCTTGCTCCAGCCTTGGCCCACACCCACCACAGCACTCCCACCCACGCTTTGACTCACATGACAGTGGCAGGAATGAGTCTGATCCTGTCACAGCGGAATGAAAAGTGACATTACAAGGCATAACCTGCATGGCATACCTTCGTATCGCATTTGGGAGGAAGCAGAGGTTGTCAAAGGTGGTTAAAGTGCTTAACTAACATGCACTGGGGACTTAGGAGAACAAAAAAACTGCAAGCCAGGGGCAAATGGTGGCTCCCTGGAGATCCTGCTCAGCTGCCGGTGATGGTCCCTGGTGGCCTCACATCAGCACCTTCCCATCGCTGCTCCGCTCTAGCACTGCCATGGCATGTGGGGTCTCTATGGGAAGAGGAGATGAACCTGCCACTGAGGAAGCCATGCCTGGCCCACAGCTCTCCGGTAGTACTGCTCCTGCCTCCCCTGCAACGCTTGTCACCGTCAACGCTTTCTGGGTACCCCACACCTACCCATCATCACTGTGGCTGGCGCCAGGCCTGGCATTGCCTGCTATTCCGCCCTGGCCATGTCCAGGACACACTGGGATGAGGACATGGTACTGAAACAGTTAGGCACATGGTTATGGCAGACAGGGGCTCAACACTCACCTCCTGCCCACGGTACCTCCCCAGCTGCCAACTCATGCAGGCTCGGTTGGTCTCACCTTCCTTCTTTTGTCTTTATTTTTTGGGTTATACAAAGTTAGGCGGGGCACTGATGCAGCAGAGCTTTAAGGTCTGCATTGTCTGGCTCTTTCTGACTGAGAAGGACCTGGTTGGGAGGGACATGGTCGCTGGGTGAGCTCAGGACAAGCTCAGTGAGCCAACACATGTAACATGAAGAGGAAGAGCCAGTCACTGCAACTGTCTGTGCAGCAAGGGACAAAGAGGACCATGACAACAGTGCTCTGCTTCACAGACCTTTATTTTTCAATCTGTACAGAATGCTGTTGCTATTATAATAAGGCATCAAATTAACTATTGAAAAGCTCACGATGGACTGTAACATTTCAGCCTGTTGTGGATCAAAAAGCAGTTTTACAAGACTAAACCAGTTGCTTTCCAGTCAAAAACTTTATATTCGCTAGAGACCAATTTTTAAAAGAATTACAAAGATTAAAAAACTGTAAACATATAAAAATCAGCAACAACCCAGCATATCTTCCTAGGAGAAACTCAAGACATTTCTGCTGCGGGGCTGGCTGTGGGCTGGCAGTGAGAAGGCGAGGCTGGTTGCACCTGGGAGACACAGGGCTGGGTGCCTGCTACCCCAGAGGGGCTGGGACCACATGGCGATGGACCTCCTTTGTGGTGAGAGTCCCCAGCAGGTGTCAGGCGGTTCTAGCCTTGGCCACAAACATCTAAGCAAGAGAAAGAAACTGAGAAAACAGGTCACCAGGGAGCTATTGCATGGCAGGGAGCCAGGCACAGGCTGGCAGCACCTCGCTGCGGCTGGGGGATTGCAGGTGGCTCCAGTCTGGCTGCAGGCCATGGGTCCTCTCCGGTGGGGTGGCCAAGGCCAGGGCAGAGCCCATGTCATGAGGTAGAAAATAGGAAAGTGTCACATTTCACCCTTAGGGTCAGTCAGAAATAAACTGACTGATGGCACAAATCCCAACATATTTCCAGCGTTCTCCAGGGGGCACCTAAAACCCACCTGGTATGCCCTAAAATTTAGATCCCCAAACAAAAAAACTTTCCAATGATGTCCAACAAAGTTAGCCCAGGCAGCAGAAAAGAACTCCAAAGTTTTTTCACACTTGTACCCTTAAAGCATTTAAAGTTTGAGGAGAGGGATTGTGAGGGTGCACAAGAAGATAATGAATTTCCCTTGGCCTCAGCCTTTGGTACTGCCTCGTGCGAGCTGAATGGTGCAAAGGCTTGTCCACTAAGCAGTGGACTAGTACATTCATCATCCACCATCTGGCCGCCAGACAGCATGTGATTTGGTCTCTGTTGCATCCAACAGCACAAGAACCTGAGTCCAGAGATTTTGTATTGCACCACCAACCCACACAGTCCTGTAATTTGTAAAGGTATCTTGTTGAGTGATCAGATAAATATGTCCTGAGAGTTTTTATCTGCTAAACTCCTTCACTCTGAAGGTCTTCTTTCCCTTCTTTTGTAGCGTATATCAACCTCAAAATAAAGAAACTGTGTAAGTCCTGTTACCTAAATTTTTTTGCTCCCCACACTTCTGCAGTGTATATTTGGATTATTAGGTCGATTTACGTTTTTCTTGAAATGCTCAGGGGAAAATTGAGGGTTCATTTAAGTACTGGAGGCTCATGATCTGTTACAGGCATTTTACAAAGTGTCAGAGAACTTCTCACTTGATAATAACATCCTGACAGTCAGGGGAGCATTACCTTTTCTAGTGCTAATAATCAGTGTTAAGGCATGCCATGGTTCCTACAAGAAATCTGTGATCCTTATAGCTTTAGCTGTCATCTTTCTGCAATAATACAATGTACTCCTTTTTTTTCTTATGTATAATCACAAAATAAAAATAATGGTTCTGAAAATTACCAGCCTCAGTTTTAGAGCTTCTGTTTCACAGGTAAGCATTGCACTGAGGCCCAGGCTGCAGAAAGGGTTTTCATGTCCTAAAATGTCCACCCCCTGCCCCACACCGTCTTGCTGCCCCTGGCTCAGCATCATTTGCCTTCTCACTTGGCACAGCTTTCCCTGGACCTCTGGAGGCCAGGACCAGCTCCTTCCCATCCTCAGAGCAGGACGGAAGGCAGCGCTGTCCCCACCACCCCACCTCGAGCTATGTGTCAGTCCCTGCAGGCAGTGTCCATGTTACTCACCAGCCTTCCTTCTCCATGTCCTGATTCTCAGGCTATTTCCTTCCTCACTTTCACCAATTGCAACAGGCTGAAGGGTTCTCCTTATACCTGGAAGCTTTTCTACTTACTCTAGAAATTCAGTCCTGCATCCCTGATGACACATCCAGAGAGATGTAAGCACTCCAAATACAACTGTGGATATGCTGGTCACTGCTGAGTTCTTGCCCACAAATGTGCTCCATATTGTCAAAATTATCTATTAGGCAGCAACCTCACCCCGTAAGGCCGCTCATTTAATGACCAAATAACAGTGAACTAAAGTGGTTGCAGCAGGTAATATCTGAAGTAGCATCTCTTTGGTAGTGCCAGCATTAACACCTGGGTACCACACCATGCTATTTACAGAGACCAAGGCATGAACCTGGAGCAGCAGAGCTCCTCGGGCCTTCGGGTGAAGGCACCTGCACCAGCACTAGCAACTAGCAAGCAGGAGGGACTGAACTAGGTGAGTGCCAGTCTCATGTGCTGCTTGCGTCTCTTGAGAGAAGGGGGAATGAGGAACCAAGGTGGCAAAATAGCATTCAGTCTCACTGCACAAGGACCCCATGTTTCCACCTGCCACTTGTTATTCTGAATCTTGTGCTGCCACATATTCCTGGATAAAGGGGGCATAAAGGATATCTCCTCTCACCTTCCCAAAAGAACTCATCTCAGGTATGTCACAGTGGGGAAAAAAAAGTCTAATTTAAAAAAAATATTTGACATGCCTGATATTTGAGACTTAACTGATGGCTGACAAGGCTCACACATTGACAGCAAACCATAGATTTCTACTAAGAATCTGCAGTCAGGGACCATACAGACAGACTGCTTTGACAGGGATACACACACATGTATATATATCAATCAACATACATATATATGTTAATGGGTCATATATATATATTAGCCACTGCTTACTAATAACTGACAGCAGCGCATACAACGGTCTTTGTTGATTTTCTCAGCACTGCAAGAATACAACTTTAATGTTCCACAGAGACTGCCTGGTAATAAATAGCATCCGTGGTACAGGTTTCCAGTTATCATGGCACAGAACTGTGATTCATAACAACATGTACCCTTGATCATATCCTATGTTAAGTAAGTCCCATGTCAGCCAGTAAACTGCCTGATATTTAACCTGTCTAGTTCCTGATAATTTATTTTTTAAAAATAAATTATTTTTTATGGAACAAGCCCTAGAAAGCTCCTTCCTGTCCTTTTCTTGCAGGTTACAAGAAGGTTGACAGCCCAGTGACATAAAACTCAAGTTCCAAAAGAAACTTGTAAGATGCCAACAGCCCCAAAACAAAGCCCTGCAGCTGAATTGGAATTTCTTCTGGCATCTGTACTAAAGAAGTGTTCAGTCTCAGCCTCCCCATGCTTTTTTCCTTTGGGTCTTTTGATACTCCATACAAGAGGTCAGTTAATTCAAGTTATGGCAGTTTTCATACAAAGACATCTGTCCACCAGGAACTAAACTTCTTTTATATGGGTCACTATAGCTATCAGAAGTTAATGACTATCAATCATTGCTAATCTGAACTGAAATGGTGCCACTGACCTCAAGCTGAAAGAGCCTTTTGTCTCCTACCAATACCATGAGCCATATGGTTCTCTGCCCTTTGCCTCTTATCTTATGTTTTAAATAATCATCACTAATTGTACAATTGTTTGAAAATACGGGAAGTTTGTAGCACATCATGACCAAGTGGTGTTCTTCTTTCTCCTAGCTCTAACTCAATAGAAGAGAAGGGATCAGCTTAAAATTAAAGGATAAAAAAGCATCTCTCTTAATTAAATATTAGCCCTGCTTTTTGATTATTGGTCCTGCTTCTTACCAGCCTAGCAAGTAGACAGTTAATAATCCTGTAGGCTGCAATAAATAACAGCTTCCAAAGTGTCAAGGTCGTTCCTGTTCTATATGAGAGTAATAAGAAAATTATATAGGCAAGACACCAATGGAATGTTTTATATTAGGATAAACGAGTATTTGAGGAACCTACTTATCACAAATCTCTTTTTATTCAGTGGTTTTCATTATTTTATATCAGTTGCATTTTCTCTGGCACATTTTCCCTTTACAACAAGTGCTCATATACTGCAAACATTAGATTATTGAGCTTAAGAAAAAAAATTCATTCTTGTCAGACAAATAAACTGCATCACCAGCTATCTTTAGCTGCATGTGTTTCCTTTAATAAAACGTATTTTCCTGTAGAAATGCTGCCTTAAAAATCATAACCAGACTAATTATCTATGGCAAGCACATCTTCCTCAACTAACGACAGCTCGAGCATATTATCATTTGCACCAGACTTCATTCTGAAATTGAAAGACCCATAGAGCTTTGCAGACTCCTTGGAGGATGCAAGCCTGCTCCTCCGGTACAGCTCCCCTTTCCACATGGACATCATCAGCAGGCTGGAGAGCACCACTCCCCCCAGGGTTAAGAGACATAGCCCCGCAATAACACAGCGGTCCAAGTGAGCCCCGATCCTGGCACTCTCGTTCTCCAGCCTCTCCATCTCCCGGGCAGCCACAGTGTTGGGATCCACAGTCACTTCTCGGGGTACCACGTAGGAAATGATCACCAGTAAAATGCCACTAACCAGGAACAAAATGGCACTAATGAACCCATAGTCTACAGATTTCCCAGCTGCCGCCTCTGAGGCAGCATCGTCCTCCTCGGAGACCAGAGAAGGGGAATCGTGCACCCACTCAGGCAGCAGCTCCCTGCAGGCACACTGCTGCAGAGCAGCATCCTGGCAATGGTTGCCTGTGGGACTTCTTGTGTGCTCCAGGTTTACATTTTCATCCACGTAGGTGAACGACGTCTCGAGTTCCTGAGCACAGCAGCAGGCTTTCTTTTTGCCCCCATCCTCCTCGCCAGGCATGTGGTTGGGCAGGTGGCAGGGCTGGGAGGTGCTGGGGGCTGCAGGGTGCTCATGGGGTGAGGTGCCCAGTGGGGAGGGCTGGGGTGCCAGTTGGGTGTCAGCCACAAGGTCCCTCTGCAGAGGTTTGCACTGCCTTTCGCAGCACAGGGCTGCCATGGCAGCAGCTGCTCTGGAGTCTGCCTCACCCCCCCCATGCTGCTGCTGCTCGTAGGGAGCCGAGGCCAGGCTCCATCCAGTACTGGTACCCAGGGGTGTCTGCCTGCTCTCCTCAGCCAGATAGAGAAGCTCCATGCAAGCCATCGATCTCGTCCCGGTGAGTCCTGCTCCTGGGCTACCGCATCGTTCAGCCAACGCTGCCCCTGACCCACTGAAGAGGCTTCACAGTACCGGAGCTGCTGTATCCCAGAAATCTTCTACTCTTTCACCAACGTTTAGTTAGGGACATGGCTTGTGTCAGCTGTTAAATGATTAAACAAATACTCTCTGACATTAATTTCTTTTCAATCTGCAAATGAAATAGCAGAGGAAAAAAAAACCCAAAACAACCGAACAACAACAAAACCAAACCAAACAACCTCATGGTTTTACATTAATAAACCAAAGAGAAGATAACACACATGTAATACATCATTCCTCCTCTCAACTGTTTGAGGGGAGATGGCAAACACGATTGTTTTAAACACGCATTTAAAACTGCAATCCTCTTGCAGATCCAAAATCTATTAGGGAGTCTAATCAACCTTTGACACCAATATCCAATTAAGGCAGTAAGTCACCTACAGAGCCCAGGATAACCAGGATAATGGTGTAAAATGACTGAGAAAAGACACGTCTGTTCTTTCGGAAGCAAGTGATTCCCCCATCCTCTTCCAAATAAATAATTTTAAACTCAGATTCACGGACTAATTCGAAAGAAACATGCAAATCCCATGTAGCTCAATAATCCAGGATCTGTAGTCTCTGGTGGAAATCTGATAATCCTATGGGAAAAGCAGTGCTTTCCTATAGCAGATCTCCTGTTCGATTAAGAGCTTTCGGAATGAAATTATGCCTCAAAGGACTGATGACTCAGAGACGGATATTACTTCTCATCTGCAATTAATTCGTTATTACCCCCTTCTTCTTCGCCCCATCCCCCTCGAGGCCGAACGCCCCGTGTCATTAGGAAAAGCCTGTAGCCGAATAAATGTGTTGCATGCGTAGAAAACACACGTGCCCCTATCGCATATACGCGACCGATAACAGCCGCAGCTCACTCACGCTCTTCTTGGGACCTTGCCGTGAAGCGGCCGCGCCGGGGAATGCCGTCCCCGCCGGCGCGGGGAGCAGCGGACTCACATGCAACTGTGTGACCCGAGTGATGGAGGTTACGGGCGCGCACACACGCACAGACACTCACGCACACCCCGGCGGGCAGGAGCACGCCTCCGCCGCCTCTCCCTCCGCTCTCTCCTCCTTCTCCTCCCCCGGCGCTCTCACCTACCCAGCACGGCTATCGCCCGTCCGCCGTGCCGCCACCCCGCACACCTACCTCCCGCCCGCCACCGCGGCCAGCGCCCCGGGGCACGGCCGGGCGGCGCCGAGCCGAGCCGGGACGGGCAGCAACGAGCCGAGCCGAGCCGAGCCGAGCCGAGCCGAGCCGAGCCGAGCCGCGCCGCACCGCACCGCACCACGCCGAGCCGAAGCGGGCAGCTCCGAGGTGGGCGGGCGGGCTGTGCCGGCGGGCAGGCGGTGGCCCGGGGCACGCCGGGAGTTGTAGTCCAGAGGCGGCGGCCGCGCCACTGCGTCAGTGCCGCCGCCGGCGGCCCCTGGACGGGACAGGGCGTGGCGGTTGGGGGTCCCGGGGATGGGGTTTGGGAGGGCCGGCTGCTGGCGCCCGGGGTTCGAACCTGACCAGCCCGCTCACCTACAGCCACAGATTCCTGACCCAGGTTTGTTGAGGAGCGTCAATGAGGCGAGCCTTGTGAGGCTGCTCTGGTGCGGGTGTCCGGCGCGAACATTACCCGGGCTGGGTGTTTTTTGCGTAATCACGGGAGCTCACGACTTACTCCACGGGATGGTAAAATCAGATTCTCAAACCATCGCAGTACTCGCAGAGCTGAGGCTGCAAGAAACATACTTGTTGCCGCAAGTCATACAGGAGAATCTCGGGAGCTCCCAGCACCTTGCCATGGTCCCCACACACAAACTGCTGGTGGCAGGCTTGCCAAAACGACATAATATAATGAACGAACGGTTGGTATAAACCGTCACTGACTTTTCTTTCTTTCTTTGAAGTGATAAACTAGGATGTGAAAGTAATTTGGAACTGAAAATCCATCATAGATGGATTCTGGGGAGAGACCAGGCTCTGGGGAGACATTTGACATGAGTGAGGGACATTTGACATGGAGCTGAAACGAGGATGCCAGAGGGAAGTAGAACTGAGTAGCACCTGCCTGCATGGCTGCTGGGCAGAAAGAAGGGGAACAGGAGGGAAAGCAAGCTAGGGAGGAACCAAATGAGGCAGAAGAAAGAAGAATAGGCTGTCTGAAGGGATTGTCCTGACATCAGGGGACAAGGCGATTCTGTGTAAGGACTCTGACAGTTCTGAAACACTTCGTTACGCAAACATGTCAAAGCACTGAAGACAAATCCTGCTGAGACCTGAAAGACTCAGCACAGAAGATTCAAATCTTTGTGGCAATAGCTCCAGAATGTGCAATACCAGGAGACTTCCAGTGCCCATCTGACAGATTGCTCAGTGCTATGGGCTGGTTTGGACCACCATTTCAAAGAGCTCTAGGCAGTGTTTCCATTAGCAGAGTGCAGTTTCGGTGCATTGAACAGTGTATTATTCACTCTTTGAAGAAAAATTGTAAGGAGAAAATTATGGAGTAGGGACAACAGCAGAGACTGTCCTTGGAGCTTTTTGTAACAATGTCTTCTTTGAAATAAATGTAAAAGAGCAAATAAAACCTAATCAAAGAAACCAAAAAAGCCTATCTGTAAATTATTCAAATACTTAAACGCAAAGACAGAAACTCTCTTTAAACCTATCACACATTTTCGTTTGGTAAGCAGCAGGATAGGAACATACAGACACCAGTCACTGACATGGCAAGCTGCATGTGCCACATCTGATAGACAAGTCTTAATTAAGTGACTGACAGGACAAAATGTGGTGCTCAGCTCTGGCAATGCAGCCTGGAGAGAAAGCAAGCACATTTAACAAGGAAGGGTAAAGCCCTCTTCGAATTAAATCTGGCAAGGGATGTAAAGGAAAAAAGATGTCTTCAAGTATATCAGCAGCCAAAGGGAGGACATGAGCCCACTGTTGAATGAGGTGAGTGCCCTGATGACAGAGGAAATGAAGATGGAGCTACTGAATGACTTCTTTGCTTCAGTCATGACATCATAGAATCGTTTCAGTTGGAAAAAAACATTTAAGATCATCGAGTCCAACCACTAACCTAATACTGCCAGGCCCACCACTAAACAGTGTCCCTCAGCACCTCATCTAAACATTTTTTAAATATCTCAAGGGATATGGTGAGGGAGCTGGCTGATGTTATTTCTAAGCCACTCTCCATCGTATCCAAATGATCATGGAGCACATGTGAGGGGCCTGAGGACTGGAGGAAGGCCAGTGTCACTCCAGTCTTCAAAAAGGACAAGGAGGACCCAGGAACCTATAGACCAGTCAGGCTCACCTCCATCCCTGGAAAGGTGGTGGAACATCTCATTCTGGATGTCATCTCTAGCACATGAAGGAAAAAGAGGTTATCAGGAGGAACAACCCCATGCAGCAGTACAGGCTGGGGGTTGACCTGCCTGGAGAGCAGCTCTATGGAGAGAGACCTGGGAGTTCTAGTGGACAGCAAACTAAACATGAGCCAGCAACGTGCCCTCTTGGCCAAGAAGGCCAAAGGCATCCTGGGATGCATCAAGAAGAGTGCGGCCAGCAAGTCAAGGGAGATTCTCCTCACCTTCTACTTTGCCCTAGTAAGACTGCATCTGGAGTCCCAAGTACAGTTCTGGGCTCCACAGCTGAAGATAGGCAGGGAATTTCTGGAGAGAGTCTAGTTGAGGGTTACAGAGAACATTAGAGGACTGGAACATCTCTCTTACAAGGAAAGACTGCAGGACCTGGGCCTGATTATCCTGGAGAAAATGGAGACCTTATCAATGCTTATAGATACCTAAAGGGCAGCTGTCAAGAGGATATCTTGTCAATAGTGTCCACAGATGTGTCAATAGTCTTTTTCCTGTAGTGTCCAGTGCCAGGACAAGGGCTAACGAGTACCAGCTGCAACATAGGAAGTTCCACTTGAACTTGAGGAGAAACCTCTTTCCTGTGACGGTGAAGGAGACCTGGCACAGGCTGCCCAAAGACGTTGTGGAGTCTTCTTCTCTGGAGGTTTCCAAACCTACCTGAATGCGTTCCTGAGTGACCTGATCCAGGTGAAGTCTAGAGGTCCCTTCCAACTCCTGTCATTCTGTTATTCTGGGATTCTCCTAGGCCCCAGCAAGATCTGCCAAGGCCTTGAGTGGGTGTTTTCTTTCCAATAGCTAATACAAAGGCAGGAAATCTTTCTCAGTGCACGATAAATGACAGTGTCAATGATCTTTCAAAACCCAGAAGGTACAGCACATATTCTTGAGCTCTTACTAGAACCTTAGTTACTTGTTATTTAACCACAAATAAGTGTCTTGCTGCTCTGCCACCCACTCTCCTCATTGTGTGCCAGCTCGTGTTGGGCAAGTATATTATTTTGTTGCTAATAATTGCAGTCCCACAAAGTAAGAAGCAAACAGAGGGAAACAGGAGTGTCTCAGGCATTAGTGAAGCAAATGTGTTGTCTGTTCTTATTTGTCTTCCCAGGTAATACTGTCCCTTCTTTGCTTCCTACAGCACACAGACTCTTACAGCAAAGTCATTGTCTAGTCACAATCCATAATACTGACATTTCTTTTTGTTACTTTAAATGTGGAGAGTTAACAGCATTTGTGTTTAAAGAATGTAAGTGATTGTTGCCAGTGCTGTAAGGTGTGGAGGTGGTGGAATGAATGCATAGCAACACATACTCTGCAAACACAAATACAGCTGGTGAAAAGATTAATCAGGAAAGTGCAGGAAGTAAGAACATTTGTCATAGAAAGAAATGGCTACAAAAAGCTAAAAGACAGAGTGATGGACACACAATGGGACAGGAATAAAAGACTGGAGTAGACTGTCAGGGTTGATGAGCCTTGTTCTCTCTGCTGCAGCCTACTGTATCACACAATCCTGTCAGAGACTGAGCAGGGCTGAGGTAGCCACACAAAGATAATATGGGATGTGACAGCAGACTGATAAAGATGTTTCAGTTTGGATATACAGGATTAAATTTAAACCATGCACTAGACCTGCTTGGAAGATCTCTTACAGTTGACCCAAGTGTGTAAATGAGTATCTGAACTAGATTTATGTGACTCTTCTATTTGCAGTAAGCTGTGCTCAGCATAAGACTGGAAGAAAGCTTACAATGATCTAAAAGTGATTTCACCCTATCTATTTCACCTGTATTTGTAGCCTTGCTGAGGGCCTCACCAGCCCTGAAGACATCAGAGAAACCAGGCAAAACTGGAATGATTTTTCTGAATAGTGGATTTAATGATGGGCTGATGAACGATGAGTTTAGAAATATTCTGCTTCCTCCTACGAGTCCAGGAAATCCAGTGCTGGATGGGATCCTCAGTGGAACATTGCCCCAAACATTTTTATTCTTTTTATTTCTTTGAGCATAATAACATGTAATCAGAGTCCTTCAGTGATCTCGTGTTCATAGAACATTCAATTCCTCACCCTGCACAGTCACAGGAGCTTGGGTTTCCAGCGGTTTCTGTGCAAGTGTTGCATGACTGCATAGTTTCTAAGGTAAAGGTGCACTCTGGACAGTGTGTCTCAGAGCATAATATATCCAGAGAAGTCTAGGGAGGCAGCAACATAACCTTCCAGCTTCCACTAAAATAGATCATAGTGGTGAGTAGAGTAAATTGGTCAGGCAGTCCATAACAAGGGGATGCAGGAAAATGTAAAAACTATTGAAGAAGTATATGGAACTGAGTACAGTTCTGTGGGAAATAATAAAAGTAATAGAAGCGAATGAGGAAGCAAAGCTGAGCTTTTGTATAAAATGCCAAAGAAAAAAGTGATATAATAGTGGGTTTTTTTGCCTAGAAAATATAAGTATACTGAGGATAGCAAGCAAATATTTGGACAACTCGCTATGAGAAGTATCCAGCTTTTCTATGTGTTTAAAGCACATTACTGTCACAGATCTGTTGATTTATAAAGCAAAAGGACCTAGGAAAGCAATTTCATTCTACTTTGTTTGCTTCACTAATGCCCATGTACATTAATAAAAAACCCACAAAATTTGCAGAAAGATAAGAAACAATAGATGTGTGATATGATGTACCAGAATTGTCAAGTAGTGGTTAAATCCTTGCTAAAGTCTTCTGCTTCCTAGGTCTGAGTATGTGAAATCATGGTTTGGATGACCAGAGCTCCTGAGCAAGAACAAAAGTCATCCTTGGTTTTAGAGTAAACAGTCGTGTGGAGGATCAGGGTTGGAGGAGTAGGCTGTTGGCCACTTGAAAAACATGAGTGTTATATACCAGTTTCTTGAGTCAATTTGTTTGGACATTTTTAGCTATTTGCAGAGAGACTCTCTGCAAATGGACTCTCTGCAAATGGGAGAATGCAGTTTAGAAGTGTAAAGCTTAGGGTCTAAGAGACCTGTGGGACAGTAGGGTTTAATTAGCTTCCCTGACCAGCTTTCCTCCTTCAAGAGCTCATGCTCGGCCATTTTTCCTTCTGAATCCTTGAGCAATAGATGACTCCTTTCAACATCCGTACCCTTGACCATACCTGTATTTTTCTAGCATCCCACTGACTTTCTCATAGCTCTTTTTCAGCAATCTGGGCTCAGGTTGCACAGTGAGACACACCTCAGCTGACTGTACTGTGTCTGAAGTAGACTGGCGGCCTCGTGCCATGCACTTGGTCAGCAGTGTTGGACCCTGGAGTGATGGAGATATCTTCTGTCTCCCTGAATACCTCCATAATGCTAAGCACTGGGCTATACAGTGTGCTCTGAAGATCCTTGGCTGAGCCCAAGCAGCTCTTCACTGCGGTGGGCGCAGGGTTGCCACATGCACAGGCATCTGCTCCCTACTGGGGAAATACTAGCACCTGTGAGAGACAAAGCCTTCAGTTGTTTCCCACCAGGGCCACACCTGGGGCATTAAGGACGTGTCTTCCTGAGCCACCCCACAGACCAGAGGCTGCAGCCCAGAGTGCTCTGTGGCTAGTGAGTGCCAATTATCATGCAGACAGTGATTCCTGCATTGCCTTTTCCAAGTGCCTTCATGGATGGTTCTTCTTCCTGCATACTTATATGGATAGACAGTGATTCACCTCAAGTAATCACATGTGAGATCTGAGACTTGTAGTCCACCAGATGTCAAACACAGACTGCAAAATACTGATTATGGAATGGAGGAATGTAAGAGAAAATTTAGAGAACAGACTACCCTGCAGGGAAGCCAATCAAAAAATCAGAGTCTGCTTAGGGTAGAGAAAAGGAAATCCCCAAGAGGTTTTAAGAAAGGTATTTAAAGAACAGAGGATAGTGAAGAAAAAAAGGGAAGTGCAACATATGAGGAAACAGTAGCTTGACCCGTAAGCTAGTGATTTTTCTTTATGCCGGATTGGGAAACCAAAATAACTTACGACTGTTGCAGTACACATAAAGCTATGGGTGAAAGAAGAAAGTGAAGGCTGCAGTTTCTGACAGGACAAGGACATACAGCCTTCACTAAAATATATATTGCTGGTGACAGAATGAGGTTTTATAGAAGTTATCAGGAATAGAAGATAGATTCTGTATTATCAGCAAAGTGTTGAAGAGTATCTTCAACAACAGCAACGAAGATGTGTCCACTTTAGAGAGGTAATGATAATTTATGGAATGAGCCTGTATTAAAAAGACAAAATACTAAAAAAAATAATAAAACCTGCTCCTCTTCGTAGTGTTTTATGTCTGCGTATTTCAAAGTACATTAAAAAGCTGCAATCGTGATTCCCATTTTAAAGGCAGAGAAAAATGAAACATGGGGAGCTTGTGTAATCTCTTACAAGCCAGACAACACATTAACACCAAAATGAAGACACAAAAAGGAAGGTGAAAGCATAGGGGCTTGAGTCTTGTTCCTCATTCCACCCCTTTTAGCTAACTGAGATGGGCAAGCAGTGACTTATGAGGGAACTAAAATCTTCATACCCAACTGGAGGAGAGTCGTGAAGATATATTAAGCTCTTAAGTCATAACATCAGTGAGATATGCCAGGAAGATATCGCAGTGAGGTTTCAATGCAGGGTTTGGGTCCATGCAGACTGTGGATGGAGGCATTTGTATCTAAAATGGAGGTATAGTATCTAAATTAGCAGCCACAACTGCCTAGATTCAAGAGGGCACAAGGGAGAATTTTCCTTCCTTTTTTCTTCCTCTCTTCCCCAGACTCTTGAGTATCATGCTGGATTTATATCTGGAGCAAAGCCTTGCCCACTGACCGTATTACAACCATAACATTTTTCTTAATCAACTTTAAACAGATCAGGATTCCTTCTCCATCTCCTAGTAGTAGTAAGTTTTCCTGTAAAATATTTTCTACAAGGAATGGAAAAAAAACTAGATGAGATACAGCAGCCTAAAACCTGGGCTAGACAGACAAAAGGGGGAAGGTAAGACTAATCACAGTAGTATAGGCCCAGACAGATCTGGAAAATTCTTTCAAAGGGCAACGTTCTTGCTATAATAGTGAAAAGCAGTTTCACAAAGTACTAGAAGATGAACTGTGAGGAACAATCCTTCATGGGGCCACATGAATGAGCTAGACTATCTACCTAGGCATTTTCCTCTCTGACATCCAATGATTTGATCCCATTTGCTTTCCAAGGGGGTGTGACCAGAGTGAAACTAGAAGGAAAAATATTTCATCTTTTTCAACAGTCAAACCTTTAAAGTCTTGCCTGTCCCCTGAATTTTGAGAATGCAGCTTGAGGTTTTTGAACAAGACCTCTATTGATATCAGTGCAGGCATTGCAGACCAAACACCCACAGAGCAGTAAACATTTAATTCATGAGATATGGTTAAGGCCCTTGATGTTCTTTTTCTAGTCACATAGCCACTGTTCATACTCCTAAGGACATTCTATTTGCTGTCCTCCTTTTACAGCCTTGGAGGAGGGAGTAACACCTCTTCTTAAAGGTGAGCTAAATGGAGGCATCTGGAATCAATAGAAGAAAATGAAACCCAGCCTGTTGATTTTGGGTTTTTTAGTTAGGAGACATGGAAGAAAATATGATGTCATTCTCTATATTAAACCAACTCACTTACAGCTTTTCATTGCACTGTGTATTGAAGCCATATATTCAAACAGGGATAGCACACTGCATTGGCTCTTTCACAGACAGAAGTCTTAGAGAGTCACATGCTGCTAAAGAAAACAAGCTTACAGTTTTCTGTTCTTAACACATCAGAGTAATTTCTACCTGGTTACTGTGTTATGTATGCAACAGAACTGCAATGACAATGAAATCTGCAACAGGCAGGCGGAACTATGGGCACAATATGAAAAAAAGCAGTTGCTTACTTGAGCAGTTGAAGAACTCATAATACATTATTTATGGAAAATCAATATTTGTAATAACTATATATACATATCTATCTATCCATTTAAGAAAACAGAGTTCTTTATCCCACTGCTAATGAAAAGCAGAAAGCAGGACCATAGAGGTCTTAGTTTACATTGACTAATTACCATCAGTTCCTCTGGTAACATCATGGGAGCCACCACAGGCAGGTTGTGTGTTGCAGGAAGGTTGGCTTTTGAAAAAGAGAAGGTAATTTTAACTTGTGGCAAAGCCCTTCTTCATAGGCAAACTTTTCTATTACAGAGCTCTGAATGCTTTCTCTATAGCGGTGGGGATTTCAGCCTGAGAGACAATGACACACAGCAGGCTCTTTGGTGAGAAATGTCAGGTTTCACTGAGTGCAATCAAAACAGGAGTATTTGTGTGTAGGATGGCAGAGTGTTTTTCAGGAGAGGACTGCAGTGATCCATGTGCCCACAGGGGAGTTGCTGAGAAGTGGGGGACAGGATAGCACTTGGCAAGGCTGAGCAGTCAACTTGTGAGTGCCAGGAGGTCCGTACAGATAGTTTCTCCTGGATGAGGACATCTTGAGGTGGGTGAACAAAGCAGCATGCTTACTGAGTGCTAAATGTTATCACCATTTCATCTTTCCTTGAATAAAGATTTATTGGCTTGTACAATTTCTTAGAGTCCTGCTGAGTGGGGAAATCAGACCTAGTAAGGGCATGTGATTTTCTGGCACTTCTTGGATGAGGATTTAAACTTGATTTAATCATTTTCCTCAAGAGATGTGAAAGATACTGATGCCACTGGTTTCTGCTCTCATTAAACACCCAGCTGAGGTTTATGTGTAGACATCATGTTAGAGTCATGTGGCTTTTTTTGTTATTCTTACTTCTGAGGATCTATGTGTGCATAGTCACACACGTGCACACACATACATATATATATATACACACACATAAAAAAAACATATGTATACACAGCTATATGGAGATTTTAGTGAAAAGTGGGAGGTTTGGAGATGAATCTCCCCTGCTTTTACTCCAAGTGACACACTCTCTCCCCCGCACAATACTATACATAAAATGAACCATGGAGAGCTATTTTCTGAAGCAGATGGAAGTGCTGTATTTTGAGGTGGGTAGTTGCATTTCAAAGCCAGAAATCTGCATGAAAGACATTTGTACAGTGCCATCTGGGCAAGTTTTTAATTAACGTGAAAAATAAAAAAATGAACAGAAAGACCAACAATTTCTTCGTGTTCAAAGGCAAGGGAAAAAATATCCATGGTTATACTTCCAAAAGATTAATAAAAGGCATCTATCATTATAAAAAATAAATTTAAATTAAGAAACAAATACTTAAATGTTTATGGTTAGTTTTATTGATGACTTTTATTCATTTTAAAGAATTGTTTACACAGAGATAGCAAGGAAGGATAATGACAACAAATGAAGAAAAATGTATTCTGAATGGTGGATTCTTTTCACCTAATCAAATAATAGGCTTAACTCTTGAGTTATCCTCTGTCCTCGTGCACTTAAGATGGAAGTTTAGGTGTCTGTTTACAATGCGTTCACCCTTTTTGCTACCTGAGCATCAGAAGGAAATAAAACATATGATTACATTGGAGACTGAGTTTTCTGCCTGTCTTCTGAGGTACTGAAATAGAATTTGTGTGAGGATTGTTAGAATTGCATTGCTTTGCAATCCTTGAGAAATATTGTCATTTTTTAATTAATCGGCTTCTTCATCTATTTTTCTTACTGTTTTTCCAGACCAGGAGCATTTACATTCTTATTTTCAGATGAAAGGAGAAATCAAAGGAGACTTGTGACCATGAAAGATTTTATTCTCTTTATCTCAGAGCAGATATATCCTTCTGTATCCATATATATCCACATATCCTTTTCATTTGCTGAAACTTATGAGTTTCAGTCTGAGACGGTGTTTTCTACATCCTGGAATAAAGTCCTGTGATTTTGTCCATTGCTACAAATCGTATCCTTTTCCTTCCTCACACAAATTCTGTAACACTTTTATTAAAGTTTTAATAGATGTTACTATCTTGGAACGAAAAGATAACTCACAGTTAAACAGAGATTATATACTTTTTATACTTGAGGAGAAGCAAACAAACAGTAACTCTACAAGTGTGAAACCAAAGGCGGAGGGAACATATGTCTCCCATTGGGAACAGGAGCTAACTGATTCCATGTGAATAAAGGATGCTAACATTACTGCACAAGACAACATCTGGGCTCAGAGTGAATCACTCCCCAAGTTGTCCAGAAGCTGGGACAGAGGGAGAAAAGATGATTTTTTAGGTTGTTATGAAGTTACTTCTTTACTCTTCCTTAGTGCCATTACACAAATAATAAGTCTAAATTTAGGGAATGTACTTAAAGCATCAAGACAATGAATGTTTAGAAGAAAATATAAATCTATTCCTAAGATCATTCAAGTTTGAAAATGACATAGTATCTATTTATCCCATTAAACATCATGAAATACACTCTTACGGATTAGTATAAGGTGTTCCTTTGGCCTCCACATGTTTCTCCCTGATGAGTAAGTTCATTTTATACAGAACACTGCAGCTGAGACTGTCTTTTCTACTCCAGATTTCTGATCATGTGTTTCCAAGCCTGGATTTTCCTGTAACTTGCTCTAACATGTCATCAGAAGTAATCTGTTTCATTGCAATTATTCAAGTGGATCTGGTGGAGACAGTTTTGACATTCATCTGACTTAAGGTGGAGCTCAGCATTATAGATGTCTACTTTTGAACCAGCTGTCATGGCTACCATTGTAGCTTGGAAGATGAGCTCTAGACAGTCAACAGAGTTTAAGATGGAATTCATCTGACCATAGGTGGGCATTTACTTAGGATGAAATTAATTGTGGGCTGAATTCAGTTAACTGTGATTGTGACTCATGTTGTCTCTATCACACACTGGTATTCTTATTGTGCAGGTGCATTTAGATTAATCCTATCCTTAGTGAACAGTTGTCATTGATTTTCAGTGGAGTTAGTGTAACAGTCTTGTTTAAAAAATAATAACTGCTTCATTGCCAGTAAGGCTCAAAAAACCCTCTGTGTGATCTGGAGTGAAGAGATTTCTGATTTTCTCTCTCATATCTTGTCTTCTCTTCCACATTTCTCATTGTTTTCCCCTGTTCCTTTCCTCTCTACTTTCCCTGGCTTCCCTTGTATGTTGAATAGGACTTTATGGCAGCGAAGGAGGAATATTTTCACTCCTCCTCTGAGACAGCATTACAGGACACACATTTTTTGCTGAACTATTTGTCTATTTGTCTATCATAAGCATAACTTTGAGTAAGGGACCAGCTCACTGGTGACATAGGTATATATCAGTTTCTCCAGATCTTAGAATGGGCAAAAGAAATAGTGTTAAACTTCTTTCACAACTTTGTAGTGAATATATTTGATTGACTGTTGTGGTTTTGCCCAGCGAGCAATGAAACACCACGACAGTTTCTCACTCTTTAGGATGGCAGAGGCCAGTGAAATGGGAGGAAAAATATAACCAAGGATGTTGTGGATTGAGACAAGAGCAGGGAGGGCTCGCTGTTAATTACAGTTCTGAGTGTCATGGCATCTTAATTATGAGGAAAGGCTGCAGGAACTGGGGCTGTTTAGTCTAGAGAAGAGGAGCCTGAGGGGGGTCTCATTAATATTTATAAGTATCTAAATAGTGGATGTCAGAAGGTTGGAGCATCCCCTTTTTCTATTCTACCTAGCAACAGGACAAAGGGTAATGGAATGAAGCTGGAACACAAAAAGTTCCATTTAAACATAAGAAAAAACTATTAAGCTGTGAAGGTGATGGAGCCCTGGCACAGGCTGGGTGTAGATTCTCCTTCTCTGAAGGTCTTACCTGCCTGGACCCATCCTCCTTTGGCTTGATCTAGGTGGACCTGTTTCTGCAGGGAAGTTGGACTAGATGATCTCTAAAGGTCCCTTCCAACCCCTACCGTTCTATGATTCTACGATTCTATGAATCCTGTCGTGAAATTTTCTATAAATATGGACAAACTACGATTTACTCAAGGTATACTGAAAACATGCAAACAACTTGCATCTTGTTTTGGGTGAGAATATGTAAGAAAATTATGGAAACTATTATTGAGATGCACGAATTACAAACCTAGCTTGTTCAGAGAATCGTAGAATCATAGAATGGTAGGGGTTGGAAGAGACCTTTAGAGATCATCTAGTCCAACTCCCCTGCAGAAGCAGGTTCCCCTAGATCAGGTCACATAGGAACATGTCCAGGCGGGTCTTGAAGACTTCCAAGGAAGGAGACTCCACAACCCCTCTGGGCAGCCTGTGCCAGGGCTCCCTCACCCTCACAGTGAAATAGTTTTTTCTTATGTTTAAGTGGAACTTTTTGTGTTCCAGCTTCATCCCATTACCCCTTGTCCTGTTAATAGCTACTATAGAAAAGAGGGATGTCCCAACCTCCTGACATCCATTCTATAGATATTTATAAATGTTAATAAGATCTCCTCTCAATCTCCTCTTCTCCAGACTAAACAGCCCCAGTTCCCACAGCCTTTCTTCATATGAAAGATGTTCCATTCCCCTGATCATCTTGGTGGCCTTGTGCTGGACTCTCTCCAGCACTTCCCTGTCCCTCTTGAGCTGAGGAGCCCAGAACTGGACACAGGCCTCCAGATGAGGCCTCACCAGGGCAGAGTAGAGGGGGAGAAGAACCTCCCTTGTTATAGATAATGTTACATCATAAGTATTGCTATTCATTTTAAGTGTGCATGTGTTTACATGCAGGTATTGCAAGGATGATTTATGCATTTCTAGAAATGCAGACACTTCATTTTCTACTAGTCCGCAGGTAATGCCAAATGCCTGCTCATTCCAGTACATACTGTTTGTAACTTTGGCTGCAGCAAAAAAACAGCTTGATTTAACATCTGTCTACAGGGTCCATTCTAACACCAGTTACTGGAGGAAATAGCTTTACTCTTATCTGTTGAATTTAATGTTATAAATAATGCTTAATAACTAGAGAGCAAAAGTAGTTAAGTGGACACGTTCTCCTCTGCCATTCTACTCTGTGTAATGCCTACTCATTCTTCTTCTGAGAAAAAAAATCATTTGCTATCGTGGGAAAATACGCTAAATAAATGTGATCTTGAGTCTATGAGGTTATCTGAATATTGTTTGAAAACATATTGTTCTTTCCTTCAGTTTTTTTGCAGAAATGGATTTATAAACTTGCAAGCTGGAAAAAACTTTAACATAAAATTAACTCTTCACTTTGGACCAGGCTTCTTTCAGTATTATCTGCCATGTGAGATGTCAAGGATTTGGATGAATAATTCAGGGTTCAGAAAATAACTTTCTGTAGAAACTTTAAGGAAAGATAATCTTATATTTAGATAGATGGTAAACTATGATTCTTTCAAGCCTCTTGGACACTTTAAAAGTGTTTTAAAATGCTTTTTTTATGATTAAAAAGAAATTCTCTCTTTTCAGAGTGATAACTATGTTTTGATGTCGTTAAGGAGAATATATTTTATAAGGGAAGAAAATTGTAACCCTTCTCCTGTTACAGAATTCTAATTACATTTTTAGCCTTCACAGAGAAGCATGCTGAAAATAGAATGGAACAATGCCGTGCAGAGCAGAAGAAGAAGAGTAATACATAGAAGCAGAGTTAAAATAACTTTACAGTGATGATTAAATAACTTTTCAAGCGATGTTAAGGGAAAGGACAGCATTAATCATTCAGATACCTAAATACAGACTTCTAGTTATTTTAGATATCAAATAGCAGATACGACAGCAAAGCCCCAACTGTCTAGAACAAGAGCCAGGTTAACACCCTAAAGCACTAAAATGGTACTAGACATCCACATTCAAGCAACTAAATCCCTCTCACAGAGCTTATCTGGATTTGATAGAAGTATTCTAATGTCAGTTTAGTAAACAGATTAAAGTAGCTAAAAGGTCACATTCTTATTTTTCTCATTCTTACTTTTTCTCAAGGTAAAAACAAGTTCTTGCAATCGTGTCAAAATGATCATCACTGTCTGAGTACTTGCAGGAAATGTGGAGGCTGTAAATCCAAAAGATTCATTTAACCAGTGATGCAAGAGACTGAGACATGCCTGGGGCCTTGATAGCATCCTTTGCCAATTTTTACTGGGTGCCTGAATGTGCTCATATCCTCCTTGCAGAGAAAAGATCTCTCTTTCTCCTTGAAGAATTCTAAATTATTTCCTTGGTAAGATAGGGAGAAAACAAAACCTGTGCTTAGAAATTATTCTTTTTTACATACCTGATGGGCAGACATATCTAAAAGAGAGGAATTAACCTAGCTGAGGATTTGAATAGCTGTGAAAAAGTTCTACTACTGCTGTTTTGTTTGGATGGAGTGTTTCTTTATTGTGCTTTTCAATTCTTGTCAAGGGCATTTAGAGTGCTAACTAGGCATCCTCTAGCACTGAATTTTAAAACAGGAATAAGTAAGCACTACTTTATTTGATGGACCTAGGTGAGCTTCTAATAAAGAAGAGCAAGCAGTCATCTGACAGAAAAAAAATCCCACAGAATAACTATTACAACCCTCACTGTCTTCTCATAGATGATAAATCCTACATGAGAAAAACAACATATTTTTTACCCACAATGAAACACAGCCCTCTAGCTCAACATGGTATGTTGAGGTCAGGCAGAAGCCAGATGAGAAGATCCTCATGTGCATCATCAGAGTTGCGAAGGACTAAAAAAAAAATCCATTTGGGGAAGAAGAACTGGATAGCCAAGACTACTTTTACATGCTGCAGAGAAGTGTCCTTTGCTGGATCTGCATGGCTAGAAAAAGCAGTGTTCACTTACAGAAAAGGAGAGAAGCTACTGGATCTTTGGCAGTGGTGGTCTGAAATCTGAGCCTTTGAAAACCTCACCTGGGCTTAACTGATGGCACAGATCACTCAGGGCAAAGTCTGTGGTAGCTGGAGATACCTCATCTGGGAAGAAATGATGGGAGAAGGGGAGATCAGGAACAAGAGGAGAGAGAAACAATTAATGTGATTGTAGATAGGATCAATATGACGTAGACAGAAATGTCCTTTCCAACCTTATTCAGACCCTCATGTTTTCCTTTTTTCTCTCTACATTTAATTTCCCAACCTGTAAGCATATGATAGCATTAGTACATTATACAAAAGATCATCCTGTTTTCCTTTTCTACCCCAGCCCATCAAAAAGGAAAGCTTTAAGTATAAATTGCACATTTTAATGCTATCTCATCGTTCCAATGCCACTACCAATTCGAATACATGTTGAAGGTTATGCTTTTGTAATCTTTGTGAGATGCTACTGATGTGTGGATTTGTAGTTGTAATTTATTTAGTGCAATGAAGACAAGCCAGGATAAAGTAGATCAAATGAATGACTCGCAGAAAATGTAGAATTCACCTCTACCAATTCTGTATTAATACAAGTTCTGAATTATTTCATTGCAGCCATTGAGTTATATCAGCCTAAACCTACATAGTTCCTATTTGATAAGTAAGCAGTGATTTGAGCAGATTTTGATGTTGATGCAATGGTCCTCACCCTCATTAAGCCTTCACAATGACATTTATGTCTGTGAAAGAGACTGTTACTCCATTTAAGAAGACATATCAGCACTACTGTTTAGTATTGTAATGGGTGGTTTTACTATTTAGTCCAGAAAGTTTCATGTTGACATTTTTCAGGTAGCAGATTAATCACAGAAAAGATAAAATGGCATTTTGAAAAACCAAACATCTGCTAGTGTTGCTATTGCCAGCTTCTGATTCGGCAATGACAAGTGTATGTTTTTTGCAGTGGAAGATTTTATTTTTCAGTTACTGGGTGCTCTGAATGAGTTTGGAGCGAGTAGCTGAACATGTGCTGCTGACATTCACTCTCAGCAATAGAAGCACTCAACCAGTGTTACTTCTACCACCAGTCAACCTTTCTTATAATCCCCAAATCCATCCTTTGCCTGAACGTTTATTCCACTGACAGATTTACTTCTGCAAAGTGCAGAACAAAGTCTTTTTAGAACAAGAGAATGCCCATCAGTTGCAGAATAACTTGTATATTTTTAGGGATGATGTCTGCACTGTGAAGCAATCACAAGACATCACAGGAAAACTGAAGATTGCTTTGGCAAAATGAAGAGATTTTTGGACCTACCAACTGATTTCTCTATACTGACATGTTTGAGAATTAATGGACTACTTTGAATCTTCCAGCTTTGTTTCCATAGGGGTGCTGAAACAGGGGTCTGTTCCTAGCAGCTCTTAAAGGGCATACAAGTCATTCTAGATGGCAATGCCTTTTTGAACACATGCTACAGTTATTTCTGTCTCTTTGGTTATACATATGCATCATGATTATACACATGAGCATCATTTAGAAATTCACTTACATTGGGGTGAAATGGTGTTATGGCCATGTCACTATTTAGCTTCTGCACAGTGACCCATGTAATTTCCACACAAATGTTCTGCAGGGACGTAGCTGCTGGTGCCACTGCAGTGACAACCGATGTGGTATCTGTGGACTTGGCTCCCAACTCTGGAGGAAGTATCTGGTTGGGCAGCATCACTGTATCATTTATGAGAAAGTTTTTCCTGACATACATTTGAGAGATATATACAGCGTTTTGGAAAACACAGTCACCTTTATGCCTGATGCTGCCATGGTTCTTAGTCCTGACACTGTTATGGTTCTTAGGTCTGATGCTGTCATGGTTCAGCATTTCTAAAAGGCGGCAAATTTAGGAAGACAGTGGTGGACTTTGGCTCTAGCTGGTTTGAAAAAGTTAACTCTACTAGAAATTGCCTTTGTTATTTACTTAGTTGTTCAGCAAAGAAAATATCGGGAACTGCAGCAAATAATGAGGAAGCCTGAAAATACAAAATTTATTAGTGAATATAGCCATTAGTTAAATATAGTACTTATATATTGGTTAAGATACTAATTAGTTAAAATACTGAATTTATTACTAAATACCATTTATTGTTAGCATTTATTGTAGAAATAAACTACCAAAGCTGAGATGTGGACATGTTCCTATGCGATCTGATCTAGGTGAACCTGTTTCTGGAGGGGGATTGGAGTAGATGATCTCTAAAGGTCCCTTCCAACCCCTACCATGCTATGATTCTATGATTCTATGATGACGTGGTTTCTGTAGTCAATGTCAAGGGCAAAATGCTAGGGGTTATGAGATTATTTAGAAAAGTTATGTGAGAAGCCTTGTCTGCTTAGTGTGCTTAATATAGGGAGTAGGCATCTGCCATTTATTTAAGATTCTGGCCTCTATTTAATTAAATTTTCAATTAGCTTGCTTTATGAGTACTTATAAATAGATTTTCCCTGAAAAATGTAATGACATGAAGTTAGTAATATGTGATTCACTGACGGAAAATGGAGTGGTGTCTTTATAGGATTAATTGATAATGAAATTCTTTTATCAAAGTCAGAAATGAGACATGATTTATAGGTATTGCCATCCATGCCAAGAGAATGTTCTTACCATCTCTCCTGGAAATCTTCAGACTGGTGGTATGGTGACCAAATACATTCTTTACTGTCAGTTCAAAGGGAATCAGAGATACTTCCAGCATCCCTTTTTTATTCTTCCAGATAGAAATTATACAATTTTTTAAAGCAGACTATAGAAAAAATTTTCTCTATAAAATATTTTTCAGCTAAAATAAATTAATGTGTTGATACTTTAAAAAGATTCTTTATGGAATTGAGATCTGGGCCTGGCTAGCAGAAATTATAGATATGTTTCTTCAGGCAAAGGTTGCAGTCAGAGTAAGGTGTTCTTGGGTTAAGAAACGTTATCATGGAAAATTGTTAAAACCCCTCTTTTTTAGTTTGTGAAAAACATCAAGACAAATTTGTCACAGCTAAAATTTATTTTCTGAAGCTGGGCAAGTTGTTCATTCCTTTCTAAGTGATATCCTTCAGATTGTTTTAGATTCCTCAGCCGACCAAGTACTTTAAATCTAACATAATGTAATTATGATTTTTTTGCAGCAGGCATCATTTTGTCTGGTAGCCAGGGACGGATAGAAAAATTCAACTAAAAAACATAAACAGCGTCCAGTCTTTGCTGAAAGTTTATTCAGTTGCCCAAGTTACATGGATGTTTTATGGATTGACTAAATACTCACTGAAAAACTTTCACTGAGGAGTATATCAACAGGGTCATTCTGTGCTACGGAAAACCTTGAAAAGGCTGGAATTGGCTGAATTGTATTAGAGATCTGGGGACAGGGCACATCTTACCCACTAGCTTTTGCTTTCAAAGCTAATTGAGCAGGGAGTACCAAGAGGTTTATATTGGCCTTCAAGTTACCTACTTGTATCAGTTAAACTTATTTCACATGCTGATTTTCTGGCATGGGCATGGTTAGACTCATCTGCTAGAGTACTATTGTGCTTCTTCACATCATACATTGATGCATCAACTGCAGATGAGCAAAGTGCCGGCCCCACTTCAATACATGTTCTGAGATAAAATGTGCAAAACAAACATATACTAGCTTGCTGGGAACAACAAGCTGCAAATTTTGTTTATGAACTTCCTAAAAAGGGACACAGCAGAACATTTGGTTTCTTAATATTAACAAACACTTTTATCCTTTCTATCACTTTTGACCTTTGCTGCATGTCACAGGAAAGTTAAAGCAGTCCTCTGAATGCACAGGGTTATTTGGGATCTCAGGCCACTTTCTCTGACAACTACAAATAGATGCCTTTTCAATGCAGTTTTCAATACAGTCTGTCACTCTGCAAGATCATTCAGAATAGCAAAGTTTTGGTATTTTTGTCAAAATGAGAAAAATTTAACTGTCCCATGTTCAAGGATGAAGCATGCCCAAATCCATGCCTTCCAGCCTCAGCTATAGCAATAACATTCTTCTTGATTCCGTCTCTTCCTCCTCGAAAGAAGGCAGATAGCACTATTTTTCTTCTTTCTTTCCCTATGTCTGATATAAATTACACATCTCACAGATGGGCTACATCTGCACCTGTTCAATATTTCACCAACACAGAAATTCTGCATAAATCAGTGCAAAAACCAAACAAATAAACAAATAAAACTGATTATCTTGAAACACTGAATGCAAAAACAAAAAAAAATGAGGAGAGGGAAATTTAATCCAAACAGCAAAGAGAAATATCTGTCTGCTGATTAGCTCAGAGATTAACTTATCAAGTCCAAATCTCTACAAGCAGGCATTCTTTGAAGCAGCTCCTAAGATGGCTGTTTAAGAGAAAGATACCTCAGATAACCCCCTTTGAGGAAAACTGCTCTCAGTCTAATTCTAAAAGAGGATATTTGCATCAGGGTCTGAAGATGCGCACCCAGGCTGGCAGTTAAAAATGTGGGTGAAAAACCATATGACAGAAAAGGATGGCACTGGATGGATCAGAAAAAGATGTTAATATATTTTTGCCTAACCTCAAAATGTGCTTGGGTGGTGTAGTCCTTTTTTTGGATCCTCTGTTCACTTAGCTTGTTATGGGGAGAACCTGTGACTTGCTGCAATTAGTGACAAAACTCCCATAGAGTTCCAGGAGGAAAGGATTGCCACCCTTTGGAAAGGGGCTGTATTATCAGACTCTGAATCACACAGAACAGGGAGGCCTTGATGTCCTCTGAGTCAGGAGGTGATACGGTAATATGGCTCAGAAATAATAATATTATCAGTGAGAATAAGCAGAATCCAACTCCTAAGACATATACAATCCTGCTTTTGCTGATTAAAAGAGTATAAAAGGGATAGAAAATATAGTCAGGTTTTGAATACATTTTCCAACACTTTCCTGGGAGGGCCAAAGGGAATTATTCTGACAACAGGGAAAATACCACAGATGTTTTTCTGAGATATTTTTATTTTACTGAAGTCCTGAAGAAAAGAAGAGGATTTTATTAAATTGATTTCAGCATAGTTCACCCACTGACTAAACTTACCAGACTAAAATACCCTGTCAGACCCATATAATCAGAATAGGTTAAGATATACTAATTGAAAGACAGTGCAGTTCAATGTTTTTATTAGGAGGATTTTGCCTAGCATAAGCATCATGGTGAAAAAGGGGACAAAGGCAACACAAGCAGCAGGACCTGATCACATTTGTGCCTCTGATGTTTCAGTGATTATACAGGGTGTGAGTACCATTAATATTCTGCAGAAGTCCTGCAGTGTTGTACAGGTTTGCCCATAGCTTTCACATTTGCTTCAAAACACCTGCTATTTCTAAGGTCCAGCAATTAATTAATGAAAAATTAAAAGATCAAAATTTAAATAAAACTTGCCCTTTAACTACTGTGGTTTTGAGTGACTTCAAACATAGACATTGTTCTTCTCCCTTGGCTCTCACTAGTATACTACCACATAATGGAGAGAAAAACTTTAAAAACGATAACTGCAAATTTTAAACTGCCCCAAATTTGCAATGACTTTCAGGACAATGAGTAGACAAACAACCATCAAACATCAAGAGATAAGTTGCATTACCCCTATGCAGCTGCTAACCTATGTGAAAAAGTTGTGCAGCAGATGGTAACTCCAGCTAGTCTTCGTTGTATTTTCTTTATTTACATAGAAATTAATGGATTCTTTTTTTCATCACCACCTTCACCCAGATTTTTCATTAAAGATAATATTTATTACCATATATGAAGCCTGCTGTGAACTCCAACTTCTCATTTCAGGTGAGACATGGAAAAGTTAGATCTCTGTCCTTGACCCTGTAACAGTGCTTGTCTGTCTGTGATTGAGGATGAACACCCATATCTTTTAGTTAAATACCTAAATTCTGGAGGTCTTTAAAACCTGCCTGGACGTGTCCCTGTGTGACTTGATCTAGATGGACCTGCTTTGGCACAGGGGTTGGACTAAATGATCTCTAAAGGTCCCTTCTGATCCCTCCCATTCTATGATTCTATGATAAGACCACTGAGTATTTTAACAGTAAATATTCACCAAAGAAATACTATAATAACAACCCTCATTTTCTCTTTAGAAGGACTGAGTCTGTCACCTCTGGATGTGAAAATGTTAACTTGTTCTAGTGATTTCTGTCCTTCTATTTTTGCACTGATGCATGGCCCATGTACTTATTTAGTAGATTGTCTCTAAGGAAATAAAGTTTATTGCTGAGGTGTTATTGAAACCTGAACTAATAACACATACACACTGTGTAGAAGCATCCTGTAAAATGACTTGGTCTTTGGTAGCCATGAATGTCCAGAAAGAGAGAAAAAGCATAGTGGAAGAATTCTTCCTTCCATGTATAGCAATGTCTTGAAAATCTCATTTTCTCTGCTTGATCCAGGTCATCTCTGGTATGGATTTGTCTAATGACTAAAGGGTTGTTACTACCTCCTTGTTCCAAGGATTGATCCAGAACTGGAGCTATTTTATGTACTCCTGTGTCATCAGATATGACTGGTTGTGCATTTGTATTACGGTGGCACATTTCTTTAAATATTTTATCCATTTCCCTCTTTGCCATCAATTCCCATTGCAGATTTTCAGGCCAGCAACTCTCATTTAAATGCACACAGATGAAATCCACATGAAGCTCCTTTTTATAGCAGCAACCAAGCACTGATACAGAAACATGCTCCAGCATCACAGTGCTGTTGTTTCTTTTTTTCACATTCCCGTTGAACCCTCAAACACTTGAATAGTACAACCATTTGTTTTAACACCTTCCTTGGCACTGTAATGTTTTGCCATCAATATGTAGATATTAAAAATTATCTCACAACTATAATTGATCCCAGCTTTTTGAGATCTTTCTCACCTTGTTATTTTAGCTGTTAATTGTAGATATATATTGAAATTATAGGTTTCCATGTCAACAAAGTCCCTCTCTCTCCATCAAACAAGTGAGCTCTTCTTGAAAGCTGTCCAGTTGGCTTTGGTTTTTTTGCCTTGGCCTGAATTTGCAATGGAAGTAGAATACTTGTATTGCTTTCTTAGCTGTTTGCATGAAGGGCGATTGCATTGTTACAAATTTAAGTATATTACCTTATACTAAATATTCATAATAACCACAGGATATAGGCAACACCTTTCATCCTTGACTGTCATTGGTATCAAGGATATATTGCAGTTTGTGTGCCACTGCAGTATCCAGAAAAGAGGAGCAATCTTGCAGCCAAGAGTATGAAGAACTATAACTGTGCTTAGGTTCTTTATAGAGTGAGATGCATACAGAGGGAAAGTTTGACAAATCTGTCCTCCCTGTTTTAAGCAGTTCTAAAATTTTGAAACCATCTGTCCCATAAGAAATGCTCTCCACTGCAGAAATGAGCCTTTAAAAGTATCAAAAGAGTGGTGGAATTAAAACCCCACATTTCTTGGTCTGTTTTCCTGACATCAGTAGAAAGAAATCTATTTTCAGTTAGTGGCAAGTCAGGGATTTACAGTCAGGAAAATACTTGTTTCATTCATCACCAAATGGGATATATTAAAAAATAATTGCATCCATTAATTTGGGGAACAAGGCTAAGACAGGTCAGAACTGCCAGGGGCCAAGGCAGATCAGTGGTGCAGCATTGCTTACTGGAGGTCCTCTTTGGCATTGGAGGTCCTTGCCAACTCCCAGCTGAAGCAAGAGGAGCATCTGGGCACCACATCATGGTGGGAAAGGCAGTGGTCTAGGAAGGAAAGTGCTGTGTGGGTCTCCATCTAGCAAGGTGAAAAGCAACACTAAAGCAAAGAAAATAATTCTGCAGTCATTTGATTTAATTCATTTGAGGATATCTGCAAGATGCAACCTCTGTATCTCACACAACTTGCAGATGTTTAGTTCTCCATAGAGGTTTTGCCAGGCATCCAGGTAAGGGCAGTGAAAGTGTAGTGCTTTCAAAGTTATTTCTCTTTTGCTTGAGCATGCTAGAAGACAAACGTTTAAAGGAATAGAGAGAGTTAATAGATTAGCGTTCACAAATGCATGATGAAGCCTGTGAATAAACTCTCCGTGCCATTGCATTTGTATGAACAGCTACTGTAGTTGAAAGCAAAAACAAATTAGAAGTGCAGAGCTTACAAGGATATTCATAAATGTAAATAGCTGTATAAAATATTAAATCTTTCAGAAACAAAACCAAGGAAATGAAAAGATAAAAGCAATTCAAACAAGCATCAAGGGCTTGAATTTTTGAGGAGCTGTTGCTAATGAAGAAACAATTGACTTCACAGAGCAGCTATGCTAATGAACTGTGCTTTATGGATGACAATGAAGTATTTTTCTGAATGCTTAATAAAGACAAAAGTAGTGAAACAATGAATAATAATGTAAACTGAAAATTTCTTAGAAGTTAAAGGAATTGTGAACAAATGTGTTTTGGTGAATTGAGAAAAAAAATCACTTATGAGGTGTTTTGCATTTTCAAGAGCAAGAACTATCAAGTCCCAATTCAATAGAGTATTTAAGCATAAGCTTAAAGCAGAGCACTGGATTAAATTTGGGTGGTAGTAGGCAGAAGAGTGGCTTGGTATCCATGGAGAGTAACACATGCATAGATAACCGAATGCAGGGTCTAATATGAATAAGCATGATGTATGGTTGCTATGCTGGGCCATATGGGAAGCCAGTGTGCAAATACACTGTGCTGTGTAGCTGGCAATGAGCAGGATTTGCCCCAAAAGTTTGTCAGCTGCATAGATGCTGTGGACAAAGGTAGGAAACGGTTTGCAGACTCCCAAAACACAACATAGTATTTGCAATCAGGAGGTCTACAGGGTTAAAATGCTGTGCTCTGAACACTGAAAAGATCATAGAGACTCCTAGTCCCAGACTGTAGACTTTCTGAGCACAAGCTATGGATTTCAGAAATGTTAAAACTACGTATGTGATATTTTACAAATTGTTAAGATTCAAGTTTTTTTGCAGTATAATTAAAGCATTTTAATGCAGCACCTGTAAGCATGAGAACGGTTACTTGATATTTCTTTCCCACATTGATGCTGAGCTGTATACTTGATCTTCTATTTTCAAGGCTTTCCAACTTCTGGTAAAAATGTTGTTCTTTGTTTCCACGTTGGTTCCAAGCAATCCTCAAAAAGATTGTTAAAAAGCAAACAAGAAACCTCCCATCAAAAGAAGAGTTTTGCAGTTACCCAGGTAAGCCGCAAGATGTCAGAATCTGCAAGTGCTGGTTTCATAACAATCGCCACAACTTGAAAACACACCTCTTTTTTTGTCTGGGTGTCTGAGGGTTTTTGAAAATTTCTGGTCTTTCCCGTATATCTACTGTTCTCTAGATATGGCTGTGGCATAAATACTGAAGCACTTAATGTTCCACCATAAATACAGAAAGCCTTTGCATGGAAATGACTCTATATGAATTACTATGACTGCCAAAGGTAGAAACAAAAAATTCTTTACCAGTTAAATGCAGAAAATGTATGATGTTAGTTCGGGGTTTAAAGTGTTTTTACTGGGAAATCACCAAGCCTTTTCTGCTGATGCTGAATCATAATTCTCTTTTTTCTTCAAAAAGCTCAGTTAGCTTCTGTTTTGGGTTTTTTTCCTCTTATCTTGCAATATGATTTTGAATGTTTACTTGCCAACAACTTCTTACTCATCTATTGACATGTTCTATTATTTTTTACAAAAAAAGCCTTTACCTCTTGTTCCCACCAGCACCATTTCTGCTGAACGAGAGGCAGTGTTCACTCTCCGGGCCCATTCATGTTTTTCCAGCACAGCATTTATCTCATGCTGAGGAATGTAGCACTCACACAGAGGTCAGAGCTGCTTTTGCCTGACCACAGCAGGGTCCTCAGGCCTCAAAAGGAAATGTAATGCCTTCTACTAGTCTAGAGAGGGAAATCTGTTCCTGCAAAAAGATGTCATACTCACCTTACTGATGAAGACTGATGAAGTCCTCAAAGAGCACTTCTGTTCTTTCTAAAACGTCTTTTGGATTGACACATACAGCTGTAAGTATTCTTGTTGACTATATGTGTACTACCATTTTCTTTAAGCATTTTGCCTCATTCTTGGTGTCTGGCATCTTGCCACAATCTCACTTGGATAACACACAAAATCTTCTATCAATCAGTTCAACTTTAATCCTAATTATACAGGTGCACAGCATGTGAAGATACAGTCCATGCTCAGGTGGCTTGCTAAAATCCAGCTCATGTAAGCTAGGAATAGCACTGAGGGCTTGACAGGAACGACTTCTACACAGGTTGAATTAAGTCTTCTGGTGAGAGACGTCTTTTGCTTTCCCAAATGTGAGCTTTAAGCACGTGCTGAACTGCAGGAGCAGACATAGATTCCACCAGGCACAGACCTGTATGGCTTGCTAAAGATGAGAAGGCTTAAACTTAACCGTGTTCTTAATCAACTGCTTATGTTCTTTGCTGGACAGGAGGCTCAGGCTTTCATGTCTCCAGCAGCAAGCTTTTAATCTTTTATTTTGGCATCTGATCTAGGCTATTCTCTGATGTTACTTAAGTGATCAACATGGAAATGTTGTCATTTGAGAAAATAATGGGTTTTTTCTCCCCTGTATTTAGGTGTAGCTTTCCTAGGCAGACATTTGAGGGTGTAAAATATGCCAACAGCTACTGTTACTCCAGAGTCGAGAATATATCCTTCATCACATCATTGAGATATTTGCTCATCTAAGACGTCACCCTCTGCAGTATCTGCTTTAAATTTGTCTAAAGTAGATATGAACATTGTTCTGAGTTTCTCCTCAGCCTTCCAGCTGAGTGGGCAACTATCCACTGTGTTTTTTGTTAAAATCTTATGGATTTGGAGGTTTTTTGTTTTGTTTTTTTTAAATTTTATTTTTAGATATAATGAAAGCATCCAGTTGGATAATCACTTTTCAGTTTGAGAGCAGCCTGGAAACGAATAGATGAGACTAATGGAATCCTAATAGCCTATAAAAATGAACATTTTATTGGGTTATATAAATGTTCTTAATGGGTGCTCTTGCTTCTGTTGCTGTCTGAGTGCAGAATATGGACACAGTGCTCTAACATGTCAAGTGACTTTGTTTCTTACTAACACCTTTCTATATCTCAATATGCATATTGCAGGTGTCTTTACTCAGACATTGTTCATATCAGTAGGTAAGCAAATAAATAGAAATATGTTTAATGCACATATTTAAACTCTGAAGAGCTCTTATTTCAGTTTGGGTGACTAACAGAAACCAAGACTATAATTGCTACTTGCCTGTGTTCATGCTTCAGATGAGTAGGCAGGACTTGGCACACATTCACTATCTACTTAAAAAGAAATACAAGTGACATTTTAGATGATGATGGCTTAAAAAAATAGACCAGGGTAGCCAAGAATTATAGTATGACTTCAGCTGTTTAATTTATTGGCTGACTTTTCTGATGCCAAGCTAAAGTGGTGAAGCACTTAAATGTAGTAAGACAGATGGTCAATCAGTCAACATTTCTGTGGAGAGTGATGCTCTTATCCATTTTTTTAGTTGTCTTAGCAGTATTGTCACAGTATTGATCCAGGCATTGGATTTTGTATCAATTTACGTCACCTGATATCATATGTTCAGGATAAGAGCAAAAATAATCTCTCTCCAAGAAAGATGTAATTTTAATAAGCCTTCTCGAGAAAACAGCTGTGGCAATTTTCATGGAAAACTAGAGGTCAACCCTGCATTTAAATACATATTTTAATCTTTTAAAAGCATTCTTCTGCATACACATTTCTGTCACATTATCTTTAAAAACATTTTGTTCCTTGCTGCTTAGGAAAATCCATAATGCAAAACCTTCCTGTTTTGAGCACTGCTGTACAAAACAATATTAAACAGGCTGCTGTCTGCCCCGGTTAATAATTTTTCAAGAAAAAAAATTAGGTTTTGGAGGGTTTTTTCATCTTCACAATGCAGTGTTCAGATTTCTGGGGATCAGCATCTTGTAAGACGGAAAACACCACAACTGCATTTTTATGGCCAAGTTTACTGCTTGAGTCTTAGTCTCTGCCTTTTCCTGCTCTGCTACACATGAGTAGAAAAGACCAACCAATGCTTTTTAATTTTCCTCCACACCATGTATCTCGGCTGTGTGGCAGTACAGATAACTTGTGAAGAACAGGAGTTTGGATGCCTTCTGCACTGGGGGTGTGCCTCCAGCAAGCGTTGCTCTCGCCCATGCCTGTAACAGGCACTTTTCTGAGCCAGACAGAGCCACGCTCAGAGCCACGCTTAGGCACTGTGTGAGCTGAACAGGTTGCAGCACACTGTGATATCTATGCAGTGGGCTTGTATGCAATTTTTACCTTATTACCACTCTCCTCCATAGACATGACAGCTTCCTGACGTGGGCTGCTTTGCCAGTTAGTCTGGGCAGGGAGCTTCAGTGACTTTGGTTTTCTCCCCCTACTTCCATTCTCTCACATGATACACACAAAATTCTCAGTTTTGATGTGTTTTACTTCTTCCATGTTTGCTTATTTGCAAATGGTTTTTGGCCAGAGAGAGAAAAAAAGGGGATGCTAGAGTACAGCTTTGTAATTGCAATGAGCTGTCTTCCCTGAAGCACTGCATGTCACTCCTAGGGCTTTCAATTGGATGTACGGTGAGCAGTTTATATGTGTCACATAGTGCTACAATAATTTTATGTCCAAACCATTGTTTGATAAACTCATTCTATTATATGATATAATTTTATAAGGTAAAATAAATCCCTCAACTATCTTAAGCTTAAACATCTTTTCCTTTGCTCTGGCTATTTAGTAGAGCATCAAATCTAGTCTAGCATAGAGGTCTTGTGCTTTCAAGATATCCAACCACTTGAACCACTTAACTAAAATATGAAAATCTCCAGGAAAGGTAAGATATTCTTACAGCATCCTGGAAGTAGAGTTTTATGTACAGGTCTTGCAACAGGCTGTTGCAGATGCTAAGTGCTTACATGGATTAAGGGTTGATTTTACAGCTTCACGGAAGAGAATCCCATTGGAGTTTCCTAGATGCACAGAAAGCACAAGAACTTGTGAAGCTCATGAGTTGCAAATGACTGGAGAAGACCCTTAGGTCATGGCATGTGTGTTTGCTCAGTCCTAGTGCTTTTTCCTAAACATCCATTTCTGGCTTCAGATTCATCCAGTGTGTTTAGTCTTACGTTCTTAAAAAAAGATCTTTCTGGAAAACCACTCCAAGATGGAGGAAGGACCTTTGCCATGAGCATGAAACACTGTCCTACATCATCCTGAGGGAGTGAGTGGTAGGAAAGTTTCATAGAACCATAGACTGATTTGAGTTGTAAGGGATCTTAAAGATCATCTAGTTCCTATCTCCCAGTCCTGGACTGGGACACATTCCACTAGACCAGGTTGCTCAAGATCCCATCCAGCCGGGCCTTGAACACTCCCAGAGATGAGGCATCCACAACTTCTCTGGGTGCTTGAGACAGGCATCTCTTCCACCCTGCCCTTGGTACAATTCTTAGTGCACAGTTAGAGAAATCTACATTTCAGGAGACAATATCTCAGGTTACTGTAAATAGTGTTGTCTTCTGGCAGCGAATATATACTACAATCTGAATTTATTGTTGATGGAGGAAATAGAGGAATTCTGGATTTCAGTTGAGCCAATGCAGGAGTTTGAGTGAAAATATAAGAGTGAAACTCTGCACCTCTAATACCTACTGAGCTGAGACTGAGGCAACTCAGCCCTGTCCCAGAGCTGCTCTTAAGTCCATAGGGATCATCTAAAATGGATTCAGCTCTGGAATAGACACTCCCAAATCTAGACCTCTGGTTATATCTGCCTGTTAGCTAGAGGCTACTACTATTTCCCAAGCATCAATCTTTAGTGTGATTTGAGATGATCTGTGCTGATGAAGACCCCAGAATGAGGCAGGTAGGAGGAGGGCAGTGCAGGACCTGCAGTAAGCCCCATGCTCCTCTGGGACAGTAGTTGGGTAGATGACGAGATCACAAGCAGCACAAGGCACCCATGAAGCACACTATCCAGTGACTGGAGTGAGAGCTTAGATGACTGGCTCACATGAACATCCTATATTTAAACACACCTACAAGCTGGAGATGAATCTCATCTCTAGAGTAACAGAGAAAGGAGACATGATAATAAATTCTTTTGAGATTTGTGTTCAGTACTTCTTCCCGAGGCAACCTTTAACTATCAGAGCCTGAAGTATGCCTTTGAGTTGCCTTTCACTCACAGGGCAGAATCAGGACCCTTTTGTGTACATGGAAAAAGAAAAGGATAAGGCAAGAGTGGCCCTTCAGCTAGTGATCAGTGTTGCCAACTGTAAAAATGGCAGAATATGGACAAATCAGCCCTATGTCAAGGGCAAAAAGACTGGTCTTTGAAAGCAAAGATAAAAGCCTCTTTAACTCAGGTCTGGGACCTACTATTACACTTTAAAAAAATATATCTGTATTTCTTTTCTAGGCCTATAATGCATTTTAACTGCTTTTTCATTACTTTTTCTTCCTTTTTTTTTTTTTCTCCCAAGCAATGATTGTTTTTCTTTTCACTCTAAAAGAATAATCCTTTTTCTGCCTTTACTAGTAACTGTTATTAGCATTCAGATTACTCCTTATTCCTGGCAATTTTTCTTTGTTTATAATTTTTCACAGTAGAATATTCTCAAAGTTCAGAAAGCATTTGGTTCATTTTCCTATTCTGTCCAACAGGTGGGACTCTTACCTCTCATATCTCTTCTCTCTTTGATCTGATTGCACAGATAAATAGTGCAAAGACTCTTGAAATCTGAAACCTGAGGGATACATGTTACCCCACATCTCTGAAAAACATATAAACAAATGACCTGTGCAGCTGTTGACAATTCAAATAAGTCAGACACTCGGGATGCTGGAGAGAGTAGAACCTTGTGTTACAGATTTATCTTTTAGACAAAGTGTTTCCTGAACAAATTGAAAACATTGTTCAATTTTTACCTCCCAGGAAGGATACATATTGTATAAATCAGTTAACACAATTTAAAAAAACCTCAAAAAACAAGTCAAGTGAATTAGGGAGGGGGTTAATCAGACTTTGAACCTGTTGCCTTTTACTCTTTAACACAAGATTGTCACACAAATTGCTAAAGCTCATCACGAACTAGCCTGTACTGTGTTGAAACACTGTTGGAAAGTGCTGTTTTGGGTGGGAGATAGTTCCAAGACAAAATGGTTCTTGGAAATACCTGTTTCCTCAAATTTCCAGTTGAATGTAGGTGGATTTTAACCATCAGTGTATTTCAACGTAACTGGAGATGCATCTGCATCTGGGAAAGGCTTGAGGATGCCCATGTTCCAGCTTTCCTGGATGAGAAATTGTTGGTGAAAATCCTGGGATTTTATCAGTGACTCCTGCAGTCAGTGCCCTGAACTGAATAGAAAGGAGGCTGGGACTTCTCTGCTGGCTGTTCCAGCTTGAGGGAACTGAATACCTGGAAGACCTAGTGTAACTACAATAGTGATGTTCAAAGATTGGCCCTCCAGGTTTAATTTCTGTTGCTTTTCTTTTTCCAGCTGTCATTGTTTTGTGTAGAGCCATTTCTGGCACTGCAGAAGGGTCTGTAAAGATGGCTCCTGTAAGCCATTGTTCAAAACTCCCCAGCTCTGAGTTAGACCCACTTCTGGGGCTGAGCCAGTTAGGCACCTCCAAGATGACTTTTTAAGAAGCCAAAAGAAGAGGGTTTTTCCTGTTCCTTCTTGCTTCCTTCTTTTCTAGCTGGTGGTGATGCAAGATGTTGGAGGAGAGAGAAGTGACCATGTGGTCAGTGAGGGAAGAGAGGAGGAGGTGTGCTGGAGCAGAGACTCCGCTGCATCCTGTGGAGAGGACTGGTGAAGCTGAGATTTATTTGTGCTTCATTAAAGACTCTGTGCCAGATGCAGTGACTATGCCCAGAGGAGCACATGTCCTGTTGGAGGGAACTCATATTCGCAGAAGCTGTAGCTGTTTGATTACTTTAACTTGTCCTGCAGCAGAACTATGGTGTCCCGCAGTGGAATACATTTTATTTTCTAACTCTGGACCTGGCTGTGAGTGATTGTGTCTGCAAGTATACATTTCTCTCTGCTACTCCCATTGCAGCATTATACCTGCATGTTTTCTTGTGAAGTGTTTTCATGTGTTTGGTTCTCCTGTGCTCTGTGGCCCCTGCTCAGCAATGCAACAATACACATGGGAGCCTGTTCAGTGTGTGTGTGCAATGAATACAGAACACTGCTTTGAAGGTACTTGCCCAAAATTTGACACATGAAGGAGGATAACATCATCAGTCTCCAGATAATGACACTGAAGTGAGAGATAACCATCAGCCAGATTAAGCTGCAACCAGATAATTATGCATAACTTTTGCCACAAGGGAGGCACCCTGAAAAGAAATATGAAAGGCAGGAGAAAATTTGTGACAGAGAAAGCAAAAATGTTACAGAGCTGCAATTAGACTGGGTTTGACACTGCCAGGAGTCACAGCATCAGCTTCACCACTTCTGCAAGGGCTAGACAGAGCATCCTCTCTGTGGGGTGCCTGTGTCCAGCTGGCAGGGAAAGGAGAGCAGAACTCTTGAGGAACCCATAGATGCAGCATGCAGACCTGAACTCACAGGGTGCTGACAAGTATTTATTAACATTTTGTTGAGCATCTAACAATATGTGTATTACTGATACCATCCTAAGGTATGCACAGGATGCTGTCAGGAGGTTTTGCTTCAGTGTGTGTCTACATGGTCCTTGGGCACTGAACACCCACTGGCAGCTGCAAAGCTGTGGCTGCACTGCTAGAGCATGGCCCCTGCTCTAATTTCACACAGATGGAACAAGTTTCATGCAGAAAGAATGCAGCGATCCAAAACCATTGCCAAAGTATGGAAGAGAGGAGCAAATAGGAATGTAGCTGACTCACTCAACAAAGCAGCTAGTGTGGATGTGCCCTCAGCTGAGTGGAGTATGTTACCATCACATGGACATCTCAGTCAGTAGGTTGGAGAGAAGAATGGTCTATGGCCAAGGAGTATTGAAAACCTGAATGTTGGTCTACCTGCCACCAGCACAGCTTTGCAGACAGAGTGTCTGCCTATCCTACCCATGTTTCACTAGCAAAATGAACCACAACGTCATTGTCGTTCATTTTGTGTTTCTAAAATTCCTAAATAAACTAGATTGATATTCTAATTTGATCAGATTTTATCTATTCTAATTTAAGTCCCAATGGCAAGGAGCATAATGTGAAGAAACACACAATAGCTACAACACATGGTGATTTCTTACTGAGTCATTATCACCTATGACTGACTACAGTAGCTCTCCAAAATACGTTCTTTATGGGGGTTTTTTTGTAACAATCAGTATGTTAACTTATATATCTCACCTCATCTTGTGCAGTGAATGAATTATTCTAGTTCTGTGCTACAGGCAAAGCTGGCACATGATAAAATGAAATATTAATCTGAACAGATTTGTCTTACTTTGAAGCAACCAAACTCCACCACCTGCAAGCTAACTTCCAGGTAGGCTATGTCCATTAGACAAAGGGAGTTTGGCAAGTTATGCAGTGTCCCACTCAGAGCACACTGAAAAGAGGTGGAGACTTTGATTGTCTACTGATTCAAAAAGGAAAAGAGGGGAAGGGAGAAGGAGATTTCTTGATCATGTTGAAGTTCTGTAAATAAAATGTGTCATTATTTTTAACAAGTGCTTTCATTTGTTCCCAGGCTGTAAGCAGGCTGGCAAAACTGCCAGATCAAGTGTGACAATCAAATGATCAAAAGTTGTATTAATTTACTTTTTCTGCTCTTGTTTGCCCTTTGCAATTCTCTCTGATGTTTGGACAAAGATCTTACTCAGGATTTGCATTAGCAGGTGTCAAGGTTTAGCAAGGAGCCACTTTTGCTTGCTAACAGGGGAACAGGGCTGCAGTGCAGACCTGGTAAAGAGTTCTTGGACTTTCCCCTGGCTCTTGGGTTCAGATCCATCTCCAGCCCAGCTGGGCCAATCTGGCCCCTCTACAATCACTATTTAAGGACGGGAATTTGAAGTGCTGGAGAGGAGATGTAAGAGTGGTACAAGACAGAGGTGACCACATGGACCCCATAGTCAGAGAAGGAGGAAGGAAGAGGGAGCACCAAATCAGAGACCCCTCTGCAACCCGTGGTGAGAACACAGGCTGTACCCCTGCAACCCATGGAGGCCCATGGCAGGACTGAGAGCCACCAGCAGCTCTGGGTGAGTGCGCCCAGATGGGCAGGAGACTGTATGAGGAGGCGGCCATGGTGCAGGCCGTGCTGAAGAGCCTGTGGGCCACAGAGCAGATCCACGTGAGAGGTGGAGAGGAGCTGCAGCCTTTGGGATGAACACACGTTGGAGTGGCCCATGCAGGGCTGCTGGGTGTGTGAGGTATTCCACCAAGGAGCAGGGAGGACTGGCACAAAGCCTGCCTGCACTGAGGAGAGACAAACAGCAGAAGCAATAAAGAATAGACTGACCGAAACCCCCATTCCCTGTGCCCCTGAGCTGTTCATGGGGGAAGGAAAAAAAGACACCAGAATCAGGGCTCTGAGCCCAGGAAGAGGGGAGGGGTGGGGAGAAGGTGGTCTTAAAGGGCTAGTTGTGCTCTTCATCATTGTACCACTCTGTGTTGTTTTGTGCTGGTTATGTTTTGGGGTTTTATGGTTATGCTCTAGTTGGTAGTGGATTAAATTATTTTCTGTTTTATTCCCCAAGCCGAGTAGCCTGGTCTGTTTTGTCTGGGATTGCAAGCGGCAATTAGCCCTCCCTGCCCTTTGACAATGCTCAAGTCTGTTGAACTTGAATCTAATCATGGTATTTTGTCCCTTGATGGGACTAAACCAGGACAGCAGGCAAATGTGGAAGTGTATGTTTTTTAAAGGGCAGCTCAATATCCAGCAAATAAGTACTGTAATGCTTAGGCACTGTATGTGTCAGGGAATCATAGAGTCATTTCAGTGTGAAAAGACCTGAAAGATTGAGTCCAACCACTATCCTAACACTGTCATGTCCATGAATAAACCATGTGTCTCAGCACCTCATCTACATGTCTCATGAATATCTCCAGGGATGGAGACTCAACCACTTCCCTCAACACGTCGTTCAAATTCTTGACAAAGCTTTTTGTGAAAAATTTTGCCTAATCTCCAATCTAAACTTCCCCTGGCACAACTTGAAGCTTCCTCTCATCCTATCTCTTAGGAGAAGAGATTGACATTCCCCGGTTACAACCTTCTTTTCAGGTAGTCGTAGTGTGGGATGATGTCTCCCCTCAGCCTACTTTTCTCCAGACTAAACAACCCCAACTGCTCCTCATCAGACTTGTTCTCCAGATGGTTCACCAGCTTTGTTGCCCATCTCTGGACACACTCCAGCACCTCAATGTCCTTCCTGTAGTGAAGGGCCCAGAAATGAACACAGTATTCAAGATGTGGCCTCACCGGTGCCTAGTACAGCTGAATGATCACTTCCCAGTCCTGCTGACCACACTATTACTCATAGTCATCTCTCAAAGGGAGAATGCTTCCAGTCTACATAGCACCTACTATTGTGACATTTTGTCTGAAATAATTTCATTCATTTTCTGAACTAAAGCAGCAAGTTCACAGAATATTGAATTTTCCTGAATCTCTAAGCTCTTGTTAAATATTTTTCTTATGTCCCAAATGATGGATTTGTTTCCTTTATCCCCTACTTGCTTCCCCTGCACTCCCCAAAATGTTTTGAAATTGATGACCCGCACATTTAGAGAAATGAAAGGCAGCATCTCCTTATGTTGCACATGATTAACCTCTAGCTTCACCAGTGAAGGAGAACATTATTTCAAACACTACGGGTGCCCCTTTAAAAGGGCAGAACAATTTTAATGCCTAGTAGCTTAAAAGACAAATTTAATAAGAGTAATCTGTCATTATACTTTTAGGTATCGTATGGCTGTGTTGGAAGACAAGAAGCAATATATTTTCCTTCAGATAGAAAATTGACTAACACATTCGTGATTTTTACACTACACTTTCTTCAAAGGATAATCATCAGGGTTGTTGGCCAGACAATGAGTTTGTTGAAAGAATAATCTTAAATGTAAGGGCAAATATCCCTGCTTATGATGGGAATTTGAAAACATAATGAGATATTTCTGATCTGTAATGCACCTCTGTACATCTTGAAAGAATGATGAGTAAGAGCTAATTAAATTTCTTGGTGGCAGTGGCTATTTGTGTCAATAGTTACTTCTGTAGTGTAGCTGTGATGGAAGCTGCAGTCTGGCAGCTCAGGATTCAGACACGCTGCACTGTTTATCATCCTCTGGACCCTTTGCCCTTTGCCTGGAGAAATATGAGTGCTAGGTCAAATGATGATTTCAACATTCTCTGGCTAGATATATTGATTTAAGTGTAGTCCATTAATGTAATAATTATGATTTCATGACAATGTTCTGCTCTTCTATACAGCAGCATTATGGTTTTGTAATGACTTTCCTTATTTTCCAAGTGCACATGAAATCTGTACTATCCACTACAGAGGTTGACCTTCTTTGCCTCCCAGTTCAGGTAAGTTATATAACTAAGGATTTCTACTTAATTTCCCAAAAACTACACAAGAACTGAGTCAAATAAGCAATGACAACCGCAATGTCAAATAAACTGAGTACCCAGGATGGCCTTATGCAAAACTGAAGCTGGTCAGTGCTACCCAGGAAAGACAAAAGCCTTCTCAACTCTATTTTACTTGCATTTGAAAATAAATGCATTAATGAAAATTCTTATAATTTCAATAAATGTTTAGAATCATAGAATCATATAGTGGTAGGGATTGGAAGAGACCTTTAGAGATCATCTAGTCCAACCCCCCTGCAGGTTGCATAGGGACATGTCCAGGTGGGTCCTGAAGACCTCCAAGGAAGGAGCCTCCACAACCCCTCTGGGCAGCCTGTGCCAGGGCTCCCTGACCCTCACAGTGAAAGAGTTTTTTCTTATGTTTAAGTGGAACTTTTTGTGTTCCAGCTTCATCCCATTACCCCTTGTCCTGTTAATAGCTACTGTAGAAAAAGGGATGCCCCAACCTCCTGACACCCACCCTTTAGACATTTATAAATGTTAATAAGATTTTCCCTCAATCTCCTCTTCTCCAGACTAAATAGCCCCAGTTCCCACAGCCTTTTCTCATATGAAAGATATTCCACTCCCCTGATCATCTTGGTGGCCCTGCGCTGGACTCTCTCCAGCACTTCCCTGTCCCTTTTGAGCTGAGGAGCCCAGAACTGGACACAGGACTCCAGATGAGGCCTCACCAGGCCTGCTGGCCACACTCTTCTTGATGCATCCCGGGATGCCATTCACGCTCTTGGCCACGAGGGCACATTGCTGGCTCATGTTCAGTTTATTATCAACCAGGACTCCCAGGTCTCTCTCTGCAGAGCTGCTCTTCAGCAGTTCGACCCCCAGCCTGTACTGGTGCATGGGATTGTTCCTTCCCAGATGCAGGACTCTGCACTTGTCCTTGTTGAATCTCATGAGGTTCCTCTCAGTCCAATTCTCAAGTTGGTCAAGATCCCGCTGAATGGCAGCACAGCCTTCTGGGGAATCAGCCAGTCCCTCCCAGTTTGGTGTCATCAGCCAACTTGCTGAAGGTACACTCTGCCCTGTCATCCAGGTGGTTGATGAAGATATTGATAAAGTTGTTTTATTTTAATTTGTTATTTCTTTCAGTACTGGGAAACAGAGAGACAAGGAGAATAGTGCATGCCTACGCTAGAAATTTGTAAAGGTGTCTGTATCATATGGATTCCTGGCTCCCCACATCTTGTACATTCATTTTTGCCTCCTACTCTGCTTTGCTTCTTGCAATGGAAGAAGAGCAACATAAGCATTGTACAGCTCAGAGGACAGCTTCTTCCTCTGAATGAATGGAAACGTGATAAAAATTTCAATCTCTTTTGCAGTCCTTTTGCACATAGCTGAAATAACCTTTCGGATTCTTCACAGGGTAGTCCAAAAAGATGCCAAGATGTTTCACCTTTCACAAGAACCATCAAGCGTATGCTGTAGAGGCCTAGCTCTTGGGTGCTATGAGCAGCCATGTCACTTTTGGACATTTGCCATAATTTGTAGTTCATTACTTCCCACTTCTACACCTGCGTGAGTTTTCCTTTTCTTTTGGTGGCAGAAGTTTTCCATCATTTATTCCTTTTTGATCTTTACTCTCAGGAATAAGGAGATGTTCCATCTTCTCTCCCAGTCTTGGTTGTAGTGACACTATGTGGCTGTTTGGGAGCTAGAAGAGACTGCTTTTTCACCATGTTATGGTGGCAAGAGGGGCAAGGATTTCCTTCCAAGAGAATGAACAGATTCTGTAGGACTTCTGTAGGAAAAGGAGGCTGAATTGCCCACCTCTACCAGTCACAACAGCTGATGGAAACATGTCCAAGCAAATGGAAGCTTCAAAATATGGAAACTGCCTTTCTGAAGACTAAGACTCACTGGTCAGAGTAATATGTCAAATAGATCTGCAGCTATGGAATAAACCTGAATATGGTCTTAACTGAGAGAACACCACTCATGCTCCCTTATCTTTATCAATCTAGTGCAAAGGAGGAGTGGGTAGGCTTCTGCCCACCTTGGCAGCAGGAAGGGAGCACCACCAGTGTGTGGATGTCACTGCACTGCTGAGCCTCCTCTCCAGCAGGCAGATGGAGCACTGGGAGGCACCTGCAGAGCAGGATGGCACCTGAGCACCTTGATTGTCCAGCTTGTGCCAGCATAAGAGGGAAAAGTATGATGAGGGCAACAAGGTGGGAATCAGAGCAGCCCTCTCCATGCAGAAAACTTTAGGAAAAACAGCTCCAAAATCCATCCATCCAGCTTCTCAGCAGACAGTGGGAACAGTAGGCTGCTTAACCTGCAGCTCACTGTGCCTGGCACATGCCCACTATGTACCATACTTGTATGGTTTACTGCACCTTATGAGGCCACTGGAATGAAGATGAGATTCAAAGATACTGATCATTTGGCAAACAAATCTACAAGTGAGCATTTGCTTCATCCGCAGTGCACAAATTCTTTTTTTCTCTTTGTTTTTTTTTCCATTCTCATTTGCATTTGGTTGCTAAACAAGCCAGCAGCATAAAATTATTGTGGAAGAAGGTTTTGTGGTTTTTGTTATCAGTTGCACACAGCTGTAGCTTAAATGAGAGAGAACTCACTGAAGCATTCAAAACTGGCAGCACAAGGACTATGGAAGCGGTATCCATCCAGAGAAGGTGCATGTCCTGGTGTGGGTCTCTACCTTGACCTCGTGAAAAATCCTTTCATTGCAAAGGAAGCAGAGAAGAAAGGACTGTCTGTATCACAAAAGCTGCTATGCAAATTGCTTACATTAATAAATATCAGGTCTTGGGGATGGAAAGAAGTGATTTCTTCTTCAGGAGAGGGGAGTAGAGTAGCTTTAGTCAAAATTTTTGAATTTTTAATCTGGAGGAAAAGACGTGGTCCTTTCCTCTGCTGAAAACATAGTTTGATTAGCAAAAGCAAAATGCAGTAACAGGCTTGAAGTCCTTGAACTTTTATTATCCATTCATTAGATTAACTCTTAAGGCAAACACGCTTATTTCTTGGTGCTATGCAAACAGACAATAGGAATGAATCTCTGCCTGACTGTCATCAGGCCTGACAGTAGAGACCATAAATAGGACATAATATCCTCAGTTATAGCTGGGAACCAAGGCACAGAGCAGCTAAATCATTTGCTCAGATCATGGATGGTATAGACAAACATTTCTTGATCCAATTCAACTATTGGTCTAGTGCCTTAAACATTAGCTTTTTGTACAAATTACCATAAATGCTCTTTTTAAAGTAGTAATTTAGTATGATGAATGAGTGAGATTAAATAAATTTTCGGACCAAATGGATCATTACTACCAGATTATTTTCTTTATGTTGGAATTTTGTAACGGGATGTATTCCTGAGCAGTGATATATTTTTCAGAAATTATCATAAATATTGTTTTTGTGATTAATACCATTCTCCCCTTAAAGCAAGAAAAAGTGTTTCAGCTGTACTCTTCTGAGAAGGAGAAAATTATAATGAGTGTGTCTATCTTATCTCCTTGAGAAAAAAAGAGTGACATATAAAAGGTAGTGCTTTATAAAAAAGAAAGAAACTATTTACTTTACTGGATTTTCAGGAGCATCTTACTAAGGCAAAAGAAAAATAATGTACCGAAAGCTATTTAAAGGGTCAAACCCAGTGCTCACTGTCTCTTTTGAGAGTACAGTAAAAGAGGAAAAAAAGCACATGGAGAGGACGGAGCTCTATCCTCTGACAGGACATAAAATAATACACTGTTGTACTATTACTGATGCAAATTCTTCGTGAGCAGTACTCAAAAAAAATAGCAAAAGACATCTATAAGCAAGGATAAACTCAAAAGATCAATGTTTTTACCATAGGAAGACCATCAAGGATGGCAACAGATGGCAAAAAACGACATTTCTTATCCATCACTTACTTCTCAGGGAAGTCTCTTGTCACAGTCCGGTAGCATGTGCTGTGCAATTCACTAAGCAGCTGAAGTGTGGGCAGCCTAGTGGCCAAAGGTCTATTTTGCACATTTCACTGTACTTTGTGTAGCCACATCAGAAGAGATGAAGACTGCAAATGATTAAAATGGGTTTTTTGTTTGTTTCCTGACTCTCTTATATATTTGTAGCTTAAAAATACCAAAACAAACCAGAAAGGGTATGTCTGTAAAACCATGATACTGATAGCAGAGCCAGGAGGAGCTGAATATGTTAAATGAGTTCTAACTTATTTAATGCAAGTGTACTCTTTACTTCCACAGTAGATACTTATAATGTATAGAAGCTTTCAGTTAATTAGAAGTCATACAGTGCCCTCGTGCAAGTATACCCTCCTAGGCTTCTCTAAGCATTTTTGTACTTTTGAAAAGAGCTGGAACAGGCTAGAGCAATCACAAATTAGCTGGCCTTCTTGCATCTGAGCAGCAAGCCAAGAGAGCAAAAAAAAGTAAAGTCTGTCCTTATATTTGCTCTATAACAATTTAATAAATGATTCATATGTGGGTGCAGACATGAACTTCTTGTTCTAATCCATAGATCATTAAATAATTGAATATTGTAGTTTTGTCATATAACCAAAAAAAAAGAAAAAAAAGAAAAGAAAAAGCTATGGTTTTTTTCTGGTTCTTCTGAAATATTCACATCAAATCATCAGGAAGAAAATCCAGGCTTACTGCTATTCAGTTCACTGATCCCATTCTAACATGTGGAATTCATGTCACTACCTTTATAGACTATATTAATGTCTTTATATATATATATATGTGTATATATATAATTCTTGAGGTTCAGGCTCAGCTGGTAACAAAGCACTATGCAGACTCTTGTCACTAACCTACCCAATCTTCCTTAGGACGGCAGAGGCCTCAGCGAGATGGGAGGACAAAAGATAACCAAGGATGTTGAGACAAGGGCAGGGAGGGCTCACTGCCAATTACAGTTCCAGGCAAAATGGAATCATCTACTCAACTTAGGGGGGGGGAAAGTAAGAACAGTTTATTCTACTACCTACTAGAAACAGAACAGATAAAAAGTGAAAACAAGGCAAGATGATGAGAAAAATCCAACCAGTACTTGAAGATCTCCTTTCGCCACCCCTCCCTTCTTCCCAGGCTCAGCTCACTGCTCCCAATTGCTCTTACCTCCTCCCCCTCCAGCAGCACAGGGAGAAAGAGAATGGGGGACGTGGTCAATCCCTCACAGATGGTCTCTGCTGCTTCTTTCTTCTCAGAGAAGAATGACTCCTCCCATTCTTCCCCTGCTCCAACGTGGGATCCCTCCCACAAGATACAGTCCTTAATGAATCTCTTCAACATGAGTCCTTCCCAAGGGCTGCAGCTTCTTCTCACAAACTCCTCCATTGTGGGACTCCTCTGTGACCAGTAGCATTGTGCGCACCTTCTGCTGCAATGCTATTCTCCCCGTAAATTCACAGCCTCCTTCAGGCACAGTCAACCCTGGCATGGTGCCTTCCATGGGCTGCCAACTCAGCTTCAATGCTCTTCTCAGGTTGCAGGGGCACAGCTGCCATCTCACCACAGGATGCAGGGAGTCTCTGTTTCAGCACATTTCTTCATCTCTTCCCTTGCTGATCTTGGGGTCTGCCTGGTAGCTTCTCTCTCCTCTAACTCCTTCCTCCACCTCCCAGAAAAGAAGGAAGAACCCTCATCTTCCAATTTCCTCTCCTTAAAAAGTAATTGTGAAGGCATCCAATTGGCTCAGCCCCAGAAGTGACTTTGACTCAGAACTGGGAAAAGTGTAGAGCAATTTCTTACAGGACCCATATTTACAGCCCTTTCCCTGTTACCAGAAATGGCTCCACCCAAACCCATGACAATACCAGAGCTAATATCCCTTATAATGATTAACAAGCTTAAACTCTACACATATAATTGGATCTGAGCAAATCTATTGTTCGTACATTGTCAAGGTCTATCATAAGACTGAAGTCAGAAGATAGACAAAATCCTAACTATTTCTGAAAAGAGGTTGAAATATTGCTTAATCAGGTCTGTGGTACAGTTAGAAGTAGTTTGCCAATTCCTACTGTTGGTAGTTTGTTAGTGAGTCAACAATGTTTATTGGAATAATAAAATTATTATTATTTACTCTTTCTAAGAGTCAATGGGCATACGATTTTCTTTTAAAGAGCCAAAAGCTACTCGGTTGGCAGTTTTAAGCTTACTTTAGTTTTAATTCTGTGACTTCACCTTGGCTGGAAAACTGGTTTGCATTACTCCTGTCTATTCAATAATACCTATGTCATCTGGCCAGAACTGGCTTATGTGCTGAAAATGAGTTGTTTACAAGTCAGGCAGACTTGTATGTTAAAGGTTACTTGAGTTAATCTTGTCTTTTAATTGGAAAACTTTGTTACTATGTCAACAATAAAAAAGGGTTTTGTTGAGGACTTGTACAAATATTATCACTAGTTAATATGTGTCTCACTCAAAGCCCCTTGAAGTAATTGGAGCTTGCAAACAAAAACATCTTTAATATAGCTTCTTCCTTCACCAGTTTCTTGCAAGTCCCCAAGCACAATGAATATCCCTTGAGTCCTGGAGTTCAACTCAAAAATTCTCCTCTTAACTCTTGAATAATTCCAGAGACTCAGAGATTCTGAAGCAACATACAAAAGGCACTCCTTGAGACCTTTTGTCCATGTCTGCTGCTCATTTTAATGAGTGATTCAGATTTCAGTCTCAATTATTCACCCTCAAGGTTGAAACTGAAAAATGTGTTCCCTGCTAAACCAAACCAACACAAACTCTGAAAATATGCATCTACATAAAATATTCATCATTAGCTTTGTCTTTGATTTCCTTTGATCAATGACATATTCATAGACTGGAAAAAAAAAAGATTACTCACATAAATTTGTCTGCATGAAGGTTCTAACATAGAGAGAATGAGTGACTATTTTGCATACCTTTTACTTCTTGTGTTTGCTCAATTGCTGTTACCTCATCAAGGAGAAAGTTTGCCATGAGACTTCAATGGGAACTCACCCACAAAAAGCAATATGCAGCAATCAGATTCAGAGCAAAAAGATTAAAAGCAACTGAGGCTGACAGGTTTTTGTACCCAATATTCCTCCAGGCTTTTAGACATTTTGTTTATCTTTTTTTTTTTTTTTCATTAACTGTTGGGTTAGTTTGGAGCTCTTTCTGGTAACAAGGGAGAGATTGCAATGGTGGCCCCCATAAGAAGTTGCTTGAACCTTCCCCAGCTCTGAGTTAGACCCACATCTGGGGCTGAGACAATCAGAGCTCTGAGTTAGACCCACATCTGGGGCTGAGACAATCAGAAGCCTCTGTGATCACTTTTTGAAAGAGTAGAAGCTGCAAGAGTGGGCTTAAAGGAAGTGGGTTGTGGAAGGAGTGATAGCATGCAGACCCCCAAGTCAGTGACACAGGAGAGGAGATGTGCAGAGCAAAGGACCCTCCCATATCCTCCTTTGAGGCAGCATGGAGGACACCAAGACAGTGGTAACTGTGCCCAGAGGGGCCATGACTCTTTGGGGAGATGGTGTTGCAGAAGAATATGGAGTTCTGCAGCTGTGGATTCTCACACTGGAGGAGAGCAGTCTTTGGGAAGGACTTACACTGGAGAGGTTCGTTAAGGGCTGCATCCCTTAGGAGGGACTCCATGTCTCAATAGGGGAAGAATATGAGGAGTCCTCCTCCTCTGAGAGGAAAGAAGTAGCAGACACCATCTGTGAGGGACTGACTACATTCCCCATTCCCTACCCCCCTATGCTACTGAGGGAGAGGAGGTAGAGATATCAGGAGCAGGGAAGCCTGGGAAGAAGGGAGAGGTGGATTTTAAAGGGTTGCTGTATTTTTCTCATCATCCTAGTCTTATTTTCCTTTCTGTCTGTTCTGTTTCTACTTTGTAGTGGATTAAATTGCTTTTGTTTTCCTCACTGAGTCAAGTAGTGGAGTCTGTTTTAAAATCCAGAACCATAATGGATGAGTGTTGATAAGTTAAGAGGTAGAATAAGATATCATAGTTTGCTGACAATTCTAAACTATTTCATGCAATAAAACAAAGGCTAATGGAGAAGTGTTGCATAAGGAACCCACAACACTGAAAAGTCATATGAAAATCAATGTTGACTTCCACGGATAAATGTGAAATGATGCATGCATGAAAGCAATAATAACTCTGCATACTTTGTGGAAGACTCTGAACTAGATACTTATATTCATGAAGGAGAGTTGGAAATAATAATATGAGGAAATTTTATGTTTAGTTTCGATAGTTAGGAGCAATTATTGCCATTATGCCACTATGTAAATTGATAGTGTACACACACTTTGAAGACCACACAGTTCTGATGATTTGATCTCAAAAAAGGAGCAGATAAAACTAAAAGATAGCTAGAGAGAGCTGAAGAATGATATAAACTACAGGGAATCATTAAATAGATGAATATATTCCAATAACAAAAAATGCAGTTGAAGTGGGAGGCTAAAAGTCTACCAAATAACAAACAGAAGATAAGAGAAAAAGGAATAGTTTTTCACTGCCTTTCCTACAAAGAGAAGTAAAGGGAATCAGAAAAATCCAGCAGATGGAAAATTCAAAACAAACAGGTGGACATATTTCTTCTCATGGTGATCTGATCTAGTATGATATCTGGATAGTATGATATCTAGATCTGATCTTGTATTATATTGTAACCTAATTCAACATGGAACATCCAAACTCATATTTCAAGTTTTAAACTGCCTTTGGAGGAAATGTTTAATAATAACTTAAAGCTGTTGTAAACCAAAGTAGTTTATCTGCATGAAAACAAGAGAAGAAATGTGTAGAGGTACAGAGGGCAGAAAAGCAAGAATAAGAAGGTAAAAATGTCTAGATGGGCTATTGCTCTGAATGTAAAGCTGGACATGATCCAGCAACATGCTCTTGCAGCCCACAAAGCTAACTGTGCTCTGGTCTGCATCAAAAGAAGTGTGGTCAGCAGATCCAGAGAGGTGATTCTACCCTTTGGTTCTGCTCTGGTGAGAACCCATCTGCAGTGCTGTATCCAGCTCTGAGATCTTCAGCACAGGAAAGGCATGGACCTGTTGGAGTGGGTCCGGAGCAGGGCCACAAAAAACGACCAGAGGGCTGGAACACCTCTAATATGAGGAAAGACTGAGAGAGTTGATGTCATTCAGCCTGGAGAAGATTCGAGGGACATCTTATTGCAGCCTTTCAATACTTAAAGGAAGACTATAAGAAAGATATAGAAAGACTTTTTAATGGGGTATGTTGTAATAGGACAAGAGGAAATGTTTTTAAACTAAATAAGGACAGATTCAGAATAGATGGAAGGAAGCTGATGATGAGAGTGGTGAAACACTGGATCGGGTTGCCCAGAGAGGTAGCATATGCCCCATTCCTGGAAACTTTCAAGGACAGGTTGAATCGGTCCCTGAACAACTTGATCTAGTTGAAGATGTCCCTGCTTATTGCTGGAGGGTTGGGCTAGATGACTTTTAAAGGCCCTTTCTCACCTAAACCATTCTATTTAATACCTTTTTGGTTTAAAATTCTTGGAGAAAAGGATGTAGGTAGGAAGAGAAGAGAAGAGAAGAGAAGAGAAGAGAAGAGAAGAGAAGAGAAGAGAAGAGAAGAGATACTGACCAAAGATTGCTTAAAAAAAAATAACACTCCCACCAGTTTTCATTTTCCTGAAAGACATTGATTTGTACTGTTATTTCCTGGAAAATATGAAGTTACAAAGGTAACAATGTCTTTAAAACCAGAAAGGTTCAATCCCCTTGCTAACTTCTACTCACACAGCATGAGTGATTTCCCTCTGTACAGGAACTGCTGCAAGTGCTGCACTTAATTCTAGCCTGTCTTGTATATGATTTTTTAACACAGTTTGATTTAAAATGAAATGATTTTAAAAAAACCCAAAAAAACCAACTAAGCCACAACCAAAGAGATATGATTCACAGTTTTATTTTTCTATGAAACATTTCCTCTCTGGAGGAAATCAGAGTTTGGGATCAAAGTGTAAAACTGGTTTTCCGGAAGGAGTTGAGAAAGTTATTGTTTCAATTCTTACATTGAACAGACACGTCACATGAAAAAAATTCTACAGGAGCTTAAGGTCACATATTATTCCTTACTCTACTTTGAAGATTTTGTGTCATTCAAATTTTGAGGGATATTTTAATTATCTGAGGTTTATGGATGCACAGTCAACAAGTCTGATATTATTGTGCTTTTAGCCAGAAAGATCTTTATTCTGTTTTAGGAAAATAGCAAACTAAAAGTTGTCAGCACTGACTCTATTGAAGGATTTCCTGATCCTTATGAGATCGTGATCAAAGTATTTCATCAATAGCTGGTGACAGTTGAATACCATTAGGTTTGGATATAGAACTGACAGCTTCTAGTAGAGCAAGAGGAATCTATTTCCCTTTTTACAGGACAGTACATGATATAATAGCATGGCAAATACTGTTTATGTCCAGTTAAAATTTTAGAGATTCTGCTTGTTACTTATATTTCACCACATAACTAGTCCACTGACAGTGAGACCCATTTGTATTCAAAGCCAAGCAGAACAGGGACTGCAATCTTCAGTTTTTAGGGAAACAGCATGACCTAGTGTTAAATTAGTGAGCTAAGAAGAGGCAGTAAGCAGAAAGTTGGTGTATTAGTCTCCCTGAGCTATTATTTTCATACGAACAGTTGCAGCCCACCTGAAGAGGGAAAACAAGGAAAGCTCTGTGAGGAGGCTGAGACCACTACTCTGATGCAATCTCTGATCGTTCTCTTCCAGTACATTCTCACATAATGTTTTGTTTAGAAGAAATAACCATTTTTTGGCTGATGAAAGCATCACTGAAGTGTTTCCAAACACCTTTAATACATAGCAAAAAATTCCTAACGGCTACCGATTACATTTTCACAGGTTTCTTATTTTTCTGTCAGGCTGTGCTTCTCCTGTGAAAGAGGTAGCATTTTAGAAGGGCATCTCTTCAGCTGTGACTAATTCTGCACAGTAATATCTTCGTTGACTTGAGGTCGATAAACATTTCTATCTTCCTTTCCTATAATTGCATAGCTCTTGAATTTGACTACAGGGCTTTCTTCCTTTTCAGAACTTATTTTTCCTACAATACCCTGAAAGTCTCTTTTGTTGTTTGGGATATTTTGCCTTGATGTGGGAATTGTTCTCTGTTCAACAACTCTGCCTTTTTCCTTTCCTGCATTTTGAACTAAAATCTTGAATGCAAAGCCATAGAATATGTCTGCTGTAGATTCTTTTCTCTGACCCCGATTTTTGTCTTTTCCTTGTTTGCTTTGAAGTACCTGAATGTCCTATTTAAGACACCTTTTTTCAGACAGACAAGAGAAAATCTGTAAATGATATTCTGGAGACTTCTCTGGAGCTAGTTTCAATTTATTCTAATACCTTCTTTCTGTACCCAAACAAAGCATTGTCATAATCTGCTTATTGTTGCATGATAAGCATCATGAAATAGGCTTTACAGGAGGATTTGTAGTAGCAATTGAAATTCCTCTGAAACAATTTGATCAGTTGTCTGAAATCACCCTTCTCAGATCATTTATTCAGTAAAGTTAGTGACATGCATACTGTAACTGGCTTGCTAAATGAATTTTGAGTACCCTGTGATTAATGTGCCTATTCTTATCAACAAAATGAAGCTGCAGCCTACACAAGGATCTCAGATAATCATGGGGCAATTTCTAGAGTATTCTGGAAACCCCTTTGGTGCAGCCATGACCTCCTGAGAGAGCTTCATCCTAGTTTATCTCTTTTTTCATGCAAAAAATGGTATTTGCTGTTCTGGGTTAGGATTAATGGAAGCACTCTTGGGCCAGGACCAAAGGTCTATTCATACCCCTTGCCTCTAATACTGAGATCAATCTTGAGGAATTTGCCATGGGTTTAGGACAAGGACTCTTGGAAGATGACACTTACTAAAAGGAGCACTCCCCCTGTCCCCCTCAATCCCGCTACTTGTTAGAGCCTTCGTGGTTTCAGCCTCCCTATTCAACTACAAGCTCATCATAATTTGGAACAACCCTGGGCCAGATGTCATGAAATAATGGAGGGAGATGTCACAATGAAAAAAGCCCAAGCCCTGTGCTACTTCATCACTATGAACTCTGAGCAAAGCTAAAGATTCACAGAAATTCAAATGTGTGAATGTTGCTGGCTCTGCTCCAACTTCATGCAGCTTTTCAAACAGTTACAGCGCAACAGCACTGTGCTGTTGCAACACATAGCTGCATCTTTATTTCAAAAACTTTAATCCTAAACCTTTGAATCCTTTTGACAGCTCCCATAGATTTTAGCTGCTGTTTGGTGTTTAAACAACACATAAATAGGAATTCTTCCAGTTTTTACTGTAACTTCAAACATGAAAAAATCTTGATTTAAAGAAAAATATGTGTTTCTTTTGTGCAGGGACTCAGAAAACTGTCTGACTCTTCCTGGGAGAGACAGCACCTTTTCCAAACTGGCTCATTCAATGTGAGGGAGGAGACTTTCTCAGCTCTGCAGAGGCAAGCAGGATGTCCTTGATCTGCATCACCATCAGCAGGAAGAGGGGAAATCTGACAGACAGCTGCTGTGCTTTTATTTTTGAAAGGTGGGAGATGTGGTGCCTAAAACCATTGTATCTTTCTTCAAACCCATTTCTGTTTCAGCCTTCAAAATGCTGCTTCAGAACTCCCCAGATCTGGTGGGTCTGCCCCTATGAAGCTGCTTTGTGAAGCAAGATTAAAGCTTCTGGAACCTGCTGCCCTCATGCCCATACAAATCGCAAGGGGTGCATGTTTCTACTGGTTATAGGTACTCAGAAAATCCAGACATCCTCCATGAGATTTAGGTATATGTATTTCACTATTTAACATAATTTCAGTTGGCATAGAATGATCTGACCATTAATACTGTGTTGTCAGGGAGATTATTTGTCCTTTCTCAAAGGGAGTTCACTGTGTGGAAAGCAAAAAACTCAGGATAACAATTAATTTTAAAAGAGTGCCCACACATAATCATTGATATTATACAAAACCAGCATACATTAATTCCTTGTTTCAGTTAAAATTCCTTGTTTGACAAAATCAGTTACTGGTGTGTTTTTGCAGTGCTCAAATTAAATGTGGTTAGAACTGCTAGAGAAGATCTCTGACAAAATGATCTATGTTATTTATGACTGTCAGGGAGCAAAAGATAGAGAAGCAAATTGTAACTGCATATTATTGCAGTGGCAATAGCTGATGCCGATTTATGAAAAGGATATGTTGTAAGCACAGTCCAGATCAAAAAAAAGTATTTCTGATGCCTGTGAATAACAGGACAGGAACTGTTTCTTGTATCTTCTTGCACAATCAGGGTCCGATCCAATGTCTGCTGGAATCAATGGGGAATCACAGAATCACAGAATCTTAATAAGATCACCCCTCAGTCTCCTCCTCTCCAAGCTAAAGAGCCCCAGCTCCCTCAGCCTTTCACCATAAGGGAGATGCTCCACTCCATCATCTTAGTGGCCCTGAGCTGAACTCTCTCCAGCAGCTCCCTGTCCTTCTGGAACTGAGGGGCCTAGAAGTGGACACAATATTCCAGATGTGGTCTCACGATGGCAGAGTAGAAGGGGAGGAGAATCTCTCTCAACCTGCTAACTACAGCCCTTCTAATACACTCCAAGATGCCATTGGCATTCTTGACTTCATTAGCCACTGTTTTGGCATAGTTATCCACTGTTGGCTTCAGCTGATGCATAAGGAAATGCAAAAACAGTTTTGAGATATCAATTTCACAGAAATTGTGGACTGCCTTATCGAGGATGTAAACAGCCATTGGAGGCAGGTGACACAGATACACAAGGCTTAGAGACACAAGCCATGACCTCTATATCAGAGGCAGGCATTCATCAAAATGGAAGAAAGATATTCCCCTGAAAATATATTAAACTAATTGACATAATTAACAATCATATTAGAGCCTTCCAACCAGTAGATGTCCTCCAGTAGTCTTATTTTTCAGAAAAGTTGTCATTTTGTTTGTCTTTCGAGACTAAACATCACAAAATTGGACTTAATGGGCACTCATCCACACAAAGAGCTGTGGCTGCATATCCACTTGTCATCTCAACTGTGTAATGAAGCTCTGAAATGACACACAATCCATAATGTGTTTCTCCAATTACTCAGTACACAAGAAAATTACCACCCTACAAAAGACCATGACTGAAAAGTGTGATTTTAGAGCTAGGATGCTCAAGAGGAAATGCACCTGTACCTCTTGCTTCATTGCAAACATTTTCTGAGATCGGCTGTCATCTTCAGACAGTGATTTCCATCCACAGAGCATACCGAGGATTCAAGCTTCCAGGTGGATCACACAATTAGTTTGCTACTCTTCTTTTGGCAAGAGAGTAAAGCAGCAAACATTTTTAAAAAACAGGGCTTTACTTTTACATATTGGTTTCCTAGGATATTTTACTGATAAAAAAGTCCAGTGACATTTTTTCAACCAAAAATCCTTTGCACAGAACTTCAACTTGCTGTAAATGCTCCAGGAAAATGTTAGCAGTAGATGGATGCAGAATGTGATCCATTTGGTCTGATTGAGTATGTGTCATGTTTTGGATTTATGCAGTTTGCACACCCATTTGTAATAATAAGGCATTAACTAATGATTGCCAAAAGACACCTAGCATGTGCTCACACAGACATGCTGGCACTAAGAAGCGCTCTATTCACTGCATATTATGAATGTCCATCCTTCTGTTCCGAATTCACCATATTTCCAGATGTTTTCTGATACACGTATCGCAGACAAACAGCTTATTTGTATTGAAATGCTTCATAAAGTCCTTGTTGCTAGGGTAACTGTATCTTTTTCAGATATATTTGCAAGGATAGAGGCTTCCTGCTTCTTTGATTCTTCATAAGCAGCTTAAAAATGAAGACTCACCTGCTTAACGCACAAAAACATCTCCATGGTACTGAAGAACCATAAGCTTTAGTATGTTGTTAAGTCTACCTTGGTATATCTTCATTGCAACATGCATCAAAGTACTGATCCAGTTGAATATTTATATTCAACCAGTCTGATTTTTAAACTTAACTACGAGGTTTCAGAACATTAGTTATTAATTTGGTATTGCACTTACACTCATTCTATATTTTATATTCTTGGGGCTCAGCTTTGGTGCTATTCCTTCCACAAAGCTGTATGACTCTTCTCCTAGCCACCATGTCTCCACAAACTCATGTGCAGTGCTGGATCTTATGAAGTTTTTCCAAGGCTTTCTACCACCTTTATGAGCTCATTCCATGCAATTGGCCTTGGTAACGACCAGGCTGATCAAAAAACCAAACATGTAGCAATCAAAAAAAAAAAAAAAGCTATTTTAGTCTACTATGGGCTTGTGTCTTTGTGCTCCAACTTAGTGAGCGTGAAGTGACAATAAGGTTTACAAGAGCTTTTTGGAATTGCCAAAATTGGCTCTGATTCTTAGTGTTAAGTGAAGAAAAATATGCACAATTCATGTTTCACCTCAGCATTTTTGCTACTGCTTCATCTCATGCACTGCCTAAACAAGCAATGGCTCTCAGTGCCTGGAGTCAAAAATTCTCATTCTCATAGCAGTGCTTATTCTGAGATGATGTTTTGTGATTGTTTAGTTTAAATCCTGCAGTTATGAACTGCTTGTTTGTATGAACTGTATTTCACACTTTATAAACTGTCTTAGGTAAAGGAAGCTTTCCTTGGCTGAGTCAAATGTCATTTTCCATCATTCTTGCATCTTCTGTCTGTATGGGAACAGGGGTGTCAAGTCTTCATCTTTTCCAGCATCTCTCTTTGGAATCATGGAAGCAGGCAAAAATCAATAGTGGGAAGGCACTTCTGGAGATCATCTAGTCAATCTTCTGTGCAAAGCATTCACAGGTGGATCAGGATGCTTAAGGTCTTGTCCAGACAAGTTCTGAAAATCTCTGAGGATAGAATCTCCAATCATCCAGTTTCCCATGCTCTGATTTGTATCCGTGGCTTCTTGTCCTGTCACTGTGCACCTCTGAGAGAAGGTTGACTGTGGTCTCTGAACTCTCCCATTAGGTACCTGGGGCAGCACATGAACCTGGTTTTCTGTTTCTTTTCCTGCAGTGGATCCAAAGTGCTTTTCTCCCAACAATGTTTGCAAGTCCCAGATCCTGGAGGAGGACACCTAGCTCCTGAGATCTCAAAGTGCTTACAGGGAAGGACAGTCCCTCAGTGAAACAAAAAGTGGATTCCCCAGAGCCACGTCACTTTTCTGTTTGACAAGTTGGATTTACAACTTTGATAAATTTCAGCATGTCATCTGCATCCTCCGTCAACTTCACTACTTGACCAAAGCAGATGAAACATAAGCCTTAGAATCACTGATGTCATTATTATGGCCAGCTTTTGACTCTTTTCTTGGCTTTTAAAGAATATATTTACTGAAAGTGGCCTTCTAATGCTTCTCTACCTTACTGAGTGTATGTATGATCCATAAGAGCAGATCTGTCATTGTTACTTCATCCTTTTTAGTCCAGATCCTAGCTTCATTTTCACGTTTTACTAAACTGAAATCCACTGTAGGTTTGCATTGGGAAAAAAAGTTTATATATAATAAATTGTTAGAGATGTGTGACTATGTAAGGGCAGTCACAATCAACAAAACAAACCAAAAGCTTTCTTTTGAGCTTGTAGCCTTTTTTTAGTGCCTCTTTTGTAACTCTTTTAGGACCATGTAGAGCCAACATATAGACATATAAATTTATGTGCAGAAATATCACATTTAGGGGAGGGAAACACAGAATTTCTGTAGAGAGTGGTCAGGATCTAAACCTTGCTGCTCAGGGCTATACAGACCATGTGTGGAGGGGGGGGGTAGTAAATTGTGTCTGCAGAAGGTGTGAGCAGCACAGGGATAAAATGTACCTGTGCCAGTTTATCATACCATATGTAGAAATGCTAGTCAGAATGCTTTTGTGACTGCAGCTTAGATAAATGCACTCTGTACATTACCCTCTAACATGATTAATTTTAGTAGAAATGATTGGGTTTTTTATCAACTACTAGCACTTGTTTTCTCAAAACAAACAGTAAATAGTGACTTTTGGAATTTCAGGTGTTATTTTATTGCAGAGGTAAAAAGGACAAACTGAAACATAAAGTAGTAGTCGATTGGGGTTTTTTCCTTCTTTTCTTCAAAGAAAAACTTACCAATGAGCAGCAGTGTTTCTGTCCCTACATCTACATTTAATGATGCTTTGATTTGTGTAACTTACTTGAAACTGTAACATTTTCTCCCAGAAAGTTTGCTTGAGGCTATGGGTTGAGCAGCTTTCCTGGAAGATGTGCTGTGTGTACTGCTCCTCCTTGTGCTATGTCCCTGCCAGCATAGCATAAACAAGCAACATAGTCATATCATAACCAGCTTCAAGCAAACAACTCTTGTACCCATCTTTTGGGCTGCAGGGAGGTTCAAATAGCTTTTAGCTCCTGAGGATGTTCTGTGTGCCTTTGATATACACTCACTTATGTTTATAAAGTCACCCCACGTGCACAGAAACACACAGTGGGATGAAGGGATGTGAAGCACTGTTACAATATTAACGTCTAATACACAGCTGATGACTCTCACCGTTAGTTTCAGTGATGGGCACATTAGAGAGAATGTTGAAATGGGCAAATAGCATCAGATTTTTTTAGTAAGATTCTTTGAAGAAGTGTGTCCACTAAGGTCTGGCCTTCATTTCACACAGATAACACCTAGTCAGGCCTTCAATAGAAAGCTTTTTTAGGAAGTTTCTCAGTAGCAATGAGGACAGGCTTGTCCTTGATGCCTCCTCTTTACTCAGAGTATCAAATTTGCTGCCAACAGATCTAATTTAATGAACTGAGACCGGTAGAGAATCTGGTCCTGGAAGTCCAGTCTTGACTTTGTTGTATATAATACAGTTGTGTATTTCAGAAGCATTGCAGAAATCTAGAGATTGACTGTGAAAGTCATTTAAATATAAGTAAACACTATTTCACTGTGAGGGTGAGGGAGCAGTGGAACAGGCTGCTCAGGGAGGTTGTGGGGTCTCCTTCCTTGGAGGTCTTCAAGATCCACCTGGACATGTCCCTATGCAACCTGATCTAGGTTGACCTGCTTCTGCAGGGGAGTTGGACTAGATGATCTCCAAAGGTCCCTTCCAACCCCATCATTCTATGATTCTGTGATTCTGTAATGCCAGGGAAGACAGAGCTGGGGTTTGGCTACTAAGCCAGAGTCACACCTGTCTTGTCTACCCCTGCCTCATAAGGAATGAAAAAAGGCAACGTTGGAAATGCTTTTAAGAAAACATATCAGCACTCTTTCTTGATTTGTTATTTTTTTAAGATACTTGCCCCTAGAATGAGGAAGAAGAGGAGGCTCTTCATGCTGTTCCTGCCCCATCCAGTACATCCCATGGTTTGTTTCAGACAAGCACCAAGACTGCATGGCTGGCTGCTCCTCACCTTTCCCATTTCACTGACTGTTGATGGGAGGAAAAAATTCTGTATTTGTCTTGCTTTCTGCTTTCCTCTGAACCTGAAACCTGCCACACAGTGTTACTGTGACTAAATAGCCCAACCTAATCTAGCACCACAGACTCACTATTGATTTTTGTGGAGCTGGATCCAGACCTTCCTTCCCAGCATCCTTTGGGTGGGATACTGAGGACCAGGTGGCAGTAAGATGAGTTTCTCAAGGGTGGACAACCTTCCAGGTCATTCTCCATGACCACTCATGGGAGATGGGGCTGAGTCTGCATCTATGGATTGGGGGAACAGAAGCTGCCCCCAGCACCTGATCTAGGAGGTCTCGCTGGCTTTGTTCTGCACAGCAAACTGCTGAGCAGATACTCTCTTCTTTGATTCACACACAAACTAGTCTCTTTCCTCCAGTTCTGCTGTCCAGACGTGCTCCCAAGCCCAAGTTGGCCTTCCCCTCTTCACCTGATTTATTTATTTTCTGGGTTATGTACATGTCTCAGCCCTCATAGCTCTCTGAAAAATGGCAATTGCCTGTGTTTTCTTTCCCACTGCTTGTTCTCCACATCTTTTCCTCTCAAGTTTCCTTGGCTGTTGTTATTAACCACTTCTGCTGCAGTTCAAAGGCTTTCCCAGAAGACAATGAGGATCCCCCTGAACAGCCAGGCTGTCTCTTAAAGCTGCCGTAGTGGCTGATGTGGGACTGACAAGTGTTCTCGGATGAGCCAGGTCACAGAGATGGGTGCTGCTGGGCTGTGCCTTTGGAACAGATGGGCAGGATGCTCAGCACAGGTTTGGGGCTGCACATTGACAATTGTGCCTGTAAAGCTGCTCCCCAGTCATTTATAGCATGATGCTGCTCAACCATGCCTACTGCTGTGGACTAATGTTTCTTTCAGAGTATAACAGTCATTACCATTGGTATCCTTGTCCTCACCCATTGTTCCTTGTTTCCTCCTTCCTTATTTTATTCCATTCCCATATTTCTCCCTGTCTGCAGGAACAATATTAATCCTTTCAGACTCCGTGCGTGAGGGAAGAAGCTGCAGTGTGAAGCATCCCTTTTGTGTTATGTCATGTGTTCTGACCCTGGTTTTGACGGTTAGTTTTCATCAGTAAAGCCATTTATTCTCCTGTGTCATTGGCAAATAATAGAAACTGCTGTTTATATGCCCTCATGGCCTTGTTCATTGTACATTTACACTATGCAAGTATGAAGAAGCATCAGAGAGATGGAGTCAATGGTTGTCTGTTACAGCTCTGGTGGTGTTTATGGAGAGCTGATTTTAGCCTGTGGTGCTTACAAAAATTCTTCTGGTAACAACTCACTGTTAATACATGACAATGGAGCCTGGCAGTTCACGTTGAAGATAAAATCACAAGATCACAAGAGACATATGATGAGAAACTCCACTGAACTTTTAAATCTGCAAACACTATAAAACTACTGGAAGGGCTGCTGGAGGCTACAGTGCTCCTCATTTGCTTCGGTGACTGAGCTCTTGGTCATACTTCACTTTCTGTGCAACTTCAAATGTTTTGTTGCCTCATACTTATCTTCTCTGTTGACAAGTTAAGAGGAAGCAACATCTGAGCCACCACCACCCCACTGTGCTACTCATTACTTCAGAAAAAAAAAGAAAAGATAGAGTGCTATAATCGGCTAAACCTCCACAGGGGGTGAACCTGGGCTGAAGTCAACTCAGTAGGCATTTTTTTTCCCACTGTTTTCACCATCTTAAGCTTTGCAACTGAATTGATAACAGCCCCATGTGCATGTCACATCAGGGGCAATATTACAGACCTCTTCTTTCCTGGCTCCAACCTGCTGTGCTGAGAACTGTTCAAGTAGAGGAAACAGGTCTCTGACTTGATACATAACTATTGTGAGCCTGCCTTTGACAAAGAAGCCTATATTAACATGAGTACAAAACATGCCCACAGAATGCTGTGGTGGTTCAAGACTAGCAGGCAACAAAGCACCAGGCAGACTCTTGCTCATGTTCCCCACACATCCTCATCTTCCTTAGGATGGTAGAGGCCTTTGTGAGATGGGAGGAGAAAAGATAACCAAGGGCCTTGTGAATGGAGAGAGGAGCAGGGAAGGCTCACTGATGATTATGGTTCCAGGCAAAACAGACTGTACTACTCGACTTAGGGAAGAAAATAGGAACAGTTTAATCTACTACTAACTAGAAAAGCTAAAAAAACAGAAACCAAAAACAACAGAGCAGGATGATGAGAAATATAGAATCAGCACTTAAAGATCTCCTTCCCACACCACTCCCTTCTTCCCAGGCTCAGCTCACTGTTCCCAATCTCTCTACCTCCTCCCCTTTTCAGCAGCACAGGGGAACAGGGAGTGGGGGATGTGGTCAGTTCCTCACACATGGTCTCTACCTCTTCTTTCTTCTCAGAGGAGTTCTCCTTACATTCTTCCCCTGCTCCAACACAGGGTCCCTTCCATGGGATACAGTCCTTAATGAACCTCTCCAGCATGAATCTTTCCCAAGGGCTGCATCTTCTTCTCACAAACTCCTCCAGTGTGGGACTCCTCTGTGGCCAGCAGCATTCCGGGCTCCTTTTTTTGTAACGCTGCCCTCCCACAAATTCACAGTCTTCTCTAGACATAGTCGCTACCTCTGCCGTGGGGGTTCTCTGTGAACTGCCAACAAATCTTTGCTTCACCACTCTTCTCCATAAATTGCAGGGGGACAGCCTGCCATTTCCCCATGGGACACAGGAGAGTCTCTGCTCCAGTACACGTCCCACTCTCTTCCCTTGCTGACCTTGGGATCTGCATGACCACTTCTGTCTCCTCAAATTCTTTCCACTACCATCAGCCAGAAAAAGAAGGAAGAACAGGAGGAACCGTCCTCTTCCAGCTTCTTCTTCTTAAAAAGTGATTGTGGAGATGCTTAATTGGTTCAGTCCCAGAAGCGGGTCTGGCTCAATGCTGGGGAAAGTTTTGAGAAACTTCTTACAGGAGTCATCTTTACAACCCTTTCCCCCTTAACAGAAATAGCTCCACACAAACCCATGTCAAATGCCTTTAGAATAAGGGCAAAGAGGAAATATACAGAGAAGGGTTTGTAGCACCATATACAGTCCTAGATGGGTTTATAGAGGAAGAAAGATGAGAGAGGGAAGCAGAAAGGAGATGTGTATAATAGAAAATTGTCTTTCAAACCATGCTACACATTAACAAAAGCATGTTTTTACAGTTTCACAAATTAATGCTTCAACTCTTCATTTTTAATTCCATAATATTACTTATAAATATATAAAATACATCTGAAAATTGTGGTCTTGCATATCTCCTAATGGAGACACCTCTTTGGCTAAAGGATATTAATACCGTTGTGGTGTTAGTGTACATAATGTATTTCAGATCTTAGCTACATACTCAGTGCTCACTTGCAATGCATTTATAACAGAAATGAATAAACCTCAAAAGGAGAAAACTTACCATTTTTGACACTGCTGCATTCTCAGTAATAAAAGAATAAAAAAACCCAAATCAAAGGTCCAGGAAGAAAACAACATTTATTCAGCTTTATCTCACAGGATAACAGCTTGAGTAGATTTTCTTTCATTCAATTTGATTCACTTATCTCTAATCAATAAGCTGAGTGATTTGTTTCTCTGACTGTCTGTCAACACTGTGCATTTTTTAATTAACTGTTTCTCATGGATAAGTCCCTGCATTGTCCTTAAGATTACATTCTAATTGTAGGTATCAAATCTACACTTATAAAATTGAGTAGTTCTCTGAATAGAAGAAATAAAGTAGCTGGTTCTTTGCAGAAGTGCATCTTTTAGTTAAATTCTCTGTTCTCTAACAAGGCACAAATTCTAACCCAAGTTTCTTCCCTATATTATGATATGCACAGTGTCTCTCTCCTGCATGGGCTTTTGGATATCCCTGTTCAAAACTTAGCTCCAGAAGCATCTGTTACCTTAGGCTTCTGTCCAATATGTATCATCCAGTTTTAATATTTGTCGGCCTTATTGTACTAGAGACTGTTAACCTGTCAAATGTATTTGAAGTTGGTTAAATCTTCTAGAGTTACTTAGGTTAAACAAGCAAGGATATGAAACAAGCTTCACTCTAATACCAGAATAAAATCACTTGGCTAGATTCGAAATTAGTCTACTTTGGTACAGATCCAAGGGAAGGCAAAAGAAAATATTGTACTATAATTTCTTACTTTTATCGTGAACTCACTCCAATTCTAGCAACAACCACTCTCTGACTCTGTGCTACTGCATTTACAAATCCACTGTTTTTACTGCCTACTAAATATAGATAAGTGACTATGTGGTTTATTGTTTGTATTAAGGAGAAAACTCGCTCAGAGAAATTAATCTAAGTGAAATCAAAACAGTTGTTTTCAAAATTTTAATGAAGTTCCAAAGTTAGGAAGAAATAGATTTACATTTTTAACCATGGAACATAACTCTTATTATTTTCCTTCCCAATAAAAGTGCTTTACTAGGACTGAAAAAAATTTCCATGTTGTTGCAGTCATCCTGACTGTTTTTGTTTCTACAAACCCCATTTTTAGTGATCTCTTCACTCAGTTACAGCAGTAGCCACGTGCCCTTCTAACAATGCCTCCATCATCAACCAGTGTCATGCACATGATATAAACCAGTTTTACACTGCTTTTTCACACTGGAGCATATAACATGAAGGCAGAGATGTAGAACAGTATATTGTTTTCATAATCTTACGCAAGAGCTGATCAACAGCCAAGCACACCTGGTTAGTCAAATGTCAGATGCTTACATGGTTTTCATTGTAACTCAGGTTTTTCACTGCTAGCAAGAAGTTTCCAGGCTTTACATCAGTTAGAGATCTGATCCCATAAGCGTCAAACCAATCTCAGCATTTCCTTCCATTCCTGGACAGCTGAGGGTCTGTGCTCCTTCTGTACTTAGCCTGCTGCCACACCAGCTGAGAGCTGCCGTCTCAGATAATCTTTTTTTTATAGCCTTTAAAAAAGATTTTGTTGAGCTGTTTATACAGAAAAGAATAAAAGACTTAGCTGTCAACTGCTTTGTAAAACCAATTGAGTCAACTTCCTTCCCAATTACCAGGTTACAATTTTGAACTCACTGAGCATTTTATTATGGACACGTCAAACTGCCTGTTGGTAATCAAAGTACTCAGGTGAGATGAGTAACTTGCACAGCAAAAAAAATTTGCATTAAACATTATCAAAATATAGTGTCTTAATGACTGGTTTAATATCCTTATGTTGCATTTCTCATGAGCATAAGAAGTTGGTATAGTGCTGAATTATGACAGCTCTTTCTGCAACAAAGTTAAATGAACGTTCTGAATTTCTGTCTAATCATTCGTTACTTTATTCTCTGGAATACTAAAGAAGCAACTATATTCTTTATAACAAAGGTCTATGCAGAGGCATGGTAGAATTAGTACTTATTCTCCTGAATTGAGGCTCTCAAGAGACAAAGCAGATGATAGAAAATTGGTTTTACACAGAAACCAGGAAGTTCGGACCTTGAAGTAAAACTATGTGATCTCTGAGATCTAAAACTCGTAGCCACCAAAGACAAGATTTCTGCTTTGATCCTTCACACAGATGGGGAGTATGTTTCAAATATTAATTTATTTTACAAGCAATTCATTTGAATCACTAAAACATACTGTGTACTCATAGGACCCAAACATTACATCATGAGATTTTGGTATAATTTTAAAATAATTTGATTTTGATTAAGAATTTGGGAGTATAGTCTACAGATACATTTTCTACCCATAATCACAAAAGGCTTTCCGCTTTTGTTTTTTTCAAAATACAGGCAACAGTTTTTAATCCAAAGTCCATATATGAAAGAAAGTAGACTTTGACAGTACACATTTTCTTCTTTGAAATTGTGTATTACCAAATAGCATTAATAAACATGGTTTAAAGGCTAAAAGACACCATATAAGCCAAAATAATGTTCAGCTTCTGCAGTGTTACTTTTGGACAAAAGGTCAAGAAAGCCTGCAAGGGGGAAGAAGGGGATTCCGTTGTTTTCTGTGATGTTGACAACTCCCTTAGCAACAGAGGATGTCACAACACACCTCAATCCTGGATATTCTCATTTCTTCCCTTGTGAACTACCCTTACCATTTCAGCATTTTCCCAGGGCAGTGTTCATTTCAGACATGGGGCAAAATTTTAAACACAATTTTACAAACTTTTTTACTTTTTAATGTGAGATGACATATTCATGGGGAATGAAATTAAAACTATTATGAGGGAATATTGTAATAGAACATAGGGGAATGAAGAATCACAGAATCTTAAGGATTGGAAGGGACCTCAAAAGATCATCTAGTCCAACCCGGCTGCCAGAGCAGGACCACCTAGAGTAGGTCACACAGAAACTCATCCAGATGGGTTTGGAATATCCCCATAGAAACTCTCAGTCTTCTCCAGGCTAAACAGCCCCAGTTCCCACAGCCTTTCCTCATAAGGAAGATGTTCCAATCCCCTGATCATCCTGGTGGCCCTGCGCTGGACTGTCTCCAGAAGGTCCATGTCTCTCTTCAACTGGACAACCCAGAACTGGACACAGTACTACAGATGAGGCCTCATCAGGGTAGAGTAGAGAGTGAGGGAACCTATCTTGACCTGCTGTCCTTCTCTGCCCAAACTCTTAAGCCAGTCGAGATCCCGCTGAATGGCAGCACAACCTTCTGGGGAATCAACCAGTCCTTGCAGTTTGGTGTCATCGGGGAACTTGTTGAGGGTACACTCTGTCCCCTCATCCAGGTCGTTGGTGAAGATGTTGAATAAGATTGGCACCAGAATTGATCTCTGTGCAACATCACTGGCCATAGGCCTCCAAGAAGCAAAAGCTCCGTAAGGTATTTGCCACATCATTGCATCTTACCGCTGCAGGGTGAAGAGCAAGTGTATCTTGAGCTGAGGCAGAACATGGAGACAGGAAAGATGTACTGGAGTAAAATCCTTTGAGCTTCCCTCCAAATTGGGAGCTTTAGTGTGATGTCTGGAATGCCTCAAAAATCCTCTGCTGGCAAATATACAGTGAGAGAGGAGAGGCAGGTAAACACAGAGATACTTAGCTCTTGATTGTTTCTTTAATTTCCTTTCTGATGTGCCTAGCAAAAGTCTTTCAGGCTCTCTCCAAATTGATCTGTGTTTTGTCCCTCAACTTCTTTGACGTTTCTCTTCAGACATAAGTCATTGTGATGCACTTTGGAAAATATAAAATAAGAAAAGATCCCTTAATTTTTTTTTCTCTGTTTACTTCAAAACTGACAAGTATTTTCTTCTTCATTTTTCCTTCTGGGAATTTTTGTTGTCAAATGCACGTGTTTTTAGTTTCTATTTTCTTTACTCTCCCTTTTCTTGAAATGTGTGAGATAAAATTGAAAACCACCATGTAGTTATCCACTGTTGTTTTATAAAAGAGGGCAGGTACTGTCATTTTTCTTGCTCTGTATACTAATTCTCAGATATATGTGAGTATATAGGAAAGAAAATGGAACCTAAGCAGATAAGTCATTATTAAAAACATAATAATTATGATAGAATTGTTTGGGTCTTGAAAAGATCTGTGCTGTGTGGATACAGAGTTTGCTGATCTCTGAAGGAGCTATTAAAATAAGAGTAGATGCTTATGTATGTATCAACAATCTCTGAGTATATGTTCTTTTAACTTTACATTTCATTGATGGCTACTAATCTCATTTCATTTGTAACAAAACAAAGAGCACAAAATTACAAAATTGCATACTTAGAGTGCTTTATCTACAACATTGGACATGTGCACATTTTAAACATGGTAAGTCTTAGTGGCTCATTATTGTCCAATTAATCCCTTCAATAAATTGCTCCAGACTGAAAATACTATTCTTGAATAAAGATGCTTGTCTTAACAGCTATGCAAAACATTTCACAGAATCACAGAATGGTGGGATTTGGAAGGTTTTTAAGGGATTTTGACCTCTAGACATCATGCAGTCCAACCCTCCTGCTACAGCAGGTTTACCTAGATCAGGTCACACAGGAATGTGTCCAGGTAGGTTTTGAAAACTCCAGAGAAGGAGACTCCACAATATCCCTAGACAGCCTGTGCCAAGTGTCCCTTCTTTCCTTCTCACAGGAAAGAAGTTTTTCCTCAAGTGGAACTTCGTGTGTTTCAGCTTGTGCCCATTTTCCTTTGTAGTATGCATCAACACTTCCAGTGTAAAAATAGTTAAATACAATTAATAAGGAACTTTCATGCTCTCCTTAAATATCCTTAAAGTATCAAAGAGAATGACTGTCTGAACATTAAATACTTGGAATTCTATTTTACTTGCAGAAATACTCAATCATATTAGTGATGAGTATTATTTTACAGTGCTCAGGACAACTGAATGCTAAAGCCAAAGTAGAGGAGTTATTTAGTAGTGCCAAAATCCTGTTTTATCAACCTTCAGTATGCTGACCCCAAATAGCTAATACCTTGTTCAAACATACGTGGCAAATGTGAGTATAATAGTGCAATTCTAGGCATCCTCTTCAGTCTAAAATGGTATTAAATGATTATTGGAACTTGCAGCATTTAAATAACAGTTTCTTTATGTTTCTAATGCACTCATTATTGGAAATCACGATATCATTTTGATATCTACTGTCTCTTTTTGGTTGCAGTTTAGACATATTTCATAAAATATCAAAACAAGCAGGTTCCAGATGGATGATCTCTCTGATTTGAGTGGCAAGTATTCAAGTAAGTGGTGTGGAAGTACTTCTGATTGTTTCAGTGACTGTTTTCTTAGATAGCAAGTCGTTTAAGAAGCATACTTTGACAAGATGCTTGGGCTGGAAAAAAAGGACAGAAAATATATGTGATCCAGAAGGAAATAGTTATTCTTCATTATAAACTTTAGCTTGCATTCAACATCACTGACTACAGATCTTTACAGGGAACTCTAATAAGCACTAATCCCTTAAGAGAGTGGTGAATTTACCATACTGTGACACTTGTGCAGCTGCTCTTGTTTACATCTGTGCCAGTGAAATGTAGATGCACGTCCCATGGAACTGTGGCAGAACAGAGAGCTCAGCAGAGGCCCTCGAGTCCTTGTCTGAGAATTGTCCAACCTTCCCTTTTTAGGTGCTTTCCACCTCACTGGGAAAGGGACTGAATTTCTAAAGACCAAAATTTGCAATACAGGGAACCTAATTTTTTAGAGTAACACACCCACAATTCTGCAAGATTAGCAGAGTTTGGGCATTTCTCCTTGCTTTGAACAGTGAGGCATAAACGTTATGACTGGACTTTTCACTAGCCATCAAGGACCTTTTTCCAGCTACAGGAGTCCTGAGCGCAGTTCAGTTTTTCCCAGCCTACCAAGTTCCGTGTAAAATCCAAGTTTCAGTGTCCTACTTTTCTTCTTTAGGAAGGCAAAAGGCAAATGAACACAGGTAGGCCCATGCATTATGGTCATGGAATCAGAAGACACTCAGCCCATTCTACTACTGGCAGACAGAATCAGCCACGTCTGTGATGTGTTTTTTTCTCATGGCTAATGCTGAAGCTGCTAGCTTCCCTATATTGTCTATCCCAATGTCTGTTTACTGGTAAAATACTCGGTCTTTACTGGCAAATGTTTTTTTTCATATCTGAATGTTTTGTGTTGCTGTTTTAGCTTATTGTTTCCATCATGGATATGGAAAATATATTATTCATTTTAATTTGCAGCCTCAGTCTGCTCTTCTGAAGAGCAGATGATACACATTTGTTCATTCTTTTCTCATGGATCTTGCTGTCATAGATCTCTCCTCTAGCTCTTCTCAAGTATTGACGTCTCAGAAGGTGCTTCCTGAAGCTGGAGGCAGTCCAGTAAGGGATGAATTCATATATCATCTTAGATGTGCTCCTGCAGATACACTCCAGATGAAAGTTTAATTTCACACCAGCTTCTTGTTAGCCCTTAATACTGATGGATGTATGGTTTATAATCAGATGAGCTACTTCTACAGACTTGTTCTTCTGCCAGTTATTTCTCACTGGATTTGTGTATCTGCTTGCTCCTGACAAAGTGTACCACTTTGTGTTTGTCCCTACCCAACTACACCCCCTTCTTTTTTCAGAGTGGACCTTTTAAGGTCCTTCCAGGCTCCTCTGCCACAGATCTACCCCAGATATATCTCAAAAAAACACGGTAACCAGTGACCTTGTTGACAGGCAAGAGATAATCCAAATTTCCTACTGTGACCACTGTTTTTTCAGAACAACTAAGTTAAAATTTCCTTGTTACTTGCTATAAGCCAACACCAGTCCAATGTGAAGGTCAAAAGAAACTAAAGTTGATACAAAAACCTCTCACCTTTGAAACAGGCTTTTCATTCTCATAGAGATTAAAAGCTCCTAAGTCAAACAATTTTTCAGATACACGTAGGAATACCCAAGTCATCATAAGACATGTAGGAATCCCCAAGTCATTGTAAATCCTAAGTCACTCAGACACTTCTAAAACACCCTCCCAGGATTTTGGCAATGCTTCAATGGAAGTGTTGTTCAGTGAACAAAGCATTAGAAAAGAAGAATTACTGCCTTGGGTAATGAGATTTATCTCACAAGAAAAATGTTTGGTTCCTCCTATAATGTCTACTCATAAAAGGCTTTTCCAGGTGCAGATTTGTCCCATGAACCACAGGCTCAGTACATTAGCACAAAACCACGAGTGTGGCAGGTGTAGGAGAATAAATAGGGGTTAAGTCCTATTACTGCAACATTTGACCATGACAACTGTAAATCTGAAACACATTTGGACCTGATTGTGTGCCAGTAGCTAGTTCCAAACTTTAAAATCTAGTCTTTGAATGGTACTGGAGTTACACCACTGGTGGTGGTGAATTTTGTTCTCTACAAACTACGCCCTTGGAGTCATTTGTGCAGCAGTAAGTGCTCAGTGCTCCCTTGGAGGCAGACACAGGGTGAAGCATCCATGTTAGTTATGATTTTTTATGAGACCCGAGAACAGACAGGTAATAGAGTGTGAAATTGCCATTTTCGCAAGGCCATTTTTCAGAACAGAAAAAGCCATCTGGGGAAGTGATCCAAGTTAGAGAAACAGAATTAAGAGCAATTTCTAAGTGTTTATGGCAATTCATTGTTCCATCACAGAATGTGTTTAACGTTATGAGACAGTTTGTTGTGCTTCAAGTGAGCAGAGATCCATTTTAATTGAGACAAATGGAAAAAAAATTGGACAAGACTATTGGTGGCTAAGTAGCATATCGTATAGCATGGATCTCTATCATGTCTACCCCTCTTCTTTCTACTCAAAGGGTTTTACCAACAGAAATGTACTAGCAAAACTCAACATATTGCAGGTACTTGTTTTTCTACCTCTTGTTTTTGACTTGCTAACTGCATCTGTCCTCATTTGTACATGTAATGTCAATTGATGCCTGGACCAACAGGTTTGTGTATAAAATGATGTAACAGATATGCAGTAAAAGTTTCACAGTGATCTCTGGTCCATCTGCTCTCAAAATTTCTCTGGCACAGCTGCTGGGCTTACATGTATTAATGCTGAACTACTTTTGCAATTAGCTAGTGTATTTCAGCAATTACATCAAAGCAGCATGAACTGGGAGAAAAAGATGCTCTTTCACTGATTCCCAGAGTCAATACCTGATCTCTGACTGATGATCATGCTAAAGAGTAATTTGAATGTATCAGGCAATCTGTATCATATGATGTTTGAGTCAAATCCACAGCATCAGGTGTTTTAATTACGTAGAACATTTGTTTAAGGTCTTGAAATTCCTTCTGCAATTTCTGCAGATTATACAAAAGTGTTGTAGGTTGGAGAAGTACTGTATGGAAAGTGAAAGGAAATGCTCCACGGAGGATATTAACCAACACTACTAAAATCTTCTGAATGCCTCATGGAGTTGCACTTCCCTATAGCCATACAGTGGCATTTCTATACTTTTGTTCTTCACCAGACTACAGCACTTGGCAAAAAACCATAAAATGTAAACTACTGACTGAGACAAGATTGTCTGTTCTGTCTCTGACACAGACTAATAGCAGACACAGAGGAATGAAGCAAGTGTCAGATAATACACTTCTTGCACATCTTCCAGACTTCACTGAACCACAGGATGATAGGGTTGGAAGGGACATTTAGAGATCATCTAGTCCAACTCCCCTGCAGAAACAGGTCCACCTAGATCAGGTCACACAGGAATGCTTCCAGGTGGGTTTTGAAAACCTCTAGAGAAGGAGACTCCACACCCTCCTTGGGCAGCCTGTGCCAGGGCTCCATCACTCTCACAGGAAAGTAGTTTTTTGTTTGGTGGGTTTTTTGGTGGTTTTGTTTGTTTGTTTGTTTGTTTGTTTGTTTAGGTTTTTGGTTTGTGGTTTTTTTTTTAATCGCATATTCATTTCAAAGTCATATGGGCTTTTAAATATTCTCTGCCTTCTCTTCATCCCATGTCTTCAGCCATTACTTCTAAGACTGTAAACACATACATACTCCCAGATGTACTAGTTCCTCAGCCTCAACTCAGATCATCCACATCACCTATTTATGCTAGCAGAATATACAGAAAGATGAGGAGCAATACTTCATAGTGAGACGGTGTAGTAGTCACCCCGAAAGAGAAATAGTAGTTACCCCTGAAAGAGAAATGCATTTTTTGAGGTGCCAAAAGTTTCCAATTCAACTGGAGTCACTGAGGGTTAAGGAGTTTATCCAGGCTGTTAACTCAGTTTCCTGGTTTGCACTCTGGCTCAGTGCCCTGCTGGGTTTGATCCCTGATGAGTCCCTGATTACTAACATTAAATCTGTGATAGTTCAGTCCTGGATTCCCTCCTGGTGTGTTTTATGCTATCGGTTTGAGCATCTGGGGCTACACCCATTATAGCCACAGAGCTTTATAGGATTGCTAAAGGAGAATCTCTCCACTCTGAAGGATAAAATGGTGTGGAGTGTGGGTGGGTCTGGAAGGAATCCTTTTTATGACAGATGGGTATTATGTTAGTGCTGACCTTCTTGTTTCAACTGTGTTCAGAGTAATGGTATAGAGCAGAATCTTGATGAGATCCATGATACAATTCTGTTGATATACCATCAGTCAAGTAACCAGTAATCTGAGTTTTTCCACAGGCCACTGCTAAGTCACTAGCAACAAATATGTTTCTTTTCACTCCTCTTTCTTCATCTGTTAAACAAGAATAATACTTGCTTTATCTTATTAAGTACTTTGAGGTCTACAGATGAAAAGCACCCGAGCACAATTGAAGTATGAACATGCAAATAGAAAAAATGACTGTAGAACTTAACTGGGTGGCTTCAAACCTCTAAAATTGTTGGAATCTAATTTCCAGCTCTGACTCAGGTGGTATTCTTTTTGTCACCACCCATTGTTTCAGTCTTTTTAAAACCCTGTTTTTGCAAACATTACACCATATGTCTATGCTCATACTTCTCTCTCAACATTGGATCTGTTTTGAAATCCAAGTTGCCTTTTCCCAGATGTGTATCATTTCATTATTTTTAACCCTTTCTGAGTAAAGTACAAAAGCATTTGCCCTAAAGGGGAAAAAAAACCCGGATTTTAAGGCAGGTTTAATCTTCATCCCATTAACACAATAGTATAACAAGAAACAACAGGTTTAAGGACTTTGGTGGGGGATTAACAAGGGCTCTTTCACAGAGCCCTGCAGAGGGTTTCCTATTGTTTCTGTCTCAGAGGCATTAAGATTGCCAGCAAGTGGGACAGGAAAGCTCTGCATCCATCTCCAGGTGAAGATGGACTTGTGAATACTGCTGTTGAATCTGTAGGGCTTTCAACAGCACATCTCAAAGAAATTATTTCCTCCAGTCTTTGTCTATGTTTTTACACAACCTGACTAGACAAGGAGGAGTTTATTCAGCAAGAGGGACTCTTCATTGAGAAAAAGATGCTGAATTAGTAACGCTCTGTGTGTGCACACACTTGTGGGTGTGTCACCTCATTAAGAAGCAATTTGTGCTCTGATGGTTTTATTGTTGCTGTGTTACAATTCAGAACAGAGCTGAAAGGGCTTGGGAGTGTTGACAGCCTGTAGCAATAAGGGTTTTGAAGAGAATTGTCTCTCAACTAAAGAAACACGTTTTTTCCTGCTGTTTTCAAAAGCTCTGAAGGGACACTTACAGCTCCCTGTGGAGCAGGAGACAAGTGTAAATTTCCATCACTTTCACAAGGACAGGGGCGGGGGGAAAGTCAGGTTTTTTGTAAGTATTTTTGTTGCCAATCGGTCTCCCTTTTGGTTTGCAAGGATGGATCGATATGATCGCGGTCTGAAAGCAGAGAGGAAAAGCAGCGAGAAGGAGAAAACCTGTGGGGCTCCGCAAATCCCTCTGCTTTCACCTTGGCTGCTGTCTCCACCCTCAGCACATTATGACTCCTCCTGGAAAGCAATGATGCCAAAGTCTGCCTGGGCTGTCTCAGCTCAGTCCCGCGCATTGCCTCAGCCAGCTGGCAGTGCAGGAGGCTTTGCTTTCCCTCCCGCCGCCTCCTCCTCCTCTGCACAGGGAAAGCTCACATCTCCACATGCTGTTTGGAATTTTTTTTCGTGAATGCCTCAAACCAGCTATTGAGCTTTGAGCTTTCAAACTGGTGTGAATGAGCTGAGAGGAATTAACCTGTTTGGCCATTGAATTTACAAAGACTGAAAGTCCAGGTGCCTTCAGGGGAGTGGAGAACAGTACGGGACTGGGACTGGCACTATATGGAGAATGTGCTCTGGGGCTATGGCTCACCCACACTCTGCTCCACTCACCCTTTTTCGGGGGACCAGGGAGAACACATGCTGAGACCAGGTGCTGGGCAGAAGCAGCACTGGGCTGGTGAAGATGGAGAATGCCACAGGGGATGAGCAGAACCAAACTGGGCTGCCACTAACAAGCCAGGATATCATTACAGCCGAATACCAAGTGGTTACTATCCTCTTGGTCCTCCTCATCTGCGGACTGGGCATCGTGGGCAACATCATGGTGGTTTTGGTGGTCCTCAGAACCAAACACATGAGAACTCCCACTAACTGCTATCTGGTGAGTCTGGCTGTGGCAGATCTCATGGTCCTTGTGGCTGCAGGACTACCCAATATCACAGAAAGCCTGTATAGATCCTGGGTGTATGGCTATGTGGGTTGTCTCTGCATCACTTATCTTCAGTACCTAGGGATCAATACATCTTCTTTCTCCATCACTGCCTTCACCGTTGAGAGATACATAGCCATCTGCCACCCAATCAAAGCTCAATTCCTATGCACTTTTTCAAGAGCCAAAAAGATCATTATTTTTGTTTGGGCTTTCACGTCCATATACTGTATGCTCTGGTTTTTCTTGCTAGACCTTAATACAGTAGTCTACAAAGACACTACTGTTGTGTCCTGTGGCTACAAGGTGTCCAGGAGCTATTACTCTCCTATCTACATGATGGACTTTGGTATATTTTATGTTGTGCCAATGGTACTGGCGACTGTCCTCTACGGCCTGATTGCTAAAATACTGTTCCTGAACTCCATCCCTTCGGACCCCAAAGAAAACTCTAAGACATGGAGGAATGACATGACTCACCAAAGCAAGTCTGTGAATTCCAAGATGACTAACAAGAGTTTCAATAGCACTATTGCTTCTCGAAGGCAGGTAGGAACAGCAGTTTGAAATGGCTTTGTAAAACCTAAACCCCAATTGTTTTAGACATCACTAGTCTAAACCTGTGGAAGGGGTTAAAATATTCTCTCTTTCTGCTAAGTAATCATGTTGAAATTCTGTGATACCTGTACACATATATATAACTATGTACTTTTTCTTGCCTATTCTTTGTTACCTATTGCAAGGACTAAAAAACTGATAGTATTTTATTACTTATATCAAAATGCAATTAGGAAGTGTCAATAAAGAATGAAACATTTTTACCTATAATTTCACTGTATTACAGCCTGTTAGTAATCCTGTCAAGTACACAGAGTGGCTCTTGAGTTACTTTTGAGATCTGAAGAGAAGGAACTAGCCTGAAGTTTAGGAGAGCCGAGGTTTTGTGGTTTGTGTGAGGCACTGTATCACTGTGCAAATGCAGTTTTTACTTTTCCTATCTCAAACTTTCCTGGGAAAAGTCTACTTAAGCAAGTCTGTATATACAAGTGCTTTGTAAGTTCTATGTATCTTTGCTATTCTCCTAAAATATTTTTATGTATTCATGGCTCAAAACTAAGACATGGGTTTGAGCAGCTTCTTTTTATATTATTAAATATGTATGCTGCAATGTGTAACAATACAAGTAGAATATAGTTAGTAGATTAATTTATGGCTATTAGCCATAAATAAACCATAGTGCCTGATACTCTTACAGCATGCAGCAGTCCTGAGAAGAGCAGGGGACTGAGTCTTGTGAGCAGGCTGAGGTTTGGTCAGGCAGCTGGGTTAGAGCACAAGGAAGTAATGCTCTGTGCTGAGCCCCTTGGCTCACACCCCTCAACATGGCACCCTCAGGAGTGCTTTGGCAGTGGGACTTTTCTACCTCCCTGCACTGCACAGCTTCCTCAGGAAGCAAAGCTGAGCTGCATGCCTTTTCAAACAAAATTAACATCTTCCTTGGGTGAGGGTTTGAACCTTATATTCTTCTTATTTTATGTAGATTGCCAGTGTTTAATGAGAGATTCCATTTTCCCTTATTAGAGATGCCACTCACCTCAAAAGCTGAGCTGCCTGCAAGAGCAGTGAGCAGTCACAGAGCACTGAAACCATGCTTTGAAATGCACAACTGAAACATGTGGGCTAGGTTATATTTAATTAAGTGTTTCCAAATACAGTTAATAGTAAGATTAGAAGTGTTTAACTTGTTTTTCTTTGCCCATTAATTAGTGGAAGATAATCTACTTTTCAAGTTTACAGTATTACTTTTGTATACGTACTTGATTACATATGCTTAGCATCACTTGAAAAGCAGACAAGATTTTTACGTTTGACATTGCTGTATGTGGATACTGTTACACTATGAAACCAAAAAGTGAGGATTGTAATGTGTTGTCTTTTATGCTCTGTAAAGACATCAAAACTTTTTCTAAAAGCCTAAGTAACTTAGTTGTTTACAGTAGCATTGTTATCAGTAAAGCAATCATTTGCACAGAGTACAACACAGAAAGCAAGGTAAAGATAGTGTGGCATTATTGGTAATACTTTTTATATATTAGCAGCATGCAAAATATAGCCAGTGTTGTAAAATGGGAAAACAGAAGTCCATATTTTAAAAAATCTGAAATCTCAGCAGTTAGTAAGATATACAAGTGAAAATTTCCTGCTGCACTGGCAAAGGCGTGTACAGCTGACAATATAGTCTGGCCTCATAGTGGCTTCTGCTGCCATGGAAAACTGTCTATATGCCTTCTTGGACCTGTGTTTGCACTATAGTGATAAAGTTGCACACGATGTCCAGCATATGATCTGTAGAAAAAGTAGCTGAAAATGTGCTGCATGCTTCTCCTTACATGGCAGTCTTTGTATTTATCCAAGAACATTTCCAAAAAATGAAATTTGTGCACGTTCCTGTGGTGGGTTGACTCCAACTGGCAGCCAAATACTCATCCAGTCATTTACTTGTCCTTCCCCACAGCAGGGTGGGAGAGAAAATGGGAAAGTTCTGGGCTCCTCAGATCAAGAGGGACAAGGAAGTGCTGGAGAGAGTCCAGCGCAGGGCCACCAAGATGATCAGGGGACTGAAACATCTTTCACACAAGGAAAGGCTGTGGGAATTGGGGCTGTTTAGTCTGGAGAAGAGGAGACCAAGGAGAGATCTTATTAACATTTACAAATATCTAAAGGGTGGGTGTCAGGAGGTTGGGACATCCCTTTTTTCTATTGTAGCTAGTAACAGGACAAGGGGTAATGGGATGAAGATGGAACGCTAATCCTGCAACCTCTCCACTGCCAAAACTTGGACATGGAAAATCAGCACAGCTCCATTGAGTGATTATCATAGAATCATAGAATCATAGCATGGTAGGGGTTGGAAGGGACCTTTAGAGATCATCTAGTCCAACCCCCCTGCAGAAGCAGGGTCACCTAGATCAGGTGACATAGGAACATGTTCAGGCGGGTCTTGAAGACCTCCAAGGAAGGAGACTCCACAACCTCTCTGGGCAGCCTGTGCCACTGCTCCCTCACCCTCACAGTGAAATAGTTTTTTCTTATATTTAAATGGAAATGGTCAAAACTTGCTTTTTACCTGGGTAAGAAAGCATTTTCTCCCCTATCTTGTCATACAGTGACTGTGTTTTAGTTGAAAAGCATTGTTTACAGTTTATGGTAGAACTAGACTATTGTATCATTGGTTTTTAGACTTCCTTAATCTACTGAGTTAGCTTTTAGCTTTGTGTTTTCTGTCTGCTATATTATTAGTCTTATATAATTAGTCTTATATATACACTCAATATTTTTTATTGTGAGTCATATAGTTATGCAATTGCTTTTTTTTTTTTTCTTCAAAAATGACAATACATCACTTAGATTTTTGGTATGATAGTTAGCCCAGAATTGGAAGTAGATGAACTGAAAATGTGTAGAGCAACTTGGAAATATAGGATACCAGGCATCAATGGAAAGAGTGGGGCAAGAGAGGAACAACCCTAATACAGCATCTAGAATAGCTTTGTGCTCATGGAGGAAAGACAGAGAAAAAACTATTTCCTTAGAACTATGCAGCACATCTACTTAAGTTGAAGCAAGGGGGTGGAGGGAGTTTGGGTCAGGGGAAGCTCATCAGTGTGATAAACAGGAGGGAGATGTGCAGTTTCATTAGAACAGATGTTTCCAGTGTCTGATGTAAACAGATACAATGCCAGAACTGAAAGGGGGAAAAGTGGTGAGGTGGTGAGAGGATTCGTGTTGTTTTCAAAACAGAATGCTAATTTAGATCACTCTATGATTTAGAAAGAAGGCCTGGAGTATATTTAAGTGTGATGAGTCAAGCCTTTTTCAAATATAGTTTCAATGTGAGATGCTTAAGGATGAGCTTGGAAGGAAGCACATCTCCAATGAATGAAAATGAGCTCTTCCAGAGACAAAGTGGTCCTCTGCTTACTCACTCTGTTTCCTTCCTTCACCCTCCTACCAGCATGATTTAAAAGTCACTGTACTGTGTTGCTTCTAGTAAATATTAACTTCCTTCCAATGTTTGGAAAGCTAAGAGGAACAAAATCTATTTACTAAAGCATCAAAACCCCAGTTTCAACAACCACCAACAGAAAAAGCCTTCAAAGTACGATTGAGAACCCCCTAAAGTTTTAATTCAAAGCACTTCAAGACAAAACTGGAAAGGGAAGACAAGCAATAAAAAACCTGAAACAACTCAGAGATGAAAATCAGTCATTTTTTAAAAATGTTGGAACAGAGGGAAGACACAAAATAAACTTTCTTTTCTCATAAAGTATCTCAATTTCCAAGATATTTTTGTTTCACTGAACAGCAAATGTTACCACTGATATTGGACAACTACTGAAATACTGAGTTATTTGTTTGCACTACAAACAAGGAAACAAGCACCAGTACATACCCAAAGGACATGTCCAACTCCATTGTTACATCCACTACTGAAGAGCTAAATCAATGCTACTCATGCAACATTTATTCTGTTTTACAGAGTTGTACAGGATAGCAGGGTGTGATAGACGTATTTTCAAATTTTCAAAAGAAAACCAGTTTTATTTGACAATCAGGCACTTCTTCGTACATGAGAGTACATTTCAAATTAATTTTCTGCTTTCCATCAGGAAAGTCCCAGAAGGAACAGAAACCAGTTAATTCTACCTCTTTTGGTTTTTTTATCAGAAGCTAAATCCAGCTGAGGCACTCTTTAGGGAAAACAGTAGGAGTCATTTATTGCTTTTGCAGAGCTTTTCGTCAGCCACTGCAAGTCAGTAGGCAACTCCTAACTTTCTCCTTAGGGATGACCTTTACAGGAGAAGGCAAGATATTGGTATGCTCTGTTTTCAGAGATACCAGTGTGTCCAATGCTACTTTGTGTCAGGCCCTAAGAAACCAACTGGTGTTGCACTTAGTTTAGTATTAAAACATGCAGGTAAACCTTCAAGTATCTGTTTAGTTAGTGACTAAAGAAAAACCTTAAATATCTATTAAGTCTAATGGAGCTGGTGATGGTTGTGTTGCACGGGGTTTCAGCTAGGCTTTGCAAAGAAAATAACCTTACTAGAGCAAAGTTCATACACAGATGAACAATACAGTGGGAAAGCATTTGACTGTCAGTAGGATGTCTTGGTGATAAATAGTGATATAATATTTTTTGCAACAGAAGACTAGAAGAAAATGAGAAGATGTCTAAGAGTAAGGTGAGACCTCTTTGACCACAGAGAAATTATAGAGCATTTCTGCTGAATGACTCAAGTTAAATAGGAAGGAAGTCAAGAAAGCAAAAATTTCCACCACCCTTTAGTTAAACTCAGGTCACAGTAGCTGAAACTTCAAAGCTTAACAAAAGAAAGATCAATGTGACTAGAAGATGATATCATGACAAAGAGTATCTCTTAAGACCAGATAGTTCAAAGTCCCATTTACTTCAGAGCCAAATGAGGAACTTCAATGCAAATTCAATGTTAAAATGTATTTAACCACTATATGATCATTTGGACAGATGATCACAGGTGCCGAGGAAGTAAATTTAAGTTGATTTCTACTCAGTTACCAGAAAATACAGACTATGAATTAGTAGTTGTTCAGTTAAACACTGAATTTGAATGTGTAAGGAATCCTGGACCTCTCTAATTAGAGTTAGGGAAACTCTGATTGTTGTCAGGGAACTAGTGTAAAAACTGCATGTACTGGCAAGAAAGATTGAACGTGTTCCAAAGGATCATGAGCCAACAAGGGACTTTGTCTCAGACTCCTCAGGACCTTAAAGAAATTTCCCTCCAGTACTTGATTATAATTTCACAGAATCCTTAAGGCTGGCAGAGATCATCTAATCCAACACTAGTCATACCACATTCAGTGGTGCTGTGGTAGGCTGAAGGCATCTGGCTTGTTAGCCTACTAGGTAGCTGTTCTGCCACTTTGTTTTAGTTTCTTTGTTGCAGTTGCAAACCAGCTGCAGCTGTTAGATCTTTGATTTTTCTACATGCATATGATTATATTAGCCTACCAATTTGTGCCCTTGCTCTTCCAAAATGGACTGTTCTTGGTACTTGCAAACCATCCATATTGTTAAGTTTCCAGAAAACATGTTCACGGACTATATGCTAATAAAAATAAATAGCAATTGAGCAAACATTAACTGCAGTTACAGGCATTTATCACACATAAATAGTAATACGTGTACATAAATTGAAACTGGAAAACATACAAGTGCCTGTACCAAAGGTTTGACCAGATTGTCCATTACCAAAAATTGTAGAGAAATAGAAAAGCCTCTATCAAGCAACAGTTAATATTGACCTTAGATTTACACATATTATAACTTCAACTTTAAACATGCCTGAAATTCATGTTGATGGTCTTTACTCATAGTCTTTTTTTCTGTACCTTTACATCATAAAGTACCATAAGTATAAAAATAAATGTCAACACTTCTTTTTCTTTGCATTTGCACATACAGCATCACCACAATTACATTTACTTTTAAACTATCTTTGCTTGTAGGAATAAAGGAAATAATGGGTCCTATTTGCACTTCGGAAGGTTCAGCTGTTTATTTTATAGGTGCTGTTTAGGACAACTAATTCAGAGCAGATGTGTATGTGTGATGGTAAAAATTGAAGGTTGATCACAGTTTCCCCTCTTGTCCATTTTAGACATTCTATTTCCAAGCCCTTTATTAAAAAGACAAGAGGGGAAGAAAGATTTTATTCTATCATGTCATGAATAGAAAATGGGTTATTCAAAATATTCAGAGCAGATTTCACAATAAAAAAAAGGTTCACTAACACGAACCGACAGTAAATGTTTCTCCACAACATATGGTACTAGGCAGAAAAACTATTTCTGCCTTTGGGCACTTAGTTTTCCTGACTTTGCTAACTTCTGGGGTTTTTTTTTTTCAAGCAGCATATCTAAAACGTTAATGCTTTTCTTCTGAAGATTTGAATCATTTTGTTCTGCTCGGAAGTAAGAAGACTCAGGCATTGTGGGAAGGAAGGAGAGAGAGGACTTAAAACTGAAGTATAGGAAAGGGATTTGCCTTACACACAGGAAAACTGTGAACATGTGAAGAAAGTTAAATCCCTTTTTCTAAAAGTACAAGCTCTGCGGGCTAAAAGACAGCAAGAGGCCAGAGGAAGCAGATGAGAAGACAAGGAAGCTATCTTGTCCCCTTTTTATAACAGCTAAGAGCCCATACATTTCCTGGCTGATGTGGTTATGAAATCACAACCTGAGCTGTGTGCTTCCTTTTCTCTTTCCCATTTTCTTTTCTTTCCCATATTCTCCTCATCTGTCCAGTTCTCCAGATCAGATCCTGTTTCTGGCTATATTAATCTCTCCCACACTTCCATTTTATCTATCTATCTCAGCCAACAGATCCCAAAATTTTCTTGTCCATTCATAATATGAACACTGCATTACATATTTTCAGGTAGATGTAATACTTTCCCTAGAAGAATCCCTCGTTTACTCAGGTATTAAGAGGACTGTGAAAAATGAATACAGTCTTAGATAGCAAATGTGTTTGTTATGCTTGAGATGTGATCCAAATCACTTGACATAATGCATATCTCAAAAAGTTAGTTGCTTCCACCAATCAAATCACCTAAGGCCCTTCCATGGTCGATTAAAACAGTTGAATTACCCTCTAGAGAAAGTAACTTCTCAGATATTGATGCAGTACAGGATGACCTGTCCCACAGGAAAGCCCTCCACTCTCTCACAGCAGAGCAAGCTTGCAATGCAAGATAAGTTTTGTATAGCTTATGAGAAATCCTCAATCATACTGCATGTTTTCACTTGCAATGTTATTATAGCAAGACCTTAATCCTTTCATTTATATAATCTTTCTTTTGGATTACAAAATCATAGACTGGCATGTATAAACTTTGTGCATTGCAATGAACACCACCAAAGCACAAGAGAGAAAGATACTGTTACATGCCTTTAGAAAATTGGAGTAACTCTATGGCAGAGTAAGTTAGTAAGTATGACTGTTACTGTTACCTACCAATGTAAGAAAGATCAGTATTTGAAGGAGCAGGAAACAACTAACCAACTGAGAGTATCATGGTAATGAAAATGTCTTCTAAAAGTACTAGCTTAGAACGACAAGGTTTTGGAGCAGGAAGGAGAAGGAGGAGAATACTGGTCCAGAATCAAAATACATTTAGTAAAAAAACATATTTAATACTTTTCAGAACATTCCCAGAAAACAAAAGACAATGCTTGAAGAATGATTGCATGCAGCCAGGAATACTCTCAAGCTTCACTATCACCCAAAGTACACTTGAAATTTGGACTAGAATGGATTTTCTCAAAGTCTTTTAATAATATATTCCATATCCTTAACTCGTACTCTGAGTATAGGATATGCAGTTCATGTCCACAAGAAAAAAGCAATCAGCATATGCTTGCCTTCAACCAAGTTATGGAAGAGAATGTTAGTGTGTCTGCTTTCAGGGAGCTTTGGTGTACAGTTAGAGGGGATAAAAGTAGGTTTTAAAGAAGTCTGGGTGCTTAGCACTCCACTGATGTTAAATCATTGGCTATCACAGCCTCTCAAATGATTTTAAGTTATGATCCATAGAAAGTGACTTGAAAAAAAGATATGGCAGTTTATTTAAGGAAAGTGAACTGAAAGTTCCTCTAAAGCTATTACTGTCCAGCCCTGTCCATCCCAATTAAGATTTTTGGTGTGCCTAAGAAAGCATCTTTGGCGTAAATCATGTGTTTGGAAGCTGGGTTCATCTATAAAGGCAAATTCAGCTGCAATGAAAAGTCCAGGGTATGCTTGCAGTACCTTTGGGTCAGAAGATCTGAGCAGTGCCTCAGCCTGCAGGGGAGTGACAGGCCCTCTGGCCACACTGGGGACAAAGTGAGCAATGCCATCTTCTAGGAGCAGCTCCCATTTTTATGTAGGTCATACTCTGAGGTAGAGCCTTTGGAACCAACTTGGAGAGGATCTACCAGCATGTCAATAACTATTTGAACTCAGGTCCTCGCAGCAGGTCTCACAGATACAACCGCTGCTGGTCAGATGGATGAGGTAAATGAATTTCTGACAGGCAAGTAGAGAGCTTGTGCCACATTTGTGGGTTTTAGCAGCTTTAGAAGGATATGCACTGCAGCTAGTTTAAAATGACGGTGAATTCTCCTCACTGTCCTGCACTGACTGAAATACCTAGAGGTGCCACCAAAGAGGTGGATCCATGGCAACACACTTCTCACTGGTTGTAGACTCTGTGACAGTGTATGGGTACATGAATTGGATCATTGATCTGAGAAAAAAAGTAACTCTGCAGAGTTAGATTTCAGTTGGACCAGCAGTCTGGTCTGACCCATACCCTTGTCTTTGGGGCCAGCACAAGGAGGGAGATGAGAAGAGGATTGCTTTTTTAGCTACACTTTTTTCCTTTTTTTAGGTTTCTTTTTCTTTAGGTTTCTTTTGCTTCAGTTTATGTCAAGATCAGGAAATCATGGAGTCTGAAGCACTGCAATACAATATCTTACATGGCATCAAGCTTGATAGTGCAAAGCTAACCTCTTGGTATTTTAAAACACATTCAGGCCTGCAGACTGAATTCATCTCAGGTCAGGGCACTTTATGGTCTGACCATGTTTTTTTATCTGTTGCTAAGAGTCAGTTCTAATACATTGTCAAATCACAGCCTCAGTAAGAAGAACATGGCAGGAGTACAAGCTAGTAGTGTTAGATAGCAGGAAAATGCACACCAAGATGCCAGTATACATAAATTCACCTAATAGTTTGCAGACTACATACATATATGTCTTTGAGGCATTCACTTGAAGAGGAAAAGCCTTTTTTTCATTTCCATAAAGTATTAATTGTGAGACTTTAAAATATCTGCTTCCTAACAGTAAGATTATTTTTCTCTGGTTCAACCCAGGATCCAAAATGTCAGCTGCACCATGGTAAGTGATTCTCTGAGCAATTGTTCCTTAAAGATACATTGAGAAGAATTGTAAATTGCCATCAATCAGTAGGAATGATAACAAAGTCCACTGAGGAGCTCCTGGTAGTAAAGTATTTTGATGCCTGTGTAGACTATTATTCACCTGCCTTCTGAATGCCTGAACTGATGCAACATATTTGTTAGTTGGGCTCAATCTCATTGTTAATCCAAGCTCTGTGAATGGTTACTTTCTTTCATTAAATGTGGACTATTTTTCATGATGAATGATTACTCTCAGTTGAATGGATATGCTCAGTTTGAAGGCAGAGACTGGAGCTCGAGCTGGAGAGAGGAGGTAAGGAAGGCATTCCGAGTCTTCCTCAGTCAGAGCAGGTCAGGGCTGGGTCACCTTGCACTTTGTAGCCATGTTCACAGGACTAGTCCTTTTAGAACTGGTTCAGAGATACAGAAAAATGATTGTTTCAGCTGTCATCTGAGACATTCACATTTGCATTTAACTCTGTTATGACGATTGTGCACAGCAAGCAAGAAAAGCACTCTAGAAGTTGTAAGGAAATGTATCAGTCAAGTGACAAAAAAAAAAAAAAAGGAGATACTATTTCTCAGTGCTGAATACACCTGTAGGGAAATCAAAAGTGACAGTGAAGGGAAGTGAATTATAGGATAAAATTGTAGCCTTTGAATATACCCATTTAAAAATAGGCAAAGATACATTAATTTGGAGAGTAACTTTACTCTTCATCACATTCTTTATTATTGTATCTATAAGAAAAATAACATTGGCTATATGTGTACGTGTCTTTATAGACAGCTATAAGAAAATATATCCCTTTTGCAATGAGACATCAGGCTTTCTGTATAATGAGCAATCCGATCAGAAGGCAAGAGAATGACATACTGTCTTATAACTTCAAACTAAAAAAATACACCTAAAACTAGCATGTGTTTATGAGTGATTTTAGTGGAGTTATCTGCCTGTCCCCTTGGAAATAGCTGAAATTCGTATCAATCTGCATCTATCCTTCCTGCAAGCCATGAAATTATAACCCATGAAGCCAGAACATATCCTGTGATTGCAGAAGTTGTTTCATTGAAGTATAACTTCAGGAACCTAGAAAGAAGGTATAAAGCAAAGATAAAATCATATTTTTTAAACTAATCCATCAATAGGCAGCAACAGTTTTATCTCAAGAAGAAAGGCAAACAATAAAAAATACACAGTGAAAAGAAGCAATTGTAGCTTGCCAGAGTCAGTCAATACTTTCCAGTTCATGCTCACACAATTAACCAAGACATCTCCTGGCTTATATGAGGATGTGCCACCATACTATCCCACTGTCACATCTCACTGTACTTTCTGCCTGGTTATTAACACCCTTCAAACTTTCTTTAATGTAGAGACCAGGGAATACCATATATACTAAAATTAAATTATTTGCAAGAGACTCTTTTTACAGTGATTTTTTTTCCCAGTTTTTTTTAATTATTTCTTGTTCATTCCAGTCTCAAAGGCTGCTTTTTTCTTTATTCGAGACAAATTTACACAATAGATTAAAGATCTTCTAATACATTTTATCAATAATCCTTTTCCTTGCTCTGTAAACTTTAATTGACATTTCAGAGTAAACATCAAGTAATGAATACATAATTAAATATTGAGGATTTCAGGAGCAAAAAGAAATTTAATTATCTTTGGCTTTTGGAAATTTGTTTAGGGTAGCTGTTAAAGCAGATAATCTAAACAGTCTTCAGGTTCAATCACAGATTATACCAGCCTAAAAGAGGATATCTAATATGTTTGGAAAAGGTGGCTTTAAACCACTTTATTTCCATTTGAATCATCACCTCTTTCCAGCTTGAGAAGTTGCAAAAAGTCAAACAATGGGCTCACTGGAATGTCACCTGGAAAGAGTCATTTAACAAAATTAGGAGGAATTTGGAGCTAGATTTTTTTTTTTTTGTCGTTCTTACTGTAGAAAACCTTTCTGAACCAAACATTAATCAGAAATTCACAGATGAAGAGTCTGTTCATAGTCTTGCTTTGGCCCTAGAGATGGAGAAACACACACATTCCTTCCGAGATGAGCACTAAACTTCTGCCCTCTTCTGTCTACTTCTGTGTTCCTCCAGGTTACCAAGATGTTGGCCGTGGTTGTGATCCTGTTTGCATTTCTATGGATGCCCTACCGCACGCTGGTTGTGGTCAATTCCTTTCTCTCCAGTCCTTTCCAAGAAAACTGGTTCCTGCTATTTTGCAGAATCTGTATTTATTTAAATAGTGCCATCAATCCTGTAATTTACAATCTCATGTCCCAGAAATTCAGAGCAGCCTTCAGGAAACTCTGCAACTGCCAGCAGAAACAGGAGAAGAAACCAGCTAGTTACAGTGTGCCCCTAAATTATAATGTCATCAAAGAGTCTGATCACTTCAGCACTGAGCTAGAAGATATTACTGTCACCAATACCTATCTGTCTTCTGCAAAATTGTACCTTGGGGATACATGTTTGTCATCAGAGGTAACAGTTAATACCTTTTAATGTTTGTCCTCATGAACCAGAGCGTATTCAGGTGCATGGAGCTGGACTGGGCCAGCTTTCACCTGGGGCAGCACAGCAAAGGACCTGGAAAGCAGGTGGTGACAGACGACGTGACCAAATAGGGCATGGCAGGGAGGCAGAAATGCCCAGCTCTGGAAAGTGATGCTCTTAGAGCACCTTGTGCCAAGCATGATGTGACTGGGAGGATCTAGGGTATGGGGACGGATCAGGAGAAACACTCCCTGAGAAGCAGTGGTGGAGCATCAGAGAGTGGTGGTCAGGCCTGGTGCCTCACAGACATGTCTGGCAGGAGGGTGGACATTGGTGTGTGAGCTCTGTGATTCCTCCCAGGTGTGCTCAGGCTGCCTCTCGTTCCAGCTTGGGGTTAACTAGCCTGGTGCCATCATGCAGCTGGTGCTAAGACAAGACACAGATCTCCCCCACACCATCACTTTGGTCTTCAGAGTGATGAAAGCCACACATATTTCCATGCTACCTGCACCATCCCTATGTGCAGACCATCTCTTTAACCCAGTTTTCTTCTATGTGATGATGCACATGATTATTTTCATTATGCTTTTATACACAATAGTACTTAAATGCTGTCTGTAAACCTGCACAACTTAGATCTTACAATACAGATGATTCATTGAGGGGCTTAGTTTTTAATTTCCTTTTGCAGATATGACAATGAAAAATATTACTTTCTCAATTTTCTTCTTCTGTCCTCATTTTCAGGCCTGAAGCCCACCTTGTTCTGAGTATGCAGTCATGTAAAAACTTTGGATGCTCTGTTCCCACCAACCTGTATGAAACATAAAGGCAGAATTGCAGCAGAATTGCAGGAGTTACAACATATCTCTACATACCTCTCTGTGCCCTACAAGAAAAGGTAGCCTCTTGGGGTGTGAAAAAAATATACTACTGAGTAACTGAATGAAGCACTCAATGTAACCTGAAGCAGGTGGATTGGCTTCAGTGGAATGCCCAAACTCTTCATCTCATGTATTGGCCAAAGAGTGGTCTGTGTTCTGAGAAAGAGTAAGGCTGCCCAGTACATCTCCATGGATGCTGAGAGGGCCAGTGGATGGTGCTCCCAATGAAGATGAGAGGCAAGGAGAGGAGCTGCTGTCCTGCATGGCTGCACTGGGCAGTACTGATGGGGCCGTCACAGAGCAGCCAGAACTGCTGCCCACTACAGCAATTACTCACCATTGACTCCCTCCTCCCATAGCAGTGCAAATATAATTGCAGGCATCATAATGTGCTTCAATAAGCAGATATTTGACAGTAAAGAGTACAAAATTTTTTTTCCTTTTTTTTTTTGTCTTTTTTTACCTTGAACAGCATAAAATAGGAAGATCCTTCAATGAATTCACAGCAGGGAATGAACAAATTAAAAAAGCCAGTAGGAAGCTTTAAAACAGTCTTATTTATTTCAGCAAGCTGGTTTATAATGCACCACTTTAAATGTAAGTCTCAGCTAACACTGAATCTTTTCAGAACTTGACGAGTATTGAAGACTATTGGACAGACTTATAGTAGTTAATTTTATCTCGGTTCAATAGTAATTGTGTCTGAGACTGCTGCAGGGGATTTATAGCTTCAATATAGATAATATCTAGGAAAAAGGGAAAAATTCCATGAAAAATGACACTTTTTTCACTTTCTGTCTCAAAGGTTATCCATTAGAGTCTTTCAGGACATAGAAAGTGTTATGAGAACAAAAATGACCACACCTCCTCCCTTGCCAGCGTAGCAGCTTTCACGTTTCACAGACATACGGCAAGCAGCCAGAGGCCACAGGCTTCCTGATGTAGCTACAATAAAAAAAAAGCTTTGACTTTGCTCTAGATCAGGTCATGTTCTTGCTGGAATGATATTTTCCCATTCCTGTGCAGCAGTAACAGAAACACAGAAAGGTTTCTGTGTATTCTTGTTTGTTGTGAACATTTTGCATAGCTTTTGTACCTGACATTTTAAAAGCTGTAAAAAACCTAATTATTCTAGTAAAAAACCATATCCAATGTGCAATGAAAGAAGTAGCCTCTACTAGCTAGACTTTCCTATCCAGTTTTCCTTGGCATATACAGCCTCTTCCTCAATTCAAACCACTTTCACTTCCATTCAGCCATATTTGTAAACTGAGAGAGAATCAGAAATATCCCAAGCCTATCCCGTGAAGCATATGAGCTGTCAGAGCTTTATCTGGAGAAGAGCCAGTAGCTGAACCAATGCAAGCTGTGTTGCAATCTTTTCTAAATCCTCCATACTGGGGCTTTTCCTTATTCACTGGGGGGCTGAGGGTTGTCTGCCTGAGCAGCATGGGCTGCCAGACACAGCAGTGGGATCTGTTTCAGTGCAGATGCTCCATCACCATGGCACCTGCACACCCACACAACTGGAAAGAGTATATCCAGATTCTTTGCTGTTTTTAAAGTAAGAAGGAAAAAATACAATGGCAGAGTTAGTGTCACATCAGTCAAGCAGGCAAAGCTGACCAGGGTTCAAGAGTCACAAGAAGAATAATACTGTAATTTAGCAACCTAGCAATCATCTCTCATAAATACAATGCTAGAGCAGTGACATTTTTCAGATCTTTTCTTTGTAGAGATTTATGTGAAATTATAGAGCTCTATGGCATTTTACTGCATACACTTGTTTAAAGCTACAGTTTGCCACCATAAAGGGAGTTCAAGAAGAGGTACCACAGCCCCTATAACGTTTCCTCCAAAGCAACAGTTACAGTAAAATGAAATTACCTGGAAAATATTACACAGGCACTTATATTTACTTAGCCAGGAGACATATTCCAAATAAAAGCAAATTCCTGTATCTAACTGAGCAAAGCCTTCACTTGCAGTCAGTTGGCACTGCTCACAGCTGCCCAAAGCAGATCCCCTGGTCAATATCAGAGAGGATGTGGAGGCAGCTACCAGTGGAGCCGGCACATGGAAATCCTTTCACTCTTCAAATGGTGTTACCAAATAGATGTCTATCCCAGTGTTTTCAGACTATCCCCCAGATTTTCTAAAGAAATGCCAGAATTAGCTCCTTTTCTTACTTAAAAATCCAGCAGACCTCCAGGATGAGCAGCAGGCAAAGAGAATGTGTACCACAAAAATTAATCATAATGTTAAAAGCACAACTGACCGGGCTAAGAATTGATGTAAGTATTTGTGTAATAATAGTAACACAAAGTTACACTTTTATCTTGATATTTTTCAGAGTAGAGAGTGAACTACAATTCTTATAGACTGACAGTATCCAAAGTAAATTTTGTATGCACCATCATGTGGAGTAACAATTGAAAAGCAATTATTTCATGCTGGAATGATTATACATGCAAAATTGTGTGCACAAATGTGGTATCTGAAATTGTAGATTTAAGTTGAGATGTGATTCTTAACTCATAGTGTGCTGTGACTATGTCTGCATAGATGTTACCCACTAATTCCATGCTAATTTTCTGCTGATTACTACAGCTAAGACTGTGAAACTCTACTAGATATCTTGCTAATGTGATTTTAGTTCTGTTTATAATAGCAACCAACCTTTTTACTTGTACCTAGGTGTTGTAGATTAGAAATGTGGGCATGTATTTATTTAAAAATGTGTGTGATTTTAAATTTATTAATAATTTAGCAAACTGTTTTGCTAGAAGTGAAAGTGACTGGATATCGACTACTGACTGCAGTAATGTAACTAGTTATCTTTATACATTGATTTTCCAGAGTTAAAAAATCCTTTGAAAGGTTTAAAGAATTGTCTGATTGGTATCAATGTTGAAAACCATGTCAATATCCTCCTTTAATGGCTTTGATGTGAGAGATTGCCTTTTTATTGCATTTTTAATTGAAACTTTGCCAGTGTGTAACAGAAGAGATGCCGCTGTAGTATCTGGCCTTTGGAGCTCCATGGCTTCCCATGAGAGATACTGAGATGGTTTAAGCTTCAGCACTGTTGGAGGAAGGTTAGGTATATTTAAAACACACTTTCGTTCAAATTAGTGCATGATCCCTTTGAGGTCAGAGTTAAGGATATATCAGAGGAGATGCAACATATTGGGAAGAGGTTTATGATGCTCTTGTGGAAGTGAATGGCACAAGTCAAATGATAAAGTTCTCAATAGCTTCCCTTCAAAAACAATTATCTAATACAACTGACTGAAGGACTGATCCTATTTCAGGAGCTGCTGCCACATCTCCCCTACTACATGTGTCACTTGGCCTTTGGAAGTAGACAAATATTTCTTCTCTGTTTATCTGAGTATTGTCACTGGGAAAAAAACATCCTACTTCAAGAACATGTAAAGCCAAATTGTTTTTTTGAACAATGCTGCATATGCTGATTTGTTTCTCCACTATTGTGTGAATTCTGCTGTGTACAGTGGTTCTATTTGTTACAAACTGCAGTGAAATTTCAAAATGATCTTTCAGTATTTTATTATTTCTTCTTCAGACAGAATTATTTCTTCATTGTTTTGTTCTTTTTAACAAAAGATTGTTTTCTTTGATTCACCCATTACTACTGGGATACAGTGATATGTCAAATGCCATTGAATTGGTTCAGACAAAGTGATTTGGATTGTAGAATTCCTTACCTTGGGGCTGAATCCTGGAAATTGGAGTTCACACAGACTATTCAAGAGCAGCTGGTTTAGAAGGAATTTCTTTTCTAGGATTTTCTTTAGTCAGAGTAATTCTGTTGCATGTCAGTGCATGTGGTTTATAAATTTGTTTATTAATATGATTGTGAAATTATTCAGAGGAATGTACTGCTGATAAATGTAGTCCTGAAAATTAGGTACGTTTTTTTTTTCAAAAGAAGCATTTTGTGATTCTTTGATGCATGCCACCATGGAGATTAATTTGTGATGAATTTTTGTGTCTGCTCTAATAAAATATTAAGCAAGATAATTATACTACAACTTTAATTTTTTAATAACCACTTGAATTGATACCTTTTTGCCTTTCCATCTTTGGCAATGGGCAGATAATCTGATAACATTCTTTGTCATGTGCAGGGGAATGATCATCCTAAAAAGTGATTCATCACTTTCGTATTAGTGGTGATGAAGTGTTTATCTTTTGCTGTCTTCAAGTGCTGGCTCTGAATGAGATTGAGTCCTAAAAAATCAGTTTTTTTGTCCTGAAGGAAGAGCAGTGTGCCAGGAGTCTAGAAGTTACAGTACTTGAACTGTGGAGAAGGATTCATGTGAATCCTTATCCTTACTACAGGGATGATTTATGCATTTTGCACTGGACAGCATTAAACAAATAAACAAACAAAAAAGAGAATATAAACTTTGTGAGTAAGGACAGAGACCAGAAACCACTTTGTCCTTTGGTTCCACAATCAGCTTAGTGGATTTCCCTACTTGACGAGTACTGCCTGGCTATTCTGGTGGCTTCAGCCACTTGCACTTGTACGCAGCCTCAAGAGGACAAGTCCAGGTAATGTATAGGAAACTGATGCTCCTTAGGGACCAGGATGCACATAAAGGCTGAATTCCCTAGAGGCTAGACTAAAGCCAAATGCATATCTCTCATCTCTTGTGTAAAAGCACTATCACTACTAATAAAGACAGATAGCTCATTCCCCCATTATATTTTGCTGGCTTTTGTCAATCCCAGCTAGCAAGTCTCTTAATCTTTTCTCTTGGACCCCAAGTCAAGTTATTTACCAGGGAATAAATAACCCCCATTAGTATATGGTCGGGGAATGACCTGCTGGACAGCAGTTCTACAGATATGAGGCATTTTAAATCTTGGTGAAGTTGACTGTGAGGCAGCAATGAGCCCTTGCAGCAAAGAAGGCCATAAACTTCATGGGCTGCGCTAGACAGAGCATTGGCAGCAGATCAAGAGGTGATCCTTCCCCTCTGTTCAGTCCTGTGAGACACATCTGGGGTTCTGTGTCCAGTGCTGGGCTCCTTAGTACAAGAGAGCCATGGACATACTGAGGTGACTCCACTGGAGTTCTGCAGAGAAGCATTTGACATAGGAGGAAAGGAAGAGAGAACTGGGATTGTTCAATCTGAAAAAGAGCAGGCTCTGGAGGATCTTACCAAGGCATATAACTATCTGATGGGAGAGCAGATGGACCCAGGCTCATCCCAGTGTTTACTATGTTTCAGTTTGTGCCCATTGCCTCTTGCCCTGTCACTACACAGTAAATTCCACTTAAACATTAGGAAAAAAACCCTGGTAGAGCAGACTGCTCGAGAGGCTGACAATTCACATTTAAGTTCCTCCCTACAAATCTAATTCTCTAAGCTTTCTCTAATGGTTATAGATCATATCAACTGACTATTTATTTGCAACCATTCAGATAAACTTTGTTATTTGGTGAAGATGTGCAGTCATCTTGTTCCTCTGTAGTATTTTGCATTGATCTGTCGTTTATTGCAAGTGCAAGAGGGGATTTTTTTTAATTGTTTTGAGATTTTTTTTTGTGGTTTATCATACAAGTGTTTTGATTGATTTTTTTTTTAGGTATAAAACAAAAGAAGGAGGAAAAAGGCTTTGGGTACATTTTGTTACTATTTAAGACACAATGATTTGTGCTATTTAAGAAAATTAAAGCTCCAATTTGTTGCCACTTCTGCATACAAATCTACGATTTTTTTCTTTTTGAAAGCTGCTTCAATTTTATTTCAGTATTAGATGTTGCCACAATTTTGAATAAGAGGAAAATATCACAATATTTGATATTATAGGTTGCTTTTGTATGCTTTTATGTCAAAAGAAGATGTCTACATGACTCTGAGGCTTCTAAGAAGTCATTGAGATGGACTCCTTAGGTAGAAGAATAACAGCTGAGAGAGGATCTTCCCTTGTACTAGAAATAAGTGCTTGAAAAGATAAAAAAAAGTGAGCAGTCTGACCATAACACACTACCAGCCAATATGCCACAGTGAGGTGATGTAAGGAAACACGACTGACAACACATATGCTCTTGTCAGACAGTGAATGTTGAGGTTCGTGATCCCGAAGCTAGTACTGCTTGCACAGATGTGAGAAGGCTAAAACAACCAGCACTAACAACTCTGATACCAGTGGTGTTGCTCCCAAATCTTCTGAAATAGAAAGTGCTGCTACCAAGAAGTATTAACATTTGTCAGGTTATCTTTTCACAATTATTACACATATTTGCATGAACATGGTGTAGTTTTTGAGCTCAGTGGCAGCTTTAAGAAATGAGATGTTTACAGAAACTACCTGCTGGTCATATGTTAGTATTATTTAGTCTCAGCTGAAGAAAAGGAATCACATTTTTAAAGTCCTTTAGACTTATAAATAGATATGTGCCTATGTACACACAGGTAAGTTCCTCAGTCACAATCACTTCTTCAGTCTTCTTGTCCAAAAGGATGAGTAGCTAAATATCTTTAAATAGTAATTAATTAATAATGATATCTAATAGTTATTAGGAGTCTTTGCATCTTCATTAAGAAGTTAAAATATGCTAGAGAAAATATAATTAGCTGAAATAAAAAGAAATAACACAACAGGAATTATAAATTTGACACTATTAAAACACTGTAACAGTGTGTGAAGAATTGATTTATTTGGGGAACAATGGTTTTACTATTCTAAAATCTAACCTGCCAACATGGTACGCTTTGTGCATTGGTAAAGTTCATGGCAGCACAGAACAGTGTTGAAGTGTTGTTTTTCAAAACACTGATGGTGGTATACCCTGAAATAAGGAAAAACTGTCTGGGGAGGAAAAACTCATTTCTTTTAATGTGTGACAGATTCTGCTAATGTTCTTGTTCACCTTGTGTGCCATTCGCTGTGCCCTTGAAGTAGAAGAGCTTGGAACAGGATGTAAAAGTGTTGGTGTAATTCTAATCTTCATAGATTAAAACAGGTTGAAATGTACATCAGTAAAGTGAGAGGCTGCAGGAAATTTTGGCCCACTTGATTTCAAACCAAGTGAGCTGCTAGAGGGGAAAAGGAACCAGCAAAACTAAACCAAGAATCTATTTAGAAATGATCTTTGATAGAAGCTGGGGAGAAAATAATTTTGGCCACGTTTTGTTTTGTCACATAATTCATCTTTGTTTGTTTTGCAAATTTGTCATATCAGAAGAGAAAAAATTTGGCAAGTACTCCAGATTTTCTAAAAATAACATATGTAGAATATTTGTGGGGCCAGTATGCAGGAAGTGGAGGAATAGGGATAAAGGAAAAGTAAGGAATGATTGTACAATGAGAGATGAACTGGGGTGCAGCAGTCCATGCCTTGACAGCGCACTGTGCCATTCACACTTCCTCTTGGTCTTACTGCTTTCACTTTCTCTGAACTCCTGCCACTTTGCTGGGCATATAGTTCATTTTCAGCCAACCTTTCTGAGCAGGGAGAGTATTTCACCTTTGCTCCCCTACACAATATTTCCAGGGACATGTAAAGTGGAACAGCTAGTAATGTGCCATGCCAGAACTTCATTTCAAGCTCTGAGCTTGGAAAGTGTTCAGGAAACAAAAGTATACCCAAAACAGTTTGAGAGAAATGTTCACTTTTGCATCAGTGAAAATCCCTTCAGAGGATGCTTTTTTACCTAGCATGTGCCTCACTAAGTCATTGCTTTCTAAGTAAAATAAAATAATATAAAAGGAAATAATCTGCACTCCACAGATTCAGCAGCTCTCCCTTGCCCAAACTATGTCCTATCCATGGGATCATGTGTCCTGTATGAGGCCCTGTGCCAATGGTGGTTGGAGGTGTGTTGGATGTTGTGGAGCAGCACGATGAGGGCTGAGGGACAGACACAGAAACAGATCACTCGCCTGTGCTCTCCCCAGTCAATTCCCCATGCCAGGAGGCATAGGTGGGCAATCAGAGGGAAGCTGTGGGGCACATGTGGGGCAGGAGATGGACCCCAGTAGGAGAGGGGATATGTAGAGCAGCCCTGTAACCAAGGTGCTGGATGAAGGAGTGCTATAAGAGAGCAGGCTGAGGAGGGGAAAACTCAAGGACTGGATAGTGTGCAGAGCAGGACCTGATACTGCAAAGGTAGAGCTTAAAGAGGTGAGAGAAAAAGGCTTGTCTATTCTAGCAAGGGTATGTCAGGAAGAAATATGGGAACTCCATAATCTGTATCACCAAATTGTTAGAGCCATTTGAATGGCTAGTACCATCTCAAATCATCCTTTGGTGAGCTTCAAGAGCAAATATGGCCCAGGGCTCTTCCAAAAGATACTCTGAGACTATCTATCATGTTTGTGAGAACATGTGGGACATGCACTTGTCAATGGTGTAGACATAACCAAGGGAAAATGGGCATGTTACATTGTGGAATGGATGGGATATGGAGAGAAGATAGAAGGCTGCAATGCTTTAAAACCTCTATCAACCCTTCCTAGCTCTTTCACTTCAACCTTCCCCATGAGCACCTACCCAAAACTCACTCAGCCACTCCAACAGAAGCAAGTTTTACAGCCACTATCCCCAAGGACAAAGCTAGTTGCTTGAACTTTCAGCTTTGGAACACCTGGGAGAGAGGCACTCAATAGACCTGGGCTTTAAGAGTCTTTAGGAAGGGAATTTTACCTGCAGGGTGTTTTCCAGGCATGAAAACAGTAATGCTGTTTCTGACGGGCAGTCCCACTAGGCTGGAAACAAACTCGATGCAAGAAATAACCTCTGCTCCCCTTATCACAAGTTCTGCCATAGATTTATTGTCTTGCTTTGAGGAAACCTATTAAACTCTGTCTCAGGTCACCTGGAAAACTGGAGTTTATAGTCAGCTTACAGGGTTTGTGGTCCACTCTGGGAAGCACAGCAGGACATTCAGTGCATTGGGTTTTTCCACAGATTTCCTCCTTTTCCATACAAACATGGCATGTACTGGCTCCACGAGTGATTCACAAAAGATAAAATTAAAAGTGTGGTTTTTGTTTATCTGCTGATTTCTTTGCTACTAGTACAGTTCTGCTGCTCCATTGGAAATGGCTGGTGTTGGGAAAACACTGCTGGAAGGAATATCTGCAAGGACATCAGTACAAAGGCAAGCAAAGAACATTAGCAACAATTAACTTTGCTCACAGTCACCAAATCTACCAGGAAAACAGAAGAATGTATGATGATTCACTTTTCACCATTAAAACATGAGCAGACTACAAAAATATAAATTCCAGGTGCAAAATATTCTAAGAATAGAACCTTTCTGTTCTCTTTTACTTCATTTTTATTTGTAAAATGCATTTTAGTTTGTGTTTAATGTAATTTGAAGAGTAAGTTAATATCAATGCTATTATGACTTTTAAATCATTCATGGGGTGATAAGAGACGGAGAGAGATTCGAGCTTGTCCAGAGACAGCACTTGCAGATAGCAAAAAATTAACATTTTATCCTCAGTAATACAAAAGTGATGAATCATTAGATGTTTGTAATTAAGATATAGACATAACAAAGAAAATTGGGAAAAAAAAAAAAAAGAGAAGGAAACATCATCCTCCTGAAACTAAATCCAACACATTTGTCCTGGCTAGTTAAAGTACAGTCTAATTTAACATGTTTTCTTCTGAAAGGCATTAACAGCTAGAAATGGAAGGAAAACTAATATCCAAATCTCAGTTTGCCTTTTTGGTGACTGATAATAATTCAACAGCTATTACAAACCACAAGAAACAGAAATGAAAAATTTGTTCCTTCTTCTGAGCCATCAGCTGTCATCTCTAGACCTTCTGAGAAATCATCTACTTCAGACATATTTTCAGAGAAATGTGCTTGGGAATTGGGTGTATCCTAGTTACAAGCACGTGTATAAGAACTCAATTTCCAGTGCTACTGCAGTCGTTTCTAAATTCTGTGATAGAATTGTTTAGATTTCGTGAATTATCTTGTAGGCTTGCTCTGCAATTTCAACTAAAAATGCAGTTTTTATTCTTACCTGATTCTCAGGTCAGACACCTAGCAGAAAGAGCAAGACAACCATGATCCCAAACTGGAAACTGCAGGAACTTCTTATCTAAAGAATGAGAGCGTGATTCAGTCCAGGCTGCATAAATGCTAAGGCCTCAAGGTTGGTTGCAACCATACTACAAATAATAAACAACAAAAAATCAAATCTGGTGGAAGCAGATTTCTACTCACATTTCAAAATAAGAGGTTTTCTGGAATATTTTTCATGACAAGGAGAAAAACTATACTTTTCTGCTAACATGAAAAAGTTGTGCTAGGTAACAACTCGATGGCAAATGCACTTCATTCTTCTACCACAATGTCTTCTTAAAAGTTCTGAATTCCTGCCATATTTACTTTATACCATTACATCAGTCTTACACTAAACTGAGTATGCACACAATTGTGAAATTAAAGGGAACTTAAATTAATAAAACGACTTTAGAGTGTTAATTTAATTCAAATTCTCCTCAAAATATAAAATAATTTTGAATTTAAAAGAAATTTTAATTAAATTCAAAACCAATATTAAATAATTGAAAGAAAGATTATGAAGATTATGAAATAAGAAAGAAAGATTCATCTGATACAGTCACTGCTACAGAAATTATTTTGAACTGGCAACAACTGCAACCAAATATGGTAACTCATTCAGTTCAGCAATGAAAAGTTTAAAATTCTAACATTTAAATACAAATGTAAGATTTTTTTTACAATTAAAGAAATAAAAAAGAGGTCATTTAGATCATATTCATGCACACATACCTCTATATGTGTATGTCTACTACAGCTTAATATGAAACCGTAACTTCCTCTCAGGTAAGTCTGCTGCATTGCTGCTGGATGCCTGGATGCCTGTGCACATGGAGCTACCATGAGAAAATCCTAGGATTTTCAGATATTTTTCTATTGGGAAATTAATTTAGATATTCAGTATATAAGAAATTAAATAATACTTTTTAGCAATGAACTATCAAAATATTACAAAAATGTTTAGATATAAAGAAAGAAAAGTAACAGAAGATACAAATACTGTCTCAGTTCTGGTAAAAATGTAATAATTTCTTCTATATAAGAGGAAGGAGCATAAAAAATATTTTTGTTTATGGCATGTTTTGCTAATAAATCTATCTCTTAACAAAGATTTAATAACTTATCAGGTAAATAAACACCAGAATGAACAGAGAATGGTTACTTATAAGTCATATAATCTTGCCAAGTCTTGCCAAGAAGTTATCCTGGGATGCATCAAGAAGAGTGTGTCCAGCAGGTCAAGGGAGGTTCTTCTCCCCCTCTACTCTGCCCTGGTGAGGCCTCATCTGGAGTCCTGTGTCCAGTTCTGGGCTCCTCAGCTCAAGAGGGACAGGGAACTGCTGGAGAGAGTCCAGCGCAGGGCCACCAAGATGATCAGGGGAATGGAACATCTTTCACACAAGGAAAGGCTGCGGGAACTGGGGCTGTTTAGTCTGGAGAAGAGGAGATTGAGGGGTGATCTTATTAACATTTATAAATATCTAAAGGGTGGGTGTCAGGAGGTTGGGACATCCCTCTTTTCTGTTGTAGCTAGTAACAGGACAATGGGTAATGGGATGAAGCTGGAACACAAAAAGTTCCACTTAAACACAAGAAAAAACTATTTCACTGTGAGGGTGAGGGAGCTCTGGCACAGGCTGCCCAGAGGGGTTGTGGAGGCTCCTTCCTTGGAGGTCTTCAAGACCCATCTGGACATGTTCCTATGTGACCTGATCTAGGTGACCCTGCTTCTGCAGGGGGGTTGGACTAGATGATCTCTAAAGGTCTCTTCCAACCCCTACCATTCTATGATTCTAAACATTTATTGAAATTATAAGAATTTTCATTAATGCATTTATTTTCAAATGCAAGTAAAATAGAGTTGAGAAGGCTTTTGTCTTTCCTGGGTAGCACTGACCAGCTTCAGTTTTGCATAAGGCCATCCTGGGTACTCAGTTTATTTGACATTGTGGTTGTCATTGCTTGTTTGACTCAATTCTTGTGTATTTTTTGAGAAATTAAGTAGAAATCCTTAGTTATATAACTTACCTGAACTGGGAGACAAAGAAGGTCAGCCACTAGATGATCTCTAAAGGTCCCTTCCAACCCCTACCATTCTATGATTCTATGATTACATAGAGACACCGATCAAAGTCATCACAGAAAATTTAGGGCAAACTATGTTATTAAGTGTAATAAAGACAAGAAAAACAGGTTTTTGTTTTGCAGCTTATTAAGAAGCGTATTTTACAAACCATCTATATTCAAAATGTAAACTGTTTTGGTTAACCTGCTGTGAAATCACGTGGATCTTTCTGCATTAGAGGAAGACAATTTCTACGTAGGCATCCAGCAAAGTTAGTGGCTAATAATTCACAACAAAACTGGATTAAATTCTGAAATTACAATAAGCAGCCCAATTACTAACTAATTTATGCTGTTCTGAACTAGAAGGAGACCAAAGCACTGTATAAAAAATTCCTTTGGAAATTTTACATCAGATTGTGTGAAATTACGAGGATAATTATGTGGAGCTTTGGAGGCGATTGACCTGTGAGTTTTGATCCAGCAGAACTACTGATATCTGTTGAAGCTTCAAACTAGTCTGTCCATCCTGGTCGTCATCCAGTGACAGCTTAGATGTGCGAGCAAGTCCTGGTCTCAGCCAAGGTGTTGGGCTGCTGAGTGGGTGGGAGGGCTCAGTGGTCTGGGGCAGGGTAATACTGTCTGGCAGAGCACTAGCTGCGGACAGGGTCACCAGGGCCTTGGCATCTGCCAGACACATGAGGTTCCATGTCTTAGGAGTTTCCCTCTTGAAATATGTGTGCTTACACTCACCATTGGATGTTGTTTCCAAAAGCAATACAGTGATACAACACAACACACAACAAGCTACAGAAAGGCACTAGGGCAGAACTGACCTACACCAATCAAATCTCCCTGATGGAGCTTTACTCTTTTGTGCAGAGCTCAGTCTTCATCAGTCTGAAGAGGTCTTGGGCTTATCTGGCATCTCTTTCAGTGCTTGATTTCAGCAAGGAAAAAATAACAGAAAGCAAAGCTGCATTTGTGTTGACAGATCTGTACCCTGAGTGTATTCCATCAGACAGCAAGGTATTTCTACTCTGTACATAATTTGGATCTAAACAGACAGAGGATAAATGTTCTCAATCTGCCAAGGCCAATGCATGAGGCAAACAGACAGAATACAAGAAACTATGGAAAATAATAACAATATCATATTGTAAATTTCTATTGGGTGTAGGGTAGATGAATGGTCCTTTTCATCAACAACTATTTATATGCTATAGCTTAGATATATCCAAATGGAGAATCATGAAAATGAGATTATAATTGGAGATTTTCACTCAAAAGCTTCACTTGACTCATAGCTTCTAGTAAACAAAGTACAGAAAACCTATAGAATCTAAAATAAGTGGTATCCGTCCAACAAGGATCATTTGTGAGGCGAGAGATCTCCCCATCCATGATAGGTATATCCACAGTTTATATCCATTTCAAAACTTAATAATGCAGGTCTCCTGCCAGGTCCACAGCAGCAAGAGTTCCTGTAGCAATAAAACAAAACTCTTTTGTCCACAGGCAGGTTGTTCTTTCAAGTTCTGGACAATAGCTATATGAAAGTAAACAAACAGTAACATGGGACAACTCCCAGTGTATGGAGGAACCACAAGTAGCAATTCAGGATCACAGCTCAGACTTATATGCCACTGATTTGTATTTAAAATACAGCAAAGTACATTTAGAAGGAAAATACACGAAAGTTTATGGCTTCTTGAAAGGTAGACTGTACTGTATTTGGCCAAACATTGTCATTCAGAAGGACAATGAGCAGAAATTACAAAGTGACAGTGGGTTGAGCATGTAAGATACATGTTTAGAAATTAAATGGGCAAAACCAGCTTTCATGTGTGGAAGCCTCCTCACAAATTGACTCTTTATCATGTAAGCAAGAAATTTTGAAATGTAATACTAGAGCTTACTTTGGTAATGCAGAACAATGGTTAAAAAAGCAAGCCACACTGCAAGATCACAAAATCATAGAATCTTAAAGGTTGGAAGTGACCTCGAAAGATCATCTAGTCCAATCCCCCTGCCACATGTGGAAGAGTCAGATGTTGATGTCTCTACTGCAGTGAGAACAGTTTGTCTATTTAGAAGTCATATCTAGTAACAAATTACACATCAAAGAAACTTCAAAAGCTGTTGCTGTTACACTAAAATATGATGTGACAAGATACTTGAAAGAGACTGCTGTGGCTAGTGTAACCAAAAAACATAAGGGAGCATGGCATGAGCTCAGAGAGTAAAATTGTATTTTCCTAAATTACAAACTCTAGTTTAATCTCCCCAGTGATATGACATTCTGAAGTGTCAGACTGAAGTTCAAAAGGCTACTTCTTACTTCAACTTATTAAATGAAATATTTTAGTGTTAAGGAAAACTGTTCTGCAGGTGATAATTGCATGCAGTGAAGAGTAGTGAATTAAGAGGCAGCTCAACACGGCCATTGTTCTCCTGCCATCAGCACTCTAAAGCTGTTGTACAGTCTCTGGAGCATGGCAAGTAAATGCTTTCACAAGTAAAGGGCAGGAATTAGCCTGGCCTGGCAATATTCCTAATAAGCAATTTGGGTGTTGCCATCCTCTTTTGAAGAGTGAGAAAATTGATATGGTATGGACATAGACCATGATGTACCTATTGGGTCTGAAGCTAACAAGCAGACAGTGGTCTAGTTGTGGTCTAGTTTGAGTGTTAGCATAGATATAGCCACTCTAAAGCATGGGAACTAAATGACTTCACCATCTTTTATTTATGACTCCTCCAAAGGCAGTAATTCACCTTTCTACCCAATCTCTGTACTGAAGTTAAACTCATAGTGGTTGTTCTTTGCCCCCAGTTTAGTCCCTCACATCCAGATCTGAAATTGGGCTTGTGTACTAGAAAGCTTGTCTGCTTTCTTGAATGATAACAGATGGCCTAATACAAGATATTATTTCCTCCTAAAAAAAAAATTAAATCTGCTGTTATAAACAAGAAGGAATTACTATAATATGGCTTTATCTTTTTCATAAAGTAAGTGTTTTATACTGTTTGCAGCTTGTGCTGCTAACTAGAAGCTAATCAAAGGTCAAGAGAAACAAGAAGTATAATGTCAAATCCAATCAAATGTAAGCATTTGCTTGGTGACTATGTGTTTAAAAGTTTTGCAGAACAGTCTTGGCTAACAAATTAGAACTTTTTTAAAAAATAAGAAAATTTATATATAAGTACTTTTATTCCAGGTCAGTCTCACGACTCCAGTTGCTACCTCTGGCACAAAAAGCCTCTGTCCTGTTTTCTGCTAAGGAAACCAGAGCACAACTCCACCCTGATCATGCACATCAGCTCCTGAGACTCTGACCTATGACTGAGATCCTTCACTGCATGGGGGACATCAACACCACCTTCATGGAGACTGTGCCTTTGTAAAGAATGCATCCCAGTTGAAGTCATGATGCTGTCAGAAACGATGCCATCACTCATCAAATACCTACACCAAACAGTAGATAAACTCTGCCTTTGCTGAAAATGTAAGACTGAATCTGGAATAGGCAGTTATTTTCTGCTCTCTCAGACTTTCCAAACCTGCTGGGATCTTAGTCCTAAATACCAATCTCATTCTGAGGACAGCTATTACAGTTAGAGAAGACATTAGGATGAATTTTCTTTTCCCACTTAATGAGAGTTGTCAGAAATCAGATTTTTCTGCTTATGATTTTAGAGAAAAAAGCTGGACTTCTGTCAGTATTTCAGAAATCTAATTGCTAAGATTGTTCCAGAAGAAGCAAGTCTATATGAATGTATTAAATACACAGCAGGGAATAAAGACTACATTAAAAAAATATATCTTAAAAGGGGAACAAGTATTTTCTTTTAATTCCTTCCATTTCACTACTCAAAATACACTCTGTGAAGTTATATCCCTCAGTAAACTCAAATGAATAGACTGGATATGTAGGAGAGCTGCCATCAACAAGGCAACTAAATGTAAATTTACGATATGTATCCTGTATGGTTAACCAATAAACCCTGCTTTTAGTAACAGTGGCTTTAATCCACAGATATTGACATCTCTAAGAGGAATGAACGATAGGCAACCTTTGAGCTCTGCAGCAGGGATTCAGTCTCCAGACTTCTGGGTGAAGATGTTGTTTTTTCTCTGGCAGGTTGTCAGAGGGATTTGTAAAATTTGTTTCTTTTCCCCCCAAAGAATGTTATCTAATGCATCCTTTCTCTTTTGCTCCAGGACATTTATTATCCCCTAACTGTGCTGTTCAAGCTGCTAATCCCGCTTGATGGTCTGAGCCTGGAAGGGAGTTGGAGTTTGATTTCTGACTTTGGTAAATTTCCTTAGTTCACTAAGATAAAATAGTGAAACTTTCAGAGCACATAAAAACTATTACAGGCTCCCACAAGCCAGGTGTCCCTTCTGCTCTCCAGAACATCTTTTTTTGTGAAGCTGCTGTTTTAAGAGACTGGTTTGTCAAAGGTCTTCACTTCATAGTAGATGTCTCTGGTGAACCACATACCTTATTTTCATGAAAGGTATTACCCTCTTGATTTTGGCATCAGTAAGGACACTGCAGGGACTTATGCTCTACCACAATGGCTTTAAGTATCACCGAGTCTTTATAGGAATCTCCATGCAAAAAGTGTCTTTGAACATTTATTTCCATGAGTGCCACTTACCTATCTCCTGGTTTATACTCCAGCTACTGCAGTCTCTGACCAGCTTCCAGTCTCAACTGAACTTATTGCCACAGCACAGGCAGAGAAAGGCTGAGGCTGTGCATGTGATGGAGGCATACAACACATTCATAACCAGACAGGCAGGCCACTTGCTGCATTCACCCTCGACCCTGATCTGGAGCTGTTAGTAGAAGGGGGCTGTAGTGCTGAGCTGCCCATGACCCTCAGCCCCACAATGCAGGACAGGGTCTGTTTCCAAGACAGAGCAGGGAGAAGTAGGGGCAGCCCTGTCCGTGCAAAGATAGTGAAGAAATTTGCTTCTCAGAAGATTTTCCTGATGTCAGATGAAGCAGTTGTATTTGCATACAAATTCTCCTTGCAGTTGAAGTTTCCAGTCTTCTTAGTGCCTTTGGATTATGTCCAACAGAAGATCTTTCCTGGTTTGCACATTAATTTTCAGGAAAGTTTCCAATACCGAAAGAGGCTGTGTAGAGTATTTCTTTCTGTCCTATTTATTTTCTTGAGTTGTTTATTTGTTGTTTCCCCAATAATGCAGCTGAAATGGGCTAAGTTATGAACTGTAAAGAGTACAGCTAATCAACAGGTGCTTTGCATTAACAGGAACTGTGCCTTTATGAGGTTTGAGTACTTAAAGTTCGCAAAGATCCTTTGGGAAAGGAATAATAGTGGTGCCAATCATCAGTACAGCTACCCCAGCTGATTATTTTCCCCAGGTAGCAAGTCTGTAAAAAAGAAACAAATGTTATGTGGGAAAGGGAGAAATTTTCTCTCTAATTAAATTATAAACCACTGTAAGGGTCAAAGTGATGTGTTACTGTGTCATCTTTTACAGAATGACTAAGGGATTTTAAACTTATTTTTTGTGACATAAAGAGAGAATGTCACATGAATCATTCTCTGCAAGCACAACTAGGAAATGTACCAATCTAATCATCATTGCTACAATCTTCAGAATGTCATTTTTCATAGTGCCTCATTTAAAGAAGTTAATTGGAAATTAAAGGCATGTTTTACTGATCAGGAATGGAAGGGCAAAACCACCTTCTGCTTCCACATCTGTTACCATCAATTTCACCAATAAATACAAATAGATCAAGAACTGGTTTGAGATTTTCTTAGCTTCAGAGCTTTGTTGAAAATACAATATCCATTACTTATACATAGAGCAATTATTCCTATAGCTGATCCAGCTGGCAGTAGAAAGGAAGGAGTGAAAGGTTTGTGTAGGCTAGCATTTGCCATTCAGGATGAGTAGTTGCAGAAATGGAAAAAGCTGGAACAAGGGAAATGAGAAGATTGCCCTACACTATATCTCTTTTAATAATGCCACATGAAATCAGAGGATATAGCTTGATAAGAAATGTTTTTTTACTTTGAATTTTATGTTAAGAACATGGTTCAGAAATTGCCAACTTGCTTTGAGGAAACAAGACTCTCTGGATGTAGCTTCTCTAGGCCTTAAAGATAACAGAGTCCATCACAACATGCACCATTTCCAGCCCTCTTTCACTTCCTTCAGCTGCCATTGCTTCTTTAAAAGATCAGCATGTAGGCTGTTGAAGGAGCATCCTTGATTATACACAGGCTGTTTGTGTTGCAGGCTCTTTCACAACAGAAAAAAAGCAGAAGCTCTCTGAGTAGAACATCTGGGTAGCTCAGAAAGAGTTTTCTTCAAGTAACACATTTTAGCATCTCAAAAATGTAAAATATTAAAAAAAAACAAACTGAGAGTTATTGCCATCTGTAATGTTAGATCCTGTAGTTTCCTTCAAGTGCAGTGCAGTGGTAAATTCCCCCAGATGACAAAATGGATGTAGCTAATTAGTGAGAACTAAACCTGGTAGTAGGTGGCTTTAGCCTCAGAACTTGAAAGCATTACTCACTGCTGGAGAATGTCTCCTACTGAGTAATAAAATGATGACTACGTGAGTGAGGAAAGCCGTCAAGTGCTTGCAGTAGTTCTATGTTTTGTGACAATAATGAGGGTATTGCATGCTTTGCACTACACTGTGTTTACTAATTACATCTAACAGGTACAGTAAAGGGAGGTTTATTTCCAATTTGATTCTTTGTGTCCACTGACAGCTGTTGTGGGTAAAGATGGCTTTCCAGGATATAATCTCTGTAAGGAACAACCTCAGTGCAAGTGGCAGTGTAAATGCAGGAACATCAATGTCTGGAGTGGGCAGAACATCTGGGTTAAGTAAAAAAAGTCATCCTGTCTCACCCTCTAAAATTTCAGAAGTTGGTAAACCAAGTGAGTGTGCTTCACATCACCAGTCTAACTCCATGAGTGTTCAGTAACACCATGGCTTGTTCAGTACTGTAAGTTAAAGTTTGTGCTTTGCTAGGTGTTTTGGTTTTGAATAGAATGAAGAAGAAAGATGATGGGCATAAAGAGCATCTCACTCATTTGAGTCTCCTTCTGGTACTGCAAGCCCTGAGGATAAATTACATTAATTATTACATATTTTGCAGCAAATTAACTCAGTTCATTTTTCTTGCCTATCCCCTCCTCTCACAGTACTTTAACTTCTCTCACTGTGGTGATTTACAATCATCTACAGGCTGTGAGCTGCTCCAGTATATGAAACTATGGAGTAGAGATACTGAAGTGCCATTTAGTGCCTTGCCCTCCAGCTAGGAGGTTCTCAGGGAAGCTATGTAACCAAAGAAGACACATTCTAATGGTGTGGATCTTATTTCTGACGGAGACTGAGATAAAGCATCCTGGGATTCACTGATGTGCTTTTCCTGGACTAGGGCTTGGCCTGTGGATTTGCACATGTTTCCCTGTGTCACGGTTTGGCACAACCAGCAGTGAAACACCACAGCAGTCTCTTGCTTGGTGCCCCCCCTCCACCCTCACCCTCATTAGGATGGCAGAGGCCCCAGCAAGATGGGAGGAAAAAGATAACCAAAGATGATGTGGGTTGAGACAATGGCAGGGACAGCTCACTAGCAATTATAGTCCTCTGGAAAACAGACTCCACTACTCGACTTAGGGAGGAAAGTAGGAAAGTTTATTCTACTACCTACAAGAAACAGAAGAGAATGAAAGCAAAAAGGGAGTAGGATGATGAGAAAATTACAACCAGCACTTTAAGATCTCCCTCCCCCATCCCTCCTTTCTTCCTGGGCCCAGCTCACTGCTGCCGATATCTCTACCTCCTCCCCCATCAAGGGCTCAGGGGGGCAGGAATGGGGAATGTGGTCAGTCTCTCATAGATGGGCTCTGCCGCTTCTCTCTTCTCAGACTCCTGGCATTCTTCCCCTGCTCTGATACGGGGTCCCTCCCATGGGACACAGTCCTTAACAAACTTCTCTGGCATTAATTCTTCTCCATAGTTGCAGCTTCTGGAGATACAGGGTCCCTCACACAGAACATGGCCTCCTCTGGGCATAGTCACTGTCCCTGATGCAGGGTCTTTAATGAAGTGCAAACAAATCTCAGCTTTGCCAGTCCTCTCTGTAGAATGCAGGGGAGTCTCTCCTCAGCACACCTCCTCCTTTCTTCCTTCATTGACCTTGGGGTCTGCATAATTGCTTCTCTCTCTCTTCCCACTCCTTGCACCACCACCAGCCAGAAAAGAAGAAAGGACAGAAGAAGGAAGGAACAGGAAGAACCCTCCTCTTCCAATTTCTTCTTAAAAAGTGATCATGAGGGCATCTAATTGGCTCAGCCCCAGCAGTGGGTCTGGCTCAGAGCTGGGGTGAGTTTTGAGCAACTGCTTACAGGAGCCATCTTTACAGCCCCTTCCCTGTTACCAGAAATGGCTCCACACAAAGCCATGACACCCTGCTGTATCCAAAGAAGGAGAAGATGAGAGGTTCAAGCAGGCCCAATATAACTTCATGAAGAAGGACTGACTTCTTTAATAAATTTTAAATTAGAGGAGATGGAAGCTGTCAGCTTCATCAGCACCTTCCCAGTGGTATAAGAGCATATACTGGTAGTTTGGAGAGCTAACAAAGAGCCCCAAATACATCTCAATTTCTCTCTGACACATGAGGTTTTATAGAGGAAAAATAAGCCTTGACTTTTCTGGTTCTGTGGAACACATTCCTTAATTATAAAGATATCAGTGTTTATCTGATTTTTCAGAGAGAAAGAACCAGTAGCTTTAAAGTGCAAACACCTACCCTTCTTTTCACTGCTGAAAATTAAAATGTCAATGATAATGTCAGCATTGTCAATTAATTTGATAACTCTCTAAGTAAATAAAAAATGAGAGGAAACATCTTATTATTGATAGCCAAACTATCCACTTTGAAAGAATGACAGCTCACTTTTGTGAGACAGTAATAATGTGTGGGCTTGCTGAAGGAGATTTGGACCGATTTTGTTTCTTTGTAAATCACATTCAGAAGCTGGGAAGTTGCTGAGTTTTATAACAGCAACCAGCACTGACTCAAGAGCAAATTAAGTTTCTCATAAAAGAGTGTGCCAATGTGATCTTGAATCCACAACTGTTGAAGGCATACTATATGACAAAGTCAACAGAACAGTAAATCTCACAAAAACATTGCCAACAACAACTGCATATGTTTCTTCAGTGGATTGTTTCATATCTTTTATAGATGAGGGGTTGATGTTTGTTCTTAAAAGTCCAGGGCCAGTTACTTAGGAAAAGTGGGTCTTTCCTAAATTCATAGGTTCAGAGTAAACTGAAGATTGCTTTAAGTTAAAACAGTTTTTTCAGCTACTTAATGTACTGTCTTGAGACTTGATCCAACCTCTTTGTTTTGTACGAAGGCCAGATTTTCCATGCATTTCTGCAGCTGGAAGTGAAAGTCCTGCCTGATGTTCTTATCACCTCTATACATGTGTTCAGAAATCTTTGCTATGATTTCAAAGTCAGTTTAGAAAAGGTACAGTTGAGAAGTTGTTCACCTGTAACTTAGGTAGGACGAAGATTGCCATACTTCCCTCTAAAGGTAGAAAACTCTCAATAGAAAACAAGGAATGATTTGACTACGGGAAACATTGAATAATTTGCAAGGTTCAGTTCAAAGGCAAATTTTAAGATTTAATAGAGAGAACTACCTTACTTGTAACAGTGACGTCTGAGAATGGCAGTAACTACACAGGTATAACAACCATTATCTTAATGAAGGCAGTGTTTAAACTAGTATCCTGACAGTTAATGTCAATAGGCTCAAGATTTCGTCCCCAGTGCCTGTTTATCAGTTATTTGTTTACTTACTTGTCCCTTCCTTTTTTCATGATTACAGTTTTCTTTATCCTATACTTTATCCCTTTTTTATCCCAGTGTAACATACTTTATATAATGGTATTTAATTCAATACCATTATGACCTGCATTGTCTTCAACTTGTTGTCCTCTTAGTTAGTAGCCTCATCTTGGATGGAAAGTGCAAATTTTAGAAAGATGATAGTCTCACTGACCCTAAGAGGAGGAACCCCCTGAGTAAGAAGGCATGTTGTATTTTTCTGTAGATAGCAGTGTACTGTAGAGGGGCCATTAACACAAAGCAGGGAAGTTAGCTGCCTCATATACAGTCATGGACCTCAAGAGATCAGATCCCAAATCCTACCATGGAAAAGGAGATGCCTGTGTTAAATAGGCAGGGTCTAATCTGCATTTGAAACAAAAGTCTCTTTAACTAAATCTTAAGTTTTGAAGATCCTTCATGGAGGCAGGTCTCAATAGCATTGCATGCCAACTAGAATTTCTGGTGTCATTTCTACACCTTTTAGATTTATAATGAGATTACCTATAAAAGGTCAGCCTCAGAAGATGAATGCCCTACAGCAAATACTACCTTAGCTTTCTATGCAATAGATCCAATATATTTAATTACCCCTGATATAGATACCAAAATACATCAGCTATCTTGAGAAGATGAAATAAACTCTCACATAATCACAGAATCATTATGATCAGAAAAGACCTTTAAAATCATCAAGTCGAAGCACTAACCTCACAGTGGGCCTTCATCTCTGTCATTTTCAAATCAAAGTTTTCCCTTAATTTTACTGCAAACATCATCTTTCTGTATTAGAACTAGAAGCTTTTCCTAACTGAATGAGCAATCAAAGCTGCAAAATGCATATGCTTGGGTGGCTAATCAGAACTGCAGACTGTCTGGCTGCTTTGAGCTAGACACACTTTCATGTTCAACCGAATAATTAAAATTGAATGTTTTCCTGTGGAAAACAAGATACTCAGGGCCTAATTTGCAAAATATTTAAGTATTAGCAGCTTAAAGATTCTGTCAAGCTAGAGAGGAAGAACTAAAGAGACCCATAAGTATCTAGGCTTTGAATTAAGATTTGGTTTTCCTCACCAGAACCTTAACTTTTCAAAGTAATCAAAGTCGGGGGCAGAAGTCTCTTTAACAGGGGATATGCTTCTCAGAGAATCCATCAGTTTCAGACAGCTAATAGTAAAAATAAATCCACCTGGTCAGGTGTACCTGTCTCAGTAAATAACAGAGTAATGGAAGACTTGGTAAGTTTTGTCATCAAAATCTGGTACTTGTGTTTTTCAATTCTGAGTCTTTTGCAAGACTAATTTAAAACCACTGAGAGGCAGGTACTAAGGTTATGCTATAGACTGGGTGCTAAAAGTGGCTTCCTTTTAGAGTCTCAGCACACATGATTCCAGAGTGACTTTCTTCTGATTCTCCAGTTTTAAGTACAAGAGTTTTGGTTGATATATTCAGATCCATGTTCAGCAAGTGACATTTCAAGTCAGAAGCAGATACTCAAAATGTCTCACTCCCAAGACTACACAGGGAAAAGTATACAGCTACCATATAATCTAAAAAACTCCATAAGCTTCATGGAGCCAAATCACACTAGAGTACAGTGATAAAATACCCAAAAGGGTGACAAATTCCATTCAGATACTGTAGTTTCAGGTAGGTTCTTCAGGCAGAATCGCATGTAGACTAAAGTGGATGACACACCTATGGTACCTTCAATTCTAGAGCTGGTTGTTCAAAGTTATTTTGGCAGTGGCACTTATGTCTATGTTGGCATAAACACAGCAATTTAAATAATAATTTTAAAGATAGTTTTAGAATTATAACAGATGAACTGGATATTCTTACTTTTGTGCAATACTGATCCTTTATCCCCTTTCTGTGTGCAAAATGCTGAGGTTTAAAAAATTTCCAAGTCAGTTTTCTGGACTGAGTAAAATTTGGACACTTCCCCTTTAAATTCCCATCCTTGAGAGAAAATATCCCATCAATCAGCATTTCTGAAAAGCAAGGCAAGCTTACTTCAGACCTAGAGTTTTCCAAGCTTAATATATGGAGCTTTAGGCACAGAAATGTAGATGTTGGATGAACCTTCATGAAAAAAGGGAAAAAGCACTCAGATATGTGGGAGAATTCCCACAGGTGTCAAAGGGACAAGGATTTTTCACGCAACAGTGTCAGTTGACTTTTACTAGAGTGAGAACCATAGGCTCTAAGGATTTATGAATGAGTACCAATCTATCAGAATTTACAGCTCTGAATGTAAATTTTAATCAAAAGCAGTTATAAGGATCCCTTTATAGAGAACTGTAGTCGATTGTTTTAAAAGACATCTTCTTTACTGCTTCCTCTCCATTTCAACTTTTGTTGATTAAAAACTTCCATAGTAAGATGGTCCAGGAGGAACAGGGAAAACTACACACAATGCCTATCTTTTGCTAGAAGGGATGAAAGCAGTACTAGAAATCACAGATCTAGCCAGTTAACCCAACAGGATATAAAATGTTTTTGTTAGAAAACAATAATCAGAAACAAAAATTGCTACATTTAGACCTGAAATTTGGAAGAACTTTTGACACTGTTTGGAATGGTGTCCTCATCAGCCAGCTAAGGAATTGCATTCTAGAAGAAACAATGCAGCACAATATAAAATTGTGTGTAAAATCAATTGAAAAGCACCTTCCATAGTGAGTAACCTTCAGTGTCTCAGTGACATCAGGAACATCTCAGCTAAAATACTACATCTGCCTTTGGATGCTGAACTTTAGGAAAGACGTAGACAAAATGAGAACCTGAAGCAGATTTTTAGCAATGTCAAGAACTTAAAAACCAGAAATGAAGAGGTTGAAGGATTTGAGGTTTGATGTAGAAAAAATTAGTCTGAATGATGACAAAGTAATTACCTTCGTATTTATAGAGATCTGATCTGATCTGGCTATGGGGGGCTGACATCAAAAGGTGCTGAACATAACAAAAATGATCCTCATTTGCATCAGAGATGCTCTAAGCAAGCTATTTTGGAGCATAATTTTTAAATTGACAAAACACTAGAACAGACCAGTGAGGAGGGCTTAAAATCTCTTGTAACAGAGATCAAATGTGTTTGCAGGAGACTGGAGTAGATATTCTTACAGCTCTAAGGATTTTCAGCTGTAGGCCTTATCTGATATCTTTTGGCATGAGCTCTAGAGAGTTTATTAAAATAGATTAAGTTACTCTGAGGCAAGCTTGTTTGCTTTTACATTTTTTTCCCAGCTGTTTTTGTTGTTCCAACATGTGGCACCAAGCAGTCTTATTTGTCTTAGGAATCAGTCTAGCTGTAATGCTGAGCTAACTATGTGCCTATGTTATGGAGCAGTATGACATCACAGGAGCTCCTGAAGATGTGATGTTTGTACTTCATCAGAGCTTCCCTTGGACTAGCTCCAGTGTGGTACAATGGACTGAAGTGCCCAGCTGCAGTTCAAACACATCACACGACGTCCTGTAGCACACACCTGCTACAGATCCGAAAGAAAACGATTTTACTCTTTCTGAGATCACTCTATAGTGAGAACCTGACTGCAGTAAATGAAGATAACAAAGAGATTCACTTCAGAAGACCCAAAACATGAATGTGGTTGCACATTTGTTAATTCAGACTGGCTCTTGTCTGTCAACTTCTACACTATACAGACATCAGTAAGGATTCATGAGATCTGCATGCTTTGAAACTGTCCCACATTAGATCGGTGCACATATTTGACAAGTAAGGTTATTCTCCAAGTCACTTTCATTAATACTGTGAACTTGAGTATGACCACAATAGATCAGCTTAAAGTAGAAGTAATTTTTACTTCATTGGACACCAAAATTTATCAACTAAAACCACGGAGGACTGCCTTTGTATGTCCCCTCAGATGATAAACTTGTTTACAAAGAAAAAATATCATAAAGACGGGAGAAACAAACAACTAATAAATCTAGCAAGATCAGACTTATTACTTTGGGTTCAAAATGCCATTGGTAGACAAGTATTTGACCTCTTTGGACAGGAAGTAAAATTCAAGTCAATATAAATGATTTTTCAGTTACATTATGAAAAGAGAAACCTCAAATATAGACACTAACTCAGGCATTTTAAAAACCGAAGGGAGACACTAAAAGAGTTTTAGTTTTGATCAGAAATTCCCTTAGAGGTGAATCTCCCATTTGCCTTCACAATGGTTTGCATCCTGAAAGTTTTGGACCATGCAATCTAGATCCGTTTTAGATAAGACTAACCCAGAAACTGGTTCAGTAGCAACCCTAATCAAACGCAACCACTATCAGGCTGACCCAAGCTGCTGAGGGTGCTTGTCCGAAATAACATAAACTAATATGCCTTTATTTATTTGTATGTTTGTTTATTCAGGTCCAAATGGGCCTTTGTTTTCTTTCAACACCAAAAGAACCTCAGGCATAACCAGAATTAATCCTAAAGTAGCACTTCTGGAGACCTAATTTAGATTCACATAATGTGCACAGTTTTACCATTTAAGTCATTTTTGCTTAACAGGAACTGCACTTTACAAAGTTCTTTATTACCTGAGTCACATTCATCTGCTTGGTACATCGCATCCAAGTATTCCACATGCTGTGGTGCTCACTGAGATGTGCTGTGATAGAAGATGCAGGAGAAAAAACCAGCTGGTGCCCTGTTAACTGAGCAGCTGCATCTAGATCAAAGCATTTTCGAAGCACAGCACAACAGGGACCTGTGAAACAGATTATGTCCATTATATTTGGAAAGCTGGGAGTACAGGGCTCAAATCTTCTCAACAGTGCACAAGCAAAACGTTGTGATGACACTGCTGCTGGATCAGCCAATATCCAGTACAATATAACATTAACATGAATCTCTAAAGGTCCCTTCCAACCCCTACCATTCTATGATTCTGTGAAATATACTATGACTTTGTTGTTTATAACAGTATCTTTATTGTAAACAATATTTTTCCCACCCTTAGCAATGCACAACAGGAAATTAAATAGTATTATGTCCTTGTACTTCTCTGCCTATTTGCCTCTTAACTGAACAATAAACTGTTGTTATCATCTGCACCTGAGGTGCAGCCACATGACTAAAATATGACGACCTTGAGGATAAAAAAAATAAGGAAAAAGTAAGAAAATATTTGTTAACATCATCACAGAATCACAGAATCTTATGTGTTGGAAGGGACCTTGAGAGATTATCTAGTCCAACCCTCCTGCCAGAGCAGGACCACCTAATATAATCATGTAAGCCATTATGTAAGGTTCCAAACAGAAGTTGAGGTCATTTATCCAAGAGGTAGGCAAAAACATAGATGAACTTCAAGTTTGGGCTGGTGAGAAGTTTGTAAGGAGGTCCACAACTAGGAAATGTGTGTGGGAGAAGCAGCATATGTTAAAATAAGAACATACCAGAACAGGGTAAAGATGGGTAGAGATGTATAGTGTTGAAGAGCACCCTCCATCTGTTGTTTCACTTCATTCTTTCCACTCCTCACCCCCTCCACTAAACTTTTCTTTCTCTCTTCCATTTATTCCTAGTTTCACGTTCTCTGGAAAGCTTCCATCACTGTGAAAGTATTAAATACTTGCAAGGATTCCTCAACTTTCAAGTCTGAAAAAAACCCTTTCCAACATGGAAGTAAGAATTATCACCTCATGGTTATCATGTATTAATAAGCACAAAACCTTTATGACCTTGATTTCATGCTGTATCAGCTTCCATAATAAACCACAAATGGAGAAAGGAGCACAGCAAGATGTATAATTTGGTTTTATACTACATTTAGAGATCATTTCACATTTTATACATACAGTTCATACTATGCATACATTTGGCATAGAATGCTTATGTATAAACACAGTTAGGGCCTAGTTACTCTAAAGATAACTTTGATTCCTATTGACTTCCCCAAATGAGGGAACAAAAACCGGGATCCACAAAATCCCAGTTCCATCACATGTGCCAAGATGTGACAGTTACACGTTATTTCAAAATATTATTGTTGTGTTGTTTAAGAAGCATTATGTAGTTTGTAAGGGAGTAGTCTAATTGCCTGAGCAGTAGGAGCCAAATTTATTCCCACAGATGGATGCACATTGACTCAGGATTACTAAAGAGGATATTACCCAGGGAGAATGGAGAAATTTAACATCTGCCTAAAATTTTAGACACTTTGGCATGTCTAAGGCTTAAAAACCAATTTTTTTTATATGAAGGAAACTTGAATGTTTCTTCTCTGAAACACAATTGAAAATAGTAGAAACATTTCAAAACAGATATGTGATAGCTCTTTGGATTTCATAACTGAATTGAAGGTAGAAACTGTTATCCATTTGCCTTAAAGTTAAATTTGTGCATGGCAGTTTTCTGTTTGGCATGCTTCCCTGTCTTACAGTTCTGGAAGGTATTAGCAGTGCTTCTACTGTGTAGGTGTGCCTCTACTGACAAATATCTTTCTCCCTCTCATATATCACCTAGCTAGCGTATATTTTCTGAGATAAGGAGCATCACATCTTAACTTTGGTAGAGAAAAATACATTTTTAATAACTTTCTGTTTAAAAATACATTGTTATCAGGCACTGTTGTTTAGAACTATTGCTTCCTTGGTAGCTTGCTTTCAAGATGGAATTTTTGTTATTAGATGTTGTCCTCTCTTCAGAGGTATTCATCATCCTTTCCTTTGTGTTACATAAGGAAAAGAAAAACTAGCCAGAAAACAAAAACTAGTAAGAGCTGTCTCTCTTCTCTTTAGAACAAGGATGGGACTATCTAATGAAAACAGGAAGCTCAGCTTTAGAACCAATATTGCACAACTACTCTTTGACTTTAAATCCCTTCAGCTGCACTGCTTCTCAGGTGACATGATGTTACATTACATGTAAGTTGTTTCACCCACCAGTGAAACACAGTTCCCTTGTTACTGGCTATGTCTGGAGTTTGGATTCACGCAGCTTCTCTGACAGTAGAAAGCTCCGTCAACAGAGCTTGATCCCACAATCTACAATACTGTTGTTTCAATATTAAACTGATGCTCAGAACTTCTCCCTCAGCTGCTGGTCCCTACATTTTGAGAAACCCTCAGACAGCAGCTGGGAGCTGGCTCTCTGGTGTCTGTGGGCTCAGGAGTTGGAAGGCAGGAGCATCCAGCCTGGGCTCCTCACATCTCTCCTGAGGTGAGGGTGAGAGACCTGCCCCTGAGAGACAGCCTATGGACATGAGCACAATGTTTGTGCTGCTTCCATTACTGCATCGCTTCACGGGTCAGAATAAATGCACAGGGTTGATGTAAGGTTAGTGTTTCAAGCCACATTGCAAATTTTGTTTGTTGTATTGTCCAACCTTTTACCTGGCACCAGGAAATTAGACTTGAAAGATTTCCTGTCATCTCTGGACACGTTAGGGAAGCTTTGTGAATTGAAATTGGTCTTAGGCCTTTGAGAACCAAAACAGGCTCTTCAGGCAGATACTTAGCAAGGAGGACATCTGAGAGAGATGAGGTTAAAGCAGTTCTATGCATCATCCAAGAACTGTAGGGGAAAGCAGACAATATCCAGAACTGAAGCAACAGAAAAGAGATCAAAATAGCAGGGAAGAAAAAATCAAACAAACCATGAACAGGCAACTGGGTCAGGACCTGAAAACACAGAAGTTTAATTCATTTCAGACCTATATAATTAGATTTTCAGCCGTGATAATTTAGAGTGTAATTTGTGATGTCTTCCTGTTATCATCACTGAAAATGAGCCTGAGCCACTCTCTCACTCAGTAAATAAAAGCAAGCCACCTAAATGAACAAAAAGTGTTTGGTTGCTTCAGCATGCATTTTCTCTTCATTATGTTTAGCAAAGCACTAATCAAAGCAAAGGCACTCTTGTTTTCAAGTCTTTATCTGAAAATCCTCTTGAATTTCAGATGTGCCAGCCTATACAAAGAAGAGAAAGAGTTACATCTGTGTGATGGTGTTTCTGTCCATGTAAGTTATTCCCCTTTTTGTACTTGGTGTTACAGAGCTTGTACATATCCCTGCATAGCTGCATTGGCTCTTGTACATGTGTCAAAATACAGACATGCATGGTGCATTTCACACAGAAATCTTTCTTTTGGAGTTCTTCATATGTCTGCTGAACTGGGTAGAAACCTGTCAACATAGAAAACCAGGCGAAAAGTAAACTAATTTCTCATTCAGTAAGAAAATACACTTTTAAATTTAGCTGACAGCATAATCAAGCTAAGAGAATCCTTTACACTTCCTGAAAAATATTCATCTCCCAAATATTTAATGATCAATAATTCCAAACGATACTTGAAAGCTATGCCATACCAAAGTATCGACAGATCAAAGATTTCCCTCATGGAGAATGAATGGTTAGTGTGCAACACGCTAGGTGTAGCCTTTGTGTCACAGGCTATACGGCAGAAAACATGTTAATTTTCTTTTAGGGATAAAAATATGGGGAAAAAAAGAGAGAGGGAGAATAAACTGGGTTGCTGAGATCCATCTCTTTTGATGTGGAAAGAGAAAAAATCTGTCAGCTTGAGCCTTTCCAAGATTCACAGAAAGAGGAATAAAAGGCTTTATTCCTACTGATGTGAGACTTCTGGGATGTAAAAGATCCCTTCTTCTCCGTGTTTCTCAGGTTCAAATCTTTTCTTCCTTCTCGCCTTCTCTTTCTAGCACCCTGCTGCAGGTGCAAATCTCCCTAGGCAGACAAAGCTATTCGGATTAATACTGACTGAAAGGGAACTCTTGGGTGCTGGTTTGCCCTCAGTAAGGAAACTCACAAAAATTATGCCTCAGTTTTGACTGCCTTCAATATTTTGTTCTGCTCTAAGCAGAACAATTCTCTCCTACCAGAGAATCACCCTTCTAAATGAACCCACACCTGCCAGTCTCTGGGTGAGGGTAAAATGGAGCTAGGAGGGACATCTCTGTCCCCACAGCAAATGGCAGCAGGGATAGGTCAGATACATGCATGGAGCCCAACACACTGAAAAACAGAGCTTCCCAGAAGAACTACATTTCCTCCTTTCAAACTGAGTGAAAAAAAGTAATAAATGCACTGTTCATCTCATCTCACAGCAGACCTTAGCTGTGAGCTTCCAGGGCTTTCCAGGAGAGCACCACCATCTCTTTTCAACTACTTAATTAAGGAACTAAACTTAGGGAAACACCTAAGTTCATCTGTTAACGATGCTGGCCTATAGCCATATCCTCATCACTCCTTTTGCCTCATCCCAGAAAGACTAAGTCTGAATCCTTTGCAGGAAGGAGAAATCTTAGCAGCTGCAAAGTGCCATGATCTGGCATAAAACCCCGTATAGGTGTTTCTGAGCAAGCACATGTCACAGAAAAGGCAAATCGTACTTCCATTCCTCCAGCTGACTCACTAGCACCTAGGCATTGCTCATCTCAGTCAATGCCAGAGGAGGCTGAAAAACATTAAGCATTTCCACTTGAGATCATTTTGTAACCCCCTGTCAATATAATTTGAGCACAAGAGAGAATCCAGCCCAAGGCAATTTAGTGTGAGAGATATGGCCAAATATGTGCCACCTGGGAAAACTAGTGCCAGCAGCCTTTGTCACCAGATGAAATCTGTCACAATTCACATACCTGTATTTAAAACCTAAAAATAAGAGAATAAAAAAAATAACTTTTGCCAAGACAAATACCAATTGCTCATTTATCAGCAAGTACCAAAATTAAATGTCTCTGCATAAATAGGAACAAATAAATCCTTTAGTTAATCAGAAAAACCAGAAAGTAGCATAAAGCTGTAAGTCATCCTACATATATTTATCCTCAGTAAGTGGCAGCTAAGTCATTTCCATTTGTTTACAGAGCTAAGTGTAAAGAATACTTTACAAACACACAGATTCCAAACAGATGATCATGTGAAGGCCTGAATATGCCAATATTTACTTTCTTCCATGCAAGTGAAAACCAGACAAAAGCCCTGGCAGCAAAAAAGAAGTGAGATCCATATGGAGAGTATGAATTGAACAAGCAGTTGATGATTTATGTCACATCCTTGCAGAAAAAACTTTCTACCCACATTGGATCTTGACCTGTGTTTTCACACTGCTAATCCAATGATTTCTAATGGATTTTGAATCTTTACAGGTAGTTGTGGAGATCACTGTCATTAATTTCTTAGGCTCCAGGGTCAACAAAGCAGCTAAAAAAATTAAGCTGGCTAGTGATGTCATGAGTAGATAAATGAAGGTTGCAGCAAGAAAAAGCCTCTTTCAGCATCCTTACTACTATTTAAATTTTTATTGACTAACCAAAGCTCTTTAAATTTTGAGGTCATCACATCTTAATAGTGGGGGTTTTTTTTCCTCCTTAACTTGTTGCAGTCCCTGTTTGGTGATTCACAAGAAGTAGCTGCATTTGAAGTGGAGTCAGACACATTTCTCTCTCTTGATGAGAGTAAAATTCAGAACTCAGTACAGAATCATGCTGTGACGCTGAGCCTGACTAGTAACTCCTCAGTAGGCCGTATGTGTTACCAAGCAGATAGAATGACATCCCCCCCAACATTTTTTAAAAGCAGCTATCTTCTGGCTAGCCCTTAACCAGGAGATGGCATCTGGACCAGGTGACCACACAGTATATTTTTGAGACAGGACAACTAAGAACTTGTAAAAGAAAACAGGTAGAGAGGGAAGTCACTGTGGATAGGCACAGCCATTTCATATGCAGATAAACACATCCTATATCCCCTTCTCAAGAGATAAACAAACAAAAAAGAAAATGCCAGGTGATGTATCTGTGTATAAAAGTACTTGTGAAGACAAGTTATTGACAATCACATCAGCAATGGCTTGGAGCAGAGGTTTTGGACTGGAACCAATTCATGTGGATGTCTTCTGCTTTTTCAGATCTGTAGAATACTAGAGGTATTAAACAGGACCTCAACTCACAAGATTTGCCTTGGTAAACCTGGACTACTTCTTGAAACTAATGGTGGTCTTGGTCAGATAATGTTTCACCATTATCTGAAACTGTAGACATTTAGGAGCTTGAAGAATGTGAGTGTATAACTTTTATCCACTAAATTAAGCTATTCTTTCCTGGCCTGGATGAAAGGAGGAAGGGAAATAATACATACTAGTATATGCTCTCACATTAATATGATGTGATTTTTAATATTCCTTTAAAGTAAAACTAAATAATCTGATGCATTATTAATGTTTATCATGTATGTTTCTTTTCTTTCTAGGAAAGAAGAATGTTAAGTAAAACCCAGCTCAGGTGGGTTAGGGCACGCAGGTCTTGCAAAGCCTTGGCTGAAATGAGAACAGCACGCTGCTGCTCAGCTTCGCCAGGTCATTGATGTGCTGTTATGGAGATCGTTGGAATACTGTCCACACAGCTCCCTCCTTGGTGCTGTAACAAACAGTTTCAACATTTTCCCCCAGAGAGAACATTAGCCCAAACAGCAAAGTCAACCATATCCCTCATATGACGTTTGGAGAGATTTATTTAAACCTCGGAAGAGGAAAAACTCCACAGGACTCATTTGTCATGGGATTTCAGGGAAAAGGGCTGCCATGGAGTGCATTAGACAAAAGGAACAGTCAAGTTTTGAATCTATTATTTTTTTCTAGCTCAAAGACAAATAAAACCAAAAAATACTGCTAGAAGAATGCCTAAATCCCATCTCAGTTATGTTTGTACATGCCCCTGTTGCAGTGGATAGGCATCCCGAAGAGTGCTCCAAATACCTCTGCTTTGAACTTAGTTTTGTGCAATTTTCAGAGCATTTCTTTTCTGATAAAAGTTGGTGGATTTTTCTGCCAAAGAAGAAACACAGAGGAACAGAAGGAACCTTATCTGAAAACATTTACTTTATGAAGGGAGAAAATATATGTTTATATATATTTCTATATATATTTAGAAGTCCATGAGTAAGAGTGATGGATGGTTCTAAAGGAATTTTTGAACGATTCTGCCTCAGTAATTAAGTTCATATTGATGTTAATAGAATATCTTTAGAGTCTAAGACAAAAAGCTGTAAACATCAGGAAACAAATATGTTCTAACTAGCTACAGGGCAAGACAAATATATAAAACCGAGCAAAATCCTTTTAATCTTATTTATACTTCAATCTTAGCAGAAGTCCAAATACTTTTTTATGTCAATTTTAAGGGCCGTGTCTCTGAATTTTTAAGCTGGATGCTGGCTTGGTTTTTTGTTTTTCAAATGTTTCTTTATTGATTCAGCCAGCTTCTTGAAGCACCAGCACATGAACATCTAAACCTCAGCAGGCTCATATATATCAGTACTTGGAGTTATGAATTCCCCTGAGTAGTACAGTCATTTGTACAATGACCACAGTCATTGCTTATATGTCTGTCTTCTCCTCATCTTCTGTGCACATTTTCATTCATGAAAACATACACATACTCAATTTAAAATAAACCCCCAGATTTCTCTGAACATTCTTCTCAGTTGACAGGAATCAAATATCCTGTTTCCTCTCTAGTATTTTATAGGAAAAAATTAAAAACATCTTAAAAAGCAACACACCTCCCTTGACCCAGTTTTTGAAGAGTCTCTCTGGATTTGGGCTCCGTGCTGTCATCACAGCAACTCTAACCTACACCACAGATAAAAGTACAAAAGTTTCCTCTATTAAAATAAAGAGATCTGTCCCAGAAAGGACATGAAAGCAACACAGTTGCTGAACACAGTTCAGAAACACGCACTGTTTCCCAGGAGCCCTTAGGACCTGACCTGCTCTTTTCCTATCATGTTACTCAAAAAGTCATTTTCTAACAACTTCTCAAACCTGTTCTCAACATAATTTAGTCTTCTCAGCAGGAGGGCTGCTAAGCTCAAGAAACATCCAGAAGTGGTAGGATTTAAGCATCTCCCTTTGCATTAGCAGGTTGCTTTTAAAGCACTCACTAGTCCTCTCTGGCCTTGCTGACTTTGATCATGGCCAGTACTAAGGATGCAGAGCTCCATTTTCTTAGTCAGTACTCAAGAGTTTCAAAATGAACTCATTTTTACAGGTTTCCAGAAATTTACTTCATGTTAAAGTAATAACTGAGTAATCAACTGAAAATTAAATACTAAGGAGTGATAATTATCTCCAGTTCTGAATTAACCGTCTCATATGTTTTCCTCCACATCTGTGAATAATTCCACTAGAAAATTTGAGTTGTGAGAATTCATTAATGGTAAACATTAATCAATTCAAAGTCAAAATCACATATATGATTTGCTTCACTATAAACCACATTTGATATGGCAATGTATCTCCAAGCATCTACTTTGTGCACTTTCCCTCTAAAGTAGATGTGAATTGATTGCAGTTTATTAACTTATTTCTACCGCCATAGAAAATAAAGTTTTTTTTATGTTAGATAACTAAGAGCACTAAAATCCACATAGACACGAGATCCGAAACAGACTGAGTCAGTGACAGATACATTGAGATCCGTGGCATTGAAATACACCAGGTCTTTCGGAGGGTATAGCATCTGCTTTTTAAAGCACAAGACAAAGATTTCTAACAGAGAGAAAAAGGTTATTCATGTACTTCCCAGAAAAACAAGAAGTAAGCAGCCTGATTTGAGGGGTTTTCTCTGTTTCATCTGAAAAGGCAGATTTTATCAGATGTCACACTGGATCCAACAAGGCTCAGAACTGTACTGCTAGCAGCAGACAACACTTTTTTAATTGAAGTATCTTATTAGCTAATATCCCTGTGAATTCTTCTGACAGCAGTGAGCACCGGGAGCTACATCAGGCAAGAAAGAGCACAAAAGGAGTGATGCTGATCACACTGTTATCCAGGTAGCTTTGGCAACAACTTATCCTGGCCAAACACATAATATGGGAAGTCTTGACAACACACACACAGACACACACACACGTTCTGTTTCTGACTGATCCACTGTTTTGACTGGAGTATTGCACATATTTCCAGATTTTAAAAGGCAATCTGTGTATATTTTACCTTGCCTAAGCAAGCCTACTCTGCACAGGTTCCCATGTTTTTACTCCTTTTAGAATATGACACTGCAACTCACAAAATCAGCTTTTATTTCTGTTTAGACAGTCACCAGCTCTTAATCAAATCAAGAGCCAGTGTCTCTGATCTCTTTATGACTATATGTATCTATTTGGTACCTCTATGCCCATATTTTAGACACTCCATGTGCAAGTCTAATTCAGTTATTCAGGAAATTCCAATAAATTGTTCAGCCTTAAATTAGCATAAGGTACTCTGTATTTATTAGAAGGGACACATGGAACAGGGAGAATGAACAGCTTCAAAGGGAAAAATCATTAAAGGCCAATCAGCAGCAATTTCGGTGATAAAGTGACTGAATTAGTATTCAGTGGATCTTATTGCTTTTCCCAGTAAACGTCACTTATTTTGATAAAAACAAACGTTTATTACTCATATCATTTCTTGCAACTTGAGGCATCTGCTAATGCTTGGCCTCTGCACCATTTAAGTTTAGATATAATGCAATACTGAGGTATCATATATTTAATCCTCAACAGAAGAAAAACTCCACAGGATTCACAACTGATGTTTTCCCATACAGCAGTTACCATGCCACTCCGACGAATTTATGCCAGACTTACAGGTGTTTGCAGTTTGATGTGGGACATCATCATGCACACAAAAACCTAAACAGTAAAAAAGATAAACCAAACCCATCACACAGATTCCAAGGGGCTTCTGAATTAAGAGTCAGGATTTCTTCATGTTCAAGAACTTATTCCCAAGAGTAAATCCATGTTTTAGCACACAGCAAAATACTTAAATGTAAGGTCAGCCTGCTGACTTCACAACAGAGTCACTCATATCACAGAATGGTGGGGGTTGGAAGGGATCTCTAAAGATCATCCAGTCCACCCCCCTGCTAAAGCAGGTTCACCTTGATCAAGTTGCACAGGCATGAACAACTGAACGAGGAACCTCTGCTTTGCTGTCTGTGTTGTTAAAGAGTCTCCTTTCCAGAATCTGCCCCATCTTCCTCAATACTTTAAGGCAATATGAATACATATGTGTGTATGCATGAACACATGCAGATGAAAACACAAATGTAAATACACACACAACTCTTGAACATTGATAATACAATCAATACATTAAGAAAAGCTGGCGGATAATGCTTATTCATCCTAGCATAATAAAAATGACACTCAAATGATTTTTTAAAATCTAATTTCTTATGTTGTTCTTGACAATTCCTTGCAAATGCCAATTTAATTACATTGCAAAACCACACCAGAATGGTTTGTAAAGACATTTTGCCTAGAGCATTACACTGGTAAAGATTATGATTATTTTCCAGTTCTACATCTGAACTTGTTAATTATATCTATCATCAATTAGATCTTTCGAGGTCCCTTCCAACCCTTAAGATTCTGTGATTCTGTGATCATATTTTAATCAGTACCAAGCTACCACATCATGGTAAACATCTTCAAGGAAAGTAATTTTTCAGAAGTAATTCAAAATTTTTTAAAAGGAAAAAAAAAATTATTCCAGCAAATACTTCTCCAAGCAAAGCAGTACTAAACCTTGAGACTGAAATTATTGCAATAGCCTTGACCGAGAGGCTTGTTTGATACTTGCTACTTCTACCTCAAAGATTGCAGCTAAGTTGTCTTTTGATCTTACTGATTGTCATGGTTTGACATGAAGCCTTTTCTGGTAAGGGGGAAGGGGCTTTAGATGGCTCCTGTAAGCAGTTGCTCGAAACTCTTCTCAGCTCTGAGACAGACCCACTGCTGGGGCTGAGCCAATTAGATATCTCCAGGATCACTTTTTAAGAAGCCAGAAGAGGAGGGTTCTTCCTGTTCCTTCCTTCTTCTGTCCCATCTTCTTTTCCAGATGGTGGTGGAAGGAGTTGGAAGGGAGAGAAAAGCGACCAAGCTGACCCCAAGGTCAGTGAGGGAAGACAGGAGGAGGTGTGCTGGAGCAGAGACTCCCCTGCATCCTGTGGAGAGGACTGGTGAAGCACAGATTTGTTTGCACTTCATTAAAGACATTATATTAGGGGCAGAGATTATGCCAAGAAAAGTTTGTTAAGGACTGTGTCCCATGGGAGGAGCAGGGGAAGAGGGTGAGTTGTCCTCTGAGAAGAGAGAAGAGGTAGAGCACATCTGTGAGAGACTGACCACATCCCCCACTCCCTGCCCCTGGTGAGCTGTTGAGGGGGGAGGAGGTAGAGATATCGGGAGCAGTGAGCTGGGCCTGGGAAGAAAGGAGGGATGGGGGAGGGAGATCTTTAAGTGCTGGTTGTAATTTTCTCGTCATCCTGCTCTTTTTGCTTTTTGTTCTGTTTTGTGGGTAGCAGAATAAACCTTCCTACTTTCCTCTCGAAGTCGAGTACTGGAGTCTGTTTTACCTGGAACCGTAATTGGCAGTGAGCCCTCCCTGCCCTTGTCTCAACCCACAACAACCTTGCTTATCTTTTTACTCCCATTTCGCTGGGGCCTCCGCCATCCTAATGAGGGGGAGGGGGTGAATGGGGGAGCACCGAGCAAGAGACTGTTGTGGTGCTTCTTTGCTGGCTAGGCCAAACCAAGACACTGATCTTCATCCACAGCACAAATGCAAATGCACTGCATGGCGAGGAGAGCAAATCAATCCCACCAGATTTCCAGAAAGCTATTACCAATGGCATATAGGATTGGCAGCCATTTTTAACCAAATTAAAGATTATTACACGCTGATGTGTGATTGATTACAGGCTTCAAGGTCATCTAACCTGCATAATGAAAATATAAAGTGACACACGGCAAGGAAATTCAAAAGTTACAGGGGTAGTAGCATCCACTACCAAAACAAAAGCACAACAAACTGAGATAAAATGCAAGCTTCAACCTTATTTTTTTCACTCTCACAGGGTCTTCTGTTTCATTAATGAAGAGCCACTTTTTGACATAGGACATACTCACAGACCAAATAACACCGCTTCTTGTTCAAGAGCAAAAGAGCGCCCCAAAGCTGGAGTGAGAGGAAGGAAGTGCAGCTCTCTCCTTCTTCCATCTAGAACGGTTTGTCCAGATTATTTGGGTCTTGTATAGAGCAGAGACATGTAATAAGAGGATGCAACGTGCACTTTAACACAGGAATACACTTGAATACTTATCAACCCCTCCAGTAACTACATCCCTAAATTGGTATGTTCATAAAAAAGACTGTACAGGGTTTCTCACAGAAATGAACAAAAAGTGCAACAGTGTATGGCTTGGCAACGTTGAGTGACCTGATAGGGCAGACACTCATAGAATCATAGAATGGTAGGGGTTGGAAGGGACCTTTGGAGATCATCTAGTCCAACCCCCCTGCAGAAGCAGGTTCACCTAGATCAGGTCGCATAGGAACATGTCCAGGCGGGTCTTGAAGACCTCCAAGGAAGGAGACTCCACAACCCCTCTGGGCAGCCTGTGCCACTGCTCCCTCACCCTCACAGTGAAATAGTTTTTTCTTATACTTAAGTGGAACTTTTTGTCTTCCAGCTTCACCCCATTATCTCTTGTCCTGTTGCTAGCTACTACCATAGAAAAAAGGGATGTCCCAACCTCCTGAAACCCACTCTTTAGATATTTATAAATGTTAATAAGATCTCCCCTCAATCTCCTCCAGACTAAACAGTCCCAGTTCCCGCAGTCTTTCCTCATATGAAAGATGTTCTAGTCCCCAGATCATCTTGGTGGCCCTGTGCTGGACTCTCTCCAGCACTTCCCTGTCCCTCTTGAGCTGAGGAGCCCAGAACTGGACACAGGCCTCCAGATGAGGCCTCACCAGGGCAGAGTAGAGAGGGAAAAGAACCTCCCTTGACCTGCTGGCCACACCCTTGATGCATCCCAGGATGCCTTCTTGGCAAGACTTGGCAAGATTATATGACTTATAAGTAACCATTCTCTGTTCATTCTGATGTTTATTTACCTGATAAGTTATTAAATCCTTGTTAACAGATAGATTTATTAGCAAAACATGCCATAAACAAAAATAAAGTTCCCTGTCCCTCTTGAGCTGAGGAGCCCAGAACTGGACACAGGACTCCACATGAGGCCTTGCCAGGGCAGAGTACAGAGGGAGAAGAACCTCCCTCGACCTGCTGGCCACACTCTTCTTGATGCATTCCAGATGCCATTGGCCTTCTTGGCCACGATGGCACATTGCTGGCTCATATTTAGCTTATTATCAATCAGATCTCCCAGGTCTCTCTCTGCAGAGCTGCTCTTCAGCAGTTCGACCCCCAGCCTGTACTGGTGCATGGGGTTGTTCCTTCCCAGATGCAGGACTCTGCACTTGTCCTTGTTGAACCTTGTTGCCCTAACAGAAAGCCTTTTAACAGAACAAGTCTCATTTTAAGGAATTTCTTATTTATATTTTTCTATTTTGTTTCAGAGGCATAAGAAGGGCACACATTTGAAATGGAAATAAATACTTTAAAGTCATTTAAAAAACCTTTATTGATAGATTTACCATTTTTCCATTTATTTTAGCTTGTAGATGAATACATGATACATTCCAAATATGCAGCCAAGGAAAAAACTGAAAAATAATATTAGACATAAATAATGCAAGTCAATGATGGCCAAATATTCTCTGAGAAATTCTGTAAACAGGCTGTGATTGGGACCTTTCAGAAAGTACCGGGTCTTAAAAGGAAAGATTTCAGGAAATAAAATCCTAGAAAAATTGAAGTAAGGTTCTCAGAAAACCAACTCTCTCAAATATCCCCATTCTATACGTTGTATAAGCCTATATTAATAAGCTAAATAAACAGGCCTCAAAATTAGGTGAACACAGAAATGGAAATGCTCATAGGAAGTGCCTCCCTCTGGCCTGCTGACATTAATTACAGCAGCCTGCTGTGCAACAGCACAGGTTTCTCAAGGCAAGAAATCTTTTAAATAAGACATGTCCTTAACTCTCATAGAAAGAAAAAATATAAGAGAGACTGGCATGGTCTTTCTGAGTACACCATGGTTGCAAATAGATGGGTCACATGGCAAAAAGGGTGAACCTTCCCCCCACATTCAGTTGTTCCCAGAAGTGAACAAAAATTCCCTTAAAACAGACACACACTTGGGCCAGAATGTGAATTTCAGTCCTTGCAAACTGCAAAGCAGCCTCTGAAGAAGTAACAAATTTACTTGACTTTGTTTCCTCTGTTGCAGGAGAAAATCATCAGTTGCAGGAGACAGAAGTATGTATCCAGATATCTAAGCCACAAAAAGGAGAATTTGCCAAAGAACAGCTGAAATTCTCATCTGTACTGAGGATTCCTGAAACAGACTTGAAGTGACAAAAGCACATTGCCTATGAATTCTTCACTCCTCCATTCATTCTCCCAATACCACAATGTGTTCTTGACTCTGCGTTCCCAGAGCTTCTCAGGCTACTAAGTAATATCCACATAAATCTCAAAGCACTTACTTTATGACGCAAAGTAATCACCTACATAAAGTCTTTTAGAATAAAGAGCTCTGTACGAATTCTACTACCTTGTTTGACATTATTGCCCAACAGTGAAAACTTGGATGCAAACCATTCATGAAACAGTAATACATTCACTAAGTCCTTTTAAAAAGCATTTAAGCTTTAAAAACACAGAATGAGATGGGAAGGTTTGCAAATCAAGTCTGTTTTAACTTACCAGGTAAGAGTAAGGATTTTATTGGATATACAATACAATACTGCTGTAAGGAGGAGAAAACAGCAGGTACCTTGAAAAACTCCTGCATTTGGAGGTCGGTTTTTTTTGCAAGCTACACTTGCTTGACTCCCTCTTAACTTTTCACTGTATTATTTAATATAGACTATTAGTCTGCTGCTTGTATTTGTGTCTCTCCGTACTTTGGTACCACAGATGACAGCAGTTTCCCTGCCAGTACACAACGTATTAGGCAGTCTTTGCTATGGAGTTGTAAGCAAACTATAAAAAAAAAACCCCAAAACAACTTAAGAGTGGAGCTGTCAGAACTGACTTGGTTTTTTTTTGTTTAACTGTATTGACAATATTAATTTAAAAAGAAATAAGAACCTTCAGATACAGCTATTCCATGCAATTAACCAGCCACGTTGTTAAATTGAAGCATACTCATGGCCTGGGTAGTGTTGCATTGCAAATATACCACATTTGGACTTCTGCATCAGCCAAAACAAAATGGCTAACCACTAACACAGTATTTACAGTGGTATTTGAGGCAGAAGCAGCACCTCTGAGTTTCCCTTCTCAGGTTACAATACAGGTGCTTTTTCTGTTAGCTATCTTCTAATTGTAAATTAGTCACTTGAGATGAAGTACAACGTCAAATAAAAATGTCACAACTGAATACAAACAGACCTTGACTAATACCATTCAATATGTAATCACCAGCTATACATTGCTCTTACTTTGCTTCAGGAAAATTCTACTAAAAGCTATTCTAGAATCACTTAAAATGTGAACAGATTTCACTGCAAGTATGAGCAAGTCCCAAATCAGTACTTTAAAATCTGCGTATACAATGAAATTACTCCAATTGAACAAATTACCTGTCAAGAATCATCATATTCCATCCTTTCACTCGCATTTCTCTCAATACTACTGAATCTTTTTTTTTGGCCAAGGATACTTTAGAAATTTTTCTTCTTTAAGATACACACTACTTTGCACATCATATGCTTGCAACTGAAGGCTTTATTTTCTTTATCCCAGTACTTCTTTCATAGGCAAACAGTGGCATTTAAAAACAGAAGTGAATTTACAAAACTCAGAAGTATGGCAAACAATCATTTGGAGAAAACAATGCATAAATCTATTCACCTATGTGATAGACTGACAAGGGCTTTGAGAAAGCTGTTAGTGCAGAAGGCATTTTCCCATAGCGCTGAAAAAGCTTACTGCAGTGACAGCAAAGTTGAAAAACCTGCCCACTATCTTAAAATTCTAAAGACAATTTTTCATTCCCCTATAAAATATCTCAATTTTAAACTTCAGCAAGTTGTACTGAACTTCTCAGATCATTCACCTAGCCAGTTCTTTACCAACCTGTTAACACAAACTACAGCACAATATACTGAATAATTAATTTCCAGGGTTCACTTTTATTAAAAACAAGGTTTTTGTTGTGAGAACAAATAATCTCTCATTGGTAGCCTGAAAGCCTAAGATAGGATCATTGGCTTCCAGAGTTGCTACTAGCTGCTTAGCAACCTGTCCTACTTGTCTTCCTTCCTTCCTGTTGTAGAGAACTGTGGAGAGAGGAGTCGGTTGTCGATAGATGAAAACTCTTCGCATGCACTCACAAAGAGCAGCATAGGAGTAATCTGGAGCACAAGCCATGAACTTCTTGTCTTGCTTTGATGCTTGGACATAACCTGCAGGGCACAAAAAGAAGTAGAAGGAATAGTAATATATTGGTTTCAACAGCACTTCAACTAGTTAAGACAAAATCAAGCTTAGCTTAAAAAAATAACGTGCAATTGGTAACAAAAGAAGAAAAAAAGAGACCTTTTATTAAATAAGCCAATAGTTTTTGGAAGTATGCAGTAATCAATTTAACAGCAATATTCAGTTCTTCTGGTATGTACAGCTAGATACTGTTCTCACACATAGTTCCTCTCAGCTTCACAAGGTCTTCAGTTTTCTCAGCAGGATCATAAGACAGATACATATCTTGGCCCAATATTAGTAGTGTAAGCAGAATAAAGCTCTTCTCTCCCCTGATCTCCCTGCTTGTAATTACACTTACAAGTTTAGATTTCTGAGCCTACCTCACTTTAAACAGACACTTAAAACATGCCTTCTGTTTAGAGCTGACTGAGAAAAACAACAGTTAATTTTCAACTCTGTAATCTTTGTTAACATGTACTGAGAATGAAAAATCTTCCTTTTCTTCTTCCACTACAGAACTCAGTACACAGACTTTCAGATGAATTTCCTTTCATAGAATCATAGAATGGTAGGGGTTGAAAGGGACCTTTAGAGATCATCTAGTCCAATCCCCCTGCAGAAGCAGGTCCATCTAGATCAGGTTACACAGGAATGTGTCCAGATGAGTCTTAAAGATCTCCAATGAAGGAGACTCCACAATCCCTCTGGGCAGCCTGTTCCACTGCTCCATCACCCTCACAGTGAAATAGTCCTTTCTGATGTTTAAATGGAACTTTTTGTGTTCCAGCTTCATCCCATTACCCCTTGTCCTGTTGCTAGATACAATAGAAAAAAGAGATGTCCCAACCTCCTGACACCCGCCCTTTATACACTTGTAAATGTTAATCAGATCTCCCCTCCGTCTTCTCTAGATGAATCAGCCCCAGTTCCCGCAGCATTTCCTCATAAGGAAGATGCTCTAGTCCCCTGATCCTCTTGGTGGCCCTGCGCTGGACTCTCGTAAAGAGACTTCAGACACAATCTTTGCAAAATGATCTACGATCTTTCTGAAAGGTTATTTGCTTCACTTCCACTGAACAACACATGGCAATGGTTATCACTGAAAGCATCTCTGAGAATTGCAAGCATGCTAAGAGTTTACTCTTTGGCCCTCTCCTCTTTATCACAGGGTATAGGTCAAAGAATTTGTACTGGTGCTGGCTGGGATGGAGTTAATTTTCTTCACAGATAAGAAGAAAACTGTGAACTGTGGTGAGAATTGGTAATATCACACAACTACTCTTTCAACCAGCAACAAATCATTAGACATTATCAGTAAAAGGTCTATTCAAGGTCAATTGCTTTTTCCAACATAAAGTTGTTAAGACGGACATTTGGAAGAAAAAAACCTTAGCCTCTTCAGTTTGCCTTTGGTTCCTTCCTTAGCTTTCAGTCCAAGACTTGAACTGAAAAAAAAAAAAATTTTCAATCACTATTTTTCTGTATCTTTCTAAAAACTAATTCCAAAAGTTCAAGCAGAGGAAGGAAATGGGGCTGCTACCATTGCTTTGGTCCACATATGAATGCTCTAGGTTTTGGTAAAATAGCTTTGTATTCCAGAAAATACTACGTTTTACTACTAGCTCTTGCAAAGCACTTCTACATTTGGTTTTAGATAAACAAGCACATGACTTACATCACCTCCAGCACACAAAAGGTGACCTAGATTAGTACAGAAGTGTAAACTTCAATACAATACTGTAAAATGGTAGTATAATACGGAGAAAGAAGTAGAGGAACAGTGTTGGGTTTTATCACCTTAGGTACAAAAAGCTCAAAGATATCATGATTTCCTTCCTGTTATTTTCAGAACAATAAAAACACATTCTTAAAAACTCAGCATAGAAAGTAGAAACTAACAGGAAGTTGAAGAAACATGTTAATCCTTTTCACCTGCTTTTTTCTGAGCATAATGAAATTTCAGAGTAAACAAAGAACAAACTGAAATTAATCTCTCACTTGTTAGAGGATTTGCTGTAATGCCTACAGCTTAATTTCATCTTAAGTTAAAATAACAGGCTATTAAAAAATCATTCATACTACAAAACTAAATAAATTGCAAAAATTGATAACACATAATTGGTTTTGTTCTAGTAACCTGTGTGAGATCTCTAAACCTGCTCGTATCTTCCCTTTCATTCTGGACTCAAGACAGAGTGGTGTAGTCAAACAAATGTATTTCAGTGATGGAGGGAATAAATTGTCACACTCATAGCATTATTGAAGGAATAGGTTTAGAGAGAACTTAGAGAATGTGAAGGCTACAGTTGTCACAGGAGAAGTAAATTCTGGACCAGACCAATTTTCATAAAAACTGATTTGTCTTTTTCTTGCTTGATAGGTACAACACTGGGTTATAGGGAACATCCTATTTGGATTTCATGTGGCCATTCTTTCTCTTGCATCCATGTTTTTCAAAGTATTTTCTATTTCTGACCTTTAGGATTCTGCTTCCAACAGTAGGTGAAAACGTTCTCACTAGTGATTGCGAGAGCAATAACTAACAATTCTTCACAATCACATTTTCCTCTTTTTGGGCAGTTTGTAATTTCAGCAGAGTTAGGGACTTCCTGAGCATGAGCTGCCACAGTTAAATTCTTGATTGATTTTTGCTGTCACAGTGATCATTTGGGAGTTTTTATTTTTTAAATTAATGAAAACATTCCATGTCCAGCAAATGTTGCAGCAGGGGGTTCCACAGCTTAAATGTGCATATATGAGGGCTTTTTTTTTAGCCTCTTGAACATACTATGTACCAGTGCCACTGGATGCTTCCAGCTCTGAGGCATGAGGAAACAATTACAGCAGAGGAAACAATTAATAAGTACATCCAACTCTTCAGACCTGTCACCTGGGACAAGAAGATAAGAAAAATCTACTTTGCTTGCATCTTGTATATGGTCTGAAAAGGATTATTTTCCTTCCAAGGCATTTTACTTCTAATGTTCTACTATTTCTGTCACAGTACCCTTCCTGCTACCATATGAGATAGAGATATATATATATGTAAAATACATACATACATATATATATAAAATATATATTATATGATAGCTGCTATCATAGTACCTTTCCATTCAAATTTACTAAAGTGAAATATCAACAGAAGTCACACTAAGAGTATTAAGGTAGAAAAGTCTCAGATGGAGGAGTGTAAAACAGAAGTTAATTTCCTACCTAGAGCATTAAAAGTTGCAATGTGCTCCCACATGTTCTCTGGTTGGTCAGAGCGGGGCTGCCAGAGAAGAGCATCAACATCATGCCTCAGGCAAAAGCATGGCATTTCTCTGGGATCCACAACAACTGAGAAAAGATACTGGTTGCTTCCAAGATTTATCTGAAAATGAAAAAAAATATATAACATTGATTCAAAGCATTACTAGGAGATTCTGCCACTCGTCCTGCCAAAGTCAGATCACCAACAGCTTCAAGTTTGTTAGCTGATAAAATGTTTGAATGCATAATGCTGCACCCCACTGATCAACAGCTCAATAAATACACCATGGGTAGCTAATACATTTCAAGCAGATACAATTAAGTTTCTTGGGGTACTATTTAGAGAAACATTATGTCCCCTACACAAGCAAATGGGAGTATGTTTTGTGTACAAATGTCTTTCTAGGACAGAGGATCCTAACCTGCAACTTCTGGTGTTGGGAAAAAACTTCTAAGTAATCACATCTGGTTTCCTGTAGTGCCAACAGGGAGAGAAATATTGTCCCTCTGCAGTAAAAGTTGGTAAGCACTGGAATAAAGACTAGTTCAAATACTAAAATTATGAAGTGTCAACAATTTTTTACTCACAATCAACTAATTACTAAGTTTCAGATCAGCACGTCAAATATGTCTCGATCACAATAACAATTCAATAACTACTTCTATCCACTAGGAATGACCAGCTACGTAAGAAAAAGAAGACAGGCGTATCCTGCTACCTGAATATGCAACAGTAAGAATAAACAATAAAATTACACATATTTTGACTTTTCTATGTAAAAGCTTCTGAAAGAAGTTACCAGCATTATGACTAGCAAGGGCTCAGAGGAAAGAACAATCTGTTCCCTTAAGGTCTATCACAAAAGAAAGTTGAGGAATTCCTGTTTGTACTCAGAAATGATCTACATTGTGTCAGCAGATAAACAAATACATTTAAACTATTTTTTTTATATCATAGAATGTTCCAGCTGGCATCCATTACTCCTTGTCCTGGCAGAGACAACCCAGAAAAAAGTGACACCCCATCCTCCTGACATCCAACCTTTAGGTATTTTTAAGTGTTGATGAGGTCCTCTCTGTGTCTTCTCTTTTCTAGGCTAAACAGCTCCTGGTCTCACAGTCTTTTATCAGAAGAAAGATGTTCCAGTCCCGTGATCCCTTGCTAACACTCCACTGGACTCTCTGCAGAAGTTCGCTGTCTCTCTCGAGCTGAGGAGCCCAAAACTGGAAACAGTACTCTAAATGACACCTCATCAGAGCAGAGTAAAGGGAGAGGAGAATCTGCCTTGACCTGCTGGCCACACTCTCCTTGATGCATCCCAGGATGTCACTGGCCTTCCTGGCCACAGGGCACATTGTTGCCTTATGTTTAGTTTATTGTCACACAGGACTCCCAGGTCTCTCTCCACAGAGCTGCTTTCCAGCAGGTCACTCCCAGCCTGTACTGGTGCATGGGGTGGTTCGCCTCAAGGTGCAGGAGTCTGGATTTGCCTCATGAGGATCCTCTCTGCCCAACTCTCAAGCCAGTCAAGATCCCACTGGATGGCAGCACAGCCTTCCGGTTAATCAGCCACTCCTCCCAGTTTGGTGTCATGTTGAGTAAGACTGGCCCCAGAACCAATCCCTGTGGAATGTTATTTGCCACAGGCCTCCAACTACTGATTACCACCTTCTAGGCTCTGTCATTCAGCTTGTTTTTGATCCATCTCACCATCCACTCACCCAAAAGAAGCTACTATCCAGAAGCTATGTCTGCAACACTAACATGCTGAAGATTACACCCTAATACATGGTACAATGTATTATTCTCCAATGAGCCTTTCAGATGTTGGTATTTGTTGACTAATCATTCTCAAAACAGTTGTCAGAGCATTCTTTTTACAACATATATTGTGGCAATAAGGTGCAAGCCTTTTACATTAGCATTGTTCATATGTCACAGGATGAGGCCTCTGTCTTGAAGACCTTAGTTTAATCTTAACATAAGATCCAGTGGACAGAACAACAGCCTTGAAGACCCAGACATTTGTTTACTTGAAGTTATGCAGTCTATGGCAGAACTAACATAATTATTTCAGTTGATTAAGTTCAAGTCTAATGGCTCAACTTCAAAACAGTCTTTTATTACTATGCCATACAACAGGCACACAAATTCTTCAGTACAAAAGTGAAACAATCCTCAGTCTCCATTTGGGCCAGATTAAATAACTAAGAGGTAAAGAAACATTAATAAGATAACATCAAGAGCTATGCTAATATGGTGCCTCAGGAAAACAAAGCAAAAAAGAGGAGGCAGGAAGTATATTGGTGTCATATGCTGAGCAAAACAAAGTATGAAGTCCTAGTCCCTCAACTGACAGAGGTGAGTGGAAGAGACCTCTAAAGAGCACACGACATGCAGAACGAAGGGGAATCAACTTGAGAAACTTGAAGTGATATCTCTCATACATTTAGTTTAAGACTCACTTCATGGACTCCTACTGCATGCTCACATAAGGACCTGCTTCTCACACCGGTGAAAAAGTCATGGGGATTGTGCATCAACACTCCACAGAGTCATGGACAGCTGACTCAAGTATGATTTGACCAAAAAAGGTGCTTGAAGGTCCAGTCTCCTCAGTTGTTTTTCACCAATGCGACCTGTCCTTTGCTGCTGGACAGGTCAACCCCCTTTGCTGCTGGGTACCTCCCCAAAATACATTGTTACTGCTTCTACTTCATTCCCTAATCTCCCAGGTAAGAAAAGCAGAAAGCACCCAAAGGAAATGAAGCTTGGCATCCTACAGGCTGGAATTACATTTTCCTGAGCTTCTCTTCCCCAGAACTTCTCATACACGTCATCTCTTCTCATTGCTAAGTTTTTTTCTCCCATAACCCTCACCTGCTTTGTGGAACACAATGTAGTATTACCTATCACTGATCCTGAGCTTTGGCTGTGCTTTCAGGTCAAACAGCTACTGCCTTTCAGACTGGATATGGACTGAGTTACTGTGGTGAGATTGCCTCTAGGTGGCTTCCAGACATCCATCCAACTGCTCTCTCACTCACCCTCCTCAACAGGATGAGGAGAGAACAAAACGAAAAAGCTCATGGGTCAAAATAAAGTCACTTACCAAGGAAGGGCAAAATAAGACTTTACCTGGCGAAAAAATAATTAATTTATTGCTAATTAAAAATAAAGTAGGACGATAAGAAACAAAGAGTAAGATTTTAGAAGAATCTTTCCTGACTCAACTTCATTCCTGCATCTCTGGCTCCTCTTCCTCCCACACTACCAGCATGGTGCAGGCACACAGGGAACAGAGCTGTGGTGAATCCATAATGCTTTCTCTCTGCCACTCCTTCTTCCTCATGCAGTTCCCCTGCTCCAACATGGCGTCCCTCCCACAGGATCCAGTCCTTCACAAACTACTCCAATGCGAGTCCTTCCCATTTCTTGATGAACTGCTGACAGTGTGGGTCCTTTCCACAGAGTACAGTCTTTCAGGAATGGACTGCTCCAGCGTGGATCCTCCACAGACTACAGTTTCTACCAGAAAACCAGCTCCTGCATGGGACTCTCTTCACTGACCACAGCTTCTGCCAGGAGCTTGGTCCACTGGCTGCTATTTCCTCCAGGGCACATTCACTCACTCTGGCATGGGATACTCGCCAAGCTGCAGGTGGATCTCTGCTCCCTCATGGCCTCCATGACTGCAAGGGCAGAGCCAGCCTCACCATGTGCGGTGAGGGAATGCCTGCTCAAGAGCCTGAAGCACTTCCTGTTCTCTGACTTTGGTGTCTCCAGTGCTGATTCTCTCACATTTATCTTCAATAGTCTCTCACAGCTACTGCACAGGCTTTTTTACCTTTTCTTCAATATTTTTTTCCTGCAGGCCATCAGCATCCCTGATGGACTACGTTGTATCCTACAGTGGGTAGGTAATAGCTGTGGTGGAACAAGTAGCATCTCTTCCCTTATGCCATTCCAGTTTTGCTAAGTAGGGGTGCCTGGGTTTCCCACTGTAAGGACATCGCACAACTTGGTACTTCAGGCATCCTTCAGCATTTTGTCAACAACTAATTTGCATGCATTGTCATACATGCCCCTGCAACTGGTTTTAACAGGATACATAATACACACCTCAAGCATATGATAGTTAAATATTAGTCTACATAACACAGAAAGCAAGGTTTACATTTTAAATGCTTCTGCAGGCAGTTCTAAGAACCAGAGAGCATTTTTAGGCAGTGCATACTTCATCTGACAAAGCCTCTCCCCTCCACAGCAAAAAAACACTGTCCATCATGCACCTCTAGTTTCTGATGGCTTGGAAACACACCACCATGTCGGAGTTTAGGCCACCATTAACCTAACTTAAAGAATTTATTATTTTTCTCTAAGGAGAAACTGAATGACTGCATTTGAGTTAGAGGAGACAAATGTAATTTCACTACATAAGCACAGGACAGTATAAAAGTATATTTCACAAAGATTACTGGGTGTCAAATTTATCTCATCTGGACCATTACCATTGAAAGGCACTAGTAAATGTCAAGAAAAACAAGATCAAGTATCCTTACAGAACAGATATTATTGCATCATCAATGTTTTATATCCTTAAATTATAATTCAAGGTAGGAAATGTTTCTATATAAATATTTCATGGTCTTAAATTCTCTAAGATTCTGGGCACGTTTCACAAAGTTCTCTCCAACTTCAGAGCAAAGAGACATACATAACCGTATGCTACTGATGATGGCTTATTACAAAATATAGAGGCTACAGATTCTTAACAGGCAATCCAATCCATGTTATAATCATTGTGTAAAAAGTTTATCCTTCCATTTAGTTTGAATGTCTTGTTGCTACTTATGTCTGCTGTCTGTCATTCTCTTACCACACATCATTGAACAGCTAAAATCAGTTTGAACCAAGTTGCTATAAAACGTCCACCTATCAACTAGAGATTTTATTCTGACAAATGTTACGTATCACACTGTATTCACACAACAGACTACTTGATGGAGCATGCTAGCTTTTACTAATCTGTATTTCTTTGGGAGCACAGAGGCACGTAGAGGCATGTATACACATACATATAGATACACAAACACAGACATACATATATGTATCTGTAGTGACAAAGGGAAAGCGATACAGCTTTTTTTAAAAACAAACAAACCACCAAGATCTGCAAGATACAGGCTTAAGACTTCTAGAGCCTTTCTGAGGAAATGTGAAATTATGAGCTGATTAAAAAAATCTCATCCTGTAACTATGACATTTTCCATAAAAAAGGTTATCCTATATGTATTTGTGTGATGAGATGCAATACCAATGATTGTTGCAAGTTTAGCAGACATATCTGCTACATAAACTCAAACCCCAAGACAAAAACTTAAATCTGTGACATTTTCGTATGATTGTTTCTCATTTTATCCAACAGACCAGATCAAGTTTTACCTTACTGTTAGTCAAAGTTGCTTACAGCCCAGACAAGATTCCTATTGAAGCTTTTTGCTTACTGTTATTTCCAGTGTGACTGACATTTAGACACATATCATAAAGTGATCTATGCTTCAGCACCATATCTGAAAAGTTAGTGCGAAAATGCAAGCTAAGAATCTAGAATTTTTTACTACTGAAAAATACCCTTTTCTTGTAATTATTCTGACATAACTTTGCTTTTCCAAATGGCTCACTTACGAAAACACATGTGCTTTTAAAATCAGAATAAAAGGAGCCTTGTCATCACATTAAAATGACATTGAAGAACACATATTGCTTGAGAACTTATGTTAAGGAAGATCTTTACATGGTTTCAAGAGCTTGCACAATTTTTTTTCCTGATACTAGAAATCAATCTTGCATGTCAGTAAAAAAAAGTTTTAAAATATTTATTTAATAATTTGCAGTACTTACCACATGAGTGACTTTCAAGGTATCACCATCAAATCTGCACAAGCTTGCACCATCTTCAAGAAAAGCATCACATTCTTCTAATTCTTGAGCATTACATGGTGGGTTTTCCTTTTCAGGGTTTGGATTCTGACATAAAAAGATAGTGACCTATACTGAAAATCTGAGCTGCTGAATATATATACATATATGTAATAGAACCTTTTTCAATAGAACAGGAAGAATAATTTGTATATACTTACATACTTAAAGATCAAGCAATTATGTAGCTATTGAAAAAAACCCATTTCTGTTGCAGAGAATAGCATGAGTGCTAGGTACAACAAAATCCATTACAACTTAAGGAAAGATACACAAGCCACTAAAACATGGACAATAAATTCCTTTCTGTAAGTAGCAAACATATACAGTCATGAAAATCTAAGTAAGTTTAGTAAATTTACATCAGAGTAAACTTCTTTTAGATTGCCATCAGAAATGATACTAAAAATGGATCAGTTAATTCTGTAAGCAGCTCTAAATGCATGCCTCCTTTTAGGTTTTCTAACAATTAGTTTAAATGAATAATGCTGTTATGCAGATTTCTCAACGCACTCAAAACAAGGAAAAAGCATATGTATTTGTATGCCACAAGTCAGACACTTTTATTACTAATTTGAGAGCTAGACGTAAGACTACTGTATACAGAAATCGCTTACTTCTGCTTATATCTTCCTTGCATGATTTTCATAACACTTATGGTATGTTACCTTTGTGACATATTTAAAGAACTAATTTAATGATAACAGAAAGGCATCTTTATTTAACAGAAGGCAAAAATATACACTTCCCTCTTCAAGTATGACTTAACATTGCTTCCTGAACAAAGAAGATTCCCTCTTGATAACTAATATAAGCTGAAAGCTGATGCCAGATGGAATGTGTTCATTTCTTAATCCGTTTCAGCTGATTATTAAGGATATTTACTTTGGTTCAGTCCCCAAAGTGAAGGAAATCAGCATAATTTTTTTTTAATTGGTAAGACAAATTACCATCAAAGAAAACAAACATGGAGAACAAATAAATGTCCCTAAGTGACAGAAACCATGAAAATTAAGTATCATCTATTGCAGGCACAGGACTTTATCTGTCCCTTTAGAGGCTAGACTTTGGGGTTCAACATCTCCTTTATCAGGCATTCTTGATGGCCTCTGGTTTTCTGTTTTATCAAGAGGCTTTTAAAAATACCACTCCAGGTAAATATCATCATCACCATAAACAATTAAGATGACAAAAAAGAATCTATGCCTACATGTGTAGCTAAAGTTGCAGTATGAAATTTAAAAGAAGAGTTACCCAAGGAAAGATTTTTTTTTTAACCCATGATCATTACTGCACAGAAGCTGAAAACTTGTGACAAAATAAAGGATCACTTTAAGCTCAGTATGAGTTACAAATGAAAATAAATTTGAAGTTCCAAATAAATCTATGGTCAAAAGATGTACAATATCCTGTCCGCAATATTGAGGGACAAAGAAATCAATTTAGAGCACTAAACAGAATTAATTTTAATAACACTTTTCAGCCTTATTAAAAAAAATAATTCAAAACTAACATATGAAGACCCATAGGGAGTCACACTTGACAAGTTGTAGATAAGATGTCATTTTCCAATTAAATCAAAAGGGGAAGCATCCAGCAAACAGCAGTTAAAATTACATTTTAAATGTTTTAAGTAAACTCCCTGTATAACCATAATGCCAGAAAGTTCATGAGTTGTGCTTATGCTTTCACAAATTTTCCTTTTTAAAATGTTATTTTGACTTAAGAGTCTGTAAGTCAAGTATAGTATTCCCAGCAAGATATAAAAGTGTTGCTAACTTATTGATAAACAGGAAACAGAAACCCTTCAAAATTACTTAACTGTTTTAAACCAAGTTGCCACATTGTAAGTAGTGGGAACAAACTTTATCTTCAGTGTTAAATCAGATTTCTGTTTTAGTGCAAGATGCTTTCATGTAAACTAAAATCCATCCCCTAGGAGGACGGAATTACTGCTCAAAGTATATTCAAAACGAGCGCTATTAGTTTGTTACCAGTTTCTGTTAAAAATGTGAGTAGAGTTGGGGTTCTGAATAGTAAATGAACAGATGGGCTCTCCTAAAGAAGTGCAAATTAGAGTATCAAGAAGAGACGATTAACAAATGTACAAGTATTTTAAATGTTTTCTTTTCAACCCCTTACCAGTACTTCAGAGGTAAGATGCATCAGGCTTTCGGCTATCTCAGAGCACTGAGAAGCGTCCATAACGAATTCCCCTCTTGTATCACCAACTATTAGCTCTGGCCACCGAGGTCCCTCATTTTTCTTAATTAGAGAAATTTCCAAACTAAAATGCAAATACAATACCAAGAGTAGTACATAAAAATACTGCATTCATATCTCAGATTAGCCAAAAAGCTCTAAATGTAGATTTGAGCACTTCTTTCCAAACTCAACTAATAATGCAAATCAGAAGGCATTTGCATCCAATTTATAAAATCTACTATTTAATGTAAAATATTCTAAAGAAAAAACAGACTAAGGACATGTGATTTCTAAAAGTCTAGGCACAAACAGAATGTATTCATGTAAGTGCCCTCAGAGTTTTCAATGTAAATGCAATTTCCCCCGTAGCAGTCTTACTAAAATATTTTTAAAACTGTAAGAGATCATCTGTAAAGAAATCTATTCAAAGACTGGCAGAATTTTACTACAGAGGTTTATTTCTAATCTTAATAGTACTTAATAAGGCTACGTCAGTGTTCACTGCCTTTATATAATATATAGGAAAAAATACTTTTATTTTATAGCTCTAATAAATATTACAACACTTAATTATCTACATTGATACCTAAAATTATATCTCAGAAGATATACAATTTCAGTAACCTGTAAAAAAAACTAAACAAACTCCAACAAAATTCCATTAGGAATAACTAAATAAATATATAGGAAACAACAGACTTAGCCCAATGCACAAATACAGCTATTGCATTAAGTTACTGTGTTAGACCAATACATGGATATAACAATAAAATGAGAGTTAGTTTTATAAACACTTTATACACACTTATAGAGCCTACAATGACAGCCTTTTATCTGACAGAACAGGAAAATCTTCAAAGTTACTAACTACTGCATCACAGCCATAACTACTCGGTGAATCAACTTCTGAACCAATCGCACTGGTATTAGAAACAGCATACTTTTACAGAATATGTTTGAAACAAGTTTTAGACTTTTAATCAACAGGTTTAAAGTGGTACTGCAGTACTGACATTAAGTACTCACAGCAACTTACTACACTGAAATGTGAGATTGCTGTTTCCCGTTAAAATACTCGTCTGAGATTCATGCAATATTCCTCACTTGATTAATAAAAAATTGAGTTGCTTAGATGAGTTACTTTTCACTAAGATGTCTAATGAACAATAACTGAAAAGTCACATTTCAGTAAACAGTAACAGTATAATATACACGCAAACATTAGTCTCTCTATTTTGGAGAATAACTACCTTTTACAGCTAATCTTTTGTGGAAAAGCCAAGATTTTTGATGCTGGAAACCAAAAGAGAATCATAGAATATCTCAAGCTAGAAGGGATCCATAACAATGGAGGCCAACTCACTGTTTCTCACAGCACTACCCAAAAATCAAACAATATGATTTTTTAAAGAAATTTTTTAAAAAATTAGAAATGTAGAACATTTCTAGCTAGTTTTCTTCTCACAAGGTGTATACTCGTGTATATTTCATTTAGAAATATTGATATTAATGAAAAATATTGACATCAAGCTTGTCCAAGCACCCAGAAATAAGTATTATTTCTACCATAATGTTTTTCACTTTGTATTTGAAACTAACATAAGTCAAGAGTAACTACTGCCATATGTATTACATACAAAGCAATACACAAAACTATCATAAGAAACAGTATCTCAAATGTCTTAACACTCTGCTCCCCAGTTTCCGCATTTGGGGAACGGCAGTGAAAATGTATTTGCAAGTTTTAGTTTGGAACTGTAATGACCTTGTTTTCCTTTTTTTCTATTTGAAACACAGACTCCATGCTGTCATAAAGATATAGTTAATATAAAGTCTATTTTTCACTAGTCTACTCAAAATCCCTCCTTAAATATATTGAATATATAGCCATATATCCAATATCATTATGGTTGGGAACATTACTGTGCCATTTGAAATAAATCTGCATTCTCCTCACTTACAGCTTATAGGATTAAAGTTTGTGTGTTTCAAAACCTCTCAGACTAAACTAAATTGGAAACTCTACAGGAAACACTGTTGACCAAAAATGGCTGATGGAGAACCATGGACATATCACAACTACACAAAAAGTTAGTGTTCTTTTTTCCTATCAGTAAGCTTCACATACACAGAAATAACTTCTTGTGCTAGGACTCTAAGACAGAACATTGAAGTACATACATTCATAAAACGAGTATTAGACATTGAAAAGTGAAGGGGATCAATAAAACCATGTGACCTGCTCTAAGGTTCTACCTGGTAAAAAAAAGGTACATTTTTTCCTGTTGTATTATTACCTTTATTACAAAATATTGCGTTCAAAATAACTAAAACACAAAAAAGTAATCTATAGAAAAAAGAGGAAAAAAATCCCCAAAGGATCCCTGATTATTAAAAAAAGGGAAAGAGACTAAAAAGATTCTTTTACAAAGTTATACCACTGAAATATGACACCTGAAACGCTGGAGTCAAAAACTAGATTTCCAAGACATATGCACGCTCAAAAGGATAATATTTCTTCAGAAGAAATCACTAACTACAGCACAGTCACATTTTATTGCCAGCAAGAAACTCTTCTACACTGTTAGTTTATTAGGTATTTCTTTTAACATCTGTACAGTTTTGTTCAGAGCAAATTATTTGGTGACTCTTAATCAAAGAAAGCTCAAAACGTTTAAAGAAATCTTAAAAAGTGAATAACTGAGAAAGTTTTTGTTATTAGTAAGTTTAGTTTATGGAAACACAAAAGGGACTTTGATGCAAGTGGCAAATACTGTTATCTGGTACTTATCTCTACATTTTTCAGAACTCATTGTGCTTTAAAGTAAAATTTTAAGTTTTGGATGGATATTAGTAGTTGCTATTAGAAAATAAGAGGTCAAGCAGAGAATAACAAAAGCTATTTCAAAATGCCTTGGAAACGGACACAACTAATGCACTCTCCCCCCCGGCAAGTTCAAGAGGTATACTGTTGTCATTAATACATTAAGGAACTTTAAGCCAGAGTTATTAAGCAAAGAAATTCTTGATCCCTAAATCTAGTAAGCAGATTTAAGTATTTTTGCTGTACTAAGGTACTGTCTTTGTCTGGGATAGAGTTAATTTTCTTCATAGTAGGTGGTGTGATACTATGGTTTGGATTTGGTTTAGATTTGGATAAAAGACAAATATGCTCAGTGATATAGGCAAGCTTATATTTTTTTAAATTTATGTCCTTTATCACAAAGCATTTGCAAAACTATCCAAATGAGCAAAAAAATATCTTATTTAAAGGAAATACCTCTATTTTCACAGAAATAACTCCTTTCTTCTTTTTTTCTTTTTTTAACATGATGATACCATATATGGAAAGTACTCTTTAAGCAACCATTTAACCAAACATGCTTGTTTCGAGAAAAGATGGCTCATTACTTTATCCTAGGAGAGAGCAAAAGGAGTGGATCAACTAGTAGTGTAAGCATTTCTCCTTGAGGACATTAAAAAAGTGTAAGTATATCCCTGAGATAGCCAGACCACTGAGGGGGGAATGAAGATGTAGCTCAGCTCAAGTAGAGTATAAACACTTGACAACTAAGAAAAGAATTTTGAACAATGAGATGGAGCTGGCTTCAACCCACACATTCCTTCCTGGCAAGTGAGGATGCCCAGCACTGTGATGGTGAGCATATTACAGAGTCTGGTAATGCAAATCACGTGGTACTGCAACTAAACTTAGGCAGCTGGGGCTCTTTGGCTTGGAGAAGAGGAGATTGAAGGGTGATCTCATTAATGATTACAAACACATAAAGGGTAGGTGTTAGGAGGATGGAGGCAGGCTATTCTCAATGATGTCCAATGATAGGACAAGGGTTAACAGGTACAAGTTGGAACATAAGAGGTTCCAAGGAAACATAAAGAAAAACTTCACCATGAGGGTGAGGGAGCACTGGCTGGCCAGATGGTTTGTGGAGTCTCCTTCTCTGGAAGCATTCAAAACCCACCTGGACGAGTTCCTATGTGACCTACTCTAGGTGGTCCTGCTCTGGCAGGGGGGTTGGACTACAAGATCTTTCAATGTCCTTTTTCAGCTCTTAAGACTCTATGCTTCTGTAAACCATCTATTGCAAATGTTTTATTTTGTTAACTGTAACTTATATCACAACTGAGTTTTCAGTGTTTTTCATACCACTGATAAATCAGAAATTTTACATCAATTGTCTTCAAATAGGTAAATTTGATCATTACATCGTCCATTTATGGAATATCTAAAAGACTCTGGTCAGAGAGTATTGGACTGACACACCATCACACAGCACGTGCAGCTCAGTCTGAACTATCTCAGTTCATGCCCTACAAAGTAGGACAAACTGGTGCATATAAATGTTCAGTGCACTTGCTAACTGCAACAAAACAAGTGGCTTGTAACACAAGCTTTTAGCCTCAAGTCTCAAACAGAAAACCCAGAAGGGTAAATTTCCAAACATACAGGGATTTCACCGTTTTACATGTGCAGAAACACATGCGAAAGTAAACCTAAAGAATTATGTCACCCTCCAGACATGAAGCACTTTTATTAATGCAAATGTTGTAGGCAATTTGTATAAATAGAACCCCCTTGAACAGTGGTTGAATGCATCACTGAAGTCAGTTTAAGGCTCTGAAGGGCCCTGAGAGGCTCAATATAGATTCTAACCAGAAAGCAAAACTATGTGTCAAAAACTAGCTTTCAATTCTCTACCAGAGAACTAAAATTCTAGAACTAACAAGTTCTGAAATGAAAAAAAGTAAATTTAACTATGGTTTAAGAAGTTGAATTCATTTTTTTTTTTCTCTCAATTATTTCATGTTTTTATTTCAGAAAGAGACAAAATTTACTTCTCAAGTAAAGAATTTGAGTCACATTACTACCAAAAAGAGCTTCTGTTTGTGGAAAGCTTAAGTAGAAGACATATCATTAACACAAACAACAGGGTAAGTTCAGGCTAACCAATCAAAAAATTTAGAGGGAAAAAAAAAAAACCTGAAAAAATCCCCAATTTAAGTTTACTCTGCTTACCAAAGCTGTTTAACATCTTGATACCCCTTTGGGTTTTTTCTATTTGAAAAAAAAAAAAAAAATTTCTTTAATACTGAAAAATATTACTGAATTTATCACCTACATTTGATAACTATATGGTCCATTGTCTTTATGAAAATCTTTGAACAGTTAACTATTCATTTTTCCACTGTGGTCAACTAGAAACAAATGGACAATACTATTCTCAAAGAGAATAAAAGAACAGATATGTAGGGGCCCATGCCACCAAATACTGTTTTAGAAAAGCAACTGACAACACTAGGAGATGAGCTACAGCTGCCAATAAAACCAGGGAAAACATGTGAAAATACCATGAGGAGGTTAACATGAGCATCAGTGTACCTCTAGTATGGCAAAGAACTGTGCTTCACTGTTCAGTATTAGAAACCTTTAATTTCCTGATCTGCTACAGACACAGTCAGGACAGATAGTTACACATAATGCCTTTTTTCTGCAGTGAGATTATTATTTGGAAAAGCTGTTCTATGCTGTGTAGAAAATAGTCAGTTTCATAGTTTATAAGCAAGAAATTGTAAAAGGAGAGGATTACTTTCACAATTAGACAAAGAACCAGTATTGAGAGATGGCATTGCAAAAGCCAGTGAACTGTTTTCAGCAGAGGAGAGAGACGCTTGCAAGGAGGGATGCAGGCTGTAGCATTAAACGAGTCCATTGCCAGAGGAGTCAGAAATCAGAGATACACACTTTGCAATCAACTCCTATTGACAAGTAAACTAAAACCCATATACAGCACCTTTCATTCTCTCTAATTATCCATGTGCAGCTTTCGTGGTCCACAGATGAATAGAGTTTTCCTTCCATCAAAGGAGGCTCATCTTTCAGTATAACACATATGTTATCAGTGAAAAAGCGTACTTTAATGTCATCCTTAGTGATGTCTTTAGGAATGGGAACTGTTATTGTCACATCATCTTCAGTCTGCTGCCAGTAATAGACAGGGTCTATTGGAAATATACAAAAAAATAAAAACTTTACTGTGAATGCTGTCCTGGATTCCACAGCATGCAGTGCTGGGAAGTACGGAATAGAAGTTTGTGGAAGACTGTAAATTAAATTTTACTCTGGACAATTTAGGTAAAATATATTCTGATTATAAAATGGAGAGACAATTTTTTCAGCAATCAAATTCGTGTCCCTCATCTAGAGAGGAATTTCTATTCATGTCTATACTCCAATATACTGATAGAGTTATGCAATACACATTATCGATTACTCAAAGTTTAACATAGTGTTACAAAATTGACAAACAAAATATACTTAAATACACTGAAACATCAATGATTAATAATTTGGTTGATGAGACACCAGGTGCAGTAGTACTGACAAGCTGCTGCATGCTTAGAAGTAGATGCCATTCAGAGATGAGAATATCTTCTTACCTGTTTTGCCAGAAGCTATGCTGATGATCCAACAAAAATTATTTTAGAAGACAAAGTAGTCTTCATCTGAATCAGTTGATGAAGACAAAACTGTCTGCCCAGAGGTAATGACTGAGTTTTGCTCCTGGGTCTAGAAATCTGACTGATATCTATCTTGATTATTAAACTGCTACAAAAAGCGTTCTTTTGAGAGAAATTTTTATAAAAAAAGCAAGGCTATGACAGCATGACCAGGTAGTGTATAGTTGGCCACAGAGAACAAGTACAGATGTATTCATTTTCTAAAGAACAATAGATCTTGTACAAGTTACTTTCCTATTTAAGGAAAATTATAGAAGGGATAGACTCTTTAAAGGCTCTCAAGTTGCCACAAAAAAATACCACTGATCAACAACTTCATGTCAGCAACTGTGACTCTGAAAGGACTCTTACACTGTTGGCCACCATCATGACTTTCCTGTTTGCAATGGATTGGTCACAGCTGCTACAAAGGTACTTCCCAAATTTTAAAGTTTGACACAGATTAAATCTGATGGTAAAAGTCTTAATTTGTAAGAAAAATTAATGACACCAAAAAAGTAACTTATACTTCCCTATCTCCTGTCATCAAGACAGTCTTCTCATAATATCAAAAATGTGCAGAGCAGACTATAGACCAAATTAAAAACTAAAATTCCGATGTGCAAAATAACCATCTTAAAATTTCTTTATCTATTGCTGTAAACTCCTATAAAAATTAAGAGCTCTATCGCTAGCATATCTCATTTCCTTATCCAGTATCTATTATGCAAGCAATTTTATATAACCATGCAACTAAAATTACAGCCTACATAAGGTTTAGGAAGACAAAAATTCTTCCAAAGAGGTATTAGATTTCCCTCTAAACTACCAGTTCAGGTTTCAGTCTTTTATCTACCACTATATTTTTGTGCCATATATTTTTGTGTTTTCTACAGGTACTGGTGCAAAAGTACATGACATATTACAGATTTCTGGGATTTGGCAACACCATATGTTCATATACATGCATTAAATGAGCTGTGCCAAGGGATATATAGTGCTCTTTACTGAGTGTCTTCAATCACACCTAGCACACAACTCAGGAAGCTCCTAAAATCCTTAAACTACTGAACTAGTTCAGGTTGACAACTGCATAGACACTGCATTATAGTGCTCAGTGCATCAAAGAACTCCCTTGCCTCAAGATTTATTCACACACATTATTATTAATACAATTAAATGATAAATGTCACAATTTATCACTGTGTAACATTAGTATGTTCTAGAAAACTCATATTTTTTGTATTTTTTCATAGACAGATTTTTGCACCATTGATGAAGACTGTGCTGGTATCACTCAGGATTCATTCTCTAACCAACGTCTCATATTCAGAAGCCAAAATCAAATCTGAAATAATACAACTACAGAAATATATATATATTAAAGAGCTCAGTGACATTTAAGATAGAATAATTTTATTAATAGGTTCTCATATAATTTTGTTTCAGCCAAAGAAGTGTAGATGCCTTTTGTTGAAGTTTATTTTTTTGTTAACTACTTTCCCACTGGAGAAAAGAACCTTTTACAGGATTCACACTCTTTAAAAGGTTCTTTGGTTTTGTGGGTTTGGGGTTTTTGGTTTGTTTTTTTGTTGTTAGGGTTTTTTAATTTGGAAAGGGAGAAGTATATTACATATCAAAGAGCCTTCTGGGAGTCAATGAGTACCACACTGTCCTCTCGCATCTAAGACTGGCTTTTTAATTTGATTAGCCAGATGCTTAAATTTAGGTGTTACCTTAGCAATCCAACTGCTAGCAAATAATTAATACAGTCTGTTGGCAAAAGATCCCTTTCCTTAGGACAGCAAAATTCTTTACGTGTCTGCTATCTAAAAAAGATTTTCATATAAGTTTATACAACTCCCCAGGGTTAAAACAAAGAAGAGTCAATGTGTACTTAAAAAAAAAATCTGGCAGACAGGCATTAAGACAAACACATATTGCTAGAGTTTCTGAACAGATGCTAAACTGAAAAGCTATTTCTAAGCCAAAAGAGAGAGCAGCCTATCATAATCTGACAGATGAGTCTTACCTTTCTTTTCATTTGTTGTTTTTGTATTGTCATTTTCTTCCATTTTGTCATCTTCATCTTGCAAAAATTTGAATGGTTTGTAGGAAACAATCATCAGACCATCCCCACTCGGCTCTATTGCTGCATAATGAGGGACTGATTTTCCTTGTAAAACTCTCCTTTTAGATATTTCATATCTGTGATCACCTATCAAATTTAAAAAAAAAAAATCTTAGTGCTAATACTTTTCTAGAAGGCAAATGACTATGAGAATCTCATTACACTTAAAAATACTAAACAATCCTGCAAGTTAAATCACAGTACTACAGATTAAAAAGAAATTTCTTGTTTTCCAGTGACTTTGTTAAATATTTAGACCCTAAAATTAATCTAACAATTCCCTTTTTCCTTATGCTTTTGTTGATCACAGCTAGCTTAGCAATACATAAAACTTGTCACAACCTCTGTACAAACAATTTTTCCAAATATTTTTTGATCTGGTGTAAAAACTTAACCAGCAGTGAAATAGTTAGTGTTGATGCTTTATTCATAATGGAAAATGTCCCTCCTCCTCAACCTTTGTAAAACATCACACTTTAAAAGGGAAGTCCTAGATGTTAGCTACTGCCACCAAGGACCATGTCATTCCCTCCTGTGCTCCCAAACATGAGTACCAATGAATTAAAACACCAGTAAGGTGATAGGTTTGAGCACGAGGTTTGTTCTTTTCCCATTAGAAGCTTACTATCCACAGAGTCCTCAGTAACTGATAACTCAGGAATAACAACAGATTGTAAAAAGCTTTGATAAACTGCATCCACAGGCAGAGTTTCAAGAAAAGTTAAGCATAGCAACAAGCACTGTAATTCCTCAAAAAGGCTTTTATCTTCAAGTTTGGCTCATACATCACTCTGTTTTGCAAGATGTTTATTTAAAAGAAATCAAAACTTCTCTCTCCATAATTAAAGTTTGCTTTGAATCTTGTTATTTATATCTCTGATGACTGTAATCACAGTAATTTTGTCTATTCCTTGGAAATGTTGGAGAACTGTAAGATTTCAAAATCCAATTTTATGGAGAGATCTTAATTCCACAAATATTTGTTGACAGTTATAAAAACAGACAACATAAAAAAAGAGAATTTTTAACGAAAATATACAGTATTACAAAATATAATAAAAGCTTGTGTTAGTGTTCTCTTTAAGCAATAGTGTTCATTTCTAGACTAGCAATATTACTGATTTAATGTTCAGAGGTTTCTTGTTGAGCTGGCCTCAAAAGCATACCCACTGAAAGCCAGCTGAAACCTTGGGTGACAGATACTTCTCAGAATGCATTCTCAACAGCAGACAACAGGAACAAAGCCACTCAAGGCAACAAAGCAGGCAGCAGATAAGGAATTTGGGCTTGTTTGATTTAGAGAAGGGTAAGGGGTGATCTCATTGCTCTCTGCAGCTTCTTGAGGAATGGAAGGGGAAAGGGAGGTGCTGAGCTCTTCTCCACGATTATCCCGAACTGGAGGAACAATCAACTTCTAAGACAAAGAATAAAAGCAGGAGTTGTTTGGGGTTTTTTTTAACATTACTTGCCAGTAATATAAATTTACTTACTTACCCTCTTTGCTTATCTCTGCAATAGTAACCCACTCCAACGTAATATGAAATCCACTTCCTTTTGTGTCCAATTCATCTTTCTCTACCCTAAGCAGCAGCACAGCTATCGAATGCATACCAGACTTTACAAATGAAACACTGTGTGCTATAATAAATGGACTTCCTAGTTCTTCATTAAACAAAATCTAGGAGACAAAATTGCAGTAAAAAGTCAGTTAAAACTGGAAGTATTGTCCTCTCTCAGAAAGCAGGGAAAGGCTTCAGCGAGTGTAAAATCAGTTCAAGTTTTCTTCTCATAAACATCTCTGTCAATATGAATCCAGAAATGTACAACAGTTGTTCATCTTTCCTTGGCTGTCAAGCCACTGCTCTGAAAGGCTTTTAATTATTATTGTTTATATTATAAAATCATTACAAGGCCCATTAAACACGGCACAAAGATCCACAAAACCATCTGCATTGTTGTTGCTTACTACTACATTAAGCAGAGACACAAGAACTAATGAACAGAACAGGATCCATAACTACAGTGTATCAACTGCGGAGCATAGTCTCACACTCGAGATGAAAATGCAGGCATTTCACTACGGTCCAACATCCTGAAAATCTTTGTAGATCTTGACGTGTGCAAACAAGAAGATAAACTCCAGTGCATCACTGACAGTGTTTTATCATCAATCAATACTGAGGTGTGTTTCTCTTTATTTATCTGCTATCTTTAGAAAGACATGAAATTTTCCTTCTCTTATCAAGTTTTATGAAAGAGAAAAAGAACTGAAAAAGTAAAATTAAATGAAGGAGTATAATATTCATGTTTAGGAGAAGTTAGGGTTAGAAGTTTTGGAATTTTTATGTATGCTGTTTGGAAAGGCCTATCTGATGTTTGGATGGGACTAGGTAGGCAGAGTATGCAAATATTACTGTCATACTGAAAGGTCAATAAAGCAACACTGCAAATATGAAATAATTAGTACAGAAGGATCGCACATCTTGCAGCCTGAGACATTTGGTGTCTATAGTTGAAAGTTTTAATTTAAGAAACTATGCATTTCAGCTTTTCTCAAAAAAGTAGTCATTCAGCAAACACCCCAAGAAGATAAAAACAAAATTAATCCAAGGTGTAGAAATGAAACATTCTAGTAAATGAAGAATGTTAACACAAGAAAAGGGAAGAACAAGTGACAAGGAATTTGAGCTGCAATGGCTGAATAAGTATAGACTCAATCCAGCTGAAACCACATAAGGTTTGAAGATTTATGAGACTCGAACGTTAATATCACTGTAAACCAGCAGGTGATCTAAATACTCAAGAAGCTAATTTAAAAGGTGACAGAACCTCAATATATAAATCTCATATACTGACAACTCCAATGTAACTTATTTATGTATTAGCACTCTCAGAACAGAACAAAAAAACAGTTGGTATTTTAAAGAACAGGATGATCGTTTTCCTAGATACTAAACTTTTAAAAGATGTAGGGGGAAAAAGCTAATTCATCATGTTGAAATCTTCCACTTCAGGACATATACCTGAGTTTATGCCAGTACTAAAACCTCCTTGGTCACTTAGGAAATTACCATCTAATAAAGAAAATACAAAGTCGCCACATTTTACATCTAACAGATTCATTTTTCACGAATAAAGAGGAACTAACCAGAGACCATGAGACTCATAACTCATGTAGAAATGTAATGTCTTTGTTGTGTTCAAGCAGGATAACCAATACCATTATTAGTTTAGCAAGATCACTACATGCTCCTTATTAAGACTCTGAAATAATAAATTATATAAAGAATTTAATCACAAGAAACATAAAAACAAACTTCAGCCACAACCAAAAATTTTAAGAAAAAAAATATTAAGCACCAATAATTTTCCAGAGCCAAGTGCATAGTATGAAGTTTTTCTCTGCCAGTAAGGTGGAAACAATATTGCTTACATTATACCTGCTCTGCAAGTAACCCTAAGGGATCCTTATAAAGCTTTTTAACCTGAAGTTTTGCTTCAGTTTGAGTCTAGTCTCTGTGGATTTATTTTAAAGATCGGGTTAAATTAAATGGTGAATATTTCAAGCACAACTACAACTGCACAAATATCACACAAATCAGAAATCTCCTAACTTAAAATTCGGGTATTTTGTTCATAAAGAAATAGTAGTCAATGATTTTTACACTAGAAGATAATATTGTATCAGCAATAGAGGGTTACGATTTAAAGCTTAACTCTTCACAACATTATATATATGCAGATCTCGTAGGGAATGCAAGAATAAGAATTCTTTGGTAGATATACAATTCTTAAATATGTTATTGCATGACTTACCTCCCACTTTTCAGATGTACTATTTCCACGCTTGCCTGATTTCATCAAATACAGTCTTCCTGTACCATCAGAAAGGGTAACCCACGTGGAAGATGAGAAGTGTATTGAGGCACAAAGGCGATCATCACAAGCCGTCAAGTCTGTAGGCAGCCTGAAAACTTCTCTTGGTTTTTGTAAAGAGGTGTCCTATAAGTAAACAGTCACGCACTAAGACTTTGTGAAGTACTTCTCAGTTTCAGTAAGTATTACAGGCAAATTAAGAGTAATGTATGTCAGCAGCAATTCACCACTTTGTGTAGTTGAGCATACTTGGAGAAAAGCAGGTAATAAGCATCAAATTTCAACTCTGAGTTGGTTTCTGTTTATGAAAACATGAGTATACTATAATTGATGTTTCAGCACTCCATTTTTTTCCTTTCATTTCTACAGCACTAATTACTTTTTGCATTAAAAAGGGTTTTTCCTTTCAATTACCATAGCATTCCCACATAATTAATCACTTCAAATAACTCCAGTCCCAGTAAAAATTTGAAGATTTTAAAAGAAAGGAAAGCTACAGAATGATACTCAAAATAGTTCCAAAAAACTCATTTCTAAATTAAAAAAAATTTTAGTCTAGTCTCTTACACAACTGGTATACTCAAGCTGAGATATATATTTTCTTGGATTTCACAGAGTAGTAATTTTCTTCAGTAAGTTACACAAGTAACAACTGTGATTAGCTAGCAAAGAAATGCTGCACTATTTCATAACATGTTTGCATGTAATTTTTCCTCCACATTATAATACACATCAAGATAAATTTATTCAGCATACTGTATCCTTGGCACTCTGCAATCTTATGTTTTCTGTCAAACTACAAGAATAGATGGTTTCTGAGCATGAACAAAGTGCACAGATGATATAATTCTCCTGTGAAGAATTTTACACTAAATTTTACACAAAGAAAGCCACCAAAAAAGGAAAAATCCAGTATTTCCTGCTGTATAAACTTTACATAAAATCAGCATGAATAATAGAGAAAAATTTATGTTACATTACCCATTTCATCTATATTTCTAATAATTGTTCTCAGAAGTCCTGCTTTAATTCTGTTTTGCGTTCTTCATTTCATGCTAATCCTAATAGAAGAAACTGCTTTTGTGCTGTAAATTGGACTTAAAACTGTTGTTATGTACTAAAGGCATGTCTTCCAGGATATCTTTTAGTGATTATTCTTTATCTTGTGCCCTCATGCTCACATACAGCCTTTTCTTTGTTGAATAAGGCTTTGTAACTCTGCTCATTTTTTAGCTTGGAGAATGTCAGCAACACTGCTGCCTCCTTTGAACTACCATTTTCCTCCCTTTTGTAAGCTGAAATAAGGTCTGAATATCCAAGAGGCTTACTAGGAAAAAAAAAAAGCCAAATCCAAAAAACCCCACCTGACCAAATAATTACAATTTGAAAAGAACTTGGCACTAGAATTTAAAAAAGTCAGAACATGCTTTATCAGCAATACAGCTTGATCACTTACTTACAAAGTAGGTAAGGCTGCAGTATTAAGAGCACAAACAAAATATTCTCACAGAAAAACATAAGAGGCAGCAACATTGATCATGTCTCTATAACCTTTCAAATAACCAAAATAGAACTTAATTGATTGAATTTTTCAACTGAACTCAGGAGCTACTACGTAAAATGGGCTGGAAATCTGCTACAAGTGGGGTCCCCCAGGGACTGACACCAGGCAGGCCCTACACTGTTCAACATCTTCATAAATTACTTGGATTATGAGGTTGAAAGCACCTTCACATTTGACATTAAATGGGGTGATGAGGTAGACTTGTCAGAAGGGGGAGTCACTTTGTAGATTCAGATGCATCACTATGCACCTTGAACTATTCCACTGATTTACAAACACATTCTGAGGAAAGAATGGTTTTACAAAAAAATCAAAATACATAAGCATTTGACATACTGCTCTGAGAAAAACGTCCACACCCAGTATTCTGAGTAACAAAGAAACAAATATTTAAAACCCTGGTGCAGAAGTCTAAATCATTTTTATGTTCTTCACTTTATCTGCTTCCTTATTCTGCCTTGTTTCAAACAGAATTCCCATGTTGTTTCTGGTGCCACTAACAGTTGTTCTGAATTGAAGTTGACTGAAAGTTATGGAAATAGTATAGCTAATATAGAATAGCTAATTCTTACTGGAACTCAGAAAGCTGAAAATACAGATACCATTAGGAGTTTTAATTAAGTGTGAGAAGAGTTACTGGTGCCACAATTTCTCTATTCCATTATTTGGCATAAAAAGAAACAAAGTTGTCTTTGCAAGAAGAGCTTAAGGTTGAGAAATTCAGTCCAAGAATTTAACTGCTGAAGAAGAAAACTGACTGATGAAAATTTCCAGCTATATTCCACTATTATAAACATCAAACAATTAAAAAGGTCAACTAGATGCAAAAAAAACCCCAGTAAGCCACCAGAACAATCAAAAAACCAAACTCGGTCACTACACTACCCATAGGGTCTTTAAAAGTATCAACGCTGGTTTACTGAATGAAAGAAGTCCAATAGCTGTAACAGAAGAATGTCAGGTTTTATACAGTATTCACAACCAAGATACAGTAACAACTTTCTCAACAGGATATACAAAAACCCACCTGAATACTCATCCGATGACTTTAGAGGAACTGCTCATCTTGACCACTTTTCCTTTTCAATTATGATTGATTTTGAGTAAAGGTATTATCTATACTTTTTGGCTTCACAGATGCCATCTTTTTAAACACCTAGATTTGCAGGGATATTTTGTGATTTATGGATAACTAACACACTGCCACATTAGCATGAAAGTTGCAAAAGAAATAGGAGTAAAACTAGAAACAATTATGTGTTAAAAAGCTCATGTGTTCTTTCATTTTGAATTTAGGATAAGCATGTTAATCTGATCCATTTTCTGTTTTACAGAAGATTGACATTAATTTTAATTGTGGCCATTGCTAACTAGTAAGATGTACTTGGCTGAAAATAATGTTATTCATAACATATGTTTGACTAATATATGGTCAGGCACATTTGTAATGAGACACCTTGGTGATGTTTCTGAATACACATCCCTTTTTATACATGTGCAAATATGTTTATTTCACAAGCTGGTGGAACTGAAATTCATGACAGGATATTTACCAATTGCCATTTTTTGAAGATGCCAACAGACCCAACAGTCTTAAGAAATAATATTTATTATTCCAAATTGCTGTACATAACAGTACAAATTACTGCCTGTTGCAAAATCCTTTATCTAGCTTATCTGCTAAGAAAGAAATTTAGACAATTTAGTGCCTTCCCAAGAAAAGGAATGTATTTGGTGTCTGTTGTACTGGCAGCAGGTAACTGCAGGGCTGGCTTCTGAGGGGAGTGAGGCTTGGGCTGCTCATGTCACACACAAGACACTTAGAGCTGGCTGCAATGGACTTGCCACAGGGCATAGCTAAGCTCTGCGACAGAGATGGTGCTGGGGAGCACAGGCTGGTGGTGCACAGAGATTCTCCCACAGCCAGTGGTACAGCCCATGGTAAGGCAGGCCCTGCCCCTGCAGCTATTGAAGTCCAACGTAGGGCACATCTACAACTACAGCTTTAGGATTTTTCTTATCTTAGCCTTGACCCAGTAATTTCCATCCCCAGAATCTTAATCAGAGCAACCCATTTTCTCTCTGTCTAGCAAAAAACAAAAAAAAAAAATAAAAGAAAACCCACACATCACCCTATGTTTTCTTTCCTCCCACAGGGTTACAAGTCAAATGCCTTGGTAGCATGACAATGAATGCTCTCACTTCCACTCAGTCTTTTATTCCTTAATGATCAAGCGCTACAATTGCATGTACCAGAAACACAGTACCCAAAAAGCCATGTCCTTTCCCTCCAGTAGGAAGAATAGCTCTGTAATAGAAACTAATGCATCCACATATCAAAATGGCTCAAAAGACATAGAACATTAGTATAAAACCAGACAATTGTCGTGTTTTTGAGGCTTGGCCTAGCTTGCTTACATTCTATTTCAAGTTTGCCCAGGGCCAACAGCATCTTTTTGCCTCCAGCAAATGATGCCCAGAAGCTAGTAGTTCATAATGGCATACAGATTCTTCCTCTCCTTGTAACTACGACGATTGGATTTTCAAATTAACAAACAGAAAAACATCCAGTAATGTAAGGGAGAAAGAGCAAGCAACTAGCAAAGAAGTGCCTCCTCTTTTCTTCAGCTTGTCATCATACCGATCTCCTCCAGAATAGAAGATGCCACACTATTGCAATTCCAACACAACACTATTAACAAAAAGATGTCAAAAACATCACTTGAAATCCTTTCATCCTTCCTGGTGGACTGCATTTTTGCTAATCTACTTGTTTTCACACCCAACAGCTTCCACCAGATTTTTAACTTGGACCCTACTTGTCATATTTTCTACCTTATCTACCCCCATCTTTGCAAATTCATTTAAAAACATAATCTTACCAGAGTCACTGACAGATTCATAACCCTTCCAAATTGATCAACATAGTAGACATTATCCTGGTACCAGGAATCAAGGTGAAGGTAATTATACATGCCAAAAGCACGCATATGGTCAAGGGTATATTGATCATCACGAAGATTCACTTCTGCTACAGCTGGGGGAGAAAAAACAAAAACAAGAGTATTTTAACAGTTATGTATTTAGAATAATTTCAAGTTCAAACAATAATTTAAAAATAATTCTCTCATCCTTAGTCCATAAGTCTGTTTTAAGAAAAATACATTTTATATACATTTTTTAAAATGCCACCATAAACTTGGAAAGCAGGTCATCCATCCTGAAGGCCACTGCGCTCATTTGCTGTGATCATGCAATTACTATCTCATTTGCTGTGATCATGCAATTACTATAACCATTTATTGTGGTGGGTTGACCCTGGCTGGACAACACGTGCCCACCAAAGCTGCTCTATCATTCCCCTCCCCAGCTGGACAGGGGAAACAAAATGTAAGGAAAGGCTTGTGGGTTAAGATATGGACAGGGAGAGGTCACTCAGCAATTATCATCACAGGCAAAACAGATTAAACATGGGTAAAACAGTTTAATTTATTGCCATTCAAATAAAATAGGCTAATGAAAAATAGAATCAAAATGTAAAACACCTTCCCCCCACCCCTACCTTCCTCCTAGGATTAATTTTACTCCAGATTTCCTCTACCTCTGCCCGGCCTGAGCAGCGCACAGGGATGGTGAATGGGGGTTGCAGTCAGTTCATCATACTGTTTTTGGCACTCCTTCCTCCTCAGAGGGAAGACTCCGCACATTCTTTACCTGCCCCTGGATGGAGTTCCCTCCCTGTAGTTCTTCACAAACTGCTCTAGTGTGAGTCCTTCATATGAGGTGCAGTCCTTCAGGAACAAACTGCTCCAGTGTGAGTCTCCCACGAGGTCATAAGTCCTGACAGTAAGCCTGCTCTAGCATGGACTCCTCACTCTCCAAAAGTTCCCAGGTCCTGTCAGGAGCCTGCTCCAGTATGGGCTTCCCACAGAGTCTCAGCCTCCTTTGGGCATTCACCTGCTCCTGCATGGGGTCCTACATGCATGGGCAGAGCCTGCCTCATCATGGGCTGTACCACAGGCTGCAAGGGAGCCTCTGCTCCAGATCCTGTAAGACCTCCTCCCCCTCCTTCACTGACCTTGGTGTCTCCAGTTATTTCTTTCACATATTCTCATTCCTGACTGTTATTGCTGATTGTGTAGAGTTTTTCCCCCTTCTTAAATTATGTCAAATCACAGAGGCACTACTGCCATCACTGATGGGCTTGGCATTGGCCAGCGGCAGGTTCATCATTGAGCCAACTGGCATTGGCTCTTATCAGACACAGATGAAGCTTCTAGCAGCTTTTCACAGCAGTCACCCCACCTACTACCAAAACCTGGCCATTCAAACCCAGTGTATCAATGTTGTCTCTTCTCAACATGTACTGAGATTCAATTTATCAACAGCTCTCACAAGACAAAACACACCTTGAAGTTTGCTTGGGAAGAATGCAAATAATTCCAGATATGTTCACGGTACTACAGTATGGGGAAAAAAATCTGCTCTATGGTAACTCCAAGAAAACAATAGACAAAAGAAATATCCCAGCTAACTACATGGATTTCATAGACTTAAATTCTGAACCAAGCTATCAACACTTGAAAGGCAAAACACTAAAAGAGTCTCTAAAAGAGAACATGATCACTACTGAAAAAAGCCCTATATTCCTAACACTCCCACTGAATTTGAAATATTGAAAAATATCCAAGATACCATCAAAATTTCACACTAAGCTTTTTCTAAATGAAAGAGACTGCAAACTATGGGATTTCACTATAACATTCAAGCCAAGAAGCATGCTACCTATGTTAACAAGAGGCCAGAGATGAAGTACATTTTATTTTATTCTTCTTTGTTTAGATCATAGAATCACAGAATGGTACAGGTTGGAAGGGATCTCTAAAGATCATCTAGTCCAACCCACTCTGCTAAAGCAGGCCCACGTAGATCAGGTCACACATGAACGTGTCCAGATGGGTTTTGAAGACCTCCAGAGAAGGAGACTCCACAATCTACCCGGACAGCTTGTGCCAGGGCTCCCTCACCCTCACAGTAAAGCAGCACTTCCTTAAGTGGAACAACTTCTATTCCAGCTTTTGTTCATTACCCCTTGTCCTATCACTGGACACTAAAGAAAAAAGTGTTGCCCCATCCTCTTCACAAAGACCTTTCAAATACTTATTAGTGTTAATGAGTTCTCCCCTCAGTCTACTCTAGGCTGAACAGCTCCAGTTCCAGCGGCCTTTCCTCCTAAGAAAGATGCTCCATTCCCTTGATCACCTTTGTAGCATCCAGCTGGACTCTCTCCAGAAGTTCTCTGTCCCTCTTGAGCTCAGTAGCTCAGAACTGGACACAGTACTCCAGATGAGATCTTGATAGGGCTGAGAAGAGGGGGAGCAGAACCTCCCTCGACCTGCTGACCACACTCTTCTTGATGCATCTCAGGATGCCATTAGCCTTCTTGGCCATGAGGCCACATTGCTGGCTCATGTTTAGTCTGTTCTCAACCAGGACTCCCAGGTCTCTCTCTGCAGAGCTGCTCTCCAATAGGTCAAACCCCAGCCTGCATGGGGTTGTTCCTCCCCAGATTCAGGGCTCTGCACTTGTCCTTGTTGAACCTCATGAGGTTTCTCTCTGCCCAACTCTCAAGCTGGTCAAAAATGATGGAGAGTGGCTTAGCAATCACATCAGCCAGCTCCCTCAGCACTCATGGGTGTATCCCATCAGGTTCCATAGGTTTGTGGGTGTCCAGCTCGCCCAACAGGTCTCTAAACTCATCCACCAAGGGAAAGTCTCCTGTTCTCCAGAATATCATACTAATCCTCCAGGAACAAGGCTTCCTGAGGGCTGGCTTTGGCAGTTAACACTGAAGCAAAGAAGGCATTCAGTATTTCTGCCTTCTCTGAATCCTGTGTCACCAGAACACACTCTTCCTTTTGCTGCTGATGTATTTGAAAAAGTCCTTCTTGTTTTCCCTTACTTCCTTCACCAGGTTGAGTTCCAAAAGTGCTTTGGCCTTCCTGGTTTTGCCCCTGCATACTCTGGCAATGTTCCTATATTCTTCCCAAGCAACCCGGTCCTTTTTCCACCTTACACAGATTTCATTCTTCTCCTTAAGTAGTGCCAGTAGGTTCTTTTATCTACCATGTAGGCCTCTTGCTTCCTTTTCCTGATTTTCTACTTGTGGTGAGACACTGATCTTAGGCTTGGAGAAAGTGGCACATAAGATCAATCAGCTTTCTTGGGCACTTCTACCATATAGAATCCTGTCCCATTAGACTCTTCCAAACAGGTCTTTGAAGAGGTCAAAGTCACAATTCAGCTTGGTGTCCTGTTTCTTCCACTGAGGATCTTGAACTTCACCGAAATCTCAAGGTCACTGCAACCAAGGCTGCCTCCAACCTTCACATCCCCAACCAGACCCTCTTTATGATGATTCTAGACTCTGGAGATTTAAGATTTCTGTGGACCTCTCCTCATTGACCCCCTCCTTACTTAGTTACCATGTTTCATAAATGCATTATTTGGACTATGAGTTATGAATGGTGAGATAATTCCAAGCAACGGGTTTAAAGTATGAATAGTGCCAGTGTCACTTATCTGTTGTGCAGATACCTTTGAGTGGGAGGCTGTGAAATCAGTATGAGAAACAGTCAAGGGAGGAAGCAAGATAGTTGTATTTTGGGCATAAATTGTGGGACAGAGCAGATAAGTATCTTCTAAACAGTTTCAGCAAAGTCACAGTGCCCAGAATGAGACCTTTGCTTCATTAACTGAGAAATCAATATTGCAACTAACACCTCTTTAGCACTCCTAAGTAAGGTAATGAGTTAAAAGAAGTCCATGCTAAATACATATTGACTACATTCCTCAACTCTCAATCCAAATTGTGCCAAATGGCACCCTGTATCACATTAGGGTAACAGGCTCCTAATTTATCTTCTGAAATGTAGATGAGGTGTGTTCCTTTGTGACTTAGTGTGTGCATTAGAAGGAGCAATCCCTCATGTAGATGGTGCCAAATAAAGGAACATCCACTTTCTAACAATGAATAGTCTTAGAGAGTCTCTTCCAAATTGGTTTTCGGTAACACCTACAGTCATTCACTTGAGCAAGATTTATCCCAACAGAAGAACTCTCCTCAGCTACTAGTAATCAGAACTGCAGTTATCTTTCTAAGACTAATCAAGTTTTTATTTGAACTAGCTGAAGCTTTTTCTTCCTATTCTACAGGAAGAAAATTCTATATAGAGATCAAGCAGCTGCAGTTCCAACATCTCAAAATATAGAGAATCCTCAAGTTTCTGCAAGTCTTTGCAGAAGTCTAGCCCATCATTCTGCAAAGTCTCAGACTAATTGAAACTCCAGTTTACTCTCCAATACAGCCATGCCAGAATCCTTACCTTCCCTGCAGGAAGTTTCTCTCGAACTTCATGTAAGCAGCAAAATCTTTCAGAAAGTTGTAAGTAAACTGTCAGTCCATGATGAATACCCTTCAAATACAGAGTATGGGGAAGGCAAGGCTAATCCTCCTCATAGCAATACTTATTTTAGTTCCTGCTTTTCCAGCTTCCACTTTCTTTTTTCCACAGAGCAAAGCTATTTCCAGTATCTTACTTTCATCCACCCCCGTAACAGGGACCATTCTCAACTCTATGCAGCAATCCTCATCTTGCATTTTTTACACCCTTCTTTAACATCTACTTAAAAATCTACTGAAGAAGCAACAGTTTATTCTACACTGTCAGAACAACAATGACTGAAAACAGTAGTTCATTTTGCAGCGCAATCAGTGTCACCACAGAGCTATCACAACATCACCAATCAGACAGTCACTATGTGGCTTAGAACTGACCCAATTAGACATACTGGCTATTAACATAAAAGTGACTATAGGAAACTCTGCAAGATTATACTGTCTGATTAGTAAAATATCCAGTCATACCATACAAAATGCTTGCAAAATGACAGTATCATTAGTAATTAGGTCTCCTAGTCACTGTTGATATTTGCAAACCAACAGCATTAATTCCACTTGGCTCATTATTCATGTTTACCACACAAGAGCGATTTCCATACCTCTGTAATTAATAAATTACTGTTCCCCAAGCCATGGCCCTTCAAAAAAAGATAGAATATCAACAAAGAAGTGAGAAGAAAGTACACCTGTCATAAAAAGAAAGACTGCTACTCATTCCAATTTCTACTTTAACTAATTAGAATACTTTACAGTAAATTACACTGTAAAAGAAATTAGAAAAGCTGTGCTGTGAAAATGTGTTTTGAAGTTCTTTGTATAATCAGGTTTTATCACAGAGATATTTTTCCCAACACGACAAGAGATGATGTGAATATTCTGTAAACAATTACAGACAAACCCAAATACAATCCAGGATAATTATTATCAGTGAGACCACGTACATGTCATCTACTTACTGTATAGCTACATTAACTGATCTTCTTAAATCAGAATATACATGCATAAAACCTAAGATTGTCTTATTTTGTAATGCTTCCTTTCTTCTCTTCTCTCCATCACCTTGCTACCATCAGAATTGTAGCTAAAACACAAATAGTGAAAGCAATCAAAACGTTTCCCAAAGCAAGTGTATAATCTTCCAATAAAATTCTTGGAACTACATACTATTGATTAGCTGACTGTAAGGTGATAAGCTTTATAAAAGCTGGAAGAACATGAATAAATTCTCTGTCCTTCACTTTTTCAGACTGTAGTCTGGACAAGCACTGAAAAATAAGGTGTCATGAACAGGAGATCCAAAACCCTTGCACAATTTCAATATGTAATTACTTCTTCATAATCAGAAGCCAGAAACTATACAATGTGTAGGTGATTTTAAACCAGGAAACCAAGCAAATGTCTACTGTACTATCATGAAACATTTCAAATAAGGTTATCAACTGCTTGCAGAATATATCCTGTATATATATAGCCCTCTTCCAAGAAGTAATCAGAAACACAATTCCATACTTGATTAATTGAAACCCATTCTGTGATCAAGTGAAATCTGTGCACAAATGTCATCTGCTATCACATACCATGTGCTCAGATAGTTTATAGCAGATTTTACATTAGGATGAAGTTCATTCCTTCCTTTCTACAGTCTTCCAGGTTAAAGTTTTCTTGATGGTCCTTGGAAAAATGCAGAGAAAAGCAATCAAGTTGAGTGCAAAAAAATTACAAAAGAGAGAAGAAATGAAGACTTTTAATAAAGTAAATTGAGAAAAAAAGGAAGTTAATATAAAGGGAAAAAGAAGCAGCACTTCAACCAGATCATCTTATTCAGTCACATAGTTACATAGTTTTGCATAGTTTTTTGCTTGGTTGGAATTTTTTTTCTGATATTTTGTTGTTCAGGTTTTTTAGGGGGTTTTTTGACTTTTTTTTTTTTTTTTTAAGAGTACACCTAATTCACTAGCTTCAGCTCTTCAGGTTCAATTAACAAGCAGCATAATGACGTGTTCTTCAAGTTTCTGATAAATAAAGCTGCACTACTAAAATCCATAAACTCATACTCTGTCATGCCAGAAAAGAGAGCAAATATACAGAATGTACAAATTAACTCTCTCATCTTTAAATACTGTTTTCCAACAGCCCTAGTTAGGTGGGATATTTCAGACTAGCATAAAGAAAATCACACAGCTTTTCTAGAATTGCATTTATCTCCAGCTTCATACTTAAAAAAAGGAATTTGATTCAAAAAAGTTAAAAAATAATTACAGAAAGATTTTTCATTCACTCTTTTTTATTTAAAAGCAAAAAGCATTAAATACAAAGCAACTCATAAAAATCAACAGGAGTAAGACATTCCTAACTTAACTGGACCTTATTGTAATTATCCTGCACTGCAGGGGAAAAAAAATCCTCTGAATAAAGAACATCATCAACTGAAATCTTACACTTGCCATCAAACACTTTAAAGAACTAGGTGAAAACAAAACAACAAAACAAAAAAAAAGTAGAAAAGGTTAGATCCCCCCTACTCAATTTTTAGATGTTTTACTGAATACATCAAAGCAACTTTACAATGCTGGAAAATATTCAAAATAATTCTATCAACATCTTATTTTGCAGTATGGAACGTTACATGCTTGTATGCCATATTTTGCTTTGCAATGCCACCCAGTGGAAGCAACTTAGTATTTCATATACACTTATCTACTAGTGACAGAGATTAATTTATTTTCTATTATCAGCACTGAAAGATCCTTCTAACCCTGCATTAATGCTTTTTTAAATGAACAAATATATTTTTGTTGTTAATGGTAGCATTACCTCATTGCTACTGTTGAGTAAAAGTACAAGGCTTGTTTATTCCACTGCAGTATGTTCATAAGCTAAACACAATAATGTAGTTTAATAAAGATATAGTTTGCTGAAAACAAGCACAGACTGACAGATAACATCTCACGAAGTATTTTTGCCTGATCAAATTACATATACAAGTGTGAAAAGTAAACGGGAACTATCATGCACTAAATAGAATGATACAAAAATTAGCAAGGTATTTGTGAAAGTACCACTGTAACAATGCCTTGATTTATAAGCTGACTTGTGTTAGCTGTGAAAATTACTTTCTTTAACAACAGTTCTGAGACCGACTTGCCTTAATATTATCTTTTTATTTCTCAAGAAATTAAGCTGCAACACAAGAACAGATATACATGTGTCTGAGACCTAAATCTCGATTTATAAACTACAGCTGTGTCTGAAAGATGTGGCTCAGTTTCTTAATATTTCCCATTCATTCCTTTAGAGATTGTTTTCTAGACTTAGTTTTTCATATGGAAATAGAACATCCAAATCTCTATAAATGTTTGGAACCTATCAGTGTTTTTAACACATTTTCCATGTAGCATTACTAAAGTACAGTGAATAACTAGTTTTCACTGAAGTACAGACTAATTTAAACAAATTGAAAACAGAGCAGCCATTTCCTACCATTAATTAAAAAAAAAAAAAACAACAAAAAACCTAAATGCATGTGATCAAAGCAAAGCATTCTCTGCATATTCTCTTGGGAACAGGAGTCACCTGTTAGAGTGAATGTTTGCTACTACCTTTCAGTTGCTATTGTATCAGCTACATTGTATATGTAGTGGTTCTGCCAAATAGACAAGACAAAGAGGAAAGGCATGAAGGATATCCATATTTGAATAAATTCTAAGCCTCTGCTAAAAAACAAACAAACAAACAAACAAAATCACATTATATTCCTTGGATTGGCCCCACAACCACTGCTTTGGACTCTGCTGAGATCAGATCAGGGCAGAAGAGATAAAATAAACAAGATCCTCTATTCTCCCTCCCAAAGGTTCAGTGATCTAAAAGAAAGGCATTACAAAGCTCAATAAAAGGGAAACATTTGAAAATAAGTTCTGGAAATAACCTAAGGAAAATAGGGAGAAAAACAGACAAAATTTAAGATGAAGAGTTGTTAACTAAAGGTACAAATGGCATGGGATTTGTTACTAAAGAAAAATATGTTACTGGGACGAGATATAGGAGAACAGAACTGTGAAAGTTTAGATTAACTAGGACAGAATGGGTAAAAATAAGGAAATAAACCAATTTGCAAATCAGAGTATTTAAAAGGGAATGTAAGATATCAGCATCTCATCATTCCTCTTCATTGTCACTAGATACTTAACAAATTCACTAGAAAATTTCCCTCTACCACAAATCAAATAAATAAATAAATAGATGCATGTTTAAAATTTCTTTCTGCTTCAGCTGCACATATGCCCCACAATACCATGTGCTGCTATTCACCTGCTCCAGTAGTGGAAGCCTGCATATATTCTATGTGTCAGGGGTTTTTTTGTCATTTAATTTTATAGCTAGCAGTGACATTCATAAAAATGGCTAAATATAAAAACATAGATAAAATACATTGGCCAAGATGATTAACAAGCTAATGCTCAAGATATACATTTGCAATAACACTGCATAAACACTTCACCAATAGCTAGCTCAGTTCTACTTAAGAATGAGCATCTATCTCTACTTATTGGTACATATTTCAAGAACCCTAAATCTTGCACATTCATCTTACTGCCATGAAATTTGGGATGCCATACAGGTAGAACTCTAAATCCCTAATTCACTCCTGGAAAACAAACAAAAAACTCAACAGTCTTTTTACATCAATCTTCCAGATTCTACTACCACATTTCTGCACACAGCTGTGAATAAAGTAATAAATTAGTCATGCTGACAGTACTCCTAAAAGTATGACATTTTCTGCAGCTATTGTACTTCAATCATTCCCACTTTGAGGGAATAAAATGAAAATCTTCACTTAGTGACAGACAACTTAACTCAGAAACTACAAAATTTCTCATCATGTTCCTGAAACTTTTTAATCTGCTCACAAATGTGCTGGAAAGAAGTCCCTTCTCATACAGTATTAATTTCTTCTTACATGCATTAATTTGAAACATTCGCAGCCATAGTCTCTAAAACTCAGCCCTTGATGCCTGTACAACATAGAAGTCAAGCTATGGAAGGATGTCCTCAGTATAACCAGGAAATAGAGAGTTCAGGTGCAGAACATCTCTGTACTGTGAGAAAACTACCTTGAAATAAACAGAAGAAAATCAGCAAGTAGAGAGAGACAGCTGTATGACTAAAGAACAGGCTGAAATATGGACAAATAAAACATTTAGAAGTCACACATAGCTTTCCATTCTCCAGAGGACAATAACTATCTCTCTATATATATACACACACATACACACAGAGAGAGTTGAATAAGTGATTTGGTTTTAATGATTTAGTAGGACAACTAAATATGCTAGACTGAAATGAGTCAGGGTCTTTGTTCTACAGGAAGTGGAGAAAGAAAAGCATAGACACACATACCAATGTCCTATCACACAAGTTACTGTAACTGTTATGTAGACTGTTATGTGGACAAAAACTGGCTAGATCCATCTCCCCACTGGTAACTCCATCATTCAAAAATGTTAATGAAAATATGTAATGCTCATCTATTTAGAACAGTTGCACCACTGACTATACAAGAACCACACCACCAGTTTGACCACAGCCAGAACATCAAGTAAGGGGTAAATTAAGAGACTGTATCTACACTATGTTGTTGCCACCTTTGACACAGCTGTAGTACACTCCTAATACACGTACAGACACTTATATTTGGACAGTCTTTTGAAAGGTTACACATAAATCAGTCTTATAATAAAAATGTCAAAACACGTAACAAAAAATGTCACTCATTAAATTTACCATTCCTATCACAGATACACATACAGTATCATCTCAGTCCCATTCATTTGTCCTTGAATACACTCCTCACAAACAACTTCCACCTCAGTGCTGACAATTCACCATGATAAACATAGCTTTATGATCCTCCATGAATCAGCCCTTTAATGGACCAGCACCTCAAACATTACTAATGATCAGCAGAAAAAACAGAACATAGAATGCATAGCCTGAAGAGCCACCTCTGAACTTCGAGCAGAATATGAAAGAAAACCAGCAAATTTTCTGAAGTATGCTCTTCCCATGTGTGCTCTGAGTTACCTCAGTTGGTCATCTGACCTTACCAGATGAACACAAACCAAGACCAGGTTTAAGCACGTTGACTTTCTTACCCTTTCGGAAACTAAGTTCAATCTCACAGGGACAAACAGTGATTTGACAACAGTTAAGAGACCTTGGTCCACCACCAAAGACACAAGAGACTGGGGAATGACGGGGGCGGGGGAGTGAGGTTGGGGAATGACAACACTGGAGCCAGATGTTGGAGAATGACAACATTGAAGACAGTTACGAGAAAAATCGAGAGCAAATACTGAGTCTCAAACGCTCGGCGTTTACGAGAGACAGGAGCGCAGGCCTCCCGGTAATGCGCGCCAGGCTTCCCCCAGCTCAGAGTACGCTTGCACCGAGGCCAGCTGGGCCGGGCCAGGCCGTGGGGCACCATATGGGGACAGTAGGAAGCACAGAGGGATTCGGCACCCCCCATGGTTAGCCAAGGGGGTGTCCGGGCCGCACTGCAGAGGTTCCGCGGCCCCGCACCCCCGCGCCGCCCCCGCCGTCAGACCCAACCCCGCTCCTCACCTGTGTCGAGCCCCAGCTGGTAGCAGGCCAGCGGCTCCAAGGACAGCTTGTAGCCCTCGAACCTGGCGTCCAGGAGCAAGCGCTTGACCTGCAGGGAGCAGTGTGCGACGCCCGCCATGCTGCGGCGCCAGGCAAAACTTCGGCTACAGGCGGCAACTCGGCAGCAACTGAGCGGCCCTCAGGCGACGCGCGGCAGTGGCCGCGGAGCGCCACGGGAAAGGCCGCGCGGGCAGCGGGGCTTGCTGGGAGTCGTAGTCCGGGCGCGAAGGCCTCCGAGGGCCCAGTGCACGCCGGGAGTCACAGTCGCCGAGCTGTGGCGGCACGGCACCACACTACGTTTCCCGCCGACGCCCGCGAAGGGCGAGCAGGGCTCGGGGCGGGGTCTACGTCTGGGAGGCGGCTCCACGGCGCCGTGGCGGGGTGAGGCGGGCGTGCCTGGGCTGCGGCCCCGGTTTGGGTCTTGGCTTTTCCCTTTCCCTGAGCACTTGTGCCGGCTGCAGCGGGGGAGCGCCGGGTGCGCCGGGCGGGAGCGGTGTCTGGGCCAGGCGGGAGGGCCGCGCTGTGGGGAGGCCGCGCCCGCGCAGGGGCCCGCTTAGCTGGTGATGCCGTAGCGCCGGGGCAGCTGGGGGAGGCAATGAGCCCCGCTGGCTAACGAATGTGCTGTGGGCCTGTGCGGCCCTCGAGGTGGTCATGTACCAAAGCTCCGGTCGTGAAATGCGGGGCTGTGTGAAGGGACGTGGCGCTGCATGTGATTCTGTGCAAGTGATTGTGCATCGTGTTGTGTTAGTGATCCTAGTGCTTGTTCAAACTCTTTTCTGCTCCATGTAGGTTTGTGAAAAAACTTGATTTCCAAAATGAATAAAGATGCTCAGATGAGAGCAAGCATTAACCAAAAGCTGATAGAAACAGGAGAGCGAGAACGGTAAGTGAGCTTCCTCTTCCATGCCTGTAAGAGGCTTTAAAATATTATCAAGCATGACCTACACCTAGAAGTAAAGATTAAGTAAACAACTCTACTATGTCTTCAAATGCCTCTGTGAAAGTCTCATGTAAAGCTATATATTAAAAAAAAAACCCAAAACATATTGTTGCGTTTTGAACAGTATTTTGTGTTAGAAACATCTTGGTAGATATAAAAATCACAGTTAAATACTGTTTATTGAAATTAAACCTTGTTATTTCATGATAAAAAGAATGAGTTCTTATCACTTCTCTTTTACGGAAAGAAATATACAGTAGAACAGCCAAAACAGCACTTGTGCAAGATGTAATGTTACAGCTGGTTTTTGGTATTTTGTTGTCTCTTTGGTCTGTTCTATTCGTATTGTATTTACATATCATTAGCGTGCTTAGGACATTTCTCTTCACATCATTTTACTATATTTGTAGCACTGTGCACCAAAAGCTCTATTCCCTTCATTTTTCAAGGCCTGTATGCAAAGGAATCTTCTTCCTAGGTCATCGCGTAGCCTGGTTTACCTAGTTAGCCATTTGTAGACTGACATGGTGTCTATGCTCTACATCTTCCTTTGGAGATTGCATAGAGCTTTACCAGAGCAAGGATTTTCTTTAAATGGTGTTGGGACCTATTTTATTCCAATTTAAGAGTCTGACGAAATGTCAAAGGCTTTGTTACAAACAGACTTTATCATACCACTCTGATTTCCTGATTAAAAAATATCCAGTAGTGAATTTCACTTGCCTTGTTACTCTGCTTTTTGTTTATCTGCCCTCTACATAATTTACCAAGTAAAAGGGTTTAGACCTACACAGTTCAGCCTCTTGCTTCAATCCTTTCATTCATAAAACCAAAACTTTGCTAGGGTTGTTTAGGAACGTACAAGATAAGTAAGCTGGATAGCTGATGGACTAAAAGATAGAGATATTAAAGCTTATTTTATATCTTAATTTCATTTTCTCTTTTGTGGATTTTCAGTGCTAATTTTTACTTTTTTAGCTAGGTTTCAATATTCTCTTTTGATATACAGAGTAGATATATAATTGCAGCAGATTTGTGTGTGTATTTGTTTAATGTCTGAATCCTTGTTCTTATGCTTGTACAGAATTCTTTCAGAAAGGAGGAGATAAGAGGCCTGGTTTCAAGCAAAATATTTTAACTTTGAAAGTTAGCATACATTTGCTAACTGAGTAGATGGGAAGTTCAAGTGATTCAAGGGCTTCTGCATCTTTTCTGTGGCTGCAGCATCAAAACTGCCTGAAGAAATACTTTGAATTAGCTCCTAAGCCATCATAGTCTAACATAGTAAACCGAAACTGGTTCTCGTTTGGGTTGGGATTCACATTCTGTTAAGCCATTTCTGCCACTGGCCTGGGAGTTCTGCTATGAGTAGTAGTTGGACGCTTAACTTTCAGACTGAAGCATGTTTAAGCTGTAGGGCACATTTGCTGTTCCTAACAAATTTACATATTTCCTTAACAGCCTTAAAGAGTTGCTGAGAGCCAAATTAATCGAATGCGGCTGGAAGGATCAGCTGAAGGCACATTGCAAAGGTAACTGGTCAAATAACTCTTTGTAAGCAACTGAAGTTCTGGCCAAATAGAAGTCCCAGAAGAAGGTTTTATTGCCTAACAGTCAATTTAAATGAGACTTGGGCAAGACGAAATTTCCCCAGCAATTGGTTTTACATGCAAGAAAGCATCTTGCCGTCTTGGCAAAAAAATCTTGAAACTTCTCTGATCTAAATTTTCCTAAGCTTCTGAGAAAAGTATTAGAATTGACTCCCTAAATATTGACCATAATACAGCTTTGTGTTTGGTTGTGGTTGCTTTTGTTGGTTTTAGGGGGCAGGGTTTGGGCCTTTTTGGTGGCTTGTTCTAGGGCTTCTTGTCATTGTGGATTATGGCCAATAATTGAGCAATCCATGGTTAATCTCTACAGGGAATTCAGCCAAGAAAAACAGTTTACAAATAGTTCTTGTGATGTCAGTTCAGAGAACATATTTAGTTTCTTCGGGACAATCGATTCTGTCTGCTGCCATATAGTTAATGTGCATGTTTAGACAAAGTATTTTAGGTTTATGCTACTGAACTGAGGTTTCACTTCTGCATTTTTCAGTAATCTTCAAGGCACCATAAGCAGACAATTGTTTAAATACTGCTATATATTAATCATAGAGTGCTTCTTACTCGTAGCTTTTATTTTGCTGTAGAGGTCTACCTTTCAGATACGCTTTGTTACTTTGCTGAAATAGAGAGGTATTGCTTAGAGCAGTTAAGAGTAGTGAAGTATTTACACTGTGTTCTCCCTTGTATTTTCCAAAGCCTTTTCCTATTGCATCTATTTCTCACTATTATGCAAATAACCTGTTCAAAGACATAAGTAGGCCACCTTGTGAACTACTACTACACTGAAGTAATATGCACATCCAGTAATGCTGGGACAAGCTTAAACTTTCTAACATTTGATTTTAAAATACGAACTGATGAAGATGCATCAGTAGTGACAAGTTCCCCTCCTTAAACCTAAGGTGTGAATGAGAGGCTAAATCCACTGCCCAAAGCAGTAGGCACAGAGGTAATAACCTGCTCATAGACTACCTCATATTCTCTGATGCTCTGTGCATACAGATTTTGCCTTGTAATCATTGGCACAGATTCTAATGATTGAATTAAAATACTGCTCTTGGTCTTCCCCAGATGTCATTAAAGAAAAAGGATTGGAGCATGTCACTGTTGATGATTTGGTGGCAGAAATAACTCCCAAAGGCAGAGGTAAGAAAATACAAACATGGATATGGCAATACATCAATAAACGTACATAACTTGTATTTCATTAATATTTTGAAAGCAGTATTATGAACTTGCCTGTGTTGGATTCAAGGAAAAATGATAAGAGTTTTGTTTTAACCACAAATAAAACATGTGAATTTGTATTGTGTAACAGTTAGTCAAAATGTGTAATGAGCTGCATGTGTAGACTACCTCTGTAGGTTACACTGTTTAGTCTTGAGTCCGTGATCATCTGTATAATTGTCTTAACGGTCCCAAGAAAACTGGGAGTCTGCAGCTGAGATGTTTTAAAATTCCAGTCCTTTTTGAGATGCAAACTGTGAACTAACAGCATTAGTGTAATGGGAAGCAGGAAGAGGAAAGGACTTAACATACAGAAAAATGGAATCTCTGAGGGGAGATGCTGCAGGCTTCATTATAGAGTTGGTCTTGGTCTTTGATAGACTTTGGTGTTAGTGGGAGAAATGTCATTAAACCTTAGATTAAAATAGGCCTTCAAATAACTTGCTGAAGACCCTTACTCTGAGGTCAAGGCTGAGATTGTAAACACTTTTTTTCTTCAATTTGTGAAGAAAAAAGGTGGGATAATAAAACTAATTTCTGGCAATTATATCCTGATTATTGTTGAATGATCTATTCCCTTCAACTTTCAGATTTTCATGACCACAGCTAGGCAAAAGCTACCGATAACAACAGTGTTCTCAGTAGATCTCAATTTTAGCCTATTTTAAATGGGGAAAAACAAAGATGTGCTGTATGAAAATCAAGTAGCTTCGGTCACTTTAGGTATTAACAGAATTCCAAGCACAAAGAAAGAAGTAGTTCTTGTAAAAGGTTGGTATTAGTGTATTTTCCATTTTGTCTTTTTTTATGTCTTGCTTTGTTATTTTGTTTCAGCCTTGGTACCAGACAGCGTAAAGAAAGAACTCTTGCAAAGAATAAGAACCTTCCTTGCCCAGCATGCCAGTCTTTAACTTTGACATTTGTCTGGAATACGGTGTTTCTGTCTCTGTATTATGTCAATCATGTTAGCATTAGAATGTGGTTTACATACATAAGGATGGAAAGTCATTATTTTTTGTATGATGAGTTGAAGTTTGTTTTCACTGCATCGATTTCTTAAACTTGGTGTTATTTTAATAAAAAAAATTTGTGGACTTGTGGTTCTAAGGCTCTTCATCAGGGCACTGTAATGTAGTACTACCTGTTGCAGATTTTAATCATTTTATACAGTTATGCAGACTTTCTGATCTCCGAAGAGGTGGCACAATAAGTACATTAACTAGAAGTGCAGAGGGGATAAAAAGTCCGTGGAAAATAAGTTATGACGTGCTACTGAGCATATCCTTTCTAACTGTCCTTAAGTAGCTGGACAACACAGAGCAGTTTAAGAGTACATCAAACTGTTCATGACATTCCTCTTGGTACTTCTTTATCAGAGAGTGAGTGGTTTGAAGTTTCTGACTTGTTTTGCAAATATTCACCTAGTAATTCATAAGAGATTGAATTCTTCAAACAACAACAAAAGGCAGTTTGTATCTTTCACCAGTGTTTCTCTACACTTAACCTTAGGCACTACTCTGATTCACAACTGCTCTTTTCTGGCTTTACCCATATTACTGGTAATTTTAAATTATGTGCATCTTTGGGCCTTTTGAAATTTAATACAATAATTTGCCAACATAAGTGTCTTCTGTGAATTTCAAATATGTTATCTTTTCTGGAACTGCAACAATAGCCAGGTCTATAAATAGCTACAAAAAAAAGTTGATGAGAGAATCACAAACAGTAGGCTTTGATGTGAGAACATTTAATTTTTGCCAGCTTCAGTTTGAGGTGTGTAATGGATTCTGAAGGGGAGAGGAAGCATAAGAAGAAACTGAACGAAAATAGATCCTTTTGTGACTCGGCTACTGTGAAAAAGTGACTCGCCATAAATCTTGATCCTCCTATTTATAAGAATATGCTAAACCCTGTGGCGTAGCTTGGGGCTTGCGGGCCCGGGAGGGACCCCTCACCGCTGCTCCGAGCAGCCGCCCGGGGGCGCCCGCGCCTCGGCTCTGCGGCCTCGCTCTGCAGCTCCTGACCGCCCCATTCTGTCGCCTCGGCCTCGCTCGGCAGCTCGTGGCCGCCTCTGCCGCTCTGGCCCCGCGCTGCAGTCCCGCTGCCACCTCCGCCGCAGTCTGTAGCCCCGCAGCAGCCTCCGCCCCGCGGCTCTGGGAGGAGGGAAAGCGACACAGGCGCTCCCAGACACGCGACTCCTTGCCGGTGGCGTGTGGAACTGCAGTGGCGAGATTGCCGGGGCCGAGCTGCAAGCCCTTCATCAACCGCCTAGTCCCGCTTGCTAGCTGGTGAACGGACGCGGGAGAAGAGCGCAGTGGCAGCCTAGGGTGAAGTCTGGCGCTATGCAAAAGTCCATGTGAACGGGGCAATGCACACGCCCCATGGTACAAGAGGTAACCGGTCATGAACACCTTTTGCTAAGGCAAAAAACCCAAGTTCCTGCTGAAGCTGGCACATCGAGGGAGCTGGGATCAGGCAGCTGGTGCAGCACTCAGATACTCCTCCTGAGGCCCTGTTCTCTGCTGGTTTAGATCTGCCCTCTGCCAGTTTGAGCACACTTGTGTATGCCAGTGTCTCTACACTGTTAAATAATGGTGGATTTCAGAAACAAAATCTTTCTTCCATTTAAATGTCAATACTTTTTTTAAAAAAAACTTTATTTGTATGTTAATGTTTGATGGCAGCTTCATTTGTAATTAGCATGTCCTGATTGAACTGAATGTATGTATATTTATTCCGAGTTCTTCATTGTAGACCTGATTTACCCAATGCTAACAACTGATGGAACACAGAATGTTCTTCACACTAACTAACTGAATATATGCTAGCTGAGTGGTTAATATATTGCAAGGCTGTAAAATACCTTCGGTATTCTTACTCTTGTTCTTGGAGGTCCTTGCTGATCATCTTCAATGTTTTGCACATGACTTTAAGACTCTTTGCTTGATGAATGGGCACTGTGTCATGGGCACCCAGTAATTTACTACAGAACTTCCATTTGATCTCCTTTACTGTGGTGGGAGAAGGATAGACTTAAGGTAATCATACAGTAAACTGTGGAGGGCTTTTTGTCAGATTGGAACACGACAGTCGAAGTGCAGTTGCTCTAAGTGCAGTGTAATTCTCCTCTGTAGGCAGCTCATGTTTGGCACAGAAACACTGCATAAATTTTCAGAAAGTTTTGCTGATCAATCTGAAGTCAAAGGCTTGACAAATATCTCTTTCATATGCTTCCAAAAATGAGTTGCAAAGTTCTGCCTAGGCTGGCTTCAAATGCGTGTTCACAGACCCAGAGGGAGTATTTGCCCTCCAGAGACACACTAGCCACTCCTGTATGCTCTCTGATGCAAGCGGCCCAATGCTGTATGTTCCCACAGTGGGCTCTGTTAAACACACCAGTGCAGCCTCCATTTGGTACCTAGGGACAAAAAAGTATGTTTGACATCTGAAGATCCAAAATACTAGAGTAGACTGGTCAGAGGTATTTTGATGGATCTTCCAAGAATAAGGTTACTTTTAGGGTGATACCAACAATGGGAAATGGTTTCTTGAGGAATAAATAAGAGCCTGTAGTGGCCTCATATTTTTAACTGCAACTTTTATTCTCAAATGACAGAATTGCAGAATGGTAGAGGTTGGAAGGGACCAAAAGGAACCTGCTAAAGCAGGTTCACCTTGATCAAGTTGCACAGGAACGTGTCCAGGCAGGTCTGAAAACCTCTAGAGAAGGCAACTTCAAAATCTTTTTAAGCAGCCTGTGCCAGGGCTCTGTCACTCTCACAGGAAATAAGTTTCTCCTCATGTTCAAGTGGAACTTCCTGTGTTCCAGCTCATATCCATTACCCATTGTGCTGGCACTGGGCACTACAGGAAAAACTCACCCCATTCTCTTGACAGCCATGCTTCCCCTCTCAGTCTTCTCCAGTCCCTGGTCTCACAGCTTTTCCTCGTAAGGGAGATGTTCCAGTCCATTAATAAGGCCTCACCAGTACAGGGTAGAGGGGGAGCAGAGCCTCGACCTGCTGGCCACACTCTTCTTGATGCATCCTAGAATACTGTTGGTCTTCTTGTCCACAAAGGCACAATGCTGGCTCATGTTCAGTTTATTATCAATCAGGACTCCCAGGTCTCTCTATGCAGAGCTGCTCTCCAGCAGGTCAATCCCCAGCCTGTACTGGTGCATGGGGTTGTTCCTTCCCAGATGCAGGACTCTGCACTTGTCCTTGTTGAACATCATGAGGTTCCTCTCTGCCCAACTCTCAAGCCAGTTGAGATCCCGCTGAATGGCAGCACAGCCTTCTGGGGAATCAGCCAGTTCCCCCAGTTTGGTGTCATCAGGGAACTTGCTGAGGGTACACTCTGTCCCCTCATCCAGGTTGTTGATAAAGATGTTGAATAAGACTAGTCCCAGAACTGATCCCTGTGGATCTCCACTGGCCACAGGCCTCCAACTCGATTCTGTGCCATTGATCACCACCCTCTGGGCTCTGTCATTCAGCTGGCTCTCATCCACCTCACCATCCACTCTTTCAACCCACACTTCAGGGTAGCTTTGTTTTGCAAACTGTTCTTGGCATAGTCTCAGTTTCTACTCATTTGGTTGAGCACTGAAAACAATTGGTAACATTTGGCATTCAGACAGAAAATTATTGTCCTGTTGAGGTTTTCTTCACACACTGAAAAATAAGATGATCTATACTGTTGAAGGTTACATACATATAAGCATATACAGATGGATAAATGCATTAACTACTTTTTCTTCTAAATTTCTGCATTTTCAATGTCATGAAATGCATCCTTACAAAGACAGATAGCACCCAGAACTAGATAGCCAAGAAGTGACAATTTTAGGAATAGTTCTGGATGTGCACTAATCCAAATTGTATGTGACAATGAGCTGAACAGTCCTACTGCTGCCAACAGAAAAATAGTTACGTTAGCCCCTCCCCTGATCAGGCCCTGAGGGGTCTGTAATACACAATGCACTGAAACTGGTTAGATTCTAATTTGTTTGACAATTATCTCTCCATGAATACTTCTCCACATTGACATAGTCCAGTCAAGAAAAGTTGTAAAACAGTAAACAAGAAATTCTGCTGAGGTGTCAAACTTACACTCCCGTCTTAGAAATGTAACATTTTGCCACCACTGATTTTTTCTATTGTTTGTTTTTTTCTTTTTTCCTAACCTTTTTGTCTCATTCTTCATTATTGTTTACTGCTGTAACATTTAAGTACAGACCTTTATCCCTTGGAGAACAAGTATGTCTGAAGTCTTTAAATCCATTAAAAGTCAATCAGAGCTACTAAAAAATACTGCTGCTTCTCAGTTCTTGTCTTTGGAGGGTCCTTTGGAGTGATAGCTCTGCACTACCTAGCCATATCATCATCTTTTCTTTCACATAATGTAATATGTTTAATTGTAGTGATCCTGGCACCTTGATAGTTTGGTTTGAACTTACTTAATGATTGACTTTTCACTGGAGCAATGATTAATATCCAATGTTTTTACCTGTTGGCTTTCTTTTTATTTCTAAATATTTGCAGTTGAAATCTGAATTGTGTTCTACTTGGCCTATTTTTCTCCGCTATTCAGTTTCGATAAAGAAAACAGCTGTGGCTGCAGAGCCAAATTTGTAATGACTGGGTCCCAAGATGCCGAAAAATAAATTCCTTTCTTCATAAATAATTTATACTTCACCACTGTAGTGTAATGAATAGGTTAACCAGCATTCTGCTTGGAATGAGAAAAGGCCTCATCTCACTTTACTGTGTTTCACATTTACCATACTGCTTTCCATCTGAACATAAAATGTTCAGATGCTTAGAACTAGCAAAGTGATTTAGTAGTAGGTCATTTAAAATGCTCCTCAAGAAACCCCTGCTGATTTCTGTTTGTTGGAGTTACTGGGAGAAAGGTTATCCATTCTTTCAGTCATTGATCCTGAGGTAAAGGATCAAGTTGCTGCTGATAAAATCTGCATCTGGCAGCCTGTGGGTGAGCACTGACAGGGGCAGAGCAACCTGGGTTCTCTTGTTGGCTGGCTCCCACCAACCGCCTGTGTACAAGTCAGCACAGTGCTGAATTTTTACATCTACTGCAGAGGGCAAAACCAATGCTTAATTGCCTGGAAAGCAATGACACTGGAAATGGTAGCGGAAAAACTCATTGTCTGCTTCTATGGGATCTTTGAATACATATGAACAGAGATAAGCATAACACTTAGCTTTGTGGTCTGCATTGGTGAGAATGACACCAATGAGGTACCAATCGCAATTTTGAAAGAAGGGAAAAATGGAGTACTGAAAGAGGAAAAGGAATCATTGAGGGATAGTACTGCTAGTTAAGCTTTAAAAGTCTGTCAGTGTTAGTTTGTTGAAAAGACAGCTGATAGATAAGATGGTTGTGGTGTGTTAGAACCTCCTCAGGGAGAAAATAGGGAACACGGGGCAATTTAATCTACCAAAGACATAATGAGTAAATGGAATTAGAAATCAGACAAATTGAAATTTAAAACAAGATGGTGTTTGTAAAAGTACAGCTCCTTAATTACTGGGACAAACAATGAAGAAATATGTTGGATCCTTCATTTTTCAAGGCTTTCCCAAGTATAAAATGCCTTTCTGAATAAGCTGCTTTAGTTCAGAGTTACTCAAGATTTTCTGGAAATGCAGTACTTGCCTACAAGTGTTTCCCAGAGCTGGCAGCAGCATCTCTATTTCTTCCAGACGAGAAAGGAAAACCAGAATAAATGCTTCTTGATTACTTTGCTCACTTGCAAAAGAAACACAGGCATTTCCAAAAATTAAAGGTCCAGAGCAGTTCACTGATTTGTATAAATGTCCTCTGCTTTTTAACTCCTCTGTAGTGGAAAAGCTGAGTGGCATCTTACATGATATTTTCTAATGCTTTCAAGGTGAACCTTTTAATGAAGTTTCTGTAAAGAAAAATGCTGCTTCAGCTGAACCTAAGCAGACGTTGTTAGCCTCAGTTCAGGTGTAACTGAGTGGAATGCAGTGCCCTTGGAATCTATGATGGAAGCAGCAGTAGCAGTTAAGCATTGCAAAATCTTTTTTTGTAAACTGGATGGAGAAATGCTTCTATCCAGCTCATCTGTTTGTTACCTTTTTCATGTGCATTTCATTTTGTGATAAGTGTCTGCCCAAATCATGGATCTGTTTGCTAATATTTGAGTAGTTCAGATTACATTTCAAAATACATGTTAACATATCTTTTTGCAATAAAGTGTTTCATCAAATAGCCAATGAATGGAAAAGGTTTGTTCTTCTGTTGAATAAAGATCATAGAATCATTTTGGTTGGAAAACACCTTTAAGGTCAAGTCCAACCACTAACCTAACACGGCCAAGCCCACCACTAAACCGTGTCCATCAGCACCTCATCTATGCATATTTTAACTATCTCCAGATACGGTGACTCCACCACCTCCCTGTGCAGCCTGTGCCAGGGTCTAACAAACCTTCTCAGTGAAAAAGTTCTTTCTAATCTTCAATCTAAACCTCCGCTGGCACAACTTGAGGCCATTTCCTCTTGTTCTGTCATTCATTACTTGGGAGAAGAGATTGACCTCCACCTCACTACAGCTTCCTTTCAGGTAATTCTAAAGACTAAACAACCCCAGCTCCCTCAGCTACTCCTCACAAGACTTATGCTCCAGACCCTTCACCAGCGTTGTTGCCTGGTTTTGGACATGGTCCAGCCCCTCAGTGTCTTTCTTGCAGTGAACACAAAACTGAACACAGCACTTGAGGTGTGGCCTCACCAGTGCTGAGTACAGGAGGACAATCACTCCCCTGGTCTTGTTGGCCTCGTTCTTTCTGATACAGGCCAGGATGCCATTGGCCTTCTTGGCCACCTGGGCACACTGCTGGCTCATGTTCAGCTGTTCATTAATATCCTCAGGTCCTTTTGTGCAGGACAGCTTTCCAGCCACTCAGCCCCAAGCCTGTAGCATTGCCTGGGGTTGTTGTGGCTCAAGTGCAGGACCCAGCACTTGGCCTTGTTAAATCTCACACAGTTGGCCTCAGCACATCGCTCCAGCCTGTCCACGTCCCTCTGAAGAGCCTTCCTGCCCTCAAGCAGATCTACGCACCCACTCAGCTTGGTGTCATCCAGAAACTGACTGAGGGTGCACTCAATCTCCTCATTTTGATCACTGATAAATATGTTAAAATGATCAGAAAGAGTATTATCTATACCCAGTTTCTGCCTATTGATTGCTGCAATGATAAACATGACAGCCTTGCTATCATGAGACAAATAGGAAAACCTGATAAAGAATGAAAAAAGGTATCTCAGTTCCTTGTTTCGTTTTTTTGATTGTTGTTTCCCTTAGACTCCATATATGACATTATGTGCTTACATTCAAAACTATCTGTTTTCCCCTGCCTCATCAAAACTAGGATCTACATGTCCCAACACAAACTGTACTGAGACAGTAAAGTCTATCTGAATCTGACATTGATTTTAGACAGATTTTGGGAGCTCAACACTTTCAATAGCCACTTGAGCTTGGCACACAGGGGGTTGAGTTTTGAAGTTTTTGAGCTTTTTTACTTAATTGATTTGTTTTAAAATTAGAAAAGAGAAGATTTATTATTTTTTTTTTTCTATTAAGTTATTTTCCCAACTTTAGACTACTTCTTCATTAATTGAGACAGTTAGATCTGGCAAAGGGCATGAAAAAAATAAAAGAAACTAACATTTTACCAATAGGTAGAAATTCTTTTAACAAATGGTGAAGTATGAAGAAACAAAGAACAGTTTCATGATTCTCCCTCCCTCCCTTAAAAAACCCACAAACCATAGAAAGAAAATTCTTTGCTTTTCCCCAACAAAACTTCATGCTTTTATCTTTCCATGCTATGGACTCGCTCTCCTGTTTCCCTAAATGCAAATCATACACGTGCAGACATAAGCACACAAGCATATCCATGTAGGTAACTATTTTTATAAAGGAACACGCTAGATACTCAGGTGTTTAGAGTACTTGAATTCAAATAGTAGCACTATGCCTAGGATACAGCTTCTAACTTGAACTTAGTGCATATAATTCTTTTTTTTTTCTTAATAAGAAACACAAGAAAGGCTGTGTCTGTAAGTCAAGCAAGATTACTCAATGGCTACATTCTATATGATGGAAAGGAAGATTTTCTATTTAGAAATGAAATCATAAACTAGGTCCCGTTACTGTCTCTCTAATTGGCAGTTGAGGAGTATGAGGATTATGAGGAATACAAAGCCTACATTTCCTTGCCATATTTTTTTTTCTGGCAATTCTAATACTATTTTCTAGACTAGTTTATGCACCTGTTTTATCTATTAAAATCAGTAACAACTGAGAGCCAATGTGGATCGTGATCACAGTGTAAGCACTGATACCTACATTTGCTGTCTAAAAGCTGCTCAACTGAAATCAAACTAGAGTTACAGAAGTTCTTAAGTATTGGAAGTGTAGATACATTTATTGATGCAAAGTTAAGTCTATTCACAATCCTGTCTCTTTATGGCTGGTGCTGCCCTGTTTGTTGTCTGCAGCTGAAAGTATGCAGAGGCATCCAGCTGGCACCTAAAGGAAACTGGGATCTAGGAGCTGGAACAGGACACTTTAATCCCTGAGATCCGCATCCCAAGTACACCTTATGCTTATTGAGGGGATTTACTTCCTGCCAAAGTGCAGCAGCAGGTGATGCTTTCTTTAGCATGCAGCTGAATAAAGAAGAAATTGAGATAACTTTTTTAGTGAACCTAATAGTTAAAGTCAATATCTTAAGAGCTGGTAGATTCCCTATTTGTGAAAGAGAAGGAATAGGTTGGTCACCTCCTTCCTGACGTTCTGAAATGTAATTCCTCACTTCAAATCTTCTGTCTCCTGGGAGAATGGCCTTATTGACAAGCTACAGGTCTTTCTGTGATGAGTCATGGCAGGGAGCATAACTCCAATATCTCTGTTCAGTTGTGCTACTGTGGAAAAAAAAAAAAAAGAGAGAGAAGGAAGCCTAGCATTGTAGCTTCTTGGTTAGATCAGTCACCTGGCATGGACAGGGAAAACTAGGCTCTGGTGCCTACTCCCAGCATCAATTCTGTGTATTACCCCATAACCATTAAACACAGAAACAGCCTAGGAACAAGGAGCTGATCCTGTAAGAGAGAACTCAGGATCATCTCTCCAGGAAATTTCTCAGCATCAGGCTAAAGTTACACATTCTTTTATCACCTCCAAGTTGTTTACAGCGCTGAACAAACCAACTAGCCTCCCTCAACCTGAAGTGGGTGTTCCTCTTACTGGGGCTTCTGCCCTGCAGAAGGTCCTGTCAGCTAGCCAGGCTCCATTGTGAAGGTCAGTGCCTTGCAGAGGGATGTTAAAGGAGACAGAACCCCTGAAACACTCTCAGGGAGCAACAAAAACTGTCCAGTCCAGGAGAAAGTTAAAACTCCACAGTTTGCTCTTAGCTCAGGGAGACCTAAGCAGTAACTGCTGCTCTTTGGCCTCTCTTCACCATAGCTTCCAAAAAAAATATTTTGGGTGTGTCTTTTCACAGTTTCAAATATTCTTTTTTTTTTATATATATACTTGTTAAAAGACAGCTTGTTGAATTTTTCTATAAATGCAAGATCTAGAAATTTCCTCTACAAAGCATTATCAAGCCTCAGTGTGCACAAAGGAAGGAATTTAAGGTATATTGGCAGAGGCAGCAGACAGTAGAGCTTGAGCCTGGAAGACCTTTAGAGAAAAGAGGCTTTCATGACTACTTGCCTACTTACTCAGGAAAGGAGACAGATTTTCATACATGCTAGGATACATATTTGCCTAAACTTAGGCACACTCTTTGGACAACACATTTTACCAAAAACACCTCCTCAGGAACACTAGAAAGAAATGGAAAATGTATTCAATGATGCAACTGCCCTCTCATCTAGAGTTTCAAGACAGTTAATGATGAAATTTCAAAGAACAGAATATGAATTTGTAGCAGATGTATAAAACTTAATTCAGAATTTTATTGTAAAAACCTGCATTTTTTTTGGTGGTTAAAACTATAAAAACTGATCAGAATCAAACACTTGGGGGGGGTAAAATTTCTTCTGCAAATGTAAAACTTGAGTTACTGTAGAATTCAATGGGAGGATGAGTACCCTAAGATAAAAAAGGACTGAACAGTGAGAAAGTACACAAGTAAATGAAGCACATACACCACAGGAAGGAGAGGTCCTATTGAAAGACTGTACTTTTTTTATAGACAGAATGAAGTTATTACATAGAAACATGAATGTATTAGAATGCCATCTACCCAGTGGCTGTGGAATAATCAACAATGAAGTGATGGAAATTGCTTTAGATATGATTATTTAATCCTTCAGATCTGTAAAATAAAAGTAGTAATTAAAAAAAGTAGTTCCCAAACAAACTTTATTATTTTCCTGTATGGTAGTACTACGTTTGCTGTGGCAATGAAATAGCTAAGATTTAAGAACATGTCCGTGAGAAAACTAACTGATCCAAAGGAATCCAAGTGTAAAACATGGAAGCTAAATGTTAACGTCATTTTAACAGAGTAAAGCATTTATCCCTGCAAATAGTTTTTAGAAATTGTTATATTATTCCTAATTGAAAGTTGCATAATCATGCTTTTAGGAAGACAGTTTTTCTTTATTAGCAGTCTGATAATTTCCAGTATTTTCTTCCCAGGTCTGTTGTGCATTTAGGGAGACAGTGTGGGTGAGCCACTCTGGCAGATTTATATGAAATGTGGGTGTTTATATGCGCATTTTTAAATGTTTCATTCTCACTGTGACATATTTCCTATTGAGTATATAGTCTATAATGCCAAAACATAAGTGCATTCTCAAAGGAAATGGCACTAGCTGTCTTCATAACCTGATCTCTCCCCGGATGCCATTGAGTGCAGATGAAGACTCTTCCAGTTTCAGCTTTAGACAGTAAGCTATACTCACGGGTGCTATACAAATGGTTTTCAAATGGTGCTTAAAGTTAAAACTAGCATTGCATGTATTCTCTTAATGAATGCAGGTTCTGTGGGCATAAGGGTGTCAGTCCCCACCTGAGCATCGCCGTGGGAGTGCAGCCCTTCAGCTGTGCCATGACTTGCTATGGATTCATATTGATCCAGGACTAACTCCGTGGCTTGTCCTCAGATCTGCCACTCTGGACTCTGCACTGCCCCTTACCTGTCCTGCTTATGTCTTGTCTGGTGAGGCCTCTGCTCTGCTGCCAGCCATATATATCATGATTGGCTCCTTCTCCCTTCAGTGCCTGCTTCCTGATGAAAAGTTGGGGAAATCCAGTTACAGTGTGTGTCAGAGCATGGGATGAGGGAAACGAAGATACCAATGCCTCCCCAGAAGAGCCATCCATCTCCTCACTGCCTAAACCAACAATAAACAGCAGCTGTCAGTTTAGCTCTACTAGCAAGACAGCAAGTCTTTCATGGAAGATATTTACAGAGTGCTGAACGAACTGGGTGGTATGGTTTGGAGTTGAAGGGACTTTGCAGTGCCTTTTTAGAAGCTGACAGAGCCTCCCTTTACCTCACTTACTGAGTCAGTGGAATGTAATGCAACTGGAGGTATACCGAGAGCTCTGGAAAATCATGCATTACATTTCTTCAGCTTTTCCACCTTCTCTTTTTCTGTGCCTCTGCAGTGAACAAACACACTGTATCCAGAAGCCAGTCAGTTGAGGCACACACATGCCTTTTGAAGCATCTGGGTGAACAAAGACACTGGCAACACCCACTGCCAGCTGAGGCTACATCCCGTCAAAAGTCACTGCCGCAATTTCTTTTCTTGTAGCTTCCAAATTCACAGCTCAGCATCTATCCAACCACACGCGAACACCTTTACAAGCACACCCCGATGACCAACGCTTCTTTTCTGACAGTTCCCCAGGTGACAGAGACCCGGCCCGAGCTGCCTGTGGCCGGGCGCATTGTGGGCCGCAGCAGGGGAGAAGTGTAGGAGCGAGCCAAGGCAGCTGGCAGTACAGGCCACGGGGCACGGTGCCTGCTGGCGCGGCACGGAGGCCACGTCGCCCCAGGCGAGCCCAGCCCACCCCCGGCACCTCAGCGGCCGTTGTCTCGTCGGCCCGAGAGCGAGGGGCGGGAGGCGCGGGCCCAGGCGCGGGAGGCGGTTGGCGGCGGGAGGGGAAGAGGCGCGGCCGGAAGGGGCGGGCCCGTCTCCCGGGTGACAGGAGGCCGAGATGGCGGCGCGGGAGGCGGCGGCCCAGCGGCACGCGCCTGGCTTTGAATGAGGCGCGGCGCGCGCGGGCGGAGCGTGCGGGAGCGGCCGCCTGGGCCCCGGGCGCCCCGCGCTCCCCGGAGAGCCCTTATCCCTGCGGCAGGTGAGCCAGGAGCGGTGGTGGCTGCCGCCGGCTGCTCACTTCCGCCTCGGCGCGGCTTCGCCCCGGCCTTGGTGCCGTCGCGCCGCGGGGCAGGCCCTCGCGATTGTCCCTCGAGAACGCCCCGGCCCCGCTGCCTTCCATGCTCGGGACGCCGGGGCTCAGGGCCGTTGTAGCTGCCCGCGCCTCGGCGAGCCCGCCCGGCCGTCCCTGAGAGCGTGGGGCCCACGGCAGCCCGCTGCCTCTGCCCGGCTGGTCCCAGCTTTTTCTGGGGCAGAGAGAGAGGAAATTTCACGGGCGGGGAACGACATGAAGTGAGTGCCGAGTGGATAGGCAGCGCCTGGGCGCTGGGAGGTTCGGTGGGGAGCACGGCCTGTCAGAGCTGATGGGGTTTGAGCTTTCTAGGTAGTCCTAGGAACTCTGTGGGAGTGCACTGCACTGTTACCTGATTACCTAATCTGACGTTTTTCTTTTTTCATGCTGACTGATAAATTACATAAAAGTTAACACGAAAGTTGCTTACCACACTTTTAAAGACTTGAGAATCTCTAACAAGTCACAGAAAGTTGACATAAGTCACAGTGCTGCCATCTGACTTAAGTGCTGTCTCTAATAATATCCGAGCCTGGGCTGTTGTCTAGATTAGTGGGGCGTTATTTCATGGTCATGAATTCACAGTGCAAATGCCTCACTTGCACGTTTCATGAAAAGTAGTGTAGCTTGCTGCTTTATAGTCCTTCTGAATACCTGGAAATATGGATGTGCCCTGGAGAGATTTCTTTAAGCCATTTTGCACAGCATGTCTTGTAGTGTATCTTGATTGTAAATAGCAGGTGCTTGTCGAAACAGCAGGTGTTGCAAGATGATTTTGTGGTAGTAACAATGAAGGTGCATTAATTTGTCCTCTCCCGCTTTCCACGTAGATACAGATAACCCAAGTCCAGGATGAATAATAAGGACTGGAATAGAACTGATGTGTCTTGAACTCTGGTTCTGTGTCTGAAAACTTCTCCAGCCTTGTGAAGTGAGAATTAGTGCGTTATGTCAGAGTCTTCTTGCAAGTGTGAACAAAGTTGTAATGTCATGAGGCAATCAATCTTTGTGTTCCATATGCTGGCTTTCAGAAGGCAATAGCAATTACAGATTAAGGAATTGTCATAGAATGACTGTGACTAGTGAGTGGACATAAACTTTCTGTTTTAACTAATCTTGCCTTGAAAAAGAGAACTTAATTCAGAACAGAAAGATTCAGGAGTTCACATGAACAAGATGGTTCGGTTTCTTGGAGAGGAAGGGGTGAGATGTAGTATTAATACAGAAGTTCTATCACTCTAAGAGTAGCACATGTAAAAAATTGAAACTCCCTATGTTGTATAACAGAGCGTTGGGTGTGTAGGAATAATTTAGAGATCACCAGCTTGCATCAATTTTTACGACCCAGATACCTGTATTTAGAGGAGATGCCTGCTAATATTTTGTTTGGATTTTGCTCTTCTTTAATGTCACAGTAACATGGCTTCAAGATTCAGTCATGCTTCAATTTATCCATTTATCAAACTCTGTGCTAAAGACCTGGTAAGGTTTTTTTTTCTCTCTTCCCATAATGTTCCCAACATTGTGTTTCTCTATAAAGTGATTTAAAACCAAACACAAAAATCAACCAGGAAAAGGGAATGGACCCTGATTAGGCTACAGAATTGTAGTTGCTTTCTTTGTAGTGCAGGCGACGGTAGTTATGTTTTTCAGTACCAGCCTCAGTGCTATTCCTGAGTCATTTCCCTTTTCAAGATGCAGAATATCTTTGTACATCTTGTAATGTACATCATTTTGAGGAGAGTTTGCATGCTTGAAAAATAAACATTTTTAGCTGTATCTGCTAATCTTCTTAAAATCCTGTCTTTTTGTAAACTGACTTGGGCATCTTCAGGTAGATGTGTCCATGCTGCTCTTGTAAAATTTCATACAAAATGAACTTTTAAGAAATCCTATCTCTGCCATTGAAACTTCAGACCAATTGTATGGTACTTGCTAAGTACTATCTAAATCAGCTGTTTGAGTGAAAACGTGCTGATTTAGTGGTACTTTTGTGGAGTTTTGGTGCTTACACATGTAAGCACTCAAGGCCGTGTTAGTTTTTTGTACTAGCAATGGACTTCTCATTTTGCTTTTGGAGGGAGAGACTTTGTTTTGTGGCTTTTCAGTTTCAGACAAGTTATTTTTAGTCTTGGTTTAGACATGATCCTTTGGCTATTTAACAAGCTGTGTCTAATGTAAGTTAAAGTCACTGTTTCCAAGGTGTCTTCATATATTCATTTCAAAGTCCCAGATGAGCTGGTATGAAGGAAAATATAATGAATTAACAAAGCATTGGTAATTCAAGGCAGAAATTCCATTTCAAGGCTGGTAATACCTACAGAAAGCGACACATTACAGACCAGTCAGCATTGTAGAGGAACAGAGGAAAGCTGGATAGGTACTTTGTAACATCAATGCTTTGACATCTATTTCATTGACAGTTAAGAATTCACTACACTAGGAGAAAAAAGTCTCTAAGCCAATTTTAGTGTCACAAACTGACTTTATTTTAGAATCAGCTCTTTGTCTTTTGAAATGCTGTTTAAGTGGTATTTGTGTGTGCGGTTAGGTATGAAAGAGAAAGTGCTCCTCAGGATGACAGTATGCTCATTGTGTATGGTGATGGCCAGTGAGAGTCTTGCTTATCAAAACTTAGCTGGGTCTCTCATTGGCTATGTGCAGCGCAAACTGTTTGCTGGCTAGTGTCAGTAAAGTCAGAGGTGCCAGGAGTTCTAGTGACGCAACTGCTGCAAACTGAAAGCAATGTAAAAATGCACAGAAGAACCTCATGAGGTTCAACAAGGACAAATGCAGAGTCCTGCATCTGGGAAGGAACAACCCCATGCACCAGTACAGGCTGGGAGTCGAACTGCTGAAGAGCAGCTCTGCAGAGAGAGACCTGGGAGTCCTGATTGATAATAAACTAAATATGAGCCAGCAATGTGCCCTCGTGGCCAAGAAGGTGAATGGCATTCTGGGATGCATGTGGCCAGCAGGTCAAGGGAGGTTCTTCTCCCTCTCTACTCTGCCCTGGTGAGGCCTCATCTGGAGTCCTGTGTCCAGTTCTGGGCTCCTCAGCTCAAGAGGGACAGGGAAGTGCTGGAGAGAGTCCAGCGCAGGGCCACGAAGATGATCAGGGGAATGGAACATCTTTCATATGAGGAAAGGCTGCAGGAACTGGGGCTGTTTAGTCTGGAGGAGACTGAGGGGAGATTTTATTAACATTTATAAATATCTAAAGGGTGGGTGTCAGGAGGTTGGGACATCCCCCTTTTCAACAGTAGCTAGCAACAGGACAAAGGGTAATGGGATGAAGCTGGAACACAAAAAGCACAGAGGCGTTGTGGAGTCTCTTTCCTTGGAGGTCTTCAAGACCCACCTGGACATGTTCCTATGCGACGTGATCTAGGTGAACCTGCTTCTGCAGGGGAGTTGGACTAGATGATCTCTGAAGGTCCCTTCCAACCCCTACCATTCTATGATTCCAGTTCAATAAATTTCTGAACTTTCCCTCTCGCTGCCGTATTTTTTTTTTATGGATCCATAAAATATTTTGGGGAATAAGTTGCCTTGTTCTTCTGACTTGGCTCTAGTGTGTTTAATATCTTGCTGCTGCTGTGTTTTAATCCTTTCTGTTCTCATCTTTCATGTTAGCAGCTGCTGTGACTTTACCAGTGAAAGGCAGTATGTGCTATGCAAGTCAAACTCCAGCTAAATTTAGTGGCTGTTACAAAATTGTTACATTGACTTCTAGAATTAAATTAATTAGGATTTATGGTCTGATTTATTTGCTTTTTTATTGATGTTGCAAGGGGACTTGAAAGTGCATTTGACGGTAAGTCTGATAAATGTCACACGTTAAAAGCAATCTCCATAATGGGAGCAGAAAAGCTCTATCCTGTTTTACAAATAGGAAGCTGAGGCATGAGGTATGATACGATTAGGCTGACAGACAACTCTGTCAGATTTGTTAAGTTCTAGACCAGTATTTCACTTGTGCCTCCATCTGTCGAAATGTCCTAGGATTGCTGCAGAGGCACTGCCACTTAGTATTGTATCTCTCTGCTATCCTGTGTCATAGTCAGCTGCTGATGTAATCGAGTTCCTTTTAGGATTGATTATCAAGGAAAGGCTTAAGAGAAGAAAAAGAAGAAAGAAGATTGTGGCCCTGCGATTTAGCTTTGCACTGATCAGTACTTGTTCATGAGATAAGGAAGATACATCTCAATGATTCTTTCCAGTGTTTGAGAGAGATTGAGAAAAGAATGAACACTTTGTCTTAATTAACAAGTTTAGTGTAATGACATTAACTGAATTAAATTTGCAGTGAACTTGGGAAATATTGAGATTGCATTTGTATTCATGCAACTGCTTCAGAGTATAAAGTTATTTACCTTTGAGAATTTAATTTGTTCACTTAGAAAAACCACACAAACAAAAGGCACCAAACAAAACTCAAAACCTTAAACTTGTGTTTTAGAGTAGTGCTGTCTTTAGAGCAACAATACAAATACTTCAAGTACTGTTTTAGACACTGGGGAGAATGCTTGGCTTGTCCTCATCTTGAGACAATAATTGGTTCATGATTCTAGTTTGAACAGCTATTAGCATATTGCTAAAATTAATGCATATATATTGCTTCATATCTTAATTAGGAGTATAAAAGCTAGATACACTGATGAAAGCACTTTTTAAAGGTGAATGACTGCTAATACTACTGTGACTATCTGATAGCATATTATTGCCAAAACTCTAGTTGTGCGTCTCACAATTCGTAGTGTGCAGAGCTTAACTTAACTGAGAGCCTACAGTCAGAGCAGTCTTGAAGGACCTAGCACTGCCACAACTGAAGTGGAATGCAGCTTTAACACAAATACGTGATTGTTCGTGTGTGTCATTGTAACTCTGAAATTTTTGCATGACAAACATAAAGCAGAGAGGGACAAATTATCTGATTGTTACAGGGAATGATGAGAACTATTGAACCCTGCCAAACAGACATACTGGTGATATTGGAAATGCAGTCGCTCATGTATAGCAATGACCTGGGAAAAATGGATTAATTTGGAAAAAGGGATTAACTTCTGGTGGCTAATTCATGTCCGTAGTGGTCTTCACAAGACTGCAAGCCAGACTTTTGTGGCTTCTGATTTTTGTGTTGTTTAGCTTGGTGTTGAGAAGTCAATCCGGTGTACAAATTGATATGTTAAAAAAATAGAGATGAGTTGAAAAATTGGGGTGTTACATATATGTACACGTATATACATGTAACTGACGCACTTGAACATTGGTTTTAGTTTTGCACTCATGTCATAAACTTCCCAGTCCTTTGAACTTAGGCACAAATAATGGTTGCTTCCTAAAACAACCTTTTCAATTAATAGCTCGTTTTTAATTTAGAATCTGTTTGGACTGTCCAGTGTGGCAGTTCAGTAAGCTTAACAGGGGGTAAAATGGCTTTATTATTTCTAACACTGAGTACTTTTCTACTCCTTCCCTCCTGTCCCCCAAGCTGACAGAAGAGTTCTGATAGAGAAGAGTGGAGTGAGCTTCTAAACAAGCTTCCTTTCAGAAAAGAAGTACCTTTTTTCTCATTTCAGCAGGTCACCCGCTCCTCAAATACCAGGTAGATGGTTTCTAGCTGCCTCTTTTAAAAGTAACAGTTTCTTACACCAATTCAGTGTTAGTTTGCAATAACTTCTACTTGTAGAATAGAGAACTAACTTCCACTATTTCTGAATCCTTCAAATTCTCGACTGATACAAAATTGCTTACTCCAGAAGTTAAGTAAATGCTTGAGCACAATACAAATTAATCTTGTCTTTAATACTGAAAGCAAAATTTGTTGAATGATGTCTGCTGTTCTTGTGTCTTTGTAGGAAGTTTGACTGTTTCCACTTCCTGTTACTTGAAGAGCCCCTTTAATACCCACTCTTGTATAAGGCTCTCTACATTTTTAAGTCTCCTATGTAATAAGATTAAGACAATGCTTGTGTTGAGATAGAAGTGAAATGTGTCCTGTAAGACCTTTCTCCTGAGGTACAGCTTGGTAGTGTGGTTTGTAATTTGGTGGTTACTTACTGACTTAAGCCTTCCATTCTCCAGTAAAAGGACCTGTTTGTTTAATAGCCACCCTGTATGATTTTTTTCACTAGCAGAAATTCCTTATCTGGACTGTATGTGAAGCAATATTTCCAGTACTATATTTCTACAGTGATTAGTTACATTGTCTAGCATATGAGCACAAATAAATCTGAGCTCCATGAAGCTCATAAATCCCATTATGTACTTTTTAATAAAATCCTCAGGGCAGTACTGGAGCAGCCTACCTAATGATCCACCTTCCTGACTCTTCCTAACTTAAAGCCCGGAATATAGAAAGTGATTTAAATACCGTAGCATGTTTGAAATCAAGCTGTCCTTCTATGGAATACACATGGCATAAGGAAAATGTCACAGGGCTGCCTTCTCTTCTCACCAGGAGGTATGTTAAATTTGCAACAAAAAATGTTGTTTCAGGTGTAGATGTATATAATGAAAAGCTATTTGTGAAGCCTAACCTCTTAGTCTTTACTCTGAAACTTTCACCTGTACAAGAGAGGAAAGGGTTCCTGGAATTACAGTAGATTATTTTTATTCAGTCTGTACCTTTTTGAGGTGATCTGTTGGAATAGTGTGATATACTCAGTATATATTCTCTAGATTATCAAATTGACACAGAATAATAGCTGCTAATCTTAAGTGTCTTCAGCCAAAAATGAACTTTTTCTTGGCTGGCATGATATTGTCTGGCATAGAAATAATAGATAGATACAGGGATTAACTGGAGGTGTAGTGCATACAGGATGAATAATCTGTCTTTACTGATGATTTTTCAGTGACACTAGTTCTAAAATAAACAATATTCTCATGATACATTTCCATCAAAATGGAAACTAAATTTAAAGGGCCAATTTTAGGGTTTGACTTAATGTTGAAACTTATGATTTGTAAATGGAAGACTTGCTCAAGCTAGTGTGAGCTGCTTACTGATGATTATTCTGTTCTCCTGTTGCTAGAGTTCAATGCTGTTGTTATTGTCTAAAATATCATCTCTACAGACACTGCAATTGATTGCCTACACTTCATCTTTAAAAGTATCATACTTGTGATTTACCTACATTTATGTGCCTCTTTCCTTAAAGGCCATGTGCATTAGGTACTCGTATTATTTCCATGAGTAAAATGCCCTGATAGTAGACAGGTACTGTCTTTGTTCCAGGTACCTCCTCTCTTTTCTTCCATTAATATGGTTTCACAGAATGTTCCTTGCTTATCAGCAACTAAGGAAATTGACTTTAAGAACTACATGAAGATGTATAATCCTCTGCATCTAACTTTTTTTCTTTTGCAGGAAGGGTTTCTCACCATGGCCATAACACAATTTCGACTCTTTAAAATCTGTACTTGCCTGGCAGCAGTCCTTTCTTTCATTAAAAAGTTAATATGCAGGTAAACATGTCTTATTTAATTTGGTTAACTTTTCTTTTGAATTACAGGTTCTTGCACTTCTTTCCTTCCCTCAGTTCTGATTTTTCTAATTGCAAAACAGTCAAGACAGATAAAAACTAAGTCAAATTCATTCTTTAATCAGCATATTCCTTCAGAGTTCAAAAGTATTGTAGTGCAGTTGTGAGGATATTTTGTATTATGATATCTCTATTAAATATTTTCTGAACAGCTAAGACAGGGTTTTAAAAATTGCCTTTTCAAACTATCCTTTATAAAACTTTAAGAATTGTTCTCTGTATTTCCTAGAAGTGCTTGACAAGTGATACTTTAGTTAAGAGATTCAGTTATAAATGCTTCTTGACAAAGCAGGATGAGAATCACAATTGCCTGAGATTTGAGAGCCATCTGTCTATTGAAGGTTATTTCAAAAGTTTGGAAGACAGTGATAAAGTGAATGCAGCAGTGCATTAAAAAAAAGAAGCATTAAAAAAAAAAGTTATGGTTGTATAATAGCAGTTCAGTAGTACAGCAGCAGAGTATCTGAGGTACATCTTGTCAGCACTGTGCTGTCATGTGAACTACTGTTGCTTCTTGCCACTCTTGCAGAATGTTGTTTTACATAAACAAATAGCAGTCTAGAGAAATACATTCACCTTCTATGTATAATGACTGTTATTTTGACAGCAAAGTTAATAGAGATATAGAATGCATGGTAGACACAACTGTTTATTTCCTATTTACCTTTACTTAACTCCAAGAATAAAAGGAAGCTCTCAAATGGTTGGTAAATTCAGTACGGAGCTAGTGAAGCTTTGAAAAGGTACATTTTAGTGTGGCGTACAACTGTATAGATGTCAACCTCAGTTCTGTGATTTGAATTCTAAATTAAATTAAGAATACTTGCTCTTGAAGTTCTAAAAGAACTCAAAAACACCAACTTGATGATAGCTTCTATATTGTGTGAACACTTGATGATAGCTTCTATATTATGTGAACATTTCATCTTTTTAAGTATTAAGATAACTTTTATAAGCAGGTAATTGTTTAGTAGGAGTAATGACAGTATTTCCCTCTGTATTTCAATTTCTGAATGAACAACCGAGGAACTGCTTGTGAGTAAAAATTAGGAGAACTTTTTGTCTGTGAGTAACAATTGAAAGTATGAAAATTTCAAGTCTTTTACATAAACAAATCAGTGAATCAAATTAGTTAAATTTGTTGACTGCAGATCTTTCTCTTGTTTAGTGTCAGCTGCAAAGCATAGCTTGATAAATTTTGTTTTCCTGTAATGCATCTCTGCATATGAGTATGCGTGATAACCAGCAAATGTGGTTTAAATAAATGTGCATTTTAATTTCATGGATATGAGCTAGTATTTGCTTAGCTTATATAGCCTACATTAGTTTTTCATTTAAACAAGAGATGGTATACTTTTCTACTAAGTGTAAAGTTTATCCCATCAGTAAGTATTTGTTTTGAGAAACAACAGCCTGCCTGAATCTGCTGTTTCCAGGAAATAAAAAGGTATAAAAAGAGATGAAGCTTCTCTCTGTTTAAAATCTCCAGTAATCTTCTCCAGCTGAGAAATCTGGATGCTGCTAATTAGTAAGGAGAAGCAAAACCAAGAATTCTTGAGGCATTTGGCATTCAGAGCAGTGATTAATATCTGTCTAATGATGGTTGTGAAGCACTGATTCCTATAAGCATTTTGTTCCCTTTGTAGAAAAAGTGGAGATATGTAGCTTTCACTTGTGCTGCCCTATGTTGCATAGTCTTTCCCATGGTGTATGACAGAAGTTATTTCCTCCCACCTTCACCCTTGTCAGTGTAATAATTTTGGCTAGGTCTTTAGCTTGGAGAAGAAGAAACTGAGGGGTGACCTCATTAATGTTTACAAATATGTAAAGGGTGGGTGTCAGGAGGATGGAGCCAGGCTGTTCTCAGTGATGGCCAATGTTAGGACAAGGGGCAACGGGGATAAGCTGGAACATAAGAGGTTCCAAGGAAATATAAGGAAGAATTTCTTCACTGTGAGGATGATGGAGCACTGGAACAGGCTGCACAGATGGATTGTGGATCCTCCTTCTCTAGAGACATTCAAAACCCACCTGGATGAGTTCCTGTGTGACCTACTCTAGGTGGTCCTGCTCTGTCAGGGAGGTTGGACTAGATGACCTTTCGAGGTCCCTTCCAACCCTTAAGATTCTGTGAGACAGTAGTGTTTGTTATAAGCCACTTGCTGGAGTCTTCAAGATCATATATATGGCTTAGGATATTATTAAAGGTATGTTTGTTGTACAGGTCTGAAGCTTGGATGTTTCCAAGCTTGGGTTTCCTTTAGAGACATCAACTTAAATCTAGTCAGTCAGAACCAGAGGTCTATAATGTGTTTGAGGGAACAGTGTTTTCACCTACTCCTAAAGGTAGGAACTTAAAGGAACAGTTTCTAATTATATAAAACTTGAAAATTGGATGATAGCACCTCATCTTTCTTAAAGAAGAGTCTGTTAGGCTTAAGTAGAAAAGATACATCTAGTCACTCACCAGCATAAAACAGAGGTGACATTACAAGCAATTCAGCTATTCTGAGTTTATTGTAGAACGTTCTGTAACAGTAAAACTAACGAATGTGAACTCCAGATTGTAGTTTCATTGTTTTATTCTCATCAATAATAGTACACAAAACTTAACTTTTTCAAGCTCAGGTCAATTACTTGAGTGTCTTGCTATAGGAGCTTATACTCCCTGTGGGAAACACGAGCGTGAGCCGAAAGTTCATTGTATTGTAACGTTTGACAATGTAGTGAGTGTCAGCTAAAAACATGTTAATTATTGTGATCTTTGAATGATGTCATTAAGCAAATTTCTAGTTAGTTTATTTGCAATGCATTAGTGTTTGTTTTAAATTTAGATTGTATAGGTGCTGAAGCGCTTATGTTGATATATCATTCTGTAAGCAGAAGCATGTGTTGAACAGAAGACTTGCATAATCTTGTACCGTCTCTGTTTAAACTTTGGAGGAAAAAATGCTTTAGAGGGGCTTTCAAATCAAGCAGCTCAGAAAGTGATTTGTTAAGACACGATGCCCAAGACAAGTAGAAAAATCGGGACTCCCAACATCAGAAGAACATGGACCTGTTGGGATAAGTCCAGAGGAGGGCCATGAAGATGATCAGAGGACTGGGTGATCAGATGACTGGGTCACCTCTTCTATGAAGACAGACTGTGAAAGATTTGTGGTTGTTCAGCCTGGAGAAGAGAAGGCTCTAGAGAAACCTTATAGCAGTCTTCAGTACATAAAGGGACCTACAAGAAAGACACAGAGTATTTTTTTTAAGAGCATGTAGCAAAAGGACAAAGGGTAATGGCTTTAAACAGAAAGAGAGTTTAGATTTAGATTACATATTGGGAAGTAATTTTTTGCTATGAGGGTGGTGAAGCATTGAAGAGGTTGCCCAGAGAGAGTGTGGATAGCTCAGCTCTGGGAGTGTTCAAGGCAAGTTTGAATGAGGCTTTGAGCAACTAGGTCTAGTGAGAGGTGTCCCTGCCCATGACAGGGAAGTGAAATAAGATGACCTTTAAGGTCACATCCAACCCAAGCCATTTGATGATTCTATGATTTCTCAGTTTACCATAGAAATGGTTATCTTTCAACAAATATAGATTGTATTGGCTTCAAAAGAACTAAAAAAAAAAAATTAAAGAATTGTATGCAAATAACTGTTATTTTGTCCATTTTCATATTTAAGTCTTAAGAGTTGCTTCTTCTCTGTTTCCACTGCAGTTTGAAAAGTAAATTGCCCTTTGAAATGTGAATTGCACTTCAAAATTCTTATGAACACCACTTTAAATTCATCATGAAATTCCTTTGTTTAGCAGACTTTTGCTGGCAGTAGCTAATACTAAGGTAGTTTAAGCAGTCAATGTTTTAGCCATGACTATTTTCAGTAGTGCTGTTCTCAGACTTCCTTTTTGTTTTTTTTAAACGTAGTGCTCATGTTTTCAGAGCTTGGAGGAATCCTACATTTTTCTTTCAGGTCTGGAAGGGGGAGAAAGTTAAGTGGAGACCAAATAACTTTGCCAACTACAGTGGATTATTCATCTGTTCCTAAACAGGTAATTGCTTAAGTGGTAGGTGATTTAATCACTCAACAGTGTGATTATCTATTATACCAGCCCTACAACAGGATTGGGATATATCTTAGAAAGATAGAATATTGTTATATATGCTATATAATATTAAGTATATATCTTAGCAAGATAAAAAAAAAGACAAGATTTTTCTTGCAGGTAACATTAACTTTTACCATATACTTCTATTCAGCCTGAAGTAGAAGACTGGTCTTCATGGGATGAAGATGCACCTACCAGTGTGAAGATTGAAGGTGGCAATGGTAATGTAGCTGCTCAGCAAAATCCTTTGGAACAAATGGAACCTGATTATTTCAAAGATATGACACCAACTATTAGAAAAACTCAAAAAGTAAGTATTGCACTTTCAACTACACTTCCAAAAGGTTTTCCTTGCTTTAAAATAGGCTGTAAGTAAATTGATGACTTAAAGAAGGTGCTGCTAGTAAAATGAAGCTGTCCTCTTGAAATGAAGATAGGTGCTGATGTGTACTCTAATACATTCAGTTAAAAATACTGACTCTTGGAGATCTTGATGAATGTGATGCTAGTTCATGTTTACATGTTTAATCTTAATGCTATTGGAAACTTAGGAAATTGCATTTCTTTTTTCCACCCAATCCAGAGTCCAATATAAACCCTAAGATCTGAGGTGGAAGCTACTTGTGCTACTGCTTCTCTCTACAATGCCTGGAAATGGATCTTTAGTCAAAAATCATAGTCTGTCCTTGCTAAATAAGGTGGTCTAGTACTTTTTGCTTTCTTGCATTGGTACTGGCCTTTGTACAGACAGTGAAACTGTGAACCTGCCTCTGGAAGCAGCACAGAGACTTACAGTAGACTAAATGAAATAACTGAGTCAATTCCTATCTTGAGGTCAAAATGAGTTAGGGATTCGTGATCTTAGCAACCATGTTAAATTTGCTAATAACCATTTATGGGGAAGCAGTAGTACATGTTTTTTCAGCCAAATCAGTACAGGGCTTTACCAGCTGATGTGATAGTTAATTATATTGCAACTATGGAAACTTAAATTGTCTGCACAAATACATTATTGAAGTAGCTGAGAGAACTCATGTTCCAAAGCAGTATAGCTGTGCAGACAGCATGGTCCTCAAGAATCTGGACTTTGACTTACTACTTTTCATTCCTTTTTTGAATATCTGCAGATAGTTATTAAAAAACGAGAGCCTTTAAATTTTGGAATTCCAGAGGGAAACACAGGATTCTCTAGCAGATTAGCAGCTACACAAGATATTCCTTTTATTCACCAATCTGTAAGTATGCTCTGAGTATTGATCTTGTATTTGAGAGTTAAAAAACTGTTCTACAGAAGGAATAGTCTGCCCAAGGTCAGCACTGTGGCGAGCAAGAGAAATAGTTGTGGAATATTGTAAATTGGTTTAAAATTGAGTATTTGATTCAAAGTAATAAAGTAGTTTGTCTAATTTTAATGAATTTATTCTACTGAGAAACTTAGCAGATCAGTGATGAAAAGGTAAGGTAAACACTTGTATACTTGCAAATCTTCTAAAGCAACAGACTATGCTTTTTTTTTTCTTTGATAAAACACAGTAAGTTCCTAACAGTAGAGTTGAAGGGGTTTTTTTTTTGCCTTTGCAAGCATCTGGGTTACCTTTGCTTTTTTATCTTGTACCCATTTTTAAACCTTTCTGTAGAGATTATATTCTAAGGGTTCTAATTTTTGCTCTTTTAGCTTTTGAAAAAATAGTCAAGTTACCTAACAACATGGCTGTTAAGAGGGAGATGCTCTCTCTTCCTTCCCCTTTGTCTTCTTTAACAGTGCTTCTGCTTCAATTAATATAGTGCATGAAGGGATCTAGGCAGAAAGCAGTACCGAATGATCATATCCCTGCCTTGGACTCTACATAATGAAAATATTTCTGGAAAGGGCGTCTAGTGAGAAAAAGAAGCACTCCAATGATACTGGTACACAAACACATGGATGTATGTGTTGGTTTGTCCATGCAACTTACAGGTTTTGGGTTTTTTACCTACTCATTTAATCGGCCAGATTTATCTTTTCCTTACTTAAAATGTACTCCTGTGCTTCCTTTGTTACCCATGAATCAAATCCAGAAAGCTCTCCAACAGTTAACTGTAAAAAGTCAGTATTAGAGTAGGGGAAAGCATGTAAATGATAAACTGAGAATTACTGTCAATATGTCAAATATTTCTGGATGTCTGAAGCATCAAGCTTAAAAAAATGTTTTATTTCTTTTTTCCATATGCTTAGCGCTTGTCTTCTTTTGTTACAGCCTGAATTAGGAGACTTGGATACTTGGCAAGAAAATACTAATGCCTGGGAAGAAGAGGAAGATGCCGCCTGGCAGGCAGAAGAAGTTCTTAGGTAACTGAAAATAATGTAACACTGTGTAAACTTCTTTACATGTAGAAGAATCAAATACATAGAATCACAGAATGATAGGTGTCGGAAGGGACCTGTAACGATCTAAAGGTTATGAGTGCATAACCAGCTGGCTAGATGAGGGGAGAGCAACAGATGACATCTACCTTGACTTCAGAAAGGCTTTCGACACTGTCTCCCACAACATCCTCATCAGAAAGCTGAGGCAGTGTGACTTGGATGAGTGGCAGTGAGGTGGATCGAGAACTGGCTGAATGACAGAGCCCAGAGGGTGGTGATCAATGGCACAGAGTCGAGTTGGAGGCCTGTGGCCAGTGGAGTTCCACAGGGATCAGTTCTGGGGCCAGTCTTGTTCAGCATCTTCACCTGGATGAGGGGACAGAGTGTACCCTCAGCAAGTTCCTTGATGACACCAAACTGGGAGGACTGGCTGATTCCCCAGAAGGCTGTGCTGCCTTTCAGCGGGAGCTCAACCAGCTTGAGAGTTGGGCAGAGAGGAACCTCATGAGGTTCAACAAGGACAAGTGCAGAGTCCTGAATCTAGGGAAGAACAACCCCATGCACCAGTACAGGCTGGGGATTGACCTGCTGAAGAGCAGCTTTGCAGAGAGAGACCTGGGAGTCCTGGTTGATAATAAACTGAACATGAGCCAGCAATGTGCCCTCATGGCCAAGAAGGCCAATGGCATCCTGGTATGCATCAAGAAGAGTGTGGCCAGCAGGTCAAGGGAGGTTCTTCTCCCTCTCTACTCTGCCCTGGTGAGGCTGATCTGGTGTACTGTGTCCAGTTCTGGGCTCCTCAGCTCAAGAGGGACAGGGAACTTCTGGAGAGAGTCCAGTGCAGGGCCACGAAGATGATCAGGGGAATGGAACATCTTTCATATGAGGAAAGGCTGTGGGAACTGGGGCTGTTTAATCTGGAGGAGACTGAGGAGGGATCTCATTAATATTTACAAATATCTAAAGGGTGGATGTCAGGAGGTTGGGACATCCCTTTTTTCTATTGTATCTAGCAACAGGACAAGGGGTAATGGGGCAAATCTAGAACAAAAAAGTTTTATATCATGGAACGACAAGCTTTGTGATATGAATGATGTGCCTTTGGACTGGTTTTGTTCCAAGGATAGTACCTTTTCCTGTAAAGAATGTCAATAGGCTCAGTAAGGTCTTTAATCTCTAAAGTGCAATCTACTGTGACTTAATCTATGATGCAGCAGACACAGAAAATAAAAGACAATGAACAGCGCTGTTGGCTTGGAACTGAGAAATGAAGCAACTACTTTTGCTAACTGCTGCGGCCCCATTGTACTTTCTTTAACCCTTGCCACATTCCATCACAGGTGTTTTTAAGCCCATGGAAAGAAGTACTCAAACTTTCCAAAGCAGACACTTATATAATTTAGCTACTGAAACCAACCTGGTGTATGCATTTTCAGGTTTATTTCTGGAGTGTAATATTTGTGTAGTACATATTCCCAGGATAATCAAAGGTATATTGTCTGTCAGTTATCAGATTCATGCTGTAGAATCCTGAGTGAGAGACGGCGACATGGTGACGGCGACAGGATTTTCCCACTAACGGAGTTTTTCAAAGTGTCGTCTTATTTGGTTGAAGCCATTCTAAAGATTCCAGCCTGACGTTATTACTATTGAAAGGCTTCAGCTCAAGTGGTTCATTTTCACAGAAGCCCTCCCTGCCCTGCTCGTTGTAGAGGGATGTTTATGCATCTAATTATTCCAAGTAAATAGAAAGAACATAGTCAGAACTGTAACTGTTTGTATACTGCTTGGCCAGCTGTGAATGGCCACCTCAGTACAACTGATTGTTGTGTAAGCTGTAGACCAGCTGTGTGAAGAAAAACCTTTGTTTTCTTTATGACACATCAAATTACAATGTTTTTCTATAACTGAGAAAAGTGCTGGCTGATTTTTAGCAAGATTGATAGACATTACTTTTGGGGTTTGCTGTTTTTCTTGCAGTAGACATCTGTGATGTAATTAACATCTGGCATTTGACATGAAACTTTAAAAGTACAGTACTTGACAGCTCTGGCCCTGTTTTCAACAGACAGTAGTAAAGGAGTGATGTGGAGTCTCAATGATAGAGGACTGCATCTTGGTATGCAAAATGATCTGAAGATTTCAGACTACTAAATGAGGGACAGAGTGTTAATGCTGACTATACTCCAGCATTGTTTTTTCAGAATGAAATGAGTATGGAAAAAGTAAGGCTCTCCCTTAGCTCAGCTGTGTCTGGTACCTTTTGGTGCTCAATTAGTATCAGAAGTATCTTGGGACTGGAATGATTTTTTGCTCTTTTAGCAAAAAATTGCATTAGCATCTCATTGTGTAGTAATGAGATGTTGATCAATCATGCAAAAATGAGCTGCGGCCTGCTAAATAGTAGAAAAGACTGTGGCTTCTTAGGTGGTTTAATGCATCTGTGTAAGAGCTGAGATAAGGATGTACAGTTAGCTAATGCTTCCTGGAATCAAAGCACACTGACAGGCAGTGCCGAGGCTCCTGGTGCCTGAGAACTTCCCGTAGGTCTGGGTTTTATTTTTCCATGACAAACAGCAGAGCAGCTTAATAGAGTGGGAAAACTTCTGGCCATTAGTGATCAATCAAGGGAAACTGAAGCTATTTAATAAGTGCTGTCTCTTTTCGGTGCAATGCAAAGGTAGTATGTCATCTTTGTACCTTAAATGCTAAGCTTTGTGTGTCTGGTTTGGGAATCTAGCAGAGAACATTGTTTTGGGTGCTGGTAAGTTTTAATTCTGTATGTTTTACACAGTTAAGTGGATGTGCTCACGTAATCTGGATACACTGAAAGTTAACTCATTACTGCGCTGTTAATTTGAATTCTTTATTCTCTTTAATAAGCAGTTCTTTATTATGTTTTGGGTTTTTTCTCCCTTAGTTCTGGTCAGCTATGTATTTGTTGAATTTGGAAACCTGCTTCTGTACAGATTCTTTGAGCAAGCAGGTAGCAATGTCTGGGGTTTCATATCAGTGATAAGAGGGGTTTTATATCAGTGATAAGAGATAATGCTAAAAGAACATGAAACTGAAGACTTCAAAATTAATTTTTATTTCCTTAAAGGCTATTGTTTATATTTGTAATGAACAATAGAGTACTACTTGGATCCTGAACACATGAAAGAGTACTGGAAGTTCTCTGATCATGAGGTTGTAGTACTTGCCTTATGAAAAGCATAACTACAGGTGCCTCTGCTGAGGGAAAGTGGGGGAACACAAGTCAGTGTTCTAGACGAGTCAAACTGGTTTGGTCTGAATTTGAAAAGACAGTCGCAAAGCATTAGTTACATTTTGTTTGTTAGGTTTTTTGTTGTCATTTTCGCTAAGTAGCTCTAGGCTTTGTAACTGTTGTACACTCTCACCAGCTCGCGCTGGATCTTTGAGAATTGAGTGGCTGTTATATTGTAAAATAGTTGAACAAATGTTGTTGCTTAAGACTAGATTAATCTGAAAAAATTACTTCAGCACTATGAAACACTAACTGTTCTGAGCCTAACTACAGTAGACTAAAGCTCTGTTTTTATTGGTTATATCTTAAATTCCTGTCAATAAATAGGTTATGACCATGCCGAAAACTGCATTCCTGTTATTTAGCAATTCATGTTTTCTTTAATTACAGACAACAGAAGATAGCAGAAAGGGAAAAACGAGCAGCAGAACAACAACGAAAGAAAATGGAGAAGGAGGCCCAAAGGCTAATGAAAAAAGAACAAAACAAAATTGGTGTAAAACTGTCCTAACAGAAACCAGGCATCAGTGGCAGTGCCAGTGAAAAAGAGAGTTTCAACGCTACAACATACACATTGACATTAATTTCAGTATTTCTAGGACTTCAACACACTGCTTGGTTTCAATACATTCTTCAGGTCATCTTGGAAGCCAGGATTCTCCCAAAATGTCTTGAACTAAAAGTAGGGTGGTCCTTAAAGAAGTAAAAACCCACAGAAAACCATGCCTTGATGGAATGATGTTTCCTGCAATAGTTGTATTCCAGCACTCTTCCTTGCAGCAAAAGTGATTGAGTGAGGATGTTGATTGAAAGACACTTTTAATGAACAGCTCAAGCCTATAGAAAAGAATGTAAATATTCAGTGGTGAGAAATCTACTGTATTGTCTGTGCTTACCTGAAACATGTAATTAAACAGTTTTAAAGAACCTTTTGCTTCCTGCCTGATACAGAATGTCTGCTTTTGCCTTTTTGTAAAAATTTAGAAATTCGCCAGACTTTTCCATGGGAGATCATATTGACCTGTGCAGAAGAAAATGACTCGCTATGGATGACCTGCAGCTCTAAATGTACTCCTGGTGGAATATCTGATGGTAGAGTGCAGTTTGCAGCTGAGCACTGAAGTGGATTTCTTGTCACTTTGTCACTTGCAGCTTCCTGTGCTGCCATGGACACATAAATGTGACACTGCAGTGGCCACTGGCATTGACATCACTACCCAGCAGTGATGCACTCTGCTTCTGTCTTACAGCCTGATATTGTGAATGTAGGGCAGCAGTTTCATCGTTCACATGTATTTCTGGCAGAAATCCTTTTATTTCCTACAGCTGGGAAGAAAAATTCCCACACTTATACAGAGGTAGTATAATTGGAAAATTATGTGTCCTGTTGACAAATGTAGTGTGAAAATTCTCAGTTCAGTTTAACAGCGCTTCTCAAATTACATGTTTTTCCCAAACACTTAACTGTGCATTTCCACTGGGATTCCTCTGGTGGAGTGTGCACGGTAAATGTTTTAATGCAGAAAAGTCTGATGTCTGCTGGAAAGAAAGGAGTATGAGAGCAGAGGAGTCTGTATGGTTCTCGGATCCAACCCAGAGCTTCAATGCACACCCTCTCTGTGCCCAGCTGTGTGGATGCTGTTACCCTGCACTTCATGGGCTGTAGCCATCCCCTGTCTCGTGACGAAGGAGTGAAGATGGCAAATTCTGTGCCTGAGACTTGCTGCCTGTGTGCACAGAGACCAGTGAAATTGGGAAGGGGTGGGGGGCTGTCTGACTAAATCTTGCCTGCCTAGAAAAACTGAATTTTTAATTAAGTTGTAATAAGTTCTGACACAAGTTTTGTTTAAAAGAGAAGTAATTGAGAAAACAAAGAGTTTATGAAATGGCTTTAATGGCCTGAGTTATGGAAGAGAGTTAAATCTTTAGTATGGCTGTCATGTTGCTTAGTCTTGTGCAAGTCACCTCATGGGACAGCAATTTTCAGGTCCTTGAGAAATGCTCAGTTTCAAAATACATTTTAGAAGGCAGCAGTATGTGCTTCTGTGCATGTCTGCTGCACAAGTGCTCTGGCTGGTAGAAAGGATGGCTGCAATCTGTGTGGAATACACAGGGGTAGGGCAAACAAGTGTGTTCCTGGTGTACCCACCTCTGAAGTGTCTGATGAGTGGCAGAGGAGGATGGTGGCTGTGGAATACAGGCCTGTGTCTGTCCTTCCAACTGTCCTGACGAAACAAGGAGTGGGAATTCTGTCACTATCGCTGGCACAGGGCAGGGAAACCAATATATGGTGATTTAAGGTAAAACTTGTTAGAAGCTACATCTCATCTTTTAAAAAGTTAGTTTAGTAGTTACTAGTGCTATTTAAGACCATATAAAGTAGATGTGAATAAATACTATTCATTAGTCTTTCAAGGTCCCTTCCAACACTTAAGCTTCTGTGATTAGAAATAACAATGCAGGGACTAGTTAGTAAAAGTTCAGAAACACAGACCCTGAGCACAGCATGACAGCACATTTGATTTTGAGCTTTTAGCCATTTTAAAAACCATTGGGTAGTGCCACCTTCATGCACATCAGCCCTCCTGCTTTGCTTTCCCTCCATCTACCTGCCGCTGCTTCAGCACAGCTGCTCCAGAGTTTACCCACATCTCCTCTACCATGTACTGACACAATGCCACTAAGGATATGATGCGCTTGTAGGTTGTATCTTACTTTATGCACTGGTACTTATTTCATTTTTTTCCTATGCTGTATCTTATTTCTTCTTTCCTGTGTCTTCATTTTTGTCCTCAACAAATGTGTAAACACTTTTGCTAAACCTTTTTTGTAGCTGCTGCTCTATTATCTTTTCCATTGCTTTGAGTTCCCAGAGGGATCTCATACACTCACTGTGTGTGTTTGTTTTCCTCCTGTCCTGCTGCCACGGGCTCCTCTTTCTTCTCATATGTGGCCCAGTAGCCATGTCCTTTATCTTTAGTGAAAGTTAGACTTGATTGCCTTCACTGTTATTCTTGGTTGTGGAGGATTGATCTGCCAGGATAGCTGAAAAATCTTATGTGTCTTGATTGTGCTGTAGGTGTTCACGTTTGCAATGTCCTGTGTTCATTTGAAGACTTTTGAGCAAAATGCTTGCTTGTTCATCTCATGGAGCACTGTAAAACAGTGCTTTCCTTTTGGTATGTTTCTAGAGGTTGGGATTTTGGAGAAGACAGTTGGTTTGGGGGGAAAGGAAGGAGGAATAAGTAAGTAATTGGAAGTTAAGAACAATCTTGTGAGAGCATGGACATTAAGTAAGGATGAAGGTGAATCTCTGGCAGGGAGGTGGGCAGTGCCCAGGGCTCAAAGTTTCCAGCAGCTTAGGGACACTACCTCACAAGCTGGATATTAAAGAAATGCGCTTTCGTTTTTTTTTTCCTGGGTTAGAAAGAAACGTGTAATGGGATTATCAGCAGGTGTTGCTTCAGCCTGGGAAGGAGCTGGCTTGGTTCCTATGCTGCAAGCCTGAATTCAAGCAGACATCTGTGATTTTACGCTTAGCCTAAAAGCTACTTGTCCTCCCCACATGCATGCCTTGAGACAAGACTTCCCAGGGCAGTATAGATGTGAATTTTCTAAGCTCAGAAGAAAAGGATAGGAGTTTTGTTGAAGGGTTTGGATGCCAGTGGTGCTCCCCTGTACAGCTGCTCTGTGCAGCACCAGTGGGATCAGGGAGATACTCTCTCTGCTCAGCACCCACCATGGTTGCCCGGATAGATGCGATGGGAACACGCTGCCAGACTGGTGCCAGGCCCCAGGGCAGCAGTGAGCACATCATGGGAGCTGCTCACAGGGACATCAACTCCTCTGGTTAGTGATGGAGCTCTGGGAAGAGGGGAGTAGGCTGAGCATTACCAGGGTGTGACAGAGAGACAGGGTGCATCTAGCTTGCAGGTGTCACTGAGGTGAAACTCAGCACTGCATCAAAACTGCTTCCATAAAAAGAAAAAGGGGTCATTGTCATAGCAGAATCCCTTCTGAAGGAAACAGGAGGCCCAATATGCAAACTGACCCACTTCATAGGGAAGTCTGCTGTCTCCCTGAGGCCCAGGTTAAAGATGTGAAGCGAAAGCTTCTTACCCTGGTACAGGCCTCAGACTATGACCCATTATTGATTTTTGAGGTAGACAGCAATGAAGTTGCAACACATTTAAGGGCAATCAAACAAAACTTCAGAGCCTTGAGAGGATTGGTTTGGGGATCAGGAGCACAAGTAGGGTTCTCCTCAGTGGTGGTGAATGGAGTTAAACCCAGTCAACCGCTGGTTACCAGTGGTGTTCCCCAGGGCTCAGTGCTGGGGCCTGGTCTGTGTAACATCTTTATCAATTAACTCACTGGGAGAATCAAATGCACCCTCAATAAATTTGTAGATGACACAAAGATGTGCAGGAGTGTTCATCTGCTTGAGGGCAGGAAGGTTCCTCAGAGGGATGTGAACAGGCTGGTGTGATGGGTTGAGGCCAATTGTGTGAGGTTCAACAAGGCCGAGTGCTGGGTCCTGCACTTGGGCCACAACAACCCCAGGCAATGCTACAGGCTTGGGGCAGAGTGCCTGAAAAGCTGCCTGGACGAAAAGTACCTGAGGGTATTAATCAACAGCTGGCTGAATGTAAGCCAGCAGTGTGCCCAGGTGGCCAAGAAGGCCAATGGCATCCTGGCCTGTATCAGGAATAGTGTGACCATCAGGGCCAAGGAAGTGATTGCTATCCCATTCTCAGGACTGGTGAGGCTGCACCTCGAATATTGGGGTTTTTTGGGCCCTTCACTACAAGAAAGACATTGAGGGGCTGGAATGTGTCCAGAGATGGGCAATGAAGCTGGTGAAGGGTCTGGAGCTTAAGTCTGATGAGGAGTGACTGAGGGAAATGGAGCTGTTTAGTCTGGAGGAGGCTGAGAGAAGACCTTATTGCTCTCTTCAACTACCTGAAAGGAGGCTGTAGTGAGGTGGGAATCGGTCTCTTCTCCTAAGTAACAAGTTATAGGACAACAGGAAATGGCCTCAAGTTGCACCAGAGGAGGTTTAGACTGAAGATTAAGAAGAACTTTTTCACTGAGAGGTTATTAGACACTGGCACAGGCTGCACATGAGGTGGTTGAGTCACCATCCCTGCAGATGTTTAAAAGGTTTGTAGATGTGGGGCCTAGGGGATATCATTTAGGTATTTTCCAACCTAAACAATTATATGACTAAGACTAAAGTGAAATAATATAAGGGAAAAAATTAAGATGGTATGTTTGAAGCACAACTGACATATCCTTTGTGAATCAGGGAACAAAGGCAAATCCCCCAAAGTCTGTGACTGAAGCATTTACCATGGTACTACAGGTTTCTTCAAGAGTACCTTGAGCTGTCTATATCCTTGCAATATGGAGGAGGAAAGATGGAGGCTTGGAAGCGAGGGGGAGATGAGGACAAGGAGTTTTACCAGGAATGTGATGGGAACCCTGGCACCTCTCGCTGAGTGTAGTTAAGTGCTTTCTGGGAGCTTAACACACAGTAATATTTTTAAGGGAAGGAAGCAACTTTGACATGATTCTAGTGTTAGCACCTTACATCTTCAACACTATGTTTGGAAACACTGCTGCTAAATGGAGTCTGCCCAAAACATGGACTGAAATGAGTTCAGCCTACTGAAATTTTAAATGTGAGTTTAGGTTTGTGCTGTGTTGTTGCCTCTTGCTTCAGAAGAAACCTGTGTAGTCACAGGTGAATGTCTCTCCTAGAACTGAAGATCAATTTTTCCTCTAAATTATGCTCCATTTCACCACCACTCCAAGTGAAGATCAGTTAAACAATAGTGGCTGTAAAGGATAAATCCAAAGTTATAACAAAGTTGGTAACATTGGGTATAAAATGCTGTGTTGGCCCCAAGAAGACATACTTTGAAGCAGGAATTTGTCATTTGCTTTCATGTAGATATCTGGGAACAATGAAATTCTATGGTTGTGCAAATTTACATTAACACCCCCGTCCCCACCTATTAATTTTGGTCCCTGAGTTGACCTCCATAAGCATCAGCATGTATGACCCTCTGGAGTGTTGCAAATACTCCCTGCATGATGGCCAATTACTCCTCCTGCCTTGACGCTTACACTAGCAACTCCTTTCTTCCCAAAAGCTGCAGAGCAATGCATGGCACTGTCAGGCTTCACTAGACCTCTTCTGCTCTGGCTTGCACAGGGAAATACTCCACTTGCCATACTGAAGGGGAAAACAGGAGGCCAGTGAGGTTTAAATAGCCAGAGGTGTTGAAAGCTTGGGTAGAGCCAGACAAACCCCTGTTCCATCTGTTGGGTAATGTTGCCCTTCTCTCATCTATGCACAAATTTCAAGTTTTAGACATGGAGAATTCATGGTTTGATGGTCACAGTTGTATGTCAGTGTGCAAGCCAGACTGCATGACTCTTGGCCAGCTTGACTGAGGCCTTCTGGACCTCTGTTCCGTGCCAGGAAGACTGATACTTCTCCTGGAGTGCAGAAATGAGAAGTCACTAGCCTCCAGAAGACTACATGGGGTTACATGTTCAGTCATCTGTGCCTGTTAACACAGTGTGTGTGTGGTAGAGTGAGCGGGTGGCCTGTGTGTCCCCCAACATGCGGAAGCCCCCTTCTCTGCCCCAGCGCTTATCCTGGGAGCTGAGCTTTGGTTTTCTCAGTCTAACGCTGTGTTCCAGGTCCTGATGGTTTCTTGTGCCTTGATACAGTGCCTCCTCCTGATCAACCTGTGCCCGAGAGCTCAGCTGAGACAGAGTACTTCTTATAGCTTTGCTACAATAAAACACTCACCCACGTTTGACATTTCTAACATGCTTTACTGAACTTGTGATTATAAAGGTAATTTACAATAAAGGAATTAAATAAACAATAAGTTAAAACACAATACATTTATACATAGTATCTTAAAGGGCTCGAAAGACTATCGGGTTCTAATACATTAAGACTTTGAAACAACATGAAGATCCAAAGTGTGCCCACCCCTATACTTATCATTGCAACAAGTTTTAAGACTCCCAACAACGCACATTTTTGGTTACAGTCCCCATATACACACAAGAACAGTGAAATGCTCGAGCAATTGTACAGTTGAAAAGAGCACTACATGAGACAGGCACAAACGATGTGCTGGAAGCTGCCTGGGGAATATGGGTTTTAACTCTAAATTGAATTGACACTTGGGACAACACATGGAAAGCATTAGCATGCCTTCTGGAGCTTGTGTGTGTGATACCCTTAGTAGGAACAAGTCTCCATGTCATTCACTCAACACTGCAGCTTCACAACTGTTGTAGGTTAGTGCTGCCTAAAGAAACACCCCACCTTTCTCTGGCCATTCATTCCTGTCTCTGTTGTGCACTACCCTTGAGCCAGTGCAAAGTGCTTGTATATTTGCTCAGTGAAACAGCCAGGGAAAGTGATGGAGCTTAGCACTAACTCAGCAAACAAGCAACAGAGTTGGCTGTGATTCTCCATAATTTCCCTGGTCATGTTCACTGTGCAGATGCACTGGCAACAGGAAGACACCAGCACAGGAGAGAAATGTGGTTCCTGAAAGTAAGAGGACTACTTCTGTAGGCAGCAGTACTGTTAAACACACCAGTTAAAAACATCTTGTGGAACTACAGGGTTCAGGTTTTAGATTTTGAAATGAGGAACGTGTTTTAGAACCGATTTATAGTGCAAATCAAACAGTAAGAAGCAAAATTATAGACTCTGCCAGAATATACAATAACTTTTTACAATCTATCTCATCCTTCTTTCTCTGCCTCAGCCAGCTGGTGCTCAGGGGCAGACTAGACTTTAGGTTTTGATATTGAAGGGTGTACGGCGTAAAGAGTGCAGGGCCACCAGGCAGCAGCCACGAAGCAGTGCTCCAATATTGTAAATGGGATCTATTCCTCCTCTCTGGGTACTGAAAGCCCACACAATAGTTGGTACAACAGGGGCTGCTACAGCCAGAACATCTCTGATGAGACTGCTGCTCCAGTACCTCCTCTCTATTCCTGTCTCAGATGAAGTATTGACATACCCAAAGGCCTCATCATCATCAGGTTCTGTAAAATCAAGTTCTTTCATGAAACGGTTTTCCTTAACGCTGTGCTCCACCTTCCTGCATGGAGACTCCATAGGAGACAAAAGGATGGCAGAATTTGGATCACTTGGAGTTAAGTCCGTTATGACAGCAGAATCACTGAAGCTTCCAGGAGAAAATTCGCCCAGTTCCTTCAATGAGGGAGGTGGGCTTAGAGGACAGGCATCTTGATCTCTGAAGGTGTTCTGAATGAGCTGCTCCACATCTAGGCTACATGGCACCACATCAGTCTGGACAGCCTGTTCTACCATCGCATTGCTGCCTTTCTGCTCCTGGGAAGAAGTTAGTTTTTCATCCAGAATATTTTCAAGTATCTCCTTAATCACAGCAGAACTGGAGAGAGATGGATCACTCAGCTCTGAGGTGGTCAAACTATCTTCAGATGAATCAATCCCGTGAGCTGTGTCCTCATTGAGAAGCAGCCCACTATCTGCCACCTCGTCCAGCGCTTGGTCCTCTGTGATGAGGCTGTCTGGCACCGTGGCACACAACGCTAGCGACTTCCCGTCTGAGTCACGCGTGTACTCCAGGCACTGCTCGTCTGTCACGGACCTGTTCTGAGTCATCTCCATGCTCTGCAGCAAAGATTCCAGTTTCTTGTTTTGAATGTTTATGTCTACAAAGTATTTATCAATCTTCTTGTCTTTCTCAGCCATGCTGTTTTTCATGGTTTCAATAACCTGTTTAAGTTCTTTAATTTCACTTCTTGCTTCCTTTAAGGCCAGCTCTGCCTCCACACGATTACACTCTTCTTCAATCCAATCTTCCCTCATCCGAACTAGCTGAGCTTTCAGCTCTTCTATTTCTTTTTCCCTGTAGCAAAATAAAAATGTTGTAATGTTTATAGAATCATAGAATCGTTTTGGCTGGAAAAGAACTTTAAGATCATCAAGTCCAATCACTACCCTGACACTGCCAAGCCCACCACTAAACCATATCCCTCAGCACTTCATCTATGTGTCTTTTAAATGTCTCCAGGGATGGTGACTTCACCACTTCCCTGGGCAGCTTGTTGCAATGTTTGACCACCCTTTTTTGTGAACAAATTTTTCCTAATCTCCAATCTAAAACCTCCCTTGGCACAACTTGAGGCCATTTCTTCTTGTCCTGTCACTTGTTACTTGGGAGAAGAGATTGACCCTCACCTTGCTACAACCTCCTTTCAGGTAGGTGTTGAGAGCAGTAAGTTCTCCTCTCAGCCTCCTCTTTTCCAGCCTAAACAACCCAGTTCCCTCAGCCACTCCTCATCAGACTTGTTCTCTAGACACCTCACCAGCTTTGTTGCCTGCCTCTGGACACACTCCAGCACCTCTTTCTTATAATGAGTGGCCCAACACTGAAAACTTCTACTGACTGGTCAGGTAAAGAGTTAATGTGAGGTTCCACTGGACTGGGATAGCCACAATGCAGAGATGCTCCAAGAAGAAAGCACATTCCCCTGTGCACCATTTGTGGCTGCCTCTGAGAGAGCTGTGAGTGATGTGAGAGATCTGTGAACAATGTAAGCAGCTGGAGTCACCAGCCCCACCATACAGCTGACAGCCCATGGGCTGCCCTGCCAGCCTGGACATTGTGAGGCACAAGTGGTGACCTCTGGGTCAGGTCCAGCCAGTGCAGCAGTAACACCTCACCTACTACCTCGCCTGGGAGGAAATGAGAAACACCTGCCTGGCTGCATGCCCGTGCAGTTACTGAGGAGCAGGCAGAGCCAGCACTGGCACCGACAGCGGGACCAGGACAGACCAGGAGGGCACAAGGCTGCAGGCCCTGGCCTGCTCTGCCCGGCACGGAGCCAGAGTCTGCTGCCCTGACTTGCAATTGGGGAGCAGGGGCCCCTGCGTGAGACAGCCCTCGTGGATACAGAGCTCAGACTATCCTGACTCGAACCATCGGCTTCTTGGGACTCTGCCCTGGATCTTAATTCAAATATCTCTCTGTGCCTGCTTGGTCTGTGTGTGCTGGAAAGCCAGTTCTCAGAGTGCGGTTTTGCTAAAAGAGATGACATCTGTAGCTGTGTAATGCACATCGCCACTTCTTTACTCAGCATCTGTGCAGAGAGCTGTCGTGAAAAATTCAGTATCTAAGTGACAAAACCACAAGTGGGCATGCTGGTTTGTGTAAAAGCTTTTCTTTCACTAGGGGAGAAGGGGGACGTTAGTAGTCGTGTTTCACTGAGTGAGGCAGAATGGGAAACAAAGGTAACGCACGCTGGTGGAAAGAAACTTCTTTATGTACAAAAGGTATCAATGCTAAATCAGACTGGTAAAAAAGCCATCCTTTAAAAATATTCTATTGTAAAAGTTAAAAAAGGTAAAAGAGACACCAATATTCATAGCTGAACTGCACAGTACATATTCCCTGAGAAAGCTCTGAAACCTGAAATAACCTGCAAACAACCTCATCGGAATGACTATAGTGCAAATTTATTAATTAAATCTTCATGTGCTCAAGACATGAGTAAAAACATTCAAGATTATCACCCCTAAATGCTCCTGAATAAATCTGACTTCTGAAGTGAAATTTACCTTTCTTTAAGTTTGCTCTCAGATTCCTTCAGCTTTGTTTTCAAATGCCGTACTGTAACTTCTTTCTGTTGCAGAGGAGTCAAATACTGCTCTGGATTTGGTGGCTTAATGCTGTGATTGTCACCACAAGAATGGAATCTCCCTGATCGCCTGAAAAGAAAAAAAAACCACCAAACCATCATATAACATCACTCCTACAGTTCTTCAGTTGCGGAAAAAATGAAAAACATCCCGTTGACTGACACAGAGCTTGACTCATTTTGGGCTCCTCGGTGTCCCACAAGTGACTCCCTCTGGCAAACCAAAGTGCTTGAGGAAATGGCTGATCTGTGGCTATAGTGCCACAATAAATTCGTTGTTTACTGTACTTGGTTTCATTGTCATTACACCAAATGAGATATTTAACTTCAAAATACTGTTGTGGTTTAACCTTGGCCAGCAACCATGCACCATGCAGCCACTCTCTGACCCCTCACCCCCTGCCCTGTGGGATGGGGAGAAGAGCTGGGGAAAATACAGTAAAACTCTTAGGTTAATGTAAGAAGAGTGTAATAACCAAACCAAAATAAAATATAATAACAATAATAAGATACAATAATAGTAATGAAAAGAAATATAGCAGAGAGAGAAGAAAACCCAGAACAAGTGCTGTGTAATGCCATTGCTCACTACCCACTGACTGATATCTGAGCAGTAATCCATCCCTTCCCATCAACTGCCCCCAGTTTATATGCTGGGCGTGAAGTCCTACGGGATATCCCCTTGGCTAGTTCAGGTCAGCTGTCCTGGCCAGCTTCTTGTGGCCTCCCAGCCTACTTGCGGACAGGGCAGGGGGAGAAGCAGAAGCAGCAGAGTAAGCACTGCTTCAGCAATAACTAAAACATACCTGTGTTATCAATATTGGTCTCAGTAGAAATCCAAAACATAGCCCTGGACCAGCTACTGGGAAGATAATTAACTCTATCCTAGCAAGAACAAGGATCAATACCTAGTCATTTCCTCATCTAAAATGGGTGGTGTGCCCAAGAGCAGGCAGTGGGGCCATGGGCAAAGAAACTCAGCTATAGATACAGCCAGATGAGGTAGTGTAATACAGGACCAAGCTCAGCTCCACACCTGAATTATGAAGCTGAGCATGATGAAATCTAGATTAATCTTATCTAGCTATAGGTTTATATCTGACATGTTTGGCTGGTGAACTTCCCGAGAGACAGAGAGGGGGAGGGCAAAACAGCAGCAGCACAGTGGCAATTTCTTCTCTGCAGCACTTAGGGAAGTGCCTAAGCTTAGGCAGGTGAAGTGCCCAAGTGTATAATGTTTTCTATACTACCCCACTGAACTCTCTCCAAAGTGAAAGGACCTTTAAACACAAAAGAATCAGTAAATCCTCATGAGAGCTGATGGCATGAAACCACATGAAGGAGCCTGCCTTGGTGTGACAACCGACTACAGAGGGCTTTGACTAAAAGTAACCTTGAATTTTACAGTGCTGAAACAACAAAGCTTTTACAAGGGATGGAACATCACATTGACTGCCGAGCCACCAATGTGAGATGCCACATCTATGCTGAGGAGCAAAGTGACCTGCTCAGCAGCTCACACAGCAGATCCCACGCTACAGTGCAGAGAGAAAGGCAGTGTGCTGGACACCAGGGGGCTGAAGTGAAGACTTGCCTCATCACAGTGCTGTTGTCGCTTCCTTTGTACGAGCCTGAGTTGCTGCTGCTGACTGAATAAGTCCTGTGACTCTGATGGATGTTAGCAAGACTCGGCTGGTTCTTGCACAGTGTCGGCAAAGGGTCCTTTTCAAGGGTAGCAGGTGGGCTGGCTCCAGACTTGTAGGATAAGGATCCGTTATTCCGACCATAAGGGCCACGACTGCAGGGGAACCAAAAGGGTTGGTTAAAGGATATTGTATTATCCTCACCACGCAACTCATTATGTGTCTTGTTTTACACACAAAGCTTTCTGAACACTAAGCCAGAGTGATTAACTCTGAGTGGCCAGGAAGAAAGTCCTGAAGTTGTCAGCCACTGCACATTCTTTCGCTGCCAGTGGGGCTCTCAGCCTGAACTACATGATCTAGGGAAACCTCAGCCATTTTCACATTTGTCTGTGGATAGCACAGTTCCCAGTAACTCCATCAGACCATCCACATTCCCTGAACCTCTGACTCCATTAAGTAATGAAAGGACTGCAGCCTGGACTGGTGCCAAAAGAACTACGTTCCAGCTTTCCTCACGCAGGCCTGCGGAGAGATTCCCAGCCCTGGAGGTTTGCTGTATGACTGCATTCATGCTCCTCAGCAAGCAGCCTGAGGGATCACGGCGTGCAGTGAAAACAGATTTTGTTTGAGCCACTGTTCTTTTCTGCCTTTGGTATACTGGGTGCTTCAGCTGTCAGTGCCAGCTATTCTTTCGCTTACATGTAGTTTGAACCCCACTGAGAGCATGCTGAAATGGTACTAAAATAGACAAAGGAAAGCATGGCCTTTTCTTTCTTCCTTCCAGTTTCCCCCCATACAGATATACCTTTCTTTTCCCATTCTTTATTAAATAATCTGTCAACTGTCTGAGCTTGAAAGCAATTCCTGTCTGCACTGCCTGACAGCTGCCAAAGGGCTGGGGTGCTCCAAGGACAGCTTCTCCAGTTCTGTCCCTTGCTTGCTCAGTCGGTTTGCCTTCCTGCACTACTATGCTGCTACCTTCATCTTCCCGTGGAAGTTGCTCTTCTAAACTGTAATGAAAGGGCAGGTTTAAAAAAAATATGGAAAAAGGCAGATTCAGCCAGCAGAAGACATAAAAATTTAAGTACCACAGAATTATGAAGCAAAATCTCTTCTTAAAATTGTCTGACTTGGTTTCCTCCCTTCTTTGAAAATGGAACAGTTTATAAGGAACAGATGGTTGAGTGGCTGCTGCAAACCTTCATCACACTGCTGCGGTTTGGGTGATTTTGTAATTATTTTAGAATGAAGTGCAGGACTGGGGTTTCTGACAACATTGAAAGATTGAATAGAGAGTTAAGTCAAACAGTTAAAAAAGAGCATATTGCAAAGGAGACATCTCTTTCCAGTTTGTACAGCACAGCACCAGCTCTAGTCTGAGGCAGAACTTGCGCTGACTGTGCATAACAGTAGTGCATCTGAGGGAGCACTATTACATGGGACTTTGTCCAATTAAGTAGGTCTAATTTATATTTAAATGCATAATGATATATGGAATGATATACAATCTTACTGAAAGTATGGTTATTTTAGGGCCTCATATGATATTTAGTACTGGGGTTTTTTTTTTCCCAGTAGTAGTAGTAGTAACTGGGAAAAGTGTTTTTTCCCAAGCCAGTAACTTTACTTGCCAGATTTAATCTAGAGAGAGCTTGAGCAATGTTTATTTTTCTAACAGTCTCATGATACAGATAGGAGACTGCTCATTAAGCATTGTCATCCTGTGGATCTCTGTGCGCTGGGGCACACTGCGACCTTGGAGATGTCTGTGTGACTGAAGCATACGGGTATCCCGCTGCCGGTCCCAGCCTGCCTGCCAACTCTTCCACAAAGGGTAGGAAACCAGTCCTGTCATTTTGAACTCTTTCCTCCTACTCCAAAAACTGTAACCAGCAGGGATTGCGTGGGTAGAGCACAGCGCGCGCTGCCCCGTCCAAACATCCCTGTGCTCGCCAGCTGTCTGGATCTGCACTTCACTCATGACAGAGGGAAATCTTAACAGAAACCTTTCACAAGAGGTTCACTTAGATAGATGACTATTGTATTTTTTTTAAATTTGCATAATGTTGTGCAAGGCTATTCAGGAAAAAGTCCTCACAGGCAATATTGTCTACTTCTTCCTACAAAAAGTCAGGTCATGATCTGGGAATGATGATCTGAGAATTTATTACAGAGAGAAAACGAAGTGATAAGACCAAGAGGATAAGGTTACAAGCACTGCTGTTAACTAACGTATGCATTCAGTTGTTTCCTCCTCCACTCTAGATGATGCCTTTTCGGTCGGTCTTACCTGATTGTATTTCCCATACTTGTTTGAATAAACAACAAAATAATACCACTCGGCTCATCTGGCATATCGACAATTTCTGTGCTCCAAATATAGCATTTTTTTTGCTTTCCCATATCACAGTTCTCATCAGCCTAAATGCTGCCTGAGAGCATAGTGCTGCCCAAGTTGTTTTAAAACTCACAGCACTCATATTGTATGTCTTTACTGCAAGACCTCACACAATAGCCAATCTTTGCACTAGCAATGCTGGCACTACTCAGGAAAAATTGCTTTGCTTACTTGCGAGAAAAAGATCTTTTGCTTCCAGCAGCAGACATATGAACTTCAGGTGCTGAAATACTGCCTGTGCTGCTTGAAGAGCTAAAATCAGCTTCACTCCCTGGAAAGGAAAAGGGAAGAGTGAAAACTTAATAGAAATTATAATTCAAAGACTGTTTTCAAAATAACAATGAATCACAAGCATCCTTCCTCTGTCCGTCCTGTGTGAATTTTGGAAGTTGCATGAATTTTCAAATATCCCTGAGGACAAGCACTGGATTTGTTCCAGATTTTCAACATTTCTTCAGAACTGACATTGCAACGAGAGCAGAAAGAAAACACTTGGACGCAAAACTCTCACGCTACAGAAGCCATTTTAGGACTCAGCTAGGAACATTTGTTGAGACAACCTGTTTGCTTTCTGACAGCCATCAGTACACGAATGAGGCTGCTCACGTGGCTCCTTCAGGAGCACACAACTGCAACTGGAGATTTCTCTTGCTTTAAAAGACATGAAAATACTCCTTGCTGCTTTTATTTTGGTTTCTGAGACAATGTACACACACTTATACATATGTATACACATGTACAGGCTAACAGGGTGTATATATATATATATATATGTACAGATATGTACACAAGTCTGCAGGCTTTTATGTGGCACAGAAGCACAGTAAGGCAGTTCTAATAGCCTTAAAATAATCCAATAATCACGTGTGGTTCTCAAGTGCTTCTTGGATCCTAAGCCACCTATCTGATTACTGACTTTCTACGCATGACAGCTTTTATTTCCCAGTCTCTGGCATATGTAAGGAAAACTGCTTTCATGTTGCCAGGGACAGTAGTAGTTAGATGTACTATAAGTCTTTTATTGCTTGGGGAAAAAAAAAACAAACACCCTAAAGCTTCCACGAGGGGGAGATGCAGCTGCAGCTACCATCATCTCGCTGTGACAGACGAATCATCAAGTGCACCATCTCTCTTATCCTTGGGCGTGTCTTGCCCCCCTGAATATCCCGAACAGGTAAAAGGCCTTGCTGGAGCCTGTCTTCACAGTCTTAAAGAGGATGAGACATCCAGCAACCATCCTTTTAATCCAGCAACTCTTAGCAACTGATGCTAGTTTAACCAAATACTTTCTCACTCTCACTAAGTCCCAGTGTTGCAAATCAGCCTCTGTTCCTCTATGCCTCTGGTTCAGCCCAGCCGAGATATTCCTTAGCCAAAACACCGTAATGCAAAGCCAAGCTCTTGAAAAGAGTAATCCCCCTCTAAGCAACTCCATACCCAGTACAACATCCCTGATAATCAGACCCAAGCAGCCTCAGCTGTAACCAAAGCGCAAGTTTGCAAGAGGAGGGAGGGAGGACAGTAAAGCTGCTTTGTTTCAGAGTATTTATATTATGTCTACAGATGCAGATGTCAGTGACCCCCTCTTTGAGGAAGCAAAATGACCATGGGATGCGACATCTGAAACTGCAACCGAGTTTTCCTGATAAACAAAACACTACCATCTATGAAACTGAGATACCAAATACCATATCAGTACCATATCACTATTGCCAACCTCCTTTTCCTAGCAAGATCCAAACAGGTAGACACGTCACACAGATTTCATACCTCCGACGTCTAGGCCCCCAAAACATTCCTGCCCTTGCAAGACACCAGCAGCTTTCCAAAGCCAAGTCCTGGCCGTGGCACAGACAGCAGGAGTCCTAGCAGAGGCTCATCTCTCTTTAAGTAGACTACATCATAATCAGATCTCACTATTGAAAGCATTTCAAGGAAGCAAGGCTTAATAATAACCTCTCCCTGACCCAGGCTGGGGAGGGCTGCCGAGACAGGCACTGCCAGTAACAGTTAGCAGAGCCTGCGGATGCACCCGCCTCCGAGGCTGAGCTTTCTGAAAGACTGAACAGCATCTGAGACCAGGAACTGTGTCTGTGAAGCACAAGTTAAACCTTTCTGGCCCCAATTCTGGTAACAGCTACACACAAGCTTAACACTGAGTACAGGAGACTACTTATGTTTAAAATTAGGCATGTGGCTATTTATAGGACCTTCAAGAACATTTTATAAATTAAAGAGGTCACTGCTAGTAATGGTTCCGAGTGTGTTAAGGATGTTCAAGCTAGCCTTGCCAGTAGCACAGCTCGACGGTGCAATGGTACTAGGAGACTTTACAAAATATTTTCTCCCATTTAGTAGATATGTCTAAGAAAAATAATGTGGCATCTATCCATAAAATATTGATTGCAACAGTCTTCGATCTTACACACGTCTCAACAAAGAGGTGAAACTCCTTGTCTAGCCACAATGCAGGCAGGAGCCAATGTAGCCTCTCATCTTCCCTAACGCCATTCTCCAGGCTGACAGCTCCCCAAGGATGCCTGTTGACTATTTTTGTCACTGTGACAATGAGATTGCAAAAGCTCAGACATGTAAGCCCCAGAAGACCCTGACATTTCAGCATCAATTATGAAAGAGACTCACATTTCTCAAAAACATATTCTTTTGTCCAAACTGGCCGTAACTCTTGTTTAGCTCTGACCTGAGACTTTGCTGTTAAGAGGACTACCTTATCCACTCTGTTCTACAGAAGATGCTTCATACTGAGCCGCTGGCTTCAGCAGTAGCCCATTTGAAATTCATTCATGCATATTCTCCCATACTCCAGCCACTCAGAGCCACAGCACCAACAGCCTAAGGAAGGTGAGCTGACTTGGAGATGTGCCCTGATGGCAATGCTGGTGCTGCATGTACCTGTGGGTCCAGCCCCACCACTCTGCAGCAGGCTCTGGGCTGCACTGCAATGGGAACACAGCATGTACACCATAAAGTATGGTTACATTTTCCAGGATTGCTCCTTGCCTGGAAAGCATATCTGAAGCAGGAGGGAAATGATGCAGTGTCTATCCCGTCCCTGCACTTCACTGCTCGATGGGTAATGGCACAGAACTCAGAGCACGCTGCAGATGGCACCAGGCCTTGTGCTGCTTTTCATCTCCTGGCTGTTCCAGCACCGCAGCAGTCACCCGGCCCCAGTTGATGTGGCAGGACAAGAAGGCCACTGCACCCTACGACAGCTACTGTGTCCTTGGCAGGAGTGTGGGCGATGTGGGCAGGCACAGCCCAGGCACAGGCAGGCCCCTGTGCTCATCTGCACTGTGGGTCAGGGAACACAGTTCAGGGGGCTAATGCCATCCTGCTGCAGCACTGCAATTGACTGGGAAACCTACTATTTACTCAAGAAATTTTCTGTCCTGCATGTGATGCAAGAACAAGCACCAGGGTGGGACTGAGGAAAGAGCTGTCTGTGCAAGGGCCGGTCACACAGCTGGCACTGCTGTGTGTTTGTGTGTGGTGCGGACAGCTAGCCAAGAAAGTCAATAGCATCCTGGAGTGTTATCAGCAAGGCCAGGAAAGTGATGGTCCCCCTGTACTAAGCACTAGTGAGACCACACCTTGAGTAATGTGTTCGGTTTGGGCCCCTCACTACAAGAAAGACATTGAGGGTCTGGAGTGTGTCCAGAGACAGGCAGTGTAGCTGGTCTGAAGAACCTTATGAGGTTCCACCTAACCTTATGAGGAGTAGCTGAGGGAACTGGGGATGCTTAGCCTGGAGGAGACTGAGGGGACAATATTGCTCTCTACAGCTAGCTGAAAGGAAGCTGTGGTGATGTGGGTGTTAGTCTTTTCTCCAAGGTAAAAAGTGATAGGACAAGAAGAAATGGCCTCAAGTTGTGCCAAGGGAGGTTTATATTGGATATTAAGAAAATATTTTTTCACAAAAAGGGTGGTCAAATGTTGCAACAGGCTGCCCAGGGAAGCGTTGATGTCACCATCCCTGCAGGGATGTAAAAACATGTAGATGAGGTGCTGAGGGACATGGTTTAGTGGTGGACACAGTAATGTTAGATCAGTGGATGGACTCAATGACCTTAAAGGTTCCTTGCAACCCAAATGATTTGATGTTTGTACATTCTGGGTGTAGAAAAGCCCCAACCATAACTGCACTCTGCACTGCTTCAGTCATACTGCAAGGATAATGACACAGTGCAATGACTATGTCACATGTGGCATTCACAGCTTTTACAGGTAGAACAAGTTATGTATATTGGGCCTACCAGGACCATGTGCAAGTACAGAAACATCATGTCATGTATATATATAGAACCAGTATGTACATTTCTTAGTCATATGTGAGGCAGCATGAACTCCATATGCTGCCAATATCTCCTCCTCAGCTGGAGTGTATCGGGCCTCAGATCCTTTGTATCCCCAACTCCAGAACCCGAGGGGTCAGCCTCAAGTCTCACCAGGTCCTTTTTTCCAGGGGCTTCAGCTAGGGTGATTCTCTCCTGCTGCAGTGTAACGCACATTTTTCACATCTGGTCCTGTTTGAACTGGCCCAAGGGCTACTGCCTGAGCAATTTCTTGTTTTATCTGTTGAAAGCTTTGCTGGCAGGTGACAATGTGCTCCCTTGGGTGACGGCTGAAGTCCTTTTGTATGCCTTGCAATTTGCTCAGGGATAGGGATCGGGTGGTAATCGTCTTGTTCGTAACTACCACCTCTTCCTTCTCCTTCTTCTCTTCTTTGGATGGTCCTGCATCAGTTTCTTCCTTCTCCCTCTTTGTAATTGGAGCTTCCTCACTTTCGAAGTGAGAGTTGACTTTCTCATCCAACATTTCTTCTTCTCTATAGGGGCAACTGATACTGCCAGAGGTTGTTTTCCTGGTTTGGCTGCAGTGCCAGGGTTTGAGTAAGCCATGCTGCCTGTTGTTGGTGTCTGTGTAGCCACAGAGTATGTCATTGGGGCTGGGTTAGCTGCAATGCCTGTCAGCCTATTTTTGTCCTCTTTCCCTGCAGGGTTCCTTTTTCTTTGTGCATGAAACGGGAGTGACCAGACACCAATATGATGTGCATCAGCTCCAATTTACTGTCACATAATCATCACTTATATACCTTTTTCAAATGCTGTGTACGTGCTACAGTTCATGGCAGAAAGTTAATACTAAGCATCACACGCTATGCATAAGGCCTCAAAGTTTCATTTTTGTAACAACTTAAACACCAACCTCATTGTGTAAAAACACCATCCCTATTGGGCTTAAAACATCAGCCTTATTGCGTCTAAAATATCACCCCATCTGTTCGGCCTTCAGTTAGTTTTCTCTCACACTATGGTTATGCTTACCTTACATTTAGTTAACTTCATATTATTGTTAGTTACATATGTTACAATTTATTAGTCAAGTACAATCAATCATATAATGCTAAATTGAATGCTCTATTCAGTCTTCTAACAATGCTTAGTTTAATGTCCTGTCCTATCTTCTTGCTTTGACCTTGTTTCTGTTCCAATTTGCTGTTTTGGTTTTCCCCTTGCTCAAGCTTGCTATCACGTAGGCACTCCTTTCTGTCCTTTTTTGCTGTAGAAGGCAATTCAAAGACAAACTGCAGACTTTCTTCGTTTCTGACTGACTCCATAACATTCATTATAGCCCAGACCCCAACATTTCCCCAAGGGTGCTGTCTAATGTTGAGCAGCATTTGATATATATACTAGCCAGGGCCCAGCACAGTACAGTCAGTTGTGCCTCTCTGGAATAGCCATAGCATTTTCTTTTCAAATATTCTATCACTCTATTAGGGTCATGTAGCTGTTCCGGGGTGAAGTTCTAAACCATTGGAGGCGAGAAGTTCTCTAGATACCTGCCCAATATTCTCCCACATTCCATTCCACCCATTACTATGAGGCCTTGGGGTAGATCTTTGAGACTTTTAACAAATTTTACAACCTTAATCAAGATATGAAGCATATACAGGAGACATAACAGTAAAAGCAGGATAACTGGAATGTCCCAAGAACACCCAAATTTCTCAAATGTTGTTTTAGTTAGCCAGAAAGAGGAAGTGAAAGAGTGGGGAAAAGTATCACCCTCACCTTCTCCACAGGTTGTGTTAGATTGATAATGAATTCTGAAAGGAAAAGCCTGAGGTATGGAAGTGACCACAACACTATATAGAAATATCAGCTAAGCCTCATAACCAATGATAGAATCATATCATAAGCTGAAAGAACCCAGTACAGCAAAACTGTGATCTTCATTACTTTCCCTGAGGTGATAAACAGCACTGCGGGGAACATACAGAGAAAGAGTTTACGTAAAACCACCATGTAAACAGCTGAGCGAGCATTGTGATCAGCTGTATGGTCAATATAAGAAAACTGTATACCAAATCTCAACACACTCTTTGTCAGATCTGTCCTTAACTCAACCCTTCATGCCCCACACTGGGCGCCAAAAAGAATATGGCGGTTTAGCCCTAACTGAACAATAACCAAACCACCCAGTTACTCACTCCTCCCCAACTCAGCAGGATGGGGAGAAGAATCAAGAGAGAGTTCTAGAACTTTCTGGGTTGAGATAAGGACAATTTAAAGAACAATAGAAAGAGCAGGTAGTTACAATGAAGGCCAACTGACACAGAAAAACGAGCAATGCCCAGTGTAACTGCTCACCGCGCTCAGCCTGGCGCCCAGCTGCAGATCCTGCACTGACTGCAAGGCTACCGCAGATCCCGCACTGACTGCAAGGCCACCGCAGATCCCGCACTGACTGCAAGGCCAGCGCAGATCCCGCACTGACTGCAAGGCCACCGAGGATCCTGCACTGACTGCTACCCCACCACAACCAAGCCGTTGCCCTTAGATCCTGAATGTGATGTCACAGGGGATTGACTAGCCTGGCCACGCCCACTGGAGGTGGCTGGGGAGAGTTAACTCTATCCTGTCCAAAGCCGGGACATTAACAATAACTTCACATGCACAACTGGAATATGGTGTCCCAGTCTACTATATGTAGCCCTTACAGGTGGTAGGATGTCTTCTTGTATGGTCTTCTGGCCTTGGTATTAAAACTTTATTTGCACTTCAGCACTTAATACTTTTCCTTCTGTAAGAATAAAGCTCAAACTTCCTTGTGTGCACTTTATTGTCCACAGTAAGATTAGAATATGGAAAAAAAGGAAAAAAGTTCAATTAATATATGTGACAGGAACACTGACAGCTGAGCAGCAGAACTGGACTCCTAAAATTCAGGATGCTAATTAAACTTTATTCTTTTTGTGTCAGTCTTTCCTATTTGAAACTTTACCACTTTTCATAGCTGCCAAAGCATATAAACCACAGAGCTTAGATATCTTCTGACTCCAAAAGCATGGCCTCTTTATATCACTCTTGATGCTAGGTTTTACATGTAGTCACACAAAGCTGTAAATAAAACAGTGCTGACAGAGACAGCTTGTCCTCAAAATGTAAAGCATCTACATTTGCTGAGCTTCCTTACCTTCAAAAGCATCTTGTAATATGGCAAAAAGACCAAAATATGAACATTTATGATCATCAATCCTCTGCAGGAATTAGAGGAATAAGTAGCATGCTGTCTCTGTAGATAGCTGTATTTAGAGATCCCAGGAGAAGAGACAGAGTCTAATTGCATTAAAAATGCCAGAAAAGCCATTAGAAGAAGCTGGAAAAACAGAGAATTAAATTGTAATGCCCATTATTGAAAAGACATGTATTTTTTGGTTGATTTTGTCTTGAAACTTTTAACTTAAAGCTACATCTCTAGTTCCAATCTCACAGCATAAGCAGTGTATTTCCAGGAAACACTAATGCTGCTTCTTTTCTATTTAGTATAGGGTCGTTCCTGTAAGATTCTTTTTGTATACCATAAGCAATCTAGGAAATAAAACCACAGTGCTCACAGGCACTGAAAAATACAACAAAAAGAAGCTGCAAAGAAGTGAATGTCTTGCTCTAGCATTTCAGCCTTTTCTTCAGATAACACCCTTAAAAATGACCCATTTCAAGAGCAAAATCCCCTAGTGGGAAGCGGACTTGATTCACAGTGCCAAACCCATAGCTGACAGTGGGTTTTGGCTCCAGTCCCTGGTCTTTGAGTTATTACTTCCTTGACTTGCTATCACTCTATGTGAGACTCTTATCTTGACCTTGCTAGGATATTTCACACCAAACAGTAAATGGATAAAAGCATACATATTCCTGGGAGCAAGGAATGGGACACAGGACTCTCCTCCATGTGGACTCCTTTAGTCTGTGGGTGATACAAGCTGCTGTCCACATGCTCTACCTCTGCCCATGTCTCATACTCTCCACCACTATCAAGTCTAGAGTCAGTGGAGGAAGCTGAGGACGCGCAGTATGTTGGCTCAGGAACTCTCAGAAGTGTGGGTTTGAACTCCTTTGGTTTAAGGAGGGCACTGAACTCTCATCTGTTCCATAAGCTCTACCTGCACTTGGCTGCACACACACGTGACTGCTCGCCGATCAGACAGGTCTGTGCATCACCTCTCAGCTGACTGCATGGTGCACAGAGAGCAAAACTTCCAATGTGACTCTTTATCAACTGTTTAAACCTGCTGGATGAGGAGACCTCTAGCTCAATACCAGACAGAAGACTCTGAGGAAGAACTGCAATGCAGATCTCACTTCCCTATGTTTGGATCTAAACTTGATTTTACAAATGATCCCTTCAGTTTAGAGCACTGTTGTGTGATCTAAACTAATTGTTTATCTTGATCTTTGTTCATCTTGGTTGCTTGCTCTTCTTACTTTGGAAGAAGGATTGTTATCAAATAATTAAAATTTATCTCATTAAGCAGTTTTCTGATCTCATCTGAATACTATAGTCTTGGTAGCAATCTGAACTACATTAATGCAAATTATAAGCACTGCGGATCTCAAAATGAATACAGAATGTGACTTGTGTATGCTGTGAAACCACAATCAATCAAGCTCTTCTCTGAAAACACAGTCACTACAAACTAATTACTGATACTGGCTGAGGGCCATCATGTATATTCTGCATATCACTATGATCTGGGTTTGTGTTTTTCTTAATTGTTTTTACTTCACAAATTTGAAGAGCAGCCCCAAGCGGATGTTGGAACAGACAAAGAGCAAGTTATGGATTTTTTCTTCCTTACATATCTGCAGGATATTCTTCATGCAGAGATCAGCCTGACCCAATTATTTTTTGTGCTTCCATATGCAGTTTGAACTGTTTTAACACAGCTTAAAAATGGCTCTCATAAATTTTCTCTTCTCAGCCTGAAATGACCTTTGTTAGGGAGAACATATGTTCATGGAGCAGAAAGGAAGAGTCTGGGGAACTTACCTTCCTGTTCAAACAAAACAGCTCTTTGGATCAGGGAGGGAAGGATGCTGTATTGGTATACCAACTGCAACCGAAACATTGAGACTGGTGGTTCAAAAATACAGGTAATTGTTTAACATGATAACAACTTGCATTTGACAGTTGTGTAGCATATATGTGCAAATGCACTTACAGACAAGTATCATTTATAAGCATGTAGTGTCACCTCAGGAGATTTTTTTATGTACCTGGTAGTACAATTTGGGCTGTTTGAAGGCAAATTAATGGGCTGGTAAGAAGTATTTTTAGGAGCTGGAAAATGTCATCTTTGGCAGGGATGACTTAGCAGTACACAGAAAGGGAGCAAACTCCATCACAGGCTGGGAAAACATCCCAGCCCTCCCATCATGATGGTGGCAGAGGTTTAACAAAGGGCTTTCAACAAGATCTCCTAAACCTGGTTTCCATGTGTAAGGAAGAAAGAGGCTGGCTTGCACATAGAATTAACTGCACAGGCATGCACTCACAGTTTATATGCAAATGCATGGAATTACATGTTAAACCTGATTCAGCTGCGAGCTTTTGCACAGTCACCCTTAATGTAACACACGTGGTTTTCATTACAATGTGCATAAAACATTTTAAATCCGTTTGACATGTTTTCAACAGGGAAGTGAAAAACACTGGAATGAGAAACATATCTGGGAGGTAACTAACTAAACAACCCTGCAGTCTGGGGATGAAAAGCAACATTTGTCATAAGCTCATCGAATATTTACTGTAATGCACACACTGAAATGATTACCAAAAACTAGTAAAGTGTCATCTATTGAAAAGAACAGTAAAACCCCACCCAGTATATTGATGAGTTGCCTAAACTGTCTTTATTACATCAAGAAAGCCAAAATAGGTCTCAGGGCAATGCATTTCAAGTTAAGATTGCAGTCATTTGCAGCTTTTTTTTTTTTCCCCTAGTATCACTCTTGCCATGATGAAGCATAAATGACAGACAAGAAGCCCGTGCTTTTTCAGCTCATTAATCCTTGTGGGTTTGTGGTCGCACTGTACTCTGCCAGCTCTCGCAAACAGGCATTGCCTGCCTGGATTTCAAAAGCAAACAGCTTCCTATTGCTTACAGAATTTAAGGGAGGAACAGAGGCCTGTAATGAAGTACCTCAGTGTGGAAACAAGACAAGGCTTGCAATACTAATAAAATATGAAACAAACCTGGCAGAACTTTCATTTCCTTTAATCACATTCTATATAACAGTATAGGTAAGATAGGCTATTCTAAAGTAGGTTTACTATTTTGCTATGTCACATTAAAGGCGATATATTTCAAGCTCCCTGGGAAAGCAATGTCCACTGTGCAGTGGCCAGAGGCTGGCTTTATGAGATGATGCCACATCCTAAGCTCTCAGGGGACAAGTTTGGAAGTGGCATTCTCCTTATCTGCCACCTCACTCGAGAAATGCCTCCCGTTGATCTCAGCTGTGTGAAACTCTTGTTTCTAGACATGCCTAGAAGCAGGCCAGCTTTAGATGTGCAGAACAGCTTGGTGCCTGGCCCCTGTCTAAAGATCAGGGTGGGTGTCCCACACTACATCAAATACATCAGCTTCCACATAAAAATGGCCCAAGGAAAGGTCTGTTCTGCTGTTGACTTTACTGGGGAAATAAAGGATTCCCCTGGGATTTGCAGGGCTGGATTTAGCTTTGAACTTAGAGGAGGCTGCACAACAACTCCCCATCATACCACCAGGAACTGCATCCACCAGGAAGAACTGGACAAAAATACGGGGTTCCTGTCCTCTCAGTTTATCATGCCCCTCTCCAGCTCCTCCATAAATCCACCTGGTACATGGGGAAATACAAACAGGCCTGAATTTTCCACAGCTCACACCACCACAAGATCCTATCCAGCCCCCTTCACTCAACATACCAGAGAAAACCTAGCTCTCCAATCTAGAGCTTTGGGCAAAGTTGGGCAACCTCTATTAAGTTGTTCTTCTGGCTGCTGTGTTTCATTTTATGTTTTTTTATTGTGGTTGAGTTATTGTAGCAGAGACTGGATGTGCATTCCTTCCTTCTCCTAGGCTTTACCTGAGCTCAGAATCATTAACTTCAAGTGAGAAACAAAACAGAGTGAAGGCATCTAAACTGCAGCTTCACCAGGATTTAGATATCTGGGTACATAAAAGCAAGTAAAATACCACTGAGCAAACAGGCCAAGTGTTTCAAATGTCACTGCAAAGACCTGCTTAGTCATTTTTGTTTAAGCTTCCACTTCTCAGCACAGCAACCACCAACTTACTTGATGTCTTCATACCCCAATGAAATCAAATAAATGAGATTTGCATGACCAAAATAAAGACATTGCCTTAGCTTTCCCTGTCTACTTACAAATAGGGATATATAAATGCAAGGAACTTACAGACATGCTGACACAATACTGCTCAAAAAGTGTTTAAAGTAATCACTCTGAGGGAAACAAAAACTTTCAGGTAGTAGTTCAGTTACCAAATACCAAAGTTCAGAATACACGGAAAGTATTATTTGAAGATGATTATGGTCAGAAAATGGAAAACCAGAATTTTTTAGCTTTTGTTTAAAACGATGCTTTAATTCTTGAAAACCAACAAATTTTTTCTTCTTTTAAAAATGGGGTAAAATCATTATACATTTTCCCCAAACATTGTAAATATTTTAGATTGGATATTTTCATTCTTCATTCTCAAACAAAGGTTTTATTTAATGTTTGGATTTGGCAGCAAGCCGCCAAAGGAGTTATTTGCGTATCTCCACTTTGAACATAGCAAGATGTCAGACAAAAGAGAAATAAGGGATGTAAAGGAAAATAGAAAAGGAAATAATCTATCAATTCTTGAGTAAACATTGCTCAGAAAACAGTTTAAATCCCAGGATTCTCATTAAAAAGGCATTAATAACCTGGAGGAATTCCAAAAAAGGTCAACAATAATGATAACAGGATTACAGGGCACTGTTTATGAAGGGAGATTAAGGGAATGCAATTTGTGTATTCTAAGATAAAAATGAATACTGGCAACACTTTTCTATCATGGGGAGGAGGAATACAGCTGGAAAACTGTAAAGAAAAACATGTAACAGCAACAGAGGATTCTGGCTGAGATGTGTGTTATTTCATGAAAAAAAGATCTGAAATACAAACTGACAGTTGGTGGGAGCTGTGCATAGTAAAATGCAGCTGGATTACGTTCAGAATACTTTAACCAAGGAATCAGAAAGCTATTTTAAACTTTGGCATAAATAATACAGATTTAAATGCAGAGTACAAAAAAAAATCTCCTAAGGGAAGATTCATAATGGTGTCTTTTGTATACACAACATTTCTTTCTGTGGAGGTGAAGTGGGATGAAAACCACAAAAAACAGCCAGAAGGAGCAGAAAATTCACTACAGTAAATACATAGATTGCAAAACATATTCTAGTTTGACCTCACACACATTTTAAAACAAATACTTAAGAGTGTACAGTGTGCATGCCATCAGTTTCTCTTTCTTGGCTCATACTCCACTCGGGATTAGCAGAAGAGAGGAAAAAAAACCTGCCGGAATATATAAAAAGATTTTTTTTTGACTGCTGACCACAGCTATTGTCGTTTTCTGACGTCTAAACCCCAGGGCCTTTGTCATGCCAGGTAGTTGGTCATCTTTGCCAGATGCAGGAGCATGTCCCCACAATCCCCAGGAGACTTTCACGTCTATCAGAAAGCATTTGGAGCTAAAAGGTGAAGTGACTGACGTGAGTCCCAGGCTATCCAGCAGCTTGGACATTCTCTATCCTCATTCCCTCCTCACTGTGGTCTTTAGGGAGAGCCATGGCTCTCTCCCGGGCCAAGCGTGCCACTAAGCCTAAGGCCATAGGTGTCCTCAGGACAGAGCCTCCCTTTGATGGGGGCTGTCCCACTTTCTGCACATCTGGAGTGGCACCAGGACAATTAACAGGCCAGAGAGAGTAAAAGTAGTGATGGTGTGCCTGCTGGGAGCTCAGCTTCAACCCCCAATAATGCAGTTACTAAATTAGACAAAGTGGGACAGCTCCCCTGGGAACAGAACCTGCATCTTCCCAGCCTGCCCAGCACCCCTGTATCAGGGAACTCTTTTCCTTTGTACCCATATCCATCCTTCAAAAGAGCTGCAAACAGACAAATTTAAGCTTCTTTTCTCTTTCCTGAACTAAGTATCAGGGATGTCTTTTTATTTTTTTTTTCTTTGTGAGGAAGGAGGTAAGTACCTAACTGCAGAAGATTTGTGCCAGAGACCTTGAATTGGAGGTGGCCTGTGCCACCTGCCCACACCTAGGAAGGTCATTTTCTAGGATAGGTGGGGCTCCGGCTTTCACTTTTTACTTGCCAATCCCTCCTTTGCAACTTGCTTGCTTTGTTTTTGGATCCTCTGTTTTTTTGCTGTGAGATTTGGGCACTTGCTGCAGCCTGAGAGTCTTCTGAACAAAAAGAGATACATGTCTTGAGAGGCCACAGCCCATCTGCTAATTTCCTACATCTCTACTAAGCAACATCAACAATATTTTTTTATGAGGGGGTGGATTATAAAATGTGGGACAGAATTAAAAGTTTGCTTTTCTGGTCCACTTTAATTTACCAGGAGCTTGTAGATTTGGGTTCAATAACATGAAACACTTTAAAGCTGAAACACTCTTTATAGCTTCTGCTTTGCTTCTACTTTGTTCGAAAGAAATACTTGGCTATTCAAACTTGTTTTCCACATCAATTCAAGCAAATTTGTTTAAATTAAAGATTTAAATCTAAACAAGTTCAAACTAAAAAAAACCAAACCAAAAGTTGTGCTAATAACTTTTAGCTTTTGCCCAAAATATTTATATTCTGATTATATTTCACTATTATCTCTTGGAAGTTACAGAATTCTTTTTTTCACCGACTTTCTTTTAAAAAAATAAAAAAAAAATAAAAGAGACAGATACTGTGTTTTGCTTCAATAAGGCTACTAACAGCAGAGCTGTAAGAGACCTGATGAGGAACATAGCAAACAGGGTGTTGGGCTGACTAAATGTGGATATCTCCAGTGCAGACACACATGTCCCTGCCAACCTTGGTCCCATTTTTAGTCAACAGAGAGTTAGTAATAACCACTGAGTTCAAGGTACTATTTATCTTATCCTAAAGTAAATGCTTATACATTTGGTCAGAAAGACTGTGCACTAGATTCACTGATTTTATTCATTTTGTCTTCATTAAAACAAAATAGGACCTCAGTGCACTCGTGCAGGTGGAGGCAACTACATTACAGATACATAACTGATGTCAGATAAATTACAGGCCATCTCTGTTCTCCTTAACTTGGCTTGAGAATGTGAATTCACATCTCCCTCATCTATGAAATAGCTCCCATTAACCCCCAGAAGGGGAATGGCAGACAGAGGAACTCCAACAAGACCATTCCAAAACTGCCACCAGGAACCAACGTTCTGAAGCATAGAGGGAGGGAGGAGGGGAGGCTATGCAAATGACAGACCCTTCAACAGCAGTTTCCACTCCACCACGTCCAGCAGTTGCCTTACTAATGGTGCCAGTTGCCTTCCAGACCTCTCAGCACCAACAGCTACAACACACCAAACCTTTGCAGGGTGAGGTCCCTCCACGCTCAACTCTGGGAATCAAGCTTTGAGGATAGCATAGGCTGGAACCCAGATATGGCCTCTTCACTCCTGGAGGGCAAGAGGTGTACGTTCATCTCCCTGCAAAGCACGCCTTGGTCCTCTGGTACCCATGGCGACCGAGTCCTTAATAACTCCCTGTGCTGGCAGGTCAAGTAAGCAAATCTACACAGCACCATAGCAACAGACGTGAAATTAAAGCAAATTCCATCAGTAAAACATGCAGGAGAGCTCAGTGCATACAGAGGTATTAGCCGTAAACGCTTTTATTAAAAAAAATCAGCAGTGGCTCTTTTGTGTGGGCTCGAAAGGCAAAAAGAAAGAGGAAAGGCAAAAGTAACTGAGGAGAAGGAATAGAAAAGTGCTACAGCTGTATTTGTTATATCTGTGTTAGAAAAGGTCTCAGAAATGTTATTGTCCCAAATGAAATTATTAGATGTGCATACAAGAAAGGGGGAAGAGTGAGAGTAAAATGATACAGGAAAGAAATGTTGCATATTGTTGGATTTGAACATCCGAATGGTTATTGGCTGTTACCAGGTGCGGGGCAGAAGTGAAGCATTCGAACCATGTGCTTACATCTGAGAAAGATGACCTATGTCATATGCTTCCTCCTTTTTATTGCCAAGGTGATGTTTTAAAAAGCAGATGGAAAGCCTTCCAGAAGCACACATAATTAACCGTTGGGTATCTGCTCTTTGCAAAATATTGAGTTGCTTAACAATCTAATGCTCAAGTTAAAGCCATCTCCATCAGGTTACTCAGTGAATCTGGGCTTTGGCTTTTCCGCTTTTGCACTTGCAAACTCTTCTGCATTCCTCACTGAATTTATGCTTTACACTTGTCAATAAACATGGGCACATCAAGAGATTGTATATTATTAATTCAAATACTTAAGGAGGTACAGAAGAAATAAATATGTGGAGACCATGTGGTCATAGGCAAGATGCTCCATCATTTCTTATCAACTTACTACACTATGTCCATCTTGAGAACATTTTTTGTTCTATGACCAATTATTTGAAGGTGTAGCACATTAACCAATGTCAGTATTCTTACAGCAGCCACATATTTCACTATCTGAAAATTCTCAGGAATAGAAGTACGAATCTTCTTATCTTCACAAGTAAGGTTATGACTGCTTGCAGGTTGGGGGTATGGTGCACTCTGTTCAAATTCTGTATGTGTAACCAGGTTAAATGTTCTTTGATATATCCTTGTTCTTAATTATCTATCCCCTAGAAAAAGTGCAGTCTTGGAATGTGGGTTATAAAGTACTGCTAAGTAAGTCAGAGCAGAAAGAGAGACACAATACACTGCAGTAACCAGTCTTTCCCCTTTGTGTGATCCTGCGTCTAAAATGAGGCACACTAAATTATTTTAAGCATCAATCAAGCCAAATTGCTACCTCCAAATACAAGTTTTCTCCTGTGTTTTTTTTTTTTTTTTGTCTGTTGGTTTTTGGTTGGTTGGTTGGTTTTTTTAACAGCCAAACAATGTGACTTTGTCTTAGCATGCAGAGCACACCAGCAGCATTAAAAAAAGTATTTCAACATAAGAGGTAGAAGTACCAAGTGGTAGCTGTAGAAAACAATTAATCTCTTTGCATGCCATAGGATCTATTCAAGTTAGCACATTCTGTAACTTGTTTTTTGTACTGTGTCAGTTGTTCCTGAACAATGGGCACAACAGTACTATTATTTTTCCCACTGCTTGCAGAAATTTGGTACAGAGAATGAAGAAAAGCCATGCAAATGCAAGACTTGGGTAATATTCCATGCAAGATTTTAATATTACAATAATACAAGACTCTTGGATAAATGCACTAGTAAAATAATGTCTTCCTAATATTTTATTGGCCTTCAAACATAAAACAAATTCTTCTCATTGCATCCTTTTGCAACTGGAAAGGTAAAGTTCTTGACAGTGAAATATATTTCCAGAATTACCTCTTCAAGACAATCTTGCAGAACTTATACATCAACTAATCTGTTTTTCAAGTGAAGCACATACATACATATCAGTCAGACACTATTATTCCCATGCTGTCATACTAAAGAGACAGTACAAGCTAACAGAAGATCTGTAAAATAATTTAGAAGATCTAAATCAGAGCTTTACGTTTTATTTTTAAAATAATCAAAGGGACTGTCTTAAGAATACATACATGGAAATACAGCAGCTAGTAGCTAACAGCTAGTTTTACAGTAATGGATTAACTATCCACTACTCTTGCTTGCACAGCATGTCCCAACAACAAGTTCCTGGTCATCTGGTGTACTGAGAATCTAATCCTCACACACTAGATGATACAAAAAAATCAGCATGAAAAACATAATGCTTTAACAGCTACATATAATTTTTCAGCTAACACCTGCATTTTCTATCTAACCTGTTTGGCTAATGTAGCTCCAACATATTCCCACATGCCCACGGTCATTTTCTTTGCCTCCTTTTTGGTAACTATCATCAGCTCCAATGCTGATTTAAAAAAGCACCCATTCCTACTCAGTACTCACAATCAATTTAAGGCAAATACAATCTGCTTCACTTGTCTCTCCTAAAACTCCTAATAGTCCTAAATCCTTCAAAGATTAATGTGTTCAGACTGGGAAATCCTAACCCAAGGCTCATTCACTCATGACCTGATAAATTCACCATCAAGGAGAGAGGATCATACTGGCAACACATGCCAGTGTAACATTACTTACTATGGCTCGAAGTGAAATGATAACTTTAACTGAATAGTGAATGGTAAAAGTTACTTTTAATTTTTCTTTTCATGTCTATGAGCTTGTTGTAACTGAAATGGTGGCACACAGACAATAAAGATAGGATAGGAAAAGGACAAATTAATGCTGTCCAACTACTTAGCTACAGATCTAGGTGATGCACTATTTAAAGGAAAAATGTTTGGACAACACAACCACAGAATCACTGGGAGTGGAAGGGATCTCTTGAGACCACCTAGTCCAAGTCCTTGCTCAAGCAAGGTTGACCAGGACCTAGTTGAGTTTTGAGTTCTTCCTCGGATAGAGACTGCATCCACAACTTCTCTAGGCAACCTGTGCCCATGTCTGACCACTGTCACAGTAAAAAAAAAAAATGTTTTCTTGTGTTCATCTGGACTTTCATCTTGTTTAATTTCTGATCATTGCTTACTGTCCAATAAACATGGGTGCTCTATGGGGAGGAAGTCTTTGAGATTTGCCCAAGATGTGGGCAAAAGTTGCAGGAATTCAGGACAGATCTTTGCAGGAAGAGTACACCAAGAATGTGAATATGTAGAAGTGTTTAGGCTCCTTTTTATCCAATTATGGAAACTGTGGAATTCAGCACAGAACCTTGATATAAAATTAGAACTAGTATTAATTAAGCTTTTTGTGCCTTTTTGCAAGATCATTTTTTGCAACACATTTTCTGCAACACATTTTCTGTTCTTTCAATATTGCATAAATGAATCACATACAAAAGAGGGAACAAGTTCTAAAATCCTGAAATTAAAAAGGTTGTAACCTTTTCCTGGAGTGAAAGTTTTATATCTTCCTTAACGTACTTGTTCTCTCCATCTATTCCTGGGAATGCAGCCACTGATTTTAAGCCAAATTTGCCTATAATACTGCTGATTTGGATTTAATGCACAATAAAAAACATTGCTAGCTTTCCCAAATGAATAACATCTTCACGTTTATAAATCTTCCAGAGGTTAAGCAAGATGCAGTGATAATACATTCCAGGATTAAGTATGGCTTGCTATGCAAACAACATAAATTATCAATGATATCCAAATCTAGCCTGTTAATTCTTCAAGAGCTGAAGATGACTTAGGTCCACACAGCAATGCCTTAGGCTGTTAGAGAAAAAAAAAGCTATGTTGTATTTCACATTATGAAGTATAGAAAAGAAAAATGAAGTGATTTGCTAGAGTAGCAGAAAAGCATTGGAGCTTGGGAACAGCCTAAAGAAAAGTCACAGGGTTCATTCTCGCTGCGTTCCCACTCTGACATTTTCCAAATTATCTAAATTTTTGTGTGAGTGTTACTTCTGAGATTCAGTATGTTCCAAGAAAACAGTCCTGGAAACAGACAAATTTTCAGAAAAATGACAGGCATTTTGAGGGTGCACACTGATGGATGTACTCACCTACAAAAATGTAGTACAGGACAGAGTCTGGTAAAGATAGCGGTAGGCTGGATTTTTTTTCTCATGTCTGGCTCCTGCTATGTAGTCATTATCACAAGACATTTCAGATAAATAAAAAGTAGAGATCCTCTCCATAAATCAGTAAGGGTTTTTGGTAGAGAGAAAGATACAATGCAGGGCTCTTTCTGTGCTGTAGTTTGAGGCCCTCAGCTGTATGCAGAATGAGGTTACATACAATAAGGACACATTGCTGTTCTTCTCATCCTAGATCCCACTTCTACTGCTCCCCTCCTACTTCCTGCGAGTTTTACTGCATAGCAAAGCCTCCTCTTTGTGCAAGGAATAGATCTTCCTGAATAAGCTACCAGAAATTCATGTGCAAGTAGGTCATGGGGACAGGACTAGGATCCACCCCAAGACAACAGATAGCAACGGATGACAATTACATTAACCCCTGTGGCCAACAGTGAGGAAAACGACCCCCAGCTGCCTCCTGACATGCTCTCCATTTAAGGAATGTCCCTCACCAGTGTCAGCTCTCACACTGACTACAGTGTGTTTTTTTACAACTTTTCACTATAAAAGCCTGAGATATTTGACTGGAGGAACTTAGAATTACTCTATAAATCAGATCTGGTTCCTGCTCAGAGGGTTTTGATGGATCTCAGGAGTGATATGCTTGAACATTAGAGACATACTTTCTGACCTCAGATATCAATCAATGCAGAAGTACCAAGACCTACAGAATGGCCCAACTACAAGAATACCTAAGTACTTAAACTAAGTCAGTTCAAAGACTTCAAATATCATCAACTAAAATGAAGATGTCTTAAACTATTACAGGAAAAAGCTAATAACAATATTTTAAACTATTACAGGAAAAAGCTAATAACAATATTATAGGTCAATTTAAGTGTAATAATTGAAAGCCATTAATGAAGTAATTTATTGAAACAAATTCATATCTCTTTTTCCATGTGTATAGGACTCTTCAGTAGAAAAAAAAAACTTTCAAAATTCTTTATCCCCATTTGCTATCCTACATTCATATCCACATACAAAATGGTTGTGGTAGCCATGACTGCAGATTCGACTGTCATGTACTTTATCACTGCATTCTGCCTGCATTAGATTCCTTCTTTTAATGGAACAGGAAACAAACGTTGAAAAATATTATCTACCATCCATTATGCAGAGCAATGAGAGTCTGGGAGCACTCAAGTAACACAGTGCTATGAAATGAGCTGAAGAGCTTGCAGGCATAGTGGTAAGTCAGAATTAATCAGCCCTTTCAATGACCAAGTCAGCGAACAGTTTTTGCAACAGATTTTCTACTGTTTCTAGATTAAACATGGTGCTGGTAAATCTGAGTTGGCTCTTCATTAAAGTAAACTGCTTCCAGAGGTAACATGACTCTGGAAACAGTATAATCAGAAGGTACCTGAGCTCATAAACCAAGTCAGTTCTGCAGCTAGCTCTGTAGAGAGTCAAACCCCTTTCTGTTTCCATGATTAATTAACAGCACAAATACTCTGACCATTTGTAATCAAGAGCGGCCTGTACATGAATCAGAAAAATATTTCTACTCATTAAAATTACAACAGCCAATGACACACTAGGATATTTAGTCTCATGTACTGGATTTGCGTGGCAAGGTTTTGGTAGCAGATGAGCTACAGGGGTGGCTTCCGTAAGAGGCTGACAGAGCTTCCCCTATATCTGATAAAACCAATGCCAGTTGGCTCCAAGATGGACCCACTATTTGAAAAGGAGAAGATGTTACTGCACAGGAGAAAATTGCAGAAAAGAAGTGTGAGAATATGTGCGCATAACAACAACTCTGCAGACACCAAGGTCAGTGGAGAAGGAGGGGAGGAGGGATGCTCCAGATGCTAGAGCAGGGATTCCCCTGCAGCCTGTGGTGCAGCCCATGGTGAGGCCTTGCCCCTGCAGTCCATGGAGACCACAGGGGAGCAGAGATCCATCTGCAGCCTGGAAAGGACCCCACACTGCAGCAGGTGGATGCCCAAATGAGGCTGCGACTCTGTCAGAAGACCACTGGAGCAAATTCCTGGTAGGACCTGTGACTCCATGGGCAGAGGAGCCCACATTGGAGCAGGTTTGCTGTCAGGACTTACGACGCTGTGGGAGATGCACACGGGAGTGGTTTGTGAAGAACTGCAGCCTATGGGAAAGGCTCACATTGGGGAAGTTTGTGGAGGACCATCTCTTATGTTAGGGACCTCACACTGTAGCAGGGGTAGTGAGAGGAGTCATCCCCTTGAGAGGAAGGAGTGACAGAGTGATGAACTGATTGCAATCTCCATTCCCTGACCCCTTGTTCCATTGTGGGTGGGGAGGAGGTAGGGACCTGGGCAGAAGGCAGAAGTGGGTGGATGGTGTTTTCAGATTTAGTTTTTATTTCTCATTACCCCTCTCTGTTCTAATTGGCAATAAATGAAACATCCCCATTGAATGGGGATAAACATTTATTCCCAATAAATGAAAATTTATCCCCAAGATAAGTCTGTTTTGCCTGTTACGGTAATTGCTGAGTGATCTCCCTGTCCTTATCTTAATCTGTGAGTCTTTCATTATATTTTCTCTCCTCTGTCCAGCCTAGGAGTGGGAGTCATAGAGCATCATTGGTCAGCACCTGTCATCCTGCCAAGATCAACCCACCACATCCTGGATGTGCAAGAAACAAGTGCTGATTTAGTTGGTGGTCTGAGGTGGCCCATTGGTAGGCAATGGCAGGCATGCTTGTGATTCAGCCAATGCAGTATGGATCTGCATCTTCATAACTCCCACATGTAGGCTGCCACTTATCTTGCTTTGGTTTCACATTGTATCCCCAGAGCTATCACAGCATGGCAGTGTAAACTTTAGGCAGGATTCACCAATAAATCCTACAACATCAGATGACTATTCTTCTTTGCTTTGAAAGTAAGAGTCATTTACCTTTAGACAGTGAAATATGTGTGCAATTACCATGAAACAGGATAAAATCCATTTCAGTTTTTATTTGACATCACTATTGAGCCTCATAAAAGAAAGCAAAGATGTCAATTAATTACATTACCATGAAAAATCTAATACTGATACTATTTTCAAGTCTTGCAGGTGGCTTCAATAGAAAGAACTCAACTATCTTTTTTTACTTACTTTCAGCATTAGTGGTATCATAGGCAGCAGTACACAATGTATTTAGACACCAGTCAGTTAGAAAGTATAATAAAATAAATTAAAGGAACTATAATGTACTCACCAGGCTTTACAAGGCTTGTCTTTGTATCCTTCTTATATCGAACTAGCTGTGGGTTCCCTTCACTCATTGTTCCCGGACTGAATTTCTTCCCGGAGAAGTCTCCATCGCTACCAGTGCAAAAACTGATTGGACTGTTTCCAGCATCAGAAGGAGTCTTAACTGGAGATACTGACTGGCTACTAGGACAGCCAGTGTCATCTGAAGAGAAAAGGGAAAACATCACTATTTCTAACTAATACGTGATTGTTAGCAGATTTATTTTTAAGTGTTTGTACTACAAATGTTTACGGTTAGTTATGTGATAGGTACAACCTTGGCTCTGAAAACTGGTGAGATGTTATTAGTTTCTCTCATGTTTTAAAAAAATCTTGAATACACTATATGGTAGACTAAACTGGCAAGTACTTGTTTCACTAAGTCTGACAAAACAGAAAATCAGGGGCTACATAGTGAAAACTCAGATGTAAGATAAATTCTTCTGAGTCAGCTAGGTTAGCAAACATTATGGTGCAAAGAAATGCACATAAGACACAAGAATGCCTTGTGTAGCACACACTGCATGAAAAGCAGGCATGGGCTACATGCTATCCTTCCAGATATGTTCCTATCTGAACAAGACGAAAATGACACACAGCCCATATGCACAAAGTCAGGATTTTAATTTAACTGGAATTCATACAGATTTATATATCTTTTTTTCCCCGTTTGATTACAGAGCTCTTCCATTCATGACAAATGTCTGTGAAGTACCTGGTTCTGAAGAGGCTGTGTTACATGCAGACTGCTTTTGTTTGAAGCCAAATTTCTCTGAGGGCACACCAGTGCTTCATGGCATCATCAGCCATCTCAGGAACAGATCCATATTCCTGACCTCTAAGAATACAAACACTCTAGCTCTTGCAATTAAATGCAAAGTAAGATAGATGTCTGAGTCCAGGTGAAACCCACATATCAAATACCCTCTTCATCTATTCACATTTCCCGTAATCTTGAGTAATCACAGCTCCCATAAAAGTCATGGTGATTTTAGACATACACAACAAAAACAAATGGGCCACTCTAACACTGGGAAGCCTTGAATATTTACTCTCTTGGACAAACGTGTTTGTTCTTAGAGCAAAATGAAAGCTGTCATCTTACTTATGCAACTCCACTCTCCTCCCGGTTTGTTATCTTTACCTAACATGAAGCTCAAAGGATTATGTGCAACTTAGCCAAATAATTTGCATGACCATATTGCACTTACCACTTCTACCCTGTTCATCATTGAGGTCACACCTGATCTTGCAATGAGTTTTGCATATGCAGATTGTTTAAAAAGTCAATGACTTTGCCTTTATGGGGGAAAAGAGGCACCTCATAACTATCTAACCTCTTCCCTGTCTGCCTTCCCAGTGCAGGAAAGAGCAGTTTTTGATGTTGTTAACTGTTTCTCCCTCAGTACAGTAAAATAACCTCATCTTTTCATGTGAACCATGCCTGGCTGGTTACCCTCCCTCAGCTATTCCAATGTTCTGCTGCTCATTTCTCTGTGTCTTGCTTCCAATACCAAGCAAGATACCCATGGTTGGCCCATAAAGACAGCCACGGCCTGTGGTGCTGCAGTGCAGGCCTCCACAAACCACAGCCAGTGGTGCTGCAGCTCAGGCCCTGCAAACCACAGCTTGTGGTGCGGAAGCTCAGGCCTCCGCTAACTGTAGTTTGTGGTGCTGCAGCCCAGGCCTCTGCAAACTGCAGCCTCTGGTGCTGCAGCTCAGGCCTCTGCAGGCCACAGCTTGTGATGCTGCAGCCCAGGCCTCCACAAACCACAGTTTGCAGTGCTGCAGCCCAGGCCTCTGCAGCCTGGCCTACTGCCACAAGTGCCTCCCTAGGCACAAAAGGCAATAACAGTGTAATGCATCTAACTCCTACACATCAGCTCAACTAAGCCTGCCACCATCTTGCTGCTGCTTTTGGAGTGTGGCCAGCAGGTCAAGGGAGGTTCTTCTCCCTCTCTACTCTGCCCTGGCGAGGCCTCATCTGCGGTCCTGTGTCCAGTTCTGAGCTCCTCAGCTCAAGAGGGACAGGGAAGTACTGGAGGGAGTCCAGCGCAGGGCCACCAAGATCATCAGGGGAATGGAACATCTTTCATATGAGGAAAGACTGCGGGAACTGGGGCTGTTTAGTCTGGAGAAGAGGAGATTGAGGGGTGATCTTATTAATATTTATAAATATCTAAAGGGTGGGTGTCAGGAGGTTGGGGCATCCCTTTTTTTTCTATTGCATCTAGCAACAGGACAAGGGGTAATGGGATGAAGCTGGAACACAAAAAGTTTCACTTAAACATAAGAAAAAACTATTTCACTGTGAGGGTGAGGGAGCAGTGGCACAGGCTGCCCAGAGGGGTTGTGGAGGCTCCTTCCTTGGAGGTCTTCAAGACCCATCTGGACATGTTCCTATGCGACCTGATCTAGGTGAACCTGCTTCTGCAGGGGGGTTGGACTAGATGATCTTTAAAGGTCCCTTCCAACCCCTACCATTCTATGATTCTATGATAAATAATCCCTAGAAAAAAAAATACAGGAAAGAGAAGATCGATAATAAGGATTTCAGCCCATCCACACATCCATCCTGACTAAAGCAGGATTTTTGCTTACATGACTTTAGTTTGTTTTTTATTCTATTTCCATCAACAACACAATATAACTCAACACAGAGAAGAAAAAATGTGGCAGTTTACTCCCAGGTCCGGGTCCATTTCTGTTTCTCAAGGGTTTAGAATCTTTTCTGCAGCCTGAATGGAAGCTTCCTACAGGGCAGTGGATAAGCACGTCTGAGTCAGCTTCTGAATTGCATTTAAGCAGCTCCTTTAGCTATGTGCAGAGTGTCTTCTCTTTAGAAGCACACAAGCATTTATAACCAAACACATTCAGAAAAAAGTGTAGCTTCATGTAGTTAATGTTTAACCTTTCTACTCATACTCTATATGGCATATCTTCAAAACTTTGTGGTTAAAAAATCCAAGAAACTATTTACTTCATCTCTCCACCAATAAACTACTTGCCCAGATTCTGCAGACCTCACAGTTGTGTTTTATATGGAAGACATTGTGTACAAATAATTCCCAAAGCAATAGAGATGCTACTTGGAAGAACCTCAGGAGCTGATAAAACCCTTGAACAATGAAAGAACTAAACTAAGGTGTTAAGAATTAAGGCATTAAAAACCCCAAATATGTAAAACTACCTGGAAATTGGGTAGCTAAAGAAAGCATATAAAAATAGCATTTAAAAAAAATAAAGTTACCACTCCACCCATTACCTCTAACATCATACTGGTGACACTGTATGGTCAGATTATGTCATACCAACATATCCTCATTTTAGAGGTTTCAGCTTTTGTTGCAATGGAGCACTTATTAAAGGAATAAATGAGCTGGGTACAAAGAGCAATACCACTTCTCTACTTGTGACCTTTAGACACGCCGATAACCACATGAGCAGTCCCATTACAGCTGAAGTAAATAGACGATTTTATTGTACTCCCTCTCCTCTGGTCATGTATTATTTTTTATGTAATGTGTAACTTCTACTCCTTCTACCTACTATTAGCCAGAAATGTGAACAAAATTATAAATTTTCCAAATACAGGTTAAACTACAGAGAAATGTTTTTCTGTGACAGCCTTTGGAATAATCAAAATGTTTACCACCACAGAAAGGAACAGCAGTATACGAAATGCCGGTGCTTACCACCAAACAAAGCTCTGCTCTACGCCTCCCACCTCCCACCTGACCTCCAGCTCACTGCTCCAGCACAAGGAGAAGTCCTGGTGAACACTGAGGTGCTATCCAGTTGCTCAGTGCAAGCCATTGCCTTTGTTCCTCCCTGCTACCTTAACAAGCTTTTTAATAGTATTTAATATTGTGGGTGAGCTCCACACAGGAGTGCAGCACAGCTGCCCATGGACCCTGACAGCACACTGAGGAGATGCCCACCCTGCTCACCTCACAGCCAGCAGCATCTCCGCTGCTCACACGCAAGAAGAAGGTAGCCACTGTCATGGCATGGGGCCAGGACTTCCACCTGACCAGAAGCAAGCCAAGATAAGGAATCTATTTCCAGGTAGGCAATAGGGTAACAGGAGCAGACGAGCCCACAATAGGATTCACTTTCTGTTAAAGACATGATGTGAATGTGGTTTTCAATGCGGTCAGTTAAGGATTCAATCCTAGAACTTGCCAAGAGTTTTGCCTCAGTAAGGACTTCAGGTCCAGAGTTCTCAGGAATACAGATTTACCTGATTTGACTTCTCAGGAATACAAATAGACTGGATCTACCTTCTCAGCCATATAAGCATCAGGAAAAGAGAAGAGAGAAGGCTGGCAAATACTGCTATGAAAGTTCATACTTCTAATCTTGCTTATTTACTTGTACAAGAGGGAAAAGCACATACATTTATTACACATGACTTTCATCACTTTCTTAGCAATATTCACTGTGTCCTTTTTTCACTGTGGCCTCTGAAGAGTGTTCTGGGAACAGACTTTCATCTGCTCAACATCAGCTGGATTTCATCACTGAAACTTGAAGTTCAACCCCTCTCCCAGATCAGACACGCCTGCCAAGTTTCAAAGCCAAGCACGGGACAGCGTCTCCTCAATCAAACAATCAGGGAAGTTGCTCAGAGCACTCTTTACATTTGCATGCACTGACTAACTTTCATATAGTAAAGTATAAACAATAGTGTTAAAGATGATAACACTCTGACATACATACAAAGTGACAAAAATACTGTTCACATGGACTTTAATGCTATACATTATGACATAACAATTTTCTCTGATTTTCTGGCCACAGAGGCTTTAGAAGTTTTACTAGAATATGCCTGAGATTCCTCTTTAGAGAAATACTGCTTTTTCCTACTGGCTTCAAGAAATACTGGATATACAATCTGTTTATATATGCATCTCCTTATATACATCTAAGTAATTAATGATGCTGTCACCGGGGAACCACTGATATTTCTACTTCCACTCCCAGCTGCCAGATCTAGTTGTGCACTTTTATGAGTCTGAACTGTCCACCTCCTACCTGATCCCTATTCTGCTCTTCTGCTTTCATCTTAAGGTTCCCTTGACTAACATTTAGGTTGTACATACTCTGCATTTTCTGAATTAAACATGGGCCTCTAATGAACTTTAAGTGTTCAGTGTACCAGGGCAAATGCAGTTTCCTGATTTTTACTTGATGTCAGGTAAATACCTCATGGTTCCCTTTCCATCTTCCCAGGATCTGTTAGTCTTGGTAGCCATGGCTCTGCCAGGATGCTGCACTGCAAGCTGGCTATGGGCAGTGAAAGGGTATTTCTGAACTTTTCAAGATGATCTCTCAATCTGCTTGTCTGCTGCACTTTTTTGGACCCACTATGTATCTATGTATTGCTTTGTTCTTCTTTTCATGACTGGTCTTGTAGAACAGGGGTGTTCTGTGGATGAACAAAAGCTGCTGAAAGACACCAAAGGGAACACATCACCTAGCTTCCATCGGTAAGGCTCTTTCTATATTAAATGGACAGAAAGAGGCTTCTCTGGAGAGTGAGTCAGAATGGCAGCCTAATTCAGTCTAAGCCATCCCACTGCTCTGAGTCATTGTCTGGAGGATCTCACCTCTCTCCATTGACTAGCGCAGCCACCATGTAAGGGCTCACCACCCAGTCAGAAAACATTGTTAACAGGAGAGTCACAATAGCATTCTGGAACAACTAGGCAATACAATGAAAGCAGAAGGATGAAACATAATAGTGTCAAATGTGTAGTACATGCAGAAAGACAGAGGTGGAACATCACAGAATCACAGAATCTTAAGGACTGGAAGGGACCTCAAAAGATCATCAAGTCTAACCCCCCTGCCAGAGCAGGACTACCTAGAATGGGTCACACAGAAATTCATCCAGGTGGGTTTTGAATGTCTCCAGAGAAGGAGACTCCACAACCCTTCTGGGCAGCCCATTCCAGTGTTCTGTCTCCCTCAGAGTGAAGAAGCTTTCCTTGTGTTTCTTTGGAACCTCTTATGTTCCAGTTTGTACACATTGCCCCTTGTCCTACCATTGGACATAACTGAGAAGAGCCTGGATCCATCCTCCTTATATCCACACCATCAGGCACTCATCACAACACCAAAGGCACTCTGAAGGCACCCTCATCTGCCCAGCAATGACTTAGGGAGCACAGCTTAAGGTAAGAAGTGTGAACAGTCTCCTCAGCCCCTATTGATGCTGAAACATTTCACTTTTATTACAGCCATTCCAATAGGTGATTGCCACTAACAATTTGTCACTTGCAAACCTGCAGAATCGTACAGACTATTGAATAAAAAATGAATAATTTCAATAAAAGTAGAGTCCAAAAATTCTACTCATTTTGGTCCTTCTGATCAATTCTAAATTTGTTTTACAGTTATTTTTAAGATCTCTTTGGGTTGGTGTTTAAAATTAATCAGAACACCATGTGCTTGTGGGACAAGTGTCTCACCAGAAGTCAAGCACACAAAAGCAGAGTAGAAGAGCAATCAAAACTATAGCCTTTCCTGAAAAGAGAGGAGGCCTCCTTATGCACAATCCTGCTAGACAAATTAATTCCACACTGAATCTCTGTGTCTCTGCAGACAGAACTTGAATTAACTATGCTCCATTTTGCCTATGAACAAAGGCAAGCTCCACCACTCCCTGAGGTCACCCAGAGAGGCTGTGCAATCTCTTGTCCTTGAAGGTGTTCTAGACACAGGCAGACAAAGCCATGACTGATGTGACGCTGTGCTGGAAACAGGCCTGCTTCAAAAAGAAGGCTGGATGAAGTGATCTCCAGAGGTCCCACACAACCCACATGCTTAGGATAGTACTTTTCTTCCACATCTGTTAGATATTCTACTGCTGGGAAACACCCTGTTTTTCCCAGTCCACCTTTCAAGCTGGAACTACTGGATTTAATGTTCTAGTAATAAAATCCAATCGAGTAATGAAGTAAGTAAAATCAAGATTAAACATCTTCAGATCCTTGTGATTGTTGCTGAGGTTCCTGTCATTAACATACAGGCAACTTTTACACCTGTTCTCACCAGCCCCTTTGACCTTGCTTCCACCACACCCACAGGCTGTCCACTAATGGTAACTACTGAAAATTTAGGATGGATGCTGCCCACTGAATTTGGTAAGAGGTCCTTTCTGCTCACTTACAGCATGGCATGAATGGTGGCAGGCTCAGGTTGTTTAAGAGAAGGTGAAAGAAGATGGGTGGACCTGCTCTTACAGCTTGAGCTTCTTTTACAATGCAGTATTTCCCATAAACATAAAGGCATCTGATCTTGACATCTGACTGTACAATAGCCAAGTTACACTGAAGCAGAAAGTTTTAATTGACTCAAGTGGCAAATCTACTAATCTTCCTTTTATTTGAACATTTCACTAGCAAGCAGGACTGATGCGAGTTCTGGGAGAAAATATAATTGTGGCTTAATGGCTTTGTCATGACATTTATAGCAGCACTAATGGTATTAGTATGAAAAAAGAAATGTATAAAGGCTTACTAGTAAAAATATCAATAAAAATAGTGCTGTTACTAGGAGAGCTCTGTGGTCAGGAATAGCACAGCTCCTGAGTTTTGATATCACATCACAGATAACATTGGGGTACAGGAGAGAGTCAGGAAAAAAAATCAATAAGAGTCTTGCCTGTTTGGTAGGTTTTTAAAAGCACTTTAGTACACCTTACTAACCTTTTCTGAGGACAGGAGCTGGAAGTGGAATCACATCTGCTACCTTTGGTGGGAGAGCCTTGACTACATCTAGTATAAGAACTGTTACCCATTTAATATTAACATTATGTGAAATATATGTATATATATAGGTGGGTTTCTTTGTGTGTGGTTTTATGCATTTAATTCCATTATGCAGCAAAGGAAAAAAATATTCTATACAATCTGAAGGTACCTTTATTTTTGGAAATAAAAATCTTTATTGGACCACATAGAAATTTGTACCTTTTCCTCACATGGTACCACACGTTATACTTCCTTATTCTCACACAGCTCTGCCTCCAAGGCTGACAGCACGAATGTGATTCTCACAGCTTCCACATTACATTGTGAAGTTCCACTGTTTATCTTCAAATGGATGGAAAACACTAATATGCTATCCATTGTGTTTTTATGCATAGTTATCTTTCTTTCTAACTGTCCCCAAGCCCAGACTAGCACTTAGCATCAACCCTCTCACCGTACTTGGTGAGACCCACACATTGGAACACTGTTCCAAAATGTCAATCGACCCAATAAATGTAGGGTGAAAACATGTCATGTAGATTTTTTGTCTCAAACCATCAAGAGTCTCTTTTAAAACAAAATAAATCAAGGGCTTGTGATTATAGTTTCATTCCTGCCACAAGTTGTGACGTTGCTCAATATGCACAACAATATTCAACTCAATAGAAAATTGCATGAAAAGCACTTTAAAGTCAAAGTATAAGCTTATGCATTGGTGGCAAAGAAAATACAGCAGGACACAGTAAGTTGTGACAAACAGGGTAGTAGAAAGAGAGAGGTACTGATTGTTCTCAGGACACCATCCAGAATGTGCCAGAGAGAACAGGAACTCTTCTGCTGACCTCAGAAGGCTTTAAAGGTTCACAGTGCTGACAGATACATAAAAAGGTGACAAGAAAGATGCAGAGGTCAAATATTTTGGCTTCCAGATGTTGTTGTGTGGCACAGAAACTAAAGGATTGTTACTCAGCAAGAAGAAATAAATAGTGAAGTTGAAAGGAAAGCAGGGAAAGGCCAAAAACTGAGGAACAGGCAGGCTTTGCTCTTTAGTACCTAGACACTTTTCTCATTTCCATGTTTGGAACAGATCTCTGCACTGCAGAAGCAGAACTGGTGGTTAACAATATGAAGCAATAATAAATTACTGCACGTAAGCCAGCCCAGCAGGAAATTCTCCAGGGAAGCAGCAGTGAGAAAAGGAAGCATGTCCCCAGCGTCGCCCTTACGCAGAGGCCATAGGGGCATTTTTAAAAGCAGATTCTGTTTCAACGTTTTTGAAAATGATTATCACAGTGCTTGCTGAATTGCCTTGCAGAGTGCTGCAAACAAATGCATTGGAGAAGACCTCCACTTCAGGAGCTTGAAAAAAATGGCAAAAGGACTGTAGTAAAGCATAGCATGAAGGACTGCAGGAAACAGAAGCTAACTTTCAGTACCATATACTTGTTCACTTCTAAGCATGTAATTTTGATCTAGTGACTCGGGCTAAAAAAACCCATCAAACAAACCAGTAAGGAATTATCTAAACAAAATATTTCTTCTTATAACAAGAAACAAGAAGAGCAAGAGAGCTCACTGTTTCTGTAATAGCCCATACATACGTGAATACATAGGCACACACCACAGAGGTAACTATTTTCAGTAATTTATGTTAAATATCTGGCCTCAATCTGTTGGTTTCTTAAAACTCTGCATATTTTTTTTCCTCTTTCTTTTTCTATCCAGAAACATACCTTTCAGTACACACATTAATGGTATAGCCTCCAAGGCTAGTTGGTTTACAATACAACCTACTTCAATGCTCTAGGAAAGAAATTATTTACCAGAGTATGAGAAGGTACAGATTTTTATTCAGTAACACCCATACAACCCTTTGCTTTGTATGTGTGGCTAGAAATACGGGTCACAGACTCACATGGCCTTTAATAAGTTTTTTTTTGACACACACATTGCAAACCCGGCCCCATCATCCATCAGCAGTTGGTCCAATCGGCAGACAATCTGTGAGTTCAAGGGGATCATGCTCAGGAGCAAGCGAGAAGGGAACGGTAATACTGAGGTTCCTCTTGCAACATCTATATCCCGGGGCTGACAGTGAAGCCATGGTACTGGAGCATATTTGTTGTGCCACCCATTTAACAACAATATTTAAACTGAATATTTACACCAGAAAAGAATATGTAATTAAGTAAGAATTTAACCCAGCTCTTGAAATTTCAAAGGAAAAGTAAAAAGGAAGCTTCTGCTCCAATTTTGGAAAACGTTATTGGAGTGAGTCACAATCATTCATGTACAGAGATGCTGCTGGTTTCCAATGGTCCATAGTACTATGCAGACTAGTCAAAGAGGTGATCTGCAGGTAAGCCCGAGAAGAGAGAAGCTGTTTGCTATGGCCATAAAACGATCTCATAAAGCCAATTATTAAATGCACACGCACTTTCTGCAAAGCTGTTATCCTAGTTAACACAGAGCTGCGGCATTACCTGCAGAAGTACAGGAGCTGGCTTCTGAAGAAAGGATGAAGGAAAGCTTGTGTGTCGTTATGCAGGTAGCATGTAACAACTCTTCTTCATAAGAATAAATTTAAAAGCTGAGCTATTCAGAGGCAGAAAATAGAAAAAAAAGATCCCAAACTAGCTTCCTTTTGAAATGAAACGCTAAACAGACTGTTCCTGAGTTCAGCCTGCCCAGCCTGTCTCTGATCCAATACGCAACTGGCTTGGTATCAAAAGGATGTGTACACAAAACCAAAGGATAATGCCCCGCCCCAGGGATCTTATTTCTTACAAGGCAAACACTGCAGCTGGAGTTACCAAACTCAGCCTCCCTCTTTCTCACAGCAGCCACTCAGCCATGGATCTGTGGGCTGATGATTAGTTCTCAGTCTTCAAAATCTCCCCCTCTGCCTGCCTGACAAGGGAAGTGTGCACAGCTGCTTCAAAGCCAAGTGCAACTTATGAGGAAAACACATATAACATGGGCAAATGCTCAGCAGCAGCTGAGCCAGATGAAGCTGCTGGGAGTGTTTTTTCAGCATTGGACATTACTCCAGTTCTGTGGCCGACATCCAAGCTGAAGGAGGGCAGTGGCTGAAGGAAAAGAAGTGCTTCTGTATCAAATGACAAACAGGACCCCAGATGCGCTAAGGCCTTAAGGAAGGATTGCACATGGTGACTGCTGATACAAAGGCTCACAGCATCCAGAGTGCAGCCGTGTGCACTTGGCAGAAACAAAGAAATTAAAAACACATCTTGTCAGGAATATCACAGATAACAGTCTCACTGTGTTTCATACGGACTTAGGCAAACTGACATAAAGCCTATTGCAAATAATTGACCAACATGGTCAGGGGATCCAGTCCTGTGAGATGAAGAGGAAGATGACCATGCACATTTAAAACTTATATAGTAGTAAATACTTCTTCAAAAGAAGCCATGCATTAAAACAAAGTGTCTCTTTTCTGCTACTAGGAGGTATTTTTTGCTGGTGCCACCATGTTCAAAGCACTGCCATGGTTCTCAAACCAAAGGTTCCTCCTACCTAAACCAACTATAACAAAACCTGGAAGACCCTGCTGCCCCATTTAGAGAGAAAGAAGAACTTCAAGCTTTCACTTATGTGTCAGGACCAATGTAAAACCAGGGAAAATTAATAACCTCAGAAGCTCTAGGGAATCAAGCAGGAAACACACATTTAAATAGACAATTAAAAAAATCATTTCATTGAGGGGGAAAAGAAATCTACTGATCATAACTGCTTGGTGTCAAAGGAAGAAAGGTAGAAGGCAACTTCTAAAGAGAAGGGTAAAGAGGAAAGGAATTTTTCCACGGGTCAGTTCACATTATTTGCTACACATTAAGAATCTTTTGGAGTTCTATGCTCCAAAGAAGTTATAAAAAACGACATTCATCCAAATGCTCATGAGCCTTTTTCATGCTGCCATCACACTGCTGTTTGTCACAGTATTCATCTGCTCATCTCTTCCAAATTTCTTACCTGCCCATTTTAAATGCACTTTCTGCACATGCCACTTCCCAGTTCAGATGGTATGTGGCCAGTGAAGCAACAGGAGGTGCAGGCTTAGGCTACATTCCCTCCACTCACCTCTCCATGCAGCTCTTTACCACCCCCTCCCCTGAGGCAGGAACCTGCAGTCAAACACTGCCGCTGGGGAATTTCAATCTAGACTAGACGAAGTGTGATAAGTGGAAGACAGGGAACAGACATCAGGGAATGAGGAAATTGGGCCAGTGACTGTTGTCATACCTGCATCACAGTAAAAAATACATCAAATCCATCAACAGCAAAACCACAGAGTGAGATGGAGGACATAGCTGATCTTAGGCTGTGTAATGTCTGAAGTCTTGCAGCAGTGCATAGTGTTTACCTGTATGGGTGCTAAAAGCAGCTTGAGAGACACACAGCTCTCAGCATGGGGAAAAAGCCAAGCTAAATCAACACAGCATTAATGGAATAAGAAAAGATGAATAAAAGAAATAAAAACTTGAGCAGCTGTGATTAAGAGACAGGATAAGAGACCAGCATCGCACTCTTGAATATGTCTGTGAAAGGTGCTTGAAAACAGTCAAGTTGTGATATCAGACCCACCCAGAGCACATACAAAGCTCCGCTGGGACTCAAGACAGCCTCTAGTGCAGTGGGACAGCAAGGGTCCCACTCTGTCTGGCAGCTCTGCGTTGAGTAGATCTGAAGAATGCGATACAAACCCCAAATATATAAAAAATAATGTCAGCAATCAGGATGAAAGGCTTGTCAACACACAGGAGAAAAAAAAAAACAGTATAAGAAGCAGCCATTTGGCAGAGATCATAAAAATACTGTATATTTCTAAGGGAGCTTCAAAAGATTTTACTTTTTTGTAACAGGCAAACTCAAACAGGTAAGGTGAAGGGAGTCAAAAGGAATGGGAAAAAGCCTTCAGCATTCTTACAGTGTTGTTTGTTTACTCTGCATTGTTCGTTGAACAATAACCAAATAGATCATTCCACTAAGCCCAAATTGCAAAATCTGCTGAAGCTAGACTCAAACACAGATATTGTGTTTCTCAGCTAGAAAAAGTGACTATTCTTGTACTCAGTGTTCAATATACTACTCTTCCTTAAAGGAATGAAAAAAAAAACCCTAAAAAAGTCTGATCCACTATAGTGAAGGCAAAGATAAATGTGTTTCTGGCTGTTATCAGGATAATCTTTGATAACTGAAATACTTCATGTATAAACAAAAATGGAAGTGCAGGAACTTGCTCTGATATTACCTATTGCAAACATACGTATTGTAATTCCAGTTTTCAGTGTTACGGTCTCCAAAATACTTTAACACTTTAATTTGGTTTAAATGAAACCCGAATTTTTAGTAACCAAAATATCTTCATAATTGCTACACACATATGGAGCCCAGGGCCTTTCTGATGAGACCCTGAGTGCTGTTATCCACGTGCATAACATGGCGAGGAGTTTCACTGAATTAAAAGATTACTCACCACTAGTGGGTATCTGAGTCATTCACTGCTAGTCGAGGCACTTAAATGGTGCTACACTCTTACCCAGGACAAATATTTAACATGAAAAAAATCTGTTTTCAAGTTGCCCCTGATGGAAAGGGATATACTCATTTTTAGGAGCAAATGACACTTGTGTGATCTATAGTTAGAAATTAGACATTTACTCGCGGAACATCACCCAGCCATTGCCCTCTCTAAAGAGAAGACATGCCTGGCTCACAGCCAGCAACGTGCTTGTCAAGAGAAGCCTGGATTTGCAAATAAACAAAACTGAATTCAATATAACAGAGAAAACTTCACCTACATATTTTGTCCCAATACACTCGTGGGGATCATCATCACAAAACCGAAATGAGCTGCAGTATCTGATCCACGTTTAACTCTCCTGCTATACAGACACCTTGCCTTACGGGCCTTTTGGAATGCCTCAAACCACGCTGAGTTTTTAAGGCAAATCTTTCTCTTTAAAGCAACTGTTCTGCTGCAGTAAACCGCCAACTTTTTAGCAGCGGAGAGCAGAACCCGAAATGGAAACATCTGGTGTTGCTTACAGATATGGATTAAAAGAGCAGATACTGGATTTCCCTGGAAAAATCAATGGTTGCCCTTCTTCCCCTGCAAAGCAGGATGCTGGTCAGGGCTCGGTATCAGCCGGACACAGGGATGCTGCGTCCGCGGCTGACAGCGGAGCCTTGGGGGTCGGCGCGGCGGGGCCTACAGCCACCCCTCGGCTGAGAGCCGGTGCGAGGGAGTCCGTCGGCTGTACCTGAGCAGAAGCTGTTGCTGCTGACGGTCCTGCCGGAGGCCCCGGAGGAGCTGGGCGGGTTGAATTCCCGGCTCTCCTCTTCCGAAAACGGCGACTCGGAAGCGGGCGATACCTTCTGCTGCGGCCGGAGGACCAGGCGGGGGATGCGGCTGCGGGACACCTCCTTCTCCAGCTGCGCCTTCTGCTCCTGCTCGGGAAGGGACACCCCGGCGTCAGGGGCCCCTCGGACGCGCCCTCCGCATCCCATCATCCTGGCTGGGACCGGCGATTCCTAACCCACTCCCTCCTGCCCCCGGGGGCAGCAGAGGCGGGTGGAGGCGAGCGTTTTCCGCGGTTCGCCTGCCCTGCTCTTCGCCGTCCCCGCAGCCCCGACCCGCCGCCCCTTCCCTTCCCAGCGCCTCACCTTGCTGCTCTCCCGCAGAGGCCCCATGGCTCCTCAGTCACCGCGCAGCCGGGAACAGGCACCTGGCATGGGCGAGAGGGATGCGCTGTGCCGCGCTGTGCCGCTGCAGCTGCGGCGCTGGGGGTGGCGGAGCGCGGCGCGGCCCCGCCGCCGCTCCCCGCCCCGGCACGTGGTGCCGCCGCCCCGCGGGGCTCGGCAGGTGCGGGCGGGGCGGGGCGGGGGGACGCTGACACCCCCTGCCCCGCACCGCATGGCCCAGGCCCCGTATCGCCCGGCTTATTGCACCGCATTGCCCCGCACCGCCTCGGCCCCTCATCACTCTGCACCACGTTGCCCTGGCCCCTCATCGCCCGACTTAATGCACCGCATCGCCCCAGCCCCGCATCACCTTGTCCCGCATCACGTCGCTGCGGGTCCCTCACCGCACCGTCGCAGTCCCGCATCACCTGGTCCCGCATCGCCCAGCACAGCTCCTCATGGCCCAGCCCCGCCAGCTGCCCCAGGCAGCTCCCTGCCCACTGACTGCCCACTCGCCATGGTCACAAACGGCGGTGAAAGTGGCTGTGTCCGGAGGCTGGGGTTGGTGGGCCGTGGGGGCCCCTTTATTGTTCTCCCAGCAAGGTACCATGGCAGATACGTAACAGGGCAGATGTTGTCAGTACAGATGTGATAGATCATAGAATCATAGAATGGTAGGGGTTGGAAGGGACCTTTAGAGATCATCTAGTCCAACCCCCCTGCAGAAGCAGGTTCACCTAGACCAGGTCGCATAGGAACATGTCCATCTGGGTCTTGAACACCTCCAAGGAAGGAGACTCCACAACCCCTCTGGGCAGCCTATTCCACTGCTCCCTCACCCTCACAGTGAAATAGCTTTTTCTTATAAGTGGAACTTTTTGTGTTCCAGCTACATCCCATTACCCCTTGTCCTATTGCTAGATGCAATAGAAAAAAAAGGGATGCCCCAACCTCCTGACACCCATCATTTAGATATTTGTAAATATTAATAAGATCATCCCTTAGTCTTCTCTTTTCTAGACTAAACAGCCCCATTTCCTGCAGCCTTTCCTTGTATGAAAGATGAATAGCTGTGTAAATAGTGAAATGCTATAGCATGTTCTCCGCTTCTTGTTATTCAGTGTCAGCTTTTCATGGAACACCTAGAGATGTAAAAACTTACTTGAGTCTCAGACAACACATTGCATAGTATATTAAATGATTGTCTTGTCTGTCTTCTCCTTCGTTGTGATAATTGCTGTTGACCCTCCTATTGATTAATGCACATGCATTAACCTTGTTCATCTGCTCCCCAGTGCGAGTCTCCTCAAAAGAGATGCATTTATTAAGCGGGACCACAGTCTGAGCTGTATGCATAGTCACACAAGGGCTGGAAAGTACTTCTTTTCCACAGAAAAAGATTATTAAATTCTTGATATGGAGCTCATTTGAGGTTCCACATAAACATCTGCTTATAGGACTTACTGAGCTTGCAGAAACTGTACTTTCAGCAATAGTATTTTGGACAAGGATTTCCTTTGAATGTATGTTTCCTTCAAATGGCCTCAACTCCTGCGGGAACTTCTGTTTGCTATTAGAGAGTAAATATTAAATACTGTCTCAAAAATAATTATGAGCAAATGTGTCTTTTCTGTGCAGTGCAGAGAACAGGCCATCAGCAATAGGAAAGGTGATGCATTCATCTAATCCTCAGAGGAAAGAGGACACTGGTGAGTACTGGCACACTGATTGCTGCATATACAAAGAGTTAGAATTACTAATTTATTAACCTGGCTTCAGGATTAGATCCATTACTTACGTAGAGCTCCAAGCTATGCTCTGCCAAAAAGATGATACCATCCTCCCCTGGCAATGTTAAGACATCTATAATTCAGAGAAGTGAGACAGTTACAGCTGAAAAAAAAAAAATCCTGTATTAAAAATTCTGGATGTCTATGAGGTATGTTTTAAACACTGGAGTATACCTTCCTGAGGCACAAAAGAGCAGGAAAAATCTTGGACCATTCCCTACTGCTCCAAGACTGTTTCCATGGAAAACGAATAATCAGAAATCATGTATTTTAATCACACAAATTTGCTCTTCCCTTCAGTGGAGACCAGGGCACCCGAGACCAGGCTTCTCTTGCGAGCCAGGCATGGCATGTGTGTGGTGGAAATTTCCCATGTACATTTAGAAAGCTGTTGTAGCAGTAGAAAGAGTAAGAAGAAGCCATGTAGCAGCACTGCTATTGCCATAGTAACTCAACTCGAGAGTTGATGATGATGATTCAATTGTCAGAGCCTGCTTTATCTTTTTCCACTTCAAGCTCAAATTTTTTGCCTCCCTAAGAAACAAGATCTAAAAAGTGAAGTCTTCAGACTGCCTCAGGATTCATAATGGGATGAGATTTCCTTTGATCTCCCCTTCTCTTTGCATAGAGATTTATAGCCTTACCATAAATCATAAAACAACCATTAACTTTCAAGTGAACATTTTTTTCCCCCCATACAGTCAATGTATATCTAAGAAATATTGAGGAATCAAGTAACTTCTCAGCTTATTAATTTTTTTTTTTACTGTGCACTAGTTAATCATCAGTACTGGCAGGACGACGTACTTGACATGACCGTGTGATATCACTCATATTCTGCTCTTAGTGTCTTTTACAAACCGTCAGTTTTGCTGTATTACCCATAAAACTAATTTCCATAACCAGTATGCAGTTCTGACCCAAACTGTATTTGCTGTGGAAAGGAAAAATGTTACACATTCGTAAAGGCCTCAGAAAACCTACAGATCACAGGCTTTCCCTTGCTCTACTCCCTCCTGAAAAATACCATCTCTCCAGGAAGCCGCAAAGGGCTGTGCATTCAGCAGACGCGCCCGGACGCGGGGAGCTGCCAGGGAAAGCTGGGCACTGAGCCAGACCCTTGGGTTAGACCTTATGCTTTCCTGAAAGGGGAGCAAGGTATGTGGAGCAGTTTTTATTTCAGGCTTTGCCACAAAGATCTTCACTCGGACAGAGTGCTCTTCCAGAAAAAGCTGCAAGGGAGAGAGGGTGAATTATAGCAGGTCATAGAGTAGAATTTGCTGTTGCCTCTGCTCCTGTTCTGCTGCTGCCTCTGAATCTCTTCAGTGGGAGGGGGATCTAATGAGGTTTTCATTCAGCAGCTTTCTAGCCAGCAGTGAGATGTCTCCTTTAGCACAAGCATAAGGAAGTCAATGCGTTGCTGCTTCCACACCTGAACTGCTAAAAGAAAAGCTTCACCTAATGTTTTTACAAAGCTTTATGTGAAACTTGCTTATTTATTCCCTTTGATGGTACATTGTTTCTAGATATCTGCAAATGCTGTTTTCCAGTTTTCTCTCTTGCAATGTAAGATTTGTGCTCACGAGCTGTCAGAGTAACAGCAGAATAAGAGCAGTCCAGTAAAGGTCTCAGCATCCTACTGAAGTACCCAAATACCTCTGTTAGAATCAGGCACTTCAGAAGAACAAGCAGAAAAATCCCCACTGCAGCCAGGAGAGAATCATTTAGAGCTCATTAATGCATACAGGGGTACCTTTACACTCTCTGGTGCAAGAAGTTTACTCAACTGCTAGCAGAGATCAAGTCTCACTTGAGACTTTCTCCATGGTACAGCCTTGTATACTGCCTTTCTGATAAGATGAATTCTCCTTTTCTGTGTAATAGTTCAGCTTGAGCAAGAAGGCTTCTTCTAACTGCTGACTCACTTTACTTTTGACCAGTCCCTCACAGAGTGGAAGACAGCAGGACTTCTAGGAAGTCAGAGGCTATAGTCTCCCTGGGTGGCAAAAGGATCAGAACCTGTACTTTTGGGGTTTTTTTGTATTTTTGTTTTTTTTTTTTTTGTGTGTGTGTGTGTAGTAGTTAAAAGGCTGAACAATGTTTTCTGACTAAGTTTATTGCTTGGAGAATGCTGGTCCAAAACCAGGCTGACTTGTTCCTCAGACTGGGACGGATTCAAGTTTTTTATAACACTGAAAGCACTTGATGAAAACCAAAAAGGCATTTTGTGATCTTATGTTCATTAGGGTTAAGTGGCTTCCTAGAAAAGTTATTTTAGTGAGTTTTCGTGCCTGTTTGTCTAAATTGTTTCAGGTGGCTGAATTTTTGTTATAGGTTTACCATTGGGCTTTCACACGTCAATAATACTTCATAGTGCTTCAGGACCACAGGCCAGCTTTTGTTTTTGAATTACATTCCCGCTGAGGTCAAAAGAAATGCTGAATGGGGCAGAGGGCAGAGCTGGGCTCTGTAATCCTGATACTGCATGATTTCATTAATGCAGGCACATAGCTGATAATGCTTCTGTCTCTGACCCAGGGAGCATCTGTACTTTGCCAGCTGAGGCCTATGATGCTTTGACTTTTTTTTCCCACCAGAAACATGAGAATGATGTTGAAATCAGGTTTTCAGAGTTTGGAAGTGGGTAAATGTTGGGGAGATTGTGAAAGCACTTGGAGATGGTAAAAACGAAGGCAACAAAGCAAATTGTCAATATTAAAAATAATTGACTTGGAGATCTTCTTTAAACATCTCCTTTGTATCCAAGTGATTAATTTGTAGGCAAGCAAGCACAGTGAAAAGTACTGCCAAGTACAGAAGACTCTTCATTTGCAGTCATGTGTGTCAATGTATTAATAGGACAGATAGAAAAGATGCAGAAATTAGAACTGGGAGAATTATGAGATTACAAGAAAATCTACATTGCCAGACTCAAAATGCTCTTGTACTAAGATTATAGAGAAGGAGTTGGGGATACTGGTGGATGAAGACGTGTGTTTGTAGCCCAGAAAGCCAACCATATCCTGGCCAGCAGGTTGAAGATGATTCTGCCCCTCTGCTCCACTCCGGTAAGACCCTGCCTGCAGTACTGCATCCAGCTCTGGGGTCCTCAGCACAGAAAAGACATGGACTGGTTGGAGCAGGTCCAGAGAAGGCACGACCAGAGGGATGGAACTCTACTGTGAAGACAAGTGGAGAGAGTTGGGGTTGTTCACCCTGGAGAAGAGATGGCTCTGGGGAGAATTTCATTGTATAGAGAGAGTTTCTAAGAAAGATGGAGAAACACTCTTTACCAAGGCCTGTAGTGACAGGGCAAAGTGCAACAGTTCTAAACTGCAAGAACATAAATTTAGGTTTGAAAAAAGGATGATTTTTTTTATGATGAGGGTGGTGTGACACTTTAAGTGATTGCCCAGAGACGTTGTAGATGATCCAGCATTGAAAGTATTCAGGGCTAGGTTGGATGGGGCCGTGAGCAACCTGGTCTAGTGGAAGGTGTGCCTGCCCATGGAAGGAGGGGTGGACTAGATATCTTTAAAGGTCTCTTTCAATCATTCTATGATTCTATGATCTCCATTCTGACTGGCCTTGGTTCAAATGAGTTCCAGTTCCCCAAGCAGAATAACAACCTCTAGTTTGCTTATCAAATGCATTGGTCCTGTTCTTCTATTCAGATAGGCTGTATAACACATCAGCAGATCACACTCAAACATTTCACAAATGCTAAAAAGAGCACCAGCTGGCACTAACCATTTTCATGGCATGAGTGCATATAGAGAATACATTAGAGGTCTTCAGAGAATTACCTGAAAAATTGTCTCATCATGTTTAAGAAATACTGGAAAATGAGTGAAAGATGAGAAGACTATGAATATAATTGTAGTTTACAGGAAAGAGCAAAAGGAAAACACTGTTTCATGTTGGTCTTGGGCAAGAAAAGAGAATTTTTAATTCGGGATTCTGGCAACACAAAGCAGAGGTTAAAAATATAACTAATAGCTGTTATGATGTCTTTATAGGAAAGGTATCTCTTGTAAAAATGACTCATTGGGCAGAATGAATACTAACATTTTAAAAAATACAGCCAAATTCAAAGAAATTGCATCTGGGACAAATAATAAAGCTCTGCCAACAGGATGTGAAACTGTTTTGGAAAGCAATTATGAGAAAAATACTTTGGACCCATAGTAGTGAATATCTCAATGTGAGTTCTTAGACTATGGCTGTGGTTAAGAGAACTAATGCTGAAGAAGTGGAATCTTTGGCTGAAATAATGGAGCAATTTTGCCTGTGTACACAGTGCGAGATGTCTGCTGGAAAACTGTGTTCAGTTCTAGTAGGGAAGAGTTCAAGGGAGATAGTATTTCCTGCAAGACATTTATTTAATCTGACTTTTGATAAGAATTGTGTGATCTGGTTGTACTAGATAGATCTCTGTCAGTACTACTCAGTGAAATGCAAGGCACAAAGCAACCTAAAACATTGCACACCCTCAGATGTCTGTGTGGCAGCCTGTATATGTAGAAAGGACTTGGGTTTGACTTCAGACACCTGAAGTTACTGTGTGAAATGATGAAACATATAGAGGTGGTGTCATTGCAATCAGGCACATCCATGCCTGCATCCACAGTGGAGACAGAGGTGTGAGGATGGACCTAAGGCTAGCGGCTGTCTGGATTTGAGCTTCCCTCCCCCACGGCCCCAGAGCTCTGCCAAAACTCATGACTCAGCTCTGCTTCCAAACAGTTTGGGAAATATGAGAAATTTGGGTTAAAGTGCGATTTGGATCTGCTTTTAAAATACAGAGTAAACACATTAAAAGTCTACTTAGAAGCAATAACTGAACTGCCTTGCCATAACAGACATTCCCATCAAAGGCTATCATTTTGTGAATATGCAATCTAAGTGGCACAGAAGTATCTTGTGTGTTTTAGACTACAGCTGTGACTGAGCTCTAGGGGGACAAAATCCAGTACTGCTATTTAGGTCCAATTTATCTGATTCATAAAATGGTGGCATATAGCAGGACACATATCTTGGTAGTCTCTGAGAAGGTTATTGCTTGATCCAGTGTCAAAGTTTGGGAGCAGCCTTGTTACGACTCCTGAAATTCAACCATCTGAGTTGAATAACTGTAGCTTACTGTACCATATGGCTTTGTTTATATGATGTAAACTATATACAGATTTACAGTCGAGCTTGGGATGCGACTGTAATGAGGTCCTGAAAAAGGTGATGATGTGCAGCTATTTCTGCTAAACGAGCCCTGATGTAATCAATAACCCAAATTGTTTTAGAGTGAGTTTGATGTAATATTGTTGAAACATGATTACTCAGGAAGACAGATTGTTCTGAGATGGACACGTACATAATGACTCTTTCCTAGTTTTCGAAGATTTTTGCTTTGGAGCAAATATTCACCACTTTTACCTTGGTTCAGTAGATATTAGCCAACCACCATTCAAACTGGAGAATGCAGGTATGATCTGACAGAGAAATTTTTCACATTATTCAGAATGAGTGAGAAAGTAAGTAGAAGTGGTATTCAGCGGTTGATTATTTCTGAATGCTGCGTCTCCTGGGGTTTATCAAGAAAATCATTTCAGCATCTTGCTTATTTTTGCCTGTACCTCATGTATGCTTACAGAGTGTATAGCTTTTGCATCACAGAGCAGACAGAAAAAGCTTTTGATGGGAGTCTGGACTGAAGAGGCATTTGGAGAGATGCAGTTGACGTTTTTACCTCTATCTGGAGACAAGTGTCTCTTGATGAATACAGCACTTGTGTAAGGAGTTTTATGACCCCAAAATGCGTGTCTGAGAAGTATCTGCTCATGTATCTTGCAAACCTAGTTGAGTTTCTCCGTTCTGTGGAGTAAAAGATTTATTTCTAAGATACTTTTATTCTGTTCTTACCCTGAGGGTAGAGAGGAGTCTGGTTTCAAATGCTCTTCAGTGTGGGATAGACAAACAATACAGTGATACCTGTATATCAGAAAGTTTCCCAGGAATTGAAGCACACTCTTGCAAAGGCCATTAGGTGAGTTTGAAATTGGTTTATGACATTTAATATGGTTAAGAGGATAAGCTCTCACTGGTCTGGAATCTAACATGGTTCTTATGAGCTCTCCTCTTTGAATCAAAGTAATGCCTTGCCAATTATCTTGTGCTTCTGGCAAAATGTAATCCTTGGAACTGGGAAAAAAATAATCAATTTATAGGAACACTTGCACAAGAGTGAAAGGCAAACTGAGAGACTGTCATGGTGGAGAAGGAGATTATGTCTAGAACATCCCTACAGGCTCTGCTGTATGACCCAGAAAGCACTGCATGTGCCAAGTGAGATGTGATGCAGGAGGTGACAATCAGTGCTATGTCCCTGGAGGGCAGATACAAGGTGAAAGACAGGGAAAGAATATGTAGGGTTCAGGTGTAATCCAAGGCAATGTTGGCCAAAATAATATAATTTTGCCTACTCACTACATGAAGCATGAATCCATCTGAACTGACACTGAAATAAGAAAAAAAACCCATAAACAGTACACAACTGTCACCCTTAGTAGCTGTTCAACATAAAGGAAGAGCAGGAATTGTGGTAATAGACCATTATAATTTGAGTTCCAGATAACTGAATTGAATTTTAACTGTATTTCACAAATAACAATAATGAAGAATGATCAGAACAGAGGGTTTTTACCTCGTTTCCATTTAAATGACAAAAATATGGACAATACTTCATCCTTAAAAGTAAACTTTGAAAAGTAAGACACTGACAAAGTCTGTTATCCTAATCACTAAGTATTTTATTAGTCCTTCTGGGATTGTTTTAATAACAAAATATGGTATATACATGAGTTTGGTGTTGAGGTCCTGTTTTGAACATGTAGAAATTTACATACGGGTATTCATGTATAAATTAGTGAAAATGTAGATAGAATCAAAGAGAAATCAAAAGCACAATTTATATTTTGATTTTATCCTTCTGAGTCAGGTCTTGCTTCTATCAAATTCACAGCATCAATATATATAAGCCAAGGATGATATCATAGTTACTCTCATCCTCCTGCCCTTTTTCTTTTCTGCTTTTATTGCTGTCCTTGGCTAGGCACTTATCCAGCAGTGCCCTTTGCATAGGTGCTGTCCAAGAGAGTTTAGAGCCTGAACTATGAACAGGGACAAGGCCTTCTGCTCTAGTCTTTTCACTATTTATTAGAAAGTGATCTTGAACAGGGCCTTGAAATGCTTCTGCATATAAACAATAGATGATAATATCAATAGAAGTAGATGATAAAGCTTAACGCCTTCAACATCAGAAAGACTGTCAGGATGCCAGTTGGGCTATACAGTCTTCAAGTAATCAAACAGAATGTGTAGTCCTTGATGACTTTTAAATGTGTGGTGTAAGGATTTTGGAGAAATGTGCTTGTGATTTGTGTGTGTGGTTCCTGACAGGTATATTCTGCTTGATAACATCCTTCACGTGCATGAGTTTTGCTCTTGCCATCCTCTCATTCCTTTGCAATAAGATATTATGCTATCTGGGGCAATTAAAAGGCAAATGCTGCTTTTTTATCTAAGTATCTACTTTCAGACAGTGATTGTATCATATTTTCCACAAATGTTCCTAAATAACAGTGACACTACTTTGATACAAAGGCTTGTGAAGTTTCTGAAAATGCATATGCAAAGGGCAGAAATAGAGCACTCCACTGCCAGGAAGAGATGTGTTTGCAGGATTGCTGAAGAACTTTCATGCTGTTTAGACACATCAAGAAAAGAAAATGAGATTTTTTAACCTTTGTATCTGATTTGATAATTTTATTTACACTCTAAGTCTGTAACTTTGTTTAATTTTCTTTGAAAGCAGAGAAAATAAACAAGGGGATATTATCTACTGATCCTGAATTGTCAACCATGTCAAATATGCTGTTGATTTATAATCTGGCTATTTAGCTGAAAGTAACAAGCACCACTTGAGCCATGAATGTATATTATGGGTAAAAGTGAAAGACTACATCCCTTGCCTTTTTGTTCAGACTCGGCTGCTTTTTGCAGGCATTGCCTTTCTCTCTGGACAAGGCCCTTAGGCTGGAGCTCAGCACGACGGCAGAACTCCTGCCGAGATGTGTGTTGGCTCACACTGTATCTTTTCAGACTTGCTAGGGGTGCCCAGCCAGCAGTCCCCAGCTGCACATGTCTGACACCCAGTCCCCTGACTCAGTTTAACCACTAATTGCACCAAATGTCTCCTAGAATATGAGTGTGTGTGAGGGGCAGGGATGCAGCAGAGGACAGTCCCCTTGCATTTCCCCCTAGCCACACCATATTTAAACATGCAGTGGGATGTCTCTAGGCTTCTTGCTAGGCTTTCACTAGCAGAAAAAGAAAGCTACCTTGTTAGACTTTAACACAATGGCCAGGCAGGGACCAATGCAAGTGTAGGGGACAGCGAAGAAGTGATTCAGAGCTGATTCCATACCCCGTTCCCCATGGGAGCTGCCCTGGGCGCAGTGTTGCCTGGCACAGATGGATTTGAGCATCCCCTACTGCAGCACAAAGCAGCTGCTGGGAAAGCTTCAGTTCAGGAAAGACTATAGGGTCGGGTGCAAATATTTCTGAAGTATGATTCAACCCCATAGTCTTTGTATATTCACAATTGCCATCATAGTTGAAAGGTTACATCCTGCCCTGCAGTTGCTACCTGATGTAAAGGCTAATCTTTGAAAATCAACTGCTGAGGAGTTCTTCTAGATAACAGGAATAACTTACATGAATACAATTATTGTGAACCCACTGTTAAAACGAATTTCAGAAGACTCCAAATCCTCATTATTACAAATATGTTATAAAAATTGCCTATTTACACAGTTGTTTTCCTGTTTTCCTTGTGCTTTGTTATATTTAGCTAGACATCAGCTGATCAGTGGCCTTCTAACCATAAGGACCAAATGCAGGTACAACCTCTCAGTTTCAAAATTGTTCATTTTTCCTCTGTAAGAGCATATCGAATGCATTTAGGTATAGTAAGTGACAGATTCCTCTTATTATTCTGCATATCTCCTAATTTTTTGTCATTTTCCTGGGTATATTTAGTATAGACATTTTAGAAGTCAGAATGAGAGACTATCATTGCTGTTTACTGTGGGCTTGAATTGAGTTTGTAGCTGTCAAGAGGACCCACTCAACCCATTTGAAGCACTGGTGTTGAATCTTCAAATCTGCAAATTTAAACCACATGAACATGTGATCCCACTAATGCATGAGCCTGATGCCAGTAAGTTCATCAGCAGTTATGCACTGACAATTCTGCACAACCTGGCCTCAATCCAGAATTAAAACTGTACCACTGCTTAAGATAACTTAAAAATAAAATCTACATAAACAATGCTCAAATAACACCCAATGTTATTTTCTGTGGTATCAATAGAGTTAAAAGAAACATACTTCTAGCCAAGACTCCAGAGAGAACTTGTGACAAGATGAAAGATAGCCTGCTGAAATACACTGTAAGCAAATACCACAAGCTGTGCCAAACAATTATATTAGTTTCACTGGAAAAGTAGCATCAAATAGAGAGAGAGGACTTGCATATTCCAATCACCATTGTTTCTAAACCGTACATCTATGAAGAAGGCTAGCAATCATTTGGCTCGTCATTAACCATAATCTGTTTATACAAATATCCAAAATACAGATTGAAGTTTTAGGCACTTGTTTTGTTAATAGGGAAAAATGGATCTGAATATCAGATTTGCTTTGTAATCCTGTTTAGCAATATTTAGAAGCCCTGTTACCTCAGAATTTAATTTTCATTACAGTTTAAACACTGGTTGGCTCCTCTGATCCTGTATGCATATAGACTTTTTCTACTTTGCATTTAGAAAAGGTATGATGGAATGCATCTGCTATTTGCAACAAAGCATGAGAAATGGGATTAACCTTTAGATAATGCCTAGCACATTATAACATTTCTACCTCTATATAAATGAATTTTGGTAGGCACTGCTGAAGTGCTGAAGTTATACATACTTAACATACTTGAAGCATCACCATCAGGTGAGTGGTACATGTGTCAGAAATGACAACTTCTGATGTACTCTTGCCAAAATATGCTAAGTTTTGTACACTTGTCTAAGGAAAAATAGGCTATCATCTTGTCTGGGATCACATATTCCTGGCTCAGAGTCCTTGATGCAGTTTTTCATTAGATACTTCATAGTTTTTTCAAACACTATGTGTCTGTAACCTGACCTCAATCTCTCAAGAAACACTCTTCTCCACACCATAGCAGGTGAAACTGGGCATTGCATGAGGAGAGTACAGAGCCTGATAATGAGAGGGACTTTATAGTTTGTCAGGACACACTGCCAACCCTTTTGATTTCAGAGTTGAGTTCAACTTCTTTAAGGAACCCTTTGCTTTTGCTAACTGGGAAACTTCATAGATACTCAGTTTTAACAGTGCTTCAACAGGAACACAAATATCTCAAGGGTTTTACATTTTTCAGAAGTCTGTGTATTGGTTTATTTGTAGCCCCAAATGCCTTATATTGGAATACATTGTACCTTGCTAAACTTGTTTTTCACAGTCTGTTATCAATCAAAAATATCCCCACGTCACAAACCCCACACTGTCTAATCCCAGCAAAAGTTCCTGAATTTGAGTAATTTTTTGCTTCACCTAGCAAATTATTCAGTACATTTTCATGATTCCCTTGTTCATCTTCTCCCGAGTACTGTACAATTTCTCGTCGTTGTGGCACAGAGTAAATAATGGATGTGTATCTGAAAAACATAAGGTGACGTTCCAGCTTTGAAAGTGAATCAAATATTGACATTGTTAGCAAAAACTGAAATGCAAACACAAAGCTTGTAGCCATGCTTTACCTATAATACTTTATTATTTTCTCATTGATCCTATTTTCAAGCTTCATGAAGAATGGAAAAAGGATTTCTTTGCTCTGATGGGGTTTTCTTTTGCTTCATTTGCTTAGTAAAATTAGTCTGAACTACAGTTTCTTCCATGACCTCACCTAACTTTCAAAATCACACTTTGTTTTATGGGTGCTTTGGCATAAACCATAAAATGATCTAAGCATTTTAATGACTTCACTGAGATATATGTTTTTAACAGTGCTTTTATCTGCCAGCTCCCTGTGACTTACAAGGCAGTGTATTGAAATTACTAATAACATACAATTTTTGAAGAAGCCAAAGGTTTCTTTCTTGCTTTCCAGGTTAAAGTTGGTCCCATCTCCCATAGATTGTAACTAAATCCTGTAATTAAAGGGCACAAAAAATTATAAGAAGTTATTGAGAAATATGTTTCTTGCTGCAGCATTTTTTAGATTTAGGAATATTAAAATATGAGCCAACAGTAAGAAACTATTGCATGAAAATTACTGTTACTAGTCTATAGCTTTACTGAATATACTAGTAACTCCTAACTTCTTATTCTGGTTGCATGTGCTTGTCCAAATACATGTCTTAAGAATCCTTTATTTCTGTTTTTATTGAAGCCCTTGTAAGCTTTTGCAGCTCTTTGTCAGAAGCCACTATTCAGTTTCTAATAGGACTAGAAAAAAAATATGAACCATATGAAATCATACTTGGAATTTTTCCATTCAGAAAGGTTTTTTGATTAAAAAAGTCTGACCCCATTTGATAGTTAAAATAATGGTGAGATTAAAAAAAACCTGAATTGACTTTGATCTATGGAAAGAAGAAATTAAATGGTACCTTATTCTGTATTCAGGAAGTTTGCATGAAAGGCAATTTAATGTTTCTAATAACAGGACTTTTTTATCATCCTCCTGCAGATTCTGGATGTTGGCAGATATCATTGTCTTTGTAATAATTAATAAATGCATTTGAAATGTTCTAAGCGGTACATATGGCATCTTTTCCTACTACTTCTACTGGGGATGATGGAGAAGCATCAGAGAAGCTGTGATTCTGCAGGCAATGCTGTGTGAGTGCCTTCCCCAGGGCTGTGTGGAGGCACAGGTGTGTGCCTATCTGGAGACACACAGACTTTCTGGTGCTGCATGTAACAACAGGTTCCTTCCTAACCTAAATGTGTGTTTAGGTTTTTTGCCTTGTCAAATAATAAATGTTTTTTCCTGTAAATGGCAATTGACATTGTTCTAGTGGTAAGAGTTTCAACGTGTCTGACTTGCTCTTGGAAGTCTCCTGTGATGGTTTCCATAATCTCCCAAACTCATTACTTCTTATCCTGCCCACCATAGCCATGAAGAACAGAGTGCCCATTGCATCTTTATACCAATTTTTAATGTGCTTGAATATTGCACTCTGATTATTTCTTATGTATGCGCAACACTTGTGTTTTGTGCACACTTTTGTTTGAAGGTCATTCATTGTAGTTCCCATCACACTGCTAGCAGCCCTGAGTGACCTCCAAACCTCAGCACACTGTTTCAGTTCAGCTGCTGCAAGATGAAGAAGTACTTCACACTTAGTGTCTGAAGAAACCATTATATGTTTTTTTTCTGTTCATATGATAGTGGGGTTAGCTTGTGTTTCACAACAGTCCTGATCCTTTACTGCAGAACTGCTACCTAACAAGTTCTTCCTTGTCCTGTACACCTCATTATTCCTTCATTATTTTTTATTCATCCTTTTTAGAAAATCATCCTGTTATACTAAGATGATACAATTTGTTAGGATAATTTTGAATTCTAAGCATTCTTCAAAGCACTGACAGTCCAATTCTGCTTGGAGTTGTCTGCAAATTAATCATACACTCCTTATTTCATCAAGCAGACGATTAACGGAACTGCTTGCCAGACCCAGGGCAGATCCCTGAGGACCCTACTGAAATATAGGCTGCCATTTTTACAACGAATCATTGGTAACTGTCCTCCTGATATGATTTTGTAGCTGGTTTCACACCAGACAACGATATTTTCATCTCTATCATGTGTCCCTAGTTCGCTTTGTGAATGCAGTGTCAGAAGAAGTACTAAAATCAAAATATATGACTCCAACTGTTTCTGTTATCCACAAGCCTGCCACCCTGTCACAAAGGAATATATATTGGCTTGATATAATTTATTCTTAACTAATCCACATTGGCTCCTAGTCATCTCCTGTTCCTCCGGATGCTTACAGATAGTTCATGCAAAAATCATTGGTTTGGTTAGAGCTGAGGAAGAATTGAGATGAGACCAGTGCTGTGGCTGGCTCCCAGTTGGGTGTCAGAGGATATTACTGGGATAAAATCTGCCTATCTAGGCTCTTCACCCCAGTTGCTCTTCAGAGTGCCGCAAGGATCGCTGCTGCCCAGGAGGTTAGTAACAGGGCTGTGTCAGTGCCAGTCAGCTCTTGTGCAAGGAACTGGTTCCTGGCAGGTGTGATACACTCCTTGGAGTGCAGCTTCAGTGTTCTTAACCTCTTGCATCCCTTTTCAAAGTTGAGATCTTTCACAGTTGTCAGTGGTGCCAATCACTGATTGGCAAGTGCACTTAGTGAAATCAAACTTGGCAGCATCATTTGTTTGTATCAGTGAATGGTAGAATAACAATTTGAGGGTTTCTCCTGTTACTGAAATGCTCCAAATGTCCCTTGCTACTTGCATCACTTTTTAAATTCATTTGTATGAGAGTAATGTCTGTCTTGCAATTAAAATTTGTTATCTGATAGTTCTTTTGGAGCAAATTTTCATTGAGGTGTTGACTGAAGTGTTTATTTTCACTAAAACTTGTGACAGCTTAATATCTCTAGTAAAACATAATGTCCAATGTATATTTTTCAGAGAGTGAGCATCTTGAAGATGAGAACAAATACAATAAACATATACATAATTATATGTATATATGTATAAATAATAATGATATTTTTCTAGAAATAAAGCATTTGTGCTTTCTAAAATTGTAAATTAATTCTGTGAGTAAATTCTATGATCCTATGGTTCTGTGATTTTCTACAGAATCTTTACACAAGTACAAAGGTGAGGCAGATACATAAATTCATCTTTAAAATTAAGGGATGTTAAATCTTTTCCAAATAACAGATGAATCCATCTCAACAAAATCCCAGACCTAGATGTATTATTTGCCTGCACTTGTAATATGACATTTGAAAGGGATAGAGTGGGCAAGATATCTGAATTATCAAGGGAATGAAGTAAAGAGATGGGATAACAGAAAAGCAGAATAGATTTAATGGACTTCAGTTTCCGTTTTCAGGAGCAAAAGTACCCAGAGAGCTCTGTGACAGATTATGTTCTCCAGCACCCTCTCCTGGCTGGCTCAAGAGTGTCATTACAGCCTTGCTAAGCGTCAGCCCTCTTGGAGCCTACCTACAGGATCAGAGAGAGGTTAAATTTGTCATGGCCAGTTGATCAGGCTGTGTGGGCAACGAAACCATAAAATTGCATTTTCACATGCTCAGAAGCAGACTCAAACCAGCCACCTGTACTGTGTTGTAAAGCCACAGCGCTGGCCTGCAGAAGAGACAGAAATCTGGTGGGTACAGACAAGCCTATCTTTCTGTGCCCTCCAGCAGTGGGGCTGCAGCTTCCAGTCCCTGATCATGATGTTTCCCAAGGGACACAGCATGGGGCTTTTAGCTGCAGTTCTGGAAAGAGGAGAGCAGTAAAACAAAACCCATGTACTGCCTGATTTTGGTCTCTGCCTAACATGAATAATTTCTACAAAATATGCACAACAGAGAGAGAAAGAACATGTTCTAAGCAGGTGACCATTGACTTCAGCTGCACATGAACTCCTAAAGCACAGTAATTGCATTAGTCTTTAATTTCATTTGGTGCATAGGATTGCTAAGGTGCCATGAAACAACACGCAAGGCTCTTAAGATCAGACTGTTTTAAGAAAATGTTGACATATTCTATATTGGAAAAATGTATCTGTGAAAGGAAAGCTAAATGTTTTTCATGACTCGAAGATGTTGTGCAAGGATGTTTACATTTAAAGATGCATGTAATATATAATACCTATATATTATTCAGTTGAATAAATACACATGCAAAAGCTTACATCTGAAATAAATCAAATACACATTTAAATGAACATGAATAAGTGGGTAATTTTCAAGGCTATTGACAGGATTTTTTATGTAACAGTAAGAATAATCTGATGTCAGTTTATCAGAAATTTGCTACATTTTGTCAGAGGGTGCTTAATGTCCATATAACACTGATCTGAAGGGTCGTGATCTTTCATAAAAGGGATCTGATCTTTCATAATAAAATAAAAGTATTTTGGTTACTGAAACGACACTTCAGTGATTTTAGCCAGGTATTGCAGGTCACACCTTTCTCAGCTGACTCCATATGATGATGTTTGTATTTATTCCATGGCAGTGACTTTAATTGGGCTATGGGGATGGAAATGGCTGCACCAATAAGAACCACACTCTGGTGCCATGGAGATATTTCTGGGAAAGTACCCGTGATGCTTGGAAAAGGAGAATGCCCAGATGCATTCTAGCCCTGCTCAATATTAGGAAGAGGGTAATGGCAACCAAGGTAATGAGTTCCATGTCACCACTCAGGTGGAGAGGTCTCTCAGTGGCTTTTACAGTGGATGAAGAGCTCCTAACTATTGAAGCCTCAAAATTGTCTGAAAATCAACTTAGTTGACTCTTTTATAAATAGAACTCTTTCAGTTTTTTACATGCCTCCAGAGATACAGAATTTACTTTGGACAAAAGCTTCAGGTACTATGGGCAAAGAGGGGCAGATCAGATGATCTAAAAATGATGTTTCTGAGAAACATTTTCTTTAAATGAGCAGTGCATATATTTTGTTTGGCAGTTATAGTTTTGCCTTGAAACAGATGTAGTAATTTTGATCCCAATTGTTTAACAGTAAATGCTGAAGCCAAAGTAAAAAATATCTTTATCCCTATATTCTTCACTGGTTTGTGAAACTTATCAGACCTTAATGTCAATAGAAGCACATATATTATTACTCATATGTTTATGTAAATCTCTATATATCCATATACAAATACAAAGATAATTCAAGCTGGTGTAAGAAAATGAACTTTCTTAGAATCATTAAATCAGCCCTCCGCTCAAAGTAATTATAGTCACACACCAATGTCTCCAGACACATTAATTTGACATCTAATCACACCCCTTGTGCTGTATGAACAATGGGAAACAGATTTTTCCTAATGAACATCTATTTCAACTGTTAGAGAAGCTGTTACTATGTGAATAGGAATAAAAATTCCTTGTGACTCATTTATCAGTTTTCTTTCAGTTTTCCAGCTATTTTTAGGTTTTTAGAGAAATTATACTTTTGTAATTGTGCAGGGGAAGAGAAAGTTCCTTAAAGATTCCCTTAGTCAGGAGTTAGGGAGACAAATGCAATTGTCCAATGCATTAATTAGAGAGCAGTCTCAAGGGACCAAGCTGGCAGCAGCGACTGCTTCATAAGAAGTATGTCAGAGACTCTTTACCTGAATATAACAGGAAGACCCTCACTGACCAGAACTACTCAACACACCTGTCTTCATACACACCTGCCTTCATGGTCATCACTGGAGGTCCTGAACTATCTGAACTGATGATTTTTGGTTCATTCTTTAATGGAGTCTGAAATTTCTGATGAACTATGCCAGAAATTTTTGTTGAACAAAATAAATGTTATTATTACATCTACATGAAGTCCAAAGTATAGTTAATGACAACTAACTTGATAATCTGGAGTCCTGCAAAAATTCCTACAGTAGTTAACATTCCTTTGCCAAAGCCTTCAGTATTGACATACAGGGTAATTACTTGCATGCCCTCTGACACTAAAATAACAATTATAGTGATATTATTGAATTCAGATAACACATTAGATATAAAGTTCTATTTTAAGGTTTTGATTTTTTAAACAATAATCAGATCTGTTATACTTTGCTTCTAGATCCCACATCTGTCTTAAAACCAATTGCTCTAGTGCCTTTTTAGATATACTGCAGATATGTAGGTCAGAAAAAAAAAGCAGTGATACCCTCAATTTCACAGAATTTAATGTTATTAAAGAAGTTTCCAGGCTGTCAACTTTGAAATCCATCCACTGAAGTAGCACTGTTTGAGTGACCCGGTCACTATAGCACCACTGTAGGTCACACAACTTCAGTTAACTACTATTATTTAGGCTCAAAGTCAATGTCATTAATAATATTATCAATTCTATTCTTATTGACATTTAATGATGAATGGTCTTCCAAATCTTAGTGTTCTACAGAGCTGTAGTAAAAAAATCACTTGGTTTGAAGTCTTACCATCATGTTAAATTCTTCTAACTTTATAGATAATTTTAAAGGATTTAAAATTAGTTTACTGTTCTGCTGCTCTGCTTCTAGGCAGAGAAAAAGGCAACACAAGCCATACAACCTTTGAAATGCATACAGAAATGCACACAGATCACTTTACTGCTTTCTGAGGAAAGCACAGCATGGAGATTTTCATGGGTGAGTACTAGGAGTGGTTCTCTGCCACCAATTAAATAGCGAATTAGATAATTTGCAATAGCTAATCATGTAGTATTTAGAAACAAATCCAAGGGACATCCCAATCCCAAATGTCTTAAATTAGCTTACATCAAAGAAACTATGTATATGAATGTGTGTATGAATGGGGGAAGAGACAGTGGAAGTATGGAAAATTACACATAGATGTAAGAATATGATGTCTGTTGCTTCTTTGTCTATGTATCATGTCTAAATTCTCTTGCACAACTGTTACGGAGAGTGTCTTAAGTAATTGATTGCCTATTTGGGAGAGATGGCCAAAAGTCTAGCTCCTCTGATCCTCAAGCGCCTGCTTTCTCTCCTAAGTGTTCTGAAATTTTCACTTCTCTTGACTGGCACAAGCACAACTATCTCAGATTTCATAGCATGCAGCTAATCAATGTCTAAGACTGTTTTGTAATCCATAGTCAAGATCACTGGCTCTGAGGACAGACTTACTGAAACACATCCTCCCTTTGTCTTGTCACATGTAGCTAATGGCTCAGATCATTGGATGCATCAGCTAGGATGTGGTAATACCTCCTTTACCTAAGCTGAGGGCTCATCCCTGAGCCAAGGAAAGGACGACACTTGACAGCTTTGATAATTCTCAGGTGAAGATCTGTCAAGCCCATTTGTTATAAACATTCAGTTGGTTGCAAAATATTAACTAAAGCTGGAAAAAAACCCCATGCCTCTACAAACAAACAGGCATTATTTTCCAAAATGATTTCCAAAAGTATTTTCTTTAAAAAGATTAAATACTAGGGGTCAAATTCTTTCCATGAGCATAGAATTGAAGAATTTTGTCACATTATCTAACAAATTTTCACAGAGGCACTTAGGGTCTGCCAACGGGTAATTACTGCAATTTAAGTCAATTTCTATGCTAATGTTTATTGATTCAATTTTGCTATATTCATTGAGAATACTCAAAGCCTTCATAGACATGAATGAAAGGAAAATAATTTATTTTGCTGTTTGCTGAATCCATGGCACACACAGATGTCACAATGTGGTATTTATTAATTGCTGAGCTTTATGTTTATTCAGGACATCTTCAAGAAAAGCAATTCTAATTAATTCTTTCATAAAAGGAATACCTTTAGTACGATAATCCCATGAGAAATAAGTGTTTCTGGAGCAAATAACTAACATTTATGATCTCAAAGCCCATTATCATCAGGTGAATTATCTCTTTAAACACTTTCAGTCCAAGAGGATACATTATGTTGCCAGTGATCTTCCTTAGCATTATACATACTGATTTAATTAAGTTCATGGTAAATTTATCCTCTATTCTCTTACATAGTTCATAGAATCAAAGAATCGTAGAATCAGAATGGTAGGGGTTGGAAGGGACCTTTAGAGATCATCTAGTCCAACCCCCCTGCAGAAGCAGGTTCACCTAGATCAGGTTGCATAGGAACATGTCCAGGCGGGTCTTGAAGACCTCCAAGGAAGGAGACTCCACAACCCCTCTGGGCAGCCTGTGCCAGGGCTCCCTCACCCTCACAGTGAAAGAGTTTTTTCTTATGTTTAAGTGGAACTTTTTGTGTTCCAGCTTCATCCCATTACCCTTTGTCCTGTTGCTAGATACTATTGAAAAAAAGGGATGCCCCAACCTCCTGACACCCACCCTTTAGATATTTATAAATGTTAATAAGATCTCCCCTCAGTCTCCTCTTCTCCAGACTAAACAGCCCCAGTTCCTGCAGCCTTTCCTAATAAGGAAGACACTCCAGTTTCCTGATCATCTTGGTGTCTCTGTGCTGGACTCTCTCCAGAAATTCCCCGTCCCTCTTGAGCTGAGGAGCCCAGAAATGGACACAGGACTGCAGATGAGGCCTCACCAGGGCAGAGTAGAAGGGGAGAAGAACCTCCCTCAACCTGTTGGCCACACTCTTCTTGATGCATCCCAGGATGCCATTGGCTTTCTTGGCCACGAGGACACATTGCTGGCTCATGTTTAGTTTATTATCAATCAGGACTCCCAGGTCTCTCTGCAGAGCTGCTCTCCAGCAGGTCAATCCCCAGCCTGTACTGGTTCATGGTGTTGTTCCTTCCCAGATGCAGGACTCTGCACTTGTCTTTGTTGAACCTCATGAGGTTCCTCTCTGCCCAACTCTCAAGCCGGTCGAGATCCCGCTGAATGGCAGCACAGCCTTCTGGGGAATCAGCCAGTCCTCCCAGTTTGGTGTCATCAGGGAACTTGCTGAGGGTACACTCTGTCCCCTCATCCAGGTCATTGATGAAGATGTTGAACAAGAGTGGCCCCAGAATCGATCCCTGTGGAACTCCACTGGCCACAGGCCTCCAACTCGAGTCTGTGCCATTGATCACCACCCTCTGGGCTCTGTCCTTCAGCCAGCTCTCCATCCACCTCACTGTCCACTCATCCAAGCCACACTGCCTGAGCTTTCTGATGAAGATGTTGTGGGAGACAGTGTCAAAAGCCTTGCACTCATGGAAGGATATCAGGTTAGTCAAACAAGATTTCCCCTTGGTGAAGCCATGTTGACTCCCCCTGATAACCATCTTTTCCTCCATATGTTCAGTGATAACATTCAGGATGAGTTGTTCCATCACTTTTCCAGGGATGGAGGTGAGGCTGACTGGCCTGTAGTTTCCTGGGTTGTCCTTCCTACCCTTTTTGAAGACTGGAGTGACATTGGCCTTTCTCCAGTCCTCAGGCACCTCACCTGTCCTCCCTGATTGCTCAAAAATATCGAGAGGCTTAGCAATCACATCAGCCAGCTCTCTCAGCACTCTAGGACGCATCCCATCACAACCCATTGACTTATGAGCCTTAAGCTTGACCAACAAGTCTTTAATCTCTTCCCCTTCCACCCAGGGCATCCTCTGCTGTCCTGGCCATCCTGTTTTCCTTGTCGGACTGGGCTTCCCAAGCGTCAGCCTTGACCGTAAAGACCAAAGCAAAGAAGGCATTCAGTACTTCGGCCTTCTCGGCATCCTCAGACACCAGGGCACCCCCAGTGTTTAGCAACGGGCCCACATTACCCCTCACCATCCTTCTGCTGCTGATGTACTTGAAAAATGCCTTATTACTGTCCTTAACATCCCTGGCTAAATTTAATTCTAGAAGGGCTCTAGCCTTCCTAGTTGCACCCCTGCATGCCCTGGCAATGTTCCCATACTCTTCCCAAGAAGCCAGCCCTTGTTTCCTCCTCTCATAGATGGCTGCTTTCTGCCTGAGCTGTCCCAGCAGATCCTTGCTCATCCATGGAGGCCTCCTACCTCTTTTTCCTCTTTTCTTGCGCGTTGGGACACACTGATCCTGGGCTTGGAGGAAGTGGTGCTTGAAGACTGACCAGCTCTCATTGGCACTTCTACCTTCTAGAATCATATCCCATGAGATCCATCCAAGTAGGTCTTTGAAGAGGCCAAAGTCGACTCGCCTGAAATCCAGGGTTACGGTCCTGCTTTGTGTTCTGCCTCTTCCACACAGGATCTTGAACTCTACCGTCTCATGGTCACTGCAGCCGAGGTTGCCTCCAGCCTTCACATCCCCAACCAGGCCCTCTCTATTCTTCAGTACCAGGTCCAGCAGCACATCCCTCCTCGTTGGTTCCTCGATCATCTGTGACAGGAAGTTGTTGTCAACAATCTGTAGGAACGTCCTGGACTGTGTGTGCTTGGCTGTGTGGCTATCCCAGCAAATATCAGGGTGGTTGAAGTCCCCCATGAACCAGGGACTGTGATTGTGAGGCAGCTCCCAGCTGTTTGTAGAAGGCCTCATCCACATCCTCCTCCTGATCAGGTGGCCTGTAGCAGACTCCTACAACAATATCACCTGCCTTGCCCTGCCCATTATTTTTTACCCATAAGCACTCTACTCTCTCCTCATCCCCACCCAGGCACAGTTCAGTACACATTAATTGCTCTCTCACATAGAGAGCACCTCCACCTCCACGCCTTGTCAGTCTGTCTTTCCTGAACAATACATAACCCTCCATGGCAGTGCTCCAGTCATGGCAGCTGTCCCACCACGTCTCTGTGACCACAATGAGGTCGTAGCCCCGCATCCTCACCCACATCTCCAGTTCCTCCTGCTGATTCCCCAGGCTGCTTGCATTGGTGTAGAGGCAGCGCAGGGGCTTACTCAAACACACAGGTTTCCTTGGATGGATGCAGGAGGATCCTCCCCGATTTGGCTCTTTCTCAGGGTGGTCAGCCTTCCGTATCTCAGCCCAGTGTGCAGATGAAGGGCACTTATCATTGCGTTCCCTGTCCTGCCCTATTTCCCAGCTAGAGGGGACAGCTTGTTCTGTTTTGCCTCTCCCCCCACCCCCCAAGTCCCTTAGTTTAAAGACCTCTTTATTAAATTTTCCAGTCTACTCCCAAATAATCCAGTGCCTTTAGGGGAGAGATGAATCTCATCCCGTCCAATGAAGATGTAGTCCCCAAGGAAGGATCCATTGTAAAAGTACCCAAAGCCTTCCCGCCAGCACCAGCCTCTCAGCCAGGAGTTCACTTGGCTGATTTTTCCATTACAAACACCTCCTTTATCACCAGTAAACAGGATAGAGGAGGAAATAACCTGAACCACTCTACCTTTTACCTGCTCCCCCAAGGATTTAAAATCCATCTGAATTCTGGAGATGTCATGCCTCATGACATCATTCATACCTACATGGAACACAAGTAGGGGGTAGTAGCCTGCATCCCTGATGAGCCGTGGCACTCTCTTGGCCACATCCCTGATCTTGGCCCCAGGCAGGCAGCACACCTCTCTTGACTCCCTACCTGCTCCACAGATGGGTCTCTCAATGCCCCTTAGCAGCGAGTCACCCACAACAAGCACCCGTCTCTTCCTTCTATGATGTCCATTACTTGTTGCAGGTGGAGCAGCTGATGGGTTGTTTGGTGGGTTTTCCCCTCTTGGAGCTTGCTCGTAGAAGTCCCTTGTCACCAGTGCCTCATTCTTATTTGTAGTGGGCACTCTGGAAGCAGGGCTTTGAAGACAAGCCTCTGCCTTTCTTTTTTTTTGTAACCAGGGTCCATGACTTATTGGATTCACTGGAGGCTTGCACCTGATTGTGGAAGTCTCCATCTATCTCCACTTCTTCCCCTCTAATACTACAGAGCCTACTCACAGTTTCCTGCAGCTCTATCACCAGGCACTGCAGCTCTTGGACTTGAGGGCACCTATGACACATTTTTACCTCAGAGGCATAGGTCCCTAAGCAGTCTAAACACTCCCTGCATTCTACCTGGACCAAAGCTTCTCTACTAGCTGGCTCTGTCTGGGTGGATGCATTGACCTTCACCTGGGTTTTGTCCACCTGAGCCCTGGCTTTAATCCTTAGGCAAGTGCTCACCATTTTGCTAGGTTGAAGCTGAAGCTGGGGCACTTCTCTGACTTCTGCTTCTCTAAAGGGGCCGCGGGGTTGTTCCCTGCCCGTCCTCCCTGCGCAAACTGCTGCGTCACTTCCTGGTTGCTCGTGCTCCCTGGGGGACATTTAAATCCCCCACGGTTGCTGCGGCTCTGCCTCCTGGCAAGACCGTCCCCCTCATGAGAGCTACCTGGTCCTGGTGGCTCTCCTTGCTTATCCTCCACTCCCCGTGCTCCAGGAACCCCGGGATTACCTCAATTGGCCACAAAGCCGTGAATAAACAAGCCTTGCCTCAGCTTTGTTTACTGCCGTTTTATGTCACAAATACAATCTTTTTCTCTCTGCAATATATAAACTTTAATAAAGGCAATGGAATTAGGTCTCATGATATGAGACATTTCACTGTTGTTTTGCATCACTTACAATTTGGTTTTGTTACACGTTAATGTCTTTTCTTGTGAACTGATCAGAAACTAGTGAACTTCTGAAAAACTTCATTAAACCACAAGCCCAACCAATGCTATATTTACTTGTAACAGCGCTAAAGACTGACTCCAATGAAGGCACCATGTTTCTCTTCTAGGCATATATTCTAAGGCTGAGCCAGGTGCAATGGAAGGTTATAATTTCACAGTCTGACATCTTGTTCTTTCTCATAGTCAGCATAGGCTAAGAAACAGTGAATAACTTCTTACTGTCAAAACTGCGTGCACAGCTGATAGCTGTACAAAATTACTGTCATGTTCCTTCTTCACAGGTGATGAAGCAAATTATCCATACACTAAAACTGGTACTTGAATGATCATAATAAAAGGAAGGACTTTGACACAAAGTTCCTATAATGTAGCAAGTTATGTTGCATTAATTGAGCTGTAGTGATGAACTACATGCTTATTTTGATGATAGATGCAAATTCATAGACTCACAGAACTACAGAGTGATCAGGGTTGGAAGAGACCTTTACAGATCATCTAGTCCAATCCCTCTTCAGAAGCAGGTTCACCTAGATCAGGTCACACAGGAACATGTCCAGGCGGGTCTTGAAGACCTCCAAGGAAGGAGAATCCACAACTTGCCTGGGCAGCCTGTGCCACTGCTCCCTCACTCTCACGGCAAAAGTTTTTTCTTATGTTTAAATGGAATTTTTTGTGTTCCAGCTTTATCCCATTACCCCTTGTCCTGTTGCCAGATACAATAGAAAATGGATGCCCCAACCTCTTACTTCAGTTAATGTAGCTATTTTTCAATGGAGGCTAAAATGACTTCAATTACATCACCCTTGGCAAGACTAGGCAAGTTCAGCCTCTAATTCAGCTGATAAATTTGATCACTTATTTCAGAACCTAGATAGCAGTTGCTATATGGAATATTTTGTTTGTATTTTCCTTGAACAAATTAAGACATTTCAAAAATTCTGTGTAAAATTTGACCTTTCTGAAGAGGGAGGATAATTTGTGCTTGTACATTGATATTTTATTTACCTAATGATTGTAGAGATTTAAAATGTAATTATAATCTTGAGTATATAAAAATGGTAGAAATTCTGAGCTTTATAAAATGTGCTAAAACACTATCAGTGCTTTGGTGTATTCCAGATCAGACATCTGTTGTGAGTCTTCACATGCAAAAGAGGGTTCTAAGGTGAACCAACACATCAGCACCTTTGCAGCACTGGCTTTGGAATTGTTTACTTCTCTTAAATGAATGGGGAATTGCCTTTCAATTTAGAAATGTAGACTATCTTGAATTACTTCACAGTTTTTAGGGCATAAAAGGGCAATGGACAATTACTGTGGAAAAGAAAAATGATGTGTGGTAACCTGTTTTGTGCACTCCAAGTGAGAAATGAATGGAAGACCCAAGCAGCATCAGAGCTTTCCCTGAGAAGTACAGACTAAAAATTATTAAGGGAACTTCAAGCAAATAAGCATGGAAGATCAGATAGAATGCCTTTTCCTTCTTAATTCCTGATCATTGATAAAAATATTTTTCTTAATTCTGAGAACTGCAAGTTTCATAAATGAGGATGTAATAACCTAGTTTCATATAATCTCAAGGTAGATGAGATAATCTACAGAAAACTTTTTCTTAGGTCTTTTAAACAGCAGAGTTATTACGTGTGTTTTTTCAACAGAAACCAAAGAATTGAGAATATATTTGAGACCTAGATTTCAGATATGACAAAATACATTGAGGTATCTGTTCTTTATAGCATACAGAACTAAAAAAAAACTTCATACAGAAACTCCAGTTGAACTCTTTATATGAGACAGATAATTAATTGAATCACAGAATGGTTTGAGTTGGAAGGAACCTTAAACATCACATAGTTTCACCCCTCCTGTCATGGGCAAGGACACCTTCCACTAGACTTGATTGTTCATTGCCTCATCCCCCTCATGGCTTTGAATGCTTTCAAGCATGGATCAGCCACAACCTCTCTGGGCAACCTGTGACAGTGTCTCACCACCCTCATGGTAAAGAACTTCTTCCTTTCTTCTAATTGAGATCTACCATCTTTGAATTAAAGCCATTATCCCTTGTCCTGTTACTACATGCCCTTGTTAAAAGTCCCTCTCCAGCTTTTTTGTAGGCTCTTTAGGTACTGGAAGTCTGTGGTAAGATCTTCCCAGTCTTCTATTGTCCAGGCTGAGCAGTCCCAGCTCTCTTAGCCTGTCTTCATAGGAGAGATGTGCCAGCCCTCTGATCATCTTTGTGGCCCTCTTCTGGACTTTCTCCAACAGGTCCATGTCCTTCTGATGTTGCATGTCCTGGAGCTGGATGCAGTACTCCAGATGGGGGTCTCATGAGAGTCCAGTAGAGGAAGGAGGAGAATTACCTCCCTCAACCTTCTTTTGTTGGAGCCCAGGCTTTCTGGACTACAGGTGTATGTTGATGGGTCATGTTGACCTTCTCATCAAACAACAGCCCAAATCTTTCTTTACAGGTTTGCTGTCAATCCACTCATGTCCCAACCTCCGAGGGATGCCACACATCACTGCTCTCCACTTGGACACTGAGACGTTGACCCCAACTCTTTGAATGTGATCATCCAGCCAATTCCTTATCTACTGAGTGGTCCAACTGTCAAATCCATGTGTCTCCAATTTAGAGACAAGGACGTTGTGCAGGACAAAGTCAAATGCTTTGCACGTGTCCAGGTACCTGACGCTTGTTACTCTCTCCTTAACCATCAGTGAGGTAGCCTCATCGTAGAAGGCCACCAAATTTGCCAGGCACAATTTGCCCTTAGTGTAGCCATGTTGCCTGTCACCAATCATCTCCTTATTTTCTCTATTTCCATTCCAATAAGTGTCAAATTAGACTGTGCATACTTATGTAACACTAAAAGCTGACACTTAAGGTCATGTAATTCCTTTATTCATGCTAACTTCAGCAGAGCTAATTGTGGAGCAAAAGAGAATTTGAGTGTGGCTCAGTGAAGCACATGGCCTTTGGTTATCCTTGGCATGGGGGACTTAAAATATAGATGAGAATTTCAGATTTCATTTTCCCATGAAAATAACACAGAAAAGGAAATTCAGCTATTTCAGAGTGCAAGCTTATGACAGCAAAAACTAGGTCACTTGTCTGTAGTAGTGCTGCCTACACTTTATTCAAAATCATAGTCTTTTCCTATAAAAAAACACTACTCTTCTTTTCCTCCCTGTAGCACATTTACACTTAATATCAAGGAGGAAAGTAACTGCAATTAGCTGTAATATATACTCAAAACAGATCAAGTCAGGAAGAACTACATATATCACATGCTACTCACTTAAGCTGCACATTAAACACCGTGAAGACCTCAGAATGAGAAGCAGAATGCAAAAAAGTACATTCTGCCTTGCCAGTTAGGAAATGAGTCAAGCACAGTTAATTTACTCATTTATACATTTTGACCTCTTAAGATATTCTGAGTTAAACACTTTCATGTTATTCATTGAAACTTTATGAAAGGATAAAAACATTTTACAACAAATCAAATAACTAGACTAGACCAGACTAGACTGGACTATAAGAGTTCTGTTGGAAGTGACCTACAGCAATTCTCGAGTCCAACTGCCTGACCACTTCAGGACTGACCAGAAGTCAAAGCATGTTGTCAAGGGCATTGTCCAAATGCCTCCAAAACACTGACAGGCTTGAGGCACCAACCACCTCTCTAGGAAGCCTGTTCCAGTGTTTGACCATCCTCTTTGTAATAAAATGTTTCTTTTTCTTACTTCAAAACTCATTAAACGTTAAAAAGATTTTTATATGCCAGATCTTTCCAAGTTAAATGTTCCTGCAAAATCACAAGGCTAAGTAATAATCCTTAAAAAATATATACAGGACCTGCAATCAGATTCGTAAGTACTCTTTGTCAGATACTGTCTAGTTATGCTGAATTGCAGTGTAGATCTGTGCTATTTTTCACTCACATAAAAATGCTGCCTACACTGATAAAGACTATTAACATTAGTATTAAATGTTCGTTAAAAGGCCAAAAGGTATCCAAAATAATATTGTAAGAATTATTGTAACAGTCAAAGATTAAGATTTCTGTGTTACTATCCAAGATGAAACGTGCTGATTATTGCTGTATTATTTTGAAGCTATGAACATGAAGAATTTCCAGAATTGTTTCCCTCCCATAAACATTATTTTCTTACTCTTTTTAGTACTGATTCCTGCAACAAATCCTGTTGATTTGATTCAGGAAAGCAAGCGGAGATTGTGCCAGCAATGTCAGTATAATTGGAAAAATGTATCTCCTTCACACTTTAAACATGAAAAGACTTGCCTTTTCAGAAGAAGAGATGAGATAACGCAGCAACAACAGTGTTCTTCTTAGCCCTGTCTTGGACACACTGGTTAAAGGTGTCTTCCTTTTTGATCTGGATCCAAAGAATGAAGATATTTTAAATGCAGTTAGCATGTGGTTGTTGTGACTCTTTCACAACAGAAAACAAAGAGGCGTGCACTAAGTCCTTAGTTGCAGGACTGCACCTTTGGTCTAGGCAGAATGCTAATGGAAAACCTGCTACTTCACATTGCTTTGGTTACTTTGTTGAGCAATGATTTGATCTGACAAAGAGCTTCTAGTCAAATATCTTGTTAATGAAATAAGACCTGCTGTGCTGCACCCTTTTAGATCAAATGTGGACAAAAAACAGCAACAGTTAAGGGTATGAATAAATGAAGCTGAAGGTTATAAAAGCCGTGGCCATGGTACTGTTTGTTGCCTCTCCAAGAAATACCTGTACAAGTGCATTCAAACAAGAGAAATGAAATGTGAATGTTGAATTCCACCCCTTTCTTAACATGTTCCTATAAAGCACCATGAGCTTGTCTCAAGACAGCGTGTATCAGACATTAGTGCTGTTCTGGAAAACTATACACCTTCTGTGAAGGACGTGTGTTTTTTAAAAGGAAAAAAATGTATAAACAGGAGTAAGAAGATGAAATGAAGCCAAGGAAAATATAGTGGAAAATTAAGGACAGTTTATTCCGCTCAAGTCCATTATAAGATTTGAGTAATAGAATTCTCTGTGCTGTAAATCATTAGAATCTGTTTTGTGTGGCGCTGTCTGTCCCATGGCAAGTGTCACAGCCAAGACTGTGAAAAAAATCCATATTTTCAAAGAACCTATTCATATACTTTGAATACTGTAAGTTGAAAGTTTGTTACCTGGACACTAAAATCCATTAGTTTTGACCTTTTTCCATTCTTTAGTAAATATTCACAATCTCTTAGTTAGGAAAAAAAAAAAGTGAAAAGTAAGAGATAATCAAATCATAGGAGAGCAATGGGGTTAATTGTTATCATACCCAGCAAAAATACTCCTAAAAGACCCTCAGGGGTTTCCCATGCCTACAAGTTAGGTAGTCCTTCCCTGGTGTCTCTCTGGGATTTTCACCTTGTTTTCTTTGTCTCAGGAGTGCTCTTCTGCACTGCTTATGAGTGTGACTGCTTTATTACCTTTGTTTATTTGCCTCTCATTAATTTCCTTCTTCTCTGGCCCCTTGCCAGCCAGAGAACAGCTTTGCATGTCCTATTTATCTTCCTAATAAGTCTCCTCAAAACTCCTCACATCACTCTACAAAAGACTCACTGTTTCCCCTATGTAAGTAGTTGTTGTCTTAAGTGCTTCCTTGGCTCAGATGTTTGATCTTGTCTTTCTCTGATGTCTTTGAACTAATTTATTCATTCCAGAGAAAAAACAATATCACCCAAAATACTACTTCATAAGCTCAGCCTAGGTGCCCTCCTGTTTTCAAGAATGAATATGCAATCTCTTAAAGTGCACTGCTAAAACCAGCTAACTGCTGACTAACATTTGATTACAAGAACCCAGCCATAACTTAAACATAATTATAGTTTTTAAACCTACAACTGATTCTGAAACAATCACTGTGAAAAATTATGAGAGCAGAGTGACTGCACTCCTGTTGGAGAAAGCTGGTTTATTGTAGTGACATTGTTACCAGAATGTGTCTGTTTTGGAAGGACATTAGCATTGTTTTAATCTGCTTAAATATTCATGAAACCATAGAAGGGTTCGGTTTGGAAGAGACCTTGAAATATCATCTAGTCCACTTTTCTGCCATGGGAGGTGACATCATCTAAAGATGTTTATAGAAGAATTAATATTCTCCCAGAGAAATTAGTTAGGATTATTCTTTTATTTAGCACAGGTAAGAGTGTCTTGTGCTGTCTCTACCTGTCTGCTTTCAAGAGGTTAGGGCAGTTTCTCACTTTCGGTGTGCCAAAGTCATTTCCCTTTCTGCTGCACTGACTCTGGGAAGTGCAGCAGTGCTGGTGCTGATGCCAGTGCCAATGTTGATGTTGGTCCCAGTGATGGTATTGGTGACAGTGCCAATGTGTTGGTGGCAATGCCAGTGTTGGTACTGGTGTTGGTGGCCGTGCTGATGTCAGTGCTGGAGTCAACGCTAGTGGTGGTGGTGGACGTGTTGGTGCCTGTGTCAGTGTGGTTGTCAGTGTCCGTGATGGCAGTAGAAGTGTTGGTGCTGGTGTCGATGTTGCTGCTGTTTATGGTGTTGGTGTCAGTGGACGTACGAATGTTGATGCCAATGGTGGCAGTGTCAGTGCCAGTGTCAATGTTGCTGCCAGTGTCATTGCCAGTGGTGTCAGTGTTCGTGTCAGTTCTGGTGCCGGTGCCGGTGGCGGTGCTGGTGGCGGTGCCGGTGCGGCTCCCGCCGCAGCACCGCGGACAGCGCCCTGCGGCGTGCTCCCCGTTCCACGCCGCACCGTCTGGCAGCTGGTTCTGTGCGCGCTGCGGCGTCCGGCGGCCCCGGCGGGCTGCACACCAGCCTCTCGCCTTACGGGAACCGTGCTGCTGGAAGGAGCATGACCGATGATCATGGCAAGTGGAATCGCCCTTAGATGCACCAAAAGAAGAGCAGAGATTGATTTGCAGCTCTCTGAACGTAATGTGGAGAGAGCTTTGAAACAGCAGAAGACTAGTATAATACACTGAGGTATTTGTCCATGCATTGTTACATGAGATAAATTTGTTCCCAACCTGAATATTTGACTTAGGTAGTCAGAGTGTGTAATCTTCATAAAACTTATGCTCAATGGTATGAGCTGCAAAAATGAAATGGTGTGAGCAAAACATTATTTACATTTCATGTTGGTCAAAGGATTGAGTCTGTGCACCAAATGGCAGCAGCTGTGATGCTAAGTAACACAATTCAACAAAGTTAACAGAATAACCTGCAAACAGATAGTCTTTCTGAAGCTTCTTGGGTGATTCCAGTCCTGCTCTGTTGCTGAGTAGGTTGATAGAAAGACCAACATTTTCTCAAAAGCTTTGTGTTTAGTGTATATGTCCCTCTGACTGTGGAGCATAACCTTGAGAAGATTGCATGATTTCCCTGCTTGCTGAATTTTGGCCCCTGATGAAAGATGTGAACTCACATGGTCATTGCACTCATATAGCACTTGCAGAGCAGTTTGAATCCATTCATCTGCAACAAAGCATTATGCAGGCAAAAGTTCAAACAAGAAGACAATTCTTCAAAATGCATGCAGGCATAGCTCAGTGGAAAAGGATATGTGTTTTTTTTCAGTGTAAAAACAGAAAACATGATAGACCTGGTTTGACTTGACAGGGTTAAATTAACATTGGAGATTCTTACTGGAAGTGTTCATATGCACATGAAACAAGCTTTTATACACAGGATTATAGCTGCTTTTCCAATCCTGAAAGAAGCAATGCCTTTCAAAAAATGAGACATACTTCTGAGCTAGAGCAGCCTGTCAAGTGCTGTTCATAAAAAGAAATCATCATATGACCTACTTCTCATTTCAATGTGTTAGCTAAAATGTTTTTGGCACAGCAACAAGATAGAGATGGCGCTTTGCCATATGATTCGCTCTCATACCTGGAGTCATCAGTTGCTTAACTTCTCTCTCTTTCTCTCTCACTACAGCCCTAGAATGCAAAATACTTGATGAATGTGCTTTGTGTTTAAACATGAATTATAATGTTATTTGAAATCCCAATATTAAATTGAATGTATAGATGAAGTCCTCAAAATATGAGTGGATACGGTATCCTGCATGTAGACTCTTGGATAAAAAAGGGATAATTTACAGCAGTACTTTTAGAAACATATGTGTTTAAAGGATCAGTCTTAATCCCTTGAGCTTCACATAGTCTCAGGATGCACTGACACTGATATTCTTAAAAGCAGCAGAGAGCTGGTACATCAGCAAGCCAGGATCTAAGCACAAGCTGAAAAATAATCAGTTTCTTCTGTTGTTTTTGTGAAGTACAGAGAAGGTAGGAGGAGCAGAAACATCACATGAATTCCACTAAAGCTCCTGTTGCAGCAGTGAAGGTGGCAGAATTAAGCTGTGAAGCAGGCATGCTATCTCCATAGTAACAGCAAGGAAAGGATGATGTTTCAGTATTGAACATGCACTCCTCCCATTGCTATGCAACCTCTTGCCTCTGGATTTTTTTTAAGCACACTCTCCAAATAGAGCTGTTCTTTTGCCCTAAAACATCTGAGAATACAGAGATTGCAGAGCAATCCTGTACTGCTAGGCAGGTCTGAATAAACAATGGAGATTTTTATGTCAAAATTCTAAGCCATCACAAATGTAAAAACCACAAATGTATTTGATGAAGACATTGTGGAATAAATCCTACACTTATTAGGTAAAGAGTTAAGTGATATTACATGCTTTTAGATTCCCTCTGTGTATTCTGGTTCACTCTCAGGAAGCTCAGCTGTAAATCTTGCAGTTACTTAGTGAAAGGATGTGGATTAGACTGCATGCTATCCACAGCCACCTCTGCAAATCACTTTGAAAAACTGTTGTTTTTTTTCACCAAAGGAGAAAGCAAAAACTGGTTCAAATTAAATTGCCTGAAAATATCAATGAGGAAAAGGTATTTTCTAATAAAAATCTAGAGCAATTTCAGTAGTCTGGAACTTGGTTACTGATGGATACATCCGTGTGGATCTTTGCCAGCAACTTGGAGCTTGCTATACCTGCATACCAGATTTCTCCACTTTCCTCCAAGCTAACAGGTACCCAGATTACTGTATTAGTGTAAAGATGGTGCACCTCTGATCAGTGCTAATTATCACTGCCCTGCTACCACACACAACACAGCTTCTGGAATGCAGGCAAATTGAGCTCAGCATTACACTGGCAGTCATGCTGATATACCACAAGGATAGTCAAGTATTCTGTTCCTTGCTTAGTGAAGTAAATTTGTATGCAGACACCACATTTTACTTTACCCATGCTTGAGACTGAAGTTTGTGTATAACAAGGGTAGAACATGTTGCAAAGGTCCATAGCTGGAACCATAACATTTTTCTTTGCTTATTAATTCAGAAAATAAGAAAGGATGACTAGTTCTTCTCCACATTTTTTATTTGTTCAGATTTTGTCCTTCTGTTGACACCTTTGTAATTTCTTTCCACTTAAAATTAATCTTTTATCACTCTCCTTCTACTGTGAGTTTTTTGCTGTTGTATTACTTTTATTGCTTCATTCTCTGGGATTTTCTACTGCATCTATATAGAGAATGTTGGCATGGTCAGTGGGCAGAAGAATTGGAACTGCTAAGGCAGTAAAATGTAATCTAATTTGCATAGCATTTTTCTATTATGGTGAATCTTCCACTCAAGTATTGAAATGAGGATTTGTACACGGTCAAGGATTTAATTGATGGTTGCTAGATACGATGGTGAAAAACATGTTAGAAATTCACTCCAATAGATGCTATTGGAAATATGTACAGGAAATTAAGTATCTGTATCTGCTTATACTCGTTTCTTCTAGTGACTAGGTTCAGAATATTTTCCTGGCTTTAAATGAAATGTTTTAATTATATTCTTTTTATTTTTTTTTTCAATCTAAGCATACTTTTATTACTGGAAACAGCAGGTGGTGAGACATGAAACTGCATGTCTTAAGCAAACGAGAAGAATAAAGAAAATGTTTCTGGTTTTGATATTAACATTTACTGACAAGTTTGTTACACTACCCAGCAGCACTGACCTTATTATGCCAGTCTCATCTTCAAGCAGCCTCCATGCAGCAATAGGAAAAGAGGACAGGCTATTTTTATAAAATACAAAATGTACACAGATCACGGTGCTCACTGAAGCCAACACATCATATGATAACTTTAAAGGAATAGTAAAAAATAATGGCTTTGGTTTCTATTAGTGTCTAAGAGAAAACCTACTACTATTCAAACCATCATGCTGGAGTCCAAACAGGACAGATATGCAGCAGTTTTGCCTGGAAATTCAATGAGTAGGACAATTGAGAATAAATCCCTAAGGCAGATGTTATTGACATTGGTACGCACGTTGGTTTATATGGCTGGTTTATATTGGTGTCAAGAGGGTTGCAGCAGTGGCTTCTGTGGGAAGACAGTAGAAGCTGCCCTCATGTAAAAGCCAGTTTCAGCTGGCTGTGAAACAGACCTGCTGCTGGCCAAAGCTGAGTCCCCTAAGCTTTGTTGGTAGTGCCTCTGTAATAGTATGTTTAAGAAAGGGCACAGAAGTGCTGTGAGAAAGGAGTGAGAAAATGTGAAACAGCCCTGCAGACATCAAGGTCACTGAAGAAAGGAGAGGAGGTGCTCCAGGTGCTGAAGCAAATACTTCTCTGCAGCCCATGGAGGATCCAGTACCAGAGGGGCTGGGTATGCCCTGAGGGAAGCTGCAGCCTGTGGAAAGCCCATTCTGGAGCAGGATCCTCACAGGAGCCGTGGCCCATGGAGAGGACTCACACAGGAGCAGGTTTTCTGACAGGATCAGCACTGGAGCAGTTTGTTTCTGAAGAACCGCACCCAGTGGGAAGGACCCACACTGGACAATTTTGTGAAGGACAATATCCCATGGGAGGTACCCCATGCTGGAACAGGGCAGGAGTACGAGGAGGAAGCAACAGCAGAGACAAAGTTGTCGGTTATGGACTGACTCTAATCACCATTCCCCCGTTTCCCTGAGCTACTTGGGGCAGAAAAGGTAGAAGACTCAGGAGTGAAGCTGAGTCTGGCAAGAAGGTGGATGGGAAGATGTTTTAAATTTTGTTTTTATTTCTCACTAACCCACTTTTTTTCTTTTTCTTTTTTTTTTTTTTTTTTTGCTGGCAATAAATTAAATTAATTTCCCCGAAGTTATGTCTGTTTTGCCCATGATAGTAATTGGTGAATGATCTCCCCGTCCTTGTCTCAACCCATAGAGTGGGCTTGGTGGCACATTGTGACCAGCCAAGTTCAACTCACCATAGTATGCTTCAATTTAAAAATTTCACACCATCAAACTCCTTTTACATCTTTTTATTGGGAAAATGTGTTTTAAAAAAGCACCAGGTATTCTTATGTTACAGAGCTTTTCCATTCTTTAGAATATCTTTAGTGTAGATCCTGTCATCAGTAGACCTTTCCATGACCCATTGGAAAGGAGTCTGTATTCTCAAGCTGTGTCCCACAAATTTTACTTCTGCCTGATAAACTCCCAATAGATATATTCAGCTATTCTCCAAGGTCCCTCCTTCTGGAAAAGGCTCACAGAAAAGCTAACCAAAGGCAAATGCAAACCCACTAATTGGAAGCAAATGTTCTGGCTTCACACCAAAATACGGTGTATCAGTGGTGCAAAGAGAGGAAGGTTCTACTTCAAAGGACAGAGGGAAGGCATCTATCCTATCACCTTCCTCCTCTGTATCATGTGATAGCATAGCCTTGTTTAACAGAGTTAGCAGAAATTCAAAATAATTTGGTAAATTTGTTAGAGTACTTCCAGAAGGCAAAAATAAAACAGGTAGTGATTGACAGTTCTGTCCTGGAGATTAGTTACTTATAGAATAGCACAAGAGTTAGCTGTTCCTTTATAATCCAGTTTAACATCTACTTGCAGATATGTAATGACAGGTGATACAGAGCTACCTGAGCTTTACCACATATAGCAACTGGACTGTTACAAAAATGACAAGTGTTACCATACATTCTGCCAGTGGATAAGGAACAGGTAGAAACTCAGCAAGTCTGGACAGTCTTGGTACAGTCTTTTTAATTAGAAGCAGTATACCTGTGATCGCCTAAATTCAGCCTCCGAATGAACATCACCGCTGAAATCCTCACTGACATTAAGTCTCAACCATTTCAAGATGACTTCTGTTTGTATCTCCGTGACCATTCATGGTTCTGAAGCCCGCAGATTTTGGGAAGCTCCAGTTGGTATACCACCATAGCATTAGTGGCAATAGCTGCTACAAATACATCAGACCAGCTTCAGCTCAGTGCTGATGTCCTATAGAAGAGCAGCTAAAGTTCAAAACCTTTGTCTCTTGTTTTCAAAGTACTAAAAGACTTGAGTTCAAAGACACTAAAAAGTAATTTAACCTTCTAGGTTGGACACAATGACTGAAGATAAAGGGACAAGCAAATGACACAAGTTAATCACCTATGCTTAGTACAGTACCAGAAGAACTTGTATTATGGTAGTGGGAAAGAGAGTAAAACATAGATGCCCTTGCTGATAATCTCAGTGAAGGTGACATAAACAACTGCTATTTGTCACCAAAGCTGTTTGCTTGCGATGATAAGCAAAACATGCTTGTGAGAACTTTGCTCAGTCGTGGCTACCTTATATGCAATGGTAGATCAAGCATTCCAGTTCACAGAGCTGTCAATCTGATATGTATTACAATGTCTCATATCCACTGAGCTGCATCTGATACCTGCCTGATGGTATTAGCCCTGCAAATCTCTCAGGTTCCAGTTTGACTCAGATCACAGTTCAAATGCTTGCCATAGAGTGAGATCTTTAGAAGATTATCTTCTGCATATCATCTGTAGAATTTGAGAGACACTGGAGTTGTGTCTTGGATGCTGGCTGTATGATGTTTCCATCTGTCAGTCCCAGCACAGGAGAGCACTTATGGTGTTTACACACTACAGAGAAAACAAAAACCCGATTTTCTGAAGACTTCAGTTGTTTGCCTGTTAAAGAAGCTGGGAATATTCCTGCTACCAAATTTAAAAGTTGTGTGCTTCAAATAATCCATCAACCTGTACTCTAGTGCATCCATATCTAGACATTTTTCACAAAATAAAAGATAACAGATTGTAAATGATCAGAAATCAGAAACTACAAAACAATCATATGACAACAGTATGAATTTAATGAAGGTGCAGTTGTAGAAAAAGGCAGGGATTTACTGTAAAGTTAAGAGACAAGGTAATGGAAAAAAAATTATCTTTCTTCAAAGAAATATGTTTACTCGACCTTTTATTTTCTCAGTCTCTTTAGTATCAAGGGAAATGTGGTACATGTATTTTTCTTATGACAAATACTACTTAGTGACTACCTCACCTAAAGTTGTAGTCTCTTTGAAAGCAACCTTTGCTTAGCTTATATATAATTTGTCACGACTAGTCTGGATTCCTGGGCTTTTTATGAGAAGTGATAGTGATAGCACACTAAACTTCAAATAAATCAGACAAAGAGAGAAAAGAAGGTTAGAGAACCTGAACACTGATCAGACTTTCTACTTGACAGCAACTGCATTTTAAAACAAAGGTGTTATTTATGTACAGAAACCATAATATTTATGTATTATCTCAGTAATAAAAACTTCTAACACTTCCATGAAAAAAAACCTGTAGAAGTGCTTCCTGGCTTCTCCAGGGTTGCCATAAGATTTCATCATCCCTTCCCATTGTCAGGAAACAGGAGAACTTAAAACTTTTTCTTTTATCTTTTCATTACCCTACAAAATACATATGCTCTGTGATGAGGCATCCTGAATCCATCCTCACGCAACCTCCAGTGTATTCATCACTGAGGAATCACAAAATCTTAGGTGTGTGGACAGCACCTCTTCCTTTTGCCACATCAATCCCTGTGTTCAGCTGCGTGTAACACAAACCTCTGGAGCTGATAGCTCCCTATGTGGGTTTTGCTTTGTGAGTTAATCTGAAGAGATCCCAACTTGACCCAGATAGTCCTCTTACTGATTCTTCTGAGCTGGTTTTGTCAACACTCAGTTTGTTTCAGCAGCACTTTTATTTCTAATCTTAAATATCATATCAACGCTGTATGTTATCTGCAATTTTATTCTTTGCAGAATTATATCTCCCAGATCTTTTTCATTCAGAATAAATAATATTTAAAAAAATATATCATGAGTCCTTCTTCTAAATTACAATGTGATGGCCATCATTGATACAGTTTGTCCAAATTGTGTTGAGTACTCCTACTCTTACATTCTAAGTTATTAGGATACAGGTAAGGCAGCAGTTATCAAATCACAGATATGTCTGTAACACCCCCCCCCCCCCCCCCCCCCAAATCTATAAAGTCTTAATGGAAGACAGAAAAGTAAATGTCAATGAAGTAAGGAAAGGTTGAAATCACTAAATTACCTTCATTTTTTAAGGTATTTGGCTTTCCTTGAGTTCATCATGGGGGCAGCTTTTCAGCAGAGACTGTATTTTCACGCACATCAAGAAGTGTCAGAACTGATAAAATAATAACAGTTATTCACTTTGATTTCCTTGTTGGAGTAAGGACTTAAGATTCTTTGCTACTGAAGCAAAAAGAGAATAGACTCATGAAAACAAGAAGATTCTGAGAGCTATTCAAAGCAACCTTGACCATCTAGTCTGTCTCTGTGGTTTGGCACTGAGGATATTATGGGCTACTTAAGCTTTGCAAAAGCTGCATCTACAAGTCTCCAGCTGTTCAATGATCCAGTCATCTCATCATAGAAAGCCATCAGGCTCGTCAAGCATGATCTACCTTTGGTATATCTGTGCCAACTGCTCCCAATCAAATTCTTATACTTCATGTGCTTGGAAAAGGCCTCCAGGAAGACATGCCTCAATTTTCCTGTGAACAGATATTAAATGAACTAGGTACTCACATTCTTGTTTTGTGCCCTTTGAAGATGAGTGTGACATTTGCCTTTTTTTTTTTTTTCAGTCATTGGGATTTTCACCTAATTTCCACAAGCTTACAGTGATGATTCAGCATGACCTTACAGTAGCATATGTCAGCTCCCACAGTATCCACAAACACATCCCATGCAATCCTATGAGCTTGTTTACATCCTCTTTTTCTTAAGTGGTCTCTAATTTGGTTCAAAAGGCCAGATATAGTTGCACAGCAGGCAAGTATCTTCACACTTTTATCTTAATATGACAGCATTTACACAATTTCAATCACACTTGGGAATTGTAACAGCAGGTGTAAATCAAACCTAGTTTATTGACTGATTGAAAGGTGGGCAAACTGGGCTATGACAGTATTGCTATACCATCTTTTGTTTAAATGAGACTACTTTTGGCATGGCAGGGATTTACTCTCCTACATTTCAGAATTTATGTTTTAAAATTTGAATCTTACTTCTGGCAGCTGTAATTAGACAATTATGGCCAACTTTGTGCTATACAGTAGATTTCATGCATTAAATCTAATCAGAAAATAAGTATCTTTCAATACAGAAGATGACAGTGACTTTTTAATGCTTCCTCCTTCAAAGACATTTTTTATCTTAACTCACAACCCAGCACAATTATAAAAATAAAAGAAAGTTCCATAACACTGCAGGTCATGCTTCAGGAGTCAGTTTCCTAACAGCACAGTGTGTTGTCAGACTGAACTTGTTAGTGTGTGATGGTATGAATATAAATCCATGTGGGACATAACATTTTCTTTTGCATGCATGAGTAGTCACGTACTTCTATTTTCTCAAGAAGTTAAAATTTTAACTATATAATTTTCTTCCAGAATTTTTATGTTTGTTATTTTGTGTTTGCCTTTTTTTTTTTTTTAATGTTGGAGTTTATTGGATTGGATATTATGTTATTGGATTGAAGGACAGTATAGCTAGGCAGTTGAGGGAGGCGATTGTACCACTCTACACCAGCTTCTCCTCAAGTACGATGTGCAGTTTTGGGTGCATCAGTACCAGAAGGACATCAAACCGTTAGAGTGTGTCTAGAAGAAGGTGACCAAGGTGGTGAAAGGCCTCAAGAGAAAAAATTATGAGGAGCAGCTGAGGTCATTTGGTTAGTTAGCTTGGAGACGAGAAGGCTGAGGGGGTGACCTGATCACAGTCTACAGCTTCCCCAAGAAGACTAGTGAAGGACAAGAAGCTGATCTCCTCTCTCTGGTAACCAGCAATACGACAGGAGGAAATGGAATGAAGCTGTAGGTTCAGATTAGACGTTAGGAAAAGCTTCTTCTCTGAGAGAGTGGTCACTCACTGGAACAGGCTCCTCAGGGAAGTGGTCACAGTATGAAGCCTGTTAGAATTCAAAGAGCATCTGAGCAGTGTTCTTAGTCATAGGATTTAATTTTAGGTAGTCCTGTGAGGAGCAGAGAGTTGTTGATACTTCTGTGTCCCTTTCTACCTGAGATACTCTATGATTCTATGAGTCTAGCTGTGTAAAAATAAGAAATAAAATCTTCTAGGCAGACAGATTCTGACAGGACATAATTGATACTTAGTTACTGAGATCTAGAGAAACTTTACTAGCAGTGCCTCTGAGCTCATGTACTAGGAGCTACAGAAAAGCCGAGAAATGGTCCCAGGTTTGATGATCTAAATTCCTCCAAATCTACTGAGTGTCACTGTGAGTTGGATGTTACAGAGAACCCTCTATGAGAGAGCCAGCAGGAGTCATTCTGTGAACCCACGGGATCTGAGAGCTTACTAGTGTGCACTAGGAGAGACTTCAGGCAGACTAGATAGGTATTATGGTCCTTCAGCTTCAATAATCACTGTTATCTCTTTACACTCCTGCTTTCTCTCCACATGATGTCCATCACCCTGACAATATTCATGAAGAGCAAGACTGCCTTTATATATCTTTGTCTCCACCATCTGGTCACAATGCAAGCTGGAAAATGCAGCCTCATACAGCTCTTGCCTCAGGGGTAAGCTTTAGCTTGGAAGAAAAAGCTGTATATAACTTTGCTCGTCTGGTAGTATACCAACAAGAAGTTAGCATAGCATGTGATTGAACCTGTTCTTTTTCTTTTCCTTTATTGTTTCTTCCTCACAGCTTGCAGTCTGAATGTTGATGAAAAGGGTGAATTCAGGATTTATCCTCCTTCTCCCCCTTCACATCTTAGAAGTGAAATCCTGAAAAAAAAAATTCCTACTTCAGATGCAGGATAGTTATTAAAGTTTTACTTGAAAATGCTTGTAAGCCAGACCAAACTGTTCAGACTGTCTCAGACTGAGAGCTGGAGCTTGCTAAAATCCATCAGGCTTCATGGTTTCTTAGAGTCAAAGGATTCTAAGGATAATTTAGAAATGTTTCTAAATAAGGGCAAATGCTGACATCCAGAGGCAGGGTCATGTAATTCTTCACAGTGGCTCATGCAAATATTAACATTGAATGCAGGACAAAAGTAACTTCAGGGAATGGCTTCTAAGGAACCTATTTATATATTTACATCTGTAAGACAGGTAAATATTAGCATAAAAGAACAACAACATCAAGAAATTTTGTAAGTGGTTTTATTACTGTCTATTGTACAAAGAAACTTTATTGGAATAAAGGAGGAATGGAAAGAGAAGCGTTTAAATGATAGGAAGTAAAAACTTAAAAAGTCTTAATTCATAACATTTTGTTGAGGGCTGTGACAGATAATGTCTCTGCAGAACTGCATTTCTTAATGTCTGGCCCAAACATCATTATTCTCATTCCCTATACCCTGGTTTAAAGACAGAACTATATCTTCTCATAGTTTGATACAAAATCAAACAATTAACAAAAGAAAGTTATTGAATTTAACTTCCTGATATCATGATGGGAATATGTTGCATTAATGCAGTTTTACAAACAGTGGGCTAAAGCAGATGGAACATAATACTGAGGATCTCAAATCTGTAGCCCAGCTTTAGACAAAGAGGGATTGATTTTTCAAATTCTCTGAAGCTAATATTGTATAACACCTTATATCTTCAAAGCACTAGCAGATTCAAGAGTATAAAGAAAACCTGTTTACCACAAGCACAGTCAGGCAATGAGACAGGTTGCTCAGAGGTTACTCAAAACTTGACTGGACATGGACCTGAGCAATGTTATCTCTCTCCCAGCTAAGTCTGCTTTAAGCAGGTCAAACTAGAGACCTCCTGAGGTCCCTTCCAGCCCAAATTGCTCTGTAATTCTATGACTGAACAATCAGGGAATTCATACAACAATATTGCAAGTTATGAAGAGCATGGGACTTGAGACTACTTGTAGAAAGCTGATTTTAATTGATTAGCTCAGCACCACTCCAGAACAGAGTTAAAGGAATACACTCAGCTACTTAAATCATCACGTAATTTTATCCTAGTCTATAACATGAGTCAAGAATAATTTAGACAACTACTTTTTAACCTAAAATTAATTCAGCTCGGGAGTCTGTAAAATATGAGAAAATATTGGGCCATAGTCCATAAAAAGATTTAATTTAAAAGAATACATTTGTCCACAGAAAGAAAGCTAAAATAGAATACCTAATGATCATTCATTCCTTTGCTGAGGTTAAGGTGTTTATTAATTAATGCCTCTGTGGGCTTGTTGGTCTGCAAAGATTTTCCTAAAATATTACATAGTCCTTGCCCTACAGAAAAAGCAGAAGACTGATCTAAGCAAAAGCTTTTTCTTCCTGTTAACCTAAAGGGCCTGAATGATGATGCCATGGACATTATCCAGCAGTAAATGTGTCATTAATGACTATGTTAATATGCTTCAGTGCTGACATTTCCTAATTTCCAAGTGCCTCATTTTATACTACTAGTAATAGTTTGTTCTGACAGAAATGTTATCACGTAGGATGAGTGTAAATGTTGGAGCTACTCACTGCAAAGACCTTAAGGAATTCCCTCTTCCCTGCCTTTTCTCAACAGACCATTCATCTTAACAGTATTCATCTTGTATATTCCTGGTCTCAGCACTGTGCATGAACCCAGCCCCTAATAGATGTAAGCTGTTCTCAGTGTCTGCTTGTCCTGCCAAGGAAAGGGATTATTCCAAACACATTTGCTGACACTGAGACGAATGAACAGTGCAAACTCTCACAATTAACAAGCAGTCAAGAGCTGTGGATCTGATTTCAAAGGCTCTCCAGGTATCTGAAACATCTCTAGCAGGCGTAAAGCAGATTGGTGTGTAGGATGGCATGCTGCATGGAGGCAATAAACTGTCTATAGAGCTGCTGCTTCTGCTGATGCCCAATACTAGGGCTGAGCAGGAGCCAACCTATGGTACTGTAGCTGTGGTGTGCTGGGAGAAGAGACTACCTCTTTGCATGGCTGAGGATGTTACTGTACAGTTCCAGCCAGAACAATAATGTCCTGTGTGACTTTAAATGCTGTCCTCTGAAACTGTTGCTGCTCCAGAACTTTCCTTCTGCCTTTTTGTTCCTCATGACAGCCGTGGCCTGTTCCCCATATTTGAAATAACAAAGTAAATTTTGTCTTTCTTTCTGTGAAGCCTTGGGCAGCCTTTGCTTATATCTTGCACCATAGCTCTTTGCTATCACTACTGATCCTCATTCAGTGTTCACAAATTTGCCTTTGGTTGCTTTTGATTCCTCCTCCCTGGGTGTTCTGCCTCCTACATCACTTCATCCCTCCCTCCACAAATAATTAAAGCAGGCAAAAAAAGAGCTTTCAGTTATTCTGGGCAAGATTTAGTTTCTGGTTCAGTGAATTGTTAATGTAACATGTTTCTAATAAAATCTTGTCTCCCTTTCTCACTCTGAACATCTTCCAATCTGTTGACAAGAACAGTTTATTTTAGAATTGTCACCAAGTTCTGGAAAAGGATGGATCACCTGTTACCACGTGTGTGCCTAATGTGACATGAAGTGCTAGTGAAACTCGGGGTGGGGAACAAGATCATAACCATGAGATAGCCAATGACTTGGTGCTTCACTGCACGTCAATCTTGAATGATGGTTTTAGCTAGAGCTGAAATAAATTTATACTGCCACAAGGTGGCAGATGGGAACAAGACAAGAGTATGGGGAAGGGCTTTAACAGACCAGTAGATTTTCCTCACCTTTGAGCCAAATAATGGTTACGGACAGTCATTCATTTACCTGTGGGTTACAATAGGATCTCTATGGTGAACCAGGAAAAATTTTCATTAATGTTGAAGGGAAGCAGATTACACAGCTGGCATTGAAAGAATAGCATAAAAATAGTACAGAGACCAATGATGTCAAGATTCAAAGTAACATTCTGGTTTTTATAATGTTGATCTTGAAAAGAAGTCCATGTCATAGATATGAATCTTAGCCTCTCAAGTAACAGTATGATTATAGTAAAAGTTTCTTTTTTCACACTTGTTTAATTCTGTTATTATTACCTCAACTAAATGTTCCTGTCAGGATTGCAATCTCTTTCCTGAGATGGTATGTGGCTTATCACAGGCCATTCTCTTTTCCCCTTTTTATTCTAAATAGCCATATCTCCTTAGGTATCTAATAGCCTGAGAAATTTTCCCTTGCTCCAGGATACTGCCTCTATTTGAGGTGGATAAACTGTCCACCAAAGCCTGAACTGCTCTGAGCACCCTGAGAACATGTCCCCTTCATCATGGTTGCTAAGGTCCCAGCCATGCATACTGCTCCATGCTGCTCGTGCTGAGAATGGCAAGGTGCAAGGGATAGTGTTCTACTGAGAGATTGTGATACTCATTAACAATCTTGGAAGGAATTGGCAAATCTTATTTCCAGCTCAAGGCTCCTTCTGCGTGATTTACAAGTGCTTCTTTCAGTGTTTAATTTGAGAGGAGATAGGGTCTATGTGTAGATTCAACATGACTGTGCAATGTAAGCTGCATACGAATGAAATAATATGCTATGCCTTATCAAGAAGCTGACAGCACCAGTCTGGCAGCTCTCCAGAACACAGGCCCACTGAGTTACAAGTGAAAATCAAATACAGCAGCTTTAACCCTCTGCCCATCAACTGAGGGCCCACGACTTCGTGCATCAGCCCCCGTCCCAGGCAGTGTGCAGAAGTGAGGGATGTGGGTACAGGGGGACATAGCAGCTTGCAGGCCCTCAGCCCCCTGCAACCCATCACTCCCTCCCTGAAAGGGATTCCTGTTCCTCAGAGCAGGGCAGCTGGGGGCACTAAGGCAGCCTCAGCCCTGGGCCAGGCCAAAGCTGGGCCAGGACAAAGCTGGACCAAGCCATGGGCCTGCACGTGGGCCCAGCTCAGCAGAGGCCATGGCTAGGTAAGGCATGACTGTGGTGTGGTTGGGACTGTAGCTCAAGCATTAGAACTTCAGCTGATAAGCAGCTGCCATGGACCAGTGTGAGCTGTTGCATGGCCTCCCCAGTGGAATGGGGGCCACCATCAGCTGCTCCAGGTCTGGGCTGGCCCTGAGTCTTGAAGCTGGACCTTCTGCCATTGCAACTGTTTGTTGCAACAAAATCAGATAGTCTTATTACTAATTTACTCCTATTATTTCATTACTGGTATTGGCTGCTCATAGTTTTCAGGTAGCATTTAAAATGCTTTTGATTTTACCGAGTAGGCCTCGAAGTGGTGAAGCGATGACAGTTTGAGGGATTACCAATATTAATATATGCAGACTGTCTGTAAAAATGGATCCCACCTTCCAGTCTACATTCACATCTGAAGACTTGTTTTGCAAGCTGTGGACTAAACCGAACACCTTTAGGATTCCAGAGAGCTAACAAATGGACTATTAAATAAGCATCAACGTAAGAGACCCCAGTTCGCAACCAGTCAGCATAGAAGAATAGCACTCTTTAATGTCCCAGCTGAGTGAATGAACTGATCTGCTTTCTATAAATAATTAAATATTCATTAGAACTGTGCAGTACTTTCCTATTCCCCGTTCTGTGTCTTCGCTGCACTTGTTCTCTTGAGTTGGCCTCTCAGTTGCAATCTGAACACATCTAAGAATCTGATGCAGAGATAATTTTTTTATGAAGCTGGATACAGTCTAGGAACATTAAAATTTTGATCAAAGTAATGAAAAACTGTATACTTTTCTGTAAATGAATTAAAAATATCTTACACATGTTTTGACATAATGCTTCCAATTCAGAATTGGGGAGCACTGTCAAGATAATTTCTCCTCCCTGTTAGCCTGCTTTAGAAGCATCTTAATATTTGGATTGTAATGTAATTTCTCTGTCCTCAAAACAGACTCTGTTGCCTTATCTCTCTGTGTTGCAGTGAAAGGATAAGAATATGGAGAGATAGATTTTTTTTTTTTGTAGAAATGGAGAAAGAAACTGCTTGTGGACAGGTAGTTAAAGAAGGACTGTGGACAGTTTTGTTAAAGATCCATATAGCCTCATATCATTAAGTACCAGGGAGTAGCAAAAAGTATTGCTTTCCTGCATCTACATATATACATGAAGAGCTCACTTTTCTGACAATTCTCTTCCTTATTTCCAATTTCTGTGAATATTTCATGTGGGATTTCTCCACAGCAGCAATGACTCAGTCCATGCAAACCAACAATTCTCCCACTTACCTTCCTGTGAAGGAAAATTTATTTTAGTTGAATTGAGTGATTACAGTCATGGAGGATAAATGAACATTTGCCTTTTCAAGTGGAGGAGAAGTCAATGAACCCTCAGAGATGGTGAGTTCTTAAATGGGATTAATGACATCTCTTAGTTGATCGCCTTGCATCTCCAAATAAAGAACAAACTCTAGGCCAAACTGGATGTACTTTCACTGGGATAGTCACTAGGGCTTTAACATACCACCTCGCCACGACAGGATTTCTGCCTTCAATCTTATTTACAGCTATGCTTGTATACAATAGAGGAAATATGACTCAAAACCCACTCTCTGTTGGTTTATAGGCAGTATGAATTGGTATTGACAGTGCAACACACTAAATAGATTAGACAGCAATCTGAAAAGTCTTGGCCAAAAACATGAGGCAGGAATGCAAGTATTTCAAGCATGGTGGACTTAACAATCATGTGTACATATATGTACACGCATATATATACACACATATAAATGTAGATACATATATATACACACATATCTATCTATATATTCATATATATGATGAGAGTCACACAAAATGACATCTGTTCCAGTATACATACATTATGCACATAATATATATATTGTATTTATATGGATATAGGTCCATATGTTACTATAAGTGAGAATCACATGAGAATCATAGAATCACAGAACTGTTTCATCCGGAAGAGACCTTTAAGATCATTCAGTCCAGCCTTTGTCCTAGCCCTGTCAACCAGATTTCCCTAAGTGCAACATCCACCTATCTCTTAAACATCTCCAGGGACAGTGACTCCACCACTTCCCTGGGCAGACCGTTCCAATGCCTGACCACCCTTTCAGGAAAGAAATTCCTCCTGATATCCATCCTGAACCTCCCCTGGTGCAACTTGAGGCCATTTCCTCTTGTTCTATTGCTTGTCACTAGGGAACTCTGCCTCACTACATCTTCCTTTCTGGTAGCTGTAGAGAGCTATAGATTCTCCCTTGAGCCTTCTTTTCTCCTGGTGAAACTGTGCCAGATCCCTCAGCCTTTCCTCATGAGACATGCTCCAAATCCTTTCCTAGCTTGGTAGCCCACCTCTGGATCCTCTCCAGCACCTCAATGTCCTTCTTGTACAGAGGGGCCCAAAACTAGACACAGTATTCTAGGTCCAGCCTCACCAAAGCTGAGTAAAAGGGAATGATCACCTCCCTACTCCTGCTGACAACATTTGCACATATACATTTATGTATATATCTATCTCTATACATTCTGTATGTGCACACATACTTATATATATGTATAAGAGGTATAGATTATATACCTGAATTTATATAGGTACATATGGTATTTATGCAATTCCAAATGTTTCAACGGTTTATAAGCATATGCTATTCAGCACCCATAACTCAGCCCTTTGTTGCCTAGAAACTGATCTCAAGAATGAAAGCACACTAATCTTTGTTTCTTTCAGACTGTCTAAAACAGATTCAGTACTGAGCAGAGATGCTGATTTCTGAGACCCCACATAACTTGCATACCAGATACTGAATACTGAAGTAAGAAGAGCAGTAATCATCCCATAGACTGTACTGTGAACAGGATTTTTCATGGTATTTCTATAGACTCCTGCTGATAGTAGTTACAATCTACTGAAGTTTAAACAAACATGATGTGCAATGAGGGATTTATTCTTGAAAAAGCTGTGCAATTGCATCAATATTGAAAAGACCATTTCAGGTCATCATATCTACCTTAGTGCCAAAACTCATCCTCCTGTCGACTTTTTAAATACCAGAACTATATCTAAAAAGATCCCGTAGAAGAGTCTATTGAGAATCCAGTTCATGGCTTTTCACCAGCAGTTGCTTCTGGCAGTTCAGATTTTCTGCCAATAAGAGATTGGAATTTATTCCTCCTGGGCATATAAGAAAAAGAATACTCTAGGTCATTCTCCTAAAGAAAGATGATTATGAGACTTTTCTGACTGTTACTTTCATCACTACAGTAGATTTTGAATCTAAAGCTTAATTTCAACCATATTTAATGAGCTATTCCAGTCTGAAAACTGATGAAAATTGCTGACAGAAAAAGGAGAGAGATAAAATTTGTGTCTCTGATGAGATAAAGGCTAAAGTCTGAACTCAACTGATATTTCTTTCGTGGTTTGCAGGTTAGTCATTTAGCATGTTCATGTGGCAAATCAGTTCCCAATTGGTATTGATGGAATCAGCTGGGGTTAGGAGGAAGATGAGAATTGTGAGAATAAGTCTGTGGGAAAAAATGTGCATACATTTCACTTAAAAGAAAAAAAGATCTGTAGGAAGACAGGCTTCAGTAGCTACAAATATACAAGGAAAAATGTTTCCATCTGTGATTAACTAGATTTTATTCATCACTTTCCAGACCCATCAGTGCCTTTTGCGGCATTAAACTGAAGTACTGGGGACAGAGCTCCAGCTTTAGCCTTAGAGAGCATTCAGGAAGTCTGCATGATACAGGCTGCCACGTGCCCTGCTGTAGTTTGCCACAGTAAGTGCATTGTGTCTGTTGTGTTGCTTTCACACTTTCTTGCAAATTCAATTCTACTAGCTGCTTCTGGACTCTGAAGTTCTACAGCAATGCCTTTAGAAAACACACCTGACTTTTGGTGCCTTCTCATAACAGTTAACATTATCTAAAATGCTTAAATTGATGTTCCTTAATCAATTACACTTAGATACTGAAGTTAATAACTTACAGAGGAAGTGTCCTTGCACTTTTTTCTCAAAATCTCTATCAGAAGCTATTTTTTTCTAACATAGAAAGTCCAAGGTCATCTATAGATACAATTGGGGTTAAAAAGTCTATATAACATGGGATCTTAGCAGAAAGAGACTCTATATAATAATACTAAAGGGCTATAATGTTGGAAATTGTTTACAGTCAGTGGAGGTCTTCAGTGGAGGTCTTGCTAGCTGTCTGCAAACAGGTTGTTGCAGTGATACCACAACTGTCCCAGACATTGTTTAGAGTTCTTATCAGGACAATGCTCTTATTAAAAGCTACACCTAGTAGTATCCACTAACATAAGGAAGACAATTTGTCATAATCAATACGATTTGTGTGTTGCCATCTGCTTCACATTTGAATGTTTAGCATCACAGGCTGTTTCTGTACTAGTAAATCATGTCACCCAAACTTTATTCCTTGGTTGTTAGGGTAAGCAGCATTGTGTATCCCATACCTGCTTATCTGAATGATCTTCACCAACAACAGGATATTCTGGTCCATGCAACCTACTCTGGAGGGTTTGTGTTTCATGCTGTCCCCTGAAACATATTCAGACATTCCTTTTTCACTAGCATATACCAAAAGCATGGTGAGTACATGCTAAAGGTTAAAGAATACAAACATATTCATTCAAATGTTTCAGTGAGGCTTTGACATTGGTAAGTTTAGCAGTATATGCATTGTAGCTGTATTTTTAATAGGCTCACCATTTAAATATGAGCTACCCAATCAAAATTTTGAAAGACTGAAGCTTCTTTTAGGTGACAAACATACAATTAGATGCTTCAGTTTATAAGGAAAAATAAACAATAGGAAAAATCCAGAAAGACTGTGAATGTTGGCTAAATAGTTGGATTGGAGAAGCCATGATATCATTAAAAAATTCTTGAAATTCCACAGTAAACCTTCAGCCTGAAGCCCAGAAAAATAAAGTCTATAGCCCACTACCCACTGTCTTTGTAGAGCACATTTAAACATGATTTCCTTGTTAAATGACACATGAGTGCCTGGTCACACGATGAGCATGTATCTGTAGCTTCTGGAATCACAGAATGGAGTATGCATTTCTGATATCGAAGTGCACTTCTGTTCACAGGGGCGTAGGCTGCTCCTAAGAAGGGGCTAAGTCAGAGATGTGCAAGAGGATTGCAAAATGACAGTATATCTTAATAATGCTATAAAGCTCAAATGCATTCAGTTACTGTATAGATTGACATTATGTTAGCATTATGTTAGATACATTCAATTGTGTGACAAGGAGGATGTCATTAAATGTAGTCCTTAAGTGCTTCCATAAATGCCTGTAGAATTTACCAAACGGAAGCATTCCTACCACCATTTTCTTAGAACCATAGTCTTAGCAATTTGGACTTTGTACAGAACAGAGAGGGGCTATTGCTGCACAATGCCTGACAAAAAAAATAGGGGCTAATTGACGAAAAAGCATTTATGTATTTCAGTAATCACAAACAAGCAGTCAAGGAAAGAAGACAGACAGATTTTCATATTTTGACCCCATTTTCTTTAGGAGAAAAATCTAGTCATTATGTTGTGAATACTGTTTGCTATGTTTCTTGCAACAAACAAAAGACAGGTTTATTTAAAGACTGGAAGAGGTTTGTTGTTACCCTGGCACCAAGGAAAAATGCCTTCTGAAGATATGAGGCAGCTGTGCTCTGAGGGGAAAACAGCTGTAATGAGAATGGTATTTTGAGGGGACTGCTTAGTATTAATTGAAGGAGTTAGGAGCACAGGGAGATAAAAATAAAACATTCAGCTGCTGTCACAGATGTGAATCTTTGTGCAGAAAGAACACTTCACCTGGTAATACACAATAACAGAGGTGACAGCATGCACTTGGAGCCTTGTTTAATTGAGTAAGAGAAGGAAGGCACCTCTGGTACCTTTGCGGGGTGCTAAAAGGTCAAATCTAGTCTCTCCAAGCAGAGTGTATTTACTGCTAGCAGGTATTTTTCAAATGTGAAAGATTCAGAAGGATAAAGTTCAAAATATTAATGGCATTCTTAGTATACATTTTGGTTTAGCCCAATCTGAGACTCAATAAGATGTAGAATGTTTTTTTAGTAACCAGCCTTGAAGGAACTCAGAGATGAAGCCACATCCTGTATAAAAATGCTTAACATATTACCACTTGAGAGTTATCTCTAATTACATGCATCAGAACTTCAGAACATTTCTATTGTAAATGTGTAATTAATTTGCATACTAAAAATATTTCAGATCCTAAAATTAGTGTCTTAGAGTTTAATTATTGAGAAACAGGAAATACAGGATTCAGGAAACAGTCAAAGCTGGATCCGAAAGGTATTATGAGTAATAGTGGTGAGATTTATGTTGAACAATGAAACACCTGAGAAAAAAACTACTGTTACAGTAAAGCTATGCATTCTTATATGATTATTGCTATTTGTGTTACTGTAGGAAAGAGATAAGCATTAAACATCGTAAGGCAAGGTTTTATCAGAGTTTTTCTACTGAAAAGTGATAAGAATATCTGAATATTTCTAGACCTAACAATCAAACTAATGGCAAATTCATATTAAATCAGAGATAGATCAGTGCTTTCCTTGAATTACCTCTTGTTTTGTGAATTTCCCCAGCTGGGACTCAGAGCAGCATTTTATTGTATCTTCTTTTGAGAAGGATAATTGTATTTCCTTTATCCTCAAAAAAACAATTGAATGATGTCTGGACCCAAGCACACAAGAGAAGGAAGCAGCAGGAAGCTAAGTTCAGATGACTTCTGAACTCAGAAGCAGATGAACATAAAAAAAAAGTGGATTTCTTGTAGGATTGATCTGTATTTCTACACATTAACTCCAAACATTGCTTGTGGTGGCACTTGGAAAAATATTTTTGCCCGGTACTGGGTAGTGTGAAATGAAGGCCTGCTGGAAAGTCACTGAGAAATTTTGTAGGAGAAAACTCATGTACTGCTCACCCTATTTCACCTTTGATCTTTTCACTTTTTATCAGGAATGATCAAATTAAGATTTACAAGGTCTTAGGTTGAGTTTTTAAAGTATTTTTCTTCACAAAATTCCTATTATTCACTAATGACATTATTGCTTTTATTGCTTTGATTCTGAGACCTTTATGCAAATGGATTTTAGGAATAAATTAAGTTTCTGCTGATTAGGATCAAGAAACATCTTTCCCTCAGAATTTAAGAATAAAGTAACATCTGATTAAAGTGAGCTTCTGAAGAAAGCAAGTCGAGTTTAACATTTACTTAGGAGATGTTCTGAACCTTGATGTTCTGCAGAGAGTACCTCAGTACAGCCTCATCAGCACTATTTCCATAAAACCTAGCTTGGAGTTCAGTGGTTAATTTTTATCCAGATCTTCTGTTTCTGAAGTCTGTTCAGCATGAAGCAAAGTGCCAGCTCCTCTTCTGGGTGAGCCAGATGATGAACATCCCCTCTGAATTGAAAACTGAGCATGCAGCAGCTGCTGTATGCTGTCTGGACAGGGAAAACACTAGTAAATAGTGTGTCCCACTAGAATCTTGAAGTTTAGGAAAATTTGTTACATACTTCTTTTTCAGATCTTCACTATAACCCATTAAATAAGGAACCTTGCTGCAGAGTAACTTTAAAAACTGTAAGCTGAACATTAAAAGCAATAGAAGCATAAACATGTAATATCATTGATCAGATAGTAAAGATTGTTGTGTGCTATTTGACTGGCTTTAGAAATGGGCTACTGAGAGTATGCTATTTCTAAGGTGCTAAACAGCATGCAAAATATCTCTGTGGAAGCAGATGAACTGCCTTTGTTCTAGCCCTCAGTGTTGTTAACCTTCAAAGGGGCACATACCATCTCCTCTACATACCGTCTCCTCAGATCCAATCAACTAGTGTCATTTCATTCAGCTACAAAGGGTATCAGAGCAACAAACAACAGAATAATCAAGCTATTGCACTGAGAAGATGCTTGTTACCCTCTCTGTGAGTAAAGTCTGGTTTCAAGTCTTTTCCATAGCATATTCAGCTGCAACTGGTTTAAGTGTTTTGAACACTGTCATTTAAAATCTTTGAGTCTTTGGTTAGAGCAACAGTCACATTAAGAATGTTTTTGAGGACTTCTAGACAGAAATGAGTGAATATGAATAGAGAATGTGTGAAATAAGTACATTTCTAAGTAGAGGAAAAATACTTTCACATTAGCTATTTGGATTTTACCTCCTCTTGATAAAATAAACAGAGAACTCTGAAATGTACACATTTTGCTCAATGAAAAATGAAACATTTTCCTGCTTTTTGAGCCTTCTTTTCTCTTATTTAGATAATAAATTTGGGGTTTTTTTTAAAAACATGCCATCAAGAAACAAAACTGGTACGGCTTTATTATCATGGTTTTCCCTTCCAGATTTCCTGTTGAAAGACTTGTCGTAAATTCGTGAGCTTGCTGTTGCCTGAAAAGACTTCATTTTTGATCAGAACAAAGTTGTCCAGCTCTATCTTTGTATCACAGTTACTCACATTGCCATCTTTGGTTAACATCTGTATTTAATTTATTTTTCTATAGATATATGAAGAATTATTGGAAATGAGTACATATTTTTCTGCCTGAAATGGCTACAGTACTATTCTCCCTCCTACCACATAATCAGCCAGTTACTGCTGGAAGCACTCTATAGGTTAAAGCTGTATGTGTAGCTTATTGTCATAGTTTTGAAAATCCTAGCATTTAATTCTCTCAGAAAGAAATAGTTATAAGGGAGAAAAGCATGCAGCACGAAACCATTTCTTGGTCTGTAACAGTGAAGGTGTTAGAATTGCATAAGCTCAGTTTGTTTTGGATGCCTTGTCAGGTGATGTCCTTTCCAATGTCTCCAGGGATGGAGTGTTTCTCTTAAGCTTTTGTTTCATGGTTGTCAGTTTGAGGAATATTATTCATGTGAGTAAATGCTACATCTGCTTCCTGTATGAATTTGGGACATTCCCTGTTGATAAAGAATTTGCATCTAATTAGTCATCTAACTGAAAGCTGAAATAACAGTCTCATTTCATTTTCTGATTTGCTGAAACCAAGATGGAATGAATAGTTCTTGTCTTTCCTGTAACAAGAAAGGCCCAGCCAGGCAACTGCAAATCACATTGGAAGTCTGGAACAACAAAACACTCATTGTCAGAAGGAAACTGTCTTTATGGCCATGTCATGAAATAATAGTGAAACACATTTGAGAACTTTAATGCATGAAACAATGCAAAACCAGCTGATAAAAACACATGATTATCCCTCTGTATTCAGTGTTGGTGTGGCCTTACCTTAAATCCTCTGTGCAGCTCTGTGCCCCACAACTTAAGAAGGATGTGAAGATACTTGAATGCTCCAGAAGAGGGCAACACAGCTGGTGACAGGGCTGGAAGAGATGTCCAATGAGGAGTGGAGGCTTGTTTAGTTTGGAGGAAAGGAGGCTGAACCTCACTGCTCTCTATAGCTTCCTTAGGAGAAGAAGGGGAGAGGGAGGTGCTATCCAGTAATAGTACATGTGGGAATGGTTCAAAGCTGCATTGGAGAAAGTTCAGATTGGATGTTAGGAAGCATTTGTTTACTGAGAGAATGCTCAAACACTGGAACAAGCTTCCTAGAGAGGTGGTTGATGCCCCAAACCTGTCAGTGTTTGAGAGTCCCTTGATAACATGCTTTAACTTTTGGTGAGCCTTGAATTGGCCAGGCAGTTGGACTAGATGACAATTGCACATTCCTTCTAACTGAAATGATTATTTTCTATTCTATTCTATTCTATTCTATTCTATTCTATTCTATTCTATTCTATTCTATTCTATTCTATTCTAATTCCCTTCTCTCAGCTGCCTTTCCATAACCCTTAAGATAAAGGAACATGTGCGTGCAGCTCTTGGTCCAAGGTGGACACTACTGTTTGAGGGCTACTGCAGAGGACTTTGGGTGTTAAATATCACTTGTTGTGGTTATGTGCCTCTATCATATAGTGTGGGTCTCTGTTTTAGGTGCTCGTAGTCTGCTTACAGCAAATTCGGAGAAATAGTGATCTGTCAATGGATCTAAAAGAACAGCCACATTGATCAGGAAGGTGTCTGAAATATGCGTCTATAGATGACATGCAGTGTAACCTAATTCTGCTTGAAGTTCCACTCTCCTCTGATGCATATGTACTCCCTTTAATGGAAGAGATGCTATCTGTTCTTCAGGTTCAGCTGAATATCTCTGCTGAAGGTAGCTTTCTGGAGCTTTAAAGCAAGAATCAGATATTCATCTTATAAACTGTAATGTAGGCTGATGATTAAGGCTTAGATTTTGTAAATGGAAGATGATTTCCTAATCAGAAACTTATTATGTATAGAGCCTCTTTTTCCCTTTTTCTCCCAAGGGAACCAGGATAGAAGCAGAAATATCTGATCTAAAGGGCCCGGAAGAATTACATGGTAGACAACAATTCTGAACACTTGTTTTAGGCCGTTTAGATGCCTTATGCAGATTGCAACCTGTATATCTCTTTGCAATGCGAATAGTATCAAAAACTCACCCATCACAAGTGTGTTCTCCAATAAGTGAGCAACAGACAGTTGCAGACTGCTGCAGAAAGTTGTAGTTGGACTCAGTGGCTGTTGTCCAGATTTCTGCATTGACACATTTTTGGTAAATATGATATCTAGGCTTTTAACAAGAGAGCTGTGTTTAAAATCAGATTTTTTTCTACCCAAGTACCACTTTCAGTGTGCAAGTCTCCTGTTTTACCAGATACCTGGACTAGACAAAGCACAGAACATAAATTAAAAATACCACACTGCCTGTATTGTGCTCATCTTCATACAAGGACTTGGAACTTTCCACTCCAAAATCGTGTTCCAGATGACCTAGAAGAAGAAAATTAGTGGGCTATATGCTTACATTTAGTCTAGCTTGTAGAAACACTTAGAAAAGCAGTCTATATGAAACAGTGCAAAGTACTCAATTCTAACATAGATTAAGTTTATAAGGTATATTTATACCTTCAATGAAATAAAAATGAGATAGTGAAAGATGATGGTTTTCTGATTGTGAAAGATGATGAGAAAATATTTAAAGGAAAACCATTTAAGTTAATAAGAAACTTGGTTATGAATTCTCATTCAAATTGACTAGATTTTAGCAATTCACATTTGATTTGTTTTGTTAATATTGTTATTTTTCATGTAAAGGAAAATCAGTAATGTGTTGTGAGGTCAGAGCTGCTGCAGGATATTATCCTATTCTGCTTTCCCATAGCAAGAATACTTGTACTCTTGGATTTTTAATTTTTCTTTCATATCTGGATTTCATCATATTTCTGAATATTTACAGTAAGGTTTATTTTGAATGTGTCTAAGCCTTTTTGGCATCTTCTTTTCAGAGGCTGGTAGGGTGTTTTTTAATGTACTCTCCGAAGCCTTAAGTAACTATAAAAAGGAGGACTGGATTTCTTTCCCATAGGCTCTATGGTGAAAAAAGAACTGTTACCAGGTACAATCTTCTTACCAATGCAAATGGGAAACAAGTTTAACTATTGCTGAGTGATTAAAAAGAGCAATTTGTAGGCAAGGTATAAACCAATTCTTTCTTCTTTTTTCTTAGTAAAGAACTCTGAGATGTAGTTGTTATTTGAAGTGTAGGTCACAGTTCCACTACTGTCAAGCCATTTTTTTGCACCCAAAATGTATGTCCCCTGTTGTAGAGAGGCATGTGGACCATGAGTTGATCTAATATAGACTTGTTCAAACTTTGAAGAGCTGTTGAGAACAAGATTAGCCCTCAGCTATCCTACTGAGTAATTTTGCTGACTGATTGCACTGAGTACTGAAAATCGGACACTGAGATGTTTGTTCTCCAAACATCATGTACAGATCATACCTAACTTGAAACCTTAGTTAACTCAAGATAGTGAATTCCCATATAAAAGACATACTGGAGCCTTTCACAGACCTTTCCTAGATTTTTTAAGATTACTTGCTCATCAGTTTGAAAGGAAATTAGAAGCTGACTACGTGACAAAAAAAATACTAAGAAACAAACAAACAAAAAAATCCCAAGAGTAAGAACAGTTTTATTCACAGTACAAGCAGATACTCACAAATCCAGGTCTCCACAAAAGCCTCCAGTCAAAATACAAGAAACACACTGTGTTCTTCTGCGCATGAAATAATATAGATATAACTGTGGTATGGCAGAGACTGGAAGAGTTTAAACAGTTCATTTCCAGTGGAAATGTAAAAGAGGAAAAGGTTTCTTGTGGAAAAAGAAAAGGCTCAGGTTCCAGAGAGAGTACTTCAGTTTCTGCTTTCTGTTTGGTAGGGTACAGAAATAGCCAAGCAAATGAATTCTTATTTTAAAGAGCAGATGGATGATGGTCAGAAGTGAACGTGTAAAGATGATAAACTAGAAAAGCAGAGAATGCCTGATTAAGCAGTACACTTAAACTTCTAAGCACACATGGCACAGTGTGCAGAATTAATAGCCATTTTCTACCTCACTGTCCAGTAAGAAAGGACTGTCTTAAAATTCATTAGAGTGATTTTGATATTTTATGTGTAGCTGTGTTGGTTCTCTTAAACTGCTCAGATTAATCAAGGAGAAAGCTATAAGAAAGCTATCAGATTAGGATTGTCCTTGCAAGAACTATACCAGAAATTAAAGATTCCTTTAACTATTTGAAACAACAATGGTAAACCCATTAGTGACATATTGCAGGCAAAGTTATCAGTAATATTGACCTTTCACTAACTCAGATATAATGAAGTAGCTGTCCCACTGCAAATAGTAATTGTTTAAACTTTGCCATAAAAGACAAGAATATCAGGATTGAATTTGGCCAGTGTAATTAAAAAAAAGTCTTTAATTTTAAAATAAATCTTTATCTAATCTAGAGTGAAAAGAATATTTCTCATCAAAAAATCCTTATACTATTCATAAAGTATTGACTGCATTGCATTTAATATGATATTAGAAGAGACTGCAGGGACAGTTGAAAACTACTTGCTCAATTGGATGCTTGGGAAAATAATAGATAACTGGAGAGATCAACGCTGAGCTTAATTAACCTTGAAGTAGAGAAAAAATTGGAGCACTATTCTTATTCATTAAAAGCAACACTACAAGCATACTAAGATGCGCCTATAGACATTTTGAGTGAAGATAAACTGACTTTGTTATGGCAACTAATGGCATTTACCTTATCTTTGAACTAACAAAGTTCCTGTGTTAGTTCCATGATTAATTACTTGGCTGACAACATTCATATTGTTTGATGTAATTCAGGGCCTGGATATCTCATCTATGGGTTACATCTAACTGAAGATTTTAACAAAAACTCCTCTTTGACTCAAGAGACAATAGTAAAATGTAAAAGAAGCACTAACTAATAATCATGAGTTAGCTAATGGACTTTAGAGAAAAAAAAAAAGAAAGAATATAAAGGAGCTGGTACAAACTCAAATCCCGTCAGGCAATGAAGAAGGACTCTGACATCTAGGCAATGTGTATACCAATGAAACCAGTGGGAAAATTCTTTGCTTCTCATGACAAGTAGGATCACATAGTTCATATAGGCAAACTTATTCTACCTCTAGAACAGGACGGTTGGTTCTTGGTGCCTCCTATGAATGGTTTCTGGCTTTTGCAAACTCCTCAGTCACACCAGGTGTTGTCTGAGAGAGTGATAAAGAGGTAGATCAGAAACATGCCAGGGATGATGCTGTTACGGTGGATGTGAATGAATTCAGTGCTTATGCAGGATCTTGTACCCTGGTCCTTTTGGTAGATCAGTCAAAATATAGATTTAAAGTCTGGCAAGTCCAAATATCCACACAGACCACATGCAAAGAAAGCAGATAACTCCGAAGAAAAGCCCAGTCAACAAGGCAAGCTGACTTATACACAATCCAGCAATAGCAAAAATTTGGGGTTTCTTCTGTACAGATCCAAACCATAGGTATTATAATGTCTAACTATAAAAGAAGTTAGGTTAAAAGTATAAATTAGTTCATAGAAGAATGAATTCAAATAAAAACCAACAACACACAAAATAAAGCCCTCTGTGTGAGCATGAATTTGTAATGTAAAGTTCATCCAGATTTCCAGCTTGGATATCATCTTAGTTCCTGTATGATTACAAAAAAAATCCATTAATTTATGTTTTCCCCCAGTGTGTGATTTAATATCAGAGTAACAGCAGTCATGGAATCATTAAATAGTTTTGACTGGAAAAGGCCTTTAAGATCATCAGGTCCAACTAACCCATGTCCTTCAGTACCTCATTTATGCATCTTTTAAACATCTCCAGGGATGGTGACACCATGACCTTCCTGGGCAGCCGATTCCGGTGTCTAACAACCTTCTCAGTGAAAAAGTTCTTCTTAACCTCCAATTTAAACCTCCCCTGACACAGCTCCAGGCCATTTCCTCTTGTCCTTTCAATCATTACTGAGGAGAACTCGAGACTGACTCCACTCTCACCACAACCTCCTTTCAGGTAATTTTAGAGAGTGACCATGTCCCTTTAGCCTCCTCTTCTCCAGACTAAACAACTCCAGTTCCCTCAGCCACTCATAAAACTTTTACTCTAGACCCTTCATCAGCTTTGTTGACCATATCTGGACATGCTCCATAATCTCAGCACCTCTTTTGTAATGAAGGGCCCAAAACTGAAAACATTAGTTGAGATGCAACCTCACCAGTGCTGAGTACAGGGGAACAATCACTTCTCTGGTCCTGCTGGTCATACTAATTTTGATACAAGCCAAGATGCCATTGGCCTTCTTGGCCACTCAAGCACGATACTGTAAAAGCTGGTCTAGGGAAACTCTCTAAGACTCTATTATGGAATTTAAGAAAGGGGACATTCATTCTGAGGGTGCACTTAATCCTCTCGTCCAGATCATTGATAAAAATGTTAACTAGAACAGGCCCCAAGCCTGAGTCCTGGGTAACACCACTGGTGACACTGTTTTGTATGAGGCTTGGTAGTATCACTTCCTCCTTGCAAGACAAGAGGTTTTGCTTTCTGTCAGCATAGAACAAAGGCCTTACCAATCCAAATCCCTTTTCACAGAAAGTGTGAGATCCAAGGCACACTATTAAGAAAATGATGTATTATTGAATGAAAAATATTCCTGTTTTTGAGAATTATAAATTCATAGAACTGTGTAACAGCAAAATATTATTTTTATATCTCTTATATCCAAAATCTACTTCATGTTTGCTGAGGTTAGATGACTAATATTTCCAACTTGATTAACAACTAACCCATATAGTAAGTTACCCACCTCTGAGATTAACATGAAAAATAGAAGACTGTTGTCTATTGCAGTTATAGAAAAGAACACAGGAAATGATTCATATACATAAATGTGTTATTGTCAGTCTCTCAAAAGTATGCACAAAGAAAAGCAATCTGTAACACAGTCAAAATTTACCAGCTATGAACTGAATTATTTCTACAATTTAATTTTTCATCAGCTACACTGCCTCTTTCTGTTTTTTTATTCAACTTTGCATGTGTTCAGAGTAATCCATAGATAATTATACTATTATTTATGAAGATTATTTTCTCTGATATTGATTGCAAGACTGTTTTTAAACTGATTTTTTTTCTTTTTTTTCTCTTGGCAACATTTCTGTCAAGTAATTGCTATGGCAGAAACAAGGAAAAATAGCAAAAGAGAAAGTTTGTCTGAATTCAGCTGTGAACACATGTTGTTCTCTTTCAGTGATGCCATATTGCATATCTTGTAGTTTGACATTTTTTGACCACCTTTAGCCCCAAACCTGTGCACTGTCAAATCAATTGACAGGACAAATATGAGCCAATCTATGCATAATTGCACAGTCATAGTTCAAACATGCATTATAGGACTCACAAGATGCCTCAGCAGTGCCTCAATTATGCTGCCATGTATAGCAGACTGTATATGTCCACCCAGTCCTTTTCTGGTCTAGTGACTGAGGATTGCCAGATGGTTTGCACTTTGTGGTGTTTTAGGCAGCTGTTTAAAGGCAGAAGTGATGTGTAGGGGTGAACAATCTGTTTGCTAAATGAGCCACCACCCAGGAATCAGACACATTAAATATCTAATGTCAGAAAAAGGCAGACTGTCTTCTGAATTTCAGCACAGAGGGAATGATGTCCTTTTCTTCTCCCACCTGAGCAAGCACACCATCGGCAGCCTGGATCCACATTTGCTGTGATTATGCTGTGATGGTACATCTGCACCCAGACTGTCATAAGTCGTTGTCTTGGTCCTCATGGACCGCAGATCATGGCAGATGGCAGAAATGAAGGTAAACTTAACACAGACTGAACTGTTCACATTGCTAGGAAATCCTGTGTTGGCTCCAGCTAACAGCATCTGCTTCATAAAATAGCTAAGTTCATGAGGAAAGTGCTGATTATGCTAGCAATTTGGGGTTGGGGTGCGTGCTGGAAGAGGACATTCAGGTTGGGAATAAGCTAATGGTTATTGATAGGAGTGAGTTCACACTTCTAATTTAACATGCTGGAAAGTGAACATGAGGATGTCAAGGAGTTTGAGGAAGAAGATTGGGTTAGACGTGAGGGAGATGGCATCCCTGACTACTGTCAGAGTCATCAATTTACTTTGGGTTAGAAAGATTTGTAGAGTAGACCTCTGTGGGGTGATGAGCACATGAAGCGTCATGCTGAGCTTTACTCTATGAGATGCTTCTGTTATGTAGACACCATTGATGGAATGCTTGTTATTATCTGCTGTGTCTGACAGCCAAACACACTTTCTAATCAGTTAGAAGTCAAATTTCTCTGCAGGATTGCAAAACATGATAGATAATAAGGGACACTGAACCAAGCAACTGCTGAACTGGTCTTGATTGCCATCCCTTACCAACAGACATATCTGATAAAATCTGTGTGGAGTGGACTGTGTAGAGAATATCAAGGTTCAGTACAGATGTGAAAAAGGTTTCTTGTTTCTCTCAAAGAATATATAATGGAGAAATTACTCTTTTTTTTTTTAGTTAACTAGTTCAGAAATCAATGAAAACTGTCTCAGCTAACTCTATGACAAAGTTATACTGACTGCTTTGTAAGTATGCAGTCATTCTACATTCTGTGGCAAGACTGAGATTTTCCATTTGCTTTTGTGTCTCCTGCAGGTGAGTGACAGTCTTGGAATGGAGTTACGTCTTCATGAATGAGATGAAATATGCAAGTAATTACTGGAAGATTGAAAAGCTAATTTCTCAATAGGTTATAGGTCACCTAATTGGGCAGCCATAAACTGTAGGTAACTAGACATACCTGTTCATAGAATCATAGAATGGAAAGGGTTGGAAGGGACCTTTAGAGATCTTCTAGTCCAACCCCTCTGATATTCATCTTGATTTGATATCTTTAAAGGTATTGAGCTGATTTCATTACAGAAAATGGAGTTAAGGTGGGAAGCTCATAGAAACTGTCCTATCTGATTTTTTTTGAATTATTTTTTTATCTCTAGTTAATAAAACTGCTTGGGATCAAGAGAGGGGGGTAACTTTTCTTAGATTGCTCCCATGACTTGAAATGAATAATACAGAAAACTCATCTACAGGTTTCCTAATACTCAATCAAAAATGACACGTTCATATGTCACAAAGCAGAGATCTGCAGCAAAATTACGATTCTAAGCTGCTTGTATTAAAACAATTTAGTACGTTAATGTCACTATACCTAAGTCTGTGCTTGTACCACTGCAGCAACTCCACACTAAGGAACATGAATGCTCTCTGAAAGACTTGAGAAATGTCAGATATTGTCTAAAAATAATTGATACTGATGAGGTAGTTAGTGATTTGTCCAATCACACATGCATTTTCCCAAGTGTTCTGTGAGATCAAACTGAATAGTTCCTCTATCAAAGATGCCTGAAGAGCAGATATTGCATTGGGAGTAGATTTTCTGTTTTCAAAATTTGATCCTTTTTTATTTACATTCAAATATGAGATTAAGGAGGGAATCTGGAGTGTAAAAATGTTGTTCCTCTGTTGTCAAAGTAGCTCACACAAGCCTCACACAAACCAGCACAGATTTTGTATAATATCCCTTAACATGAAGTATCAAATGCAAGACACAGAGAACGTTGGTGAATGGAGTTAAAATCAGTTGGCAGCCGGTCACCAGTAGTGTTCCCCAGGGGCCTGTTCTATTTAACATTTTTATCTAAATGAGGTGATTGAGTTCACCCTCAGTCAGTCTGCAGATGACATGAAGCTGAGTGGAAATGTAGAGGGCAGGGAAGCTCTTGAGGGGGACCTGGACAAGGTGGACTAATGGGCTGAGGACAATTGTATGAGGTTCAACAAGGCCAAGTGCCAGGTCCTGCACTTGGGCCACAACAACCCCCAGCAGCACTACAGGCTTGGGGAGGAATGGCTGGAAAGCTGCCAGGCAGAGAAGGACCTGGCAGTGTTGGTTGACAGCAGCTGAACATGAGCCAGCAGTGTGCCCAGGTGGCCAAGAAGGCCAATGGAATCCTGGCCTGTATCAGGAAAAGTGCTGTCACCAAGAGGTGGGAGGTGATCATTCCCCTGTACTTGGGTTTGGTGAGGCTGCATCTTGAACACTGTGTCCAGTTTTGGGCCTCCTATATAATTTTTTGAGAGCCAATTCTCAGACTAAAGAGGGCTGTTCATCCAGACCTAAGATTTTAGCTCTTTCCTTTGGTATTGAAAAAACGTAAGCAGTTAACTAAGACCCTCAGACAACCAAAAGCAGATGCATCCCATCCACTGCACCAGAGTATTCTGAGAGCTAACACATGCCACTTTGAGTCTGAAAAGGGCAAATTGTGTTTTCATTCTGAGACATAATCCTTAATATTGATAGGACTGATAGATGCATATTTACAGATAAACAAGAAGCATAATTCTCTGCACTGTTTCACTGTTTTCTGTAAGTGTAGTATTTGTATTTTAAGTGCATCAGAAGTAGTGAAAATAAAATAACAAAGAGATAAACCAATAACAAATTATAAATAACACTCCAAAGAAAAGAACATCTACACATTCAGAAAACAAGTGTTACCAGGGCAACTTGGGAATATTTTGGGTCAACTGGCTTTAATAATTTTACTGTGTCCTTCATGGTGAGGCTTCTATATCCACACACAAGTAGGATAGATTGATGACTGTACCGTTTAAACATTTTTTGAAGAGTTCATTTTGATATACTAGAATAGATACGAGCAATTCAGAATGGAGTCTCTGAAAATGTAAAGCTCTCTCCATATACTTTTGGCATAGGTAAGGTACTATCCATTTACACAAATGAATATCCCAGCCTAAAACCCCGCTGCTCATGGGAGCACTCTGACTTGAGCACTGTGGAAGTGTGCACTGCATTCTCATGCGTGCTTTCTTAGGGCAGTGTAGAACAATTGCTTATGGCTAGCAAAGACTACTCCAGATAAATAGTATCTGGCTACAACGATTTTTGCTACAAGAACATTAATGCAGGTTCAGGAGAAGTAGTGGGTACAGTCTTTTGACTGTAAGAATAGAAGGTAAAAATTAAGGTCCACCTCAGAGGCAGGGGCATGTTTTGAGAACTGTTTACAAGGCAGCACTGCAGCTCCCTACTCCTGTTACCGAGCAAAAAGGAGCTCTACACAATCCCATGACACTGAACTACTGAATTTCTGATTTTAAAACCATTATATTTTTGTGATTTCCAGTGATTGTTTTCCATGTAATTATTCACTGGAGCAGGCAACTGTCCTTCTACTGTCATCTAGGCACCCAAACCTGTGATCACTCTCTCTTGCACGTTCTTTGTCTGGCAGAACATTTTTAGACACACTGGAGAGTTTGGTACCTAGGCAGGAGCTAAATTAGACATCTGTGGGTCCAGCTTCTGGCATTTCACTTCAAATATTTTAATAACTCCTTTGGCTTGTGTCTTATTTTAAACTTATACAAGTTTAAGTTTAGTCATATTCACATGAATTTTGATGAGTTAACCTTCATGAGGAAATCTAGGGAAGTATTTCTGCTCCCAAAGCTAGACATATGCCAAAGTAGCTAGGTGATTCAGTTTTGTAACTAAGCATTTGCCTTCTTTAATATATAGATCAGGCATACATTCAAGCACAAATTAAAAAATAAACTTTAAATGTCTCTGCAAGCCTAAGATTTTGAAAATCAAGACTTCAAGACAGTTTTATAAGGCATATAGAGTAGATATTCTGTGTACCACTGGAAGGCAGGATTTGTTCATTACATAGGTGTGATTAGTCATCTACTTGTCATCAATGGAAGGGAATTAGACACTTCTGAAGTTAAATTTGTCATTTGCAAATGTAAAAGTGTAGGAAAGAAAAGGTAGGTTAGCCTTTACAATTGCTTGTCCCTCTTCTTTGGCTGCAGTGGGACCTTAAATAAGCAGTCCAGTGCTAGTCAGCCACTGGCATCAACTGAAATTTCAGTCTTGCACAAAGATTTCTTAATATCATTACATTAAATGTACTAGTGTTGTTCTCTGACACTGAGATCTGCTGGTATAAAGTGGCTAGTGTTCTTACCATTGAATACATTTTTGTTCTAAAATGTTCAAAATGCTAAAAAACCTGACAATTGTCATTAGTCTCCAGACATATGAAGTAACTTCAAGGGAAACTGCTAGCTAAGCTGCACTAGATATGTGTCAAGGATGTTTTTATCAGTTTAGCACTGTAGAGAGTTGAGTTTGAGCACCTAGAAGTGATAATTTCACTAAAAAACCCCACCAGTTTAGAAACAGCCAGTGTCAAGACTCTGTTGATAAAGAGAACTGCTGGAATTACTGTAAGGGAGGTGTGAAAAAATCTATATGGTGATGTGGCAACTGGTAGCTATGGGGATGGGATCTGGTGATCTGTGTGGTCTTTTCCACTCATTCTATTTAAATCCTATTTCTATGGGGCAAAAGAAGTTTCTTTAGCAGAAAATTATGCCACAGCCTATCTTTTCTAAAATGAAGTCACTTCTCAGTGGGAAAAACTTTCATTCAGTGTATTTTCTTGTGTACTTAGATGTCTTCTTAGTAGATTTGAATGGTGCAGGCACAAAGATATTGATATACAGCTCAAAACCATAATCTTTTATCTGAAAGCTCTTAGGAAAGCTGGAAAAGTATACTGCTATTTCCAGATCCTGTAGATCAAGACAATCTGGATAAAATAATAAACAATAAGTTAATTTCATAGATTCTAATGTTTCTCTAAACACTATTTACATGCCCACTCACTGTAAGATGAAATAATTATCTTACTTAAACATTTGCTTGTATTGCTTATTACAAAAGTTTGTCCTGTATGTCTCATCTGAATTAATGTGCGATAAAAAATCCTCATCCAGAAACACTGCCAGTCATGAGCTCAGTTCATACGGCTTTTGCCATCTGTGAAAGAAGATGTATGTCTGGAAAGAAAAGAGAAATATGACTCCCGAAGAAAAAGAAATTCTAGATTTCCCTCTGCAACAGGATAATTTAAATTTAGGAAGGTAAGAGTTCTATTGGTGATGTGAAAACCATCAGGTAACCAGTAATCAGTAAAGGAAACCGGTGAAATTAGGGAAAACTAGAAATAAGAGCAGTAGAGAACAGAATGAGAGGCAGTGGTACAGTAAGACAAGGGCTGACGCCAGGGACATTGTCTATTGTACTCCCACGTGCAAGTCTGTTGTGCTCTGCTGATCAAACTAATTTTCTTTTCCTTCCTAGAATAACTTTCAAGATAGTCTTTATAAAATTATATTTTATCGAGTCAGCTAAACCAAATGTATTTTAGAAAGCCACATGAATTCCTGTCCTATTTAAATTATTTAAGCCATAATATATTATTTAGTGGTTTATGTGTTCATTTGTTTTTGGGCAATCAATCTATGTATATCAAAGAAATGACAATATGATTTGAGTGCTTTTTTGTAAACTGGCATTAAGAATTACTCTCAACAAGAACTTTTAGACCTCATAATACTTTGTGTATTTCAAGAAACTATAAATGACTATTTGCTGTTCTATATGATAGATAGTTTAATTTCACTTCTTAGCTCTGAGGAAAATATATGTTATGCAATGTAAAGGTATAATCTAAGCTCTTGACAGTGTAAATTTAATGAAAGTGTCATTTATTCATATCTCCTCTAATCCAATCCAGAAGTTTCTATCCCTTCTGCTGGGTCTTACATGCTCTCTGGGCAGCTATCTGTGCCCAGATACTTAATGAGAAGGGACGGTGCACTGAGAGGATCTTTGTATGCTGAGGAAAGGGGCTCTGCTTCCACTCAATCTGATGGGGACTCTATATTTCCACCTTCTGATGCATGTTTTTATTTCTAATGCTACAAGTGGTAGTAATGGAGGTCAAGTGCACTAAAAGCAACAAGAAGCCAGATTTCCAGGCTTAAAGCCTGTAATGAAATTTCTGTTCCTATGTGGGTGTGGAAAACAGAGGTCCTTTGGGTACTGGGAGGAGAAAATGGGCTTTCTGGGCAAGACAAACACACCACACATCAGGAGCTGGAATATCACTATGAGAGGAGGATGATGGCAGGTCCTCATGGGATAACTGTTGGGATAATGGAATACCTGTGGTCACCTTGTTCAGGTATAGGGCAATAAAGAAGCATTCATTTGGAACAATATCAAACGTTGTCCACTGTCCTTCCCTATAGAGAGGATCTAGACCTAAGGAAAACTCTTTTACAGTTACAACCTCTTACAGGATATTAGTCCTGCTATGAATAGTAATACTAATTTTTAGAGGTGGCTATCCTGGCAATCTCCATTCTATAAAGTCTGACGGCAGATTTTGCTGTCAGTCAAAGAAAATGATTATAATTTAGAAAATGCCTGCAGCAGTGTAGTATTTTCATCCCAGTTTTAGAAAAAAATCCCAAACAACAAACCATTTTGACTTTTAAGGCAGCCAACAGTGTGAGATTAAGTCAGCTTCCTTCTGTTCTTCAGTTTTCCAGAACTCTGTGGTGGACCAGGGAGTTTACAAACCTGAAGGTGTGTGTTTATGTATGCCACTCTCTCCACCAGGCAGTCTTTGCAAAAGGAACCCAGGAGAAATGTCATAATGCAACAGATATTCCAGACTCTCTTTGGTGTCATGTATTATGGAAGCCATGGAGTCCTCTAGGTGGGATGACAAAGTATTTGGTAAAAGTCTCTATAAAATATTTATGAGAACTGTTTTGAAGACATGCTACTTTTGCCATATTGAAGTGGCTTTGTTGGAAAATTCCCAAATAAATCCTCTACTTTTCACGTGCAAATTTCACTAAGAATACAAGTGTTTTGTCATTTTAGCTTAGTTAAAAGATCAAAACAAGTTTTTGTCTTACCAATCCTTTCCTACGACTTGAGTGTTATTGATTAGATCAACCAAAGGTCTGGGCGAAAGGGCAGATTTTCTGTGAATGGAGAGGAAGACTGAAGTGTTCTTTTGCATCCCTGTTTTCTAGCCTTGCTTTGTTTCCTTAGTCTCATTTGTTTGACTTCAGTTAGTTTAAATTGAAATATCTCTTGAATTTAAATAATTAACAAAGCCAAGCACTTTTCCTTGTTATAGGTATTTGTGAAGAATATTGATGCCTAGTATTTTATGTTGAAAACTGACTTTCAGGAATAAGTAGATGTGTTTTTATAGCAAGAAGTTTGAGGCCTAGATGAAGTACAATCCAGCAAGGAAAATAGTTCAGAGCAAAGTCAGGTTATTTCCCAATCCTCAGTGTCATATTGAAGCTTTAACTCTAAGATATTTTTTTCTACACAAGAATATATATGGTTTTTTGAAAAATAACACGAAATTCTAAAAACCTGGTGCTGTGCAGTCTTAAAATAATCCATGATTTATATTGGCAGACAAAGTGACATTCCATTCCCTCACATCTCTGTAAGCAGTCTGTGGGAATAGTTTTCTGTTGGGATATGTGCACAACAATAGGCCATATATGAATTACATGTTTTTCTAATTATTATGCTATGTATTTTACTTAGGTCAACTTCCAACCTTAGGCAGTAGCTGGCATAGCCAGCAGTATTAATTTATGTTAATTAAGAAAATGGAACAGCAGTCATATAACATTAAAGGAAAACAGTCTAACAATTTTCATTAGCCCACTGTACTGGCTATTCTTGTACTATCACCAGTGTTATCATTTTTGTCCTGACTAAGTGTCTTAATGTATGTTAAACCCCTTGCTTTCACAAAGAAAAAAGAGCATTTCCTTATATAAGGTGAAATATTGAAGACTGAGACTCCTCAAGACTATGGTAATGGCAGCCAAAGGACTATTTCCCCACTATTTTTGGTAGTGGAGCAACAACTTTACTTGGAGAAAAGATTTATCAAAGGAGAAAATTGACAGGGTGCAAAATTAATGAGTTAGAAAATCCTATCAAAATCTTATTTCATGTTAGATTGAGGACCAATGGTAACTGGGCAACCATGTTTTATTAAAGGAAAACTAATAGCTATATTTTTTAGTAGATCCTGCTGTCTTTGCCAGATGGCAACAAAATAACAAGCAACACTGCTGATGGAAGCAAGAAAATAGGGACATATACACCTGCTCTTCCTACTGCTTCAGAGAAAAAAATACTCCTCTTGCCAACCATGATTGCATTGTGACAATTTTGCTGTGAGGAATCAACATTTGCTTTTTATGGCTTAAAAAAAATATATAATATTGCTCTGATATCCTGAGACACCATATAGTTAGAGAGTAAACATTTTGCATGCTTCCAAATGCTGTCCTGTTTTGTCACTAAAATCCTCCAGAACAATATGAAGACCCACATGGCAATTCCATCTTCCGCTACACACAGTCTTTAATTTCTGTGGTTGCTAGAAAACTTGGGAATTTAAGCTGTTTATTTTTCCTCTTCCTCATGTTTTTCTTCTTTTATTCTGTGTTTACTTCCCTTATTTCAGCTGTTTTTTTTAATAATTTTCCTTTCAGTAAACCATCACAGATCAATACCTTTCTTTTATTGTGAAGCATCAGGACTGTTCTTAAATGTCTTTCCTTGTGAGTCTCTGGTATTCCACCACCAGTTTCTTAAACTGGTGTATCTTATCCTACTCTGTCTTCAAATGTCTCAACATTGCTGAGAACTCCTCTCTAAATGTATCTGAAGTATTGGGATGTCCAAAGCTAAAGCAAGGCACCTGGAGAGAACTTCCAGCAACTAATTGGCATTGATTGGATGTGGTTTATCTCGATTTCAGTAAAGTATTTGACACCATCTCCCACAGCACCCTTGCAGCAAAACTGAGAAAGTGTGGGCTGGATGATCAGGTAGGGAGATGGATTATTAACCAATTGAAGGAAAGGAGGCAGAGTGGTGATCAATGAGGCAGGGTCTAGTAGAGGCCTGTATCTAGTGGAGTCCCTCAGGGGTCAGAGCTGGGACCAGTTCAATATATTCAGTAATGACCTTGATGAGGGAACAGAGGCACTGTCAGCAAGTTTTCTGATGATACTAAACTGAGGGGAGTGGCTGACACATCAGAAGGCTGTGCTGCCATTCAATGAGACCTGGACAGGCTGGAGAGTTGGGCGGAGAGAAATGTAATGAAATTCAACAAGGGCAAGTATAGAGTCTTGCATATCGGACAGAAGAACCCCATGTACCAGTACAGGTTGGGGAATGAACTGGGAGCAGTGTAGGGGAAAGGGACTTAGGGGTTTTGGTGGACAGCAGGATGAGCATAAGCCAGCAATGTGCCCTTGTGGCCAAGAAGGCCAATGGCATCCAGGGGTGTATTAGAAGGGCTGTGGGCAGTAGGTTGAGAGAGTTTCTCCTCCCCCTCTACTCTGCCCTCATGAGACCATATCTGGAATATTGTGTCCAGTTCTGGGCTCCTCATCAGTTCAAGAAGGGCAGGGAGCTGCTGGAAAGAGTTCAGTACAGAGCCACAAAGATGATGGAGTGGAGCATCTCCCTTCCGATGAAAGGCTGAGGGAGCTGGGGCTCTTTAGCTTGGAGAAGAGGAGGCTGAGGGATGATCTCATTGATGTTTACAAATATGTAAACAGAATGTGTCAGGAGGATGGAGCCAAGTTCTTCTCAATGATGTCCAATGATCAGACAAGGATGCAAGGTGTAACCTAAGAGAAGAAACACAAGGAAGAATTTCTTCACTGTGATGGTGACAGGGCACTGGCACAGACTGCCCAGATGGGTTTTGGAATCTTCTTCTCTGGAGACATTCAAAACCCACCTGGATGAATTTCTATGTGACCTACTCTAGGAGATCCTGCTCTGGCAGGAGGCTTGGACTAGATGATCTTTCAAGGTCCCTTCCAGTGGCACCACAGTGTTTCTAAATATATTATGACTTCTTTCTAGTGACCTAAAAATCTATCTTAGCATTAACTGCTTGGCTAGGCTAGTATATCTGTAGTATACATACTACTTTGATAGACTATTAACATATCCATATTTGACTTCATAGATCTAACTGTAGATATTTAATCTCATATTTGTACATATGTTTCTCACAGTGAAATCTCTACCCCTTTGTAAGATTGCATTGCTACTGTCCAGTTTCACTGCTGAATAACTTCACAGGCTTTAATGTTTAAGTATGTGGAACTAGTTTTGTCTGTGAGAAGTAAACCACTATTCACACCAGCTGAGTGCATACGGTCACGTTTTCCTTCTTATCTGCAAGGATATGAGTAAGCTTAATGTCTCACAGTAAAATGGCTAATCCTTCCACTGAATTTGTGGAGTCTTAGTCTTTGCTATTTCCCATTTCCAATTCATGCAGATAAATAGTGATTTGCAGTCAACATCTGGAGCACTTGCCAGTGTCCTGGATAGGTTTTTCACAGGCTGAAGAGTCTATAATTTTTTCTTTTCCACACTGGTTCTGACAGATACCAATCTGTCCTGGTTTATAGAAACTCAAGATCTAGAAAAAGATTCTTTTTCATCTCTGAAAAAAAGAAGTCAAATGCAATGCCTACTAGGCTGTAATGAAACCATCCTCTCTTCCATTTCCATTTATTGACCTCTTTCCCTGTAGAAGTACAAGATAATAGTAGTAAAGAATAACTAGTAAAGAAGAAACAAAGAAAAGCAAACATTTCATTTCATGATGACTAAGTATCTGAATGGAAATTATTCTGATAGCCAGGCCTTCATAATAAATGAAACCAGATACATTCTTTCCAAACTCCTGCAGAGAGTAAAGCTTTATTGAGTGAAACACTATTTTATTATAATAATAATAATAATACTGTTTTATTGCTGAAAGTGAGTTTTTGTTCTACAGAAAGAGAGTAACTGATTGCTAGTTAACCTCCTCACTAGGAGAGCTGCTTTGAATTACCACTGATTAACCTTTGTGAGGAGGATGAGGTGGATGTTGTAGATTAAAATGGTTCTTTTTTGCTACTCACAGATAAGTTCTGTTCTACTGGTGGCTGTGGGGATTTGCCGCTGTCAGTCCAAAGAGTCTCTTTAACTGAAATTCTGAAGGGATATATTTTTCCCCATGGTACGATCAGAGTTAATGGATACTGATCCAGTTCAAATGAAAGTGATTTGAAATGAATGTTCTTAGATTCACAGGTCACTATAACTATGAGCTGAAATGGCACAGAGACTTTATGGAAAATGATGTTAAAGTGCCTGTATTTGGCCTTACTGAAATGTTAAGAAAAATATGAAAGAAAAAATAATGAAAACAAATCCTTAATGAAAGCTGTCAAACTGCTGAGTTTTTCTGCCCTGTTTGACTGCAGCAGATTACACCAGTTTCCTGCTTCCACGTAGCTAGTTTATTTCTCAGTCCTGAAGATGAGGGCAGCTCCATATTGCATTGCTAACAGAATGAGAAAAAAATGAGGTGAAAGCTGACTTACAAGGCTCCTGCTGCTGGAATACTTATCTTGTCACTGACAAGATAAAAATTAGACAGAAAGAGGGATTATGGAGACTTTAACAGTAGGAAAAATGTCATGGCTTAGCTGTTTTCCAGAAACAACCAAGACTTCTAATGTGTATTATCTGTGTGTGTGACATACTTGGTGCTACCTCAAAATATCTTCAGATGGGCAGTCCAAAGAATGTCATGCATGTCATAGCAGAGTGTAGACTACTGCTTTATGACAAAGTCAATCTATATAAAAATGTAAATATGAACATATATAAATTACATAATTTACTTAGAAAATCTATGCTTTTACAGACTAAAGGCTGCAGTTTAAGGCAGCCAACACTAAACTTTGAAACACAATTCTTCTGTAGTATGGTAAATTCTTGTATTTGCTATATAAAAAGAATTTATGAAAATCAACTGTATTTATTTATTTTTTTTTTAGTAAGAGGTACAGTGTTGAAAGAAATACACCCAGGGGAAGTTATCCGAAGACTGCAAACTATCTCCTAAATTACCTCTCTTGTAATTGCTATTTGTTTTTAGCACTACAACAAAGAATGAGTATTTGTATGCAGCACAGATAAGTATCCAAAGCTATCACCTGTATAAAGATTAAGAAAGCAATTAATTTTTCTGCTCTTGAAAGCAAATATAGAAGCATGCTATCAAAATTACTGCTATAACCAATTGTATGTCACATGAAAAGCTGATAAAATCTAATACAAAAAACTGTTCTAAGATACTGCTCAAGCTGGTGACAATTTATTGTTATTGTTAAGCATCTAGTCTGAAATGCTCAGTATGCTATCAAAATCACTCTGAGCACAATTTATGTCAAAGGATTGTTATGGAGACTGAAAGTGTCAAAAATCATATTCTTGTGTTTAGATTGTTTTTTGTTAAAGATATTAAAAAGGTTACATTTTCCATGGCAAAGAAAAGGGAGAAATTATTTCCTGAATTAATTTTTAATAATATAGTCTAATGACATCTGTTAATTTTGAAGTCTAAAGTTCCTGGTATTTCTGCAAATACGGGATTATTTCTACAAAATTTATTCATAAACAGCAGTTATTTAAGTGCTCTATTTATTTCATAGATTATATGCAAAAAAGGAGAGAACTGTTTCTCTCGCCTTGAATGGTCATGCATAACTTGGAAATGTAACTGGAAGAGCTGTAGATCCTAGTGCTTTTTAGTTTACTGTAAAATTACCTTGGGGATTTACTAATAATAAAGCCAAGCAATCGATAGTGTTCAGCTGGAACTCACTAATCTGTTCCAGTACGTGGGTAACTAGCAGGGAACTGAATTATTTTTGGAAAATAAAAGTCAAGAAACATGCAATTGGAGATATAGTCCTTGTCTGTCAAAAACTCCTTAGTCATCCTGTTGTAAAGGTTGTAGGCACAATCAGTCTGTGGTACACATCCCGCATTTTGTGCAGTTTGTCTAAGAAAGCACAACACACATAGATAGATAAACCAAGGGCAGGAGTTTTAAAAGAAAAATGAAATCCATCTGTCTATAAATGTGATTGAGTTTGAAAAGTTCTTAGAATCTTGTATGAAAATATGTCTTTGATAACACTTTCTTCACAGTTGCACATCCCATGCAGCACAACCCAAGCATCGTGTCTGTCCCAGGCTAAGACACTGACACTCTTGTCATTCATGTCTGTGTGACCAAGCAAGATGTCTTGCCTTTGTCTTCAACTTTTTGATCTCTCTTCATCTTTCTAAATGATATTTTGATTCTCTGAAACCTCAGCTCCTATTTGCTCTCAAGTCTTCTAGGCTCCCTCTGCTCAATTAACTACTTGCGTGCCTGAGGTCGATTTATCTCAATTGCTTGTGCCTGCAGTGCAGTAGAAGGCCCAGTGTCTCCAAAAGTAGCTCTAAAAGCTTTCCTTAATTATATCAGTAATGGAAAGGCATCTCACAAGGCCCATGAGGAGTAAGTTGGTGATTTTTTGCTCATAAAAGCGCAAATAAACAAAAAATCTTTTGAAAGAGCTTCAATAAATTAATTTTAACTCAAAAGTTCTCCCATATGGTTCAGGGGACCTGGAAGGCACTCATTTCTGGCTGAGCTCATGTTGTTCTGTTTCTGGGCCAGCTGGCTCCTCAGGCAATTTGAGTCTCCAGTATCAAGGCAGGAAGGAAGGTTTTCAACATAGAGTCTTTGAAATTAGTATATTTCCATAGGATATTATGCTTTAGACAAATCAACAATTGCCTATCTCCAAAACTTTAAACCAGAAAACATCCAGCCAATGTTTTTGAGATTGCAGCTATTATCTGGAAAAACAGAGTGGTAACTCTGGCTTGTCTTTGAGATCTTCATCCAGAAGATAGTATTTTAGAGTTCTGTCTGCTCAAGTCTTCAAGATAAATCGAATTTCAAGACTATTCGCAAAAGAGTATTGATGGCTCAGGACAGGACATAAAATTCAGTCACTTTAGTACAAAGGTGAGAACTTAGCTGTATTTATATGATAGTGCTGTTTATCTTGATAAATGATGGACTGTGCAGACAAAATTTTAGAGCAGTGCAAAAGATGTTATATCTGGCCATCATTAGAAAAGTGACTGCAGCTGTTCCTGTGACTGGATGCCAGTGAGATTAAGCAGCTGAACCACTGACATCTGGTTACAGAAAAACTACGACTAGGACATGGAAAACCAGCTGGAGTACAAAATCTGAAGTACTTACAAGGGGTCTTAGTTTGTCTTCAAACCAGAAGAAAATCAAGAAGTTAATACATATGTACATATGGAAAGAAAGAACAACCAAGATGCAGATGACTTGGTACATGCTAGATGCTTGAGCTGCCCAGTGCAGATATGCACATTCTTTCTTAGTAGCTTTTCAGCTTACATCTCCTTTTACCCCTAAGGGAGACATTGATAACTAGAGGGATACATCCTTCAATTGGCAGAATCATCCATTTCTTTTCATTGATTTCTTTTCATGGTTAATAGACTGGTTTCCCTTTTACCCTCTTCTGGCTATGACTAGTGTTCTGATGTAAAGCAGTGAAACGACTGCCTGCATTCTATCCATACAAGGCTGTATTAGAAAGCATTTACGAAACTGATAATCTTGCCATTTTACAGGTGAATGTAGGATAAACACAAGATCTATGCATTACATGTATTCCAGTCAGGCCCTCAAGTACAGCACAAATGGTGGGTAGGCTGGTGTCATCTGTAGCAGAAGGGTTTTTATGATGAATTGATATAGCACAATCCTAGAAATGTTATGCTCCTTTACAGACACAATCCAAATCCAAATGCATCCTGTTAAATCTTCTGGGCTTGTTGTGCAGGGGCTTTATCAGTACATCCAAGAACTACACTTTCCCTGTAATCCCAGCAAAAGCACACTGACCCCTGAGGCCCCTGAACTTTGGGTTTGATGAAAGTTGCAGGTCTTTGCAAGTAGCCATGTAGACGGTGGATTTTAGTCTTGCTAGTTTCTCATGAAGCTGACACAACATTCTGATTGAGACAATGTGGGGCTGAAAGTTTGCAACCTGAAACTGTATTTGGAAATAATTGGACCATAAAGGATCTGGTTTTAAAGATAATCCCAATGAACAAGTGTCATAGTGTCAAGTCCTCAACACATCTGATATCAGACCTCTTGTTAAGTGCTGGTGCCTCCACTTTTGACGCCAGACATTGATCTTAAAGGTTTGGGGTCAGACCCTCACATTGTGCATGAGAGCAGTTCTGCTCAAGTCTAGTAGAGTGTGTTATCCAGGAGCTGACACATTGGCTATACTAAACAAAATATATGTTAAATATCATTACACACTTAATCTAGAAGAAAGATGTAGATTGAAGATCATGAGGTTACCTTACAGTTTTTCAGAGGCTATAAAAAAAAAATGATGGAAATATTTTTGAACACTATCAGTTTTGCAATTAGATTTCAAAAAAAAAAAAAATCCTGACAGTTGTTGATAAAGAGCTGAATCACACAGGGTGGTGATTTGGACTAGATGATCTCTAAAGGTCCCTTCCAACCTCTACCATTCTATGATTCTATGATTCTATGATTCTATGATTCTATGATTCTATGATTCTGCTTTTGTAATCATTTTGCAGGTACAAATCCAATTTATTGTCCTATTTTTGATCAGCAAGGCAGATGGATATAAAGTCTCTATATGCTTCACATAGTTATACTAAAAATACTTTCAGATATAAGTTTTCAATAGCAGAACAGAAATGATATAATTGTCATGATGTAGAATTTAATGTACATATGTATGTATACAAACACACACTCATATACATATGTATATACACAACAGAGTAGATAATATTTATGAATACAAGAAGAAATTTCAGACTTGATGTTTTCAGACACCAGTTTATGTTGTTAACCAGAAATTCTTTGGCAATCTTTTCAGAAGAAAGAATTACTTTTGAAGAACTCTGTGTTGATAAACACTTGATAAATAAATAATGTATCCTTGTCAGCAGCAGAACACAGATACTTATTAAAAAATGAACTTCTACAGAAACTAATTTGAGGTGCAAATTTCTGAAAGATTATTTCATTGGTAATAGCTAATAATTCTCATAATTTAATGGGAAAGTAAAATGTACTAATTTACATTTTGAATGCATGGAAATAGTTTATTTTCTTCTGAATAACGTTTGTAAATATGATTTTAAAAATAAATTTTCTAAATGAAGAAACTAGGAAAATATGAAAAGAAGTATATACTTACTATGAAATATTAACGCATAAAATAATTGAAATGAATGTGATTGTAGATGGACCTTATATTTATGGTTGAAGTTCACTTTTAATTTTAAGCCTATTTTAAAACCATAGATTACAAGGTAAAGATGTGAAAACTAGTGATATGTACACATTTGGATTGCACCTGAACTTTCAAGTTGGTGAAATAAAAAGAAGTAGAACCTTTGATTCCTATTAAGAGAGACTTTTGAGGGAGATGAAACTTTGAGATGAGTTTATCTCCTGTCTCTCAATAAAATCAGCTGCCAAATGGCATGGGCTAGAAATGCCAGGCTATTTAATCTGTTTTAACAAAGAATGACCTCCCAGGAAATAGCATGAAGGGCACTGGCATGGTGCCCAAAGGAGGTGCCAAGTGACCATCTCAGCGCATTGATTCCTTCAGCATGCACCCTTTCCCTGGTGCTGGTTGTCTCCAGAAGCTATTTTAGGATGAGACTGGCAGCTTCTCAAAAAGCAAACACAGACTGCATATCCTGACTACTGCATATCTCAGACCACAGAACTGTAGGTGACTCATTGCCTTTTACTTAACTATAACCTCTAGGGCGACTTCTAGTTCTCACTCCAAGGCTTTCCCCTTTCCTTGCCAGTGCATTCCAGTGGTCACTTACACACTCGTGTCTCATCTGAATTTCCATCACTTTATCATCAATACCCTGGCTTATCATTGGCTTTCCATAGTTAGAGATCCCACTGCCATTCTGTCTCTGTGAAAGCATGGTTCTAGTCTGTTCAAACTACCTCTCAGTCATCTCACAAGTTTAGGAGCACGGACTGCTTTTGTATTCAGACTTGAAGATGAAAAAATGTCTGTCTGTGATAAAGCAGTTAGAGTTACAGTAGCCCTAATCTTCAATACAACCTATAATCTTGGCTATAAATTTTACAGGTTTCCACTGGTGTACTTATTCAAACAAGCAATTCTGGGGATTTAGAAACTGACTCTTCCTTACTGCTATGCAATTTAATAGATGGATACGGTCCTATTACAGAACTAATCTTTTATGGCTCCATCATGCTGCTCTGGACCACTCAATCAGAAAATTAGGCCTGATTCTTTAACAATAAATTAGGTATTATTGCATAGAAACACTCCTTCTTGCCTCTGAAGGAAATAGAAAACAATGTTTTGGTTTTTTTTCCTGTCATTCAGATCTAATTTAGGGACATCAATTGAATTTTCATCATAGCTGGTACAGGACTTCATAAGAAAATCCCTTCAACTAAAGAATTCTTTATTCAGAATTCTGTATCTTTCTTTGATACGAAGAGGCCAGTCACGACGAAGATTTTTTTTTCTGATTAGACCATTTCTGTTATACAGTATAACACACAACATTTTAAAAACAAGTATGGGTGTATTAATAATAAAGCTGTTCAATATGACTCTGTGGTATGAAGCTGGAAAGTCATGAAATGCCATTTCTGAAGAAAGCACCTTCTCAACACTGTTCTTTTGTCATTGAATCTAGAATCTCATAAATTAACACTTTTCTGACCTGGATTTACATTTTCAGAAGTGTGAAGAAAGCTGAAAATAAATAGGAGAAACCTCTGGAGAGAGGGAAAAAAGTGTATTTAGTCTGGGATCAACTGGGCTGATTTGGCAAGAAGACTGCAGAGTGAAGGATATCTCCATCCTTCAGAGGAGAGGAGAGGAGAGGTATCCAACAAGGATACTATGAAGAAGAGAGTGAGTTAGCCTTGCTACATAACTTTTTTTTTTTCTGCCAAGATTTCAAGAAAAATGGAGGGAAGCCAAATAGAGTACAGAAAAAACTTGCAATTTTTTCCTGCTGTCTCTACACTATACAGCTTTTCATTGCTTCACTATCACTATTAAGATTCATAATCACTGGGTTACAATTCTTATGTCTCGCATAATGTAGTGGTTTTGCCTAGGCCAGGTTTTTTCATAGTAGGGGGTTACAGGAGTGGCTTCTTTAAACAAAAAGTGTTGCCAGAAGCTTCTCCTGTAGCTGACAGAGTTAGGGCCACTCAATTTTAAGCTGGACCCTGCACCTGACCCAGGCCTGGCCAATTACTAATGGAGATAACAGCTCTGTGAATAATGTATTTGAGAAGGAGAAGTTGTCGCACAGTTATAAAACTGCAGCAGCAACAGGGAGGGAGAATGGGAAAACATCTCAGCAGACACCAAGGTCAGTGGAGAAGGAGGGGGAGGAGAGAGCTTAGTCACTGAAAAGGCTCCCCTGTGATATGTGGTGAGGAATATGGTGAAGCGGGTTGTCCCCCTGCAGTCCATGGAGGACCACTGGGAAGCAGAGATCCACACTCAGTGCATGGAGGAGCCAACGCTGGAGCGGGTGGATGCCTGAAGGAGGCTGTGACTCCGTAAGAAGTTCATCCTGGAGCAAGTTTCTGGCAGGACTTGGGAGTCTGTGAGGGAGATGCCCACGCTGGAGCAGGTTTGCTGACAGGACCTGTGATCCTGTGAGGGACCCAGGCTGGAGCAGTCTGTCTCTGAAGGACTGTTCTCCTCATGGATGACCCACACTGGGGCAGGGTATGAGGAGCTGCCCCTACGGGAGATCCCATGCTGGAGCAGTTTGTGAGGAGCTGCAGCCCATGGGAAGGACGCACGTTGGAGAAGTTTGTGAGGGACTATCTCCCATGAGAGGGATCCCACAGTGTAACAATGGGAAGTGTGAGGAGGCCTCTTGCGGAGAAGAAGCAGCTGCAAAGTCCATCTGTAATGAATTGACCACAACCTCCATCCCCCATCCCCTGTGCTACTGGAGGGGAAGAAAAGGGAGTCCTGGGAAGAGGGAGGGGTGGGGGGAGGTGTTTTTAAGACAGTTTTATTTCTCATCTCCCTGCTCTTATTGTTTCTCCCTAAGTTGAGTCTATTTTGCCTGTGATGCTAATTGACAAGTGATCTCTCCATCCTTATCTCCATTCACAAGCCGTTTGTTATATTTGTCTCTCTCTCCTGTCCAGTTTAGGAAGGAGAGTGATTTTATGACGGGGTGGACATCAGGCTAAACCACCACACATCCATATCTAGTCCACCGATACAGTATTTTGGAAAAATACAAAACCAACAAAACTGCAATTAATGGATGCAGAATCTATTCAGTGCTTTATGTGCTCCTGATGGTGTGAGATGCAACTTCACTGTTCAATCTGCTTGGCTGCTCGTGACCACTGGTGTTCCCCAGGGCTCAGGCTTGGGATCTGTTCTGTTTACCATCCTTATCAATGACATGGATGAGAGCATAGAATGCACCCTCAGTCACTTTGCAGGTGACAGGAAGCTGGGTAGATGCATAGAGCTGCTTGAGGGCAGGAAGGCTCTTCAGAGGTACTTGTGCAGGCTGCAGGGGGGGACCAAGGCCAATTGTATTGCTGAATCCTGTATTTGGGCCACAACCATCCCATGCAATGTTACAGGCTTGGGGCCGAGTGGCTGGAAAGCTGACTGTCAGAAAATGACCTGGGGATGTTGATTGACAGTCAGCTGAACATGACCCAGCAGTGTGCCCAGGTGGCCCAGAAAACCAATGGCATCCCGGCCTGTATCAGAAATAGTGTGGACAGCAGGACCAGGGAAGTGATTGTATCTAGGTACTCATCACTGGTGAGGATACACCTCACATACTGTGTTCAGTTTTGGACCCTTCACTACAAAAAAGACATTGAGGTGCTGGAGCATGTCCAGAGATGGGCAATGAAGCTGGTGAAGGGTCTGGAGAATACACCTTATGAGGAACAGCTGAGGGAACTGGAGTTATTCAGCCTGAAGAGCAGGAGGCTGAAGGGAGTTATGATCACTCTCTACAATTACCTGAAAGGAGGCTGTCATGGGATGGAGGTTGGTCTCTCCAGTAATGAATGACAGTTCAGGAGGCAATGGACTCAAGTTGCATGAGAAGAGGTTTATATCTGATGTTAGGAGAAATATCTTCACTGGGAGGGTTGTTAGACACTGGAATAGGTTGCCCAGAGAGGTAATGAAGTCATCATCCCTGGAGACATTCAAAAGACACATAGATGAGGAGCTGAGTGACATGGTTTATTGATGAGCTTGGCAGCATTAGGTTAGTGAATGGACTCAATGATCTTAAAAGTCTTTTCCAACTGAAACAGTTCTATGATTTTATGAAATCTGAGTCTGATTGGAAAGGGATTTTTACTTCATTAGTGCTTATAAAATACAGGTTGTTCATTACTCTAAAACAGAACAACATTTTTTTTCCCCAGAATTTTCCAAAGAATAGAAAACCCTGGCTTTTGACCACCTTTACATGAATGAATCTCTTGCCAAACTTTAGTCATGCCTCATACTCTGAAAAGCTGAGCATTGGGACTGCAATTCAGAAATCCAATTTAGTCACTTTCACACAGTGAATGGAGAGCATTAGACAGCTAAAATGAGGTTCACAGCCCCTTGAGTTTGTGATGGTGAGGACGTGGGCATCTTTAGCAGTTCATGTTACTGTGGATGTTGATAGAGAAACTCACAGCCTAAGGCTGTTCTCTAGGCTGAGGGATATGTGTGTAGAAAACAAAGTCATCATTTGGGAATAGGCCTGTGACTGTGTCTTGGCTATATTGTGTTTTGTGTTGGCAGTTTAACCTGTAACAACAGTCATTGAAGAGCAGTAAGCATAGGGAATGTGCAGAGAATAGTAATAGCCATGGCACACCCTCCCTGCTCTGTCTTTGGTCCATGACAGCTGCCTTCCAGTCCTTAGTCTCTTTCTAAGTCTTTCAAGACACAGAACCAATAATTACTTCAGTTGACTCTAAATCAGTTCTGGTTTCCAAAATCACTATCTGGAAAGCAGAAACAAATGTTGTGATGGTGGCTATCTTTCTCTCCTAAGTGTCCCTATAAAGTTGAAAAGCTGGATTTTTCTCATCTACAAAGTGATTTTCATGTTCAAAATACCAACCTCATCATCCAAGTAAACCAGAAAACGGAGGTTATGGAGCTTGGTATTGTCCACATTCAGCCCGTTGAAGTTAGTGGGAAGAAGCAAGGTTCTGGAGATGATGATTACTCTTTTCCCTTTGGAAGAAGAATGGTGATGTCTAGAGTTTTACTTTCTACTATGTTTCTATTAATTTATTTTCAGATGTTTCATGCAATATGCATTAGCAGTCCCCAGGGAAAGGACCTGAAAGAAGTTATCCATTCTAAATATATAAAATATATTTATTTCATCTAGGTGTCATTACAAGGCAGAGTCAAGGTTGTTTGATACCTCCAATAAAATGTGCTTGTACTTGGATAAAAAACAATAATTCTGTTCTTTTAAAATGTACAAGGAAATCCCAAATATAACATATTAAGCAAATATGTAGCTCTGCTTTTTATAATATCCTTGTTCCTATACTATTTGACGATTTGTTAAATATACTACAGTTACTAAAAATAGAATGGCTTTGTTATTGCTTTTAGGTGGCAGAAATTATATATTAGCTATTCCAGCTCCTCAGCCATGTTGTAAAATTGGTCCACCATAAGGTCCAGAATTACATTAAAGAAAGAATAGCCTAGTGAATGCTGACAAATGACCTTCTGAAATATTAATACAGCTTGACCTAGACTTTAATGCTTTAAACCTGCAAGTCATATGATTTCATACAGGTGGTATAGTCTTAGGATAAAACCCTGATGGCTTAGAAAAAGTGGCTTGACCTTCCACAGAGATTTTGAGCATGTCAGCTGTTTCTCTCCCAAGAGACTATGTGAAGCCAGTTGCTTCCCCTTGATCTGTCCAGGTTAGGTGCCCTGAACTTACTTTTGATTTGAGTGTTTCTAATAGCTACAGTGTAGCATCTAACTGAAGCACCTCCTTTCTCCTTCACATATATCAGATTTTGATGTATTTTATTAAGAAGAGACTTTTGTGATTTCCATCCCACCATGTTTTCCACCACTTTGCTTAAATTATCCTATTGTTTTATTGTCTCCTTTCTTTCTATGAACTTCAAACTCTTTTGCTGTTTCAGGATGCCTTACAACTTTAAGGTATTCCTGTGGAAGGAGAGTCTTAGTGAAACCTGCTCCAGCCACCCTTGGCATATTTTTTATTATGGAAATGTGAATAAAGCTTTTTCATAAGCAAAGCTCTTATATTGAAAAAAAAAAATGAACACTATTTGCCAGAGCAGGACCACCTAGAATAGGTAACACAAGAACTCATCCAGGTAGGCTTTGAATGTCTCCAGAGAAGGAGAGTCAACAACCCATCTGGGCAGCCTGTTCCAGTGCGCTGTCACCCTCACAGGGAAGAAGTTTTTTCTTGTGTTTCTTTGGAACCTTTTATATTCCAGCTTGTACTTGTTGCCCCTTGTCCTATCATTGGACAGGCAATTCAAGTTTTGGTATCTATAAAAAATGGATATATGTATAAAAGTATGGATACATCTATATTAAATCTTCCAGGATTCGAAGAGATTTTTGATAGCCCTCACTCAAATATCTTGCTCCCTTTCTCATACTGCTGCCTGTTTTCTGTCAGCACAGCTGCCAGGGCTGGCAAAACGATCTGGCTAAAACATGGTGATTTTGCATCCCTGGTGGGAATCCCACTGCATGGGGACAGATGAGCATTTCAGTAGCCTGTGGGATGAGCAGACAGCAGCTGGTCAGAAACGCTGACTACAGGGAAACATCTGAAACCCTGTTGCCTTCCAGAAGTTGAGCATTAAACAGTGCTTCAGGAAAGGATTTCTCTGTGGTTTATGGCCTAGGAGACTTTCATGTGCACATACTGATTTTAGGCAACTCCACGGTCTGGTATATATTTCATGTCTGGTTTTTTGGATCGTATTTTTGCTACTGGAATCTACTTTACGTATCTGAATACCTTTTTTAATGTGGCCCAGCATAACTTTAAGCAGAAGCTTAAAGACTGACAGTACAAAAAAGAGCAAATAACAAAGGGTAGTTAAAGGCTTTCCACTACTAAATATTTTTTCAGGAAGTGTACTTGAAAAGTAAAGCTAGGTGTTGAACTGAGAAAGATATTCATGCTGAGTTTTACTCTAATTCAAAAACTGTCTATATATGGACTAGATGATCTCTACAGGTCCCTTCCAACCCTATCATTCTATGATATGTCTTTTTGATACTTCATTGGTTTGGTGATAAATAGAAGTAACAACACAGTGAAAAAGTCTAAAGAGATTTTTCTTTCACAGACTACAAAAGGATAAAAATCTTTAGAGACCTTCAACTTAAGTTCCATATGCTGAGTAAAGCATATGAATGTTTAAACTGAGTTAAAATGTTAAAAACAATTAATTAAAGAAATTGAAAGAAAAAGCTCACAGTTTGGTGTGTGGGTATACTATGGTATAGACAATAAAGGTTAACAGAATAGGAGGGGCAATATTTAAATCTGTAGGAAACCAAGATGCAGGACTCAAGGTCTGTCTTTACTGACAAATCATTTAAAAAAGGCACATATCTCAGTTATTTCTTTGATAAACTATAGTTGCTTAAAAAAATTAAAAAACATCTTGTATATTTGGAAAAATATTACTTTTATTATGATTGATATTGCTATTACTTCTCACTGTTATGTATGAACACCAAACAGTTCACACCTCACAAACAGCCAATCCTGGGCTGTCTGAATCCTATACCCAACCTAATAACATCACCTTGTCCATGTGGGAGTTACCTAGAAGTTTGAAGGATGTCCTGCCCTACAAGTATGTACTCCATTGAGGAATTAACACATTGCCTTCCACAGATTCATCATGTTGTCAAATTGAATCTGGCCTTCCGGAAGGGCAGGCCTGGGGAAAACACAGATACCCAAGGCATCACAGTCATGAGAACCTATCTGAGTTTTGCTGTTTGTCTCTTCTCCTGTGCCCCGCTGCAGTCTTGTCCTGCTCATTTCCTTCACACTGTGCTTGAGGAAGGGAAGAAAGGATTGAGAACTTCAGGGAAGGCAGAACTGCTTTTCCTCCCAGCATCTGTAACTGAATTTGGAAATGCAGAGGACAAAAAGTTTGAAATTACCGATTGCAATAATTTCTATCACAGTGTACCTTTGTCTCCACTCTCATCACTGATAAAACCTCCCATTGACTTAAATGGACTCTGGACTAACTGCTGAGAACAATCCCTCCATTGCGGCATGTTTAGCAGATGATTATAACTTAACACAACTTTATCACTAATGATCTTAATTTGTCGTATTTTTATCGAAGAATGTTTATTCTGACTGACAGTCTTATGAATGACATTTCACAAAGCTATGATGATTTTGGAACAGCTCAGAAATGACTCAGGCTTACCCTTCAAGATTCCCCATGGACAGCAAACTAACATTTTATCACTTTGGTAGTTATCTTTCTGCGCACTTGAAAGAAAAATTTGTGTAGACAATTAATCAGTTTAATAATGTTTGTCAAGATCTACTTATGAACAACTGTGCAATAAAACTGCAATAATTATATTTTATTATGTTTCGGTGTTAAAATTGGATGAAAATACTTTTATTATAGTTCAAACTTGACACAGAAAGGAGCAGGATCACCAACTGACTAGTGTGCATTGCAGACAAAGCTGTGCCATCAAGCGAATACCAAGAAGGACTGTGGGCAGCAAAAGAGAGACAGGCTTAGTCCAGACAGGGGGCAGGAAGTAGGGACCTCCATCCTAAAAACAAGGGAAAAAGCCAAGAAACCAGATTCCTCTGTGTCTGAGTCTTACTGATGGTTGTAGGCATCAAAGATGCTCTACACCTAACAAAAGCTGCATAGCTTCAGGTGATGGGAATTTTAAACAGTGCACCAACGGGAACTGCACCATGTGCATTTCAATGTGATATTTAATTACACTTAATATTTTATTTGGTTTGATGTGTGAAATGCTAGCTCAGATTTCTTCATGTTTCTTATTTTTTTTTAATAGGTAACAATAAAAATGCTAAAAAACGGGAAAATGTCTTTAATAGTGTAAGCAGAGGTGTTGGAGATTAAAGGGTTTATCCTCACCTGTTGTTAAACAGGAGAAATATTATAAGGTCAGCAATTAAATATGACCTTGTTCATAGCACTTTTACTGAAAATTCCTCCACTGACTGTTGGGAGTCGCCATAGTACATCAGAAACTGGTGAGAGAGATGTAGAAAAGTCTTGCTGGTTTTTAAATCTTTCTCTACTTTGTATGAACTGTCAGCAGATGATTAAAAAATTATTTTAGAAGTTGTAGAGAGCTGTAGGAGGATTGAATGCCTTCCTATAATAGTTTTGCTACTCAGTACTTCAAACAGCTGAAGTTGCTACAGTTGAATTATTACAGGACTATAGGAAGTTTTCTGGGGATTGGAGATTTCTTTGATTTTGAAAACTTCATTATCTTGGGATTACTCACTCTTTACACAGCGTGTGAGGGTAATTTTGAAGATTCTGGAAAGAGGAGAAATATAACTAAAAAAGAGGAGAAATATAATTAAATAATATGAATAAAAATTATGATGAATGTAATTAAGAAAGCAGAGTATTTGAAAAAAATATTGTTTATGTTACATTACCTGTTAGTGTCCTGTTGCTTCAGCTCTCCAAGTTTGGACTTGACATTTCTTTGTCTCCAAATACATTTCATGTGAAGATACATGTTTTACAGCCTAAGTTCTGCCTAAGTGCTTCCAGAAAGGCTTAGCCAATGGGAAGCAGTAGGCTCTAGACACAAATGGAATTCAGTAAATTCTAACATGTCTCTCCACTTATACAAAGGGCAGAATATTTCTGGCATCCTGATAGCCCTATAATAAAGTTCTGGGAACAATAGAAGAAATTTAGCAACCACAGAAATTCTCCGAAAGAAGGAGAAAGGGTAGTGGATGCTCACTTCCAAGCAGTCCTGAACTCAACATTTGAATCACTTCCCACTCCTACCAATAGCTTTTAACAATGAAACCTTAACCTTATAGTTTGATAAGATAAATTCTGTCTAGAAACTGCAAGTGTGGTGAGAAGTTCACTGTGCTGAGTGGGTAGTAAAATCATACCTTTTGAGTGTAATTAGTACTTGATGGGTGGTGCCACCAAATGTGGTATGAAAGATTAACTTGGTCATGGCCATGCAGCAGGATGTTTTTTGAGCCAGCTGTACAATTGAGGAAGCCATGTTTTCCCCACAGTGCCCTCCACTTTATAAAGGGTTTATAAAGGGCCTAAGGAACTCAGGAGGACAAATCCTAAAAGGTGCATACTGCTTCTGTGCCAGACCTACCTGCCTCCTCAAAGCTCAGAGACAAAAACTGTGGTGCCAAAACATGGGCTTATCCCAAATTAGCAGAAGTGTTGTAAAGCTCTCATTGCCCAATTTTACTATGTCATGCCAGATTACCGTAGGCTGTGAGATGGTACACTGAATGGTGCATTTTCTCTCAGGTGTTGTTCAGTTGAGTAGCGATTTCCTCTGACTTTTTTCCAGGCATGACATAGTTTTCAGTAGTACTCCATTTTCCCTCCTGATAACACCACTAATTCTGCAGGTTCAGCTGGGCTGGTTAAAAGCCTCATGTAAATAATTTACAGAGAGCTGAGAAAGCATATTTAAATGTTTTCTGATAGCTACTTCACAATTCTTATCTAGATCTTTTATGTTTTTAAAATACAAGTTTCTTAATGGAAGTTTAGGAGTGTAGAGCCAACATTACTCGTGTTGTTTCTGCATTTCAGTTTCGGGCAGGAAAATGTGTGAGCTGCAGAGCTAATGTTAAAAATCTACTGACTACCTCATGTATAGTTTGCTCTCCACAGAACTTAATATGGAAGAAAAGTCTGCTTAGCTAGTGGACAGATGATTAGTGTCCAGTAGGTTTTCTAGACACTTAGGTAGAACTCTATTATTTCCCTAAATCAGTTGGAACCTGTACCAAAAAAGTATATTCTAGTCTGTAACTCACAGGATATGAGAGAAAGGGTCTTTAATCACTACCATCAAGGTGCTTCAAAGCTGTAAAAATACTTACCCGTTCTTGGGAGAACAAAGTAACACATACAGCCATCTGTCCTGCCAAGTAACTGCCCTGGCAATGGGAAGAGGAGGGAGCCCAAGCCTACACAGACTGTAGCCTGGTGCTTAGCCTATCTGTCCTGGATGTGAAAAAACCTTCAATACAGCATCTTGTGTGGGCATGGACCGTCAGAAAAACGCAGTTTGTCATTAATTGCATCTTCTGGGCAAGATTCTCAATGGGGTTTGAATGGAAATTGAGATTAAGTCAGGTTTTGGTACTCTCTGCATAACTGTATTGTTATTCAGCAAAGGCTTGACCAACTTGAGAGTTGGGCAGAGAGGAACCTCATGAGGTTCAACAAGGACAAGTGCAGAGTCCTGCGTTTGGGGAGGAACAACGCTATGCACCAGTACAGGCTGGGGGTCGAACTGCTGAAGAGTAGCTCTGCAGAGAGAGATCTTGGAGTCCTGATTGATAATAAGCTAAACATGAGCCAGCAATGTGTCCTCGTGGCCAAGAAGGTCAATGGCATCCTGGGGTACATCCAGAAGAGTGTGACCAGCAGGTCAAAGGAGGTTCTTCTCCCTCTCTCCTCTGCCCTGATGAGGCCTCATCTGGAGTCCTGTGTCCAGTTCTGTCCCCCCCCAATTCAAGAGAGGCAGGGAACTTCTGGAGAGAGTCCAGCAGAGAGCTACCAAGATGATCAAGGGACTGGAATGTCTCTCTTACGAGGAAAGGCTGCGGGCAGCTGAGATTATTTAACCTAGAAGAGAGAAGACTAAAGGAGGATCTCATCAACACTTATACATATTTAAAGGAGGGTGTGGAGTCTCCTTCTCTGGAGGTTTCCAAACCCACGTGGATGTGTTTCTGTGTAACCTGATTGAGGTGAACCTGCTTTAGGAGGGGGTTGGACTAAGTGATCTCTAGAAGTCCCTTCCAATGTCTATTGTTCTGTGATTCTCTGATTCTGTACCTCCCCCATGTGTTTAAAACTTAGCTAACCTGTTTTTCTCGTAGCTAGAAACAATTTGTTTTGAGAACTATGGGACATAAAAGTATGAGTCATATTTCTAAGGGAGTTGCACAGTCCTATGCATCTGTGATTCTGTGATTTGAATAACTATTAAAAATGTCTATTCTAAACTATATGATAAACAATTACAAAATCTAGATGGGATAACTGTCACCTAAGAATGATATTTAATTAAGTGCTTGAAGAAAATGTGAACTAGTAGAGCTTAAAATGAAATAAAACCCAATTATGATATGCATACAACTTTGAATAAATTGAAAAGAGAAAATTTAATAGATAACAAGTAAATTCAAATTATGCCCTGGGATATGGATGATAATACCTCTTTAAATAAAAAATCAATGATAATTAAAAGAAGAGAATTAACATAACATTCACAATGTCATAATTATCTAGCAACAGGATAAGTGGTAATGGGATGAAGCTGGAACACAAAAAGTTCTATTTTAACATAAGAAAAAACTATTTTACTGTGAGGGTGAGGGAGCAGTGGAACAGGCTGCCCAGGGGGGTTGTGGAGTCTCCTTCCTAGGAGGTCCTCATGACATGCCTGGATGTGTTCCTATGTGACCTGATTTAGGTGGACCTGCTTCTGCAGGGGGTTGGACTAGACAATCTCTAAAGATCCCTTCCAACCCTACCATTCTATGATTCTATTGTAAAAATCATAAGTTCCTGGGAAGTGTTTCAGTGGTTGAAATATAACATCCAAGTACTGGGACAGAAGATACGCTGGAACGGCTTAAGCAAGGTTCCTTAAGGGAATATTGACCTAATGCTTCTTTTGCATGGACTGGGTTTTCAGAAAGTTTTAGTAAGTTTTGAACACTACACTGTCCTACAATGTTGCACCTCTGAACTCTGAGGCATGCCAACTCAGTTATCACTCCTCATAGTCTTCACCTCTTGAAAGAAAGAATTTTGTGTATACCTGGGTGGAAATATTTAAAAAATAGTTCTGGGAACAATAGTGCTGCTCTCTTCATTATGTCAAGGCAAAGCCAGTCTGGGATACAATCCTGGAGAGCAAGACATTGAACGGTAAAAGACAACTGTAGAGCAAATGTGTCTCTGAGGTCTAACTCAAGAGGAAGAGTGGGCATGGATTTATTAAGGTTTAGCTCAAAATTCACATGTAAGGTGGTACAACCAAGGGAAGTTTAGTCAATAAATTCAAAGACACTGTTCAGGCCACCTTGATGTTAAAACCCGTCACCAGATAGTGCAAATAGCTTTTTATATTGAGAGTAATATCTTGTGATTTGATAATAACCCATGAGTAGGGTGCTCCAAAGTACCCTTCCTAGCCTCTTGCAGTTTTTTTTCAAAACTTCTGGAGTCTCATGTAACTTGTCCTGTCACATCTGTCAATCCTGTAGATATACAATAGAGGTATCTCAGATACTCAAGAGCATCTCAAATGGCACTGGATCCTTCTTATTAGGCAAATGAATCAAGCCCTAGAAGTGCACAGACACAGCAACAGATTAAAACTTAGCACATGTGTGTGATATTTGAGTTTTGATAACTTAATTGGCATCTGAATCCTGTTCATTGACAGATTTAACTCAGCTGGCTACATGTGGAGACCCACCTTTCCCAAGTGACAGCTGGAGGCCAAGGGTGTCAGGAGCCTAGATACACTAGTGAATCTTACTGGCCTTGAATAACATCACCTGAGTCCTCCATCTATACCCATGGGCCCAGGAACATTATTTAAGACCAGTTTTAGAGCTTCATTCTATGCCTCAGATAAACTGGAGGAGTGCTGGTCTCCAGCTCAGACACAGCTTTGATCTGCTTGACCAGGCAGCCCCTTGATCTGGACCTCAACTCCTGGACTTGACCATGGCCCTATATCATTATGACAGAATTATCAAATCATTATGGTTGGAAAAGACCTTTAAGATCATCAAGTCCAACCACTAACCTCACAGTGACAGGCCCATCACTAAACTAAAGCATACCCCTCAGTGTCTTTTAAATATCTCCAGGGATGGTGACTCCATCACTTCCCTGGACAGCCTGTTCCAATGCTTAACAATGCTCTTAGTGAAAAAGTTCTTCCTAGTGTCCAGTCTAAACCTCCTTTGGGGCAACTTGAGCCCATTTCCTTGTATCCTATCATTTGTTACTGGAGAGAAGAGATTGACTCCCACCTCACTACAGCTCCCCTTCAGTGTAGAGTGATAATGTGGCCTTTCAGCCTCCTCTTCTCTAGGTTGAACATCTGCAGCTCCCTCAGCTGCTCCTCATAAGACATGTTCTCTCAACCATGATGTTGCTTTATGATCTGGACTCTTGATTGCACCTAGCCACCATCTCAGGATCTGTTCTGCTTGGACATTGTGAGTCTGGCCCTGGCTGGCAAGGCCCTTGGCCTGCTGGCCGTGGGCTCCATCTGGCTCTTTGCTTAGCTACTCTTAGCAAGCAGCTCCACTCTTGCTGGTCCCTGATTAGAAGTGATATCCTGGTGTTCCTTGCACCTGAATTCTGCACTCGTGAGTTGCACTGGATGCTCTGACTACTTTACACAATTATATTCATTTCTTTTAGCAGTAGAAGACAAATGACCTAGCAGGCTTTTTCAGAAGAAGCAAAAATATGAATCTAAGGACAATGTTGCTCTGACAATTGTCAGAGCCCATCTTTTCCATCTCTTGGAGAACTAGTTGTCTGTGTTCAAGGGCAGCTTAGAACCAGTACAGCTCCTTTACTTAGCTATAGACCTTCAGATCCAATTCCATGAAAAGGAAATCTGTGTTGTGAGTTATTCAAACGAGTAGGCTGCATTTTGCTGTCTCCAAAGCACTACACAACCTTACTGAGAACATCTTATCAAGGGTTTAGATTCAAGAACAACTTGATTTGGCTCTTTGCAGGAGGGAACACTGCGATGTGGATGATTTGATTGTAAATCTTCTAAAGGCAATTCATCACATGATACTTGAAATCATTGTCCAGAATATTTCAAGATGGTATTGGTACCCTGATATGCTTCTGCAACACAGAGACACACCATCAAGAATGACACAGGAGGCAGTAAGAACGGTCCTGTATGTTACCAGGACTGTCTTATCCCATGGTTTTTGGTTTGTTTTTTTTCTTTTTTTTTTTTCTTTGTTTTTTTTTGAGCAGTTCTGTGGCAGAGAGAAAAGATGGAGGATTATTTACAAGACTGGCTATTGCAGCCTATTGACTCAGACCCTGTGCAATTGGCAACTGAGAAAAGATGTGCAGCTAGCATTGAATCATCTGGCTGCTTTTCTCTCCATTTGTTCCCTGTCCAATATATATTGCAAACATCTTTTTAGTACAGCTGGCAGCACGACTTCTATTGGATGCCCTTTTACGACCAGGAAGGTTATGGAGGAGCAAGCTTAGAGACTCAGAAACTAGTCTATAGCCAAATTTTCACTAAAAACTATTCTGTTCCTTAGAGCTTAGTCTCCTTGTTCTTTTTCTGGGATTCAGTAGTTCACTGTGCTCTTTCAGCACTGGGACACAAACCCTGAGCACACCTTTCTGATATTTCCCAGAAAAGAGTCGAGAGGGTACCTCTTTCTCCCCATCCATACAGTTGGACTTAGTTCCATTTTTCCCTCTCAGCAAGGCAGTGCTTTGGAGGGATATATGCTGCCATGTAAAGGAGCATGGGCTGAGGAGCCAATTTGACTGGGAACTGGACACAGGAGATTAGGGATAAAAGGATTTCATGGACACTTTTGCAGATGTTCGACATCACTGTTTGACTCAGTGCTTCCTCCATAGCTGGACCAGTAGCCTGGTGCCATGAGAGACCCTTTATCCCAGGGACATTGGTGTCGTGCTAGTAGTTTGCTCTGCCTGGTGCCTTGCCAGTATTGCCAGGGGACTGCAGTTTGTGGGGCTGCATCTGGACCAGTGACAGGTTCTTTCATTCCAACCGCTTTTTTCCACGTTTAAGCATTATTTTCTATAGCACAGTGTTGTCAATTTTTTTTGTCTTTTTTTTTCTTTTCCTTTCTTTTTACTTTTGCTGTATAAGAACAGAATAAATGACCACAAGACACCTATCTATTTTGATTCAGTAACAGTCAAACTATCTCCCATGAGTGGTGTTGGTGTCTGTTAGGGTATGTGCTGAAGGCTCATCACTTCCCACACAGCAGAGTGCAGAGGCAGGGGGCAATGAGGCAGTCCTGGTGCCCCTGTCAGAGACATGAGCCACTGCCAGTGCCCAGGCTCACCTGGAGAGCATCAGCCCCACAAGTCTGATGAGACACAGCACCGTGAGTTCCCAGGGAGGTGGCTCTCTGAGGCATCCCACAGACTGTGGGGGTTCCTGCCCTGTGGGATGGGTCACTTTGTGGGAGGCTGAGAGAAGCATGCTGGAATTGTATGAGACTTAATGTGGAACGCTTGAAGGAGAAACCAAAGGTGGAGAAAGGGAGGAATTTAAATGGGTTGTGGAATAATGAGCATTAAAAAATAGAGGGATAAAGGGATAAAAGGGGCCATCTGACTGTAAACAGTTTGCTGGTTTGTACATTTGCCTGGCCATGCCCTGTGCCCAGTCTGTGAGATCTGTCCTGTTGTCTCATTAAGCTCAACTTCTAACACCTTTCCTAACACTTGGGTGTGAGCTCTCTATTCTCATATGCATGTTTTGGGTCTGAGTGCAGCACATTGAAGTCAGATTGTGGGACAGAGGCATCCATGTGTCCATAGTGCAGCAGCTGGAGAGACTGAAGTGTGCATGGGTAATGTGTCAGCACGTGGTTGGCAGTCAGTGAGCTGTGTAGTGTATTCCCTTTTGCCTGTAGCAAGACTTGTAGTGTAATGGTGACGAGCATACAAAACAGGAGGAAGTGCCATGGCTTTTTGATTCCTCTGCCTTGAGGGTGAAGGAGTTTCAGAGGTTCACTCACACTAGGGAGAAAGAACGAGTCATTGACAGGGCAGCTGGGTGGCTGGTGGGCAGAATGAAGCTTTGTATACAAACCTTTCTCACGATAACATTTTCTCTGTTGTTCTGATCTAGTTTAAATCACTGACTTGCAATCTTAAAAAAAATTAGAATATGGGCAACGTAACAGTTGATAACCATCAAAGCAATTCGTGAGTAGAGCAGGTGGTGTTTGTGGCACTGAATTTCTCGGATATGCTTCCAAGAAAGCCATGATTCAAGTCTCCTCTTCAAGGAGAGAGGCTTGTCATAGCATATGCTGAATCAATACGCTGCTTGAATGCCCTCAGCACTTCTCCTGAGGTCCTTCCTGTGCCCCTTTCTAAGTAGAATTTGGTGATTTGCATCTGCATGATCACTTCCTGTGGATGCTGTCAGACCATTCAGGTTACCCACCATCCCTTCCAGCCCCTACCATTTTGTGTGATTCTGTGTGTGTGACTTCCTTAAGTACTTTTGATCTATTTATGGAATATTTTTTCATGTTCTTGATTTTTAGTTAGTTCAGAGTCAGCTTGTGTTTCATTTATTTTTCTCTTACTCCCTTAAACTGTAAATATAAGGATAAAGGTGCAATTGTAACTTAATTTAGTATCTCCTTTTCAAAATATCTTTGAGCATTTGCTTAGTATTCACTGACTCTGTCTTTTTTCTTTGACACTGAGACTAAGCTCGGAGAAAAACCTCATAGGGTATATGGGAAGATACTACAAAGAAATACTTGCTATAAGAACTCAATAGAATATATTTTCTGAAAAAAATCCCCAGCCAAATAAACAAACCCAAACAATTAGAGGATGTATCAGTGATACATTCAGATAGAAGGTCATAAATTCCTTCTTTGTAATTTTGGATATGAGAGTTTGTACCTCATTTCCTTGAACACATGTCATTATTCCAGTGTGCTCACCTTTGGGATTACTGTTTTCTCTCTTAAATGATTTCATCTGCAAATTTCATTATGTTCCCATCTGGCATTTCTTATATAATGCTATGTCTTTGCTTTAGTGCATTCATTAAGGTAGTTATAATTCAAAGTAATTTTTGAAAATAAGCTTGCATGTAACTACTATGTTCCTAAAACTTTATTGCTATTTGTATCTATGGCACTAAAACTGTCAGGAGTAATGGTTCTGCACTGTCTGGCTTTTTTCTGTTTATTAAACTGCTCTTGCCACTCGTTATTTCAGACTTGTTGCTCTGAACAATCAGAAAGAAAAATAATGAGGTATGTTAAGCTGATTTAAAGTGTCCTACATTCTTTTTAAAAGCTAAAAACCTTTTACAATAAAATAACTGATGGCTCTTAAAGCCAGCTGTGAGATCTCGTAGTTAGAGACAGCACCTGGAGAGCCCATGACAGAAAATATATTAATGACAGTAGTGCTGGACTTCCTCAGTGGTTTTATCAAGTCCCATTTCTGCAGTTTCATGAGCAGTTTCTCCTTTCATCTCATCCCAATTTTCAGCTGGTCATTTAGTATCTTGAGTTGAATGAGCTCTTCCTATTAGTATATCATTGCTGGATATACAGCAAAGAGAAATCCATAGAAAAAGTATTTATCTCTGGAAAAAGTCTAATGTTTGTCTAAATGTTGATTTTTCTGAGACACCTTCCCGAGTGTGCTGTCACATTTTTCTCTAGAATCATAGAATCATTTCAGCTGGAAGAGACCTTTAAGATCATCAAGTCCAGCCTTTGTCCCAGCACTATCAACCACTAGACCATTTCCCTAAGAACAACATCCAACTGTCTCTTAAACACTACCAGGGACGGTGACTCCACCACCTCCCTGGGCAGCCTGTTCCAATGCCTGACAACCCCTTCAGAAATTCCTTTAAAGAAATTCCTTCTAATATCCAGCCTGAACCTCCCGAGGAGCAACTTGAGGCCATTTCCTCTTGTTCTATTGCTTGTTACTAGGGAGAACAGACTGACACCCACCTCGCTACAACTCCCTTGAGCCTTCTTTTCTCCAGGCTAACAGCCTCAGATCCCTCACGCTGTTCCTCAGCATGAAACGTGCTCCGAGTCCTCGTAGCTTACCTCTGTGTCCTCTCCAGGACCTCAATGTCTTTCTTGCAGAGAGGAGCCCAAAACTGGACAGTAGTCGAGGTACGGCCTCACCAAAGCCAAGTTCAGGGGAATGATCACCTCCATCCTCCTGCTGACAACACTGTTCCTGATACAGGCCAGATTGCCATTGGCCTTCTCGGCCACCTGGGCACACTGCTGGCTCATGTTCACCTGCTGTCAACCAACACTCCCAGGTCCTTCTGCCTGGCAGCTTTCCAGCCACTCTTCCCCAAGCCTATGGCTCTGTGTGATGGTTTGACCCTGGCTGGATGCCAGATGCCTACCATGTCGCTCTATCACCCCCTCCTCAGCCAACCAGGGAGGGGAGAAAATAAGATGGGAGTCTTGTGAGTTGAGATAAAAGCAGTTTGATGAGGAAATAGCAGCGCCACGTGTGTGAGAAGTGAAGCAAAGCAAAGCAAAGATGTTTCTCTCTACTTCCCATCAGCAGTGATGTCTGGCAACCTCCCGAGACGCAGGGCTTCGATACGTGTAATGGTTGCTTTTGGAAGGCCGAAATGAATCACGCCTCCCTTCCTGCTCCTTTCCCTGAGTTTATATTACTGACCTGACATCGTATGGTATGGAATATCTCCTTGGTCAGCCTGGGTCAGCTGTCCTGGGTGTGGCCCCTCCCAAGATTGTGCCCACCCACAGCTATTGGTGAAGGTGTGAGTAGGAATGCTGGAGGGACAGCCTTGATGCTGTGTGATCAGTAGTCACAACATTGACGTGCTATCAATACACAGTTTTAGCTACCAAAAGAAGGCACAACACTACAAGCACTGCTGTGGATAATCGCCACCACCTCAGACGCACTACATGCTGCTGGGGATTTTTGTGGCCTAAGTACAGGACCCAGCACTTGGCCTTATTGAAACTCATGGCATTGGCCTTGGTCCAGCCATCCAGCCTATCTAGATCTCTCTTACAGATGTGACACATCATCCTATTCTCTTCACTCAGCTTCCTTTCTATTTTTCCCTTTCCCTTATTTGTTTTCTATTTTCCTTTTTTTCAAATTCTAACTCCCCATACCTCAATACTTCTTTAGCTCTTTCTTGTACTGTAATACTCTCTTTGTATTTCCTTCTCATCACTATAGTCATGATTTTTCCCTCATGTGGCAGATCCCTTAATTTTGAGACATTCATATACTTGGTTTCTTAAGTCTCATCAAATTCAGTGAAGAGCTGCTCAGACCTCCCCCCTCAGAGAATTTCATGACCTGCTTGCTCTAGCTTGAGTGGCAATCTTCTGTGTGATGCATTATCTCCATATAACTGGGTAAGTCTTCTGAGCTAGAAAACCAACAGATTTTTATGCTAGGGATAAGTTTTGCCTATAAAATCGTGAAGTACAAATAAAACCTGAGAGAACAGTTTATTTTGTTAATGCTCTGGAGTTTCATTCTAAGTAGAGTCAACTTTTATTTTTACTCTATGAATTCTTCAACTACAGCTTTATAGTGTGATTTCTGACACTTCATGAAAAAACACATTCGTAAGGAATCTTCGTACCTCTTACTGATGTTATTTCCTTTCTACCTCAGAATGAGTACATTAATGTCACAAAAAATTGAACCAGCAATTCCTTCACTGATAGTTTGCTGAAATACTTGTTTTCAAAAAATTCAGCCCTCCTCCAAGTAAGCAACTAAGCCAAAGGCAATTGCCATTGCCCCACAATGGCAATAAAATTATGGATACAGTCTTGAATGCATACAGAATTTAATCCTTGAAAGTTGAATATTTTATAATGAGATCTGAGCATTAAAATCCATAAAGCTGAGAATATACAGATATATAAGACATTCATCACTCTGGAGATATCAAGTTGAATACATATTGGACAAAAGGGTGCTATCAACAAACTCAACACTGATGAAAGCTTATACACATAAGTTATTTACTTCTGAGACAAGGTGATCTAGCTCATTTGGATGAGTAATTGTAAGCAGTTTCTCTGTGAAATGTTATTATGCTTAATGTATTTTACATCCAGAAAAATGTGTTATATTTTAATATTTCTTCTTTGTGTAATACTTTCTGAAATAACTTTTCTTCATTTCCCCATAGCTCTCATTAATGTTCTTTCTATTGTGGTTAATTTAATGCTATAATCTCAGAAGTCTTGTTAAAAAGAGTCAACATCACAAATACATATTGACATAACCCCCTGCCAAAATTTCCAGTTAGGTTATGCTCTTCATATTAGTACAATAACTTTGGCTCTCAGAAGGAAGAAATTTTTTGGCTAACTGTTGAATCAGTTTATATGATCAAATGACCTTCTAATGTTTAGCAGCTTCTAATAACCAACTATTTTATGAATGGTGGGAAAAATGGACGAACAAACATGGAATGAAAGGCAATGAGCTTTTCAAAAGCTTTTTCTTTGAGTCATCTCTTCTTATTTGGGTAATTTTCAAAGCTGCTAGGTGCAATATTATGTTCAAAAGAACTCTTCCTAATACAGAATTTAAATTACTTTGTAATAAATTAAAGAGAACATATTTGAAGGAAGTAAGCCAAGGCAACTTGTCTCAGCGAGTTGAAGATCAGGCCCATTCATTTGCTTAATATTTCCCAGACTGCGTCTGTGTTCTTTTTTGAGTGCCCACTCTGGGCTCTTAAAGATGAATTCTTAACCATCCAGACTGTTGGATTGTGAAATGGACTGTGAAATGCTGAGGACCTCTTATGTGTGGTCTAGGAGAGCGGGAAGCCCTGAGAAATCTGCACAGGGAACCACTGCTCCCTACTGTGGGCCCTTGAAACAGGTAAACCAGAAGGCCAGGCATGGCAAGGTCTTCATCACGTATGGATTGAATGCATGGGCTAACAAGTCTTTTCACCAGCTATACATTGAGCTGCCTGGGTTCATCAAAGGACTGGAGTGTTTTACCAGTGAGTTGCATGCTGGAAAAATTGCTCTCCTGAATCTAAAAGGAGTTCCACTGAAAGATTTTAATGCAGGAGGACCACACGCACAACTATAGCTTCAGCCAGAAACTGTCTTCCTCTTAAGTGACTAATTGAGAGCCACTTGGATGGTAGGCAGCATAGCTGCAACACACACACCTTTCAAGACTGCTGATTCAGAGAGACAGTGTTCCTTGCCAAGGGCTTTTGATCTGACACTGCTGGCCAAATGACAAGATCAACATTGCCAAAAGACCAACTTTTATGTAACAACCTCCCACACTGTAAGAGTATTACAGTGACTACCCCGGCCTAGACCTAAGGTCTTGTTTCTTAAAGGGACCAAGTTGATGATTTGGGAGAATATGTTGTAATAGGCAATGTTATGTAATATTTTCCTCTCACTTCTCCAGCTTCTGTTTTGTAGTCTAAGATATTATCTATGTATTTATTAATACTTAATGGGTTTCTCTTTGATTAACTTGTTGAGACTTCTCTTGAATCCAACCTAGAACAAGCTGATGTGGTATCCATCAGTGACGAACGATTGAGATGAGCAGTGAGATTTATACAAAGCTTTTGGGCATCATCTGTTGTGTGGCTGGACTGATTTACCTTTCATTTCTCCAAAGGAACTACTCAGACTAGCTGTTTCAGTTTCAACCAGGTCACAACAGTATGCACAGACAATAGGTAAGGACATTGGTATGGATTTAACCAATATAGAGCAAACACAGAAATTGACATTGAAACACCAAATGGAAAGATTCTTTATCTGGATATAGAATAGTATGTTGTATGAGCTTTGTTGACTTTATTTGTTCACCTCTATGCTGGTGCTCCGCTACTCTTTCCTCTTTCTGGATGTGGGTTGCTGTGAGTCCAGTGCAGGACCACCAAGATGGTCAGAGGACTGGAACATTTTTCATACTAAGAAAGGCTGTGGCAACTAGGGCTGTTTAGACGAGAAAAGAGAAGACTGAGGGAGAATCTTATTAATATTTACAAATATCTAAATGGTGGATGTCAGGAGGTTGGGGTGTGAATGTCACTAGAGTGACATTGGCCTTTCTCTGGTCTTCAGGCACCTTGCCTGTCCTCCACAATGGTTCTAAAATGATGGAGAGAGGCTTAGCTCCATCAGCACTCATGAGTGCGTCTCATCAGTTCCCATAGGTTTATGGGTGATCATCCTTATCCACCCAGGGAAGGTCTTCCATTCTCCAGGCTATCCTACTATCCTCCAGGGACTGGGCTTCCTGAGGGCTGGCATTGGCAGTGAAGACTGAAGCAAAGGCGGCATTCAGTAGCTCCAGGGCTCCCTCCCTGTTCAACAGTTGGGATCACATTGTCTCTAATCTCCCTTTTGCTACTGATGTACTTGAAGAAGCCCTTCTTGTTTTCCTCTACCTCCTTTCCCAGATTTAATTCCAAAAGGGCCTTGTTGGTCTTCCTGGTTTCATTCCTACATGTTCTAGCAACATTCCTATACTCTGCCCAAGCAACCAGGCCCTTTTCCGACCTTCTATGGACTATTTTCTTCTCCTTGAGTCTCTCCAGTAGCATCTTTTTTCATCCACCCAGGTCTTTTATCTCCTTTTCCTGATTTCAACTTGTGGAGATACACTGATCTTGGGCTTGGAGGAAGTGTTGCTTGAAGATTAACCAATTCTCATTATGTAGCAGCATCAAAATTGGATTATACTTTGCTCTGGATCTATTAGCTTTTCCACTTTTTTCCTCAAAATAGATTTTTTTCTGGTGATATTAAAAAGTAGTAAACCCTCTAGATGAAGTAGAAGCTTATGTTGTCGTAGGGCTAAGAGATAAACTGGTGATTTGTGAATGGGAAGGAATATTACTTTGAAATAAAAATTCTGCCCCTTCTCTTTTTTTTTAGTATCAAGATATTAAAATGCTCTGAAAGCCCATGGCTTAGTTCTGAAAAACAAACTCACAAATACTAACTAATGTCAGACTTGTGATGTGTAATGTGCTCCTAACTTCTGTGTGTTTGAATATACAACCTTAATATCTCTCTTTTTTTAGGAGATTTTTGTAAGTGTGCAGAGAAATCTTTATTTGTATTACAGAAGCCCCAGTTTGGTTCAAATTCATTTCTTGTGCTGTAGATCAAAATCATAGCCTTTGTTATTAGAGTGAAAACTACTTGCTTTAGCACAGCAAAGGGACACTGAATTCAGAGGAAAGCAAACAGCAATAAGACCTATACCACTGTTCATCCCATCCAAAGACACCTATCTACATCCTCAACTTGAGCCTGCTGAACTCCAATACAATAAACCCTGCAAACCATTTCTTTTGCCTCATGAAAATATGAGCTTGCCAGTTTTGAATAATTCACATAATCCATAGAGACTCTTGAAATCCAACAGCCAGTTCATAGTGCTTTATAGTTCCTGAATCCTCCATGTAATGAATATGTGCAATATTGCATATAGGAGCTGGATAATTTTATATCTTACATTTTAAATGATGCTTTTCTAATTAATATTTCACAATTTCTAAGTTAAGAGAATAGTTCCTCACTGCTGCTGAATCACTGCTACTCATTCAGTGCTATTTCTCACTGCTTTCCCCTTTCTCTTTTTTGCAAAATGCAAAATAGCATGATTTTTCCATAGCCTCTACTTGTTCCCTAATTTTCACTGTCACTGATTGCACTTTCCTGCTTGTGATATGAGGTGAGAATGAGAGATGCATCCTCAGTTAAAGAAAAGAAGGTAAGAGACTCAGCTGAGTAAGAAAGTTTAAAAGGATTTTTCTTTTTATACAAAACTGTTCTCATTTTTAAGAATGTCTTGCTGAGAAACATGTTGAGTTAATTTGATAAATCTTCTCCATTTTACACAATTTTCAAAAGAATCTGAAGCTACTGCCAAGAAAGTGAAACTCACTTTGCATGTGTACTTAAAATAACATTATATTATAAGAGGAAAAGTGAAATCCAAGTACTCATAATGTCTGTGTTGTATGAGTTAATCAATGACATCTCTAATACCCTGTCTGGCAAGAATTGATGTTGCATCCTCACCAATTGCTATTCCCTGACATATTACTCACTGTGGTGCTGCTTAGTGTCCCTGGAGAGGCAAATGATTTCCTTCATGCAGCAGCAGGTCTTCTAATCACTCTTCTATGAGATCTCTGGGTTCTTTTTACAGATGTATTTAATTCTGAAATATTTTTTCCTCTTTAGAAGCACATTCATGCATTAGATACATTTCTGCAGTGTTATAAATTCAGATGAAGGACTTTAAACTTTTGAAGGTACACTCATTCTCTACAGGGAGAATTTCATCTTTTCAAATCAGTATATCTGAAGTAATTATACAAAAAATAAAGAAATCCTTGACAAAAATAAAGAGGGGGTACACTTACGTAGTTAATTAGCCACTTGGCAGACATCAGAAAACATAATTTTTATTGCTGTAAACAATGACTGGTATTTTAGAAGGTATCTGAGCCTCCTAGCAGTGAAATGGATAAACAGATACTAAAGTGCAAACGTGTTTTCTGGAGTGCAACAAAATGACAAGTTGCAGAGAAGCAGAATAATTGATTTGTTAGTTACAATACATTGCCCCACAAGTCACATTATCAAAACAATTTTTACCTTGTTTTAAAGCATATACTACATCCAAATTAGCCATATATAGTATTTCTTATATGTATAAAATACATATCTCAGTATTATGGTTTAACCCCAGTCAACATCTAAGCACCACACAGCCACCCACCCAACTTCCCCACCCTTGTTGTGGGATGGGAAGAAGTAAAACTCATGGGTTAAGAGCAGTTTAATAAGTACAGTGAAATTAAATATAATAATAACAATAATAGCAAATAATTATAATTATTATGATGAAAATAAATCTAAGAGAGAGAGAGTAAAATAAAATCCAAGGAAAACAAAATACTCTAAATCAAAGTGGTGCCCAGTGCAATTGCTCACCACTCACTGACCAATGACCGACCAGAAATTCATTTCTCTCCACCCCAGTTTATATATTGGACATGACGTTCTATGGGATGGAATATCCTCTTGGCTAGTTCAGGTCAGCTCTCCTGGCCATATTCCCTCTCAGCTTCTTGTGCACTCCCAGCGCACTTAATGTCAGGGCAGAGGAAGAAGAAGAAACTGCCTTGATGCTGTGCTAGCACGGCTCAGAAATAACCAAAACATTCCTGTGTTACCAACATTCTCCTCAGCATGAATCCAGGCACAGCCCTGTACCAGCTACTACAAAAAAAGAGTATTTCCATCCCAGCTGAAACCAGGGTTCTCAGGACTCCTTGCAATGTAGTATTTAAGATATTTCAACAAGTGGTTGAGAGAAATGTCTCTACTTTTCTTTGCGCCTCCTTTGTACAGTCTTCTTTAGAAATCAGTGTTAATTTTCTCATCAGTTGCAGAATCAAATATTACCTGAATTCTGCCTTATGGGGGAATATGTAGAACTAAAATCAGTATCTGACTTAGGACCAGAATTCTAGGGGCAGCTGTATGCACATGAGAATATTCAGTTTGTAAACCACTGCTATACTACAGATATGTCCTGAATGTTACCTATAAGATTGAATTCACTTTAAGTCAATCAAGACACTTCCTTAAGGGAAGATAAAATAGCAGTATGGCATAAACTACATAGACTAGGTGCATTTCTAGTAACAGACTATTTTTTTTTTTTTAAGTAGAGACTTGAATTTTTATAATGAAAGTTGATAGTAGTTATACAGTCCTAAGTGGAGAGTTGGGGGTTGTGCTTTCCTTCTTCAAATTTATTTAAGAGGAGAACTAAAATTTCTAACTATTTTGACAGTTCATCTCCTTATTCAAGCTTCATTATAGTGAGAACATTATCCTTTTATCCTTTAGTATCCTGGTCATTAGGGCAGCTTAATTTCTGAATAAAAATTCAAACATACTTAAGCAATATTGCAAATTTTGAAAAAAAGTGACAGAGAAAACACAAATTACAAAATAAAACCAAAAATTATGTCACACTGTTTGGAAAGCAATAGGGTATAGTTATTACTGAGCAGGTCCAGAGTGTGGGAGCTCAGTCTCCTACTCCCAGCTTTTCTGTTTTTACACAAACCATGATTGCAAGTTCCAGTGTTTGCAGACCAATTTACTGATCCCTTAGTACAGTTCATCTTGCATGAGAGCAAGATGTAGTGTTAAAGCAATCTAGTTTTATTTTTGCTTTTTTAGCTTGAACAGGTATGCTGTTAATTCAATGTACTTGGTCTTTAATGTCAAAATTAGCAGACAATGAAATTGCCAGGTAGTTTTCTTGAAGACTCAATGGGTTACCTTCTAGTGGAGTATCTGTCTAATGAGCTGTTCAAAAGCAGAACAGACATTGCTGGAGACTGCAGTTCTTCTTCCTCATATGAGAGAAACCTCTTTTGAAGACAATTCTAAAGCACACTTGGGACAACCAGCTTTCAACACAAACACAAAGCCTCGATAAAATAAACAAAAAAGCAAGACAGAAAATATAGATGAAACTGTGAAAACTCAAAAGCTATTTTTGGTGTTAAAGTGCAGCTATCTGGAAGGAGCAGAGATCGTTTTCATTTCTGTTCGTCTCTTTCAACATATATATAAGGTATTTCTCAGATTCTTGGCTTTTACAGTGAAGTAGATAGTCCATAGACTGTATCAAATGCATTCTACTTCTTTAAGCTCTTGAGGCAAGCCAAAACACATTCTGTGTTAAAAGAGGCTTTCCTAAGAGAAAGAGTACCATCAATTAGAACAAGAGACATGTAAGAAGGTTTGGGACAAAATTGATGACTCTTGAGTCTTCTGAGAGTCAGTGCTGAATGATTGGTCTGGGACTGTACAGCTGTGGACAGATACCCACAGTAGAGTGCTAGGATCTCTCTATTAAAATCAGCATCCCTCTTAAATCATAAAGGTTTAGTTTTATTCTGCATTGAAACATAGAAGAACTACCTGAAAGCTGATGAAAGACACCTATCTATCCAAGACTAATAGTTTTATGATTTCCCTAGGACTTTGGTATTGAGGGTTGAAGTGCAGACTGCCAAATCAATGTTCTAGTTGTAAATCTACAGAGATATGTAAAGCTACATTATGGTAATTAAGAGAGTCTAGTTTCTGAACTGATTGTTAGATAAGATCCTCCATGAAGAAGACTAATTAACCTAAAGGCTTCTCAGAAGAAATGCCCCTGACAAGCAATCATTTGTTTAGGAAAGTCTCCATGGTATGGCATTTTGTGGAGAGTAATGACATCCAATATCTTATATGAATGCTTCATATAAAGCATATAAAACCAAACAGCAGTTGACTGAAATGGTTAAAGTGTTTTGTGAAAAAAAACATTGAAAAATAAATCTGATCCATTGGAGCCTATTATAACACCCATATCCTCACAGAACAGATTTGCACTCTCACTGCCATCTGGAATGGAATTATGTTAGTAGTCTCTAAAAAATACATATTAACCATTTCTTGCATTTTTGTACTGTGATCCTTCCTTTTCTACTCACATTCCCTCTTTGGTTAAGAATGACGACTTTAAAGTCATTGTGTGAATGTTGCATTTGCTTACTGTTCAGATCGTGAGGACTAATAATGTTTGTGGAAAAGATACATGAAAGACAATTTAAAAGGAGTCTCTGTCATTGAGTTGATGGCCTTTACTAAGATATAACCATAACATATGCTGCTTAAACTTGCTAGCTTATGTATTCATAGAAGTAAAATGAACATCAGGTATGTATGATCAGTCTTTTACAGGTGTTTAAAATATCATGCTTTGCATGCAAATCAGAACAAAAAACCCCTCAGTTAAAACATAAGAATGTATTTTTTACTGCTAGAACAGGGCTCACAGTAGAATTGCGTGTTGCTCAAATTGGTTGTTACAATCAATGTTCAGTTTTAAAGCAGTCCTACATTTGACTTGTAATTAAAAACCTGAGTTTTTTCCTTTCTCAACTATTTGTCATTGGCAGGAATTTGTGGAGTAATTTTGCGTAAATAAGTTTCAGACTCAAGGCTGTTTGTGAAATGATCACTTCAATGATTCAGTAATTATGATTCATGTTTTGTAGCCGATCACTCAAAGCACATGAGATTGTTCCCCTTCTTTGAGAGTAAGACATAAAATGGTGAATGTATATCTCACTTTCTGAATGGATGGAAACATCAACTTTCACAAACTTTTGAAGATTATCTGACATGTGATAAACACAGAAAACAAGCAAGACTGAAGAAATAAGATCATAAATATTTAACTGTTACGTTATTTCCCAAATAATCCAATGGTGACACATTTTTCTCTGGATGGTCTCAAAGTTTGCATTGTTGAATTCTTTAACTCTTCAAGCCTTTCAGATTTTTTTTTGTCTGGTTTATCCCATGAATAGGTTCACCTGGAAGACATAAGTTGCATGGAACTGGAGTGAAAAAGATGTCCTGTAATACATGCAAAATGATTATGCCCAGATTCATTCAACCAAAGCTTAGGTATTTTATTCTTGAACTTACTTGTGCTAAGGGAGGCAAGCAGTGATATAGATGAGAAGTATTTTTGACTGATCTACTGAGAAAAAGAAGGAAAAAGATTATCTGATCCAATTCAATAAATATTCCCAGAGAGGACCATCACCCAAGTCATACTTAGCTCTCCAACTGCAGCTCAATTAGATGGATTCAAAGTAGTCCTATCTGGATTCAGAATGAAGAACTTTCCTGAAATCTGTGTGTTGAATGCTCAGACAATAAATACAATGGCATCAAAAAGAGCTCAAAAGAAACGATTTCTCACTCCATGATTTTGAGTTCTAAGATGTAAGTATCTAAACCGGAGCTAGTCACTCTAAAGGTCCCTTTCAGTCAACGGAGAATGATAGACAGCTCTTTTTTAGACATATTATTTTAGAATAAATGATTGCAAAGATTCACTTAGATGACCTATTTTAGTGTAAGGTTTTCTACACTGTGCTTAACTAGGGTTATATCAGATGACTTTCACTTCTGCTTGTAATACTTGAAGTTCTGGTATGAGTTATAGGGCAGCAGATTACATTCAACTTTTTGAGGCTTTTTTATCAGAACTATGTGTCTGACTCAGGTATATCAACACCCTGCAGATGACAATGCCAAAATAAGTCTTTGTTTTAAGTTAAGCACAGATTGATCACATTATTCTGGATTTAGTAATCTTGCTCTACAAAGCTCACCTCTTTAGATTTATCTGGTTTCTAAGATGCAGGTGAGCTAAATATTTCTATACAGCATAATATACTATGAGGTTTGCAGTATTACCTAGATGCCTTTCATGAGAAACTACAAAGACAAATCTGACTTTGTAGGTAGCAGAATTATGTGATAGTTTTGTCTTACTTCAGAAAGAACAGGACCCACTTGTGTTAATAAATGTGTTGTCATTGTGCTGTCAGGTGTGCACTGGTAACGCATGGGTAAGATGTCAGATATCACAATGGAATGGAAGCAGCGTGGATGACCTGGTGGAGCATTGCAGCTTAACCTTCTTCTCAGATCTTATGTCAGACAAAGACTAGAGTACCTATACATCAGAACAAAGCCCTCAAAACAGCATTTCCATCAGGAAGTCTGCAATGGCAGGAAAAAAAAATACAGTCTGATAGAGCATTTGTTTCTAATTGATAAAACACTCACTGATGTGTTATCTATGACCACTGCTATTCTTCACAGGCCTGGTTGCTGTAGTGATAGCATCATTAGAATACTGCAATTGAGACTGAATACTTTCGGCAGTAGAATTGGTTTTCAAGCAGCTATTAATGGCTTATTTACAAAATCCTCTGTAGTTTTCTGAGCAAAGAACCAAACAAAGTAGGAAAATCCCTACAGAAAGTCTCCAGCATTGCTTTTCTGTGTAGAGGAGAGAAACTGATTCTAAATTACAGAATAATAAAGCCAGCTCAATCAGATAGTCACTAGCATGGCTGCTTCTTCCCTGCAGCTGCACATGTGGGAGCTGGAGAGTTGCTTCTCCTCTGACAGATCCCAGAGCAGCCCTGAGACGCCATATGAGAGGGCCCTCTAAATGTCACAGACCTTCAGCCCTTCTTCTTGAGCCAGGGTTTGGTGTGAATCCAGAAACTCGATAAAGTAAGGATCAACACACTTTGAGTCAGAAACAGGTCTGTCAGCAAAGATATCTTCCCCAGCATCCCAGCACTGACTCATTATCTCAGCTCTAGAACCTCCCTGCAGCTGCTAGAAGGGATATAAACCTTCCTGCTCGTCAGTGCAACCCATTGATTGAGGGTACTTTCAATTATTAAACACAACTCATCTAAAGGACCATGTCTCTCTGGCAAATGTAGTTCTGATCTGAGAGTTATGGAAAAATGCACACGAGAATAGCACACTTGATCTTAAGAAACTGAACAGACAATGTGAACAGAAGCATAACTGGAATGGATTACACTGTCTATCCACCAGCTGGAGATAGTCTGCAGTTTGTGATGATGCATGTGATAGGGAAATAAGCAATAATTAGTGAAATACTGAATTGTCATCAGACAGGAAGCAGAATGAAGCCCCCTTAGTCCAAGGGGAAATTGTGTGTGACCTGCTGCTCCACCTTGATTCACACAAGTCCATGGGACAAGACGGGATCCACTTGAGGGTGCTGAGGTAGCTGGTGGAAGTGCTCACATAGCCACTCTCCATCATCTACCAGCAGTTCTGGCTCACCAGGGAGGTCTCAGCAGACTGGAAGATGGTAAATATGACATCCATCTACAAGAAGGGCCAGGAGAATACTGGGAACTACAAGCCTGTCAGCCTCACCTCAGTGCCGGGAAAGGTTATGGATCATCCTGAGTGCTATAATGAGCTACATACAGGACAACAAAGATTTCAGGCCCAGTCATCATGGCTTTATGAAGGGCAGGTCCTGTTTCACCAATCTGATCTCCTTCTATGACATGATGACCTGCTTAGTGAATGAGGGAAAGACTCCAGGTGTGGTCTTCCTGGACTTCAGTAAGGCCTTTGCCAGAGTTTCCCACAGCATCCTCCTGGAGAAACTGTCTACTCATAGTTTGGATGGACCTATTCTGATGTGGGTGGATGGCTGGATGGCTGGTCCCAGAGATCACAGTGAATGGAGTTAAATCCAGTTAATGGCCGGTCAGCAGTGGTGTTCCCTAGGGCTCAGGGTTGGTTTTTTTTTTTCTGTTTAACACCTTTATCAATGATCTGGATGAAGGGATTGAGTGTACCTTTAGTCAGTTAGCAGATGACATGAAGCTGAGCAGATGTGTAGACCTGCTCTTCAGAGGGATCTGGACAGGTTGGATTGAAGGGCTGAGGCTAATTGCATGAGGTTCAGCAGGGCCAAGTTCCAGGTCCTGTACTTGGTCCACAACAATGCCATGCAATGCTACAGGCTTGGAGCAGAGTGACTGAAAAACTGTTCTGCAGAAAAGGATGTGGGGGTGTTGGTTGATAGCTGCTTAATATGAGCCAGCAGTGTGCCCAGATTGCCAAAGATGCCAATGGCCTCCTGACTTGTATGAAAAATAGTGTGACGTGGAGGACCAAGTCATCCTGTACTTGACACTGGTGAAGCTGCACTTCAAATAGTAAGTTGAGTTTTTGGCCCCTCACTACAAGAAAGGCACTGAGGTGTTGGATTATGTCCAGAGAAGGGCAATGAAGCTGGTGAAGGGTCAAGAGCACAACTATTATGAGGAGTGGCTGACGGAAATGGAGTTCCTTACTCTGGAGAAGAAGAAGCTGAGGGAAGACATGATCACTCTCTAAAACTACCTGAAAGGAGGTTGTGGTGAGGTTGGTGTCAGTTTGTTGTCCCAAATTACAAGTGATAGAAAAAGAGGAAACTGCCTCTTTAGTGGCACTAGGGGATGTTTAGGTTGGATATTAGGAAAAACTTTTCACTGAAAGAGTTGTTAGACACTAGAACAGGCTGCCCAGGGAAGTGATGGAGTCATCATCCTTGGAGATATTTAAAAGACGCATAGATGAGGTATTTAGAGACATGGTTTAGTGGTGGATGTAGGTTAGTGGTTGGACTCAATCTTAAAGGTCTTTTCCAACCAAAATGGTTCTATGATTCTGTGTTTCTTGTTACAGAAAGAAGCAGCATAAATAACACTCATAATTTTTAAGCTGGATACTGGATATTTTGATTCCTCTCATATTGAACTCAAAGAACTTTAAATAATTAATAGTGCAATGAGAATAGAGCTATGAACCACACTGAAATGCTGGTGATATGTAAGGACAAGAGTTTTCCTTTTCTTTCTTTTTTTTTGGCTTGTGTTTTGTCACATCTGTTCGAATTAAGTCTCCTACTGGCCCGCTGACAGGTGCATTTGCAGCATAACACAGCCTCCATATTATAATGATGTCCAGTGGCATTTTGTTAGCTCAGTCTGACAGTATTTCTATTGTGATGCTTGGCACAAGCAAACTAGTTTCATCTTGATATGCAATGAGGCAGTTTGCATAACAGAGGCCATAATTTGGATATTGGTTTTGGTTCCTTTTGTGGCCCAACCACATATCCAGCTTTCACACAACAAAGTCTCTTATAAAGAGTGTTGTCAGGAAAGTGGGCCAAATTCATCCGGTATAATTCCATTACATCAGTATATTTGCCATGGGGAAGATGTCTACAACAAACCCATATGAAGGCTTTTTGGACAAGCTTCGCTTCTTTATGCTGCCAAATTGAATACAGGGTTTGCTTTGGAAGGTTCTTTAGGAAAGGGCTGTGTTTTGATTTAGTATAACATTTGTACAATGAGATCTTGCCTCTTGGGAGTGTTTGCGGTATCAATTTTATTAACTCTCTAAACTCAGAAGACTTATATTTTCTCAGAATGTGTTCCTTCCTTATTTGTTACTGAAGTTTGATTTCCTAATGGATGTGTTAGATGATAGGTTTGCTTTCACCAACTGTAAGCATATAGATTCTAGTTATTTGGAAAGCTATAGTTCTGTTGGTTTCTAATCAACGCTGTCCTTATTGCTGTAAGAGAAACGCCACACTTTTTTCTTTCGACTTGGATTTTGTTTCTAATATAGGAAAGCAGAGCACAGGTTTGTGTGGTAGGTTTGTCTGCATTTTGACATTGAAAGGCTGTGATTGGCAATTCTTCCATCTGTTATACAGAATTCCTGCCAGGAAGAGACGATGGGAGGATTAAATGAGGACTGACAGCAGAAATAACAAATAGTAGGAACTGGAAATAAATTAAACATGATCTTATTCCTTTAACTTAAAGTTTCTTAGAAAAAAATATTTTTTGGGAGTTGATCTACAGGAGAACAGCACAAATATGAAGCCACGAGTTTAACTATGGTTCAGGGTAGAGATGTGTCTGAAATACAGGGCTGAATGACTAAGATGAAGTATAAATTGTTTGTATGTGATATAATTTAGGTATGGACTTATGGTGCATGTCAGTTAATGAGCTAAAAAGAATTTCTCTGCACTAAACTATGTGCTCTTCTTTTCTTATGATCATATATGTGGAGTAAAACACATGAAGCTGGTCACAAAAAAGACACTGGTAGATCTCAGCTGAAGAATGCCAACTTCTTATTCTAAATTCAAATTAATTTAAATTTGATTTTCTCTTTCCTATGCTACCTTCATTATTTTTCTTCTCATATTCTCAACATTAATAATGTCTTAATCTGTTTAGTTATTATTAGTGATCTTTCAACTATTTTCAAGACAATTGCCTTCCTCTATTGTATTGGAAAAATGTGTTTAGGACAAGACAATTCGCTGTGCTTTTTTTTTATGGCAATTGCAAGAGGCCGTTCTGAATTCTCTTCCAAGTTCTCCTGAGAAATTGTTTCATGCCTTAGGAAGTGAAGACTCAGGCACACTTCAGCCATTTCCCAGGATCTAGCTCTCCTGCAAAGAGTTGGAAATAGAACTACCTTTCTGAGTCAAGCTATTGGAAATTAATTGTGTGTATCAGCTTACAGGGCTAAATCGTAATACTATAGGAGATACCAGTATTTTTAGTTTTATTAAAAGCTGTACAAAATTCAGTAGAATTAGAGAAAAGCTTACATCTACAGGAGTTTTTGCTTTGCTTGATAAGGAAGAATATTTTATTTTGAGAAGCTGTTACAAAATGTAAGGTTTTTCACATTATAATAGGCATTTTATGTAATTTTAATTAGTTGAACAAAACTGTAGACATTTTAAAAGATCAAACTTAACTTCAGGCTGTTTTGCATTCCTCTGTCTTTGGTATAAGTTCGTTTCACAGGCAACTGGGTAAGCAGGGAGTAACTGATGTTTTCATTGTCTGGTGTTGGACTTGCTTTTTTTGACATCAGGTGGAATCCCTTCCTTATCCTTCACTCCAGCTATAGGGGTTGCTGAGCAGAAACAGCATAGTAAAGTATATAATAGTGCCCCAAATACCCTTAAACAGGCTCTGTTGTTAGTCAAGAGAATTTGTCTCACATAGAAATTCTATGCCAGGGCAGGATGCAAGACCCACTTGCACAAAATTTCTCTATTTTTCTCTGAGAAAGGGTCTGCATGCTCATGGTTTTCAAGCATGTCTGTGAGAGCCACACAAAAAATAGTCTGTTCTCTCTTCCCTGTTGACAGAGCCATCCTCTAGCAGAAGCAGCACTCCTAGACATCAGGGTCAAGGATTTATCAGAAAATATTCTATTTCACATATCAAAACCATCAATAAAATTCATTATAACAGAATTCTTCAGCATACTCTTTCATTAAATTCCATTTTCTGAAGGAATGTCTTTAATTACTGACTGCTCAGTAGGTCAAGCTCACTATTTGCACCAAACTTGAATGCCTCATCAAATTCTTGCAAACAGTGAGTGCATGACAGCTCTGCTTTTGTCTGCAGGCATTTTCTAGTATTTGTGTTTAAATAAAAGGCAAAGACATAATAATTAAGGACTCATGAAAACTCTCAAAAATCATGACTGATAAGAGGTTATAATTGAAAAATGCATCTCAATCCTAGAGAAGTTATTATAAACTCCAGCCATCCTCTTTGGTGAATGATGTTTACAAGAGTCCAGAGACTGGGAGATCCCTTGTCTGCAATCAGAGGTGTGACTACAGCCTGCACTGCTCTGCTCCTTCTGCAGTGAGGTTATGTTATAAGAACACAGACAACTACATACTAGAGGCGTTTGCAAGAGCTCCTCTACTGCAATTTAGATGGTGAGTATCTCAATGGAATGAGACATGACACCCAGATGTGTTTCACCAGTGCTGAGCAGAGGGGCAAGACCACCTCACCTGACTTGCTGGCAATGCTGTGTGTCACGTGCCTTAGGAAGCTGTTGGCTTTCTTCAAAGTGAGAATGGCAAAGAAGAATTTTAGCGATGATTAAAAATTTCTAGAAGGAACACACTGTCCCTAAGTAAAAGCTGCCCTAAGCATCTACAAACAAATACACAAGATTTTTTGAGTTGTTAGTCTGTACTACAGTCTATGCCACTGGATTTTCACTATTATTGTTTCCTGTACTAAGGAACCAAGGTTAACGTGGGCTTGCTGTAAGTGTTGCAACTACACTCTTTGATTCTAGTTTTTGAAAACACTTGGTGTTTTAAGCTACAAGACTGATTCTTCAGCCAGCGTTACTGATGTTCTAACATATGATCCTTTCTGCCAAGCCTGATGTGGGATGGAAATGGCAGAACTTATGTGAGGAAAAGATGCAATTTCTTATTTTAAGCAGGATATTCTGAAGATAACACAGTGACATCCTTAATTTGGTGCCTTAGTGGTGATTGAGGTATATTCTAAATCTCTGGTAGTAATTACATGGCATAGCTCCATGTCTTTCTGTCTGTAAGAGCTGAAAACTGAACTGGCCTTCATCTGCAAAACGATTTGCTCATCTCTGCCCATAATCTGATAGATAACCTCACTGCATAAACAGCACGATTGACAAAAAACACTACTTGGAAGTCTCTGAATTTAAAATCAAGAGGTCTAAAAATAGAAGCTGAAGCAGCTACTAGATAAAGTCTCAGCCATGTTTCCTCTTAGGCATTTCTAAGAAACTTTATCTCCAGAGAGGTGAAAGGAGAGACTCAACTGATACATCCCAGAACATTTCTCTTGTTCTTTTGAGTCCTTCACAAAAAACACAGGGTATAATAAAAACAACCTTTCCCTAAAGAGAATCAATCAGCTATCTAGCTGCATTTCCTTTCTCAAACAGAGATCAGATGCTGTACAAGAAAGCACAAAAGACATTACAAAACAGCTTTCCCACAATGAAAGCTTCTTCCTAATTCTCTATAATTAGAATGACTTTTGAATGAGAAACAGCCTGTACAATTTGTTCAGCCTGAGAGACTTCCTGCTCCAAGGAGCTATGAAATAATAACCTAAACTGGACTGAATAAAACCTTCCCCTGCAGAATTAATTTTGTCTCCTGGACATCACTAGGGTGTGATGCATTCATAGGGTAAAGGAGAACACTGTGATAACACAATTTGCTCTCTTTATAACAGAGACCATGAGGCTGACTTACAAATTTTCACACCTAGACAATTTCTGGAAGAGAAATACACACTCTTTTGGCCTCTTATGTTTTTCCTTGTCTTCCTTCTGACCCTGGTGACAGTTAAATATACAGCGTTGGCCCCAAATATAAATATTGATTGGTTCCACCTCACAAATTAGAACAAGTTTCATGCTGAAATGATACTCAGTTTGCATCAAGGTTGGAGCCTTTAAAAATGTTCCTTCCTTTATTATGTTTATACCACCATTTACAGAAAATAGGAGGAAAACACGTTATCGTTTCAAAACAAGTATTATCCTGTGTTTATTAAAAGCGGGTTATTTCACTCATTCAAATATCACAGAATCATGGAATCACAGAATGGTAGGGTTTGGAAGGGATCTTGTCCTGGTTTAGGCATATCCAAGGACAAAAGACCAGGATTAGACTCAAGTACTGCAGACTTGAGAATTGCCAAAGGGCAGGGAGGGCTTAATTGCCACTTATGGTCAGGGCAAAACAGATCAGGCTTAGGGAAGAAAATAGAAAATAATTTAATCCACCACCAACTAAAGCATAACCATAAAACCCCAAAACATAACCAACACAAAACAACACAGAGTGGTACAATTGAAGAGCACAATCAGCCCGTTAAGACCACCTTCTCCCCACCCCTCCCCTCTTTATGGGCTCAGAGCCCTGATCCCAGTGTCTTTTTATCCTCCCCTATTGAATGGCTCAGGGGGCCAGGGAATGGGGGTTTCAGTCAGTCTATTCCTGATGGCTTCTGCCTATTGTCTCTCCTCAGGGCAGGTAGGCTCCGTGCCAGTCTTTCCTGCTACTCCGGGTAGTGGAGTCCCTCACACACCTAATAGCTCTGCACAGGCCACTTCAATGTGTGTTCATCCCAAAGGCTGCAGCTTTTCTCTGCCTCTCACGTGGGTCTGCTCTGTGGCCCACAGGCTCTCCAGCATAGCCTGTGCCTTGGCTGCTTCCTCACACAGTCTCTCATCTGTCTGGGTGCACTCACCTGGAGCTGCTGGTGGCTCTCAGTCCTGCCATTGCCCTCCATGGGTTCTAGGGGTATAGCCTGCATTCTCACCACGGCTTGCAGTGGGATCTCCAGTCTGGCACTCCTCCTTCCTTCCTCTTTCTCTGACTGTGGGGTCTGTGTGGTCACCTCTATCTTGTAGCACTCTTACACCTCCTCCCAAGCACTTCACATTCCCGTCTTTAAATAGGGATTGGCCCAGCCTGGCCAGAGGTGGGTCTGAACTCAAGAGCTGGGGGAAAGTCTGAGAACTCTTTACCAGGTCTACACTGCAGCCCTGTCCCCCTGTTACTAAGCAAAAGTGGCTCCTCGCAAAACCATGACAGATCTCTAGAGATCATCTAGTCCAATCTTCCAATCCTCTGCTAAAGAAAATTCACTTATTGGACCATTCCAATCCCCATCATTCTATGATTCACTTCAATTAAGTCACATAGGAACATATCCAGGTAGGCTTGAAAGCCTCCAGAGAAGCAGACGCAACAATCTGTCTGGAAAGCCTGTGCCAGGGCTCCCTCACCCTCACAGGAATGAAGTTTATCCTCATGTTCAAGTAGAACTTCCTGTGTTCCAGCTTGTGCCTGTTACCCCTTTGTCTTGTCACTGGGCACTACAGAGGAAAGACTCACCGCAACCTCTCAACACCCATTCTTAAAGTATTTATAAGCATTGATAAGATCCCACACAGTTTTCTCCAGCCCTAGGTCTCACAGCCTTTCCTCACAAAGAGATATTCTAGTCCCTTAATCACCCTGGTGGCCCTGTGCTGGACTCTCTCCAGAAGTTCTCTGTTCCTCTGGAGCTAGGGAGCCCAGAACTGGACACAGGACTCCAGATAAGGCCTCATCAGGGGAGGGTAGAGAAGGAGCAGAACCTCCCTCAACCTGCTGGCCACACTCTTCTTGATGCATTCCAGGATGCCATTGGCCTTCTTGGCCACGATGGCACACTGCTGGCTCACGTTCTGTTTATTATCAATCAGGACTGCCAGGTCTCTCTCTGCAGAGGTGCTCTCAAGCAGGTCAATCCCCAGCCTGTACTGGTGCATGGGGTTGTTCCTTCCCAGATGCAGAACTCTGCACTTGTCCTTGTGGAACCTCATGAGGTTCCTCTCTGCCCAACTCTCAAGACAGTCAAGATCTCATTGAATGGCAGCACAGCCTTCTGGGGAATCAGCCAGTCCCCCCAGTTTGGTGTCATCAGCCAACCTGCTGATCTTTAAAGGTCATTTCACACTTCTGTATCCATAAATGCCATTTAAAATGAAATAATCCAGTCAATAGATGCTTCTTTTTATTGTCAAATGTAAATTTAAGGTCAAATGTAAATAATGATTGTACTGCCCAAAACTGGGCATTGATTATGTTGCCCAAAAGAAACAAGGGGTTTGTAATTTTTTTATTTAATTTACTAGTTGAGTTATATCCATATTATGGCAATGTCATGGTCTAGGACAGTGTAATTACATTAAAGTAGATTACTGTTTGCTAAGAATGATATTGGATCACTGGACATGTAAGTGGTAGGAAACTTGACTGGAAATACTTTGGATTATTTTAATTTCATACTTTGATTACAGAACCAGATTGAGCATCCAGTCCAACAAGTGCTCATTTTCCCTTTGGAATAAAAGATGTCGATGATGGATTTTTCTAATAATTGGCCAGTGAAGATTATTATTTTTTTAAAAAAAGTGGCCTACTTGGAATACCTACTGATGTTAATGGAAGACAGAGACATGAGTAGCTTGCTATCTTTTACCACTTCTGTTTTTTCATATATCCATCAGTGACGTTACTTGAGTGTAAAACCTCCTTAGCTACACAAAGGAGTTATGGGAAACAAAACATATCGAGAGGGCATAGCTCAGTTTGTTAATTACTTCTATGCTGCAAAGGCTGCTTTAGTGCCTGTAACTTCTAGAGAAACTGCAGAGTTAGTTTACTACATTATGGCACCTCTTTCATGACTATTTTATACTTTCTGCAGTTCTGGCATCTGTTTAACACTTTCACCTATCTCCTGATACCCACCACACATATGATAGTCCTTTGCTTCTCTTCAAATGAGGAAATTCTTCTCCCAACTTTGGGTCTAGTAGCCTCTTTTTCATGCAAATGGAGTAGAAGATATTGAAAAGAAAGGTGGTCAAGGTGAAACTTCTTATAGGTATGTCATCTAAAATTTATTCAACATTTTACTTTCTTAGACTCATCATTTCAATTTTTTTCTTAGTGTTTTTGACCTTTGTTCTTCCAATGCAAATATAAATCTTATACATCTTTACAATTCAAAACACTATGGCAATTTTCACTGAGACTTTATTACTATACATTAGCAAGGGTATAAGATGCACAGACAATTGTTTGCATCATTGTTTTACTCATTTCCCATCTCACCCACCATGATCCCATTCTATAAGTATGTTTCAGAGAAAGTTGAGAGAAATCATATTATGAATTTTGCCTTTTGCATACAGTAGTTATCTCAGTCTGTCCAAGTAAGTAAAATTCCATCTGGAAAAGCAAATACACTATGTGACAGATCAAAAAAAAAGGAGATGCTTAGTACTACATTTCTGAAGTAGACTACTTGATATACAAGTCTTAACAGTCAAAACCAAAAGTCATCTGCTCCGCTGCTCCTTGTACTTGCTCTCTCTCTGCTTTTTAACCGTAACATGTCCATGACACTGCGTGCATATATGTCTCTCAAATTAACATTGATATTTGAATCGCTGGATGAGTTCTTCATGAGTTTCTTCAAAGCTTCGCGTTGGCGAAGAGCAGCTTCTTTTATCTTCAGTGTAAAGTAACAGGCAGAAAACCGATCATTTATTATAGCTATTGGCAAAGCCAAAACCAGTATTCCTGATAGTATACACATAAAGGCCACTACCTTACCAATGGTAGTGTCTGGTCTAATGTCACCATAACCAACAGTTGTCATGGAAGTTGTTGCCCACCACCAAGCACCAGGCACGCTTGTGAAAGTTGTGCCTGGCACACCTTGCTCAACAAAGTACTCCACAGTGGAAAATATAGAGATTCCTACAGAAAGGAAAAGCAGCAGCAGACCAACCTCCTCGTAGCACTGTGCGATAGTCATCCCAAGAGATCTTAAGCCTGAAAGACAAGAAATGCTGTAACTAAGTTGATTCGTATAGCTGTCATCACAACTTCACAAAACTTTTTCTCTCATTTGAAAGCTGACTGCTTTATGTTTTCCTTTGACTATGAGTGAACATACCTTAAGAAAAAGGGATGCTGCTCTCAACACTACTGGGAAAATGTGATTTAAAGAAATAGATTCAAATGTTAGACTGAACCACTGACATTGATTTCCTTAATACAGAATATAGCAATTCTCCTCATTACTTAGTGTTAGAACTACATACACATATAATTTTGAAAACTAATCAGTCTTCATTTAGTAATTGGCTATAACAGAAGATCTAGCACAGTTTTTAATAAGTTATCTAAATAATTTATCTAAATTAATGTTCCCTACTTTGAGACTGAATGTGTCAAGCTCCTGTTTTTCAGGCACTCAGAGTTATCAAATCTGTGTTCCCAGGTGGGTGCTTAGAACCTAGTTCAGTCAATCAGTAACTTTTTCTTTAACGAGGGCTATTTTTGATCCTTTTATGGTTCTCACAGCCTCTATTCAACACCTGTCCCCTTAAAACCTATCAATATCTTTATCTGTAGACATTAAAACAAATACAGTATATCAGCAGCAGCCGTACTTGTGCCAAAACTGGAGATAGCAAAGCCTTCCAATGGAAATATGGTATTCTGTTAGTTCACAGATGTACTGCATCAGTCTTATTGCCTGTGAGCTACACAGGGTGTGCATGTGCAGCTGACTGCTCTCCATAACCCCCTACATTCATTTTAGAGCAGCTACCTCAAGTCTAAACTGCCCAACAAAGCAAGCAGGAAAGTAAATCAAATAATAGTGCAATGGATAAGTGTTGCACACATAAACAAAGAAGGAAGGTAACAGGGTACCAACTCATCTGAGGCACATGGGAGACTGAAATTATCTTTTGAATCACAAGTGATTTTGGACTGGTTTTCAATACTGTTTTTTAAAAATGTGCTGCTTTCTTTAACAAATGAGAAAACACAATGCTTATGAATTACCCTTCATGGGGTACACTCTAACTGGTGTTTGCAAAATAGCTTATTGGAGTTCTGCCTCTGCTTGTGGCCTTCATTACCATAATAAACAATTTGATTTGCTTTTCTTTCCTAAACCTCAAACTACAAGATGCCAAAATTTTTCCTTGCTCTTTCTTTTCTCCTTCAGGTCTAAGACTTTTTGAAGTTTTTGTTTACGTACAGCAAATAGTGAAAGCACACACTAGTTTATAGGAAATATTACCTTTTTAAATGTTTTCTTCTAGCAACTCTAGTTAAGGATTGGCCCATATCCAGGTTTTATATTACTATAACTACGATGCATTAATTTCAGTGTTTATCATAAAGACACAGTTTAAATCTACAATACAAAAGGAATAATATATATCATTGTAATCTTTTGTCTGTTAATAGGCTTGCCTTCACGTTTTAGAAATGGCCTAATATCAGCAGTGCAAAAGCTATGTGAGACATTTGCCATGATCATCACACTCTCATCTTCCAACAAGCTATCATCATCCTTTGCCCTCTAACCTTCCTAGTGAATACAGCAGGAGAATAAGTCCTTCTAGGTCACCTGGAAAAAGGTACTCCAATTAAAATCACCTCTGTATCACTTCTTTTCAAAGCATAAATGAGTACTGTAAAAACCAAGGTTTTCCCCTTATGATGGCTCCTAAGAATCCTAGAGTTAAAAATCAGTGCACCTCTTGGATGAGCCAGTTAAAAATAAGGAGGAACGGAATGACTGCTAACTCTTTGTATCACTTTGATGACTCCACCAGCAACCTATGGTTAACTATTCTGTTAAGGAGTCTGGGGTTTTAAAAATATTCTTATCCTCATCTAACACAAAGACTTCACATCTTCAGATGAAGTCATGAGACATTTTTAGGCAAATCTACAAATCAGACAAGTTACTAGACTGTATAGCTCATTGTAAGTGGGAATCAGCTAGTGTACTCAAAAGAATAACATGCTGCTATATTATTTTGTAACCATTTAAACTTCTCTGACCCCTAGCACACAGTCAAACCAGGGCTGTCCCAGCACAAACACCTCAGCAAGTCTTATGATTTCCCATAAGAACTCCTGGTCAAGAGCTGTAACAGCTTGATTACTCATGCTGGATAGTATAAGGTGCTATAACAGACCTGGCATGGGGCAGGCGAGCAGCTCACCCTGGGGGCAGGCGAGCAGCTCACCCTGGGGCCAGCCGAAGGAAAGGGAAGTGTTTCTGCTATGCAAGTCAAGTTCCATCCCTATTGACCAGAGAGACTTAGCAATAAAAGCTGTTGTTTGGGAGCTTCAGTTTACACACAGTTTTAAATCATCCTGAAATTTTGGCACTAAATCTGCTAAGTTTTGCTTTTTAATTTCTCTAGAGGCTTCTCATCTTGACACTTGCTACAGCCTTCTCTGAAACATATGCCAAACGCCATCACAAGCAAGACACTCACACTCCACTTTTCCTCAAGGAGTCAATCTATAAGTGCTTCCCAGAAGATGACCAGCAAGACTTCACACAAAACATGACCCCAGGAGAAGGTCAACAGCTAAGGAGTATCAGAGAATATGAGAAATGCACATTCGGTTCTCACCTGTACTTGAAGCCTCTCAAATCTATCATTTCAATTCCTCAGAAGAGTGGTCTCACCCTCTAGCTATATGTTTTCTGGATAGAGGTACTACTGATTTCTCAGTTGTTCTTTGGTGAACTAAATAATTACTAAATTGCATAAATAATTACACACTCGCGCCAGACTAGCCCAGATGTTTCTAGGCATCACATGAATGAAGAAAATGAAGAAAATAATTGATTCCTTTTTTCCTAACTAATTTCTGCCCCGACAGCAGAGCCAGACTGCTGACGTGATCCAAACTTTGCTATGGATCTGCACAGTATCACAGCAATGTTCTCCTTGTACTGTGAACATCTCTACTTGTTGGAAGAGGTGTTGCTGCCTGCAGCCATGAATTTTCTCATCTCCTTCTTTCTGCTCTCACACTCCTCTTGCCACACAAAACAGGTGAGCAGCACATGAAGCTTTATCTGGTCTGAGAGTGCAGGAGTCAGAGAGAACCTCCACTGGACTGTAGTTTCAGAACCACCTCTAAACACTGAGATTTGTCAGGACTGCCTAGATTTGTGCAAGGAGGATGGTCTCTGTGTATGGAACTTATAGGATTCATTTTATATTTGCAACAGTTAAGGATGTGTTTAGAACTACACTAATAAAACTCTTCTGCTATATACCTGTAGTGGTCAGAAACAGGAATTCAGATCTGCCAGTGCGTGTTTCTACTTTATTAGGGCCACATTTTATCTTAGAAGCAGAATCTCCTCTGACAGAAGATTGAAACAGAGACTTTCTACATTTAAATGATACAGATTGAATTAGTGTTCTGGCCCAAGTGGGCAGCAACTAAACTATCAAAGAAGTAAGCATAGCAATGGTAATGCTGCTCTGGATGGTTTAAATAGATACATGTTTGTCGCTTCTTGTATGTTGAAACTGGTTCTTTCGTTTCAGTAAAAAGATGACAGCTCATTTCTAGATTAGGAGACTAAATTTTCTTATGATTACTTCAATTCTACCTAACATGGAATTAATAAACTCAATATTAATGGCACTCAAAATTGTGACATAAACTGTGGCAATATTTTAATGAATTTAAGAATAAGCAGACAGAAAAGCTCAGATTATCCCTGAAAGTTAATATAACTGAAGTCAACAGTTCTACAAACATCCCAACATCTGGTTTCAAGTTGACAGGAAGAGCCATAGAACTGAATTTCATGCATTCACTCTGTAACAGTAAACACAATAAACTGGAAACTTTATAACTAGAATCAGCATACTTTTAGATCACTGTTTTGTTATTCAGCACAAAAGTGCTTTGATGAGTTCAAATCTTTTTTCTTATTTTCAAAACACAATTAGAGAGGAATGCATTCACATTACAGCTACCATAAAAAATATGTAGCAGCCTTTCATGCAAAAAAACCCCCACTATATCCTGCAAAAACTATAGTGAAAAAAAGAATTTAATTGACAGACTGAATCATTACAAGCTTCCTTTCAGCTGCTTTCTAAGGGGCAGTTATGCATCAGTATAGGCATAATCTAGGGTAGGAAAGTAAGATTGATACTTCGTATACGACTGTGATTATGCTTAGTAGCATTAAAGCTACTCCCTGCCATTGGCAGGAGTGCTGCTGCAAGCACACTGTAATGCCTGCTGAACTGAGGCCAGTTCACAAAGAGGGTGGAAATGGCTCTATAAAAAAATGGAGAGGTATCAATCTATTCCTGATTCATGGTATGAAATCTTTCAAGAGTATGTAGAGTACCATGTAAGGACAATCATCACTGTCTTCAAAACAGGCTAATATTGGAATACAGAGATCATGATTTACTATCAGGATTTAATTTTTCAAAGTTCCAAGTGTTGGCCGAACATTTCTCCCGTCAAATTTCATACCATATTGAGCACTTACTTAAGTGGGAACATAATTAAATCATTTTGAGAATGCCAAGCACTGGACAACATCGTGGCACTGAGAGGATGTGAGGGGAGTACAGCTTTCATTCTTTTATATAGCCAGGCATGCACGTGTCAACAGGTAGTAATAAAAATGGGGCAAAAACAAAGGGAAATGCAACACCTTCCAATCATTTCCAGCTTCCTCTCATAAATTTTTGCCTTCCTTTCACCACTCAGAAAGAATGAACAAGAATATTCTCAGAAATGCATTTCACCTTCTACCCAATCCATGTTTGCTGATCATCTATCTGTCTGATGACCTGTCAGGAGTGCTTGGACATGAAGGGCCTCACAGCAATTGGCGAAGGCTAGAGAAACTCAACACCGTTGGTCTGTGGTGTACCTACGTCCAACTCAGTAAGCAGCTCCCAGCTGTAGTCCACATCCCACAGAGAGACCAGTGTGCTCAGCAGGGCCAGAGAGATCCTCAACTCACTGCCTGGTAAGATTCAGTTTAAACAGTTTTCTTAAAGAATTTCTACCACAGTTGATTTCAGGATCTCAGATGTAGACAAAATCATGATGCATTTCTTTCCATATATTTTTTAGCAAAGCAGAATGTGACAGCTGTCATGAGTAGTCCTTATAATATAAAAGCATGGGTCAATGACCTCTTCCTCTTCCTTTTTTTCATCCCTAATAAAACCAACTCAAATACACATCTGTAAATTTATGATATTGTGAACGACTTTAATCTCATTAACACAAGCATTTAGAGGGTGCATGTCAAGAGGATGGGGCAGCACTTTTTTTCTGTTGTCTCCAGTAACAGGACTGGAGGTACATAAAATGTTCCACTTAAATATAAGAAAAAACTCTTTTTCCTGTGAGGGTGAGAGAGCCCTGGCACAGGCTGCCCAGGGAGGCTGTGGAGTCTCCTTCTCTGGAGGTTTTCAAAACCTGCCTGAACGTGTTCCTGTGTGACCTGATCTACGTGAACCTGCTTCTGCAGGGAGGTTGGATTAGGTGGTCCCTTCCTTCTAGAGGTCCCTTCCAACCCCTATCATTCTATGATTCTATTATCCTACGACTGGTGCATGATTCACAGCATGCAACTTTGGGGCCTGTGTTTGAAATATTCTATGCAAACAATATATTCTGGCTTTATGATGAGCTACAGTTTAATGGAGAAGGCTCTTGCCACTCAATTATCAACGTCCAAAAGGGACAACTGTGGCAGGCAGAAAAAAGAGAATTATCATTGCCATAGCCAAAAGTACCTGTTGAATGTCTTCCCAGCTTCAACATTCGCAGGGCTCTGAGCAGTCTCAGCACTTGGACAATGCGTCCCACATTCTCCAGCTCTTGGGAGCTCTCCCCACCGCACAGACTCTCCACCAGCAGGGTGATGTAGAAGGGCAGAATAGCAAGAAGGTCTATGATGTTTGCCACGCTCCTTAGGAAGCGACACCGATCCCGTGCACACAGGAACCTCAGAATAAACTCCACAGTGAACCATGCAATGCACAGATACTCTAGGGCATCCAGGAGTGGTGGTGCCAGCCAGCTTAGCTCTACTGAAATCAAAGCCATGTTGGCAATGGACACAACAACGAAAGCCATGGACAGAGTGCCGAAAGTCCTGGCTGCTGCAGAGGAGCCAGGTTTTTCCAAAACTTCCCAAAGTTTCTGCCTGACACTGGGACAGAGGCTACCAGAAAAGTCCTCTTCTTCATCTTGGGCATCCAGTTCTTCTGCATCTTTCTTGATGTCTAAGGCTTCACTCAGCTCCTTCCTCCTGAAGTACCTGCCCAGAAACACCCCCAAGGAGATTTTTAATACCAGTATGCTCACATTTTCTCATCCTCTATTATGTGAGGCAAAGGTATACACGTTAATGCATACCTTATGTGAGCTCAGAAAACGCTGATGTCAAGCATATGGCTGAAGATTTTATTAATTGAGACCCTGCAGCTTGTTTCCACTGACCTGGTATTTTTATTATCCCATTTCACACTGCTGACACTTTGCATGTGCAGGGTAATTTTATTCTGATAGCCTGTTATTTATATGGATCACGTTGACTACAGTAGGATCTACTGCATGACTAACATGCATTCTTGTAAGCAATTCTGGCAGAACCAGGTCCTCTGTTGTAAATTGTCCTCAATTTTATTAATTATACTGTGTACTACATTGTTGTATATCTGCAATACTAAAAGGGAAGGCATGATAAAAGCATTACAGCTCCTGGATGAAATTCTGATCAATACATGCTAAGATGACAAGTTCTCTTTCTTACTTTAAATATATAGATCCTCACACAAGAAAGCACATAAGCATCTGTGCCAAGTAAAACGTACATATAGTAAGTGAACAGTTGAGTGCTTTGTTAGAGCAAGAGTACACTGGTAGAAAAATTTCATTAAATAAAAACATTCATGAAGAACACTAAAAAAATCATTTTCTTTCACATCTGTATTTCTTGACTACTGCAAATCTCAAGCCTTAGACAAAGGGCCTATGCAATTTTGCTTTCATTTGATACACAGTTACTCGTGCATATACTGAAAAGATCTATAGCTCCTTGTACCACCAGAGAAGTAGGAGCTTTCAGTTACCAAGGAAGGAAGTGATGAAAACTAGGATGCAACTCTCTCAGCTGAAGAACAGGACTATGTTAGGGTAGGATAACTTCAGTATCATTTTGGGGTGGGGTTTCTTTCGGTTTCTTTCTAATAGTTTTGCCTAGTAACCCCTTTAGACAAATAGCAGTTGCATTCTTTAGAGAATTCATTTCTTCAACGCTAACAGACCAACTAGAATCACTAAAAGTGGTGGAAAGAAATTAAAACTAACTGCAAACAGAATTAACAGAAAAGTCCTGGGGGTGGTTCAGTCAAAACCCACCACGTTTCTAAGCTGTCTGTTACAGTTTGTCTCCAGTGAGCCATGTTCCTGCTGCTGCTGCCCCCTCCTTGTAAGCTGCTACATCCATGTGTGCTGCTTCCCACCACGGCTCCTGGAGCTATGCCACCCACACTCAGCCTGGCAGGTGACCACCCCCCCTTCTGCCTCTCCAGCTTGGAACTGGAAATCCTCCAGAATAGAAAGTGAGGGGTGGGGAGGCTCCAAACCCTCCCAGCAATGTGCTTGACTCTACACCCAATCCCTCTATGTAGAATGACCTCAAACTGTAGGATTGAAGGGACATCTCTCCTTTCACTATGTTTTTCACTTCTGTCATTGTCCAGGGCTAGTCCAAAGCCAGTGTGGAACTATCAACCTGTCCCTCAGCAAAGATCAACAGTGTCCTCACTGAACAGGTCTCCTCCCATTTTTTTCACATCTATCCACCTCTAGAGCAGGATTCAGGACCGAATTCATCTAACTTGGAGCACACTTAATGCTCTGCTACCCTCACTTCTGGATCTCTCACCTAATTGTGCACATGTGTAAGTCAACGCTGAGCCCACCCAGCCCGCAATCCTGTGCACAGCTTCTTCCCACAGCTCACCGGTCTCTGCAGCAGGAATCGATGCTGAGCTCGTCCAAACCCCAGTACTGGATCTCTTGCAGGAAGGAGAGTGCACAAAGCTGCTCCATCACATGCAGCCTCCCTGTCTGGTAGTAATTCAGGATGTAGCGAAAAGCCTGCGAGCTCCGGTCAAAGAAATACTCATTCTCCACAAGGTTGGCATCATCACAAAGTTCAAGGAGGCCGGAGGCCACATCCCGGGCAGCAGATACCACTACGGCCAGTTTTCCAAGACGGGTGTCAGGGTAGCAAGACAAAGTTTGCTGGGACATCACAAAACGGCTGCCTCCTACATTGATAGTAAAGCAGTCGAAGGAGGGAATAACCTTCTGGAGTAGAGGACCCTGCTCTTCCTCACTGGAGAAAACACTAGAGTCCAGGGAGCCCAGGGATGTGCTACTCCCTGGCTCCTCCAGGGATGCTTGAGAAGAAAGAGACATGCAGCAGGGAGGCGACTTCATCCTGTAGCTGCCAGCAGCAGCCCACTCTCTCCTGGATCAAAAAACACAACAAAGCTGCAGAGATTTTGTCCCGCGGGGGTAGGGTGGTCCGGCCAGCCTAGAAATGCATCCCTTTGCTTAGGCTACCGTCCCAGGGACACCTCACCGCCCCCACATCTTCCAAGTGATGCCTCCAACCGAGGCAGAAGTCAGGCAGGGTGCTGAACAGCCCGACACTGCCTACACCTGTGAGGATACGGAAGGGAGAGCAGTACCTGAGACGGCTTCACCTCCCGGTCCCTGCGCCGGCGGCCATCGGGAAGCGCCCGGCATCATCTGCCCGCTACGGCCCCTCCGCTTCAGCCTTTCTCTCCAGTCGCTGGGTCGAGGCGGGAGGAAACCAACTAGCACAACGCATCATGGAGCATGGACTTCAGCGGGGTCTCCGGGCAGCCGGACACTGCCCCGCCGCGCCCCGACAACATCCCGAGGGGCAGCGCCGCCGCCCGGCCTCGCCCCTCCCCGCGCCCCCCCGGCTCCGTCTCGCCCCGGAGCACCCTTCCTCGCCCTCCCCGCGCTCGCACCTCGCCCAGGGCCGCTGCCAAAGTTGCTTTCCTCGCCCGCCGGCCGCCGGCGACCGCACAGCCTCCCCGGACAGGGCGTTTCGGCGCGGCAGCTCGCCGCGGCCACAGCCCGCCCGCCCCCGCCGCCCGCCTCCCCAGCCCGGCCGCCCTGCCGCCTGCCCCAGCGTCCCGCCGCCCGCCCGTGCCGCCTGCCCCAGCGTCCCGCCGCCCGCCCGTGCCGCCTGCCCCAGCGTCCCGCCGCCCGCCCGTGCCGCCTGCCCCAGCGTCCCGCCGCCCGCCCTGCCGCCTGCCCCTCGCAGCAGCCTCTGCCCGCCTCAGCGCCTCACTCACAACTTCTGGGCAGCACCAGCCGCCTCCACGGCGCCTCACGTGCTGCGGGGCGCAGGCGGCGGCGGGGGCTGCGCGGACACGGGGCGGGCCGGCCCGGGCCGTCCCCACCTCATCCCATCCCATCCCATCCCATCCCATCCCATCCCATCCCATCCCATCCCATCCCATCCCATCCCATCCCATCCCACCCCATCCCATCCCATCCCGCCCTGGCCTCGCTGCGACCCGGCGGCAGGAGCAGTGGCTGGGGCAGACCGGGGTCTGGGGGCTCCGCTGACCGCCCGCCCGCCGGCCGCATCTGCACCCGTCGGGGTTTTCCTCCAGGAGCTAATCAGACCGGCAGACTTCTCCAAGCGAGTTTACAGGGCGGTTTAGAAGCCGCCCCCCCTTTAACGTACATACACCCAAACATGTTTCTAAATAGATAATGTAACCCCCGCTTATGCTGCTCCCACTGCCTGAAGTCACTCAAGTGAAACAGTCACTGTTAAGGCCAGTCGATGCACGTGAAAGAGCCAATTTCAACTCATCTGCAGAAAGCTTGTTTTCATAAATACTCTGGAATATCTTTGGCACTGTTCTGTCCTGACATTATAGCTCCTCAGTTAAACAGGACAAGAGTTAGGTTCACTCTCCTTACTACATATTCTTTTCTCCCATGAAGCAGTAATTTCTGACAAATTAGTAATACTCGCTTTTGCAAATTTGTGTTTTCTGCTGCCTCTTACTCCTTGCCAGGGCAGGTGGCTGCCTGCATGTTAATGGAACCTGCCAGGAAGGGAAATTCTGTAGTGTGCAAAATAAGTCTTTGTGCATCCTACCACCAACTTTTGTTCCCCCACCAGTTGTTGCACACAGCTGCATCCAGTTCCGTACCTTTTAAAACATTTATTTTACAGAGGTCTCATAACAGTTCATGTTTTGGACACTGGTAATCTTCCCTATTTTACATGAACATTTACCATATTGCAGCATTGTAACATCTGCAGCCATCTCTCTGCTTGGCACTTGCTGGCATGGAAATCTGCTCTGGGTGACTGTTTTCAAAAGTGTTCACTGGTCAGAGAAAATCTAGGGGAGATCTGGAGAACAGTAAGGGTGAGATTTAGAAGTCGTGACTCAAGAAGGGTCATCCCAAGATAGGATGGGATAGTTGCAGTGGAGGGGAAGGGGCATTATAAGTCTTCAGATGCATAAGAGGTTGCTCACAACAATGAAGCATAAATGCTGTTCTTGGCTGCATTGGGCAGATGTAGAACTAATGGGATTGAATGGTAGGAAGGACATTTAGGGTAGCAATTAGGAAGATTTTGGTGAAGAGTGGAGGAAGTAATCTGGGACATTGGTGTCTGTCACTGGTCATTAAAGAAGTGACTGGACAAGGATCTGACAGGAACAGCAGAAGTGTGGTGCCCCCTTTCCTGAGGCAGCATGGAAAGGTTAGATGATGACCTGAGACACTTTCCAGCTCTATAATTCTCTATTTCAAGTGTGTCATTAAGAAAAAGTCTACCTTTTATTGTTTAAAATAATCAAATTGTAAAATAGTTTAAAGTGACTTAATTTTCCATCACAAAAAAGTGAATTTCTTTTCCATTGAAGCTATCCGCAGTTCCTGTTATGTGGCCAGCATTCAGATATTGCCCATTTTAGTTCAGGATTGCCATTCAGGAGTGCAGTCCCTCCAATGGATATCACTTAAGACAGCACTTAATTAAAAGTAATAATTAAATTAATTAAGACCATTAGCAAAACCAATTCATTAGGACCATCAATGAGAAGTACCTCAGAATTGCAAGACCCCTTACTGAATGTAATAGACCCATAACTGTTCAGTCATTAAACTACTCATTCAACCTCTTTTCAGACTACTCTTTTCAATAGTCTCTCTGTCATCCAGAAAGACTGTTTCAGGTATATTTTCTCCATGAGAAGGGAGGTCTGAAAACACTCCCCTCCCATCACTATGATTCAAGGGATGGATGCTTCCCCTATTAGTCCAGATCCACTGGTGTTTCTAAGAACCTGATTTTTAAAAGTTTTGATTTTGTCTGGTCAAAGTGAACATCTAATTGACAGCATCATGAAATCTGTGGATCAGTTCTTAAAATACTATGATGTATAATTTTCAGCACATGGGTAAGCCTTTGAGAGACCAGGTTCAATTTTCAGTTTAGCTGCGTTCTTTGTGGAATAATGATTGTATACAGATATATCACTTCAAATTTATTTTTTGTCTGATTATCAACTGTTCAGACTAGAGTGTTTTTCTCAAAGTGCTAAAGCTGTGTGTTAAGGTCATGCTTTCCATCAATTTTGTGCACTTTAATATGCATTCTTGAAGCTCACTTCTCACTGCAGGAAAGCGACATTGCCAACAAACTTCCATAGTGCCCACAACTTCCATGATGTCAGTTCACATCACCAGAATCAGGAGATCTGGATATGATATAGTATCTTCTTTCTGAGTTCTGGCCCTCTGCTAGTTGTAAATTTAGATTTTCATGTAAAAAAGAACTTACAGAAATTTCTTCAGAAGTTTATTTTCAATTGTGCCAATAAAATAAAGCTGGAACATTTCAAGAAAATGAGAAAAGTGTTTTATGAGTAGAAAGACTCAAAAAATCAGGGACTTATATTTCTACCACTAGAGACGTAAGAAACAGGGACTATGGCCACATTTTTTACTTTCCTGGGGAACTCTTAAAGGATCAACTTTTTGTTGTTCTTCCTCGTTTGTACATGAGGAAACAAAGCAATAGCTTTCATTAATTTATCATGCCCTTGGCAAACCTGTTCACGCAACCATATTATTCTGCCACTGGAGTAGTGGCAAAAACTAATATAACAGTACAAAGAGAGAGCCATTTGATTTACCCAACCTGTCAGTGAAGTGCTGCTGTTGAAGTGAAAGATGGACATTTCCAAGGTGGTTTAGCTCATGGAGTTGTAACATTGGATAGAACCATATCTGCATGGTTCAGAGATGTAGTTCAGACTAAAGGAGTTATACAGTACTGCTTTGTTCTGTCAGGAATATCTGTAACAACTGAATGGTGGTGACATCTGCTTGAACTATTGGCTTTACCAATGCTCCAGCTGATATTTGCCTGGTACCATTGACTGAAGAAACAGATTTGATTATTTCAAGAGACAGTACTGAAAAAAAATTACTGGAATGCTGAAATGTGAGTTGCAACCCAGTGTCTGTTGTGGGAGTTGAAAAAATTGCTTCAGCAGAAAGCCAGCTGTTACAAAAGCCTCGTTTATAATATATTTTCCTGATCTTCTGTACTCCTCATAGTGAAAGCTATGATTTCCTGGCACTCGTGTAGTGACTTTTTCCAGATGGAATATTGTGATATACAGGAAAAAGCCAGGATGTGCAGGTTCCAAAATTTGTCATAATGTTTTCAAATAGCTTTGATTCTCTTCTCACTGAAGCAGAGCTGCACAATCATCTGATTGCAAATTACTGAGATTTCTGACACATATTTCCAAATTTTTAAGTTGTTTTGATCTTACATATAATCACAGGCTCACAGAATCTCAAGGGCTGGAAGGGACCTTGAAAGATCACCTAGTCCAATCGCCCTAGAGCAGAAGCACCTAAAGTAGGTCACATCAGAGTGGCTGTCCTGGACTTGATATGGTAGAATAGAGGGAAACCATTAAGAAAAGAGTATAATAGGTAGGATATATCTAGAGAAAAATTTCTGCAGGAAAGTTCATAGGTTCCAGAAGTAAAGTGACTTGATGAGCTGCAGTGATTTTGCCTGGGCTAGATTTTGGTAACAAGGGGGGTCAACGGGTGGCTTCTTTAAACAAAAATCTGTCAGAAGCTTCCCTTGTAGCTGACAGACTCTTGTAGCTCTGAGATGGACCCACCGCTAACCAAGGCTGAGACAATTAGTGATGAAGGTAACGCCTCTGTGAACAACGTATTTGAGAAGTGGAAGAAGTTGCTGTGCAGTTGCTAAACAGCAGCAACAGAAGAAGAGAGTGAGAATGTGATAACATCATCTCTACAGACATCAGGGTCAGTGGAGAAGGAGGGAGGAGGTGGCCAGGTACTGGAAGAAAGATTCCCCTGTGAACTGTGAAGACTATGGTGAGATAGGTCCTGCCCCTGCAGTCCATGGAGGACCATGGTAGAGCAGAGATCCACTCACAACCATGGAGGACCCCACGCTAGAGCAGGTGGATGCCTGAAAGGGACTGTGTCTCTGTGGGAAGCCCATGCTGGAACAAGTTCCTGACAGGATCTGGGAGTCCGTGAGGACAGAGGAGCCCACACCAGAGCAGGTTTGCTGTCAGGACTCATGATCCCATAAGGGATCCAGGCTGGAGCAGTCAGTAGCTGAAGGACCGTTCTCCCCATGGATGACCCATGTTGGGGCAGAGTGTGAGGAGCTGTCCCCATGGGAGGCCCCATGATGGTGCAGTTCATAATGAACTGTAGCCCACTGGATGGACCCACACTGAAGAAGTTCATGAAGGACTGTCTCCTGTGGAGAGGGACCCCACACTGTAGCAGTGGGAAGTGTGAGGAGGCCTCCCCCTGAGAAGAAGCAGCAGCAAAGTCCATCTGTAATGAACTGACCACAACCTCCATCCCCCATCCCCTGTGCTGCTGTAGGGGAGGGAAGGAGATTCCTGGGAAGAGGAATGGGTGGGGGAGATGTTTTAAGATTCAGTTTTATTTATCATTTCCCTGCTCTGTTCCAGTTGTTCATTAATAAATAGTTTCTCCCCAAGTTGAATCTGTTTTCCCCGTGATGCTAGTTGCTGAATGATCTCCTTGTCCTTATCTCGACTCACAAACGTCTTGTTATATTTCTCTGTCTCCTGTCCAGTTTAGGAGGGGGAGTGATAGAACGACTTGGTTGGCATCTGGAACCCAGCCAGGACTAAACCACCATATGAGCCAGAGATTGCATGGAGCCTGACATGTTTGATAACCTTTCATGATGCTGCCATTAATTTTTTAACTAATGTTGTTTCAACATCAATAACAATTTCTGCAAGGTTTTCTGCAATTTAACTGTACACAGGGTGAGAGATACTATACAGTTCTGTTAAACCTTCCTTCAGTCTGGTTCTGTGACTGCTGAATAATGGGGACCTGCTCGTGTTGCCAGCAACATTCCTGACTTTGCTGACACCTGCCATATAGTAGTTTCTATATAAATGGTAATTTTCAATATTTTTTTTAATATGGATCCAAGCGTTGTGAGTAATACAACATAGCAAAGGTTTGAATTAAGGGGTGTTGGCAATTCTAGTATTTGTTGCAATTTTTGGACAAGGTACAAGCCATTGAGCCCTGAGCACCATTGCCATTCTCTTGACACAGATCAAGAGACACTTTCTTAAAATGAGAGTGGTATTGGATAGATACTGGCTCTGCTGACCCTTGTGTTTTCAATAGTGTGAAGTAATGCCCTTCAAGAGCAGTTGTGGTTCCCTTACAATCTAGTTATCTGAAACCTGTCCCACTTTTATAGTCTGAGAGCTGCCATAACCTCCTTCTCACAAATACAGGTTAGAAAAGATGAAATCTATAACATCTCTAGACAATTCTGCCATTTCTTTTGGCAAGTGAGATATTAAAAAATCTTTATCCCCTCCATGGATATTCTGCTTTTCTGGTAGAAATAGTCCAACCAAAACCAACCACATCTTGCTTTCCTCAAGCTAGCTGCATAGAACAGACAGATCAGAAGTAGACACACAGTTTGGTCCACATTGTGTGAAAACAGTTTAAGAGAGTACGGAATCAGGACTATGTTAAGAAAGCTGTTTTCAGTTTCTTTGAACACTACCCACTTTCAGACCCTATTTATTTTCTTGCTTTTTACAATGTGGTAGGAAGTAAAAAAACAGTAGCTGGAGAGATAGTTCTGTAGAGCAACCTACACATATGAGCAGTTTTATTTTCAAAGTAAGGGCTAACTGTACATCCACCAACTGCATAGGAGAACAGTTGCTGGCATTTTCTGCTGAAGTTGTAATGAAAATGGGCTTTAATATATAAATCCAAGTCAAGTAAACAGTGTGTCTAATGTTAGGCTGAATGCTATTTTAATTTTTATTAGATTGGTGAAGGCATTAAGAATTTTTGAATTTTAATTTTGGCCTCATTATGCCAAATGCCCCAAGATTCTCAGAGATGAACAGAAGATAAGCAATCAGACCTGACTGTTGACCGACCTAATCCATTTTTTAGGAGCTATTACTCCATTCTCCTAGCACTGACATCTCTCCTAGCTTGAATATCTTTGACTTGATCAAGTTGAAGATTTCCAGTGATGATACATCCACATAAAACTGTTTAGCTTGGAAAGAACCTTTAAAGATTATCTAGTCCAACTCCCTTGCAATGAGCAGGGACATTTTCAACTAGATCAGGTTCCTCAGAACTACCTCCTTGACCTTCTGGCCATACTTCTTTAATAAAGCCTAGGACATGTTGGCTTTTTCAGCTTCAGGTGATGTTACGAGCTCTTACCTAACTTCTTTTCCACCCATATCACCCACATCTGTAGCATTGCTCTTAATCTTTTCATCCTCCAGTCTTCCTTAATACTGAGTATTGCCCCAATCCAGGTGCAAAACCATATATTTGAAGTTTACATGGGCCTTGTTCTTAAGCTTGCCCAGATCCCTCTGGATGGCATCCCATACCTCAGACCTGTCAACTGTATTACTCAGCTTGATTTTGTTTGCAAACTTGTTGAGGATGCACTCAATCTCACTTTCAATGTTATTACTAAATATATTGAACAGCACTCATTCCAATGGTGGTCAATGACAGAACCAGAGGCAATAGGCACAAAGTGGAACACATCAGGTTCTCTATGAACATCAGAAACCACTTTTTTACTGTGAAGCTGACTGAGCACTGGAATAGGTTGCCTAGGGGGGTTGTGGAAGTTAATAGGTTGCCTAGGGGGGTTGTGGAAGCTAATAAAAAACCATGAAGAATCTTTGAGGATTTTCTGTTATTAATGATTTTTCAATAACATATTTTAGCAGAGATGGAAGACAATATTCTTTTAAACTTTCAGCATCTCTCAGGCAATAAAGTCCATAACCTTTAAAGAAATTGACTCCTGAATCTATGACTTTCCATTGTGTTTTGTAGCACATCACTATCTTCTGGTGACATACTGGATAACAAAATCATCTTTTTTTTTTTTTATTGTAAGCTTTAATTTTGCCTTTATTGTTCACTAATTATAAAAGGATAGAAAGTATAACAGTCAACAGCAAAAATATGTTCTTTAAAAGCAACATGATCAATTCCAGCCTATAAAAAATATTACTTACCAATCAGTAGTAATCTCTGAGACAGAGTTAGTATGAAAAACTATTAATTTAGGAAAAAGTAATTATTTGTTAAGAATTTGTATAATGCCACCAAAGTACTAGCATTACTGTTACCTCTGGCAACTTTAAAATATTGAGTGCTTCATAAAACTTGCTTATTGCAATAACTTACACATCTGCATTAAAAGAAAAATATCCAGTCTATCTATATGTGTACTTAACAATTCAATTTGCAGCACTGAACAGGCATAATAGCTGAGCACCTGATAACAAACAGGAGAACAAGAACAGGCATGTCTTCACACAGATAAGAACATCATCATGGAAATAACTTGAGATAAGTTCGTGCAGTGCAAAAGAGAAACAAGTTCAGGCAACTCCATCTCTGCTGCCATTCTCTGATGACTTTAAGTGGTGTTTCTTTGCCTCACAGTCTTGCAGGTTACATTTCATGTATTGAATAATTTCTTTCCATTAATAATGCAAAACTTCCATATTTGGCATGGTACATAAGGTGACTGTTAACTGTATTTTCATTCATTCAAAGTAGCTTAAGAGTCTTTAAATTTTGCAAAGTTAATTTGGGTCTATTGACTAACCTCACATATATCCTCTATCAAGAATAATTAATTTTATAAGAGAAAATGTGGTTCTTAAGTGGCTATTATGTGTAAATTGACTTCCTGCATATGTCACCATCTGCATAATTGACCAACTTAGTCTGCCTGTGAAAACCAGAGATTTTTTTTCCCCTGCCAGTAACCTTTAATCTCTTCAGTTGAAGAAGAGAAATGGGAGCTTCAAAGAAGTAATTAATTGTTTGTTTTACACACCTCTACTTTAGGATGGGATGAATCACACCTTATAAAGGTCCATTTGCCTGCCCTTATGGTAAGGGAAGGCTAGACAACAGCTGAGATATGTTATTAATATGTGTCTATGGTTTCCCTGGTGAATATGGCTTGAGGTTTTTTTACTACTTTTTAAAAAAATGTTTTTGTAAAAACAAAATAACTCTTTACTATCAGTATAGTTACTAGCTCTTGCTTAACAACCAAAGCATTCGTTACCAGTGTATTATACACTTTTTTGATAACTATGAAAATGCTTTGTATTTTTGAAACAAAATTATTTGTTCTTGATGTCACAAATAGTTTTAGAAATGCAATATTTGATTAATCCCCACAACATTGCTGTGGAATAGTTGAGTAGCATTATGATTAAATGATGACAGTGAATTGCTGCCATGTGCAATTAAACTGTACTATGCTAGGATACCTCATGCTCCCAGGTGACTGAATGTTTAGAGGAATCTGGGTCATATGCGATTACATGATCAAGTTCTGATCTTCCTGGGAGAGACACTCATCACTGCTTTTGGGTGCACAGAAGTGGAAGTGTGATTGTTGCATTCTTAGCTCATGCACTAGACTTTATTTGTGCTGGGCAAGAAGTCCTTGTCCTTTGTAGAGCTTTGGAAATGCAATTTTGAGGAAAATTCTGCTGTTAAAAATAGTATCTGTTCCTCAAATCCAGCCTGTCATATTTGCATAAAATAATACCTCATTAACTAGCCATAGTAAATTTCCCTAGGTTTTAAACTAGCTCAACAATGTGACCTGAATAGTCACTGGAATTGTTCACACTGGAACAGTTCTTATTGCATACACTCTGACACGTACACCTGATTGGGCTTGGGGGCGAATGGAGTTTCATGACATTTATTTTTTTATAGGAGAAGACTGGATTCTAAATAATCTGGTCACATCTTATTACATCTGAACCATAATAAGCAATCATGGTAATTTCTGTTCAACAGCTAAAAACCACCTTCTTTATCGTAGGCTTTACTGTGAGGAATAAATCATCTCACAGATGATTCCCACACAGCATTAGTAACTTTTTCTTGATTTGGTTGAATGCACGTAGCAAGAGAAAATAGAGGCATCTAAGCAAATGTATGAAAGTAATTACCTCGAACATCCGTAAACTTAGATATGTTATTATTGATTCCCACTGGCAGCCAATGTTTTCATAGATGTCAGTAGGTATATGTTTTTGGATATGAGTCTGTCAGGAAAAAAATATGTTTAATGTCTCCAATTTTGGTAAATCTTTCATTGTTGTTAGACAAAATTTCCTAGTGTGGGTGATGGGTATGCTGATCAATTTCACTCCTTTCTTTAGGCTCCATGAGACTTGGTATAGCTGCCATCAAACATGTAACATTTGCAAATAAGAGGGAATTTGTAATATATCAGAGTCCAGGAAGCCTCCTTAAGCAGTGCTAAAAATTAATTCACAGACCATAATCCAAAATGGTCAAACACTCAGTTTTGGAGTTCCACAGACAATTTCTGAAGGAATTTTGCAACACTGACAACTTTGCTTGATTTTGACTTTTAGGTTTCTAATATTCTGTGACAAATTAGAGGATCTTAGAGGAGATAGAAAGGAATATATTAATTTCAGAGAAGATTTATCTTAATCTGAAACTTGTTAGCCATATCTTGCGTGTTTATAATGCATTTAAATTAAATTTCTAAAGTTTGCAATATTTCTGTTTGTCAAGATTTTCTGTCTGTATACATAAAGCTTGGTTAAATGTCCATTTAACCCAATGAATAGTTTTCTTTTGATTTGAATAGACTTTGGCTGTGTGAGCGCATACATCTGTCACCACTGCAAAGAGAAAGTCCTCTCTGTTTCCCTTGGTCTTTCTCTTCTGTGTCTTGAACTGAGGTTTCAAAGCATTGAAAGTGAAACCTTGTTCTTAGCTTGCCTGGAAGGAAATACAATTAAATTCCCCTCTAGACACCGCTGTAATACAAACTATTAGTAGTAATCTATATTATAGCAGTAATAACCTTGAATGACAATAAAACTATAAATAATCATGAGTAACCATAAAAGTCTACAATTATGATCACATCTGAAAGGGAAGTAAAATCCAGAGACAGTAATCTATTATAATATCTAAATCTGCTCATTGGTAGTCCTGTTTGTGCTGTATAGAGGTTTTGTCTAAATGAAATGGCAGAGAGTCTGAAAGACTCAGGGCCATATTGTTCCCTTCTCTTTCCTATACTACTGCTTTGCCGCTGTAATTTCTTTCCTTTCCATTCTATTTTGATTTTCATTTGCCTTAATCATGCTGCTGCTCTTGATATCTCTCAATTTCTGATTCAGTGGAAAAAAGTTCCTGACAAAAGGACCTCCAACTAAGGATGCTATAAAATATCTCATCAAGAAAAAAATGGATAACTTCAACACACGTGTTTCAGGGAGAAGCCTCAAGATCAAGCACATACATATGCTTTTCTGTAACTGAACATGTATAATAAACCTAATCAAAAAGATTGCATGCTTGATGGATAATTGGGATGTTATTCTGTAAAATAATCCCTTTTGATTTGCCTTCAAAAACATAATTAAATGTATGTGCCTTTATTAGTGTTTTACTTGATCTTTTATAGTAAGATTTTTTTTTTTACTAGTAAGTAAAAATGTTTTAAAAAGAAATATCAGAAATATTAAAGAAGGCCACTGAGCTATGGATTCTCTGTGAATTCATAGATAATATGAATGATCCTTCTCTATACATCACTGTTTCTGGTCACAAAGTACAATCTCAGTGATCTCATCTAAATTTCATTTGCTTTAAATTCTGCTTGTGTGACTAATAAAATTCTTCTGCTCTGCTTCATCAGTTTTAGCTACATTTCTGTGATTTGTGGAACAAATGTTGTCTTGAGAAATTCTTTCAGTTTTGTTTTTACTTTATTTTCTCTTGAATTTTCTTCTGAAAAATTTAAAACTCGTCAGTGGCTGTACTCTGTCAAGTGTTCCCCCTCCCTTCCCTTCCCTTCCCTTCCCTTCCCTTCCCTTCCCTTCCCTTCCCTTCCCTTCCCTTCCCTTCCCTTCCCTTCCCTTCCCTTCCCTTCCCTTCCCTTCCCTTCCCTTCCCTTCCCTTCCCAAATTTTTGTCCCGAGGTCATCAGATTTAATAACTGTACTAAACTGTATGAATCAACTCTTTCCTCCCCCTTTCTTGCTGCTGTTTTAATGACTTCCAGAACCTTGGTGGCTCAGGGCTGAATTCATTCATCAGAGCTGACTGCTTTGGGCTGTTTCAGCAACACAATACAACTGCCAGCCCCTTTGAGCTGATTTGGAATGGAGTCTGCCTCTCCATGAAGGAAATCTCTGCTTCACAGACATTCCCTTTTCATATACCCAAGCTGGGGTATATGGCTAAATCCTATCTGCCAGGCTGGAGTCTCTAGATTGAACATCATTAGCTAAATCAAAGATAAGGCCTTTATGTGGAAAGTAGTTTATAGCAAATTTTGTCTCTGGCCTTCGACTATGATGTTTATGACATTTAAAAAGAGTCTCCCTCCCTATTCTCCAAAACAGCTTTCACATTGTCCAAATGAGAGTTTATGGTCTGGATAGGCTGGAGAAGGAACACTCTTGAACTATTTTCCCTGTGTCATTTTTCTGTACTTGACACATCATATTCAGCTCAGCTGTTTCTTGCCATAATGTTACTTACCTGTGTGCGTCTCACACCACCTTACATGTACAAATGTGCTTCCACTTCTTTGCCTCCACTTACTTCCTCACGGAATCATGGATCTTTCATAGGTTTTACATTATATGTGCTAGTCCTATGCAGATGTCTTAGGTACCCTTAAGAATATCAAATTTCAGTAGACACACTTACCTAAAAACAATAAGCTAAGCCTAAAATATCCATGTTAAAAAAATTCAAATACTTTATAGTTAAATGAGTAAAATTTCATCTATAGAAAGTCGAATCTCAAAAGAAATCTCATCTAAGCCTATCTATTATCTTTACGCTGTCCAAAGATATTCATTGAAATGAAAGGATTACTTCTGTTGAAGCAATTCCACTCCAGATATTTTCAGTCTTTTTTTTTTTGGTTGTGAGGTGTCAGCCCCACCTAGCGAATGATTAATGAATTCTTAAAATATAGCACAGCAGAAGAGAAAAGCAAGTACTTTTTTTTTCTTTTTCTTCAGTCCTGTATCTAGTCCTGTACCTAGTTGTGCCATAATCAGTGCACTGAAATATAACTGGGAGAAGAAGTAATATGAACTGGCTGGCTAGATAAGGGGAGAGCAGGGAGTGTCGTCTACCTTGACTTCAGCAAGACTTTTGACACTGTCTCCCATAACATCCTCATCAGAAAGCTCAGGTAGTGTGGCTTTTGACATGGCACCCTGTAATCCAAGTCTAGTCTGTGAGGCAAAACCAAGCGGTTATTAAATAACTCCAATGAAGTGCAGATTCCCAAGGCACACAGGCAGAAGGAGCTGCTCTGCCCATCCTCAGCTCTCTCCCCAGCTTGCCTATTACTTGTATTTTTCCCAGATAGCCCCTCAAAACTGTGGAAGAGACCTCAGCAAGCCAATTGAATCTAGGAGAATGTGTTCAATGCCACTCAACTTGCCTGAAGAACAAACATTCTCAACTTTGTGTGTGTTTAGTGATTTAGTGAATGGCTGGCTAGATCAGAGGAGAGCAGTGAAAGTTGCAGCAAGGCTTTTGACACTGTCTCCCACAACATCCTCATAAAAAAGCTCAGGCAGTGCAGCTTGGATGAGTGGACAGTGAGGTGGATCGAGAGCTGGCTGAATGACAAAGCCCAGAGGGTGGTGATCAATGGCACAGAATTGAGTTGGAGGCCTGTGGCCAGTGGAGTTCCACAGCGATCGATTCTGGGGCCAGTCTTGTTCAACATCTTCATCAACGACCTGGATGAGGGGACAGAGTGTACCCTCAGCAGGTTGGCTGGTGACACCAAACTGGGAGGACTGGCTGATTCCAAAGAAGGCTGTGCTGCCATTCAGCGGTGTCTCGACCGTCTTGAGAGTTGGGCAGAGAGGAACTCGTGAGGTTCAACAAGGACAAGTGCAGAGTCCTGCATCTGGGAAGGAACAATACTACGCACCAGTACAGGCAGAGGACTGATCTGCTGAAGAGCATCTCTGCAGAGAGACCTGGGAGTCCTGATTGATAATAAACTGAACATGAGCCAGCAATGTGCCCTCGTGGTCAAGAAGGCCAATGGCATCCTGGGATGCATCAAGAAGAGTGTGGCCAGCAGGTGGAGGGAGGTTCTCCTCCTTCTCTACCCTCCCCTGATGAGGCCTCATCTTGAGTCCTGTGTCCAGTTCTGGGCTCCTCAGCTCAAGAGGGACAGGGAAGTTCTGGAGAGAATCCAGCACAGGGCCACCAAGATGATCAGGGGACTGGAACATCTTTCATACGAGGAAAGGCTGCGGGAACTGGGGCTGTTTAGTCTGGAGAAGAGGAGATTGAGTGGGGATCTCATTAATATTTACAAATATCTAAAAGATGGTGTCAGGAGGTTGGGGCATCCCTTTTTTCTGTTGTATTCAGTGACAGCATAAGGGATAATGGGAGTATGCTGGAACACAAAAAGCACCATTGAAAGATAAGGAAAAAGTGTTTAAGTGTTTAAGCTCAAGAGCTTAAAGAAGCAGAATACATTTTTCACTGTGGGAGTGAGGGAGCCCTGGCACAGGGGAGGGTGTGGAGTCTCCTTCCCTGGAGATTTTAAATACTCATCTGGATGCGTTCCTGTGTGACCTGATATAGGTGGACCTGCTTTAGCAGGGGAATTGGACTAGATGATCTTTAAAGGTCCTTTCCAACGCCTACCATTCTATAATTCTATGAGGAATTTTAAATATATTGGTCCAGATTCTTGCTTGGAGCAAGTAGGAATGAGATTAAGCTTCTTTGGCTTAATGCATTGCTTTTTGGGTATCTGGGAACATTGCTTGAAGAAAAAAAGTCTTGCTGATAGTCAATAATTGTTTGTGCTTTTCCACTCAGTTTATATGCCTTTTGGAAACATTAAAACAGCATGAACTTGAAGTGAATTGAGCTTAAATTTAAATTGAACAATTGATTCTTTTTTTTAAAATTTGGTTTAAACTTGTATGACAACAGAATAGCTTAGAGCATATTCTAAACATTAAACTCCTGATATCCTATGAGGTGACTTTCAAGGTACCTAGCTTTACAGAATTAGGTACTGGAGATATTATTAATGGAATTGACAGTTTAAAGTTAGCATAATGAATATTTGTTTCACAGAGAATACTTATTTCATAAAGAATGATGTTACTCATATCAATCACTTATATTTTATGAATCGTTACTTCAAGTTCAGCAATTATCTTTAAACCCTCATGTTATTTTTTCTGTAAAGTCCTGGCTTCAGAACTCCTGTGATACTAGATAACAATATAATTTCTTTGTTGTAACACAATGTAAAATAAAAGCCTTATTTATTTTCTAAGAAAGTGTTAGTCTTTTGTTTATAACCAAAACCCAAATGAGACAACTAAAACAAACTGGTTAGTATTCAAAGACATACTTCTTAGAAGATCTCATGGGATTTGAATGCCTTATGTTAGTAGTTTAGCACATGTCTGGCCTTACTGGAGACAGGGCTGGGGGGTGAGATTTGGGAAGGTAAGTGTCAAGCTTCTTCATCTTTGTCCCTTTCACCAAACGAGGTGGCAGTCAATGTATTACTTCAAAGAGGATGGGAAGATGGCTTGCCTTGGGCTTTCTGTTTTGAAAATTTTCAAATATTCTTTAAGACTTTGCAAAATATCATGTGTAGAGCTGCAATGGTAACCTTTTGTCTAGTTTTCTTGGCACTTCTCAGCAGTCTGATGGGGCTTGCTGTGGTGTTTGCATGCTGTCTTATGGTGGAGGAATTGATGTGATGTTGTCTTGCTTTATGGCAGTACCAGGTGGTGGAGGCGTTGGTGGGTTGTGTAGCAGGGCACTCTGCCTAGTGGAAAAATACAAGTTGAAGGTCATGCTGTTCTTTAATGGTGAAGGCCTTTACAGATCAGCCTGACTCGACTACATCCAAGAATAACTGGGAAGGATGAGAACATTCCTGAGCTAGTGAGCTGCAAAGCAGACATCTCCGAGATAACATTGTTACTAGAAACTAGACGCTCCTGCTAGGTCTAGGGAGACATAAATTCCACAACCGATGACTGGCAGTCAATCACTTTAGTCTATGAAAGTCCAGTCCTATTTCTGTGAAGCAGAGGATTTCTGCATGCTCTTCTTTGGAGAGTGTCTGAAAATCTTCCCTCTTGAGCAGGGATGCCCTTCAAGATTACCCTCCAGAGCTGTGAGGAAGAGAATCACTATCGTTGATATGAGTTAGTAACAAGTAGTGGGAAGAGAGAGAGAGGCAACCATGCTGACCCCAAGGTCAGTGGGGGAAGAGAGTAGGAGATGTGCTGGAGCACAGACTCCCCTGAATTCTACAGAGAAGACTGGTGAAGCAGAGATTTGTTTGCACTTCATTAAAGACCCCATGCCAAGGACATTGACTATAGCCAGAGAAGGCCATGTCCCATGAGAGGGATCTCATATTCACAGAAGCTGTAACTGTGGGGAAGAACCCACACCAAAGAAGCGCATTAAAATTATGCACAGAAGAGGCTGTGTCCCATGTGAGGGACCCTGTATTGACAGAGGCCACAGCTACTGGGAAGAACCCACACCAGAGAAGTTTGTTAAGGACTGTGTCCTGGGGTAGGGACCCTGTATCAGAGCAGAAGAGTGCAAGGAGTCATCTTCCTCTGAGAAGAGAGAAGCGGCAGAGCCCATCTGTGAGAGACTGACCATATTCCCCATTCCCTGCCCTCCTGAGCTGTTGAGGGGGGAGGAGGTAGAGATATCGGGAGCAGTGAGCTGGGCCTGGGAAGAAAGGAGGGATGGGGGAGGGAAATCCTAAAGTACTGGTTGTAATTTTATCATCAGCCTACTCCCTTTATGCTTTTGTTCTGTTCTATTTCTTGTAGGTTGTAGAATAAACTTTCCTACTTTCCTCTCTGACTTGAGTAGTGGAGTCTGTTTTGGCTGGAACTGTAATTGGTAGTAAGCCCTCCTTACTCTTGTCTCAATCCACAACATCCTTGGTTTTCTTTTTCTTCCCATTTCACTGGGGTCTCTGCTATCCTAACGAGAGTGGGGGTGAATGGGGTGCATTGAGTGAGAGACTGTTGTGATGCTTCATTGCTGTCTGTCCTAAACCATGACACTTGGTAACTGTAACAGTTAAAATCCAGGATCAGAACACTGCAAGACTGAAATAGTTAATCAGAGAGGACAGAGATTATTTAGCAAATCGCATTTAATTATTCCGTGCAAAATTGCATGTCACTCATTTTTCTATTCCATTGTCTATGAATAAAATCTGATGAAATGTTAACAGGTGCTGATTGCCCCCGTTTTGATGTGACAGTGCCACCTGCTGTTACTTTGTGAGGTTTGTACGGAACTTTCTGAGTCATTAAGAGGCTCACTCCCGCTGTCAAAAGACAGACTCAGAGGAAAGCTTAGGAGTGGTGGCGCTGAGCTGGTAGCCTCTGGTTGGTATTTCTGGCTATGTTAACATTATTCTTTCTTATATTTAGTTAATTTGGGAGAACAGAGTTACTTCATTGGGAGTGACTGAAATACACGCATTCATCTGAGAGGTGACTGCTGAACATTTGTATCTTTTCATGGCCTGTCAAAGGTGGAGTCCCCTGGCAGAATGTATGGAAGCTATACTGTTTCCTCGACTGGTGCATGCGCTCTCTGAGTGCCCATAGTATTTGACATGTGTGCAAAGCCTGCAGAAGTGTGTCCGTGGCTCATGGTAGAGCTAAGGATCCTTTGTACCTTGGCTTGCCTAGTAGAGTACCATTAGACAGTTCTGGGCACACCAAGAGCAGATTTATTGGTACTCAGGGTGCCTTTATAGGTTAAACCTCAGGCATCTGTAGGCCTTAAGCATTTCTATGGATTGGAATTTCTTTGAACGGGAACTTTAGGTATCCAGACTTTGGATTAAAGCACCTACAGGAGTAGTTGAGCATCTCACTCTCCATCCTTCGTTGTCCTTTTCAACCTTCTTTAATTCTGCTCTACCCATTATAAAATGAACAGTGGGGAGGGATGAAAACAGCTTAAATACTTTCACATGGTGGATGCACCTTGGATTTATAATGATCTGTTCTATTTTATGCTCTATTTCTATTTTTATACTTTTAAATATTTTATGTGGATTTTGCCCTCTGCTGAGCTCAGGTTTTCATAAGTGCTGCTAAAATACCCCTATCTTTTTCTTGAGTAGTAATAGGTAATTCAGAATCCTACAATTAAGATGTAAAGACGAGATTGTTTTTCTCTATGTGCATTAATTTATCTACACTGATTTTCATGTGTTATTGCTTACTATCATGAGGTCCTTCTGCTATTTCCCCAACCCCACTTACTGGACCATTACTGTTAGAACCCTGAATAACTTAGTGGCATTAGAAAACCATGCCACCTATTTTTTCCATTTTCCAGATTATTCTTGAGTACATTAAATAGTATAAACCTTCATGCAGATATCTGGGGGATTCTGTTGTTCTTCTTTAAAAAGTTACTTTTTTGTATTTCTTTCAATTTATAGCTTTAAAACAGATCTTTATTAATTTAAGGAGTTTCCCTTTTACTTCACAACAATTTATCATCTGTAACTGATTTTGGTGAACACTACTGAATACTTTCTGAGAATCCCAGCTGTTTGGGTGTAGGCCCATTTAGGAACAAAGGACCAAAATCAGACTTAAGTACCAAGGGCTTTTGGAATGTCCTAAGGACAGTGAGGGCTCACTTGCCACTTTTGGTCTCAGGCAAAGCAGACAGGACTACTCCACTTAAGGAAGAAACACAACTTAAACAAAACCCAAAAAGCATATAAAACAGAAATGTCCAACTGAAATCTTGAGTAGGGCAAGTGAAGAAAAGTGCAACCAGTCCCTTTAAGATCCTTTTCCCCGCACCTCTCCCTTGTTCCTGGACTCAGGCCTGGTGTCTTTACCTTCTTTCCCCTTGAGTAGTGCAGGAGGACAGGGAAGGGACGATGCAGTCAGTCCTGTTCTGATGTCTCACAATCACAGAATCTGAAGTGTTGGAAGGGACCTCAAAAGATCATCCAGTCCAACTCCCCTGCCATAGCAAGACCACCTAGTTTCCTGACACTTGTCTTGCCTCTGAGGAAGAGGACTTCTCAGCAGTCCTCCCTGCTCCACGGCGGGGTCTCTTGCACACCAGGCAGCCCTACTTGTCTGCTCTGATTCATCCCAAGGGCTGCAGCTCCTCTCTGCTTCCTCTGAGTTGGAGTCCAAAGCACTAACATCCTCTGACACAGGGTGTCGACCTCACCACTTCAGGCACAGGGTCCACTACACTCACCTCCTCTAGCACGGTGTTCTCCCAGAGCTGCTGGCAACTGTGAGTCCTGTCATTGCCCTCCATTGGCTGGAAAGGGAAAGCCTGCACTCTCACCGTGGCCTGCAGAGGGGTCTCTGGTCTGGTGCTTTTTTCTTCTGACTGCAGGGTCTGTGTGGTTGCCTCCATCTTGCCCTCCCGTTCTACCTCCTCCTACACACTACATTTACACTGTGGCAGAGGCACCAGATTGGCCTGTCTGAGCCAGAGGTTGGTCCTAAACTCAGAGCCAGGAGAATTTTCAGGAATTGTTTACAGGGTCAGCACTGCAGCCCACTCTCCCTGTTACCAAGCACAGGTGGCTACATACAAATCCATTACACTAGCAGATTATACCAAGTAGATTTTCCTGCAATTAGTTGCAAGGTATGGCTTCTCTTTACAAAGCTACATTGATTCTTTCTCATGATATTTTTATCCATATATCAGCTTAACTGTTTATCAAGTATTAGTTCTACTGTTTATTATACTTTCTAAGAATTTGCCTGTTACATTTTCAGATTTATTTCTCTGGAGTTCCCAGAACCCCTTTTAAAAGTTCTCATCATATTTACTACTTTCTATGCTTTAAACTCATGGTTACACATGACAGTGAATTGATTTTCTTTAGAACTCATAGGGAATGGTATTTCTTCTCATTGCCTGTCTTCTCAGCCCAGATCTTTCATTTATAGTATCTAAAAATGTAGTCTCATTATTGTCTGTGAAGTGATGTCTCATAACTATATATTTTAGCAATTCCACGTATTCTGTCTCCTAGTTTTGCAACTTTTTAGTCCTATCTCAGCATGCCACAGCATGACATTTGATGCTGCTGTGGTCAGGCAGTGATACTGTAGTGATATTATTATCTGTAATAGAAACTCTGTGCTATGAGCTGGTATGGCAAATTCAATTGTTTGCTTGGACTCTAAGTAATCTTTTGTAAACTATTGCTCTGTTACTAGTACAACAGTGTCTGTCTATCCCATATCATTTATATTCTGGAATGCCAACATCTCTGCAAAAATAATATGTACCAATAATGATAATTTTTGAATCAGCGGGTTTTAGTGAAGAGCATTTCTGAAATGCAATTAAGAGCTTATTTGCATTTTCAGACACCTATCTAAATGAATTTCAAATTATGAAGACAACCCATTATCTTTCCCTGCCAAGTAAAATTTTGGTAGTCATAACCAAGTTTAATGTTATTAAAACAATAATTGTGGACAGTAGCATATTTTCTTAATGCACAACCAGTCAAATACCTCTTTTGTTACTTAAGGGATTAATGATATCGATTGAAAAAACCTCAGAGAGCCTCATGTGTTCAGTTTCCCTGAGACTTTTTTTTCCTTAACTGTGGACATCTCCAAGCACAAATTAGCTGATTTCCCTTCTTTGCACTGCCTGTACTTTCAAACTAAGATGAGTGTTGTCATCCCTTCTTACATCTATATTCCTCTATTCTTAAGACTCTGTTGACAATTTTTTTTGTTACCAGTTATATATCTCTAGGTAAAATAATCAGAACTCCTCATTCTTATTAGCATGCTTATGTCACTGATGACATTAAAAAGTCTCAGAGTAATGGAGTTTAAGCACACTTATCATATAACCTTAATCCTCACAGGTTTTGTACCACTAAAGATTCATTAGCAATATTTTCATTCTTGGCAGCTACAGAGAGCTTTGAGAAAAATTCTTACACGATAGTACGTAGAGTATCCCAGATTACATTTTAAAGTAACTTCACTTATACACATTCTGTTTACACCATTTAGAAATAGTTTCTATAAAATCACACTCATGGTTTCCTTCTAGGTATCCATAACATTAGATGTTAAGGACACTTTTGAAAACGGAAATTAGTTATCTAGTCATTTATTCCCTTCGCTCATTTCTACTCATGCCTTGTCTCCAGTTTAGCAGGTTGACCCTTAAATGAATCATTTCCCAAAGTTATGTGTCTAGACAAGCTCTAGCTAATTAGGGGGGAGTGAGACAACATTTTTGTTTTTCTTTAATCATGTAGGTTGTTGTATATGTTTGCCAGACTTGCTCTGGAGGGAGACTGGATGATGAATAAATCACTGTTTGTTTGGCACATTAAGATGTGTCAATTATTCTGGTACTGACCAAAGAAGACAAAAATTAACCAAACAACTGTTCTCCTAAATCTAGCAATTAATTTATAGATTAGTGTACTTCAGCCTTCCATAGAAGGGAAATATTTTATGATTTTGTACATTAAGAAGAGGAGGAAATGCGATAATAAAGTAAGGTGAATAGGTCTTGTTTGGCACACAAGATGGTTTGGAAGCAAAGAATAAATGTATAATTGTGTAGAAGTTACTCTGTATGAAAAGTAGGATCCAAGGTTAGAAGTTCCTCTTATCTTGAGTAAATTTTGGATCATAGCTGATTACTTCCCACAAGCCTGAAACATTCTTCATCATCCCACAGCTCCCTCTGCAGAGGTGGAAGGAGAATTTGGCGTATCAATTAAAAAAAAAAAAAAAAAAAAAAGAGACAATTAAGCAGACTGTATATATTTAGAACACAGGCAACTATTGTCATTTGAATGAGTCTGTTCCACAAACTGACTACAGCCTGTTCAGGAATTGGTGCACAGATACAACAGCTGAAGCATTTATTACTGGCTTAAATGTGTGAACAAGCACTAACTTGAGATTTCAAGTGAAGTGAACACTCACAGGACATAAATTGCCATTTTGTGACCTGTGGTAGATCAAATAAAGAAGAGGAAATGGAGATGCCAGACAAATGCAGTGTAAGAGAGACAGCACAGAGTAGAAAGAAAATTCTGTAGAACAGTGGGTGGCACTGTGCACATGTGCTAAAAAAATTCAGCCTGCTGCCTAATATGTGCAGCGTTGGAAAAGGAAAATGAAGGTAACACTATATATAGCTCAACATTTTATCCATAAAGAACAGGACTTACACACACTTAATACTGGGTCTTCATTCTAGGCAAATAATGATGACAATGATGATGGATATACTTTACAGCTCCATTGAACCTGCTTTTGAGGGATATCAAAGCCCCCTGCAAACACAAGTGGAATCAGAGTAACATATTTCAGTAAGATAGGTTAACACGATTCCTTTCCTGAAAGGAGGAAATACAAAATTGTTTTTATTCCAGACCCTTGAGGACTAGGGAACTGCCCTGGCAGCATCATCAGCCACTGTAACTCATTTTAGTGCTGACCAGGACACTGGACCATTCAGCTGTGGAGGGACTGGCCAGCTGCCAGAGGGCAGGTGAGAGGGGGAAAACTGTGCTATAGGACACAGGAACAAGCCTCGTCACCTTGCTTTCTCTCTGCTATCCCCTGGTGCTCTCTGCATTGCCACAGGAAGCATTGTGATTGCCTCTCTCTTTTTTAAAGAGGAGCCTTATGATTGAATACCAAAGTGACAAACCATCCTCTAATTTCCAGCATGGGCCAAGGTACAATATTATGAATAGCCGTTTCAGTAAATAATCTTCCTGCAGAACAGAATCTGTATTCTACTATGGAGTATACTATGCAGAGATGTATAGAGAGAAATAATCTTTGGGAGATCTTTAAATAGTAGAAGGAAAAGCTGTATTTGCATAGATCTTTTCTTGATTCATATATATGTATTATTTCTTATGTAGACTTAACAGAAGTTGCAGTTCTCATATAAATACATTGAAAATTCTGGTGATATTCCTTTGTATGGGCACAGTGCAGCTGAACTTTTTCACAACTCATGAGAAATCCAGAATTAAAGTACATTTCTTTATAAGAAATATTCTTTATTCTTGCTTTGCTAAAAATACATATGCATTACAAAAAGATGAATATTTCTAACTGATCTTAGTTAAATAATGAAAGAATGAGCAACCTAGAAACCACATCTGTCAGTTAAACTGTGCCAGATATTTAATGCATGACATGCACAACACTTTAAAAAAAAAAGACAATTAACAATTCAAATGGGTTTCCAGACTACTACACAATGATCTGATGGAAGTACTCATTCAGATCATGCATCCTTTTCTGCAGCTCTCTTCAGCAAAACTACATACCATTAAGAATGTGAAACATGGCCAAAGCTAATGTGATAAAAATGAACAAATTAAATCTTTCAGTAATTTAAGGAACTGATTCTTCACAGCCAAGTACTGTTCCAAGAAATTTTCCCATTGGTGTAACCACATTAATGAGGTTGAAATTAGTGATCTAATGGAATAAAACTTAAGCAAATGTTATGTTGCTTTTGTGTATGAGTGGAAATCTTGATATACATCAGTGTAACATATTTACAATAAACATTGGTTTATGCAGCCAGATTTTGGTAGTGGTGGGGCTACAGAAGTGCCTTTTTTAAAGAAAGAGCTGCTAGAAGCTTCCCCAGTAGCTGATAGGGCCAGCACCAGTCGGCTCTGAGAAGGGCTTGCTGCTGACCAAGGCCTGGCCACTTAGAGATGGAGGTAACATCTTTATGATTAACAAATTTGAGAAGGAGAAGAGGTTGCTGCTTGGATGCTAAACTGCAGCAGCGGGAGGAGAGGGTGAGAATGTGAAAACATTTCCACAGACACCAAGGTCAGTGGAGAAGGAGGGAGAGAAGGTGCCCAGGTACTGGAAGAAAGATTCCCCTGTAACCTGTGGTGCAGCCCATGGTGAGGCAGCCCCTGCCTCTGCAATCCATGGAGGTTCATGATGAAACAGACACCCAATCCCAGCCTGTAGAGGACCTCATGCCAGAGCAGGTGAATGCCTGAAGGAGGATGTGACTCTGTGGGAAGCCCACACTCGAGCAAGTTCCTGGTGCCAGACCAGGTTTGCTGGCAGGAAGCTGGGAAGTTTGCTTCCTTGTTTCCAAGTTTGCTAGGAAGGATCCACGTTGAGGCAGTTTGTGGAGGACTATCTCCTGTGGGAGGGATCCTACACTGTAGCAGTGGAAAGTGTGAGAAGTCCATGAGAGGAAGTGGTGGCAAAGTCTGTCTGTAATGAACTGACCATAACCCCTGTCCCCATGCAACACTGTGGGGGAGGAGGAAGAAGAGAGAGGTGGGAGGGAAGTGTTTTAAGATTCATTTTGCATTTTCCATTTCCCTACTGTCTTTTGACTATTCTTTAATAAATTAAGCCTTTTCTCCCCAATTTGGATCTGTTTTGCCCATGACGATAATGGCTAAGTGACCTCCCTGTTCTTATGTTGACTTGTGAGCCCTTTGTTATATTTCTCTCTCACCTCTCAAATTGATGAGGGTTGTTGGATTAAACCAACACAACAATCTGTTTTGATCTGACCTACTCTCCAGTTTCTCACCTTCCTTCTCCTCCTCTGGTGAGTTTGCAGACATGACTTGCCAATGCCCATGTAGTGTGATGGGGATGACTTCCATTTCATTAAGATAATTGGCACATTTGGAAGGATTAGAATGTTGTAATAGATGGTGTCTCTGGAAAAATGAGGTAAACAAAGCTATATACTGTATATACTACAGATTGTATTTTTACCATCTCCTAGAGCAAAAAATCATATTGCTGCTTTTGATACTTTGGATCTATGTATGTTAAACAAAACATGGACATGTACTGTGTTGATGACACACATCATTAAATGTCCAGTATCAATATTGGCTGGGAGATGAAGGGATTGAGAGCAGAGAAGAGCTTGTGGATACTGGTGGATTTAAAGTGCGACATGAGCCAGCAATGTGTTCTTACAACCTACAAGGTCAACTGTACTCTATGCTGCATGAAAGGTAGCATGAGGGGGTCGAGGGAGGGGATTCTGCCCCTCTGCTCTACTCTGGTGAGACCCCACTTACAGTGCTGCATCCAGCTCTGGGGTCCTCAGCACAGGAAAGACATGGACCTGTTGGAATGAGTCCAGAGAAGGCCCATGAAAATCATCTGGGCGATGAAGCACCTCTCCTGTGAGGAAAGGCCGAGAGAGTTGAAGTTGTTCAGCCTGGAGAAGAGTAGGCTTTGGGTACATCTTATTGCAGCCTTTCAGTATTTAATGAGGGCTTACGAGAAAGACAGACTTTTTAGTAGGGCCTGTTGTAGTAGAACAAGGGGAAATGGTTTCAAACTAAAAGAGGGTAGATTCAGACTAGATATAGGAAATAAACATGTCCCTGCACTGGACTAGATGATCTTTAAACCCAAACTGCCCTATGGCTCTTTGAATCTATGTGCTAAAATGCAGTTGTCCAGAAGAATGGCAGATGAAATGGGTTTATACTTGAGAAATCCTTAAGGGGACTCAGATGAATTTAGGTGTTTCTTTCTATCAATTTCTTTCATTGTCTGTAGAGAAAATGTGAATGTCTCCATAAAATGACCCAGACTATTTAAGACACATTTCTGTTACATTCTCGTTCTATTGAGGCTAGAGGAATGTGATACTATATGTCAAATGCCTCCATTCATTTGGGATGCAGTATACTTTCTCCTAAGAACTGAAAAGGTATGATGACATGATTTACTGAGGGTTTTTTTTTTTTTTTTTTTTTTGCACAGTAGTCCACAAACTAATTAAATTATCTAGGTTCAGGTAGCTGGGCTATCCAGATCATCCCTTGTGCCCCTGAAATCTAACTAAACAAATTAGGACTGGACAATTATTAATAGTAACCTCAAGTCAGCTTCCAAATGACCAGTGTTTTTTGAGTGCTCTTCCAATAAGAGCTGCCTAAATGTCTTTATTCTCAACAAATTTCCTAGTCAGAAAATGTTTATATGGAAGGAAAATACCACCAGGTCAAATGGAATTAGCAGTAGTCCTGACAAATCAAAACTTTTGGGTATTTCCATGAATGTAAATGAAGCTTCTGGGCTTTTTACCCCAGACTTGGACTGTGACAAGTGTTCTTATCTTACTGGAGAAGGTCTCTCTATGAATGTTGGATGATACATGGCAGACAGACTCAAGGGATTTCCAAGCTAGAGAAGATTGTTTAGTAAGGTAGGTATGTAAAGAACAAATTGTCCTAAAAAGCAAACAGACTAATCTGCTGTTTCAAATAAAGGGATTTGGGATTTATAAATCCAAACTTAAACAGAACGTAGGTTGATGAGATCTCATTTCTTAGTAAGTTCTTCTTAACTTACTGAAAGATTAACAATTCAATACTAACAATTGAATTCCATTCAGTTTTCTTTCAGTAGTGACATTGACATTGATTTTATTTTGTAAGCTGCAGTCTGTGTTGTATATTCCAAGATTACTCTTTCTTGATTTTTTCCTAATTTGTGTTAAAACTGAATTTAATTTCTGCCAAATAATTCATTATCTATGTCTCTGATGTGTCTCAGTTAGAGTATAACAATTGCTACATTCTATAAGAGGAAAGAAAAGGATTATTTTCTTTGACTCCACTGTTTCTTTGTATTATAAAAGCTTTCTGAAAGTTGTCAGGAAGTTCTTTAAGATCACTGGTTGAAGGATGTTATAAAAACACACAAATTCATCATAGTTACAGAATGTAGTTACCTTTTCTGCTTTTTCGCAGCTTCATAGAAAACTACTTTGTGTTAAATATTTCAGCTTCAGTTTAGTGTTTAATCTGTCTCATCTGTCAGTAGTTTTGAGTGCAGCTGAAAGATTTTTTTGCACTTAATTTAACAACTTTCTATGTAACATCTGAAATCACCTGCAAAGGAAAATTCTTTAGTCTGATTGAATGTGAGGATATGGTTGATCAGGAAGAACTATGCATATGGTTGCCTCTTACTAGGAAAGTTAAATATTTTTTTAAAGCTGCTCTTAGTAGGGGATGATAACTATGAAACTTCTGAGATCCATAATATGCTTCATTCCCTGTTCCCTGCACTGCTGAAGAGGAAGGAAGGAGAGTCCTGGGAAGAGGGAGGGATGTGGACAGGTGTTTTAAGATTTGGTTTTATTTCTCATTTTCCCTGATCTGTTCTGATTGTTCATTAGTAAATCAAACAATTTCTTGCAAAGTTGAGCCTATTTTGCCCATGATGTTAATTACTGAGTGCTCTCCTTGTCCTTATGTCTACACACAAAGCTTTCATTATATTTTTCTCTCCACTGTCCAATTTAGGAGGGGGAGTGACAGAATGACTTGATGGGCACCTGGAACGCAGCCAGGGCTAAACCACCACAATTTTATTTTAGGAAAGAAAATTCTACTTGATGCTTTCCATATAGTCAATGTGGAATTTCACTCAGAGAACCATTACATTTTTTTAATTACAGAAGTACTTCAGTGTATTCTGGGTAGTAACAAATATTGAAATGCACTCTATGAATAATTGTCAGTATATTCCTATAGCAAATTAATATAAGTTCTTGAATGTTAAATCTAAACTTGATTTTGTGAACATTAAACAACACTTTTGTTCAAGAGTACATATTTGACTAATACATCTTGGATGTATAATTTGCTAAATATCAAACAGTGCTGGAATCCATGCATTTTCAAGGGCAGTTGAAACAAACCAGTCACCATAAAGAATGTGTATTTTGCTTCCATGTGTATTTATATGATCTTTTCAATGCTGAGAAATGTCTAAACTATAGTCAGGAGGTTTGAATACTAAGGCTTGATGTTTCCTGCTCATGGAGGGCATTCTTTTAAGGCAAGGCAGTATAATTCTTCAAGTGAAATTCTGACTAAAATGACATTTCTGGCATTGTCTGCAGTGTATTTCAGCTCCTAACTGAAGGAATCCAGAAACAGTGATAGTGAACTGAGACATAATATTGGAAGCTGTTACTATTGCATTCTAATATAGGGATTTGCACACTATCTGCCAACATGCTTAAGTTACTTTGTACTGCTGACATTTCATCAAGTCACCATATAGCTAAGAGTAAGTGGTTCTGGGCCCTTGTCTTTAAAAAGACTGGAATATTTTTCAGTAAGTGCTGTTGTACAGTGATACAATAATATCAATTATTACATTCACAATTTACTAAGAAATTTTCTAAGTTTCTTGGATTAGAAGTCTTTTCCATTATGTTAAGGGAAAATCCTGATAGAACTTACTGCAGTTCACGTTAGGACTGCATGAAACCCCTATAGATGACAGATTACAGTCTATAACATTTTGAAAAGTTTTCAATGATCTCTTCTTATTCAAGCTACCTTTGTCTTTCACCATTCAAGGAAAAAAAAATCTATGAGAATAACAAAAGAGGTAGTTTTTACTAGCAATTGGTGCAGCTATCAGTAAGTACAGGGGAGTGTATAATTCCAACAATTAAACTAAGCAAAACCATTCATGCTGTTAGTAAAATAATATGCATTCTCTTATGTGAATAACTAAGGGAAAGGAATGTAATGGTATCAAACACTCCTAAGAAAACAGTATCTTGAAAGACTGTGCTAACTGACATTACATGCCTATTTTAAGTGACACCATGCCATAGTGAAATATCTAATGTGCAGTTGCCCGAGTTTCTGTGGACAGCTGGGATGCAAAGCAAACAGAAGTTTTTTTAAGAGATTCAGGTTTTGGAACCTGTCCTTAAAAACTACTGAGTAATATTCACATAAATATACTGAAATTGCCTTTGCCCAACTTAGCATAATTTCTATGGCATCATCTCTCTTCATTTCTCTGAAGTGTGTTTGCCTGGGGTAGTGCTACCTACAGGTAATTTAATAAGCTTTTGTGTTTCCTCAGGCCTGACTTTCTATACAATAATTATTTTGAAAACTACAGTGTTAATATTGAATATGCTGCAAAGACTTGACTCAAAAGCTGTCCTGTAAGCATGTTCCAGATATTTATTCATCAGCTGTGAATGGTGGTTGATGAAATAAACTGTTATGCAGAAACTTACTGAAGCACAAAGCTCTGACCCCAAGGCCAGGGACCAAGCAATCTACTTCACATTTAGTTGTAGTTAGAGGTGAAATGGCCTCAAATATATGAGATGAATTGTGGTGTGAATTTTTTATCATTGGCCAAAATGCTTTAAAGTCTTTAAAAAGAGAATGAAAAGGACTCCAACATAAAAGAGAACTTTCCATGCTGTTGTATGTTGCCATGGATCTTGATTCAGAGACCCTCTAAGTGAATTCAGTGAGCCTCTTCAGATCTGGCTTCAGGCAGCTACTGTCAGGTAAAAATACAGGACTATTTACCTTGAATGTATATGCACTCTCCTGCAAAAAGAAAGAAATCTTGGAGGACAAAGAACTCCAATGTTTAGCATTTCTATTACCACAGGAGAATTTATGATTGTGTCTGCTCTCTTGCTTTCCTCCATTCTTAGGTGAGTAGTTTTCTCCAGTAGAATTCTCTGAATTCCACTTCAGGATCCAAATCTTTATTTTAGAGCTGTTAGAGAATTTTAACGAACATTTTTATTACTGAGAGTGCGTTATTGATGTTATTCCTTTATGCATTGAACAGATATAAACCAAAAGTTTCTGCCTGTAGAAGCTGATTTTATATATATATATGTGTGTGTAATTGGAAAAGGGGAGAAATTATAAGGTAGTGAGAACTTTTTTAATCCTCATTCTAGAAAATGATAGCTACAGCAGCTAGAGATTAAAGATTTTGTCTTACATAAATGTTCACAGCATAGCTACATGAGTCAAAACATAGGTTTCTACCTTTATGAAAAATCAAGAGAAATTATATTTTAATTGTTCTGTCTTATAATTGTAAAAGTTTGGAATTGCTTTAGTTAAACCTTGCTGTTCAAATGGGACTCTGTCATGACACTCCTAGTAGTATAAATAACATGTAAATCACTAACTTTAGAGAATTTAAGAATTGTTTCTACATCAGTAATAACTTGATTCTTTTCCACTAGGGAATTAATTTGTGTCTTTCTAGTCCAAGTTTACAAATAATCTGAATTTATTTTAATGAATACTGGGAACTAGGAAGTGATTTGTGGTATTAATGTGTCATTTGACATAGTAATCATTGCATGGCACAGTGTAACTACACATAAATAAGGCAGCAATAATTCTCCAAAGTAAAAGTCACAACTTTTAAAATGCCACAATACAATAGTTTTATATATATATGTATATAATTTCACAAAGAGGGATTATTTTCTTCCCTGAATTTAAGGCTGTGTTTTTGTTACCATTTTATGCTGTTAAAAAACTCTTGAACTTACAATTAATTTACTTACTGAAGTATGTAGATCAAGGACAATGCAATTTGGTTTCATCACTAAGTTTTACCAAGAAAAAAGGATAATTTAAATATCATTTTAAGTCATGCAAATGCCTGTTTTTTTTTGAATATTTAATGGATTATATTGATGCTTCTCTACTCCAAGGAAAATTACCTTAAGCATTGAAATGTCTCTGCCAGTCCTTTCAAAACACACAGTTTGAAAAGTGAAGCACATTCTTGGATAAGTTTAGTGTAAAACATTCCGAAGATGGTCTAAGTGTCTTTCCTGAGGCAAGAGAGTCTGAGAATGGAGAGAGAAGTCTTTGTGGTGAATTCAGTGAAAATATTGAATGAAAGTCTAGCAGAAGGATTTTTTCATTGCTGCTGTTGTATTTGTAAGGACAAAGGGGCCTGGTGTGATGAAGGTTTCTGAAATGTAATGATGATTTATTAAATAATGAATATCATGCTGTCTGCATAATTTCAGACCCTCACTAATATAAAGCACAAATTTAAAAGATCAGAAGAGAGAAAAATGTTGTCTAGCAATACAGGCTTCTCCAGAACAAAAAAATGCCAAAGTGCATTTATATTGAAACGACAAATGATTAGAAGAAACTAATTTGAATTTATGAGGTGAACATCTTAATAATTCCACTTTCTTTTAAGTATTATAACATGATTTAAGGACAATTATCTGTTTTCAATATTAAAGAGTGATCAGCAAAAAATACCAAGGAAAAGAAACCATTTATCTTTTTTTTTTTTTTTTTTTTTTTTTCCAATTTTTAAGTGTGCTGTTTCAATGTTATTGGAGTTTTTGAAGTTACATTTTGAAGATACATTGTATCCTTAGTGCAATGATACTTTATGGCTTTTTATGTGTTCAAGTGTCTGCTAATGAGTTGAAAATATTCACTTGTCCTGGTAACTTAAGTGGATTGTATGCTGCAGTTAAATAGCTTTTGATAGGAACATGTTTTTGCGTGGTTTATATAACTCAGTCAGTTTTCCACTTTGATATGATGCCTAGATTATAGTTTTTTACTGAAGTCACTATGCATTACTGCCTGTCCTTCTACCATTTTTTTTTTTTTCATGTTGATTGGTAGTCCAGTGAATATGATTCTTCCTTCATTCCTTGATAAAATATCTAGTGTTAACAGCTCAGGGTCTTAGGACTTGTCTGAGTTTGTTATGATCTCAGTTGCTGTTACCTTGTTTCAGGTAATTGTCCAGTGATCAAGAGTTTATTACCTAACCTGTTTCAACTTAACCTCTGGAAATATCTTGTATGGTGCAGGACTGACAAACATACATAGCCGACATGTAACAAACTGCAGCCTTTATGCCATTTGAGGCTAGGAGATGTTATTGTGCAATTTTCAAAGTACCTAGAAAAGAGTAATAAAAAAATAATAAATACAGTTTAGAAGTGGACCCTCAGACTCCCATGAACATCACTGTCCTCCCAACAAAGGACTGAAGATGCTGCTGAAACACCATACATAGAATCATAGAATCATAGAATGGTAGGGGTTGGAAGGGACCTTTAGAGATCATCTAGTCCAACCTCCCTGCAGAAGCAGGGTCACCTAGATCAGGTCGCATAGGAACATGTCCAGGTGGATCTTGAAGACCTCCAAGAAGGAGATTCCACAACCACTCTGGGCAGCCTGTGCCACTGCTCCCTCACTCTCACAGTGAAATAGTTTTTTCTTATACTTAAGTAGAACTTTTTGTGTTCCAGGTTCATCCCATTACCCCTTGTCCTGTTACTATCTACTATAGAAAACCCCTCAAATTCCATCTCATCCCACCCCCATATTTCTTGAGGAAGGCTGGAAACTTGTTAGGGTCCAAGAACTGCAAGGGTAAACATAACACCAGACAAAAGAAGTGGTGAATAGGGATTTTTTTGGTTGAGAATAGTTAGCAGACTCTATGTTAAAAGGAATTATCAAGTGGGATACTGCAGGAGTCTGTCTGAGATACATCCCACTTAATACGTATCAATTACTAGAAGATGACAGAATATGCCCTCATCAGTTTTGCAGATGATACCAAACTGGGAGGATCAGACAATATGTGCAATGTGTGGGTGGCCATACAAAGAGACTTAAACAGGGTGGAGAATGATGCCAACAAGGACCATTTTGAAAATCAACAAGGACAAATGCAAAGTCCTGCATTGGGGAAGGAAGAGTCCCTGGCAAGAAGAAAGGCCAGGGACTGAGAGGAGCCTGACCAGGAAGCAGTTCTTCAGAAAAGGAGCTGGAGGACAGCAAGCTGAACAGGAGCTATCTGCAACAAAGAAAGTCAATGACACCCTCGGCTGTATTGCTTTGTAGTCAGCACTGTCTAGACCATATGTAGAGTACTAAATCTGTGATTGGTGCCGATAGGCTGGAGCAAGTTTAACAAGGGCTAGAGCACTTGTCATATGAGGAGTTGCTGAGGGAAATCGACTTGTTCAGCCATGGAAGAGGTGATTAAAAGGGACCTAAACCAGCTGGTCAGTACCCACAAGGAGACTATGAAGAAAATGGAGTCAGGGTCTTCACAGCATTGCCTAGCAGGAGGAAGAAACACCTTGGACATGTATTGACAAAAGAGAGGCTCCATCTGGAAATGAGAAGCTTTTCCCCTGAGGACAGCCAGTCAGTGGAACAAGTTGGCAGAGATGTAGTGCAGTCTCCACCCTTGAATATTTTCAAGACCTGATGGAATAAAGCCCTGAGGAACCTGAACTGATCTCATTGCTCACCCTTCCTACAGGGGGTTAGATGAGAGATTCTGTGTTTTTCTTCCACCGAGAGTTATCTATAACTAACAGCAAAGCACAATTTACCATTATTTGTTAAAGAATTATTTTCTCCTTCTTAACCTTATACCATATCAAAGGGATCAGTTTTATCACTCTTTATTCTTTAAGAAACTTGCAGAGAACTTGAAGAGTATCCTTCCAAAATCTATAAAACGGCTCATAGATAAAACTGATCAAACTAATGGAACATAACATTCTTAGGAGGTTTTAATGATGATCAGTTCTATAAAAACATTTTGTATTTTTGGTTTGATGTTTTTTCATACTTAAAGTCTCAGGATAGACATATAGTTAGTTATTAGATGATTTCAATACCTTAATTAACTATTATATTTAATTGTGTTTACATAAATCTCAATAAATGACTGGAGACAAACAAACTTTCTCTAATAGATAAGAGACTGTTGATATAATTGTGTATTAATAATGTTGTTAATTATATTTTGAACAGCAGTTAACATCCCCTAGACACCAGTCAGGATAAGGACTTCTATTGTGCTAGGCAGCAAACAAACAGAATGGTTCTTATCCAGCACTAGTTAGGCATTGTGAGAGACATAATTTCACTGAAGGCCAGCACTGGAGGTTTAAAATATGGATTCTTGTGTGCTTAGTCTTCATCTCCCATAAGGGAATGTAAAAAAATACTAAAGGGTGGTTTAACAGTTAGAAGGGAATTGCCATCTGGAGAAAATGTCATGCCGTTTCAATGGTGGACGATGGTATGGTATAAATTAGTTGTTTTGTTGTTTTGTTTTGTATTGTTTCCTTTTTCCAGTGAGAACTGAAAAATTTCGACCCAATGGGAAATTAATCAAAGCAGGAAATTTGCTACTGTAAAAAGGATTTTTGAGCAGAATTGTTCATTTTGCCTTATAACTAAATTCTAGAAGATGGGGTGGGAGAGGTGAAGTGTAACACCTGTACCACCTGTACCTTCCTCAACAGGAAGCTCCTGATGTTTGTGTGCATATAAACAGTGAAACATTGACAAAAATATAAACAATATTGCAACCATAATCTACAGAATCATAATTAACCAACATCTTCCTCTTCTTCATGGAACTAAGGGGCAGATCATACCTATGCTGGATGCTTGCTTACAATTTATTCTGCTAGCAGTGGATAAAAATAAGAAATGGTGTTTGTGTAGCCTTAAGAAACTCCTTGGGAATGCAGCAGGTGTCATACATTGAATAACAGATGTGTACTCAGCTGAAAGTAAATACTTCTGTCTCTTCCAAACGACAAATTGTTTCCAGAAGCCAGAAGTCAAGACAGATGAGCCCTAAGAGTGTTCATTCTTCTTTTCCTTCAGTATGTTTCACAGCTATCCTTCTCCTGTTCATTGTAGTTTTAACCCTCCTCTAAATATTTGGAAAAAGCTGTCAAAGACAAATGAAAAACATGCCATGTTCAGCAAGCATTGTAAAGCACTCCATGAGGTGTAAAGCTGTGCTAACACAGAATGAAAAAGATGAGTTTTCTTATGCAGAGATGGTAGAGAAAATTATTGCCTGTAATTAGTTTCTGAGGCTGTACTTTGGCATGCACATAAATCAGCATATTCACTGAAATAGATGCCTGTTCTTACCACCTTTATGCCCTCAACTATTTATTTTCACTCTTACAACATATTTAATCCTAATACAGTATTATACTTGGCTGTTTTTCAGAAGCACTAGTGCTCAAAGAGGTTTACTGCATGCCCTCATGAATGTTTATGCTGGGCTAGTGGGAAGAGGAAGGAGACCAGAACAGGCTGATGAAGACAAAGTGAAAACAGAGCCTCTTTTTACCGTGCACAGTAGAAAAATAAATACACACCAAAAATGCAGACCAGCAGTAAAAACTTGAAAGTATGTCACAATTCAGGGCCAAATACTATGCACATCATAGCAAAGACCTGAAGTATACTTTTATTTCCTTAGAGGAGTTTGTTCTCCTGTTGGTTGCATTTTATATGTTGTGATACTGGCTAGTGATATTGCCTCCAGAACTATTGCTGTTCCCCTTTCCTTAGTTACAGCTGTCCCTGGTACTATATCATGGACATTGCAGTGGGAAACAGATATGAATTACAGTCATCTGACAGAAAATGAAAAATGGATCTGTTTTATTTTCTAAAGCCAAATCAATTCCTTGCTGTATGCTGCCAGGTGGACTGACAGAGTGCTGTACTGACATAACTGAGGTTGTTGTGTTGGACCACAGAATAGGAGAGCATGTTTTGATAGGCATAAACTCTAGCTTTTGAAAAGCAGATTGACTACAAAAATTTCTCTACTTCCAGTATGTAAATATTTTCTTTCTCATAGACGAAAGGAACTGGGACTGAATACATGGAAAAAAGGTGAATTTAGGATAAATGCTATTAGAATTAACAAAATATGCTCAGATGTTGGGGGTTGGATGATGTTTTAATAGACACAATGTCAACCTGGTAAACCGAAATCTCCTCTATCAGATTTTAGATCAAGATAAAAACCAAAAATAAATGTATTAACCACAATCTTAGTAACAGCATGAAACAGTGTATTTCAGTATAACTCACTCCTACATAGAAATCAATGCTAAAATAATGGGAAAATGTGATTTTATTTCACTTTTATTTGCTAAATTTAAAGATTATTTCAATTACTCTTGCATGAAGCTGTGGAAACAATTAAAATATTGATATTCAATAATTTATTTTAAGACTCTGCTATCTTAAAATCTCTCAGATGCTGTCTAGATAAATATTCCACTTGGGTATGGGGTATTGATCTTGGAGAGGTCGATGTGTTTTCGTCGGCAGAAGATTCTCAGCTACTCTAGAGGTTTCTTGAAAAACAAAAGAAATTTGAGTAGAAGATTGTAATTACTATGTACTACTCAATTTTACTCACTTAAAGACACAATTCTTAGTCCTTGTTTTCTGTAGGATGCTGATGTGTAATCAATTTTTCTATTTCTTTGTCTAGGTCATCTTTGTAACTCTAAGAAAATAAAGTAAATTCTATAGATATCCAACATTCACAAATTAAACGTTTCTGTGCTTTTTAACATATTACTCTAAGTGTGAACTCGATGGTAACAAACAGATTCTAAATGCATTTAGAGGAATTTACGTCTACAATAATAAAAAAAGAGATGTTTTATATTACCAGGATTTTTTTAAAAAACTTCATGGATTCATTGCAAGTTCTTTTGCTTACCCAGGCCAAACTTTTGTCACAGTAACTGAGTAATGTGACCTGGGCCGATGAGTGGCTAGCTAACCTAATGATTCCCTATAAGTTTCTATATATGTATATATATATTTTAAAATATATAAGTGGTAGCTACGTAAACCAAGTTAGTGTGGGAGTTGGCAGTTAGCATGCACTCTGTGCTCACTTGTGAACAGGTAACTTGTGTAAACTTGCTTGTAAACAGGTAACAAAGAGTAAGACCTTAGAATCACAGAAGAATTGTTTCAGCTGGAAGAGACCTTTTTAAGATCATTGAGTCCAGCCTTTCTCCCAGCCCTATCATCCACTAGACCATTTCCCTAAGTGCAACATCCAACTGTCTCTTAAACACCTCCAGGGATGATGACTCCACCACCTCCCTGGGCAGCCCATTCCAAAGCCTGTAAATGTAATAGAAAATTTAAATCTTAATTTCTTGGGCTTCAGTCAGTGAACTCTTTTGTACTGCAACAAAATCCTTTTGAAACATAGTATTTGCTTTCTAAAAAGTTGCTTACTTGCTGAAATCAAACAGAAGAAACAAAATAAACGACATGTTTATTTAATAACAATGCACTCTCTTTTATGGCTTCTTTTTATACATTTCCCATTTTTCCACATTTTTATTAAAATACAGTGAATAGAACTCTAATACTAGTTTCATCAGTGGTCGTCACTTCTTCTGAAAATGAAACGTTATCTCATTTCCTTTTTAAATTATTCTCCTGTGTGCATAGTCAAAGATTTGATTAGTATTTTGTCTTCTGCAAGGCACTGGATCATATTAGTTCACTTATTCACCATAACAGATACATCATCTAAAAGTTAGTAACTTTTATAAGAGCTGCTTTTTAGTCATTCCTTGTATAATCTTGAGCTTTTTTGTGTTAAAGCAGCATAACAAAGCCTACCCTATGAAGAGACTCATATCCTGCTGTGTGACTGTTCTGTCATTATTTGCCACTCTTAATTCCTCAGGCATACTTACACCTCATTATTGTATGTACTGCAGAGATTTCCCTGATGTCTTTAAACGATGTGCTTCAAAATCAGAAGCTAAAGAACCACTCTCAGACTGACCCCATGCCCAAGTTGTTAGTTTCTGCTGAGGTGCAAAGCAGTTAGTTTAGGAACAAATATGACAATCTAGATATGCTGCTTCTAGGATTTGAGCCAATAACTCGTGACGGTGTTTCATTCTATGTATAGATCTATCTTTAATGTCCTATGAAAATTCTTAAATAGGATATATCTCATTCTAGATTATAGATCACTGGGCCTACAATCTTACAATTGGAAATTTATACAGTAAAATAATATTTGCCACTGATAAAATAGATTTTTTCTGAGCTACATTAGTCTGTTCTTAATCCATATCATTGAAAGAATATTTTTATTACTTACCTTTTTAAGTGGCAGTGGTACTATTAATTAGTCCTTCAATTCATTGTGTGGGAAATACTGTTAACTGAGACAGTTTAAGTTAGTTTTAAATCTTACAGGGATAGATTTCACTAATATAGTCTCTATTTTAAAAATAGATAACCTTGAAATTAACAGGAGTAAAATTATTAATGAGACACTGTCCACTTGTTTGAAATAAGAATCCTTTGAAGCAAAAATTGCTTAGCTGTTTTACAAATAAATAGAAATGGAGTGTTGTTACACATTACTGTGGATTAATTATATTAGTATACATTGCTGTGCACTATTTCTCAGTATGACCTTGAAATTTGCTGGAATTAATGGAGAAGGGTTAAGCAAAAAGAAGAGCAATGAGAGAACAAGCCTTTTGTGTTTGTTTTTATAAGAACAGCACTAAAATCTTATTAATAGGCATAAAATCCTGTAGTTTTAAAGACCTTTTAATGTGTTCATAGATGAAGTAGTAATTTTGCTGTAAAGGAACATTTACATTTTAATTGTGTCTCATAACAGCAAGATCTAGAACAATTTCCCTGAACAAATACTACTAAATATTTCTTCCATCTCCTGAAATGAATCAAGATCATTATGCTTTTTCTGTTAAAAAAAAAAAAAAGAGTATAAGATAACTCAAGGGAGATGAGAAGGAAATGATAAAGTTCTGTGAAAATAATAGAGGAGGTCTGTTCCTAGATACAATAACATGTTTTATAGTGTTTCAGAAAGGTTCAGAAAATTGGATCAGATGAACTGCTCTTTCTAGAGTAGGTCCAGATTAAGAAATAATTGCCTGCAGCTTTTTGTTGCTTCCCCACCAGAAAGTATTGCTCATTGCAATCTGCCATCAAGGCTCCTCCATAATTTTCTCTTTGTTGTCTCAGCAGGTTTATTAACTTGAACACAGAACCATTCTGGGAATGGCTGATTAACTTCTGATTTTGGAGCAAGTCATTCATTGCTTGCTGAACAATCTTGGTACCATTTTCTGCTGTGCAGTATAAACACACTTCAAGGTTGAACAGTGTCAGATGTTGATGAAGATGGAGGAGTTATATAGAGTGACGTGTTTCTGGTTAGTTTATATGTCTTCTCTTAGTAAGGTATTTTGAGAGAACCAAGGTGCAGCCACATACACAGACATGCTGTGAATTGTGACAGAGAAGCAGTAGCAAGCAGCTGGAACAGAAATATCTTAATCAATATCACAAGATCATAGAATCATAGAATTATTTAGATTTGAAAGAACTTTGAGATCATAAACCAACCATAAACCTACCACTGCCACGTCTACCACTAAACCATGACCCTAAGTACCACATTCACACATATGGAGGAATGATCAGCTCTGTAGCAATTAGGATTCAGATGAGATATTAAAAAAAAACTTTCTAACAGTAAGTTTGATGAAGCACTAAGAACCAAGGCATCTGTGCAACTGTTATTCTAACGAAGTTGAAAAATGAATCAGACAAATGTATGCCTAGTGTTACAGACATATAGTGCTTCTGCCTCAAAGCAGAGGGATGAATCAGATGATTTGTGGAAAGGACTTACACCCCTCTTTTACTGAAGTCCTCACTGTTTTATTTAATTATTACATTGGTTTTTTTCCTTATATCTTATATGTTCTTAATTGTCTGAGTTTATTTTGTTTATTAGCTGTGGACTTTCCACAGTGCACTACCCTGAGATCAATGTCTAATGCAGTCAGAGCAATGATCTCCAGATGGACCATGTGCAGCCCTGCACAGGCAAGGAAAGAGTCAGAATATTCTCTCTGGGCTCTCTCTAACTACACACTTTAGCACACCTGGGATGTTAAATCTCTGAAGGTGAAAGATTCCAACTGTCATGTGGCAGAAAGGAGAGTAGATGAACTCAAAGACGTCTCTGGTGTACCTACACACTCATGCAAAACCCATTGCACTAAGTGGAAATGGTGTTCAGCAAGGCTGAGCCAAGCCCACAATGACTTTTTTTGGTAATGAAAAAGGGAAGCTGTCCTCAGCTTTGTCTTGGTGAGGCACTTTTCATCACAGCCACCATTTCTTTTCGATGTAGCATTTCCAGAATGTGGAAATTCAACACAGAATCATGCCTTTCTCCTCCTTAGCCAAACCTAAGAATATATGTACCAGGCAAGCTCAGTACTCTAGCTCTTTTTTGTGGCAAATTTGGTGGGTACCTTTTACCCTAACTAGGGTGAAAGCTGGCAATCCATGAGTCCTGATGGGATACACACATGAGTGCTGAGGGAACTGGCTGATGTTATTGCTAAACTACTCACCATTTTTGAACAATTGTGAAACTCAGATGAGGTGCCTGGAACTGGAAGAAGGCCAATGTCACTTCAGTCTTCAAAAAGGATGAGAAGGAAGACCCGGGAAACTACAGGCCAACAGTTACCTGGAAAGGTAATGGAGCAGTTCATCTGGGTGTTATCTCTAAACACACAAAGGCAAAAATGGTTATCAGAGGGAAACAACATAGACTCACCATGGGGAAATCATGGTTGACCAACCTGACGTCGTGAGGTGTATTGCAAACTGGCTGAATGATAGAGCCCAGAGGGTGATGATCAAGGGCACCAAGTCAAATTGGAGGCCTGTGGAAAGTGGGTTTCCACAGGGATTGGTTTAGGGGCTGGTTCAACATCTTCATCACTGATCTGGATGAGGAGACAGAGTGTACTCTCAGCAAGTTTGCTGATGACAACAAATTGGGAAGACTGGTTAATACACCAGAAGACTACACTGGCAGTCAATGAGATCTTGACCAGTCTGAGAATTGTGCAGAGAGGAATCTCATGAGATTCAATAAGCATAAGTGCAAAGTCCTGCATGTGGGAAGGAAAAACCCCATGCACCAGTACAGGCTGGGGATTGACTTGCTGGAGAGCAGCTCTGCAGCGAGAGACCTGGGAGTACTGTTGATAATAAACTAAACATGGATGGGTGGATGAGTGGACAGTGAGGTGGATCGAGAGCTGGCTGAATGACAGAGCCCAGAGGGTGGTGATCAATGGCACAGAGTCGAGTTGGAGGCCTGTGGCCAGTGGAGTTCCACATGGATCGGTTCTGGGGCCAGTCTTGTTCAATAGCTTCATCAATGATCTGAATGAGGGGACAGAGTGTACCCTCAGCAAGTTGGCTGATGACACCAAACTGGGAGGACTGGCTGATTCCCCAGAAGGCTGTGCTGCCATTCAGTGGGATCTCGACTGGTTTGAGAGTTGGGCAGAGAGGAACCTCATGAGGTTCCACAAGGAAAAGTGCAGAATCCTGCATCTGGGAAGGAAAAACCCCATGCACCAGTACAGGCTGAGGATTGACCTGCTGGAGAGCAGCTCTGCAGAGAGAGACCTGGGAGTCCTGATTGATAATAAACTGAACATGAGCCAGCAATGTGCCCTCATGGCCAAGAAGACTAATGGCATTCTGGGATGCATCAAGAAGAGTGTGGCCAGCAGGTCAAGGGAGATTCTTCTCCTCCTCTACTCTGCCCTGGTGAGGCCTCATCTGGAGTCCTGTGTCCAGTTCTGGGCTCCTCAGCTCAAGAGGAACAGGGAAGTGCTGGAGAGAGTCCAGTGCAGGGCCACCAAGACTATCTGGGAATGGAACATCTTTCATATGAGGAAAGGCTGTGGGAACTGGGACTGCTTAGTCTGGAGAAGAGGAGACTGAGGGGAGATCTTATAAACATTTATAAATATCTAAAGGGTGGGTGTCAGGAGGTTGGGACATTCCTTTTTTCTATAGTAGCTAGCAACAGGACAAGGGGTAATGGGATGAAGCTGGAACACAAAAAGTTCCACTTAAACATAAGAAAAAAGTATTTCACTGTTCAGGTGAGGGAGCAGTGGAACAGGTTGCCCAGAGGGGCTGTGGAGTCCCCTTGCTTAGAGGTCTTCAAGACCCACCTGAACATGTTCCTATGTGACCTGATCTAGGTGGATCTGCTTCTGCAGGGAGGTTGCACTAGATGATCTCTAAAGGTCCCTTCCAACCCCTACCGTTCTATGATTCTATGAGCCAACAATGTGCCCTCATGACCAAGATGGCCAATGGCATCCTGAAGTGCATTAAGAAGAGTGTGTCCAGTAGGTCAAGGGAGGTTCTGCTCCTTTACTCTGCCCTGGTGAGGCTTCATCTGGAACACTGTGTCCAGTTCTGGGTTCCCCAGTTCAAGAACGATATTGTGTTTCTGGAGAGAGTCCAGTGGATAGCTACTAAGATGATCAGGGAACTGGAACATCTCTCCTATGAGGAAAGACTATGGGAGCTGGGACTGTTTAGCCTGAGGAAGAGAAAACGGAAGGGTAGTCTTATTAATGCTTATAAATACTTGAAGAGTGTTTGGAGGATGGAGTGAGTCTTTTTTCTGTAGTGCATACTGACAGGACAAGAGGTAACTGGCAGAAACTGTTGCACAGGAAATTCCAATTGCACACGCAGAGAAACTTTCCTGTGAGGTTGATGGAGCTCTGGCACAGGCTGCCCAGGGAAGATGTAGAGTCTCCTTCTTTGGAGGTTTTCAAAACCCACCTAGACACACCACTATCTTACCTGAACAAGGTGAACCTACTCTAGCAGGGAGTCGGACTAGATGATCTCTGGAGATCCCTTCCAACCCTTACGATTCTGTGATTCTGTTATTCTAACAGCCACGACTCGGCTTGGTCTGATGCTGAGCTATGATTAGATTCCCTGCCACTCAATTCCTTTCCATGAGCCTTATTGTTAACAATAGCATAATATAAATAATCTCAGATTCAAGTCTCTAAAGCATCAGTCTGAACAGGATCATGCTTAGCATATTGTTGCATAGTTAGTGAAACAGACATTCACCTCTGGGGACTGTAAATATCTTCTTTGCCTGCATAAAACAGTCTAGACAGTGGTGTTCTGCATAAACTAGTCTGGGCAGCAGTCTCAAAAGGTGTTTTTCAATGTAGCTATGTCTACTGATAAAATATCTTTAGAAAAGGATATACTCTGTAATTTTTGTCAGGATAGTATTGATTTTAAATGTACCTTCTTCATCAATTCAGAAAAGCAAATATTCCTGTACTTAGGAATTGAAAAGAAAAAAAATAATGTTGATCTATACTTTTTCTAAAGGCTCTGTTCCTCTTTTTAAAGCTAACATGCCTCTCATAGTAATCTCCCAACTGAATACAGTTGATATTTCCCTCTCACTCCCCCTTCATGCCATCATTTATTCCCTTAATGTTTCACAAATTTTTTACCTGTCTGCAATTTTATGTGAATGTAATTTAAAATAACTACATGCCAAATGGGTGACATTAGAGCTCAAATAATGGATTTATTCTTCTGTGCACATCATTGTGAGATGATACCTAATGGGATTAAAGAGGGAGCTCTGTATTAAAGTAACGTTAGGTATCTAAAAGATTGACAAAGAATGACAGATAGTTGAGTAGTTTACTGTGACTCATAAGCCAGTGGTGCCTTGCCTGTTACGCACGTGTACAAAGTTTAATCCAGTCTTTTGCTTTTTCTGTAGTGCTCAAAATAATTTCAGTGATTGCCAATATTTTCCTTTGCTTTTTTTATTCAGTGGTGAGGAAGCCTGTTGTTACATAAAAGCGAATGCAAATTTCATCCCAACTGGTATTACAGTAACACAAAATGTATGGAAGAAATTAAGATCAATTGATCTCACAGAATTTGGAGGTTGCCTTCAAGGAACTTCTGAAGGAGTACCTTGTCAAATAGCTGTGTTTAAAACATTAAAACTTGTCCCCAGATACAGGATCAGATTTGTAAAGACGTGAGTTATCTGAAGTGTGTGCAACACAGGCCAATTAAATGTACATTGAAATGTACATAGATTGTGAGATTTTTGGCCAATGACATCTGTATTCTGCACATATTATGGAAAAATTCCAGTGTCCCATTTGAGTCTGACACTACATGGCTTAAATATTTAGAAGGATCCTGTTTATTTGAGTTGAGTCTGTTAAAACTGTGCTCAGAGCTCAGATAAACAGGCAGTGATATTCAAAAGAGGTTTGGCAGTGGTTAGGTACCTGTGTTTCTGACTCCAGCTTGTCACTTGAAGTGCTCATTTCTCATTGAGTATTCATATTGCTGAACTCCTGCTTTTACTTAGCTTCCCCAAGGAGCAGCTGGGAGACACACAGATTTCTCAAAGGGCAGTTCAGAGATGAACCCAAATGTGAAATGTCTATGTAGAATGTCATATAAGTTAGGCATTCCAGGGAGATTTTAGGTGTACCTTACTTACCTCCAGATATTTCCATTTTGCTGCTGTCTTTTCTGTTGCTTTTTCTTTCACTCACTTTATTCAATTGGAGAAAACTGATTGATTTGTTTCCTTTCTTTGTTTGTCGTTTTAACACAGAGATTTCTATCCACAGTAGTCTTCTACATATATTATCAAAGGTAAACAGAAGATGGTTATGTAACTTGTCAGGTCCATGAGGAAAGATTGTAAGTAGATGCAGGCTGTCAGAGAAAAGGCATACATCTTTTGATATAGTCTCATACCATACTTAATTTTTATCATTTGTCCCACACTATGCTCTCATTTACCCTGAAGAAGGCTTGAAGACTAAACCCTAAGCATTACAGAAGATTGTAAGACTTCCATATTTGGTCACACCTACAGCCTATCTAGTTCAGTGTCCAAAATATTCCAGTATACCATGAGAAAGGAAAATGTCTACAACATGAAACTACAATTTTAATTACAGTCCTGTAGATATGTATATGAAGCAGAGAATGAATGGTTTGCCGTGTCACAAGCAAGATGTGTAGTGCAGATTGGCTCAGAGGAAGGGTGGAATTACTGCTGTATTTATGCTTTAGGTTAAGGAAGGAGAAATGACTGATGAGTTAGCAGCTATGAAGTGTTGTACCGAAATGCCAAGGAAAAATGAGTCAGTAGTGCTGTGCTCTTTCAAAAAAAAAGTAATTTTTCATCTTCTGGTAAGTATTGACAGGAGAGTTGATATGCGAGAGGTATGAGAACTGGTAAAAATATCACCTGAAATGCTGTGTCCAATTTCTGCATATCATGCTTTAACTTCTGAGAAACAACTTTGACAGTCCAAAATACACCATTAAAAAATAAAATCACTAGCAAAAACGCGATCCTTGAAGAAATCGTAACAGATTTGTCTAGGCAAGATAAAATGTGAAGGAATTAAACTGTAATATTCTAATGCATAAAATGCAGTTATTAAAACAATTATGAATAAGAGTTTTTCATGACCACCAAATACAAAATCTCCTCATTTCTCTTCGTAATCAGTGTGGTTCTGTCTATAATTTGAATGACTTCTTAAAATTTCTCTGAGCCCCAATTTTCTGGATCTGTATAATGGGTGTATAGAGGCTGGAGGCTGGGAGACAAAGCAAATTTTTTAACACTTTACTGGTCATTGGAATTTGTCCTTCCTGCAAGTTACCCATACTGTTTTTTTCCATTACTGTTATCATTGGACCATGGAGAGAAAGCTCTCAATAATTGTTTTGAGTTTTGAAGTCTGCTGGAATATTAGTCATAACTAAAGAATCTTATTATTACCATGGCTTTATTTTAGAGATTGAAAAACTTTAAATAATGAGGGTTTTTTGCATTCACTTTACCATGAAAAGAGTGACCAATGCTTTGGATGTTTGAAAGAATATCTTTTTGAAAAACATATTTTTGTGTGATACAAACATTTCGTTTAAGTTTTCTAGACTAAGGAATATATTAACTAGAGGGACAGATGAATGAGAGTTATCATAAGCATAGCTTTATCTGCGTTTATGGACTAATAATCCTCTCTGTTGGGATTTATGGATTAATAGTTCCAAAACTAGGCAGTAAAAAAGACCAGTGGTCAACACTGTTATAGATTGAGAGACATGGCAGTGATTATGAGAGACTAACAGATACTAAGGTTCTGGTTTGAGTTCTTGGAGTAAAAAGGCTGTGAGACCATGGATGAAGGGATGTGGCAAGAGAAAAAGGTATGTGGAAGATTATCAGGAAGAAATGAAGCAGCACAAGAATGTGAATGCACATAAGGTATGTGGTGCACCAGGTAAGAAATGCTCTTGGGCTCCCAAAGAAACCTCCCCTCCCCACTGCCTTGGTGTCACAGAATAAATATGGGATTGCCTCATTGTTTCCTACTTCAAAGGAATACTAAACTCTACATTTAGGTAGACAGGTAACTAAGAGTAAGACTTTAGAATCATAGAAGAAGAGACCTTTAAGAGGTCCAGCCTTTGTCCTAATCCTGTCAACCACTAGACCATTTCTCAAAGTGCAACATCCAACTGTCTCTTAAACACTTCCAGAGACGGTGACTCCCCCACCTCCCTGGGCAGCTTGTTCCAATGCCTGACAACCTTTTCAGTCCTCCTAATAGCCAGCCTGAACCTCCCCTGGTGTAACTTGAGGCCCTTTCCTCTTGTTCTATTGCTTGTTACTAGGGAGAACAGACGGACACCGGCCTCACTACAGCTTCCTTTCAGATAGTTGCAGAGAGTGATAAGGTCTCAATTGAGTTTTCTTTTCTCCAGGCTAAACAGTCACAAATTCCTCAACCACTCCTTGTATGAGATGTGCTCCAAATCCTTTACTATCTTGGTAGCCCACCTCTGGATCCTCTCCAGCACCTCAATGTCCTTCTTGCACAGAGGGGCCCAAAACTGGACACAGTAGTCGAGGTGCGGCCTCATCAAAGCCAAGTACAGGGGAATGATCACCTCCCTGCTCCTGCTGACAGCACTGTTCCTGATACAGGCCAGGATGTCATTGGCCTTCTTGGCCACCTGGGCACACTGCTGGCTCATGTTAGCTGCTGTCAACCAACATTCCCAGGTCCTTCTCTGCCTGGCAGCTTTCCAGCCACTCCTCCCCAAGCCTGTAGCGCTGCTGGGGGTTGTTGTGGCCCAAGTGTAGGACCTGGCACTTGGCCATATTAAAATTCATGGAACTGGCCTTGGCCTAGCCATCCGGCCTATCCAGATCTCACTGTAGAGCTTCCCTACCCTGAAGCGGATCAACATTTCCCCTCAGCTTGGTGTCATCTGCAAATTTATTAAGGGTGCACTGTATCCCCCCATCCAGATCATTAATAAGGATGTTAAACAGGAGTGATCCCAGTACTGAGCCCTGGGGGACATCACTCGTGACTGGTCACCAGCTGGATTTAACTCCATTGACCATAACTCTTTGGACTTGACCATCTAACCAGTTTTTCATCCAGGAAAGTGTATGTCCATCCAAGCAAAGAACAGGCAATTTCTCTAAGAGAACATTGTGGGAAACAGTGTCAAATGCCTTACTTAAGTCAAGGTAGACAACATCCACAGCCTTTCCTTCATCCAACAAGCAGGTCATCCTGTCATAGAAGGAGATTAGGTTTTTTAAACAGGATCTGCCCTTCATAAACCCATGCTGACTGGGTCCGATCACCTGGTTGTCCTGTACGTGCTGCATAATAGAACTTAGTATGATTTACTTCATCAGCTTCCTGGGCACTGAGTCAAACTGACAGGCCTGTAATTTCCCAGATCGTCCTTCCATACCTTGTTACATATTACATATATCAATGTAGAGCAGCAAGTCATTGACTATCTCCTCCTGAATTGTAGAGTGGACATTTTGCTCCTCCTGTCTCTTGACTTGGGGACTGACTGTCCCTGGTGGAAATGCTGCTATTAGTAAAGACTGAGGCAAAGAAGGCATTAACCACCTCAGCCTTATCCTCATCTTTTATTACCAAATTTCCTTCTGGATCTAATAGAGGAAAGAGGCTCTCTCTGGTCTTTCTTTTATTGTTAATGTATTTATAGAAACCCTTCTAATTACCCTTTACCTCTAAAGCCAGTTTGACTTCTAGTTGGGCTTTTGACCTTCTAATTATCTCTCTTATGTAACCTAACAACATTCCTGTACTCATTGTGAGTGGTCTGCCCCTTCTAGCAGAGGCCATAAACTCACTTTTCCCCTCTGATTTTAAGCCCTACATGTTTTAAATAACAGTCCAACTTTCAAAGATGTTGGTAATGTGCAGGGTTCTTATGAAACTGACTTGATCCTTAAAATCAGAAAGGAATCTACTGAATATTTTTAGCATGTGGCTATTTGCTTTAGGTGTTTAAGTTTAGTCTTGTAGCAAGAACTGTTTAGCTAAGCTTCAATTCCTAATGAATGCCACAGTGATATTTGCATTTAATTTAATGCACGTGCTGAATGTCTGAAGCTAAGACACTATGTCTATGTTTTCTTGAATTTGAGACATCTAAGGTGACATTCTTTCTGAGTACGCTGATGCTGAAATGACCTGGATGGTTTCTTTCATAATTTTCCTGCAGAATGAGGTCCACCTCAGGATTACAAGTAAACCTGGCACAGAGGAGCAAGCCAGTCATGGTCTATCAGTCTCATCACAGGCAATGAAACTTTAGGGTGTTTGTATATGAGGTAGAAGATTGCTTTAGGTAGGTAAGTTTGTTGCTGTCACTATAAGGAGAAGAGGGATCATGCCTTTTCCTACTGGTGGCAGACCACCTCATCCTTCAATACTATGTGCCCTGACTTCCATTTCTTTTTTGACCACAGTGGCAGACAGAAAACAAATCTCTCAAAAAAGGGCAATGAAGTAATTATGTTAACACTGACAGCCTTGTAATTAATCATGTAACCAATTTGGCTATACCTAAAGTAAGTATTTTCTTCCTCATTGGCCCCTACTGGGAAATATGTGAGTGTCAGAAATGCTTCTGCACTCTAGACACATTAAACTTTCCATAATAGCAGTCAGTTCTCTTCTTGAGGAGCAAATATCTGAGATTTATCCATGGGTTGCATATTTTTACAGAGTTCAGTGAAGAAAATTAGAGGAAACAAAATAGCCTCCAAAATGCACAATACATTTGTAATGAAATTTAGATATTGGATAGTTTCACTCAGTTGAGACTGCTTTTTATAGCTCTCTGCTTTCTTTACAAATACTAAAAAGATCAATGTTAGAGGTAAGTTTTAGAATAGAATTAATCTGAGGCATTATGTCAGGGAGATGGCATAAATTTTAATTACTTCATATGCATTCACTTTAATAATTTTGTTGTGTCTTTAAGGCTATCTATATGCTGCAAATTACTGGAGTGTGCATTTCTACAGGCTAGGTAGCAGTACTGGGAAAACTGAGCTCTAGAGACATGCACAGAGTGTGTTACTGTACAAATAACCACTGCCACTTTCATTGGAATACTTCAAAGTGTTTTGCAGCAATAGTTGCTTTTATGTTCAATTTTTCTATCTCCAGTGGTTGCAGTGCAACCTCCACTTTAAAAGGTGGGGGTTTAGCTGAAGGATAAATATTGCAATCATAACTTCAAAGATAAATTCTCTTCAACTAGGAATGGAATTGCTTCTATTTTCTCTCTGGTTAGAAAAAGCTGACTGTATGATGGTTAAATGGAAAAGAATTTTCAAAGCCAACCATTCTGGCTTTTACGACTATTTTCCTCTAAAAAGGAAACTTATTGCAGATGAGTCCTTCTGTTTTTCTTTAGCTTTCATTTTTGCAGCACTGTATTGGGTTTGTGTGGAGCCACTTTTGCTGGGAAACAGAGGGAGTAGGCTGCAGTGATGATCTCCTTAAGTGGTTCTCTAAACATCTCTTGGCTCTGAGGTGAACCCACCTTCAGCATGACTAGAAGGCATGCTGGCCTGGAGATTCCTCTGCAGTCCATGGTGAGAGAGCCACTGTTCCCCTGCAACCCAGGGAGGGCATTAATGGGACTTATAATTGTCAGCAGCTCCAGGAAGACCCCATACTAGGGAGAGTGGTTGTGCCTGGATAGGAGGGAGACTGTGTGAGGAGGTAGCCATGGCACAGGCTGGACTGGAGTCCCTGCGGGCCGCAGAGCAGACCCACACAGGAGATGGAGAGGAGCTGCAGCCCCCGAGGATGAATGCAGTTGAAGTGGGTCATGCAGGGCTGCCCGGTCTGTGAGGGACCCAGTGCTGGAGCAGGGTGGACCATTGAGGGGTCTGACTGCCCTGAAGTGAGGCAAGTGGCAGGAGCAATTGGAACAATTGCTAAAACCCCCATTCCCTGCTCCCCTGCAAGCTCAGCAGGGGAGGAGGTAAAGACACCAGGATCAGGTGCCTGAGTCTGGGAAGAGGGGAGAGGTGAGGAGGGGAGGAAGGTGGTCTTACAAAAGGCTGTTTGGACTCTTCATTATCATCCCACTCTGTGTTGCTTTCTGTTTGTTATGTTTTTGGTTGGTGGTAGATTAAATTAAGTTTCATTTTCTTCCCGAAGTTGAGTTGTCCTGTCTGTTTTGCCTGGGACTGTAAGTGATGAGTGAGTCTTTTGTATCCCTAGGGATTTCCCAGAGACCCTTGATTCTTTTCCTGGTCCAGTCAGGAGTGGGAGGAGTGAGAGAGTGACTATCCATGGTTCTTTGATCCTGACTGGGCCACAACCACAACACTCATTCTTATTTCTTAAATAATTCAGAAGGAAATTTTAACTATACAACAGATAATTTTGGAGAGAATTAGCTTCCAAAGATTCTTGCAGCATCCTTTGTTATCTTGAATAACTGTTGACTGGTCTACTTTGTTCTGTACTTGCCTAGCCCTTTTCATTTCTGAAGGCAGTTTTTATTGTCTTTAGCCTCCCTCATGGGAATGAAGTGATTTCCACTTTCTAAGTAACTATCCACCATTGACAGAATTCTTCAGCCTAAATTTGTCATGTCTGTGAGAATAAACTGGATTTTCCAAGAAAATTTCTCCAAGTTTCTTTCCATCAGTTTTAAAACTGATGACTTTACTCTGTCATACTTTTAAGGGCTCTTTCACTTTCAGTCTTGGTCAGGAGATTGTAAGCATTTCTTTTCATTGCATTTTTCTGTAAATTGATCTGGAAGAACCTAGCAATATAACTTGACAATTTCATAATTTGGTATTAGAGTCATAGAAATCATTTAATTCAAACTTTTGAGCGGTTCATTTGTCAGCGGTGCCCTGAAGGACATTCTGGCCATTACAGCTGTATTGTTGCTTTTAGATATCTTTCTCAAACAATTACATTTAATCAAAAACGTTAGAGGACCACTTTCCTTTCAGTGTAATTGTGTTGTAAAATTTCATCTCACCAAATTGTTCATTATGTAAGATTGTCCTGGAGTGAGGTACTTTGCCGCTCCAGGTCACAGGCTTTAGTTTCCCTGACTTCATCAGTGGAGGAACATCTAACTGGCTTATTACAGCTGCTTCCATGTGCACAGACTACTCATAGTGCACTCTGACTTGCAAAGTACTCCAAAAAGTGGTGATCAATATTCAGTCCACTTAGTTGGTTGCTGCTTGTCCTTAGGGAGGGAAGAGAAGTGATTTCCTGAAGTGCTCACTGTATGTCACTTCTAATTATTAATGATTGTGTCAGGGTTTCAGTGAAGCAATCTAGGGAGCAATCTCATTGGATCAATCCATGGAAACATCAAATAAAATGACTTCTTATATGCAGCTTTTTTAGTCGTTCAAATAAAAAAATACTGTAATCTATTTTCTGACTATTGTTACATGTTGATTTTTTTTTTTCTCTTATGATACGTATTCCAGGAAATTATTTCAGGGCCCTGAGTGCACCTACAAACTCTGCAACACCTGCCTCTATGCAGCTTGCCTACCTGTGCTCAGTGTAGCTGTAAACCATATGTTATATGGGAAATAAAATGTGAGATACAGAAACATTTGGTTGTCACTGGGCTGTGAGTTGACTGGTTTCTGCAGCTCTACACTTCTCATTTGAGTGATGCAGAGCTGTCTCTGTGCCTTATGGTCACTTTTGCCTTCACTTGGAGAGTAGTACACTCTATCCAAGATGATTAGGGGACTGGAGCATATTCCTTATGAGGAAAGGCTGTGGGAACTGGGGCTATTTAGTCTAGAGAAGAGGAGACTGAGGGGGATGTAATTGATATTTATAAGTGGTGGATATCAGGAGGTTTGGACATTCCTTTTTTCCTATTGTATCTAGCAACAGGACAAGGAGTAATGAGATGAAGCTGGAATACAGAAAGTTCCATTTAAACATAAGAAAAAACTCTTTTACTGTGAAGGTGGGGGAGTCCTGGTACAGGCTGCCCAGGGAGGTTGTGGAGTCTCCTTCTTTGGAGATCTTCAAGATCTACCTGGATACATTCCTGTGTGACCTGATCTAGGTGAAGCTGCTTCTGCAGGAGGATTGGACTAGATGATCTCTAAAGGTCCCTTTCAACCCCTACCATTCTATGATTCTATGATTCTATGATTCTATGATTCTATGATTCTATTATTCCATCAGAAATTTGTTCATTTATTTTCATCATTATAATTCCACTAATATCGATAGAGATACTCAGAATATCACAAGCACTTGGAGATAGCTCAAGGTAAATCTGAGCATGGTTGTCCTCCCATAGTAATGTAAATGAAATCATTATTCCAAAATATTGGGTAATGTATGGTGAGTTGAAAGTAAACTGGCCATCAGCTTGGGTCAGTCTGAATTCTCCTTTGTGAAATGAGTATGGACAGCAGTTGCTTTTGTCATGAAAAGGAATTGATTGTCAAAAATCCTGCAATTTTGTCTTCTTGTTATGTGCCTTTTTGACTTAAAAGCATGATGAAAAAAACTATTAATATATAGTCAATGATATCTTAAATTCTATTTTTTGTTTAACTTCCTGTTTTATTCAGTAAAACATGAAAATGACTTTAACTTCAACAATATGCAAACAGTGAGTGATCCTTCCTACTTGGTGTTCTTGGTGAACAGGAACTGATGCTAACAACTGTCATCATTCTATTCATTTATTACTGGAGAATAATTAGAAGTGAATGTCTGTTAAAAGGTTTTTTTTCTTTTGGAAAAGTGAGTCTTCTTTTTTACCATATCTATTTCAGCGTTATCTAACTGCCTTTGTACTTTTTCTTGCACAAAGTTTCTCTCCACTGTTACTGGAGTTTGAACATTAAAAATTTAAGAAAATATTAAGAAAAGTCTTTCCAAATTATTTCTGCTCATTGTTCTGTGTCTTTGATACAAGTTACCACACTAACAGAGATCTGCAGCTAGAAGAAAAGGGAAAAAACCCCTTTGTTGGAACTGTAAAGCATAATTTTGCCTCCATTTTGGGCTCTGTGACCTGCAGTTTTTTCTCAGTAGGATGGTAAAGGCCAACTATGTACCACATTACTCCATGGGCTATATAATACATTTATATGGTGTGAATAGTATCAATCAGTTCTCTAAGGGTCATGTCTATTCTCTTACTTGTTCTGTAGTTTAATGAGGGGAAAAATGTCCTAGGTAGATGTTTGAAGACAGTATGCAGTACGAAAGAACACAGTTCAGGTATTCATGTATCTAATTAAATTTATGATCATAGAAAGCACTACATGTAGAAAAAAATTGTGGATTTTGATGAAGTTGCCAGAGTATAGATACCTGCTTGCTTTGATGTTCTACTTGTCTCCTAATTGCTCATCTAGGTAAACAAGACATCTCTTATACATTCTGTGCCATTTGTGCTAGTCATGCTGAATATCTTTAATATTTTGGGCTATTTCACATGACAATAGACACATATGTTTAGGCATGTGAATAGAACCCAGCATTTTACTGACAACAATGGGATATCAACTTCTACAACTACATATAGACACTTAAATGTAAATGTGTTCATCTGGAGCTGAATCTCACTCTCAAACTCACCTACTCAGATTCTTCTATGTCTTTCTTCCTACTATACTATAAAAGCCTCATTTTACCTCAGTGGTTTGTAATTGAGGTGTAAAACCTTGCTGCAAACATTTTTACATAGTGCTGGGGTAGGATGGCACCTACACTCTGAATTTCAATGGGACCAGCCTTTTAGGTATACTGGGAGTGATCTCCATGTATGATAGATTTGTCACCTAAAATTCAATCTACCCCATATGTAAATGATATCAGTCTGGAATGATTAGAGACATCAATAACCAAACATTATTTCTTTTTTTTTTTCCATGTATGAGACAATTGGCTTGTGACCATTTTGCAATGTTACATTGTGTATGACTATGGACTACAATGATCACTTGATGCTAAGGTGACATTTATGCTGTGAGATATGTAAAGCCAGGGCACTGGCTATAATTCTACCACCAGCTGATAAAATCTGCCTAGCTCCTCATGCAAAGAGAGTTTGTTTCCAATTCAGAGTGGCTACATCCAAACTGTTCATTGGAAGCAGACCTTGAATGGATCAATTCACAAACTGTTTAGAAAGAGTGTTAATTCACCTAGGCTAAGCATGCCAGGAACCACTGTACAACAGCACTAGAAATAACAGCCTTTGAGTGCCCAGTTCTGCTTTGGTGTCACTCATTTAGTAGTGCAGATATCTTAGGAGTATTAAGAAGATTTTTGGAAGACTTATATAGAATTTATAAGCATTTTGGCAACCAGAAGTTAAGGCATTCATGACAGAAAATTATCAAAGTTCTTTTCAGGTGAAAATATTCCGTTTGATGTATTGTGTCTGTATGTCTCATTTCACCCTGGAGAATAGTACGGCAGTCATCAAACTTTGTACAGAAATGCCATGGTGTCCCTCAAAGTGCTCTAGAGTGGAATGTGACAGCTATTTATCAGGGAAAATAGCATTGCAGATCTGTGAAGGAGTGGTACCGGGGAAGAATCCTGCATGTAATGGAAAATATAGAGGGACTGTAAGGAAGTAAAATAAGAAGGTAAAAAGAGATTGACAGACCTAAGGTTATTTAGGTCATGGAAAGTTAGATTAAAAATTCTCACTTTGTCTCTTTTGCTAGTATCTCTTGTGTTTAATAAAATATAGTTACCTGAATGCAGCATCTTCAAGAACACCATACCCTGAAATATAACTTTAAGACATAGCTGATGCAGAAAGAAATATAATGAAACAATCCTTGATTCAAATGTAGTGTTCACTCTTATGTCCTCTCCAAGCACTAATGAGGCCAAACCTCTGCACATACTTCCATCTTTGCATGAACATTGTGGTTTTCCTGCACAGAGTAATTAACAAGATTCTTCAAATTATGAACTGTAGGTCTTGTCCTCATAAGAAAGTTCACTGACTTAAATAAAGGGATTCTTATTAAAGGATTTAATTACATTCCTCTGTGAACATATTTTTTTTAATGTAAAGTAGTTTATTTCAGGTTTTATAGGGGTGAAAGGAAGCATTCAGACAAGTTAATCTTAATTAGACATTGGTGGGAGTAGAGAGTGCTGACAGTAGTGTACCAGATTGTTACTGTGTAAAAGAGACAGACAGACTTTGACAATCCATGAGAGATGACCGTGTCAGACAGATACACTGAAAAAAACATTTTCAATGTAAAGTGAGTAGCATACAGGATATAAGAGTTACTTTTGGCCTGATGACAAGATAGAAAACAGGAAATTACTCAGACTGCTGCTTCTCAACTACATGAAGGCAATGCTGTCAAGTGCTTTACACTGTTACTTAATTTCTGTTCTGTAGCGGATGTATGTATTATAACTATCTACTGATTCAAATAAAAAAATAATCTTATCCACATTTTTAAACCTTTTTTTTTCTTTCTACTGAATGAAGTAATACTAGCATTAAAATCAATGGAGTTGTAAGCAGCACTGTGTCTGCACTGCTATGATAATGCATTCCCCAAAAAACAGTTGCTGATTAAAGCTGTCACCACTATGCAGTATAAGCAAGCTAAAATAATCATTCTCTTCTTTCTTGCCCCTTTCATGGTCTTATGCAATTCAAACTTCCCTAGTCCTCTGCTAAAGGGAATTTACTTGTCCTGGGTTCTGTATGCAAAGGAGTGTGCAAAATGAGGGAAACACCTGGAGCTGACTGAACTGGAATAGTTCCAACATTTAGAAATACTTCTTGCCAAACTTCATGGAAAAAAAAAATCTAGTGCATAAAATAGCTTTACTTGAGGAGTACAAATACCTCAGATATTACATGACTATGACCAGGATATTACATGAGACATGTTACATGACTGATTGATCTAATGTCACATTATTATCCCTCCAGTACTCAGCCTTATACTATCAGACTTTCCTGGCAGCTGGGCCCAGCTGCTCTCACCTCACTAGCTTCATACTAATACACATAGGTTGGTCTCTTAGTTGACCCCCCAGCTCCATGGTCTTCCCAAGAACTGCCTGGGACATCCTGGACATCCACAGTCCACAATCCACACACTTCCTCATCTCTAATATCCAGGTTTGATACTTGGCTTCTAAGCTCTTATCATACTAACAGAGTAGGCTTGCTTTTATTTGAAAAAATTATTGGAATTTTCAACTTTACCCACACATAACTAAAATAATTTGCCTTTTACTTGCATAGTAAGCCTAAATTTCAACAAAGGTTTTCTGCAGAACCACACAAACTTAGATGTGGGATTTGTAAATGGCAACTCTTGCCTCACAGGCTAACAGACAACTTTTTCTCCAGCCAGAAAACAGCTATAACCAAAACTAGATGAAAATCCTTCTTTGAATAAAGCTCATTTTTGGAGAAGCTTGTGTTGGGGAATTTTTATGCTACCCCTCAAGACAAATTAAATACACATTTGTTCTTAAATATAAAACAGAAATATAATGAACAATGCATTGAGTAGAATCCTACTACAGTATATGATTCTACATGGAGTCTGCAAAGATCTGTGACAAGTAGATTTCTTACACACACCTGCACCAGCACCTGTCCCACATGGGACCGCTGCCTAGCAGTGGGTCCATCTCCCATCCAAGCATTGTCACCCAAAGGTGGTTCCAGAGTGTGGGCCTGTGAGTGTTCCTATTCCAGGATGGCTACAAGACAATTACGAGGTTGCTTCTTATCTCATTACCAAGGGAAACTTCACTCCCTTGCAAGCAGTTTGTTCTGTCTCTGGTATTCCTATTTCCAGCCAATTTGCATTCCTTTTTCTAAGCAGTTTAACCCATACTTGTAGTTGAACATTTTTGTTCTTGGTGCCAGTTTATTCCTCAGTCACAAATTTCAATTAGAGTTTCCTTTTGACTTTTCTTTCCGTTTATCATTGGAGGATACCTATACAGATTTTTTTGCACTAGCTAAATCTGAGACTTGGTGAATATTCATCCATTTGAATGGTGAATATCATGTCCCTATCATTTGCTCATCTGTTTGAGAGGTAAAAATCCCATAGCGGTAAAAGAAAATCAACATTATGTCCATAAATATCTACAAAGATAAAGATTTTTTTTTTAATCAGAAGGAATAAATCAAAGACTTGCTGGTGTTCATCAATAATGAATAGTTTTTGGAATTGGAAAGATTTCTTAAGAACCAAGTAGAGAGTGGTCAAAATATAGACATATGTTTTTATCTATCTGCCGCAAATCTTTTGATTTTAAAAGCATTTTTATAAAAACATCAAATCTTAAGAGTCATCTTCTTAAAAAAATGAAACTACCTCTGTGCTACATCAGGTTATTTATAGACATGTCTTCTGATGACTTGTGCTTCATGCTACATTCTGAAATAATTGTGACCATTACAAAGTTTTAATAAGGTTCTTTTGGTTGCTCATATGTTTATAGGAATTAATTTGGGGAAATATGAGTAATCTCAACTAGAGAGGAACACAAAGCCGCTGACATGAGCACAGACAGAAAAATGTCTGAACACTGGCTGAGGAGCCTTTGGTTAACTTTCATCGGCAATGGAGAAATATAAGCACCTCCAAAGGACCAAAAGTGGATTGAACTCCACTGGTGGTTTAGGAGTTTCAGAGAAAAGAGCTTCCTAACTCCCACAGCTTAGTAAACACCTGAATTTTATTATACGTGGAGTAAATTTGGGCTGAAAGGGTTTTAATGTCAAACTATCAAGGTTTAATATTAAAAAAATATCATTTTAATCATATTTTAGTGGAAATTTCCTCATCTTGTTTACCCAGTTTCAAGAGAAATGAGTGCTTGCATGCCCACACTGTAGTTAGGGCACAAGGCAGTTACCAGACAGTGGATATATTGCTGTCATTTTGCTCAGGGACATGCTGTGACCTTGAGTGATAGTTATCATTACAACATTTACAATTAGCAGTCCTGCACTTGGCTGTTTTCTAGTTAGTCTCAAAAAGCATGTAAAATAAAACGCCTGTGGCATATTGGCAATTTGAACTCGTGGTGGTGAGGGCAGCATGAATGAGCCTTCCAGTAAATTAACTAACTGCACTTGTGAAAAACGCTGATAGTGGAGAAAAGCACATTACTATTTGACCTCTAACTCCAAGCCTATTACAAAAGCTTCATTTCAGTTGCAGCACCACCTCTCCTGTAACAAGTCTTCTATAAACCCCTGTGCTGGCTTCAGCTAACACTGTGTATAATCAGCATTTTCAGGGCACTTTGTCCCCCTTTTTTTTTCCTGGTAATAATTTGTTGCCACCTTCCACATTTTGTCCTTTCCTTGTGTCAGCCAAGTTGATCTACGCATTTTTTTTTAGACTCAGCTTCAGATTTCTCACATTTCAGCTTTTCTTCATGTGTAAATTTCTACCTGGTTCCAAACCAGTATCTCAGTTTCTCTTTTTTCCACTCCTTTCTTCCCCACGTGCTTTCCCTCTGCTGTTTTCAGAGTTGTGTTAGCACGTGTCTCTATCCTGGAGGACTTGGTGTAGTCTACTTTGCATTCTATAAGAGTAGCATATTGTCCTGGATGTACCTGTCTCTCACTGTAGTCTGCAAGAGAATCCCAGATATTCAGAATAAGAATTTGCAAAACTCAGCATTTGTGCTTCATGGGAATTTTTTTCAAAACTCTAAAAGAAATTTTTTTAAGGAATACAATTTTACAAAAGAATATTCTTTTGAAAGCATTCAGCATTTACTGTTGACAATATCAAATTCTTAATCTTGATTATGCAAATATTATGAAAAAATATTAAACAGTAAAAACAACGGAAAGATTGAAATAAAATGAAAATGTATTAAAAATAAACCTGTGAAAGTGATATATTTCAAGATTCTTGTCCACCCGAGGAATTAAAAATGCAGTGCTAACAAATGCTGTTGAAAAGGACACAAATCTGTAAAATAATCTGATTAAATTTTATTTTTTCTTAGAAAATTATGATTTTATAACAACTTCATATCGTGCTCTGTGATTTATGCCATACATTGCTCTGGAATCTCCCATACCCCAGGCAAAGAGATCTGTTTTTGCTCAGTTGCCCTGAGAAATCCTGAAGGCTAAAGGCAACAATGTGTCAGAGACACTGGGAAGTACTCTGTTTTAGTATGTGGTACGTTTTTTTTCCTTTTCTAGCATTTTTTTTTGTCTTCTCATCAGAGAACTTCCAGTCAAATAGTCATCATATTTCTCTCGACAGAACAAGAAGAGGAAGCTTGCAATAATCTCTCTTATAGCTATGGTTTTTCGATTTTTAAATGTTAACACAGAGGCTTCTGGGAGCTACATCTTCAGTTTCCTGTTTGGAAATGCACATAATGAATCCTTGATTTTGTGTTGCTTAGGGTGGCAAAATATAAATAAAACATATGAAGAGCTTTTAGGTAAAAGAACAGGAGAATAAAAATCCTATTCTGGTACTATTTTATTGTTTTGTTGGCAGGAAAATGTCACACCTTGGGAATTGTGGGTGAATAACTTATTCAGCAACTCAACAGAGGAGGAAAATTGAGCACACATTGAAACAGACTCAGAATTTTGTGTATTGTTTTGTTTGCTTGTTTTTAAAGTTATAACACTTTATAGATGAACCTCGTATTTATTCCCCATAAACTGAGGACCGATGGGTGTAATTTGCTGCAATGTTTTCCACCATGTTTGTGCTGATAGCCATTAATATGAATGGAAAATTTAACATGTTTTCCTGATGAAATGAGATTAATCTGATCTCTATTCTACTTTATTTGTTTGACAGTCTCTTCTTGATAATTTTGAAATACGTTGGCTAATACTAGTTTCATTGAGAGATGGTTAGAATTCTCAGAGATAATTATCCCTCTACAAATTTTACAGAAAGGATGGCAGACTAAAGGAGAAAGGCCCAAAATAATGCCTCTCTTGAGGCCAGAGAAGAGTGAAATCAGATGTTACACATCCTCTTTGTTATCGGGCAGCTATTTCATATGCATGCAATTCAAGACTAGTGCATATCTTTCTCTTCTTGTATTTGTATTTCATAAGGGATCATCTGGTAAGGAGCAGAGGTAATTTTACCAGACTATGTGGGTGACATAAGAGAAATAGGACTGAAGTATATAAGAAATCAGGTTTCATTATCTCTACTGCCTATAAAACGATGTGATATTTCTGTCTTCAGCAGTCCAACCAGTAGGAATGTTTCTTCTCCAATCACCTAAATGGATTTTTAAAACACTAAAACTACAGTTCATCATTGTGTACATGGCTATGAGTGGGATGCAAATGCTGTAGAAATCAAACACTGCTCACCTGCAAATTTCATTTTGTGTGAAAATTCCATGTGCACAAAAAAAATTTGCTCCTGTCAAGGATGTTTAGCTCTCAGGTCTTTGCAAACATCATCTCTTAACTGTGAGAAGTAAAGAATTTATGCAGAATATACTTCTAAGTTCCTTTGACCATAACACCTATTCTACTACACTAGAATCACAGAAGAGTCATCTGTAGTTCAAACTGTAATGCCATATAAACATGAACAGGTATAAACAGTTAAACCATAGCAGCACGGTGGTCTACAAAGACTAGTTTAATAGATGAGGAACAACTGAGCCTCAGTGGATCTCTGTGGAGCTTTCAGGATGTGAATGCTTCATCTGCAGTACAGACATTCACTAAGTGACTCTGGGGCCTTTGCAGCGTTTTAAAATCTGCTGTAGACACTTGAGCAACACAGTCTAATTGCAAGACAATGGGATTTGATATTGCAAGTGCTGAAGTACTTTAAAAACTGAATCTGATACATATTTCAATTTTACCCTTAACAAAACAGCCTCAGAATGCTTAAAAACATAATAAAAATCTCTACTAGTTTTGACTTACTGTTAAAATCTTCTAAGATGTTTTTTTAGCCTTTGACAAAAAAATATGAACATGAATATCAAGACTGAATACCAAGAGAAGGACAAGAAAACTGATCTAGTCAGAATAGAGAGGACTGAATGAAAAATGTACAGAACACAGAGAGTGTAAAGACTAGACATGTAAGAAACAAATAGTTTAAATAAATTGTTAATCAAAAGAAAATGTAAATCCCAGTATACCTCATGCAATTTTTAATATTCAGAGTATCTCAAGGAATAAAATTTGTGTAACTTCTGGCTATAAGAGTAGTAACAGAGTTTTCAAAATACTATTGATTTTTATAGATTTGTCTAATGATCTATCAGCAGCAATTTTAGGGATACAGACAGAAAACTCTAGAAAATCCAATAGAATAAATCTCTGTGGAGAGTGAATGGAATAAATATATTTTAAAAAAGAGAAAAATTCTGTTTCCAGACACTGTGAAGTATAAGTGAAAATTCTCAGAAACTTAAAAAAAGTTTGTGTCACTCATAGCTCTCAGTAGCTGTCAAGTACTATAAACCTTGAAAACTAAGAGAATTAAGGTTGGGAGCTACAGTACAGGCAGAAAATGAAAATGAAGAATGTATGGGAAGGAATAGAGGAATAGTGAAGGACACTGACTGTGTAACTAAAAGTTCATGGAATTTTAGACCTGGATTAGGCTGACAACAGTTCTGCTTAGATACATGAATATGGAATGTGAAGAGAGGCAAAACGGTGATTATTATCTGCAAGTAGTTTAAGAACTTAGGAAAACATTGCAAAGACAGTCCTGCAAATGAGATATTGCTGGAGAGATGTCAGCTCATGTTGGTTAGGGAAAGAAACTCACCTAGTAGATGAATCAGATGGATAAGTGTTGACTTCTGAGGAAGAAATTTGGAAAACTGAAAATGGTTAAAAATTCTGAAGTTAGAATTTTACCAAAATTATTGGCCAAAGATGACTTATAGGGCAATGGGAGATCAAAAGTGACTTACAGGACAAGCTCTGACCTTACCAAAATCCAGTAAGTCACTTTAAATTGAGGTGCCACTTTTTGAATAAGAGACTAAATTTACCAAGGTTAGTCCATCTGTCTTCCACACAGATAACTAAGGGTTAATAGAGTCTCAGCCTTGTGGTCTATTGAGTTTAATGGATTATTTTCATAATTCACATATAAGTAGGACTAAGGATCCTGCAGATATGGGTACATATGGAAACTTGATTGAAAACCTTATTGTCTAAATCACTATTATATTTCAAAGAATAGATGAACAATTTTTTTCTATGAAAAAAACAATTCAAAATTAAATTTGAATATAATTGCACTTTGATGCAAAACCTGTTTGCTATCATCACAGTACTAAGTAACTGAAAAAATAATCTTCCGCCATCTTGCTTTATTTCATCATATGTGAATATGTTAGATCGGAGCAAGTTAGTTGTTCTGTAGGATTTTTAGATCAAAAATGCAGGAGACATACAACTGTATTCTTATGTTGGCAAGAAAATCAAAGTGACTGATGATGAACACAAATTAATCTCCATAACCTCCATCTCAGTCTTGATTTTGAACTGAAAAACTGTAACATGCTTTAGGGTCAGATACCATCTTACTGGATTCAAAGATTCAGATTTCTGAATTCTCTGTAGAGATCCTGGAAATCTCTTCAGTGTGGATTTCTTCAAGGGAACAGTATTTACTTTCATAATGCTACAAAGGAATCAGTAGGCTTAAAGAGATTCAGGGAGTGAGATCTGCATAGAATACCCAAGTCTGCATTCTTGTCTTTTTTTCTAGTACATGTTTCTGAGATAGTGTTAAGTATGTTATCCCACAGACTTAAGATGTTACTTTTGCTATTCTGCTTCTTTATGAAAGAGAATGATCTTTCTCTTTTTTGATGTTGGAACCACTGTTACAGGAAAAGCATTTTATACTCACATATTATCTAGAGATTAAGTATAATATCAGGAATGATGGAGATTGAACTAAAGATACAATATGGGAGATTGCAAGGGATAAGTATTTTTCTCAAAAAAAAGATTGATTGTGGCCACAGTTCTGAAGGATAAAAATACGAACATAGTTACATTATACCATTATACTACAAATAGGTGTAATGATTGTATTCATTGCCTCTTGCATCTTTACATCACTGAATAAATCTTGCTCTTCTTTTGTCCTTAGAACATCATGGCTAAAACAAATTTAGTTTTCTAAATACCATCTTTGTGATATCTGGAAATATGACGTTGATTTTGAAATGAAAAGCCATTCTTCATAACTAATAAAGTAAGATCAAGATACAATTTCATTAGCCCTACAAAGCTTTTTCTAGGTGTACAGACCAATCACTCAAAATCTTTTTATTAGAGTTCAAAGCATCAAGCACTATTGTGTAAACAAAGACATTTAAAATACACAAATGTCATCTAAAACCATCTAATAACTTTAAAGGCAGACATCACATGGCTTGTTTTTAATGTTTCAAATAATCTTGAAAAATGAAGTTGGAAAAGTAAGAGATGCTTGTAAGATCTTTAACTGTAACTTTTCTGTAGAAATATTCTCTGCAAAGTGCAGATATTATGTAATACACATATCTGGAGATGACTTATTTTTAGATTTTAATCTTAATTCTGATAGATGTTTCAATATATGTTTGTATGAATTTAGAGGAGTATCATCATTCTGTAAATTTGTGATGGCTTCCCAATGTCCTATCAGCAATTTATGTAAAATGTTTCCACATTAGTATTTGTTTAGTTCAGATTAGGAACAAATCTAACCATCTTCTTTTCTTTCACTTTCGTTTGCATTGCAAAGTAGTTTGCCAATGGAAAGTTTGTGTTGGAGTGCTCAAAACTGGATTTATTCTGTATGAAGCTAAGCTTGAGAAAGTGTGTCAGAAATGCAGAAAATGCAATCCGATCACTGATAGCCATTCAGTCTGTAGGGTCAGACGGGAACTAGACCAATATACACCTTTCTGAAGAGCATACAATGAGGACTTTGAGGCCTCAACACTCGTGACTTAGCCAAGACATGCTTTCAGTTTTTATAAGTCTGTTTTATATCAATGTTAAAAAATAGTGCTGTGGGAATTTCAAGAACTATGTTTATAGAAAAATTGGCCTTGTAAGACATGTTTCATTAAGAAAAGGGAAAAAAATTCTTGAAGTGAAAATGTGAATATTATATATAGAAAATAATCCCACTAATCACTGTAGAAAAAAAAGAGAAGGTAAAGTTAAAAAATAAGAGACCACAACTCCTGTTCTGTGACTAAAACAGTTCCTTTCTTTGATCACTGGAGAGCACTGTTCCCCTATGAAACAATTTGTTTTAAGGGCATAACTAGGCATTCTGCTGCAGAAGGGGTTTGATGTAGCAAATTATATAACATATATTATGAATTCAGAGTTATAGAAGGAGAAATGCTAGTCTTCTGAAAAAAGTAAGTTTTATGAGCTTCTATTCTTCTGTTCTCTATTTATACTGATAATATTATTTATTTCTTCTACTGTAATAATGCATATAATTTCATCAGGTCCAGAGATCTAGTATGTTAGGTATTGAACATGTATCTCTGGAACATTAGTGCTGACTTTTTAATGTCTCTTTATCTAAAAGTTACGCAGATTGTGTGAAATGTAGACTCAACACATGTAAACAACCACTCCTTGGCAGATGATAGTACCTGCACTATTTGTTCCCCGAGTTAGAAGTACTAACATAATTTTGTCCAGACTGAGTTGTTTCAGTTAAGTATAAAATCAGATATTCAGAAAAGGATGCAAAAATACTTACCACTCTGCATTTCAGAGTTAGAAGTATCTTGTGATAAATAGAGAGACTTATTCAGTAATTCTAAGCCTTCTCTGTGTGGTTTGAGTATCTCTGTATAAATGAAGCCATGCAAATAATTGGATGTTTTTTATGTCTCAGGTTTCAAAATCTAATTAATGGTTAGTAATAATCCCTTAAAGTTTCTCTTTGGTGCTCCTACCTTTGAGATTTAGCGCCTTGTTCCACTACAGTTTCTTATTGTAGAGTTGGATTTGACTTAGCAGAGTGGGACCGTAGGTCCAAGTTCTCTGCCCTATTTGTATAAAAAAAATGATAGCATTCAGTTTTTATGTTAAATTATGAGACGTTTAATTGAAAAGCAATTAAAAAAGCAATTAAATGTACTTATTTTTTATCTTTATTTAAATAAATTATCTTTGTTAGGTCAAAGCAGAAACAAGGAGAGAAAATAAAACCTTGCCATCAGCTTTACCCTTTTTCAGGTGTAATAAATGCTTTGTTTAGTTAGAAAACCATATGTATAAAAAGGAAGCTTTTAATCCTACATATTATTCTGTTACATGTAGAACACATGAATAAAAAACACTAATCCAGCATCTAATCCAAGGAGAGCAGTGAAGAGTGCTGGATATCATAATCCACAATGAAAGCTCAATCACTGTGAACCAAGGAGGATCTGAGCCTGTAGGTCACCTAACAAATCTCATCTGCAACTCTATGGCCATGTCAAACATCTTGTTCACTGGTTATGTATAATTCATTGAATTGTATTAATTGAAATGTGTAAAAAAAAGAACTGATTTGTCGAGGTAGCCTTTCCATTTCACAGCTGTAAAGCTCCATTGATTTCTAGTCAGAGAAGAGGATGTCACAGAGAGAATGTTTAATATTTAAATCAACTGAGCAGAGCACTGACCTCTCTCTACTTCCCATCCTGCATAAGGACCTCTTCTAATAAGCAGCAGACACACATAAGGAGTCCATCCTGCAGAGGATCACTGATCACATTAATTCAAAATCGATTATGGGGCCATACATAAAAGGAGATTATAACTAGTAACATGTAGGATATGAAGCTGACAGGAAGTGATCCTCAAAGTGTCGAAGAAAAAATTAGTACTATGTTTATTAGCACTACCTTTATTTGATTGCTCTGGGCTTCAGCTCAGCGAGTACTTTGAGCAACAGAGCAAGAAATGGCTTTTAAATAATTAGCTAAGAACATTTCTTCCTTGCATATCTGATCAGCAAAGACAATGCAGATGTAGTCATACAGAATCATAGAATGTTTTGAGTTGGAAGGAACGATAAAGATCATCTCCTTCCACCCTGTCTGCCATGGACAGGGACAATTTCCACTAGATGAGTTTGCTCAAAGCCCCATCCAATCTGGCCTTGAATTCTTTCAGTGATGAGTCATGCACAACCTCTCTAGGCAACCACTTCCAGTGTTTCACCCTCCTCACAGTCAGAGCCTTCTCTAGCTTATTAACATTATGAAATGCCATGATTTCCTTGTTACTTGACTTTGTACTGAGATTTAGGGTAACTATCACAGATCAGAGGTGATTATGTATACAGTGGTACAGATGGGGACATGGGAAGAGGGGATGTAGAGACTTCAAATAGTGTAATCCAATGAGCCTAAAACCTCTCCTAGGAGAGGACTCCAGTGTAATTGACATCAAAACTGTGCCATGGAGCTTATGTGACTATAAGAAACAGATGCTTCAGAAGCTTTGGAGCAGTTGATGATTACATGGAAAAGAACCAAAATTTCTCTTCAATATCATCTATTCAGATTATATTCCTGAATCATCAGTTATCTATTCCTCAGTGGAGCATGCTCCAAGTTTGATGAGTTAAGTCACGTCAAATGGATGTTGGCTTCTGTCTTCAGGACTCTTTAGATACAGAAGATGCCCAAGAAGTTACAATGTGTCACTGAAGACCTGGGATGGTGCCTGATTCTTATTCATTGGTCATTATCTTCAACTCAGATGAACAGACCACCTCGATTTCAGCTTGTGGTTTGCCAATGTCAAATGCTATCACCTAACAAATGTCATCAGATGTCATAAATGATACCATGGATGATGACAAGTGTCATCATTCTTGATTTGTAGCTGATGGAAACATAAATCTAGTTTCGATGTGCTCAGAAATGTGATTTTCATTATTTATGACACTAGTCCTCTATATGCTGGTATCTTTCCAAAGGGCCACAATAAATCTCAAAGTCCCTTCTCCAGATCCTCACTCATCTTGCTGCCTATAATCTCAGTCCTGATACTAACAACCCTCCTGCCCTGATTTTCTTGTCGTTTTCCAATCCTGATCTTTCAATTCCAAAGATCTTCATGCTATGATTCTTTTTAGACAATGAAAATTATTTGATGTAGATTTGAAGTATTTAAATTATTTTTCCTGCCCTTTCATCCAAATGCCTGGAGGAAAATACTCCTCTCTTTGTTATTACATTTCTAATGAAAACTAAGAATACCTTCTATTTTCTTTTTCCTTATAAAGCTTCTTTACTTTTTGATTATTCCCCTCTTCTTTATTACGATGTTCTGGTATACAAACAAAGTCCTAAAAAACCAGAATTTATTATCAGATACCAGAGACAAGTCTCATGTCATTTTCTTCCCATGCAAACTTATCATTTCTTATCTAACAAGAATAAAAGAGTAACATTTGGATCATTTTTTTATGAAAAAAAAACCTTCCATATTTAAAACCAGAAAAATATTTACTGATTGGACTTCAGATTTATTAGATTATTGATATATAAATGGCCTATATTCAGATCTTACAGGAAAAAAAGAAGCAACAGCAGCAAAAGGGTAAACAATGACAGGTAATAGTAATAGATGAAGGTGCTAAAACTTTTAATTAAGGTGGAAATTTTATTTATATATGACCTGGTGGAAAAAAAAAGTTTCAGTATAAGTAATGTAAGTTTTGGTGCCTTACTGATTAAGCAATTTTTTTTTTTAGGAATATATCAGGAATATCCATTTTTCACTTCCAAGAGGTCTCCCTGGTGGGATAAAAACATCAAAAAATTTATTTTAAATCTCTAGTTATAATAGCAGGAGAGATCTTTAATATACACAATCTTTGTGCCAACTGGACTAAACATGTAAGTTAAGCAAAGTAAATAGAAGTAAATAAATAAAACATTATGATGAAATTTTATGTTGAATGACTACTTGCAATTGCCTCAGTAATCTCTTCTTTGTGTTGTTGCTGTATAATCTAAATCATACTATATTTCAGGGGGAAAACTGATGTAGGGAAAACCTGTATATATACTGGAAAAACAAAATTAAAAGAATTTCATTAACTCAGAAATTCTCTGACAAAAGCAGCCTAGCATTTATCATAACCTAACCCAAAACTCTGTATCTGAATGGTTTTTCATGCATCGTTAAGATGGATATATGCACATGAAAGCTTTTATTTTCTAGAGACATGTTTTTCTTCAAATTGTTTCACTAGAAAGGTTACTGTTATTTTTCATTTTTCCTCTCCCTTGTGGGTTTTTTGATCATATTTTTTAATTCCTAGCAAAAAGTACTGAAATATACTTTGAAAGGCTATGTTTTCGATGAAAAACAGACTTTTGTGAAAGAGCTAGTTCAGCTTTCCATCTGAAATGTTTTCTGCTGGGAAAAGTTGCTTTGTGTCTTCCAATAATATAAATATAGGAGGTTTGAAATGTTTAATAAGTGGACATGTGTTATAGACAGATAGTTCTTTGAATGACCTAGACTTTTGCTCATGATGTCCCTGTCACCTGCTAACCCATTCATGAGGGCTCGTAAATTCTTCTATATTTACTGCTGTGTAATATCCTGGTGTCAATTACAGTAATACCTATTGTGGGAAATTACCATCAAGGAACCAAAATCATATTGCTTTTAGATAGGAAAAAAAAGTGTTTCATTTTTCCCTCCTACATTTTATCTTACTTTCTGACAGGTCTGTTTCTCTCCTGGACCATATGCTACCTGTACACCTAATAATTTTGCTGAGAAACACTAATTAGCCTGTGGATCTCTGACATAATAGGTCACCACTATCTGGAAAACAACTTGTCATCCCTAAGTATACTAAGAATTAATAGAAAACCAACTAAGGTCAGTAGGTGACTTTCAATATACTTTGGCTAAAATTCAGAAATTCATGGTCCATTTTGAAATAAAGAGGCTGATTAGAAAAAACAATCCCTTGACAGTCTAATTGCTATTTTAATGAACAATCTGTAGGCAGAGCGGTGTTAAAAATGACCTTCCAATGATTTTCACAAGTTCAGAGCATATTCAAGAACTTTGGGGAACTCTTAGAATTAGGTCTTTCCCTTCTTTTGTTCCTCATCTGGTCCTTTAGTATCTTATGTTTCTAAAGTTTACTGATACTGTACTTCTGTATTTTCATACTTTGGTGGTATAAGTGGATAATTTAAAATGGCTCTAAGCCTAAAAAGGAATTTCTTCATCCTGTGTGCCACCACCTTTGCCAGCACAGACTATGTAATGGGAAAATAGAATCACATTAAAAACTGTAGTTAAAAAAATCTCTCAGTATCTAGTTGCCAGCAGACCACAACAAACTACTAATTGGTCCCTTTAGATATTTCTCCAGCTTAATTTTCATTTCAGCTCTTATTCCTTTTTTTTCCCCCTTCTTTTTAAAATCCAACAATCTAAAAATCTTGTGATAAAGCTCTTGTTAATTTACATAGCAGAGGTTGCTATAGCAACCTGGCAGAACATTTCCACAGGCAACATACTAGAGGTAACCTTTATCTTTATGTGAGAAATACACTTTAAAGGTTCGTGATAGTCCTGTATAACTTGCTTTTTTCCCCTCAAGATATTTAATCATGCAGTGAAGCTAAAATATCTCAACTTTGATATCACACTCATCAGCTTGGTGAGCACTGTTGTCATAAACACATGTTATGATCTCATTGCATATCAAAGCATGCAGAACCATAGATCTGCAGAGTTCCAATCTGTAACATGTGCTGCTGTGTTGGATATATACAGTTGAGGCTTTTGAACATTGTCAAAATGGTTTCCCAAGCAGTTTGTGGCACCCAAGTTCATTAAGAATTCACTGTCTCTTACATTTTAGCAGTGCTGAATGTCAGTCTACCACCAGCTGCCTCCTGGCTTTGCACTCCTCACACTGTGCAACACAGGACCTGCACAGGCCAAAGGATTTGAAAAAAGATATCACCAAAATTCAGGTATTACGATGACATCAACTAGCAGAGCTGTTGTCCACCTCTGATAAGAAAATGGATCCCTAATGGAACCATTAAGATGTCTATAATAAGAATGACCATAATTTGCTTTAGTGCTATATTTTTGAAGCTATGACAGTGATATTATAGTCCAATAAATGCAGGGCTGTGTGAAACATATAATGTTACTAGTAATCCAAGAAAGGAAGAGACTGTACCTTTCTACTGCTGTGAAGCTCTTCTGTGACCTTCAGAGTTGAGCTGTGTGTTTCACTACTTTACCAATATCCCAGGAAGCCTTTTCAGTCACTGACAGTGTATAGCAGCAAGTCTCTACCATCCTGTACAGACTGGCCCAGTCATCTCTGTTTCTCTTTGACTATAATGGAGGAGCTACTGAGTAGCTGTGGTATGTCTTAAGGTGTCTATGGACCCTGGTTTATATGTCTGCCAGGTGCTTAGGTGGTTTTTATTCTGTTATTCATAAGACAGTTGACTCAAATTGGGTTAAGAGTCATGGGCAGCGTAGAACAAACAACAACCTATGCTGTTGGCACTGAGACTTATTCAAGAATCAACAAGATCAGAGCTTTTACCCTACTCGATTATCTCTCATACTCACTTTTTCTCTCCTACCATTACATTCAGCAGGTCTTGGCTTCCCTTGCCAGTAGTAAAGTCATTCCTATCCTAGGAATGCAGAGGAGAAAGTTGTGTTTGTTCATGCTGTGCTGCTGCTCATGGTTGTCAGCACTGGGTGTTATTGGCCAAGGTCCTGGGACATTCCTCAGCATATGTCTCATTGTATCTCCCTATCTTTAGGATCTTTGACATGATCTTTCCTTCAGCCAGCATCTTTGCCATCTTTGGGTCCCATTCGTGTTTATGAGACCACGTTCTCTTTTCAGAAACCCTTCTTTCATTCCCAAGTCCCTCGTTTTCCCAGTCTTTTTACTTGCAGAAACTCAGCGTCTCATCAGTCTTCTAACTGGTGCTTCTGTCTCATCTCTATTAATAGGAGGATTTAGGATGTGCCACTTTTCTTTAGAGCAGGTATTATACAAATTTACAACCAGGCAATATCCATTGTACCTAGCAGGTAGTAGGTTTCTGCTTGGGACTGCAAAAGTTCATATTCGAAGATTGATGTGCAGACAGATGTACAGTCAATTATCTGTTGCCTGTAAGCATTCACAATTTAAGCTATTTTTTTGCCTATGACAATGAGGTAAAATCTAAATACAATACTTAACTTGCAGCATCTAAAGCAGATAAAAATTCTGCTGACTTCCTCTCTTCTGACAGAGAGGTATGGCTTTGTGCTTACTACATATTTCAGGATTCATCTAAAGCGTAAGGAGAGATTTTTCACCAAGGAGTTCACCTGTGTAAAAGAACTTCCATCAGAGCTCTGCAATCACACCATCAGACAGATTTAGAGTCCACATCACCCTTTCTCCTCAGAAGCCATTTATTCCCTCCTGAGCTGAAAGGCTGTCAGATCTCACTTTGCTTTAGGACAAGAATCTTATCCCAACTTAACAGACTAGTGAACAATTCTTTTCCTTAAAAAGTAGAATCTGTTTTGCCATGTACCTTACTTTCTGTTTTCTTAGTTTCATTGCACAATATATCTTTCAGTGGACCTTGCATTATATTTCTAGCTGAATGTGAAAAGCACACCTGAAATAGCCACCTAAATATGCTAACTGTATGTAGCTCATTATTGTTTCCTGACTGAGATAGACTCTTGGATGTGAGAATGAGTTCAGAGTGACTTCCTGAGTTTATGATAACAATTAGACAAATCCATGAAATAGGAAAATAATCTAATCTTAAAAATAGGAAGATTGTTATCAATCAGACTGAGAACTCAAAATAAATACAGGTTAAAATATTAAAATCTAAACTAAGGTAAGTAAGTAAAAAGGAACATAAGGAGTGCTTGGTCATTTTTCTTAGCGCTACATTAAAGTTAGCATCAGTAGGACAATATTTTCAAAGGAGATAACTGCTAACAGTCTTGCGTGTCCACCCTGTCACTCCGCTGCTACATCTCACCACAGAGATGACATACAGAGGCAGCATTGCAGTGGCTGAAGCCAGTCAGACAGACATAGATTTCTAGTCCCAAATTCCTGTTTATAAGGACACTCACTGTTGTAAACCCATCAGCTTTTCAGCTAGTATTTTCTAGATTTTAATGTCTTTGAGAAGCAATATGTGACTTCCATTGGTGGGAGGGAGAGAGGACATTGCTGAGGCAGGACAGCGAGAGCGATCCTGGATTGGTGGCTATAGTACTGGTCAGCACAAGCAAAAGATTTTGATAAATCTAAACCATCCTGATCACTCTTTATGGCTTCATAGGTCACTAAGAACTTGGTATTGTATATACCACAGGCCACATCACATTCGTCATCTCTGTAGTGAATTCAGTGACTCTGTCCTTGACCGCTGTGTAACTTGCTTCTGGGTGCAACTTCTGAAACTGTTCCATCTTACTCTGAAGAAAGAATATAAAAAATACACCATTTTCCATGGCAGACATCTCAGCTGATGGTCAGTTTCACTGTTAAAGACATAGACCCAGATTTATCTGTCTCATTTTAGGCATCTTAGTTGATGTTCCAAATCTGAGAGCTCAGTAATTAGCAGGGAAAGACAGACCCTGTGTGGTTAACTCCGTGAATATCTACATCACTCTCTGGAAAGATCTGCCTCCTGGCACTGTGTATATAAGACTCAGAGAAAAACTTTTCATTTTTGCAACTCAGGAAAAAGACATAAAGCTACAAAGGATGATTCTTGGTCTTAAGACAGCTATTTTGTCAGAACAACATCTCAAAAGTCCATGTTTCAATACATCTTTTGCAGGATGTACTTGCCAATTTTGTAGGTATTCCTAACTCCTAAGTATATGAATTAGCATTTAAAAACTATTCTTCAGTTTGAAAGAGCCCAGCTTTCCAGGCTCGGTTGTACTTTCCAGAGAACAGCCTTTGTTTGAGTTACTTAGCTTCAATTTTCCAATTTAAATTACATTTTCTTCTTTATACGGTATTTCAACTGATTCTTGAATTCAACAGAAGTATATTGAAAATTATTGTACAAGGAAAAACTTAATTAAAACCTGAAGATCAGAGCTCTGTAATTCAAGCAAAGGTTGTAGCTAATTTAACAGCTGTAAATTCCTAGGGGCTGTTATTTATAAAAAGCACTTACAACTTTTATTGCACCTTTGGTATGGTATTTAATTAATTAATTTGGCATTTTCATAGCACATGTTCTGATTTTCTCTGAGTGTTAGATGCTTTGTACTTCACCTGAAAACAGACAAAGAATTTGTGGTTATCCAAATGGAGGCATTCCAAAATTAACAATAGGGCTCCTTTGCTTTCAGATGTGAATAAAGAGAGGATTACTTGTGTATTGAAATAAGCACATGCCATGTTAAAATCAGAAGCTATTGTATTGACAAGATTTGAACACTTGATGGCCTCTCTAAAAATTTAACCTTGTATGTCAGTGATTTTCATGCTTCTTCCATGTCTACACAACACGTGGATGCTTTCTACTGCTGAAGAAAGCAGTGTCTCAAGGAAAAGCCTGTAGAACAACACTGAAGTAGGAGAATTTTAACTTTTTTATAGCTCTCTTCAGAATATTACAAACATGAAGATGAATAAAAAAGTCAGCATGTTCATGGAAGCAGGAAGAATTTAACCTAAAAATGGCGATATGCAGCGTACAACATGTATTTACCAAAAGACTGGTGCAGAGAGGGCAAAAAAATTACCCATTCTCGCTCTTCCATTGTTTTAATGCTGAAAGATGTATGGTTGTGAAGATCATCATAAAAATTCATGTGAAAAAAAGCTTCCTTTCAAATTAACTTTTTTTTCCACAGAGAATGAAGGAAGTCATTATCATCTCTCATTACAAAATCACATATAAATTTCTTTCAATGTAAACTGGACTTTTGCTATTGTCAGCATGCAATTTTTAAGTATTTGCTTATTTGCCTGAGGCCACATTTTTTAAATCATCATTATATAAATTTTTTAATAAGAGACTACATAAGTATTTTACAATGTAAATTATTTTAATCCAAGTAATTTGGGTTTATTTATTTTACTGTTAATGTTCAATTGTGTTAAATCTGAAACACTAAAGATGACACAGAAAACTTTGTCGATGAGTATCTGAGAGTTATGTTCTCTGTTTGCATCATTCAGAAGAGATCAACATGATGCTTTTTGTTTTCAAACTGATTTTTCTGTGTTAAATTTTTATGAGTATGAAAGCAATAATTTCTTATCATAAAACTGGAAGCAAATGTGCTTCAAATTATCTGTAGGATTCGGAAATTGCAACTTACTCTGGGCAGAGATATTTGACCAATGCCTAAGAAAATAGAACTCTTCCTTTCTCACATGGAAAGCAAAACAAAAGTTTTTCCTTGTATTTTTAAAAATAATTTGAGTTGTTTTTTCTTTTTGTCACTGAGAGCCATGAGTTAAGCCACAACTTTCAGAACAGGCAATGGCAACACACTTGCATCACTTCTCCAGAGCCAGGCAGCAGTGTCCAACTCTGACTTGAATCTTCATATAGTTTCTACATCTTTGACATGGATGTTTCTTTAACTTGATGCATTCCACTGTATAGGAATCTAATGCTATCAAAGGTTCTCTAAAATCACCTGCCTGGTCTACACACACAGCTGTAGAAGACAGAATATTACCTGTAGGTGTTTTGCTTGTCTGATGGAAGTGTTTTGGAGACACATGAGAAGTGTTTGACCCTCTGGCCTGCTTAAACACCTGATTGCTTTCCACCTTCTCCTCTCTTTCTTCCTGTTTTTGTCTTACTTTATCCTGCCTTCCTGCTGGTGCTGCACAGCTGCTTAGTCTGGGGGAAGGCTACATCACCTATGGCACTGCAGTGCTCAGCTTTATTTGGGCTACATGAATGAATCACTTGTTGTTATGAAGCAGCCCTCTGAAGTTATTTGTGCCTATTAGTATGAAGTAAAATGCACATGAACAATGTTCCAATTGAGTATTTTAAGATTAATGTTTCACCACTATCTCTTGGATATCTGGCTTTTATTCAAAGACAAGATTAATAGTCCACGAGTGATTGCTCTGATGTGAGAAGGTGCAGAAAGAAAGAGGAAAAGGAAAAATCTAATCTAAAATCTAAACTTGCTTATTAACCTAACAGTATAACCCAGTAAAATGTCTGTTTTTCAAAGTCAGCTAATATTAATGAATACAGTGTCTAAAATTTCTGCTTTGATGAATTATATTTTATGCTATACTGTAAACCATGCTTTTTATCCAATTTTATGATTTGGAAGTTAAGATAAAAATAAGTTTTATACTTAAGTAGGATTTTCTCTTCAAAGTCTCTCTGTTGCTTTTAACAACCCAGGGTTTGAGACAGATGTTATTATTCTTTCATAAGTTTTTATAGCAGGCATAAGTTATCTTTCATAAATTATCCAGTTAAAAATGTTTAATGAATGTTTTGAGACAAGCCATATATTTTACAGTAGCTTTGTAAATATAGAAAAAATATCAGCAACGATAATACTCCATACACATACATAGTGATTTTTTCCACTTCTTTTCCCACTGCCTAACCATTTGTGTTTCTCTGAAATTTTTACATCCTTTCCACCTGCTTTGCCAAGTAACTCATCCACTCTAAGATTTCATGGTATTCCTGATAAAATGTTTAACTTAATTTGTATAATATGCATATTTTACCCGTCTCTGACCAAAGTTTTAATATTTTCTGTTCTGTTAATAAGTATTGGAGCAGCAAAAGTGGAAGTTTCAGACTTCATGAAGAGGAATGTATACTGCAAGGTAAAAGCCATACAGGTTCATAGAATCATAGAATTATTTAAATTGGAAAAGACCTTTAAGATAATCAAGTATAACCATCGTGTCCCCTAGCACCTCATCTAAGTATTTTTAAAATATCTCCAGGGATGGTACCACCACCTACCTGGGCAGTCTGTTCCAGTGTTTAAGAACCCTCTCAGTGAGAAAGTTCTTCCTAATATTCATTTTAAACCTTCCCTTGCACAACTTGAGGCCATTTCTTCTTGTCTTTTTATTCATTATTTGGGATAAGAGATGGACCTCCACCTCACTACAAACTCTTTTCAGGTGGTTGGAGAGAGTATATCTCCCTTCAGACTCCTCCACCCTAAATAATCCCAGCTCCCTCAGCTTCTTCTCATAAGACTTGTTCTTGAGACTCTTCATCAGCTTTATTGCTCATCTCTGGACATGCTCCAGCACCTCAACATCTTTCCTGTAGTGAGAGGCCCAGAACTGAACATGGTACTTGAAGTGCAGCCTCATCAGTGCCAAGGAGAAAATAACTTCCCTGGCATTGCTGGCAACAGTCTTTCTGATACAAGTCAAGATGCCATTGGCCTTCTTGGCCACCTGGGCACACTGTTGGCTCACATTGCGTGCTGTCGATTAACAATCCCAGGTCCTTTTCCGCTGGGTAGCTTTCCAGTCACACATCCTGTAGCGTTGGATGGGGTTGTTGTGGCCCAAATGCAGGTGCTGGAACTTGACTTTGTTGAACCTCATACAATTGGCCTCAGTCCATTGCTCCAGCCTGTTCAGGTCCCTCTGAAGAGCCTTCATGCCCTCAAGCTGATTATGCACCTGCCCAGCTTTGTGTCATCCACAAACTTAGAGTGCACTTGATCCCTTCATCCAGATCATTGGTAAAGATTTTAAACAGAACAGTCCTCAACAGTAAGCCCTGAGGACCACCACTGGTGACCAGTTGCCGACTGGATGTAACTCCATTCATGACCACTCTCTGGGCCTGGTCACTCCAGCATCTTTTTCCCTCTTTGTGTATCTTATGTCTTTTAAGTAGCCTCAGTGCCATGTAAACTGTCCTATGATCAAACCCCCCAAATTCTGGTGGTAACACCAGGTTTGGAACTATGTATTAATTTGTTGTTTCTTCCAGTTACTTATCTAATCTTTCCCCATAACTGAAACAATAGAGGACTAATAGAGCACTGCCTGTGCTCCTGATCCCTTAATGAGATGTCCCAAGGCCCTGAAGCCTCCCTTGATAGCCCTTGGAGTTCTGGTCACAACTTCATTGCTGCCCACTTTAAAAATCAGTAATGAATAATAGTCTGATGACTGTTACCAGGATAGAGTTTTTTGGTCACTCTTTTCTTGCTCAGTTACTGAATGGAGCAGTTTAGTTCTATCCCATAATGACGTTGAATGTTATTTACAGTCAAAAAACATTAGTGAATATTTTTAGTCATGTAAATACTTGACTGATTCTTCTCTGATAAACTATAAATGAGGAAGATCAGTTCCATTAATGTTGAAATATATAACAGCTATGGGAACTTACATAGCTCAGTGGGCTCTAAACCAGAAAAAAAAATCAAAAAAAACAGGGAGAGAAGAAATATTTTATTTCCATGTAATACTTATAAACTGTCTAGGCCTTACAAAGTACCTTCCATTGTCAATGGCACAAATCCCACTCTCTCCAGTGTAGGACTCTAGAACCTTGTCTATGAGCAAGGACAATGCATAATTTCTTTTAAGGAGTAATCTGAAATAGAGTTCTATTGAGAAATTTGGATGGGTGAGGCAAGTGGTTGGTATACACTTTCCAGGCTTACAACATGCCTTGTTAGCAGGTTAGGCTGATGAAACATGGCTCCTCACTTTTCAGACATAGTGTTCCCGGGCATGGTCAGTTGTGTTTTGGTGGCATTTAAATGTAAGATGGCTAAGTAAAAGGAAGAAAAAATATGTGTTTACATTACATTTCCTGTAGTTTGATAGTTTAGTGGAAGAAAGCATAAACCAATTTTGGTTTTGTCTCTAGAGTTGTGGAATTTAGAGAGGCTGTCTTGCTTCCGCCTGAGGCATCTTCCCCTTGTGACTTTCTAGAGCAGAGCTTCAGAGCCCCAAAGACAGCTGAAGTGATCTGAAGAATCAGCTGGTTCAAAAAAATTATCTTCTAGAAAAGAGACACTGGAGTGGCAGTAGGTGCATTTCTGTTGTGTCTGATAAACAGCAAGTATAAGAGAATAAATGGAGTTAGGAAAATTATGAAGATAAAGGAAATATACAGTAGATGAGTATTAGGATTGTATATGCACATAAAAGGTCAAGGTAAGAATATAAGCAGAGCTTACAGAAAGGTTAGAGAGAGAAAAGACCAAGCAGGGAATATATTAGATATGCAAGAAGGAAAGTTTCAAGCTTTCTGATGTTTATTTCTACTGGCTCCCATCTCTTCTACAAGCTCCATCAAGTGAAATAAGCGAACACTAATATCAAATGAAGATATAGAAAGGTATAGAAAGAAGGTATGTGAGGTCATCTTATTAATATTTACAAATATCTAAATGGATGTCAGAAGACTGGGACATCACTTTTTTCTGTTGTATCTAGTGAAAGGACAAGGGGTAATGGGATGAATCTGGAACAAAAAAAGTTCCATTTAAACATAAGGAAAATCTATTTTACTGTGAGGGGGATGGAGCACTGGCACAAGCTGCCCAGGGAGGTTATGGAGTCTCCTTCTCTGGATGTTTTCCAAGACACATCTGAATGCCTTCCCATGTGACCTCATCTAGGTGGACCTGCTTTGGCAGAGAGGTTGAACTAGATGATCTCTAAAGGTCCCTTCTAGCCCCTATCATTCTATGATTTTATGATAGAAAACCACAATTGTTTCAGATAAAGATAACATAACTGAAATGAGAAAAAAATGTAGATTATTCCAAACTTAATAGGTGGAAATTGCTGTGAGTAGAAGTTGTGAAGCAGTAGAGTCTAAATGAGAACAAGAGAATATTTGAAATATTTATTTGGTCTTGTGAGTCCTGATCTATGACATCTACATAACTGATTTTCAAAGTCTGTATTATGTACATTTTTACCAAAGAATACTTGCATACACTGACAATTAGTGTCTAAATACTGTTCATTATAATCTAGAGAAGCAAAAATGTCATATCTTAATTTCATAGTAGTATCAAATATCAAAGGCGAATGACCTGAGGACACTTCTTTTCAGGTGCCTGTTCTATGAATTTAAGATGTCCCATTTCTGCCATGCAGTGGGAAGGAGGGTACAAAGGAGAGGAAATGCATTTGTGGTGTTATTTCAGAAAGAATGAATATTTGCACTTCATATGATGGGTTTTTTAACAAGTGTGATTGCATTTGCAACTCAGTGTATTTAAAGAGAGAATTACTTTCATACTTGTCGTATTTACACATTAATAGCTTGACATATTTTCATGCTTTACGCAGTTTAGTTTAAAAGTTATTTTAATTGTGACTAAGGTAGTTTCTATGGTTACAAAGTTGCAATTTTTGTCTTAAAAAAATATAGTGATTTTTCATATTGAAACAAAAGGAAGGCAAAACCAATTTAGCAGGTATAGCGAATTCATGTAACTTTCTTTTTATATCTTGTAATTCACTTACTTTGTGTACCTTAAAAGATTGGCCAAAAAAACCATTGTTATTGGAAGATATTTCTTGTAATAAAAAGGCAGATGGATCTGTATGTTGCAGAATATTGCAATAGTTTTACTTTTCTGAAGAGGAAGACAGATTTAGGGACAATTATTTATTTATTTAACTGGTCATCTTCTGAGACCTTTAAAATACAAAAAAGTCACTATACTGCAAGCTTGGGTAGAGATAAAAGGTTGACCATGAGGCTATGTCAGGCTGTAATGGGTTTGTGTGGCCAGGTTTTGGTAGTAGGGGGCTACAGGAGTGGCTTCTTTAAACAAAGAGATGCTAGAAGCTTCCCCTGTAGCTGACAGAGCCAGTGTCAGTCAGTTCTGAGACGGACCTGCTGTTGACCAAGGCCTGGCCAATTAACAGTGGAGGTAATGCCTTTGTGAATAACATATTGGAAAAGGGGAAGTTGCTGAGCAGATGCTAAACTGCAGTAGCAACAGAAGGGAGTGAGAATGTGAGAACATCTCTGCAGACACCAAGGTTGCTGGACAAGTAGGAGGTGCCCAAGCATTGGAGCAGAGATTTCCCTGCAGCCCTTGGTGCAGCCCATGATGAGGTAGGCCTGTCCCCCTGCAGTCCATGGAGGTCCACAGTGGAGCATAGAACCACTTGCAGCCTGTGGAAGACCCTATGCCAGAGCAGGTGGATACCTGAAGGAGATTGTGACCCTGTGGGAAGCCCACTCTGGAGCAAGTGCCTGGCAGGACTTGGGAACCCATGGAGAGAGGAGCCCACACCGGACCAGGTTTGCTGTCAGGACTTGTGACCTTGTGGGGGACTCACTATAGAGCAGTCTTTTTCTGAAGGACTCATTCCCACAAAGATGAGACCCACATTGGGGCAGTGTGTGCAAAGCTGCACCCCTTGGATGATACTCATGCTGAAGCAGTTTTTGAAGAATTGTAGCCCATGGGAAGGACTCATGTTGGCGAAGTTAATGGAGAACTATCTCCTATGATAGCGACTCCACACTGTAACAAAGGAAAGTGTGAGGAGGCCTCCCCCTGAGGAAAAGCCTCAGCAAAGTCCCTCTGTAATGAACTGACTGTCACCCGTATTCCTTGTCTTTCTGTGCCACTGAGAGGGGGGAGGAGGGAAAGTCCCAGGAAGAAGGGAGAAACTGGGGGAGGTGTTTTAAGATTTGATTTTTATTTCTCATTTCCTTACTCCATTTTGATTGTTAATAAATCAAACCATTTCTCCCCAAGATAAATCTGTTTTACCCACAATGCTACTCGCTGAGTGATTTCTCTGTCCTTATGAGCCCTGTGTCATATTTCTCTTTCCCCTGTCCAGTTTAGGAGGGGAGCGATAGATCGACTTGGTACCCAGCCAAGGTTAAACTACTGCACAGAACATGAGATTGGGATATTGCTTGAAACACTAACTTCCCATGCCTTTCTCGCTGAGGTTTTTTCTCTAAAATGAGGCACACACAATTTGCTACCTAGTTTATATCCCCCTAAAAGATATTCTACTTGTCCTTTCACACCTGCCATTTTCCTGAATTTAATCAACAGTAACAAAGTCAATGGTAAGAGCATTTCAGGTATTATTATTAAAAAAAAAAATGAAAGAAAGACTATTAATACTATGATTTCTTTGATGATAAGGTTAGCAGAAAGTGGTTACAAAGTACCAGAGAACTGTATCTGATGAACAGGGGCAACTCGACTGCAGAAGAAAGAATATACTTCAACTCCTGAAGCTGATCTGAGAAGGAAAAATTCACTCTTCTCTCTCTCTGAAACCTCACACATTTCTTTCAATGTTAAAATTGTGAAAATGAGTTGCATGCTCTGATATGAGCTACGGGCACGTTAAATTTGTTGCAGAACGAGACTTTATTCCATATAGTCAACATTTTCTGCGTTTTCTAGGTACAGACTGCATGTTTGATCACTTGACTTCTTTAGTTGATATTGCTGGAGGCTGTGAGCACAGATACACAGTCAATATTCACTTTAATAAGTAAATTTCCTAGCAGCAAGAAAATCATATTATAGCCTTATCTGATCTGACCTCTGTTCTCAAAGCCCTTTTGGCAATAGCTGTCTTTTCACAAACTCTTTGACCTTTCAGTACTGCACAAATATATGGATCATTTGTAAATACCACTCAAATGTTGTGCTGAGATTTAGCTGCCCCAAAATTTATTCCTGTAGTCTAATGGTTTTAAAAAAACAATAAGAATTATCTTCATCTATAAGATATACAATGTAGTGCAAATTGTGGGAAACTGAAAATTTTCAGCTGACAAGAAGACTATTGACTTTGATATCATTTTATTGACAATGTGAGCTGAGGACCTATGAATTTTATCTTGTCTTGACAATAATAAATAAATAAGGACACTGATAAGTCACATGGCATTGTTTTTTATATAGTGTAACTGTGTGGCACATGCTGTTTGGTCTGTAATTTCAGTGATGTTATCTAGTTTTATTTTTTTGGATACTGTGTAAAAAATAAAAGAAACCATAATGTTAACAACGTGTTCAATTCTTGGGGCAAAAGTACAAGATAAATTAAAGCTATTATGCTCAGATTAAATAGAAAAAAAAAAAAAACAGGAAAGAAAACAGAGATTTCCCTGTTACTCTATTCTGTTTAATGCAGCATAATATTCTAGACCATAATCCTTGAAGGTTAAATGTGCTTCCAACATAATACTGAGTCACAGAGAAGCTGTCATAAAGAAGCTGTTCAATATATTCATTAATGACCTTGATGAGGGAATAGAGAGCATTGTCAGCAAGTTTCCTATTGATACTAAATCAGGGGGAGGGTCTGACACACCAGAAGGCTGTGCTACCATTCAGTGAGACCTGGACAGGATGGAGGGTTGGGCGGGGAGCAATCTAATGAAATTCAACAAGGTCAAGTGTAGTCTTACATCTGGGGAAGAATAACCCCATGCACCAGTAGAGGTTGGGGAATGAACTCTTAGTGAGTTGTGTTGAGGAAAAGGACTTAGGGGTTTTGGTGTACAGCAGGATGCGCATGAGCCAGCAATGTGTCCTCGTGGCCCAGAAGGCCAATGACATCCCGGGGTGTGGGCAGTAGGTTGAGAGAGGTTCTCCTCCCCCTCTACTCTGCCCTTGTGAGAATCTGGAATATTATGTCTAATTCTGGGCCACGAAGATGATGAAGGGAGTGGAACATCTCCCTTATGATGAAAGGCTGCGGGAGCTGGGGCTCTTTAGCTTGGAGAAGATGAGACTGAGAAGTGATCTTATTAATGTTTACAAATATAAAAGGGTAAGCGTTAGCAGGATGGAGCCAGGCTGTTCTCAGTGATTTCCAGTGATAGGACAAGGGACATTAGACATAAGCTAGAACATAAGAGGTTCCAAAGAAATATAAGAAAGAATTTCTTCCCTGTGAGGGTGATGGAGCACTGGCACAGGCTACCCAGATGGGTTTTTGAGTCTCCTTATCTGGGGACATTCAAAACCCATCTGGATGAGTTCCTGTGTGACCTGCTCTAGGTGGTCCTGCTCTGGCAGAGTAGTTGGACTAGATGATCTTTCAACGTGCCTTGTGATTCTGTAATATAGCACATAGAGATTTTTTTTTTTCTAACTTGTTAATTATTACTAAAATAGATTGTGATGTAAAAGGAAGTATAGTATGTAGAATACACCTACCTTATCCTTATTTTACTGCCTAAAACACATGTACTACTGAAAAGATATAAGTGCTTAATCAGTTTCAGCTAGATTTTAACCTTATGGTCCTCAATTGTGCTTTACTATACTGTCTGTGCTAACTGACTGTACTTCTGTAAAGCTCCACTGGTAAGTATATTTCTCTTACAGCAGTTTTGTCTATCAGCCCAATATAGATTGTACAGTAATGAAGTTGAGAGAGTTGAATATCTCTGTGAAAAGATGCGGATTGAAATCTGTGACAAGTCTAGTGATGTGTAGAATATATTCTTTACAAAGCATTTTAATTTTACAATAATTCTACTAAATCTCATTAGTGCAATGTCAGGATGGCAAATGAGAATAATATGCCATGTTTTACCTATCTGCATTTCATTAACTTTTGTAAATATTTGACAATCTTTGTTCAATATCCAGGAAATCAAATTAATGTTCAAGTATATACTAATGAGAATACACACACAACCTCGTGAACATTTAGATTGATCAAAAATCTCATGTTTAGAGGTAATAAACACCAAAACAAGACAAGGCAAGCAAGTGTGCAATATATGCCAGTGTAATTGTGATGTAGTTTAAATATTTCCTGTAGTTACAAAGATGTATATAATGAGTATTAATGACCTGAAAACAGTGAGATCTAGTAAATGGTGATCTGTGTTATACTGGAGATTTAACAGGTGGCCTGAAGGACCTTTTTGATCTTGAAGGTGTAAACACCTACAAGAAATAAAGTGTGCTTAATGCATAATGGATGCATCAAGAAGAGTGTGTCAGGCAGATGGAGGGAGATTCTCCTCCCCCTTTACTCTGCCCTGATGAGTCTTCATCTGGAGTCCTGTGTCCAGTTCCAGGCTTCCCAGCTCAAGAGAGATAGGGAAATTCTGGAGATAGTCCAATGGAGGGCCATCAAGACGATCAGGGGACTGGAGTATCTTTGTTATGAGGAAAGGCTGCAGGAATTGGGACTGTTCAGCCTGGAGGAGACTAAAGAGGGATCTCATTCACACAAGTATTTGAAAGGTATATATCAAGGGGTTGGGGCAACACTTTTTTTTCGTTGTGTCCAGTGATAGGACTAGGGGTAATGGAAAGAAGCTGGAACACAAAAAGTTGCCCTTAAGGAAAAACTTCTTTACTGTGCATGTGCAGGAGCCTTGGCACAGGCTGCCCAGGGAGATTGTAGAGCCTTCTTCTCTGGAGGTTTTCAAAATCCACCTGGACCTGGATGTGTTTCTACGTGACCTGATCTAGATGAACCTGCTTGAGCAGGGGGATTGGTCTAGATGATCTCTAAAGGACTCTTCCAACCCCTTTAATTCCGTGATTCTATGATCTTCTATAAATGGTTGAAAATAATAAATTCAATTATTTATTTTTTTAATGAAAAAAAGCTTTTCCCATTTTTCTATTCATCCCTCTCTTAATTTTATCTTATCTTTTATTTCTCTTCTTTCTAAAACTTACAGTTTCAGACATCTCTTTTCTCTGTTCCTCTGTTCATGCTTTCGGGCTGTCTATAGGGAAACAAGCAGATCTTTGGGACTCTACTCTCCAACAACTCTCAGTCCTCAGGCCAAAAGCTCTGTAGATCTGTTAATATGTTTTGCTTCTGCAATCATAGCCTCTTTGTCCTTAGCTTTGATGTATTACAACCTTAGAGCTATCTTGTCTCACTGAGGCAGAAATCCATCCAAATTCTTCTGAGAAACTGATATATTTCATAGGTCTATCAATTCAAATGTGAATATTTGTTTTGTTTTAATTTACAGTATCTGTAATGTGATTTCTAGATTTTATTTATGATCCTTGAAGTAATAATAACCTCAATTTTTAAGAAGAAAAGTAATTAGCAATACTATGTTATGTCTGCCCCTTGAATTAAATTACTGAAATAAATAAATTCCATAACATTAGGTATTAAAATGACAAAGCATATTTTTACACCATTTCTCATCTTTTCCAAAACCTGCTAATCAGATATTTAAAGTGAAATCACTTGAGAAAACTGACTTTCTGACAGATCACTCTGTATGCTGATATTTGCTCCCTAGTTAAGTCTAATATTTTGGATTTTATACTCCTCATATGTCTATTGCTCTTTGCATCCCAAAGTTTACATCAGGCCCATCAGCAAGATCATAAGCTATATTATATTATTTTACTCCTTCAGTCCTTCTCCGTCTTTTATGAAGTTCCTTATTGTTTTTCTTGGTACTCAGGTTCACACTTGCTCTTTAATTACCTCTACCTATCTCTATCTTTAATGATTAGGCAAAATGCCAAGAACTTGTTTTCTATCAATTGATTCACCCACCACATTCCTTAGAGCAAGGACATCAGAATAAATATATTTAAATCTAAAACTCCAGAACCCTAACACAAGCCTGAGGAGTGTAGGCTTGTTCTGGGCTCTAGATCTGGGGGCTCTAAATGTGGGAACTGCTTTGCAAGCTGTTTTTTCAATTTCTGTCTGCATTCAATAAATGTTGTGGAAACTCTTTAAACAACTCAGGCACTTGTTTTATTAAAGTAATTCTTTGGAAAGGAAAGGCAAAGTAATATTTACATTTCGGGCTGCATTCTTCATGATGAAACAAAACTCTTATTTTGCTTCATGTGTTATGGCAATATCAGTAATAAAAGAGAGTGCATTTACTGCTGCTTTCCACTCTGAAAGCTTAACTGTAATTTTGAATATGCTGGCTGTAGTGAGTACAGACACTACTGTTAAACTGGACTACTTGCATTTGTTTGATTGATTTAAATGAAGATACAGTAATTTAGATAGGAATGATCTATACTGATTTACTTATGTGAGTTAAGTAGCTAATCTAATGTCTGGCCAAAGTGAAGTTAGATGGCTCCTTTTAGATCTCTATCTCTGTTTTGAATCGAATCACTTTGCTTGCAAATCTTATGAAAAGATTGAGCCTGTCTGTTTTAAGGAAAATTAGGATTTGAATGTAAGTAATATTGAGCTGTTGCACCTTCCATCCAGCCTGGTTTAAGGGTTCACAGAGAACTTCCTTTCCCAGAAATGTCAAGTGGATATTCATAAAAAATGAATAAATTCAGAGTTAAGGAGAACTCATGGGAACAAAAAATAGATTTATGATGTTTCTAGTATTTTAATCTAATGAATAAAAAAGTTTATTTGTTTGGTTTTACTTCAAAGAAGAGGCTTATTTCTGAATTAAATTACCCACAAGGCATCATGTGTTGTCCATTTCTTTCTGCATGTTGGGTAGGAATCTTTCCCAAGGCCTTAAAAGCTTCCTTTTTGTCTCCAAAAAGGTAAAATATGCCTGACTGATTCTGCACTCTGCACTGTAGCAATATCACTGACTGAAACAAAATTTTTTGGTATTTAACTTCCTTCAGGATACACAGACATCTTTACTTTTTCATTAAAACACTTTTTGAGACATGTATAACTGATCACACTCTTTTAAAATGTATACCACTTTTATAGATAGGACAAATAAAACAAATATGATCAACACCCTGTAAGTTTTAACTTGACTTTGTGCACTACTGAGTGCAGTGAATTAATGAAGAGTCACCTTTCCCAACCTTTCTAATGAAAATCATGACACTGAGAATTATAAGAATAATTTTTCCAAGCAAATATTTTTCTAACAAAGAATCATGAAATCATAGAATTGTTTAGATTGGAAAAGACCTTTGAGATCAAGTCCAACCACTAAACCATGTCCCTCAGCACCTCATAGAACCATAGAATCATAGAATGGTCGGGATTGGAAGGGACCTTTAGAGATCATCTAGTCCAACCCCCCTGCTGAAGCAGGTCAACCTAGATCAGGTTGCATAGGAAGATGTCCAGGCAGGTCTTGAAGACCTTCCAGGTGGGTCTTGAAGACCTAAGTGTTTTCCTCCCCACATTCCAGGAACCTCTTGGTTTGTTCCCTCTCTGCTGTGTTGTATTTCCAGCAGATATCTGGGAAGTTCAAGTCCCAAACAAGAACAATGGAAGTGATGGCAAGATTTCTCTCAAGTGCTTTTAGAATGTTTCATCTACCTCACTACTCCACTTGGGAGATCTGTAGCAGACTCCCACAGTAATATCAGCTTTGTTGACCTTGCCCCTTAACCTAGTCCAAACATTCTCAACCCCATCGTCAGTATACTTAAGTTCTGAACATTCATAACAGTCCCTAATGTATAGGGCTACCCCAACTCATCTCCTTCTCTGTCTAGCCCTCCTGAAGAGCTTGTAGCCATCGATTGTGGCACTCTAGTCATGTTTAGTATCCCACCACATTTCTGTGATAGTCACTATGTCATAGTTTTCCTGTTGCATCATAACTTCAAGCTCTTCCTGTTTGCTGCTCACACTCCATGCATTGGTACAGATGCACCTCAGATGAGCTAATGATCCCAACACGTTTTTGTGAGTGTGGGGGTCATTTCATAGAATTATAGAATCGTAGAATGGAAGGGTTGGAAGGGACTGTTAGACATCATCTAGTCCAATCCACCATTTAGATATTTGTAAATATTAATAAGATCTGCCCTTAGTCTTCTCTTTTCTAGACTAAACAGCCCCAGTTCCTGAAGCACTTGGCATCCTTGAATCCTTTCTGGTTTTCTTCTCTCAGGTAACTACTCTAACCCTTTGATCATATTTGCCTTTTTTTTTCTGATTTGTACCTTCCGTAACACCACTAGGTCTGTTTTCACTACATCCATTGCCACAGTAGCAAAGATGTGGGAACATTGTTTTTCATAGAGAAAAAATGGCACTGTCTGTCTCAGTACCTTCCTTGAGAATCCCCTGTTTTTCTACTGTCTTACTAGGGATGGAAACCAGTTTAAATGTGCTGTAGTTCCCAGGGTCCTCCCTTCAGCCATCTGTGTAAATGAAATTATACAGGACCTCCCAGTAATCTGTCACAGTGACAGTTTGCAATGGCAGACTACACACATTGGCCAGCATATTTGCAATTTCATACTTGAGTCACTTAGATCTTAAGTAAATGCCAACCTTGCTTATGGGGATTTATGATGTTTTTGTTTCATTTTATAATTCCTGTATATTTTCTTGGAGTTTTCTAGTCCCTCTTACCTATCTACTGCAAAAAAAATATGCATCACATAGAGGAATCCGTTCAACAGATCAGTTAAAAATTTTCACAAAGAAACCCTTGAGCTTCTGTGCTAATCACCCCCAAGCAAACCTTTAAAATGTGTTGTAATTAGACATTGTCCTTAATAAGCTTTTTGCTTTTGATGTATTTAAAGGATTTATGACTTGGTTTGAGTATCCTTTTCAAGCTATTTAATTTCATTTTAGCTCTCCTAATTTCCTGTTTTCATTTGACCTACCATATTTTTCAGACTTTCCTTTTCTCATCCTTAGCAATAAGCTATCCTTTTTCTTGAACTCATGTATTTGCTTATTAGTCAAAATAAAACACTTTCCTGTACAGAAAGTCTCTGGCATTGCTTTATCTTTCTTGCTAAAATACACTATCACTGGTATTTTTTGCCCTTTTCTTATATTTAAAGATTTGATCTGACAGCTTCTACAGATATAGAGTCTAAATTTTAACATCTAAAAAAGTGTTTCTTTAGCCCTAAATATTTGTTGCTGGGTGCAATTTCAAGGTCCTGGATTGGGGACATCAGGCATCTAAAGTCAAGTTTGGATGTGAAGACAGTACTGGATCTCAGTACACTAATTTCTTGTCTCATCCTTAGAAACATTAATTTAACACTTTGCCTGAAGAAAAGTTTGTGAGTTTCTACTTCAGGGGGCAGAAAGGAGAAAGACAGAATGTATTGGTAGTTTTTTAACCTTCAAAAGCTAGAAGAAATGCTGTGCAACTTTTTTTTTTTTTTTTTTTTTACCATGGAGACGATTGTTGGAAATGCTCTAATCAACCCTGTGAGTGATTTCACATGCTTTATCTGTACATGCTGATACATCTACTCCCTGCTTGGCTGCCCATCTGTAGTCATTACAGGAGTAAGTGCAGTTACTAAAGAGAATGACTCTGTGAAGGGAAATGCAGTTTGAGGCTTTGGAAAGTATACCTGAGGCTACCAATGGGAATCACATAGCTTAGCAAATGAACTGTAAATTAATTACTTTTCCTCTAGTCATCAACAAAAACAATAAAAGCTGTGAGTGTGCATCTATGTGAACTACGTTTAAAACTGCTTTGATTTTAACGTGTAATATATTTAGCTCAGATTTGTATCTACACACACATCTGTGGGTTTTCTTTCCAGTGCTAGTCCAGCTGTTGCCTTTTGGAGACTCGTGAGACATAGCTCCCTTACAAATGTCCTTTTGAATATGAAGCAACATGGCCTTAGAGATTTGAGTGGATAACAGGGATGGAGTTAAATGAAAAGCTAAGCATCCCTTGGAAAGAGTAGGTGGGTGCATGACCTTAAAGACTTTCTCCTTCACCACTTTGAGAAAACATGAGCTATGTTGTCTTCAGCACAAATTCTAAATACCTTCCAGGCTGTTCACCTATCTAGAGTTGGCTGTAAGGAGGGCTGCACAGCTGATATGTCCCAGAGTGGAGGATCACACCTTTTGTCTCTGCAGCTCTGCAGAGTCAGCTGCATGTCATTGGATCCTCTTGAATCTCAGCAATACTTAAACGTCAGAGGGGTGCACAGCCTTCTGGTCAACTCATCATCTATGTAATGTTAAGGAATGTTACTCTGTATCACATACTCAGACTGTGTATTGTTGGATAAAACATTGCTGAACTGATTGACATTTTGTTCAGTAGGCATGACATACTATGCTTTTATTGTCTGAGGGAAAAACAGCTGAAATTATTTAAAAGTAACATCAAAGAATCCCCAAGTGAACAAAATCAAAAAAAATTCTAATAGTTTCCAAACTTTGAGCATGAACCTTTCTGTGTGACTGGTAAGATAATTGCCCAAAGCAGAGTAAACAATGACTGCTATCACTCACTATCTCCAATGTTGTTGTATGAAGCTGGACAATATTAGCCAGCAATACCTTGGGGGATGAATTTGGAAGTGAATTATTAGCCTCTTATTTTCTGGACAAGCAGGAAGATAATTCTTACTTTAACAAGATCGATATTGATAAATTTTGATTTCACACTAAAATTGTTCCTCAATTTAGGAGACTAAAGACAAGATGAAATATATTCATTAAAAATATAGTGAATAAAAATTTTAGTGAATCAGATAAAATCACTGATGATAGAAAACAGAACAATATGCTAAAGGCAGGACAAGTAGCTAGTTATCCATTTGAAATATAGTGTGTTTTTCCCCTTCATCATATTCTCAACGGTTTAGCCTTCTACAAAGGTTAATATGTATAATATTTCAGTTTTGAAAACTATTTTCAAAACAGACTTATAAAATATAGAATGGAAAAAGATAGTTCTTCCTAATCATAACTGTAAATAATTTGGTTTTATTTTGTACTATGAGATTTGTTTTCATACACAGTAGGCTTTATTAAAAGTACCAGGTCTATGTTTTAACTGTTTCAAACTTCATGGCTTATATTTACTAAAAATTTAAGCTTTTTCACTGATTTTTATCTAAACATAGTGGAACTAAATACCTAGCGAAATATGATTAAATGCCTTTATCAGCAACTCAAATACAACAAATCCAGAGTTCAACATACTATATTAATTAAAAAGATGTATGACTTCTATTGATCCGGTTTATTCAATTTTATGCTTACTGAAATGGTAAGATTTGGATAAAATTGGAACAGGAAGACCAAAATTTATTTAAAAAACATCTAGAAAAGTCTTTCCTAGGTCAACTATTAATAAACCATCTTTATAAGAGTTCAAATTTACAATTTTGGATTGAGTCAATCTCCAGTTTGGGGAGAGTTGCCCAAATTCAGCTCTGTAATATAAAACCATTTGAATGTTTGTAGGCTAGTGAGAGAAACAGAATGAAGTTTATTCCTCCTTCAGTAGTTGCATACTTTGTTGTACAGCAGCAACATATGTAGAAGCTATATTTAAATTATAAGTTTCAAAATTTACACACTAACATGAACAAAAGTGGTTAAAAAATAAGCTTAGGTAACTTATATGAAACCACTGAAAAAGGCATATTTTTGTAAGATACTTGATAAAGAATGTTGAAAATAAAGGAGAGACAAGGTACAGAATATTTTATTATGTTAAGATATATACAACTATTCATGTTCATTTATCTTTAGAAAGCTGAAATACAATGAAGAAATAAAAATCTAGATCAAAAATGTCTTCATCACAAGCTATTAATTGTTTTTAACATACCAGCTTGGAATTACCCTACAGCACATACAAGGCCATCCAACCTGTGTATAGCATCATAACAAAGATAATTTTGAAAAAAAAAATTAATTGTATGTATCTGCAAAACTAAATTCATTAACGATGTGCAGGTACATGATTTTTTTTCTGTAAGGAGATTCACAATTCAGTTCAAGCATCTCTCAGCAGAGTACCATATGACATAGTTGTAAATTGTGCAGAAAACAGTGAAATATTATTCCATACTAAACAACTTTCTTGAGATGAGTCTTTTGTGTGCTAATATGTAATAACTGCTGAAAACAATAATTTTCCTTCTTCCTCTTAAATGAAGCCCATTTTTGTTATTTGAAACCTGTCTTGAATATTTTTTCTCTCCCCTGCCAGAAGAGATTTTTGGGGTCCTGTACTTTTTTTTTTTCCTAAAAGTCATCCAAAAGATATATTGTGGAGAGAAGAAGATGATAAAAATGTTTCACTTCTGTGCACTTACTTGTACATCACAGGTCTTACTTTATAGTTTAACATTGGGGCAAGTTTTCTACTCATGCATGACTCTTAGGGCAAACTGTCATGTTTTGATGAAGAAGAGGCTTGAGATTAAGACTATAGTGAAGGCACCAAAAGCAATGTTTTCAGATGACAGTAGAGAATGTGGACTTAATTTAGTACTTGATAGGGGACTATATATGGCAAAAATTCGAGTAAGTTTGCTTGGTGGAACAGCTCGTTTCTCACTGTGACGGTTTAGACCTGGCTGGGTTCCAGGTGACCAACAGTTGACTGGCCCTAGCCCTGTCAGCTACAGGGGAAGCTTCTGGCATCTCTTTGTTTAAAGAAGTCACCCCTGTAGCCCTGCCCCCCCCCCAAAAAAAAAACCTGGTCCAGGCAAAACCACTACACTCACCTTGATTTTTACAGTTCCAGACACGGCTACACTATGTCTCAGAGGCAATACACCTCTTCTACACTGCTGCACACTACTTGGACAGTAGGTACTTTTTTGAACATACGGTAATGCTAGTTTAAAAAGTAGTATTGTTATTTTTCTGATCACATATCTTATCAATGTATCTGTAATCTTCCTCTCTTTCTCTCGAATGTTTTCCTTGATAATGACAAGTCAGGTTTTGGTGGGACAACACAAAGAAGTTTTCACCGAAGATTACTAATTTGTGTATTCTGTAAGAGAGTCGACTTCATGATAGATGTCATCTGTACATTTTTAAAGAAAAGGAAAGTTTTAAAAAAACATATTATGGCTCCTGACCTTTAAATCTCTTAAATAATCACTGTACAAATACTAGCAAGATTTTATAACTCTTTTGTTCCTGAGTAAGACAGTTAAAATCAATCAGATGTAAAAAAGCACCTACTAATGCAAAAAACAATTGTCTAAATCATATTGAACATAGACATATAGAATCATAGAATCATAGAAAGGTAGGGGTTGGAAGGGACCTTTAGAGGTCATCTAGTCCAACCCCCCTGCAGAAGCAGGTTCACCTAGATCAGGTCGCATAGACACAAGTGTCCTGTTTTCAACTGGGATAGAGTTATTTTTCTTACTAGTAGCTGGTACAGTGCTGTGTTTTGGATTAAGTGTGTGGATAATGTTGATAATACATTGATGTTTTAGTTGTTGCTAAGTAGTGGTTTTCTTAACTGGAGGACTTTTCCGTTACAGTGAGGAGGTACACAAGAAGCTGGGAGGGAGCATGGCCAGGACACAGTAATCCAAACTAGCTAGATGATAATCTGTACAATAGGATGTCAGGCCCAGTATATAAACTAAGGGGAATTGACAGGGAGGAGTAGATCACTGCTCGGGTATCGGTCAGCCATATGCATCATGCATGACCTGTTATTTTTTCCCTGGGTTTTATTTCACTCTTTTTCATTATATCTTTTGCATTAGGATTATTATTAAGAATATAATTAATAACAATTAGCATTATTATAATATTTTATTTATATTTTGTAGGTAAACTCTTCTTAATCCATGTCTTTTTTTTTTTTTCCCCTGATTCTCCTTCCCCTCTCACTAGGAGGAAGAGGATTGAGTAAGTAACTGCATGGTGCACAGCCATGTGGGCTATCACTAGTATGTGGGACACTGGTTATCCTTGTACTCAGATCCTTAACAGTCTTCCAGTAAGGATCCAAAGAATTCTGGCCTAGTCATTAATTAATTAATCAAATAAGGATCCCTTGTACTGCTGTTTGATATCCTTCTCATGTATTTGGTGAAGATATGTACATACTAAATGATTATACTCTGTGCTCTGTCCAGGTATAATATTCTTGAACATTCCACATGTAAACCGTCTCTGCTGCTGTATCTTCTGAAAATTGTGTTTGATTACAGAGCCCTTAGAGCAGGTTAGGATCTTTCTGTATGGCTGTTTGCCTGAACCCTTATCGGATATCTTTGATTTAGATTATATTCCATCCAGTAGTTCTCATTTTGCTATTTTGTAAATTCTGTTGTTTGTGTTAATTTTGCCCCCGGTATCAAATGTTTTTGGGTTTGGTTATTGATTTCTTTTCTTTTTTGCTAATTCAAAGACATTTTAAACTAATACTAACATGCTTTTCATTCTTGTCCAGGCCATCAATACTAAATAGATAAGACATGAGTTAATTCCAAACTTGCTAGGCACATTCTCTGTTTGACTGGATTCATTGCCATCTTCTCCTCACAGTCTTTGATCCAGTTTAAATTCACTAAGTGCTGATGTCTGTGTCAATTTGAACTAATGCTGTGCATAAGATTTGTGAGTACCAGAACCACACAAATTTGTATGTTCCTTTAATTCTTTTTCCATTCCTCCTTCCCTTTCTTTTGCCCAAGTATTCATTAGTTCCTTGTCTCAGAACAGAAAATAAAAATGTCTTAACCAAGCTTAGAATAGAAACTAGTTGCTTGCAATTAATAAAAGAAACTTCTTCAATCATTGAAGAAAATATAAAAGTGACTTTTGTGGTAGAAACACAAGTAAAAAGAAATTCTGTGCCTTTGAGACTGTCATTTTTTCAATGAAAGAAAAGCTGCTAAAATATCTGAGTGTTTCAAAATAGATTTAATGGACACTTAAAAGTCCAACTATGTTCAGTGCAGAAGTTACAGCTGCCTTGGGAACACTTGTAACTTTTGCAACTTCTTTTTGCAACCTACATTAACCTTTTGTAATGACTATGTACATCTAATAGTGTCCTGTAAATCCCCTGCCTATATTTTGCTTGTTGGTTGGTAGGTCTCCTTTCTTGTTAGATTTCTTATTTTCTTACCCTTTGTCATGGTTTGACATGACAGCCATTTCTGATAACAGGGAAGGGGCTGTAAAGATGGCTCCTGTAAGAAGTTGCTCGAAACTCTCCCCAGCTCTGGGCCAGACCCACTTCTGGGGCTGAGTCAATTAGATGCCTCCACAATCGCTTTTAAAGAAGAACAGAGACTGTGTTAAAGATGCAAAATTCTATGGCAATAGTTTTAGATTTCTGGACTAGTGTACCTGATTTTAAGAACATACAAAGATGAGGCTGATGCTTCCATTTTCAAATATATATGTACTGGGGCTGGCTGGGACTGAGTTAATTTTCTTCATAGCAGCCTATATGATGCTGTGCTTTACATTTGTAAGCAAAATAGTATTAAAAACACTCAAGCATTTTGGCTGTTGCTGAGTCACGATTGCGTAGTGTCAAGGCATTTTCTTTTACCACCCTGCCCTCCCAGCAGATGGGTCAGTGGTGAGCAAGAGGATGGGAGGGGAAGCAGCCAAGACAGCTGACCTCCAGTAACCAAAGGGATATTCTATACCATATGATGTGCTCAGCAATAACAGTTCAGCAGAAGGAGGATGAAACAAGGATATTCAGGGGTTAAGGTCTTCAGTTTCCCAATCAACCACTATGTATACTGAGGCTCTGCTTTCCTGGAGATGATCAAACATCTGGCCTGATGATAGGAAGCAGTAAATAAATATTTTGGTTTTGCTTTGCTTGTGCACACATCTTTCCTTCACCTTGTTAAACTGTCTTTATCTCAACCCATGAATTTTTCTGCTTTTGCCCTTCCACTCTCTCCCCAGTCCCATGGACTGTAGGGAACAAGTGGCTTGGTGGTGGCTTGGCTGCCAGCCAGTGTCAGCTCATTGCAATGACAAATTTTAATGAATGAAGCTCTAATTCATATATATAGAAATCAAGTGATATAATAGAATGTTGATAAACTCCATCATGCCTGGACAAAACTTGCCTTCTGGCTTCCCTCATAAAAAAGTAATATAAAATCACTTAATTCAAACATGAAACATCATCACCTATTGACAGAGCTGATCTGCAATGACAATTATAATAACTGCAAGAAAAATGGTCTATTTCCTAATCTGAGCTGAAATAAAAGTAAAGCTTTCAGGATAAAATTACTTTTCTGATGTCTTTTACATGGAGTCTACAACAAGTATTTTCTTAATGGATTGATTTTTGTTGGTATTTTTACATTTTTTAATATTGTGCCTACTGAATTGATTTTTTTCTTTGTTGCTTACTAATTTTAACTAAAATTTTACTCCTCTTAAGAGGACATTCAGCCACATAGGCAATAAATAAGCAAGTTTGGGTAATAAAATTAATATTGGCAGGTAAAAAAGAAAAAAAAAATAGAAAAATTAAAAAAAATATTCAGTTGCCTAAAGTACTCTTCTGAAACTGTTTCCTATAAAGCAGTTGGAATAGAATGTCTGCTTTTGATATTGCAAGGTTGGTTGAATTGCAATTACAAAGTGTTCCATAGCAAACTTGCTGGAACACATGCATGGATAGATATCATAAAGAATTTATACCGAGGTGTTAGAAGTGATTTGAGAATCCCATTAAAAGAAATAGCCTTAATCATCCACAATAACATTGTATTAATTATTAATAGAGCTAATCAGTAGTCTGAAATTGCTCACATCAAATATTAATCATAGAGGTAGGCAAATTCATGGGTTGTGACAGGTGTGCTATCCCTTGTTCTCAATATCTTTATACTGTTATTATTTACCTGACAAAAGAGATGATAAATGTTTCAATAGTTCTTCGTAAAAAGATGTTGGAAAAGATTAACTTCTGAGACTGTGTTTTACTTAAGAAACCTACCTATCATCTATCAGGCAGTATTACGGAAAAAGCAGCAGAGGATCCTCTTCTTTTAATATCAGGATTTGTGATACTCCAAAATCAGACTTCATGCAAGCTGACAGACACAATGACCTTTCTGACGTTCAACACAGATGTTTTCCATTCAGCTGAGCTTGGTCTTGTGTTACTTCATGTGTACATGGCACTCCTGATTTATCTGACATACTAGAAGTATTCAACCATCTGGGATTAATTTTTTTAACCTGGAAATGTTTTCAAGTCTGGGAAAGAAGTACATACAAACTTTCATGTGACTGTCCATGAAATGCAGGGAAAGAGTGTGGTACTACCTTTGAGTCACAATTTTCTCCACTCTCATCTGAGCTATCACTGATGAGGCAAAGTTGTAAGTGCTAGGGAAGAAACAAAGAAATTTTTTTTTTTGCTTGTTTTCTGTGACAGGTAGGAAAAGTGAAGGAAAGTATCTTGATACCCAATTTCTTTTATTCTAAAGAAATTTTAAAGAATTTACTGAAGCTGAAACTTAACAACTATATTAACAACATAAGACAGCATTCTTTTTCTGTGGATATCAAACATATATCAACATTAATATTTAAATATATGAAAAATATTGTAGTATGCCTGTAATAGCACCTTCAATCTGTATAATTCTGCTTATAAATTATAAGTGTGACATATATTAAATTTGAATTGACCATATGTATAAGATCTGACCAACAACTTTGCTTGTTGTTTTGCAGCTTAATTCTACAAAAGACAAATATTGTGAGCATAATTTAAAAACTATTGAAATGAAAAGGAGTATTTTGATTGTTTTCAATAACTTTTGGAGCCTATAGAAATCCTACAACAAAGTATACCTGTACTCTATTTGATGATACTATAAACCTGTGCAAGTGTTTAAAGGTTTAGATTTAAAATGCGTGGACACACAAAATTTTAGAGATAGGAGAACAGGTTTTACTGCTTGCACGGTATCCTAATTTACAGAAATATAAATGATTCAAATGTTCTCATTCAATACAATGCACTCTTGTAAAAGTGGAGTAATTGAACATATAAAAAAAAGATAGTAACATTGAAATCTATGTATTCCTAAAATTCATAATTTTACTTGTAACATAATAGTACATGAAGAAAAATGAGTCAATGAACAAGTAGAGTATACTATTGAAGAACTAAATTGATAAAGCTGCTCATCAGTTCTATGATATTTTAAAACCATAAATGTGGAAGGTCTCATTTTAGAAATAAAAAAGTGTTGACCTAATAAAACAAAAATTTGTAAGATTTGTATTTAAGCTGAGTTTACAAATGTCATTAATATTGATCACATTTCATTTATGAATTATTATCAGTAACATATTTATTTTGTCTCTGTATATTTTTAGGAATCTGTTCTTTGTATCCCTGGCTGAATACCCTATAGATATATACATATAATAAAATTAACTTTTTCCTTTTTATTTACACTGTCTCCATATTAAAGCAAATTATTAAACCTAATATAAGGCAACTTTGAATCTAAACTGATCTAAATCACCATGCTTTGTGTGACCCCTGCGTGGACTGTGTGGCTTATGCATCAGGAAAAACAGTTGAGGTGCAGTGTTTAGGAAATGGCGGGAAAAAATATAAACACACCTGAACAAATAATCAGAATTTGGAAGAAATGGAGCAGCAGCTTCTTCTTCCACTGCTTTCCTCTGCTTTTGTTTACATGTCTGTTCCTAAATAGAGTACATCAGGGACTGACATGAATAATACATGAAAGGTGATTTGGATACCAATGTATTTGTATTGCAAGTAATCATATAAAAATATGAATGAATTTCTACAGCTGTTGCCTGTGTGTTGTGTCTGAATAATCAAATTCTGTAATCAGAGTAATATTGGAACAATTATGTAAAATATGCTGAGAAAAATGAGGGTAAAAATTTAAAAAAAACCCTCAGTAACAACAGAGCGTCTGAGGCAGGATTAAAAAAGTAGCTATCAAATCACTCACGGACGACTATTGTGCAGCACTGTAAAAGTTTGTTCAACTTTAAGACAGCACTGAAATACAGTAAGTAAAAGATGAAAAAATAATTTTCTTTCTAACTGTAAGAGTAAAAATTTTTGGCTTTAAGGGTAGAGGCAGCAATTCAAACACAGAATGTATTTGCTCACTAGAGTTTAGAGTATCATTATCAATGGTTAGCAGAAAATATCTTGGCCCTTCTTTTCATGAGAAATGTTGATTCCATCCTCAACCGGTCTGTTGAAGTTTTAGAACAGTTTCAAATTCAAAACTGAACAAAAAAGGACTGACACAGTCTGGGTCTAAAAAGATGCTACTCTGTAGCCACTATGGTGACATCTGAACTCTTTTTTTCATATTTTTCTATTATGTGGAGAGCAGAAATATGCCACTGGTGCCTTTGTAAGACATCTGAAGAAGTATCCCTACAGGAGAGTCAAACATTTTCCATATGATATTGAATCAGTTAGGCTACTAACATATAACAGGTGTTATTATACATGGTCTAACATCTGAACTGAATACAAATTTAGAAAAAGAGCTTAACATTTTAATTATTATTTTTAAATTCACTTTTTAAATTTTACTTTTATTTGAAACTATAGATTTGCAGAATTCTTCAAGATACATCTTAAAATGTGTACTCAAAAGCCTTGAACACTGTAAGAATAGTATTGGCCCATGCAACAATGCATTTTCTCAGACATTAAAAAGTCAAATTCATTTCAAGTTCACAAAATGCAGTTCATGAACAAAATTACTACTATCTTGGGAACAATGAGCATGAACTCAAGAAACCCAGTCTATCTGTTGGAGAAACATCATCTCAGTCTCTTATGAGCTGCTAAGGTTGGAGTAAAAGTTGAGACAAGTTCCAAGCTGACACAAGTGACTGATAGGTGCTCACTGGGAAAGAGACATACACACTGAATGATACAAGAATTCTTCAATACCAAACGTGTTATCTTTAATAAGACCTTTTGATGCCTAAGGTAAACATTTGAAATGCATCTGTCTTAAAACACTTATATTCTCTTATTAATTTTTATCAACATAAAAATTAAATAAATAGCATGATACAGTGGAAAAATCAAAGCAGCAAAATACTTCTAATCCTAAGAATTTGTAACATGTCCTAGAGGATTTCAAAATCGTCACAGAATTTACTTTTCAACATGCTCGGTGTCCTCACTGTGTGTGCCCTTGTCCACTGAACATGAGTGTCTGTAAAAGCTTAAAATCATCTGTAATATATGAACAGAGTTATCTTATTCCATCACATAGTCCCAGGCTGTATGTGGACCTTTGTTTCAATGGTTGTTTATAAATTATCCCAGTTTTCTTGCTGTGTTAAGTATGCTTTCATACCTTTTGACTTTTGTAGCTCTACCATTTTCCCACATAGCTCTGCAACCCGTATTGTATGTCTAGGCTATAGTGAAGATAGGGGTAGGTCCAAAAAAGTTAAAGGCATCTTTACTTTCAACTTATTTCAGAGATGTCTATGCATGGCATAGAGATAAGTGCCTGCTCCTCATCTGGGTTGTTCTCTGAAGAAATCTTCAGACTATCTGTATGGTTATCCATTGTAAATGATATTCCAAAAGAGGAACAATTTCTGCCAAATTGGAATAAAGACCTGCTATACAATTAGGAAGCAAAATACTTTTGATGAGAAACTAGGACCAGGTGTTCTGTGTTAATAGAGAGTATCTAAAACATCAGACTGTAGAAATATTTGTACATTTTCCCCCTAGCCGAAAGCAACATTTGTATAATTTAAAGAAACTAGAATGATTCCGGAAGGTGTGACTGACAGAGGCCCTATATATCTGAGGATAGAATGTTATTTGGGGATTTGGAGTCTTTAGTTCCCAAATGTTGTCCTTAAAAAAACCCAATCCAAACAAATCCTGAACAGAGAAGATTTGATACCACAAGAGAGTGCTCTAACCACTGCATAGACATTAGTACCTCTCAGCTTTCCTTTCTGTTCATAAATACGCTTTTTAGCAAGGAAAACGGCACTTTTTATAATGGCATAGCATTTGGCTTCCCTAGATATTGGAGATTTTGTGTATTTTTTGTTTTGTTCTGTTTTGTTTTTTTAATTTGACAATATAATAAAAAAACAGTTCTTCCTATATTTCCATTTCTGTGGGTCCAATGGCTAGTGTTGTCAAAAATAAATCTGTTTTTCTTTCATAAATTGATAACTTTTTATTCTGGTAACTATATATTCTGTTCACAGAAGATCACCCTTACTCTCTCCTACGTATACTTAATTAATTCATTAATAACTCCTATCTGACTCATTTCATAACTTAATTAATTTTCTGCTAGCTTAATTAATCCATTCTTCAGTGGCTTGTCTACTGATCATATTAATTACTAGGCTAATTTTGAGTTACTGGTCTAATTTTCCTCTATTAAAAATATTCTTAATACATTTCTTAGCCATGTAATCTGTGTAATTCACTCCTAAATGATTTCCTTGCTTCCCTGAGTTTTACCCCACAAAACAGAACCTTAAAATCACTGGAATATAAATTAAAAAATTAATGACTTTTTTATAACTGTAGTCATGCTTTGCAGAATTTAGAAACAGAGAAAAGTAGGACAGTGGGAAAACCTTGGGTGATGAAGAATGTTTTTCTTTGTCACCAAACAAACAAAACTCTTAGTATCACTTGGTTTAGGCTCTGTAGAAACACATTTCCTATCATTATCTAATATGTACTCCTCTGCATATGAAAACTGTATGAACTGAAGTCACAAACCCTATCCAGGTCTAAGCCTTTAGGTAAGCACTGCTGGTCTAGTTCATCCTCAATAAAGATCTTGGACCAAATTTTTGTAGATAAATGATGAAAGATCTACTTCATTTTTAAAACCACAAAAGAAGAAAAATCCATGACATTCCTACTAGGTCTGTCTTTGTATTGTATTGGTGCAGCATTTTGATATCACTCCTTGTTATTCAACCTATGCAGGTTAGAATCACAGAATAACAAAATGATAGGGGTTCAAAGGGACCTCTCAAAATCTTCTGGTCCAATTTCCTTGCTCAAGCAGGTCTGCCTAGGACAGGTTACTCAGAAACGTGTCCAGGAAGGTTTTAAAAACCTCTGGAGAAGGAGACTCCACAACCTCCCTGGGCAGCCTGTGCCAGTGCCCTGTTGCCCTCACAGTAGAGAAGTTTTTCCTTAAATTTAAGTTTGGAATTTGAATTTAAATTGGATTTTTTTGTGTTGAAGCTTTTGTCCATCAGCCCTAGTCCTGTCACAGGACACTACAGAAAAAAAGTGTTGCCCCATTCCCTTGACATACACCTTTCAAATACCTGTAAGTGTTAATGAAGACCCCCTCAGTCTCCTCCAAGCTGAAAGGTCCCAGATCCCACAGACTTTCTGCTGAAGACGACGGTAGACAAGCCCACCCTGTAGTGCAACAAGTCTCAACTTTATTTGTAAAGATACAACTGTTTTATACATACAATAATCAGGCTTATACATATTGCAAAAGCTAAGCTCATCATTGGTTCCCAGTTAGATGCAACCCCCCCCCCCCCGTTTCAACATACTTCAGATGCTTGTGGCTGCTCAACCCAAACTAAGCTCCTGTTTTCTCATCCTGTTATCATACAACTCTCTTGCTCTCACGTCCTTGAGCAGGAGTCCAATATCTTATTGCTTAATGCTTACTGCCTAACCAGCTGTATTCTATGTCCTCTTTCCTCTAGCCAAGTCTCCACAAAACTCTCGACAACTTTCCTCATAAGGAAGATATTCCTGTCCCCTGATCATATTGGTGGCCTTGTGTTGGACTCAGTCCAGGAGTTCCCTGACCCTCTGGGACCCCAGAACTGGAAACAATACTCCAGATGAGGCGTCACCAGGGCAGAGTAGAGGAGGAAGAGAACCTCCCTCGAGCTGACGGACACACTCTTCTTGTTGCATCCCAGGATGTCATTGGCCGTCTTGACTGTGAGGGCACATTGCTGGCTAACAACTGATTCTATTTTTTTTTTTACTTCCAATTTGACAAACACATAATTAATTCTTGATTAATCCATTTCTTCTTTAGTTTGACAATTGATTTTGACACTTTCAAAAGTGTCTGTATTGTGTACCTTACCATAACTTCATTCTTGATATTCACCTAATAGAAAGGTGTTTTGTACATCTTCTTCTGAATATCTCCTATTTTCAGCATGTCTATTTTATTTTTCCTATTTTCTTTGACTTTATTTTTTTCCCGTCCTGCAAATGTAACTTCCACCTCTTTACTTTTCTCCCAGGTAAGATCTCCTAAAATACAGTTGATTACCATTTTCTTCTCAATCACCCTTTTTCAGTATCATCATACCTCAATTAGCAATCCTGCATTTCACATCTCTGTGTCCAACAAAAACATTGTGTAAAACTGATTCTCACTGATTCCTTTGTTATTTGGTATTTTGTGACAGTTTCTTCCTTATTCTGCAAATTTCCAATCCCGTTAACACTAAACCAGGTTTTACTGCTGAGGCACTGTCACTGAAAACAAACTATTCAGTTCAGGTTGATTTTTCTGTTTTTTATTAGACATGAAAATAAACTCAGTGGGACTGCTCTATAAGTGTGGTCACCATAAATTAGGACGAAAAAAACCTTGACCTTTTAATGACAATAAACACTTCAACTTGCAGATTAGCACAATAACAACACTTAGATTTCTGTTTTAAAGACAGATTTCTGTGCAAAAAGACCAAAACTTTTGGATGTTTATGCTCTGATGTGACAGGTTATGCTTGCCATGTTGAAATCAAATTCACCCGAGTGCTATCATCTATTATGTACTTGCTTCTTTCAAGTGTCTGAAAGCTTCTAATCTGCGTTCTTTTGTCTTATTGTTAGGTCACTCTTGAGTTACAAGTTATCTTTTTCTTTTATCTTCAAACAACAGTAATGTCAAGACATGTGATTTTCTTTCTAGGTGCTTTGCAATGCAACATGCAAGTAAGAATGATTGATTTGCTTCTTTCCCTCATGGAGTCTGAAAGATGTGCATTCTGCATTATCCATTATAACAAATAAATAGTTTTTTGGAAATACATCCAGCAAGGAAAGAAAAAATGTTTTGCATATTTTCAGAGAAGGATGTCAGACCTCAGGCTCTTTGCCATGAACATTTTTAGATTACTTAGATTTAATTAATGTCAAAAAACCCAAAATCTAACTTATGCATTGAATATACTGTTGTCTTATGGAATTTTACATTCATAGTACATAATATTTTATGTTTTAATACAAAAAATAGCCACATAAAGTCCCAAAATAGTGAAAATGTTTATCCTTAAAATGTAGCTTGTTTTCTAGAGTAGTAAGTATCAATATTTGTTTTCTAACTGTGTCATAAAAAAATCATGTGTTTAATTTTATATCCCATTGATTGTCTAAATGAATGGACAGGTCACTGATTTTATCAAGTAGAATATATTTCATGTGACCTCTGTGAAAAATACTTGAGTTATTTTATTGACTGCCAGGTCTCAGGAAGTCCTTGTCATTTTGTATTTGCCTTCTGATCTGGTAATGAGTTATGAGTGGGCAGATACCATGTGCATTTGATTTGCAGAATCAAAACTAATGACAGATAAATGGGAATGATTCTTCTGTCTCACAGAAATTGCCAGTATTCCTTATGTTTCTCACATGCATTTTTGGGTAGATCATCTGAAATTGTTATGGAGGAACACAAAGAAGGAAGAGATCAGAATAGATGACAGTGGAAAACACATTCTATTGGGGTCTGTGAGCACACATTCAAATAATTAATTCCTATGAAATGAAAACATAGAAAAGATTCCCAAATAACAACAAACCACCCCAAAACCACACACAATCCCAAAGTCAACCTTTCCATCTCCCTTAGTTTTTTACAATTTTCTATAAAAAGACCAGTTCCCTGCAGAGACACTTAGACATCTCATCCTATTTTACATTATGTATAGATTAATGGCTAGAACTTTAATAATGATTTTAAGTAGCATATTACATAAACACAAGAACAGAACAGGAAGAGACTATGAATATTTTATATAAAAATGATATCCAATAACCTTGATATAATCAGAGACGGATGTTTGAGCCAGCTTCATTCCACAGGTTTGAATTTTGTGAAGCAGAAGAATAGAGGCATAGCTGAATTTCCTCTGTCAAAGTTCTATAACAGTTTCTGTATTTTTGTGTCAAAACAGAGATGGGAAACTACAAGTAATAGTTACTGTGTTTCTCCTGTCAGAAAAAGTAATGGTTGTAATATATATATAAATGTGAAAGTATGCTGAGCTACTTTGATCTAATTATCTGTTGAGGCTGAGGCACACAGCTGACAAAGGTTATAAAATAATGGTGATTACTGTGAAAGGTAGTTCTGTTTACAAGGTATCATTCAGATTACTTTAAGGATATAAATATACCAAGAGAGATAGAGTAAAAAGATTCAGATAGAGAAATGAAAACATAGACACAATTTTAAGAAATGTAAAATTGTAGAATGGTTTGACTTGGAAGGGAACTTAAATATCATTAAGTTCTAAGTCCTCTGTCATGGGCAGTGACATCTTTCACCAGACCAGACTACTCAAAGACCATCCAATCTGGCCTTGAACACTTCAAGCAATGGGGCATCCACAATCTCTCTAGAAAAACTCTTCCAGTGCTCATCATCCTCATAGTAAGAACTACCTTCTGCCTTTGTAAAATGTCCCTCTCTGACTTGTAGGCCCCCTGTAAGTTAATGAAAGGCTGAAATAATATCTCTCTGCAGTCTTTTTGTTTTCAGACTGAACAACCCCAGCTCTCTCAACCTTTCTTAGGAGAAGTGCTCCAGTCCTCTCACCATTTTTGTGGCCCTCCGCTGGACTTGGTCCCACAGATACATGTCCTTCCCACATTGAATGTAGTACTTCAGGTGGGTTCTCAGTAGAGTAGTGCAGAGGTGGAGAATCATCTCCCTTGACCTGCTGGCCACACTGCTTTTGATGCAGCCCAGGATACAATTGGCTTTCCGAGCTGCAAGTGTGCACTGATGGATCATGTTGAGCTTCTTGTCAACATCAGCATGCTGTGTTAAACAGCACTGCTTCCAGTACCAACCCCTGAGGAATGCCACTCACTTCTCTCCACTGGGACATAGAACTGTTTAATACTACTCTTTAAGTGTGACCATCCAGCCAATTCCATACTCACCAAGTGGTCCATCTGTCAAATGTGTATCTCTCCAATTTAGAACCACGGATGTTTTACAGGACAGTGTTAAACACTTGGCTGAAGCCCAGGCAGATGAATGAAAAATCAGGATAATTACAAGAGATTTAAAAAACCCTGCCTTACAGAAGCTGAATTATTGTATATGATAGGATGATTATAAATTAGAAATTATTACAGAGTAACCTAGAAACTTCAGCCAGCCTGGTTAGTGACAATATTTTCCTATTCTAATGTTTACTATTTAACCTAAGGCTGGCTGTAGATGTGAACACCTTTCCTCAAGGTCATAAACCAGCGGAGAGACGTGTTAACCTCCAGAGGTTTGTTTCCTTTACCTGTCTTCAAAGTGAACCTTTGGATGAGCTGATGGTCGTGAACTTAGAATAGCTGCTTATATTTTAGTCAGATGCATTAAGAAAGAACAGCACAACATAGCATAGCAGAGCAGAGCATAGTTTAGTTTAGTTCAACTGGAAGGCACCTACAATAATTATCTAGGTGCCTGACAAGTTCAGGGGTAACTAAAGGTTAAAGTATGTTGTTAAGGGCAGTGTCCAAATATTTCTTAAACACTGATAGGCTTGGGGCGTTGACTACCACTCCAGGAAACCTGTCCCAGTGTTTGACCACCCTCTTGGTAAAGAAACACTTTTTAATGTCCACTCTGAGCTTCCCCTGGTACAGCTTTGAACCATTCCCATATGTTTTCTCACTGCGTAGCAGGAGATGAGCTCAGCATCTCTCCCCTTCCCATCCTCCTTTTCTCCAAATTAAACAAGCCCAAATTCCTTATCTGCTCCTCACAGACACTCCTTCAAGCCCTTTGATCTGCTGTGTTTCCCACTTCTTGAAAGATTTAAGGACCTTCATGTTACTCTCATGTGAGGCCCAGAACTGCACACAGTATTATAGGTGAAGCCACACTGATGCTTTGACTATGGGATAATTGTCTCTTCTGATCAGATCAAGATGTGGTTTGTTTGCCCTCTTGTCCACCAGGGCATACTACTGACTCACTGTGATAGTTTAACCCTGACAGGGTCCCAGATGCCCATCAAGTCACTCTATCACTCCCTCTCCTAAACTGGACAGGAAAGAGAAATATAACAAGAGGTTCATGAGTTGAGTTAAGGACATGGAGGTCACTCAGCAATTAGTGTCACGGGCAAAACAGACTCAACTTGGGGAGAAAAGGTTTGATTTACTAATGAAAAATCAAAACAGAGTAGAGAAAATGAGAAGTAAAACTGAATCTTAAAATACCTCCTTCCACTCCCACTTTTCTGAGACTCTCCTACCTTCACCCACAGTGGCTCAAGAGATGGGCAATGAAGGTTACAGTCAGTTCATTACAGATGGACTTTGCCGCTGCTTCTTCTCAGGGGGTGTGGTAGTTTGAGCCTGGCTGGATGCCAGGTGCCCACCACACCGCTTTACCCCCCCACCTCCTCAGCAAGCCAGGGAAGGGGAGAAAATAAGATGGGAATCTCGTGGGTTGAGATAAAAGCAGTTTAATAAATAAGCAGCAAAGCCGCGCGCACGGGAAGCAAAGCAGAAGCAGATAAGCTGTTACTCTCTACTTCCCATCAGCAGCGATGTCCGGCCACCTCCCGAGAAGCAGGGCTTCAGTATGCGTAGCGGTTGCTTTGGGAAGGCCAGAAATGAATCTCACCTCCCCTTCCTGCTCCTCTCCCCCAGTTTATATTACTGAGCTGACGTCATATGGTATGGAATATCTCCTTGGTCAGCCTGTGTCAGCTGTCCTGGCCATGGTCCCTCCCAAGATCATGCCCACCCACAGCTATTGGTGAAGGTGGGGGAAGGAATGCTGGAGGGACAGCCCCGATGTTGTGCAAGCGGTAGTCATAATATTGATATCAACAGTAAGCACAGCACTGCAGGAGCTGCTGTGGAAAATCACTACCGTCCCAGACCCACTACAGGGGGAGGCCCCCTCACACTTTCCACTGCTACACTGTAGGGTCCTTCCCCCAGGAGTTCGTCCCCCATGGACTTCTCCAAAGTGAATCCTTCCAATGGGGTGCAGCTCTTCTCATGCTGTCCCAATGTGGGTCATCCATGGGGAAAACAATCCTTCAGGAACAGATTGATCCAGTGTGGTTCCGCCATGGGATCACAAGTCCTTACAGCAAACTTTTCTCCTTTCTCCATAGACTCCCAGGTCCTGCCAGGAACTTGCTTCAGGGTGAGCTTCCCACGCGGTCACAGCCTCCTTTGGGCATCCACTCGCTCTGACGTGGGGTCCTCTACAGGTTGTGAGTGGATCTCTGCTCCCCAGTGGCCTCCATGGACTGCAGTGACACAGCTGTCTCAACATAGTCTTCAATATAGGTGAAGGTGAAGCTTTCTTCCAATGCCTGACTACCTTTTCCCCACTCTTGTCCACCGATCTTAGGAGATGTTGTTCTCACTTCATTTTGCTGCTGCTGCTGCAGTTTATCAACTATACAGGGACTTCTTCTCAAATACATTAATCATAGAGGTGTTACCTCCAAGGTAATTATCTCATCTTTGGTCAGTAGTGGGTCCATCTCAAAACTGACTGTAACTGGCCCTATTAGCTACTGGGGAAGCTTCTAGCAGCTCTTTGTTAAAAGATTCCACCCCTGTATCTCACTCCACTACCAAAACCTGGTCACATAAAACCACTACACTCACATTGAGCCTGCTGTTGACCAGCACCCTCAAATCGCTTTCTGCAGGGTTGCTTTCCAGGCACTCCTGTTCCTGTTTATGTTTATACCTAGAACTAGTCCCATCTAGATGCAGAATCCAGCATTTGTTCTTGTTAAATTTAATACCACTGTTGATTGCCCAATGCTCCTATCTATCTAGATCCCTCTGTAAGGCCTCTTGTCACAGGAAGAATCCTGCTCAACTGTACTATAAGAAGAGAGGAATAATCTTACTCTCACAGGTTTACAACCTATATAAATGAGATAAATGACAAATGAAAGCAGAACGTAATGTTATCCTCCCTGCATGCATGTTAATAACTGACTCATAATGAGAATTCTGCCCTGCAGTGGCAGGTGTTATGAGTCCTCTCAGTAGAGCTACTGACATTGAGACTGGTGAGAGGTTTTAAACTTATGTTTTCTCCGTCTCAAAATGCAGTCAGGCATACATTTGAAGAATATTTTATCATCATTCTACTATTATTAAAAAAAAACCAACCTACTATGTGAAAGAGAACGCTATCAGCTAAAGAAAATGGTTAAGTAGAAGAGTGTGGAAGTTTCGTTCTGCCATTTCATGTCAATGATATTCAGATTAGCTTTTCTGAGTGGTAAAAATACCCATAGCTGCTATTTTTAATCATCACTTTAAGAAAGGCATTACTGAAATAGATGACCATGGTCAATCTCATTATCAACATGCAAAAATGGGGTCATAATAACATCTCAGAGAGAAAAGAATATTATTAAGATGGGTATAATGTAGCCTGTATGCGTTGGAGGTATTTACTGTGTAACATTCTACTGACTCCCTACTTAACAGATACTTTCAACAGTTAAAGGAGAAAGTAGTAAAATAACCCCAAGGCCTTGTGTTATCAGTACTCTCCTGCTGGCTAATTTAAAACTGTCCTGGTTTTTGCCTGTATGTTACTGCTGTGCCTGCAGAGAGGAATACCCTAAATGGGTATGCAACTGATCCCATGCTACAGTGTTCTCCTCCAACCAGGAGTCAGGTAGTATAAATAGGCATACCCTGACTGATTTAAAGAATTGTGTAGCATTGGATATGGTTTTAAGTGACATTAAATTACCAAGCCTAAAGACCAAACCCATTACGCCTTAGTACAGATCTCAGCCTTCAGTGGTAGAGTTGAGCGCACATAATTAGTATGTATGTGAGCACTTTTGTCCAGGAAGGTGTCTGGAAAAGGCTACTTGCAAAACGACCAGGCAATGATTTCTGAAACTGAGACGTCTCTCAGTAGATGAATGAAAAGGCATGTTACAAGAAATATACAGCTATTCAACCTGAAGTTAACTCCTTCTTAGAGACAGAACATGAGACTAGAATTTTTGATGTCTTTATATAATTTCAGAGCAGGATGGCTCAAGTATTACTTTTCAGAATTGCTAAGGAACTACCATTGCTATTCTTCCTGTGGATTCTTGCGTTAAGGATTTTTTTTAATTTTTGGCCGGCTGAGAGATTCAAATAATGAGCAACATGCCTAAGATGTGTATGTTTTTTCATGCCTCTTAGAGCACAGAGTCCCAGAGCTTACAGACTGTTAGTAAAAAAGCTATTTATTAAAGTCAGTTTATGGTCCAAATGCCTCTAATGGCATGTTAACACTGCATATTTACAAGATCTTGACAGATGTAACAAGTTATTGATGTTTATAAATTTATAAGCTTTTACAACCACCTATCCTGTAAAGAAATAGATGGCTATTTTCTTTAAATTGCATATTAGCATTTATTAACTCAAATGCAACATTTCTGTTATTTATAAATTTTTAATTTAGTTTTGGTAAAAGAGTAATATGCTTCCACGACTAGTCTTCCTGATTTCCATGCAGAACGGGCTTTCCACAGGAATTTGAAAACTGATATTTACCAGTGGAAACTGGCTACACTCTCCAATATGCTTGTCAAACTTTTTAGTGGGCTAAAGAGAATCGTGTTTGTTTAGACAGAGTGTAGTGAGGAAACAGTCCTGGATAGCAGCAATTTTTACATGAATTATTTTATTGGCAGTGTTCACAAATTTAGATATTGAGAAAAATAAAAGATAAAAAGTTAAAAATTGAAGTAAACATATTTTCTTTCCATTCCCAATGCTCAACTTTAGCCAGACACTTATCTCAGTCTCAGCTTCCCTTGTTTTCTGTCACATCATCCTCACTGGCATACTAGCTTCTTTCTGACATTGACTTTCTTCTCTTCCTCCACTGATCCATGCATCTTAGCATCTCAGCATCCCTCCCCCAGTACGAGTCACCCATGGTGGCAGTCCTTCAGGAGTATTCCTGATGTGGGTGACCTGTGAGCTGGAAAAAGCTGTGACTGGCACACAGCAATTCGTTTACCTCACTCAGGTCAACACTGTAGACTCCTTTGACTTAAACCCTGATATTTATGTCTAGTACAATGGAGTTCATTCACTTTATATTTGAATTCCTTTAACTTTGCTGCCAGAAACTTGGAAAGTTTACTTGGCAAAAGATAAATCTGTGATGAGTCTGTTCAGATGAGTCTGATGGTCTCTCAAGGCCTGTTGTGCCACTCATGTAAGCAGGATATGAGCTAAAATGGATCTTCCTCTGTCCCAAAGTGTCAACTCCTATGTAGACTAAAAATCCTGACACATTTTTCAAGCTACATTTAAAGAAATACAAATGCTACTTGGCTAGACTATATCTTTTTTCCCACCTATATCTTTAAAAGAGTTTTTTCCCTTATGTTTGTTTCCATAAATTTCTTATTATTACATAGTTTTAGAGAAACAACAGTAAACAACAGACCTGATTTTAAGAGAAAGACTTCAGCTGGATTCAAGAGAACTACCTTCAGTCATATTAGAACCATAGAAAGCCGGTTTCTCAGGAACATATCTTGAAAAATATGTTTGTGGAATGATTCACGGAACAATGATGATTAAGGAATCTTCTTTTATGGTTTCAGTAAAATCTTTCCAGACTATTACAGTTAAATCAAGTACTCAGATGCTGATTTTGGTCAACATCTATGACTACAGACATACTTTAAATGAGATCCAGTTTCACCTGGAGAAAACATTTTCATTTAACTCCTTTTGTTGTTTCCAATAGGATTTCTCCTGTGTAGTCACAGAGTTCAGATGGGACTTGAGGTTCAACAAGGACAAGTTCAGAGTCCTGCATCTGGGAAGGAACAACCCCATGCACCAGTACAGGCTGGGGGTCGAACTGCTGAAGAGAGGTCTCTGCAGAGAGAGACCTGGGAGTCCTGATTGATAATAAACTAAAGATGAACCAGCAATGTGGCCTTGTGGCCAAGAAGACCAATGGCATCCTGGGATTCATCAAGAAGAGTGTGGCCAGTAGGTCAAGAGAGGTTCTTCTCTCTCTCTCCTCTGCCCTGATGAGGCCTCATCTGGAGTCCTGTGTCCAGTTCTGGGCTCCTCAGCTCAAGAGGAACAGGGAAGTGCTGGAGAGAGTCCAGTGCAGGGCCACCAAGATGATCAGGGGACTGGAACATCTTTCATATGATGAAGGACTGTGGGAACTGGGGCTGTTTAGTCTGGAGAAGAGGAGATTGAGGGGAGATCTTATTAACATTTACAAATATCTAAAGGGTGGGTGTCAGGAGGTTGGGACATCCCTGTTTTCTATTGTAGCTATCAGCAGGACAAGAGCTAATGGGATGAAGCTGAAACCCAAAAAGTTCCACTTAAACATAAGAAAAAACTATTTCACTGTGAGGGTGAGGGAGCAGTGGCACAGGCTGCCCAGAGGTTGTGGAGTCTCCTTCCTTGGAGGTCTTCAAGACCCATCTGGACATGTTTCTATGCGACCTGATCTAGGTGAACCTGCTTCTTCAGGGGGGTTGGACTAGATGATCTCTAATAAAGGTCCCTTCCAACCCCTACCATTCTATGACTTCCTTGCTTTCTAAACTCCTTCTGAGAGGAATCTAGATGCAATTAGAATCGAGGTGTAACTAGCTTTTTGTCAACTTCAGGCAGGGTTTCCTCCTCCTTCTAGTTTATGTTGTTTAGCACCAGAGAACTCCCAGTGCTTTCTCACCCCGAAGTTTGTGGCTTCAGGCCTCAAAACTCATACAGTTTTTCAGCTTTAGCAGTCTCAATTTACTCTGTTTTCACACAATTAATTCTAATATTTCACAATCAAGTTATTTTAGTTTTAACATTAACACAGTATCTTCCATGAAGAAGATATAACAGGGTAACATGAGAATCTAAAATGCTATTTGTATTAACAACACTGTAGTAAAGCTACCAAATACAGAAAAAGCAAATATCTAGTGTATATAACATTCCTGTTATACCAATAAACAGGATGAAATAAATGCACCAATCTCATTAAGTAGTTTAGATTTATGCAAATTTTAAATCATGACTTCAATATTGACAGATTCTAAAGTAAATTGAAAGTTTATTCCAAACTTAAACATAAGATTTATATTCTTTTAAAAAGTTCATTCTGTTCACAGAGAGTTGCAGGCTATAGAGCTGTAGTGGATAATTGTGTTTCTGGGGTTTTCAGATCCCAGAAGAATTAATATGTATTTTCATCAGTTACAGACCAATGAACAAAATAAATACCAATATCTTAAAGACAAATACTAGTAGAAATACAAATATATTTTCTCTTGACTATCATAGATGATTTTGTTTAAGATACACTTCACATTAAAATATAAAGCTGCTAATTAATCAAAAACCTTTTTCTTATGTCCTAAAATGAAAATGTAATTTCTACCATTTTGTGGACTTATTTATTATTAAAAATAAAATTTTCTCCAGTATGTGAGGCAAATCAGAGAACTAGAGGCAAGATAACAGTTTTCACTCTTTCCTGTTAAAACAGCAAAAATAACTGGAAGAATAACAAATACTTCTGAAATGAAAACAGGTTGTCACAGATTTTTTTTATTCAACACTTATGTCTGTTGTGGTTTAACTCTAGCCAGCAACCAAATACCACACAACTCAAGAAAGACAGGTGTTACATATTTCAATTGCTTGTCACCTGCTGGCTGATGCCCAACCAGCATCTGAGCAGTGATCTGCCCCTCTCAGTCAGCTCCTTCCAGTTTATGTACTGGGCATAATATTCTATTTCATGTAATATCTCTTTAGCTGGTTCTGTTCAGTTGTCCTGGCCATGCTCTGTCCTAGATTCTTGTGCACCTACTCACTGGCAGGGCATAGGAAATGGAAAAGTACTTGTTTTAGGACTAGTATTAATTAGCAAATATTAAAACATCAGTGTGTTATCAACATTCTTCTCATACTAAATCCAAAACACAGCATGTGTCCTGGTTTTGGCTGGTGGCAGTGGCTGCATGGCGCTTAGGTGTTGGCTGGAGTTAAACCACAACAGCAGAGTACCAGCTACTAGGAAGAAAATTAGCTCTATCTCGTCCAAAACCTTGAAAATGTACTATGAACATTTAGTTTTTAATTTTATAGGCAAATTATATTCACTATTTCTCTTGATTGCTCATGCTCTCTGACCCATCATCTTGTTCTTTTCCTGAAAATATAAAACCCCGGGAACAGTTGCTTAATGAAAAGCTCATGCTCACTTTAATCAGATCAATTCCTTGTGCATTGTACCTTTCCCAACAGCTGTATTTCAAGGCATAAATAGATCCCCTTGGTCTCATAGATCAACATACAAAGAGCATTTCTCTCTTCCTATGCTCTTGCATGGGTCCTCCAGGAGCCACAGTCCCTGCTGGGAAGTATCTGCTCCAGTCACAGATCACAGATAGACTGAAGTTCCTTCAGAAGGTGCCTGCTCAACCATGGAACATCTCTTTCTCCTCTGACCTTGGTGTCCTCTCTGTTGCCTTTCACTCTCCTTCTCCCATGGTGTTTTCCTCCATTTCTTAAATACAGTTTCTTAGAGCTACCATCGGCTCTCCGGATGGGCACAGTGGTGTCCCATGGTGGGCTCATTTTGGAGCCAGCTGGAACTGGCTGTAGCTGTGTAAGAGACTGTAAGAAATATTGCCTCAAACAGATGGGGTCTTTTAAACAAATGTTTGCCTTTTCGGTATTTAATAGCAGTCTTCAATGAGGGAGTCACAGAGATGAGACAGGTCTTGTGGAGCTGGAGTAATGAACCACCTCTGGCTTCCTCTTTGCACGTTTACATCCTGCTTGTGTGTGCTTGTGAAAGGTTGGCCTTCGTCATGAATGAGTGCTCTTGGTCGAGTCTGGGGAGGGGCATTGTGAGACTCCCAGGACCCCCAAAGTCAACCCATTTCCCAAGAATTCATGAGACTCACACTACAGCTGCTCAGTGACACCATATTCCCTGACTGTATGGACGGGCACTCACAGTCTAAAAGGAGAAAAAGATGAATTACAGACGACGAATTTCATCATCTTGAGTTCAAAATACTGCTGGATGTCTCTCCTCTTTCCTTTTTTCTCTTCTCTTTCTCTTTATCATTCTACTTACCTTGTTGACCAAATAAGTTCTCACAGTCTCATTGATTGTTCAAGAAATCATTCACATTTTTCAGTTGTCAATGTGATAGCATCTCTAAGTTTTTCCACAGGTATCTGAATGGAAACACAAATCCATAGTGAGCCCAGGGGTTGCATTATCCCAGTAGTGACAGTCTAGCATAGAGCAGCCCCTGATTTCTTCTCACAGAGGTCACCCCTGCAGCCTACCATTAAAAAACATTATCAACCAATATAGAAGTCTAAAAATATCCTATTTAAAAATATGGTGTTATGATTTGCAAATCAAGAGATTTGACTAGTATTTCTATGCAGAAACACACTCTGTAAACTGTAGTAAAAAATGATGCCTTATGTAGCAAATAATGTGTAATGAGTAAAGAAAGGAATTAAAGTCATATGAGGATTGTTGTGTCAACAATCAAAATATCTAAATGAATGATGGATAATTCCCAGAAACAAGAAAGAGAAATAAAATTTATTTAGTTTTGTAGAACATTTACTTTAGCATCAAAATGTTCTATCACTTCATAAAACTGAGGAGATTTGAGAGGAAGAATCAGAAAACCAAATTAATTACATTTACACTGAGAAAGAGATACTAATAATTTCTAGATGATCAGTCATCTACTTTGCTCTGGATCTTTGCCAAAGCATAGTATAATTTGTGATGTACATTTAGAACCAGATAAAGGATTTTGAACATTGCCTTTTAATTATTTTCTTAAATCCAGTTTTTATAGCTGTGAATAGTAGATATCTTTACACTGTCCTGAGTTAATCATTGTTATAATACTATTTATTGCATTGACATTTTGTTGCAATATTTTAAGCAAAATTTTGACGTTAGTTACATATAATATACCAACATAATTCCAGGATACATGTATATATTGGTACTTATGAAAACTTTATAGCTCATTGTATGGGTTTTTTTTTTCACAGTTATTCGTGCTCAATTTATATAGTATTTATTCTTTCAAATCCCATTTTTATTACATCATTCTCAGTGCAAACCTGGCAATGTGAAATTTGGGCCTTCTGACTTTCAACTGTTTCACAAAGTTCAGAATTCTACCCCTGATTCCTATTACAAAAACAGTCATTAAGGATAGAATGCTTAGGTTTTAAAGAGACTGAGCCGAAATGTTATCTCTACAGAAGTTCCAGCTGAAGTGAATATATGGTAACCTTAAGTTTATTACCTCTCTAACTGTGAGTTTGAGGGAATTGTGCAAAAGATGTAAGAAAGATAATTTCTAAATAACAAAACATTGACAGGTTTGTTTCCCATTCATGTGTTTTGATTCTCCCTAGTAAGTTTCACCTCTCCAAATTGTTATTTTCAACTATTGTGATTTGCTCAAAGGACTCTATCTCACCAAGAACAATAAGAAAATGATAAAATTTGCAGGATCAGTTTGCCTCCTGGATAAGAGCTTGGTTAACAAAGAATAGTGATACAAAGTGCTTGTAAGCTACTATTCTGAGTATGTGTGTAGGTTGTCTAAGGTAAATGAAGCATTATGCTGAAATTCAATAGCACAGAGGCAGGTCAGTGACCTACCATCACATACAGTATGTATTGGAGAAAATGGATGGTTTTAAATGAAATAATTTGATTAGTGAAGCAGTTACCTGTAGATAAATGGAGTACAAGAAGGCTGTATGGGACTTTTCAATTGCAAATATTCTTCATTATATCATCATCTTGTTACCTGATAATAAAAACAAAATTGTGAGAACAAAATATATTTTCATACTACTTGTTCTTTATTTTATTTTTCCCTTCCAATCATCATTCACATTCATTGCAGTGCAAAGGCTACCGTGCACTTCAGGCACACAAACAGTACACAGATTTGACTCACTCAACAGTTCTGTTGACCAGTATTGATCCAAAACTCATTGAAATCTACTGAAAGACACTTTAAGGGATACTTGGTCAACTCCTGAGTTGCTGAGTGTTGCCATCCAAGCAAAAAGATTGGTGCTAATGGCAGTCCACTAGATTGTTTCCTGTGCATCTGAAGAGGAGTTTCCACTCCACAGTGTCCTATATTGAAATGTATATGATCAGGCTAGTGAAGGCGCGTAATCTAGCTGGAGGATGTAAGGCATAGAGTGTTTCTCTCCACTGCTGACCTGCCTTTTCCTCATACCAGCCAGAACTCACACTGGTAAGGCATCACCTGAGATGGATTTCTGTCCAACTTCAAGTGCATTTTTCCTCCTCTACACCTTTTTTTTGCCCCTATGACAATGCCCCTGCTCGAATGTCTGAAGCTTGCCATGTTTTATTTGGCGTACCACAAAGAGTTCATAATTTCTGTATGCCATGCCAAATAATTTGCGGTTTGGGCACCCATGAACAGTACTTGCCATTATGCCTTCATCCTCCTGAACTACATTGTTTCAGCCACTGTTGAAGAGAAGTTAGTTCATCAGTCTGGGCTTCTGTGATTTGTAATTACTTATATTCTTAAGATTCTGCAAGGAATGGTAAATCTTTGCATTCTCTGGCGTGAGTTCTTCCCAAAAGCTATGGCTTCTGTGAATATGGGGTCCCTCAGACGAGACACAACCTCCTCTGGGCATATCACTGCCCTTGATATGGGGTCTTCAATGAAGTGCAAATCTGCTTCAGCAGTTCTTTCCATAGGATGCAGGGGGGGTCTCTGCTCCAGCACACCTCCTCTCTTCCCTCACTGACCTTGGGGTCTGCATGGTTGCTTCTCTCTCCCAACTCCTTGCACCACAACCAACTGGAAAAGAAGGAAAAAAAAAAAAAAGGAAAAGGAAGAACCTTCGTCTTCTGCTTTCTTCTTCTTAAAAAGTGGTCTTGGAGATGCCTAATTGGCTCAGCTCCAGAAGTGGGTCTGGCTCAGAGCTGGGGAGAGTTTCAAGGAACTTCTTACAGGAGCCATCTTTACAGCCCCTTCCCTATTACCATAAATGGCTTCATGTCAAACCATGACAGTCTATGATATGGTATAATTATTAACCTGTGAGAGTCTTCATCAGCACAGATACTAATTTACCAGTTATACTAAATCTTATTTTGTAATAGCACTTGAGTCTTCAGTTGGTACAAAAGTAGAAACTATTTCCTAAGAAATTTAGGGACCAATCTAAACTTTCTCTCCCTCAAAACAGTTAAGTAAAAGAGCTGAAGGTTTCTGATAAAAGGAAAAGAACAGACTTGTTTTAAAAAAATAATCTTGGGTTTAAGAAGAAACAAATATTTCTTATTTATCAGTCATTTTAATTTAAAAATATATGTAAGTATATTTTTCAGTTAACTCTTCTTGACTTACTTCTACAGTATTCCATCCTGTACACAATAAAGACAGGGAAGGATTTGATTTTACAGAGTCTTTGACTTACATGTCTTTGGAAAAAAGGATATTCTATCCTCATTCCTCTCTCCTACCATTTTAATGGCTTAAAGAGTTATTAACTTGAAGTCAGGGAGAGCCATTCTTCTTACCCTCTTGCAAGCTACAAAAGCAGTCTATACCTTGCAGGCTGGTTTCCTAATTCTCATTTATAGTCTGAAGAAGGGGATCTGTAGTAGACAAAGTGAGTAAAAAGTGAGGTCCATACACAAGTGCCACATAGTTTCACTGAGATTATTATTTTAATATTATGTCAAATATGTCCCAGCTGTGTGAAGCTACAGAATTTGTAGCTTCAGTGTATCTGAAACTGTTCTCTGGAGCAGCTGCTGTATGTGGTGCTGAATTTCCTAATACTAATTCCAATGACGTGTTCATTGAGAACAGTTCCTAGTTCATGCTGACTCCAAAAACCTGCCTGATGTTTTGCTTTGCAAGATTACTTGTTAAGTTGGGTAAAACTGTGCTAGGGAGCATTCCAGCAGCTTAAGAGTACAGATGAAATAGTGTCTGGAAACGTTTCCTGACATGGTTTCATATAAGAGCATAGACATATCTGATTTGGTTTTGTTAAAATATTTTCTTTCTCCTGTTTAATTAACATTATTATGTGAAGTCTTTACTTTCCATGTTTCTATTAAGTAGCAAATTGCCATTGAATTAATAGGATTTTTGCAACATTAATTTTACTGTAATTTTGGATAATAAGAGTACTGTGTGGGAAAACATAGTATAATATTTTCCAGAAAGAGAATAATTGAATATTGGCTGCAGTGTTTTATGCAAAAGAATGCAGTTCTCTGATTAATTCTTAACATTGCAAATTTAAAAAATTGTGTATATAGCAGCATATTGCACAATGACAATATTATACTGTTGTCCTTTGGAAATATCCATGCTGTAACTCATAAAAATGATGGCTTTGCAGGTATAATTTAGGTGAATACAATATCTTTTTATAAGCAATTTCAGAAGCTTAAGGTAGACATTATCAGATTGAGTTCAACTGGGAAAGTAAGGTTCTGTACTGCTGGTAATTATCTATTATGATTGTGGAGGTTCTTTCTTTGTTTTTGGTTTTTTTTTTGTGGGTTTTTTTTTATAATCTGCTTAGACACATATGCATCCTCCTAGACTAACTCCAGTATTGGGCTGGGACTGGGCGACTGGAACAGGAAGTTGACTAGAAATTGACTGAAATGCAAAAGAGAAGACCAATAGTAACACCACTTGACGCTTCTTTCATACCAAGATATGAAGCCATTGACTAAAAAGGTTAGGCTGGGAGTGAACACAGCTCTCCATGGTACAATTGCACAAGGAAATTTCACTGCAATTAGTTGCCTATTGCTATGAATGATGGTGCAATACAGAACATGAGAAAATAATACTATTTTTTTTGTATTTGCTAAAAGTTTGAGTGTAAGAACTGAAGCTTCAGGTCCTGATGATATTGTCATATGAAATTGATATATTTACAAGGATATTAGCAGTGAAGGATGGACTAGATGATCTCTGAAAGTCCCTTCCAATCCCTGCTATTCTGTGATTCTATGATTCTATGATTTAAAGCCTGATCCTTGTCTGTGATATTATTGCTCTATTTATTTGTGTCCTTACATTAACACTGATCACTCATACTAAGAACATGCAGTTGAGTGGGAAAGGAAAAGTTTAAAAGCTTAATCTCTTTATAAGGAAGAAACATTCTCTATTCATGCTGCCACAGCTATTCCCAGTGTCTTCTTGTTAAGAGCAGAAAAAAAAATCTAATACCTTAGTCATATTCTAAATATTTTATTATAAATATATTTTATTTCTGTGGGAAAATATATCTGTTACAGAGATAAAAATGATTAGTGATTTTGTAATCTACATTTACTTTAGTTACTACTTTCAGTCTGAAACCAACTTTCTACACCTATTAGGAGCAAGTATCTTTATTTCCTTGATCATGTCCTCCAAATATCTTTTTATTGTACACAATCTAACTTGGAGGGCCAACATTAAAAGTGTTCATGGATGAGCCTCTCACGTTAAAGGAGCTTGTGTTTAACTAAAGTTTCTGTCACTGGAGATCATTGTGAATGGATGACTCCCAGGCTTATATTTGCCAAATAACTACGAGTCATCAATATAGTCAAATACATAGGAATAGATGTATGCATGTTAATCTGTTGTGAATATGTTAAATTGTTGAAAAATTCACTTAATTTGTGTTACTTTCCTTTATTGAATCAGTGTGATCCAATAATTCTACTCTCTGCATATCTACGCTGTTTTAGTACCTATGAACCCTAGTGATGGATGCCAGCATTGATAGTGCTGTTTGCTGCACAGTAAGAGCAAGAAGTGCTCCCATGCTATACAGTATTTCAAGGCTGTATGTTGCAAAGCCCATGAATGCTTGTTGACATTGTAATAGCTGTTAGCATGCCTTGTAGGAGAAAAATTTTAGGCTTTAGAAGCGTTATGCTTTAAAAATTTAATTGTTTTAGTGTACAGATGCCAAAAAGAGGTGTCCAGGAAAAGAAGAATCAAAGGAAGAGTTCATAGAAGGGAATTAGTGTAAAATCAATACATTTTTCACCTGCATTGCTTATTCTGGCTTTAACGACTAGCTACCAAATCAAGTTGGCAACCTGCAGCAGAGAAAAAAAAACCCAAACAAACCAAGAATAATCATATGAGACCAAAGACAGGTGACATAATTATGGTTATTAACTTGCCATGTTTGTATTACATGTAGCTGTAGAACAGCAATTAGATGGTAAAAGTAATCTTTCAGACTTTCTGAAAGAGTCAAGTTTCCCTGGTGCTCAATTTCTCTTCACGCTGAGGTTGCTACTTTCAGGTGCTGTTTTGTGAGAAGTTTGGGTTGGGTTGTCCACAAAATCTATCAGATCAAGAGAAAAACCCACAAACACTGAAAAATTTATGCATATACTTTATTTAATTTCTGTTTACATGTACCGTAGTGAGTACATTTCTTATATATGATACTTAATTTTCTGAGTTTGTTTTCTGCTGTATCATATAGAATTTTCAGTAAAATCTTTAACTAAGTACGTGTTTATTTGGGGCAAACAGCTTGAACTCCTCTTGGTCCACAGCTCACTATTGTTGTAATGCTAACAGATTTGATTAAAATGGAAATAATGCTGCTTTCCAGTACAGTTGTGATTTGTTAAGTACCTGGTATAATGCAGAGTGCTCTAAAGACTGTTGTAATTTCTGCCAGTCAGGGGCCTACTGTAGACCTCTTCTAGAGTCTAGAAAGCAGAATAATTAACACAGCTGCATTGCACAGGACATTGCTGAACTCTTTCATGTATTGAATTCACATATTAGCCTGCTAGGTCAATTTTGGGGATGTTTCTTTTATCTACGCAAGCCACAGAGCATATTCAGTGTAAACCATAATTTAGCACTGGATATCTCCTCTCTTAATATTTATTCACAGAATCACAGAATCTTAAGGGTTGAAGGGACCTTTAGAGATCATCTAGTCCAACCCTCCTGACAGAGCAGGACCACCTAGAGTAGGTCACACAGGAACTTGTCCAGGTGGGTTTTGAATGTCCCCACATAAGGAGGCTCAACAATCTACCTGGGCAGCCTGTTCCAGTGCTCCATCATCCTCACAGAGAAGAAATTTTTCTTTGTATTTCTTTGGAACCTCTGATGTTCCAGCTTATATGTAAATTAGAAGAGATTGTGCTCCAAGTCAAATACTTGATTTATAATCTGAGCATTTGTAGGTGAAATTAATCATCCATAGTATTGTGGTATTCTGGCATTCAGATCTTTCACTGATGTCTTCCTGTGTAAGAATAGTTTCTAAATGAATACATTAATCATGTCTTCAGTTAGAAGTGGCATTATATCATTATGAATTTGTGAATTTTTATTCCTGTTTCCCTTAATTTAAACTTTTATTTTTTTTCCCATGGGAAAAATGATGAAAACAAATACCAAATCACTGAATCATAACTATTCTGTTAATGAAGTGAATGAAGGTTAATTGGAACTTCTTTCCACAAAATATAAGGCAGTATCTCCATACAAGACACATGATGAGATTAAGTGTCTGCTGTGTTATTTAAAATGTGATATACTTCTATGTTGAAGAAAGCAATGAGAAAAGCTACCTTGTATTGACTAAATACTCCAGATTGAAATTTCCCTTGATACTTCCATGCATAACGAAAGTGTTTCAGCATGAGAAGATGAGTGCTAGTTTCCCACCTATAGCTATGGTAAGATTGCTAGCTGAGACAGGGAGACATTTCTTTAGAAAAAACATTTGTTTTATCTAAATTTACATAAAGCAGTTATAGTATCCCTCGAGGAATCTAGAAGTCTTGCCTAATTTTTCTGCTTAAGTCTCACAGAATTCAAATCTGCAATGTCCTACATAAAAGACCATACAATATTGCAGAGGAAGGACAGATGGGAAATGGAGAACAAGACTTGCCATATACACTTATGTCAGAGAAAAAGAAGGCAAGCAGGAGCCTGATTTTGCTATCAAATGACTAGAACATTCATCTTAAAAGGGGAAGAAGGTCACAGGCTCCCTGGGTCATTCTGATTTTTTTTTTTTTTTTTGCTTTATTATTCTTCTCTCTGTTTTTTTTATTTCTTTTTTCCCAAATAAAATGTAGAGGCAGTCCTGTGAATGAAGAGCAAATTCTATTTTTTTTCTTCATCCTTCTTGTTGCAGTTTAACTCTGATAGACAGCTCAGTCCCACACAGCCATTCATATGCTTCTCCCCCCAGGGTGGGATGGGAGAGCAAATCAGAAGAGTAAAAGTGACAAAACTTGTGGATTGAGATAAAGACAGTTTAATAAGTAATGCAAAAGCCATGCATGTAAAGGAAAACAAAGAATTCGTTCGCCTCTTCCCATGGACAGGCAGGTGTTCGGCCATCCTCAGGATGGGGAAAGTGGGACTCCTTCATGCATGATATGTACCTGGTAAGACAAACACAATCACCCCGATAGCCTCCCCCTTCCTCCTCGTTTCCCCAGCTTTACATGCTGAACATGACTTCCCATGGTATGGAATAACTCTCGGTTCAGTTTCTGTCACCTGTCTTGGCTGTGTCATCTCCCAGCTTCTTGTGCACTCCTGGCTCACTTGCTAGTGAGGTGGTGTGAGAAGCTGACACTGTGGCCTTGACATTGTGTGAGCATTGCTCAGTAGTAACAAAAATATCTCTGTGTTATTAACACTGTTTTCAGCACAAATACCAAATGTAGCACAATGAAGAAAATACACCTTTGTACCCCATCTACTAAAAAGCAGGCAGGCTCTTTGCTTGATTAGTCTTTAATAATTCCATGTGGCCTGGAACACCTTAGCAATGCTAGCCAAGACTCTTCTAATCTGATCTTTGCTGTTTTTAATAGAATTCATCTTTCTTGAAAGATGATAACCACAGATGTACATATGTTTTCAGATGTGGTATTTTCCTTTACAAATGCCTGTTGATAATTTGATTTAGCTCTTGATGCATTTTTTAATTGAATTTTCCCTTATCTGGCTATCACACTAGTAGATCACGGTCATTATATAACTGATTAACATACGAGGTGTTTCTCTTGTGCTTTAACATGATCATCCCTATGTGATAGCAAAAGCTCTTTTTAACAGTCTACATTTGTAATATTGTAATTTTAATGGTTTATTTAATCTCATTTCTGGTTTTCCATTTTTTAAGATGATCAAGTTTTAGTGTTTAATTTTGCCTGATTTATATTGAGCATGCTTTCTATCGTCTTTTTTTTTTAATGGGCAAATTTAATCAGGATATGTCCATTCCAGACCACTTTACCTCAGTAAATTATTTAGTTTTGTATTTGTGATTTATCAGGCAATAAAATCAAGTGGGGGTTTTTATTTGTTCATTTTTTAATTAGTTTTGTTGGGTTTTTTTCACTATTATCTTTTTATTTACCATACTAAGAAGGAATATTCTTTGAAAATGTCTAATATATTTGAAAACTTCCTTCCAAACAAAATCCACCTATTCCCAAAGAGAAATCACTGAGTGAAAACAAAAAAGTAAAGCTTGTCAAAACAGAACAGAAAATTCAGCCAGTGCTCATGCTTTATAGAATTTTCCCTCCCAACATAAACAGCAACACTACTGAGCCTGGGAATTGGAGCATGTTTAACTAAACACACATCTAATTGATAATTAAAATATCCAGATTACAAGTATTTGCTAATCTTTTAGTTATATGTTCCAAGAGTTAATCAATATTACATTTAAAATGGCACATGGTTTTCACTGGTTATAGCTATAGTCAACTCTTAACCAACATACTTTGCATATTTTCCAGAACAGTTTTTCTTTTAAATGAACAATACAGAGGCTTTTACAGACCTTCTGTAGGAATTCTGAAATAAAAACAAGAGGTATTGAAAGCAGTTTTAGCCCTAAAAAATCTTTGAGAATCGGAACTTAAGGGAAAAAACCCCCCGTTTTTTACTTTAAAAAAACCCAACTACAGATTATTTTTCACAGAGCTTCTTGATTTCTTCCTGTTTTATTTGGTTTTTTATTTAATTTGCTTTACAAGCTGACCAAAACCTATTTGTGTTTCTGTGAGTTTTATTAAGTTATTGCTGTACTGTTTATTTAAGTGGAATCGAGGAATGCCTGTTACAATTTTCCTGCTTTCTAATTATAAGTGTGACTCGGTGTATGAAATGGAAAAAAAATCAAAACAAGTAATCTCCAGCTAGATCAAGTGACTTTAAACATATAGAATCATAGAAGGATTTGTGTTCGAAGAGACCTTAAAGATCATTGATTTCCAAGCCCTCTGTAATGGTTAGTGACACCTTTGACTAGACTAGGTTGGTCAAAGCCCCATCCAGCTTGGCCTTGCACACTTCTAGGGGTGGGGCATCCACAACTTCTATGAGCGATCTGTTTCAGTGTCTTACCAACCTCATTGCAAAAAAAATGTCTTATATTAAATCTAAATCAACCCTCTTTCAATTTAAAAACAGGATCTGGTAAAATATCTTTCTTATAAGCCCTCTTATATAAAAATATTTTTCTTCTCTTTCTTATAAGCTTCTTTAATAAGTGACAAAGTCCTGCCAGAGCCTTCTGTTGTCTAGGCTTAATAACTCCAACTCTCTTTACCCGTCCTCATAGCAGAGATGCTCTAGCTTTCTGATTATCTTTGTGGCCCTTCTCTGCATTATATCCAACAGGTACATGTCCTTCTGATGCTGGAAGCCCCAGAGGCGGATACAGTATTCCAGGTGGGGTCTAAGGAGAGTGGAGGAGGAGAATCATCTCCTTTGACCTGTTGATCATCTTCTTGTGGTGCAGTCCAGGAAATGGTTGGCGATCTGGCCTGCAAGTGCACTTCCCCAGCTCATGACCAATTGTTCATCCACTTAAATTAGATTTAAAACTTCTTAGCTCATATACAATTTAAAGTTTAGCTTACAGATTTTTTGGTTTATTTGTCTTTCTTTCCTTAGATGGGAAACTAAGAATGTGTATGGCCAAGGAAAGGATCAGATATTATGGTGAGAGAATGATTTGAACAAGTGTGAAAATATTCTTGTTTTAACTTCTTTTCAAATGATTACATTTCATAGCAAAGAAACTATTGATTTGTAGAGAACTGAAGAAATGGAGATGTTTGATGCCAGTACCACTTTGGGGATTGTATATCAGTACTGGTGGAAAAAAGCATTAGCAGCACACTTTTATTTTTGTACATCTAAGGGAAAGTTGCATTTCAGGTCAGTAAGTCTGAGCCAAGGAGATTGTAACTCACTCACTTGAAAGTGAACCTCTGTATCTTTTGGTCATACTTGCTCTGGGTCAACTCTACTGTCATGGGTTTGCGTGGAGCTGCTTTTTGCTTGCTAATGGTGAAGGGGGCTGCAGTGCTGGTCCCAGTAAGCAGTTCTCAAAACATCCCCTGGTTCTGAAGTGGACCCAACTCCAGCCCATCTGGGCCAAATTACCACTTCCGCCATCATTATTTAAGGAGGGAAATCTGCAGCAGAAGAGGTAGTATAAGATTAGGGTGATCATGCAGGCCTGACAATCAGAGAAGAAGGAAGGAAAGGGGAATGCCAAACCAGAGATACCCCTGCAGTCTGTGTCCCTGCAACCCATGGAGGGCAATGGTAGGACTGAGAGCCACCAGCAGCTCTGGGTGAGTGCACCTGAATGGTCAGGAGACTGTGTGAGGAGGTGGTCGTGGTACAGGCTTTGCTGGAGAGGCTGCAGAGAAGGTCCACATTAGAGGCAGAGAGGAGCTGCAGGGCTGCTAGATGTGTGAGGGACCCTGAGGAGAAGCAGGTGAGGAGCCCACCTGCCTTAGGTAAGACAAGCAGCAGGAGCCATTGGGAAAGGATTGAGTGAAACCTCCATTCCATGCCACCTGAGTCACTCAGGGTGGGATAAGGTAAAGACACTGGGATCAGAGTTCTGAGCCTAGGAAGAGAGGATGGGTAGGGGGAAGGTGATCTTAGAGGACTGGTTGTGCTCATCATTGTTGTCCCATTCTGTGTTGTTTTCTGTTTGTTATATTTTTGGTTGGTGGAAGATTAAATTAATCTTTATTTTGCTCCCAAGTCCAGTAGTTGCATGTATTTTTGTCATGACTGTAAGCGGTGACTAAGCACTCCTGGTCCTTGGGGATTTTCCAAAGGCCCTTGGTACTTTCCTTTTCTCTATACATGTCAGCAGGGGAAGGACTGAACAAGAGGCTGATTATGGTTCTTTATTTCTGGATGGGCCTAACAAGGACACCTACTGAAAAAAACACCTGTGAAATCACATATATTTGAGGATTTGCTGCTAAATAGAGGTAGAGAAAAGCATGTATCTGTGCAAGCCTTTTCATGACTCTAAATTTTCTTGTCCATTTCTCTTTCCAGATCCATCAGTAAGTAGAATCTGAATATGATACATTCCTCATCCAGAGAAAAGCTATTTCACTGAGATTGTAAAATACTCAAATAATGAGATTTTATTAGGTATAACAGATGTCTGAAATTTTTATTAAATATCACTAGTGTATCTCAGTGTTTCATTTTGATTGGTGACTGACTTCCTTTTGTGCTTTAATCATGCACTCACATGTGCTAATTAAATTGACATTAGTAGGGTTTTTTTCTTCTTTAAGTAGGAATATGTAGAGTTTCAATGGCTGCATCATTTTAACTAATTAGGGTACTGATAAATCAAGACCTACCATGTATGAAATAACTTAGAAGGACATTTCACTGAGAAGTACCATCAAAAAGTAACTTCCTAGTTCACTTTTGCTTGTGAATGTTACTGGTTGTGCATTCCATTGCAAGTCCTCTTCCACTTCTCATTTCCTTCAAGTCTACCTTCAGGCACATTCTAACACCTCCACCTTAGTGTATCTCTAAAGAAGACATATTAAAGCCCTTATCTGCCTCAGGCATTTTGCATTCATCAGTGATAACAACTGCTGTTTCTTGGCTCCAGGTATTTCTTTTGACACTACTTATGATGGCTTACACACATCAAAGGAAACAATTTCTGGCATTGCTCTCATATTAAATTAGAAAACTTTCAAGAGTATCTTCTGTTGAAATATCTCTGGGGCTAAATCAGAATGGTATTTGGGATTCACTCATGTCCTCATAGCCAAGGTACTGCTGTATTATTTTAAATATGAAGTGAGATCACCCAGCAGCAATGCTGGCTGAGGGATAAACAGATTGAGAGCAACCCATCCAAGAAAGACTTTGGGGTGCTGGAGGATGAAAATCTGGATGTGAGCTGACAATGTGCACTCACAACCCAGAAAGTCAACTGTATCCTGGGCTGCATCAAAAGCCGTGTGGCCAGCAGGTTGAGGAAAGAGATTCTGCCTCATTGCTCCCTTTCTGGTGAGACCTTACCTGAGGTGCTGCATCCAGCTTTTGAGCCTTCAGCACAGGAAAGACATGGGACTGTTGGAGTGGGTCTGGAGAAGAGCCATAAAGATGATCAGAGGGGTGAAACCCCTCTACCGTGAAAAATAGCTGAGGGAGCTGGAGTTGCTCAGTTTGGAAAAGAGATGGCTTGGGAATCACAGAATCTTAAGGGTTGGAAGAGACCTCAAAAGATCATCTAATCCAATCCCCCTGCCAGAGCAGGACCACTTGGAGCAGGTCACAGAGCAACTTGTCCAGGTTTCTTCATTATACAATTGCAAGTTCTAGTACAATATCCCTACGATGAAAGATATTTTATCATTCCAATCATATATATTTTTAGAATTAATCTAAGAACACCTTATGTTACTAGTTCAAATTTGTCACACATTAGTCCAAGATATGTATTTATAGTTACCCTTGAAGAACAACACAGACATATGCAAGTCTGACTGTTGCCTCTTTCATTGACTTTGGGCTTTCAAACAGGTTCACTATTGATAGAGAGGTAGTGATGGGGATAAAAAACCAAATCAAATCAAACCAAAAGAGCTGTACCTGATCCTAAGGCTGTTTATCAGGACTCTGTTAAATGTACCACTCAAAATGTTTTACTACAGTAGTGAGAAAATGTCACTGTCAAATGATAATGAATAATGTGACTGACCTATTCCATAGTAAAGCTTGCAACAGTGTACACAATCATGTAGAACATTCTGATCATTTGATTTCATTGTTGTGAAAGCAGTTTCTTTGAAATTACATCAAAGGATGTCACTTGACAAAGATCTGTCCAGAATGGCTCTTAACTCATCACGTAAACATGGACATATTTTGGAATCTATTTAGATACATAAATGTTTAGATTGTCTATGTAGAAGTAAAGTATTTAGTATTTCTAGTGCGACTAAAAGTCTTTCATAGAACTTCATGCTAAGTAGGACAAAATATTCCAAATATTGCTTATGAACTTTACAATATTACTTTGTTGAGGTATTTTACGATCCTTTATATACTTTTTCTTATATAATTACTTCTAATATCTCAGAGAAGGAAGATGAAATAATACAGTAAAGTAAAACAAACAAACAATTTTAATTCTTTCCCATCAGAAATTATGGAAAAATAAGTAATTTCTAAGATATGCTTTTATTTCTTGAGTCATAATTTCCTATAATACTTTTATTAGCTTTAGTCTGCAACTGTTCATCTTTGAAAAAATTATGTAGTATGGAAAGTTCTATACTTTCTAAGGGTACTAAAAATAAAAGTAATGTACTTCCAAGAGAACTGGTTTTTTTTTGTTGAACTGTTAAAAATATGTTTATCTGGCTAGTGTGTCATATATTGGCAACTTCAGAGTGATTTCTAGCTAGATAATCTTGCATTGGAAAAATTCATGACGATATAATTTTGTTGTTTATATGTTATACAACATGAATATAAAGAAAATACTGCAGTAGGTTACCTATAGGTTTTAGAACAATGTGTAGTATTATAGCAAGCTAGCTAGATTTTAAGTAATGCTAAAACAGCACTTCCCTTAGAGCAGGTCTAAAAATTTGTGTGGACCCAACAATCAAACTTTGCATTAATATTTTGCTCTAGATTTTGAATAGGCTTTATTGATATCTTTTATTTGGGGAAAAAAAAAAAATCACTGTATACATTGTAAGGATGAAATTCTGGCATGCAACCAGTAGCTGCATGAAAATTTTAGATTCAACATAAATGATAATGGGAGTACTTCTCATTTTCCTACTTTCTTCCACTGAAGACATCTGGCTAAAAATCATTAATACAGTTTTCAACCCTAGCAAGGCTGTTGATCCCTCGCCACTTTTTATTACCTCCTGATGAAGAGCCAGAAAAAAAGCAGACCATTTTTGAAATCAAATAATGTAATGAACTTGTCACATCTGTTCTCTAAGTGATATTTATAACTTAGGCCTTGATCCTGGTAATTTCCTGTGTGACGGTAAACCTCTACTATTTTCTGAACTCACCAGTCTACCTGCCCTCCTAAAGTCCTGCAACTCAATGCATTCATCCTTTCCTCTAGTAGCTTATTAAACAGTGGGTGAATTTAAATGCAGTCTTCCTCATTTTTAAAGACTCACATCTGGCTCTCCTAAGTTATTCAAATAACTGCCATTCTGTTGGACACTGATTTCCTTGGGCTTTCTGTAATGATGCTGCTGTCAATCTTAAGAACAGTTTTCTCAGTGTGTGGCCAGACAGAGAAATGAGTACTTTTCCAACCTTTGTGGCTTGATCATAGAGACACAGAAGTCTGTGGTAGATTAGAGAACTGAACCTATGTTTTTCATAGGATGGAAGACTTTTTAATGTTTTCTTTAGCCCTAAACTTTCCAATAATGTTATTTATTTTCATAAACCTTTACCATGTAGGAGAACAGCAATCCAGCAAGGTAAACACAGAAAATTAGGGGAGTGCCTGTCCCAAGAGTGTTTCATGTTGGTGGACATGTTAGGTTTACAGTTGGACTCGATGATCTGAAAGGGATTTTCCAACAAAAGTTATTGTTTGATTATATGATCTAAACAATTAAATAAGTACAAAAATGGAGAAAGATATAAAACATAAAGTCATAAACTGAATAATATCCTACTAATGTCATATTAGTTTCTCAAAGCATTTGGCTGAGGGAAGGGTGAAGGGGAAATTAAGAGGAAAATATTTTAGATGGTGAAGAAGGGGAAAGAAGAGATTGACTATGAAATATGGGAAGTAAGGCAGACAGATATAAAACTAATCTGACAAGCTCATGATAGAGATTTCCAGATAACTTGGAGGTGACAGTTAATTAAATAAAGCACATAAGTTTTAATGTAAAATCTGTAAGAAAGTGATGGGCTATTTACATGAACATGAATGTTACAGTGGTACTCTGAGACTGTTTCCTCATAATTGTGTTTGGTAATTATCCTGAAGAGTGTTCTACAATTGTCAAAACAAGTGTATCCACTAGCTCAAGCTTAAACTGATCATGTGTCAGGGTATGCTAAATCAATATTGAAAAACACTGAGTACATACTGTGACGGAGTAGCTAATCCACAGCCCTTGGCATCATAAGAACACAAGCCTCCCTAGTACATACTTTGCTCTCAGCAAGACCCAGACTTAGCTTCCTGGTTTATAAATCTTTCTGTGGGCTTTCATAGTATGTCAATTCCTTGGAGAAGACATAGAGGACTGCTTGGAGAGGTCCCTTGACAGTATGACACAGCAGGTCCTGGAGAATTGCAGAGAGCTTAAATGAGATGGTAAAGTCCTTCATACAACTTCTGCAGAGGATTTTAAGATAAAAGCACAAGGAGAACTTAGTAATGTTAACAGAGGATCAGGTGAGAGGAAGACCATTTTCCTGCTGTTGTAGACTGTCCTGAGTGGTTAGTAGTTCAGGTGGTTAAAAGCCTCACCGTTAAAGTATTCATCTGGCAAGTGGATAGGCATTTGTGATTTACAGAGCAGCTCTTTTGTACTATTCTGCCCACGTCTTAATCAAAATGTTGACCATTGTAGAATGCTCCAAGACACGCTTCAATTAGCACTGGATAAGAACTGTCCAGAATATTTACTGTATAAGAAGGCAGAAAATCTATTTTTTTTTTATGTGAGTGCTCCCATATAGTGGTTCATGAATAGCACCTTGGGCTAAATAGCAAGGGTGGTGGATTGGCTTTGTCTGGATGCCAGGTGCCACTCTATCACTTCTCCTCAACTGGACATGGGAAGTGAATACAAGGAAAAGGTCATGGATTGAGATGAGGACAGGGCAATAATTTGGCAATTACTACGACAGGAAAAAAAGACTCCACTTGGGGAAATTAATTTAATTTATTGTCAATTAAATCAGAGTAGGATAATTAGAAATAAGAGCAAATCTTAAGACATCTTCTTCCCTGTCTTTGCTTCTTCCTGGGGCTTCAGGTGCTGAACAATTTCATTGTGCAGTCCTTGTTTTTATTCTTGGATTTTATTTCTCTTTTTCATTGTATTCCTTTTAATTTATAATCATAGAAGCAACAACAACAATAATATTGTAGTTAGTAAATTGGTCTTACCTCACTAGGGTTTTTTTCCCCGATTCTCCTTCCCATCCCACTTATCAAGCAACTGCGTGGTGCTTAGTGGCTGGCTGGGGTTAAACCACACCACTTCTATACTACTGCTTAGAAAAGTTCCTGTCAGGAAAACTGTGATTGTTCTTTCAGTTGTTGACCAGGTCATTGCTGTGTCAGTTCCTCTGACACATTCTTTTTGAGAGTGTATACAGACAGGAGAGAGGTAAAGAGAGCTTGTTAACCCAGCAGAGGTGACCCAGCAGCATATGACTCCATATGCACGTTGTGACCGTGATGAGAACTGAAATATGGTGGAAAAAGCTGAGAGTGTCAGTAGGGGTAGCTGTGTCTATTTCATTTGCTGAAGCTCTTTGCCATTGATTCAGTGCTGCTGCAGAGCTTCAGACAGCTCAGTTTCACAAAAGTCAGTGCCAAGTATTGAAAGGTTGGCATAGTATATTGCACTCCTGAAAGAATCTGATTCTGTGAAGATTGTAAAGGATCTATTATTTTTATGGTTAGTCAAAAGTGTTAGGGGAATCTGTTGAGATCACTTTGATGTTTATTTTTCCCTATACAGCAGAACTAATGCAATCCTGTACTTTAAAGACTTTTTTTGCTTTATATGTCTACCCCATCATGGTAATTAGATGTTCCTGCTATCAGTGTTTCCTGTATCTTATCTTTTTCTCCCCTAACACAATCCCTCCTTATAATTTCTTCTCAAACTTATTCCTGAATATCAAATTACTCTGAAGCTGCCACTGCAGACCTCCGTTTGTTAAAGACACCAAACAACACCCCTGTACTCCAAGCATAAAGAAAACACCTGTTGTGGGCAATTATCTGGCATATTTAGGAATCTCCTAGGATGAGATAACTAGAGACAAATATGTCTATTTCTCTTTAGCAAGAAGCCTATCTCTCCTTACAGACTATAAAGGGACTCTAGGTCACCATCTTAGATTTCCTCATACAATTTCAGATTCCTAAATTTAGTGAGATGAAACTCTCTATGGGTTGACAATGTACATAATGTCTGCTGAATGCATTTGTTTTCATTAATTTTTTTTTAAATCCTGTTATCTTTGGTGGAATCTTTTGGTGCTCTGTAAAGCAAGCAACCATCTCATTTGTTGAAATTTGCTGTGGGCCTGTTTATGACTCAGCTTATTAAGCACAGCTTGACCACTCAGGTACAGCTTTCTAAGAGGCTGAGGGAAGTAATCAGGGGTTCTCTCAGATAATTTTTGTAGCTTGGAATAATAACTGTGATAATCTTAATAGAGTCCCTTTAAAAAAGAAATAAAAAGAACATGGAACAAATATTTTTTAATGAGATTTTTCAAATTAAAAGCACAGAAATATCACAGTAAGTGACAGAATGCTGTAAATTATATTAAACAGGTGAAAAAAATACTTGTATTGCAGATGAATAATCTCTAATGAAGGGACTGTAAGTAATTCTGTCTGGTTGACTGGATGAATAAGCTGGTAGAAGTCTAGTTGCTAGATATAATTTTACCTGACACTTGTGTTTTGTTATAAAATCACCATTGTGGAGACCAGTTCCCTGTCTGCCAGCCAGATTTTTTTAAAGTTAAATTGAAGTGACTGACTCTTCTGCAGATAGCTGTAGGCTGCATTTCTACTTCCTACTAAAGAACTGAGAAGTAGAGCACTGCCTCAATGAAACAGCAGATTGATTACGCTGGCAAAGCAGTTGCTATATTTCCATTTGTACTTTGGCCCCTCTTTCTTAAACATATTGAAGGAATTAATCTGAATTTTAGCTTAATTTGATAACATAGTTTATCTATCTGAAATTGCTGGAATGAGTAACATTTCTTAACTTTTCAATACTTAAATCAGGTAATCACTTTTTTCTGCCCTATATTTTTGACCTGGAGATCAAAGAGCAACAGCTTACAAATAACAGCAAGTAACCTACATCTCCATTAATGTGAAGTGAAGTAAGACACATGTTCATTAGGTCTATTACCATTATTGACAATGAATTCCAATGAGCTATGATCAAATACATGATTTTAATTACACAATTTCTTTCTAATTTTGGATTCCAGTGTAATGTGCTGACTTATTAACTCTGGTATTGATCCGAAGCCCATTGCATTAGAAAGTGGAATATTTTCACTGGAGTGATGTATATCTGGTATCAACTGCTGTGGCTCCACTGACTCCCCGAAGTCAGGATGACTCATCTGGCAGAGGATGTGGCCATCACAGGCGCTGAACAAGGGATAGATTCTGCAGCTGAAAATAAGCAGGTGGTCTCATATAGACAATATTAACTATGAGATCACATGATAGTACTTAGTGACTCAAAATACTCTCAGTCTTTTCTCTGGCTCAACTGTTCCAGATTTCAGTGAACATTCTTTTCACAACCTCTTTACATCAGAACAGGCTTGAATATCTAAATTGGGTAAAAATATCCAACTCTATCCATAAATTCAGAATGACTATGTTAGCAAGCAGATGATCTAATCCATAGGAATTGCTGTGCAATTCAATTTTTTCTTGAAGCTCCTTTGCAATGTATTAAGCAATTATAAATTGTGATTTTATTATTCTATGGTATGCCAGTTATAGAAAAATAACAATTATTAACATATTATCAATAAATGTTCTGGTTATATGTACTTGGCTTATAGTTGTATCGTGTTCTTTGACTGTTCCTAAGGGTGAACATTTAAGTAATTATAAAGCCTTACTTCACCTCAACTCCCTGAAACAATTAAATCCTTGTACCAAGAGAATGTGGATGTATAATATGCCTGTTGGCATCCTGGGAACAGTGTTGCCACTCTCCCAACAGAAGTCAGACATCTTACAGCTCCTGGAAAGTAATGTGTCTGTAGTGAATAAACAATATGGTTTTTAAAGAATAGATATGGAGACAAATTTTACTTGGCTTTAATAATTATTATTCAGTTCTTTAAAAAAAGTTAGAGCTGCAGTAAAAAATCAAAATAATGGATTGAATAATATTTGTTGTCTTAGAAAAAAATAAATTTTGATTATATAAAGATGGGCCTCTGTGGGAGACATCCTGAAAAATCACAGTACAGAATTTCCCAGACATGGAAGATAGGGACCACTGGGGGAGGAAGAGAAGTTATCTGATTAATGATACCAAAATAACTAATAATCATGAGATAACATAATCAAAGGTATAGAGGAGAGATATCTAGGAACTGTAGTGTCAGGAAAATTCCTGCAGTAATTGAGGCCACCAGTTGCTTATAGGTCCAAGGAACTGTGTTCTTTATAGGCAGAGAAATATTACCAAACCATTTTAAAAATTTCCTTTCTTTGGTACTTTTGGTAGATATTGTAATATGTACACATAGTACAATATCTGTATTACTGCACACATCTCAAGGCAATTGATAAATACAGATGGACACAAGAATGTTCAGTGTTGGGAAACAGTAGCAATGACGGACTAGTTTGTGAGAAAGTCTAAATGCTATAACTTGGCAAAGGGTAGCTAGCAGAGAACATGCTAGGAAACTGTTAGTGAAGCATGCAGTCAACCAAGAGCACAGTCAATTTTTATAGCACAATAAAAAGAGGAGTAAAAAGAAGCAAAGGGATTAAACTATGAAAGGAAAAATTTAGACTGAATAATTAAAGAAGAATTCTTGACAGAGAGATTTATTTTCCTCGGGAATGATCTCACAAAAGAAACAATAGAAGCTCTATAGCTAGGAAAACTTAAATGCAAGTGGACAAAATGCTGGTGTATATACAAAGGAGAACAATCTGGTAAAAAAACAGATTGAATGACTTGAGTTACATAATTCATGTTTATATTCTAAATTACACTGGCATAAATAAGTGACTGTTCTATGTCAGTCTGCAAAATTACCTCTGTAAAATGAGCTGATTAGAATCTATTCACAGAATATATTGTTTAAACTAAAGTGGTTTTGTTAAGATTTTGATGGGTATCTATTACCTTCTATGTTTTTCTTGGCATAAAAAAAAATCTGAATTCATGCATGTTTGAAAATTAACCAAAATTTTTTGTTTCTGCACATGGAGTGTTGTCACCTTTCTACTGTGGCAGATATTCCTTACATAGTTTTTTGGAGATAGAATGTCTGATTTGTGAGAAAATTAACTCTGGGTTTACAAAAATCTTTGCTGTGACTACTTAAATTAAATTTTGTTCATCACTTTTCCACAACAGTCACAGAGCTGTCATGTGCAAGGCATCTGATTGTGAGTCACAAACATATACTTTGCAAAGTAAAAACATGATTTTGGAGGAGGACTAGCTGAACCATCAAATTGAGTCCACTTCCCACAATTGCAAACAGCTGCAAAAAAGATATTTAGTTCAGGAAAATGCACAAAACATCCACTCAAGACTCCCTAATTACCACTCACAAAATACTTTGCAAAACTCTATGATAGGCTTCTGGCCTGGATAGGAAAACAAAGTGGTAAGAATAGAGATGGGAACAGCAGTGTACAACCAGTGCCATACTGTAACTGATCTTCTTTTAGACTCACGTGAGGAGATTATTACTTTGCAGATCTAAATTTTCCTCTATAACAATAATGGCAAATATTCACAGTTAGGACTGGAATGCATTTCCTTTAGCTAGCCACACTTACCGTTTTCTCTCACTGTTCATTTTATATCTTTCCATATTTTGCAAAGCAATGCTTTATCTCCATTTTAAATGGGAAGCTGAACTATCTGAATTCATTTGCAGCAGTTCAAAAGTATTGCCAGGAACAAAATTAGGTCTCTCTGTTCCATTTTTAACCACTGCAAATTTGCATAGTTCCACAGAGACAGAAGAGGTGTAATGAAGTTGCAATAATTTATATCACAAGAGGATCAGGTTCAGACCTCGTGATCCATGTGCTGTTCACTAACATGCATTCCTTCATGCCATGACATTTCTGATAGTCTCTTCCATATGTGTAGCCTCTAAGGAAGTATGTAAAAAACATGCTCATGCTGTCTGTGCTGTGTTTGTTTTGTGGACAGGGAACCAATGCTTATGCAGGGCTACCAATGCTTATGCAACATCAAAATTCACAACAACATATACCTCCTGCTCTCTCTTCTGCCATTTCATTCCTCACTACTCCTTTACGTGGAAGTGGTTCTTTTTTCCTTTTTCTCCTTTTAGATATACAGAATGGTTGCATGCTCACAGTGCTAATGGCATGTCCTGTATGTCTGCAAAATTAAGGAGGAAACATCCAGAGCAACTTCTATTTCCTTCAGTATTTAAAAAAAAATCATTGTGGAACTACACAGCAGCCAGAATGGTACGACATATCTGTTAGCTGAGTGAACCCTTCAAAAAAGATATTTCTCTTGAAAATATGCTACTTTCTCTGTTATGAATGTTAAAACATTTTTTAACTAGGAAGTCAGATGTTAATTGGCTGTGAAAAATACTTAGCAACTTGTATGTGACTAGTTTTGTCTGTTGCTTGAAGTAATGAAGGCAAACCTGATTTTTTTGCTGTAGGCGATTATGGCACCAGCTTCTTAATATCTAGGTAGCAAACAAAACTTATCACTCATGGGTATTTCATCTTCTATCAATTTGAAATTTTTCTGGAGATGTTTATTTTTAAGTCCTAGAGGCTTAGTACATCATTAAAAGATGTACAAAGTAATATTTTCAGAAATAAATGATGCCTTGTTTGGAATGATAGGTACAAAATCGTGGAAAAGGAAATACAAATCTTGACTACTGTCAAGATGGTACATTGTGATATTTTTTGTGTACTATTTCACAGTATAAAGATTGTTTCTTGTTGGTTTTTATAACAGTAATAACAAAAAATGTAGACAATGGTACAGAAGAGGGTACACAAAACTGCATCTCCCAGTTAATCACCTTGAGAGGCATGGTTTCATTTTATTAGAGTTCTTGACATTGAGATACACTGCATACCCTGGAGTATGATCTCTACCATGCTTTCTTATGTTAATGTAGTATAAATATTTCAAATTAGAACTATGAGGCTCTTCTTCCTTTTTACTATCACAGTCTTTCCATTATAGCTATCTGCAGTAAATCGTAAAAGTGAATCGTGCTGCTGTAGGAAAACAATTTATCCAGTGATAATGTCTCATCAAGCTCTATTGGTTGGCAGCTTTTATGCTATTATTTCAAGGACAGCAAGTTGCCTTATTCTTGATAGGAATGGCATCCAGCCAGGTACTGTCTGAAAGAGACTGAAAAACTACAAATCGTTGTACTGTTTTCTTTATCTCTCTATACTGGCCTATTTAGGAAAAGATGTGGAGAGCAGGTGCAGCAGGAAGGAGAGATGCTAGGATTGAACATCCAAGTGAGCATGTGATTTCTTGACACAAGGGATAAGAAAACAGAACGTGGAAACATTTAGAGTGATTAGTCTGTAGTCACGAAAGATAATTGCAAAGAGATGACTGTTCCTTGACTTATATGAAAGAATCTGATGGACTTGTTAACATTTTTGATTGCACAAATAAACTTTAGTTTATGACTAAAAAAAGAAGTCTTTATTTTGATTAACAAATTAATGAATGGACATACCTTACTCATCTTTTTCAACATGCTAGGTCATGCAGCAATATCAATCCCGCAAAAACACATCATGGGAGCAACCAAATATACTTCAATAATCTTTAAACATTCCCTAGACACTTTCCTTTTTTAATGCAACCCATCTTCTGCCTATCATATTGTGCAGTAGGGGTGGACTAGAGGACACAAATCAATCTCTGCTTGAAATGTTAGAAAGTTGCTTCTGCTAGACAACATTTCAAGGAGACTAGATCTGAGTCTTGCTCCCATTCTCAATGGCTACTAAACATGAAAAGCTAGACTGCCTGACCCAAAACCAAGAAAAGTTTATTCTTTCTGTCCTTGAGACATTTATAACATATATATTAAAAAAAAAATCCATCAAAATAACTCCACAGAAGAGTTTGTTTGCTGTCATAGATATGTAGTAGGTTATTCCAGTATAGACAGCAAAATACCAAGGTTTTTCTCAGGATCTTCTGGTAGCTGAGAACCTGTGGCAGAAGTATGTCTAATTGTGACACCAATTCAAACAAGCAAATTCCAAATATATGTAAAATATGCCCTGATTTGTCATCCCTTGCTTATTAAAAGCCCCATCAATTCAGCTTTGGTAAACATATTTGTACTGTCATAGAACATAATGGTAAAAATACCCGGAATAAATAGTGCACATTTTCATTAAATGTATTTTTCAAGCTTAAATCTGTTGTTCCATAAACTCAATAACTTCCATTATCTTTTTCTAATCTAGCACATCACCAGGCTTTCTAGACCCAGAGTAAAAAAAATAAATTTATGCCTAATAATTTGTTTAATTTGAGGACCATTAACGAATAAAGTGATAAACTTTCAGATAAATCTTCATGTATTCACATGTAAATCTATTCCTGTACATGTATTATGAAATGCTACGAATTTTTAAGTTTAAATTCAGTCAGGAAAACAAATCTAGAACATTAGAACTTGTCTAAATAACAGCTTGTTAAAAGCACAGTCTGTTAAGGTATGGTTGAGGATATTGTATTTCTGTGGTGGATTTAAATTCATTCACCAGAAGGTGCCAGACTTGGTCCATAAAACCAAGACTCTAGTAATTGCATTTTGGTAAATTCTATTAAAAAGGTTTCAGTGGAAACTAAAAGCACAGTTCTGGTGTCAAAGAAGGCAGCAGCTAACGAACTCTGAAGGCAGAACACAAAACAAATTCCATAACAAACACAATACTCTATAACAAATAAAGGAAAAAGATTAATCATTCTCTATCAATTTTTAAACTATATTTAAAAACAACATTGTCCCCATGAAGGAAAAGACAAGGGAAATTATAGCTTGTAGGTTGTACTTACAGAAGGTGTTTATCTTTTCAGCTTATAGGCACTTGTTTTTTATTTTTATATTTTATATTTTGATTGATGTGGAATAAGTATGGACCATTATAGCTCAGAGTTTAGAGTATGAAGTTTGATTTGTTGAATCTGATTTTAGTCCCTGAATATGTCACCAGACATATATTCAGCTATCCACAGCAATATGTGTACGACAACTGCTCTTCCTAATATTACAGATACTCATTTTATATCTAATGAAAGTATAAGCCTAAATATTGGAAGGTCATAATGTAGCACTCCTGCACATAGTATATTCAAATACAGTATTCCTGACATTTTATAATGCAATAGCTTCAAGAGCAATTGTTTAGTTTGCCAGTAGCTTTCTTGCTTTTGCAAGACTCAGACTTCTTCCGTGTTCAAAAATTCTTTCTTCTTAATACATCATGAGAAAATAATCTGTTTTATGCATGAATGTCTAAGCTACTCCTTGCACTGCTACTTTAGTCTAAGTGCTCTGCTACCTTAGTGAGATATCTAGTGAAAATACATAGACACACAGATAGATGTCTGAAATTTCCTGCGGTTTGGAGTCTATCATGTAAGCTGTCACAGAGTCTGAGAAAGGCTGAGAGTTGCAGCATGGAGTAACAGCTTCATTCTGAATTTGTTCTGGTAATTAGACTATCACAGCTACCACATGTCACTTCCCTGATTAAGAAACAGGAAAACAGGGAGCTGTGAAGAGAAGAGAAAAATATATTCAGCCTATTTTCTCAGAAACATTGAATAAACCATGACAAAATGGATCCATTTCTGTACTCCAGCAGTTAAAGAAATGAGATGCTGTGAAAATAGGTTGGAAAACATTTTAAAAAAACCCAAACTCCAAATACATATCTGAATGTGCATGAACAGAAGGGATGGAGGTTGCACTGGAAAGCTAGTTAAATTTGAGAATAGAGTGATACTAAAAGAAATAGACTTTTTTCTTCTTTTCTTCCTTTTTATTTTTTTTTTTTTTTTCCCCCACATCTTTGTGAAATCAAGTGGTTAAATACTTTCCTGGAGAAATATTTTGGGTCAGGTCATTTCACAACTTTTATAGGATACATCTAAAGAGCAGCAGGTGGCACTTTGTTAGTTCTGGACTAATGGCCTCAGCATGGTATTAAGAGCCATAAAATGACTGGAGGGGCTCTCTTTCAAAAAAGATGTAAAACTGAAGTCCTGAGCAATTGTATTTCTGAAAGGATATTAAGAATAGCCAAAACAAATTGCTCCTGGCATTTTTCCTTAATTTCCTATGTAAAGGCATGGGTGCCTCTGTGCAAACCTCTGCATTCGTTATTTTATCCCAACAACTTCTGATGGATACTTGCTGACAAATTACAGTTAAATTTAACAGAGTAGGAGAGGTCTTGAAATCCTCATGTATTTCATGTTGGAAGAGAGATTCCCCTCAACACCTGAAAAAAGCCTGAAGATGTCTGTCTTGCTAGACACCAGAGAATCGACTTTTCAGGCAAGAGATTTTTCCATGATTCTTCCATTATCATAATGCTTGTCTTGTCAATAGAGCTTGTCCTCTGGTTGTGACAGTCATAACGGTTCTTGCCTCTGTAAAATCTCTGACATCTAATATGAAGTCTTATTAAAGACTTATTAAAGCAGTCTTATTAAAATTCACTTACAAAATAACTCAACCAAGAAACACAAATCCATAGGAACCTAAGCTTAATTAATTCCACTTTCAATAGAACTATTTGTTTGCTTGCCATGATTTCCCTGCAGTTTGCTTGCAATTGTATATGGTGTTTTTTTACCCCCTACTTCCTAAAGCTTTGGTACATTTTATCAAAGTTTATATATCTCCTCTATATTCTACAGAAATAAAGAATCTGAACATTTGTATTTTTGTTATATTATTTACAATTGACTTCAATGGGACTATTCAGGAAGGAAGATACCACTCATTACCAGACTTGAGGTGAGATTCATCTCTCTAAACTTTGTGCATTTACAGAGGAGACATTGACATCTGAGCTAATTATCCAAACTCCCTTTATAGTCAAAGATAAGAAATGGGTACTTCCAAAGTGTGATTCATCTCCTCCCAAGGCTGACATCTAAAACAGGTCAGATGAATCACCTTCTGGAAGTGCTCTTACTCCTCTGACTATAAAGAGAGTTTGGACACTGTCTCATATATAGATCTCTGCTGTTTTAAGTCTAGAGTTGAGTGATGTGACAGAGTTTTACATGTCTATTCCTGATCTGAACTATGTCAACATTGTTATCAAGTACCTAACCTGGAAGTAATAGCATTGAGTATAGATGATGGATCTTAAAAGTATTAGCTCCCATAGCTACTTTTGGAGAGAAGTTTAGCTGTAAATAACTGTGATTAAAGAAATAGCATTGTTTTGTCTTGGAATAATAATTGTTTCTCCTACATGGAATGTGTGAGACACTATGGCATTTCCTATGTGAATGAATTGTTAGTTAATTAGGCATTGGATCCGAAATTGAGAGGAAATTATATGCATTTTCAAAAATTTTATCCTTTCCAAGGTGTTTTGTTATGACTCATATGATTCAAGTCCATGTACTTTCAGTAAAGCTGGAACTGAGACATACATCTTTGTTTTATTATGAAAAATTTCAGTCTTCCCCATATATTTTTCCTTTAAAAAGAAATTCATTATTGTGGTTTAACCTCATCTGGCAACTAAGCCCCACACAGCCACTCTCTCACTCCCACTTCAGTGAAATGGAGGAGAGAATGAGAAGAGTAAAAATGAGAACACTCATGGGTTGAAATAAAGACAGTTTAATAAGTAAAACAAAAGCTGTGCACACAAACGAAGAAAACCAAGAAATTAATTCACCACTCCCCATGAACAGGCAGGTGTTCAGCCATCTCCAGGAAAACAGGGCTCCATCCCACATAACAGTTACTTGGGAAGGCAAATGTCATCACTCTAAATGTCCCCCGCTTCCTCCTTCCTCCAGTTTTATTTGTTGAGCATAATATCCTATGGTGTGACACATCCTTTGGGCCAGCTGGGATCAGCTGTTCTGGATATGTCCCTTCACAGATTCTTGTGCACTCCCAGCCTACTGAGTAGCAGGATGGAGTGAGAAGCAGCAAAGGCAGTGACTGCATAAGTAACTGCTCATCAGTAACTAAAACAACCCCATATTGTCTACACTGTTTTACAGCACAAATCCAAAACATAGCTGCATACTGGCACAGTGAAGAAAATTAACTCTACCCCAGCACAACTAACTAAAGAATGATAGAGAACCCTATATAAACAGCTGCCTGACCATTATTCTCAGTCCATCTAAAAATATACTGTCTCACTAAATCCCACTGGAACTCTGCAAAACAAACCAGTTCAAGGTGCTAAAGTTCCTGTATAAATTCTAAATCCTGATCTTACTTTTAACTAACTGCCTATTTCACAGCAATAAGTAGGCAGATGGCTCTGTTCTCTTTCTGCCACAGCATTCATTTTCTGTTTTTATCTACCATACTGAAACATTTTTTTACTCAAAAGCTTAATTAATGCAATGCATTGCATATACTGAAAAGTCTACACAGTAGTGCATTTTTAATTTTTACTTTGCTTTCAGTGTTTATTTTTAACACGTTTATATTTACTTTTATGTTTGATATCTTTTCTAATTTACTGAACATGAGCCAGCAGAAAATTTGCACAAAATGTCCATGAGAATTGTGTAAACACATGGAGGGCATAACTGGCCCAGGGAGTATCATTCTTGAAATAAAATGCCAAGTATTTAAAGTAATGTTTACACAGGTCTTTTTGTCTCTCTTTGCCAAACGTAGCTTGGAGAAAGGGATGTGACTGCAATAGAAATTCCATCTCTTAAAATTTTTTACATCATACAGCATAACTTTGTGTTAGAATAATGCATCACTGCACTTTTGAACTCCTAGGGACAGTGAAACATGAATATTTTACAACAATCTTAATTTATCTGAATATATAAATCCATGAATAATCTTCTTTCAGCCTGTCAGATTCCTGTAATCTGTGTTTATGCAGGCATCTCGTTAGGAGACCATCTTTCTATCACTTTGGCTAAACACATTAACCTGAGTATGATTATGTATAATTCTACTAACAGACATATTCCTAGTGCACCATTTTTTTAAACAATTCTGCTGAAAAAAAGCCACCAACTTAGACAAGCAAAAGGTGGCAACAGAATCTGGTACTAAAGTAACTTTAGCTCCTTTGACTCTCAGTGTGGCAGCAAGTGCAGAGAATGACACTCCTTGTGATTTTCAATGTCTTGCACAGTGGCAAAGAGGCCAAAGTCTGTGTTCTGTGAGTCTTTGGTACTACTTCCTGATTGTATACAGATCCAGATTCTGTCACTGGGCTTCCTAGAGCTGCATCCTGTGCTCTGGCACACAAGTCACTCTCATTGATTAGGATCTAGAGATTTCACAAAGGTGATATTCTCAGTCTTTGAGGTGGAGGATGTCAGATTTATTGCATGCATCTAAGACATTGGCACAGGGAAGAAAAGAGTCTGAAATTTTCTCATTAACACTTATAACCTTCTTCATTGTATGTGTCAGATTTATTTAATGATTGTTATGAGCTGCAAAATCTGATAACCTGACAGAAGTGAGGCTTCTCTTTGTCCTCATGCACACATACACACATGCACAAACGTTCTCTCAATCAATGCTGAGATTCCACAGTTCTCTCTGGGAACTGGTTAAGACTTCTTGACCTCTCCAGTAGCCGACTCAGAGACACTCCAAGCCTCTCCAGGATCCAGCTTTGATATCTGTCTCCAAAGCTTTTATCCTACTCTCCAGCCAGTGCTGCTTAGTATTCATTATCCCTTACATGGAGACTACAGGTTGCTGCACTCAGACCACAAACACGTGCATGGAATAGAGAGTTCCTCACCCAAGAAAAGAGTTAGAAATGTAGTTTAATTAGAAGACAGGACAGGCTGTGCTGACCAGGCACAGTGCATGGCCATGGCAGCATGCACCTTTATCATCTTCTCTCTCTGCTATCTCACTTTTTCTCTGCCTCATTTTATTCTAATCCCTCCCTTTCCCATCCTTTGGTTTCTCCCTTAAGCATCTCATAATAATCTTTTCACAATCCCAGAATACTTTTCCCCTGCAATCCTATAATGAGCCCTATCCTGCAGGGCCTGTGGGACTGATGCTCTTCAGGCCTCCCTGACTTGGGCACTGGGGCTTCCTCAGTTCCTTCTGTCTCTGCATCCCTCTGTGTGAAAGGCAGATGAGCTTTACATACTGTAACAGTATTATTAATATTTTTTTTAAACTCTGAGTAAGGTACATCACCTTTAATGATTTCAGGTGGAAACTACTTTCCAGAGATATCAGGGTAGGTTTAATCTGCATTTCTCCTTCTATTCTCTTCATCATCTCTTCTGCGGTTGTCAGGTATAGCAAGGACACCAAAGTCAAGTGCAGTATTTCAAAGTATGAAGGACAATGAAATATAAGACACTAAACCACTCCATACACTCAAATAAAGATGCCAGAAGTACTTAAGAAGGCAGATGCCACTTCTCATGGTGATTCACACACTTCCAGCACTGTGGGGTCCTTTGCACAATTACTGCTTTTGCCTCACTCGCATTTCCTGCAGGGCCTGTGTTCACATCACTTAAAAAGCGTAGCATTAAAGACAAATGAAGGACACTTTCTGAACTAAAAACCTGTCAGCCTTTAGCAACAGTAGGAGCAGCATCACTAAAAGTCATGTGACATCCAAAGTTACTATTACAAGTTGACAAATCTTCTGAAATGAGAGCCTGACTGTTGTGTAAATGTCTTCATCTAACTCCATGCAGATACAGATTAAAGTATAGAACAGAAATGATCATCCTGGTAGCCTGATAGTGAAACACAAAAACAAAGAGTTTTGTTGAAAGGGAAAGATTAACCTCTGCATGAAGCATTGAACTGAAGGTCTGTGGCACTCTCCACTCAGTGTGCACGCCAGCTTTGGAGAAAGTTAACCCAGACATTTTTGTGTTCAGATTTCACAGTTCAGTACTGAATGTTTAGGATCAAAGGCATACTCCACTAAATTGAGCTAATCAATGCAAAAAACACATTTAGAAACTTCTAAATACAATCAAAGAGAAGGCAACTAACCTATGCATTGATTTCCATGACTATCACACTTTTTTGAAAGCTGTTCTGGATAGTGCCACATGTTTTCAATTATAAAATAATCTGATTCTCTGTTGTAGTAAATTAAAAAAGGAGTAGTAATTAAAAAATAATAGTATTAATTAAAAATAGTAATATTAATGTAATGTAAAAATAGTAATATTAATGTAAAAATAGTAATATGAATAGTAACATAGTAATTAAAAATGAGAAGTGGTAGTCTACTAGCATACATTCTACGAGATGCTACTTTGATGATGATTGGTTTATATTCAATTTTGAAAGAGGTTTCAGCTGTCATAAAATATATCATAATTACCTTCAAAAATTGCAATGTTTCTCCAAGACCAGAAGCATTGTTAAGACATGCAGGTTCTCCCTGCAATGGTGTGTACTTAAATCATTGCATGTTTTCAAATTCAAATGCTCAGGTAAAGTTGTTTGAGCATTAAACATTTATCTACAGCTGCTTAATGATAGCAGTATAAATTATACTGATTATATGATAAGGACCTTTAAGTCAACAGAAACTTAACATTAAAAATTCATGCCTTGAAGGACATTATGCAGATAGATATTGGTGGATATGACTCTATATTGAGCTTTCTGATGGATGATCTCAGGGATATGTCAGGTCACACACAGACATACAATGTACCAGGTTGCTGCTGAAGGTTTTCTTTCTGCTGATTGCTTTCCTTCTTTTGCTATTGCAAAAGACATACTCCGGGCTGCATTCATTCCCAGTACCACGTGGGCAAACATGAGATAGACGTCTAGCAAACATCCTTAGTCTATGATTTGACAAGTCTGCGAATTGTGTGAACAAGATATAGACATTTAACTATCTTTTCCACTCTGTAACTGCCTGAATTTAGAAGTGTATATTTCTTTTATATGTTTGCTCTCTTAAAATCAACTTGATGCTCAATGCTGAGAAGCTGGTGAAGGTTTGTTACTCATACACCTACACTTAGAGTCTTGGCACAATCGTGTCTTTGAGAAATCTACATCTATTGCATTTGTCTGAGTATATAAATGCTTCAGAGTACCTTTTATGAATGCTGAGCCCCTACTTAACTAGTGCTCTTCCGATTTATTTTCCTTAGGTACTTAGAAACCTCTTCAGGAATAACTGTGAATAAACACTGTTTCATATTAAAATTGCAGTCCTTTTACAGTACAAAAAGCAACTTGAATCAGCTAATTTTAACATTAATGTGATGATATTAATTATAGGAGGTTCATTTAATATTGAACAAATTATCATTCACACTTTAAATTGACATGCTAAAGACTTTTAAAGTTGTTATAGTATAAGGATTCACAGGAACAGGCTGTCCAGGGAGGTTGTGGAGTCTCCTTCCTTGGAGGTCTTCAAGACCCACTTGGCTGTGTTCCTGTGTGACCTGATCTAGGCTGACCTGATTCTGCAAGGAGGTTGGACTAGATGATCTCTAAAGGTCCCTTCCAACCCTACCATTCTACGATTCTATGTTGTATTATGGGATTTGTGGTTAATTCTATTTGTATACATCTTACAACATAAAACTGTCCTTCAGGAATAGGTGAAAACATCTGATAACATTAAAGGTGGATGAGGTGTATCCTTGTGTATACACTGTATGACCTGAAAGCCATACATGTTTTCTTTACTACCAGTGTGAATGTCATGTTCAGAAGGTGAAAAAGAATGAAGGTTTTTTCTTTTTAAAAGTATGGGTTTAGATTGTTCCTAAATTTCTTTTATCCCTTCCCTTCCCTTCCCTTCCCTTCCCTTCCCTTCCCTTCCCTTCCCTTCCCTTCCCTTCCCTTCCCTTCCCTTCCCTTCCCTTCCCTTCCCTTCCCTTCCCTTCCCCTCATTTAGTAAAAGTATAGATAATACATTCCCAAATCAGTGTTGCATCATCCCAAGCCTTATGGATTATGGAATGAAATATTGTAGTGTGAAACTAAATATATGCAGATGGAGAACAAGTCAAAAATACTCAAGACACAAACAGTAAAGATGTCTATTACTGGATTTTTTTTTTAAAGTATTTGAAAGGGGGAGGAGTACTATAGTCTCTTATCCTTTATAATATTTTTGGTTTATTTTCTTCCAGGAAGAGAAAGCCTGCTTTCACAGGCCATAGATAATATTTTATATTTCCAGTATGATTCTGAATAGACTTGTGTTTCTCATAACCCTAAATGGATGTTCATATTGTATTACTAATTCAATAAAGCCATTCTTTTTGTGTATTGCTCTGAGGATAATGCCAAATATCACAGAAATCATTGAGCAACATTCATTAGCTATTTTGGGGTTTTATATTAGTTATACAGCTGTTTCCAGGTTTCCGATTTCCTGTACTTTATTATTCATTTTTCTGCAGTACCTTGAAAACTGCATTTACTCTAGCTATGATATTAGAGAATATATTACCACAAAGTACTCAGCATTAAGGTGGCTCCATTTCTGTCTCCTCTGATTCTGAGATTAACTGGAACATTACAGATGATTGATTATGGTATTTTTCAAAGACAACTTGACAGCATCTATATAAAATTAGATGTCCTCTACTCAAAGCCATTCTGAGGAGTCACACAATTTTTCTACAGCAAACGTCATAAGGAATTAATTAATAATAATCACCTCTCATAATTTTATCATGAGCTCTAATGCTAAGAGTGTTTTCTAGCTTAACTTTTTGGGTTCTGGTTCTGAAAAATTAGATACAAATCTAAGCTTTTACTAAAGAACCATGTGATGTGTTCTTAGAGAACAGTTGTTAAAAATGTCAAAAATATATACAAAAATAGTAATGAATTTAAAAAGTGGGGGAGATTTTCAATAGTTTAACTTAAAAATTGAGATCTTCAAATCAAATCTCATGTTCCTAGGAACATAATTTTTTTTAAATATTGGAATTTTTTAATATCTTTAAGATTTTTGCTTTCACTGCATTCACTAAAACATTTCTTAGGACAACCAAAATTTGTGGAGAAAGATACATTAAGCACATTTCAATATTTAAGAAATAATTACCTCAGAGCAAAACTTTAAAGCAAGAAAATACTCATATATATACATGAATGTCCATACATTCTCTCTTAAGAAAATTAGCAAAACCAATCTGAACATAGTTGTTTTTACATTGGGAACAGAGATTGAAATAAAAGTCTGTTGACGTACATTGCATTCATGAAGGTCCCATGACATTGAACACTACTGTGGTTGAAAGAATGCCCCAATCAGTGCAGTGCCTGGAGAATTAGGTATTTTGAGATCATTGTAACAGAGGCTTGATTTTACTTAATCTCTTCAATGAGAAAAATAAATAAATAAATGATTAATTTCATTGAATATAGACACAGGCATGAAATGCCAAGAAGCTAGTTGTTCCTTAATATGAGCTAATTAAGTATTAATCTTATTATTTAGCTCACTGAAAAGTCAGTGAATGTACGTTACTTAACCTTCTGTAATACAGTTTAGCTTAATTCCTTCTCTCCTCTCTCTTTTAAGATCAGTCATTAGGATATTTTTCTTCCATGTAAAACACTGCACTTCAAATGGGATTATGTTAATTAAATTTGCAATTCACAGACTGAAAATTAGTAAGACTGCCAGAAAGCCTGCAATAACTTATTTTCTTCTTAATTCTTCCCTCCTCCTGATACTCCTTTAATGTTTTCCATTTTTCCTCTAATAACTTCTCCTCTGAATTCTTTTCAAGATATTTGACATTTTGTTTTCATGACAAAAATTAACAAAACAATCCGTATTGCTTTTTACTAAAAGTCTGATCATTAATGCATGTAATTAAGCTGAGCTTAATATTTTAGTGTGCAAATTTATCCTCCAAAGATATTCAAAATCACAGCCTTGGTTCACGATTCATTTGAACTAGAAGGTATAGAGGCTGTCTCACAACGGTCAGATAATCTGAATGCAATACATAAATAATAAGTATCAGTGTTCCTTGGTGTACTGGGTCTGGCTGGGATGGAGTTAGGTCTTCTTGCAGCAGTCTATGCAGTGTTGTGTTTTGCATTTTTGGCTAAACCAGAGCTGATAACACACTGGTGTTTGGGCCATTGCTGATCAGGACTCTCACAGTATCAGGTCTTTCTCTCCCATTGCTGTCCCAAAGGCCAGTAGGCTGGATGTGTGGAAAAGCCCAGAGGAGCCACAGCTGGGAGATTGATCCAAACTGAGCAAAGGAGTGCCCCATATCATGTAATGATGTTGCACTCAGCAATAAAAGCTTAGGGAAAGGAGAAGGGGGACCATTCAGAGTTCTGTCATTAGTCATACAAAGAAACTCATAAGTGTGCTGAGGACCTGATTCCCAGGAGGTGTCTGGACATCTGCCTGTCAATGGGATGCAGTGGACAAATTATTTTTGTTTTGCTTTTACACACAGCTTTTATTTAGTAATCTGCTTTCATCTTGACCTATAAATATTTTGATCTTTTTTTCTCCCCCTGTTCTGTCGATGAAGGCGAGTGAGAGAGTAATTGAGTAGGGGTCTGGTAGGCAGAGAAGGTCAACCCACTACATTGAAATAATTTTCTTAGAAGATTATTGCTGGACTTATCAAAGTCTGCCAAATATATGGACTCTCAATTTATCCTGAAATCATCCCATTATTCCTATACAAAGTCTGTCTCATTGATATCCCCAACTCTCTACTAATCTGTGTCATGGTAGAACACCAACTTCCACATAAAGGAAATATAAAACAAAACTAGCAAGTTTCAAACTTCTCGAATCAAGGAGTAAAATCTAATCTTTGAACAAGTCAGAAACAGGGAATTTCACTGGAGATTTCAATAGACGTGTCTACTCAGAACCAATTATTATCATAAATCAAGAGAAGCTTGATTTTGATTGCAGCATGCTTAAGTAAAAGTGAAAAGTTTCACCGGCATCAGAATTTCATAGAATTTATACTGAACGTGTAAGGAGACAGGAAAAGCACTGAATGAGATTAGGTTTATGATCTGTGCAGGTGTCAGTTTAATTTTCAAAAATTATCTCTAAACTAATGAGATTACTAAAAGAATCATTATGGTTGTCTGCCTTAAATTACAGTACCACATTGTTTCAGTTTTTAAATTTGAACTAAAAAAAAGCTGACTCATATCTTTTTAAAGGAATAAAGAGATAAATCTAGACAAATGTAATACTGGTGGTTTTTTTGGGGCAACCTCATTAAACTTTAGCAGAAATGCAAAAAGTTGTTTGTTTTTTTTTAAATGGAGGATTAATTGAAATCAGTTTCTTTTCTTTCACAACTCCTGCATCTTTGAAAGATCTGCAAATTTTGAAAGTGTAATCAAAATATTACAGAGATGGGGCTTGGTGGTTTTTTTTTTGTTCCTCTATTATAATATCAGAAGCAACGTTAGCCAAAGGCTGTTCATCATCTGTGGTGGTGAATCAGCTAGTTTAGTGTCTTAGGAAGCAATATGTCAGTTATGAGACACAGCAATTTTGACATAAAACCGCTAATACACTGTCAGCCCTATTTCTCAAAAAAAACCAAAAAACCCAATAAAAACCCAACAAACCAAAAAATCCTGAGAAACACCCTGTTCTGTTGCTGGTTTATTTTGAAAAGAAATGAGTAACAGCTCTAATTCTCTTTCATTAAAACAGTCTTTTTAGATATTATAAAAAAAGTTGCTGTGAATAAAATGCAAGCATTATTAAAAATGTGAAAGAAATCTGTTTTGAAAAATTCAAATATTTTCGGTTTATTTAAATACCAGGTATACTTTACGTTGAGAAGAGGGCTGTTTCTTTTTCAGTAGATTGACTCTTAATATGTGGTACTTCAAAAGGGACAGAAGTACCACGATTTTATAGACAGACAAAGCAAATTATTTCAGAAGACTCTGTGCTACTTTGTGCCTCCTCATGCCTTGTGGCAACACAGGTAGGGAAGATGGATAAGCTCTCACCAGTGTCTGATGTATTTATCTCCCCTAAAAGACTGAAGACAACAACTTACATCCATCATAGATTACTGAGTAAACATTTCAGTATAATTAGGAACATGAAACTGAAGAGGAATTCTAGATTGTTCCATATTGTTCCATATGTTTTTTAGCAGACATTGCCATTGATATACTAATAAACCACAAACTCATAACTTGCTAGAACATTTTGTCCTACTACCTTTGGGTTGGTCCTATATTTTTCACAAGCAGCTAAGTACCTTTCTGCAGCAATTTTGAATGTTGAGTTTAGATCTTTTTTAATCTCTAGTGCAATCAAACATTGTTTCTACTATATATCATCCATTAGAGTGAGGAGTTAAAACGCTTAGTTTTTTCACCAGATTTGAGACAAAACAGACTGCTTCATAGGTGGATAGGTAAGTGTAGTGGGTCTGGGACGGTAGTGATTTTCCACAGCAGCTCCTGCAGTGCTGTGCTTGCTGTTGATATCAATATTATGACTACCGCTTGCACAGCATCAGGGCTGTCCCTCCAGCATTCCTTCCCCCACCTTCACCAATAGCTGTGGGTGGGCATGATCTTGGGAGGGACCATGGCCAGGACAGCTGACACAGGCTGACCAAGGAGATATTCCATACCATATGACGTCAGCTCAGTAATATAAACTGGGGGAGAGGAGCAGGAAGGGGAGGTGAGATTCATTTCTGGCCTTCCCAAAGCAACCGCTATGCGTACTGAAGCCCTGCTTCTCGGGAGGTGGCCGGACATCGCTGCTGATGGGAAGTAGAGAGTAACAGCTTATCTGCTTTTGCTTTGCTTCCCGCGCGCGCGGCTTTGCTGCTTATTTATTAAACTGCTTTTATCTCAACCCACGAGACTCCCATCTTATTTTCTCCCCTTCCCTGGCTTGCTGAGGAGGTGGGGGATAAAGCGGTGTGGTGGGCACCTGGCATCCAGCCAGGCTCAAACTACCACAGTAAGTTTAGGTTATGGAAGCTTGCTTATTAAAACTTGCAATATTAGTTAGAAAATTGCACATATAGTTTTATGAAACTGCTGGTCTTGTAAGCCCACAAACAGAGATATTAGAAAGACACAGCTATTTCTTCTAACATAACTATTGCTTAGCCCTGATAGTTTCAAGACTGGTATGTTCCTAAACAAAACTTCTATGGTGAAGCTATTACATTAGTTCTACACTTGAACATTGTATATCACTGATAATTACAAGGCCTACCTAGCCTTAAACAAAACTGTTATCTGGGATGGCAGAGGACCCAAGGACCCAAGAGTAAAGATATATTGCAAAGAAAGTTTGAATCTTAATCCAACAGTGATCCCGAATGACCACTGAAGGAAGCAAGAGGACACCAAAAAAACCATGATGGAGGTGTAACTTGGGTGGACCAAGACAGGACTGTAGGTGGGACTTTTCCTGGAAATGTGATGACTATTCATGTTTGCTGTAAATATAATCTGAAAATCTAAAGGCTGAGGTGGGCATGTCTGGTGGAGAAATCCCTTTGTGTTCCCCAGCACTGCAATAAAGAATATCTGATTAATAGTCTCTTTGGCTATTGAGTTCTCACTGGCTTCTTCACAGCATCAAGACAAAATCCTCAAGAGATTTTGAAGGGCATGAGAATGTGAAAAACACTAGTCTGGTCTCTAAGCATGTCTAGACTTGTGTTTCAATCTCTGTCATCCATCAGTATTTTTCAAATCCCCACAAAACTGTATTTAACTGACTTTATGTTCTTTCCTACATCTAGTGAGTCAGCAGCTCTAACAATTTATGTCATGATTTGATCTTTTGTTTTGACACTGCTTTCCAAATGACTGAATTTGAAACTTTTACATTCTACCAGAATCATAACTAATTTCTTTTCCATCCTCCATATCTAAACACTGAGCAACTGCAATTTTAATGTCAAACTCTAGTTGCATTTTACTTATAAAAAAGCTTAAAATACTTCTATTTTGAAAGTGGGATGTTTTCATATTCCTTATCTATGTTGAAAACATGCCTCACCAAATTATTTGTTGAGATGTTTCCTAATTTGAAGCAGCAGGAAGATTCTGAGCTATGCCACAAAATGCCAGTCAGAAAAAATTACTTTTTTAATCCTTTTCTTTTTCCTTTTTTTTTTTTTTTCCTGGTTTTCTTTTGCATACAGAGTCCTCCAAGTACTTTTTGTACTTGCTGGGTGGTGAGAGCTATTTGTAGACTATGATTGATACAGTTAACAAAACTTGCAAGGGTACACTTGAGTTTTGGAAAAGCCAGTGGATCTTCACGTGTGAAAAAGTGTTCTCTAAAAACAGGACATCTCTCTGGTTCACTTGCAAAGTAACTCCTACACTACATTTCTTTACTAGGTGATCTAATAATAAGCTCTTCAATTAATAAGCTCAGGCAACTATGATTTATTAAAATAATACCATGACTTATTATTGCAAGCATTTCAAATAAGAGAGGATCTTTTTGACGGAACTGAGTTTGTTTTCCTTAAATACATTTCAAGATATAACAATGAATATCAAAAGAGACAAAGATATAGAAAAGGAAGCATATATAGGATTAAAAAGCAGGTTTATATCTATTTTATGAATTTAATAGTGATATTTTCTTAACAAAATATCTTATGCACACCACAGATACATATACTTTTCTATGTCCTGAAAAAATGTTTTACTACGTATCATGTTCTGGTTAAAAAAGTGAAAAAGGTTAATGTTGAAAAGAAATTACAGATCTTTAGCTTGCAAATTAAATATTTGTAATTTTTTTTAATAGCATACTGATTCATAATGTAAACTATATTATTGGTAAAATAGTGTTAATTTTACTTGGTTTTATCTTCTCAGAACACCAAGGGTTAACAACAAAAAAAGATGTAAACATGTAGTACTATTTTTATCCTATACATTAAATGCCAGAGGAAGAATAAAATATTTTACAAATGAAATTATTGTGATTCAACCTCCAGAATCTTGCTTTTATTAAGAAAAAATACAGTTTTCTATTTTATAAGACTATATCTTTTGGATTTGTTTGTTTGGGTTTTTTAGTCTTTGCAAAAAAACAATAGGATGAACTAACTAGGTCAAATCTTAGGATTCTGGTTGGCTGAACAACAATATTTTTATAATGAAGTGATCCACTTGAAAAATTAAAAGCTCAAAATATGCCCAAATAATGCTGTAACCAAACATTTTGTTGTGCATAAGACCTTACAGAAACCAAGGCAAACTTTCCATAAACAATGAAGTGGAAATTCATCTTTAGGAAGGGGAAAAAGCATGTTGTAGTGCATGTATCTTTTTACGGTATTTCTATTTTCTATAATAGTTCTAAAGAAGCATACTCACATTTCGAGAGTATAGAGATCAGATGGCAAAATGACCTATTTATCCAATCTTTGTTTACAGAACACGTATTTCTGAGTTCAAATGCCATCAATATCCTATTAACTTATGTCCTGAAGCAAAATGAACTAAAATGTAGATTCAAATAACAATCATTAATCTACCACATATTCTGTCACTAGGAAAAAAAAAACCGTGTTGCTTTGTTTTTATGACCATTGTGTAATGATAAGAAAAAGACACGATGAGAGTTTTTTCATTTGTCTCTTGTTTTTTAACACCTCATTTTTATGCATATGTCAAACTGATAAACCACAAACTTTAAATGTAATAAGAAAAGTAAATGTATCAAAATGTGTGTATAAAAACATGTATTATGACAATATGTGCATGTACAACATGTATAAAGACAATAGTTACAGAAATAGAGTATTCAAAAAATCAAGAAGACGATTAAATCTGTCTTATTTTCTCATGGCTCCGATGTCACTGATCACAGCCTTTGGGCTCATGATGACACTGCCCTGGTCCATTAAAGATGAGGCCGGCATATGCAGCAGGAAAACAGATTTCCACGCTTCCAGTCCAGTGTGCATACGTAGTTTGGGTTTTTGGATCTGTTGGTAAAGGATCCTCTCCAAAGATTTACGGGGGTCGAAGGATCAAAGTAAGGGATATGTTCTAAATCAAATGGGTTTACTTTCAACACAACAATATAGTGATCTTATTTTCATGGTGTTTTCTCAAAAAACCTCAACAATTCCATAAACTTTTGTGCCTTTTTCTTGTTGTGAGGTACAGCAAAATATAAAATTTTCTGCTGAGCCTTGGGCAATGTTTCTTGATGCCTGTGATGTCACTGATTTCCTAAAAAATTCACTGGGACGGTCCTTGAAATTTAGCAGAATTAATTTCTTATCTTTTGTTTCTCATGTGGAATTAACAATTCCAACTGATCCTGCACCTCTTACTCAATTTCGCCTTGAATCATAATATTATCAATATAATACACTGCTTGCATAGTGATTGGTAAAGTTAATAAATCCAAATGCTCAGCTGTTTTTTAGTGACAAATAGTAGGGCTGTGAATCCACCCCTGAGGCAGATAAATAAAAGTGTACTGTCTGCCTTGTGAGGTAGATCACAGTGGTCCTTAGCAATGGATATTTTAAAGAAAGCATTAACCAAATCAATTACTGCATACCCAGTTCCTGGATGCTGTACTGTTTCAATCAGAGGGTGAATATCTAGCACTGCAGCTGTCAGCAGCGGAGTGGGTTTAATGCTCTATTGCCCACAGTCATTTGCCAGATCCCATCACTTTTCTTTACTAGCCATACTGGATTATTCCAAGTTGTGGTTACAGGTTTTAAAACTCCAGTTCCTAACAAATCTTTAATTTTCTGGGATATCTTCCCATGCTCTCCTGGAATTTTCTATTGCTTCATAGTTACTAATTTGGTTGCAACTGGAATCTGCACAGGAGGTATTTTTACTTTTCCTATTACAATTATCCAAGCTGATACTGATTATCAGAAAGATTCAAAATAAATGTTTTCAAAATATCTATCACTATTATATATTCTGGGACATGGACAATCTTTACTGAATAAGATCATCTTGACAGGGTTTCCATTTTCATTTTGATTTGTGTTTGTACAGTTCCAATTTATTTCCCTCACAAACCCTTGATAATTACAGGTTGTCCTTTAAATTTCTTGGGCTTCCCATAAATAGAGGAGGCCTCTGCTCCAGTGTCAATTAAGGCTGTTACTATTTGTGAGGACCATTTTTTTCAAAACTATTGAAGCTCTACACATGACTGTCGGTGTTTCGTTCTTGGTGCACAGGTGCTTGGCTGTATTGTTTGATATTATGGGGAATTATTTCCCTAGTCTTTTTCAAGTCAGATACAAGTCAGATACTGTTCCAAATCCTCCTTCCTCCGTCCCCAGATCAACTGATCTACTCACAGGGAATCCTCTCCAAACAGATGTGAATATCCGTTGAAGCTCTGGAGGAGGTGCCGTAGGCTGAGTTATTCCTGAGTCTTTTGCTTTAGAATTCTGTACCTTTTTGTTAGGTTTGTTCAACCCTTTCTATTTGCAAATCCTCCATAATTCATGGGATGAAACACCATCAATCTTATCACAACCCATACCATTTCTTAGCAAAGCTGTAAACATTTCCTTTCAGAAAATCCAATTCTTACTCTCTTTTGAATTGACTCAAGTATCTCAATTTTCTACACTTCCTGTTACCACTTTCTGCATTCCATCAACAACATGCACATTCCATCAGCAACATACAGGTTTCATCTTTCTACAAAGCAGTTACTACTAACTTCCTCCTCTGGATCTAAATTAGCTAAACCTGAGAAGGATATTCATGGTGACATTTTAACAAACCATTTACACATTTTACAAGTAAAGTATCAGTTCCCAAGTGAACTCACCTGGTGCCAGCAATTGGATGTTTGGAAACAAGAGAGTCTTATGTCCACACACACACTTGCTGCCAATTTACTATTAAAATTCTGAGGATTTTAACTTAGTCTGGAGAGTTGACAAAGCCTGTTGCAAGCTTTCTCTGTAGGTGCTGGGGTGTTCCTTTAGCCTCTGTCTACAATTTTATAATTTAGTGTAATTTACTATGGTTCCTGTTTAAACTCTAACAACAAATATCAAGTCTTTAACCATTGTTTGACTAATTATGTTTATCTACTTCATTATTATGATCCCAATCAGAGTCAGTTTGAGGATAGACTGATATATAAATTTTTTCTCCTATAGAGTTAGTCTTACATTCCTGTCAATAACTTTCAATGACATGTTAACATCAACTTTAGATTATATCCTGAACAATATTAAAAAATGATAGACATTGATTTCCTGACACATACAACACAAGAAAGGGGTTCAAAGCCGTCACACACACACACACACACACACTGGCCACAAAACATTTCACACAGACACACTGACTATAAAAACAGTGAAAACAGAGGGGAGGGTGGTGCAGAGACCAGCTCTGCAGGCATCTTCAGTTAAACTGCTGACAACTGCTGCAGAGAAAATTCCTCCTTCTCTTATACTGATACTGTACAACTCGAACTGCAGCCTTTTCAGCTACAGTCTGATAAATGTCCAACTTTACAGCAATCAATTTGTTTTAGCATTATAACATTACAATCTGATTTTACAAATAACACACCTGTCACTTCATGGAGTGTTCTAACAACTGCTCTTTCTGTTGGTGCTGTTAACAGAATCCATCCCTCGCTTTCTGTCTTTACAATCTCTTCTCCTTTTTCAAGTGGCAATTTTTGTATGCATTTTAACGTATCTAGTAGTTCAGCATCTTTCAGTTTCCCTCTCCATGGTTCACACAATCCTTTAACCTTAGCCCCTTAGTCAGCAAACCATAAGGGGAGTTTTCCTATCTGGGCACCTCCAATGAAAGCACATTTCTTTGTTTCAATTTGAAAAGCAGCAATTTGGACCCTGTTTTATATCAATTTGGCAGAAGTTAAACCCCCTTGTTTTCCAGCCAACCTCAGATAGTTCTGGGTGGCTGGGGTCAACTGAGTTAACTCCTGAGTGATATTCAATTTGCATCCTGTCTGTGACACCAATTCTGTTGCCCAAGGTTGTGCCAAATGTGAAAAGATGAATTTCACTTCTAAATGTTACGGGAAAAATAGGATAAATTAAAATAGGATAAAATGTTCAGTTACAACAATAAACTTAGGGCACTCTTATTCTTTAGTACAAAAAACATAAGCAGCGTAATGTAGTCAGTCATTACTACAGGAGAATAGTGATAGTGATTAAGACAGATACATGACCAAATACCCTACTGGTATGTTACCATCATCCTGATCTGCAGTCATTGGAGAGCCCCTGTTGCGATGAGGATTTGGAGAGCCTGTCCTGGCACATGAGAGCTCCAATGCAGTGTGTCCACTTGTAGGTGGAGTCTCCAAAGTTGCTGCAAGAGGATCCAGCTTTTTATATTATTGAATAAACAATTCATAACTTCATTAGAGGAATATCTGCATTGTCCTCTGTTGAGATACCACCTGAAACTTGGCCAAGGCTTCAGGAGGAATCAAAGGAGTTTCCTTATCTTCTGTGTTTTTCACTCCATGTAATTTTCAACTGAGGCTGACCATCTGCTTTCCCAGCCCTGAACACCAGACCTTGCACACACAGGAAGAGGTACATTAAAAAGCATGAATACATTCTCATAGACATTTTAGCTACATCCTTCACTAATACTCAGAGACTTCATTCTCATAAACAATTATATTTTGTCTAAGCTACTCTTTTGCTAATAATTGTGCATATTTCATTAATGCAACTGTTTTCAGTAAAGAAACTATTGTCTGTAAAAATGTAGCAAGTGCAATTATGCAAGGTCCATCTGGAGGCCAACTATTACCTGAGGCCTGTTTCCCAGGCCTTGGCATATCAAAGTGTAATTGATCTTTTTAAGCAAATCTTTAATGCCTTTCCTCCCTGGTTGTTTCATATTTCCAGCAGGAAGGGAAAAAAGAAATACAAGATGAATGAACAGATAAACCATAAATAACAAATTGGTCTTGAAACGGTAAAGGTTGAGGGCAGCCTTGACTGCAGCAACCACAAGATGTGAGAGTTCAGGATCTTGTGTGGTAGGAACAGAATACCAAGCAGGATCACAACCTTTGACTTTAGCAGGCCAACTTTGGCCTTTTCAAGCAATTACTAGGGAACATCTTGTGAGACGGGATATTAAAGGATAAAGGAGGCCAAGATAGTTGGTCTGTATTCAAAGATCACTTTTTCGAAGCTCAGGATCAGAGCATCCCAGTGGGTAAGAAATCAAGCAAGGTAGCCAGGAGACCCACATGGTTAAAGAGGAAACTATTGGACAAGGTCAAGTGGAAGAATAAAGTCTATAAATCATAGAAGGAAGGGATGGTCATTTGGGATAAGCCTGTTGTCAGAGGATGTAGGGAGGTAACTAGGAAAGCTAAAGCCTCATTGGAGTTGTCACCTGCAAGGGAGGTCAAGGACAGAAAGAAGGGCTTCAAATACATTGCAGGTAAAATTAACACTAGAGGCAATGTAGGCCCACTATTGAAATAGGTTAGTGTCTTGGTGAAAGAGGATACAGAGAAGGCAGAATTACTGAATGCCTTCTTTGTCTCTGTCTATACTGCAGGAGACTGTTCTCAGGAGCCCCAGACTGCAGAGGAAGTCAGGTTAAAGGAGAAGCTTTGTTTAATTGATGAGGACTGGATTAAGGATCAGTTGAGCTATCTGGATGTACAAAAATCAATGGGCCTCTGGGTGCTGAGGGAGCTGGTGGAAGTCATTGCTAAACCACTCTCCATTGTCTTCAGTAAATTGTGGAGGTGCCTAAGGACTGGAGGAGAGCAAATGTCACTCCAATCTTCAAAAAGGGAAAGAAGGAGGAGCTGGGTAATTACAGACTCATGTCCATCCCTGGAAAGGTGATGGAACAGCTTATCCTGGGTGCTGTCTTCAGGCTTTTAAAGGATAAGAGGGTCATTAGGAGCAGTCAACATCGTTTTGTAGCAAAGGGAAGTCATGTTTGACCAACCTGATAGCTTTTTATGAAGATATAACCAGGTGGATAGATGGTGGTAGTGCAGTGGATGTGATTTATCTTGATTTCAGTAAAGCATTTAATACCATCTCCCACAGCATCCTGGAAGCAAAACTGAGAAGTTGTGGGCTGGATGATCAGGTAGTGAGGTGGATTGTGAACTGTTTGAAGGGAAGAAGGCAGAGAGTTGTGATCAATGGAGCAGAGTCTAGTTGGAGTACTGTATCTAGTGGAGTCCCTCAGGGGTTGGTGCTGGGACCAGTACTGTTCAGCATATTCATTAATGACCCTGATGAGGGAACAGAGGCACTGTCAGCAAGTTTCCTGATGACACTAAACTGAGGGAAGTGGCTGACACACCAGAAGACTGTGTTGCAACTCAGTGAGACCTGGACAGGTTGGAGCGTTGGGCAGTGAGAAATCTAATGAAATTCAACAAGGACAAGCATAGAAACTTGCATCTGGGAAAGAATAACCTCATGTACCAGTACAGGTTGGGGAATGAACTGTTAGAGAGTATAGTAGGGATAGGGACCTGGGGGTCTTGGTGGACAGCAGGATGGCCATAAGCCAGCAATGTGCCCCTGTGGCCAAGAAGGCCAATAGCATCCTGGGGTGTATGATAAGGGCTGTGGTGAGTAGGTTGAGAGAGGTTCTCCCCCTCTACTCTGCCCTTGTGAGACCACATGTGGAATATTGTGTCCAGTTCTGGGCCCTTCAGTTCTAGAAGGACAGGGAGAGTTCTATACAGGGCCACCAAGACGAAGAAGGGAGTGAAGCATCTCCCTTATAATGAAAGGCTGAGGGAGCTGAGGCTCTTCAGCTTGAAGAGGAAACTGAGGGGTGATCTTATTAATGTTTACAATTACATGAAGTGTAGGTGTCAGGATGATGGAGCCAGGCTGTTCTCAATGATGTCCAATGATGGGACAAGAGGCAGTGAGTATAAGCTAGAACATAAAAGATTCCAAAAATATACAAGGAAGAATTTCTTCCCTGTGAGGGTGAGGGAGTACTGGTGCAGGCTACCCAGATGGGTTGTGGAGTCTCCTTCTCTGTAGATATTCCAAATCCACCTGGACAAGTTCCCATGTGACCTACTCTAAGTGGTCCTGCTCTGGCAGAGGACTAGACTAGATGATCTTTTCAGGTCCATTCCAGCCTTTGAGATTCTATGGTTTAGATTCTGTGGTTTATATAACTAATCAGAGACTGTCCTATAGAAAAATAGTTCTTTCCAGAGTACCTAATCCAAAATTGGATGCATTAGGCAGCTTCACGCTATAATGGAAACAATAATTTTCCCTGTCCTGGGGTTCCAGCCTTTTCTCATGCAGATTTTTTTGTTTGTTTGTTTGTTGGGTTTTTTGTTTATTGTTGTTGTTTATTTGTTTGGGGTTTTTTTGGAAAGTTTTAAAGAGGAAACTCTGAAACAACAGAAGATAGAAAATAATATTTTTTTGGCAGAACTGCACAGGTCAGACTTTAAAGCCCTAAATTCCTCCTCATTCTTCCCTTATTCTTGCTAGTTATTGTAGTACAATTAGCAAACTGAAAGTTCAGCACATGGTTAAAGTCAATATAGCTTTCAAATCATCAGTAATCAGGGAGTGTCTCCAGAGAGTTAAAAACCTTATGAAAGTGGTTGGGATAAAAGTTTCTCACTGAGGAAAGTATCAATATCTGTGGTACAATCAGGGAGTGCCTCAACGATTTAACAGAAATCATACAAATGTCATCAAAATTAAAGGCACTCAGAAACCATTTGAACCACAAGGAATGTATCAAAACCATGAAACTACACCTACATTGATGCAGATGCATGAGCAGCAGGAAACCATTATAATGTAAACACATGAAGCAGGTATGATGAACACTCTTGGGAATGTTTTATGAAAATTAAAAGATGATGCTGTTACTGCAAAGTGAGGTATATTTAGCAAGGGACAAAATTATATGCACATTCTTTAAATAACCTTAAGGATTTATCTTTCATCAAAATCTGAATGTAGACATTTGATTTTGTATAATTGGAAAGCAGGAAATACAAAAGATGACTCCTGTTGATCTGAAAGTCTCAGCACCATAGATCTCTGGGGGTTGGAAAGATATTCCAGGGATATGACCAGTCAGCAAACAATTGTCCTTTCACAAGCATGTTCTGTTGTCTTGTTGAAGACAGAGTTTGAAACAGATAGGCCACTGATCTGGTATGAACATTCTAATCTTATCAAGGTATGATGTTCTTCAAATTTTCACAGGCATCAAGCAATATATTTTAGTTCTATATAGTCAAGATTTTTCTACACCAAGATAAAACAAATATCACACACTTGCACTGCTGTGATATGTCTCTACTCTTTTTGAGGTGATTGGAGTTTTTAGCTAATATTCTGCACTTCATTAGTTCTTTCATCTGATGTTATTAATGAGTTTGCCACTTTACCAATAATCAACATATACACTTGAATTTGACTAGATGATCTCTAAAGGTCTCTTACAACCCTACCATTCTATGATGCTATGATCATGATCTGGCATTTTTAGTATTGAGAAAAGTATTACAAATTCTCAGAAATACGTTAGTATCTCAGAGTTTAACTGACTAAACATTCATTCCAATACTTGAGCCGTTCTGACCAGCAGAGATAGAATTCAGTTTGCTTCACATTATAGCTGCCTACTACCTGAAACTGTTTGAATGCACTGTGAAAATAATGGAATATAGTATCTCACTGATCAGTATCAACAACGTATTGAAAGATTTGAACATACATATACGCATGAGTCACCTAAATATCTCAGTTCTCCTGTAGACTGCACAGATTTTTTCCGTTTATAACAGTTAAGGATTTATTTTATCTTTAACAAACCAAGGAAGTTGAAATATAGATTCAGAGTGCTTTAACCAAACATAAAAGGAATATTTGTACATAGAAAAAGAACCAGGATTGAGAGGATGTCACCTTGAATGTACTATTCTATCCTCCAAGGGAAATGGCTTTGACCCCAGGATTTGGCCCATAGATTGTGTCCAGGTCTTTGTCATTGTATTTTAACTAATCTTGACATTTGTCACTCTGTTGGCAGATTCTATTTGACTCTTTCAGTTAGTGTCCAAATGATTGCTTGTCACAAAGAGACATGATTTTTCTCTCTCCAAAGAGTTTTAAAACTTTTAGACTGCTTACTCACCAAGGTCAGCTAATTAAGAACACATCAGCAGAGCTTCAGTAGATTGTACAACCAACCATGGAACATGGGAGTTTATTTATTTAGAAATGTGTAAACATTTAGCAGCATTGTTTTTATAGGAATATAAAAAATAATTTATTCCTTCAAATAATTGAAGATCATATTATTTCAGGGGTGATGACATCACACAAGACACAAAGTATTCAAAGTGGTTATTTATTACAAAACTGTTATTTTGAAATAACAAAATTCTCAGAACAGGAAATAGAAGGAGGTATAGGTGTGGGGTTTTTTATGCAGCATTATTTAGTGATAAAGAAATTATTATTGATAATAAACTAACCATGAGCCCTCGTGCTTAGTGCCCTCGTGGCGAAGAAGGCCAATGCCATCCTGGGATGCATCAAGAAGAGTGTGGCCAGCAGGTCAAGCGAGGTTGTTCTCCCCCCATACTCTGCCCTGGTGAGGCCTCATCTGGAGTACTGTGTCCAGTTCTAGGCTCCCCAGAGGGACAGAGAACTTCCAAAGAGAGTCCATCCCAGGGCCACCACGATGATCACGGGACTGGAGAATCTCTCTTATGAGGAAAAGTTACAGAACCTGGGGCTGTTCAGCTTGGACGAGACCGAGGGGGGATCTAATAAATACTTACAAGTATTTTAAAGGTGCATGTCAAGTTGGCACTGTTTTCAGCACAATGGATAATGGCCAAAAGATGGAACACAAAAGTTCCACTTAAACATAAGAAAACGTTATTTTACTGTAAGAATGATGGAGTCCTGACACAGGCTGCCTGGGGAGGTTGTGGAATCTCTTTCGCTGGAGCTTTTCAAAACCCACCTGGACACATTTCTGTGCAATCTGATCTAGGTGGACCTGCTTTAGTAAAGGGTTACGACTAGATGACCTCTAGAGGTCCCTTTGATTTTGTGGTTCTGTGATTATTCTGATGCAATGCTGAATGAGTTTAGGATTACTGTTTTTTGCTTATGCTCGAGGTATTGTATTTGTTTGCAATTTTAATACAACTTGCATAAGAAGATACTTTTCTGTCTCATAGAATCATAGAATTGTTTTGGTTGGAAAAGACGTTTAAGAACATCAAGTTCAAGCACTAACTTAATAATTCCAAGCCCACCACTAAACCATGTCCCTAAGTACCTCATATCTTTTTGTTATTACAAATTATCTAGGTGTTATGTCTGGGAAAATCCAAGACAGATTTTTCGCTAATCCAGTTTTTCAGATGTAATGCAATAGTATGAGAATCCAATTCTTTGATATTGGTGGAAACATGCTACATTAGTGCTGTAAAGCTGGGCCTAACATAATAAATGCAGTTTTCTCCCTTTTTCATGTTTCTAGCATAGATAATTAACATATATAAGAAATATACATTAGGTACTGTGTCTTTGTTCTGCTATCCTAAAAATCAGGTTTCTCCAAGTCCAGGTTTTCATTTCTTCAAATCACCATGGGTGAGTTGTTTCTATCCAGGAGATTTCTAGTGCTGAGGTTGTGCCCCACATCTTATTGTCCCATGCCTGTACTGCTCTACATCTCATCCTGTGTCTTCACTTCTCAGTGTCTCTTCTGTCATACTAGGCTTATGTAGTTCTCTACGCTGCATCACTGTCTAAGCAAGTGTTGAAAATATCTCATTCTGTACAGAATAAGTACTTGCTACTGTGATTCCACAGTAAAGTAAAACAAATAGATCTGGTGAATTCTAAAAATTGCTATCACAGCTAAATTAAGAAAGACAAAGCTGTTGGAGGGTCAAGAAAATTTCAAAGGGCAAACTTGGCAAGCCTCAGTCCCAAGACATTGCAAACAGTGCAAAACTAATGATTTGTTATTAGGAATGGCATTATTGGATTACAGGGCTAGATGTTTACAGTGCCTGCATTATTCACTTGGAATATAAAATCGCATTGCAGTCTACAGAGAAGTATTTAATACAAGCAATGGACCTTGAAGACAATATCCCTCATTCTTAAGTAGACCTTTTAGCAATGGGTCAGCTTAGTTGCTTTCTAGGTCATAATGGAGCTTACATACCTAGCTGACATGTAGATACAGCTAACAGGCTAAATTTAGATGTCTGACTTAGTGTCTTCTGATCCAAGTCTGACTGCTAGATTAATATTAGGTTCACTTTTTTGCATTCTACCTCTGTCCAAAGGCTTCCACAAGATTTGACAGACTATTGCCTCAGGGTACAAAACGTGCTGCTTACCAGTTCTAGTGGACCACCTTGTTCTCGTATATCATCACAGAGCCTGGATGTACAATCTCCACTCTGCTCCACTTTTTGTAGTATTTTGCAGGGAATTCCTGTGTAGTGGATTCCTCACATACCAGCTTGTACCTGTATTCCACCCTAAAAGCCTTCTTTATCTTATAGCTTTCCTTAATTTGTGAACAATGCTATATTTTTGATGTAAGTTTTAATTTCCAGGCCACTTCAATAATTATGCTACAGTTTCTAACTAAGCAAATTAACCAAGATATTGGAACTAAGAAAAATAAATCCTTTGCTTAACCTATGCTGCTTGGCAATATTTATAGAAGAAATACCAGACTTCAGAACTGTTACACAGCTTTTACATACATGTCAGTCCCCAAATAGGTTCTACTTGTTAGTCTTAAAAACTGGTATGACTTACAGCCTAGGATATTCAGGATTTGCTGTGTTTTCTGAAAAGCTGATGCTTCTTAAAAATAAAATAGAAATAGAATTGTGCTCTTAAAAATAACATTTCATTGTTCTAGGCATTGTAATAACCTGATATAGACAATAGACTTAAAAGCTTACTGCTACCTCTGATCAGATTGTTGATATAAATAAGTTTTCAAATTGAAGAAAGAAACAAATACTAGAGTTGATATATTATCCCACAAAGTCAAGATGGAATTTATTTCACCCCTGTGGCCATATGAGAGTATTAAATAACTCAAGAAAACAAAGAGAATAATCTTTAAGAAAATAAAGAAGTAAAATTATGTGAAGAGTTTATTTCATTAAAATAGAAGGCTAGAAAAATTGTAGCTGTAGACCTAATTAAGTTTATACGAAGAAGGGAACACATAAAGATTTATATCTTACCAGTTACAAAACTTCTTAAAAAATGCTAAACATTTGGAAAACTTGAAAATCATTTAAGCAATAAGTTAAGAGATATCAAGGTATGACTGAACACTTCTTCACAGAATCAAAGAATGGTAGAGGTTTAAAGGGACCTCTGGAGGTCATCTAGTCCAGGACTCCTGCAGAAGCAGGTCCATCTAGATCAGATCGCACAGAAGCACATCCAGGAGGGTCTTGAAGACTTCCAGAGAAGGAGACTCCACAACCTCCCTGGGCAGCCTCTTCCAGTGCTCTGTCACCCACATGGTAAAATAATTTTTCTTTATGGTTAAGTGGAACATTTATATTCCTACTTTTGTCCATTATCCCTTGTCCCATCACTGAACACCACAGAAAAAAGTGCTACTCCTACCTCTTCACATATACCTTTAAAATACTTGTAAGTATTGATGAGGTCCCCCCTCAGTCTCCTCTTCTCCAAGCTGAACAACTCCAGGTCCTGTAGCTTTTCCTCACAATAAAGATGCTTCAGTTCCCTGATCATCTTGGTGGCCCTGGCATGGACTCCAGAAGACAGCCTCACCTCCATCTCTAGAAAAGTGACGGAACAACTCATCCTGAATGTTATCACTGAACATATGAAGGAAAAGATGGTTATCAGAGGGAGTCAACATGGCTTCACCAAGGGGAAATCCTGTTTGACCAACCTGATATCCTTTGAGTGCATAACCGGCTGGCTAGATGAGGGGAGAGCAGCGGATGTCATCTACCTTGACTTCAACAAGGCTTTTGACACTGTCTCCCACAACATCCTCATCAGAAAGCTCAGGCAGTGTGGCTTGGATGAGTGGACAGTGAGGTGGATGGAGAGCTGGCTGAATGACAGAGCCCAGAGGGTGGTGATCAATGGCACGGAGTTGAGTTGGAGGCCTGTGGCCAGTGGAGTTCCACAGGGATCAGTTCTGGGGCCAGTCTTGTTCAACATCTTCATCAATGACCTGGATGAGGGGACAGAGTGTACCCTCAGCAAGTTCCCTGATGACACCAAACTGGGAGGACTGGCTGATTCCCCAGAAGGCTGTGCTGCCATTCAGCGGGATCTCAACAGGCTTGAGAGTTGGACAGAGAGGAACCTCATGAGGTTCAACAAGGACAAGTGCAGAGTCCTGCATCTGGGAAGGAACAACTCCATGCACCAGTACAGGCTGGGGGTCGAACGGCTGAAGAGCAGCTCTGCAGAGAGAGACCTGAGAGTCCTGATTGATAATAAACTAAATATGAACCAGCAATGTGACCTCATGGCCAAGAAGGCCAATGGCATCCTGGGATGCATCAAGAAGAGTGTGGCCAGTAGGTCAAGGGAGGTTCTTGTGCCCCTATACTCTGCCCTGGTGAGGCCTCATCTGGAGTACTGTGTTGAGTTCTGGGCTCCTCAGCTCAAGAGGGACAGGGAACTTCTGGAGAGAGTCCAACACAGGCCACCAAGATGATCAAGGGTATGGAACATCTTTCATATGAGGAAAGACTGTGGGAACTGGGGATGTTTAGTCTGGAGAAGAGGAGATTGAGGGGAGATCTTATTAACATTTATGAATATCTAAAGGGTGGGTGTCAGGAGGTTGGGACATTCCTCTTTTCTATAGTAGATAGTAACAGGACAAGGGGTGATGGGATGAAGCTGGAACACAGAAAGTTCCACTTAAACATAAGAAAAAACTATTTCACCATGGGAGTGAGTGAGCAGTGGCACAGGCTGCCCAGGGGGGTTGTGGAATCTCCTTCCTTGGACGTCTTCAAGACCCAGCTGGACATGTTTCTGTGCGACCTGATTTAGGTGATCCTTCTTCTGCAGGTGGGTTGGACTAGATGATCTCTAAAGATCTCTTCCAACCCCTACTATTCTATGATTCTATGATTCTATGATTCTATGATTCTATGACTGTACACAGTACTGTAGATGAGGTCTTGCCAGGGCAGAGTAGAGAGGGACCTGCTGGCCACACTCTTCTTGATGCATCCCAGGATGCCATTGGCCTTCTTGGCCATGAGGGCGCATTGCTGGCTCATATTTAGTTTATTATCAACCAGGACTCCTAGGTCTTTCTCTGCAGAGCTGCTCCCCAGTAGATCAATCCCCAGCCTGTACTGGTGCATGGAGTTGTTCCTTCCCAGATGCAAGACTCTGCACTTGTCCTTGTTGAACCTCATGAGGTTCCTCTCTGTCCAACTCTCAAGATGGTTGAGATCCTATTGAATGGCAGCACAGCCTTCTGGGGAATCAGCCAGTCCTCCCAGTTTGGTGTTATCGGCCAACTTGCTGAGGGTACACTCTGTCCTTCCATGAAGGTCGTTGATGAAGATGTTGAATAAGACTGGCATCAGAAATAAGTCCTGTGGAACTTATTAATAAATTTGCCTAAAAACATTGCCGTAGATCTGCAGAAGTAGATTTCTCAGGGTGACCAAGGAGCCTTAGAGTTCCCACATCTGGACCCTCTGAAATATTATGTTCTCTCAGTCATGCCTGACACGTCAGCAGACTGTGCCTCTACGACAATCCTTAACTTCAAGACCACTCTTACAACACTATGTGGTAGCATTTATAGAGGAGTTACCCTGATTACTTAGAGATTCTACCTAGAGAGAAGACGTAACATATAGCTCTGACATAAGTGATCTGCAACTTTTTTTCTGAAAGATATTAGGGTTCTGATAGCCAGATAAATGTTTTTTTTATTCACATATCAGAACTTTCAAGAAGTGAAAATACTTCTGAAAGAGGAACATGACATGTGAGGAACTTTCTAAGGATAAGAAAATATTTTATTCTAGAAAGTTATGAAGAGAGAAGTGTAAAATTTACATTTGATAATATTTGAGATTTACTTGATAGCTAGTTATCTTTACTTAAAACTAGTTTACGCCTCATAAACCTAGAAGTCTAGTTTTAATTGTCGCTAAAACAATTTCTTGTGCCTACTTGTGCCTTACTGTGCCTAACTTACACGAGTGCTCTATTAAATGCACTGCTATTGTCTAAGTCAACTGCTTCTGGCAGTGCCATTTCTGAGAAGCTACTGATCAAAGGGTAATGGGAACTGACAGTCAACATCACAAATGCTCTGTTGTAAACAGACTGTTAGACTAGGAATTAAGTGAGCGGTACTGATTGATTGTTTCTACTAGTGATATCTAGCAGAAAGAATATGGGTTTCTTGACATTCGCTTGCACATTAGGATGACTAAATCTGCACATTAAAGCATATTGGAAATAATCAGCCACTCTGAAAGACATAGAAGAGGGTATATAAATGGCTTTAAAAGTAAACCTGACTGTCTTGGCACCATAAACAACAAACTTCTTATGAGTGATTGCTTTACTGCACAGTTATTGCTGTAGTTGTATTAGTTAGAGAAGAATAAAATATGCAATTAATAAAATATATAATAAAGAATATATAATGAAATATAAAGAATAAAAACAAGGGAAATAAAAAGTTATCACAGATGAGAAAATATCTCACTTAAGTGCAAATCTTCCCACACTATCAGTACATTGGTTTGACTAATAGTTACAGACCCAATTTATAGGTGTCATGCTATAGTCCTCAATTAGTGAGAAATGGTCAGAGCTCTAAATTCTCGCAGTACATGTCTGTAACTGCAGGGATCAATAGAATCATTTGAAGTGGATGTGCTTGGATGGATCTGTACCCATTACTTTTTGTCCTATTCCTCATGGACACAGCAGTCTATTTTCTTCCTAGCGACTACCTTTAACATACCTAACAATCAATAATGTATCATTCTCTCAGGTTTCTGTTTTAAGCAATCCCAATTATTTCAACAATTTTTCATTTCTTTGAACAGTCCTGTTACTCTCCACTGGACTGTTTCCAACTCATTTAATGTACTCGAAGGCTCAATGCTTCTTGAATTTTCATATTCTCTGAAAACTAGTTAACATATTTCTCATGCATTGTCTAATCTTTAATTACAGAACTGAGTAGCAGGAAACCTGGAATAGATTCCCTGACTGCCTTGCTTGATACAACTTTTAGTTTGAAGACTCAATGCTCAACATTGTTTAACTGTCTTCATACCTTTCTATTATTCTCTCATCTAAACCATGTTTGCCTCGCCTATGAAAAAGTTTAAAGGTATTCTGATCTCTGATTCTGTATTAAGACATGATACTTGCTACTCTTCTCTCATGTACAAGAACTTTTGTCCTGGCATGAAAAGACATTAAGCTGTTTTGATTTGTTTTGCTCTTCACAGATTCAAGTTGACTGTTAAAAATAGATGGTTTATTTTTTTATTCCAGGATTTCTGCGTATTTTTTTACACACTGAAGTTAGGCTGAATTAGCTACAATTCCTTGATCATCTTAATTTTTCTTTTCCTTTTTTTTTTTTCCTTTAAACTCGGTACAAACTTTTGTCCCTTTCTAATTTTCTGAATTCCCTCCTTCTTTCACAAATTATGTTTTGAAGTTTTGTGACTTGTTTTTTTTTTTCTCACTTAAATACTCAAAAATGCAAGGTTCCTTATGTAACCTATACAAATATCTATAGGTCCACTTCATCTGAGAGCTTTTGACAAAGCCAGGCATTCTTTGTCATTCCTGTCATCATCTATCATCATCCTTCCATTTTTACTGAGTGCCTGGCAAAGACATTCCTCGTTTTTTTTCTTCAAATTTATGTCTGACTTCATTTTTTGTTACTGTTTCACAGTGATTTTTTTCTGTATCTTACCCTTCTGATTTGTCCTGATGCTCTAGCAGTTTGTCTTAACTCTTAGTAATCTTGCTATTTTTCGGTTGTGTGATTCCTATAGTATTATAGTATAAAGTATTGTATACGGTATTATAGTATAAAGTTCCTATACTATTTTATTTCATTTTTCCTTATATTTTGGTTTTGCTCTACTAAAATTCCTTTCTCCTTACTTTTTTAGAACTAGAAAAACATTTATCAAGAAACTTTGTAATTCGTATGAAATGCCTAGTTATAAAAACAACTGTAACTATGACATTTCCAGCTTCTGAGTACTTATCTTTACATTATGAGTAATATATAGCAAAACTATGTAGAAGAAATGGAATTAAGAAAAGAAAACAGAAGAGACAAAATTGTTACCTTTATCTACCTTTCCCCTGCTCTTCGCAAGAGTTACATACAATAACTGTGCTTTTAAAACACAGAAATATAAAAATGTAGATTGTCAACAATGCCACTCCTAGGTCTTATGATTATTATTTAAGAAAAACTGCACAAAACAGAACTAATTAAAAGTTAATTAAATATTTTAAATCTCTTTTTCAAGTTAATAGTTTTTCTGCATGGGACGTTTTCTAAGTAAACAAGTTTATATTATGTCTGATTTCTCAAAAAAACTTTTATAGAACTAAGAAAATCTTATTACATTGTTAATTTCAGATATAGCATGACTGAGACCATTTGGGAAGGTTAAGTCAAATATTATTGACTCTAGTCTTTTAGTTTGCATTTTTTTCTTAGTAGATCCAGAAAGGACAGTAGCAGATTTCTAACGCAGTTTCTCTGAGTGATGTACTTATGTTGATCAACATGGCCTCCTTAAAAAAATATATATTCTTTGTTCTGTATTCATTTTTCAATTTTAAAACAAAAAAAGTGAAAAAATATTCATACTCACAGAAGGTAAGCTACTTTTCAGACTGTGTCTGTTTCCCACTGATTATTTAATAAGAATACAGCCAGCAAACTGAGAATGATCAGAGAAGCCTATACCCCTTAAGGGTATTACCTTTTTTATCTAATTTACAAAGCCAGGCAAGATATTCCTATCCTCCTTGCATTTGTTTATATTAATTCTTCACTCTATAAAATATAGTGTTCTAAAAGCAACTGACTTCTGAATCTCTCTTGCCTATATCAATAGTGGAAATTCATTCTCACAACTTTGAGTTCATATCTAGGAAACACAGATGAACAGAGACCTGTAAATTGATTTGCTTCTGTAAGTAATTCAGCTTACCCAAGACTGCTTCAGAAATAAGCATTTAGTTCTTGTGTCACTGAAAATGATTTAATTACATCACATGTAACAGGTGATTCTTGTATTTAATCCTACTCCAAGTACATAGATGGAGAAATGGTTGATTTCAATCCATCTGATCTAATGGTAGTCTTATTTTTCTTAGCCTTTTCATTTTAGAACAAAACATTGAAATAAAGAGTACAAATATGTACTGGTAAGTGAAGACCAAGGAGACTTGTATATAATGAACATGTAAAATTAACAACAGAAGCATTATTTAGTGTAAACAGAAAACAGGGCAAAGGTTATTATTAGTAACCTGAAGAAGAGTCCAGATAAATAAAACTACAGTATAGTTGTCTTCTTAACAGTACTTTGATATTTGAAGATCTCAGAGAACTACCACAGGTAGACTTGCATTTACTATCCCAGTGATATTATATAAACGATACATATTAAAGAAGTCATGTATTTTTTCATGATTTTTTTTTCTAGTAATTTTGCTTAAAGAGTTTTTAATAAGAATGTTTCTGAAAATCATCTTTAAAAAAAAAAAATAGAATCATAGAATGGTAGAAGTTGGAAGAGATCTTTAGAGATTACTTAGACCAACCACCCTGCAGAAGCAGGTCCACCTAGATCAGGTCACACAGGAATGTGTCCAGGTGGGTCTTGAAGACCTCCAAAGAAGGAGACTCCACACCCTCCCTGGGCAGCCTGTGCCACTGCTCCCTCACCCTCACTGTAAAATAGTTTTTTCTTATGTTTAAAAAGATCTTTTTGTGTTCCAGCTTCATCCCATTACCCTTGTCCTGTTGCTAGGTGCAACAGAAAAAAGGATGTCCCAACCTCCTGATATCCACTATTTAGATATTTGTAAATATTAATGAGATCTCCCCTCAATCTTCTCTTCTCTAGACTAAACAGCCACAGTTCCCACAGCCTTTCCTCATACGGAAGATGCTCCAGTTCCCTGATCATCTTGGTGGCCCTACACTGGAGACTCTCCAGCAGTACCCTGTCTCAAAGTAATCTTTGAAGTTTTAAGGCATTTTAATAAAAGTAGAACTAGACTTCTGTAAGAGTTAAAAGCTTTACAAACTAGATGGCTGGTGCTCTTTATGGGCTTGTCATTTTATTGACATTTTTGGACCTTTTGAAACAAAAATTGGAACTCTTTGAACGTGTAGAGAGGAAATGTAGGGTAAAAGAATTTAGATACACTTGTTGCAAAATAACCTCCTAAGTCAACAGACCAGTGATATCGCCTGAGAAATATCAAAAAGTCATTTGGAATACAGCATCTTAAACAAAATATCAATATGAACTTTTTCAATCACTAACTGGAAATTCCTGTCCTTCCAGATGCTCAGCATGAACTACGATTGTCACTCCAGCAAGCAGAAGAGTATTGGAGCATTTCTAGCTAAATAACCGTGAGAAATTATATTCACCAGCTTCAAGATTATAAATGTTCATATTCAGCATTAAAACTGACAGTAACCTGTCAAAACCTAATAATCACTCAATCTTCACAGAAGTGAAGTCAGAGGAATGCAGGCAAAGGTCTTCTTTTTCCAGCAGTCCTTCACGGTAGATTCTTTCCTTGAGTTTACTTTCTAGCAAACAACTCTCCATGGTTTTTTGGATTGCACCAAACATTTAGCAGTACTTCAAAAAGTGGAGGGTTTTTTTCTCCTTTTGCATTATGGCTGGCTATCTGCTCTTTTTAATCCTCTGTCTCTGCTTTTGCAGTTCTACTTGGAGCAATGAGCATCTTCCCCCTCCCTGCTTGGACCCTTTGAGCATAACAGCACAACATAGCACCTCATGACATAACCTGACAGTAAACAGAAGAAATATGAGTCTTAAATAATTATTACTTCCACAGCTGTTCTCACCATTGAGAAAGAGTGAGTTAGTTATCTTGCAAATAGGTGGAATTTCTTATTTATTATCTTTATAATCAATCTTAATTCTATTATAAAAAACAGTGCACCTCATTTACTAGGGCTATCTAGTCAACAACACAGATTCCTTTCTTTGTTTTAAGAATTCTGACTGACATATCCATGCTGTGGCAATTAATACCTGCATTTGTTACAGAACCCATTTCCTGAAATAAAGTGGTGTGGTAGTTGCAAAATAAAGCTCTGAAAATCTTCACTTAGTGGTGTGTGCACATATTAGGGGAAAAAAAAAGAGAAGAAGAACAAAACTAGATATTGGAGTTGTCAAAGAAGTCCTATCAGCAAAAAGAATGGGTCAACTGAGCTACTGACCAGAAGGGATGAACGAAGTGGTGAGGATGACTGAACTTACGATATACATGCCAAAAGAACTCTTTTCTGTCTTGAGGGGAAAAGAAACATACACCATCAACCCATAATAGTAGGGCAGTGACTCACTTCATTAAAGACCTGGTGCCAGGAGCAGTGACTATGGCTAGAGCAGGCCGTGTCCCATGTTAGGGACTTCATATTTATAGAAGCTGTAAATGTGAGCAAGAACTCACAACAAAGAAGTTCATTAAAATTATGCCCAGAAGAGGCTGTGTCCTGAGGGAGAGACCCTGTATCTGCAGTAGCTGCAACTGTGGAGAAAAATCCACACCAGAGAAGTTCGTTAAGGATTGTGTCCTGGGGGGAAGGATCCTGTATCGAAGCAGGGGAAGAATATCAGGAGTCTTCCTCCTCTGAGAAGAGAGAAGCTGCAGAGCCCATCTGTGAGAGACTGACCACATCCCCCATTCCCTGCCCCCCTGAGCCTTTGAGCGAGGAAGAGGTAAAGATATCTGGAGCAGTGATCTGAGCCCAGGAAGAAAGGAGGGATGGGAGAGGGAGATCTTAAAGTGCTGGTTGTAATTTTCTCAATCATCCTACTATTGTTTGGCTTTTTGTTCTATTCTGTTTCCTGTAGGTAGTAGGATAAACTTTCCTACTTTCTAAGTAGAGTACTGGAGTCTGTTTTGCCTGGAACTGCAATTAACAGCTAGCCCTCCCTGCCCTTGTCTTAATCCACAACAACCTTGGTTATCTTTTTTCCTCCCATTTCACTGGGGCCTCTGCTATCCTAAGGAGGGTGGGGGCGGATGGGAGGTACTGAGCGAGAGACTATCATGATGCTTCATTGCTGGCAAAACCAGGACAATAGGCAAACCGGCAGTTTAAGGTAATTTAAGTTAAAAGTAAGCATAGCTGCACAACAATATTAAGTCAGTGGCTGCAGTAGGCTTAGAAAGAAATTAAAATAATTATTTCAAAAGTAATTCCTCCTCTTATATGACTCTTTCTGTGTGGCTTATAATTATAATACTTCTAATATTGTTCTTGTTTATTCTCTTTTGTAAAAAATAATCCTTCTGACAGTACTGAGCTGGCTTTCAAAAGTAAATCATACTTTATCAAAGTATTCTATGTCAAACATGTTTTCTTTTTAGAGGTATGCTTCTAATTCTGCTTCAGCAGCTTGTACCAGATTGTACAATAAACAGCCCTTCCATGTATTTCATTCTAATCTTCGTTTCTATCAGTGCTTTAAGCAGTGACAGCCACAGTTTAAGTGCATCAGTTTAAAAGAAAAAAAAAAAAAGATATCAAATCTCTTAATGATTTGTGGAATCTGTGGCCTTCTTATGACCACTTTCAGATTTATTTTCCTGCTCTAATGGAATTATAGACTTAAGTGAAAACAGATATTTTAGATTTAAGAGAAAAGCCTCGCTCCGAGGTATCAGAATATGACATTCATAGTTGCTCCCATTTGGGCCATCTTTGACTAAAGCAGCTGAGTCTCTCATAAAACTCATAGATGACCTCTGCCCTGTTCAGGATTTCCCTAGACAGGTCCAGCAGGATATTTTTATATCAGATAGGTCCTAGAACTACCTCTCTGCCTTTTAGTAAATTCAATTCATACTAAAAAACTGTTTTGAAGATCATATTAATCTAGAAAAAGAAAAAAAAAAGAACTTAGTAGGATTTATCTGTCTGGAATACCTGATATTTAATATTGTAAATAGCTTCACAGCTTTGAACACTGAAGACAATTCTCGAGATTTCTTGGCAAGCAAGCATTTCTTCTAGGAAAATACTCTTGGATACTATGAATATATGTATTTGAAATACTTATCTTACCTTAGAAAAAATTTTAGTAAGAGGTCACAGACTTCTTATTACCATTCCTTATTATTAACTATTGTTGTACAGATTGTGGATTGATAAGGAGCTTAAAAAAAAAAAGGCCTTTCAGTAACAATTAGATCTTGACCATTTGTCTAGACAAGATAATTGGCAACTGTAGAGGGTGCTGGACTAGTTAGCCAAAATACTCGGGACATTATGTTGCTACCTATCAGTCAATATAATTGTATTCTTGTAGAAAAAGTTAACTTAAAAACCAATTTATTATTTCTTCAAATGTTTCCTAACAAGTACTTACATTTGAAACAGTATTCACTATTTGCATCAGGTTTTGTCATTTTACCTGCTACTGGAGATACAGCACTCCCTGATCAACTAGAAATAGGTTTCAGGTGACTGCATTTTCTGGTGATTTGCATGTCATTAGATGGCAATATGGACCTCTAGGACAAAAGAATTACTTGAATTAACTGGGAATTTTATCTGGAGGGAAGACAGTGCGATATCCAGTGTGTTATGCTGCTGTAGGTTTCCTTGCCCCTTTTGTTAACAGAGTTGTAGATACAGTTTGCAGGGGAGAGACAGAAAACTTGTATAAAACAAAGTCTCAGTTTTCCTGGGGACAATGTGCTTTATGAGAGACAGGAACTTATCATTGGAGCTGCACTCATTAGTTGATGAGTAAGTACTATCATCTGATTCTTTCAGATACTTCTGCAGTTGCAATAGTGCATTATGTTTGACTACAGATACTACTCTGTAGCACAGATGTAGTGGGTCTGGGATGGTAGTGATTTTCCACAGCAGCTCTTGCAGTTCTGTGTTTACTGTTGATATCAATATTATGACTACTGCTCGCACAGCATCAGGGCTGTCCCTCCAGCATTCCTTCCCCCACCTTCACCAATAGCTGTGGATGGACACAGTCTTGGGAGGGACTATGGCCAGGACAGCTGACCCAAGCTGACCAAGGAGATATTCTATACTGTATGATGTCAGCTCAGTAATATAAACTGGGGGAGAGGAGCAGGGAGGGGGGGCAAGATTCATTTCTGGCCTTCCAAAAGCAATTGTTACGTGTATCGAAGCCCTGCTTCTCGGGAGGTGACCGGACATCGCTGCTGATGGGAAGTAGAGAGCAACATCTTTATTTGCTTTTGCTTTGCTTCCCGCATGGGCGACTTTGCTGTTTCTTTATTAAACTTCTTTTATCTCAACTCACGAGTCTCCCATCTTATTTTCTCCCCTTCCCTGGCTTGCTGAGGAGGTGGGGGATAGAGCAGTGTGGTGGGCACCTGGTATCCAGCCAGGCTTAAACTACCAGAACAGATTACACAATTACTCAAAACTTACTTCTTTACTCTAAAGGCCATGTTATTGCAAAATTGGAGAATTTATTAGGAAAAAATAAGCAATCCTTTCCATTAAAAGATGTGCTTCAACACACTGAATTTTCAATTTACCCAGGGCCATGGTACATTTTGCTGAGGTAACTTCTACAGTAAGGAAAATATTTGATGCTCAAACAGACTGTCATATATTTCCATGGAAACCATAACCCTTAAGTTCAAATGATTTTGAAAGGAAGCTAAGCATTATATTCCAGCTGAAGAACAGAACGGTCAGAACGCCTTGTTGTCTTCAAATGCATATATAAATATACTACCCCTTCTCACTATAGAAATGGATATAAGCATGTTTAAAATTCTGTCTTAGCTGAAATTAGTAACATATATCCTATGATGCTATAAGTCAGAGGCAAATTTCATACCCTTAATATGCAAAATAAGTAATTTAATGGAGTTATGACTACACCAAACTTAAAAGAATCAGATAAATTATCTGTGAAAGGCTTAAGAGGGAAATTGTACTCATGAAAAACTTGAGAATTTTCTACAAATATTAAGGAAGTATGTTAAAAGAGGCCTACAGGAAGGTTAGGGATGGATTTTTCACAGGGGCCTGTAGTGATATCACAAACAGAAATGGCTTCAAACTTAAATAGGGTAGATTTAGACCGAGGATTAGGAAGAAGTTCTTTACTGTGAGACACTGGTTGCACAGAGAGACTGTGGAGAGAATGTGATGTTCAATGGAGAATTGCTTTTAAAAGATACTAGATATTGACATCTATTTGCAAACTAAAACATTCAGTGAATATAGAGAGAAGAAATAGAAATCCCTATGTATGTTACATAAACACAGTTTGAAATCTATTTTCTGCCTTTTTTTTTTTTAAGAACTGTTTTGTGTAGATTATTTTTGCACAGGCAATTTCACACAGATTTAAACTGAAAAATAGCTTTTGATCCACAGTGACCCAGTGGCACACTGGGGCATGTCTGAGATTTTACATACATATTTTCACAGTCACTTCCTTCTGTAAAAAATAGGTCCTTATTTTGAATACCTAGGCTACTGTTGAGTATTGTCAAAGGGTATGATGAAGCTATTCAAGCCAAAAGAATCATTATTGTCACACCAGAGCAATCAAATGTAGGGAAAAAGTCAGAAGACAGTTGTAAAAGTAAGTACTAGCATCACTCAGGTGGCTGGTCTGCTCACTGCAAGTTCACTTTTGGAATCACAGGAAAATTCTCTATGGTGGAAATAGTCAAGAAGTTTACCACATTACAACACCATTGTTTGACTTTTATATTTTCTGCAGATCTCGTGTCTGCTTAAACTTCATCTATCTCCTGATAGCCACCACACATATGATAGTCCTTTGCTTCTATTCAAATGAGGAAATTCTTCCCCTGACTTTGGGTCTAGTAGCCTCTTTTTCATGCAAATGGAGTAGAAGATTGGAACAGGCTGCCAAGAGGTGTTGTGGACGCTGCTTCCTTGGAGGTCTTCAAGACCCAGATGGACATGTTCCTATGTGACCTGATCTAGGTGAACCTGCTTCTGCAGGGGGGTTGGACTAGAAGATCTCTAAAGGTCCCTTCCAACCCCTACCATTCTATGATTCTATGATTCTAAGATGTTGATAAGAAAGGTGGTCAAAGTGAAACTTCTTATAGGTATGTCATCTTAAATTTATTCAACATTTCATTTCCTTAGACTCCTCATTTCAGGATTTCTTAGTGACTTTGACCTTTGGTCTTCCAATGCAAATGTTAATCTTATAGATCTTTAAGATTTCAAACACATTGGCAATTTTCACTAAGACTTTATTACTATGCATTAGAAAGGGCATTAGATTTATAAACAATTGTTTGCATCATAGTTTTACTTTGATGGACCCATTATTTCCTGTCTCAACCACCACAATCCAGTTCTGGAAGCATATTTCAGAGAAAGTTGAGACACTCCATGTTATGAATTTTATCTATTTCATTCAGTACTTATCTCTGTCCAAGTAAGTAAAATTCCATCTGGAAAAGCAAATACACTATGTGACAAATAATAAAAGAGATGCTGTGGTGGTTTAGCCAGGTGTCCACCAAGTCATAATATCATTCCCCCTCCTAAACTCAACAGGAAAGAGAGAGAGAAAGATAATGAAAAGCTTGTGAGTTGAGATAAGGACAGAGGGATTGCTCAGCAAAAAAGACTCACCTCAGGGAGAAAGAGGTTTGATTGAGTAATGAACAATCAGACCAGGGAGATGAGAAATAAAACTGAATCTTAAAACACCCCCCCCCCCCCATCTCTCCCTCTTCCCATGACTCTCCTTCCTTCTCCCCCCAGTGGCACAGGGGATGGGGATAGTTCATTACAGATGGACCTTGACACTGCTTCCTCTCAGAGGAGGCCTCATCACACTTTCCCCTGCTACACTGTGGAGTCCTCATGAACTTCTCCAGTGTGAGTCCTTCCAATGGGCTACAGTTCCTCACAAACTGCTCCAGCATGAGACCTCCCATGGGGGCAGCTCCTCAAACCCTGCCCCAACCTAGGTCACTGACCAGGAGAACAGTCCTTCAGGATCAGACTGCTTCAGCCTGAGTCCCTCGCAGGATCACAAGTCCTGACAGCAAACCTGCTCTGGCCTGGGCTCCTCTGTCCCCATAGACTCCTAGGTCCTGTCAGGAACTCACTCCAGTGTGAGCTTCCCATGGAGGCACAGCCTCCTTCAGACATCTGTCCATTCTGGCGTGGAGTCCTCCATTGGCTGTGAGTGGATCTCTGCTTCCCCATGGCCTCCATGGACTGCAGAGGCACAGCTGACTCACCATGGTCTTTGCCACAGGTCACAGGTGAGTCTTTCTTTCAGGGCCTAAACACTCTCCTCCCCCTCTTTCTCTACTGACCTTGGTGTCTGCAGAGATGTTTTGACATTCTCACTCTCTCTTGCTGCTGCAGTTTAGCAAATGTGCAACAACTTCTTCTCAAATACATTGTTCACAGAGGTGTTACCTCTCAAATGAAGATGTCCCCTCTCATTTGGAGGAGGTAAAGAATATGTATAATAAAAATCTCAGGTTTTTGAGACTGTTGATATATCTTTCATTCTCTTCTTCTTCGGTGTTGTAATAATATCATGAACATACATTCTAATCCCTTTCCAGATTGAAACATTACAGATAAAACCATTCCATTTTTGAAGGGCCTGACTGTACGGAGAGTATATTTTAAGTAGAAAAATGTCATTGATTCTTCTTTCTTAATTGCAAGTGTGGAAAACAGAACAACAAACAAATAAGAGACTCAAGAGCATTATCACTGTATCAGTGTTCTGACACATGGATATTTTAAGACAGATATTTTAAAAAGAATATATAAAACTCCTTTACAAAAATAATTATAGAATGATTGTTTTTGTCTAAACGTCTGAGCCTTTAAGTGTCATATGTAAGAAGGTATTTGTAATGATCCATAGGTCTCAATTATCCCGTTTGATCCAGTTGCTAAACAGAATGTGTAGGCTTTGTGGATCATGGCTGTTTGCAAAATAAATTTATTGATGGGATCATAGCTGTAATTGTGATTTTGCACCACTGTTTTTCTTAGGCAGAAAAAAATTAAAACTATTTTCTTACTTACAGCTTTGTTTTTTAAAGACAAAATCTGCACTTTGAAACTGCTTTCCCCTACATATTTGGGAGCTTTCACGCATGTATTTCCTTCTCATATGAACATTCTCTGACACTTTTCAGCAGTACACAGTGCCCCACAGCACTCACAATATTTAGCAATTTTGGTTTATTCTAACTCTTCAGCAATTCTTAGTGATCTTAAATACAAAAGAGAAAGAAGTTCCCATGGGACTTGGTGCTACTATTTCACTATGATGAGGTTGGGAAAGTTTCATGGTGTGGGGCTTCAGATGACGAGAAGCATCTGCTTTCACCATCTCAATGGATATAGAAGGTTGATAAGGCCAGGACCAACTCTGGCCTTCAGCTGCAGAATACAAATCCTCCAGGAGAGCAGTTTTTGTCCTTCTGCCAATGGCTGAAACCCAGAGGTAAATTTGTGTCTGTTCAGTGATGAATGCAGTTCAAAATCTTTGTTTCAATAAGGTCTAGTCTAGCTTATAAATATCAAAATTTACATAAGTGGCAACAGATCTGACATTCTGGTGTTTACTTATTTCATTTACTCAAGAGACAAGACTTTTTAAATTCTTCTGGATCACTCATAATTTTTACAGCTGACACAATGGGAACATGTTCTGATTTTATGTGAAGATATAGGGGAGATTTGTACTGCTATTAATTTGTTGAAGAACCTGCTAGCTCTTTCTAACTCAGTGCATTCCCATCTTTTTCAACTTAAAATTCAAAATAATACAGTCCATCCTGTCAAACAAATCTTCCTGTCAAGCAATTTAAAATGTATCTTTGAGACCAAGCAGTTGCAGAACAGCAACAGAAAAATAAATCGTTTCAATTATGCTCAAACAGTTCAAGTCAGTAGTGAATAATGCAATACCTGAATATTTCTGATAACAGGGAAAAATTTCTGTCTTGCTTTAATGATTCTGTTAGAGTCCAAAATTTGCCACAGGTCAACAGCACACCTGTTGTGTTCATAGAATTATAAAATCATAGAATGGTAGGGGTGGGAAGGGACCTTTAAAGATCATCTAGTCCAACCCCCCTGCAGAAGCAGGTTCACCTAGATCGGGTCACATAGGAACATGTCCTGGCAGGTCTTGAAGACCTCCAAAGAAGGAGACTCCACATCCTTCCTGGGCAGCCTGTGCCAGTGCATTGTCATCCTCACAGTAAAATAGTTTTTTCTCATGTTTAAAAAGATCTTTTTCTATTCCAGTTTTATCCCATTACCCCTTGTCCTGTTGCAAGATACCATAGAAAAAAATGGATGCCCCAACCTCCTGACATCCACTATTTAGATATTTGTAAATATTAATGAGATCCCCCCTCAGTATCCTCTTCTCCAACCCATGCCATGTTCCTGGCCACTGTATGAGCCACCATATTTTGCTTTTTCTTTTATTTATATCCTCATATGCCATTTGTGCTATGTGCAGAAAGTGTTCTGGGGAGGGGCCCTTATAGTTAGATCTACTGCTGCAGTCTTGAAAATTAACTACCACTGAAGTCAGAAAGAAAGAAATTACAGTCTCATAGTGGCAGAAATCTCTCCAAGTCTTTGGAGGTGAAGATGAACATGGAGGCTGTGTCATCTTTTGTTTTAAAAAGAAGGCATTTAGTGAAGAAAGGTGGAGATGAAAAAACCTCAAGGAAACTTAGGAAACTAAAAAATGGTAGTGTATGGGAGAAAACTGAATAGCACTGTAAGTTCAAGATGCTGACTGAAAGAGAAGTAAAATTATAGTGGAAGTCATAGAATCTTAGAATCGTAGATTTGGTTTGGAAAGGACCTTAAAGATCATATTGCTGTAACACCCGTGCAGTGGGTAGGGATACATTCCACTAAACCAGAGTGCTCAAAGTCCCATCCAAACTAGCCTTGGAAACTTCCAGGGATAGGGCATCCACAACCTCTCTGGGTAACCTGTTCCAGGGCCTCATCACTCTCACAGTAAAGAATTTATTTCTTACATGTAATCTAAATATTCCCTCTTTTAGTTTAAAGACATTATCCCTCATCCTATCACGGCATGCACTTGTAAAAAGTCACTCTCTGGCTTACGTGTAGGGCCTCATTAGGTACTAAAAGGCTGCTATAAGATCTTCTCAAAACTTTAACTTCTCCAAGCTGAACCACTCCAACTCCCTCAGCCTTCACAGGAGAGATATTCCAGCCCTCTTACCAACCACTATCTGAATTTTGTGATCAAGTAAAAACTGATCTTAAAACATTTTATTTGTTCAGGTTTTGTGTTTTCTTTGTCTGTTTTTAAACAAGAATAAGCAAAACCGAAAGTACTAAAAAAGGTTTTTACGCTCAAAATTTTGGTGATAAGAACAAGCTCGTGTTTTGGGAACAGGCTCAAATGAAGAAACAGAGTTTGTGTTGTCATTGAAAGATGATGGGAGAAGCTTTGGAAGGACACCAGAAATTTCTTAGTCCAACAACAACAACAACAACAAAAACCAAACAAGACAAAACCCATGCAACATCAATTTACTTTATCAGTGTTACTGGAACAAACCATATAAGAACAACTAGAACCTTCCTAGAAAGATCCCAAAGCTGGATACATTGTCATGTGCTTGTTGGATCAGCAGCTAAAAAACATATTTGTGAACTTCTGTTGTTGAAAGATAAAAGATATCAAAGAGATGAAAGATGACTTAAGCTGAAAATTTTCCCACTAAATAGGTAAGAGACATGGGAAACTGTCAAACCTTGAACCTTCTAACAGAGATGGTCAGTATGAAAGACTAAAAGAACTTTAAAAGAGTATAAGGTTACAAACCCTTATGGAATTGAATAATCATGATGAAGAGCAGATTAGAAATTAGAGTTTTAATAATTTATCAGAATTATCCATTCATGACAATTCTAAGAAATATTTTCTTTAAAAAGAGATTTTTAAACAAGACTTGTACAGTCCTTGTGCATCCATTTAAAAGCATATTGTTGGTCAAATGAACAGAACATAGCAAAGACATAGACGAAAGCAACTTACCTTGCCTCTCCCGGTCAAACTGACAGTAGACCTGTAGAGGCAGATATTATTGTGTAGCCAAATGCCAAATTTACTATGGGACTATGGATTTTCTTTGAAGAATCTCCTTAAAATATTATTTCAATTCTTAGAAGACAGGGAAACCTAATCACTATGAATTTTATTGTAATTACTTTTCTATGTCTAATTAAGAAGTAGTGAAATGCTCTGAATAGATGATATATTTATTATGTTGGATGATAGAAATTGCCAACTCTGTACAAAGTTATGGGAAAATCTTCTATTAAATGCTGATCCTGTGGAAAAACTGACCCTGTACTAAACTACCATCTGTGCAAAAGCTATTGTATAGGAACTTAAAGTATCAGTAAAATGAAAAGGTCATTTGACTAAGGTCGCCATGGTGAAACATTATGCATTTTATGTGAGATTTGCTCCTTTCAGGTTTAAATAATTCCTAAAAGCACATGAGTTCTAACTAATTATCTAGAGCTACTACTTTCCAACATAGACTAACAATTATGGTGTCTAGACTTAGGAAGTATATTGTGACATTTGATAGTTCCCCAAGCTACAGGCATCCAAGCAAGGCTGGCAGCTTGATTTTTAAAGTCAGAGACTTACCTTGTAGCCAGTTACACCGCAGACAGTCACTTTAACACTATATCTTATGCTTAATCTTTGCATAGCAGAATTGTGATTAGAGCATCTCTCTTAGTTAAGTTCTAATATTAAGAAATCTCGATGCACTTACAATTAATCCCTAATTGAGTCTATAGGGCATGCTGAAAGACTGTTTCGAGATACACACAAAAACAGCAGTCATGAGATTTTAAATCAGCTATGAAACAACATGTAATTCCAAAAACCAAAAAAAACCTGACCCTCTGTAAACAAAGTACAATACTTATCATGTACACTATTTCCTGGGAAAGAAAGAAGATATCTGTGTAACCATTTCGGATAGCCTAAGTGTCTTAAGAAACATCTACTTCATAGTATGTCAACTAAAGCAGTTAATTAGGAAGATAAACATTTATTTTTTGAGTGTTTGATTGCCCTTGTAATAAAGTTACTTTTAAACCTTAGATGATACAATCCCTGTGTTGGACAGATTAGAATTTTCTAGTTTTAGAAGCAATAGTTCAGATTTTTCTTACACTGAAACCTTATAATATATTACCTTCCACAATAACCTCTACCTTTAGGGTAAACAGGACTTGTTTGTTTTATTTTAGTGTTACTTAACTGTTAGAGGACTCTATTTATACACTGACCATTAAAATATTTTCTTAATTTTTTAATTTTACTTTATTAGAGAGAAGTGTTTAACTGTGTGGTCAGTCTCCAAAATAGACAGAATTCTGGGATGAGTTAGAGAGGAGCCTTTAAAGTCAGGACTGTAGAAGGAAAAAGTTTAGAGTTAAGATCAGGAAGGAAAAGAATTCTCTTGTTCCCACAGAAACAACTTTCCTGTTATCCTTGCTGGACTGGACTTCCCGAGGTCTGACCTTGGTCATAAAGATTGAAGCAAAGAAGACATTCAGTACTTTGGCCTTCTTTACATCCTCAGACACCAGGGCACCTTCTGTGTTTAGCAGTGGTCCCACATTCCCCCTTATCGTTCTTTCTGCTGCTGATGTACTTGAAAAATGCCTTGTTACTGTCCTTAACATCCCTGGCTAAATTTAATTCTAGAAGGGCTCTAGCCTTCCTATTTGCACCCCTGCATGCCCTGGCAATGTTCCTATACTCTTCCCAAGAAGCCAGCCCCTGTTTGCACCTCTCATAGATGTCTGCTTTCTGCCTGAGTTGTCCCAGCAGATCCTTGCTCATCCATGGAGGCATCCTAACTCCTTTTCCTCCTTTCTTGCACACTGGGACACACTGATCCTGGGCTTGGAGGAAGTGATGCTTGAAGATTGACCAGCTCTCATGAGCACTTCAGTCTTCTAGAATCATTTAAAGGTGGCATTTTTTTTTCTGTTAAAATGTCTTCTATAATTCCAATCATAATCCTTTTTATGGAAATGCTAACTCTGTGATATGAGTGCGTTCAGAATAACACAAGAGGATCCAGCTTTTTGTGTTATTGAATAAACAATACATAACTTCATCAGTGGAATATCTGCATTATCCTCTGTTGAGATACCACCTGAAACTTGGCCAAGGCTTTAGGAGAAATCAAAGGAGTTTCCTTATCTTCTGGATTTTCTCCTTCATGTGACTTTGAACTGAGGATGACAATCTGCTTTCCCAGCCCTGAACACCAGCCCTTGAACACAGGAAGAGGTACATTAAAAAGCATGAATACATTCTCATAGACATTTTAGCTACATCCTTCACTAATACTCAGAGACTTGATTCTCATCAACAATTATATTTTATCTAAGCTACTCCTTTTGCTAATAATTGTGCATATTTCATTAATACAATTGTTGTCAGTAAAGAAACTATTGTCTGTAAAGATGTAGCAAGTGCAATTATGCAAGGTCCATCTGGAGGCCAAATATTATCTGAGGCTTGTTTCCCAGGCCTTGGCGTATCATGAACCCATGGGGGACTCATGCCAGAGCAGCTTGTTGCTGAAGGACTGTTTCCCCTGTAGATGTGACACACTTTGGGGTAGTTTGTGAAGAACCACACCCCATGGAAAAAACACACTTGAGCAGTTCATGATGAACTGTAGCCTGTGGAGAGGTTTGTGGAGAACTATGTCCAATAGGAGGCACCTTACACTGTAACAGTGGGAAGAGTGAGGAAGCCTTTGCCTGAGAGGAGGAAGCAGCAAAGTCCCTCTGTAACGAATTGACTGCAGCCCTCATCTGCCATCCCCTGTGCCACTGGTGTAGGAGGTTGTAGAAACTTGGGAAGAATGGAGGGGTGGGGGAAGGTGTTTTAAGATCTGTTTTTTATTTCTCATTTTTCTGCTCTGTTTTTATTGTTCATTAATAAATAAAACCATTTCTCCCCAAGCTGAGTCTATTTTACCCATGACAATATTTGCTGAATGATCTCTCTCTATTTATTTCAACTTATGAGGCTTTTGTTATATTTTTTTTTCTCCAGTCAGTGAAGGAGGGGGAATGACAGAACAGCTTTGGTGGTCACCTGGCCCACAGCCAGAGTTAAGGAACCACAGAGTTTTACATAAGATTTTTGTAGAGCTTATAGCTTCATGGATAACATTCTACTCAACTTCAAAATAGGAAAGTACTTTTAGAAACAAGAACAAAATGTGGAGCTTTGATTTTCTAGAAAATCACAGTTATGTGATCCACTATGAAGAATTATTGATTTGCAGACTTCATGTTTAAGGTGTTTATAGTCTTTACATATATATATGTAAACATTGTATGTTATCAAAAGTATCTATTCTGATTGATACAAATAATGTTAGATAGCAATAATTTCTGCTTTTATAGTACTTTCACATTGTTATTTTTATATGTGAATATGGAACATTTACTTACAGTACCAGTATAACAAAGTTAGAGACTAAGGTTCAACCCAGAAGTTGGTATATTATGTTAATATTCTAATGTTAACATTCTAATAAATTAATTAATTTCCAATTCATTAATTGCTTTTAAACAGATCATGTCACTCACCATTTTTTTCCTACTCAAACTTTCTTTAGAGATTTTCTGTTTTCATATTCATTGTAATAATTATATGTCTGTAAACTTATTTCAGAAAAAATGCATTCTATTTCTTGCTGACAAAATCTACTATTCATGTAATCAGTGCTCATATAAGTCATATTATCTATTGGTTGAGAGAATTATCTTATTTATAACTACACTGCTGAAATATAGTTTAATTAGCTAAACTTGTTTCATGAAAAAAATTGAAAATACTATGAGTCTAAATCCCATTTTCTGTGAACTTCATTTGAAACAAGACTAGGTCTCATAAATCACTGATGTGAAAGAGTAAAGTAAAACTGAAATATATGTGAGGAAGTTTTTACTTCTCTAATCGTTTTAATTGAAGGAAAACTAAAAAAAAATGTGTAGAGACATAAATAAAAGAACCAAAAACATAAAGAGGACTTCCCAATGAAATTATTTAAATTCTACATTCAATCTACTTGCTTTTTCTGAAAAACATTTCAATTTTTCAACAATTACAAATTATTTCTATTAGTTATGTAACTCAACAAAGTAACTAAGCATTACAAAATCAAAATTAATATAAAGTGGCAATATATTCCTCATCCTATAATAGTCTCTTAACCAACCTTCCTACTTAAACCCCTCAAAGCAATATATTTTTTCCTGTCTTCCCTTGTACAGCGATGTTTCTCTTCCCCCTTGAAAAACCTTTGTCTCATGCTTTCCTTCCAAAAAAAGAGAAAGTAGTAAACATATCTAGTAAATGGCACCGATGCAATTTCCTTCTACTGTTTGTGGAAGTAGGGTAACTTACTGTTTCTCCTGTGAGGAATCGAGATTCAGTGGTAATCTACCATCTGTAGCATGTTAGTTGGCACAATTTGGAATGGCTGACTGGTGCAGTGAATTTCATTCCTTTCCAACAGCCTTTTTTTCGCAGCCAGTTGAAAAGCACACATTGACTCTCAGTCCTTTGGGAAATCAGATAGTACTCTATATTTCAGCTAATAGCTTAAAGAAAATAGCTTGGGTGTGTATGATTTTTTCGCATACACACAAGAATGTGAGGCAGAATATATTAAAATAATTTTATAGTTTTAGTATTATCTCCTAAATGTGTACGTATTTTCAGATATGGTGGAAAGTTTCAACTTCCCATGAATTCTCATAGCATTCAAAGAAAGAAACTTGAAAGTCCCCTGATCATCTTTCTTCATCCAGAGATGGTGCCTTTGAGATAAATAGCCCTTGATAGATGTTCCATGATTTTTTTTGATTGCTTTTAAAGTGCTGATAAACTTCAGTTCAGAAACTCCTGTGACACAATTGTCAGTATGCAAAGAAATATTTTATTTTACTTTTTTGAACTTGTCACTTGTTAGTGTTAATTGATGAAATCATTGAATCATAGAAATGTTATGGTTGGAAAAGACCTTGTCGTGGTTTAGGCCCATCAGGGAACAAAAGACCACGATTAGCCTCGAGTACCGAGGAGGCTGAGAATTGCTCAAGGGCAGGGAGGGCTTAATTGCCGCTTAAGGTTCAGGACAAAACAGACCAGGCCACTCGGTTTGGGGAAGAAAAAAAAACAGAAAATAATTTAATGCAACATCAACTAAAACATACCCACAAAAACCAAAAACATAACCAAAACGAAACAACACAGAGGAATACGTCAATGAAGAGTCCAACCAGCCTTTTTAAGAACACCTTCCCGCCACACCTCCCCTCTTCCCGGGCTCAGAGCCCTGATCCCGGGGTTTTTACCTTGCCCCTCCCTGAACGGTTCGGAGGGGCAGGCAGTGGGGGTCTCAGTCAGTCTGCTCCCAATAGCTTCTGCCGTTCGTCCCTCCTCAGGACGTGCCAACTCCACACCAGTCCTCCCTGCAAGTCCGTGGGGTAGCTCACACACATGGCAGCCCTGCACGGGCTGCTCCGACGTGCACCCAGTCCAAAGGCTGCAGCTCCTCTCTGCTTCTCGTGTGGGGCTGCTCTGCGGCGTGCAGGCTCTCCAACACGGCCTGGGCCATGGCCGTCTCCCCACACAGTCCCTCGCCCGTCCGGGCTCACTCACATGGAGCTGCTGGTGGCTCTCAGTCCTGCCACGGATCTCCATAAGTTTCAGGGGCACAGCTTGCATTCTCGCCACGGCCTGCAGAAGGGTCTCCGGTCTACTGCTTCTCCTTCCTTCCTCCTTCTCTGGCCGAAGGGTCCGCGTGGTCGCCTCCATCTTGTATCCCTCTTACACCTCCTGACTCGCATTTCAAATTCCCGTCCCCTAAATAGTGATCGCAGAGGCGCCAGATTGGCCCAGCCGGGCCGGAGGTGGGTGTGAACCCAGGAGCCGGGGGAGGGTCCGCAAACTCTTTACCGGGTCTTCACTGCAACCCGCTCCCCCTGTTACTAAGCCAAAAGCTGCTCCTTGCTAAACCAGAACAGACCTTTAAGATCATCCAGTACAACCAGTTACCTAACACTGCCAAGCCTATCACTAAACCATATCCTTCAGTATTTTATGCATCTTTTGAATATCTCTAGGAATGGTGACTACACCACCTCCCTGGACAGCCTGTTCCAGTAACTAATAACCCTTTCAGTGAAAAAGATCTTCCTAATGTCCAATCTAAACCTCCTCTGGTGCAACTTAAACCCATTTCCTTGTGTTCTATTATTTATTATTGGAGAGAAGAGACTGACCCCCAGCTGGCTACAACTCCCTTTCAGGTAGTTGTAGAGAGTGATCATATCTCCTCTCAGCCTTCTCTTCTCTAGGCTTAACATCCCCAACTCCCTCAGCCGCTCCTCATATGGCCTGTTCTCTAGACCCTTCATCAGTTTTATTGCTCGTCTCTGGACACACTTCAGCATCTCAGTGTCCTTGTAGTAAGGGGCCCAGAACTGAACACAGTATTCTAGGTGCAGCCTCATCAGTGCTGAGTAAAAGGAGACAATCACCTCCTTATTCATGCTGGTCACACAGGCCAGGGTTTCATTGGCCTTCTCGGCCACCTGGGCACACTGCTGACTCATGTTCATCCAGCTGTTGATAGACACCCTCAGGTCCTTTACCTCAAGAGAACTCTCAAGCCACTCTGGCATAAGCCTGTATCTTTTCACGGAATTGTTGTGTCCCAAGTGCAGGACCCAGAACTTGACCTTATTAAACCACATACAATTGGCCTTGGCCTATCGCTCCAGCCTGTCCAGGTCCCTCTGAAGAGCCTTCCTCTCCTCAAGCAGGTCTATACACCCACCCAGCTTGGTGTCATCTGCAAATTTGCTGAGGGTGCACTCAGTCCCCTCATCCAGATCATGGATAAAGATGTTAAACAAAACATACCCCAACACTGAGCCCTGGGGAACACCACTGGTGACTGTCTGATAACTTGATTTATCAAGTGGCCTAGCCATCCAGCCAGTTTTCTACTCATCTCAGAGTAGGTCCATCCAAGCCATGAACAGCTAGTTTCTCCAGGGGAATGCTGTAGGAGACTGTGTCAAAGGCCTTATTGAAGTCCAAGAAGACCACATCCACTGCCTTACCCTCATCCACTAAGCAGATCGTTTTGTCATAGAAGGAGATGAGATTGGTTAAACAGAATCTGACCTTCATAAGGCCATGTTGGCTGGGCCTGAAAGTGAGATTGCTCACTAATTGTTTTGCATGTCATGCTACATTTTATTCATATTAGTAACACTTTCTCTCTCCTTACACTGTTTTGTAAAGCTGAAGTCATATTCTACTTAGCTGCTTCTGAGAAGAAGTTATATATTCAATCATCCTGACTGTCCTAGTTTTCTAATTTGATTGTATTATTTCTAATGAGGGAGACTATATGACTGGCTAGTATTTAAGAACTAAACTCCTGTTTATTTATATAACATTTCAGTGGTCTTCATGATGAAAACAACTTGCTCAATTGTTTCCATATTTTCTGTAAGAATACTTCTTGTATGGACAATAAACTATATAGAACTGCTGAGAAGCTTATAAAACAGATGACAATTTGAGTGCAGCCTACATACACTAACAACAAGAAAATAAGCAAATCTGCATGCTACAGAAATTACATAAATTCTAAAAAAGCTGATAAGATTGACGAATTTCAGTGAATATGTAGAGAATTCACATATCCAAACTAATAAATAAATATATCCAGTCTTTTAAAACACAAGATTAGATTAACGTTGCATGGTGCTTTATTTGGTGATCAATAAATGGGCAAGGCAATGCCTTATAAAGAAGAAAGAAATATAACTTATCTTTGTAGCAAAATATTTTTTGTTTCATAGCTTGTTTGACAAATTGTGTCTCTACTGCATTGTTACTTTTTGCTTCCACTGTTCAATCAAATTTTAAACTACCGGGTGACCCTCTGTGGTATCTATGGGAGGAGTTAAGACTCCTAGTGTGCCTTGGACTTGACCCTTAGCCCTAACAGTATCCTAAACAGTGTTTGTTATGCATCCATTCCACCAATACAAAAAATAAGGAGACCTGTTCTGTAAATTGAAGTACTCATTCAATATAAGGCTCAGGTAGAGTATTCACAGCTTGTCTTCAGGCATCTGCTTTCTCTCTCCTTTCAGGCTCCAAACTCTAAACAAAGGTATTTTTTTGGTTTTGTTTTTTTTCCCTAAATCACATCCAGATAGAAAAAACTTCTTCTTCCATGCTTCATGTGACAGAAACTTTGCTCTGCCTGCTTCAAATGACATCCAATGTCAGGATGGAGAGTAGTAGTGCTGGGAAGAAGTGAAGTCTGATATAAACCAGACCTTTAAGCAAGAAGTAGCAGTGGCATCTATAAACTTATCTCTGACAGACTAATTCATACAGTGTTTTTTGTGGAATAAGATACCCTAACTTTTTAGAATAGAGGAAATAAATATTTGAGAGCATTTACACTAACAGTTATAGGAGAAAATAAAGACATACAGAGAAAGCATCAGAAAATCTATAAGCATATTCCTCTAGACAAACTTATTACCTTCATAAAATAATTTAGATTCAGTGTGTAATTAATTTTCTTCTCTCCTGTGTGGTGTGATCCCCAAACTCAGAAAAATTCATAAAAGGAAGAGCCCATGCAGGGCTTTGAACAGGTGAGATACAGATTAATGCATCCTTGGTTTAGAAAATTAGACTTATTTCTTGTTTATTTGTTGCTAAATCTAAAGCAAATCTGTGTAGCACCTGACCTTGGTGTAAATTTCTAGGCTATGTAAGGCTTTAATACCATCAATAATAAGTGAAATGAGGTCTGGGCACTTGTTTTGAGTGGGAAAAATATCTTATCTTCCTTCCCATCCATGCAGTTTTTCAAACTTCCATCAGGGATGCTAATTTGTGTTAATTGATGCAGTTTTTTCCTGTTCTTGATAACACTCATTGTGAATCTCCTTGCTAGTCACAATGATGACAATAGACCATAATGGAAACTCTACTAAGAATAACCACACATTGCTGCAGTTCATATCAGTAGTATTTTCCTATCATGTATGCTTCCTCATGATGAACTAAGCGCTACATCAAAATTGCTAGAAGCATCAACATCAAAATGGATTTCACAAGTTCAGAGAGAAAAAGAAGCAGTGTGTTGTTAACATTTAGGATTTAGTGCTGAAAAGGCAGGAAATGCAAACCAAACCACAAGAGATGATTTGTAAACTTAGGACACTTTACATAAAGAAATAGAATCATTGAAACTTTTAAAGTGATTTAATAATACACTAATATATAAGTTCACAGCTCAGATAAAAATAAGAGGGCTGACAGGATTTGGTAACTTTTCATGCTTGTTTTCCCTCTGCTTTCCTGTACATTTTAGTACTGTGTACTGAAGACAGAAAATATTTCCCTTCACTTTCTGGTAAAATGTCTGTCATGAAATGATAATTTCAAGAGGACCATTATCTTCCAGGAAAGTTTTTAGTGAACCAACGGCACATGTATATCTTCTGCCTAAACTGTATTGATATTGATAACACAGTGATATTGAAAACTAGTTTTACAGCTCCTGCCTTCACTGCACAGATGCAAGGTGCTGCTCTATATCCTTCTGTGTGTGATATCAAATCTTTGGTCAAGTTCTGGCAAGTGATGAGTTGAAGTAAAAGAAAATATTCACCTGATGGAAGATATTACAATGTAGTATGTAAGATATTGTGTTTCCTCAATTCTATAAAGAAACTACAAGGTCAGTGCTGAAGAACGCAGGTCAGTTATACAACAAAATGCTGTATTCCAGACAATGATATATAGCTTGTCTAAAAATACATTAAATCTGAAAAAAAAAAAAAAAATCAATCAGAGTAGAAGCTAGACAGTCTGATTTAGTTTTTTATCTCCCAGAACTAGGAGGATTTGGAAGTCCTTTGCTATTTTTTTGGCCTTGACATATATAAATACTGGACTCAAAATATGCTTCACAAAACAGCATAACAGCATAAGATCATACAAACTGTTGGTTTGACAACATTAGTCAAGGTTTTTTGTCTTCCAAGTCGTAAGTCCAGACATAACAGTTCTGTTCAGGAAATGACTGAGGGTGCACAGACACTCAAGTCCTCTTGTAACAGCTGTTGCCAAAGAAGAAAAGTTTTTGAACTCTTCAACTTGACTAGTTTACAAGGTTAGAGAAGGAGCATGTGAAACACTAGGGAGCTTGAGAGAAGAATAGAGAACTGGATGAAGTCAAAGAAGCTGCCAGATCTTTGCCCTCACTGTTGGAAACTTTTGCAGCTGCTAGAAGCAAGGAACATAACTCATCAACTGTCTTTTCCCTTCACAGGTCCCAGAAGAGCCTGTGGGGCTGCTGTCTGTGTTAAAAAAAAAAAAGAAGAAAAGAAAAAAAAAGAAGATAGCTTAAGCATCCTCTCTCACAAAAGGTGTGAGACAAAAGTGGTTAGTAGTCTTCCACTGAAACACTTTTCTGTTAAAAGCTTCTGATCTGACAATATTCCGTGTTTCAGAGGAATATTTGACAAGAAAAATTGACATATAACAAGAGGAATGTGCTATAGGTGCTTATTCCTGTTTTCCTGCCTTGGGCTTTGGGCAATACAGGGAGGCAAATATTCAACAGCTCTCTAGTTGCACTGTTCTTTTTGATATAGAACTCCCAGTGAAGTATGTTGAACTGTCAGTAAAATTAGCCACACATAGGCCACAAAAGCACCTTTTGCAAGGTCCCACTTATCCCAAGTGCCTGAAACACAAGAAAATCATAGTAAATATGATACAAGTGAATGTTGTTTGCAGAACTGGACTTAGGGCAAAATAAGTCAAATTACAGGAGGAAAAGTAGAAATAACAGAGTTAAATAGAAAACCATCATAAAAATAATAGAATAATTTTCTTCAAATAAAAAGGTTTTGTAAACTATTATTTAAACATACTTGTCCTTTCAAGAGACTGGGATATGGTATGTGTAGAGACCTATGGAATGTGTTGGGATAGTGTGTTTTACGATTCTTACTTGCTGATGTCAGCAGCTGTGAATAAAGGCCACTGAGGGCCACTGTAAAGTTTTTTTAATGAAATGATTGTGTCTAAGACTTCAATAGCTAGAGTGTACTAAATTGGAGTTTGAATTCACCATAAGAATCTACAAGTTAATCCCTACTTCCACTTGGTAATCTTCTTGGTAGTGGCAGCTTTTAACTTTTTATGAGAAGTGCAGGTGTTTTCAGTGGGCACTGTTCAAAAGTATAGTCATCTGTATTTGTCACTAGCTATAGAAGATGCATTGGAATCCAAAGGCTGAACAGTCTAAAGTAGAAATCTGAAAGTGCGGACGCAGTAAGTTGAGTACAGTTGCCCTTCTGGACAGAGCAGCCGTCTATTGATGCAGACCATCCATATCTCACCATAGACCTCTTGATAAGCATACACCAAGCCACTGAGGTGCTTTCTTTTTTCTTATACATTCTATTAGGACTGCTTAGGAAGAAAAAGGTTTTGTGTGATCTCAAGATTGACAACACTTCTCAAGTTGTTTAGGACTACAAGATGATAAGAAACAGCAAACAGTTAAATCTTTAAACTGAAAGCTAAGCTGTGTATTTTCATATAGAATATGCCAATAGTCAGTGAGGTCTGAGGACTGATCACAGACTGACACATCAGTCCAGGAATATGGGTAAGCATTTTATAGATCAGATTCATACGTTAAGAGAGATCAGAACAGGAGAAGAGAAACAAAAAAATTCATGTTTTGAAATTGGGCAATATATTCAGGGGTAAAACTAAGTTTACTGTCAATTCATTCTCTAGAAATCCTTGTAAATCATATAAGAACCATAGAATCATAGAATGGTAGGACAAAGAAAAAGTTGTCATATTCAAATAAAATACCAAGAAGGTAGCATAAGCTCTTACATAAGACAGTAAACAAAGCTGAATTTTGAGGACTGATTAGCTCACTTCAGAGTCAGGATAAAATATTTAAACCAAAAAGTCATTCAGAAAAATCATGAATAATGTTGTAGAAACATGTCAGTCATTGATCTGCTGTCCTTTGGACTAAAGCATCACAAATGCAGAAATCAGTTTGCCTTTTTTTTTTTTTTTAATGTCCAGAAAGAAATTTGGTAAGAACAATGTCACAGTTTTCTTGCTGAACTTGAATATGACCCACTCAACACACAGAAGCACTGTAAAGAAGTAAATGAGCTATGATTTTCAGTCTGGTAGAGCTTTAATAGTACGTACGGGTATATACGTTATCAGACTTAGTACTGAGGTAAATAAAATTTTGAACCTGATACTTGATCCCACTCAAATAAAGAAATGTAGAACTCCATGTCTAGCAGATGTCATTTTCAAAGGTGACACTCGTCTAATATGTGTTGTACTGTCTAGTTCTTCGTCATTAATATAAGTAACAACTGGTAAGCAGATGGGCAGTGGGGTCTGCAACAAGCAGACCAAAGAACCAGGACTTCCAGGTCTAAATGAAGACAACTGGTTAGAAAATACCTAGAAGTATAGTCTTAGAAGTGAATCAAGGGAGTTTGAAGAGGAAGATCCACGCAAAAATGATGGCATGATGAATGGATATGTAGTCTTCAGTGATGAAGTTTTCCCCAGATAGAGAAGATAGGATTTGCCTAAAGAGTATTTATCCTCTCTATGGATTAATGGAGATGGAAGTGAAATTTAGATTTCCCTGGTTCCTAGAGTTTGGTAGATTATTAGGACTCAACAATTCATCACTACATTATTTTAGATAAGAACAAACAATATGGAGAAACCAGAATTAATAAGAAGCAAATTAAACCTCAATTTTCAAGACACTGTAAGGTAAATTAGAAGTTTAATAACTTGTTTTCATTTTTGCACAAGACTGGAAAAGAAAGAATTGTATAAAAACAGTGGAATCTGTGATATTTTGTGTAATCAATCACCTGATTCATGATGAAAGAAAAATATATACTCATTTCATGGATCCAAGCCAGATGACAGAAAACTGAAGTCTCTGTCATTGGTGTAACCTCCACAGGAAAAGAAGCATTACAGAAAGTTCAGAATAAGATTAATTTTTGTGCACAGCATGTGTTTTTTGAAATATCTTTGATCCATTCAGACAACTACTGCATAAGAACATTACTTGACAATGTTCATGACATGACACTGAAGTACTGCTTGTAAGGCACCAGTGCTTAGATTCTGACACCAACATGCCAGTCACCATTGGATATGTGCATCCAGAGATGATTTTAGTGCTTCTTTGTAAGACAGAAGTCATCTCACATGCAAAACAACTTCTGAATATGTATGTCCAGACTGAGAACTACTTTCTACATTGTCTGTCATGAAAAGTGTGTAAATGGAGAAGACTGCAGTACAGTCACATGACAGTCTATGCAAAGAAATGCCATGTAAAAAAATCTCATGCAAGCTATACCATATTTTGATGTAACTGCAAAAATATATGCAAATATACATAATACCTAGTAGTAAAATGGGAGGTTTAGACGCCACACAGAACTACAGTGAAACGTATGTCAAAAGCAAGGGATGAAATTTTAATTCTAATATAATCTAACTCACAAACTAATATCATTTTATGAAACTTGGAGACAGATAATTTCAGCTTCACATAAAGGTTTGTTTTTTTTTTTTTTTAATTTTTTTTTTAATGAGAATTGCCTTCACAGAACATAGTAGACCATGGAACTTAGTGGGCTACAGAAGATGTCACAATATTCTGATAGTATAGATTTGTTGATGATAAATAACAGAAAAAATATTCTGACAATATAGAAAAAAGCAGCAACTATAAAAAATTGAAATATTTGTTTGTCTTGTGGTAAAGGTGTTCAGAAAGAAGAACTTGAGTGGTATAGAAAATAGTAGCTAGGTCTGAGACTACAAAGATTGCATAAACAAAAGGAAATATAATCATATTGCAAGATTTTGTGAAGTGTAAGAAAGCTGTTGGCACTTTGGCAAGCACTTACGAGGTCATTTTTTTCCAAACTTAGTGCATCTACAAGACAACTCAATATAATTGGCCATTCCTGAAGTAAAGGCTGCTTTTGGTAGATAATGTCTTTAATTAATCATGAATTAGATGTAAAAGAAAGTTCTGCTTATCAAATTTGACAGCTGGAGCCATTACAAATAGTGGCAATTTTGCTACTTGCCTTTGTAAAAATATTTACAGTGTGTTGATGACATGTCAGCTTACACCAAGGTGTAGTCGGTGTTCAAATGATCTAAAATTTATTAACTATGATATGAAAATAACTTATTTTAATAGTTAAACCAGTCCCTTTCTTTTATCTGTGTATTTTCTGTTCAGACTGTGAATTGCATACTTTCATGCTAATCCTTAAAGAATATAAACTTGCATTTAGTTGGCAAAGATCCACATAACCAGTCAAGGCCTAGAATAAAAATAGATACAAAAGGCAGAGTGACTAGGAGAGTCATAACAGGTATAGAGAATAAGTGGAGCCACAAAGTAACAGACATAAAGACAATTTTCCTGAATTTTTTGATGCATAAGATTTTCGTGGAAATATTGTTACATCCCATATTCCCCACTAAAACAAAAACATATCACACTAAACCAAAAAGAAACACCTGGAAAAGGATTTAAGACCTGTATTCCTAAATAATGCTAAAAAATAAGAGTATACAGGAACTGTTTAGAGATGAAATTCTACACAGGTTTATTATATCTTTGGTCCCATATACTAAAAACTGAAACAGGGAATAGATTCTTTTTCACCAAAAAAAAAAAATCAACCCAGAAAGAAATAAAAAAATATACTAAAGCTTTGTTTTGGTATGTGATGGCAAGGGAATGAATGATGTATCACCCAAATAACTGGACCAGGACCTAAAAGTTGATGTCAATTAAACACATTTATTGAATAACTCAGGCTACTGAATAGTTTACTTGATGCATCTAATGATGAAAGAGTTTTCACTCACAGTCTGTTTTTCTCCCAGATTTGAGTTCCCAACTGTCCGCAGAAAAGGAAAAGGAAAAAATTGCAACAGAGAAATTTCACAGTCCCAATAGGGAAACATAAAGTTGAAGATTTCGGCCACTAATAATAAAAATCATTAATCACTAATAGTAATCAGAAGATATATATTTTCTAAACACAATTCTAAACACAATTGCATTATATATTCTGATTGGTTTTAGGCTTACTACTTAGATTTCTTAACTCTGAGCCCTAGCTACTTCAGCCTTTTGTCCTGAGGGAGATGCTCCACTCCCTTCATCATCTTTGTGGCCCTGTGCTGAACTCCAGCAGCTCCCTGTCCTTTTTGAACTGTCCCCACATATAGTATTTATTTTTTAGCCAGATCATCTCCCTGAAGTGGCTAAATAAACATTCACATGCATGACAACACAAATGGCATGTGTTGAAGTGAAATTACTTAAATCTAAATTCAGATTGGTTTAAATCTTTATTCAGTCTCACCCTAAACACTAAGTAATGTGAAGAGAATAAACATTGTAGTATCACTACTGTCAAACTTCTCTTTATTAGTTGTTGTAACAACTAAGTTTGTTAGGTTAGTCTACTTTGTGTGTTTCCATGTGCTTTTGAACAGTACTAGCTGGCACAAATAGGTGTTTAACATTTCTGTCAGCTCATCTTTCCCTGGAATTAATACTACACCTCAGAACATCACCTATGATATGGACAATTAAAATCCAAAATATTTCCTTTTACATGGTCATTCAGACCTACAGATGCCTCAACTCCATTTCTTTATTTTAGACTTAAAATAGTCTTAGGTGCCTATAATTGTGCCTTCCACATCACTAGAAACATCCAAGCTTTGAAATGTAATGTTTACTTTACACTTCAGCTTGTCGTGGTTTGACATGACAACTTTTTCTGGTAAGGGGGAAGGGGCTGTAAAGATGTTTTCTGTAAGTAGTTGTTCACAACTCTCCCCAGCTCTGAGCCAGAATCACTTCTGGGGCTGAACCAATTAGATGTCTCCATGATCGCTTTTTAAGAAGAAGCCAGAATAGGTTGCTTCTTTTTCTGGCTGGTGGTGGTGCAAGGAGTAGGAACAGTGAGAGAAACAGCTATGTGGACTTCAAGGTCAGTGATGAAAGAGAGGAGGAAGTGTGCTGGAGCAGAGATTCCCCTGCATTCCATGGACAGGACTGGTGAAGTTGAGATTATTTTCATTTCTTTAAAGACCCCGCATCAGTGGTAGAGATTCATTTTGATAATGAGCCCGCATCAGGGGCAGAGACTTATTTTGCTTAAACTGACCCTGGACCAGGGGCAGCAATTCACTTCATTAAAGGCCCCGAGCCAGGGACAGTGACTATAGCCAGAGGAGGCTGTGTCCCATTGGGGGGACCCAACCACTTCACTGCAGACCCTGAGCCAGGGACAGTGATTTTCTTCTTTAAAAGTATGGCTGGAAGAGGCTGTGTCCCGAGGGAGGGACCCTTTATCACTATGGCTGGAGCAGGCTGTGTCCTGAGGAAGGAACCCAATATCCACAGCTATAACTGTGGGGAGGAACCCACGACAAAGCAGCTCATTAAACTTATGCCCAGAAGAGGTCAAGTCCTGAGGGAGGGACTTTCTATCTGCAGAAACTGCAACCATGGCAAAGAATCTATCCCAGAAATATTCACCAAGGACTACGTTCCATATGAGGGATCCTGTATTGGCAGAAGCTGCAGCTGTTGGGAACAACCCACACCAGACACCTCAGACCACACTTTCATTGACACAACATGAAGTTCCATGTGTTCTTTGGAACAGTACGGGTAAAAGTAGCTTTATAATATACTTTAATACATGTAATAGAATTATCCTGACTTAGCTTCCTTGCTTTCACCCTTTAGGGGCCTGCACTACGTCAGGTATGACCTCTTTCTCAAAATTCCTGACTGTATGTTTACTTTTCTCACATTTTAACAGTTTTCTCAGAAGTCTAAGCAAATGAGGCACAGCTTGGACATATCAGAGTCAGTGAGAACTAAGCCTCTCAAGAGTTGTGGGTGACCCTACAGCCAGGGTTGCAAAAAAAAAAAGGACAGAAAGTGTTAAATGAAAGACCAAGTCACCTGGAACATGAAGGTGGAGCTACTCATGGACCAGCATGCCATTTTCATGCTTCTGTAGTACCACATGATGATTACAATCACCTGGTGGAATTGCCATCCTTTTTCTTGAAAGGAAATTATTCCTATGATGTCTCCAAAACCTAATGTTTTTTCTTTAAATTAGAACTGCACATATATTTAAATGTAGAAAAGAATCTGCAAGCACACCAGAAAGCAGTTCTACTTTCTGCATCTTAACATATTCAGCACCTTGTATCTGAAATTACTTCCTGACCCAAAATAAATACTATACAATCCCAGATTCCTGAAAAACCTTTCTTTTTTTTTTTCCACTCTATGTTTAAGATGAATTATCTCTGTCTTCATAGATATTGTAGATTGCAAACCTCCTCAACTGAGCATGCTCAGCTATTGCAAAAGCCTCCTTTCATATGCCTGCCTCAATCTTTTTTAACAGACTACCTAGTATTTATCCAGAAATTGAAAGCAAAATCCATAGTTCTATTATCTATCATGCTACATTTCAAAGGAAATAAATGAGTTTTTCTCAGGTGCCCAGAAAAAAAGAGAGTTGTAAGAGCTTACTTTCTTGACAGTTTTGGACTGGATAGAAGCATTGCATTTAGCCCTGAAAAGCAATTTTCTCCTCAAAGACCAGTCACCATCCTCAATGCCTTTTATCAACTGCCTTTAACTGCATTGCTGTCTCGTGGATCTTACTGCAAGGTGCTAATTCTCCCCTGAATTGCAGAGAGGTTTTGCTGCATAAAATTGTGTTCCAAACTTCTCTATGGCTAAGCTGATGCTGTTACTAACTCTCAAATGCTAGTCTACTCCCAGGCCCAGATTTAAATCCTTCCTGCTCTGGTACATTTCTTTCAGCTGCAAGAACTAGTGAGATCACTTCTATTTAGAAAGTTAAAACTACCTATCTATTCCTCTTACAGTGAAACACAGAATTATTCCTCCAAGGTTCAAATTCTAGTCTCAGTTGACTGTATGTATTTCCAACACGAAATCCTAATATTTGGCATTTGATTATGGTTATTTAAATCTCTACTTTTCTACTTTTTTACTTAAATTTTATGCAGCTTCATCAGCCCATATCACATAAAAATGTATTTACTTTCTATTTTTGATGATCTTTATGCTCTTGCTCCCTCCCTCTTCTCTTTTTCTTTCTTTTTTTAAAGTTTATTTTTAAGAAACCCTCAAACTTCTCCAATCGTAATTTGTGACAGGTCAGCCAGGTTTTTAAAAAAGCTTTCACTTCTACTAATCCCATTTTAGGAACTTCTTTGTTTTAGAATCATATTTAGAGATTTTATTATTTTAGAGAAGCAGCAATTCTTTTGTGGTAGAAGATTACAAGCCAGGTAGATATAAAAAAACTTCTGTGTGTACTAATATATTTACCAAGATGTGTCTGACTCGAATAATAGGAAGGTGAAGTCACTGATGCAGCAGACTTCTAGCCTTGAGTTCCCAAGTGCAAATGAATTTTTTTAATTTTAAAGTTAACATAAAAGAAATAGTGTTTTAGCCCTATAAATAAAATTTTAATATTTTACTATTTCATAATTGTATACCTTTTTTTAGAAGTCATTATAAGATATTTAGAGACTCTTGCAGCAACTAGTTATCATATGAACTTACCCTGATTCATGCATTGAAAGTGACCACATAGTACATGCTAGTTGGAAACATTTTCGTCCAATTATCACTATGACATTTTTCAGAATAGCACTATTTTGCATTTACAGTGAAATATGCTATTGTTTCCTTATGTTCATTCTCTCTATAGCCATTTTTAATCTGCTGTCACAGTAAGACACATATTATATGTGAATTTTCACATGTAATTTCCTTTAAATTTGATAATTTAATTTGCAGTAATCTTTGTTATTAGGAAGACAGATTTTTTTTATTAAATTAAGCCTTGTGATGAAGCTGGAACACAAAAAGTTCCATTTAAATATAAGAAAAAACTATTTCACTGTGAGGGTGAGGGAGCAGTGGCACAGGATGCCCAGAGGGGTTATCAAGTGTCCTTCCTTGGAGGTCTTCAAGACCCACCTGGACACGTTCTTATGCAACTTGATCTAGGTGAACCTGCTTCTGCAGGGGAGTTGGACTAGATGATCTCTAAAAGTCCCTTCCAACCCCTACCATTCTATGGTTCTATGATTCTATGATTCTATGATTCCTGAAGTACTGCTTCAGTTTCTTAGTATTTGTACAAAAGTTTCAATTATGTGAATTATTACTACTGCATTGAGAATGCCATACTGAAAGGATAATATGAGACTGAGAAGCAGTTTTGGAATTCTGTTGAGTGCTACAAACAGAAAAAAATAGAACCCATTTAAAAATTTTAAAAGCTGTATGACCACAAAGTTCATACATCTTTTTTAGAATGTATTTAACTCAATTTTTTCTTCTTTACTTTTAAGGATCAAAACTAGAGATTTTCTCTTGTATGCAGTAGCCTACACAAGTATGACTAACATTTTACAGGGTTTTGTTGATGTTCCTGTTTTTATTAAGTGAGCTGCTTGGATTTGCACTTTAAGAAAGAGTAAATGTTTATAAATATACAAGTAAGACACAAATTTTTATCCTTACAGCAATGAATTCTATATAATTTAAAAGAATCAATTACCTTCCATATTTTTGTTTGCAACTTAATAGTCTTCCCAGTCCTTTAAATTAGGGACTTAGATATAGCTTCTTATCTTACCTACATTTCTGTTCCAGATTTACTGAAAAATTTGTCCAGGAGTTATTAATTTACTTATACTAATCTTTTTTTTTTTTTTTCTTGATGATAAATTCATCACTGAGTTATACGTGAGTTGCAAGGAAGCCTGTTAGTCTTCATTACGTCGACAAAGCTCTTGGTTGTCCTGTCTCATACCAAGGTTCCCAAAATAAAAAGGCTGGATACAGTATGTGTCAAAGGGGCAATAATTTGCCCCAAGTTTTCCACTATAGGAAGAACATATTAGAGGCTGTTTCTTGCTGCTGCTTCCTTCCTTTGGGATGTCATGAGATATTTTCAGTCACCATCCATCACTAGCAATTGCTGTCTCTTTCTGGATGTTTGATTAACTGACACGAGCAGTGTTGTATAAATAGCAAATGCAAAATCTAGTAGAATGAATTTTGAGACAAAGCATCTGCTGGCACAACTCTATCAGTTACAGTCTCAATAAAAACTTTCTCCCTTTTCCAGAAAAATATGTCTTTGAAAGTCACAGAAGCTCCTGGATCTTTTCATACTTATGAAATATGGAATTACCAGTTATGCTTTGTAAATCATAAATATACACCCAATGATCTTCTATGAACATTTGTTTAGTCATAAAATATAGGGTTTTCTTAGGCTCCATTACTTTATTGAAATCAAGAAAAATCTTTAACGTTGCCTTAGAAACAGATGCCGTTTTTCCACGCTCTTCTTTTTAATTGCTTTGTTGTCCAGACTATTCATCAATTTTTTACTCATTCTAATTGCCAGATTTTACTGCAATCCTTGAGAACTGAGATGGAAATTGTAGAGTTTAGTCCTTCGGAACCAATGATATTATATTTTTATTACTTATCAGGTAGTATAACCAGTACTTCTTGAAAGTGATCTTTAATACTAAATCAATCTTGTTAAAAATATCAGCAGTTTATTTATAGCTCTTCAAAACACTTCACTTTTCTGTCCACACAAATATTAAGTCCTGTTAATCTAAACTTTGAATACACAATGGTGAAAACTGAGGTAGTTTTGTGAGTAAGGAATGCTAGGATTTGCAAAATCTGGTAATCTCTCAGAGATAAGGCTGCTCAACTCCATGTCTCTAGGTCAGCCAGCAGTGAGAATGAGCATGTGTTCCCAATACACATATAGACACAAGATGCACATGGATGTATATGTATCTCATTGTGGCAGCAACAGCAATACTCTCTCACAAATGTATGCAATTTTTATATGTACAGTTAAGTGTTTCTCTTTGCAATAAAATGTTTTATTTGAAAAATCTGAATTTTTATCTTACTGAATTGAAAATTATGTGTTTTATTTTTCTACCTTGTACTGTATTTGGCAATGAAAATGCAATACCTATTGTAAGGTAATAACAAAAAAATATATGTTTTAAAATCAGTTGATAAAATAGTCACCGTACTGTAGTGCAAAATAGTTAAACGTGCTAAAATTAATTTCACTTAAAGCATGTAGATCTTCTGCAAATATTACAGAAAAGACCTTCAATTACTCTTTCTATATTCTTTAGTGTTTAGTAAAATTAATGTGGTAATATGTTTGGAAACAAAATTTGAGTTAATACATAAAAATGGAAAAATCTTATGTGTTATCAGTGTTCATGAAACCTGGTCAGAATACCTTTGGTTAGTTTACTAGCAAAAAACCTGCTCTCTCTGAGGGATTTAGATCATTGATTTCACTAACTACCACATGTGTTTTACTTATTGAGTTGAAAGACTCTAGAATAGAAATTTAAAAAATTATTAAAATAAAAATAGAACTGAAGGTCCAATATGATTCATGAAAAGATGCTAAACACCATAGATAAAACAGTGCAGCATTAAGAAAACATTTCTAAATGGGAATAGGGATTAAGGTTTCTAAAATCAAGACAAAAATCAAAGAAATCCCCAAAGGCAGGCTTTTTCCTGAGTAAATGATAAGATTATGGTCCCAGAAAATTATTTCAGGGAGATTCCAGAAAATAGTGTTTGTATGCATTGGGATTTTGTTTTGTTTGCTTTCTGTAATCCCACCATCTAATGGCTTTACAGTTAACTTTTTAATGTGTTTTCTGAGGTCAATGAATCCATTGATAAATTTTTGTACCATTGATAATGTGTTGTACAACAATAGACTTAGAGCCTTTTTTGGAGAAAAGGTGTTAATCTCATAAGATGCCTTTCAAAAGTTGGATTAAAAAAAATTTGAACATATATGATGGCTGTGGAAATTGATATTTTACATTCACTGTCTTTGTAAAAGTTTCATGAAAGATAGCTTTTCGCAGGAGATAATTCAGTGACTGTTAGATTCCTATTTGTTCATAATATTTACAGTATTTAGCTTCAGTTCTATCTGAAATATTCTAACTTTCTTTTATTATATGAAAGTTTTAATACTGATTCAGTGGTGAATATGAAGTAGATGTTACAGTTCTGAAAGATTAAGTCAACAAACACTTAACTGCTCACGATGATTACATTATCTGCTATTACTGATTGAATTCACACCATTTTGCTTACACATCTACACATGGCTTTTTCAGTTGATACTGGTCAACCTAGATTCAGGATACTGCTAATAGGCTGAAGGCATACAAGCTGGAAGGACTTTAGTATGCGCCTGGTCATGTGAGCTTATTGACAGGACCAGGATGCAGCTTGTCAGTTGCTTTTGTGCAATTTTTAAACATATGTTAGGAAGGGATCTGTGGCACAGCAATGTAATTGGACCTGGGACAACTTCAGGCATGGTGATTCATGGATGTTTGTTCCATCATCTTTGTACAATCACCTCCTCTGTCCCATCTCCCTGCATGAACAGTGGGTATGATTAGGTTAGCTGGTGTTGGGTGGTGTGATTAGGTCAGTGGTTTTGTTTCTTGCCCAGCTCAGGCTGCAGCGATACAGTATATCTTCTGTCCCAAACAGCCAGCAAATTATTAAATTATCACATCATTTGCTTGCCCCATTATCTCCTTTCTGGTTATTTTTTTTTTTTCTTGGGTGTTTGCATTTCCTGAGAGGCTCCACCGTTGTCCCAAGGGTTCTGTGAGGATTAGCACTTTACCACATAACTTCCCTTGCTCATCTGTGAGATCCAATGTCCTTTGTGTCTCTATCTGTGACTGATAACTGTCATGTCCAATGATTTGTCTTGCTGAATCAGCTTAATGCCAGCCAGCACCTGGTCAGTGGTCAAACCATGTGCCTGCAACCTGACAGTGCACTACTCTGATCTTTTACATTAAGTACGTTAAATTTTATTCTACCAATATTTTATATGTAAATATAATGGTTCTTGATGTAATTTAAGTGCCAGAGGTAAAAAACTGCCATACTTTCCTTTCCTCTAGGAAATTTATTCATAGTGTTAATAGCAAAATACTGTTTCCTTTTTTTTCGAGAAAGTAATACATTTTGGGGGGAGACAGATTTCCACTATGTTATGAAAATCCCACAAAGACCAATTGCCGTCTGTCATACTGTGTTGAAACACCATGCCTCTCGAGTATGGTCAGATGTTGCGATCCCAGAAGCCTCTCTGACACTGATATTTCAAAGCAGGAATCTTTGAAACTTATCCTGGGTGCTGTCTCCGAGCATTTAAAGGACAAGAGGGTCATTAGGAGCATTCAACGTGGTTTTACCAAAGGGAAGTCATGTTTGACCAACCTGATAGCTGTTTATGAAGATGTAACCAGATGGAGAGATGGTGCTAGTGCAGGAGATGTGGTTTATCTTGTGAAATCAAGATAAAAATAAAATCTTGTGAAATCAAATATAAAGCATTTGACACCATCTCCCACAGCATCCTGGCAGTAAAACTGAGAAAACGTGGTCTGGATGATCAGTGAGGTGGTTTGTTAACTGATTGAAAGGAAGAAGGCAGAGAGTTGTGATCAATGGAGCAGGGTCTAGTTGGAGTATTCTATTTAGTGGAGTCCCTCAGGGGTCTGTGCTGGGATCAGTACTGTTCAATGTACTCATTAACAACCTTGATGATGATACTAAACTGAGGGTAGTGGCTGACACACCAGAAGACTGTACTGCCATTCAAAGAGACCTGGACAGGCTGGAGAGTTGGGTCGGTAGAAATCTAATGAAATTCAACAAGGGCAAGTGCAGAGCATTAGATATAGGAAAGAATAACTTCATGTGCCGGTACAGGTTAGGGAATGAACAATGTGTATAAACTGGAACAGAAAAGGTTCCAAAGAAATATAAGGAAGAATTTATTCACTGTGGGGGTGAGGGAGCACTGGAATAGGCTGCACAGATGGGTTATTGAGTCTCCTTCTCTGCAGACATTCAAAACCCACCTGGATGAGTTCCTGTGTGACCTACTCTAGGTGGTCCTGCTCTGGCAGAAGGGTTGGACTAGATAGTCTTTCGAGATCCCTTCTAGCCCTTAAGAGTCTGTGATTCTGTATTTTTTTTAAAACAGACAGTAAAGTATTGCTTGTTATATAATGGCCTACTGGTACAAACCCTCTGCAGGAAGAAGAGTTTATTTTGTTGAGCAGAAGGGAGTTAAAATCCACACGTATTGCCAACAACACACAATATCCAATCTCAAAGGCTTTATATTGGGGTTGCAGTCTGCTTTTGTGTATGAATTTAACAGAAAAGTCAAACTTTATGAGGCAAGAGTAGACTGGTAGAATCAATTGACTCTATTCTGCTGTTTCAGACACCTATTCTTTACTGTACATAGGATTGATTCTGTAGTTAGGTTGAATAGTATCTGGATGACATACAGGAATAGTGCTGGGAAGTAAGTTGTCTTTCTCATCTCTCTTTCCATTTCTCCTGAGTTCCACAAGGGCATTATCCTTACAGGATATTTTCCCCTTAATTTGTTTCCTCACTCCCAGTTGTTTGGAAATATAAACATTTGGCAATCACGGTGGTATTTCCTAGGAAAGACACTCAAAAGGAAAAATAACTTGCAATTAGAACAGATTAAATGTTCTGATAGTAAATGATTATCTGAAGTGCATTAACAACATAAAGCCAGTTGCCAAATGTATATCATAGCTGGGACAGTATATTGTGGAAGTGCAAACTTTTGCTTTGCCCACTAATTAGTACTGTAAAAAACCAAGAGGTAAGCAGCCTTATCCTGAATTAAACAGGACCAGGTGAAACTGCGTGCCAAGAACCAGTATTAGTTAACAGCGTTCTGGAAGTGTTAGGCACTAAAAAATGAATGCAGTGTAGTTTTATTTATTAAGGATTACAATGAACAGTGAACACTTAATGGGAGCTCTTTCACCAGATGAAGCCCTAAGAGGAGCAGCCAACCTGACAGGGTTCACTAGAATACCTTATCACTACCCTTTTTTACAGTACAAGACTTCACACATCACTGTAGTAGAGCAAAAATGTTTATTATTTATTGACCTCAATGAAGATCATTGGTATGCACTTCCCACAGTGCACAAGAAATCTTACTTTCTGTTGTTAATTTTGAGGTAATTTATTGATCACTGTTCACCAAATAATAGTAAAGAAAGAAGAATTAGCTTAAAGGATGATATATTTCTTCATCCCTTTGCCTAAAGGAGATCTTCTAGAGAAGCTTATTTTATTACCTTAGTGGAATAACTAGTTCATGGTAAAAACTTTTTCATACAATTCTGGAATATATCTGTGTTGGACAATTGTGTTGGTTTGACCCTGGTTGGATGCCAGGTGCCCACCACACCGCTCTATCACTCCCCTCCTCAGCAAGCCAGGGAGGGGAAGCCTCGTGTATTGAGATAAAAAGAGTTTAAGAAAGAAATAGCAAAACCATGCACGTGAGAAGCAAAGCAAAGCAAATAAAGCTGTTACTCTCTATTTCCCATCAGCAGTGATATTCAGCCACCTCCTGAGAAGCAGGACATCAATATGTGTAAAGGTTGCTTTGGAAGGTCAAAATGAATCACACCTCACACTTCCTGCTCCTCTCCTCGAGTTTGTATTGCTGAGATGAAGTCATATGGTATGGAATATCTCCTTGGTCAGTCTGGGTCAGCAGTCCTGGCCATGGTCCCTCCCAGGATCCTGCCCACCCACGGCTTATTGGTGAAGGTGGGGGAAGAAATTTTGGAGAAACAGCCTTGATGCTGCATGAGGAGTAGCCAAAGCATTGATGTGCTATCAATACATGGTTTTAGCTACCAACAGAAGACGCAGCTCTGCAAAGGCTGCTGCGGAAAATCACCACCACCCCAGATCCAATACAACAACATAAAAACTGTAAAGGTATTAAGCTTAAAAGTTTTCAGTGCCCTTACTCTCCTAGCTAAAATTGCTCTGTTGTGTTTGGGGAGTGCTTAAATGATGACAACCCATAATCACTATAAGCTATAGTATATTAAGACACAAGCCTTTAAAATTTATTTTTCTAATACATCATCTGTACTCTAGTTTGCTAAGTAACCCTCAGCTATATTGCATATCTCAAGATAATTTTTTCTCCAGAGTAGTTGAGATCTTGAGGGAAAGATAACATGGCCAAATGGTATTTTGTTCTGAGGAAAATTTCTAGTCATGTTATATGTTTGTGAATTGTTTCTTGTCACAATATGCCCATAGTAATGCCTTTTCCCTGGGAAACAGAGCTGTTCTAGAATACATAAAATAAAACCTGTGTGATACTAGACAAGTTCCTTAGAATAACACATTCCCCTCACTCCCTGATTTTCACAGTATTTTGAAAAATAAGCAACGTGTTTTGCTACACCAATATTATATTTCTTTACATTTTTTCCATTTATTATTTCCATTCCTTCTCCCCCTCTACTCTGCCCTGATTAGGCCTCATCTGGAGTCCTGTGTCCAGTTCTGGGCTCCTCAGCTCAAGAGGGACAGGGAAGTGCTGGAGAGAGTCCAGCACAGGGCCACCAAGATGATCAGAGGACTGGAGCATCTTTCATACGAGGAAAGGCTGTGGGAACTGGGGCTGTTTAGTCTGGAGAAGAGGAGATTGAGGGGTGATCTTATTAACATTTATAGATATCTAAAGGGTGGGTGGCAGGAGGTTGGGCCATTCCTTTTTTCGATGGTATCTGGCAACAGGACAAGGGGTAATGGTATGAAGCTGGAACACAAAAAGTTCCATTTAAACATAAGAAAAAACTATTTCACTGTGAGGGTGAGTGAGCAGTGGCACAGGCTGCCCAGAGGGATTGTGGAGTCTCCTTCCTTGGAAGTCTTCAAGACCCACCTTGAACATGTTCCCATGCAACCTGATCTAGGTGAACCTGTTTCTGCAGGGGAGTTGGACTAGAAGTTAAAAATAACAATGGACAGAGAAATATAGTCAAACTGTTTTATTGACTCTTAGACATCTTAAAAATATACAGTTAAGTTGAAGTAAGTGAGATGACAAGGGTCTTCTTTACAACTGAAATACTATTTTCCCCCTTTTCCTCTTCTTGCTTAATTTTTTCCTTTCACATTGTGCACATTCATAATGTCATTTGGAAAACTGCAGTGTTTAAGATTAATCTGTCCTAAGCAAAATGAATACTGAATTGCCTTCTAAGTACACTGAAATCTGAGGTTTAGAGAAGGAGATAAAATACTGGGTTGAACATGTACTGCACATTATGCTAAGTAAACTTAACACATAATCTTCTTTATCAAACACTCTTTTTATGCAGGAACATGTACGTTTATTGACGGAGGTCTATGAGTATTTTAACAATGTGTTTCTTCTTTGCTTTCCAATGAGGAACAATTTGTTCTGGCTGATTTTAAACTTATTTTCATAAGTATAAAGCAAAACAATTTGTTTCCTAACATACTCCTTAAGATATACTGTGACTTTAGTAATAGTGACTAAGTAGTCATTTGATCTCCTTTCCTTTTTATCTGTCTACTTATTTGTGTTTACTTAGGATCCTGAAAATATTTACTTATATAGAAATATGTGACTCTCTGCCCTCTTTTCTACTGAGGATCACAAGATAGTTCAGTCCAGTTGAGATCCCTGGAGGTTCTATGTCCAACCACTACTCAAGGCAGGTCAACTGTGAGATCAGATCAGATTGCTCAAGGCTGTGTGCAGTTGTGCCTTGAAAACCACCAAAGATAGAGAAAGTACTTCTCTAGGCCACCTGTTCCAATGTTTGACTGCCCTCATACTGTTAAAACTTGTCCTTATACTCAATCTAAACCTTTCTTATTTCAAGTTTTATGTATTGTCTTTCTTCCACCACTATGCAGAGCCTGGTTCAACCTTCTTGGTAACCTCACAGACTGACATTTTTTCTTCTCCAGGCTAAACAGATTCTCTTTGTTCTAATCATCAGGGATTTAACCAGATCTTTGCAACCTTCCAAAGATGAGAGAATAGTGTTGCAAGCAGATTAGTCAGTTCTCAGAAAGTCTTTAAAAGAATCCATCTGGACCTGTGATTATAAATAATTGTAAGAATTCAATCCACACTCAACTATTGCAGTGGTAGAATGTTTTCCTGCTGCCTTTGATGTCCCTTGGAAGTCTTAATTTTAGCCGAGTTGCAGTTTTCCTGCTACTATTCCTGCGTGTTCGGGCTATGCTTCTAGATTCTTCCTCTATATCCTGTCACTGTGTCCAAGTCCTGTGTACCACCATGAGTTTCTTTCTTAGGCAAGCCAATCTCCTGATGCATCACTCAATCAGCTGCTCAGCTGCAAAACAGTGAGCCTTGCCTCCACCATGTGTCTCACCAATTGAAATTTTGGAAAGAAAATATTATTTTTCTTTGGAAAAGAAAATATTAAAATTAGTCACCTTTTTATGATTTAAGTCAATCTCTTTTTAAAAAAAATACTGAAGTCTTTCTGTAAGATCATTGTGTGGAAACTAGGTAAAGCAATTGCTTCTATTTATTTATTTAGTAGAAAGCTTTCAGTAGAAATGGATAGGACAGAGTTCAAACATTTCTTATTAAGACTGAAATCTCTAGTGAGACAGGATAAGCGCTATTGAATCTCCTCTGTGAAGGAGAAGAGAGGACCTTGGCTTTTCTCTTTCAGAACTACCCAAATTTCCAGTCTGTTTCTTTAACAATCTTAGACAAATAAAGGGAATTACATGAACTAAGTATAGCAGAATGCTGAAAAAAATGCAAGCAACATCTTTAATTGGCCTCTCATGGTCCACTTACTATTTAGAATAGCTGTAGGTGGTAGAAGTGAAGTGTATGCTGAGGCATTGCTTGCAACTCTAAGGAACTATAGTCAGGATTGTTTATCAATGATATGCAGGCAGTTTCCTTTGTGTGATTGCCACCAGTGTGAGAGGAGTCCTGTATAACTACAAAAAAACTCACCATTGATGTCCATCTGCTTCATTTCTACAACCACCTCACTATCATTACAAAATGTATTGCAACCTTCACAGTTGTCACTGTTCTTATACTATTACAAATTGATGTGTCTGGGACTCGTGTTTCAACCTATGGTACACAGAGCTTTATCTGGTGTAGAAGTGCCCTTTTTCTTGATTTCTAGAACATTTCTCACACATTATGACTTCATAAGTACAAGGCCCTACTACAGTTTTCCTTAAGATAAGCAATTTCTATAGACATCTCCTAACAAATTTCCTTTGTTTGGTCTCAAAACTACTGTGGGGTATAATTTGCCTTCAGAAGATTGTCTTTGGGTTGATAAGTTCCCCAGTGCCTGGAAGTAAAGTTATATGTGAATATATAATTTGATTAACATGTAAGAGAGATCCCATTTGATTCAGGAACAAGAGTAGTGCCTGTATGTTGACCCTTAACAATCCATTCTATTGCCCTACAAGTATGTCATAATCCAGCATGTATGGGAAATCACACTGACTTGGTACTGTAGTGCTTTTTTTTGGATATCATTTCAGCTGAGTACTTTAGTGGTGCCATCTAAGTAGCAATATTAATCATTACCTGCATTTCTTCACAGTTTTCTTTAATAAATCTTGTAAATAATTAATGTCATCTTTTTGATACCTCCAAGACAACCTAGGAAAGGTTTAATAACTTTTCTTCAAATGACCTACTGAGATCTCAAAATCTATTGTCATAATTAATGCTTAGCTGTGAAGTCCAACATATTTTGCATAATTTTTTAATGTGCTTCTGATAAATATCGTTTACAATACCAGTGATTAATCAGTGTTATAACTAACTGTCCATATGCATAAAGGAGAAACACTCAAAGTGAATTGAAATTTTTCTGTTGTTGAATCTCGACAAGAAAAGCTGTGAGCTGTCTATAAGGTAAAGGGCAAAAACACTTGGTAGAATTGCCTCTGAAGCAAAAATGACACCTTCATAGTGATATATTTGTACCTCTAGGGCTATGATTTCACTGTTATGATGATATAAGATGTACTTAGGGCAGTATTCATAAAAATGCATGGATGTGATATGATTTTCCAAACAGAACTTCTTTCAGTGATGATGCTCATCATGTTGCTAATGTAATTGTCTACTGAATAGAATTCTTAACCTTACAGTTTGTCAGAAAATAAACCCTCTTGTGTTACAGCTTATGATTAGATATCAGAGGGGCTAGGTGTGGCTAGGTTTAAATTCTGAGTCATATCTAAATTAATACTTTTAATCTCGTTGCATTCAACTGTTATGAACTATCATGACTGCAGATGCACTAATAGCACACTGCACACTCAGCTTGGTCACTCTCCATGGACTCACATAGCCAGTCTCAGAGTGTGGTGATGCCCAATTAGAAACTTCTATGCCCAGCTATATGAATAGTGCAGTTTATTAAAAACAACAGGTTATACAGATTCTTACGGATTGCCAGTGATAGTGACTACTGCCTACTAAAAAGTATGTGCAAATCTATATACATATATAAAAATAATATGTCATGACAAGTTAGGAAAGAGAAAGAGAGTCTATAGAGACTTCCAAGTGCAGAGTTCAGATCTTACTCAAAAGTATCCCTATGGGGAGAAGAGAGGTTCAGGCCATTGGTTGATCCCAGGAGTCAGAGACAGTAATGGATTCTTCCCTGACTTATTCATGATGGTATCTTCCCTAATAGTTCCTTTTTGTTAGGCTGTTTGTATAGTACTTTTTTTCTTCAAGATGAGGCTCAGGTGACTCTAGTCATAAATACCTTTATTAGGATTTATGTAAAATTCTCTCCCTTTGCTTTTAATGGTATAGGCTAAGAAAAATTCAAAGAACATGCTCAGTGAGGGGTGGTGGCACCTTGGAGGTGGGTAGCCTTTGGGACTGAGTTGTATTTTGGTATTATAATGACATTATAATGAGCAAAATTCACTCAAAGAATGGTATTTTTTTCAAAATATAACAGTCTGTTGAGTGCCAGGCTTGTGATTTATCAGTCCCATGGTACCATGCAGTACCCTTCTCCTTGTAACATCCCAAAGAACCTGGCTACAGAATCTCCTCTTAATCCCAGCTTCTGTGCTGGTTTCCTGGAGAACCAGGGATTCCTCAAATAGCAGCTGCACTCATCTGATGTTATACCTTTCCTTAGAGTATGAACAATGCTATATCTTTGATATAAGTTCAATTTCTAAATTATTTCCAATAATCATTCCACATATTCCCCAAAAGATATATGCTTAATCTAATTCTCATTGTAGATACAAAAATCTCTAGGGTATTTGTCTTTCATATCTAGGGTAAAAGTAATCACTTATGTAGTTTTCTCAATATAAAATCATTTTGGAAAATAGCTAATACACTAAAGATTTAATTAAAAACTCTTCACTATTAATTTCAGTATGAAAATTATAGATGTGCCTAGCTTTAAAATGAGAATGGTTATTCTCTTGTAATAGAACTATGTTTTTTTATAGCTATTGTGCATTATGGGAGGCTTCCATATGCTGAAGTTAGAACTGTATTCACGATAGAATATTTCTCATCACCTTCTTGTGATTTAGCTTCCAGAATTAAATTCTAGGCTTTGTTCTTTGTTTAAAAATAACAAAAAAAAAGTGCCCGTAGAAAGATTTCTTACACACATCTCTCTTCCTCTGAGGAAACTGAATGCCTTCAGGACTATCACTTCAGAATATACATCGAGCTGCAAAGCAGAATACGACTTAGAAAAAAGCGCCAAATCAACACAATCGCTGCCTGTAAATTCAGAATCCTAGAAAAAGAAATGGCCACATACAAAATACATGCTATGCATTAAAATGATCTAAATATAATACCTCTGTGGCCTTACTCTAAAGGATAAACATCTGAAAAATGTTAAAGATTCTTAAGGTTTTATTTTGAGACTTGTTATTCCAAGGAATTGAGGATGATTTTCACAGTGCTACATAACCCAGCAACAAACCACCAGTACAGCAAAATATTAATACTATTAAGATTCCAATTTTTCACATTAACTATAGAAATTTCTAAAAGTAAAACACATTTTAGAAAATACTACAGTAATTGTTAATTTTTTTTTCCAGAATTTCATTACGCATAATTTTGTCCTTTTTCCTTTGTTGCATGTGACTTTTTATCCAAGCATAATGGTACTTTCAAAGCCACTTGTTATTTTGTAGTCTGAAATTCGGTGTGCATTTAAATTAGCATATTTTTCTAGTTCTACTTATTGTCTGAAAAGAAGATATTAACTTACCCTAGAAACTTTGCTTAGTGTACACTTTGCAACAACAAAGGCTGCTCCTGATGGCTTTCTTGGCTAATTAAAAGCAGAAAATTATTTGCACTGTGCTGCTACCTACAGATCTCAGAAAGTTTCTCAGTTTTCTAATCATGATATGTAACAAGAGCACAATTAAAATACCGTTCATTTCCTTTCCCAAAAGAAGTTAAAATGTATAGAAACCTTTGATTTTCATTAAAAGTAAAGTTACATAACTTGGCAAGCATAGTAGTTCTTTACAGTAGTTATAGTTTGTAATTACAAAGTTTGTAATTCTGAGTGGGATGAAGACTTTGTATTCAACTATTAATTTATTTGATAATATGTTTTAACTCTCTCTGGAGCCTTATCTATCACTGTTGATTCAGTAAAATTACAGCTTTGTTTTTAGGAACAAGCTCAGTCAGGGTGCCATGTTTAGTTTCTCAAGATATGTGCTTCCTTGGTAAATCTTAAATAGTAAGTGGAAAGTGGGGCATCTGTAAAGCTCTGGAAGTTCTAAGTAATCTTATTTAGTGTTCTCCAACTTATCTAACTTACAGCTTAAATTTTAAAAACAAATACATTCCAAATGATGAAGTGTGTTAAATGTGCTAAAGATACATTTTTTTATGAGGTTCTGATGAAAAAAAAAAAAAAGTGTGTAAATTATGAAGTACTAAAAGATTTAAGAAAGACTTATTTTCCTCTTTTCATCTCAAAGTGGTAAGTTAGCTGGAGAGAGGACCTTATCTACCAAACTTCTTTATTCTAGAGAGAGACAATATCCATTGATCACGAGTGAGGTCAGGTTAGATTTTATTCAATTTCTCTTAACCGAAGAGAGAACATTCTTAATAAGAATTGTTATTTATAGATTGGAGTGGTTTTTTGTTTTGTGTTGTTTTAGATCATCTATTCCTTTGTTCAAACTTGTTCAAACTGTTTTCTCACTGATTTTTTTTTTTTCTTTTCCCCTAATAAACCAGAATTCCTGGGCAAAGTTTATAGCAAACAAAACAAGATTACAAATCTTTTGAGGACTCTGACATTTCCTTTACTATAGTGATCCTGTGATGCTTTTTAAAAATATATTATTTGGAAGTGATTTGTTAGGAATATTTGGAACTATAATGTACTGGATTAAAAGATTTTGTTAGAAAGATATTAGTGGCTAGTACATTTTTTTAAGAAAAGCTTAGAAACTTTCCCATTCTTCTGAGACCCCTCTGTGCTAACAGTGAAATGTACTAACAAGCACAGAATAGAGTGGTATGATTGAACTTTTGAATTTTGTGACGAGAATGATATAAGATAAAAGCATCACATATGACCATGTACTATAGAGCGATGAATTTTAGGAGATTTTTTGTCTGTTTATATAAGGAATATTGAAATTTTTCCATCTATTAAGGGCCAAATATGGATCGTTGTGCATATGAGTTATGCTTACTACTGTTTCATTTTTTCATTCTTTCTACCCTTATCCATTTACCTCCTGAAATCATAGAATCATAGAATGATAGGGGTTGGAAGAGACCTTTAGAGATCATCTAGTCCAATCCCCCTGCAAAAACAGGTTCACCTAGATCAGGTCTCATAGGAACATGTCCAGGTGGGTCTTGAAGACATCCAAGGAAGGAGACTCCACAACCGCCCTGGGCAGCCTGTGCCACTGCTCACTCACTCTCATGGTGAAATAGTTTTTTCTGATGTTTAAATGGAACTTTTTGTGTTCCAGCTTCATCCCATTACCCCTTGTCCTGTTGCTATCTACTATAGAAGAGAGGAATGTCTCAACCTCCTGACACTCACCCTTTAGATATTTATAAATGTTAATAAGATCACCCCTCAATCTCCTCTTCTCCAGACTAAACAGCCCCAGTTTCCGCAGTCTTTCCTTGTATGAAAGATGTTCTGTACCCTTGATCATCTTGGTGGCCCTGCTCTGGACTCTCTCCAGAAGTTCCCTGTCCCTCTTGAGCTGAGGAGCCCAGAACTCAACACAGGACTCCAGATGAGGCCTCACCAGGACAGAGAAGAGGGGGAGAAGAACCTCCCTTGACCTGCTGACCACACTCTTCTTGATGCATCCCAGGATGCCATTGGCCTTCTTGGCCATGAGGGCACATTGCTGGTTCATATTTAGTTTATTATCAATCAAGACTCCCAGGTCTCTCCCTGCAGAGCTGTTCTTCAGCCATTCGACCCCCAGCCTGTACTGGTGCATGGGGTTGTTCCTTCCCAGATGCAGGACTCTGCACTTGTCCTTGTAGAACCTCATGAGGTTCCTCTCTGCCCAACTCTCAAGCCGGTTGAGATCCTGCTGAATGGCAGCACAGCCTTCTGGGGAATCAGCCAGTCCCTCCCAGTTTGGTGTCATCAGGGAACTTGCTGAGGGTACACTCTGTCCCCTCATCCAGGTCGTTGATGAAGATGTTGAACAAGACTGACTCCAGAATTGATCCCTGTGGAACTCCACTGGCCACTGGCCTCCAACTTGATTCTGTGCCATTGATCACCACCCTCTGGACTCCGTCATTCAGCCAGCTTTTGATCCACCTCACTGTCCACTCATCCAAGCCACACTGCCTGAGCTTTCTGATGAGGATGTTGTGGGAGACAGTGTCAAAAGCCTTGCTGAAGTCAAGGTAGATGACATCCTCTGCTCTCCCCTCATCTAGCCAGCCGGTTATGCACTCATAGAAGGCTATCAGGTTAGTCAAACAGGATTTCCTCTTGGTGAAGCCATGTTGACACCCCCGATAACCATCTTATCCTTCATATGTTCAGTGATAACATTCAGGATGAGTTGTTCCATCACTGGGATGGAGATGAGGCTGACCGGCCTGGAGTTTCCTGGGTTGTCCTTCCTGCCCTTTTTGAAGACTGTGGTGACACTGGCTTTTCTCCAGTCCTCAGGCACCTTGCCTTTCCTCCATGATTGTTCAAAAATGATAGAGAGGCTTAACAATCACGTCAGCCAGCTCTCTCAGCACTCTAGGGTGCATCCCATCAGGATCCATTGACTTATGAGCCTTAAGCTTGGCCAAAAGTCTTTAACCTCTTCCTCTTCCACCCAGGGCAACTCCTCTGCTGTCCTGGTCATCATGTTATCCTTGCCCATAACTCACTTATTTCATGGTATTAAGTTTTGTTATGTGACATTCTCTTTCTTCCACTGTACTGATGTGTCATGGTACTATGAAAATAAAAAGAGTAATGTCTACTCAAACACTTTTTGCATTAAATTCAGTCTATTTCAGAAAATGCCAGATCAAAGCTTCTGGGTAAGGAAAGAATGAGAGGAATTTATAACAATAAATAATTTTATCAACTGATGAAGGATGCGTATCAATTTTTGAAGTCGGCCTTCCAAACTATCCTGCATTCAGAAAACTTATAGTCTAGTGAAATTACTGAATGTTAATTAATCACTAAAATAAACAGCACAGTTTTCAAAGTAATGTTAGACCATTGTTAAAAGACAGTCATTTTGAAGCTACCTGTAGTAGGAACTGAATTTTAAATTTCATATCAGAATTTGCTTCTACATTCTTTTTTTTTAATACGTCAAGATGAAATAATACTCTTAAAGATTAAGAAATACCTTATTCTCCTAGAGAAGGGGACAATATAAAGGAAATACTGTCAAGGAAGTAGAGTATTTGTTCAGAAAATGATTTACACGTTGAAGTGATTTTAATACTTATTAAAAAATGTGAAGACAGTGATACTAATCTCTAAAGCCATGATTTTATTTCTAATTTTGTATCAAGGTAGTAAATTATAGTTTCATTGTAAAAGTTTAATAGAAATCTCTTAATATGGTAATGTAAGCTCATTTCTTGAAAGATAGCAGTAGAAGAATATAATATGGAACTTGAGTATTTGTGTTGTGATAAACTTCCCAAGCTTCATCACTTCTAGCATTTAATGTGCATTTTCAATATCACTCTAAAAGTTCGCACATTTTAGAAGTTCCTTGTCTTGTGTTGGGAGTTCATCTGTTGGTCTGATATGTTTATGTTTGCAGTTAAATGAGGAAACATTTTTAATGTTTAATTAATAATAAAATATTTTGTTCCTGTGGTACTGTACTTTTAATGAAGTATAATTTGAATTAAATTTGAAAGAAGATTTTCCCAATATGTTATGGAGGATAATGGAGAGATGTTAGATGTTCTCGAATTAGATGTTCTCTAAATGCTTAGGTCCCATGCCTTTGATTAAGGCAATGCAATGCAATGCAGTCTTGAGTTCAGATTGCTGTTATGTGGGATGCTGAACAGGAATTGCAAACTTTCTCTTCTCTAAATAACTGTCATAGTTAACCACTAAGGAGAGCTTATTCATCCTCTTTCCCCTCATCCAAAATTGTTGAATTTTAAAAATCTTTCAGGTAGATGTTATAAACAGAAATTACAAATGAAACCTCTGTAACTCTAAAGCTTTGTAGTCTTCAAAAAGAGGTCCATTGAGATCTGATTCTTCGTGGACACTTTGCTACAGATTACTGTCTCCTCTGCAACATATTGTTTAACCATATTTGGTAAAGGTCATTTTGTAACTAATGTATGAGCCAGTAATGAAAGAGGGTGGTTGAACATGCTCAATAAAACTGTAAGAAAATAATGCCATGCACAACCAAGACTACTTGAAAAAGAAGCCTTCTCACCTTATAATTGACATCACATTCCTCTTAGCAAAAAACTCCGAATGCTGATACTTAATTGATTGATTCTTAATTGACTGATACTTAACTGCAGACTCTTCTTCAGGAACACCACTTTTGTCCTGGGACCCAAAGGGGTGTATATAACAAAAGAGAACTACATTATTAGATGTATGTATAATGGTCTAACTACAACAGTAAGTTGGGTTTTTAAAAAATGATGAGATAATTTGTGCTACACTATCATCATAACTGGAAAAATAATTATTCTTTGCTTATACTAGTTGGAATGAAACTGTTCAGTTAGGCTCTATATGGATAAACCTATAGAAATCATATGTAGATAGGTTAGAATTTCAGTTGAAATCTTAAATAATTTTGTCTTCTATTATTAGGATTTTTTTCTTAATAGCTAGTGCCAAAGCTTTTAAAGTTTTTTAAGTCACTATTTCTTTGAAATGAGATGGAAATTCATGCACCTATAATGAGAAATACGAAAATAAATCAACACATATCTGCTTTTTGTTCTTTCAATATCAATCATTTGAAATCAAAATCACTAGAAATATTTTTCATGAAAGTAGTAAGGCAATCAAGAGGCCTAATTGCTTCTGGTGAGAGACATTCATTCTGATGTACCAGTCAAATTATCATTGTGGAGAAAAAAACCAACTCTGTATCAAAGTCATGAATATTTACTATTTTGTTTCAGACAATGTCTGACAATTCAGACAATCAGCTACTGATTTTAGGAATTTTCTTTTGTGGATTTTAGTTTTGTTTAGATTTGTTGTTTAGTTTTGAGAAAAACGAATGTTATTAATATGTGCATTTATTTTTAACTTCAAAACTATGACAATTCTTTTGTACTGTTTGTGAGATATTGCATTTGACTTGTAGCTTTACAGTCAAAGAATCCTGAAATTAAACTTCTTTTGTTATATATTTAATTATTGTTTTGTTGATTCTTACAATTCTCTGAAAAATGTTTCTATACAAGCTGTTCAAGCAGGTATTTTTATACTGTCAACTGTTAGGCCAAATTAAACCATATTTTTAATAACAGCAGTAATAGACACCTTTCTACCTCAGAATTAATATATTTAGTGATGTCTTAAATTATCATATGTTGAATCCAGATTTTGAAAATGAAAAACAATATGCCACAGTATTCACAAACACTTATCTTTCAGAGTTGTCTGGAGTAGAGTGGATAAACAGATATGTATATCTTTTATTTGTCCTGGTAAGTAAACTTTTTTTATTGCAAAGGATTATTATCTAGGAACAATGAAAACTTTCGTGATGACGCCAAAGTTTACCAGCTTAATGAAAAGAGAATACTTTAAAGTCAAGTCAGAATGAGTATTTTATAAGAAATTTGTTGTTTTATTAATCTTTATAGTTGCTTTAGGAGCTTGGAATTTTGGAATGCTTTGAAAAGACATCTTTTGAGGGACAAAAGTATGCAAACGCCATCAGAGATTGAAAGTCCTGAGAGAGTATTTGCTATTGCATAACTCATTAAGGTTTTTCCTTACACAGAGAGCTACAATGAGAAGACTTGAGTCTACGCACAGGGTAGATGTATAAACTCCTACTACAGTCACTGGAAAGTTACTTAGCATGAAGCCTGGAGTTACTGTTGAAGGATAGTGGAGCCTGGAATTGACTTCATCTAAATGCAGGTGTCTGCTAGTTGATGAGCTGAATACCATTAAGTGTATTGACCTAGAGGTAGGATTAAAGTGCATATATATAGTCTCCTTGGGTTATAGGATATATCTAAGGTTATATATGACATCTTCAGAGGATTGAATAAAATTGCATGCATTTTAAGACATCAACATCTCTACAAGAGAGACAGATGGAGATTCAAATGACACTAGATGCTATATGTGAGCAATTGAGTCAAGCCCTGTATCTCCATGTAATGGGGACAACAAATCTAAACACCTTATACAATCATCTGAAAATTGCTGATGGTAGAAATGTAGCTATGATCTTCTCAAGACACAGGTGAAATTAGAGAGAGAGAAAAAGCAGAAATATATGTGTATAACTTTAGAAACTAGTGGACTGGACTACACCAGCTTTCAGGCACAGAATTCTTTGCTCAGGTCTATTCTTTGATTTTCTGGAAAGAAATATGTTATTTTGTGCATAAATAACAAATCATGGCATATAGTAGAGTAACTATGAAACATTAGGAATGTATGCAGAGAACAGAACACGTCAGATACTATTGAGAAATGCTGGATCTACAGCATAGGCTCATAAATGCCTGTTGGGTTCTTGCAGTAAATTAAGATTCTGTTGATTCTCTTTGATACATGACCGGCACTTGAGATTCTAGAGATTTGAAGCATTTCTTTAAAAATGCCTTAAACAGTGTTTTCCCAAAAGTTGGTAGTAGCCAACATAACCAAGAATAGCTTTCAAAAGCAAAGTTAGTGATTTATATTAGTTTGCAATATAAATTGTAGGATTTATAGAAGCCTAGAGAATATTGAAATACTGGATTTTGCTATTCTTCATAGGACTTTATCTTTCTGAAAAGTGTAGTCATGGCTAAAACTCCTCTAAATTTGGATCACAGGGAGGAACCAGTTTCCCCTTGCACTTTGTAGGTTCCAAAGCAATCCAAATACATACATACTTTTTAGAAAAGCAAAAGGATTTAAAAGGAAGCATTTCTCACGATGTCAGAACTATGTATTGCTTTTCAGACTACTATCTACTATTAGTTTATAAACATTGATTCTACTATAAAGCTAGCTTAAAATCAGCTTGAATACATCACAGCAGAAATACAGTGTAGTATAAAAAACTACTCAAATCAAAAAGTAGAAAAAGCTTGTAGAAAGTTTTTGAAATAAAGTTGAAGGACTTGACAATTTCCCACACAATTCTTATAGATTATACATACTTCAGGACAACAATCTACAATGATAATTTTTTTGTTGTTGTTGGAATAGATTTTGATTTTCTTGCTGTACAACAAGTCAATGCCTGTTCTGTAGGACAGCAGCTGTTAGGTAACTTGGCCCCACTACTCTCTTCTTTTGAAGAAATTTGTAGGCAAAAGAGAGAGATAAGAGGGATGAATAAGTCTACCTACCCAAGAGACACTAAGTAGCTTCCAGATATGGAAAATTGCAGGGAGGACTAATTTATTTTTTCTTTTGAAAGAGATATATAAAGGAAAGCAAAAGTACCTACTGTTTATTGCCCTAGGGAAAGTGTGACAGAATGAATAGAAAAATCAAAAGTATAGCAGATGTGAACTTTTGACTGCAGGAAGTTCTCTATATTATAAGCAACTGCTACATAATGTGACTGAAGAATTAGGATTGTTCTATATTACAGTGCTACAGAGCAAGACATTTTAGAATATGCAAGTAAGTTAAGCTCTGTCACATGTAGAGATTGGTATGATTTCCTGAAGTATTAAAATACATGCAGAACACAATTAAAAAAGAAATATTTTAACTGTGCTATCAAGGTTATAAACATGGATAGATATTCAATTTGATTGATTTTTCAGATCACTAATTCTGCAAATTGAAGAATGTTTCACCTGGATGAAGCTTCTATTTTTAATTTTGGTGTAGATGAGATGTTCTTTAAATATATCCTTTCTGAATCTCAAATCTTGCAAAAACTTTTCTTAGCATACTGCTACCTTTTTAAAAGATGATCAGTTCAATGACACTGACAGTTCAATTGCAAAAGGTTGAGTACTTTTGGCATTTAACTGGCAAGGGAAGATGGGGAGAAGAGGCAAGGAAAAAAAGTAAAACTATTCAGTTGAACTAAGAATAGTTTACTAACTTAAATGAAATTAAATATAATAAATATCCTTGTATTTTCAACACTGTTTTCAGCACAGATCCAAACAAGTTCTGTTACAACTTCTAGGAAGAAAACAAACACAAAACACAAACAGAAGCATGGTGAATTCCTTACTAGGTCTTTGAAATTACCTCCTTTGGATTAGTAGAAACATATGGTTTCTACATTAAAATCCAGAAAGTTTTTTTTTCTCTCTTCCTTTTCTATCAACAATAAAAAAAACATCAACTTCTGTACTTTAGGAGGATCAGTTCACAAAAAAGTACTAAAATAGGAATATTTCTTTAAGGAAGTTGTACACAGCTGTGTATTAAAATCCAACTTTTCAGCTTTTCTGCTGGATCTAGGCAGCTCAGTTGCTCTTTTTGATGTCTACATTCACTCTTTTCTCACTCGATTTTTTTTCTTTTTAATTTTAATGAATTCTGTATTGCTTATGTGTATAATTACTTATTTCTTGGGTTTTTTATCTAATATTTCTTTGCCAAAAAGTGTCGTGCACACCAAAACTTAACCTTGAGAGAAGTAATGAGAGAGGTGGTGAATAAGTAGGTCACAAGCTAGCTGTGTTCAGATTGTGCAGGAATATGTTCTTAAAAATAAAGAAAATAACTTTGTATAATATTAAAACCATTTGGATTAACTAATTAGGGATATATAATTTTTTTAAATTATTATTTTGAGAGTATGAGGAAAAGTAGTTAATAGTAATCTGTCTCTCTGTTGGGGAAATGTTAATAATATATTACTAATTATAATGCTATTAATTATCATAATATCATATTAAAAATAATCCTGGTATGGATCTTCATCTTAGAAATGCTATAGTTTCTCAGGGACAATAAGCTGCTTCTCATTTTTAAATCAAATTAGGATAGTAGAAATGCAATATTAGGATGCATGCACAGTTTGATTTTGTCATTTTTGGACAGCTGATGGGGAAAACAGTACAAGACATTAAGAAGTTGCTTCCAACCTGGTATTTTTAAAATGAAGTTAATACATACTAAGTCCATTAAGCTTTTAAGGTTGAATATTCTTGGCAGAATATATAAAGCTATGATGTCACCTCAAGAGAAACAAAGCAAGTTTCATAAAATGTTGGTATTGTTTAAGCAGATTGTAACAGTGCATTCAGTGATGCTGCATCAGACCTGCCAGGTTAATGCTGGGACTTCAAGTGAGGTCTGAGGTTTTGAACCCTTGTGATTCTCAAAGATATAGGCTGTTTTTTTATTAGACTAGTATCAGCAACTGCTAAATTCTCAGGAACTGTTATTAATCTGAATCATAGAATTTCTAGTCAGTAGCAAGATATTTACATGTATTTAATCTGCTGATAACCTCCAGAAGATTAAATTGATGGTGTATGATTACTCCTCGACTCCCATGAAAATTTATGCATATATTGCTTTGGTGTAGTCAAAGCATACATAAAGAAGGAAAAAATAATATTCAAATAGTAAAACATGTTGTGATTCTTTTTGACGTGTTCAGAAGTTGCTATTACAGTGCAGTCTCTCCTGTACCTGTAACTGTCAAGGTGCTCCTGAAGACAGGTGTCTTGTTTATGATAAATTGCTGTAGCGAAGATCACAAAAATAAAATGTTTCTGCTTCTATTGATGTCATTATAATCATGAATTTAATTGAAAAATGGCAGTTATATGACTAATTCCATGTAAAATCCAGCATTTAAAAATTATTATGCCTTGATATGACTAAGGTATATATGATTCTCCTTTTAGTACTTGAGCTTTTCTATCCTACATAGTCATATTTGACCTTTGGTTCTACTTCTTGCACCTACTGTGTTTCTCGTTATAACCAACCACCTCTTTGTTTCCATCACACTTTCTACCATCATCTGCCATTGCTGCCTGCCAGATGAATGTGTTTTTTCTCTTTTACCCTACAGTTATCCCTTCTTCTCTTTACATTATTCTTAGCATATTAGCAGGGCAGAGCTGCCATACATGGGAGTCAGTAAAAGCAGAACACTGTCACTTTGATTCGAAATAATTTTACACCTGCTGCACACTCAAGTAATACTTTGTCTGGAAAGAATGTGTCTCTGACACCTTATTCCAGGCCACTAAATCTGAGTCGCACTCTCTACTTTTCAAGTGGTCAGGCCATGTCTTTACTACTCCTGTGGGTATGATGCTATGATCTAATCCGACTTCAGCTAGGCTGATGCTCTGCAATTCTTGCTCCCTGACTGTCAACCAAAAACCAGATTTGACATGTACAGAGTTTTGCTTTTGGAGCTTGTAGGCAGTAAGAATGTGCAATGACAGAGGAATGATTTATGATTTATTTGTTTGAAAGAGAATAACATTCAGCATGTTTATGCCACACTGCATTAACCATATCTGGCATTTCAGTGAAGTCTGTAGGTAGATATTATGTAGCCTTGCTAAATCCTGTAATTTCCACTGTCTGGGAACAAAGCATGTCCTAATTGAAATCGTCCTCACTCTTTCAATAAGTTTTGTTGTAGTGGTGCAAGCAATATTCATTCAAAGATGTAGAGAATCTAGGTAATGCACATGCAGAGACATACACAGGTAACAGTACAACCAACAGAGTTGACTTAAAGCCACCCATCTTTTGCTAGCTACTTCCTTATATGCTGCTTGTGCCCATGTGATCACCCAGGGCCCAATTCATTAAATTGCAGCACCTGTTTCTGATAATCAGAAGTAGCTTGTCAGCTGCATTAACTTGTCCCTACCATCTCTATTCAAGCTGTCTGGTCCAAGCCACATTTGTGCCTACAATGTTGGATACTAAAGGCTGTGAGGCAGATTACTCAGCTGATAATTATGTATTCTCTTTTTAAAAACTTCCTGTTCTCAACTAAAGGACTGAAGAATTATACCTTCACAGCTTCAGAAGAGAAGGATATGTTGAACTGAGATCTCTCCTGGGCCTGGTACTCAGTTATAGCACGAGACACAGCATAAGTGTGCCAATTGAAATTTACTTTCATCTAAAAACTGAGAAGATCTACAGGAAAAAATCAGGCCAAGATTTTAAATAATCCCAAATAAATGCTCCAGAGGTGAGAAAGACATTAGTCAATTAATAAAATTTCAGGGTAGCATTTTTAGAATACTAGTTTACACAAATACAGGGAAATAATAAGCCATATAAACAGATTCCCAGAAAAGTGTTGAAACAGATCATAAAATGAAGCAGGTATCACACAGATTGCATAACCAGAGGTAATGACATAAAATAACGTGAATAATGCTTCAGTGATGTTTTGGAGACATAAAATTTCATCAAGAGGAATCTGTGTAATTCTGGGCACTGCAGTTCGAGACACATCAACCCGTTAAAAAGTCTAGACACTAACAGGAACTATCAAAATTAACAAATTAGGTCTATGAGGAAAGACTCATAGATTGTATGGATTGTATGTGTGTATGTATATATATATATGTGCATAAACACAGAAATATGTGTGTGACTGAGAGAAGACAAACTAATATGGACTTCAAATACAATAAAAGTTTCTGCAAATGGAATATTCTGCATATTCTTGATGACTACATTTCTTGAAAAAAACTCCTTTTCAGATTTAAGTAAAATCTAGTGATCACTGCATCATTCAAAAGAAGCGTTTGTAAATTTGAGACAATAATCTCTGCCTACACATAAATAACTTTAGATTTAGATAGAGGGGAACAATTAGACATACTTATAGAAGATCTATCTGTAAGTGTAGTATGTCCATGGTTTTAACTGTAAGAGGAGTTATAGACTATCTGCTATTATTATGTATAACCCTTCTCTGAACAGTGACAATTTTCTTGTGAAATCTTCTTATTTCAGGCAAAGGTAATTTTTCCTAAAGATTTACTTCATTTCATGTAAGGATAAAAGACCTGCACTGAAGATTTTGGAAGACAGATGAATCTTTTAAAGGCTAGTACCAGGCGACTGTTGGTCTGAAGGTAAGTGTGATTGTGCTGTTTGTGCCATCATTGTTGTCATTGAGTCATTGTTCCCAGAAAGTCAGTGCTTTATCTTGCACTGTCTGTAGGCTAATAATGACTTGAGACTGAAATGGCATTGCAAGCAACTTTAAAACTGTATGTTTTAGTAACATGCCAAATAGCTCTTGTCAAAGAGGTTATTTTCTCAAACCTGCAAATATCATGACATTTTTTGTTGAGTTAAAGGGCAGGTTTACCATGCATTTTCTTGCAGAACGATGACACTTTTTGTATTTACAGGTAGCGTATATTTCAGCTTGGCATTTTTCCCTTTGTTTTAACTTCCAAGAATAACACTGAGAATAATGCAATTTTACTTTTTATTCTATTGTCTGCAGAAATAGCTGTAGTTTTCAACTATGACAAAATAACCTATGTAGTTTATTTCTTGTTACAGAAAATAACTTATCTTCATAAAAGCTCAGGATCATAAAAATTAAGTCTGTATGTAGATCTTCTGCCATTCAGCTTTTACTAAGAGGACAGAGATTTTCATTAGTATATTAGAGCTTTCTCATATTTTTTTTTCTCTATAAAAGCCAACAACTTCCTGTCAATGTTCATTTATTTATCAATATGATTCATTTAAGCAAATACTTCCTTTACTTTACAAGTTCTATACTGATTACTTCAAATATTTCATATTATTCCCCCACTATTATTTATGAGTGTATTATTGAACATTTAAAAATAAATAGATTGTTTCCAATAATCCAGAAATCATTCAGTAGTCAGCCGAAACGACTGAAATTTAAAGCCATTCGGGTCCTGTGAATTGTAGCCACGTTTTCCTTTCTTCTTTTAACAATTATGTACTCTTGTGGTAGAATGTAAAAACATATTGATTAAAGACTTAAGGGTAAAATAATTTAAGATTTATATTGTCATGTTAATTTGCTGGCTTACTGCAATCAATTTTAAAGTATATCACAGCATGATACATGTGATTTCATTAAAAATATTTTTAAGAGCACAATAATTTTGAAGAAACAAAATTTGCCAACCTTTTAAATGAAGCATCATTTTCTGAGGTCACAAAACATTTTCACTCCTAGTTATTAGAAATAATTTCAAAAAGGAAACCTATTCTTTAGCAGGGAAGCACTGCTGGAGATTATTTAAGCAGAAGGTTTTTAGGACTATAGCCCTTGTGGTTTGTAAATTGGACATTACTATTCAACTATATATTGGGAAAGTAGTAGGCTGAAGTGATTTTGCTTCATAGACACTGAGAAAGTAATGTGTTACGTCCAGCTAGAACTATGCAGTAGCCATTAAATACTGCTGTGTTTATTCAATATTTCTTTGTTATTGTATATAGAATGACAAATAGAAGACTCCACTCAATCTGGTTGTATATAGAACTAGATTATGCACCTAATATTGTTTTTCATAAAAATATTTTTAGTTCTGTGACAATACAAGCAGGAAAATAAGGATTTGGAAAGATTAGTTTGAGACAAGTCCAAGAACAATTCAGAAGATGTCGCATTTTGTGCTGATACATCTTTTTCTTTTAAAATTACTTGAGATGACTTGAGAGAGAAGCATTGATTACAAAGTACAACTTATAATTTATAGTACTGAATACAAACAGTATAACAATATAATTTGAATGAAATTCCATATCTATTTATCGCATAATAGAAATCAAATATATTTCATAATATTTAGAAAAAAGATATTAAATATACAAAGTAAAACATGAAAAGCATACATGGATGGAACTCTTTGAGCCATTTCCCCAGTCAGATTCTTGCATATATGTCACTGCCACCCTTTACCCTTTACACTTCTTTACTCTTATAAACAAGGCTATGATTTGAATACAGTACATACATTTATCCATTTGTTTTTGTCCTGTTTTTTTACAAGGTATATCTGTACTCTTATTTAGTAATAAAGGAAATAATGATTATTGGTTTGGTTGAATAAGCTATGACCTTTTTAATCTCAGCATGAAAAATCAGCAGGGGAAATCAGTAATGTAGCAAAAGCTTAATTAGCTCAATTAGGTATGACAGTAAACATGTATTCTTTTTTGCTTTTTTCTGTACCTGACAGAACTTTTTTTGTTTTTTGCTTTTTTAAGTTATTCATTTGTAGAATGTACCTTAAAAAAGTAAAAAGGAGCTTTGTGTCCATGAAATCCGTTCTCTATTGGAAGATGTGCTGAAAGCCCATTTATTGCTCGTGGGAGTAGGATTCATTTTTTTAAAGCCTGTGGTTAAGTATGTCAGGCTGAAATGCTTCCTACTATGTCTTTTTACCATACTTGCTACATGGGCTTCAGATCTGGTGTTTTGTAATCAAATTGTGCCTGAAGGTAATTAATACTGTATGGAGTACTGTCTGCAGCATGCAGAAGAGCTAAAGTGTGAAAAACTAAAATAGATGATCAGTAACAGACACTCTGTTGAAGTTCAGATATTTTGTAAAAATTGAATACATCGTTATCTTAAAAATAAAGACATAGTAATAAGTAGGTGGCTTATGATACAATGATGAATTGAGATATTTGTATCTCTAGACCACTTGTTTCAGTTCATTTTATATTAACATCACCTCAATGCCCTGGCATCGTAATGCCTTTGTGTGGAGTGTGCTGTTCCAAATGAGCTAATAGGAAGACTCAAGCAGTCTCAGTGAAAGCAGTCCATCATGTAGCAATAGATCAGTGTCATCTGCCTATTCTTGCACTAATTATCTTACCATCTATTTCAGTCTGATGCGATGATTCCTTTGGACCTGTCATGGTCTTGTGTGGAGCTGTTTCTGGTACTGGGGAAATGACTGTAAAGATGGCTTCTGTAAGAAGCTGCACGAAATTCTCCAGACCCACTTCTGGGGCTGAGCCAATTAGACGCCTCCACAATCACTATTTAAGAAGCAAGAAGAGGAGAATGCTTCCTATTTCTTCTTGTTCCTTTATCTTCCTTCTTTTCCAGCTGATGGAGGTGCAAGGGGTTGGAAGAGAGAGAGAAGTGACCATGCAGACCCCAAGATCAGTGAGGAAAGAGAGGAGGAGGAGGTGTGCTGGAACAGAGACCACCCTGCATCCTGTGGAGAGGACTGGTGAAGCACAGATTTGTTTTCACTTTGTAAAAGATCCTGCACCAGAGACGGTGACTATGCCCAGAGGAGGCCATGTCCCGTGGGAGGGACCCTGTATTGGAGCAGGAGAAGACTTCGAGAGTCTTCTGAGAAAAAAACAGCGGCAGAGACCATCTGTGAGAGACTTTACCACTTCCCCCATTCCCTATCCCCCCAAGAAGCTGAGGGGGAAGGAGGTAGAGATAGCGGGCAGTGAGGTAGGCCCAGGAAGAAAATAGGGATGGGGGAGGGAGATCTTAAAGAACTGGCTGTATTTTTCTCATCATCCTGCTTTGGTTTTGTTTTTTTGTTCTATTCTGTTTCTTGTAGATAATCGATTAAACTTTCCTACTTTCCTCTCTATGTCAAGTACTGGAGTCTGTTTTGCCTGAAATCGTAATTGGCAGTGAGCCCTCCCTGCCCTTGTCTGAATCCATAACATCCTTGGTTATCTTTTTCCTCCTATCTTGCTGGGGCCTCTGCCATCCTAACGAGGGTGGGGGCGGATGGGGGGCACCAAGGGAGAGACTGTTGTGGTGCTTCATTGCTGGCTGGGCAAAACCATGATATTCCTTTACAACAATTTGTTATTTTAGTAGGTATGTTCCTGAAAGCATCAAAGAGAAGGAGCACATAACCTATAGTGTGACCAGTGTAAACAATAGTAGTGATGAAATTCATCAAAGACTTTATAAACTGTATTATTCTGGTTTTGCTTTATCCTTTTTCAACCAGAAAGCCCACATAGAAGTGATGTTCTCAAAAAAACTGTCTTTCTTTTCTGTTCGCCCAGTAAAATCTTAAACAATTTAAATGGAAAAAAATTACATACTCTACTAGGGGAGAGTATTCTTCTGAACAGAACTAAAAAAAAATCAAAGTTTTTATGGAATAACCTTCCCAATTGTTCATGCAAAATCTCACCAGTCTATGGAATCCTCAATATGGCATTTTTATTGTGTGTAAAATTAACATTAAAAAAAGAGAAAAAAATATTTCCAGGGATAAATATATATCTAAAAGGAGCATTTTAATTCCCTTAGAATGTCTTAAAGGAAGTGTGTGTGTATATATATATATATATATATATATATATATATATATATATAAAAATATTGAATAGCAACAAATAGCTTTTCCTTGGTACGATTTCATAAAAAAAATTCTCTTGCAAATATATGGTTAATCCTACGAGAACTAAGGCACCAGTGGTTTTAGACATTCTTAGGTTGTCATTGATCACTAGCCATTGAGTGCATGAATGTCATTTCTTAAAAGTGTTTCCAACTTCTCAAAGTAATGATGACTCATAAGAGTTTCTATCACTAAGTATATCCATAAATTTCATTTAAATCAATGATCATGACTGTAAGTGTCCTTATGATCCTAAGTAAATGGGTATCTTTTCCTCCCCATTGACATTTGTCTTCAAATTAATTATGGTAGCATTATAAAACAAAAAAATTACACCCACAGAAAATCTACAAGGGTGATCTAAATCTCACTGAAATCATTAGGAGATACAGAAGGTTTTTATTTGCACTCTATCTCGCCACTGCAGTACTGAGTGTCTTGTTTCTCATCGGTCCAGCAAGCAATGAGCAGGAATTAAGAATCATACTGATCTGCTACGATGAATGCTGTTCTTGATGTCTCCTTTGGACCCGAGACTGATGCCAGCTGCATTGCACTCAATATAATGTTGCCATTCTAGGGACTGCTTTTATAAAAAATCTAGCTGCAGTATTGTGGCCCTTTTGTTGTGCTAATACAGTCTGATGGAACTACACAGGGAGTAAGCCAAATCTCTTTCAAACCTGCATTAGGCATTGGGCCTAATAAATATTACAGCTGTGTATGTTGTTGCACAGTACATTTGTACAGCTCTGGCAATGAAGTGCCAAGGAACTGTCTCTGATGTTTTGTGTCTTTCTGTGTCAAACAGCAATCTACAATACTACATAGGTCTGCAGCACTGCTTTGATGAGAAACAAGGTTCTTAAGAGGCATAATACATAAATGTCTGTGTTATTTAGCTTTGCTTCTGACATCATTTACAGCTTGCTCACTCTCCTCATGGCAGTGTAGGCATTTCACTTCTAAAGAAAGTTTGCTGCTCTTAGGGAAAATGATATTGACTGCAAGGCAGACATGGCAGACATCTGAAAGATAGTTTGAGGCTTGATTATTTCTTCCAAGATCTGAACACAGAGGCAGACAAGGAGTGTTTCTAGTTCTTGTTTAGCTGTCCATTACTCAAGGGAGTTTTCCTAGTTTACCTGTTCTCCCTTTGAAAATCAGTTGGCTTTGATATAGCTGTAGGGAGCACTGCAATCATTGCATTATGTGAATTTTATTCTTTCATGTAAAAGGTGGATGTTTACAGGGATTTATACAGGGAAGTAATTAACTCTTACAAAACATAATTTTTTCTTTTTAGAAAGTTATGTTAAGTCTAGATTTCCACATTCCCTCATTTGTTTTGGCTTTTGTGCATTTTACTGAACAGTCCAGTACATTAAATGCACATGATAAAGAGACATTGTAAACAGTAGATTTTCCAGGTCTCTCAAAATTTCACAGGCACATGCTAGATATTTTGGTATTAATATCTTTGAATAGGCTTAATATTATTTGCAATGTTTTTCTGTTATTTTCTATTTAATTTCTGTAATTACAACAATGTTACACAAAATAACTGTTACTTTAGCACAAGGTAGTTTAAATAGCCCTAATTCAACACATTAACTGAAGAAGAATGGCTAAATGTAGCAATATCTAGGTTCAAGTCTGATTCATAAAAGACAAACTCATGATTTATCCACCATTATAATTTGAGATCCACAACTAAACTTCTCAATACTGCTCAAGGATTGTTTGGATTCCTATGTACAATAATTTTTTCCATAATTGTTTAACACACAATCACATTGATGTTTGAGTTTAATTTATCTGTTTTTTATACCTCCCTGCTACCCTCTCCCAAGATCCTAAAATTCATATTTTTTTCTCTCTTTTGAACATTTCCTTTTGTTTTTCAAAGAAATGTGACCTAGCCATTCCTAGTTTTCCTTTAATAAGATGTCATATGGGAATGCTTCCCAGAATCATAGAATCTTAAGAATTGGAAGGGACCTCAAAAGATCATCAACCTGAGGACTGAGGAGCCCAGAACTGGACACAATATTCTAGATATGGTCTCACGAGGGCAGAGTAGAGGGAGAAGAAAGCTCTCTCAACCTACTGACCACACCCTTTCTAATACACCCCAGGATGCCACTGGCCTCCTTGGCCACGAGGGCACATTGCTGACTCATGGTTGTCCTGCTGTCCACCAGGACCCCCAGGTCTCTTTCTCCTACACTACTGTCTAAGAGTTCATTCCCCAACCCGTACTGGTACATGGGGTTATTTTCCAGATGTAAGATTCCACACTTGCCCTTGTTGAATTTCATTTGATTTCTCCCTGCGCAACCCTCCAGCCTGTCCAGCTCTCATTGAACGGTGGCACAATCATCTGATGTGTCAGCCACTCCTCCTAGTTTAGTATCATCAGCAAACTTGTTGACAGTGCCCTCTGTTTCAAACACCTTATATGTTTTACAGAGAGTGTAGGCTGCTTGTCCCACTGAATTCAGTTTCTCATTATTCACCTTACCTTATTGTTGTATAATACATTCTATTAGAACTATTTCATTAGTGTGCCTACATTTAATCGAGAAATGTTCTTTACCTTGTACCCACAGTTATTTGTTTAGCTTAATAGTATTATAAAAAACCTTATGAAAAAACAGGGTCATACAGGATCACTTTTATCTCATATCTTCTGTTCTCTCCTTCAGACTGGAAAATCTTTATATCCTGCCTAAAATCTCTCAGTATCACAAGACTTGTCTAAATTTTTATTTATAATGAAGTGGAATATTTTTGGAATAGACATTGGCTCTACAGGTTGTCATTATTAAACTTCATCTGCCATTCAGAATTTACAGTATATGCTTAAAAGTATCAAAAGCACATAAAATCATGCAGCACTTTGTGTTGCTTTTATTTTTTCAAAAAGATGTCAAAGCCTTTAATTTTTTTCAGTGGTTGCCACTATATTAGAATTTTCAATATTTGAAAAGAGAGGAAGAATAAAATTGGTGAATCATTCAGAAAAATGTGAGAGAAGGCCGATTTTATTTCTAACTGTTCACAACATTGCAATAATTTATTATATGTTAAAAAACAGGAAAAAAATTATATACTGTGTTTTGTAAATATTGCCAACACACAACAGCAAAGAAGAACACTAAGAGACAGTGGTTAAACTGAAAAAGAGAAGACCTTAAAGATGATAGACTTCATACAAAATACTTGCCGATCAGTTACAAAGACTACATTTTCTTTCGTCTAGACTCTTTCATTCTATTTTTCCTTTTCCTAGTATCTGTTTGGATCACAATGAGTGGTATTTACAAAGAATGTACTGCATGTCTAATTTGCAGTGTCTTAACAGTCGGAAATTTTGTCAAGTAAATGCTTAAGAAGGAGGGTAAAGTTCAAAATGTATGCCTTTTTAACAACAGAAATCTTGATTTTGTCTGTCAATATTTTTGTACAGGGGCAACCCAACTTGTGTTATCACAGTTTCACTACATATCTACCAACCTGATAATTGTGTCAATGAGGTATCTTTGCTTCATTAATATTTTGCTAAAACTAATTGAAGAGATAGAATATTGATTGTACAGACAAAGCTCGTTTTGACCACAGGATTATGAAACTCAATTTTTTCCCTAAAAAAGATAAATTTAAACCAACAGCACTAATTCCTAGAACTGGATGGAAAACTGTCCCATTATTGCATCATAGTCTTCTATATGTCAAGGTATATTTGCCCTGTGTGCTTGGCCATTAAATCATCCCAAAATAAATGAGTAGTCAGAGAATGTTTCTTTGAAATAGACAAGTCTTGTTACTTTAGCCTTAGGATTCAGACCTTATCTCGTACCTGGAATACCATCTTTTAGTCTAGAGGGAGATGTTTAGAACCTCCATCATGGACATAGTACATGTTTGTCGATGAAAATAAATCGTCAAAGACAACTTCTGATGTGTAAAGCTCTAGACTTAACAAACTCAACTTCAGATATCTCCTTCCTAGGTTTTGTCATTTAATGTTTCTAACGTATCTATTGCATGGAAGACCTTACTAAAATCATGGTCTCTAAATCAGAGCTCTCACTGATCACCAGAAAAGAACACCGGTAATGAAAAAGAAAAGAAAATAGGAAGGGCCAGGAATTGCGCTCTAGTGTAGTACCAATGTTATTGCTTGTAACATAAAAACAGTTCAGAAACAAATGCAAAGACAACACCATCTGCTTAAAAATGTATTTGCATCGAGTCTCATCTTGCAGTCCCAAAACCACACAGAAACTATTACATAATCATGTTGATGTATTTTAAAAGAATATATTTTTTTCATATCAGTTTCCTTCAGGAGGTAAGCTAACTCATGAGTCTTATCTAAAAGGCTGTACTTCAACACAGATTATTGCTATAGAAGTATATCTCACTACAGCTAGGAAATATTTTGATCTCTCTTTAAACTCTCTAAGGCCTTGGCTACTATGTGCAATATTTTTCTTCTGTTAGACTCTGTATGTGTGTATCAGTCTTGAAGTCTGTGTAGATGGATTTTTCATCCAAACTCAACATATCATATAACATTTGGTGATAAGTTTCTAGAGATATAAATTGTTTCACTGCCAAAGCCTAGCAATGTTTTTCAAACATCTGCTTAAAACATTACTAGCAGCTGTCCTAAGAAAAGCTGCTGTGAAAGTATGACTATCTTCTAACAGAAGAACTTTCTGTATTTTATATAAAATTTGTTTTCTACATTTTCCTGTGAGATGTCTAAGTGAGAATTCAGGAAAAAATGCTCTATAAAGAATAACCCTAAGATCCTTTGAAAATCTAGCATTGCTTATACTGCTCATTACTATCCTAAATACTTATAAAATATGATTCCCCTTGTACTGTCAGGGACAGCTAAAGCCAACTATTCTTCCAGTATTATGGTTAGTAATATTTTTTTCTAATGGGCATACTGGACAGGCTTGACAGGTTTTCTATGTATAAAGCTGTGATCTTAACTAGTCTCATTATTTTGAGATGTGGTATGTGTATAAACACTCAGAATTCGTATACTGTTGGAAATTAGACTGATATCATATGTCTTTAACATGAAATTTTCATCTAATATTTATCCCTGTTCATTTTTCATGTACATGGATTTTGCTGAACATGGATTTTTCTGTGCTGTTAACTGTACTCTCTATTACAGGTAATTTATTGGAATGCCTTCCAATGATTGCTCCATATGAATTTCAGGGACTGTGAAATTTGAGGAAATTTACTTTTGTACGTAAATTAAAAATATTACAGTAGTATAAGCCTTCTATAAGAGGAAATCCTGTTGCATAGTGGTATTCTTATTCTTGTTGTAGGAGGTAGCTGCCAGGAATACACTGTGGAAAGCATAAGTTTTAATAATCTGCTTCCCATATTTACTTTCAGAAAAATTCCCTGAGCTACCATTAGTTTGCAATAGATATATATGTTTGCACAAACAACATATAGTTATCTATGATATCATATAGATTTAATTACTGTTCAATGTTTCTCTATTTTACTGTTTTTTCTATGAAATTTCAAATAGTTGATCTAGTTAAGAAGCTCATGACAGACTAAGTATAAAAAGCATTTTCCAATTTTTTAATAAAATTTTACAACAGAAATTTTCCCAAGGTTGTGCTTTGAAATATAGCAGAACTACACTGTGCTGTGCCTTAGTTTCTCTGTGGAGGAGAATTCAGTGACACACATACTGGGTGCGTGCTGAATGAGGCCTCTTCACTCCACTTTGTTACAGTGTCATTTCAAATCTTGCTTATTAACTCAGTTCTTGCTGAAATCTAGATGACTCCACAGGAGACCACTGAAGTGTTTTTAAGACAACTTCCCCAAGTGTCACAGGAAGGTATTGTTAGTTTAGGAGCACTGCTGAACCTGAGATGGTCCTGAATATTTTCATAATAATACTTAAAAATTAATAATGCCTACTAAGATGTGGAGCTCTGGAAACAGAGTGTAAAGAGCTAACTAGCTCCGCAAGATCAGTCTTGACATGTGAAAGCCAGTTTGAATTGGAGACAAGAAACACCTCTAAACTTGCATGGGATAAATCAAGGATGCATAGTGCAGAAAAACAGGAAAGTTTTGCAACCAAGGAAAGTGATGTGGATGCCAGAGCAGGTTTAGTGAAGTCATTTTGGTTTCACTTGTCACGGAACTTTAGATGCTAAACTGTGTGAAAGGAGCCTGTCTCATTTCTAGGTCAAATCAAGCCTTGTATACTAGTTATTTGTTTCTCAATTAAAAAGGCATGTTGGATCCAAATTGCCTCTACATGGAGCCATGCTTGGTGCATCACTGTTTCTGGCAGAATTAGTCCACAGTCCAGGAAAAAAACCCACTTGGGAGATAATTGAGAGCAATAATTGAGAACTGAATAACCATTAACTAAGAACTTAGTCCCCATTGTGGAACAACTATGGAAGGAATATGTTGTGTAATGGTCTTATTTCCTATAGTAACACAATTATAAGCTAAGATTTATAGGTCTCTCTGAATATTTTTTAAAAAATATTCCCATCTTCCAAGTATTCTTGGTTATAAAACTCAAATATCTGTGCCTGACCTGACATTTTAAAGCATAATTATGTAGGAAAAATTGTGAGAAGTGAATGGAGAGGAGGAGACAGGGAAAATAATGACAACATGACAATAAAGTACAGACTTTATGTCACTACATTAGATATCTCTTGGATAAAGATGGAACAATTCTGTGTACTTCACCAATGTGTGTTTAGGTTATTCAAATAAGTGAACAAAGTACTCAAAACATATTAGGCTAATGTTGAATATAATTCAAATTTTGCCAGATAGAATTAGTTCTGTAAAGTATATAAATCTACAATTAAATTCAAGAAACTTTCTCATATTTTATGATTTTACAGCTGAAGAAATGATCTTACTCTCCATTTCTAAACAGCTTTTGAAAAGTGTCCCATTGTGACAGTAAAATCCAGTAAGATAAAGTCTGTGGGGAGAATTCTACCTCTTTTGAATGACGTAAAAGCTTGTATTTTATCTGAAATTGACCTTGTTTTCTTTATAAAATTTGTTGTATTTATTTCTGTCACTAGATGCTTCCTGCCCTGCAAAGATTCAGTGTGTATCTCCCAGAGCAGAACTCTTTGTTTATATAGTATGTCTCCTGCTACCATGCCTCTAAAACAAACAAGGTGCACATCTTGGTCAAAAGTGCACATCAGTTTACCTCAGGTTGATACTGAAGGATACAATGCAAAGATGAAAAAAAAATGTTGGTGCTAAAGAAAAATAATATCACAGTATTTTCTAGGATCTTTGTAAGTGATAATACTCTTCTGATGACTGACAGATTTATTCTCCAAAAACAGATTTGGAGACATTAATAAGATTGTATAAATTTATTGATTTCATATTACTTTACGATTTTATCATGAAGAAAGTTGGCAAAAGAAGGTATACAGATACGTCTTTTACACACAGATATATCAACACTATCTGGAGAGATCTGGTTTTTAAGTCAAATGTTGTCCAATTAACATGATTTATGCCACATTGCAGTTAAATGTATAATTGGGCAATGCTAAGTTCTTGGGAGGGCTTGTCTGGGCCTGAGCTGGCACCATCTTGCTCTAAAAGTGATCCAGTGGCCACAGGATCTTGACCTGACTCAAATGTCTGTGACAACTGCAGATGGATGAAGCTGTGCAAACTAGACAGTCACTATGGGATGTGATTCTGTGATTCTGTGATAGGCAGTTGCCTGTGATGTCCTCCAGGTTAGGGCAAAGCTGTGGTGGAGCATCCAGATGGAGCTAGAGGCCAGTGCAAGACAAGAAAGAAAAATCTGAAAATTAGACTCAAACACAAAGACAAGGGAATTCCCCAACTCCCACCTTGAACCTCATACCCCACTTGTCCAGAGCTTGGGATGCTAATTGACTTTGACACACCATCATCTCACTGCTTGAAGAAGTCATGGAGAAGTCGTCTTGAAGAAGGACATTGAAAAATGCCAGCACAGCACCAGAGAAAAAAGGTAGCTCTTAGTATACTTTCATATACGACACTTAATAAGCATATAATTACCGATGAGTTTTTTCAATGTTCAGACTACTGATATCATTCTAACTGGATTAAAGACAGCTGCTTTCTAAATTTTTATTAGATCAAGATTTTAATAAGGCTAACAATAAATTCTTAGTTTGATACATAAAATGTGTTCTCTAGGGACAGTTGCTTTTGAAGTGTATCTCCAACTGAAACTAATAGAGACGCAACTTATGCAAGCAAATGAACTGGCATTTAGATGGATAATGTGGACTGCACTACAGTAACAACTGTTAAGTGCGAGAATACTAGATTATGCACTTGCATTTTCTTTGCCTTTGGTCATTTTATACCTCAATTCTTTCAAAACTGTTTATAATCAAAATAAACACTTGATAATACACACCATATGCAACAATAAATAATAATTGGATAACATGGTGCATATTGCTGACTGATCAAATAAAAATTACAGGTTCACGGTTATTCAAAACAGTCATTGAAATATGTATCTTTTTCAACAAGGACAAGTGCAGAGTCCTACATCTAGGAAGGAACAACTCCATGCACCAGTACAGGCTGGGGATTGACCTGCTGGACAGCAGCCCTGCAGAGATACACCTGGGAGTCCTAGTTAATAATAAACTAACCTTGAGTCAGCAATGTGCCCTTGAGGCCAAGAAGGCCAATGGCATCCTGGGATGCATCAAGAAGAGTGTGGCCAGCAGGTCAAGGGCGGTTCTTCTCCCCCTCTACTCTGCCCTGGTGAGGCCTCATCTGGAGTCCTGTGTCCAGTTCTGGGCTCCTCAGCTCAAGAAGGACAAAGAACTTCTGGAGAGAGTCCAGCATAGGGCCATCAAGATTATCAAGGGACTGAAGCATCTTTCATATGAGGAAAGGTTGTGGGAACTGGAACTGTTTAGTCTAGAAAAGAGGAGATTCAAGGGTGATCTTATTAACATTTATAAATATCTAAAGGGTGAGTGTCAGGAGGTTGGGACATCCCTTTTTTCTATGGTGTCTAAAAACAGGACAAGGGGTAATAGGATGAAGTTGGAACATGAAATGGAAAAAGTTCCACTTAAATATAAGAAAAAACTATTTCACTGTGAGGGTGATGGAGCACTGGCATAGGTTACCCAGGGAGGGTGTAGAGGCTCCTTTCTTAGGTCTTCAAGACCTGCCTGGAAAAGTTCCTATGTGACCTGATCTAGATGGACTTGCTTCTGCAGGGGGGTTGGACAATCTCCAAAGGCCACTTCCAACCCTATCACTCTGTGATTCTATGAAATGTTTATTTGGAGACTATCAAGTTTGAAATATTAGGTAAAATTAGTGCATATTCCAAAGTTTGACAGCAAAATCCATTTGCATTATTTTGCAAAACTGCAAATGTTTTGAAAGTTAAATCCCACAGGAGTAAGAAAATCACGAGGGACTAGTCTTCCTGAAATTAATCTTGTTTCTTTGGCATTTATCCTTTCTATCCCCAGTGCAGGCAAATCACAGACAAGTAATTAATTCTTTTTTTAAATGGACAAATTATTTATTGTTGCATAATTTTTTCTTTGACAAACTGATCTTTATAAATTTTTTCTTGAATTTTAATGTATAATGGGAGTTTAGCTTGGAATGGAATACTTCTGTGTTCATTGCTTCACAAAATGAGTCTTCACAAAAAAAATTTTTGTCCAATTGTGAAGTAAAAATAGCTTATGTGCATAGTTATACATTATATAATAAAATACTGATCTGGTCTTAACTAGGATGAGTCAATAATTTGATAAAATTGTATTCGTCATGAGTCTTGATTTTCCACTTAGAAAATAATTGTTATCTCTTAATGTTTTTTTCTCATTGCCTTATCAATTTATATATTAACGCTTCTTAATATAATAAGGAATTAATTGTTGCAAAAAACTTTGTAAAACTCAAGAATCCTAAAGAAATTTAATGTAACAGGTTTTTGACAGATCTTATTTCTCAAAATACAATTATTATTATTTTTTAAGTAACTGGATCTTGCTATTCATGTCTTAGATCAGATAGTCTTTATTAAGTATTGTTGCATTAATGGTATTAGTGTATGTGCTAAGTAATATGAGTAGCTGTTAGAGAGAAAATTTGAGGCATCAGTTGCTTCTATAATGTAGTTTGTCCCAGCGTGAGGGACAGAAAAGAGGGTAATTTGAGATAATAATAATCCTTATTTATCCCTAGAAACTCTCTCAGATACTGCAGAGATCTACCTCTGGGTTGCTCTGCCTCCTGTGGGAGCCAGAAATTCATGGTTTGCAATGTCAAGCCATGAGGAACTGGTGAGTTTGCCTACTCTATGTGTCATAGATTACCATGCATTTGTTAGGCACACACTGCAATCCAGTCAGACATAGTTTCATGGTGGAATTTGCAGTGTTACGTTAGTGGCTGAACTCGATTGATTTTAAAGGTCTTTTCCAGCCAAAACGATTCTAAGATTCTATGAATTAGCTTTCAGCCCAAAAGCACAAGCAGACAGCTAGGCTTTAGCTAATGTATGCTGCCTCTCAGGAAGATTGAAAGGCTCAAGCCCCAGTGCTACACTAACCACATCTACAGAACTACTGTTTTGGAGGTAGCATCTGATTAGCTTAGAGTACAGTGTTAATATATATCTGCTTGCAAAAGATACTGTACACATACCTTTTCTTCCTATTTGAATCTAGTACCAGATTTTCCTATGTTCAGAGCAAAACTTCTGGTAAACAAAGGAGACATTAGATTGCATAGACGAACTTTGTCCTACATTGTTGTCTCATAAGATCTTTTATTGCAGGGGCTTACCATAAGGCTTTCCAAAATAATTTTTATTGCATATGTGAAACAGAAAATTGTATTAAAAGATGCTCTTGGTCCTTTGTTTATCTGGGGCATTGGTTTCTATTGATTTTATACTTTCAGAATTTCAGTGCTAGAAATCACATATTTAGAGACCTTTCAAATCTAAAATAATTGATTTAAATGCAACTCTATGCTGATATGACTCTGCCTTACAGGTTGCCCAACTGATTGAGCCATAGAAAGTGAATGGTCTACACTTAGCACATCAACTGGGAATAACTTCACTAGACATGTAGTTTATAGGAGAAAAAAAGAAAACTATTTTGTCAGCTTTTGGAGGCTAAAGGCAATCTATTAATTCGTTGTTAAGTAATTAATTTTACCTTAAATATCATAGAATCATTTCATGAACAGTCAGCCGCCAATAAGAGTGTTACACATGGGTAATAATCATACTGATTGATATGCATTTTTCTGTCACCAGACTTCTATGAGGTTCCACCATCATATTAATAATAAATGCAGAATTATTAATATGTTTGCATACAATGTTCTGTTTGCTTCCTTTCTTTGTAAAAAGCTAACTCACGTCTCACTCTCAGTCTAGTTGAAACAATTATTCCATGCATACCTGTTCAGCCTGCCTTAGAGAAAACTGTAGTTACTGCTCTAGCATGTGAGAAAGCCACTCAAAGTAAAGTTACTAAATAGCAAATGGAACTTAAGGACTTTAAGAAGTACAGGCAACCCAATAGCTTCAGATCTGAGAGCAAGAGAGCACTCTCACTTTTTTTTTACACTTGTTCTTCACTTCTCTAACTGGAAAATTAAAAAGAGACCTTATCTGAAACAGTGTAATGTTTTTCCCTCAGTTGTCGAGTACATGGTAAAAGTATCACCCTTAGTTTTTATTTTTTTACTTTTCTAAATTTTGCTCCTGATTTAAGACGTGAAAGAATCTGCCAATTAAAAGAACCCTTAAGAAGTTTATCTGCATGTTTTCTTTTTGATATTGCTTGCACTGAGATAGAGAAGGAAACTAGCACTGAGTAAATATTAAAATATACTCCATGCTACTTTTTCTAAGTCAAGAACTTGGATTAAAAAACCCTTTGAAAAGCTTCTCAGTTATTACCCAATAAATATATTACTTCTAACTATTAAGATTGAGTCAGATTTGAGAAATTTACTATTACTATATCAAATTTTTCTGAATATACTTAATTTAGTTTATACTTCACTTTTCAAAACCAAATAATTCCAAAGTAAATATTCCTTTCTCCTTTAATACTGATATCTTTATACACTGATAAGTAATACTTAGCACAATCCTTATGTGACGGACTTTACTCAGGAATAATTCCATTCACTCAGTAATTTTTTTTCTTTTTAGAGCAATTGTTTATAGACTCTTGATATACATACATGTTTATCATATTTTATCTCTGTATTTCATGAGGACATTGGAAGGCTGCATAAGGCTGTTAGAAAATGAGAATGGTTTAATAATGCTTATTTTTCAGGAAAAGAGGAATCTATGTTTAGCATCCATGGTGTCTGTAACTATGTAGATGTTCCTGCACATGACTCTAGGGAATCTTGGTATAAAAGTACTTTTTCTACTTCCTTGAGACCCCATATGTTCCAAAATCTATTCTACTAATCTATTCTACTCCATAGCATATTCTACTCCAAAGTTGTCCTGGTTTGTAGTTAGCAGATAGTAGATTGTTTCTGCATATGTTATCTTCAAATAGAGCGGGATGAGGTCTACTAGACACTGATATCAGAGCTGTGAGACTACATTTACTCCTAGACAAACCACAATGTTATTTTTTGAGGTCACTTTTTCATCTGAAAGCAATTTGTTATGCTGATATTCATTAGATATGGGAGTTGAAATTTTGTCTTGACTCTGCTCCAGATTGCTGTGCTACAAATAAACAATGAATCCCATTTACTCTTTGTACTCCAGGACTAGGAAACTCTTGTGTTATTCTGAGGATCAGACATGTTAGTGCAGTTGTCTGGTTCAAGCTCCATCCAAGGAGTTCCTTTGTGCCATTGCACCAGAGACCCCAGGTCAGTCTAGACATTAAGCAGCAAGTGCTGAGGATGACAGATGAACAGTGATAACAGAGAGGAGATTAACTTTGTTCCTAACATCAAGGTACTTACCAACTGCTACAGATTTAAATCTTTAACACCAGAATGTGTGACATGTTACCCTCTTAGTAGTGTTACAGGGTTCCACTGGATTTTCTATGGGGGCTGGTATAGGGTTCTCAGAGCAATGAATGTTCTCAGATGCTATAAGAAACACAGTAAGTAGGCATAATAAGTCTTGGTAAGGATAGAATTTTCACCTTATTTATGAGTTTCTTGGCTTTAACCAGCCTATAAGATATAATTTGTATCTTTCAATAAATCCTTTTTCATTTCATGTGTGTGAATATACACTCAGCACTAGTTATCTTGAAAATAAATTTAAAAAAGTACCTAAATCCATACTGCATCAGTACTGTATTTTAATAATATCCCCAAATGAAAAAAAAAGTTATCTGAGGTGTATACTTTAAAGGGAATCTATAGATTATTGCTGGCTTATAGTCATGGATTGTAAGGGTAACATGGGAAAATGAAAGAATTTCTACTTTAACCAAATATCTTCTGGTCTATTTAAAAAGAGAAGAAAAAAAGAAACCAAGTATGTGATGAGAAAAAAAGTACCATTATAATCTTTACATAATAAGTTGTGCATGGGGTCTGTCTGAGATGGAGTTAACTTCCCCATAGCAGTCCTCATAGTTCTGTGCTTTGTACTGGCAAGGCATTTGTACCAAAAGGCGTTGATAACACCCCAGAGTTTTGGCTAATGCTGAGTAGCACTCATCAAGGCTTTCTTTCCAACATTCCCTTACCAGTAGGCTGGGCATGGGCAATATCCTGGGAGGACAGCTGACTCAAACTGACCAAAGCAATATTCCATACCATATGATGTCTGCTCAGCAATAAAAGCTACAAGAAAGAAGGAGGAAAGGTAAGTATATGTTATTATGTCTGTCTTTTGGAGCAAGCAATCACTATGTGTACTGAAGCCTACCTCCCAGGAAGTGGCTGGATATCTCTTGCTGACGAGAAATGGTTAATACATCTTTTGTTTTCTTCTGCTTCCATGCAAGGCCTTTGGTTTTGCTTTATTAATCTCTCTTTATCTTTACTCATGAGTTTTTTTCCATCTTATTTTCTCCCCTCCCTGTCCTGATGAGGGGAGTTATGTAGCGGCTTGGTGGGCACCTGAAGTCTAGCCAAGATCAGCCCACCACAGTTATTAGATGGTGGATTTTGTTTGCATAATATAACTTTGCTAATTGTTACAATAAAGCTTTCATAAATATAATTAAAATTTGAATTATTGCATATATAACAGTAATGTGTTTGGTAGTGCCAACTCTCTTGCAACAATGCCTATGAGCATAAGGGAGCGATTCTGATGTTCATGCTGTGGATGAACTTGTTCATATTCAGTATGACTAAATCTACAGATGCATTATACTCAAAACAGCCCAAAAGGATAGTTTGGTTACTGCATATCAACAATTAGTTACACAAAAGTTTTTCTCCTCACTCCCTAGAGTCTCTAAATTTCAATCTGTGCAGACATCAGGGAGCCAAATCAAGATATATCAAATAAACAAATGCAGCAAAAGGATACTTTCCAGTCCTCATTCTCTATTATCCCTAATTTTATATAAACATTGGTAGTCTCAGAAAGAAAGAAACTGAGAGGGGAGCCCTCCCAGTGTTACAAAATTGGTGCTTTTTGTCACAGACCATCCACAGTTACTGGTTTACTATTCTACGTCCCAGAGACATGTGGAGCTAATGATTACCACGAGCTGGATCTGTGAATAGTAACTAAGGAAACTACACCTGTTGTGTATCCTGCAATTTGTCTGGAGGCTGACCACCCCCGAATTGAGTCTATCTAGACCAGGAACAAGAGACCTTTGAGAAGCTTGGAGTGCAGGGTAGGTTACCCTGTCTGATATACAGTGCTCATTGACCATCTGCCCACTGTTGGCCCAGACAAGATTGTATTATACAGAAATGCAGCTTCCAGTACCAGAGCTAGTAATTTAAACTTGTTGAACTTTTTTTCTATGTTGTCTTGTAGTTAAATCTATCCTATTGATTTTTCTAATGCAAACTTAGTTTTGCTTTCATAATGGAAAAAAGACATCCAACAGGACTACTTTGTAAAAATAATCTTTTTATTTAATTTCTTATTGACAGATTTTTTCCTGGGATGCATTTCATTCAGATATAGGCCACAATTACCACAAAACACTCTTGAAATGCTAAATACTAATTCGTTAACTGTATTAATGTTCTCAGTTGCTGAGACATTTATACTATCAAGACATTTGTTCTATCAAGAATTCAGTACTACTAGATCTAATTGTTCTGTTTCATAAAATATCTGTGCCCTTTGTGACATCCTGTGACAAATGACATCATGTACAATACATTCTACATTCCATATACACTGAATAACATGAGCGTTCAACACAGCACAGCTAATGTGTGCCTCCTGGCAAAGGAAAGTCTGCAACAAGACAGGGATGTTAGGATGGAAATATCAATATCTGAAGTTGGGCAGATATGAATGATCAGTTCAGAGCAGTTATAATTGCTTTATTTAAGAGACAACGGATAACTCAATATCATTGGTGTCAAGTGAAGTCTGCTCGATTTGTCGTTGAATGATGCCAGTGACCAAGAGATCAGGCATATCACAGTGCTCATGTCAGATCAGGGCATGTAGACCTCTCAAGCCTTCAGGGTTTTGTTGAGTTAGATGAATTGTTTTCTTTATCTCAACTAAGCAAAGTTGATAAATTCAAGGTGAACTGTTAATTAACAGTGGAAATGCATAAACTTTGTCACAGTAAAATTAAGCTATGGCTTTGAAATCTTCCACGTGTCAGTGAAGGACTTTTAAATTCTAGTTAAAAAGTCATCTAGTTTTGACAACACTATTGTGGTGTTTATTAAAAAAATGTGGTTTTGCTGAAGGTAAAGCTATCTAGTCTCCTCTTTAAGAAAGACATATTTGAGATCATATAATATTAGGAAACACATTAAGATACTTGCCTCAGATATCTTCAATAAATGTTCTGTAAAAATAATTACATTTATTTTGGGAAGCCTGAGTAGAATTTTATGTTGTTCTTAATACCAAACACTTCTGCAAAGATATTCCTAATCAAGGGTATTAGCTAGAAATAACAGAAAATTTGTCATCTAAAAATGTGTGGATCTAAGTAATTCCTGGAAGCAGTTTGTTCAAATAAACTGTGTCCTTCTAAAAGAGTAATAACAATAATAACAACTCTGAAACAAAAAAATATGACTTGCATTTTCTAAACTTAAAATGTTCCTGTAATGACCTATAAACATTTTAAAAGTAGGAAAATAAGCTTAAATAAAACTCATAAAGCATATATTAAAAGAAAGTTGACTGTAATGAAGTTGTTACCTAGCTCAAGCTAATATCACAGAAAATTATGTCAGTACTTATCAATATTTGTTGCCTTTGATTTCGATGTGTTTTTTAAAAATCTAGCAGACTGTACATTAGGAGAGAATTGCTATTAAGGCAAAAGTGAATCCTGTATTTGCTTCCTCAGATTGTCTTCAAAGTCAAAGCATACAATGGTCTCCAAATCACATCAAGGATATCAGCAAAGACCCAAGTTACTAGCAGTTCCCTATCTCTCAGAATAATAAGGCAAAGCTCTTTCCTGTGAATAGACAATTTTGTACTTTTATTCCTGGGCAAAAGCTAATTTGGTATGAGCTGATAAAAATATGATATTACTATGACATTGTGCAGGATGAGATATTAATGAATATGCCAAGGACAGACAATGCACAATCATGCTATTGTGTCCTTTTTTGCTCTGAAAGAATGTTCTTGGCACTATAGCAGTCCTAAGCTGGTAAACTTGAAACTCTTTGATGTATTTGGTGCAATAAATAATTTCCTATTCATTAATATAACTGATGAAATTTCATTTATTAAGAAACTGCTGACCTATTGATTGTTCCATGGGCTAAACCAGTTTTGCTTTTCATAGGAAGAAAAAAATGTAAATGTAAAACAGAGGATGACTTTCTGGAATGTTATGGAATCTAATGGATAATTCATTTATTACTCTTGTGATGAAGGATTAGGAAAAGTTGTCTTTTTCACTATGGTGACATATCAGCTCTGTTAACACTGACATGAAAAGAGAGTGTCTGTAAATATGATATAAAATTTCACTGATGCAATGTACTGAACAGCCCTACAGGGTGACTGCTCGCAGTACTGATGGGAAAAAAAAAGATGTGTAAATTCTATCCCAAGTAGCTAAGATTCTTAGATTATTTGTCAGAGATAGTGAAAAAAAATCCATGAAAAAATAGCTTACAGTCTTATATGTAACAAAATTAATGATTCCCATTGTGTTGCTGATGTAATACAGATTTCTTGTTATATGATAGTTTGTACTTGTATACAAATCATAGCTACCTTTGTAATATGCAAAAAGGTTACAGGATTGCAAGTAATATTGGTATATATTCATTGGACTAGATGAAGTCTAAAGGTCCCTTCCAATCCTACCATTCTATGATTCTATGATGTTCATATTTTTGAAAAAAAAAAAAGACTCAGATTCATCAAATGACATAACTAAAAGTTTTACACTGGCGATAATACTCTCTAATAACTACTGATTTAATTCATTGCTTGTTCATTAGTAGAAGGCACCACAAATTTAGTTTAAATGCTTAAATCTGGTCAAGAATTCAAATTTCTGTAGAAAGGTAAAATAAAAATAAAAAAACCCCTCAAAATAATTATAACATGACATTTTAATGACGCAACAATGATGATATCAATTTACATTGTTTCAAGGGTCTCGAAAATGAAATGATAAGCAAGCTACCTGCTTACCGTTGTGATACAGTGCTTTTTCATCCAACTAATAATCTTGTCATATCAGATTCACTAATTATCTTAAGTGGAGCTGCTATGACCTAAAATAGCTGAGGATGTATCCCTATGTGTTGCTAGAGGAATGACAGAGTACATATGAGATGTACTCTCAGGAGTATTATATTATTACCTCTTTTGGTAGGGTGTAAAGGATTAAGCAATAATATAATAAATTGGTTCTCACCCTGAGTGAGAAACAAAGTACAAATATCAGCACAAATATCCTGTGCAGTGGAGTAAGTTCAAACATACTGCAGTAAGTAACTTGTCATCTGTAGTTTTATAATTTCGTTTTCTAGATGATTATTGTACTCTAGAAACTGTGTTTTTCTGGCTTCTCTTTTTCTTAATTGATTGGAAGGCATTACCTGCCAAATAAGAGGTCACTTAAAATGGGACATTTTAATAGAGTGGTGATCCTACACCATACAAAACATTTTTTCTGATAGGGTTGTATATTATTTCATAACTACTTATTTTACTGTGTGGCTACTCACACAGTAAGTCCTCATAATTATAAACAGAAATTAAAATGAGGAAAATAAGTCTAAACTAAAAAAATATTTAGAAGACAAACATTGCATTCTGTAGAGTTGCACTTGCTCCTGTCTTCATTGAATATCTGCACCAAAACAGAAATATTGGATTTTTTATGTAACAAATCTTCCTATATAAGATTTTTTTTTCTCTATAACTGGATCTAAAAATAAAATATACAGTCAAATACCTCTGATGGTTGTAATCTTTATGCATAGTTCTACTTGAGGGCAGGAAGGCTCCTCAGCGGGATCTGGACAGGCTGGATTGATGGGCCGAGGCCAATTACACGAAATTTAACAAGGACTAGTAGCAAGTTGGGCCACAACAGTCCCATGCAATGTTACAGGCTTGGGGCAGAGTGCCTGGAAAGCTGCCCAATGAAGAAGAATCTGGGGATGTAAATTGACAGTGAGATGAATATGAGCCAGCAATGTATCCAGATGGCCAAGAAGGCTAATGGCATCCTGGCTTGTATCAGAAAGAGAGGGGCCAGAAGAACCAGAGAAGTGATTTTCCTCCTGTACCCAGTACTGGTGAGGCTGCACCTTGAGTACTGTGTCCCTCACTACAAGAACCACATTGAGGTGCTGGAGCATGTCCAGAGATGGGCAATGAAGTTAGTGAAGGGTCTAAAGTACAGGTCTTATGAGGGTCAGCTGAGGGACCTGGGGATGTTAAGCCTAGAGAAGAGGAGGTTGAGAGGAGACAGAATCACTCTCTGCAACTACCTGAAAAAGGTTTGTAGTGAGGTGAAGGCCAGTCTCTTCTGGTAATCATAGAATCATAGAATGGTAGGGTTGGAAGGGACTTTTAGAGATCATCTAGTCCAACCCCCCTGCAGAAGAGGGCAACCTAGATCAGGTCGCGTTAGAACATGTCCAGGTGGGTCTTGAAGACCTCCAAGGAAGGAGACTCCACAACTTCCCTGGGCAGCCTGTGCCAAGGCTCCCTTATCCTCACAGTGAGTTTTTCTTATATTTAAATAGAACATTTGTGTTCCAGCTCCATCCCATTATCCCTTGTCCTGTTAGATACAATCAAAAAAAGGGATGCCCCAACCTCCTGACACCTACTACTTACATATTTGTAAATATTAATGAGATCCCCCCTCAGTCTTCTCTTCTCCAGACTAAACAGCCCCAGTTCCCGCAGCCTTTCCTCATATGAAAGGTGTTTGATTTATTATCAATCAGGACTCCCATGAATGATAAGACAAGAGGAAATGATTTCAAGTTACACCAGGGGAGGTTCAGATTGGACATTATGAAGAACTTTTTTACTGAGAGGATTGTTAGACACTGGCACAGCCTGCCCTGGTAGGTGGTGATGTCATCATCCCTGGAGATATTGAAAAGTCACATAGATGCGGTACTGAGAGACACGGTTTAGTGGTGGGTTTGGTTGTGTGAGGTTAGTGGTTGGACTTGATGATCTTAAAGATCTTTTCCAACCAAAATGATTCTATGAATCAATGAAAAAGAAAAAGAAAGGGTTTTTTTCAAGTGTGTTTGTTACAAACGAAATAGTACAATTGCTTATTTCTCACTCACCCTACTAATGTATGTTACTTTGACTTCCTAGTGTTCATGAGCAAATGAAAGGTGTTACATTAAATAACATCTGAAAATATATTCCATTTTCATTGTTTTGAGCCTATTCCAACCCCTGAAGTGTCAAGAGATTAAACCAAATACAGTAGTTTCTTTAATCTAACATCAGGCCTTTAACAAAACCACCAACATCAGATACTGGCAGAATTCAACAAACCGTGAAAGGGTGACATATTCCATACAATTAATGTGTCTATATGCACCACTTGTTTCCTTCTTTGCATTATAGTTCAGGATTTGGGTCCCAAAGCTGAAAGCACGTAGGAAGTCCAGTGGTTATTTGTGCTTATATAGGCACAGATGTATTTGTTTTCTTGCACTTGGAGTACTAGAGTATTTGGAACTAACACTACTTTAAAGAAAACTGAGAAAAGCTAAATAATAATCTATAAAAGAAGATTGAATACTGCAGTTCCAGACTGATTGTAATACCTGAATTTTAGAAAGCAGTTATCGTCATTGAGTGATTAATATATTTCTCTCCGCCTACATCATTTGCTGTCCATCTATCCCTATAGCTCTCCATTGTTTTTGCAGAGGTTAACTGAGATTGTGTGCCACTGTGCTAGACACTTTTAGAATTATTCAAATCAGGAGAATCATTATTAGATCTAGAGGTGCAGTGTTTACCAAAATTTCATTTTACCCTCTTTAAGGATCTTTCTACTTAAGTACAATACAACAATATGTGGAAATATAAATTAGCACTTTTCAATTTTTGGCACTCAAAGAACTAATTAAAACTATATAAACATAAAAAGTATGTAACTCTCCTCCTCTCTACATGGTAATTAAAATACCAAGTACCATCTCACTGAGACAAAAACATGATCAATATGACATTTCCAAGAATCAAGCTGTGCTATCCTTCCTGTTCTCCTCTACAAAATATACTTTTCCTAATATGACATCTATGCTACTCAGTAGCAATTCTCACCAAAAGTGAAATTCCAGTTCAATGAACTATGATATTTATGTCAATGTTTTATATATATTTATGATATTATGTTTATTATTTAAAATATTTCATATAGAAAACACTGCAACCTATTAAAGAAGAAATTACCTGAAATATGTTTAAAGCAATTATGTTTAAGCTGTGGATTTGAAAGAAATATTTAAGTTATCCTGGTTAAATTATGAGAAAAATCATAGTCATTGGTATATTGTGTCAATACATCTATACAGAACAGTTTATTATGATGAGATATATAAAACATTTTTAAATGTAGATGTGAACAATAGTAAAACTTTATATTCTCAGTTGTAATGCTTTGAAGGAACAGAATGGATGTTGAAAGCTTCCGATGTTAATTTATTTTTTATTTCTTTTGGTTTTATGTTGTATTTTTTTTTCATTCTAATTATCTTTGATATTAAAATCAATAAGCCAAATCCATAACTCTTTTTTTCACCTTTTCAGCTTACTTCAATTGAAAGCTCATCAAGACTAAAACCTAGCATGTCATCTCTTTACCAATATTTTTATCTATATTTATATTAGGGTTTTTTTAGGGGATAAAAATGCAACTGAATTATTTTGCTTTATTGTAAGATATGTCAGAAAGAAAAGAGAAATAATGCAGAGCTCCACAGCTGCAACATCTTGTGTAGCACTGCTCAGTTGTGGCATTTTCACAGATATCACGTCTTTTTTCTTTTGCTTTCTATGATAGAGACCATTTATTGATGAACTTCTGCAATCAGGTGCATGTTTTTACCAAATATGGTAACACAACCAATTCCCACTATAACGGATAAGCAACCTTGCCTTCCTATGGTACATGCAATACAAAGAAGGATCACGATAATTTTCAAGTGACAGCTAGCTGGGGGTTAGTCTTAGCATGAAAATATTATTCTATTACCAGCAGAAAAGGATTAATCTTTATTTTTAAATAATTTGGAGGGCATTATGATGATGTCTATCGACTCTTCAAATGGCAGATTCCTACCAGCCAGTGTCTCCCAAGGAAACAAATGTAATAAAACTTACATCAAAATCGTCAGAAACTGATTAAGGAGAATGCAAGAATTTTACTCCTGAAACATACATAGAGTTGGCACGAATCTGAAATAAGAGGCTTTATGTACATTTTTATATATCTTGAAAAAGTCGAAGAGTCTTGTTCTCCTCTGTTTTTAGCAATAAATTCAAACCATATACAATTAGAGATATAATCAAATACATCTGTCTTAAGGCATTGCTAAATGAGAAAGTCTTGTTCCATGGTAGCAAATAAATACAGAAAAATAGAATGTAAAGTTCTAGCTAGATAATTCTGTTTATCTCCCTTTGAGGAAAAAGTGTCACATAAAATCTTTCAAACATTTTTTGAGGTCCAGAATTCAGGAAAGAGTATAATTTAACCTGACCTCTTCCCGCTGGTAAATTGAGATGCTAACCACTAGGCTAAACACTTATGAATATACTATGTTCCTGAAAATCATGTTTCAATGGTATGCAATGATATTAGTAATGTACTTGAGACTGTTGTTCAAAGCAAAAAAAGATACCTAAATAAAGCAAATAAGGGAAGTTTGATTTAAAACACAGTAATTAAGTAGAAGAATATTTTATTTCTGAATACAAATGTACAAAGCTCTCAAGCAGATGAAACAAAAAAACCATCAATATCCAATTGTGTAGTTTTTGTAAATTAATATCATATTGGAATTGGAAATCCTATACAAAATATGCAAATCAGCAGAGCTAGCACCACTAATTTACAGATCTACGTTAAATTGCTGGTAACTAACACAACCTTGCACTATCAACGTTGCAATTATAGTGATTTTGAAGCCTTAATTTCTGTAAAGCTATAATATATATATCAAACAATCCCATCTAAAAAAAAAAGTATCTGTAAGCACATGCTAGTGTATGATTTTGCTCTTTCTAATTAGGAATTGGAAGCGTCTCACTGAACTCAATAGTTATATCCATGTTGCGGAAAGTATGACATTCTTCACACTATGACAACAGATAGAAAACCTAGAGGGCAAATGAAACAGATTTGCAATGTTTTATTTAATAAAACACTTCTCTGTATTTATTCTCTAATATTAGGATTATCATAATCTAAGCAAGTGGTAAAACTGAATTCACCAGCTATGTAGTATTGTACGACTTCCATTGCCTTGTAAAGTTGTTACTTTTAAGTCTGCTGCTACAAAGGTGAAAAAAATCTGCCAATACATAAGACAAATCAAGCAGTTCTTTTTATTGTGATCAAGGCAATGACATCCTCCTCTTTCACAGATGGGATTTTTTCCTTTTCATTTTCTGAGGTTTCCTCTCTCATCCTTCAGACTAAGAGCAATCAAGTATCTGTCTTTTCCCTAATCACATCTTGTCCTCTCGGTGAGTCTTGTTCAGAGAGATCTTTGAGTTTTTCAATTTCACTGGCTTTCCAGCTGTCTGATAAACCTGTTCTTAATGAGAAGTCAAATGATATTTCAGATATATTAACATTTGGCAAAACACCCGTGCATTAATTGTGATTTACTCATGGCACCATGAACAAAGTCATGTCACTGTGCACAAAGTGCTGTGCCACCTGGAAACTGTGAAACAGTTTGATGTTTTGAGAAGTATCTAACTTTTTGAATATAGACAATATTACACTTGTACATCATGGATGGCAAGTGTTACTACTTCTACTTTTTGTTGTTGTTTCTTTTTTCAACCGCAGTTCTCTTCTGATTTCCATGAAAAATGTCTTTAAAAGACCTAGTGCTGTCTCTTAAAAAGTAGAAAAATGAACTTGATTTATTATTTCAGTTGGGATGAATGTTCATTGCCTCTTAAGTTATAAGCATCTTTACCTCTTTCCCCTCTTGACATGAGGAATTACAGCATAATGTTAATCTGGTGCTCATATTAGAACAATTTTAGATGTGTTCTGTATCATAAATCCTATAGTTTTATTATTCCTATGTGATATTTACAGAAACGCAGATCTATGGCAGGGATCCATAAGGATCATTGAATCCAACTTCTTGCTCCTTGCAGGACTACCTAACCAAAACTATATAACTAAGTCCATCTTCCAAATGCTCCTTGAACTCTGACCGATTTGATGATGTGACCACTTCCCTTAAGGGTCTTTCTTAAAGGTCAGAAGAAACCTTGAAAGATCATCTAGTCCAACTGTCCTGCCACATCAGGACCACCTAGAGTAGGTCACACAGGATCTAGGTGGATTTTGAATGTCTCCAGAGATATTCTCTTCAGTCTCATGAGGGCAGAGTAGAGGGGGAGAACCTCTCTCAACCTACTCACCACAGCCCTTCTAATACACCCCAGGATGCCATTGACCTTCTTAGTCATGAGGGCACATTGCTAGTTCATGGCCATCCTGCTGTCCATCAGGACCCATAGGTCCCTTTCCCCTACATTACTCTCTAAGAGTTCATTCCCCAGCCTGTACTGGTACATTAGGTTATTCTTTCCCAGATACAAGACTCTGCACTTGCCCTTGTTGAATTTCATTAGATTTCTCCCCGCCCAACTCTCCAGCCTGTCCAGATCTCACTGAATGGCAGCACAGCCTTCTGGTGTGTCAGCCACTCCCTCCAGTTTAGTAGCATCAGCAAACTTGCTGACAGTGTCCTCTGTTCCCTCATCAAGGTCATTAATGAATACACTGAACAGTAGTAGTCCTTTTTTTATTGCAATGATCAATCATACTCTCAGTGGAGAACCTTTTCCTAATGTCAAATATGAACTTCCTCCAACACAGCTTCATTCTGTTGCCTCATGTCCTACTGTTGGTCAGCAGAGAGTGGAGATCAGCACCTCTCCCTCCACTACCCACTTTGAGGATGCTGTAGACTGTGATTAGGTCACTCCTCAACCTTCTCTTCTCCAACCTGAACAAACCTATTGACCTTAGCTGCTACTCTTCAGTTTTTCTGTCAAGGTCTTTTATCATCTTGGGCACCTTCCTCTGAACACACTCTTAACAGTTGGTGTCCTTATACTGAGACACACAGTACTCAACGTAGAGCTGCGGCAATGCAGTGGGGATTACTATTCATATTCCTGCATAGTATCTTCAATATATATCACTCACTTTCCAATGATTCTTTATGAATAAATTGCATCTAATACATACTATAAATTATCATGCACATTTGTCAACTGACCAATGAGAATGCTTGCTATCCAAAGGGACTGCATCATAAGGTCTGGCAAAAGAAGGGTGTCATACTGAATTAAACCAATCATTTTCTACTAGCTGGTGAAAAAGATCCATATTTTTTGTTCAGACTTGGTTTCCAAAAGAGTCCATAATCTAGGTACTTGTGACTTTAAAAGCATACATGCACTTGATTTTAACTCTCCTATTTTGACTTCTCATTGGTATTACAGTATATTTGAACACATTTGATGCACTTGCTGCAAATTGGAGCATAACTTACATTTAAGGTGATGTAGGCAAGGAAGATGGGACTTTTGCCTTTCACCATTTGCCCTTGAAGCCTATTTCCATTGACACGTTCTCAATGTCAGGCCCTGCAGTGCAAGTCTAAGACACAACAGTACATGTCTCTCTAAACCTATGTCCAGTCGCTGGGTAAGCCTTGATGGGACTAAACTGCAGGTTTTTGAGGTGGGATGATGCTGCTAGAACAGAGTGCTTCTTTTCTTCATCCAAATGAATAACCTTGTCTACACAGAAGGGGAGGGGAAAGTTATTCAGTCAGACGTTATTTACATTTTGGAGAACACCTACCCCTAGCAATGGAAGACTTCACAGCCTTTAGTTGTAAGATCAATTAGAATTTGCCATGAACTTTTTCTGTGAAAGACGTGATTTTATTGTATAACCACTAAGGAAATACAGCTTCTACACTACAGCAGAGGACAGCACAATTCTCCTTAATTCTGTCTACAACCAACAAGGTAATATGAATTATACTTCTTTTTTTTCTTTTTCTTCATTTGACCATAAATTAAGCAGTGGCACGATCTGCAATAAGATCATTAACATGAACTACAGCTCTATCTGTCTGGCAAGCTATTGTTTTTAACTATCTGATAGGTAGTTTCTGATAGCAGTATCCTCTATTATTTGACACATTGACAGATTTGTCTGTATACTTTTGTTTTAACTGTAACTTCTGTCCTAGAAAGCCCCAGTAACTGTTAATATCTCTTTTATTCTTGTTCCCTCCTCTCAGTTACAAAAGGTTTTCTATTATTCTCTGTAAACCAACAACATATGTGTTTGATGAACAGATGAAGTTTAGAAGCATTGTTCCATTCTTTCACCCTGCCCACTTGATGACTTGCAGTTACAGAATGGATTCACCATCTTTATCACTGAGGGACTGGGAGTTCTGTCAAACAGGGCATTTCTGATGGCTGAGTCTGAGCCACTCAGGACCACAGAGGAAGTGGTGACTGACAGTAGTAGGAGTGTCACTATACAGGGATCAGAGGCCTTCATTTAATGACCAGACTTGTCAGAGGTAACCAAGGCCTCTGACAGAGATGACCTGGGAATTACCAGGTGCTCCTATAGGACTCCAGTGATCAATAGTATGAGGATCCAGGCAGTGTTTGACTTGATCCTGCCAGCGAGGTGGACAGGCCTTAGGACAATTCAGCAGATCTTCTGGTCAACAATTGTTTATGTAGCTGGATTTTGCAGAACGGTTTCAGGTTCTACAACTATGGGACTCTCCTAAAGGGGTGACAGATAACTGGAACAGACTGCCTAGATGGATTTTTGAGTCTCCTTCTCTGGAGACATTCAAAACCCACCTAGATGAGTTCTTGTGTGACCTACTCTAAGTGGTCCTGCTCTGGCAGGGGAGTCAGACTAGATGATCTTTCAAGGTCTCTTCCAATCCTTGAAATTCTGTGATTCTGTGAACAGTTGCTTGTAAGAGATGGGACTCACCTTATGAAGTAAGGCTACATTGTGTTTCCCAACAAACTGTTAAGGAGAGCTTCCTAAAAAAACAAATGTTTGTTTTGGATGGAGTAGGCAAGAAATAAGCTGAAGTGGATGGCAACAAAAGGGTCACAAAACAGCTTTATGAGGGAAGCTCTCAAGTTTATACTATGGAACATGCACACTTGAGTGCCTCTCTGAAATGTCTCTGCATTAATACATGGAGCTTGGGGGATGAACAGGATGATTTTTACAGTCTCTCTGATTGGAGGTTCCAGGACACAACTGGTTAAAGTCTTGTGCATCCTAGTCCAAATTTGATGTGCCTACTTTCAGTAGTTGTTTGAGCTAGAGACCTCTTTAGGCTGCTTCCAATAGGAATGATTTGATGATACATGCCCATATATTGTGTCATATTAGAAAGAAAGAGCTTAAAATACTGATGTTTTCAGATAGTATTTATAGGCCACAGTCATTACTTTCAAAAGCAATAATTCATAGTTAAATAAGTTTCACTTCACAAGTAAACAGTTAGATAAGAATTAAGTTCCCAGTTTTACCTTATTTTGTTGTCTCCCTTAATAATTGTTTCTCAACTCATATATAAGAAAATACAGTATCTTTATAAGCCATCTTGTTTTTAGATAAATATTTGATGTAATTTTGGATCAATTATTTTCTGAAGTCATCTGTCTGTCTTCATTTGTTGTTGAGAGTTGGCCTATATAGATTTGACTATATACCTAGCTTAAAGATGTCTATTATTAAACACAAGGAGTACTATTTTGAATTTAAGGTGTGCTGCACACTAAGTAGCTTTAGATATTATGAGTACCAAGGAGGTTTTCAAGTCCCAAATGCATGAAGCTTTGGGCAACCTGCTCTGACCTCAGATCTGGTTATGCTTTGAGTAGGATTTTGGATTAAAAATCTGAATTCCCTTCGAACTTAAATGGTCTCATGAATGAATGATCAAGCAGATCATGAAGTAGTTTATACTTCAGAGTATTCTCCGGTGAATAGTTTTAAATCTGAAATCAGGCCTTCTCATGGTAGCTTTCAAATACTGCCTAACAGTCTGTAGCTTTCTGTTAAAAAAAATTGTAAGATTTTGTTTTCATGTAAAGACACTTCAGATTTTTTCAAGTTACTGCTTACAATATTGGATTCTTCTGCCAACAGAAAACATCAAAATAGAGAGTGTTGCTTTTTTGCCTAGAATAGCTGTGTACCTGAAATTCTAAAAGAGTATTATCTCTGCATGCAAATGTCATGTTTTGGGACTTTTTTAAAAGAAGCTATATTACAGTGGAGAAAGAGTGTGCATTACAATAGTTCTGTATTATCAGCATGCCATTTTACCTTTCCTGTAGTTGTTCTTTGAATAAAATAATATTTTATGTATTAAATAGCTAATGACTACACTATTTTTGATCTCTGTTGTTTTGATTTTCAGTGTGAGTAAAGGAGGATTCATTATAGTTTAATATGTGCACATTTCAGGTAAAAATGTTAAGCAGACAGTATCTGGAAATTATTAGTTTTTAAAATACTTGTTGTTTTGGACACTATTTTATAGCCATTTAATAAAAGATTTATCTGAATTTTTCTTAGAGTACTGAACCAGAAGCAAGAGACCAAGAGAACACAAAAAATGGAATTCTTGTATTTTCTATGCTGAAAAATGTGAATCAAGGCAGTTTCAAGTACAAGCACCATAAAAAATGCTGTGATGTGATCCAGTGACAAGACAAATGAGACTGGAAAATTGTGGAGTATTGAGAATAACAAACTGTGGTTTTATGGTGAATTGTTATTTTACAGGAAAACATCATTGTGACCACAAACAACATAAATTAACATTTCACTTGAAAAAAAATGGAAGACATTATTAAGACATATAATAAATATCTAAAATTTTGTAGATTTTTTCTGGCGGTTTCACATGAGGATTTTTTCACTCCTTGCAAAGCCATTATGGGAGACTCTCCTTCATAACTTGTTCTAAAGCCTGTGAGAGCTATTATGTCACATATATGGGAGACTCATACATGACACAGAAGTTAGGGCAGTCCTTTTTTCTATGGTACATAGCAACAGGACAAGGGGTAATGGGATGAAGCTGGAACACAAAAAGCTCCACTTAAATATAAGAAAAAATTATTTTCCCGTTCAGGTGAGGGAGCAGTGTCACAGGCTGCCCAGGTAGGTTGGGGAGTCTCTTTCCTTGGAGGTCTCCAAGACCTCCCTGGGCATGTTCCTATGCGACCTGATCTAGGTTGACCTACTTCTGTAGGGGTTGGACTAGATGATCTCTAAAAGTCCCTTCCAACTCTACCATTCTACGATTCTATGATTCTATGACACTTTTTCCACGCAAACAATGACATCATAACAATGATAAAAGTCAAGCCCTTAACTACAGCCTCTGAACTTCTGTAATCCGGAGTCTTTCAGTTTATACTGTTTGATTTTCTTCATTTGGTATAAAACAGTATAATAGCAGCATCATTTCAGCACTCTGCTCACCAAGCTGCACAGTTATTGTCTCACTTTTGAGAACTTTCTCTATTTTTATTTCTGATATTTTTAATATATTATTTTGTTTTTATTAAATCTTATCAGAAATAAAATAAAAAAGAGACTATAGACTCTTTCCAATTAAGGAAAATATAGTGTTTTAAAGATACATCATATTAATTTAGTCTGTTCTCTCTGCTTCTTTTGTGAAATATAAATCAGATTCTGGGTGATGGAGACTTCATCTTAAGAGATGGAAATGGAAGTTACCCTGTTCCCCTAGTTTAAAAGGTTTTAGGCTAAGTTTTATTACAGAACACAAAAAAACTCCTCAAAATCAATTACATAAAAAAAAAAAATCTCAAAAGTATCCATTAAAAATAATTATTTTTTTATTTGTTTGAAGTTTTGAGTTTTTGTCTTATTTATTCTACTCAGATGTCTTAGTAGAGCGCAGCTATAATGATTCTTTCCTATCTAGGTCTTTTGATTCAATTTCATGTCCACACCCTTGATTGATTCATGGCTTGATCAATCACATCTTTTTTGACACCTTGTCCTCACTTTTTGATTGTTCTTATGTCTGTATCTGAGACGTATATGACAGAATTCTTAGTGGATTTTTAGTAGATTTGTGTCTTTCCATTGAACAACTGTGAAAAATATCAATTCTAGCATAACATGGTGTCTTTTCATAAGAGTTTATGCTGTCCTCAATTCCCATCTTTACTTTCTAGTACACTTTTACAATAGCCCTTTTCACAAATCTCCCAGTGCTTGCTGCTTCAATCTGATATGACATCTCAGCCTGTTATACATCTCCCCTTAGAAGTTGTATAGTATGATCAAAACAGAGCTTTGATAAAATCTTTCAGGTCTTTAATCTAGTTTTTAACTCAAAGAAGTGTGAAGTCTCTGTCCACTGCTTGTAGCAGCTGAACAAAAAAGTTCTTAATAGCTTTGTTCCACATGATCATCTGTTCAAGACAAAATTGTCCTGTGAGGAAATGCCAAAGCAAACAAGGCTGTGAATAAAATAAATACAAGCCATCTAAAACCCTGCTGTTCTTAATAGTCCTTGAATGTTCTTTAAAAAAGAAAAAGAAACAAAAGTACCTGTCATAGCTGAAGCACTCAGACCTAAACAATTTCAGCACCTCCTAGTGCTAACATTTTTTTAGAAGTCAAATTGAAATGATTACACAGCTACTGTGCCACCAACATTTTCCATGCAGTAGGATGAAAACTTTGTCTAAAATGTATCATCCAAGTGACCTTCATAGTTTATCTTTTCCATTGCAGTAAAGTAGTATTGGTGTTAGCTCTCTCTTCCAGATGACAAAATGACCTGAATGAAAAAGACTACCTTTTTCATACATACCTTAGGGTTTGTCAACCGTTTCATTAGCCTTTTAAATTAATCAATATAGGATTCAATTGAAATATTATGTTAGCATGAACTTTTTATTAACAAGGAATTTTAAATAAAATTTAAGTAGTGGAATTTTACTGTGAGGATGATGAAGCAGTGGAACAGGCTGCCCAGAGGGGTTGTGTAGTCTCCTTCCTTGGAGGTCTTTAAGACCCACCTGGACATGTTCCTATGGGACTTGATCTAGGTGAACCTGCTTCTGCAGGGGAGTTGGACTAGATAATCTCTAAAGATCCTTTCCAACCCCTACCATTCTATGATTGATTCTATGATTCTATGATTCTATGATTCTATGATTCTATGATTCTATGATTCTACGATTCTATGATTCTATGATTCTATGAAGGTGGTATTGTATTCCAGCCTCAATCAGCTGTTGTAAAATGTTCTTCTACTTACAGATTACTTTCAGGCAAAATTTTGTCCCCCAGGCTTCTTCAGGGCAGATTATAAGGACCATGAATAACATAAAATAATATGACAGATTTTGCTTCAATGTATATCAGAATTTACAATGTAAGACTGAGATTTCTAGAATTCTTATTTCAAAATTATATTTTCACCATCCAATGCAATGATAATCTTATCTATACCATGTTTTCAACTGTTATAGATAATAGATGCATTTCATATATTTATTGAGCAGAGATTAATTATCTTTTTTGCACTTAGAATCATTTAGTGCTATTGCATTTGATTCATTGTTTCTTAATGTTCTTGAACATTTGACATTATGAGTCATTGAATAAAAGGCCAGTGAACAAAGGAAGATAGAAATTTCCTGTTGGCTTTGTTGTTATCTGTCTTTATCAGGGTACAGTATAGTGGCTATAAATACATAGAGTCCATTAAAAATGGCACAGGATGTGGAACTAGGTGTTAGTCTATGATACAACTACCAAAAAGAGGCACTTAACAAGTGATTCTACACAATGATAAATGAAATATCAAAAGAGGGGCACAAGTAGAGACATAGGGTTTACATATCAAACACATGTAAAATTCTTTAACACCTCCACTTCTCATAAATAACGAAAAGGTAACAAAAATAATTTATTAAATGCTTGTGAAAAATTTGGTCTTTTTATACAAGAAAGTGCTATCAAAGATTATTCTTTACACATAATTTTTCCTTTAAAAATAACTTCTTGCAAAGACCAAAGCGAAAACGCCTTAAAATCAATTCTGAAAGTATCCCACAGGTCTCTTTTTTTGAGAAAAACTTTGTCCTAGTATTATAAGGAAAGTATGTTTCAGTACAAAGATTTTTTTCAACTGTATTCACTTGTTAAGTTTTCTACACATGTCCTGTGTAGAAATGACTTACTAAAGTCTGTCTGTAGCTTTGCAGACTATTCTACATATACTTGGTCTACTTAGATGAATTATAAGACTTTAAGAATAGTATAATGTCTTTAAAAGCTCTCTGGCCCACCTTCTCCCCTCCTAAAAGGAACATAAAGTGATTTAAATTTGTTTCCAAAGTGATTTTGTTCCATTTTCATAATACAGTACATTTATTGACTTGCCTTTTATAACCTATAATAGATAACATATCCATGTAATACAGAATATACTTAGATTCCCTCTTCTAACTGCAAGTTGTGTTTATATTGTGTTTTAACGGCATAAATAGATATTGAATATTGTCCAGAACAGTACTATCACAAAAGCTTTGTGTTCCCAGAGCAATGAAGGATCAAGAATATATCATTAATTCTCACATGGATGCATTTCAAAGTTATTTGGATTCAATACCTCCATCTCAGCAGCGAATGAAGAATGTAGTTGTCCTCGATTCATTTGTCAGCAACGTTTAATGGAAGATTCAAAGATGTCTCCAAACAATCTTGCACCATTAAGGAGAGGGAAATGTTTCACTGCAGGTAGTACAGCAGTTTGGGCCTAGAACACATTTCCACACAACTCCACAAGCACTTTGTAGTTTACTCAAATTTGAACTGAAAGCTGTGTATGCAATCATTTCTATGTGCACTTGTGTACACAAGAAGTTTCTTAAGCTAAATTCCAGGCAATTTATGTTTTAAAATTACATTTTTTATAGATAAAATGCAAAACATACCTGAAACACGGCTTCTCATATATATGCCCTCACTTATTTAGAGTAAACTAAAAAAAATCTGTACTGTCCCAAAAAACTAAAAGCCTTTTATATTGTTTTGGATTGGAAATGATTAATGGTACACAAGAAATGTAGTGCTGTCAGAATTGTCAGATACATAGATGCTAAAAAAAGTTTCAGTAATGAAGAGTGTGAAGAATAAGTTTAAAAAAAAAAGCTGTTGCAACCTCTCTTATAACTTAGACCTATAAGGATCATTCTAGGCTCTTTGACACATTTGGCAGCTAATAAAATTGTCCCTCTGAGTTACAATTTGACAATTTGAGTTACATTGCAGACTACATGCAGGAATCACACCATGCTTCCATGAAATCACTGTGAGATTTGTTACCAAGTTTAAGAAAATTAAAATATTAAATAGTCCACAGATCAGCTCTTAGAATATAAATTTGTTTAAATGAAACATTCATAGCTTCTGTTTGAAATCTGTCTGAATGTATTTCAAAATGTAAACACGTGAAAACATTTGCATTTTTCATGAAAACAGAAGAAGGGAGAGACTTTTATCTTTTCAGTTATGTCATTTTTAGAAATCTTTGAAAATACTAAATTTAGAGATTTTTTCCTTAAATGGTTACTTCAAGCAGAAAATATAGTAATAGAAGTCCAAATCAAATATACGTTATATACAAAGAAGTTATCAGAACATATAAACAGTAAGGAAGATAAATAGAGTTTTGTCAAGTACCAGGATTTAAAAACATTAAATATACTGGAAAGAAGAAAGTCTGAAGTGCAAGAAAAAACCCCATATATTCATGAGATACAAGCACTAAACCCTATCATCAACTCAGCACACATATATGGGCACACATTCACCATCTTACCAGTCTGGTTATTTCTGTAAGCACATCAAGTACATAAAAGCCAAGAAAGCTGTCTTTGCAAATTCCACATAGATACATCAAACTACTTTTAATGATTCCCACCCAGCAATCTTAACACTTTGCTAAGGACAAAAACATCAGTCCCTGATGTACCAAGAACTTATTCTGAAAGTAGTCAATTTAAGCTCTCTACTTTTCCCCTTTCTTGTTATGTATTCAATTTAAATAGTTTCTTTATTAAAAAAAAAATGCTGTCTTTAATACATGAATTTTCATAGCTTAAGAAGAGGCAAATGAAAAAAACAGCATTTTCTCACAAGTTTTACAGTTTAATAGTAATAATAGCTTTTCATAATCATTACATTAATAAAGACTACCTAACCAATAATAAAACAGAATGGGATTGAATAGAATTTGGCCTGAAAATACACATGATTAGAAAGTTTGGCCACTACCCCTCTGATCTGGCTGTGACTAGCATTAGAGGACAGCACCCATTGATGTGTCTCGGTCTGGCTGGTAGCCTAGCAGTGCCACCTCAGAGTCAATTTTCCTCACCATGCTGGACATATATGGATGTGTTTGGAGTACAGATGAGATATGTAAGGACTGGAGGAAGGCAAATGTCACTCCAATCATCAAAAAGGGCAAGGAGGACCCAGGAAATGACAGCCAGGCCAGCTTTATCTGTATTTCTGGAAAAGTGATGGAGTGGGTTATCCTCAATGTCACTTTTAAGCATATAAAGAAAATGATGATTCTACGAGGAAGTCAACATGGATTCACCAATGGGAAATCCTGTTTGACCAACCTGATAGCCTTGTATGAGTGCATAATCAGCTGGCTAGATGAGAGGAGTGCAGCTGATGTCATCTACCTAGACTTTAGCAAGGCCTTTGACACTGTCTTCTGTAACATCTTCATAGGAAAGAATAGGTAACATGAGTTGGATGAGTGGAAAGTAAGGTGGATCGAGAGCTGGTTGAATGAGAGAACCCAGAGGGTGATGATCAATAGTGCTGAATCTAATTGGAGGTCTGTGGTCAGTGGAGTTCCACAGGGATCGATTCTGGGACCAGTCTTGTTCAACGTCTTTGTCAGTTGACCTGGATGAGGGGACAGAGTGTACCCTCAGCAGGTTCACCAATGACACCAGACTGGGAGGACTGACTGATTCACCAGAAGGCTGTGTTGCCATTCAGTGAGGTCTCGACCAGCTTGAGAGTTGGGCAAAGAGGAACCTCATGAGATTCAACATGGAAAAATGGAGACACAACCACATGCACCACTACAGGCTGGGGGTGAACTGCTGGAGAGCAGCTCTGCGGAGAGGGATCTGGAAATTCGGTGAACAAATTAAACATGAGCCAGTAATGTGTCCTGTCAGCCAGGAAGACCAATGGTATCCTGGGATGCAACAAGAAGAGTGTGGCCAGCAGGTCAAGGTAGGTTCTCTTTACTCTGACTTGGTGAGGTCACATCTGGAGTACTGGGCTCCTCAGTACTCCCCTGTACTTTAAGAAAGACTGGAAACTTCTGGAGAGAGTCCAGTGGAGGGATACAAAGACGATGAGGAAAAGATGCAAGACCTGAGGATGTTTAGTCTGGAGGGGAGAAGACTGAGAGGGGACCTTATCAACACTTAGGAATATCTAAAGGGCAGATATTGAGAAAATGAATCAAGTATTTTGTTTTTTAGTTCCCCGTGTCTGGACAAGAAGTAATGGGCAGAAGTTGGAAGATAGGAATATCTACTTGAACATGAGGAGAAACTTCTTTCCTGTCAGAAAAGGCTGTCTGGAGAGGTTGTGGAGTCTTGTTCTCTGGATATTTTCAATACCCACCTAGACACGTTCCTCTGCAACCTGAACAAGGTGAACCTGCTTTTCCAGGGGATTTGGAGTAGATAATTTCTAGAGTTCCCTTCTAACCTTTACCGTTCTTTGATCTTGTGTTCCTACTAAACTGTTCACATTTTCATTATTTATTGCTCTCCAACTCTCATGGTTTGCACCAATAGCTAATGACTTCATTTGTCATGTAGTCCCAGGTCAACCTTTTCTACTTTGTCTATAACTAGAGCAAATTAATGGTCATTTTCTGCACTAGTGTCACCTTTTGGCCTCCCATTCACAAGAAGAAAAATGAAGTTCACCTGTACTCTTTTTTTTGTCCTCATTCATACCTTCAGAAGTTAACAAAGGGTAGATGTAGCCCAGAGCTTTCAAGTATGCATTTGTGGCAATTATTATCTGAGCACTATTTTCCCAGTAGATAATGGCATCATACAATGAGTTAGGATTGGGTGGGTGTAGCTAAGGACTTCTTTTCTTCAGTGGTGTATCCAAGCGGGTTTCAGCCTGCCATATAGCACATACAAACATGTTAATTAATGAATAGATGGATAGCTGTAATGTGCACTACTATTAACCATTACACCTTGAATAAATGAATAAAATGAATAAATTTTAGCTAGACCAGCAGTATCAAGTACATTTAATGAAAGAAAGCAAGTTGTATGCTATTTTATAAAACTATATTTTCAAAGTGCCCAGAGAATTTCCCAGGACAGTACACAAGGTTTGCATTTTTACAACTTGATCTTTGGTGTTGTGCTCAGGACATCAACTTTTCCACCCACCAGATAAGCTTTCATACCTTTTTGCTTAGTGCTATCAGATAATAATTTTAATTCAGGTCTCCATAGTATACTTCAGCAGATAACTCTGATATAATGTATAGGTCATGCCAAATTCTAATTCTGGAATACAATACCCACAAAAATGTCTGTATTTCTCCTCCTCTTTGCAAAATGTTAAGCTGTCCATCTTTAAATAAGTAAGAAAACTTACTACTTACATATCTCAAATTAATTTTGTGAAACCTTTCACTTTCAGGAACTTAATTATTTGCTGCAAATCTTTCCCTTTAGATGCTGAGAAAGGAAGCTTATGTCCAGGTAAAACACAGTTTCCCTTGAATAGCAGAGCAGATTAATAGTCTGCAGTTTCAAAAAAGGACCTTTATGGGGAAGGCAGTGCATTATCTAATTAAAGTAGATAATTAAATAGGAAAGAAAAGATAAAAGTAGGTTTGAAGAATTTGTTTAAAAGGAAGACCTATTCAAATATAATATGTCTCATTGTTCTTGGTCTTAAAGATATCTTGAGAAAGGTATCAACATTCATGAACTCCAGGTTTTCACTAAGATAAAGCTATTGAGGAAATACAAAAAATATAAAAAGAGTTTATTTCTAAATGATACTCATGTTTGCATATTTTTCAATTATTTTCATTATTTTTCAATACACAAATTATCTATTTAATTAAAAACAAATATATCTAATGTAATCTAAATCTAAAATAAATCACTACCTGGAAAGCAAAACTTCAAAAGTAAAATAGAGAGCAAATGGAACATATTCACTGCTATTATCTCTGCATGTAATACAAAATAACAGCTGAAATCCAATTCTATGTTAGACAAAATTACTTTAAATGAGAAAGTCTTAAGAGCCCACTGAGAAATGATAATACCATGCTCTCACATATAAGCCACAGTACTGGATTTCTTAATTTGATCAATCTTAATTTTTGTATATTTAAAAAACCTAACATTTAAATTAGTATTTTAAAATGGATACATGGATTTAGTTGTAAAAAGCTGATCTCAGCTAACATTTGGTTTTGTAGTCATTTTTGTTTTCTCACTGTGGGTCAAAATTTTCTACTTTCTGAAGTCGTGGATTGAACTTGTAAATATTTCTAAATCTTGGATCAATGCAAACTTTCCCATGTCTAACTAGTTGACCAATTATATTTAAAATGACTTTAATATTTTTGTAATTCCTTAGTTTATTGATTAAATTGAAATAATAACCATAGTGCAGTTCTGTTGCAAATAAAATCGCTTTCACCAATAAGGCTATGATTTTTTCATTTTCTATTTGGAGGGTGTATCTCTTAAACCAGCAAAGACTTCTGGATTAAAATAAATTCTGTTTTCTTTTGCAGAAAACTTCACAGCTCTTACTCAAGAGACAGTAGCAAGCTTCTAGGACAGATAGCAAAACACCAGACATTTGTGAAAACACAGAGAAAAGTATCTTTTTAGATTCATACTTGTCCTGGGAACTTTAGTTCCCTTGTAGTCTGTTGTATCATACCATTTTTTTTCTGTTTAAAAAGTGCATCTTTCCTGTAGTGATTTACCCCTCTCCAATTTCAAGTCTGAAATGCTTCTAGCTCTATGCAATCTATTAGAGCTACAAGCTTTGTCTGTTATCAGATGACAGTATTATAGTTTGGAAGTGAGGAAAGTACTCCTAAAGAATAAGAGAATATCCTACTTGCTTTGGCTCAGTCTGAACATTCCTGTAACAGGAGCTCTTATCTTGGAAGTATTCAAAAGAGAAAATGAGATAATGTATTTCAGTGCCATAAGCCTCTGGTAAAAATGAGACCTTTTCCCTGAGGAAGGAGTGCTTGAGGACATAACACCAAGCTGTTTTCTGTTAGAAATAAGGCTGGGGAAAATTGAAACAAAGTATCATGCAGAGGTAGGAATGAGGGTGCACCAGTAAAGCATACAAGCCAATTTTTTGCTCACAGCCTTCTCTAACTCACACTGAACACTTCCTACCTGGTTGTCTTGCAGCTGTGTGGCAGAGGAGCTCACTGCTATATTGGTGACTGTCGAGTTCCCTTCCAACACCTACCATTCTATGATTCTATGATTGTATGAACCTTGTGTACCCATTAGTGGAAAAGCAGAACTAGCTACTTATGCAAAAAGTAGAGAGGAAAAAAACTAGGATCTGGCATCATATTTCTTTATGTAAACACAGAATATAATATCTATGACCCAATGTGGATATACTATTTCCTATAATGTACCTTACAATGAATTAGGTTTGAGTGTTGATGGCAGTGGAATAATTACTAGCAGTGAGAAACTGATGTATGTAGGAGAGATCAGGCCATAATTCCTTTTTTTGTTGCAGAATAAAGACTGAATATCTATGACGTATCTACAGACATTGTAACAAAATATATATGGAACTATAGCTTTTCATTTGTTTCTTTTATTCTTATGGTTAACTTACTCCCACTATCTATCTATCTATCTATATATATATATACATTTAAAAGTCATAGTAACAAATGTAAATATATGCACATATATTATTTTAGGGTTATAGACTTGTCTATCCACAAAAAAAAAATAAATTAATATCTCACAGAAATATAGAGTGGATCATAAAAATGTAGGCTTTCAGGAAATGTGAGATCTGGCAAATTTTGGTAGTTCTTAATGTATGTATTTAACAAAATGTACATCTAATTTGTAATATGCTCCACGTGAAAGCATAAAAATAAACTAATTCTGTATCTTATGGCACTTAGCTGGTGAAAAATTGAAATAACTTGACAACAGTGTGAAAACAATATGTTTGTTATTGGAATTCTGACATTTCATGTGCTGTGATCTTTATATTGGCATTGAGATGCAAATAGTATAGAAACCATTAGGGTAAGTGTTGGTTTACTGTCTATTGATTGTTGTTGATAATCATTGCCATATGAGTGATTAATACTCAGCCTTATTCCTTGTTGGTTTTTTTTTTTCTTTCAAGGGCTTGATTTTTGGTTTTACAGGGTAATTTGACTTTTGAAAGTATGGAATTGAGGCGTTTTCTCCAGATTTGTGTTTTCATATTTTTGTGGCAGTCTGTCTCAGAACAAATATGTATGGTGAAAACAACCATAAAAGCTTAAATGAGAAAGCTATTGCCTACCATGGTTCTGGATCTGCTGTCATATATAAAGTGCCAGTTTCTGTTGGGCTAATTATTTCCATAGCTCCATCTCATCTAGAGGCAATCATCTGTTTCTTTATAATTTGAAGTCTATAATTAGAACATATTCCTATGAAAAGAATGTATAGCATGTTCATATAGGTATAATTGCTTAGAAAAGCTGTGAAAATATTGTGTACATTCCTAACTTTTTTTAACAGGTACTCTTTGTATCGGTTAAAGGTCTGATCTCGATTCCCTCTTCTCTATTCTTCTTTCCTTTTTAATAATACAATCTGTGTATTGTCTTATTATTGTAATGGTACAATCTAAGGAATGTATCAGAAAGGAAATTGCTCTTGCACAATGCTCCAATAAATATGACAGGTATATTATGTGGAAACTGTTTTTTAGAGTTGAAATAAATTATTAGCATAGAAGAAAATCTGAACATATCTTTGGTGTCTTTCATTTTCACCTTTGGTGGACAAAAGCATTTCATATTGTTGTTTATAGTTTCTTTGTATCAAAATAAATTTAAAATCAATAATTTGTATCTGACAACATCTCCTAATAAAAATGTATGTGCGAGTTGTCAAAAGTCATTTGGGAGACCTATTCTGTATATATTTAGGACATTTTATGTTTTAAGCTTTATTGACATTGAATTCTAACATATCAAAATCACAACATACTATTTTTAAACTTAAATGCTTCTAAATATAGGAAACTATCCACTAAAATAACACGTGAAATCAAGGTAGTATTTTACTTCCAAGAGATTATATCTTATATGACATTTACTTTTTTATGACCATTTTTAAAACCTACATTTTAAAAGATTCATGCTAGCACATTATTCCTATGAAGTGTCACCTACTTACCATTTTCTTAACTTGTGACAGGTGAAGACAGTTGCATAAGTGAACTCTGGCAGGGGACAGAGTCTAGGAAAAAAATAACCGAGCAGTATCACTTACCCAGTGACACAATGCATGCAATATCACAACTTTCTCTTTCTGGATAAAGAGAAGTTGGTGAAGTACACTGTGAAGAGAGAAAATAGAAGATAACAAATGAGGAAAAGTCTGACAGGCTTTCAAAACCAGCCTGCAGAAGTAAGGCAGATTAAAAATAAAACAACATATAACAAAATAACATTTAATAAGGAGCGATAATAGACCAGAGTTATCCTTGCAACCCGCAGGGAGAAGTAGAGACAGAAGGGGTGAAAGTTGGAGACTCAGGGTCAGAGGGAGCAAGTAGTTTAGACCCAAACCCAGAGAAGATGAATTGGGGTTGCAGTGGCCCACTGGAGTGGCCCATGCAGGGCTGCCTAGTGTGTGGGACACCCCAAGCTGGAGTAAGGGAAGACTGGTGAGAAGTACTTCTCCTCAGGAGTGAGATAAGTGGCAAGAGACATCAGGAAAGGACTGACTGCATCCCCCATTTCCTGCCCCCACCACCCCCCCACCCCGCACTGCTTATAGGGTGAGGAGGTAATGACACTGGGTCCAGGGTGCTGAGCCCAGGAAGAAAGAAGGGGTGAGGGAAAAGAGATCTTAAAGAGCTGGTTGCACTTCCATCATTTGCCCCACTCTATTATTTTTCCATTGGATATTTCTGTTTGTTATGTTTTAGATTGAGTCAGATTAAATTAAGTTTCGTTTTCTTCCCCAGTGTCAGTAGCCTGGTCTGTTTTGTCTGGGACCATCAGCAGCAATTACATTGAAAAAAATCTTAGTCTTCCTGTGAATCTGAAAATTTACTCATTTTTGTATTTCATGTTGTTATATGCTAATGTAAGAACACAATGTTGTTGTTTGACATCAGGCTATCAATTTCTAAGGCATCTTCAAAAGCAGTTCTTTATGGTGTGGTTTATATGGTCCTGGTACATAGGTTGTACGTTCTGTTGCACACTTTGTCAGCTATTTATCCCTTATTGATGTGTCCTGTCAATTTGAATACTGAAAGTCCTCCAAATATATTTCTACATCTGTAAATTATGGCCTCAGACATGTTATGACAGGTTTTGTTTCCACCACTTTGATGTCCACTGTATGATATTGACTAATTTGCACATAAGGAACTTTACAGGCATCAATGGTTGTAGAGGACACACCTTGAAATTTATTTGCTTACTTCATAAAGAATAGAAGTTCCTCACAGGCTGTGATGGATGCTAAAAACTTACAGTATAGTAAGCTAATAGGATCAGAAAAAAAAAAAAATCCCTTTTATTTACTATAGAAAGGGTGTTTGATTCATGAAATCCTTGAGGAGCAAATCAAAGGTGTGAGAAAACTCAGAAAAGCATCACTCCATAATTATCCTGTGTTTGTTTTGCTTTATATTTTCAGTCACTCTTGTAGATATAATACTGTTCTAGAGAGACCTTTGTTCTCACTGTATGTAGCCCTACTTCACATATAATGATAAGAGACTTTCTGGACTTTGAATGCCAATCCCTGCATTTTCTGGTAACGTGCTGAAAATCTTTTTCACAAACTTGGATTCTAGATCATGTTGGTTACAGTTTTTCCTCCAAGTTCTCACATATATTTCTCTGCAGGCTCAGTGGGGGTAAATTCTGTGAATTGCTCTCACTATGGCAAGTAGTGAGGTACATGAAGCAATTTATTCTAGCTAAAATATGAGATTTGAAAGTCAGTCCACAATGTCTTTACTTGTGATTTAATTATGTTCTTCTCTCTCTTGCATGATCAGGTCTCCTCTTATTTACCTCCTGCTAGTCACTTAAAGCTAACTGATTTTAATTGCTTATATTTTTACATTGAGTACAACTTCTGTTCATGTGTTCTCTATCATCTTCCACCATCGCTCCTAATTGTGTTTTGAGGTACAGTTTTCACCAATTTTCTGGATGCTGGAATTGGCACTAGAGAATGTGTTTTGTACTTCATACTTTTTACATTTTCACTTAAGTAATTCCTGTGCTCTTAATGTCTTTGCAGTTTCCTTACTCCAGAAAGAAAAAAACAAAACAGACTAAAATTTTTCTCAGTAAATGAATCTGCATTAAAAAATGATAGTCATGTGGCACATACCTCCTTTGGAAAGTAAATACAAAAATTTTAAAGCTCCCTATGTTATATTCATAAACCAATAATTTCCTTAATAGTTATGCATACAGTTAATTTTATTTAAAAAAAGATAAGTAAGGCATGAAAATTACTTTTTGTATACATTTTAAAACTCTTTTATGATTTTAGCTTTATGTCCTGGTTTAGGCCCATCAGGGAACAAAAGACTATGATTAGCCTCAAGTACCAAACACCTGAGGATTGTCAAAGGGTAAGGAGAGCTTATTTGCCGATTAAGATCCAGGACAAAACAGACCAGGCTACTCGGCTTGGGGAAGAAAACAGAAAATAATTTAATGCAAAATCAACTAAAGCATAACCATAAAACCCCAAAACATAATCAATATAAAACAACACAGAGTGGTACAATGATGAAGAGTACAATCAGCCCTTTAAGACCACCTTCTCCCCAACCTTCCCCTCTTCCTGGTCTCAGAGTCCTGATCTGGGTGTCTTTACCTCCCCCCATCGTGAATGGCTCAGGGAGCAGGGAATGGGAGTTTCATTCAGTCTGTTCCTGATATCTTCTGCCCTTTGTTCCTCCTCAGGTCAGACGGGCTCTGCACCAGTCCTCCCTGCATGTCCGTGGGGTACCTCAGACACCCGGCAGCCCTGCACGGGATGCTCCAAGATGCATTCATTCCAAAGACTGCTCTGCCTCTTGTGTGGGTCTGCTCTGTGATGCACAGGCTCTCCAGCATGGCCTATGCCATGGCCGCCTCCTCACACAGTCTCTCACCCATCTGGGTGCACTCACACGGAGTTGCTGAGGGCTCTCAGTCCTGCCATGGCCCTGCATGGGTTGCAGGAGTAGAGTCTGCATTCTCACCATGCGTTGCAGAGGGGTACCTCGTCTGGTGCTCCTCCTTCCTTCCTCCTTCTCTGACTATGAGGTTGGCATGGTCACCTCCATCTTGCACCACTCTTAAACCTTCCTCTCAAACACTTCAAATTCCCATCCCTAAATAGTAATGGTAGGGGCGCCAGATTGGCCCAGCTGGGCTGGAGGTGAATCTGAAACCAGGAGCCAGAGGAGAGTTCGAGAACTTTTTACTGGGTCTTCACTGCAACTCCCTACCCCAGTTACCACGCAAAAACTGCTTCTTGCTGAACCATGACACTTTGTCCCTTAAATTACACTTTTCAAGCATTTTCTCATAGATAATGGTAAGAATAGCCATGGTCATAATATATGACATTATAACTCTATTATAAAAAATCAGATATGTACAACTCGGTACAAAAATACCAACAACGAGACCTCATTCAGGCTAGAAAACTACAGATATTACATTGTCAGTAATAATTCAAATAAGGGCCACATCAAAGCCTCTGCATGTTAAACCAGTAGTCTTTGAAAAACAATCCAGAACAGTTCTTATATTTGAATGGTAAGAAGAATAGAAATTGGGGATTAAAGTAAAATATATACTGGGAACTGCAGAAAATGACTTTGGCAATGTAGCCCTTCTGAAAAAAAAATCCCACTCTAAAATTTAAAAGAAATAAAATGAGTAAGACTTTCGGGATTCAGCACTACAAGCTAGAGAGAAGAATACAAAGTAAAATATTTATTAAAACACACTAGATGTTAACATAAGGATACTAGGTTTGATTAGTGAATTCTCCTCGTTACAGATGCCTTTACTTTCATCTATTTCAATAGAAACTCTCATTTGCTTTCATTTGCAAATGTATTTTCATTGTCTGTTAATAGAACAATTCTATGTCTAGGTTAGTTGGTTAATTCTCAAATTAAATACTATTCTATAGTCTGCTCCTTTAGTTTGAATTCAAGACAACACTATGCAGCTATTATTCATAAAACCATTTAAAACAGTATAATTATATAAAGTGTTCTTCAGTACAGTTTTTTTCATACAAGCTAAGCAGAATTAGCTGAGTACACAGATTAAAGACTGGTTATAATAAAAAAATAACAGCTGGAATAATTGTGAACCAATTTCATAAGTAATTTCATGTCATATAAAGCATACATAGTTTTAAGATCTATTAAAGAGTTACATCTAAATAGAAAGCTTTGTCCTCTGTGTCCATTTTGGATTACAGCATAGAAATGAATGTATTTTAAGAAGATAAAGAGTTTTGAAAGTCAATCAAAGTTATTCCATCATCCTGAGAATTACATATGGATGTGTCATAAGCACCACTAAAATATGGAAGCACAATCCATTATTCAAAGTGTTGTATCTTAAGCTATGTAAGTTTAATGCCTTTGAGTTCTGTGTCTTGCTCATTATCAGCTAAACCACTTTGAACTCAAGGCAATACTGAGTATTTCTAAAGATGTCTTATGTGTCCAGGTGGTTGAGAAGGCCAATGGCATCTTGGCTTGTGTCAGAAATAATGTGGCCTGTAGGATCAAGAAAGTGATTGTTCCCCACACTTAGTGCTGTTGAGGGCACACCTTGGGTATTGTATTTAATTTTGGACTCTTCATTACAAGACATTGAGGTGCTGGAGCATGTCTAGAGACAGGCAGTAAAGCTGGAAGAGTATGGAGAGCAAGTCTTATGACTAGCAGCTGAGGATTGTTTAGCATGGAGAAGAGGAGCCTGAGGAGAGACTTGGTCACTCTAAAACAGAAAGAAGGCTATAGTGAGATGGGAGTCTCTTCTCCCAAGTAATAAGTGATAGCACAAGAGGAGACTCAAGTTGTAGAAGGAGAGTTTTAGATTGGATATTAGTAAGAACATTTTAACTGAGAGGATTGCTAAACGTTGAAACAGGCTGCCCAGGGAGGTGGTGAAGTCACTAACACTGGAGATATTTAAAAGATGTGTAGATGAAGTGCTGAGGGACAAGGTTTAGTTGTGGGCTTGGCAGTATTAGGTTAGTGATTGGATTTGATATTCTTAAAACTCCTTTCCAACCAAAATAATACTATGATACTATGAATATTTGAACCATAACCTTAAAAGTCTTGTGTAGGAAGTTCCACTAGAAACGGCTTGACTATTCAAGTTTGTTCTTGAAAATGACATAAATAAAAAGAAACATTAATATATTAATATTAAAATCAATTTACATTTGTTCTCTAAAGCACAAATCTTGAGGCAGTAGGGAGTGAGTCACTGAGTATGTGTATGGTCATGGCTGTCATGATGAAACCTTAACAATGAAAATGATACCGATCTCTTTGGTAACCCTAGCCATGTTACTATATTTGAAAGGAATATTTCTTCTATGATTTTGTTCATGCATTTGACATTCGTTGAGTAGAACCAACAATTCTGCAATTAAGTCCTGTGAAAAAAGTTCATATCCTTTATCCTTTATCTCATCCTTCTGTATGTATAAATATTACAATGTCACTATAACAGGACGTCTCCTGGAGAAATCAATCAGTTATTAAATCTTTGAATATAATTTTAAATGTCTACTATAGAGATTTTTTATTTTCTCAGGAAACTAAATTTACCATTTCATATATAAGTCTTTAACTGGTAACATGTGAAAGGGCCTAGTTTCATAGCTAACATTTGAGTTTTCTGATTTTTCACATCTACAAGATTTTTAGGTCTGTTGCAGGAACAAATACTGGTTTTGTAATACAGAAATCAGAACAGAAGTAGCTATTGAAAAAAAAGCCAGATATATTTTGTAATAGCTCTCACCAGTGATGTCCTGCTTCAACCTGGGATAATAGCTCCTAAAGTCTGTATTTTCCTAGCTGAGTGACAGAATCATCTGCTTATTCCAAGGCAGACTATCAATTCCTGCTTTCAAATCTCAAAAAAGATTTTGAAATTTATTCCCCATTGGAAGAATATGTGATAACATTAAATGATACTTGAAAAAAAAAACCCCATACCACAAACTTTATTTTCTATCTTTTACCATTTAATTTATTGAAGTGTCCCTTTGCTACTATATACAATCACAGTTGCACAGTGGAACTGTAGTACAGAGGTTCTTTTTGGGTGTAAGTAAATTGCTTAAAGTAATTCTTTAGTCTCCAGCCAATGAAGAGACAGACATCATAAAAAGACAATTAATTTAATTGTTTTTAGACATTTACTTTAGTTGAAAGAAGAGGCAAGCTTACAGGCACATTAATTTTCTTCAACTGAAATATGTATATCCATTATGAGTAGATTAATTGGTAGATTGAAGTACAGTAGTGTGTTATGCCAAAGTCATGTTACAAAGCTCAATTAATTAATTAATTAATTAATTATTACAAAACACTTTAAGAACCCTGGAGAGAAGATGTTATAAAAGTATGTGATGTTATTTCAATAATTTTCCATTTAGCAGAGTGGAATGAATTACCTTAGAGCTCTCAGGATCCTGGGCCTGATTAAGGATTGTTGACTGCATTACAGAACGCACAGTTTCCACTTCCCTTCTACTTGACAACCTTCTAACTTCCAATTGTTCTCTAGTAAAAAGAGAACTCAGTAAATTTTTTATATATGAGTTTTGAAAGATTTGAAAAAAAAAATTAGAAGAGCGTATATCAGCTAATTTCATCAGAATCCTTGAGAAGCTGCTATGGACAGAAAAAGTTATTTTAGTTTTAATAAAAACATAGAAATACGAAGAAAAACACTCTGCTGTGTTGAAAGCCTTGGATTTTCAGCAAAAGCCCCACCTGGCTATGTAAGGAGCTTCTGAATGAATTGACATGGAAAAAAAGAAAGCATACAAGAAGCAAAATCAAGGCCAGGCAACATCTGAAGAGTATAGTAGCATTCTAGTGATTTAGGAACAAAACCAGGAAGCACAAAACTAATTTGTAACTAAAACTAGCTGAAGACTTAAAAGTGTAACAAGAGTGGATTCTGCAGATATGACAGTACTAAATGGATTTGGAGAAAATGTGGCTTCAGTACAGACAGACAAGTATCTATGCAAGTACCACTTCAGGATTGGTACCATCAACAATGGCTGAGCATTAGACTAGGCACTGCTCAAAATAGCAGTATATCTTCAAAACCTTCTGCTAGATGGAATTCACTCAAACATGATGAAAATGCTGACTGATTGCAAAACTCTTGTCTGTTATCTTTGAAAAGATTAAAGTGGCTGGGGATAGTCAGTGATGACCAGAACAAGGTTAATGTGATGCATATTTCTTTAAAAAGAGCAAGACGGATGACATGGGAAATTTTGACAAATATGTCTCACTTCTGTCCCTAGAAAGTTCTTGGAGTATTGAAATCAATCTATTTCCATAGATGTAAAGAACAAAAGAAGTCAACACAAGATTTGAGAAGTCAACAAGAGAATCAGGAGAAGTCAATACAAATTTATCAAGGACATTTTATTCAGAGTGCTTGCCCCCAGCAATGAAATTACTGTCTGTATGGATAGGGGTAGAGTGGTGATTGTGACACTGATAGATGCTGGTAGGTCTTGTGACACCGTCTCTCATTGTATTCTCAGTTGGAAGATGAATCTGGAAGAAGGTACTGTTTTGGGTATTGAAAACTGGATGAATTGCCAAGCTCAAAGTGAGTAATGAATGAGCTTGTCTCCTGTTGATCACTGATAATGGTACCAGGGAAATACTGGGACCCATATTGTCTAGTACTTTCATTGGTGATGTAAACAATGACACAGAGTAAATTTGAAGAAACACTTCAGCAAAAGGAGTGATTAACAAAATGAAAGAACAATCTTAATTCTGATGTACCTTGATGAACTTGACTAAGCAAACAAAAATCTTATGAATTTTGACAAGGAAATACTCTGGTTTTTATACCGAATCTGAGTCCACATTTCATACTCTTCACAAATGAAGCAAATCGTGTATAGGACTCCCTTTAGGAGAAGCATGATGAGGAAACTCAAGAAGTTTCTGTGTAAGGTTACATCTGGAATATATGTGTCCATTTTGAGAGGGGTGTTAAAAAACTGGAGTGGATCTGATAGAGTTTTACTGTGCAGGTAAGAAGCCTTCCTACAAGGAAGGCTGAGGGAGTTGCATTTCTTTTTCTTGGAGAAGGAGTGCTGAGGAGTGGTCTAAGAGAGGCATCCAACTACTTGAATAACACTTAAACAGCTACAGCCTTTCAGGGAAATAAACTCTTTTGATGGTGGAAGAAAATAAAATGAGGGACAACAATCATATCACAGAATAACAGAATAATTAGGGTTGGAAAAGACCTTTAAGATCATTGCTAACCACCAACCTATCACTAAACTATATGGCTCATCACCTCATCTATGCATCTTTTGGAGATCTCTAAGAAGTGACTCCATCATCTCTCTGGGTAGCTTATTCCAATGCTTAATAATCCTCTTGGTGAAAAAATTCTTCCTAAAATCCAATCTAAACCTCTCCTGGCACAACTTGAGCCCATTTCCTTGGATCCTATTATTTGTTACTAGAAAGAAGAGATTCCCACCTCACCACAACTCCCCTTCAGGTAGTTGTAGAGAGTGATCATATCTCCTCTCAGCCTCCTCTTCCCTATGCTAAACATCCCCAGCTCCCTCAGCTGCTCCTCATAAGACCTGTACTCTAGACTGTTCACTTTCAGCTTCTTTGCCCATCTCTGGACATGCTCCAGCACCTCATTGTCCTTCTTGTAGTGAGAGGCCCAGAATTCAACACAATATTCAAGGTTTGGCCTCACCAGTGCCAAGGTAAGGGAGACAATCACTTTATTGGCCCTGCTGGTCACACTATTTCTAATACAGAACAGGAAGCCATTTGCCTTCTTGGCCACCTGGGCACACTGCTCCCTGATATTCAGATGACTGTTGATTAAAACTCCCAGGTCCTTTTCTGCTGGACAGCTCTCCAGTCACTTATCCTCAAGCCTGCAGCGCTGCTGGGGGCTGCTGTGGCCCAAGTGCAGGACCCAGCACTTGGCCTTATTGAACCTTATGTGATTGGCCTTGGCCCATTGATTCAGCCTGTCCAAGTCCCTCTGAAGAGTCTTCATGCCATCAAGTAAGTCATTACGAAATTTACTGAGAGTACACTCATCGAAGTCATTGATGAACATCTTAAACAAGCCAACCCCAGTACTAATCCCTGGGGAACATCACTGGTAACTGTCTGCCAACTTGATTTAACTCCATTCATCATGACTGTCTGGGACTGGCCATCCAGCCAGTTTCCACTCAACCTCAGAGTAAGTCCATCCAAGCCATGGGCAGACAGTCAGTCACTGGCAGTTAGTCACATGGCAGCCAGTTAGTAAAACATAAATCACTGCTCCTCAATAACTTCTTTTGCTATGAAGAATAGATTATCCAAAAAGATTATGGATTTTCCCTCCTTGGTTTTCAAGACAGCTAGCCCAAGTCTATTTGTGTTTCAAGAGTTACATGTTCCTGCCTGTGTTCATTTGTGTGGCCGTCATGTGAATTTTGTGTCCACATGTGTAAACAATATTGATGGTGTGCCTACTTGGAACACATACTCAGACTTGGTACTGGCTGGACCAAGGGACATGGAGCTGCAGCAACCTCACCTCTGTTGGGCTATCAGATTCAGCAACTCCTAGCACACATGTCTGATTGGGGATAGAGCTATTTATAATCCCCTACTTATAAGAATATGGGAACTGGGAAGAATAGCAGTTTTTAAATTTCTTGTCAATCATAAAATTGAAAAGAATGTTTTTAGTAAACCAAATATCCAGACGTTTTAAGTGATATATTTTCCACACATGGAAGTAGAAGGCTTTACTTTGATGTTAAGGAAATCAGGAGTTTCATCTCTAAATTGTCACCACTTAAATATTTTATACTTTTAAAAAAAAATAAATTATTCAGATTAAAAAGCTAAATGTTTATTTAAATTTTCAGATACATAAAATTGTTCATATCCAGATGATACATACATTTACTCTTCATCTTTTTCTTTCTTTTGCTATTCTCTTCTACTTTTCCCTTCCCCTACTTTGCCTTTTATTCCATTTCTCCGTTGTTTGTTTCTCAGACCCATGAACCTATTTTTCCCAGACCTTGATATTCAGGTGGTTCAGCAACTTGGTGCTAAATCTATTATAAGGGTGGTTCTGCATTATCATTTTAACTTGTCTCAGGACTGTGCTTTTGAAGTAAATCTCACTTTGCTTTAGTTCTTACCATGCAGCATGCTTGTTTGTAGCACATGAACAGGACTTCATTTGATGAAATAAACACAAAAAATGACAATTTAAACTCCTAGGGCACATCTAACTCACATAGCTACTGGTAAGCATCCAGTCTACAGGATCAAACCAGAACTGGTCTAAAACAATTATCCTAAAATGAGCATAATGTGGGTGTCATGCCACCAATGCCAAATGTTTGCCTCTACTTATCTACTCCTATCAGAACAGATTTCTTGCTAATATAAGTAAAGCTCAAATCAGACTCAGTCTAACTAGATTTCATCTTATCAGGTTAAATCAGATCTTAAGATTGTTGTCATAACTCCTACTTCACTATGCAACTGTAAGTGCATGTAGAGCTGAATATCCAGCACTTCTTCAGGATAGAATTAACTCAAGAGAGGGAGAGGAAATGAAGAAGAATAAGAAGCACAATTTCTGCAACATGGGTAGTCATCTGCAAATCTGCATCCTGCTTCAAGATCTTCCTAGATATCTTTTCTAAGTGACAGGTTATTGTTTAAAAAAGAGAAGTCAGTGCAAATACAAGTGATAAAACATAAGGTAATAGCAAACTTGTCTTTTTCCTGCTTCTGTGTTTTTCTATGTTCCTATAAAAGGAATGTAGATTTTTACCTCCAGGAAAATTTTTTGCCTGTGACTTTACTAGTTGGAGATAGTATCTTTGTAGGATCAGATATGGGACTGAAAAGCTAAATCTTTCTCTATTGCTGATGAGTGAGCTGTTAGATTTCAACATCCTTCTGAAGGATCTGACTAGAACTGAAATGGATCCAAGATAATGTATTTCAGAGAACAGGCCACAAGTGTTTTATTATCACCCATTGCTTCTTTTGCTAAAATCGCAATTCAGAAAGCATCAGACATGCTTCTAAGTTTTTTCAAGTGTTTTCATGAATCAATGTTAAGCTAAATCAGGAAATTAAACAAACATGTAAAAAAGGGAATGTTTTTTTCCTCAGAGACCTTAATTTCTTATTCTGAATGCCATAAGAAATAGTAAATTAAAACAAAAAAAAAGTCACAAGTGTGATGGAAAATCTGAAAGTACTTTATCACTGTGAAACCATGGAAATAAATGTTATCTTATTAAATGGCTAGCAAAGTAAAAATATCCAATTAAAAGTCCTCAAATCAAAATTGCAATGTGTTGGCTCATAATACAAACCCCTATATTTCTGCATTCCTGTTTGATTTATTGTACAATCAAAATTTGCAATATCTTTTTTTTATCTGTCAATTCACAAACCAAAATAAATGCAGATACAGTAAGAATACAAGAATATGTAACCTTCTGAAATTATCTTTATATTCAGAAGTTGATATGATAAATGATAATATAGAATATGATATGATGTGGGATATTATATGATACAATATGATATTATATGATTATGATATGATATGATATGATATGATATGATATGATTGATATATATGTATTTTTTCTCTGACTACTATGGATTCCTGAGCTAGTGAACTAATGAAATTCCTATTGTTTTATTTTATATTCTTAGTCTACCTTAATCCATTATAATGTATATTTGAATTTGTTACAACATATGTAAAGCAATGTAGCTAATATATTTTTTAAATATTCAGTAATTTGCTTTTTGATAATGAATTTTCTACGAGTAGTCATAGACATCATAACATTAGCACACAGTATATGTATTTTTTGACACTTTTCTCTGACAAAATGTTTGTATGTTTGAAATGGGAAATTGGTAAAATGTTCATTGCATTTAAGGAACAGTCCTCACATGTTCCTGTTTTCTGAGATTCTCTCTTTGAAAAAGTCCTGCTCTAACGATTTGATTAACCTTTATGAAAAGCAATGGTTTTGTGGTGTAGAATCTTTTAAATGGGTTGTCTTAATTTCTGCTTCAGTCCTGTGTTTTTTGCATAATTATACTATTTGACTTTACTGAAATCTTCTTTTAAATTCCCTCCTGAGATTTTGTTACTTTGTCCTTAGTAATTTCTGTATATATGTGCATGAAGGAAGAGGGTTTTTTTCTTTTTTTATCTTCCGTTTAAGCTATGTTGCTAGTGGCTTTCAAACACAGTTCAAGACAAGAAAAAAAGCCAAACCAAAACATTGGGAGAAGAAATGTAAAATAAAGTTGTTGTTTCTAAGCTATATGATGACGTAGAAAAATCTTTTTATAGAACTCACGTTTTTCATTCTTTTAATCTTAAGAATTGCTAACAGGAAAAATTACAGCTTTTTCTTTTCAGAAGTTTGATGCATTAAGAAGAACGTGGCCAGCAGGTTGAAGGAGGTTCTCTTCCCCCTTCACTCTACCCTGGTGAGGTCTCTTGTGGAATACTGTGTCCTGTTCTGGGCTTCCCAGCTCAAGAGGGATAGGGAACTTCTTGAAACAGTCAATTGTAGGGCCACTAAGATAGTCAGTGGACTGGAACGTCTTCCTTATGAGGAAAGGACGTGCGAACTGGGGTTGTTCAGTCTAGATAAGAGAAGACTGAGGGGGGATATCATTAATATTTACAAATATCTAAATGGTGGGTGTAGGAGGTTGGGACATCCCTTTTTTCAACAATATGTAGCAACAGGACAAGGGGTAATGGGATGAAGCTGGAACACAAAAAGTTCCATTTAAACATATGAAAAAGCTATTTTACTGTCAGGGTGATGGAGTACTGGCACAGGCTGCCCAGGGAGGTTGTGGAGTCTCCTTCCTTGAAAGTCTTCAAGACCTACCTGGACATGTTCCTGGGCAACCTGATCTAGATTGACCTGCTTCTGCAGGGGGTTGGACTAGATGATCTCTAAAGATCCCTTCCATTCCCTGCCATTCTATAATTTTATGATTCTGTGAATTATACTGACACAGCTCACACATCCTTCCTTTCTATAGTAGCTAGTAGTGGGACAAGGGGTAATGGGATGAAGCTGGAACACAAAAAGTTCCATTTAAACATAAGAAAAAACTATTTCACTGTGAGGGTGAGGGAGCAGTGGCACAGGCTGCCCAGGGTAGTTGTGAAGTCTCCTTCCTTGGAGGTCTTCAAGACCCGCCTGGACATGTTCCTATGAGACCTTATCTAGGTGGACCTGCTTTTTCAGGGGTGTTGAACTAGATGATCTCTAATGGTCCATTCCAATCCCTCTTATTCTGTGATTCTATGATTCTGTACAGTTGATCCTGAGGTTGATCAGTTCACAGAAGCAGAAAAGTACCTTTAAAATAAAGCTTCTAGGAAAAAAAAAATCCTTATAAATTTGAAATCCATTTACTATGAAAATTCTTTCAGAGTCACTTTAAAATAACCAGATGAACATTCTTATTACTTGAAGTGCATGTTAGAAAATATGAAATTTCAATTCTGAATTCTAAAGTTGAATGCAATCCTAAAAGAAACTGAAAAAAGAACTTGAATTGTAATGTAAAAAAAAAATGGATTCTTATTAAAAAAAAGACCCAGGAGTCCTACTCTGGTAAATATCTTGGTTATATAAAGTGCATATTCCTTTGCTCCTCTACCCTCTCACAGTTGCTTATGAAAGGGAACTGCAAGAAACTGCAATCAGCAGCTTCTAGAGAAAGACATTACTTTCATCATGTTAATACAGTGGTGGGAGATTTAAAATGATGTCTACAACTATGATTCTCACATTTTTTCTCCATATATTGAAGTTAGAATGTCAGTGTATATTAATTCAGTATTTTACTCTATATCTTGACAGGATATTTCACTTGCAGTAGAGCAGCTATTTCGGGTGCAATAAAAAAGACATTCCAATGAATTGAAAGAACACTTAACATTTTTAAAATATTGAACGGATTGTATATTTGTTCTTCATGGTAATCTTTAAGAGCTTTGCAATCAGCTGCATTTTTTTCAGCTGCCATCTGCATGTTCCAGATCTCATTCAGGATGTCATGTGTTTCTGAATAGAAAGTCTCATAAGGTCATTTTCTGGTTTAGAGCTTTACACCTAAGGGATTTGGCATATCTGCAATTTTAAAAGTAAAGCATTTCACTCAGAATAAATTTTCTGTCTGATGACAATTCATATCTTTGCAAAGCACAGCTTTTGTTTATGAGTCAAAGGACTGATTATGTGTAGATTAGCTGAAGCTTACAGAGGTATCTTAACTTTTCCTAATAGAGAACAGGAATAGAGAATTTGGGGCAGGAAAGCAACTGAGAAACCGTCTGACAGAATATTTTTTAAATTCACTGATGAGTTGAATTTTGTGTGTGTTTTCCTTACTCAGTTATCTCAAACTCTGTGACAGTGGCATAGGTTTAGAAGAAATCCATTTTAAATCAAGAATTTGGATGGAGCTGGATTCTCTACAGAAGCATTATGTTTAGCTTTTTAATCTTAATTTCTCTGAGAGTATGCTATTTTTTCTCTGAGAATAGGTTTTACCATTAGATTTTTTTCATACAGTTAATACATGAGATATAAAATCTTTGCAGAAGTACAGATGTACAAATAAGAAAAGTGACTTGTCGAGATCTCATTAAAGGAATGAATATGGTCAAGGTGTCATGTTTTAGACAATATTTGTCCACTCAATTTATTTTCTAGCTGCATGTAAAATTGGGGTTTTTTTGTTAATATGACCAGATTATTTGTGTCTAGAAAAAGAAGAAAGAAGGCAGAAGAAGGAGAAAACAGTATATATAATAAAAAAAATACAAAGATAATCTGAAATTAAATGCTGTAATGGCATACTCCTGGTTGCTGGTAAATTTGCTTCCTTAGTTTCCTTGTTTTGATAATTAGGGAAACAATACTTACTACTGAAGAAAGTTTTAAAGCAAGGTAGGTAATGTTTAGCAAGTCCTTTGAGGTACATTTGGTTGTCATCTTGACTGGACATACCCCTTGAATTAAGGAGTATCTATGAATTACATTAATTGATTAAAACCTGTGTTTTGGACTCAGCTAGAAAGATGTGAGAATGGATGTGCATTTTCCTTCTTGACAGAAAAAGGGTAAGATTTGAGAAACTGTGTGCAAAATGGATGTGTGCTATGAAAAATAAAACTAAACAAACAAACAAACAAGCAAACAAATAATCTGTGTGGAGAAACAAAATTTTTCAAAAATTCTTAAAATCTTGAGCAGCTACAGAAAATAAATATGTCCTTTCAAGTATGCTAATTAGTTAATAAGGAGGAGACACCAACAAAATTAATGATTTTGATATAAAATTACATCTTTGTTAAATGCCTACCAGTATACTTTGTGACAAGACATGGTAGCAACACATAAAAGACATTCAGTCAGAATATATAAATCATTAATATATCTTGCCATGTGCTAAACTGGTGAAGTAAGAGAGAAAAAATGCATACTAACTATTCACTATGCACTTTGAAACTGGGGCCGGAACCTTCTTTCAGTTACATCACATCAAATTAAGAGGAACTCTAAGGATATTTTTACAATTTTACAACAAAAAAATGCAGAAATAGAAGAGTAGCTACTAATCTGACTGAATGGTTCCAGACTCAAGATTCTTTTACCCAGTTCTACATTACTCCATATGAAGAATTTCCAGTTTTACAGTACTCAAGAGTATTAAACAAAACATAACCAAAATGGCATGAACAACACGTCAGTCCTTCTTAGTTTGTACTTTCATCAGGAAATAAGGTTTTCAGATCTTGCATCCAAGTTCTTTAGAAACTATTGTGTGAAAAATCCTTCTTTGATCAGTGTACATTCTTATTTGATATGCCCTTCTCAAATTCATGTCATATAGATTAAGTTTTCTATTAAAATGAGTCAGTTACTGCCTGCGTTCTGTCAATAGCTGTCAATGAACTATCAATAATCAATGTACCTCTCAACAATTTTACATAATCTGGATTTGCTTTAGTTTGTTTCCATAGGTGCTTGAGCTCTACTTTTATAATTTTGAGTGTTATGGGGATTTTCTTCAGTATTTAAAATAAAGAGCTCATGAAGAAACTAAGGTTTTCTGCTTTCATTTACAGAAGTTAATTTCTGTGGAAATATTCCAGTATTCTCATTTCTATTGTGAATTGATAGGTTTAGATGTTTTAAAGTTCATATGTTTTAAAGTTTCTGGTATTCTTTCTGTTTGTATGCAGTGTCCGATGTACCATTTGTCTTTTCTGGAAATTTTTCTGTGCTCTTGTGAGAAAATAAGTTTTCATATATTGGTTTGCTTTTATGAAATGTAGACATACACTCTTGCAATACATAGATAAATTATGTTACTCAAGTGGGTCCACTGGCTGAAATCTTGGTTTGATGTATTTTTGTGATGTATTTTTGTAATGTATTTAGAATTTTATATGTATTTTGACCCCTATATTGCTTGATTGCAGAAAATTCTTTTTAGAGGAAATGGCTTATGTTAGCAATGTTTGTAGATTTCTAGTAAAATTGAATCAGAACAAACTTCTAGTGTCCCTAAATTCAGATATCAACTTCCCTCATATAATATTTATTGGGAAGTTTTCTCCTGATTTTCAACTAAGCCTTCATTATAAACTTTAATGCTACTAGAGAATAGTAAAATCTTCACCAAAAAAAAAAATCTTATGTTGTATCTAGTACTAACAAAACATGGCTTTGATACTTCACAAAAAAGGGTAGTTTTTAAGGCATGTATTTGTTAAATTTCTATGATTTGTATGCAGCATTAAGTGCCATTCAGGTTTTGTTCTGTTTTTTTTTTCAGTTATTACACTATTCAGTTAACTGAATAGAATAATCCAGTCATAAAGAGTGCATAAACTGAAACTTTCACCTTGACATCAAAAACATACATAAGTATCCAATTATTTGACAACAATGTATGCATCATTTTTAAAATTTAAACAACTTACGGGATGTATTCTGCATTTCACCAAGACCACTATGAGCTTTTAATTCAGTTTCAATCTGGAACAAAAATTTGTTAGCTTGAAACTACCTACTTCATTTATTTAATAGAAAAAAGGATTATATATAAAAAAGAATCAGGCTGAAATGTCTTAGTGTTAATTATCTGATACAGCCATGTTAAAAGAAGGTGTTGCATAGTTACACTGTTGAATTGCTTCACAATCCAAATCCAGTATTGGTGTTAGTAAAGAAAAGGGATGAGGAAGCAGAAGTTGTTGACTTATTATTAACTAGTAAATCTACTGGTAAATGAGTGAATCTTTAAAATAGTATGAAAAGTATCACAGATATCTGTCACATTTTAAAAAACCTGAAATTGAAATATCCCTTGAATAAAAATGAATTACATGGCATTTTAAATTTCCAAACCCACCAAGAAAAAAGACCCCAAAAATAAAGAAAGAATACCATCAAATTGGTCTTTAAGGGATTTACTATGAGACATTGACTCAAATTATATAAATCGTCTAATATATATCTTCTAAATTCTTTAAACTTACCTGTATATTGAAGGAAGCTGTTAATTTTTTTAGAGCCCTCAGTATTTTTTTTTAAGTGAATCATATCAGAACACTTAACTGAAGATGAAAAGGCTGCTTCTGCAAGAACAAGCAATTACTTCAGTGTTATACTGAGATTTTGTGAGGCTAAAACTAATACTTTATTGCTGTAAAGATATTAGAACTTGCTTTTTATGTAAACATACATTTTAAAGTAAAACCTGTTGTTCATAGCATTCATATTAAAAAATCCCAAATTTTTTAGAGTCCACTAGCTGGTGTTATGCTTCTTTGAATTCAAATAGATATCTACACTTATTCTTGATAAGTTGTAAATATATTCATCTTTCCTAAACTACAAGTAGCAATGCTGAAACTGATGATTTCAATCAGCTGAAAGTAACCTACATTTCACTTCAAGCTAGCAACTAAAGTGAATTCCTAATTTACCAAGGAAAAGAAAATAATTAAATACATATATATGTAGATTAATGCATGTAGACATACATACAATATCTTTATGAAAACTAACAAGAAACAATGCAAATAAGATATTTCTTAACTGGATATGGACTTTTAACAGATGTGTGTCTGTTAAAGACACTTGGGGACATTTTGTTCATTTTATTTATATTGTAGGTTTGTTTTTAAAAGTTACATAGAAATTAATTCAAAATACAATCTGCCTTAAAATATCAGTGAGAGTAAGAAATTAATTTCAAACCTATTTTTCTAAAATATGTATTTTGAAATTACATGATTATAATGAAATCTAATGGAAGAAACCTTATAATATGTATAAGCCTCATGCATATCCATAAAAGAATTTCAGTTTTCTCCTGACTTGACTCTAAATCTGTCTCTTCAGACATGCACATTAATTTTGAAGATGTTGCAACACAAGGAGTGAAACATTCTTGATTCCTTTCAGTGCTGTCACTGAGATTGATAAGCCACATTATAGTTTGGTGGCTATTTAACTTTGGGGAACTTGACATTTTTTCCCTGGAGCAAGGAAAAAAAAAGAAAAAAAAAGGAAAGAAGACAAATGTACTGGTCCTCAGCTGTGCTCAGAATTGCTCTGTGTATGAAATGCAGAGTATTTCTGACAGCAATGTTAATCTATTTTCCTCTGTGCTACTTCCTTGCGAAGGAATGCAGTGGAGGCATTTTTTTCTTTTTTTAAATGTATGCAATTCAGACTTAGTCTTTGAATTGAAAAAATAATTATTTTAAAATTTCAGTGTCAGGTTTCTGACACTATGCTGATTCTGACAATACATAAAATTTGGACCAGAAGACTGCAACGCAGCAGAGTTCTAGATGGTGGCAGGGAATTTTTAGTTCTCTTGTTAGATGAAAAACAATTATATTTTTTTCCTCTTTTCTTTTTTTTTTTTCCCAGTTGGTAATGAAATTCCTGCTACGCTCCTGGCTCAGAATGATTGGACAGGATGACTATATGCTGATTATTTTGTATCTGAATCCACAGTGAAGATAGGTCAAGTGATAATCTAAACTGAGCACTAAATGTAACATGAGCAAAGTAAATGAAAAAAGATGAGAAATGCTACCAACAAGTAACTACAATATTAACTAGACATATTTTGACAAACTTCTGTTAAACTCATGATAAAATTCATTGGCCTAGAAACCCATCTCCATGTCATTTTTGATGTCCAAGAGCATTCAAGTCAGCTGCTGGTAGCTATGGCTCAGGATTTGTGGGAAGCATACACTTGGAGGGAGACATCCTCAGGCATCCTAAATGATACTGGAAGACTACTTTTAGGGAACTCACTGAGTCCTGGCATTCTCAATGAACAGCAACCTTCAACTGCAGCCCAAAGCTTAGGTTAAGGACATAAGTTCAGTCTCAGTTTTGTCATCCATGTCTCTTTTTAACTGCTTCAAATGTATGATTAACAAATGAATGTCTATGGACAAATGGTTTCCTCTGCTTTTCAGCTTCAGAGGCCTGAAGAAACCTGAAGGTATCTGTGTTTTTGAACTGTCAAAACGATGTATCATGATGTGGTTCTGAGGGTCACTGCTTTCAGCTTACAAGGATCTTAGGATCTTTTGTCCTAAAGTTATGTAAAATTCTGCATTTAAATTCTCATTTCTCTGTTTGTTTTATGTAGGTTGGGTGGATGAATTCATTATCTTAGGACATTGTGTGCAACCTTCACACAGTAACTGGAATATAATTGTATTTAAAATGTCGGTGCTCCTTTATCCACATTTACTGCAAAATTAATATTCTGTGTAATTCTATTTGAATAGCTAAAATTCAATTAATTTGCATGACATAATTATGCAATTATAAACAGGGTCTATAAAATGTATTAATTAAAAATGTGATAGTTTCTCCTTTTCTGCTATAGGAGTGATGTAAAATATAAATGCTATTATTCTATGATTAGTTTATTCAAACCTTCCTTAGTTTACGTAATTGTATTCAAGCAAGGTCCGTCAATACAATTTGCCATCAATTGTTGCTTTATATCAACTGCAGTGAGTACAGCTGCATAGAAAATTGTCATTTGAAATATTGATTTTTTTCATGAAAAATAAATAATAACTATTGTTTATTATTTAACTCAGTTTAAATGATTGTAATAATGTAATATTGTGTTTTCTTGAATAAATTATTTTCACATAATTCTGCTCTGTTGTATTTGTGTTCTGACCTGTGATGTGGGAAAGTAATCTGTAATTTCACAACTTTATTACCTGAGAAAAAAATCTATATAGAAATGTAAATTTCTGTGAAAATATAGAAACATAAATATGACTGTTAGTACTAAGAATTATGAGTACTTTGCAGTCTTCAAATATTTATTCATGCTAAAACTTGTGAGTTAAAACACAGATTAATCATGATCCTGCAGAATAACACTGTTCTCAGGTTCCGCATGTGTGTACAGTGCAATAAATCCTGAATTAGGCTGGGATGGACTGGTTTGTCAGCTACATCCAAGCACAAAGATAGTCTTGGATATGAATGGAACACATCTTCCAGGACAAAAGGCATATTGCATATTGAAGTGTAATAAAATATCACATCACTAAGAATTTGTATTTTCCATCCACAGGCTACCTATGAAGCAATGGTAGGTAGAGAAGGCATCTCCAGGATCCAGTCTTTTTATTCCAGAAAAATCAAAGAGTTTTGCAAAAGCTGTGGAAGATTATTGAATTGGTTAGAAGACATTGAGTGTGCATTTCTGCCACAATCTCTCTTTGTAACTTCTAGTAAACATTTACCTTCACTTTACCTGCCTTGGTCAAATTTTTCCAATAAATTTTGCTCTTGATTGTTTCTAAGGGCTGCAAAGTTTAAACACTCTAACCCATACCATATGCCAAGAAGTGAAGGGTTTAAATTGTCCAGCAAATTTTTAAGGCACAGAAAGAGTAATTGACAGTATATATAAAAAACAATCAGTTTACAAAATTACTGAATATTTTTTATATATTTGATATCTCTCAAAAAAACCCTAACAAACAAGCTCAAAATAATATCATATATGATGGTGTAGATAATCAGCAAAAAAAACTTAGAGGATGCTACCATTTCACCTAGTGTAAAAATTGTTAGCATTTACTGCCCTTACTTACTGGCAGAAATTTAACATAGGTTTACTGATTGACTGGAAGAGCTATTAAACCTTGCTGGCATTTTTCCCATATCAAATGTTTTATTCCCCAAAATTACAATATACTTCATTGAAATGAGTTTCCCAGGCTTTCTGCTGAGAAAAAGACAATATTTTCTCACTGTCATTCGCAAAGCTCTTGTGCATTTCATTTTTTTGCTACAGAGAAAAATGTGAAACTAGTCAAAGACTTCCAAACATAATCTCTTTTTTTTGTTCCTTGAAAGTGCTGAGGCGATTATTCACTGCTAATCAAGAGGACTCTTTCTGGTTTAGCAAGTTAAAGATTAGTCAGGAGTCTATCTATATTGGTAGCTAAAGATGTGATTACTGAAACAGCTTAAAAATTGTCATCTGTTAAATCTTTGTGCCATTAGGCATTTCTGATATCTGTATTTGGATGTTATATTATTCTCTCTCTCAGAATGATTAGTATCAACTAATAGAAGTCCCTTTATTTTCTTGTGTTGTGCAATTCAGACCATGAATTGTACAGATTAGTTTGAGAGCTATATACTTGGTATTTTATATACTAACTTCAAAATTCAGTCACTGAGATCCATCTTGATTGTTAAGAGACTTTTTCAGAACCTTAACTTTGTCTCATGAAAATGTGTAGTTACTACTTTCACAGAATTTGATTTATTACAACTTCATGATGTCTTTACTACTGTAAAAATAGTGAAAAAAAATAAACAAAATTGGCATCTTATTCACGTCATTCAGAAAATTTGAAGCATAGACAACTATGAAGAACACACACTTCTGGAAAAGTAATAGAAAGAAGTTAAAGGATTTTATCAAACGGACTTACAGGCTTGGACAGAAAGTTTGACTTCCACTGAGCACCTGTATGACCTCTAACGTCATTATCCTTACTGTACCTTTTTTTTCTTTCATAACTAAGTAGAATCATAGAATGATAGGAGTTGGAAGGGACCTTTAGAGATCATCTAGTACAACCCCCCACAGAAGCAGGTTCACCTAGATCAAGTCACATAGGAACATGTCCAGGTGGGTCTTGAAGACCTCCAAGGAAGGAGACTCCACAGCCCCTCTGGGCGGCCTGTGTCACTGCTATAATTAGTAAAAAACAGATATGTCTTTCAGGAGTTCCTCAATTCATATCTGATCCTCAAAAATCTAGATGAAAACGACTTGTAGTGGTTTTGTCTAGGCCAGGTTTTGCTGTAGCTGATAGGGTCATTCCCAGTCAATTCTGAGATGGACCACCACTGACCAAGGCCTGGCCAATTAGTGGTTGAGGTAATGACTCTGCGATTAACATATTTGCGAAGGGGAAGAAGTTACTGCACAGTGGCTAAATGGCAGCAGCAGCAGAAGGGAGTGAGAATGTGACAACAACATCTCAGCAGACACCAAGATGTCTACAGTGGAGAAGGAAGGGAAGGAGATGCACAGGTACTGGAAGAAATATTCCCCTGTGACCTGTGGTGAAGACCATGGTGAGGCAGGCTGTGCTCCTGCAGTCCATGGAGGTCCACAAGCAGAAATCAACCTGCAGCCTGTGGAGGTGGACCTATGCTGGAGCAGGTGAATGCCCAAAGGAAGCTGTAACTCTGGGAAGCCCACACTGGAGCAAGTTCCTTGTAGCACCCGGGAGCCAGTGGGGAGAGAGAAGCCCATACCAGAGAGCAGATTTGCTGTCAGGACTTATGATCCCATGGATCACCTATGATCCCAGGGACTCACCTTGGGGCAGTGTGTGAAGAGTTGCCCCCATGGGAGGCTGCATGCTGGAGTAGTTAGTAAGGAACTGCAGTCCATGGAAAGAATCCACAATGGAAAAGTTGGTCTAACTCTTGTGAGAGGGACTGCACACTATAGCAGTGGGAAGTGTCACAAGGCTTGCCCCTAAGAAGCAGTAACGGCAAAGTCCATCTGTAATACATTAACTGTAAGCTTTATTCCCCATCCCCTCTGCCACTGAAGTTGAAAAGAGTCCCAGGAAGAAGGAGTGGGGGGAGTGCTTTTAAGATTTGGCTTTATTTCTCATCTCTGTGCTCAAAATTGTTCATTAATAAATCAAACCATTTCTCCCCAAGTTAAGTCTGTTTTGCCCATGACGCTAATTGCTGAGTGATCTCCCTGTCCTTTTCTTGACTCTTGAGCACCTTTGATAGAAGGACTTGGTGGGCATCTGGCACTCAGCCAGGGCTAAATCACCACACTTCTATATGGAGAATAACATATTCTATTCTTATGGCATATATAATATTAAAAATATTGCTGGTGCTGTTCAAGAAATTATGATTTTTGCTAGTGGATTTAAGGAGAATATTACTCAATTTAAGGACTTGATTTGAATTAAATATGTTTTTAGAGAATCAGGGGAGAAGAGAAAAAAGACCAATGGCAGCACATGCCATCATTCTTCTAAAGAAAGAGGAAAACTGTAGGCAGCTTAGACAAATCGCTGCCTTCTGCTGTTATGTCCCACTGATCAATCAGCACTGGCTACAAAAAGGAAATTATACAAACAGGTTATAAGGCCATGTCTCTGTCCCTAAGTTAGATGACATCTTCAATAAATCACAATGTCTTTTGACATAAACTGCTGAGACTTGTTCTGACTATTAAAGCCTCTATAATAAAACATGTCATAACTATTTATTAATTTAGGCACAATTGGGTACCATCAAAGATAACACCAAACCTCAGAAGACTGTGTTAAATGAAAGGCCAGAGAACATTCTGTAACCGGTTTGTTAATATATCTAGTCCGAAGTAATTAACTGAACAAAATAAAACGTAAGAGTAAAACTGAAAAATGTCTTAAACTGATATATAAATGCATTTATCCTAATTATGACTAGTTTTCTGCTGGTTTTTTTTTCCCCAGCTGCCATTTATTAAAAAATTACTGGCTGTACTAAAGCATTCAGGATTTTCTCAGTCCAGCTGAGAAAATGACAAAATTGCTGGGCTCAAACATTGTCTGGAAAGGTAAAGGGACCAAAAAATATGGAAAGCCAGGGTAGACTGAAACAATGAAAAAATGTAACTTATGGATGAAGTATGAAGATGTGGATACGTGAGAATGAGGAAAATTTCATAGAGACAGATAAGCTAGAAGAAAATAAGCGTGAAGAAGAGTGAAAGAATTGATATAAAGATGAAGACTTTAATCAAATTGATTTGAATGCACTCTGAATGAAGATTTACTAGACATCTGTGGGAAGATAAGGGAGCTGTGATTACTATGAGCAGGTGCATATTATCTGTCATAAACCACCTACAAGGTGATGTGTTGCTTTTTTTCAGCAAATCTGGCTCATGCTGCTGTGAGTATGTTCAAGTTATAGTCTATCTGGAAAGCTGGCAAGAAAATATTTGTACTTTTTGTGACCTGTTTAGAACATGCCAAAGGCCACCACTATTTTTCTTATTTCAAAACAGACAAAGAGGACCTGAGAATTTCTCTCTATTAGCTGCCAGAAAAGCCTTTGGTCACTAGAGATCTAAGCCACTGATTAAAGAACAGATTGCCATAAGCTACTGTTAATTCTCATGAATTTGGCAATATTCCAAAGAATTTATTGTATCCAGTGTGATCCAACAGATTAAGTAAAGGCCTTAAAAGTATGACAAAAATACTGCTATAAATATATGACTCACTTTATCTGAATAATCAGTATATACCAATTAGAGGCTGCCTCACTATTGCGTAATATAATAAGTAGACAGATTTTCATTTCTCATACATATCACAGATTGAGATACCTGGGGTCATTAGGTATGGTAAAGTATACTTCAAGATTCTTATTAATATTCCCTTCTTACTTCTTCTAGTTTTTATTACTATTTCTGTAAAAATGAAGTGTTATTCACACATTTAACAAATAAAATTAAACCTCTCAAAATTCAATGTTATAAAACCAGAGGAAAATGTGTGGTAGCAAGCCTACTCTAATTTAGTGGGCATAGGAAAACCATATGGAAGATGTTATAAAGTCATTTTAGGTAAGAAGTAAAATATCAATGGAGTGAGAAAAATAGAACTGTAATACAATTATTTTAAATGTGTTTCAATGAAAAGATCAAAATTTTAATAATATAAGCCCTGCAGTTGCTAAACAATTTTCATTAAGTTTCATTTATTTGTTTCTTCTATGATATTCTCTTTGTGTTGAAACTCTATTTTTTTATATCCAATGAAAAAAAATAGTTGATTTGAATAACAACAAAAAAAAGTCCCCAGATACAAAAATCCATCACCCTTTGTAAAAAGCTTAGAAAAAATATAAAATCTGAAATTTGAAAATTAAAAAGTAAATAGGTTATTGAAAGCAACAGAGATTTAGAGTGCAGGTGCATTTCTTTAGTCTTTAGTGTATTTTTTTCACACTACTGTTACTGATAGACTGTTTTAGTCAAAGACACTAGAACAGATGATTAAACTATCAGACAGCACTGTTCACTTGCTAAGTAATATATCTTGACTATAATTATGACTGCATTATCACAGAATCACAGAATCTCAAGGGCTGGAAAAGCAGGACCAACTAGAGTAGGTAACACATGTATATTTGCTGAATAGTATGTTATCCTTAAATCTAGAGTGGAACTTATAGGTGTATAATCTGAGTTGGGATAAAACGCAGTTCTTCTGTTTCCATGTATTTTCCTCTACAAACAAAACCATTTAGGAACCAGGTAGATGACTGTACAAGCAACTATGATTTCTGTGAGGGCAATTTATGTTTGATTTATGTTAGATTTCTTACAGGATGAAGTTACTTGCAACTAAATTTTATTTGTTTCGTGCAGAAAGATCAGACTGAATTTATTCAATGTTAAATATATTCACTGTTCCTCAACGAGATGACTGTAGTATTTGTTATACAAATCTTTTATTTTCAAACATTTTTGTACTTCTTCCTGGCTAAAATGTAGAAATATATGGATCTATCTTTCCATCCTGCCAAACTACATAGAAACACACAGGCAAGCATGGCATAACTTTGTGCGTTCAGTCTCATCAATCTATAGGAAACATGGACATGCTTCTGTTTTTGGTCTTTGTGAAATTCTGGAACAATGAAAATCTCAGTCAGAGCTGCTGAGGGAAATTGATTAAAATTAAAATTAAATGACTGAAAAAGTTACTCTGATGACTAAGGATTTGTTTGTCATTCTGTAAGAAAAATATTTTTATTTTGTTGAATAGAGCTTAGTACTTCTGCTCATTAGGACTAGCAATTTCCACCTTTATTGAAAACAAATAATATTTACATTAATATAAATAAATATGTAAATAATATTTATTCAAATAATATTTATTCAAATAAATAATTTATTATGGTCTTTAAAATAAATATAGATAGAATCATAGAATCACAGAATGGTAGGGGTTGGAAGGGACCTTTAGAGATCATCTAGTCCAACGCCCCCGCAGAAGCAGGTTCACCTTGATCAGGTCACATAGGAAAATGTCCAAGCGGATCTTTAAGACCTCCAAGGAGACTCCACAACCCCCCTGGGCAGCCTGTGCCACTGCTCCCTCACTCTCACGGTAAAATAATTTTTTCTTACGTTCATCCCATTACCCCTTGTCCCGCTACTAGCTACTATAGAAAAGAGGGATGTCCCAGCCTCCTGACACTCACCCTTTAGATATTTAGAAATGTTAATAAGATCACCCTTCAGTCTCCTCCAGACTAAACAGCCCCAGCTCCTGCAGTCTTTCCTCGTACGAGAGATGTTCTATACCCTTGATCATCTTGGTGGCCCTGCACTGGACTCTCTCCAGCAGTTCCCTGTCCCTCTTGAGCTGAGAGGTCAGAACTGGACACAGGACTCCAGATGAGGCCTCACCAGGGCAGAGTAGAGGAGGAGAATAACTTCCCTCGACCTGCTGGCCACACTCTTCTTGATGCATCCCAGGATGCCATTGGTCTTCTTGGCCACGAGGGCACATTGCTAGCTCATATTTAGCTTACTATCAATCAGGACTCCCAGGTCTCTCTCTGCAGAGCTGCTCTTCAGCAGTTCGACCCCCAGCCTGTACTGGTGCATGGGGTTGTTCCTTCCCAGATGCAGGACTCTTCACTTGTCCTTGTTGAACCTTTTTTTTCTACACTCAATTTTGTTCATTAATTCCTTTTCATATAAATTTCCAAATGCTGTCCAAAGTCTTAAGAAAAGTTTTCTTACTTGTTTTTTTTTGTTTGATTTGTTTTGTTTTGTTTTGTTTTCTACAAGGCTTGTCTAGGGGCAAATGGCTCTTAAAGGAGCATTTGTGTCACAAGGAATAATCACACTGAGGTCAGGTTAGATACTTCTGTGAATCTGATTAGATTCAAACGGCGCCATGAAGATATACTAGAAGAAATAAATCCCTGTCACATTTGTGCTGAGTGCTGCTGTCTAGTTGGAGATTTGTCCTTTGCTTATAGATTTAACATGAAAAGAATTCAATTACTTTACTCTTGAGGCCAAGTTCACCACAGAGCCGCACTGACATGCATAGGAGCAGGAGATTTTTTTGGACATTAAATAGTGAAAACACCATTGAGAATTATGCTCCTGAAATGTGAAATAAATAGTATAATTTAAAAAAATGAGCAACAGGAGACTGCATCATAAAACTGTGAAGCATAGAGGGTACATTCAGGATGTGCTATTTTGTCTGTCTCTAAGTGGATCCTCTGGAGTTTAATACTCAAAACTACAATTGTTTTCTTGACAGAAATGAAAAGAGAAAATAGTAGCCATAAATTATTTAGTGTAATGTCTCTGTAAGGGGTCAAGAGGGTGGTAGTTATGTATAAGTTTCTTTCTGCCTCTAGCACTAGAATTTCTGACAGAAAATGGTTTATAATTGATAAGAAATCTCAGACTCTCTTTACTTTAAAGCTCTTTATTTCGCAAGTCTACTTTGACATTACACTATAAACAGAAAGAATATTTAAAGTACCAAGGGTTTCCATGATATGTTGTATTTTACTTTCCTCACAGATAGGTAAGATTTGAATTTTGAGAAGACATCAAATCATATGAAATCATAGGTACTATTACTTTCAAAACCTCATGGACAGAGGGAACACACTACAAATGCAAAATTTGTGTGTTTTGCTAGGTGTTTATGTGTATATATGCATCTATGTGTCTATGGAAGAAAAAGCATCAAACATGCAAAGAAAGCTATTTGGATATGCTCTAGATATCTATCTAGTTGCATATTATTATCAATTTGGAACTATTTTTTTTCTTTCTGCAATAATTAAAAGTATTTCATCATTGAAAATGAGCAACAATGATCTTGAATCAAGAAGACACAGATGACAGCATAGCTCTCAGCTAGCTGTCATTATCAGAACACATTACTTTGAAGATATATTACTCAATTTCTCTAACAGAGTGTCATTTCTCAGTTTTGCTTAAGGTTAGCTTACAGGGAAGAACAATTATGACAAGCTATCTAAAGACAGTTATCCTTGGAAGGCCTTTTGTAATTGGTCAAAAACTAAGGGTATACAATAGTTTGTCTGAGTTTAATATACAATTATACTTCTCAGCTACAGAGATGATATCGCCAGTTTGGTGGATCCTTCTGTTCTGGATAACATTTGTAGTATGGATGTCTTTTGAAGCAGTGCTGGGAAGGAGATCTTTGCTGAAATTGTCACAGACTCACAGCCTTATATAGAAATATGTATTTAAGAGTAGAAGGCTGAGATTATTGATAAAATTAAGCAGAATAATTGATACAAAGGATATATGTAGCCTGTCTCTTTGGAACTAGGAGACTTATTTCTTTGCCCAACATAACAAAACGTCTTTTAAATGTAGAAGCAACTGAGATTTCAATGATTGATGAACATTTCTAAACTTGGGATTATTAAACCTTGAAAAAATTACAGAAATGTCTGTTGATAAAAAGTTCAGTTACCCCAGAAAACTAGATTTCATATTTAAATTTCAGAAGAATACAGTAAAGAATTAAAATAAAGGTGAATCACCATATCTACTGAAGAATCACAGAATCACAGAATCTTAAGGGTTAGAAGGGACTTCAAAAGATCATTTAGTCTAATCCCCATGCCTAAAACTGGATCTCAGATCAAACTGATTTTATTGAAAGTGAATTCAAACAACTATAGCCTAAAACATTTAATAACATGCTTTTAATTAAATAAAAGTAGATTCCAATTACATCTGAAGATGCAGACTGGGAAAAAGCAAGCAAACTGTTCCAGTAAAGCAGTAATAATAGTAATTTGAAAGCAGAAAGGCCAACATATAATTCAGATCTCCTTCCGTTTGCTTTATGAGCTTGAGTCTGCAACTTTTTGTATTTCCTATGTCACTGGCGTGAGGAGAATAAATGCTTGTTTTCTCATAATATAAAAACTACTCCTAAAACTGTGACAATTTTGCCTGAAGACGAATGACAGCAAAACTTTGAGTCCAATATTTAAAATTATTATTTTCTTTGTTCTCTTTATTCCTTCCATACTAATTTCCCTCTCTCATTTTTAAGATTAGTATCTTGATAATTAAAATAGACTTGATTTGCTCTGCTTCAAGCTCATTTTTATCCACTAAAAGTACAGTTGCAGGGTTGATAACTTTTAAAGAATTACTCCTTACATAGTCTTACTGTTTCCTTTTGACTTTTCTTGTACTACTGTACATCAAAGATAATGTTATGATGCATATATCTTAGTATCTCCATATAATTTAACTTCTATAATATTTTATTATTGCTCTTTTCATATTTCTTCCTCTTCTATTAAATCAACACCTTTCTTTGTCTCAGTGAAAGCTATTTCATTAATCACAAAAGATGTTGTTCAGAAAATCACATTCAGAGAATATTGATATTACTACACTTCCTAGGCAGCAAGTTGTTGGAAATCTATCTGTTAACTGTGTCATGGTGTCATTCCATTAATTTTTGTATCAATAGTATTGATTTCTTCTCTTGGAGATTTGTGTCTTCATCTTCTTTTTCATATAATCTATATTTACAGTACAGTTCTTCTGGTTTGGTAAGAGTTATTTTTCTTTTGATATTTTCAGATCTATTATCTGTAAGTGATTAAAATTATAGTTTTTAGATCAGTCCAGAAGCTCTATACACGTGTGTAAGAATCAAATAAAAAAGATGTTGTATAAAGAAGATATATATTTAATTACCATATTTAGTAAGGTCTAATTTTATCCAGACTATTGTATATTTGTATATGTCACAGGAAGATATGGGTTTATTCAAGTAGATTTGGCGTCATCTGTATTTTAGTTGTGTCATGCCATCATGTTATCATGATTTTTTATCATTTATTTTGAGGCTTTCTCTATTTGTCCATGTACCACTACTAACTTATTTAAGGGTATTACCATCCAACTCATATGTAATTCATTGTGAGAAAGGTAAAGTATCTAAAAATATTGCACAAAAATGGTGAACATGATGTACTTCAGCAAATACAGAAATTATGCAGGCTTAACATTTCCAAATATTTCCTAGTCTTAAATTTTTAAGTAATTGGTCATTCTTATATTTCAAAATTTATTTAATTTCATAAAATAAAATAAGATAAAATATTATTTTTCTTTCCTCACAGAAAACTCTGATTACATAAATATGATTTTTATTTCGTCTAAAATTTAGTCTGCATTAAGGCCAAAGTGCTTTGAACTCTTACAATGCTGATGAAACAATCAAAATTAAAGCTACTAATATTTATTCACATCTACTCTTGCCAAGTTTTGGACAATTACTTTTTCACAGTGTCCAGTGCAAAGGGATATTGACATCAGAGCACCAATTTAATTAAAAAAACAGTAACATGTATTTTCCAGGTGTAAAATCAGAGCTAGTACTTAATGCAGACCTAAAATATTTCATAAGTTATGGTTTCTGTCTTCAAATTCTTCGAGGGAGGTGAAGCAGATATTATATAAGATTTATCAAAGGAACTGGAGAAGATGGCTAATGTGATTCTCTGGTCAGCATTAACTGGTAAGATACCTGTTCATATTCTCCACTAAGTCCCCATATTCCCATTGTATCTTGCTTTATTGAAAGTAAGATTTTGAGAAACAGGTAAGGAAGTTGTTTTATGCTAGTTTACTGCAGAGAGATGAAAAATGCATGGGAAAATTCTGATCAATCATCCGGAAAACACAGGTGCTAAACAATTATTTTTCTAGTAATTTATCACATCCCAGGCAGCTCTTTCGAGGGTAAAATGTTTGAATAACCTGTTTTGTTAAATTGTGGGTTTATCCCAGTTCCAGCTTAACTTGAAAGCAATTTACAAATCATGGTATTTTTCTTCTTATCCAGGCATCCAGTGATGGATATTTAAAAGATATCTTCTGAACAGTCATCTCTTTGGTGAAATTGTGATGCTATTCAGGTTTGGTTTTATTTTTTTTCTTTTTATATGAGAAACCTGTAAAGTTAAGAGTGAAATGTCTGTGTCAGTTCTCTCTACATAAATGCTGCTCTGAGGATTATTGTGGGAATATAGACTATATTAAGATTCAATAAATATTTCCTGAACTTTATAAAATAGATTTTTATTATTGATTATGATAATGCAATACAAATATTTTGGAAGATCTGCTGTACACTACTATACTTATTTCTTTCTAAGTATTCATAATCTCTCCCTAGTTCTTTACAGGATATGATTTTGGATTATTTCTCCCTATAACTTGCATAACATTGTACTTTTGTGAGCTGAGTCATCTTTTTATTTTTTCCTGGCTATATTTCTACCATCAGTTGTTGAATTGGTCCCATTGCTTCTCTCAAAAACAGTTTATTTACATGATATCCTTTCATAATGTAACATTTGAACAAAGGACATACAAAAATCAGTAATGATTTTTTTAATGATATAGTAATCATTATATAGTAATATATAGTATATAGATATGTCTCCGTTAGAGGGTTATAAAAATATTTTCAAGTAGTAAACCTACTTGTTTAGAGTGAATGACCTATAAATGAAAAAACAAAATAGAGCTTTTGAAACTATTTCCTTGCAATAAGGAATACAGTGTATACTTGCTACCTCTTTTTATCAACAACACAGACTGTGTAAATTCTCTGCAAGTACAATTTGCCAAACAGATGCTATTAAGGTAATAATACCAAGACTGTATTACACTACTACAGGGATATGAAGTTCCCAATCAAATAGTTATAAATTGAAGAATTCAAGATCATACATTCAGAACAAAGACTATTAATTGTATTTTGAATATAGGTACCAAATTGTTATTGTAGGTGTGCTTCTTACTTGTTCATGTAAGTAGGAATCTCATACTTTGATTACGTTGTATAGTTAAACAATAGGGATGCTAGAGCAATAAGACTGCAACCCTGTGTACAGTGAGAAATAAGTCACATAGCTAGCATAGACTCACATTTTTGAATGGCCAAAATGTGGTAAATACTTTGCACATTCTAGACATATGAAACTATGTAGCTCATGAAATTAGATAGTTTGACCATCTCTGGCCTAGTGGTTGGAACCATATCTTCAGATGACTTTATATATAAAGTATACTTTATATGTATATGCTTTAGAATGAATACATCTCACAGTTTCTTTATACAGCATGGCTAAGACCTACTGCAATGTTAAAAGTTGCCACATTCTGTTGCCTCTGGAATTTCTTTATATTAAGAAAAGTTGTAAAAAGAGCCCATGATGTATGGCATACATTCCTCATGTAATTTAAGGTGACGATGTAAACAGATTCATAACTTGATTATTATGAATCCTTAGCTAAACGTGGAAAAGAGATACAAAAGTTCTGTTGTATGCTTTTTCTTCATTTTGGAGTCATTCTAAGAAAAAGCATGTTCAAAAAATGAGACTGAGTGCTCAAGATAATCTCTCCTGGATGGGGAATTTCTGTAGCTCTAACTGTCCTCTTTCACAGTAGGCACGTAACTGAATGGATTTTTCACAATATCTCTAGTATTATCACAATACTTTCATTTCTTTCTACCTATCGATTTGGTAATCAAACAATATTCTATAGCACTTCATCTTTAGGCATTGGGAAGGTTTATGCAAATGCTCAGGCATATTCTTTTATGTTTTCTACAAGTGTTAGGTAGCAGAAGGAGGTGATGGTGAGGATTCAGATAAAGTGGACTTGTTACTCTATGTTGATGGAGAGTCTTTCTTCATAAATGTCAGAGTGTTTTTTATGCTTACCCACAGGCTGCACACCAGACAAGATTTTTTTCCTGAGATTTACCATGCCTTTAAGGGGGTATTACTTTTATTCCAAAATGATCAGAAATACTGTAACAATTTTGGTTGGTCTTTTTTTTTTTTTTTTTTTTTAGTCTCTGAAATGAAATAGTCACCTTTCCATCAAGGAAAATGCTGTTTGCTGTTCACTGACTTAGCACCAATGCCTTCTCTGTTTTACTGTTTGTTTCTATGATTCTGATGTTTAAAAGAACAGAACACTTTAACATCTAAAGTTTTTCCCACTTTCTTCACAAAAATTGGAAATGAAATAAAATCTACTTGATTTCAAGTTAAAAAGGGTCTGCATCAGAAGTAAAATCCATAATTCTTCTTCAGATATAAAGGAAGGAGTGACAAATGTACTTCCAAGGATTAATACTTTTAGTGTCAAGATCCCAGATATCAAATCCCAGATATTTGATGTAGAAAAACATTTAATTTGTCCTTACACTTAATTTCATTGTGGAGATTGAAAAAAACCCAGAACTATCTGCTTGTACTTGCACTTTTCCGGTCCAATAACAGCATGATAATCCTCAAAGCTGTACTGTAATTGTGTCATATTTTTCAAACTTAATTTCTACAACACTTGTCATTGAAAACTTTGCAGACTTAATAACTTGTGCAACAACTATTTTTTGAAATAATGGCAGACTTCTGTCATTGTTTACCCAAGTATTTGTCAAAGCCACATACACCTACCTGCCTACCTCTTTAATAAATGTTGTAGTTATTTTAAAAAACCCAACAAACAAACCCCAAATAATCCTATTTTTCATGGTCTTTTTGTTGTTAATTTATTGATATTTACTGGTCTGTTCAAATGAACTGTTGTTTTCCTGGAATAATGTGATTTAGCAGTTAATCGTTATACGTAATATACATTTTCAACCGAAAATGTCATATAGTACTGGTCACGAATAAATACTTAGATGATGTAGATGATAAAAAAATTACTTCTTTTGATTTCAAAAAATGAAAAGCCCAACCAATGTGTGGATATCATGGCTCAATGTAAATATAATATTTAACACGATATTTTATTACAATATCAGATATTTGAAACAAAATATATTGCAAACCTAATTAGATTAATAATGTAGTATTCAAAAACATTTTCATGATTCATAATGGACAACAAAACCTTTATGGTAAAAAATTTCAGTCTATTGATTTTAATACTGTGTTTCAAAAGTTCTTATACTCTCATGCCATAAAGTAATACAGTGAACCGTAACCCTATTTCATTGTATGCATTATTGTGGTAGCCTTGGGTTATACAAATTAAGTTGGGATTATCAGGCTATTTATTAACCAGTAGTGAAAGTACATATTTGTATTATAAAGAATTGTTTCTTCTTCCTAGTCTGGGCACAATATAATTTATAAACAGGAAAAAATCCAAAGTAACTTTTCAGTGTCTACACTACCTCTTCTGTCAAGCACATTCAAAAAAATATATTTTTAAATTGTTTTCAAAAGTTCTTTTCAGATGTATTCTCACAAATAGAAAAAAGATCAGATAAAAGTATTTGTGAAAAAAAATATATAACAATGGTTATAAATAATGGCAGAATACTTTTTTAATTTTAAATTTGGTACACACTTGAAGGTCTTTTTTGTAAGAGTCTTTAAGTTTTGAGAGTCATTTATCGCAACAATATTCCTCCCACTAGCATCTTTGCAATGTTGCAAAGAAACACCTTTGTTTTCCTTGCAAGAATTTCTGTTGCTAGAATGTGACCTTGGCAGTAAGTAAAGTTAACTAACATGATCTTGATCAAAACTTTTTCAGCAGTGTAAACAAGGAAAAAATTGAATATTTTCAACTACTTACGATTTACACAGTAAGACTCTTAAAGCGTGGGATGTACAGCTTACTGATTTTTATTGCTACACAAAACTAGAAGAATCCAACACAAAACATCAAATAAAAATTAATTAATCTTCCATTTGAATTTACTCTATAAAATTATTTCTTCTTATTCTCTAAAGACTTATATCACTGAATTATTGCCAGAACTTATAAATGAGCACTAACGAGAGAATGAGAGGAGTTAACCAGATATTCTGCTCAATTATAATTTTCTTTATTTTTCCCTTCTAAAATGTCATCAATTAAACAAAAGTTAAAAAAAAGGCCTGAAAAATCTTTATTTATCCTACAAGGACAGTGACACAACAAAGAAAGCTGAATTCTGAAGCAGATAGAAAAAGCAGCATAAAAAGTGAGGTATCCTTGCAAAGGAGATTTAACAGTGTTAGCTTGATCAACTGGCAAAATGGATTTGAAAGTGAAGTCTGCCAGTGTGCTAGTGTCTGGTTTACAGAAAGATTAGTTGATTGGGTTTTTTTCTCTTTTAAAACTTGATATTCCATTTCTCCTTATTTTCTGCTTGTATTCATTTATATTTAGTTTTTGTTTTGGTGCAATCAGTCAGTGACTCCGAATGCTTTAAGAAGCAATGACAATGTAAAAATTTAATCTCAATTTGCTCATAATAACTAGTGAACTATAGAATCATAGAATGTTAGGGTTGGAAGGGACCCTTAGAGATTGTCTAGTCCAACCTCCTTGAAGAAGCAGGTCCACCTAGATCAGATCACATAGGAACACATCCAGACAGGTCTTGAAGACCTCCAAGGAAGGAGACTCCACACCCTCTCTGGGCAGCCTGTGCCAGCACTCCCTGACCCTCACAGTAAAATAGCCTTTTTCATATATTTAAATGGAACTTTATAATCTTCCAGAACTTCTCAAGTAGTTGATGGTTTCAGTGGGAGCTTTATGAATGTCAAATGGTAGAAAGTAACCATATGCGTATTCCCAGTTTAGTAGAAATTCAAGCTGTATAAGCATTACAAGTCACAAGTTAAAAGTAGTTGAAATGTACAGAGACAAGTACTGTTTAATATTTTAAAAAAGAATCTTTTGCCCTTCCCCAAATGACCATATTTGCAGTTCTAATATTTCAGTACTGAGAATTATTGATTTTTCATTTCTTCTGTCCTCTAATCCATGATTATGTACAAAGACAAGGTACCTGAATTGCCAGTGACTCAATGTATTATGGATAACTCTTTCTGTGTTACAAAAGGACAAAAATCTTGCTTGAATCTTTCAAGCATGATAGGGAGAATGCAAAGCACTGTGGAACACACAGTCCAAGTTTATGCTTGTTAAAAACATAGTTTATTCTAGAATTTATTGTGATCTTTAACCAACCTGTCTGGATGGTAACAGGAATCTCCATTGCAAAAGTCCTTGTATTGTCATCTTCAGCTTCATCAGGTCATATTTATCAAACTGATATTTTGATAAAATCTGGTATTCAGCTGAGCCATGATCCTATAAGGCTATTACAGCACATACGTAATCCACCACTATTAATTCTCTTGAAGTACATAAAAACATCTGTTTCAACTATGAACAAATTACAGTTGTGTATGACCATCCCTGAGCTTACAGGAGATTTCTACTGACTAAAATTATCTGTGTGCAGCCTAGTTTATTCAACAGCAGGAACTCTCTGCGACAGCCAAACTCTCCATCTAGAATATAAACCATTGCACAGAAACATACAATTAATACTTATCAATAAGAATACAGTAGAGACTGTTTGGACCAGTCTCCAGGACTATCCCAAATTCCCACCTATCAAGGATCTGCACCAAGCACTCATATACTTTGATGTAAAGGTGCTAGAAATTCAGGCAATTACCTTGTCTATGATGACCTCTTCTCTCAAATAAATAAATCTGTTGCTTCAGCTGCAACCTTGGAAATTCCTGTGCTACACAGGATGCTGATGACTAATTGCACTAGGTATTGTGTACAGGCAAAATCCCAATACTCCAGTTACATCATTGCTCAAATGGTAGACCAAACTTGGATTTTCATCCAAGGAAATCCTTTTCATCCTTTCAGCACAATTATTGCTTAGATTCAGTAGATGTTGACAAAATAGGAATCAATATACATTAAAAAATATTTCTCTTAACTAAATAGGAGCATTTATCTTTAGAAAATGTAAGTAACCAATCAACCAAAAACATGACTGGCACAGTGATGGTTGAAGACACATCTGTTAGTTTTTCTTTTGCAACTGGAATTTGAAAAATATTTTTGCCTCTCTTCTTAAATTTCTATTTTGCTATTAAGTAATAAAAACATAGTTTGTGATGAAATATTTTCTGCTATTTTAAAACAATTGAAGACATAATTCTTCAAAATTGTGTGGGGTTTGCATAGTTTTGGATTTGGGGTTTTTTTTTAATTAATATTAACAGGCAAACCAGAATTTTTGTTTGAATGTTGTGTTCTACCCTTACAAAAATTCAGTCACACGAAACATCATTGAAAGAATTAGGAACTATTTAATATCAAAAGACATTATAATTTTAAGTCTCTAAAGACTACTTTTATAGTTATTTTCTATCATTTTCATACACTTAAGCCTCCTCTAGTAACTGGGCTATCAGATTAGTGTATGTTACTACAAATATACAAATAAGGTCAATTTAATAATTCTTCCCTTTTTTTTTTTAAGAGTATTATTCCTGAATATGTCGGAATAAGCTTGAACACATTAAATAATATAAGGAAGTAATTTTTTTAAAAAAAATTAAAGCTATAAAGAAAGAAAAGAAAGAGTAGCTGTCACAAAATTGTGGTAAAATATGCAAGTAAAAATTTCTTAGTCTTACTATTGCTAGTAAATTATTGTAGTGATTTAGGCATCTTTGTATAACTAGTACAGTTGCAGATATGGAATTGCTTGATAGCTGTTTAGTATCTGTGAAATAAGCCAGCTCTTGTCCCGACTGGCATTGGATCTTTCCAAAATAATGCTAAAGAGGCATTATCTATGTAGAGCCTTAAGAAAAACAGGGAAGAGGGGATCTGAAACCTAGGACAACCATATGGAAAAACATGAGCTGTATGTAGCCTGATTCAGTCCAACAGGGGAGAATGAGGTCCTGAAGGATTAAAGCCCAAACAACAATGAGGTGTGATAAGAACACAACACTTCAGTGTTTGTGGTTTTGCTGGGACTGTCATGTCCAAAATCAGGAACATGTCAATCTGAGCAAGACGAAGATCTGTGTATTCTTCTAAAAGGACTGGAACAATAAGGTTTTCTCTGTGAATGTCAGCCAGGTAGGTTTCATATCCTGCTAAGACTTTCTCATTCTTTCCAGAGTTTCTGAAAATAGGTCTCCAAATTTAAATCTGTATTTTTTTTTTTGTAGTTATCAGTTGCTAACATTGGGAAAATTTATGTAATTTTATGTTTTAAATGTATATATTTAACAAATAATTAGCATTCGTATAGTAACAGATAACTATAATAAGACGTGCTGTGACATGCAGTGTAAAAACTGAGAGCAGAAGTTCTGGTTATAAAATTAATTAACTATAAATATTGAGACGAGTTTCTCTACTAAAAATTTTCTTTAAGTGTCATAAGGATTAATTTTTCTCCATCATGGGACAGATGGTGCATAAAACCTAAAAATCGCACAAAACTTAATCAGACTTTAATAATACACCAATAATTTGAGGCAAATGAAGAAAATCATTGTGTTTTGATTGTTGGAGGACATATGCTACATAATATATACACACAGAGTATGTATATCAAAACATTCATGTGCCAGGTTTAGCTTAAAGGCTAACATGCAATAAATTCTGTTTCAAATATAAGCTAGAATAAATACATTACATATATAACTCTGAAATCTATTTGTTTTCTTTCTCATCTTCCTGAACAATCCCTGAATAGATATGTAAACCTCTGTTCTGGTTTAGCAAGGAGCAGCTTTTCGCTTACTAACAGGGGGAGCGGGTTGCAGTGAAGACCCGGTAAAGAGTTTGCGGACTCTCCCCCGGCTCCTGGGTTCAGACCCACCTCGGCCCGGCTGGGCCAATCTGGCGCCTCTGCCAGCACTATTTAGGGGATGGGAATTCGGAATGCGAGACAGGAGGTGTAAGAGGATGGAGGCGACCACGCGGACCCTTCAGCCAGAGAAGGAGGAAGGAAGGAGAAGCAATAGACCAGAGACTCCTCTGCAAGTCGTGGCGAGAATGCAAGGTGTCCCCCTGCAATCTATGGAGGTTCATGGCAGGACCGAGAGTTACCAGCAGCTCCATGTGAGTGAGCCCGGACGGGCGAGGGACTGTGTGGGGAGACGGCCATGGCCCAGGCCATGCTGGAGAGCCTGCATGTCGCAGAGCAGCCCCACACGAGAGGCACAGAGGAGCTGCTGCCTTTGGAGTAAGTGCGCGTCGGAGCAGCCCGTGCAGGGCTGCCATGCGTGTGAGTTACCCCATGGACTTGCAAGGAGGACTGGTGTGGAGTTCACCCGTCCTGAGGAGGGACAAACGGCAGAAGCTATCGGGAACAGACTGACTGAAACCCCCACTGCCTGCCCCCCCGAACCGTTCAGGAGGGGACAGGGTAAAAACCCCGGGGATCAGGGCTCTGAGCCCTGGAAGAGGGGAGGTGTGGCAAGAAGGTGTTCTTAAAAAGGCTGGTTGGACTCTTCATTGATGTATTACTCTGTGTTGTTTCATTTTGGTTATGTTTTGGGTTTTGAGGGTGTGTTTTAGTTGATGTTGCATTAAATTGTTTCTCTGTTTTCTTCCCCAAACCGAGTGGCCTGGTCTGTTTTGTCCTGAACCTTAAGCGGCAATTAAGCCCTCCCTGCCCTTGAGCAATTCTCAGCCTCTTTGGTACTCTAATCGTGGTAGGCTAATCGTGGTCTTTGTTCCCTGATGGGCGTAAACCATGACAACCTCTAAAAGTGAAGCTTAATGCTAAATACAGGAAGAAACTTAAAGCTCAAAATCGGCAAAGAATCCTGTTTGTACTTCTACTGAACTACCCACCAATACAATGCATGACATGAATCCTGAAAGTTAAGCTTTTGTGCAAGTTTTTGTAGGCAGAATGTATTAGACTGTATTTGATGTTTAGAAGTCCATTTACATTTAACACTTTGTTTCTTTTTAGCAATTACAGCTGTTTAAAAGGAGAGTTGTAACAACTACCCAACCGCCATTTGTCCCAGAAGTATTTTAATTATTTCATGATTTATACTTTTCTTCACGGATGCTACAAAAATGCCTGATCAATGAACAGCAATTTGTTAAATGTGAAAGCTGTTAAATGTAAAAATATTAGCAAACTTGTTTTGGGAAGTATAGTACATTGCATTCACGTGTGTCAAGGAAATGTTCTGATTTAAAAAGACAGCATTTTCTTTGAAGAAAATAAGAATTTTTTTTGTATGTTTCTTCTTTTTTTTAATATCAAAAGATATTAAAAGTGAGACTGCTATTTTTGCCTTTTTGACAGAATGGTTATACATACAAGATATATATGAATATACTTATACATATAGAGATGTTGGCAGCAGAAGTAGTTAGGCTAAGGCCTGAATAAAGGCCTAGTTGGAAATATTAAAGTGAATAATCTTAGTAGGACATGCTGACCATGTACATTCATGTTTAGAGAATCAAAGGAATTAGTGAGGCATGTTGAACATTCTGTGTAATCAAGCAAAGAATGTCTTAGGAAATTGTTACTGATTACCAATTGTTAAATTGTTACTGATTATCAATTGTTATCTGAAAATTTATGACTGTATATTAGATAAGTGGGAAAATTGTTCTGAAGATTGTATGTGGAAACACAATGTAATTATAAATCTTTGAGAAAGCTGGCAAGCAGTATGTAGGCCTAGTGAAGCAAGACTTTATGATGAAGTAATCATAAGAAGAAAGTATTTAAGCTCTGTGAAATTTTTCTGAGACGGGGGCTCTGACTTTGGACACTAGTCCTCAGGTCCCTAGGGCCCTCAATAAAGCACCGCATAAAACGGCCTCGGTTGTTTTGTGTTTTCCTTTGGGAACGGGCAACAGAGAGAAAAAGGAAAAGAGGAAGATTATAATATTTTTTATGCAGAATTAAGCCAGCTTCTGAAATTCTAAAATCCTTTCAGAATTAGAATTTGTATGTCATGATAGCCACAGCTGTGAAAGAAGCTTGAGAGGTGCACAGGGCAAAAACAATGTGTCTTGAGAACTTTGGACTGCAATATTTTCTGATAAAAAATGTTCATGTGATGAGGCTGCAGTCATGCCCTCTAGAGTCTCCGGTGTAAGTCAGCTCTACTTGCAATGCTGAACTGAGCAGTCAACTAAATTGTTAATACCCTGTGAGCTGGGGATGTGTGGAGTGGGGAAGATAAAATATTTTCTGGTCTTATACACCTCCATCTATCTTCTGACAGTTTTAATAACTGTTCTTTTACATACTCCAAAATCAATCTCTTACACTTGATCTTGTGTGGGATGCCTAAGGATTTTCAATTGTCATATTTAATTTCTGAAGAAAGAAAAGGCACCAGATGTTAACAAATTTTAAAAAGTCTATAACTATTAACATGACAGAAATAGAACATCACTAAATTTAAAACAGCTAAAAACTATGATGAAATGACACTTTCTTCACGAGAAAACTCAGAATAGCTAATTTATCAAAATAATTGAATACAGTGTGAAAAATAAGCCAGCAGTTACAGATAGGTCATAAAACTATGAGGACCCGAATGAAGCTTTGATGAAATTCATCCCTACCAGGACACTTTAAATGACTTCTAGAAGAGCATGGCATTAGAAAGCACTAAGTCTCTCTTGAATTCACAGCTAGCATGGGGATTTTTGTTGATACCAAATTTAAGCAGTATGGCACTTTCACTGTCTCATGTATTATATATAACTCCTTCTTCAGACTATTTTCATCTTTTTTTTTCTGTCTCCTAAGCAATCTCTTCTTCTGAGAAGGATCTGGTGCAATGCCCTGTGAGATCATCATAAGTCCATTATCGCATTTTGGTCCAATTAAGAGATTTATCTTTGCTCAGTGAAAGGTCATTCAGCAGATTCCTTTTCCTGAGATTCTTTAATGAAACTGTTTCTTTTGCTTCTTAATGCTCTCTAGAACTTCATCCTCCTATATTTATCTACTGTTCTCTTTTATCACAGTTTATATCTACTGCTTGCACAAGGATACTTATAGTGATATCCTAGCTATCATGTGCCACCACAATGTTTAGACTGATTTTCGTCTATCCTGCTAAAAATTACTATCTATTTATCAGGAGGACTCAACATGGATTCATCAAGTGGAAATACTGTTTGACTAACTTGATACCCTTCAATGAGAATATAACTGTCTGGATAGATGAGGGGAGAGCAGTGACTAAGAAAGCAAGGGATAGAGCAGGGGAGAGCCTTGACTTCAGCAAGGCTTTTGACAGTCTCCCATAACATCCTCGTCAGAAAGCTGAGGCAGTGTGGCTTGGATGAGTGGACAGTGAGGTGGATCGAGAGCTGGCTGAATGACAGAGCCCAGAGGGTGGTGATCAATGGCACAGAATCAAGTTGGGAGCCCTGTGGCCAGTGAGGTTCCACATGGATCGATTGCAGGGCCAGTCTTGTTCAATGTGTTCCTCAACCTGGATGAGGGGATAGAGCGTACTCAGCAAGTTTACTGATGACAGCAAACTCAGAAGGCTGGCTGATTCCCCAGAGGGCTGTACTGCCATTCAGCGGGATCTTGACTGGTTTGAGAGTTGGGCAGAGAGGAACCTCATGAGGTTCAACAAGGACAAGTGCAGAGTCCTACACCTCAGGAGGAACAACACTGTACACAGTCTGGGAATTAGCCTGCCGGAAAAAAGATCTGAGGAGAGGGACATAGTGGACAGCAGACAAAGCATGAGTCAGCAATGTGCCCTTGTGGCCAAGAAGTCCAAGACCATCCTGGGGTGAATGTAGAAGAATGTAGAGAGGTTCTCCTCTCCCCCTGCATTGCCCTGGTGTGGAATGATTGATTGGAATAATTTAGAAATGGAACTTTTATTAAAGGTGTAGCATTGCTCATGCTCTAAGGAAAGATATAAGGTTGTAAAGGGTCCCAGAGAAGAGTGCAGCTGGTATGCAAAGAATTCCTGGTTTTTAATGCAACACCTGGTAAGACCACATGTGGAGTACTGCGCTCAGCTCTGTGCTCCCCAGTTCAAGAATGATAGAGAAATGATAGAGAATGATAGAGAGTCCAGCAGAGAACTACCAAGATAATTAGGGAACTAGAAGGTCTCTCTTCTGAGGTAAGGCTGTGAAATTTGAGGCTGTTTAGCTTGGAGAAGAGAAGACTGAGGGGAGACCCTATCAACACTTATAAATACATAGAAGGTGGATCTCAAGAAAATAGAGTTAGTCTTTTTTCTGTAGTGCCCAGTGTAAGGACAAGGGGTAACAGATACAAGCTGGAACACCAGAAATTTCACTTGAACACAAGTGAATCTTCTTTCCTGTGAGATGGATGGAGCCCTGGCACAGGCTGCCCAGGGAGATTGTTGAGTCTCTTTTTCTGGAGATTTTCAAAACCCACCTGGACGTGTTCCTGTGTTACCTAATTGCAGTGAACCTGCTTTAGCAAAGGGGTTAAACTAGATGATATCTGGAGGTCCCTTCAAACCTTTACCATTCTGTGATTCTGTGATTTTATGATTCTGTGACTATCTAATTTATATCACTCACAGAACAGGGTAGCTGATAATGTCTCATGATTAACCTGTGTTTTGGTTTTGCCCAGCCAGCAATGAAGCACCACGACAGTTTCTTGCTTGCTGCCTCCCATCCTCCCCCGCCCTCGTTAGGGTGGCAGAGGCCCCAGTGAGATGGGAGCAAAAAAGATAACTAAGGATGTTGTGCATTGAGACAAGGGCAGGGAGGGCTCACTGCCAATTATGGTTCCAGGAAAAAGAGACTCCAGTACTTGACCTAGAGAGGAAAGTAAGGAAAGTTTCTTCTACTACAGAAGCCATCTTTACAGCCCCTTCTCCATTACCAGACACAGCTCCATGCCAAACCATGATGTCTGGTAAAAAAGAAAATAATTCCTAACTCTGTTACCTGACATTACAAGTAGTAATGCTGCAGAATATTAGTATAATTTTGCCATTTGTGGCATATTGTCAGCACCAATGACACAGCTTTTCTATGACTTACTTAATTTCAGTCTCTGTTAAAACAAACACTTTTTCAGGAACAATTTCATTTCCATATTTAGTACTTCTGTGATGACATCTTTCTATGTTAGATGGGATATGGTGCCTGCGAACCACCTCAGACCCTTTCATACTCTGCGATGGGGCCCTAAGGCAGATGGTACTGTTTGCTTTCGTGCTCGCAAATTGTTAGCCATGGATAGGTTGCTACTGCCATCAGATCTCTTGTCAACTCATTCCTGACTCCTGAAACACCCCTGAGAAGCATAATTTAAAGAGCAGGTACAACAAGTCATACACATCCTGTGATTGCTTAATTAAGACTCCTCTTGTAGAACATAAAGGAAGTGCAGTAACAAATTGATACATTTTCCAAGAAACCATTCACTATCATCTTTCTCTAATGAAATAATAAATTCCTAGAAGAAAGATGCATAAGGACTTAGTATCTGAGATAAACACTAATGAGCATTTTCTGAGCTACACTTACTAACTGTGCAAATGTTAGCCAGCACACAAATTTGCAAATAAATTCTAGCTACTGATGTGTTTTAATTCTTATGCTAGTCAGTACATTTCACCTCACTGTCACTCAGACCCAAACACTTAAATGCATGCAACAGCTCAGCTGACCTAGGATTATCCAGGTTTGTGCCAGTCCTCAAACAGAATAGAATACAATGGGGGGGGAAAAAAAAAAAAGATAATCAGCTTTCCAAAACCACAGTGTTTCTGAGTAAATCAGTAAGCTCTTACAAAACCCCATCAGCTTAAAACAAGGTACCGAGAAGACTGAGGCTTCATTCCTAAATAGGTTTTTGCAATGAAAACCACAGTTCAGTTGTTTTAAGCCAGCATTTTTGTTTGGTGGTATTGCATATGTGGCCAGGAGATTAAATGCTCTAAGTCTCTTATGCTTATTTGAAGGGATATATGAATAAATTTTATGTTGCTTAAGTCACTAAGTCACTTTCACTAGGCTTTCAGGTAAGAATAAGCTCTTTACTAGCAAATGACCTTTTATTGATTTATCTTTGAACTGCATCCTTGCTTTCAGCTGAGTGCAATATGATAAAGCAAAGGTTTAGCTCATAGAAGGAAAACACACAGGAATGCATTTAATTCACCAAGGTCATAATCTCACCATAACTAGCTGAATAGTGGATATTTTGGTTTTTTTCAAAGCTAATTGGGCTTAAAGGTAGGCTAGTGATTACACATCCTTTTAATCACAGGTGAAGAACCATTTCAAGCTGGGAATCATGCTTTTACATCTACTCTTGCATAGTATTTTTCCTGCCAACACTCCTACTCATCTCTTAGACTGGCATGGTGCCTTCTTACAAATTAATTGAGGACTTGATGAATAACATAGATGCCAGGCAATTATGTGTTTACAAAAGCAATCTACATTTTAGTATGGGTGCCGAGTCTAAAGAGCTTATCTGTGAGTATGACAGCAGAATAGACACAATGTGACCCATTTGAGCTGCAAGCCTTAATATTTGTTTTAAAATTGCCACCCTAAATACCTTAAGAGAAGTTAATACAAACTTCAGGGAAATACACAGACTACAATCAAGGTAGATTATGTTATGGAGTTAGAGTTTACAATAGAATGCCAATGCACACATTTAAAAAAATGCTGCTATTTATAAGAAAAATTGGTTCTCATTGTCGTGACAACATTTAATCAGAAGCTAACACAATTTAAATAGGTGGCCAGATGTACCAATTCAAGAATTGAATTTGTTAAAGTGGTCTATGGCATTTTTAAAATTCAAGTGCCCTCTGAATTTTCCAATGAGGTTAAAAGGTGATTTGAGAGAATGGTGGAATTTAATAAAGTGCTATTCAGAGCTAATAATTAACTCCATTCAGGAATACTTTGTAAAAGGAATAATAAAATATATTATGGTCCAATTTCTAGAATATTTTTATAAGTGTCATAAAAGATAAGATCTACTGGGCTCTTATATAAGTGACAATGTCCTTTGTAACCAGATTCAATGTGTGAATAAAGGATTATGTAAATCCAATGGAGGAAAGACTGCAACAGAGATGTGATCTATTACACTATAGCAACTGAACAAAAATTATGATAGTTTTGGTGAGAAAGCAGCTTAGGAGGAAAGGTGTAGAAAATTTTGGGGGATTTTTAATATGAAGACATTTTTATTAATTAAATTGGTCTTTATTCAGCTCCTTAATATTTGTCTGTAGACTAATGGGGATTGGAGTAGATGGTCCAATGGACTAAAGGTCCCTTCAAACCTCTACCATTGTATGATTCTATGATTCTATAATAGAATAGTAATTCTGATTCCTGACATGAAAATAAGTCACATTTAAAAGGCTCTTGTTTTCTGGTAAGATGAAGTAAGTTATTTGCTGAGCTTCTTGGACCGGGTTTTAGTAGCATGCTCCAAAAAGGCTACAGATGAGAGGCAGAATGAGATGTCCTGCCATCTATTCTGCTTTCCTGATTTAGAGTAGAAAATCTCACCTATGGTACTAAAAATGTCCTAGAGAATCTCAGCAATGGATGAAGAAGGATTATTCTTAATAATAATTAAAAAAAAGTTTCTATTTTTTCCTGTTTAGTCTCTCTGTTCTAGGATACACTGAACTTCTAGGATATAAGGGCCAGTTTCTTAACCTATGTTTTCATCATATTTATTTTATTTTGTCCAGTAAAATATTTTAATACCTAAATGTCAAAGACTTAGATGCCAAACAATGCCCAAATCCATAATTATAATGGTTAAAATCCCTGTTTATCTTCTATAAAATTTATGTGTTATTTTTTGAAGTTAAAGGTAATTCAGAGTCTTCAGAGCTGTAATTTTGCATCACTTGAAACTGTCATGCAAGACTGAGTGATTTGTGCTCAAATAGGCCTAAATTCTATCTCAGATCTAAAAGGAGAATATACTCTCAAGTTGTTTAAGAGCTTGAATTTGGATACGTGATATTAGTCATTCAGAGTTGTGATATTTGTCTAGCACTGTTTTCTTGGAGATGGTTGAACAAATGCCTGCTGATGAGAAGAGGAATATGAATTCCTTTGCTTGTGCACAAAGCTTTTACTATAATTATTAAACTGTTTTTATCTTAACCCACACATTTTTCCCCTTTTACTCTTCCGATTTTCTCCCTCATCCCACTAGAGAGGAGTGAGTGAGTGGCTGTGTCATGATTAGTTCCCAAGATGGGTTAACCACACTAATCTCATCTCCTTCCGAAAAATTCTTCAAACGCAAGGACCAATGTATGTTCTCAGACATACATTTTCAGCTGAATAAATGAATGGATGGAATTTTTGATGCTTCAATTTGACTTATAACACTTTAAGACAATAAGAGAAGGTGAAAATTTCAAAGTTGTTATTTATCACTTTGATTATAGTACTATTTCTGTTAGGCCAATGAGGGAATTGAGTTGTACTGAGGTTGAGTGGTTTATCCAAGGTTACACAGGATTATTTGTAGAAACATGTTAGTAAAAATACTATAGGGTCATCAAAGCTTTGCTATGATCTCTGTGAAAAGTATACTTTTGAGACTGCTTGTCATAACTCAGAAAAAAATCAAACAAATGTATACACATATTCCTCAGAACACAGATAGGGAGCAGTGTCTCAGTGCCAAAATGGACTGCACTTTTCAGAATAACCTTCTAGACAAAATCATTCACTGTTAAAAATTCTGACTAGTGGGAGATAACCCATTTGGACAAATGAGGGTTTGTCTTCACAATGTTTTCTTCTGATATATAAATTACTTTAAATCTAAGATGAATGCAAGAGGGAAAAACATGAAAGGTGAACAGATAGATATTGTAGAATTTATACCTATCAATGCATTGATGAAAAGAGTCTGGTTACCTATTTGTGGGCAGGGAGTGGTGGAACAAGTGAGACTAATTCCTCTTCCTGTGCTGAGTGCAACAGAAGGCAATTGACTGAACATTTAAGTCATTCACGACAAACCAAGAAAGAAATTCAGACCTGTGGAGGTTTTCAAAGAAGCAATGTGACTAGGAGTGAAGAATTATTCTTTATAAAGTCCCTTTTTTCCCTTTGTTCTTTCTGCATGCTTCACTCCTTAGTGTTTCTACTTCACCTTTTTTCCAGTAGGTTTTGAGATCTATGCATAACTTGACTCAGAATAATTTTTGTGGAGAAGCTGAGGAATATAATATAAGGAGGAATATAATAGCTGAGCAGTGGCCCCATTTAGCTGAGGAATGATTAGATGTCACCATCTCTCATCTGTATGCCTCAAACTTTATTGAAGTTCTTCTGTGGCTGTCTTTTCCTGTCAGACAGATTCTGTTGGAAGTCTTCTACCTCCATTCTATTTGATTTTCAGATATGCTTATTATTCTTGAAAATTTGTTTGCATATTCTATTTGCACATCTATTTTGCAAAGTATTTAAGATATTAGGAAGATTTTGATTCCAATTATTTAACTACTAGTATAATCATTCTGGCTAGGTAGTATTATGGCTCAATTAGTAATACTACTGAGACACTTAAAAAACCCCAAACTTAATATTCAACTGTGCATTTCTATTTCTTTTGATTCCTCTTTTATTCAGGAAACATGAGGAATAAATGTATTTACACTGAAATCAAAGCTGTTTGTGTAAAAGAGAAAATAATTCAGACACAGTGGAATGTGTGTTTTAGCTTTTTTTTTGTTTTCTGGGGTTTTTTTTAGTGAGAATGCAAAGTATGACATGAGAAAGGAATGTTGGCACTAAAGAAAACAGGTATTGGTAGTGTGAAAACTTAGGTATTTATAAAGAAAGAAAATTTCTTGATAACACACAAGAATTTATAGAAATATTTAGTAAGAAGTGCATTAGTATAACTTTATTAAGTTTGTAAAGAAAATTTAAAAAATTAATGATACTATAATTTTTCCAAACGCTCAGATGGAATCTATACGCTAGGAAGGCAGCATATCCTGGTGGATTTGGGGAAAAATGATCAAAAGTTATTCTAATGCTATTAGGTTAGGTTTTAATAAACATTGAGATTCTAACAATAAAAATATGAGTACTGCTTGAGAAACAATAAATTAAAACATCTTGGATTTTATGACAGAAATGATGAGTTACTGGAAGCTCTCATTATCTTACCATTGTGTATGGTTATACAGGGCCTGTGCTCTCTATACTCCAAGGAAATTCTGAGTTCCAAGTGGAAAGGATTTATTAAAACCTCAATTTCAGTTGATTTCCTTCTACTTATCTTCCTTTCAAATGCAAAACAGACTAATGAGCTGGCCCAAAGCTGAGGCTAATACAGAATTCCTGAAAAGAATCTGATATATTTTGGAATGCACCTGAACTAAGTTTGGTTTGAAAATAAATCATACTTTTGTATCTTATCCCAAAGTATTGCAAGGCTTGCTATCACCTGTTCTTCAGCAAAGTAAAAAAAACCCAAAACTCTGCAATCTATCTTTGAATCTGAGCACACAGTAATTATGTTTAAGACAGATTTGCTGAACTTCTAGCATTGTCATTTAACTAAGTAGCAAGAGTTGCTGATTCAAAGTAATCCATTTGAACTGTAAGGCTTACTTTTATGATGTATTTATCTTTATTATTTTCTTAAGGACATTGATATGAACTCTACTCCTAGTTGACTGAAGCTCTGACGTTAAACAAGCTGTACCTCACAAAAGACTTTACTTTTTTCTTATTGTTGTTTTTGTTTTTAAGAGAAAATAAAGGCAAAAAGATCATCAGATTTCATAAAGAATTTGGTGACAATCTTTATTTGTTTAAGTTACACTGATTGTTTACAGCACTCAGCTATAATGAAATACTTCCATTCTCATATTGTGCTCAGTGGCATCCAAGAAGGTTAAAGGGTGAATATTACATCAATGGAAAATACTCTTTGAATGGTTTATTTACAAGAAGAATTCCAGTCTATGAAGCTGATAAACTATCTCTCAGACTGTCAAACCTTGCAGTTGTATTTTATTGTTATAATTCCTAACAGCAACATACTGCTGGTATAAAAAGAATTAATGATGACAAGTTTCACAAAAGATATTACAAAAGCAGTAGTGGGAAGCTGGGAAGATTTAATGAAAAGTCTAGTATTGCAAAAGAAGGAAAGAAAAAGTTCATCTACTACAAAATAGTTACTACAATATACAAATATATATTTCTCCTGAATAGAGTTTTTTACTGTAATTTGAATTAGCATAAGTCAATACTTTTTAAAAAAGAAATGCTTTGTACTGTATTAATGTGAAACGTGAGATCCTTTTTCATATCTCAGCGTACTTTATCTATTACAAATCAGGACTGCAAAAGTGAGCTCATATGATCCTATGGCATGTCCCTATATATTCCAGTCTCTGTAGTTACTTCCTTCCAGAAAACCAAATATGCAGGAAAAGTATTTACATATTTGCCCATGCTTTGAAAACTTCTGAAGGTTTACTTCTATGAATGGACTTTCTGGCTTTTTCTTTCCCTGCAAATATGAGTAGAGGTGAGGAGTTTCTTGTATTACTGTTCATCTGTATTTCTAACATTTTCCAAAGGAAGATTGTGTATGGTTTTCTGTTGTCCACTGATATTTAATTTGTTCTACTCTGACCATTGAAGAACCTCATGAGATTACGCAGCTCTGATTTATTCATTAGTATTAATCCAATCAAGTTTAGGACAATATTCTTAATGTTCGTGTTTTTAATTTCCTGTTCATGACACAACTGGGGAGGGTAAAGGATACCATGCCAAAAAGAACTTATTAAATTTACGCTACAATTTCAATGCTTTTTTGTATTCCCTTTGTGAATGCCTGATTTAATTGCTCTACACCTTGTTTGGTTTTTTTTTTACTGTATGCACAAAGAAAATAACTTACGGTATGTGGCTTTTGTAGGGGATTTAAACATCAGCTAGTCATTGCCTTGTACTTTTTGAAAATCTATAAGTGTAAATTATATTTTATGTTGGTAAAAGAGAGTAGATATTATCCATTCTAGATCACTGTGAAATAGACTTACTTTCTGTAGATTTTAACTTAGGAGTTTGATTTCTGGAGCAGATTGATACTAAATAAGGTACATACTATAAATGAATTGAAGTATTAAAAGAGTAATCTTTAAGACTGAGGAATTGAGATGACTCGTGAATTGAGATGTTGGGACAGAGTAGATGAGAGGCAGAAGTCAAACAAAGAACCATTGAGGGGATTATTCTACTGAATGCTCCTGGTGTTACTCTACAACACAACGATGGGATCAGATTTCTCTCAATTTGTCTTCAAAAGATCCTTTTTTTTACAGTCTGTCAGGTAGCTATGTTATTGACCAAGTTATATTTAGTTAATCATAAATTTTCTTCTCAGTCTGAAGGGATCTAGAATCCTTCAAGGGAAAAGTCTAAGTGTAAATTTATGAACTGTTCTAATTAGAAAAATAATGCAATTCTATACTCTAGTTGGATGCATGGTATCTGTTTCCAAGACCTATTTTGAGGTCTAAGTAAGTTGTAACTGTATCTGAAATATTCAAGCATTCTTTAGGTTGATAACTCTAAATTATGCTGTCCATAATGAACATTGTAAACACTGATCTGGTGAGTCAGAGTCTTACCTTTTGTCTCCAGGTGTAAGATGCCATACTGCAGAAAAAAGTTCAGCAGTAATTAGGGAAGTTATTCTTTTTACTCAGTCGGCATATATAGTAAAATGTGGTGGTGGTGAAGGTAGTGTCAGTAGAAGTGGGATGAATGTGTTCGAATGTACTCAAAATGTGGTGAAAATTTAACCATGATAAGCATAATCTTCCCCTGCCTGCATTTTAAGACAACATTCTCTAGGCAACCCAGGAAAAGTCATGTGGTGGAGAACACTCTCAGATATGGTTCTTCGCTGAGTTTGGCATTAGGTAATTGCTAATCTGCTAAACCATTTTAGACTACATGTGTGAAAGGAAGAGTCTGACTCTGTGAAATGTTCTTTCCTCAGGGCCTAGATACTGTAGCAGAGTACAATTGCAGGATGATGGCAGAGGCATTGAGAGTACAGGCACAGGACCACACCAGAGACCCATCAAATCGAAACACAAATCATAATCAATGAGTTAGTAGCTCTTAAAGGAATGAAGTCTTGAGAGGTGAGTGGAATCAGTATTAGAGTGTAATGAAGAGAACAATTTTTATCCAATGTGTCCTAAACATCCCATATATGATGAAAACACACAGGAAATTAAAATGTTTCAGTGTTATGTTCCCAGTTAGCGGCATAGTCTGTGGTCAATACTGCTACTTATCTACAATAAGTCCTCTCTCATTTTAAGCAGAAATATATTGCTTTGTTTTTTGTTTTGGTGTTTGATTTTGGTTTTTGTTTTTCCATTACACATCATTGCTTAGTATCAAGGTTTTATCTCATGTATTTCAGTAAAATTATATTAGAATTTTAAAGAGCTGTTTATCTACCCATGTAGGTTTTCTGGAAAAACAGAACATTAATCCAGTAGAAGTCATCCCATTTACATATATTAGACCAACAGCTTATGGGAAAGGATGAGAACATCCTGACCTGAGTTTTTTTGTGGAAATGGAGATGATGGAGGTCTGCAGACAGAGTTAAAAGGGTGGTGATCCTGATTCCAAGTCAAATAGCTGCCTTATAGTGACACATTTCATACTCATGTTTTCTCTTGTCTTTCAGTGCTGTCTCATTGTAACTAATAAGCTTCAAGACCCAGATAAGAAAAAGAACATTTATTTTCTGTTTCAGGCTATAAAAAATAAAACTAAAGAAAATTCACTGTGAAAGCTATATTTAAAATAATATCATGCTGATAGAGCTAAGAAGTATGATGAAAAGAAATTCCCTAAGCTGATAAAAAGAAAACTGGAAGTTAAAACTCTTTTTTCTGATATTTTAATTCTTAAGTGGTCAATAAACTGTTTCACTGTGAGGGTGATGGAGCCCTGGCACAGGCTGCCCAGGGAGGTTGTGGAATCTCCTTCTCTGAAGGTTTTCAAAACCTGCCTGGACGTGTTCATGTGTGACCTGATCTAGGTGAACCTGCTTCTGCAGGAGGGTTGGACTAGATGATCTCTAAAGGTCCTTTCCAACCCCCTACCATTCTGTGATTTTGTGATTGTGTGTTTCTGTAATTATCTATTATAGCTCATAATGAGGAAGAGAACCATCAAACCATTCAATGAACTGGATACAAAAGCAAAGAATTTGGTTTTATTCTCTGTGTTTGTAATTAGCAAAATTTTGAGTTTTTTCACTTAGTTCTTCTCTCTGAGGAAAGCCATGAAATCCAGGGTGGGGTTTATTTCTTTAGAAGGAGACTTAAATGAAATTTTGCCTAATGAATGTGGAGCACTCAAAACCTGTAGCTCCAGGTAAATGCTGCTTTGTAGATTGTTACAGGGCTGAAAGCCATCAGGGATCTAAAATATCTGTTTCTGGACAGAAATGTAGATATGACCATTGCTTTAGGATAAGAAACGTTAATCTGATATGCAATTAAGAAATCTAAAGAAATTCAAGTCTTCTGGTTATAGAGCTACTTCTTTTACTCCTCCTTTAATATTTTTGCTTCTCTATTTGCAATAATGAACTCTGGAAACTTTGAGATCTGTCCTGATTTCAGCTGGTACAAAGCTAATTTTCTTCTTAGTAGCTGGTACAGGGCTCTGTTTTTGTTAATATTTATGCTGATAACGGTATTAATAACATAAGGGTGTTTTCATTAATCCTGAGCAGTGCTTGCAAAGCGTAAAGGGCTTTCCTGCTTCTCACTGCCCTTCCAGTGGATAGGTTGGGGGAGGCACAAAAAGCTGGGAGTAAGTATAGCTAGTACAGCTGACCCAGCTTGCCAAGGGCTATTCTACACCTGTCATGGTTTGACATGACAGCCTTTTCTGGTAAGGTGGAAGGGGCTGTAAAGATGGCTCCTGTAAGAAGTTGATCACAACTCTCCCCAGCTCTGAGCCAGACCCACTTCTGGATCTGAGCCAATTAGACGCCTCCAAGATCACTTTTTAAAAAGAACCTGGAAGAGGAGGTTTCTTCTTCCATCTTCTTCCTTCTTCTGCCCCTTCTTTTTCTTCTGGCTGGTGGTTGTGCAAGGAGTAGGAACAGTGAGAGAAACAACCATGTGGACTCCAAGGTCAGTGATGAAAGAGAGGAGGAGGTGTGCTGGAGCAGAGACTCCCCTGCATTCTATGGAGAGAACTGGTGAAGCTGAGATTTATTTTCATTTCTTTAAAGACCCAGCATCAGCAGTAGAGACTCATTTTGATAATGAGCCCGTATCAGGGACAGAGATTCATTTGATAAAGCTGGCCCCAGTCCAGGGGCAGGGATTCACTTCATTAAAGGCCCCTAGTCAGGGACAGTGACTGTGGCTGGAGGAGACCGTGTCCTGTGCGGGGGACCCAACCACTTCACTGCAGACCCCAAGACAGGGGCAGTGATTTTGTTCTTTAAAACTATGTCTGGAAGAGGCCGTGTCCCGAAGGAAGATACCCAATATCCACAGCTGTAACTGTGGGAAGGAACCCACGACAAAGCAGCTCATTAAACTTATGCCCAGAAGAGGACTTGTCCAGAGAGAGGGACCCTGTAACTGCAGAAACTGCAACCGTGGTGAAGAATCCACACCCGAGATATTCACCAAGGACTGTGTGAGGGAACCTGTATCCATAACCCACACCAGAGAAGTTCGTTAAAGACTGTGTTCCAGGGGAGGAACACCGTGTTGGAGCAGGGTAAGAATGCCAACAGTCGTCCTCATCTGAGAAGACAGAAGTGGCAGAGCCCATCTGTGAGAGACTGACCATATCCCCCATTCCCTGCCCTGCTGAACCGTTGAGGGGGGAGAAGGTAGAGATATCGGGAGGAGTGAGCTGGGCCTGGGAAGAAAGGAGGGATGGGGGAGGGAGATCTTAAAGTGCTGGTTGTAATTTTCTCATGATTCTACTCCCTTTTCGGTTTTATTCCATTCTGTTTCTTGTAGAATAAACTTTCCTACTTTCCTCTCTAAGTCGAGTATTGGAGTCTGTTTTGCCTGGAACTGTAATTGGCAGCAAGTCCTCCCTGCCCTTGTCTCAATCCACAACAACTTTGGTTATCTTTTTACTCCCATTTTGCTGGGGCCTCCGCCATCCTAACGAGGTTGGGGGTGAATGGGGTCACCATGCGAGAGATTGTCGTGGTGCTGCTGTGCTAGCAGGGCCAAACCATGACAACACCATAGAATGCCATGACTATAAACTGGAGAGTTTGCCAGAATGGACAGATGGCTGCTCTAACATTGATCTGATGGTGAAAAATTACAATGTACAGCATTTGCTTTCACTTGGTTTTGAGATTTTGCTTAGGAAGCAGTATTTTTTCTCTATTTCTTGTTATTATGGTATGTTATGATATATACAATTACTGTTGATATGATTATATTTTAAATTAATTTTAGTTAGTAAACTGTTCCTACCTCAGCCCATGAGTTTTCCTCACTGCCTACACTTCTCCCCTTTCCACTGGAGGGGAAAAGTGAGCATGTGGCTATATGGTGCATAGTTGCTGACTGAGGCTAAACCACAAGAAGATCTCTGAAGTGATGCACTCAAGGAATTTTAGATAGCCAATTTTCATGCTAGGAGCTTTGGGAACTGTACTAAGGTGAGTTGTGTTTTGTGGCTCAGACTTGTGTCAAAACTTTGAAAGTCAAAAACTTCTGATGATTAAAAATTCTTATCTCTTTAGAACTACTAAAATTGAACATCTCTTATTTTTCATAATGTTTTATCCTACACTAGATCTGTTTTTTTAAAGTTAGAATAAATGTTTGATATTAATTGAACAAAGTTCCTAGAGTAGGGAGACTACCACAGATAGATCTTTTTGGAGTAAGCTCCTAACAAATTCTATTTCTGCAACCAACTCTAGTCCATTTAGTTTCTGGAGTTCTTCAGTCTGTGATAAATTCAGAATCTCTTAATCTAGTGAAAAGTATGATACAAGTGACTTAATGATGCATCAGAGTATCTTGCACTGAACAAGACAATTTACACAGTCAGGAACTGGTCCAACAGTACAGCTTGTACTTCTGAATCCCAAGTAGATGTAGATATTTCCCTGTGATCAGGTGCAGTCCTTTGTACTGTATGAAGTGAGAGTGATTAACTGGTATAGTTATTCTGAAATAATTATATTTTACTACATTTTACCCAATAATTTCCTCTTAACAACTGATCTCTTCTTTATCAGTAACATACACTAATGAAAGCAACCTACTATTGCAATTAGACTGCTCTTTTGGCCACCGGATGACTACACCAGAGAGGAGAAAGATAACACTACTATACTGGAATAGAAAGCTGTTCTAGAATGGTTAGATTGGAAAGGATCTTTAGAGGTGATCTAAGAAAACTATAGATATCATTCTATATATTCTATTCATAAAAATATTAGAGATCTTTCTAAGAAAATTATGATTTAAATTTTTGTGTATATAATAATTCAGGAGCAATACTGAAACAAATGAAATACTTTGCTCTAAACCCATGACATATTATTGTTTTGTCCCCAGGATCAAGTCTGGTAAGGTATGAAGCAATACACATTCCTTTACATATTTGTCTGTACTGTGGAAGATTGATTTCCTAATTGCTGCTCAGAGCACAGACTAGAATACTTTAAGTCAGTGTGACCGTTAAGAGCCTTTGCCACAGTTCGCTGACATCTATTAACTTGGAGAGGTTTTAGGTCAAACACAGTTCTGTGTGGAAGAGTTGTTAAATATATGCTGCCAAGTTACATCTGTCTTTGGCATTACAATTAGCTTTTACGGAACCTGCAAAGACTTCCAGGAACTCCTTGAATGTTTTCTTCTTTACCAAACTGGATTATGAGGTTAGTAGAGCTCAAGAAAAAATAAGTTCATGTAGCACAATAAAATAATTATACATTCCTACTTTCAGAACTGATACCATCAAGACTCAGAATTTGCATCAAAAGAAATGATAACAAATGCGATAATCACAAATCACTCACTATGTTTTGGTTCTCTTGCATCTATCATATAACAAGTGTAAAGAGCTAATAGGAAGTGCAAATGGTCCATATTTGTTTCACCAATTTATTCTGAATCACAGAGAAAATATTCTGGGCTTTGTGTATACTTTTGTTCATTACATTGCTTCATACAAGGATGATAAGACTTTGATTTTCTTGCAATGAATCCATCCTTGCAATTAGAAGAATTTTGTTTGACACTTAACCAATTGTTTTTCTCAGTCGTCTATTCTATCTACTTTTTCTTTTAGTTTCTGTCCCAGAAGCAGGGAGTTCCTTAGCCACAGTGCTACTCTTCAATCACTATGCTATTCAAAAACAAGAGTGTGAAGTATTGGAAGAATTACGTGTATTTTTCTTTTGTGCACACATGTGTTCTTACATTAGGACAATATGTAGAAAAAGGAACTGTATTATGCTACTTTTATTTGGGATCATTTTTGTCAGCAGAACAAAATATCCATTGGAGACATGGTCTGCAAGCATGATTTTGAATGTCTTTTTTTGGATCCAAAACCAAGGATAATTAATAATATATGTATTATAGATGCATAGATGTACATATTAATATTTCTTTGGGTAACCTCTTCACCTACTAAGCTGAAGACAAGATGATCAAATGTTAATACTTTCAATTATCTTTCAACTTTGTTTATTTTCTAATATCACACTTTTTATGTACTTTCTAATAGGTAGCACGTTTCCTCACCAAAGATAATTTTCATACGAATCCTTTCTCTATTTGTACAGACAAACCTTTTCAAGTTAGATCTATAAAGTACAAACTTTATAGTGTAATAAATATTTTAATTATCCTTGTATATACCCCCCAGGGGTCAGATCTAGGGAGAGAACCCAATGAGACTGCATGCTGAAAAAGAAAAAAGGTTTAATTACTGCTCTGCATATCATTTATGGGTCAGTGGTAAAGAGAGGTGCCAAGGGAATCTATTCTGTTTATACTCATGTTTATTGGGTGAATGTCATACTAGATTTAAAAGAAACTTTTTCATTTAATCTTTTAATTAATGCAATTGTATTACTTGGGACATCTGAGTGTTCTGCAGAGCTTAAGGTCATATCTGTGGTCATTTGTGAACAAATTTAAACAAACTCAAGTAACCCTATTGTTTATATTAATAGGCTTATAAATCTTGATTACATATAGGATATCTACTCAGGCAATACAGGCACTTTGCATTCACTGCAGCAATTTGATGCTGCAGTTCATTTCCTCAAACAGATTATAAATGCTGTACTTACTAACCTTTTTTTCTGTGTTGCCTTGTTCAGCAAACAATAAGTGAGTACATGACTGCAAGTTTAAATGTGTTCAATGTTTTTCTGTATGCTAATGTGGCCAGTACAGTGGAATTAATGTTATTAGATTACACCTTTGCAGTCGTGTGTTGAAGATAGAATTTTACCTAGTTACCCTTGCACAAAGCTTCTAAATTTTGCTGAAGATATCTTCCAGAAAAAAAAAAAAAAAAAAAAAGCTTACACAAGGACACAATAATTTAAAAAAACCATTTATTTCCTTGATAGCTTGTCTGAGACATAAAATTACTTAGAGGTTGGAGGGTCTCCATTAGCCCTAGTCTGATTTGTGCTGCCTCAGCTTGGAAGTTTTGAATACCTGCAGGCTTTATAGCATATATAGCAGGTTCCTATAGCTATATTTTCTTTCAATAGTTAATCATGCTTATAATTAAAAAGAAAAAACATTGCCATTACTGTTAATCACAGAACCACAGAATCTCAGAATCACATAATGGTAGGGACTGGAAGGGACCTTTAGACATCATCTAGTCCAACTCATCTGCTAAATCAGGTTCACCAGGTCACATCATGAAAGTGACCTGAGGTTCCTCTCTGTTCAACTCTCAAGCTTGTCCAGGTCTCACTGAATGGCAACACAGTCTACTGGAGAATCAGCCAGTCCTCCCAGTTTGGTGTCATCAGGGAACTTGCTGAGGGTATACTCTGTCCCCTCATCCAGGTCATTGATGAAGATGTTGAAAGAGATTGACCCCTGAACCAATCCCTGTGGAACTTCACTGACCACAGGCCTCCAACTCGATTCTGTGCCATTGATCACCACCCTCTGGGCTCTGTCATTCAGCCAGCTCTTGATCCACCTCACACACTGCCTGAGCTTTCTGAGAAGGATGCAGCCAATTAGTTTCTGCAGGCAGAATTTCTTGTGTGCAGGTTTACTTTTGTTTTATGAAGTAGACTACATTCTCAAAGCAAGTAAATGAAGCATGATGTCTTTGTTCACAATACTGTGTCTTGGTACAATACAAAACCATATTGTTTCTACTTTTAGAAATGCAGATTAACCTGGAAAATGAAGTTGTTATAGACCTCTATTTTTTTGTTTTAGTGAAATATATTGATTCAAATGGACCCAGTAATTTGGGGTTTTTTTCCCCCTTATATTAAAGATTCCTTATGAATGCAAGAAAATACAGATAATTACATTGAATTTGACACAAATATTTTTGTACTTCCATGTGGGCTGATGAGTTCTATGTGGATTGCGAATCCTATGTAGAACAAACAGAAGTGACACTATGGATAAAGACAAATTACATTTAGGCATAATTTTTAGATGGGGTATATAAGTTCTCTGTGAATAATTATTAGACAAGAGAAACAAATTTAGAAATAAAACTGTCTTTTCAAATAAAGAATACATATATATAATGAATATTTGAAAATGGTTATTTTAATTTTTGCATTGTATGGCTATCATTTGGTGATTGAAATCTGATAAAGCTGAACATTTATTTATGTCTATTTATATATAAATGCTAGGGAAAAAGTGTGTTGATGAGAGTGTTTAGAAGACTGACAACTCGAGACACTTTAAAACTTGAAAAATAATCTTTTTTAATTTAGTTAAATAACATTCCATATTGTACTAATGGATACTTATTTCGTGTTATTAATCACCACTATTATAAACTGTTAGTCTTTTACACTTGTATTTTAAAATATTCAATGTGGATACATTATGCAGGGCTGATTTTGTACAACAAGCACTAATGACTGCAGTTATTGGTTATTAGTCACAGAGGTCAAGGAGTAACCAGCAAAATGAAAAATGAAGATTGTTCTCCATAAATATATCATAGAAACAATCAAGAGATAGGAAGAACAGTCATTGAAACTGAAGGAAAATGATGGCACAGGTGTGATAGCTATAAATTGGCCATGAACTGAATAGGTTGTAAATTTCCTTAATACTTGAACTTCTACTACTCTTATTTTCCTTTCATATTTTAACTATTAAAGTTCAGCTATAGCAAAGCTGCTGCTAAGTATACTAGGTCTAAATATCTGACTTTACATAGACAGAATGATAGACCATTTAATTTTAATATTTAAATATATTATCATGTAATAGAATTTTATGAATAGTTATTTGATATAAATTTTCAGGATGTGAAAGCTGATTAAAACTTTTAGAAAGAAATTTCAATTTATGGAACATCTGTGCTAAGAAAGTCATGATTTTTTACCTCCCCCAGCTCATCATAAATCCAGATAACATGCCCAACTGCCTCAGGCAGATATAAATTGCAATGTTTTAGTGAAACATTTCTGATTTGAAATGCATTGGAGGTTTTTTTTTAAATTCCTTTTTTAGTAGTGTTTATATCACTGGATTTTTTCCATTTCTGATTTCTTTTTTAATTAAAACCCCCTTCCTGATCATGTGACTACTGCAAATAAAAAAACAAACTGGATACTCCATAGTTTGTACTCCATAGTGTTGCTAATGTATTTCCTGCCACTATTCAGCACTGTTGATTTCAATATTTTTTAATATTTTCTACATTATCAAAATAAACTGAATCTGTAAGAATTCACTTCAATCTTTTCTTTAACATGACAAAGAAAATGTGCATTCTTTAATACAAGAAAGGTGATTGAAGTTTCATTTAAAGTGAGATAATTATAGATTTTTATAGAGAATTTTGAGATAAGAGAATTTTCTAATGGTAAAAAACTTCAGTAAATTTTCAGTATAAAGTACTACATTTCTTATTGTTGTGTTTTATTTTGGTTTGAATTTTTTTGATTTTTTACTAAGCATGGACTAATGACAAACAGTAAGGATGCACTAGTGACACAAATAAAAAAGACGGAAAGGCTAGTAACTGCATAAGGGACTGAAAGAACTAAAAGGTTAGAAATTAAATATAAGGACAAAATGTAATAATAAAAGTTTTTAATGTTTTTAGAGATTAATTTGAAACACATTTTTAAAAAAGGACCAGCAAAAAATGAGGAGTAAAGGAAGGAGGATCAAAGCAATTTAACAACATTAGTGAATTGGATCAGCTAACCAACATAGTGCATTTCTGAATAAATTCAAATATGACTTTAGGATAAGTATGTTTAAAACTTTTATTTCTTTCTTAGACTTATCTATATGAGTACTGCTACCATCTCATCTACAACACTGTATACCAATTGGGGTGCCTTGATCACTGAAGACAAGTTAAAAATGGAATAGGTGAGATAAGAACTCTTACCAGAGAGTGAAGAGTCAGTTTTATGAGAGAGGATTAAAAGAACTGGGGTTGTGTAACCAGTAAAATGAAAAATGAAGATTGTTCTCCATAAATATATCATAGAAACAAACAAGAGATGGGAAGAACAGTCATTGAAACTGAAGGAAAATGTTCACACACATGCGATAGCTATAAATTGGCCATGAAGTGAATAGGTTGTAAATTTAAAAGAAACGATTTTACTGATTACAGGATAAGTAAAAAAGAAAAAAAAAATCTATCTGCTTTTGAGATAAATCTTGACTATGTTTGAATTAAAAAACAGTTAATTTAAGTAGCTTTATATGATGTTTGTTATTTCAGCTTTCAAATAATTTTTCTTTGAAATTAAAGTATCTTTGAAATTTATTTGCAAAACAACTGTCTTTATATTTCTTTACTGATAAGAATTAAAATGAGACAATGGATATGTAATAGAAGCACCGTGCTTTAAATTTGATGAGCATTTTGTCCTATTAAAAAATACAAAATCTTGCTACAATCTCTTAGAAATGAAGAGAGAGTGCACCAGACAAGAGCTAATCAATACCTGGATTTAGTCATAATTTCCTGAAGTTATTTCAAAAATAACTCCATTTTGAGTACTTTGGTATGTTTAGAGCCTTGATTACTTCTTTTCCTTTTTCAGTCTTAACAAAACTAAACCTAAGCAAGCATTTTAAAACTCTATACTTAACATATGATGTTTCTTAAAACAAATTGTTTTAATACTTTTTTTTTTTTCATATTGAAAGGACTTGGAATCAAGCATATGAATTTATTTGGCATAATTTCTAGATACATCTTAATTCTTCTCTTCAACACATTGCAATTAAACTTTAAAGCCAAACTATATGTATTACTTATTTCCCGAGTTAATATTCACATAAATTTTAAGAGATTCCAAAGAAATATAAGGAAAATCTTCTTCACTAGGAAGGTGATGGACCACTTGAAAAGGCTACTCAGATGGGTTGTAGAGTCTCCTTTTCTGGATACATTCAAAACCCACCTGGACAACCTCCTGTGTAATCTACTTTAGGTGGCCTGCTCTGGCTGGGCGGTTGGACTAGATGATCCTTGAGGTCCCTTCCAGCCCTTAAGATTCTGTGATTCTGTAAAATTTAAAAAGAATATATTTTTCATAGTTTTGACTGAATTGACAGCTTTCCCACACTGTTTGATAATGGTAGTTTCTGAAAATGACCCTAATTTTTTCATTTTAGGCTGACATAAGTTCACTTGCATACTATCCTATAGAATTGCTTTCTTCTTTTTTCTTTTAACGTGTAGCGTATTTTACATCTTCTAATGTATGACATATTATGAATATATTTAAATAGTTTATACACATAAAATGGAAAGAAACTTTTTCTCAATCTTACCTATTTCTCCTAATCTTACCTAAAATTTTACTAGACTGCAATTTCTTATGCTTTCTCTTGTAAAGTACTTGAACCTGTGTGCTCTTTCAAATTGAACAAAAACACATCAATCAAAATCTTGTATAGCAGTTTCTGCCAGCTTTTTTGTTCTGACAATAGATGATCATAATTTAACATTATAAAAGGGCCTGAATTTAGCTGTCTCTTTATTATTTATTTATTATTGATATATCTAAATTTTCCAGTAGATTTCCTTCATCAAGATATGTCTAAGCAGTGTAGTCTTAAATGTCAGGAGGTTGGGGCAACCCTTTTTTCTATTGTAGCTAGCAACAGGAAAAGGGGCAATGAGATGAAACTGGAACACAATAAGTGAGGGTGGCAGAGTCCTGGCACAGGCTGCTCCAGAATGTTGTGGAGTCTCCTTCCTTGGAGATCTTCAAAACCCTCCTGGATGCATTCCTCTGTGACCTGATCTAGGTGAACCTACTTCAGCAGGCGGGTTGGACTAGATGACCTCTAAAGATCCATTTCAACCCTACCATTCTGTGATTTGTCATTTGTAAACAACAGTGGATACGTTGTCTGAGATGTTTGGAAAATTGTAATTTTCAGGCAATTAGAAGTAACAAAATTCATTCTTAATACTTGCTATGATTCATCACTCCTATTCAAAGTAGTTCTAAAATTTTATCATGAATATCATCTGGGTTGGATGACTGCATCATAAAGGATCCCATGGTACTATTTATAAATTTATGAAATATAACAACTTATCAATATAAGAGCTAAATATTTATATTGCAAATAGAGCATGTGAATAAGATAAATTCTGAGGGAAGAAAAATTAAATTGGTTACAAATTGTATACACGGAACACAGGGGTAATCATCAATCATTCAGGCTACCAATGATGAGCACAGGGCAGAGATATTGGTTTACCAAAGTCTCTGAACCTGGACTCCAACATGGCACAAATCAAGGCATTGCTATCTTATTGGATATGAATCCAACTCATTAGCTGAATATCTTGGCAGAAATTTTCTTAGAAGCACATTAATATTGCATCAGGCCTGAGGTCTGAGAGGTTTAACATTGGCATTGAATTGCTTTGTGATTTTGCTTCCATTGCTTTGTGCTTTCACTTGCACAAAGTGAACTGAGATCAATCTATAGCTGTCACTCTAGGCACAACTTTTAATCTTTTATTAAACAGTTCATTTATGAGTTATTAGGATGATACTTTTAAGTACTAAGAGAACAAGAGAAATTATAATACTGTTTACTAAAGCATGGGTTACAGTGGTGGAAAGTAACCGCACTTTTCTTGGCTATTAATGAATTTGGAAGTGGGTGGCTGACACATCTTGTTCATAATGTAAAACTGTCAGCTCCAGCAAAGTAACCTTCAGCTTTCATTTCAGAGAAAAGCTAAAAAATGTGAAGTTCATGTTTTATTGAGACAAAGAAATCAGAAAGCAAAATCCTGAAACATATTTTTTAATAAAAGAACAACAAGAGAAATACGTTGTACTTTACTATTTTCTGTTTTTTTCTGATGTTGGCATTGATGTTGTGACCATGGATTGTTTTGATTTGGGAAAAGTGAAATTCTCGTATAAAGCACTTTGTTACTTATGATGGAATTACTCATACTTACCTACAATACTCATTTTTATTATACTGAAGGCATCTGAAACAAAATCTATTAGTGCTTCATGAAGCAGTTTTATTCTTGCTACTCTTTAATGATTGGCTTAAAATAAGTTGATGAAGAAATTATCTCATATTCCAAGTATTTCTTTTCCTGTATTTTGATTTTTCTATCCTATTGTTATCCAGAGAAAAAAATAATGTCATTAAAGTAAAATTCTTCATTCTTTACCCATCAAGCACAACTGAAAGGCCTTTTTGGGTAAGAAACGGCTTGAAGCTTTATCTCTGAAGCTTCATCATATGTGGTCAGGAGTGCAGACTGTATCATTAGTTCTTTTAGGATTAAAATAAACATGCATACCTAAGGCTTCTGCTACACTCTTTCTCCCACAAATAAATTTATAAATTTATATTAATAAATAAATAAATTTAGTATCATAAAAATTCTTTTCTTCTGTATTCTTATTTCTCAAGTTTTATGATAGATTCATAACGTTAACAGGATCCAGTATAAGATGCTGTCTTTATGTATAAGATGTATATTTTATATTGATTGTGATAATGGAAACTTTTTAGAACTGCAGTACCTAGTGCCCTTAAGACATTAACTACATGATCAGTGCAGATATTTGTATTCATTTCTTCTTAAGAAAACTTTAATTAAGCTAGTCAAAGGAAAGTCCTGAGTGTTTTCTAGGTTTGAGCATTGTTTGATCTGAGTTGCTTATCTTCTACCTCTACAATGATTCAGCATGACATATAATATAAAATGACATAATTTAATAACATCAAGTCCTCCTGCTTCAGAAGTTTCCTTCTGTACTGTCTCATCCTCTAAAAAAATAATCCCTCAAGCAATGTTTGAAGTTTTAAACTCCCACTTTCTTTGCTTTTAGTTTTAGAATACCACCTGGTTGGAAAATGAATTTAAACTAGTGTTTTACAAAAATTAAAAGGAACTGTTTAAAATTTTACTAATGTCTACAGGGCATTCTGCCTGTGATATGAAACCACGTGAATATAGAGGATGTTTGTGAGTTTATGGGATAAAGCAGCTTTTCAATTACATGAATAAATGATTTATCAGAAGATAAGTAAGTTAAAAATGCTCTTCCCTCAAGTTATCTGTATAATTTAGAAACTTTCTGCTCTGAAGCCCTATGGTCATCATCCAAAAGTGATTCATCTAGGTGCTTTGGTAGTTTCCTTACCTCCCTGAATGAATTCAGCTCAGTCTGCAGACTCTTCATCCTCATCTGTCCTTGGAATACTCATGAGGTTTTATCTTAGCACTAATTAAGCCTCAGGGAAGCTATGACATGTAATATAAAAGTTGAATCACCACATAATGCATCAAGGGTTTGGAACTCATGTTTTTTTCACCTTAGAGCTAGTAACTAGAGATAGTGGCCAACAGCACTGTTAATTTTTCTTTTAATTAAAAATTTAAAAAACACATACAAATATGCATTTTTAAATAGCCATAATCTTCCATGTATATTTAATGTCTCAGTTTTACTCTACTGCAAGCTCTGTTAAGAAAGATTTTTCTGGATTTGCCAGACCAGTACCAGTTTATATTCTTTTAAAGTAAACTCAGACAATGCATTAACCCCCAAAATATCAGTATAGATTGTTGTGCTTTGTTTTCTTTTCAATTGTCCATCTGGATTCCTCCTCCTCACATGGAAGATGTGTTCATGTCTATGCTTAAACTACATGATACACTTCTGTGTTTCATTTTACATCTCAAATGTAACTAGAAAAACAAACAGGATACTGTGTATGGCCTGGAAGTGAGCTGTACAACAGTGTGGAAGCAATGTAACTATAGGAGGTAGTGTCTAGATGACACTGCTAGTTTGATGCACTGAATTACTTTGAGATAGCTATAGAAATTCTTGTTGTATTGATGTAATGTACTGTTCTTGTCTTAAAGGTCCAAATATTCTCAAAAATACGTTGGCCATGTTATTCTGTTAGTCCAGGGTGCTGGTGTCCTACTTCTTCCACAGAGGATCTTAAACTCCACTATCTCATGGTCACTGCAGCCAAGGTTGCCTCCAACCTTCATATCTGCAATGCAGCATTCTTTATTTGTTAGCACAAGGTCCAGCAACACACCTTTCTTTGTTGGCTCCTCAACCACTTTTGACAAGAAGTTGTCATCAACACTCTGTAGGTACCTCCGTGAATGTGTGTGCTTGACTGAGCAGCTTTGCCAGCAAATGTAAGAGTGGCCAAAGTTCCCCATGAGGACCAGAAATTTTGACTGTGAGGGAGCTCTAGCTGTTTTTAGAAGACTTCATCTGCTTCCCCTTCTTGATCAGCTGACCTGTAGTAAATGTCAACAACAGAATCACCCACCCTACCCAGCCCCTTAATTCTCAACCATAAGTACTCAATCCATCCCTTATCACCTCCTAGATAAAGCTCAATGCACTCTAATTGCTCTTTCACATAGAGAACTATTCCAGTCCCTCACCTCCTTGACATGTCTTTCCTAAATAACACATAGCCATTCAGGACTGTGCTCCCGTCACAGGAGCTGTCTCATCATGTTGCTGTAACTACACTGAGGTCATGGCCCTGTATCCTGCATCCTCACCCACATCTCCAGTTCCTCCTGTTTCTTGTAGGCAGTGGAATTAACTTCCCTACTTTCCTCTCTAAGTTGAGTACTGGAGTCTGTTTTCCCCAGAAACGTAATTGTCAGTGAGCCCTCCCTGCCCTTGTCTTAATCCATAACAACCTTGGTTATCTTTTTACTCCCATTTTGCTGGGGCCTCTGCCATCCTAATGAGAGTGAGGGTGAATGGGGGACACTCAGTGAGAGACTGTCATTGTACTTCTGTGGTAGCTGTGTCAAACCACAACACCCAGGAAGTGTGAGTTGGTGTACAAGCAATGCAGGGGCTTACTTGAACAGACAGGTTTCTCTGGATGTGTGCAAGAGGATCCTCCATCATTTGACACTCCCTCAGGATAGTCAGCCTTCTGCTTCTTTTCTTGCTGTGGAGCTGAGGAGCACTCATCATTGCATTTCCTACTCCGACTTGTTTTCCTGTTGAAAGGAATGGCACATACTTTGCCATTTCACATCCTACCCTGGAGTCCTTCAGTTTAAAGCCCTCTTAATCAAATTGGTCAGCCTATTCTTAAAGATACCAGTATCCTTTTGATAAATAAGTCCTGGAAGGAAGGAAACAGGTTTTATTTTTTGGGGTTTTTTTCTTCATACTGACTTAGTTATCCCGACTCTTGGAGCTTGGACAGAAAAAACACAAAGCTTATTTTATTTCATTTTTCTGAGCTATGGCTCTTTCACCTTGGCATAGTTTTCTCGGGAAAGAAGATAGATTACAATAGTGTACTGAAGTAAAAGTGGTTGGTTTTACCCTTCCCCTTCTCAATCCACTAGTGATGAAAATACATTTTAATTAGTTCTAACAGCCTTTTTTATCGTTATCTAATTGATTTCTTTACCTGATTACATTGAACATTCAGCCAATTCTTTCCAGTAGAATACTGCTGTGATATTTTCTCACCATTTGACCAGGTAGCTCAGTGTCCTCCTTGGCTTCATATTCTAGTGCTCCCATGAACAACAACATTGTTGACTGGTAAAGTGGATGTTTTGATTATTTAAATGCACTTAAAAAAAATTATTCCAATCATACCTTCAAATGGTTTCAAAAAAACAGTTTATTCAGACAGTTGGGAATGTATGCTACAGCTATAAAAATCTTCCTATTTCCAATGTCAGACCAGTGCTAGGAAAAATGAAACTTATAGATGGGTGAGAGGAAATTTAGACAAGATAGATAATAGCCAAAAAAGAGAGTGCATGCAGAGCAATTTGACTGGAAAATGGTAATCCCAGCATGCCAGAAATACCATTGTGTTGGTATTTCTTGTATTCTGATGCAGTAATGGTGCAGTTTCTGACAGCTTTGAAAGAGTATGAAAGAGAACTAAGCTGTGAAATGTTGATTTTCGTCTACCTTTGCTGTGATCCATTCAAAATGCTGTACATTGGTGTAGTCAGTATACACCATAGCTGTAAGGTACTTTGGGGGATTTTATGCTTTACTAAAAAAATACACATCATATTGTTGTAGTTTAGGCCCATCTAGGAACAAAGGACAATGATCAACTGTAAGTACCAAGAGCCTTTGAAATCCCCTAAGGAAATGGAGGACTTACTTTCCAGTTATGGTTCCAGTTAAAACAGACAGGACTATTCAACTTAGGGAAGAAAATAAAAATTAATTTAATCCACTAACAATCAATGATATAACAAACAGAAAACAGAAAAAGTGTGATGATGAGATCAGCTCAAGAGGGACGGAGAACTTCTGGAGAGAGTCCAGCGTAGGGCCACCAAGATGATCAGGGGACTGGAACATCTTTCATATCAGGAAAGGCTGCGGGAACTGGGACTCTTTAGTCTGGAGAAGAGGAGACTGAGGGGAGATCTTATTAACATTTACAAATATCTAAAGGATGGGTGTCAGTAGGTTGGGACATCCCTTTTTTCTATAGTAGCTAGCAACAGGACAAGGGGTAATGGGATGAAGCTGGAACACAAAAAGTTCCACTTAAGAAAAAACTATTTCACTGTGAGAGTGAGGGAGCAGTGGAACAGGCTGCCCAGAGGAGTTGTGGAGTCTCCTTCCTTGGAGATCTTAAAGACCAGCCTGGACATGTTCGTATGCGAATTGATCTAGGTGAACTTGCTTCTGCAGGGGGATTGGACTAGATGTTCTCTAAAGGTCCCTTCCAACCCCTACCATTCTATGATATTCTATGATTCTATGATGATGAAATGTAAAACTAACCTTTTAAGACCACCTTCTCCTAACCATCCCTTCTTCCCAATCTCAGCCCTGATCCCACTGTCTTTACCTCCTGAGACCTGAATAGTGCAGAGAGGCAGGAAATAGGAGTTTCAATCAGTCCTTTCTGGATGGCTTCTTCCATTTATGTTGGCTCAGGGCAGTCAGACTCCACATCAGTCTTCCCTCCTCCAGCACAAAATCCTTTACATTTCTGGAATTTTACTGAAAGTAAAGGTAATATACATTTTCCTATTTTGCTATAAAAGGCATTTTAAAAAAAGGTAATTAACAGGGATTGCCAAAGTTGTCACTTATCTTCACTCTGTTCTCTTTGACTGTACATGACAATAATTATTTTGTTTTGAATTCTAGTATCAATTGATATTTATAAAACCCACAAAACTGGTCTATTTTTAAAGAAAACTTTGTGTTTAGTTGTCAACACATAATTTTCAATTCTGTTTGAACTCGATTACTCTATAAAGTGTTTTAGGATTCCTTTGACATCACACTAAGGTCAGTTCATACTTGCTTTAATTTAAAGAAATTCTTACTGAGATATTAATTTTCAATGAGCTCTAAAGGATCAGAAATTGTTTCTATGTGATGTGAAGGAAATATCTAACAGTGGAAGCAATTTACATTCTGTTTTTCTATGTTTTCTCATCAGTCTTTGTTTTTCTTCACAGTGACATAACACTTTATATACAACTTGGAAGAAGTGTTGTTGCTGGAATGGCAGTTATTTATGGCAAAGATAAAGAAAAAAAAAAGGTAAGATATGTTTTATCTGCTTCTGTATAGATCATGTCCAATAACAGAATCTACCTCTGGTGAATGAGATTACTAATTTGTGAAACAGATTTGTAGCAGATGTTGATTTCTAGAAGAATAAGCAATAATTTTCTTACTGAATTTTTAACTCTTTTAAAGTAAAGTTTTTCTGTCCATAAGATGATTTAATGTAGATGGCTTTCTAATTTATTTGGGACTTCAATTGCTTTTAAAACATGGTTCAGACATCAGAATTGTGTTTTATCCATAAAAATTTTCTAATTCATGGTAGTTAAATAGTTGGGTTTAAATGGACCCATTAGCATTACAAATTCTGGAACAGCAATTTAATGTACTAAATTTGCATTTATTGTATTTATACTGTTTGAAATATATCTATTCTTTATTTGAAAATATTTTTTATAAAGAGAAACATTATACCAGGGTTAGAGATGTGCAAAGACTGGAAGACATAGGTTCTTAAAATCTTAATTCTCTCTGGGAATATATGGATTTTCAAAAGAAATTCTTTTGTGAGATTGTATAGCTTTGAAAGATACTAAAAAAAGAAGCAAAATAGATGTATAGATTTTTCACATTTCAAATTTGCAGAACTGATACTCTCTATTGGCTTGTCAAATGTATTTGTATCTGACAGTCCCAGAGAAGCAGCTTTAGTTTGCTGGTAGTAGTATTGTTATGAGAATATCTGACAGTTTCAAAGATATGTATGTAATGAATAGATTTATATATATATAACAGATATATGAAGGTATATGCCTTTAGATATTCTGCATAACTTTTAAGCTATAAACTAGTTTTTCTTAATGGGACACTTCACATGAACCTGCTTAAGAATAGCCTATGTTGAAATTTGACAAGTTTCAGCAATAAGCAAATCTGAAACTGTGTGACATTCATTCTTGGTAACGGGAATTATTAAGGGAGAAATAATTCTTTTTACCTAGACTATTTTACCACATTTTCATTGAAAGCTGAAGCAGAAGACTGTTGTACCCTTAACAAAATGAAAACTTGTCGAACAGACACATTTGTTTTATACATGGTAAGAGAAAATATATGGCAGTGCAAAGCTGAATAAGGGTTTTATCGACAGAAGCATGGAATAGCTACATCAGTCACAAGTGACAAACCCTTTAGCCAATCTTACAGGTCATACCGTGCACATGTCAATAACACCTAGGAAATAAAACTTAGGCAGTTATGTGCTGCATGTTGTCTCAGAAGCTTAGGATACTCTAACAGCTCTAGAAAAGATGAATGGGAAGTTGGAACACAGGTGAATATGTAAAAAAGAGCTTAAAATTTTTGGATGACAAAATATATTTTAATCAATGGTACTATAAATTAATACAAAGGTGTATAATATATTTTGCCTCTGACAATAATAAAAATTATCTTTTTCAGATACTCATGCAATTTTACTGCTATTAGAAGAAAATGTAATGTCATATTTCTTCCATTACATGAAGTTAACCATAAATTTTCATAAGCTATATTTTTAAAAACTTCTGCTGACTAAGCTGTAGAGGAAAATCTCTGCCTGAAATGACACTGCTTTGAAGAGACTCAGGTTTGGTTTTCCTGTGAAAGTAAATGGTCTAACTTTATATTTTCCTCCTACCTTCCTTATCAGTATAGGTAATAGATTAATACTGGCAAGTGTGAAATTAATCTATAACATTTTAATATTTTCATAAAAATTTTGACTCAGAACTGTACAAAGAGTGAAATTCAATATTAGTGTTCAAGTCACAGATTTTTTGAATAAAGTTCAGATTCAATTCTATAGCTTGACATTTGAAGTAATTAGATTTCTTTATTAATTTAAATAAAAGATGCTTTTGTGCAATTTTTTTTTGAAGAATTGTTTTAGAAATATTTAATCAGTATTTCTCTTCATACTTGAATATTTTAATCCTAGCTCCAAAGATGTCATTTTTTAATCAGGTCATATTTTATGTCCTGCATATATTTACTTCTCCATTATGATTTATATTTGGCTTTTGGTTTTCATACATTAACCCTGTGTTTCTAAATAAGCAATATGCAGGGACCTAATAATATGCATAGTTTGAAATGCCATTCATGTATCTTAGGGAAAATCAAGTTTTATATGTAGGCTCTACATTGTGGAATGGGATGTTTACCTTTTCTAATTTCACACCAAAGTAAACATAACTAGAATGGATGCCTGTGATTTTGCAAAGAGAGTATATATCTATAGTCTAAGATATACTGTAAAATACAAAATAGTAGGAGAAATTTCTAAGATCACTCTCGTCTTAATCTTGGCAGGGGAGAGAAAATGTAACAAAAGGCTCCTGGGTTGAGATAAGGACAGGGAGATCATTCAGCAGTTACTGTCATGGGCAAAACAGACTCAATTTGGGGAAAATTAGTTTAATTTTTTACCAATCAGAAAAGAGAGGGGTAATGAGAAATAAAACCTAAGTCTCAAAACTCCTTTCTCCTATCCGTCTCCTCTTCCCAGGTCTGCCTCCTTCCCACTGGTGACATGGGGGAATGGTAAATAGGGGTTAAAGTCGGTTCATTGCAGATTGTCTCCCTCACTCCTTCCTCTCATGGGAAAGAATTCTCACGTCCCTTGAGCTATTGTAGGGTGATTCTGATGGGAGATAGTTCTCTGCAAACTGCTTCAGTGTTAGTCTGTCCCATAGGCTGTAGTTCTTCATAAACTTCTCCAGTGTGGCCTCTTCTCTGACCTTGGGATTCCCAGGTCCTGCCAGTAACCTGCTCCAATGTGGGTTTCTTACAGGGTCATAGCCTCACTCTGGTGTGCAGTCCTCCCTGGGCTGCAGGTGGATTTCTGCTCTCTCATGGCCTCCATGGCTGCAGGGGCAGGGCCTCACCATGGGCTGTACCACAGGCTGCAGGGGAATCTCCTCTCTGGCACCTACAGCACCACTTCCCCTCCTTATTCCCTGACTGATGTCTGCAGAGATGTTATTCTCACATCCTCTCTTCCAGCTGCAATCGCACAGGAGCTTTTTCCCCTTCATAAATGTGTTTACCCCAGACACATTAGCATCACTGCTGATGGGCTTGGCCTTGAAAAACAGCAGGTCCATCTTGGAGCCACATGGTATTGTCTGTATTGCATATAGGGAAAGCTTCTAGCAGCTTCTCAGAGAAGCCATCCCTGTAAAACCTTGTCATGCAAGTCCCATATGTATAGGTAGTTTTGTGTGATACAAATTAAATGAGTGAAAGTTTTTGGGATGATTTTAATTGTTGTGACTCTGAAGCCATCCTCACCTAATATCGCATAGTCATTTCCACAGTTAATTTGAAAGAAAAATCCATGGGAGACATATTGGTCTAATATATAGACATAATTATACATCACAGCACACCATTAACTTGACATGAAGATCTAATGCAAAAGTGTTCTGTTGTTAATGAAAAAGATCTATGTACTGTGTCATATCTAGCAGATTGTTCTGCATACACAGTTAAGTTATTCCATAATTCAGTACGTTGAACTGAAGACTAATCTGTTAGCTCTCAGTCTATCAATTAAAATCTTTTCTGTAGCCTGAATTAAAGAAAAATGAAATATCTGCTGGTAACCACAGAAATATTTTATTTTTTGGAAGTATTTTAAAATTATGTATTCAACCAATGTAACCATCACATCAAATGAATATGTCTTCTAGGAAACAGGAATGAATGATTAAAAAAGAAAAAAAGTCTCCTGAGGCTAGGTTAGACAAAAGTGCTGTCAGCTGCATAAGCAAATGACTGGTCAAAAGTAGCTCCAGAGCTACTAGCACAAACTGTCAAAGTAGGTGGCAACCAGTCAAACAGTCCTACTAGAAAAGAAGTCCTTCCTGTCTTCACAGGTGTATCCTGTGATTCAAAGGAATAAAATAAAAAAATGTTTCAGGTTCTAAGAAAAACATTAATTTTTCAAGATGCTTTTAAGAAATTAAGAAAAAAATAGAAAAAATAGAAAAGTAGTCTGAAAATATTATTGTTCAGGAAAGTAGTGATGCATCAGTTTTCAAACTCTTTATGGGTGCAAATAGAGTGAATGTGCTTTACTTGGGTGACAGATGTTGCAATAAACCACAAAGAAGTTGAGAATGAAACAACAACCCATTGCTACAGGGAATAGATTCTTTAAAAAGACACTTCAAAGCTATTACTTTTCAGTTTGTATACTGTCATTTTAACTCTTGATTTTGAGGTGATATTGGTGGAAAGGAAATTCTTCCTTTACAAACCTTTCAAGTCAAAGTGCTTTCATACTCTCACAGAAGTTATTGAACTGTTCACAGGTCATGAAAGAAGGTGACATGACATGACTGTAGTTGAAAAGCTCCCACTAAGTAAAAGAGAAGAAAAAAATTCTTTTCTCAAAACTTATTTTAAAGTATTATTTGTAGGATCAGTTCAGTCCTTCTTAAAAATGCTTATGGTAGACATCACATAAATTACCATATATAAACTGTCCTCATTAAGATTCATTAATCGAATCTGAATTTAATTAATTTAAACATCAAGGCAAAAAAAATCAAACAACCTTTTCTATGCTGAGTTAGCAGCTGTGGTGGGTTAAACTTGGCTGTCTACCAGATGCCCATCAAGCTGCTCAACAAAACAGACACAGGAAATAAAATTAAAAACTCTTGGGTCAAGATAAGGACAGGGAAATCACTCACCAATTACTGTCATGGGCAAAACAGATTGAAGTTGGGAAAATAATTTATTGCCATTTCATAACACAGTAGGATAGCAAAAAAAAAAAAGCCCAAAACTAAAACCAGCTTCTTCCCACCTCCCCTCCCTTCTTCCTGGGCTTAGTTTCACTCCTAATTCTTCTGCATTATGTTCCTGGGAAGTGCAGGGGAATGGAGAATGTGAGTTCTCAATGTTTTGTCTCTCAGTTCTTAATGTTTCAGTCTTCAAGGACAACATCCTTAAAGCACAGAATGATTTATACTGACATGCAGAAGGTTGATTGGCAAAGACAGTTGAACTGGGATTCCCCAGCTGAGCTCCAACGCAGGAAGGAAGTGCAAGGGGAGGGGAGGCAAGGACAGACCACCTGGAAGGACCATAGAGGCATTGCTCATGTGTGCTGCATTGGAAATCAGAAAGCAAATGTTGAGCTGGTGATAGCATTTTACAAGAGAAACCTGTACAGTTTTACTTCAATTACTTTGCTTTAATTGCTTTTGAAGTTTCTGAAATTATATAAAAATAAGAAAAATCTTAACAAAAATTAAGGTACTGACAGAACTGAGGTATTTTTCAGAATACAAACTTGTTAGTTAAATCATACATAGAAATCCTTTAATTTAGTAAAAGATATTTTCTTTTCTTCTGAGTGGCTAAAAATTACCTCAGAAAAACAAGACATCTGTAGTTTTGGTTGAATAAGGTAATTTTCCATCAGATCAAGATCTAAACAAGCTGTATTTTTACCAAAAAAAAAAAAAAAAGTCACCAGATGTTGTAATCCTACACAAACCCCTAGACCTTTAAGATGAACAATAAGGGGCATATTTTATGCACATGTGATATTGCTGGTTCCTGCGCTAGCACTAGCTGTTTATGCATGTATCACACAAATTAGATGCTTTTAAGTTTTTTAGAATGAATTTGTTAAAATGAACAAAGATGACATGAAATGGAAGTGAAGAGTTTTATCTGTGTTTTCATCCAGGTTTGTACTACACAGCCATCTACATTTCTGAGGTGGTCAGACTAGTTGGGAATTAAACCTACCTGATTCCTCAGATCCATAGTAAAAGCTGTTATTCTTTGCAGCTATGATATGCTGAAAATGAATTCTGGGATTATTTAAATCTGCAATATCTATTTGATCTCTTGCTTTTGGCATCAGGTGAGTTGACTTAACATTATTCTCTCAGTGGGTAAAGGTAAGCAAGGATAACCTCTGGTTTTTTACAGGTCTGCAGGTATGAATAGTACATAGTTTGACCTAGCAGTTATCTGAGATATACTTAATTACAGGTGAGTTTCTGAAAAGCAAGAGAAATTCCACTAACTTACTAAAGTAATTCAAATAAGCAAGCTACAAAAGGTTTCCTCTTAGTACATCCACTTTAGAAGTCAGCCACTGTAAACTTGCACACAATGAAAACTGATCTCACTTCCAAAAGGAATTATTACATTATTAATGTTAATGATATATTTTATAGCTTCTAATGATAACTTTAAAATGCAATTCACAGCAAGAATACTAATCCTTAAAAGCTGAGCATGATACAACTGAAACCTCATAGGTAAATGCCCTACACAGTGTTCCATTACTGATTGTGGTTTTAACACTTTGCTAGTCATTTCCCCAGATGGATTTCTGTCTTGTAACTTATGCTTTTTATTATAGAATCCTTAGATATTTTGTTTTACTTTGTGGTTCATGATTTGATTAAAGTTCAGTCTGCTTGAAATTGTGTATAGTCAAGAAGAAAACTGTTAAAGTCTAATTATAAGATTCTGTCTTTTTTTCCACTGTAAAGTGCAATCACTTAACAAGTAAAGGAATTCTAGTCACAAAGATGATGAGATGCACTTATCTTCCTATCTGTTTTTACTAAAATTATTGTTCTAAACCCTAAACTAAACACATTAGTTTCTGTTTTATCTGCAGAACTGCTTCCCAAACTCTCCCCTAACTTGATTGCTAGGATTTTTCCTTTTTCCTTTTTCCTTTTTCCTTTTTCCTTTTTCCTTTTTCTCTTATCTTCCCTCTTCCTTTTGTATTATTTTTATTCTTATCTGGACATGAGCAGGAAAAATTCCTGATGGAATTTTCACTACCATTTTATGCAATGATTTTGCAACAGTTTTGGCTCTTACATCTATGATTTCCTTTTTCCCACTTCATCTTGACAAGTAATTTTTTTTTCTCTGTTGTTAGATGTCCAGCCTTGAGTCACTGGAGGGGATCCCTGTAACTGGAGGTACATAAGCACTGCACTAGGATTCTCTAAAGAACTTTGTCGGGACTCTGGTCATTCTGATTGATGACTACAGATATAACTGTCATCATACAGCTGTTATTTAAATTTGGGAAATCAAACAACCTTCATTCTGAACTGTAATTAGATATTATAACACACAACATTCAAGTCATTTATCTTGTATGGTCACTGATCAGATGAAATTCCAGAATAATGCTACCAGTTTTGTTTATTCTTTATTCCTGATGCAAATCAGCCTCACCTCTTCTCTGTGGCTATAGTCCTGCCTAACATCTCTTGTTTTTCACATTCATATTGCTGTTTTGAATTAAGAAAATTTTAATTGCTTCAAACTAATGGTCATTGTCATGCATTCTTTCATGAGAGATTCATTTAAGGAAGAAAGACCACAGCTCCAGTATTTCAATTACAGTTATGCTGAAATGAGATCACAAGTTTTAAATATTAACTTTTAATAATTCTAGACAGAATATTTGATTTTTCATTTCCTTACTGGTTTGCGAAATCCTAGTGTAATGTACTTTATCTCTTAAATACACAACCATACTTTTCCAGTTTCATAAGGTAAGAAGAGAATATAATATAAAATAAAGGCTTTATTAATTTTTATAAGTTTTGTAAATCTGGACTGTAAAAGTAACATCAAAAAAACCCACAACAAGATTCTCAAGTAGTCAAATATTGAAATAATTGTAAATTATAAATCTACAAATAACTTTAATACCTAAAACGAAAGACGTTAGGAAAAATATAGGCCTTATTCCTATTGCCAAATGCAAGTGATTCAATGGAACCTTGAGATCCAGTTTCTGCAATACTAGATGAAAACTTCTGAATATTTCCAATGCATTTAAAAGGGTCACTGACTTCAAGCTTGCAAAACTGCCATTTGTTATGTGGGCTGTAAATTAAGGATAAAAGAAGGAAAGAGAACTGTCAGATAGCACAAAAGAACTGACTTGATCTCCCAACCCACAAAATAATCAAATGCTGAATGTATTAACTATCTTTTATTTCAGAGCAAAAAGATGAATATTAATATTATAAAATGTCTAGATGAAGAGAAAATCAGAATCAAGAAACCACATTATATGATGGACCTTTTCTAGCATGAATAATAGCTTTGTAACAGTTTTACATAAATGGATCATCAGTATATAGAAACAATAAGGTTTGTAAAAAGCATCACAAAAACACCGTTATTACAAAGATGCCTTAGCAAAAAGAGGTAAAAAATAATTTTTTTGAAATCTCATTGGAAATTCTTTGGATTAACAACAAGAAAAGAAAACCAGAATATTTTCTCAACTAACCTGAAATTAATTCTTTAAAATGGAACTAGCTGATTACATCCTAGAAAAGAGAGTCAAGAAAACTTGTTTCTGACAGATGTTGTTTTCTCATTCAGGGAGACAATTACTTTTTAAATGTAATAAAAATCATCACACTCATATAAAAATGCTTTTAAATGTGATGAAATGGTTTTTATTTGAATAGATTTTTTGAAAAAAAAAGGGAAATATTATGATCTGTTACCATAGAATTAACTTTTTTAAAAAGTAGTACTGTGTTCCCATATGAAATATTGGCTTCTGGCTTTAATAGAGAAAATGTCTAGCTATTCCAGAAGAAACTTTAACTGATGTCACACATATTAGAAAAACTTGAATAGAATCTACATTATTATCTACAGAATCTACCTTATTCTGACAGTGCTAGCTTTCTCCACAAAACCTGCACTTAGTCCCAATATGTTTAAACTCTATAGGGGGAATTATTTTTTAATATTTGATTAATTTCAGTTATATTAACATTTCAGTTATATATATATATGTGTGTGTGTACAGGTACGTCTGTGTATACACATCTTAATACGTGCTTATTATGGTAGCTATACAATATTCTTATCTTTAACGTGTTCAAACAGATTGAAAATGTTCTATGGCTTTCAATTCTGTGACACAATCACGGCAGCATCCAGAAAGAGTCATCTATCACTGTTACCAGTCTATCTGTCAGCACAATAATTAGGCACTAATTATAAAGCTTAAGAGACGCATCTATGCTGTCCCACTAGAATCATCTTCTCTGCCTTTCTCAATGACTAGTTATATTTCTATATGTTATTTATAGGTACTTTTAATTGGTTATTTTTCTTCTAATATTTTAATTTTGTTTGCAGGTGATGAAGAAGTGATATCTTAATTAAATTCTCAAGCTAAAAACATTTTTGAGAGATTAGGGTCTGATCCATGGTATCAATGTGTGTTTTTGGGACAGATAATTTTTATAGCTGCAACAGTATCCTTGCCAAGTCTAAACAAGAGAGTTTGTTCAAGGACATTTATGTTTTATAGAATCTAGCATTTCGCAGCTTAATACTTGACCACTGTGAGTGACACTGATAGAGCCTGATGAAAGTTGTCCCTTATGTATGACAGCTTTTCCTGGCTTGCTTTTATTTCTCCTTATTTCCTAGTTAATTATCACCTCTATTTAGGTATAGCAAACAAATGGAAAATTGAGACTGTTTAGAAATCCTCAAACTCAAATATGTAAGGCTGTCTTTGTTTCAATCTATCTCATCTTTTTATAATCCTTTCTTATGACAGAGGCTGATTGAGCTCTATCAGCCACTCATAAGTTGCTCAGCAGTATAATGTTCATGTGTAAAAGTTAAAATTAACTAGAATGTTGCTTTCTTTCTTTTGGTGACTTCAAGGATGAGTTTGGATGTGTTTGCTGGTTAGAGGGTTTTGTACACACTAGGCTGAGGTCTGTTGGTCTCAGTTTATTAAGAGAGAGTTGTGCAGTAATGACATATTGTTATTGTTTGATCCACAAGTGTGAGGGCATCTGGGATGGGAAAGTTCAGCTGTTTAGGGATCTGTGCTTGTAACTATGTTCATCTCTCATGAGTGCTTGTAGTTTCATTGTTCTTGTACCCTTCTTTTTTATTCCACTTTGGTTGAAGGAGTGTTTTAATGAACTCTGAAGTGAGCTTTCAGGAAATTGAAAGCTTATTGACTCTAAGTAGGCTAAAGATGGCTATTACGTTTCCTGAGTTATAGATAAATATCTATTTAAGAAGCCATCTCTAAGAGCAAGATGTGCCTGGCTGGGGACTAGGATACTAAAATTTCCTATGATGAAGAGTGAGATATCTTATTCTAAATGTGGTTTACTGAGGCAAATAACCCTTTAGTTACCCATTGTTGTGTTCATTTGGGGTTTTTTAACAGGAGATCAAATTTTCCTGGATATTGTTTTACTTATGTCTTATGTAGCTTCTGTGACTATCACATGAGAATTTCAGGAATCATCTGAGTTCAGTTGTGAATGTTTCAAAGATAGTCTATGAAATATTTTAAGCTCATGGGGTTTTTGCATATGGTATGCTTATTTTAAAAAAAACTATATTTCAAAAAAGTTTCAAATGTAGGAATTGTTTTCACTGGTTGGGATAGATTTATGTTCTTTATAATACTATATTTAAAATCTCATCTCTTGACATCTCTTAGGAAGACTGCACTTTAGAAACTGTGATCATATGGAGAATTTTTAAAAAAAGCTTTTAGGAAAAAAATCACAAATGTCTAGAGCAATTATTTTTTTCAAATGATAGTGTTTGAAAATATGAAACTTCAGAATGACTGGTGACAACACTGAATTAATTCCAAGAGTACACTCAACAGTGTAACAAGGTCAACATTATCCATGCAAATGATGTATTTAAAATGTTTTGATTTTCTTTTCTTTTATTCTTTAAAAAGATGTGTTGCTTGGTAACCTTGGGAAAGTTAGTTTAAAACTAAAGTTATTTTTAGTTCCCTGTGTAAGATCCCATGATCAGAAAATATTGGCAGAATGATATACATAGGACTATAACAGGAGTCATAAGATTGTCTTGTTATGCCAAAGAACAGAAATTATTACAAAAAAATAATGAAAACTTTTCACCATTGCTAATGAACACATCATGCTCTTCAGAAAAGAGAGAAAATGTCTTTCTCTTCTGTCTTTTTTAGTTTTCCACTTCTTCGTACACTTGGTTCACTCTTCCTGTCTTTCAGTAGTTTTCCAGAAAAGGCTCAGTGTGACCAGTGTACACATCCCAAAGAAAATTACTATGCTACTTCAGCCTCATTTTATCACTTTCAAAGATTTTTTTAAAAAATAGTTATTTCTCCTTCTGTATATGCAAAAAACTCTTTGTTTCTTGAAGTGATGTTTGCCATTTGTCATGGGTTTATGTAGAATCATTTTTGGTACTGGGGAAGGGGCTGTAAAGATGGCTCCTGTAAGAAGTTGCTCAAAACTCTCTCGAGATCAGAGCCATGCCCATTGCTGGGGCTGAGTCAATTAGATGCCTCCTCAATCACTTTTTAAGAAGAAGCAGCTGGAAGAGGAGGGTTCTTCCTGTTCACTGTTTTTGCATCTTTTTACAGCTGGTGGTGATACAAGGAGTTGGATGACAGACAAGCCACCATGTGGCCCCCAAGGTCAGTGAAGGAAGAGAGGAGGAGGTGTGCTGGAGCAGAGACTCCCCTGCATCCTGTCGAAAGGAGTGTTGAAGCTGGGAGTCAATGGCAGTTCATGGAAGATCCCATGCCAGGAGTGGTGACTGTGCCCAGAGGAATTTGTGGTAGGATGACATTGCAGCAGAAGGTACCTGGAATGCTGCTGGACAAAGAGGAGTTCCACACTGGAGGAGTTTGTGAGAAGAAGCTGTAGCTGTTGGGAAGAACTCACACCAGAGAGATTTAAGGTCTGTATCCTGTGTGAGGAACTCCATGTTGGAGCAGGGGAAGAATGCGGGGGGTTCCTCTTCTTCTGAGAAGAAAGAAGTGGCAGAGAACTTTTGTGAGAAACTGACCACAGCCACCATTTCCTGCCCTCCCGTGCTGTTGAATGGGGAGGAGGTAGAGATATTGGGAGCAGTGAGCTGAGCTCGGGAAGAAGGGAGGGGTTGGGGAAGGAGATCTTCAAGTGATGATTATATTTTTTCTCATCATCCTGTTATCTTTTTGCTTTTTATTCTGTTCTGTTTCTTGTAGGTAGTAGAATTAACTTTTCCTACTTTCCTCTCTAAGTTGAGCAGTGGAGTCTGTTTTGCCTCAAACTGTAATTGGCAGTGAGCCCTCCCTGTCCTTGTCTTGATCCACAAGGTTCTTGGTTACCTTTTTTCTCCCATCTCTCTGGGGCCTCTGCCATCCTAAGGAGAGTCAGGGTGGATGATGGGCAGTGAGCAAAAGATTATCATGGTGCTTCATTGCTGGCTGAGCAAAACCATAAGACCACTGCTGGAGTGACACTACAAATGCATGGGGTATACATTTTCATTGCTCAGTGTTATATGTTACATTTGAAAAATGGTCATACTTATTCTCCAGTTTCTGTTGACTTGGTGGCATTGCTCACAAACCAAGGTTCAAGGATAGTGTTGTAAGAAAATTCTAATCATCCTCTCCTGTTACCAATATTTGGATCCAGGCGCCTATTTCCTTGTGCTCTCCTTACAGACAAAATCCAATTCTGTATTGTGGTTGTTTCTTCTTTTTTGTCCTTTCATTCAATGGAAGTTTCACAATTCTCTTACTGTGATATTTTTCTCAAACATTTTGTGAAACTGTGCCTTACAGAGATCAAAGAGACATCTTTGAGGGCAAATAATATAGTTTGGTGCAACAGATATTGCAAAAAAACCCAAGGTAAAGCACATTGAACTTAACTCCAAGCATGTGGATTTCCTCAGTATCTGAGGAAGGGTAACTCCAAGGTTTAATTTCAAGATACAGAGACAGTAGAGCTGTAAGGACAATAGACTGATTAGAGGAAGCAATGTTCAAAGTGGAGAACAGTAATGGAAAGCACTAGCAGAACAATGTACAGTCCAAGTGCCCGCAAATGTGTATTAAGACACAACTAAACTAAGCATAATCCAGCACTTTAAAATACAAGAAGAACATATCAATATTCTCTCCAGTTATTCATGTTATGGACTGTGTTTTCTGAAAAGTTATTATTGACTTTACCACAAAATTATCAGTCTATCCTCTGTAGATAAAATATTGTCTGTGGTTCTTACTTTTCTTGATAATAAATGTGTAATGTTTACATCTGTATACAAGTATTCAGCCTAGGGCTTGAATTACAGCCCTACTGAGTCCCTGATGACATAACTACCTGTACCACTTGAATTGATCTTGAAGGAGTCATTCTCAATGCAGTCAGGTTGTTACATTATAGTCTTAAGTTTTATGTTGATGGTGGTCTTGAACCAATCTAGTTTACCAGGGTAGGTCTCTACTCAATCTAACTACAAAGGTGGCCATATCAGTATGTAATAGAAACTTGTTTGACACTAGCTTCCATTCTGAAGCTCATGGAAGGGATGGAGATTAAAATCACCTCCACCATCTCAGTAAATCGATGCTTGTACTCTGTCCACTCTTCTCAGTTGCATTAAATTTCTCACGATTCTTTCACGTTATTCAAATCTCTCACAAGAGCAAATTTATTTTTCCCCTTCATACTGCTCCATCAGTGTTTTACTGAGGTTCAGGGAGGATTACAAGACAAGAAGCTTCAAGTGATATATACCAGTTTGGAATGAGGCAAGCTACAGATTTTGTTTGTGCTCATCTAGCTGCAGGCAGTACATGAACCCAAGGTGATCTGAAATTCTGAAATCCCATTCTTACATTTCTTCTGCTGTTTCTTTAACCTCAGAAGTTTTGACTGCACAGCTAAGGCCTTCATTTTTTTTTTTTTTTTTAATGACACAGACTTGTCCCTGCTTTTACACTTGTTTTATGTATTTTTGCCTTTGCAGATGTGACAAAGTAGTCTGCAAGTGAAAATTCGTCAGAGTTTTACGGCTTATTTATGTCCAGTAGTGAGAATAGATTTTCCCCTCTCTCCCATTCTCAACCTTGTTCTTTCATATCCCTTGTGTTTAATATACAGCATTTTCCTCTTAGAACGAAATTTCAATTTCTTTCAATGTGGCACCTTTTTCTTCTTGAAATGCTGAGTCTTTATTTTTGTTGAGAGACATTAATTTTAATTCATTACTTTATTATTAAACTTCATCAGGATGCCATCTTAGACGACAATTTGAAGTCTGTTTTAAAATTTTCTTTCAATTTATTTTTACAATAACTTGCTATGGTACAGGTTTGAACATGTAATGTAATAGATATAATAATGCTTTAACCCTTTTTAATCAGAATTAGTATATATGTTTGTGTCTCATTCTGAGTCTGAGCAATACTTAGATGTGTTAGGAGTTCCCTCTGCAAACATTTTTTTCCCTGTCTTCGTTTACTTAAGTTCTCACTGCAGGTGGGATTCAGTTAATTTTGTTTACTTTTTGAGCTCCATTTGTGTGCTTCCCACTACTGAAAGTGTGGAGAAAGAACTAATGATTACCCTCAGTTTCCTTACAGAACAGATTACTTGAGTAAGGAAGATTTTTTTTATTTATGGGATTTTCAACATCATCTTCAGCAAACCTCTTAGGACACCAGCAGTGAAGTACATCACCTAATGCCCTGTGTTAAGGGGTAATGGTTCAGCACAGATCTCAAGAGAAGACCTCAGGGGTTTTGTTTGTGTTTGTTTTTGGAGACTATGAACACACTAGAAGAAAAGATTTGTCTTAGATCAACATATCTCCATTGATTCCAGATTTTTGTAGTGGCTAAACAGCTTTGAGTACTTGTTCACTTTGTTTTTGTATTAACTTCAAAATATATCACATCTAATTTAACAGATTCGGTAACCAAGGATATGAAAATTAAGTTTGCTCTTTGAAAGAATACAAAGCATATCACAGACCTATAGCCTAATTTCTGGTAATCCTGATTTAAAAGACCCTGAAGATTATCATACAAGGTGCCTACTCATCACTTTCACTCACTTAATGAAAAGTTTCCCTGGGGCCCCAGTGCAGCCTGTGTACCCAGAGGATGCAATATCCAGTAAAAGACATTAGTATTAAAAATTGTTGTCACAGATATTAATGATGTGAGGGTTTTTTTCTGCTATCCAAGTGTTACATGAAAAGTATTAGTGTTGTAACAGATGGCAAGTGGAGACTGGGCATGATTTAAAATCAGATAAAGGTTAGAAAGCTAATTGACTCCTACTAACAGATATTTAGTAAAAGAATTTGAATAACAAAAGCAGAATCATTCAAGCAGGTTTAAAGCATTTGGTAGCAAAGATTTTTTTACTACTTGAATCTTTTGTAAGGCCCATGGTGTTTTCTTTTATAACAAACCTTGTTTTCATCATGTCATTGCTCTAGTTGTGATGGGTTAAGGATATTCATGAGCAATGTTTGTGAGAAAGATAATATCTGTTCATATAATAGAAAATACTGTTGGAGCTGGGAACAGGCAACCTTCCAGGCAAACAGACTATTCTTTTATGTGTTCAAGACCTTGTTCTTCTTTCTCCAATATAACAAGTGTTATAATGACTAATTACATTTTCCTACAAATCTTGCCTGTTTCAGATTATTGTCCAACGTAAAAAAAAATTGAAATGGCTTCATACTAAAGAAGTTTAAATATTCTAGGGTGAGTTTGGGGGAATTTTGTGTGGTTTTTTTTTTTAAAAACCTCACTCCAATTCTATTTTTTAGGGGGCTTTTTTAAGAGCTGAGCAAGATGATTAGTATTTTATTCAACTCAGATAAAATTCTCTTTCACTAACTACACATTGCTTCCTACTGAGCACACAATTGTGACATGTACAGATATGTTATTGCTTGAGATAGAAAAATAACTGAATTATATAGATAAATAAATAAATGAATTCTCATTTACATTTTGGACATGAAAAAAGTTCTAAAATGAACTGATAGTAGCATTTCCTTAACCTGACAAAGATACGGAATTTACATCTGGAAAGTTAAGTCCCTAGTGAGAAAAATTCTAAATTATTTACCCTATATCATAAATAACAAATTAATCTGCCCTCAAAATACACCCAGATAGTCCGAATTAATTTTCAACTTAAAAAAAGAAACTCAAAATAACTTCAAGAAAGAGTTAACAAAGAAAAAAGTCCCATTTATTATAAGCACACTGAACAAAATAACAAAGCATGTTACTGAATTCCTTAAATCGCATTTTAAGACAATAATAAGTTACAGTGTTGGGTGAAAAGTAGTATGCTCAATATTGGCTGAAATAAACAGAAACACTCCAATTTGTACCAGCTCAAAATTTGTTGTGATATATTGTGCAGAAAATCAATATGCTATGCATGTATATGATGAATGAAATTATCAGTAAGATGTCCTTTTACCATTTTTACTAATGTTATTATTTCTTTAAAATATGAAATATGTTACTGATTTTGTAACTGATCAGTTTTTGGTAGTATATTATTCAGTCACACTTTAACAATTAATATTTTGGATGAAAATACTGAGCTTCCCATTGCTCCATAAGATAAACCATTAAATATGTAAAAACACCTAGCTGATAAAATATAAAGAAATCAGATACAAATTAGTCCAAAGAAATATTAAACAAAGTTTTGAAACATAAGATGAAAAGTTGATCAGATGTTTTATGATAAAATGGAACTTTTTTCCAGGCATGCCAGGCAAAAGATGCAAGTTAAGAAGGTCAATGAAGCTAATCCTGGACCTGAATGAAAACAGGAAACCAGCTGAAGAGAACAGTTTGATTAGAACGTTTGATTGGTCCTTACTAATTTTATCTCTAACAAATTTACATAAAATGATTCATACAAGCCATTAAAATAAGATATTGTGAGAAAGGTGGTGCAAGACAATGTTGTTAGTATGAAGATACTTTAATTAAAAGTTGCAACCTTAGGTCACACAAAATTATTCTCAGTCATGACTCAGACTTCCTAATACTTGGCAAGAGATATTAAGATATTTTACAGATGCTACTAGTAATAAATTGGTATTTCCAGATGATTTAAAGCAGTTTACTACTAGTGTAGAGCTGAGGACAGAAACAAATAAATAAATAGTTGTGCAAACAGAATTATTATACCAGACATCACTGCTGAATTGCTCTGGGTTTATCACTAAGCCGTGTCTCATCACATTATATAAATGATTACAAAATTCCTAAGCAGGCTGTGAGAATTTCGAAGTTTCCCACAGATCCAGAACCATAGCCTTATTGCAGATTTTCAATGACTTTTTTTTCCTAATAGTGGTGTGAGATTGCTTTCCTTTTCCCTGTCAGTGACTGAGCTGTAATATGAGAGAATCAGTTCAGTTCTGCCCCAGCAACCCCTGGGCAAGATTTTCCAGAGAAAATATTGCTGGATTTAGCTATCAATAGGAGATATCTTTAATTTGTTTATTATTTCAACCTAAAAATCCCCAGAACATGAAGGTTTTTTAAAAAGTGCTTGTGCATTTGCCCTTAGTGTCTCCTGCCTGAAGAATTGATTACCATTGAAGAATTTCTCACTTTTCACTGGTGTTTTAAAACAATTACTGGAAATATATGTTCTCCACCTTTTTGTGCTGGTACATAATTGGTAACATTTAAATAACAAGATCTGCAGAGTTTTAAGGTACCCTAACAATTTGCTTTCCTCTTCTATGGATTTTCATGTATTTTCCTGTCAAGTAAAGACAACTTCACATGATTTCTGTTCCAGAGAATGTTAGAGAAAGTTCATATTGATTTAATTTGACGTATATAAGAAGATTACTTTCTTTTGTGTCAAATATCTCTGAAACACTACATTGGCTATTTTTTACGGTTATTGAAATTGTGACAGAATTCCTGTGCTCAGAAGTAAGAAGAAAATATGTTCTTACAAACACATTACCTATCTATATTTAAAAGATTCTATAATGCCCTTTTTGAACATGTAACTAACAATAGTTTTCAAATCTAAATATATATCAACATATATGAAAAAGTATATATGTGTGATATATATATATATAAGTATGGTGTTTTATCGTTTATATATCTTAATTTGACAAAAATTTATTGACTTTTTTTCTCTTTCTATTTTAAATTAGCTGTTGTTGATTTGCTTTTCTTAAAGTGTTGCATAGAAAGGTTACTTGTTTGAAAAGTACCTTTTGTTTTGTTTTTTTCAAATAGCATTTTTATATACTAATGCAATAGTTAACAGCACATGAATTAATTATATCACTAGAGTTTTTGTATTTCTGGTTCATTTCTTCCAGTGGATTTACTTAACATCTATGTCATCCTTGTCTTACACTCTCTTTTTTATTTGGTGATGCTATTTCATCATTCTTCCTACAGGCAAGAAAAAGGTATTAAACTTTACCTAAACTGAAGCAATTGATCACAGTGGATTTGTCTGAAAAGCTTTTTACAATCTGTTTGAAACATTGACCTTCATGAGGCGAAAAGCTCATTTTGTATAATTGAGATCTCAGTAACATGGAAAAAATCTCCAGATAGATATTAACAGCAGGATAGACTCATTTTGCTTTTGTATACAAAATAAAGTGACTTATCCTGGATTTTCCACAACTTTTTGGTTTCACATTTATGACTTACTTATACAACATCTGTGTGATACATGAAGACAACGAGGCTGTGGAGTATAACATAAATATGCATACACTAAATTATGCCAAAAAGTTTCTTTCCACTGCCGCGTTTATTAATATCTTTTCTTTCATTTAAATTGCATAGAATTGAAAGCCAAATTGTAATTTAACTTTTTTGCAACAAATAATATGTTGGAAAGCCCAATATCTTAATAACATGGTGCTTTGCTGGAGTTAGTTACTGATGTCATAGTGAATAAACCAACATTATAACGCTTCATCAACATTTTGACCTGTGTTCAACATGAATGTGATCCATAATTACAGAATCAGAATGGAAGAGATCTTGAGAGATCATCTATTCCAATCCCCCTGCCAGAGCAGGGCCACCTAGAGTAGGTCACACAGGAACTTTTCCAGGTGCGTTTTGAATGTCTCCAGATAAGGAGACTCGAAAACTCATCTGGGCAGCCTCTTCAAGTGCTCTGTCACCCTCACAGGGAAGAAATTCTTGGGCATCCCTGAGAACAGCCTGTCTCCACTCTCCTGACACCCATCCTTTATGTATTTGTAAACATTAATGAGGTCACCTCTCAGTCTCCTCCATGCTAAAGAGCCCCAGCTCCCTCAGGGAGATACTCTCTATTCCTTCATCATCTTAGTGGTCCTGCACCGAACTCTCTCCAGCAGCTCCCTGTCCTACTTGAACCGAGGAGCCTAGAACTGGACACAATATTCCAGATGTGGTCTCACAAGGGCAGAGTAGAGGAGGAAGAGAACTTCTCTTGAGGTTCTTGAGAAGAGGCCAAAGCCCTCCTAATACACCCCTGGATACCATTGGCCTTTATGGCCATGAGGGCACATTACTGGCTCATGGTCATCCTGCTGTCCACCAGAACCCCAAGTCACTCTCTACTACACTACTCTCTAAAAGTTCACTCTCCAACCTGTACTGGTATATGGGGTTATTCTTTCCCAGATACAAGAGTCTATACTTGTCCTTGCTGAACTTCGTTAGATTTCTCCCTGCCAAAATCTCCAGCCTGTCCAGGTCTTGTTGAACGCACCATAGCCCTCTGGTGTGTCAGCCACTCCCGAAACACTTTGGTTACTTGATGTATTTTTCTTATAAAAAGTTGAATTTGAATTGATTTGAGAGAAAATGTTAATTTTTCAGTTAGCCATGCTTTCTGGTAGAGCAAACAACAAGTAACAGCTATAATTCCATTATTTAGGGGGATAAAAGTAGCTATTTCCGGTCACTGTAGTCCAAATGAATGTATTTAGCTATAAATTATTCACCTTTCATTGAGAAAGAACTGCAGCTTCTAAAAACATTGAGAAATCTTCATGACTATCTTAGAATTGCAAAAATGAAAATAGGAATTGAACTTGCTTCAAGGGTCAAGCTAAAGATCATTCAGGAGTTACACTTCACTTTCAAGTTGTACAATAGAAGAATATGCAAAGATTAAACCTTTCTTCATTTTCTCAAAGCTTTCACAATAGAAGGACGTGGGATATCATCCTGTTTAATAGCAAGAGATAACTTTTTTGACTTAAACTTTTCATATATTTTGAACACACATGCTTTTGATGTCCTGAATATTGTGCGCAAAAAGAATTCCATAACTAATTCTCTGTTTTGTAGAATTATTATTTTTTTTGTGCCAGTCTTATTCCTAATTTCACTATCTGTCCCATAGTCTTGAATTAGGAAAAAATGAGTCATCAATGTTTATTTTTTTCTTGAACATATGGACCCATGTCATATTACCTACTCACTGGGTTTATCAAAGTATATAAAACTAGGTTATTTATATCTCTTCATGTAGAAAACATTGTATACTTTCTTATCCTTCTCCAAGCATCCTGTAATTCTCAAGACTGTAGGGTAGCAATGCTGTTTTTGTCTGCAATTTCTGTATGTTAAAATGATGTTTTTATTGAGAACTAACTGTAACTCTTCTGAGTTTTATTTCATAAATAAGAACATTCTATTTTGCACCCTTTTCTGTAGGTATAGATATTGTATTTTATGCAAAAATTGCATTCAATTTAATATCTTTACAACTTACAGTGATTTTTAATTATTCTTTTTCCCCCAGCTCTTCACAGTCAATATTGGTGTTTTGGATCATGTGCAAGTTTTTGGTGGTTCGCCATTTACATATTTTACAGCTCATGAACAGATAAATACATTCTCGTATGATTAAAAAAATTGTGCAAGATTGTGGAAAAATGAGGGTTTTATTGGCTTCAAAACAAAATAAACATCATGAAAAATATAGTTTATAGTACCTAAAAATGCCTTTAATTTTCAGTAACTAAAACTGTGTTTCATTTCTTTTCTTCAATGGTTTATGTCATGAAAGCTCACAAAAATTCCAGATTTGCAACTGCTGCTTTGCAACTTCTGTTACTTTTGATAAATTTGACTTCTCAGACAGTTTCAGCTGAGGAACTACTGAAAAACTGGGAAGATATAAAAGCTTTAACGGACTTAGAAATCTTCTGGCTTTATAAAGTATTCTAAAATGTTCTTGGATGTAAATAAAACAGGTGGTGTACAGGATAGTAATGATTTAAGAAAAAAAAAACAGGAGAGAACATGTAGGAAGGAATATTTATTTACTAAATTGAGCAAGATTTAGAGGAAACATTAATACAAATCTAAATGTTTAAATTATGTATGGACCTAACAGCCATAATATTTCGCTCTGGATTAGTTGAAAACATTTATACATCTTCATTTGACACCCCTTCAAGTCTCCTGTCATAGGAAAACTTACTGGGTAACTGTAAGTCAGGAAGCAAGGTATGCATTTGCTGTACCTTGGCTTAAAAAATTTCATAAGATAATGACATATCTTAGTTGTATTTATTTATTTTAATTGAAAATATGGTGGATATTTACAACTAGTAACAAATAATAACTTTCACTTATAAAATATTTTTTAGAATAATATCCTTGTTACTTGCTTCTGTTTTAATAAAATTTGTAAATAAAAGTGATTTGTGTGATCACCAAGGCAAGTAGTTATCCTGAGATCCCATAATCCATTTAGAGACAGATAAAATGCATTCTAAATACTACTAGAGATATTTACTTTTTACAAGAGGAGATAATTCTGCATTCCTAATGTTAAGATGGGGTAGAAACAATACTTGAATTGCCACTGTATTAAGAATGTGAGATGAATACATAGATATAGGAGTTTATGTGCATACACATATGTATATCTAAAATAACTGGAAAAGGTTTATTCAGACCGGTATTTTGGCTAGTGAAGTACTAACCCTTATATTATTGACAAGGCTAAATGTGCTCTAACAGTCATCACAAGGGAGCAGTAGCATAGGGGAAAAAGAAAGGTAGTGGAGAACAGCTTTTCCTAGCATTCTTTTCTCAGATGTGAAATGTATGTATGTTACTTCATAAAGTAATGTGCTTAACTGACTCTCAATGTGCTACAGAATGATTTAGAGTCATCATAGAGACTACTTAGTGACACAAGGTACAAATAAGGTTAAACACTGAAACAGCACTGTCTAAGCAAGATGAACAGTCTTACTCTTATAGTATGTAATAAACGGTCATGAAGCATTGAAACTTGAAAATTCATCTATTCTGTGTTTTCCTGGAGCTTCTGGTACTGTATTTTTAAAGAGAATAAAATTTTAAAGTATCTAAATGGTTGCCAACATGTGATTCTTCACCTATAAAATTTTATGATTATCAAAAATATTATGCTCTCAATGATGTGCTCTTTTCTGATACTGATTGATACCTGATATTTCTTCAGTATATTTTTCCCTCTTTGTGCACTTTTCAGTATGTAGGTACAGGCAGAAGCCCTAGAATATCTGGTATCTCATTGAAGTCACACGTTTTAAGTCACCTACTTGATTTCCACACTAGTTTGTTACATGCCATTCATCCTGCATCTTTAGCATCATTCATCATGTTTTATAGGAGAGCGTAGACTTTTTTCCAATTTCTTGCTGAACGCTGTGAGTGATAAGCCTGCATTCTTAAGACTTCAAAAATGCCACTGTCATGATGATTCCAGATTTTAAGTTCTCTATAAATATCTACTTACACTCTTACCTGAATTTCTTCTGTACATCAAGTTGAAACTGATATCTTTACTAATATCTGAAAGAACCCAACAATATTGTAATTTGCTAATATTTTTAGTTTTCCACATCAGATATAAAATATCCTATTGCATTGATTGTTGCTTGAGGATCTATTGTTATGAACAACTACTTTATTCCTCATTGTTGTATTGTTTTAAAGAATTCAGTGTCACAATTTACAAAAAATGTACACCATCTTTATTCTGAACATAGAAATTGCTGTGTGATTTCACTTTTTTTGTTAAAACAGGATGAACTGAAAAAAAAGATATCAGGAAAATTACAGGATCTATGCCACTGAAGTACTACAGTTTAAGTAAATGTGTTTTTTCTTATTTATATATTCTTACATACATACTCAATATGTTCCTTTAAACCACTGTTTGAAGCTCCTTGCCAGAGAAAATACTAATAAAGCCCAATATTATTCTTTAAGCAGTAACAGTAGAATCATAGAATCATAGAATGGTAGGGGTTGGAAGGGACCTTTAGAGATCATCTAGTCCAGCCCCCCTGCAGAAGCAGATTCACCCAGATCAGGTCACATAGGAACATGTCCAGGTGGATCTTGAAGACCTCCAAGGAAGGAGACTCCACAACCCCTCTGGGCAGCCTGTGCCACTGCTCCGTCACCCTCACAGTGAAATAGTTTTTTCCTATGTTCAGCCATCCTTCTGCTGCTGATGTACTTGAAAAATGCCTTATTACTGTCCTTAACATTCCTGGCTAAATTTAATTCTAGAAGGGCTCTAGCCTTCCTAGTTGCATCCCTGCATGGCCTGGCAATGTTCCTATACTCTTCCCAAGAAGCCAGCCCCTGTTTCCACCTCTCATAGATGGCTGCTTTCTGCCTGAATTGTCCCAGCAGATCCTTGCTCGTCCGTGGAGGTTTCCTACCTCCTTTTCCTCCTTTCTCTCATGTAAAAGTCATATTTATAAAATGCAAACTGGTACCTCAGTTGTAATTTTTGAAAGAAGTTAACATTTTGTAGTGGGTTGCCAGGAACTTCCCAACTAGGAGGGAACTAGCCAACTGACTACTAGGAGGATGGAGACAGGCTTTTCCCAGTGATGTTTAATGAGAGAATAAGGGACAATGTGTATAAGCTGGAACAGAAGAGGTTCCAAAGAAATACAAGGAAGAATTTTTTCACAGTGATGGTGATGGAGAACTGGAACAGGCTGCCCAGATGAGTTGTTGAGTCTTTTTCTCTGGAGACATTCAAAACAACTGGATGAATTCCTGTGTGACCTACTCTTAGTGGCCCTGCTCTGGTAGAGGGGGTTGTAGTGGATAATCTTTTGAGGTCCCTTCCAACCCTTAAGATTCTGGCATTCTGTTATACTTCCTCAGGGTGGTCAGTCTTCTGCATCTCAACATGGTGTGTGGCTGAGGAGCACTTGTCATTGTCTTCCCTGCCCTGTCCTGTTTCCCTGCTAGACAGGATGACTTGTTGTTTGTCGTTTCTCCCCCCATCCCTAAAGTCCTTCAGTTTGATGCCCTCATAATAAGGTTGGTCAGCATATTCCCAAATATTTCAGTGCCATTTACTGAGAAAACACCCAAAACAAACCCAACTATCTTATGTCTAAGATCATCAGTTGTTCAATTGTGGATGAGCACAACATGAAAAATTCTTTCATCAATAGCTTAAAATTCAGTACCACATATGAAATATATATACAGTCAACGAGGAAGAAAAGGAAGGTTATGTTAAATTTACGTAGAGAATGATTTGGGGCAGTATTCTTCTATGAAGGGAGGGCAGGGTTTACCCTTAGAAGCATGCAGTTGTTCTCAGCTAGCTCCACAATGGACCCATGACAAACACTGCTAATAGCAATGTATTTTAACAGGAACAAACTGTCGGAACAAAGAGAGGAGGAAGGAGAGGGGGAACACATGAGAAATGATTCTGTGAACACTAAGGTCAGAAAAGAAAGAGGAGTGGGATTAGGTGTTCCAAGTGCTGGAGTAGCGATATTCCTGCAACTTGTGGTGAGAACCACACAGGGACAGCTATTGGCACTGTAGTCCGTTGAGGTCCCCACATCAGAGCAGGTGGATATTTCCTGAAGAAATTTATGCTCATGGAGCACCCATGCTGGAGCTGAAATTACTGAAGGACTGGAGCTTGTGGATGACTCACATTACAGCAAGTTTATCCTCAAGATGGGACCCCTTTCTGGAGAAGAACAGCCTGAGGAAGGACGGAGCACTAGGGATGAACTGGATGAACTAACTGTAATTCCCATTTGCCATCCACCCTGCACTGCTCAGGGAAGGGAAGATGGTAGAGTGAAAATGAAAGAGTGAAGATAATTCTGGAGAAAAGAAAAGAGTAGGGGAGAAGGTGCTGTTATAATTTTGTCCTTGGTGTTTTCCTTTTATATATGTTTTATTTGACAATAAGTTAAAGAAATATTTATGAGGTTTAGACTCTTTTGCTCTTGATAATAGAACTGTTGTGTGATCTCCATGTTTTTATCTCAACCCATGAGCTTTTTCATCTTACTTTTTCCCCTTGTCCTGTTACAGAGGGGTAGTATAGAGAGGCTAGGTTCAAGTGCCTGTCAGCCAGCCAGAGTCGACATAACACAGGGACATAATGACTCAGGAAAAATGGAATCTTCATTTTCGAGGTAATCAACACTTAGGCAAACCTTAAACAACCTGATCCATCTTTGAAGTTAGCTCTGCTTTGAGCAACAGGTTGAATAAAATGACCTCCATGTCCCTCTTTATTGAAGGGCCTGAAAATGAACACAGTATTTGAGGTGATACCTCATCAGCGTTGAGTACAGAGGCTCAATCACTTTCCTGGTCCTGCTGGTCACACTTGGGCTGCTACAAATCAGGATGATATTGTCTTTCTTGATCTCCTGGGCACACCACTGGCTCATGTTCAGACAGCTATTGACCAACACCTCAATTCAGCAGCTTTCCAGCCACTCTTCCTGAAGCCTGTGTTGTTGCATGAGGTAGTTGTGATCCAAGGGCAGGACCCAGCACTTGGCCTTGTTAAACCTTGTACAATTATCTTTGGCCTATCAATTCATCCTGTCCAGGTCTCTCTGAAGAGTCTTCCTGCCCTCAAGCAGATCAACACTCCTGCCCAAATCAGTACCATCAGCAAACTTACTGAGGGTGCACTCCATCATCTTATCCAGATCATTGATAAATATATTAAACAAAACAGGCCCCAGCACTGAGGCCTGGGGAACACCACTGGTGACCGGCCACCAACTGGATTTAACTCCTTTCACCACCACACTCTGGACCTGGTCATCCAGACAGTTTTCTACCCCTTCAGTGCATTGGTCCAAGCCAGATTCTCCAGGAGGATGCTGTGGGAGGTAATGTCAAAGGCCTTACTGAAGATATCCACAGCATTTCTCTTGTCCACTAGGCAGGTCTCCTTGTCATAGAAGGAGACTATATAGACTATCTTCTTTGTTCATTAATGTATTCAAAATACATGTAAAAAAGATATTCCTGTACTCTACAAGGTCTTGCATTTCTGAATGTAAAGTTACTTGACACAGGAGAATAAATTATTTATCTGATTTTCATAGAAATCTACTGTTCTTAATGTGTGTATTGTTCAGTAGGGAATTACTAAATGGATTCAAAAGACAATAAAAAGTTTTCTGCCAACATCTTTATTAAAGAAAAAAGAACTCATAAAGCTTAATCCAATTACTTAAACTACTCAAAGCATTGTGCAGTGAACAAAAGATATCCCAGGAGATACAATTCTGGCTGCGTTATTTCATATTTCTTCCTTTAATTAGTTTTAAAATAAATTTAGAGTTTAGATAAAGGGTTCACTTGTACAACACTAGAGATGGAGGTCCAAGATACAACTATCCAAAATAGGACTTAGCCTCTTTAATAATAAATGATTTAATAAACAAAATACTTAAAATAGCACTTTCTCAGTTGTTTAACCTGAAATGTCTGAATCTAGAATACTTTACAATTAAATATTATACATTCCCAGGATTTTTAACATTAGTTAGCTTTTATGGGACATAATTAAGAAATAAAAGTATGTATCATTGAAGAAAGTACTTCAAAATATGGTTCTATTCTTTTTATATTTTATACAAAAAGTATCTTTGAGTTTTTCTACTTATGACTAGCTTTCATGACTTTAAAACCACTGTCATCCTCTAGAATCAATAACTTCTTAAGATTAGCAGAATTTGTCTAAACTGACATCCCTACATAATTTGTGGTTATTTTTCAGAAAACCAACAAAATTACAATTACCAATTTTCTTTCACCATAAGCACTGAGATTTTAAAATATATCATAGAATGTATTTTTTATGTTTTAATAATGATTTTATATAATGAAGACAATGTTATTTTAATTCCATATTCCTTTCTCTTACCTTGGACCGCATATATTCTTTAATTCTTAGATTGGATGCAGGCAAGAGACGTTTTATTGTCCCCCAGCTCATCTCATGATACATCCTTGAAACGAAGTGAGTGGTATGCAGAACTGAGGCCAGTTAGCGAAGGAGTACTTCAGCTTTTCAACTGCATGGATATGCATATTATGTTTAGTAAGCATCTATAGTATAGCTCTTTTTAAAATAAACAAAAAAAAAAACAACCACACTTTTATGTTCCTCTAGTTTTAGCTATACACAGGCTGTATACATTGTCTACAAAATTCACCCTAAGAGTGGTGAACTTGGGGATCACACCACTCTGCTAGCTTTCAGATAGAGAAAATGTAAACATCATGGATGATTGTCTGATCTTTTCTTACATTGTTAACATCTACCACTATTTCCTAAAAAGTCTTTACATTTTCTGAAACTAATTTCTTTATTGGTTATAAATGCTTTTTATAATCATCATTGAAACACCATGACTTTTCTTCTTCTGCCCTTCCGGAGCTTCTAATCTTTAAGATTCTGTGATTCTATGATTCTGTGACTTACCAGTCATGCTTAATGTTCAAAAAGATCCAGAAAAAAAATCTTTAAGGAGTAAAATAATTTCACAAGTTACATAATGATATAATCAGTTGTATTTTTCATGCATTGGTTTATTTGTTTGGCTTATTTAGTCTTGTACAACAGAATAGAATTTTAAAACACTTTTCTCTTGAAAGACCTGATATATTGTTTGCATTGCTTGAGCTTCTTGATGCCTAAAATTGCCTTTATTTCAGACAAACTCAACTTCTCAAAAAACTGGTAATGTTTCCTGAACTGCTGCTTGAGTAAAATGTTTGGAACACATACGTCATCTTTCAGTCTTAAAAGAAAATGATTTGCTGAACGTATGGATGTTGAGCTCATCCAAGCAAAAAAAGTCAAGTAAGGTTCACCAGAAGGATGAACAACACTTCATTCAGATGTCAAATTTGTAATTTACGAATTAACACTCTCAGATTTCCTGGAGCATTTTCAGGCAGTGCATCAAATTCCTAGTAGACTGTCAGAAGAATGCAGGGTAGCAGCAGACACAGCATTCAATATGCATTCAGCCATGGAATGTCTGCCCTTAGATCTGCTATGCTTTGTGGTAGTACTGTTTGCCTTAAAGAGAAAATATTGATAAATGTAGTACCAGTCTCTATAAATGCTCTGTGTAAGCTTCATATGTGAATCTTCAACATGTCTATTATAGTTTCCACATCAATACTTACACAGTCCCCAAAGCTATTGATTGGATCCTGCATTTAGGGATAGACAGAAGGGAAAAAATAAGAAAGTAGACTCATTAATAAATGAGACCAATGAGAATTGTAGAGTTATTGATTGACTTAGCAAAATAATCTCTAAGCTAAACAAAGTGAAGAGTGAAAAAAAAAATCTAAGCACAGGAGAGCAATGAAAAAAATAAAGACAAAGATGAGACAATGATTGGTAACTGCTGACAAGACTTGTGTGTTAAACGAAGCAAGTAGAATTAGTCCACTCATAAAACTGAATTGGAAGAAACAGTACTATTACAAGTAGCAGTAACAGTAGTGGAGTCTTGTAGATAAACAGTCATAAACAACTGACTTGTTGAAATAATGGGTTACAAGAGATAATCTTAAATAATTGTCTGTTCAAGTATTTCAAATAATGGGGTTTTTTTTAATTTTCACATGCAAAAACATCCTCATAATTATAACTGAGTTACCCATTTACTTTGAGGACAAATTTTTATTACTTTAGTTTATGAGGAAGATTGAAAATTTACCTCTCTGAGAACGTGAACCAGGAACCAAGCCAATTTACCTTAATTTAAATAATTATATTAAATGGTAGCAATTAAAGATCATATCGCACCTTTTAATTCAATAGTCTGTGTAAGAAAAGGTGTGTAAAGCTTGTGCATTTTTTTGGTAAGATTTATGAAAAAAATTAGAATTTGCACATTTTTCTTTTATATTTTATATATATCTTTTCTGAGATACATGTACTTAGTTGTGTGGAGATTCCAAAGTATTTTTTCCTATGAAACCTGTGAAAATACTGCAAAGGATGTGAAGGAAGTTTCTGATCATTCTGAAGGAAATTAGGAAACCCTCATGTACTAAATGTAAAATTAAACTAAGAGCATTCATTCACAAATGACATCATTTATTGAACTATGAGTGTCTTTAATGAAAGATTTACATCATTTACAGGAACTAACTAGATATACAATGGCAATTAAATTTAATTTTATTACTAAAAATAGCCTTTGTTACTACTAAAATAGTCTGTTAGTAAGATAGCCTTTGAAATTAAGAACAGGTCCATTTCATAGAATCATAGAATGGTAGGGGTTGGAAGAGTCCTTTAGAGATCATCTAGTCCAACCTCCCTGCAGAAGCAGGTCAACTTAGATCAGGTCACATAGGATCGCTTCCAGGCAGGTTTTGAAGACCTCCAAGGAAGGAGACTCCACAACCCCTTTGGGCAGCCTGTGTCAGGGCTCCATCACCCTCAGAGTGAAATAGTTTTTTCTTATGTTTAACTGGAACTTTTTGTGTTCCAGTTTCAACTCATTACCCCTTGTCCTTTCACTAGATAAAATAGAAAAAAGGGATGTCCCAACTTCCTGACATCCACCATCTATATACTTGTATATATAGTAATGAGAACCCACTCAGTCTCTTCTTCTCTAGACTAAACAGCCCCAGTTCTTGCAACCTTTCCTCCTAAGGAAGATGCTTCAGTCCCCTGATCATCTTGGAGCAGAACCTTGCTCTATTTGCTGGCTACACTCTCAGGATGCCATTGGCTTTCTTGGCCACCAGGGCACATTGCTGGCATAGGTTCAGTTTATTATGAATCAGGACTCCCAGGTCTCTCTCTGCAGAGCTGCAGGTCAATCCCCAGCCTGTACAGGTCAATTTATCTTTAACATCTTAAGGTACAAAAATAAAGATTCTCATATGTATACTCTTACTATCAAAGTAGCTATTTAATCTTCTTTCTTCCAGATAATCTAAGGAGATAATCCATAGAATATTTCTTGATATTAAACTCAGCATTCATTTTAGCATGCAAATGTAATTGTGGATAAAAATTATGCTTGAGATTATTGTTTGAGATTTGATACAGAGACTTCTTGTCTTTTCATTTTATCTTTCATCTCTTTCTTTTTTTCTCTTCCTTTTTTTTTTTAATTCAATTTCTTGTTTTGGAGGTGATATTCCCTCAGAGGTTAGAAATCATGTGATTCAAAACATTATTATTGAAATTTATTTATTTTGTAAGAATGCTCAATTGCTTTGTGCACATTATGATATTAACAATCATCATAGTAGAACATTGTAGTGTTAAGAAAGTATAACAAAGTCTGAGAAAGAACATATCAAATGGAGTTTACAGAAACATTTTTAAATGCTTACTCAAGAGAAATGTGGATGTTACTACGAACTTCAAATGTAGTTTGTAAAAATCGGTATCATAAAGATATGAGTACACTTAGACAGAGACAAAGCTTTCAATTATGTCCTTAACTGAAAATATTTAATGAAATTAAAAAACCCTGTTCCAGTAACCTATTCTGAAGTATTCCTGTGAAAACTAGCAAACTTCTATCCCTGGAGACATATTGTTCTTACCATCAATGTTTTAGAGGGAAAAGCTAAATGGCTCTTGGTCCAGTCAGAGTGATCCTGCACACAGTTATACAGAAGAAATGAACTTGAAGCTTGGAAATCTCCCATCATCTTCATGGCTAATTGTTTTTGCTTTTGAGCTGAATTGCAGATAGGCGATGGTAATATAGTGATAACCTATTCCATTAAAGTCTTAAAAGAATGATAACATTTATTATTTAAAGGAAGAATAAAATCATAATCTTCAGGAGGAAGCCAAGAATTCCAAGGCAGAAGCAAATGTATGCAGGCTATATGCGTGAGAGCCTGAGCTTGGAGAGGGAAAGGGCAACAGCATATCTTTCATAGAGATCTTTCGTTTTAACTTAAAAGCAGCCAGAGGAGGCCAGATGTAGAAGTCAGGCATTTCAATGCTTGTTATTTTCTTAGTGCTACTTTTAGACTATTGATTGTTTTGGACCTAACTTCTATTCTTAATAGAATTTAAGATTTTCTGAAATAGATTACATGAGATGGCCCAAGATGAGTAGAGATCAAGTTCTATTCTCAGTTACGTTTGTACAACTCTACACTCAATTCAGAATGAGACGTTAGGAAGTGGAGGATAGCATTATGAATGGAAAGTTTTGTTTTAGTGGCTTTGTAGGCAGATTTTTTTTTTAAATGTGAACTAGCAAAAGCACAATACAAAGTGAAAGGTTAATTGTGACATACCTATTCTTTGTGTTTAGGAAAGAGTTCAACATGAGATTTTTCAGGCACCTAATAAGTTATATTCACAGTGAAGTCTCTTCCTCATTCTAAGAAACTGAATTTGACTTGAAATTTCCAAATATTAAAAAAATTAGAAATTAAAACTTAAGACAGAGATTCTTGGATAGCACACATACATACACAACACATTTGCTAAATGTGTTTTTTGTAAATCCTGCATTAAAAGAGATTTTTATCTCTTTATACATTCAATTAATGTATAATAATTTTCTTTAAATATCTATCAATCAATAAAGTCAGATAAACAAAGGAGGAAAGCAGCATATTCATCTTTATGTTCACTTTATTTGTAAGATAAAAAAATTATAGATTTAACATAACACAAAAACTCTAAAAATTTAGTAATTGCTGTATATCCGCCTCTTATTTAAAAATAAATTTAGCTTTCAAACATAAGTCAGATATAAACACTGCATCTACGTAAAACGTGAGTCTTCAGAGTGGCTAAAATTAGCTGAGATTTTTTTTTATTTATGCAATTCTTATATCTTAATTTATAAACAGGATTTTTGTATCTGTGACTCAAGCTCTAATTAAAATAACAGTCATAAGAAATTTATTCCAGACTGCACTGACTATATTAGGTTTAATGAACCAGAATGTACTTTAAAAGATAGGTGAGTTGACTAAAAAAAAAACCAACAACCTTTAAGATCTTTTTTATCATATTGTTGAATTACAATGAATCTTTCTTCGAGCCTAAGAGAATTATAGATTACAGACTGAATATTTGAAAAGGAATAAAAGTTGATTACATTCTAAATAAATTAAAACTTTATCTTGAAGAACACTTTCACAGCAAAAAATATTTCTTATGACTATACTATTCAAGACATCTTTAATTGAATACAGACAAAGAATGAATAGTTCATGAATTATTTTCTCCTACTATTTGCTTGAACTATAGCTGAACCTAAAGCCTTGGTAAAGTTTTGAAAAAGAATAAACAGAGTACAGACAACTATTTTTTTAGGAAACAGATCAGAGAGTGTTTTCTTTGTTTTTTGAAAGAAAAAAAAGCAAAATATTTTAGATCTATATGGCTACAGAAAAAAAAAAGGGCTTTGCCTAAAATATCTTTTTTTTTTTACTCACAACAGAGATTGCATGCAGTTATGTAAAACATTTATCTTCTACATACTAAAAATTCAGATCTTTAAACTTCAAATATACATTTAAATATGACATCTCTGAGGCAAGCAATGTTCACTTTGGTGTTAGAACATTAGTAAACCTTTGAGATCCTCAACTCCTCCTTCAAGAAGATAGCTATAAATTGAGAGTCATCCATAGTAGCAGAGACATAGAGATGGTCTTGATATTAGGAAAAGTGCATTGGAAGGAGAAGTAAACATCCCACATGTGACAAAATGGAGAAGTGGATACTTAGTGAAGATTTACAGGTCTTTAAGGAGACTCAATCTCTAAACCTAAATAACTATATAATGCAGTGATTATATCAAAAGCAAAGTAAATATGTGTCTGTATGTATTGAATAACCAGGTAATGTTTTTTAAACTTTTCAGGTTGTTTTCATTCACTTCCATACAGGAGCGAAAACATGGTATTGTTATTTTCATTCTGAACTCTAAGAAATTTTGAACATTGTTTTAAGGAGGAAAAGAAGTCTAAAAAGATATCCTTTGAAAAGCAAATCAAATTTATTTCTAAGATAAAGAAATATTATGCCATCTTAAAAGAGCTGATCTCAAATTATTGCAACTGTGCATCTGAATAAACATGGAACTTGGGTAGGTAATTGACTGACAAGCAGATTATCTGTAGAAAATACCTGTTGTCTTATATGAAAAAAAAATATAGTCAGAGAAATGACAAAATGTACCATCTAAAGATATATTGAATGACTGGAAAATAAGATGGTGCTAATGTTGAAGATATCAGAGCAAATAAATTTGAATGTATAGTGCATGACAGAGTAGAATAATCAATTGAAGAATGTATGATACAACATATAAATAACCGATTTAGTAAAGTTGTGATATCTTTGGAACTGGGCAGCTGAGTGCCTCAGCTGATTTTGTAAGCAGCTGTTGAGAGCCATGCCATCAAGCTCTCATACTGTCTTGGTAGCTAATTGATCGGAATGCCTCCAGAGTCAGGTCTGGATTCTCCACAAATAGTGACAACTGAGCGTGGTATTTGCCAGAGGTGAGATGGAAGAGACCATGGGTCAAGCAGGTGTAGCTCACCACTGATCAGCTGCACCTTTGAGTCTCAGCGAGAGCTTGGCAGGATTGGAACAAGGAACAGAGTAGGTAGCAAAAGAAGACAACTGCAAAAGAACAATTCATGAAGTTGATTAGAGGGAGTGCAAAGAAGGGAGAGTTGCATTTTTAACTTCTTAATTTTAAAATTTGCTTACATGTTTAAATCAGGAGATACCACAACACTCCCTGATGAGTTTGCCCAAATGTTCTGCAATAATATCTGCTTCAGAAATATTTTACATAATAGAAATAGTGATTGATTTACTCACTGTTTCACTGTCATTCACTGAAACTGTACCTGAATAAGCCTGTAGCTGAGCAGACTCTATAATTCTAAATCTAGATTTTCATTTACTGTCATATATCAGAAGTATTTTACCATATTTATAGTAAGAGAATAGATGTTAGGGTATAAAAGCTTTATCATCATATCACTGATTTAAATCAACCTGAACTTGTATTTGAAAGTCCATTATTCTTGCACTGTCTAGTTTCCCATTATGACTGAGACCTGTATCATGAACAATACATTAGTTTTCAATAGCAATTTCAAACAATAAAAAAACCAACAAATTTTTTAAAAATCAAGCTTTCAGTGGCTATGACTTAACTAACTTCTTGTGTATGGTTCCTTAGTAATGAAGATCTATTAGAGGAATAGCTTTCAGAAATCTATGCTCTATCTGCACAACCATTTTTCTGCCTTTTGAAACAGAAAAGCAGTTTTAAATTCACATACTCATGACTTCCTTGATCTATAACTTCATATTAAAGTTAGAAATAAGATTATTTCTTTCAAAACACAAAGAACACTCATATTTTCTCAAAAGGTACATGATGAAATCTCTCCCTCTCAATTATCCCAGATATATCATTATTCTAATTTATGTTTTGCTGTATTTTACTTTAGTGAATATATAACAAATTAGGTTTTCTGACCTCATGAACATATCTATACTCACATAAGTGAAACATTTTGTTTGAATGAATTTCAAGGTTCATTTCCATATATTTGGTAAACAGATCCAGAAAATATTACAACTTAGGAATCTATGAGTTGATAGTACTTTATACTTTTTGCACTGTTATACAAAATGTGACTGATAAAGGTGACTGAACATTGTATCTCATAGTGAGGTCCTCAGCTGGCTAAAAAAAGACACTATTGCATTTGAGGAGCTAATCTAATTTTCCTTAGCCTAATCTAGAATAACATTTTTATCTTTCCCATAATGTATTGTACCACTTCAATGCATCTCAGGTGAAACAGCAGAATATGCCAGTTCTATTTTAAACACATTATCTGCAATAGTTCTGTTGTCAATGTTGACAGGATACTGACACCACATTACTAAAATGAATGAGACCTGACACAGGGAGAAGTCTCAGGCTTCTGTTCCAGTTAATATATACTTATTTAAATACATATATAAATTATTTTTATTATTTTTTTGGTTTTTTCTTTTGGAGAAGGTAACTGCTACTATTAATAGCAATGTTGTACTGCACTAGTATTTTAATACCTGTTTAAACTCTCTGATCTTGTCAGTAACTAATGGAAGAGATCTTGCTGAGCAATGATTCTTGGCATGGTATAGTGAAACAACCATGTTCCTTTCCTGACTTTTGTGCTGTCAGCCTCAAAAATTTAACATGGTTGGATTTTTACTACACTAAAATTCTTATGTTTGATCCCTTGAAATGTTGAAACAAAAGCAAGTGTTACGATGCATGAATGTGTGATGTGTATATGCAAGATAAACTCTAAATGTATTTTTTTTATCTGATCTCTTATATGTATAATATTTTCAATTCTGATAATTATTACAATTCAGAATTAAATTAATATAGAACATGTCTTGTCAGTTTACTAGCATAACTGGTTATATTAAGGTCAAATAATTGCTTCACTGAGAATTTAGATAAAAGTTTGCAAGTTTGCATGTTGTAAAAGTATTGTTTGCATTTTAATGCATCTCACAAACTTACCTTTTTCAGAAATTTTTTCTTGTCTTCTTGCTGATCAAAGGCAATGTGATTCCTCAGAGAATTTCTCATCATTCTTGAAAACCAGACTAAATATATTTAAGAGCCCAGAAAGCCCTATTAACTTATTTTTTGGCCGTAAGCTATATAACCACACAGAATAACATATGAGCAGCATTACCTCTGTCACAGTAGTCTCCTTTCTAGAAAAGCTCTTTTTAAAGCAGAAAAGTGCTCTAGATAAAAGCTCTTGTGTGCAACAGCAGGGTCAGAGAAGCAGTTTAAAAATACACAGCAAAAAGTTTATTCCAATCATAGAATCATAGAAACATTTACGCTGGGAAAGATATTTAAGATCATCCAGTCTAACCACTAGCCTAACACTATCACATCCATCATGTGCCTAAGGGCCACATATACACATCTTTTAAATACCTCCAAGGATGATGGCTCAACCACTTCTCTGGACAGCCTAGTTCAATTCTTGACTGCCCTTTCAATGAAGAATTTTCTTCTAACGTCTCAGCTAAACTTCCCCTGGAGTAATATGAGACCATTTCCTCTTGTCCTGTCGTATGTTACTTGGAAAAGAGACCAACAATCACCTCACTACAACTTTCTTTCAAGTAGTTGTAGACCATACAGTCTCCCTTCAGCCTTATTTTCTTGAAACTAAGACATAGTTTCGTAGCCTCTGTTCATAACACTTGTTCATGGTTCTGTCCTCCCTTAAGCAAATCTTTTTTTAACTGTTACTCACTTCTACTGCTTACCCTTATAGACAGGTTAACTAAGTGTCAAAGACAAAGGACCAGAGATGGTTTATGGGGTTACTGCAGCAACGTTTCCAGACCCATGTGTCCTGGCAGGCTTTGAATAAATGGCCCTTTATCCATTCCCTAGACCACAGAGACAATACATTCTCTTACTCTAGTGGTCTGATTTGGATGCTTACTTAGTCATTATTTCTGTTTTGTTTGTTTGTTTTTTTTCTCTCAGCATTTCTGTCTTCTGATGTGGAATGGAGTTTTTAATATTCTATTTTGCTAATATAAGTCTCAATACAGTATACTTCCAGGACTTTCTGCTGTTCTAGTCAGGTCCTCAATAATTTCCTATCATCTTTCATCTCCCACAGCTACACGGGCTGATAGCCCCACTAGACATGAGGGCTTGCTTCTTACTGTGTCAGTAAGTTGATAAGTACAGAGACTACACCTCAGAGTTAACATCAAAATATTTCACATCTGTTATGTTCCAGTTGCTATGACAATCAGTGCTGCAATGAAGATACAATTCAACTCCTTGCATTTTGTTGCAGTTTGTTTTAGTTCCGTATCCAAATGTAATATCAAAAAGGAAAAAAAGACATAAATATGTTGTTGTTTTGCACCAACTTTTAACTGATTAAATGCATTGACTTTTAAAAGATGTCTATGTTAGACTACTCTTTTTTTTTTTTTTTGTGCATCATAGACTTCAACAGGTTTCCTTTTATATCTACATGAAAATGCAAAATAAAAACTGTGTCTATCACAATTCTCCTGCAACTCTCTGTGAGGAAGTTGCAGGACATACTAACTTGGCCAAGCAACCTCCTGTGGGTTGTAGTGTGTGCTCACTGTGACCTAAATGCTACTGTAATCCAATATTTCCTAGGTGAACTGAAACAACCATTAATCTCCTTTAGATTATCTTCAGTCTATCCATTTTATACTGTTTTTGTAGACTGATTCAAGGCAAGAGGTGATCTCAAATGTCTCCCATTTCAGTCCAAAATAAAAGACGTGGAAAATCTTTACCTAAAAAGACAGTGCTAATGTGCATCCTGGAAAAAAAAAAAACAAAAAAGCCCCATCACTGCAGCTTATATTTATGAGAAGTTTCTGTAATGCTTAGCAGAGAACACCAAATTCTCCTGAGACTTTTAACACTCTATAAATTTTTATAATAAAGAATTACGAGCACAGAATTCTTGAAAGAATATAATCCTCTGTGTAAGGGAAATGGTATTTCAGAAAATTTATACTGTTTCACCCTTTTTAAATTCTGTGAACTTTTCCATAAAGTTATCTCGTCTATAAGCAGGAACTATGTATTGAGGTAATAAATCTGAGAACAATGTTAGACTATCCTCAGCTACTAGCCATACATACATATACAAAATCCATGCGTTTGTCTGATATTATAGCAACCCCAGCAGATCTGATAGTCTTGATAGTTTGTATCTCTTACAAAAAAAATAACTTTTAGTTGTGCAGAGAAAACCTGTACCTGCATAGCACATCAGCAACATTGTGATGGCTTACTACGCAGTTTGAAAAAGCTTGATCTTTCCCATTTCATCAAGTTTCTTGTACAAATCAATCAGCATAACTTTCACCTTTTCCGAACTGATTTTTTTCTATTCTGTATTCTGCCAAGAGTTGCAATGATGGGAGAAATTGCTGAATGCATCTTGTTTGTGTTTGTTTTGGAAGATGGATCACTACGAGTGATTATGAAGTAGAAAGGGCAAACAAGAGGTCTATACCGTGGGAAAAAAAACACAGATTTTTATCTCTATCACTTCAGAAATTAAGAAAAAGGATAACAAATAGTTTTTGTTTTCAGAGAGTTCAAGTGTAATTCAATGGTACTGAAATACTATACAGCAATGCAGTAGCTATATATTCTCGATGACTAAACCATCTGGAACAAAGATACCAAACAAAACTTAAAATTCTTGAGGTATTTTGAGTTCTTTCTAGTCAAGTATTTATGAGGCTTGTGAAAGAAATCAGACTTTTTTCTTTTCCTTCTCAATAGTGATATATATGAGATACATCACATTATGTTACATTATTTGTTCAAATTCAAATCTTGTGCCTTACTATGCTGTTAGAAGGAAAAATAGGGAGTGAGTTTAAAAACTTTATTACCTTTTCTGAAGGCTTAATTTCTTGAGATTTTTTCTTTCTTTGACAAAATGTGTTATTGTTTCCTCTGATTAAATATTTTATTATTTTGCTGATTGTTAAAAGATAGTTTATACTATGCCTTCATAGTACAAATATAAACATTCACAAGACAGCTTCTGCACATATTGTGTAGTCTGCAAGTGCCCTTAAGAGGTAGAGAAGTGAACTCAGTGACCTTGAAAGCTCACTTCAATTCCAGGTTTTTTATTTTGTCCCTTCCAGTTCTATAAAACAAAAAAATCCACTCAAAATAATAGAGCTACTGTAGCAGTACATGTATTTTTGTTGAAAGTAGCAACTGATACAATCAGGTTGAGGAAAGAATCATAAATGCCAACAGACTAACCTGAGGAGCTGGCAGAGGAGGGATGGGACTGGGAATGTCCCCACACACAGTGATAATGACTGAGCTAGGACTGAAAAAGCAGAAGCATAGCAACAGCATGCCATTAAGAAGGCACGGAGAGAGTAAGAATCAGCACAACAAGCTGAAAGGGTGTCTCATTATCAGCCCCTATTGAAATTTGACCTATGCCTCCAATTCCTCATATCTACTTATCTACATGTATATATATATATATATATATATATATATATATATATATGTATAAATACAGGGTACTTTCAAGCAGCTGAGTTAATTGCCCTTAACACGGTACCTGGATGAAGAGATTCCCCATATAAATATACATGGTCGTGTTATGCTTAGAAATACAACTGAAAAATAACCTTCTGAGTTAGAATACTTTATTGTCTCATCAGCATTCAGTACCATAGAAGCAGCTCAGAGTAGATGAAAACCAAACAGAGGAACAAAGAGGTTTAGAAGAGTAGATAAAAGGAGAGCAATGAAAGGGAAAACATGGCACTTAAAACACTCAGGGAAAGGTAGAGGGCAGTGGCAGAGCCTAAGGCTCTGTACTCATGGGATCTTCCTTCCACTGCTATATGTGTTACAGATGAGCATTTAATGTGGACATCAATTTTTTATTGATAGTGGATGAACACAGAGGTCTCTTTCTGTCTCTGATATCTGAAATGCTCTAATCATGTTTTAACAGGTGTAGCCGAATCTTCTTGAAAATTTGTTTCTTCCCTCTTTAATGCATTTTTGGAAATGAGGTGTCACAATATAAATGGAATTCAATTACTTTATTTGGGCATGACTGAGTAATTTACCAAGAAATTATTAAAACGGCAAAATTTGTACTGAAGTATAATGAATGTTGCTCACAAATCTGATCAGTGGAAGATCAGGGCCTCCCTTATCTGAACTTTTGGCAGAAGCAGTCAAAGAAAAAGAAAATACTATATAAACGAATAATGATTTCTGGAAAACATTTTGTGTGCCATATTTTTTGGGAAGGTTCACATTAACATAACTTAAAAAAATATTTTAACTGTATTTGATAGTTACTTTGTGTCTCTATACAAGCAGAACATGAGTATTTTTGTCCGTCTAAATTATCTACTATGGAAGTTCTTTCTCTTAATAATATGTAAGTTTCTACAGAAATTTTTAATTGTTAAGTGAAAGAATTTTAAGTAATACATTAATACAACATAGCATCTAGATAAGATGACTAATAAATAGGTAGGAAGAGGTAGACTTTAACAAGGCAAAAAACATCCCCCCAGCTAATATGCATCTGTGACTTTAATTCTACCTAAAGGCTGTAATACTCTAATGTAAAAGGAAAAGAAGAGCTTGAGAAGGTAAAAATAGATGCCAGCTCTCAAACTTTGGTTTACTGTGATGTTTATCTCTTTTCAAGAGCACAGAAGATAATTAGAAACTATTCTTTTGTCTGTCTAAAATTTACGGCATTGATTTTATCTCTTGGGTCTTGAAGGACTTAACGATTTCAGACAGTGCCAACATTGAAACTTGAAAATTTGGATCTATACGTTCCTTAGGAGAAAACTTCGAACCTCTGAAAATGTTGGCTATGTTGCAAAGATTGAATTTTTAAATTTAAAAAGTTCCAAATATATTTCTTTGTTGTAACTTGCATCTTATTTGTACTGAATACTGTTTGAAGCCCCTGACTGTATCAGAATATAAACTCATAAAAGTGTATGGCATATCTTGAATTTAACCTAACTCATCTTGGCACTGTTAAAGAAAATGTTGTGCCTATGCAGACATATATGTATATATATACACACATTACTTCTCCAATGTAGCCAAGTCTGAGCTTGGCCTCACACGCTGAACAGAACAAGGCCAGGCCACCTGCACTGAGCCTGAGAGAAAATGTCACAATCTGGCTCATGTCCACATGGTTAAATTCTCTCTCCCTTCAAAACAGAGTGACTTGTAAATATTGTCTACTGGGAGAGTGCTTGGACTGGGTTATCTCCAATAATCAGGGATTCCAATAACAGCCAGGAATTGTCTCCGTCCGTGTAAGCTGGTACAGATCAAACCACTTTTAGGAAACAGAAAAATCATTAAGCAACATGGATGATAATGTTTCATGGTATAAACACTCTTTTGTTTGTTTGTTTGTTAATATAGCTTTTATGACTAGAAGTGAACAGGCCTATCCAGTCTTGCTACCCTCTTCACCTTTCCATTACAGAACCTATTGTTGCTGCTTTTGTCCTTTCAGAAGAGCCAAAATATCTGGGTTCACTTTCACTAACAATTTTCCTGAAAAATAGAGGAAGGGAAATAGTGTCTTCAAATTACAGCAAAACTAGGATAAAATTCATGAGACAAAAGAAAGTGCACTGGTTTAGCCTGAGGCCCTTTTCAGTGCAAAATGGGAAATGCCTACCACAGTGAATGGTCAGAGCTTCTTAAAGAAGGTCACTAAAAGTGTTAATAACACAGAGTAGAATCATAGAATCATAGAATGGTAGGGGTTGGAAGGGACCTTTAGAGATCATCTAGTCCAATCCCCCTGCAGAAGCAAGTTCACCTAGATCAATTCGCATAGGAACATGTCCAGGCAGGTCTTAAAGACCTCCAAGGAAGGAGACTCCACAACTCCTCTGGGCAGCCTGTGCCACTGCTCCCTCACCCTCACAGTGAAATAGTTTTTTTCTTATATTTAAGTGAAACTTTTTGTGTTCCAGCTTCATCCCATTACCCCTTGTCCTGTTGCTAGCTACAATAGAAAAAAGGGATGTCCCAGCCTTCTGACACCCACCATTTAGATATTTGTAAATGTTAATAAGATCTCCCCTCAATCTCCTCCAGACTAAACAGCCCCAGTTCCTGAAGCATTTTCTCGTATGAAAGATGTTCCAGTCCCCTGATCATCTTGATGGTCCTACGCTGGACTCTCTCTAGAAGTTCTCTGTCCCTCTTGAGCTGAGGAGCCCAGAACTGGACACAGGACTCCAGATGAGGCCTCACCAGGGCAGAGTAGCAGGGCAGAAGAATCTCCCTTGACCTGCTGGCCACACTCTTCTTGATGCAATTAAAGAAAAAAAAATTGGAGCAGACTATGTCTTACAAAAGCAATATGCTTAGACTTTTTGCTAATCCATCCCTTTTAAGGGAAACTGGTAGGCTTCTATCATGCCATAACTAGCTGGCTATGTAGATGAGGAAAGAGAACTGGATGTCATCTGCCTTAGCTTCAGCAATGTTTTAATCACCATTTTCCTTAACATCCTCATAGGTATGGTGTGGATCACATGACTGAATGGTGAGGTGGATTGAGAACTGAATGACAGAGCCTAGAAGGTGGTGATCAATGGTCCCAATTCTAGTTGGAGGCTTGTGGCCAGTAGAGTTCCATGGGAATTAGTTCTGGAGCAGTCTTGTTAAATACACTCATCAAAGTCTGGATGATAAAATGGTATACTCTTAGCAAGTTTGCTGATGACATCAAACTGGGAGAAGTAGTTGATTCACTAGAAGGTTGTGTTGCCATTCAAAGAGATCTCGACTGGCTTGAGAGGTGGCCAGAGAGGAACTTCATGAGATTCAACAAGGGCAAGTGCAGAGTCCTGCAGTTGGAGAGAAACAACCCCATGCACCACTATAAGCTGGGGATTGATCTGCTGGAGGGCAACTCTGCAGAGAGAAACCTTGGACTTCTGGTGGAGAGAAAACTCCCCCACTTCTACTTTGCCCTAGTAAGGCCACATATGGAGTCCAGTTCTGGGTTCCGTATGTCAAGAGTGATAGCGGAGGGCTAATAAGATGATTAGGGGATTGGAACATTTCTCTTATGAGGAAAGGCTGTGAGATATGAGGCTATTTAGTCTGGAGAAGACTGAGAGGGGACCTTATCAACTCTTAGAAATAACTAAATGGCAGGTGTCGAGACCATAAGGCCAGATTTTTTTCTGTAGTGTTCAGTGACAGGACAAGGGGTAATGGGCACAAGCTGGAAGACAGGAAGCTTCACTTGAACATTAGAAGAAACTTCTTTCCTGTGAGGGTGAGGAAGTCCTTATACAGGCTGCCCTGGGAGGATGTGGGGTCTCCTTCTCTAAAGGTTTTCAAAACCCATCTGGAAAAGTTCCTGTGCGACCTTTTTGAGGTAAACCTACTTCAACAAGGGAGTTGGACTAGATGATTTTTGGAGCTCACTTCCAACCCCTTCCATTACTTGATTCTGTAATTCCCCCTGCAATAAATCTGCTTCTCCCACCTCAACCCCTAGCCTGTATTTATCCTTTTTTCTCAGCTTATATCACATTAACTAATCATAGTCTCTATGTCCAAACAATTCCAACTTTTCTTCCCTGTTGTAATTTATTTTCCATGCAGTTACAACCTTCTTTCTCACTCAGTCCTATCTCCTCTGCTCCCGCTTTAGGAGACTTCCTGTTCTAATCATTTTATTTTTCTGCCACAGTCTGATTTTTTACTCTCTGTTTTTCTGCATCCATCTATTAAGTGACCACCAAGAGTATAGGAAAGATAGGATCCCAGGTCCATATTTGATGAAGAGTTTGATGAAGAACTTCCAAAAAGATGAGTGTTAGACACCCTAAATCACTTTCTTCCAGTACAATGTTTCATTAATTGTCAATAAGATTTCAGGTAATAGGACAAGAAGACAAAATTAAGAAATATGAGAGAAAAAAGATAACCAGAGAGTGAAAGAGCAGTAAAATTATTTGATCTAAAATGCTAAGGAGGGTCAACAAGTTAGAGACTCTGGTCTGAATACTTTCCTCCATTAGGAAAAGAAGCATTGCTGCAACCTGTTGGAACCAAAAGCTATCCCTGTTAATTTCAACTGGAGACTTCATATTTTACTTCAGGAGCACTAGAGTTCCATTAATGTCAAGATTAAATAGATATCTATGTAATTTTTTTATATATATATGTAAAAATATAAGGAGATTCTTTTGATTAAAGGAATTGCCTTCAACTTAAGCATAGTCCAGTGCAGTGTGATCCCTAAATTGACATATCATAGTTTTCCACCATGTGGCTATAGATAAAAGATTGCTGATTTCCTGGCTTAAGAATCAATTGGACTCACTTTTATGAAGTACAAGTGCATAAACCATATATTTCATAATGAGAGATGATCTTAAATGTCACTGGTTTTAAGTCTTGAATTTTTCCTCTTTTCCTCTTTGTGTAACAGAGACTTCTTAAAGTGAGGATAAAAAAAAAGTTATCTCTCATAGTAATAGAAAACCCCAAACCATCAGTACTGTCAGAGGTTTATAAATATGATAATATTGTAGGAAACATATTGGAAAGCCTATCTAGTTTCGCTTCCTGTTTGCCTATCAGTCTAAGTTAAATAACCCACAAAATGCTAATTTTGACCTGAAGGACAAGCAAGCAACAAAATTCACTCTGTTATTCTTACCAGACTTCACATCTATCAAATAAAATATAATTTGATATTCTAAGAAGCAGGTCTTCAAAACGGTGTACAGGGAGCTACACAAACAAATCTTTTTAATGTAAACGTGAGTTGAGCACATAACTTCCCAAGAGGGACCTATGAAAGGTACCTCTCATCATCTCTAAATGTATTTGAGTCAAAAGGAGATCCCAGAAGGATAAAAGTATTTTTTGTTATGTTAATTAAATACTTGTAGCCCTAGCAATTTGATTTTAACTACTAATCTACCAAAACAAGGAATAACGTAGAAAGAATAGCCATTATTTTAATAAGGACAAAGATTTCATAACTATCTAAAAATGTGATGACCTTTATAATCCTAGTCCTGAATGTATCATTTATTATGATAAATTAGCACTGCTGTTCTTTTTACTCTATATGAACATTCTTAATTTTTTAAAGATGTTATATTGCTGTAAGATTTATATAGAGCTTATTTAAAATATAGGCTTTGCACATTGAGAAGCATTAGCCTGCTTTTATTCTGTATATTGCAGGATAGAGAAGATCTCCATTCAGTTATTAGTAGAGACTGAAACTTCTGAAGCTTAATATTTCCTCTTGTTCCATAGGACAAAATTTGCTGAGGCTTCTGTCCAAGACCCTGTTTTTAAATAAGCAAATGAAATAGCAACACACAAATAATGAGACTGAAGAAGTAGTTTGACATTTGAAAAAAGATTTTAATCTTTAGAAAAATATTTAAAGATAAACAACAATTAGGAATGATAAATATTCATAATCAGTCTACATGATAATTATGTAGATATTGAAAAAAACGGTAAGAAAATGCAAAATCCATCACATACATGACTTTTCAGGATAGTGGAGTGAGTCACAATTAGAAACAGCAAAAGAACATATAACAAAATGACTGCTTACAGTGATTGAGAAGAAAGCAATGTATGTTATTTAATTTTATTTTACTGAGGCTTCCAACAGACTCTTAAAACATCTCTATAAGCGTCCTAGTGAAGTACAGGTAAGACAAGCAGATAGTGAAGTGGATTGAAAACTGACTGAATTGTCAGACCTAAATGATTGTAAGGAGTATCATGAAATCTAGTTGAAGGTCAGTCAAAACTGGTAAACCACAGGGTTCAATACTGCTGCCAACACTGCTCAATATCTTTTTTAATGACCCACATGATTATACAGGACATCCTTAGCAAGTTCACAGATGATATAAAGCTGAGAGGTGTGACTGATACATCACAGATTGTGCTGCTGCTCAACGAAACTTTGACAGGCTGGAGAACTGGACTTAGGTGAAATTTATGAAAAGAAATGCAAAGTTCTACAGCTGGGAGAAGAAACTGCATGTACCAGTACATGCTGAGGGCAGAACACCTGGAAAGTAGCTTTACAGAAAATGCCCTTGAGATACTGCTGGATGTGAAGTTGACAACGAGACAGTAATGTGCTCTGGTAACAAGGAAGGCTATTAGGATACTATCAGCAGAAGAGAGGAATGATCCATCCTCTCTGCTAAGCTCTGGAAAGACATACCTGGAGTACTGTGTCCAGTTCTGGACATCCAAGTACAAAAATATCCATGGACATACCAGAGCAAAGTCAGTGAAAGCCCAAAAGATGATTTGGCACATCTGACATACAAGGAGACACTAGCAGAGTTGAGACTGGTTAGTTGCAAGAAGTTGTGAGTTCGGTTTCATGATGTGAAATCATGCCTGATTGTGGAAGTAAAGAAGAAGAAGCCATTTTCTTCTCAGTGACATCTAGCAAAAGAACAAGAGCCAAGAATCAATACTATTGATTTCAGAATATCTTATGGGTACGTGACCCATATGAGCTCCTGATTTATGCATGTAGGTTTTCTAACAGCAGATCTCTGACTGTAGGCCAGGAAAAGATGGTCTAATTTATCCTGTATTTCAATAGGGTAGGTAACTTAAATAAGAGGAGGCTTCATTTGCTATTAACAATTTGATAAGAGGAGAAAGAAAGGAAATGAAGGAATGTGCTTGCTGCTTCTGGGTGTTACAAATAAATAGTGAGAGATATCAAGATGCAAAGTTACGAAGTCACTATTCACTGACATTCTCATAAAAATGAGACATCAATTTGCTTGCTACGAAAAGTAAGCAAACAAATTCAACTCATATATTCTGAGTTGATTAAATGAATGTTAAGATGACATATTATTGCGTTCCTCACTAGGAAGAGTCTGAATGGCATGTGTTGTGGTTTAACCACAGCTCGCCTTGAACACCACCCAGCTGCTCACTCAGTCACACCTGGTAAGGTGGAGGAGACAGAACAGCAAAAGGACAAATACTTGTGAGTTGAGGTAAGGACAGATTAAAAGGTAAAGCAAATACCATTCATGCAAGCAAAGTAAACCAAGGAATTCATTAATCACTTCCCATAGTCAGGAAGGTTTTCAGACATCTCCAGGAAAGCAGAGTTCCATGATGTGCGACAGTTACTTGGGAAAACAAATGCTGTAATGTGCCTCTCTTCTTCTCCCAAGTTCATATGCTAAACGTGATGTCATATGGTGGGGGATATTCCTTGGGTCACTTGAAACTGGTAACTGGGTCACTCCCTGGCAAGGTGGAGTGAGAAGCAGAAAAGGCTTTGACTCTGTTTAAGCACATCTTTGCAATAACCAAAATATCTCTGTATTATCAACGTTGTTTTCAGCACAAATTCAAAATACAGACCCATAATCTTACTGTTTGCAAGCATAAGATGTTAATACACATGTATATACATGCATATTCTTATGAATTTATTTTCAAGTAGTGTTAAATCATGTTCAAATGACAGTCTTTTAAGGTTTTTTTCATTGGCACACACTGTTATGTTATAGGCATAACTGCACAGCAAAGATATTAGCATTTTTTTTCTCCAAAAATCCTAGATGTTAAATCCATTCACAGTCCTAAGAAGATGGAGACATTCATAGTTTTCACTCTGTGCAGGCAAAACATAGTGACACCTCTATTTTTAATGGAAGAAACAGATGAGTACAAAGCCCGACTATTCAATCTAAACAAAATTGAATCTCCACAGATAATTTGGAAAGACTTAATGAGTTGATTATGGCTATAATAAATCATTATATATGAGATTACTTTGTATAGTTACATAACTATTTTAAATGTGACTCATATTCCAAATCAGAGATGGCATTCACTAGACAATAGTATAAATTGCAGTTGGCCAGGAATTTAATATATACATAATAAAATAAAGTTTTTTAATGAATGAGATAAAGTGAATGATGACATTTTTATCTGTCATAAATATATGTTTAATTCTTATGTATGTTATCTACAGACCAGCAGAATACTTGTGAAATATCAGACAGGCAAATAAAATAAAACTTCGGAGATCAAGAGTAAATTAAATAAATAAGTAAAATGACTATGCTTCATTGTTTCTGTGATTGAATTTTCTTGTTTTAAATGTCAGGAGACTAAACCACTTTCTTTATTTAGAATGTGAATCACTTAATTCAATTTGTATGATACTGTAGAACCAAAACCCATCACTGTTCCATTGTTAGAAATTATATTTGGGTTACAAGCAAGATAGAAAAGAAGATATCACAACTTTGAGACAAATTTATAAAACCTAATGTTTCTTTGGTTTAATGAACTGTTGTCTTGAAAGCCTCAGCCTCAGCTTTCACTGAAAAGTAGTAAACATTGCTTTACAGTGACTGCTAGCAAAAAATGTGCCTAGACCCTATGTTTGTGTCCTTCAATAGACTAAAAACTACAGTGGAAAAGCATTTAAAACTGTATCTCTGAATATCAGCAAAATATTTTGAACTAATTGATTAAAAAAAAGCAATTTCAATACACCTTACATATTACTGAAGTAAATTGTATGATAGGTGTACTGCCATATATGGTTCTAATTCATACAATTATCAATTGTCAAGTAACAATAATTTTGTTTTATACCAAACAAAAACTATTTTTTATTTAATTTCTGAGTCTTCCTATGTGAGACACCACCATATACATACCATTTTATCATCTTAGTTATTTCCATGGATTTATCTCATTGGATGATGACTTGTAGGGACTGACCAGACCCATCTGGATGTCTTACTGTGTAATCTGATCTAGGTGGACTTGCTTTGGCAGAGGGGTTGGACTAGATGATCTCTAAAGGTCCCTTCCAACCCTACCATTCTATGATTCTATGATTACATCTCAAAAATATTCACCACTGGATTAAGAACCTTATTTTTCTACTTTAGAGTATGGTTGCATTTTTTGCTTTACAAAACTATTTTTGTTATAGTAATGCTTATCTTTTAAGACAACTACAGCAGAAACATGTTTTCAGTGGACTTGCTATAAGGAGAATTTTTTAAAAAATATTTTGCTTCCTGAGAAAAGGATATTATATACTGGATAATATCCAGTAGCTGAACCAAGCTACCGAAACAGATATTCTTCTGTTCCTTGAAATTCATATTGAGTTACTGGAAAACATAATAAATCCTGAAATAATTGGTGTCTGTTGCTTCATAGGAAGCCATTTTTCATGAAGAAAATCAGTACATCCAGTTGCTGTGCTCCTACAGGTGAAGAAATTTTTTTTTTCTATTGACATATCTGAAAAACTGAAAATTTTTGTTTGGATACTGTTTTATAGTAATGTTAGTAAAAGCTTATAAAAATATTTTGGTGGATATTTTTTCAGGTGCTTTCCCTTCCATTTTGAGGTGCTAATTGACCTTCAGAAAATTGAATATTTCAAATAGTAGTGGATTAGATTAACATTTGTTTGACTTTGTTAATCAAATAGTATTTTACAGTAAACAAAAAATTTAAAGCTAAAATAATGAGAAATAGTTCTAAATGTGAACCTTTACTCAGAATTTCACAATTCCAAGATTTTTATTTACAAACTTATATAATATTGACAATGAATGTTTTAATATGCACCTGGCCAGGTCTAAACCACCACAGTCTGACACAGTGTCATAGGTTTGTGTGGAGCTATTTCTGGTAATGGGGAAGAGCTTGTAATGGTAACTCCTGTAAGAAGTTGCTTGAAACTTTCCCAGCACTGTCACACACATATCTGGGGCTGAGCTAAATGGGCACCTCTGAGATCAGTTTTTAAGATGATAACAGAAGAGGAGCATTGTTTTTTCTGAGAGATTGTGGAAGGAGTTCAAGGATAGAGAAGTGACCATGTGGACTCCAATGTCAGTGAGCGAAGAGAAGTTGTACCAGGTCAGATATCCACTTGCATCCCAGGGTAAGATGGAAGCTGTTGTCATGCAATCTGTGGAAAGTAACAGCAAAGCTGAGATCTGCTAGCAACTAGTGAAGGATCCCTCACCAGGAGTGGTGACTGTGCCTAAAAAATCTGTGATTTTATGAGGAGGTGGCATTGGAGCAAAATGTATCTGGAGTTATGCCAGCCACAGAGGAGTCCCAAGCTGGAGGAGCTTGTTTGTAAGGAGCTGCAGCCTTTGGGAATGACTCAAGCTGGAGAAGTTTGTTAAGGACTGTAGCCCATGGGGAGTACCTTGGGTTGGAGTAGAGGAAGAATGAGAACAGTCCTCCTCCTCTGAGAAGAAAGAAGTGGCAAAGACCATCTGTGAGGGGCTGACTACCTCCTCCGTTCCCTGTCCCCCTGTACTGCTGAGGCAGGAGGAGGTAGAGTTATCTGGAGCAGGGATCTGAGCCCGGGAAGAAGTGAGGGATAGGGGAAGATCTTAAAGTGCCGGTTGTATTTTTCTCATCATCCTGCTTTGGTTTTTTATTTGTCTGTTTTCTGTATGTTCTGTTCCTAGATGGTAGCGGATTAAATTGATATTGTTTTCATCCCCAAGTGGAGTAGTTGAGTCTCTTTTACCCAGAACCATAATTTGCAATAAACCTTCCCTGCCTTTGTCTCAATCCACAAGATCCTTGGCTATCTTTTCTCCTCTCATCTCACTTTGGCCTTCACCGCCTCATGGAAGGTGGGAGTGTGTGGGGGTGTGGCTGAATGGCTGCATGTTGCTGCTTTGCCAGCTGGGCTTAAAATATGGCATACAGTCTCTGATCTCCTCACAATGGACACTCCTAAAACCTCCTCTCTTAACTTTCTTAGATAGTTTGGCATACCTATATACCTGACCAATTTTTCTCCATATTATTAGAGTTTACTAAACTGTATCTTACTGAACTTTGTTTCTGGAGGACCTATGAAAGTATTCAGATTTTTATTATAAACATTAAAAGTCACAGAGTGCTTTCATTGGGAGCTAGATACTCTTCAGACTGGGGAAGGCCACAGTTACCAGGCTGTAATGCCATTCTTTCTTAGCTTTTAGCTATTTAATAATGCGTTTAAAGTTTACATGGTTTCAGTAAAGGATGTGGATCATAGAATCATAGAATCATAGAATCATAGAATTATTTTGGCTGGCAAAGACCTTTAAGACCATCCAATTCAACCACTAACTTCACACTGTCAAGCCCACTGCTAAACCATGTCTCTCATCCCCTCATCTTCATATCTTTTAATGTTCAAGAACAGCCCAAAAAAGGTTGTTTATGAGAAGGTAACATGGATTTTAAGTCTCAGAATATTCTCTGATCTCCTCTCCAAAGACTTTCTCATAACACTGAACTCTGAAAAAGTTTGAAGCCTAATATTCTCATGGATCATGAACAATGTGAGTGCTTTGCTTTTCTTTAATCATTGAAACATTTCATTACAAGGCTCACACATGTTTTTTGCCTCATAGACAGCTCATGTACTTTTCTTCTGTCCCAATCCACTCGGCAATAACTCTGTTAATCAATATGTTTCATTTGAGGGCTTCTTAAATCTTTCACCATTTAGAGAAATTTAACACCCAATATAGTTAGGTGGCAATAATGCACAAAATAAGAGTGCACAGAAAATACAACTTGGTGTGTAATGTTGAAGGAAATACATGGGTATATGAAGTGATACACAATTGATACACAGTTATACACAATGGATAAATTCTACTAAGTACATTTTAAGAATTACAGGTAAAGTATACGTAGTACACAGATGTGTAAACTACATCTACTCTTGCTCCTTTCTCCAAGCAAGAAGGTGACATACTTGCATATTCACTTATGCTTTCACACTGCTATGTCTCTGCAGATCTAAAGAAAGTACCATAGAACTTCTCTTTTTGGGGAAAGGACAAAGTAGAGGACAAACTATATCTGTCAAACAGTAGTGACAATGCCTAATGCCTCTCTGTGAGAAAGCTTTATATCACAGTGTTGAGAATGATATAAGTAAGTACATTGAAAGTAGGTGAATGTACTGTGACTCAGGCGCTCAGTGAGAAGAACTGTACAGAACATTTAACTAATATGCTTCATATTTGTGACTGTATTTTCCTTCCTTTCTCTAGTGAGCCAGGAGTTAAATCATAGATACAGAGATAAATGACTAAAAATGTTGCCAGTGTTGCAATATCCCTTGCGTCTTTAGTAATGCTTGTACCATCAGGCACAAGTGTATATGTATGCTTTTGTGTGTAAATGTGTCTATAATGATTTAGGTTCTATCTGGACATTTGTTCACCTCAAGTTTGTGTCTAATTTATAGAATCACTTAAATATGTAATTCTTTCTAAATGAGGGAGTTTGATAACACATTATTTACTATATATTAAGAAAATTTCCTCTAATGATGAAAACAGCAGCACAGATCAAAAAGGAGAAAGAGAATTGTGAATAAAACTTCAAGACTAACTTATCTCACTTCAGGCATATTTTTCCTGATTTGTGTGCAAGTATCAGTATTATTGTTATTATTATTTCTTCTCTCCTTGTGTTGTCCTATTAAACGGTCTTTATCTCAACCTACAAGTTTTCATCTCTTTCTTTTGGTTCTTCTCCCCTCACATTGGGATAGGAGTAGTGAATGAGCAGCCACATGGTGCTTAGTTGCCTTCTGGGCATCTATTTCCTATTTTGTGTGCAAGTCTCAGATTTTTTAAAAAATCTTGGTCCTGCAATTTTGTGTATTTTATTTTTCAAGTCTGAGGTGGCATTGGTGGCAAACCAGTGGCAAGCTTTGAAAATCCTTGTGACATTTTGAACGTTGCTGTCACAACTGTCTAAACTAATTAGATGTTAAGCTCTTCAGGGAAAGGACTGCACTTAACCATACAACCAGTACGATGGGATTTTAAGTTTTAGCTGGAGTTTGTAGACAATGCTATAATAAAAATGATTAAGAGGGGTAGAAGGTTTAAATAACGTTGATGACATGGCTTTGATGACCTCCCTAGGGAGATTATTCATCACAGTCTAATGAGATCATTAGGAGGAACAGTTTACTGCTTCATATACAGCCAATATAATTTTGTCTGAATCAATGGAAAGTCTGAGTGTCTGTAAACCGTAACAGTGCTGCTGTGATGACTATAGGATAAAAATATTTACAAAGGAAGCTGGATCTTCATGACTTGTTAAAGTAAATCTTCCAGTTAACTCAAGAATAAAAGAAGGACAGGTGAGGAAATGGGGTGTGTTAAATCAATAAATAAAGATGAGGCCCTAAATCTCAGAAAAAATTATGAAAGTACCTTTGAGCACATAGTAATACTTTTCCATACGTTATTTTGACTTATGACCTCAATGGGTCACTGAAACTGATAACAAGCTAAGAGATATATTTCCCATGAAATTTCTATGCAAGTGTTCCTGGCAGTGGTCATTATTCAGAGAGTGATGATTTTCCCTGAGAGAAAGTATTTATTGGGCACCTAAATTCAGGGAGAGGAAAACACAGAGCTGATTCAAGTAACTTCACACATAGAATCATAAAATTAATATCTTATTGATCCCTTATGCTCACTGGAAATGTAAACATGTTTTTATTACTAAAAAGATTATTGTATAGTCTTCTCAAAACAAAGTCTATTTTTTGTGATTTGCACTACTGCTTTCATTAAAATAGTAGAAATTATTGCCTTGGTCTGTTAAAAAATAGCTATGTTTCATCACAGAGTTTCAATGACTAGGTTTCAATAGAAATTCATCCCATTACCCCTTGTCCTGTTGCTATCTACAATAGAAAATAGGGATGGTCAAAGCTCCTGCCACCCACCATTTAAATATTTGTAAATATTAATAATATCCCACCACAGTCTCTTCTTTTCTAAACTAAACAGTCCCAGTTCCCACAGTCTTTCCTCACAAGAAAGATGTTCCAGTCCCCTGATCATGTTGGCGGCCCTGCACTGGACTCAGATGCCACCAGCCTACTTGGCTATGAGGGCACATTACTATCTCATGTTCAGTTCATTACCAAACAGTACTCCTAGGTCTCTTTCCACAGAGCAGCTCCCCAGCAGGTCAATCCCCAGCCTGTACTGGTGCATGGGGTTGTTCCTTCCCAGATGCAGGACTCTGCACTTGTCCTTGTTGAACCTCATGAGGTTCCTCTCTGCCCAACTCTCAAGCCGATCGAGATCCCGCTGAATGGCAGCACAGCCTTCTGGGGAATCAGCCAGTCCTCCCAGTTTGGTGTCATCAGGGAACTTGCTGAGGGTACACTCTGTCCCCTCATCCAGGTCGTTGATGAAGATGTTGAACAAGACTGACCCCAGAACCGGTCCCTGAGAAACTCCACTGGCCACAGGCCTTCAACTTGATTCTGTGCCATTGATCACCACCCTCTGGGCTCTGTCATTCAGTCAGTTAAGTATTTCATGGACTAATTATTTCTCTAACATATAAATCCTGTTAAACATGTCCATCTATGCAAAATATTGTGAACAAAAATCAGATAATTATGTTCCATAAACATCTTTGTCATAATAAAAAGAAACATACTACATTATGTTTTAAACTTACTAAAAGTTAATAAAATCAACAAATATTAATTGCAGTTCATATGTTAGAAGGGAATCCTTTGAGCACAGATGACATTGGTCCTTGCCTCTTGAGTACCCAAGAACATATATCCACAGGGTAATGGTGTATATTGCGAGATTATTAGGATTTTTTGCCCTGAAATGTATTCATTTTTCTTTGAAGTATAAGATTGGGACCATAATTGAAACACTTTTTTTTTTTTTTTTTTAAATTAAGCATTGTATGTGATTTTCATCAGGGAATGGAACTGTCTCACATGTAGTAAAGGGTTTTTCCTATAGAGAGCTTAGGCTACAAACAGAAAATGTTTAATCAGAAGGAATCGGTTCTCTGAAATAATCTCCTAAGAAGTAGTACAGTTTAAAAAAAAAATCCCAGACTCCCTTGGTATGAATTTTTATGTTTTTGCAATTTATTTCATGAGGGAATTACCTGTTTTAATTGCCTGTAGAGACGGGAACCTAGTGACCAAGTGATGTCTTCAAATATTACTTTTCTGTGGGAAAGAAGTTTAAACTCTTGAGGAGATTTATACACATGATAACCCAGTGGTGAACTAAATGAGTTTTTTACCTTTACCACCATTTTGATTGAAGTATCTTTCTGAAAAATTATATTAGAAATTATTTTCAGAGTTGAAAAAGTTGTGTAAAAATTGCAAAGGCTTGAGTAGTAGTAGACAGCATGTGTATGTATCATAAAGATATGAATGCAGTGAACCACTAGAATGTATCACCATGTAGCCAGAGTTGTAGAGTGTTTCAATAAACTTTATGGACTTTGATTCTAATAGCTAGCTTTATCAGAAAACCATTGAAATATGGAAATCTCAGAAAAGTCAATGTCAATAATCACATAGGGCACATGTGTGCTTATGAGAATAGTTTCATTAATTTCAGCACAAGGTAAATTCAAATTATTAAAATACTGTTGTAATGTCCTGATGTGGTTTTAGGTACTATCCAAAACTCCACACTCATAGAAAAATATATAGATACTGACGCTATAACTAATTTCTGTTATTTAGACAGAAAATATCTTACATGTAAGACTAAAATCAATATTTCAAAAGGTACGCAAAACTTTAAAAATCATAAGTTTTAGAATAAGCATAAAAGAGCTGTTCATGAACTTGATACAGAAGTTTAACTTCAAATTTTATAAAGTTTTTCAACTTATTTATCATTTTAAAATGGATCTGAATCCAGACAAAATGGAAAAACTGTTTTATGAATTATTTATAACTAAAAAGCTGGCTTGAGGATAAAATCCCAAGGTGAACAAATGTATCAATAGTCAAATTCTCCCTCAATATTAAAATGATAGTTCAATCAGCTGTTAGTTTTCATATTCACTGATTCTTTTGCATTTTTATAGTAGCATTTTCAGGACAGAGATTTTTGAGGAGTGTTGTTTTGCTAGGGTCTTAGAAATAAAGATTTATATTTAAACTAATTTTTTTTTCTGCCTCTGTATTTTTCTTTCTACACAGAAATGTATACAAATATAATATTAACTGTTTCTTCAATTATATACAAAACAAGAGCTATTAATCCAAGTAATTCAAGCTGAATGCCATGTTTAGAAAATATCAGTTAAAAAGAAGAAATAGACAAGGTAATTGGGAAACTACCTTGATCATACCCTCTATAGACATTTTACAAAATCTTTCAGTCAGGATTAAAGCATTATGGTGTAATATCAGATTAAATTAATAGTTAAAATATTCAATTTTTGTTTTTCCTTTTGTCACGTAATTGAAAAAATCTAAGACACTATGCTTGCCAATCTGCAACTCGGAAAGAATTAAATAAAAGCTCAGGTAAGGGATCTTAACCAGCAGTCATAATCCACAGGGGATGCAGTACAGTTTGAAATGTGTATGGTCATTTATGCATTATACTGTCGTTCAAGAAATCCGATGAGTTTTCATATAGCCAAGCTTAAATCATCTTTGTTTTGTCTTAACATTTAGTGACAGGTTCATGGTTTTACAGGACCATTATTAAATCAATCTGGAGAAACCCAGCTCTAATATATTTGTGCATTACATTTATGCTTTCATCTGAAATATCTTACTAAATCAATGTCTAAAATGAATCATATATTAAATGGACAGGTATTTAATTTTGTTATGCACTGATGCTTGATGCTCTCCCTTAAGATCCTTTTATGAATAATGCTAAATAATCTTTTCTTTTAAAATTTCTTATCCTCATATATAACTTTATGGCACACTGTGAAACTCCATTCAACCATGTCCTTCTTGAGCCAAAGAATCCTGTTTTTCTGCACATGGAAAGCATTCTGTACCACAATAAATCCTTGCCACTTTGCATGTATTGAGGAGATACAATGGTTTCAGACAATGACATATATTGTTTCTATATCCTACCTAATACATCTAAAATTACCTACTTTTTAGCCAACAGTGTACAGCATTAATATTTTATAAAAAACTTCCAATATCCCTTTCCAGACTGGAAATATTTAAATTCAAACTATTGCTGAGCTTTAGTTTATTTGCTTTTATATACATTGTTCTTAATATATCAGTGTTGAAGATTGCCTTGTGGTTTGTCATTTTCATTCAAAATCGTAACATGTTTTTGCATCTAACCTTTTTTGTCATCTTTCATTTTTAACAACTGTCAATAATTTCTACAGTCAACAAACTCGCTGATAATCTTTTTTTTTCCTTTTCTTTAAGAAAACTGACCATTTACTCTTTCCAACTCTGTGATATACTTTGCCAAAAATACTTAAGAACTTCCATTTTATCTCAAATGTATTTAACTTCTTTTTTTGGGGGGGGGTCACCTCACCTCACAATTTTTTTTTCTTTGTTTTAAAAAACTTGATCACTTTCATTCTTTATTTATGTTCTCATTACATGTCTCATGGTCTGAAATAGATTTTGAAAATGGCTTTCCTAATAAAAGGTTTATCTTTAAAGATTTATAGATTCTAAAGATTTCTAGCTTCTAGTATATGTCACTATATGTTTACTATCTATTCTTCTGCTTTTCCTGTGGAAAGTCTGACTTGCTTTCCCATAGTTTCACAGTTTTTCTTCAGAGCAATTATTAAAATTAACATTTACATATATATAACCATCCATTTTTGTTGTCCCCAGTTCCTATTAGATGAGAGTAAATGTTGTTTATGTTTTAAAATATTACTTGATGTTAATAATATTTTAATTTCTATTTTATTGTTTTTTCATAATATTCAGCTTCAGGGAAAGATCATTCTTTAGAGTTACACTACAAAGAAAGCCCTTGGAAACAATTTGCATTTGACTCATTAGTATGAGAAACCAAGTGAAGAATTATTTCAGATTTTCTTGCATCTACTTTCTAGAATAATCTATTTGACCAATCACGGCTAGCCCTCAGCTTCTCCTATGTATTCTTTACAAAGCTTTGGAAATTATTTTATTGGTAGTTTTCACATTCTCCCTACTTGACATCTTCCTTCAAGTTTTACATATTCATTGTTAGCTTGTCAGAATTTCTGTACAGTATTTGGGCATAGGTCGTATTGTTAATCATCTGCTTTATTCTTCTGTGTAAACATGCAAACTTTTATTTTGTCCCTTTATTTTTCCTCGGAATTTCTAACACTCTGCATCTAAAAAGACTTTCTCACATTTGAAAATGTTTAACTCATTCTGTTTCTTGTATTTCAGCCTGTATAGCATTCATATCTTGAACTAAGTTGCTCTTCTGAATTAAATATGAATGCAGTCATACCTGAGATAGCACTATATCATAATGATCTAAATATAAATGTGACTACAGAATTTTGACTATAGATTACTAGTTTATGTACCTCTGCTATCCTAAAACAAATACAATTTAGAGTACCTAAATTATAAATTATTTTCCATAAAAATATCCCAGACACAGATTCTTTTATATGTATGAAAATGTTGAAGTATATATTGTTTCCTTATTAAAGTGAATTGGGACAAAAGGCAAAGACAAGAGTGATACAGGAAGGGAAAGGGAAGAGAAAGAAGGAGGAGGGGAAGAAAATGCAGGAAAAAATGTCAGAGGAAGCTGAACAGTTCTTTTACCTGCACATACAAACTTACTGAAAGAATAGATATGCTTGCTTAGCACCCCTGCTCAGGACAGTGAGCTCAGGGACAGCTGTGAATCTATGCCTGTCCTCTATGTCTGTCCTTTCCCCATATCCCCTCAGCTTTTTCTGTATACTCTTCTTTCTGACAGAATAAGAAACAGTAAACCCAGTTTTTCACAGCTTGACTCACACAGGACTCCCATTACCTATTCTCGCATGTATGCTTCCCTTATTTATTCTCTCTTTTCTCAGGAAACATCAGAGAAAATGACTCATGCACAGAAGGAGGCACCCATACAGTTATTCTGGAGGGAACTGATAGACCCACTAGCTGTTAAAAGATCAGCTCTGTAGCAGTTGTCTCAATTCAAAAATACAGTCACAACATGTGGGAAGAATCCTGAATCAGAAATTACTAATTTCAGAGCTATTACTATGAATCGTGCTGTCACCTCAATGCGGGAATTGTCATTCTAGTGCTGCTCTCAGCATGCAGAAACAGAGTGGACTGTATTAATTTAGAAAAAAAATACCCTTTACAGAATGTGATTTTCCTATATATGTATTGTAGACCAATAGGTGCCACCGTTGCACTGTGACAGTCACAAAAAGTCTTAAAGATTAAATAAGAGGAACTGTTTAGTTTTATAGTTCTGAAAATGTATTTTCTGGGAAAAAAAAAAAAAAGCAGGGTTTTTTATTTTCCCCATGGAAATGAAATTTTGGGGATGTACTTTGGTTGTTGGTCATCTTATTCCTTTTTATTTCTTTCTTTCTTATTTTTTCCCTCTTTCATTCTAGCCAAAATGCTACAACCTTGATATTTCTTTGTAATTATCCAAAGCCTTTGATCACAAGTATCCAAATGAGTTAAGCTTTAGTAAACTGTATGGATGTGCCTTTGTGCCTTTTTACTGCTGAGCAAACACTACCACAGAATAACTTTGTCTGATTAATTTCTCATTCCTTTGGTGACCTAAATACAGCTGCTCTCACAGTTCTTTATTGGCTTTTTATATATGGAAGTCACACCAGATATACGATTGCAAGCTACAGAGTACCATGGAATTCTGCTGAGAACAGAATGCTTTCAATATTAGTATTACTTTCCCAATGTAATAAATGGAAGTATAGTTTTGGGAAGTATTACTGACTTCTCTGCCCATACTTAAGTACATTTCAAAGCCTCTGAGTACTGTTTTTTACTAGGTAAAAATTGAAGAACACAACATCCCTTGCAGTTAGATATTCTGGGACTTAATTGATGATCTATTTAGATGACTTTAAAGTGTACTGTGTTAGATGCAATTTATTTTCCTGTTTGTAGGCAACTGTAATATTGTGCTGCAGAGAAATGGCAGATACACAAACACTTGCAAAGTCAATTTTGATGATAATAATGGAAGGTTCCTATACTGTCCAACCCACTTGTCTGAACACCAATTTAGTATGGATTTCCAAGACAAAAACCAAAATCTATGTCAATATCTTTTCAGTTCTTTATGCTCAAACTGCTTAATGAGTCAGCAATTACTAAGGGTTTGTGTGTAGTTGAGATGGATGTAGAAAATGTGATAAAGCAACTTCACTTTGTACTAATTATCAAATCATTTACAAGCAATAAATCAGATCCAGTATCACCTGGAGTTTTCAGAAACTTCAGCTGTCAGCCCCTACATAGGAAAGACAGGGGCATATCAGAAAATAATAGAAATAACACTGATGCAAAGTTTAGAGGAAAAGACGAATCTGATAGAACTGCAGGCATGAGCCAGCAAGACCATTTCATGCCAGTTCTCTGTGTAGTTGACTATATCACTCCAGGATAAGAGTGATAATGAAAGGTCCTAAGCATACCCAAATACTCATCCTTGTCTGCTTTACAGTCTCTGCTCTGGCCTGACAAACCAATTCCACTACTTGCACCCCCATCCTCATTCCCAGCCTTGCCTTCTTGACTTCCATAGAGTCAACCATCTGTATTTTCTAAAACATAACTCTTTTCTCAAGTGTTTAGGGGTTTGTTCTTTCTTAAGCAGTTGAATGGTTTTCCTAATAGCTGCAACAACATGTCATAAAAGAGTTACCAGGAAAAAAATCTACAGCACAGTATTTTCAAAGTCTACTTGCAGCTAAAAAAAAAACAATCCCCAATATTTTGTTTAGTGCAATAAACGTTGTTATAGGAAGACTTTTATCCTCTTTCAGTATGCATAAAGTTCAGATTTTTAAAATACTTTTTTAGAACTATGTTTTACAGCAATTATTATCAATATTGGTTTCTAAAGAGATTTTAAGGTTATACTTGAAAAGATCTCTGCTAAAGTAGATCTTTAGAAAAGAAAGAGAAATCTAAAATAAAAGTAATATATTTTAATATAAATATTACAGATTGTTGTTAGTTAGGCAGTCATTGTACAGAATTTTACCTTTCAACATTGAATAAAATTATGATTTTACTAGAAGAGTTGCCATGTAAATCAGTTTTCTGTACTTCTAAAGTATACGTCCATCTTGCAAGACTTTGTAATTACGAATATTTCAAATCATTTCTTTACTATTTTCCCCAATATTTAAAGAAAAATGTTCGAGACACATTATCCTTCCATTTTTTTAAGAATAAAGCATCATTGGAAAGATTTGACATCTTGCTGAAGTATTTTTGATTTTTTGTTTTTTTGTTTGTTTGTTGAGATTTTTTTTTTCTGGGAAGATAATATCTTAGTTAATGGAAAATAATGTCCAGGTCTCTTGTATAACTCCTTCTCCTATATCTCTGTGAGTGTCTTTGTCTTTTTATTTGGGTCAATTTCAGGAAACATTTGAGCAAATTGTCCCTGTCCCCAACAATATTTAATCTTATGCCTAAACAAGCATGCATTCACAGATTTAGCTGAGTAGGGATTAGTTGGGCTCTTAATATAAACAGACTGATTAAAGACTTATTTTGCAGCTGTATGGTCCATCTATCCTGCTTGTCTGGTAAAGCTCTAGGTAATCTGAAAGTTTATTGTACTGGCATTCAACATTATAATTCCCGTAAACCTTCCTTACGTTTAAATTTCAGATAGAGACAGTCCCATTGACATCAGAGCATTCTATCACTTAGTAAAGTTTTATGGAATGTTAGGTAAACTCAGACACTTTCATATTAATACAACATCAGGCCATTGAGAGTTAAATGACTGGTATTAGTACACTCATTTTCCAGGTGGTCTGCAAGAAACCCTAAATTAATCAGTAAGAATTAATGCAGATACTCAAAATGTAGTCTCACTGTAATAGAGGGCAGATGTTTCTTCATGTGTGAAAAACACTTCAAGAAAGTTTGCACAAGAATGGATTTGCTAGTTTGGGGTTTTTTGGCTTTATTTCTTCGGATTTGCTATTCAGGATCTGTTAATCAGCTTTAGGTACCAAAAGATTTAGTATACAAGATAACTCCAATCACAGTCCTTTCAGATAAACTAGAGATATTTTTTTCAAATATATTGCTTTACATTTCAAGGACTGTGAAAACTATCGCTATAAGGGGAAGTGTTGCAATGCTATGGCAAAGGTACTATTGCTGGCAACTGATAAGAGGTACACAGAGCATGTGCTTATTTACATTATTAATGAAACTTTCTTCAGCAGGGATAACCCAGGAAATTCGGGAGATCGAATACACACAAAACTTCCTTGTTCTGAAGTTCTTCAGGCTTCAAAACAGAGTTTGTTACAGAAGCATGAAGTAATTTCATTTTTAAGGGTACTCTGTACTTTTTGATATTTTAGAGGGAATTTATGTTCAGGATTTTTTGGCACTTTTTTTTGTAGATGTTGTTTGTTTAAGCTCTCATCCAGTCATTAGCCCAAGGACAAACAAAGTTTACTTCCCTTTATAGCTCCATTTTTAGTGTACAGCAGTATTACAGCATAGCAAAACCTCCTGGAAGCCAGTGTCCTGGTAAAAGGCTGCTGAGACAGAATAACTATTCCCAGAGATGACTCCTGTCATCTCCTCATGTAAACTTTCAAACTCTGCCAGAACCAGCTGTTTTTATATCGTATTTTGTAGCCATATACTGCACTAAATATTCATTAACCTTTAGAAAAAAAATATGCTAACATCCAAATGTGGCAAGCATTTTGAATTTACATTTTCAAACTTTGTTGAGTTTTCTTCCTTCAGTTCGTTTTTACTTGAGGTTGCTAATACAGTACCTGTTGTTCTTCATGCAAAGTCACTTTCATGTCTATGTATCTCAGCTGTGCAAATCTTTGCATTCTTAAGACAATGCTAAGTGTGGGAATTTTATTTACTTCTTTGTGAAAGACTTCAGGCTGAATATTATACGGGAAGCAACGTCTAATACATAGAGACATTGTTTGGCATTTTATATAGAAATTTCACAGACTAATTCACCTTTCTCAGTATAGATGCAACGAACTATTTAAATAAAATATTTCTCTAGAGGTAAGGGCAGACAATTATTCTATATCCACTTTTTACCACTTACAAGAAGGCACTATGACCAACATTGGAAACTGCTACAAGTGATTAAAAAAATAAGACTTTGAAGTTCAAGGTAATTCAAGATTCATAATTTATAAATTTAATATACTGAATAAACTAGCCTTAGAGAAACAGAGGGATACATTAAGAGAAGATTTAATTTATTTTGGGCAAACATTAAATCAGTGGATCAGTTTTATATGCTTTCTCATAAAAAGTTGTTGTAGAGAATAAACATCTTAGATTTAGATATATCTTCCTATACTCTTCAACATATCTTTGCCATGGAACCAGCTAAATAAAAAAAGCAAGGCGGCAAGTATTCTTCTGTAAGTTAAATTTGCACACACTGTGAAATTTATGGACTAGGAGTAATGAATCATTTTGCAACAATATATTGCTTAGCATAGTTAAGACATGAAGCTCACAAACCTTTAACTAAATCAGTTCTTGAGTCAAAGAGAGTCCAGGTGGTGCTTTTCAGAGCTAGCATCATGTGTGCATCAGCAGTGGGAAATCCAGTCTGGCATGAGCTCAAAGGTCTCAAAACAATCTGCTTAAAGCAAATAGAATGAAGTAAAAATATTTTTACTGAGTCTTTTGGTCCTAAAAAACCTTCACTTCAATAGTACAAGAAATTATAATCATATATTGATTACATTTTCCTACATTAATAATGAAGAGACTGAGACCCTCAGATTTTAAGTTGTATAAACAATTAAAAGGAAAAAAATATCAACCATTATTTATGCCACTAATTCCACTGAGTCAGTAAATCATCTTAATAAATGAGGGCTCGTTGTTAGGTATCCATGATCAGTCAAGTAGTTTAGTTTCAGAACTAATATTTGTAACGAGAACTTGGAGTACATTCACATTGTGGGCGAATTAAGGAATGATGATTTGACTAGAAAAAATGGAAGGGAAGGGAAGGGAAGGGAAGGGAAGGGAAGGGAAGGGAAGGGAAGGGAAGGGAAGGGAAGGGGAAGGGGAGTGCATCATACTATCCTATTGTGACAATACCGTCCTATAGTACAATGCTGTGCTGTGTACTGTATTTATGGCAGTTCTCACTGCCCTGTAAATTGTAAGAAGGAGCTAGTTCCCTCATCTGAACCCGTCCTTGTGCATTCAAGTTATACAGAATTGATCTACATACTAAATGACAAGCAGAGTGAGGCAGCTGTCCTAACGTACATTCCGAGTCCCCAGTCTCCAGACCTAAGAAAGACAGTACCTGCTGTGCAAGCAGTCCTTCTGAGCAGACGTTATGCATGCTGGAGTTTTCTCAAACAAGGAGTAATCATGCATATTTCTTTCCCTTGAACTATCTGCCAAAGAAAGACTTGGCCATTGGCTTCATGAAGGTGCTGGCTGTAGTTTACAAGAGTATCTGAAATATAACCAAAAATACAAAAAAGGAGATAATTACTGGTGTTTTTTTCTCAAAAACATAGAAATGGAATGCTTAATTTCCTTACTGGTTGATTTGGAAACTACCTGAAGAGTTTAGAGCTTTTCAAACTAATGAGTTCTTGCTTTGATTGTTTTTCATTTTTCCCGTGTAGCAGGAGTTAATTAGGAAATGAATTAAATTTGGTAGAGACATGGGTCTCTCAATCTGCACTACAACAGAATCGCCTAATTCTGTTTCTTTAGAAGTAGTAATTTTTTTTTTTTTTTTTTTAGTTTAACCCTTCCAATTAGAAATGTCATTAATCTCAATAAAATTAGTTGCTTTCAACATTATGAATTTTACAGGAGCATCAGTTTTATATATTTTTATAACTATTTGTGTATTCTTTACTGCATATAAAATTTGAAAGTAATTCTTTTAGCACTCTAGAATAAAACTTTGATTTGATTTTTTATAACATGACTATCAAGTGCATATCCAAACAATGATGTGTTACATACAAATATATCATGTTATACATGACTGTATCGGAGGAAAAGCACTATCCGGAAATCTAATAACAAAATAAACAGGAAACATTTTAAATCTGAAGAGTTATGTTTTGTAGATGGTTTTCAGTTTTCTAAAGTAAAACACATTCAGTAAAAGATCAAATACTCAAATCTTAATATGAATTAGAGTAAAACATGACAGGAAAACTCTACTTGGGGGGAATCAGCGATAGTGCCAGTATGCTATTAATTGTTACAGAGGTAGATGATTTACTTTTTTATGCCTTTTGTCATTTATTCAAGTCTGAGAACATGTAAACAGTTTTGCAAACAAATTTAAAATATCTCTAAAATGCTTCTCTTGTTAGTGAAATTGTTCATAGAACACATTTCAGATCTGTGATGGCTCTCATCCTTTGTGAGACTTCTTGGACCTGAATTCTACAACATGAAGTGAGACTGCCTGGACTGCAGTTTCCCCTCACTTTACTTCTTACAGTTTTTTTGAAGACAGGTATGATCATTGCCTTTTCTCAGGCATTGTGAACCTAACTTCTGGACATGGCCTTTCAAAGGTGGAAAAAGGTGGCCTTGCAAAGGCATCAGACAGCTCCATCAACACCTGTAATCACAAACCATCTGTTGCCATGGGCCTGTGTATGCCCAAGTGGGTTAAGTGATCTCTAACTCTGCCTCCGGTTTCACTTCCACAAAGTCTCAATGTAGGCTTATGGGCTTATGAGATTGAAGAATACAGCTTTCGAAAAAAATCCATTGAGTAACTGAGTTTTCTCAATGTCCATCATCACCAGATCCCTTTCCAATTGATCAGTGGGCATACAGTTACCTCAGCCTTCCTTCTGCTACAAATGAACTTCTATAAACTTGTCTTCTTGTCCTTGACACGTCTTGTGAGTACCAGATCAGCTTTGGCTTTCTGTTTTCCAACCCAATACACACAAGCAATATCTCTATGGTCCTCCCAGATGGCTCGTCCTTGCCTCCACCCTCCAAGCACCTCATTTCTGCAACCAAGCTCAGTCAGGAGTTCCCTGTTCAACCGTGCTGGCCATCTGCCTCACATGCTCAACACTCTGCATGTCAGAACAAACCTTTCTGTGCTTTGAGTACATTGCCCTTGAAGGTCAACCAGCTTTCATTTTGCTTTTGAGACCAGTTTCCCATGGGATCTCAGCAAGCAGAATCCTAAATAAGCTTAAATATGCTCCAGAAGTTTGTGGTTAGAATTCTACTTTTCTTGCTCTTTTCTCACAGGATCTCAAACAGCACTGTCTCACTGTATCTATAGGCAAGACTGTCTGACCAAATTCTTCCTTATTCCTGAGAAACAACAGCAGCACAGTCTCTCCCATAGACTGTCTGTATCAAAAAATTATCTTTAGTGGACCACAGAAACCTTCTATCAAGATCTTCTCTCAAGATCTACCAGTCAGATGACAAAGATGTGTGTGTTTCTGTTGCTTAACTATTAACTAGCTATTTAATGTGACCCTATTTATTACTAAGCCACAAGACTTTACTGTACTTAATGCTCTGATCATAACTTATTTTTATTATTTTCCTTCTTCGAACAAACTTTTCTTTTTCATAAAGAATTTTTTCAAGTCTTCATATTTTATATGTTAGCAGTGTTGTGTGAAATATGATGTTTTTGTACTCCTCAGCTATCAAAAATAATTGTCTATCTGACATTTAATGGAAAAAAAATTATATATCTTGAAAATTAAAAAAAGAGTAAGATTTTTCATTACAGAGGAATCTTCCTATTGTATGAATTCTGTTAAATGCAAAACAAAAATATGAGTCTTCAAGGTGTTTTTAAATTACTACTACTTAACCTTTAAAAACTATTTCATTTCTACAAAGCTACCTTTTTACATCTTTTTTACTGATGCTTTCAGGATTTTAGATACAGTGAACAATAAAATTCATTTGGATCAATGCCCTCCATTTACCTTATGGTAAAATAGTAGGAAGATTTCCTTCTTTTCCTTCATTCTTTAGTATTAAATTTTTAAATTCAAGGATTACTCAAGTAGAAAATATTTCATTATATAAAAGAAATTCTGAGCAACATCTCTGAAGTTAGTCAGTTTGTTAAAGAGTATGATAAGAACGGTAATTTTTCAGTCACATTGGTTGTTCGTGAATGAATTTTTATTTTTTCTTAGAATTGGATTCCCTCAGAAAGGATTTTGTTCATCTTTTTCTCTACTTCTTCCAAAAGCTTTCCTTCACAATGCTTCTAATTATAGTCAACTTCTAATTTTTCTGAAATCAGTCAGCAGTTAGATATTGGGGTTTTTTTAATCCTAATATGATACTTGCAGCAGGCTATCTTTATTTCACAGTTTTCTTAGGGAAAGATGGTTTTATTTGTGTTTGATTTTTCTAAGGCTCTGCTCAGACCTATTGTTTTGTTATAGAAGCTTGTTCAAAGAAAAAGAAGATGCTACTAAATTCAGCAACGTTACTGTAATTTACTTCATTAAATCATTAAAAACACTGTTTTCCCATTAGCCTTTGGAATTTCTAACCATCAACTACTATTAAAAGATCAGTCAATTCTTTGAAATTCATTATGAAGACATTTTTCAGATGGCATCGTTTATTGAATTTGACACTAGATGTAATTAAGGGTGAAGTAATTAAACATTACATCCTATAGATAGTTCTTAGAAAAAATAAAGACAGCATTTTAAAAATATTACACATTTATCATAGACAGTTACAATCTCTCATTTCGCAAAAATTTTTCTCTTGGATATAAACCTCAAATAGTTGGACTTATAGTTTTAAAATGCCTTTCTGTTGCATATTTAGATCCAAGCTGTCTAGTGAATCTTGTTATGAGCCCTGGGCCTAGAACTGTATTAAAAGCAGAGAACTAAAATCAAAACAAAAAATTTGCTGCAAGAAAGGATCTGAACCTTTCTCCTTTTTAGCTTCTTGTCCAAAAGTATGGTCTTCTTTGTTCTATTTAGTCTGAATATTTCTTACATTTGGAAACATCTTGGTTGAACCTTAAAAAAGATCATTAAAAATATCATCTTTTGGTTTTGTTTGTAAATATAAGAAGCTTTTCCTGATATACTAATTCATGTGTATTTTTGAGGTCTGGGAGAGACCTTGTCTGTGACACTGTATAAAGGAAACATAGTGGCATGTAGTTCTTTGACTATTTTTGCGGATTAGAGACTATATCTATTGTGGTTGGCAATAAACTGCAATGAGCATATTAAGAATCAAACAGAAAGTCAGATGGGGATTAAAAGTCCTTTGAAATATGAAGGACTCATCCATTTAAGTGCTAGCTTAGAAGCTGAAACGGCCAATCTACATTTGAGCACAGCAAGGATTCATCTCAATTTTTTTCTATATGAAAGCCGAATCTTCCTCTAAACATATTGTTGTGATTGCATAGATCTCTGACAAGAGAGGAGAGAACAACACTTCCTGATTCTTATACATGGTGTTAGAATGGAGAACCTCATTTCCTGCATGAAACACAGTGAGACACCTTCCAGATGTCTTGTGCTATGTCATATTGGAAGTCTATGGCAGAAGTAGCAAATTAAGCCCATCAGTGGAACCCCAAGAGAAAACTGGAAATATTGGAAATACTAAATGCTGTTTATAAAGTTTGGAGGAAACTGAACAAATGAATGTTTGTTTTTTAGAGATATAGTTTGGAAAAGGCCTACCAGTAAATTAGAAAAAAATAATCTGACATTTATTTTAGTTTTTGAGGTTAATATTACTCTTTATATTGTAATAAGTATAACATAATTTATATTCAAATACTATCCTCAAAAATTATAGCAAAAAATCTTACACTGCCTCCCAAGCTCCTTTTCCAATTATTTACAGTAAAACTGAAAAATATGTTAAACACTTCCTTTTTTCCCTCTTCATCCTATTATAAATTATCCTTACTTGATAATCAATTTTTAGTTTCATTTTTTTGCGTTCTACAGTTAGGCTGCAAGAAGTCCTTATTACAATTGAAATAATCTCCACAGTTCTATTCCAATATATTTTCCTTCTCTAGTTATCCTAAAAAAATACACTTATTTTTATAGATATCTCAATTTTCCTTCTTATTGGACTAATCTAAGTAATTATAAAAGAAAGTACAGTTTTATGAAAAGATAATGTATCAGAATTAGAACTTTGGGGCACTGAAATACCACAATCTGCAGTAAATGGTGATGGTAAATAACTATTTCAATCTCAATATAACAGCAATGTGAGGAAGCAGTATCTCTTAATTTTGTGTGCAACAAATCAGTCACACATAATAAAATCAATGACAATTTAAGAGATTAAGGGATTATAACTTCATAAAATCAAAACTGCTTATTTTCCAACCTGTTAATAAGAATCAGTTTTCATATAGTGTGTATAAAGCCTGTTTTCTTTTCTATTATAAATCTACAGATAATAAGGTGTTCATTGTACAATTAAAAAAACATTTTCAATTCCCTAGGGAAATTTTATTTTATAAAGAAGATGTGGTTGCCTGCAACCCCTGTGAGTTTCTTTAAATATTGCACTGGAAAGTTTTAATCATGTAAATAGGATTTTTTTCCCTGATATGTTTTTAATGTCACAATAGTTAATTTTCTATTAGAATTTAAATTGTAATTATCTATATATGTTTATTACTTGATTTTAAGATCTCAGACAATTTTTTAATGTATAAATTATATGTGAAAATCAGTTATGATGTTGTGAATGGAAATTTAATTTTCAGTAGAGAGGAAATGTTGTATTTTAAAAAGTGATACAATGAAAAATGTATTTTCATAAGTTTCTTGCTTGTAAATGCATTACAGTGAACATTAATGACTAGGAACATTAATACAATTGCTTCATTGCAAATAAAAGCTTGATTACAGTCAAACTGCTCAATAGTAAATCAACAAATTTTATATATTTCCATATTTACCTTGTCTTGATTTTCTAAAGAGTCCTCTACATTAAAAGTCAAAGCTACTTAAAACTTAACAAATTTTTCACTTTTCTGACACTGACTAGCAGCTATGAAGTACTTAATGTTCATGGGATGAGTTCTCTGAAATGTTTCCTTAGAAGAGAGATCTTATAGTTTTATAAAATTTCATACACTGGTAGGTCTCATTTAGGACTTTTTGCAATGTTCATCCTCTCTTTTGAAGGCTCTAACAGCCAGGTGCAGATGAAGATGAAAAAAATCAAAAAAGTTTTGTGGCACAGAATTTCACACACTGGGCAGCCCTGCACAGGTCGCTCTGATGGACTGTGGCAACTCCAGTTCATGTCCTCTGGGTTTGGATCCAAACTGCTTGCCTCTTCTGACCCAGAGTCTCTAACTCTCACCCCTTCTGTCACTGGATCTCTACCTCTTGTCACCAGTCTCTGGTCCTGCATTGTTCCCTCTGTCTTTTCCCAGCTGCAGGGTCTGCATGGTCACCTCCATCTTTCCCTTCCCTCCTGTCTCCTCTCATGCACTTTAAATTTCCCTTCTTAAATAGTGATCACAGATACCAGACTGGCCTGGAGATGGGTCCAAACCCCAGAACTGGGGGAAGACTTGAGAATGCTTTACTGGATCTGCACTGCAGCCCCCTCCCCCTGTTACCAAGCAAAAGCTGATCCCCACAAACCCATGACAATCATTTGCACTAGATAAATAATACTTTTTAGTAAAAACTCAGCTTTTTAATCACTAAATATAGAGACTAAAAGTTCTATCAAAGCACCTGCCAAAGTATCTACCAAACACTGGGTGGTGGTTTGACCCTGGCTGGATGCCAGGTGCCCACCACACCGCTCTATCAACCCCTCCTCAGCCAGCCAGGGAAGGGAGGAAATAAGATGGGAGTCTCGTGGGTTGAAATAAAAGCAGTTTAATAAGGAGAAAGCAAAGCCACATTCATGAGAAGTGAAGCAAAGCAAAATAAGATGTTACTCTCTACTTCCCATCAGCAGTGATGTCTGGTCACCTCCCAAGAAGCAGGGCTTTGGAAGACCAAAAGTGAACCTCACCCCCACTGCCTGCTCCTCTCCCTGAGCTTATTTTGCTAAGTTGACATCATATGGTATGGTATATCTACTTGGTCAGCCTGGCTCAGCTGTCCTGGCCTTGGCCCCTCCCAAGATCGTGCTCATCCACAGCTATTGATGAAGGTGGGGGAAGGAATGATGGAGGAACAGTCCTGATGCTGTACGAGCAGTAGCCATGACATTGATTTGCTATCAATACCAACAGAAAGCGCAGCAATGCAAGAGCTGCTGTGGAAAATCACCAACACCCCAGACACACTACACAGTGACAATGAACTGAGAATGCAATTCAAATGTATGTACTAAGATTAAATGCAAACAGGGTTTTTGTGAAATAAGTTTTGTGACTCTACTTGTAACATTGGGGAAAAAGAGGACAAAGATTACAGTGTTTGAAGTAAATGGAAGATTTTCCTATTGTTTCCATGGAGTAGTAGCTATGCTAATAATAATAATTTTAAAAAATCAAACAGAAAAAACACCTAGTCATACCATTTTTATCAGCTGATAAGGGTTTGTTAAAAAAACAAAACAAAACAAAACCAACCTTATCTCTACTAAGTTCACTAAGCAGCAATATGTTAGATCTCCATCTGTGATTTCCCTTAACAAATGCTACACTGGGGAAGATCAGGATGGATTGTCAAGCAGGAAATCCAAATGCCTTAACAGACAGTTGATTCTTCCTGGAATGTGAGTGCCAGGACACCACCAGCCTAGATCATCAGCAAATGCAAATCTTTTCTGTTTGACCCTTTCCTGGGAAAACTAGTCCCCTGGCATAGATCCTGAGCTCTGTGGCTATCTGCAGCTCAGCTTCTCTAGGTAAAGGAGCTGTTGATCCACAAAGTGGTTATGATTGCAATGGTTGTTAAAATATGTATATACTTACATGAGTACATGTGCTTATATTTGCGTGTTTGCATGTGTGTAGATAGTGTGAAGTAATCATTACTATGATTGTTAATATTCACACCTACAACAAAAGCTAAAATTAAAACAATAAGCATGACATGAAGCACATGGCAGTTATAAAAGCAATGCTGGCTAGAACTTAAGTGAGAAAGGAACAGCTTTGGCATATGTGTGCATCAATATGTGTGGGAGTACATGTGTGAAGTTTTATATGAGTTAAAAAAGAACACCAGAGAGTTAAACTCTGGGAAAGTGTGCAAAGACTCCTCTATCAGTCATCTCTGCTGGTATACATGCTGATGTTCCCAAGAACACAATATTCAGAAACCACTTCCTATACCTGTCCCTTATTTGGAAGTCTGGTCAGATTAACTACAAGCTAACGTTTATGCTCTCAAACAATCCTGGGGCTTAGCTTCCAGCAATCCTTTATAGTAGCACATTAGTCATCTTCAACTGTAGGTGAACGTGAAAGATACATAAAATACTCCCAAATACCAACCAGATGTAGAACTGCAACAAATGCCACTTATAGGCAAAATGTCACTGTGTCTGTTAATCGACATTTTATTTCAGCTGAATATCTTTTGACAATAGTGATTTTGGGAGCAGTATTCAGGCATGATATGAGAAAGTCCATTGCATCCCACTGCAGGTGAACAGGTTATGTCATGTTATATCTGACCTCAGTCAGCCAAGTGCAACATTTTCATCCTTCACCTCCCTATCATAAATTCCAATTTTCTGCAACCTGCTTTGATCTTTCTCTAAATTCCACTTCTTTAGACAGAAGTATTTTTAGCCCCATTTTATGAGTACCACAATATATTTACATGTCAGAAAGGAATAGCATAAAAATAAGTTATACTCATCTGTGACAGGCAAATATTTTAATTTTCATTAGTTTTGACAGGACTTAGTTTGCCATAGGTAATATACATTTACAAGCTATATTTTATTAACACATCAAATCATGTTGCACTGAATTATGATTTGTCACATAGTATTAGCGCTACATTGTATCCAACAAGACATTGCTTCCACTCACACATACTAGGAAGTTAATAAATTTTGTGAATTTTATGTAATTTGTATATATCTTCAGGTCTAAAAAGGTAGGCTTTTTTATTGTTGGTTGACTGAACAGATATCTATTAATGAAAGATTTGTCATTAGGCAGCATATCCTATTGACTGAAACTTAAAATTTCTTTTTCTCATGATCATTCGGCTTTTAAAAATCAAATTTCTAACAAATTTTAAGACAATACATAAAAATACAACATGTAAAATTACTGGTGGCCTAATCCTGTGTAATTTAAAGAGCAAGTGCATTGCCACTAGCTTCAATCACTTGTATTCCGATAGAAATCCTCAAGTTCTACTGCACTTTATTGTATCTTGTGCCATAAATTGTGTGCAAGGGGTTTTCTGAATGTTTCATGAAGTAACAAGACAGGATTGCAGGATGATAGGAATACTAACTTTGTAACAATTTCCTGCCCTCTCCCTCTCTTTACCAGTTTTTATTGCTGAACGTGACATCATATGGTGTGAAATATCCCTTTGGTCAGTTTGAGTCAGGTCTTCCCAGCTGTGTCACCTCCCAACGTGTTGTCCACCTACAGGCTACTGGCCTTTCCTGGGGAGGGGATCTTGAAGAGACAGTCTTGATGACTTTTGATTACAGCTCATCAGTAGCTAAAACACTAGTGAATTATCAGTATCTTTCTAGTCACAGTTACGAAGTACAGCACTATAAGGATTACAGTCATAGGATTTGGTTAGCTCGGACTCTAAATCCTATTCTACACAGTTTCCTTGGCTGTTCATCCCAAGAACATTACATTATCTCACATCAATTTGATACTGTATATGGTTCAAAAATGTTTTAGGTTCCTAACATTAAAATTCCTAAATGCCCACTGTCATTATAAAGGAGAAAATGACACGTTCTAACAGTTTAAATACAAAGCAGGGAGCTGGGTACTTGTGAGCTCTGTGGGTAATAAAAATTATTATCCTAAGTATTACTCAATTCTTCACATAACATAGCTTGGAAATATCAAGTGAGATTATAATCAATTCCAATCCTATACAAATCATACAGCCTACTACTAAGTGGTTATCTTCTCCCAATAAAGTCTGAGAACTGAATAGACAACATTAAGGAAAGGGTAATATCCTTCAACTACAGACTGGGAGCAAAAGCAAAAACCAGTCCTATGAAGCACAATCCCTGTGCTTTTTTAATCCTCTGGAATGGGTTTATATAGGAAGGCTATTAATCAGATTTCTATTATATTTAAAAGTATATGACCTCAAAGGCTTTGGACTCCAGTGCAAGGTAGAGGTAAGATGTGTAGTTTGCAGTAACCCTGTAACAAATCCATCTCTTCAATTAATATTTACTTTAAAAGCAAAGAAAGCAAAAAAAAACCAACCTGACAATCAAAACAAAATAAAACAAAAGAAAAAAAAAACAACCACAAACCAAAAAAAACCAAACCTGAGATCATGAGAGCAGTCCTATAGATTTATTGTTAAGAATAACTAGAAAACCTCAGAACTGCGAAAAAAACATTACATTACAGTTTTTTTGTTTGAGGAACTTAGTGCATAAGTCTTTTGATATGCATTGCACATAGTGTAGCATGGTTACATATTGTGCAGGAGATATATTATTTACCACTATAAAATATCACCTCTTTTCCTGCCAAAATCCTTTGCCCATCTTTAAAGTAATTAATTTTTTCATGACTGTTCAAAATTCATTAATAGAAATTCTTTCTGATTAAGTGTGTCTAAGGCCAAGACTCACAAATAGTGATTCTTCTGATTTAGATAGATTCCAAGAATAAATGTTTATCTGATACTGAGCTAGAACTGCCTAAACCCTTTATATTATGCTATCAAAGATTAATTTTGCTCTTGATCATACAATTTCACTACCCTTATAAAAAATGGAATGAAAGGCTCAAAACCCCATTACTTACCTGTGGAAACTAAACACTAAAAGCAATTTGCCATTGTTCAAAAGACAACACTTCCAATAGCTTTTGTATTTCTGTTCTGGTAGAGGAGAGAAACTTGAAACTTTAACACAAAAACTGATTTTATAAAAAAGGGCTCCCAGGCCACACAATAAACCAAGAGCATAAAGTCTCTGTTGACTACTTCCTTTTTCCCCCATTTTCTGCTTTCATATATTCTATCAGCAAGCCTATAGAGAAATATTTGTTACAGCTAGTTGCTCACATTTTGAAAAAATCTGCAAATTAACCACTGTCAAAGGCAAGAACATATAAATGCACTTTGAATTTAAACAAAAGGTGAAAACAAACAAGCAAACATCTGCAGTAGGAACACAAAGGTTTAATGAAAGACTTCTTCTGAAAATAATGCCACTCTTTAAACTGTTCTTTCCAACAAATTATTTTCTGGATTTTTCTACAAAGACACATGAGTGCATGAATATTTGAACTTGAAAATTGTTTTTATTATTGTGTGTACTGTGGAAATAGTTTCTTTGCTGATCAATTGAAAACTAGGATATTTATATTCAAATTTTCCACCACTCATAGACCAAGAACATCAAGGATCACTTAAAAATGATGGAAGAATTACCAATCAAATTCTGTATGTACTGTTGTTATAACTCACCTAATAGTTTTAATGTAAATATTTGTTAGTAAAACTCTTCTCAGTTGTACATTTATTAGGTTCCAGTCAAGTATTACAGATCATAAATTAATAATACCTGTCCACCATTAAACAAAAGACTCACATAAATTTTCTTTACTGCTGTGAGCAGTAGTTGATAGTGAGGATGACTATATAGTGAAAGTCATACTGAACAGAAAGCTATTAAAATGAAAGAGGCACACTGGCATTGCAACAATGAAAGCACACTGGGATTTGAACTAAAATTCTAAAAGTTAAAGAACACAGGTGGAAAAAATCATTTTGAAAGTGTTCTACTCCCATCAGACCTGTAAAGTTAAAAAAGGTTCAGACAGCTTTTATACTTTTGGATAAACAAAATGTTTAAGACAGTTTCCCATGACAGTTTTGTTCACAGCTACAAGAACATGAAAAAAAAGCCATTTGCATGGTAGCATCTGATGTAACCAATAGAAATAAAAACCATTTGTCTCTTTCTGCTTTCCAGCTTCTTGCCAGATTGAAACATAACTTTTATAGTACCTTTTTATTCACATTAAAAAGAATAAAATAAACCTTCCAGGACTCAGTTGCTAACAGCCTTTCATTAAAGTGGTTGCTGTTATGTTAGAGTAACATGCAAATGATTGCAAATTGGAAGTAAAAATAACTTGAAGATGATAAAAATGAAGACACTTTATATAAAATATGTCATAACTAAAAAGAATTTAAGTCCTCTCAAAGCAAATTATTAACGAGAAGACCTCTGATTACACAAATATGCATGGTTCTGTTCCCTTTAAGAAAACATTAGAAGTTAATTACATCAGCAAAATGGTCCTTCTTAATAGTCTGTGTAAACTTTAGCAATATCTTATTTCGTAAATATTGTCACTGCCAGCATTCTGGAAGTGAAAGAGTCAGAGACACATTGCTCCATAGTCCAATCAGATGTATCTTTCTCTTCTAAACTTAGTTTTGAGAAGTGTACAAAAGTAAATAATAGAATTGATTACTCAGCTCTATAATGAATATTCATTGTGCATTGTTTGATTGCAGCCCCTGGCAGGAAGAACTAAAAATAGTTCAGAGGCCTTCAGAGGATGTATTTTCATTCATTTCCATTCTTGTCCTTTGACATCCTGTACCAGTTCAGCTGCTGTTTCAAAGAGTGCGAAATTAGTGAGGTTTAGATATAGAACTTTAATAAAATCTGTTGTGAGCTACTAGTGTGGTTTCAGGTTAACATTTCTAAAAATAGGGCTTTCTGTGTTTTAGTTCATGTTATGAAGAATAAAATGCAAGCTGAAGACAAAAATTCAAAGTGGCATTCAGCATTATTATAGTCAAATTTGTATATTGTAGCTGTATTGAAAAAATAGTTTACATGACTGTTGCTGAATTTTACACTTAATCATTACATCATTCCAGGTTAAAAACCAATACATTTGGGGTTGTTTTCTTCTTGAGTTTCCAGAAGTTCACTTTGAGATATGTAAAATGAGTATTTAGTTAGTCAATGTGGCTTAGACTTATTCAGCTGTCTCTAGCACAAGCTTAACTTCCATAGTAAACTGAACTGTCAGCATGAACTGTTATTTAGAGGTGATGAGCATCTATATCTCTCACTACATTGCATGCTCTGTTAGATTTGGAAAGATTTCTAATCAGACCAAGAATATTTTCATGCTCTCAAATTAAAACGTTTCTGTTTCAATGGGCAGTACATTTCAGAATGTAAAAATTGTGTAGATTGCCGAAGAAAGTGACAGTTGTGATTTTTTCATGTATCAGAAGAGATTATCCTGTCTTGTAGAAAATAGAGAATCATTCTGAAGTCTGCTTGTACTTATACATAACCTCTGTAGAGCCAGGAGTTTGCTGGCATATATCCTGGGAGCAACAGTGGAGACTCCTTTGTACTTGGAAAGGCATAAGATATAGTTGCAATGTAGCAATGGGATATTAAAAAGTTATTCCCATTGTCTCAAGACTCTCCAGCAAATTAATAGTATACAAGTATTTCTTACATTACTCTCTACATCCTTACCACTGTATTACAGAATAAGGCAAGAAAATTGAAGTCTATACTTTAACTTATATTTTATCTTGAGTTAGTAACACTTTTGTTAGTGGTATGAAAGTGTTCTAGTGTTGGTAGGTATCTCATATGCTTTCTGCTTCAGCCACTTAATTTGTGGCCCAAGGTCATAGGAAGATTACTGAATGGCAGTAAACAAAGGGGAGACAAGGCTCGTTTTTTGGTGGCTTTGAGGCTGATTGAGGTAATCCGGGGGTTCCAGGAGCATGGGGAGTGGAGGATAAAGCGAGGAGAGCCACCAGGACCAGGCAGCTCTCGTGAGGGGGTTGGTCTTACAGGGAGGCGGAGCCACAGCAGCCGTGGGGGATTTAAACGACCCCAGGGAGCATGAGCAACCAGGAGCGTGACGAGCAGGGCTGGCAAACAGGGAGTGACATGGCACCCAGGAGTGGCACAGCAGTTTGCTCTGCAGTTTGTGCAGGCAGGGTAAGCAGGGAGGATGGGCAGGAAAAACCCCGCAGCCCTTTTAGAGAAGCGGAAGTCAGAGAAGTGCCCCAGCTTCAGCTTCAACCTAGCAAAATGATGAGCACTCGCCTAAGGATTAAAGCCAGAGCTCAGGTGGACAAAACCCAGGTGAAGGTCAATGCATCCACCCAGACAGAGCCAGCTAGTAGAGAAGCTTTGGTCCAGGTAGAATGCAGGGAGTGTTTAGACCGCTTAGGGACCTATGCCTCTGAGGTAAAAATGTGTCATAGGTGCCCTCAAGTCCAAGAACTGCAGTGCCTGGTGATAGAGCTGCAGGAAACTGTGAGTAGGCTCTGTAGTATTAGAGGGGAAGAAGTGGAGATAGATGGTGACTTCCACAATCAGGTGCAAGCCTCCAGTGAATCCAATAAGTCATGGACCCTGGTTACAAAAAAAAGAAAGGCAAAGGCTTGTCTTCAAAGCCCTGCTTCCAGAGTGCCCACTACAAATAAGAATGAGGCATTGGCGACAAGGGACTTCTACGAGCAAGCTCCAAGAGGGGAAAACCCACTAAACAACCCATCAGCTGCTCCACCTATGTTAGGTAATGGACATCGCAGGAAGAGGCAAAGGGTGCTGTTGTGGGTGACTCGCTGCTAAGGGGCATTGAGAGACCCATCTGTGGAGCAGGTAGGGAGTCAAGAGAGGTGTGCTGCCTGTCTGGGGCCAAGATCAGGGATGTGGCCAAGAGCGTGCCACGGCTCATCAGGGATGCAGGCTACTACCCCCTACTTGTGTTCCATGTAGGTATGAATGATGTCATGAGGCATGACATCTCCAGAATTCAGATGGATTTTAAATCTTTGGGGGAGCAGGTAAAAGGTAGAGGGGCTCAGGTTATTTCCTCCTCTATCCTGTTCACTGGTGATAAAGGAAGAGTTTGTAATGGAAAAATCGGCCAAGTGAACTCCTGGCTGAGAGGCTGGTGCTGACGGGAAGGCTTTGGGTACTTTTATAATGTATCCTTCCTTGGGGACTACAGCTTCAAGTAACTCTATAGACATATGATCCTGTGTTTCACTGGGATAGGGTTATAAGAAGCTAGGAAGAGGAACAGCCAGAGCAGCTGACCCAGGCTGACCAAGGGCTATTTGATACCATACTGCTGTCATGCCCAGCATATTGGTAAGGGAGCTGCCAGTGACATCAGAACCACAGGGTTCAGTTTTCAGTCTGAATTGTTTGTCTCAAAACAGCCTTTGCTACTTAAGATTTTGTTAAAGTAAAATCTATAAACATTCTACTAGATCAGTACTTTTCACAGAGAAAAGTATACATCAAATATATTCACCTCTCAGAGTCATTAAGATTGTTGGGATTTTCTGTCTGTGGACATTATCACAGGCAACTGAAGCAGTGAATGAATTAAATACGTGAGCATTTGGAACAACCAAAACTAATTGTATCCTTGGAAACTAACTAGGGAAATGCATACTCTGAAAATTTAAAATATTAATAGCCTTATCCTATTCTAATAATTATTGAAAGTGTTTCCCTAATGACTCTAGCATCTGCATAAAGTCTCTAAGGAAGTTATTGTCTCTTTACCTTGAGTACATCTTGTTGAAGAAGTAGGAAGTAAGAGAAGTAGCAAGGGAACACAGAGATGGGAAATAATACAGGGACAAAGTGGAAAGATGGTTTAATAATTAGAACTGTAAACTAATATTTAGGACTTTAGCTTACGAAAAATAAGACACACCTTGCACTTGTATATTCTATGAGCTGTGAGGTAAATCATTCAGTATAGTGCTTATCTCAGCAAATGTTATTGGTAGTCACACAGACTTTTCATAATCAATAGAGGAAAGAGGCCCTGAACTCATCAGAACATTTAAGCAGATACTTATATTCCCATGATGTACCCATCTGGCCTTAGAGAACCACCTTGTTATTAGTGATGTTTATTAGATAAAGCAGTTTGATGTCTCTCCTAGCAAGCAGTTACAGTACCAAATATAACAGAATAAAAGACAGGTTAGAATTGTAGGAAATCTGAATTCAGACAACTGAATAGATACAGCAACATAGACTCTTGGTGAGCACACAGCTTGAGTCTGCATAGGTTGAGCAGTATATTTAATGCTTCTAAGAATCCTGGCTATAAAACAGGAGTTTCTAGTACTTTCGTATCTAATGGAGAGGAGACAAAAGAATCAGCAACCACACAGTGGTAACTGGCAGTAGTGGCAGTAAATCCTGCTTAAGGCTGATAGAGAAAGACTGATTTTTTTTGGAAAAATTATCAGTGTAAGTAGCTAATTGTGTAATTTATATTTTTAAAAAACTTTTAATTTTGAATTGCCCTATTTTTTTCCAAAGATATGCCTAAAAAGCTATTAATAACTTTTTGCTGGTTTAGCTGCCTAAGGAACAAAATATCTGACCTGCAATACATTTCTAACATTTATAAATGACTACAACGTGATTAAAAAATGGAAAAGGTAAATAGTATTGGGTTTTATTTAGTTGAACTGAAACCCCACAAGACTGCACTGAGTTTCAAAATTTCTTCAGATGCTCTTTAATGAATTGCTTTCATATTAGGTTTCTGCAAACCAGCAAGTTAGCTAAGAGAATTCTGTGTCAGCAAGGGGAGTAATGTTCAATCACGAAACAGTAGTTTCTAGACCTGCTACTAGAATTTAGCTGCTTCCAGGAAAACATCTATGCATACCTTTTTGGATATGTCAATAGTGAAATCAGCCTGGCAACTAGGCAGGCCAGCTACTACGTGGGAAGTAAGTTGCTCTAGCCATCTGGAAGTCTTGGGGGATGCTTAGTCAAATCTCCAGCCAACAGAGTTAGTTGCTAAGGAAACCTTTAAGTCAGTCAGGCATCCTGTGAAACGCATCTAGCTAAATATCTCTTTCCTGAAAAACTGTTCAAGCTGATGCCTGGACAGCCTGAGCGTGCCACCATGCCTCCCTGTGATCTGTGCCTGTTGGTCAAGTAAGAGGGATGCTTTGCTCACCAACTTTTCAGTCATTTTGGCTTGTTCGCAGGAGGAACAGCTGTGGTGTGCACAGGATTGGAGAGATAGACAGCTTAACAGATGGAGAGCTGCAGAAATTTGTAAAATGAGTTGAGAGATCTGAGAAGATCACTTGAATTTATTTGGAAGACTTAGGAAGCAGAATAACCTGGTTTCTTATTTTCCATATAAATTGTTGCATAATTTTATATTTCCCTAAAATATTGGGTTTTTTTGAATCAACATTTTCTGTGTTTTTTTAACCAGCTCTAGTTTCATGGTCTGTTAAAGATATTTAAAAATTTTTACCAATTTCACATAACTGTGAAACAAAGTAGTTAATATTTATTATTACTACACTCTATTTTTTTTACACTTTTCAAGTAAAGAGTCAATTTAGCCTTGCAAGAAAAAAATTAAATAAACCAAAATGCAATTTAATTTGGAGAGGGGAGTTGGATTAGATGATCTCTAAAGGTCCCTTTCAAACCCTATCATTTTATGATTCTATGATTTAACAGCCAACTGAGAAATCTAAGATGCTAGACTGTCAGCATCCATTCTTTTGACCTTTTAGTCTTGAATCCACGTCTTTCCTTGGCTCTAGAGATTTCTAGGTCTGGAAGGGAGTTTTCTCTTTGCAATGTAAAATATCACTCTCTAGCTGTGGGGCTAAATTGAAAATCTACTTGTCTGATTTAACACTTTAAAATGTTATTGGTTCTTGTACTATTATTGACTACAGTATTTGCAGCTCTCTTGGGAGTGGAAAATAGCTGCTCCACAGTGGAACCTGGATTGATTTTCATTCATTAACTTTGAAAAAGGACATAAACATAGTGAACTATGTCTTAATTCAAAATTTATCATTCCTCTTTATGTTTTTGTCATGCTTTAGAAACTGATCTTATTGTTCCTTTCAAGAAAGTCAAATGAATTAGGATTAAACTCATTTTTAACTGATTATTTAGCCCTATTATGATGTTTTTTTAAAGAATTAATACACATACACACATTGACCACAGTCTTATGTACATATATATATATACACATATACATGTATATAGATAGAAAAATGAAAATACATCCTGATTAATCCTTTCTCCTTATTTTGATTAGTGAAAAATGGAACACAACAGTTTTATGGACAGACATATATCTATATATATGATATTAATTCTGGATTTCTCTTATAAAATATTTTATAAAATCTGATACAGGAAATTCACACTTTTGGATTTCTGATAAAAAGAGAAAATGAAGGAATGTGTTGTGAAACACATACAGTAAAATACATGCACCTCCTACAAAACATTTCACTATTTACCTACAGATTTTGGAATTCAGACAGATATGTCAGAATTGTTTTTACATCTGTAGTATAACTCGCATCAGTAAAATTACCCAATACAATAAATAACGTATAGTTAAATACTTCAGAAACCTAATGGATGATAGGGAGTTCAACAGAATGAAAAAAACCTAAAAGTTTAACCTTCTGATAGCTTGTATCTCCCTTAACCCTTAGGATCTTTAACATGTTATTAAGCCTTCCTCTTGTTGACCACAAATTAACTCCTGGATAGAAATTTGATTTTGAGGGAATCAGTATTTTTTTTTCAAGAAAAGGTAAGATAAATCCACCTCTTTTTTTCTTTTGGAAGTTGTTTAATCAGATTTTTTAATTACTGGGGAATGTGTAATATAGCACTTCAGAAATATCAATTACCTAAGTTTTCTGTGGTTTACTTTTTCAGTACTTACCTTTGCCACTGTATATGGCTCATTTGACAGATGAGAGATAGAAGTTACCTGACCTAAGCTTGGTCAGGCAGTCACATTGTTTTAACAACTCAGCAGAAGATATTACAGCACATAAACTCTCTAAAATATATTAGTCACTGAAAAGACACAAAGACCTGGTGGTAGATGATTACTCCTAATCCAAACTACTAGATCACGTAGCCTAACAAGCAATGGTTGAAGACTCCTGCTGATTTTTATAAAAAATGTTGCATTTTATTTTCAGCATTCGACCTTGTACTTTTAGGATTCATCCATCTTTCACTCTTCTGTAGAAACCTAAAGCCTGTAGTGCACTGTTGTGCTTTCTATCCTCTTCTATACGTGTCTCTACAGGAAGTCTATGGATGTATAAAGTAATAAGAAAATGTGAATGAAGTGAAAGAAAATAATTTTAGATACTTCATGTAATATTCTTCTAAGTAAACTTTGACATTTCAGGAAATTAAGAGTAAAGAGCTGTCTTCATGTTCTTTTCAACATTTGAAACTCCATTTTTATAAAATCAGGATATTGCATACAAGTCAATTAAAAACTATATGAAGCACTAACTCATTGACTTTCCAGACTATAAATGTTTGTTCATGCAACAAAGAATTGACTTATTTCTATATTTTTTTGGAAATTGGCTGTTACTTTTCCTGAGGTGACCTCAGTGTTCTAGCTGCTATTTTATGAAATACTTTATGTCTGGGAAAGAATTTCTCAGTGCCTAAAACTGAAGTGCAAATTAAAGCACTGTTGGAAATGTTACTCCAACAGACATTTTTAACATGGTCTTTATGGTTATATGTTATGTGTTGTTCATCTTGTTAAAGAAATTTTATCCAAAACCCACCTGGTTGAGTTTCTGTGTGACCTACTCTAGGTGGTCTGCTTTGGCAGAGGGGTTGGACTAGATGATCTTCCAAGGTCCCTTCCAACCCTTAAGATTCTGTGATTAGGCTTTGAACAGTAGAATGGAAATGTTTGTGATAGGAAATAAGCAATGATGAGTACAGATAGTGTCATACTTGCTTACCTACTCATTTCAGGAAATCTATTTTTTAATTGTGTAGCCTCAGCTATACATACAAGAGAGATACCAGAGAAGACTACTTTGTTACATTTATTTAGTATTAACTCTGGAATAACTTGTGGGAAAAAAAAAATCCTTGATCCTCCAAAAATTTAATAGCTTTTCTATAATTCAAATAATTTTCTAGTTGCAGGCTAAAACAGCTGCATTACAGCGCTCCAGTTGAATAACAGTACTGCAATTACATAGTTTACATCTTCATACTTCAAGAAATTTCAATGTACTAACATGACTTACTTATTTACTGTATTAACAGTTACAGGTATTGCATCAATTTACCCATAAACAGCTACATGTTACACTCAGACAACAATGAAAAATAAAATAAAATTCCAGACCACAGAAAAAAACCACAGAAATAACCTATAGTCCTAAATACTCTATTAGTTTAATATTAGTTTAATCAAAGTTGTGATTCATGAAGCTGATAAAGACTCCTGTCTTCTTTTTAGGTTATTTTTAGTATTCTGTCTTTTCTAGGCTCCTGGATAAGCTTTCATTCAAGTACAAAAATGCAAGAGAACAGTATTGGAATTCAAATAGTCCTCATATGTTGTTTTGTTGGTTAATTCTGTTTTATTTTTTTTGGAATAAATTAAAAATGAATGCTTCTGAATCACTTTTAAGCAGATAGTTTGAAATTTTGAAAAGAAAATGTAATTTATGAGAATATACTGAATTAACAGAAATTTACATTTTATGGAAGCTTCTCAATCAGAAACTTTTTGCCTTTGGGTTACAATATCCTCTTAAATAACTAATTTGGCCAACAATGCAGTGTTTAGGGATCAATATTTGTGACATAGAATCAAAACGTCTTGTAATACTCAAGCTACAGTTTCATACTCTACCTCTTTGCCTTAACCATACAAACCATTCTGGCATAGAGTCTCACATGTTTTCTTCTGCTTCTTACAGTATCTGTCAATAACAAAATATTCTTCTGAGTACAGACATTAATTTGATCTCTCCAAGGCTGTGTATATGATTCTTTGTTTTACTTACTGCAATTTCCTTCCAACGTGAACAGTAAAATTTCTGAAATGTTACAAATTTTGCTGTTAGTTACTGAAAACTTTTTCTGCTTTTTAATGTAATCAGATGTAATTATTTAAACAGTCCTAATATTCTCACTCCATCTCTGTTTTCAGAGTTATGTAGCTCTTCCAACAATTTACAAATAAGTTCTGAGGGTTTTGAAACATGTTTGGACATTAAGGAAACAAAAATATCCTTTAATCACAGCTGCTTTGATTTAATGAATGTTGATGTGTAATTTTTTTTGTAAATTCTTAGAGTAAATATAACAAAAACTGCTGTTTATGTCCTTAAGGATTCAGAATTGTTTTGTGGAGTAAGTTTCTTTTTTTACACAATACATGCAATAACATTACTTTTCTTTGTCACGCTAAGAGATTAATCTTTTGACACAGAACCATTGTGTAAAGTTCCAGAATCACAGTCACAAAATGGTCAGGCTAGAAGGGACATATGGGGGACATCTGGTTCAAATCCCCTGCCCTAGCAGTGCCATATAGAACTAGTTGCTCAACACCACGTTCAGACAGCTTTTGAATATTTTAAAACGAGACTCCACAACCTCCCTGTGCAAACTGTGGCATTGCTTGGTTTCCATCACAGGAAAAAAAATGATCAGAGTTAAATTATCCTTAATGGATTGTATGTCATCAAAATTAATTAAATAATAATTTTACTTAAGGTAAAAATTTGGTTTTATTTCCCCATCTTCTCTGTGTCACTCAGTCTAAGAGATGACTATTTCATAAAGGAGGAGATTAATTTAAAAAATAATGACTAATTTAATTAAAATGTATTGTAATGATCATTGATTACAGCAATCCTGTGTGACCCATCAAATGTTTTATTGCATATTTTAATGATATTTATGGAAGGTGGTCTAACAGTGCTATAACCTTAAGATCACACTTTAAGAGTCCAACCATAAAACCAAACACTGTCATGTTCACCACTAAAACATGTCACTAAGCACCACATCTACAAGACTTTTAGATACATCCAGAGATGGTGATTCAAACTGCTTCCCTGGGAAGGCTCTTCTAGTGCTTAGTAAACCTTTCCAGTGCAACTTGAGGCCATTTCCTCTCATCCTAGAAGTCATCAGGCAAGACTTTTATACCAATTTACATAAAGGAAATAGAAAATACATTCTTTTTAATGATACAGCATAACTTGAAGACCTCTTATTGGAATGTCTAAATACTCTCCAAAATCATAGTCTAACTGATCAACATGATATAATAGCTACTGTCACTCTGCATTTCTCCTTTTTCAGTAAATGAATGTAATCTGGCAGGCTAAAAGGCTAGTCTGTGTTCTGTATTTTCCTATATTCTGTATTTGCAAAGACCACAGCTAACTTGTACAAAATCTTCTTGGCAAATTGGTTACATACCAAAAAAATCCCCTTCTATTTAGTAAATAGTAGCTCTGCTTTTCATTTACCACAGAGTTGATGGTCGTAACTTTTTGCTCTGGAATATAGCACACTATCTATGGGTTTTGAAACTTTATCAATATCATACCCTACCTTAACATTTAAAATCCATTTATTTCCAATCTGTTTTAGGTCCTTCATATAACAAAATCTAAAATTATTTTATATATATTATCTCTAATCTTTCTTCCTTTCTTTACTCCTCTCTGTATAAGAAACATGAAAAACCTTTCTTGCACTCATTTAAATGTGTGATCTCATCACCATCTAAACTTTATGGTCCATAACGACTGGATGAATTTTTGTTTTCTAGTTTTACAGTTTATTTTATTAATACATAGGTATCCAAAAAAATTGTTCAAGGAGCTGATTAGAAGAAAATGATTGCAATACAATATTACATGTGCTGAAAACTGTTTCTGTATAAAACCATATACATCCGAGATTATAATTTTACATTTAATCAAGCTATCTTTATAGTAGTTATGAGGTACATTTCTGAGCAAAGTGACTGCTTTTAAAACATACTGTTTTAAGAGTAGCAGAGAACAAAATCTCCCATATCAACAGCAGGAAACTCAAAATTTTCCACACTGCTCTGTAAAGCCTATAATCACTTCATTTTTCAGAGCCTTTCCGTAAAGATGTCAGTTGTACTGCAGCAGGCAATCAGGCAAGAGGAATCTATTAGTTGAGATTAATAAACAGACAAAATTTGTTGAAGTTTAAGGATAAAATATTTCCGTCTCAATTGTTCATATGGTAAAAAAACACCTCAGCTGCAAATGTCCAATGACATTTCCTTTTAGCAGAATAAACTAATCCATGGAATGCAAACTTCATTAGCTTTCATTATGATATTCACTACAATTCATCACAACAAAGCATGTGCCACTTGGATGGTTGCACAGATATATGATGTTGTTGGATAGGCCGACCATTCAGTTATAGACTATACCCTTGGAATAAATTCAGTCATGCTTCTCTGACTATGCTCTAAACTATAGGGACATTTTCCACAATATGTATTAACTGCAGAAATACTGTAATGTATGTACTTGATTTTCCATTTGTATTTGGTTTGCTTCTGTAATTGTATGATACAGCAGGCCTTACAGGACGTCTTGAGTGAACTCACAGTAAGGAAGATACTGTAATAAAAAGATGTGAAGGTCTCAACAGCCATGTCTATTCAAGTGTTTATACTAATTTCAGATGCCCAGGACATCTTGGTGGCCTTAAGACATTTGGTGCACTCTTTCCAGGTCTAGCTTCTTTTATTAGAAAACTCGGGAATGTTAAAAAAAAAAAAAAGAAGTCAATGTGAAATTTGTTTTGTGCATTCATCCCTATAACGGAGGTAAACCCAACTGAATCCAAGTGATACCCTAAGTATTAGAAAATAAAGACAAATCATTTACATTGTAGGCAATGTAAAAACTTGCATCTAGCTTTGCTTAGAAAAGAGTGTTTTTATTACTGGTACAACACTGGACATTGGCTCTAGGTTTATTGCTTTTCTTCTTGTTTACTAAAAAAATCCATCTTTAAATTAAGTAATTGCTTTGATGTACTGATACATTACAAGTAAGAGCCACTGGTCAAATGGTAAACAGAAAAGTCTATGTTGGAATATAGTTATAAAACCACTCTCAAGTTTCCATGATTTTCATGATCTGATACTTAAAATAATTTGTCACACATTAAAGAAACAAAGTAAGTTGACATTTGCAATATTAAATTAAATTAACATCAGTGAAGCCCAGTTAATTCTTTCTAGTACTAAGTCTTTGTGTCCTATATTACAGATGCCAGCAAACAAATATGTACAAAAAAGAATATTTTCCTTTGCTCTCTCTTTTTATTTATTCCTGTCTCTGACCATTCAAAGGATCTACAACATACAGGATGCATTCTGATACAGCTTGAATTTGTCTTTTTGGCTAATCACGCACTTCTAAGACTTCACTGGTTCTTTTCATAGACTTTAGGCTTTCTTACATTTGAATTGATATTGTTGCTAACCTTTTTCCCCTTGTTTCATTCCCTCTTCTTAAATTCCACCTCTTCAGGTCTTCCTCATAGCATAATTAATCACCAATAAGAGAGGTAGAGATTCTTGATATCTATGAAAGTCACCTCTTACCCATATACATATTCTCATCAGAATATGCAAAAACAAGAGGAAAATTCTATGTCAGTCAACTTCAGATTTCTAGGTATTTCTAAATATATTTAGTGTACCGTATTATTTTTTTTTTTAATATTCTAGTTAATTTCTATTAAGGCAGTTAAAATTATTTCTGTGCATAAAAGTGAGAAAAGGAAGAAATATTTGAAAGGATGCTGGGTTTATGTGGGCTGGATTTGGTTGCAGGGGGGTTACAGGGGTGGCTTTTGTGTGAAGCTGCTAGAAGCTTTCCTTATATCTGATAGAACCAATGACAGCTGCCTCCAAGTTGGACCTGATGCTGGCCAAGGCCAAGCCCATCAGCAATTTTGGCAGTGCCTTTATGATTACATATTCAAGAAGGGGAAAAAATCCTGCACCAGGAGGGAACAGCAGCCAGGAGAGAGGAGAGAGCAACAACTGTGCAGACACTCAGATCAGTGGAGAGGAGGAGATGCTGCAGGTTTGAGAGCAAAGATTCCCTTGCAGCCCATGGTGCAGCCCATAGTGAGGCAGGCCTTGTCCCTGCAGCCATGGAGGCAAGGGGGGAGCAGAAATCCACCTGCAGCCTAGGAAAGGACCTTGGCTTTTAGAAGATAGTATGTGAACACTGAATCTATAGCTATATTTGTTAATAAAATTCAATTTAGTTTAATTACCAATAGCAATTGCTGAGGACAGGAACGTAATTGTTTAATTATAAGACTGATCAGTCTTCCTGTCTGGGTTGATCTTAGGAGCTATGATGCTATTGGGACTTTTCCAAGGGTCCCATTTCCCAAGAGGAAGTTTGACCACAACATGTGCCTCATACAGCTCCCACTGACACTGTAGCAGTGCACCAGGGATTCCAAGAGCTTTTTGAACCTTATGTTGCTGTGTGGTTACAATTGCAATCTATAATCCTGTGTGTTTTTAGTTTGCATATACCTTGAGAGATCTATTTACTGCTGTGTGCTGAGCAAGCAAGCCAAATTTAAACAAGGCTTATAAAAATTCAAGGATCACCTTCATATCAAGTTATCTTAAAATTTGAGCAGAAAAGGGATTTGTTAGCTGAGTTGTTAGCACTGCTCTTAGGATATTCAAGAGGCTGGTTCTCCCAGTATGTTAAAAGATACAAGATCTTTATCAACCCCTTACAATCTGACAATTCATGGATGTTTATTGTAAGACTTATTGGTCTGATGAATCTGTAATTTCTAATAAAATCTTGATTTACTGGAAAAATTGCGAAGACATTTGTCCCTAGAGGACTTGGTATGTTTGAAGAGATTCTACGAAGGATCATATTTGTGTCTTTTTCCATAATTGTTATTAAAGTTAGTTGATTCAAAGCCAGTATAATATAATTACCTACTTTGTAATCATGCTTCTAAAATTTCAGACTCCAGAAATAAGATCTTTTGCAAATTCATCAGGTACATCTTCCTGCTAAAGTTTGTTTTGCATGATCATAATGGTTCATATCCATGTCAATGTCAGATTTGTATTTGTACTGTTATTTCTGATGCCATGTGGAAGAAGACGTGGGAGTAAAGATAAAGACACAGTAGTGATTTGATGATTTAATTCTTTCAATGAAAAACTTCTGCAAGTCTTACTGTAAGACTTTGGAGACATGTTTTTTTGTCTTCTGTCACCTTCTGTTTCTCTGAATATATATTCAGAACAGAACTAGTCAATGTAACAAAGTTGCTTAAATCTCTGGAGGATTTTTCTCTCTTCAGCACCTGTCAGGACACAATAAAAGCTTCAAGGGAAAACTGTTCTGTCTTTTAATAGTATGTTTGAAACAACTTGCAATACACTCCTGAAAATATTGCTAAAACTAGTAGAAGGACACAAAGAAAAATGTTAAAGTCATTAAAAATGCAATTTGCTTGAAGCTAGTTAAAGAATTTTTCTCAAGATGGAAAGCAACCATTCAATTGTTACAGCCAGATTGCTTCAGAAAAAGAAAACTTTCTGACAATACAAAACAACAAAAAAGTAGTATCATGGGTTTTAGTACTGTTTTTCTGATACTTTGGATTATCCACTACACAAATATCTTTCTCCTTGTTTGTTGGGGTTTTTTTCCTCCCTTAAGTGTAATCTTTTTCTGTTTCTCTAGTCATTCAGCTACACCTAGCTCACTTAAATTTAGAATATAATGGAAATATTCAAACAATTATATTTATATTATCTGAAAAGGAAAAGTTTTTTTTTAAAAAATATGAACAGAACAGGAGTTATCCAACTCAGTGCCTTTTACGGAGGACCATGCTGAATGATGTTTACAAAAAGAAAAAAAAATCTTGCAGAAGTGTTCCGATAATTGAAACATCTTCATTTTTGTAAAGTAAAATGAAAGCAGACCTAAATGTATTTATGGGTAAGAGCAAATATATTGTCGTTACGTTACACTTTTTATACATTAGACACAAAACTTTGAGGTCATAGGCAAAACAGTTGGCTATAATTTTATTTTCCCTGTTAAATTTTATTTGGTGTATAATGGGTTATACAGATTACAGAAGTTTATACACTAAGACTGAAAGCTGAAATATTCCAGTGAAACTTTTCATAGTTTCAAGTTTCAAGATGTGATAAGAGAATTAATAATGAATGTTCATGAGCTAGGAGGAGTAAGGAAAAAAAAATCATGAAGACTTGACATCTTATATAATCAGACAATGTAACAGTCTTGTCATTTCTACTGGTATATTGCACACTTCAGGCCAGCAGTCAGATGTGGAAAACATACTGCTGGTGTATTGTCAGAAAAAAAAAAAAAAAGAATTGATGGTTGACTAACAATCCCATTTAAATGAAACATTAACTCCCAGTAGAGTGATGTGTATTTAATATTTGCACTGTTCAAGCAGGTTTTAGTTTATCTGCTTGTTGTTAAACTATGTATGATCTAACTGTCTCTCCAGAATGGGTATGAGATGTGAAAACAGTGACATTAGAGTGGAATTTTGACAAGTTCTGCCTATTTTTTTTTGAGTAATCCTTAATTCTGATATTTCCTATGTATAAAATCTAATACAGAATTTGGTCTCTATTTCTGATTTTATATATTTATACACTTGAAATTCAAGAAATTCCTGCAAGATTTTAGAGACTTGCAAGGTTTAACACATTGAAAGTGAAAGTGAGTAAGTATTCTTCCAAGATAAAGACAGTCACATGGACATCTTTCTAAATACACATTTAATAAATAAATCAAACTGTACATTTTCACACATATAAAACTTTTCAGCAGAAAATGAAGTCCTCAAACAGTAGAAAATAATCCTCTGTTTTTCTGATATTTTTATCAGAACTTCTCAGATATAATGACAGTTTGGTATAGTTTTCTTAGCTATTGTATCAATTATTAAAGACTTCTGTATTACCCACTGTCACTGTATAATGCCTTACTGTACAACTAGAGCATTGTTGTACAGTAGAATTTGTTTGCTTCCCCATAGCTAAACATCTATTACTAAAGAAAAATAGATTTCCTTCTATAGGATCCCTCAAATTAGATCAAGTATATACATTTTTATTTTATTTTTTATTCCTCGTGAAGTCTTTTGGAAGTATAGTCATATTTTAAATATTAAAAGTCTTATGTATTTATTTAGCATCTGTTATCTTTTAAGTGAATGTGAATCACACATTAGAGAGTCCCCGGAACAGTATTTCTGAGGAAACTCAACACTTGAAATTAAAGATGAAATATTACCTTAGAAAATGTATCTAGAAAAGTAGTTGATAAATGTTTCATATATCTGTATCATATAAGATACAGAAACTCTTGATTCTTCAAGTTTTATAAATAAATTTAGTTTTTCAGTGTTTGCTGGTTTAATTTAATTTCCTTCTCTAGTGTAGCCAGTATTTAGAATCTTATTTTTGTTTATCTTCAATATCAAGTTCTCACTCCTGTTCTGTCAACCAGGTATAGTTGTATTCTTTCATTAGGAAAGTGAATGAAACTTAACTGCCAGTAAAGCTGAATGTTTCTTCATTAAGAATATGATAGATAATGGTACTAAAAAATGCAGATGTTCCCTCTTTCTATTATTTTCTTTCACTACACTGAAAAAGAAGTCTTTTACTCAAAATACTTCAAGCATCTAGCACTTCTCCAGAGTTTCTGAAAAATACCCATTTCAACATCAATCTGCAACTGATGATTATGATCCTACCTTAAAAACTTCTGATTCACATCATCTCATCTGATGTCAAGATAAATGAGATTACCTGAGTACAAAATCATAATAGAAAGTTATGATTTCTTCAATGTTTGAGCTAGGACAGCTGTGCCACAGAGCTGCATGATTTTCTCAGAGGAGGAATCTGAGTATAGAATGATCACAAGAGTGTTCTTTAAACACTGAGACTCTAGAATCAGCATCCTAAAAATGCAAATTTCTTTTAAATGACGGTGGAAGTTTAAACTGGAACATCGCGAGGCAGTGGTGGATAACATTTAAACCCTTATACATTTATGACAAACACAAACATAAGCTAGAAAAATCTTTCCATTTGGGTTTGGTTTTTTGTTTTGTCTTTTTTTTTTTGTCTTTTTTTTTTTTTAAAAAATTTTTGCCCACAGCACATTGCAAAGGAGGATCTGTATCTGATGTGCTTCTCCATAGTATATTACGTGGGATATGATCAAGACTACTCATTGAATCAGAGATTTAAATCTGCTTTTCATTTCAGGAAATGGTTCCTGTAAGCTAGCAGTGGAAGCAGAAGAAAGATCTTTTCATCAAAGGAAGAGAAAGATATTCCCTCTTTAGTCAAATTCCATACTTTTACTCTCAGACTCAAGCTATATATGTCAGAAATCTTTTTTCTGTTATTCTATTCCTGCATTTCTTGCTTGTTAAACTGTAGTCCTGTGTGACATAAACATGAAGGAGTTGACAAAGTTGCACTGAAGAAGCTGTGCATAGTTATGATTTTGAATGGGATGTTATATTCCGTTTTAGGAGAATAATAACTTCTAGAACTTATTAATTTTCCTTTCTACTGCAGAAGTGGAATGATAAAATTAAAATGGTAGTGAAGCAGTAAGTACATATGAAATCTTATTGAATATGTCTACTATGTACTAGAGTCATGGAAACTAAGACTCTTAGTGTAATCCTGCCCTAAAAAGCAATACTCTCTGATTCTTCAAAATTACTGCTGCTAAGTAGAAAGTGCAATGTGAGATATATAACTTTGTTTGTAAATTGAGAATGGTTCTTAAACTGAAATCCACTCAGCAATGCATGACGGGGGGGAGGGGGCGCATCTATTTATTTATTTATTTGTTTGTTTGTTTGTTTGTTTATTTTCTAGGAGACACAGTAATAATGCTCTTCATTAGAAGTGATTATAATCACTATTAAATATTGATACCAAGATACCTTAAGAGCTTTAATTTCAATTATATTTAAGTTCTGCTGTTAGAGTGGAACAACAAAAATGTTTGGTTCTTGTTGCATCAAAAGGACAAAGCAGCTTGGCAGAAAATAAACCTCCTTACTTTCTGTCTCTCCTCACCGAGGTGGGAGGCTAGGTTTGAATTCTGAATGATGTCCAGTTTAGCACTATTTGTCCAGTCACGTTCACCTTCTATGAACTGTCATGACTGCAGATGCACTAATAGCACATTGCACACTCAGCTTGGTCACTCTCCATGGACTCACGCAGGCCAGTCTCAGAATGTGATGATGCCCAATGATACCCAGCTATGATGCCCAGCTATATGAATAGGACAGTTTATTAAAAGCAATAGGTTATACAGATTCTTATGGATTGCCAGTGAGAATGACTACTTCCTACAAAAAGAAAGCATGTGCAAATACAAATATATGAATAACATAGTGCATAAAGTTAGACTCTATAGATATTTCTGAGTTTAAAGTTCAGATCTTACCTGAAGATACCATGCAGTACCCTTCTACTTGCAACATCCCACAGAACCTGGTTACAGAATCTCCACTCAGTGCCTGTGGAACCAAGGATTCTTCGTATACCAGCTAAACTCTTCTCTGAGATCCTTTGCAATGCTATATCTTTCTTTTGAGTGTGAATAATTCTGTATCTTTCATGTAAGTTTAATTTCTAAATTATTTCCAGTAATCATTCCACTGTTATGAAGCAAACTGTCCAAGAAGTCGTACAATCTAACCTAATACAAATGAAGATAAACTTTTTTATTATAGTTTCTTTGTTGGCTAACTTTTTTCACGTTTCTTTGCATAACCAGGGTTAAAAATCAAATACTTCATTATATATGAAACTTCTCATCTTTCATCTTAGATGCACTGGAAAAAAAAAAAAGTAGATTAGAAAAGAAATAAATACTGTACCTAAACCCTCATAATTAACAATTTCAGTACACATTTGTTCAACTGAATTGTAATTCCATTCATTTCTCTATTTTCTTGATAGACTGAAATCTTCTTTATAGGGAGAAATTTTGTCTTTGACTGCAAAAACATGTTTCTTTAATACGACATAAATTAATGACCTTACTGTTTGCATGTGGTGACAATTTCATATGGCTGCTTCAGAAACATAGTTAATAAAAACACTATAGAAAATAACTCAACAGTAGGATGTTATATTCTTGGTTAATAATTTGTTTCCTGCTGTTGTATCAGTAATCTACAGGTTATTGTTGCATTTTTTCTTTCATAGACTTTATTGCAGATGAATGCTTTTTCTGTATCAAACACATGATAAGTTGGAAAATATGCTTACATTACTTATAGATTCCCTGTATTTGAAAATGGATTTGATTTTTTCCCCCCTAGATACAAATGTTGATCTCTCATCTAATTAGTTAAAAGTTAACCTATGATATGGAAAATAGTGTCTCTATCTGTGAGAGCTTCTTTGAGGAATAACAAATATAGTCAGACATCTTCAAGACCCTCCTGAACACGTTCCTATGCAACCTGATCTAGGTGGACTTGCTTCTAGAGGAGGAGTTGGACTAGTTGATCCCTAAGGGTCCCTTCCAAACCTACCATTCTCTGATTCTATGATCTTAGACTGAATTTTCCCACAGAGATGCTTCCTTCTTTTTTGTGAGATGGAAAAAGATATTGTGCCATTTTTAGCACTAGCCTGTCGTGAGTTGTCATTACGTATTTCCTTTTTCTCTCTCCATAGGGATTTTTATTTATTTCTGCTTTTACGTTATATTTATTTTAAAGGTACTTGAGTTGCTAGGATTTCCTAGAATACACTTCCCATCACTTTAGAATGTGGTCATCAGTGTGCAGCCATGATACTCTATTGAGAGATTTCGTTTTAACAGTTCAATTTTTCATGGGAAAAAAAGAAAAATCATTCTATATGATATTTATCTGTTAAATAGGGCAAGCTTTTATTTATCTTTATTCAAATTTTTGTTTCCTTTTGGCAATTTAATTTGACTTGTAGATAAAAATGTTTTCCTGCTTCATTGATATCTGGATTTTCATTATTATTTCTTCTTCATTAGTCTGACCCTACAAACAATTCACATTTTTTTTTCCTCTTACATGAAAACGCTAATGTCAGTATTAATTTTTTTGTGCATTGTGTATTGACATAATGGAGAACTAACCACTAACTAAGAAAAAATAGAAGGAAATTAATTTTGTTTCCCCATTCCCAAAGTATGCAAGCTTATAGAGTTCCTTTTGCAGGATTAAGCTGATATCATAGAATCATAGAATCATAGAATGGTAGGGGTTGGAAGGGACCTTTAGAGATCATCTAGTCCAACCCCCCTGCAGAAGCAGGTTCACCTAGATCAGGTCGCGTAGGAACATGTCCAGGTGAGTCTTGAACACCTCCAAGGAAGGAGACTCCACAACCCCTCTGGGCAGCCTGTTTCACTGCTCCCTCACCCTCACAGTGAAATAGTTTTTTCTTATGTTTAAGTAGAAATTTTGTGTTCCAGCTTCATCCCATTATCCCTTGTCCTGTTACTAGCTACTATAGAAAAGAGGGATGTCCCAACCTCCTGACACTCACCCTTTAGATATTTATAAATATTAATAAGATCACCCCTCAATCTCCTCTTCTCAAGACTAAACAGCCCCAGTTCCCACAGCCTTTCCTCGTATGAAAGATGTTCTATACCCTTGATCATCTTGGTGGCCCTGCGCTGGACTCTCTCCAGCAGTTCCCTGTCCCTCTTGAGCTGAGGAGCCCAGAACTGGACACAGTCGTCCAGATGAGGCCTCACCAGGGCAGAGTAGAGGGGGAGAAGAACCTCCCTCGACCTGCTGGCCACACTCTTCTTGATGCATCCCAGGATGCCATTGGCCTTCTTGGCCATGAGGGCAAATTGCTGGTTCGTATTTAGCTTATTATCAATCAGGACTCCCAGGTCTCTCTCTGCAGAGCTGCTCTTCAGCAGTTCGACTCCCAGCCTGTGCATGGGGTTGTTCCTTCCCAGATGCAGGACTCTGCACTTGTCCTTGTTGAACCTCATGAGGTTCCTCTCTGCTCAACTCTCAAACCTGTCGAGATCCTGCTGAATGGCAGCACAGCCTTCTGGGGAATCAGCCAGTCCTCCCAGTTTGGTGTCATCAGTAAACTTGCTGAGGGTACACTCTGTCCCTCATCCAGGTCGTTGATGAAGATGTTGAACAAGACTGGCCTCAGAATCGATCCCTGTGGAACTGCACTGGCCACAGACCTCCAACTTGACTCTGTGCCATTGATCACCACCCTCTGGGCTGCGTCATTCATCCAGCTCTCAAACCACCTCACTGTTCACTCATCCAAGCCATACTGTCTGAGCTTTCTGATGAGGATATTGTGAGAGACAGTGTCAAAAGCCTTGCTGAAGTCAAGGTAGATGACATCCACTGCTCTCCCCTCATCTAGCCAGCTGGTTATGCACTCATAGAAGGATTTCAGGTTAGTCAAACAGGATTTCGCCTTGGCAAAGCCATGTTGATTCCCCCTGATAACCTTCTTATCCTTCATATCTTCAGTGATAACATTCAGGATGAGTTGTTCTGTCACCTTTCCAGGGATGGAGGTGAGGCTGACCAGCTTGTAGTTTCCTGGGTCATCCTTCCTGACCTTTTTGAAGACTGGCGTGACACTGGCCTTTCTCCAGTCCTTGGGCACTTCACCTGTCCTCCATGATTGTTCAAAAATGATAGAGAGAGGCTTAGAAATCACATCAGACAGCTCTCTCAGCACTCTAGGATGCATTCTGTCAGGACCCATTGACTTATGAGCCTTAAGCTTGACCAACAACTCTTTAACCTCTTCCTCTTCCACCCAGGGCAAGTCCTCTGCTGTCCTGGCCATTCCCCCTCACCATCCTTCTGCTGATGATGTACTTGAAAAATGCCTTATTACTGTCCTTAACATCCATGTCTAAATTTAATTCTAGAAGGGCTCTAGACTTCCTAGTTGCACCCCTGCATGCCCTGGCAATGTTCCTATACTCTTCCCAAGAAGCCAGCCCCTGTTTACACCTCTCATAGATGCCTGTTTTCTGCGTGAATTGTCCCAGCAGATCCTTGCTCATCCATGGATGCCTCCTACATCCTTTCCCCGCTTTCTTGCGCATTGTTTCACACTTATCCTGGGCTTGGAGGAAGTGGTGCTTGAAGATTGACCAGCTCTCATTGGCACTTCTATCTTCTAGAATCATATCCCATGAGATCCATCCAAGTAGATCTTTGAAGAGGCCAAAGTCGGCTCACCTGAAATCCAGGGTCACGGTCATGGTCCGACTTTGTGTCCTGCCCCTTTCACACAGGATCTTGAACTCTACCGTCTCATGGCCACTGCAGTCGAAGTTGCCTCCAGCCTTCACATCCCCAACCAGGCCCTCTCTATTCATCAGTACCAGGTCCAGCAGCACACCCCTCCTCGTTGGTTCCTCGATCATCTGCGAGAGGAAGTTGTTGTCAACAATCTGTAGGAACCTCCTGGACTGCTTGTGCTTGGCTGTGTGGCTATCCCAGCAAATATCAGGGTGTTTGAAGTCCCCCATGAGGACCAGGGACCGTGATCATGAGGCAGCTCCCAGCTGTTCGTAGAAGGCCTCATCCACATCCTCCTCCTGATCAGGTGGCCTGTAGCAGACTCCTAAAACAATATCACCTGCCTTGCCCTGGCCATTATTTTTTACCCATAAGCACTCTACTCTCTCCTCATCCCCACCCAGGCACAGTTCAGTACACATTAATTGCTCTCTCACATAGAGAGCAGCTCCACCTCCACGCATTGTCAGTCTGTCTTTCTTGAACAATACATAACCCTCCATGGCTGTGCTCCAGTCATGGCAGCTCTCCCACCACGTCTCTGTGACCGCAATGAGGTCATAGCCCGACATCTGCACTCACATCTCCAGTTCCTCCTGCTGATTCCCCAGGCTGCTTGCATTGGTGTAGAGGCAACTCAGGGGCTTGCTCAAACACACAGGTTTCCCTGGACGGGTGCAGGAGTTCCTCCCCAGTTTGAATATTGTCCTAGCACATGATTTTCTATGATAGACTTCAAATAAACCACAAAACTTCTGTAGGATATTTTAGATTTTTGACTTTAGATTTTAAGTAGAGCTATCATATATGTGTGTCCAATGGTAATATTTCCGTTCCCACTGCTAAGTCACATGATGAAAACTTTACAATATAAGATATGTAATGAAAAACAAATTACTCGGAATTTCAGAAGAAGATCATTCTGTTTATTTGAAAGCGAGAAGACACATTATTTTTCTTCAGTATATTCTTACTTTGCCTTTTAAATGATGTCAGAGAAGCAAAAATAAGCTTCTTGTTCAGAAGAATACCGTTAAAGTCTTCTAAGTGGATCTTACCTTCCACTTGTCATTGGTTTTCAATTGGAAAAGCTACAATACCAGCAAGTTTTCTTCATTTTTTTCAATGAATAGTAATAACTCAGTGGGCCTAATTCAGTCCCCACATATACCACTGCAACTTCTGTATGTAAAAGCATAAGAATCAAAAGGATAAGATATATTCAACCTCAATTTGGAACAGATCTGTTCTGGTTTCAGCAGGGAAGGAGTTGATTTTCCTCTTAGTAGTTGCCTTAGGATGATATTTTGGGTTTACTTTTTAGAGAATGTTGATAACAGAGGAATGTTTTTGTTATTGCTGAACAATGTTTGCACAACATCATCCTGCCCAACAGTAAATGGACTGAGAAGGGTGGGTAAAGGTTGTTGCGTGCACAAGAAGCTGAGACCTGAAGTGGCCAAAGGGTTATTCCATACCATGTCATGCCCAGTATTTAAATTGTGTGAGTCCTGGGAGGGTGGATCACTGCTTGGGTGTCAGTCAATGGGTGGTAAGCAATTGCACTGAGCATTGCATGGTTTTTGTTTGTTTGTTTGTTTGTTTTTCCCTCCTGGGTTTTGTTTTTCTTGATTACTATTGTATTTCATTCTTCTTATTGTTATTATATTTTATTTTAATGTAGTTATTATACTTGTTCTTACTTTAATTCACGAGTCTTGACTCTGAAGGAGTCAAGGCCTGGGGGTCTTGGTGGACAGCAGGATGACCATGGGATAGTAACGTGTTCTCGTGGCCAAGTAGGCCAATGGCATCCTGGGGTGTATGAGAAAGGCTATGGACAGTAGGTCAAGAGAGGTTCTCCTCCCCCTCTACTCTGCTTTCGTAAGACTGCATCTGGAATACTGTATCCAGTTCTGGGCTTCTCAGTTTAAGGAGGAGAGGGAGCTGCTGGAGAGAGTTCAGTGCAGGACCACCAAGATGAAGGAGTGGATCTCTCTTATGATGAAAGACTGAGGGAGCTGGGGCTCTTTAGCTTGGAGAGAGGAGAATGAGGAGTGATCTCAATGTTTACAAATACATAAAGGGGGTGTGTCAGGAGGATGGAGCCAGACTGTTGTCAGTCATGACCAATGAGAGGACAAGGGATAATGGGTATAAACTGGAATATAAAAGGTTCCAAAGAAATATAAGGAAGGATTTCTTCCCTATGAGGGTGATGGAGCACTGAAACAGGCTGTCCAGATGGGTTGTTGAGACTCCTTCCCTGGAGACATTCAAAACCCACCTGGGTGAGTTCCTGTGTGACCTACTCTAGGTGGTCCTGCTCTGGCAGGGGTGTTGGACTAGATGATCTTTCGAGGTCCCTTCCAGTACTTTAGATTCTGTGAGATTGTGAATATATGGTAGGGCAGCATTGCAGCAGAAGATGCTCAGAATGTTGGTGGCCACAGAGGAGTCCCACGCTGGAGGAGTTTGTGAGAATAAGCTGATCTCTTCAAGTCTGTATATCTCCCCTGACTTACCCAAATCATTGCAATCACGTATTAAGAACATGATTTAGTTTACTGGATCTTTGAGGTTTTACTGAATACGTTTTGTTTATTTTAGTGCATACGGTCGTTTTTGCAAGTTATATAGAACCCAGATGAAAAGGATGAGTTGAGCAGTGATGGCAGAGGCTCCCTCTGGGGCTTATCTCGGCTTCAGTGCTCATGTCTGGGCAAAATCTTCTCAAGGAACAAGAGGGCTTATCTTTTCTCTTGTAGCCATTACTCTGGCCCTCACAGTGAGGAGAGAACAGCAAGCAGAAGTAATGCAGTGGGGCAAGAGGCAGGAAGCATGCTTTTTTAGGGATACATAAGTGGCTATATGTGTAAATTTCCACTCAGGAAAAAAAAAATGCATTGTCTTGCTGACCTGAGAGCAAGACTAGGGGAACTCTTAGAGAAGGGAACATCAATCTTTTTTTTTTAATTTGTAACTCATGAGAGTAGAGATTTTTTGGTGGCATATACTAAATAATTCAAATATGATTTCTAATAAAAAAGTAGAAATTAGAATGTATTTCATTTTGCTGTTTCTTTTGTGCAAGTTGTTATAAATACTGACATACTGAAACTTCACAGCAGTCATAATGGCGGTCATTCCAATAGTTTTTATATCTACATATATGGCTACCCCATAGACAGACTGTGTTTTCACAGCAAGATTGAATAAAATAAAATACTATAATAAGATTTCCTTAAAATTGATAGGGAAGATTTTCTATTTTCTTTCTTCTTGAAATGGACAAAATTTGTATAATTGCTGTAATGTTTTATCAAAATATTGTAGGATTACAATTTATTAGACTTTCTGAAATATACTGAAATTTCTTCCTTAATTCTTTATCTTATTATTATTTTACACAATGGCTTACAAGAAATTATACTATTATTAGGTCTCAATATGTACAATTTATTCAAAGATTTTGCAATAACATCTCTCCCATTCTCCAAAAGGAATCACAAATTTTCCCAGGAATCATTCTTCTTTATAGAACATAAAGATAATTACATTGGAAGAAGAAATTAGGGTTTTTAAAAGCTAAAAGGTAAAAAGTCAGTTCCTCAAATGATATAAAAATGCGTTACTATGCGTTAAGTCTGTTGGGAAAACAGACAAAGACTTCAAAGCCACTCTAAAATTCACAGCTGAGAGGCAGAGGAAAAGCTCAAATCCAATAAATATACAAACATATTCGACTACTAGACTATTCCTCTATCTTCTATTGCAGTCAGAGCACATGTTGTCTGTGTCTACACTATGGGACAGATGTGTTATTGTGGTTTACTGCTCTTCTCATCTAGATTTCTTACTGAGACTATTTTCTATGGTGTCTTGTAGGATGGGTTATTGTGCCTGTTTCAAAACAAGCAATTAGAGAGAAATCTCCCTGTGATAAGAATGGTTCATGATATTAGACTGGGATCTCAATATAGAACATTGGATTATCGTGATTTTATTTAAAAATATGTAATTAGATTACTAATACAGGTATAACTTAACAGAATATAATAGCATGATAGGGAATAACTTATCACAACTAGATAAATTTGACTTTTTGGACACTTCTCAAAAATTTTATATTCCTCTTCCGCTTTTCCAATCTTACTAGCATTAATTTTTATGAAAGGAGACACAGTCTTTGATTCCACTACGTGTAGAGTTCTCTAAGATACAAGCAAAATTTGTCCTTGTAATTTTACCTTTTCTGATATCTACACAATGTTTTTGCAGCTTCCCTATAAACAGTTTCAAATATCAAAACCCACATATCTCAGGATGACAACGTGACACTCATCTTACTGATTTCATGAAGTTTGATAATAAGTAGAAATATCAAATTCTCTTGAAGTTTTGCATACATTTCAAATTCCAGATAAATCCATTACAAATACTACAATTTGAACACAGTGAATTTAGGAATCTTCATGGGTATAACTATGTAAGTCAACACCATGTTTAGAGAATGTTTTTGACTAAGGAATTTGGTTTTGCTTTCTCTCATTCACATCATTCATCCTGCAGTTTTATTTTTTCATGTAAGGAAGAAATAGTGGAGCAGAATGGATCACACAGAGCTGCCTGTGTGAAAAATAAGAATTGTTTGGAAGGGTGTTTCTCCCTTATCCCCATGCATCATGGGAGCCTTCTTTCTAATGAAAGGTACATTTTAGTTCAAATTACTCAAATACATTTTAATAAAATTATTTCATTCTTCATACAAAATCTTAGGTTTATGTAAAAATAAATTAATATTTCTAATTATTATTTTTAAAAACATGCTCTATTTTCCTTTGAGTCGTTTTATATCTGGAGTCTTCAAGGGACAAAAGTTAATAGATTCAGAAATTATATGGGAATGCAATATTTGTATTTATGTTTTTCAGGAATGCATCTGCTTTAATAATCACTTCCTCTATTTATCCTCTATTATAATAAAATTTCTCAGATCAGTTTTTTCTAGCTATAACAATAAATAAAAAAAAAAGTGACTCTCTCTAGTTTTTTCAAATGAGAATTTGTATACAATCTATAAAGAAAATTCTGTACAGAATTAAACCCAGACATTATCCATATTGGTTCATGCTTCTTCCTTCTTTTCAAAGAATGGTCATTTGCAGACAATTCTGTGATATTGATCAACACTAGCTAATTAGATCTAACACATAAAAAAAAAGGAAAAAAAAAGAAAAAAAAGCCAGTATGACATAGAATGTAGTCTTCTTTTTGGAAAGACATAGGATGTAAAAATGTTGACTTTAATAAGTTGATTGGTTGGCTTATTTTGATTGGGTTTTATGTGTGGTTTTTTTCTTGTTAATGGAAATCTAACATTGAGTAAGTATCAATATTCTCCATTAAAGTTCTGAATTGTTTTTTAATGGAATGATAATATTCAGAACTGGAAATTACTATTTATGACTGAACAAGATACAGTTTGGAAGAACATGAAATGTAATCTGTTTAAGGACAGGTGAAAAATTACCTCAGGGCAAAAGGAGCTGATGGGAATTTTCAGTTTTGATTTATGAAAATCTCAAGTAATCTTTATCCAATTCTAAATTGGAAGTCATTTAAATCCGTCTCTTCTGTCAGATTTTTATTTGGCCAGAAAAACAGCTATTCAGAAACAAGCAAAGGTGGCAAGTATTACATGTACTCTTGGGTTTGTTGTATTCTGGCTGATAACTCATGACCTGTTATTTTAATTTTTTCTTTACTTCATCAAAAAGAGTTCTCTGTTTTCTGAGCCAAGCATAAGCTATTTATTTTTAAGTAGGACTGAACCAACTTTTCTAAGGACGTTGAACTTAATTATTGTCATTTTAATTAGTGACATAGATACCATCACTTCTTAATCTAATTTCCTCTGAGATATTTGGAGAACGCTGAAAATAATTTATTTTCTTGTTTGCTTTGGTGCTCTGTATAGCAAGAAACAATTGTTTAAGGTGTTGAAAAACATTTATGCTATATAATGCCTTAATATGGCATGTGACTCGTGTATATGTGTGTTATTTAACTGCTTATCTCTCTCCATCTCACATATTGATATCTATCTCTCTTTCTATATGTATATATATATATATGTGTACACACACACATTTATAAATACTTGTATATACACACACTTTCATATATATGTATGTGTATATATATATATATATATATATGAACACACTTAAACTTATTTGCAGTAAATTCCATTGAGAAGTCCTTTTCTGTCTTGTTTTGGCGTCACTCTACAGAACTACAAAAACACCTTAAGTGTATTTTAAGTGTGTATTTTAAATAGAAGTGTATAAACTATGTATTTTTCCAACTTTGGCAACTCTGTATCTTTTGTTAATCTTTTTGTTTTGGTGGTTTTTAATTGATTTTCAAATGGGAAATTGTTATTTACCTTTTTCCTGCAAAACTGGAAAAGAACTCTCATTGAGGATTGGTAAATATTTTTAGGTACTTTAGTATTTTAAATCATGCAATTACAAGGTAATTAGTTCTAGTACAGTTTGGTACTGAAATAATAAAAACAAAAAAACCCAAAACAAAACAAAACAAACAAATATTTCTATGGCTTTCTTCCTCAGTTTTCTTTCAATTTCCATAATAGAAGTTTAACCTTCTTTAAGCAAAATAGTTTGACTCAAATTTGTGACCAGTTTAGAATATAGCTGTTGCATCTGTGAAGCTGAATGTGTGGAACTGAAGAAATCAGTAGCTCTAATTTCTGTACTGTCAAAACCTACATTCTTAGCCCAGGAAGAGCAAATAATGTGATCTGAACATGACCTGACTTTGCAACACTAAATATCCAACACACAGCAAACGTCATCTGGGATTAACATTCATAACACACAAAACTCCAGTACTTCTTTGTGCACGCAAAACACTTTGGAAAAGTTATTTCCTGAGTAGAATAAACACTGTATTTTCTTAAAAGATTTAAATGGAAGGTAAAACATAGCAAATAGGTTACTTAAATGTTTTGTCACATAACAAAAGACAAGATTCACTCCACAATTATCCTGGAGAAAGGTCTTGCTCTGCTGCACACTCTCAGATGGTGAGCGGAGCCTCCAGACAAAAATATTGGTTATGTAGTGTTATATGAGATGGAAAGGACAGGAACACATCTTGGGAAGCGAGGAAAGCAATTTTCCAGTAGTATGTCATGACATTCAGGTTTATCATCTACTTTGTTATCAGTTACTAGCAAAAAATAATAAAAGGCTGTGATGGATTGACCTCAGCCAGCAGCTAAGCATCACATACCCATCTATTCACACCCTACCTATGTACGACCAGCAATACAAGGGAAGGAATAGGAAGAGTTAAAGAGAGAAAACTCGTTGGATCAAGACAAAAACAGTTTAATAAGAAAAGAGCAAGTAAAACAATAAACAAATAGTTATGCAAAGGCAATCCCTGAGCACTTCTCACAAGTAAGAAAATTCCAGCTCAGTCTATGTGCAACAGCTACCTTCCCCCCCAAAAATACTCCCTTTATATTTTCTTGCTTAACATGACATAATACAGCATGGAATATTGCTTTGTTTGGACAGGTTCAGCTGTCTTGACTGTGTCCACTCTAAGGATCTTGCTCAGGTCCTGCACTATGCAGAATAACTTCATTAAGTACCATTTCTCTTTCCATCCTTTAATATATACACAGCTTTCATTCCCTTAGTCTACAGGCCATCCCTATCAAATGTCCATCATATCCACTAAGTTGCCACGTCGATGGCTTGAGCTCTACCTTTTATGCTGGTCACTTAGGACAGGAAAAGTGATGTGCTGTGTTAAACTATTAGATGCCAAAGCCAGTTCAGTTTGAGTCAGTGTTAAGCTTTCCCAGTTTCTTGTGCAATTCTTTCCTGGCTTCAGTTCCTTCATGAAATATCCACCTGTTCCCATGCAGGGTCCTGCACAGGCTGCAGGGTGGATATCTGCTCCAGCATGGTCTGATCTGGGGGCTGCAGGGGAATCTCAGCACCTGAAGCACTTCCTGACTCTCCTTCTTCACAGGCCTTGGTGTCTGCAGAAGGGTTTCTCTCACATTTTCCCACACCTCTGACAGCTGCTGTGTAATGGCTTTTAACCTTTCTTACATACACTTTCCTTAACATGCCAATATTATGGCTGAAGGCCTCAGCTCTGTGCTATGGTGAGTAGCCTGAAACTGATTGAAATCAGTTCATCTGACACGGGCAACCTCTGATATCATGTCTCAGAGGCTATCTCTGCAGATCCCAAGCTGCCAAAAGCTTGTCAAAGACTCTCAATACAGAGGCTATCTTCCCGCAAATGCTGAATCTTTTATCAACAAAAAAGATCACTTCATGTCCTGCAAAAAAAAAAAAAATCAGGAAAAATCTTTATATATATGAAAATATGTTTAATGAAAATATGAGATTCACTCTTCTTTATTGACAATTCCTAATGTTATTGCAATATTCTTTGCTCTTTATAAACCACAGTATTACTATAATACAAATTTTCCAAACAGAATGGGATTCAATAAGCTTATCTATGTAAACATGAAAACAAATCCATCCATGTTTGCATGAATATTCCTGCTGTTCTAGAACAGTCTTTTACTTATTCCAACTGTGGTTTTGAAAAAACGCATAAGCCCTCTATTTTTCATCAAAAATTTCATTGTAAGGTACATCAGAGGCTATTCATCTTGCCATTGTGCACACAGTCTCATATTCCAGAAAATTGTGAGAATATAGAATCATAGAATCACAGAATGGTAGCGGTTGGAAGGGACCTTTAGAGATTATCTAGTCCAACTGCCCTGCAGAACCAGGTCCACCGAGATCAGGTCACATAGGAGCATGTCCAGGTGGGTCTTGAAGACCTCCAAGGAAGGAGACTCCACAACCCCTCTGGGCAGCCTGTTCCACTTCTCTGTCACCCTCACAGTGAAATAGTTTTTTCTTACGTTTAAGTGGAACTTTTTGTGTTCCAGCTTCATCCCATTACCCCTTGTCCTGTTACTATCTACTGTAGAAAAAAAGGGATGCCCCAACCTCCTGATACCCACTCTTTAGATATTTGTAAATGTTAATAAGATCTCCTCTCAGTCTCTTCTCTAGACTAAACAGCCCCAGTTCCCACAGCCTTTACTTGTGTGAAAGATGTTCCAGTCCCCTGATCATCGAAGAGGAGGATAAAATAAATAAAAAATAATATTAAAACATCTTTTACCCCACCCCTACCCCTTCCTATCTTATTCCCAGGCTCAACTTAATTTCAAATTTCTTTATCTTCTCTCTGTGAGTGGCACAGGAGAACACGGAATGTGTTTTGTAGTCAGTTCATCACATGTTTTCACTGCTACTACCTCCTCATGATCATTCTCTGTTCTACTGTGGATTGCCTGTTACAGGAGACACATCTTCTTCAACATGGATCCTTCCCACAGGCTGCAGTTCTTCACAAAATTCCCCAGAACAGATCTTTTCCACAGTGTGCAGTCCTTCAGGAACAGACTACTCCAGCATGGGACCCCATAGGTTCAACATCTGCTCCTCTCTGTCCACAGGGTTTTCAGGTCCTCCCACTGTGGGCTCTCCACAGCTATAACTTCCTTTGGAGTCTGTCCCTTGTTCCTACATGGCATACTTGCCAGGCTGGGGTGAATCTCTGCTCCCCCACAGCCTCCATGGCTGAAGGGGCATGGCCTGCCTCGTCATGGGCTGCAGCACAGGCCACAGGGAAATCTCTACTCCAGTACCTGAAGCACCTTATCCCCCTCCTTCTTCACTGATCTTGGTGTCTGCAATTATTTTGGTCACATATTCTCACTCCTCTTTTCTGACTGTTGTTCCTGTTGTGCAGGATTTTTTTCCCTCCGCTTAAATAATATTAATCACAGAGATGTTACCAATGTCGCTGTTGGTCAGTGACAGTCCATCTTGGAGTCATTTCACATTGACTCTCTCTTAATTACCTCTTCTCACAGAATCCACCCCAGTAGTCCCCCTGCGACGAAAACCTTGTCACACAAATACAATACAAACAATCATAGATTTTAGTTACAATTGCATATAAATGTACCGAAAATTGGATTTCAAGGACATATGAATTTAAATTCCAAAATAACAATGGAAACAGCACAAAGCAAGACCTGAGAATTACAAAATTAGTATGAATAAAATCCAGTAAGTGCATTAAATAGTATCTTTAGTTATTAAAAATTTTTTATGAAATTCAAAAGCTCCTGCTTTTATACAAGGCTTTTTGCTATACTTAATATAAAATAAGACATAAAAAAAATATTAGAATTATTTCCTGTCCTCCATCTCTGCAACAGAAAGAATACTCTTTCTGAGCTTGTTTTTGTTGCAAGAGAAGGCTAAAATGACTTAACAGTGACCTGGTTCTTTTGATAAGGTTGTTCAGAAAAGATATGACTAAGTTCAGGATTTAGAAAGCAGAAAGAAAGAAAGAAAGAAAGAAAGAAAGAAAGAAAGAAAGAAAGAAATTAAATAAGAATTAAACCCAGATTTTTATTTAAAGTAGAATAACTTTTTGGAATAAAATGTCAAGTAAATCTAAAGCAAATGGAATTTAGATTTAAATAAATAATATATGATGACATATAGTATAAACATTTTACAACCAAAAATTTGTGGATATTAATTACCACAAAGAAATTGTTTTATAGTAGATTATCCTAGATTAGTGTTGTGACTGTAGTAGTTGGTTTACTTTAAAGTTCTGATTTTTTATGTGGAAAAAGGAATCAGAATATTCTGCTGTGAAAATTCTATTTAAATGAGAAATGTATACTTTTAATAATGATTCTTCATAGTATTTGATAGCACTCAAAATTTGTCGTTTCTGTCCTTCAGTTACTTCTTACTTTATTTTGCCATTTTTTTGATCTTGCCTTTTTGCCGTTAACTTTTTATTTTAGTTTACACAAATAGGACTCATATAAATCTATATGTGCATCCTGAACATTTATGTCCGGAATTCTGTACCAATACAAGGGTGACAGTATGTATTTGCTACAAAAATATAACTTTCATTCACTGGCTTATCCCCTAACTAAGGTCTAGGTACTGTAGAAGTCCATATATTCTCTGTTCAGATGCAGCGGCTTATGGAATATTACGACCTCAGCCAATCCTGATCCGTTCCTAGCATTTCTCTTTAATGCAGATGAAATCACTTGAAATCACAGAAAAATTTATCTGTCATGGGAGAACACATCCAGTTAGAAGACACACAACGTGATGTTCTCATCCTATACATTTCCACTGAAATCTATATATCTTTGCAAATGAAATGAAAAGGACATGTCCATACAACAATTCATTGTATACCTGAAGCTGGCAAAAAATATCTTCCACGATTTAGAAACCAAATTTTAAAAAATTGCAATATATATGTAATGTCATTATTTTTATTTGCATGTAATTTTAATGAAGAACTTTAAGGAAATTAATAAATTCCTAGTACAAGATGGTTTCCCTTCTTCATTGCTTTATTACTAATGAAAACACCTGTTTCTTACCTTTGGTTGAATCACTATGGGTTCCTACTTTAGGATTGTGTGACGGGTAAAGATGTAAACTTGGAACAAATTTGAATATAAGTCTTTCAGACAAAATGGTCATTTCTTATTCAACAAAGAAATTAATTCTAATTGTGTTTTTTTTTCATCTTACAATGAGTGCATTCTCTTCATGAGTGCATGCACACATTATACCACTGGTTGTAGATGCAACCTTTGTGATCAAATGTTAAGAACATTTATTTAGTTTTACTTAGGTTCTGTTGCTAGACTTCAAAACACAAAATATTCATTGTAGAAAGCAACTCTCACTTCAACTGAAACTTGTTGAGCATTGTGTCAATTAGGAATGTATTCGAATCTCTCTCCTCAGACTGTCAGTGAATATTCATTTTCAGCTGTGCACTATAAACTCTTCCAGGTAATGGAACTATTTAGACAACAAGGAGGAATCAGTGTAATTCTGAAAGTAAATCAAACAGTAATAGAGAGTAATAGAGTTAAACCTACTGTTGGCTAATCTCTTTAGTACCAGAGAAAGACAGTATGTATATTATTGAACTCCCTCCTATCAATCTTAATCTTGTAGTCATTTTCAAGAAATAAGAATACTCACTTTTTTTTGCCATTTCTGTTGATGCCTTTAATGTCATGTGCAAGAGTTTGGTGCTTTACAAACTGTATACTAAGTTAAATCATAGCATCAGAGTGTCGTGTTGATGAAGAAAAAAAAGGGTTTAATGTTCAAGAAATAAGTTGTGCACCAGTCAGCCTTCCTATCTAGAATAACTTTCTTAAAGCTGCTGAGATTGGCCTTCATTTACTATGCCAATCTTCATAGTTCAGTATATTTTGTATAAATAGTAGATAGTAATGAATACAAATTAATAAGAGATGTAAATGTATTGGAAATTAATGTTTTTAAAGTGTAGGAATGGACAGAAGTTGATTTCAAACATGATATTAAAATAATTAAGAGAAAAAATAATCTTCCTCCAATCAGCATGAAATATGGCAGCACCAAGGCTTGTTTTTTGTGACTGAATGGCCGATAGAGGTGAGCAATGGGTTGTCAGCGCAGAAAAAGCCAAGGGAGTAGCAAAGAGATCCAACAGGAGTTAGCAGCTCTGGCAAGAGGTCATCCTTACAGGAGATGGAGTCAAGGTGACCTCAGGGGATTTAAACAGCCCCCAGGAAGCACGTGTGACCAAGGAGGGCAAAGAGGGCCTGGGCAGCAGTGTGTGCTGCAGTTGATGTAGGCAGGATGGACAGGGAGGACAGGCAATAAAGTCCCCGCTACCTACACAGAGAATCATAACCCGGAGGAGCATTCCAGGTCTTCATCTATGTGGTGGTTTAGTCTGATCATAAAATCACTCCCCTCATAAACTGGACAGGAGAGAGATAAATATAACAAATGGCTTGTGAGTTGAGATAAGGACAGAGAGATCACTTGGCAATTAGCATCACGGGCAAACCAAACTCTACTTAGGGAGAAAAAGGTCTAATTTATTAAAGAAACAATAAGAGCAGAGAGATGAAAAATAAAACCATATTAAAAACATCTCCCCCCACCCCTCGTCTTCCCAGGACTCCTTTTCCTTCCCCCTACAGTGGTGCAGGGGATGGGGGTTGCTGTCAGTTCATTACAGATGGACTTTATTGCTGCTTCTTCTCCGGGGGAGGCCTCCTCACACTTCCCATTGTTACACTGTGGGGTCCCTCCCCAAGGGAGACAGTCCCTCCCCAAGGGAGACAGTCCCTCATGAACTTCTCCAGCTTGGATCCTTCCCATGGGCTGCATTATGAGGCCTCCCATGGGGGCAGCTCCTCATACCCTGCCGCAGCATGGGTCATCCACTGGGAGAACAGTCCCTCAAGGACAGACTGCTCCAAACTGGGTCCGTCACAGGATCACAAGTCCTAACAACAAACCTGCCCTGGTGTGGGCACCTCCCCCAGGGACTCCCAGGTGCTTCCAGGAACTTGCTCCAGGATGAATTTCTTATGGAGTCATGATCTCCTTCAGGCATCCACCCGTTCTGGAGTGGGCCTCTCCATGGGCTGAGTGTGGATCTCTGCTTCCCAGTGGTCCTCTATGGACTGCAGGGGGACAACCTGCTTCACCATATTCCTCACCACATATCACAGGGGAGCCTTTGCAGTGTTTAAGCACCCTCATCCCCCTCCTTCTCCACTGACCTTGATGTCTGTGGAGATGTTTTCACATTCTCCCTCCCTGTTGCTGCTGCAGTTTAGCAGCTGCACAATAACTTCTTCTCCTCAAATAAGTTATGCACAGAGGAGTTACCTCCATTACTAATTGGCCAGACCTGGATCAGGTGCAGGATACAGCTTAAAATTGACTGGCCCTAACCCTATAAGCTACACAGCAAGCTTCTGGCAACTCTTTTTGTTTAAAGAAACCACCCCTGCAGCCCCCCTGCTACCAAAAAACCTGGCCCAGGCAAAACCACTACAATCTGCCAAGATGGTGAGCACTCACCTGAGAGCTAAAGCCAGGTCCACAAGGACAATACTCTGGAGAAGAACAATGCATCCACCCAGAAAAAATTGGATGCTTCAGTGCAGGTGGACTTTAGTGGATGTTTAGACAGATCTCCTACAAAGGTAACTATCTGAGATGGGTGCTTACAAGTCCAAGAGCTGCAGCACCAGTTGAAAGATCTGAAAGAACCATGAGTAGATTGTGCGGTATTATAGGACTAGAGAAAGAGATTTATAGCTGGTTTCACAATTATCTACCAGCCTCCACTGAAAAAGAAATATCTTGGACCCTGGTGACCTGTAAAAGCATTATCTGGCTTCATAACCCACCCTTCAGCATTCCTATCAAAAATAAATACGAAGTGTTAACAACAGTGGACATAGATAGCAAGGATCTGAAAGAGAAACCTCACCAACCACGCCATTACCAACAACTCGGCCAGCAACAGGCAGTGGGCACAGCAAAAAAAATAATGTGTGCCTGTGGTGTATGACACCCCAATAAAAAGCACTGAGAGTCCAGTTTGTTAATTGGACAAGGAATTATAAGAGATATCCTGCCTACCAGGAGCCAATATCTGAGATGTGGCTAAGAAAGTATTACATCTTGTCAAGAATGCGGGCTACAATCCTCTGCACCTCTTCCACATGGGTATGAATGATGTACTGAGTACTAACATGACTAAAATCAAGACGGATTATAAAACCCTGGGGGAACAAATGAAGACTAGTGGAGCCCAAGTTATCCTCCATTTTCCCTGTCAGAGGAAAAAAGACAGACAATAACAGACAAATTATGCAAGTTAACTCCTGGCTAACAGGTTGGTGCTGATGTACACAGCCTGGGAAATAAGCAGGAGGAACTGGAGATGTGGGTGCAGATGCAGGGCTATGATCTCCTTCCAGTTACAGAAACATGGTAGGACAAGTCCCATGGCTGAAGCACAGTCATGAATGACTGTGTACTATTTAGGAAAGACAGGTCAATGAGGCAAAGTGGTGGAGTTACTCTGTATGTGAAAGAGCAACTAGAGTGCCTTGAGCTCTGCCTGAGTGGGGATGAGGGGTTGGTTGAGTGTTTATGAGTGGATGGTGTGGGTGATACTGTTGACAGCATTTAATACAGGCCACCTGATCAGAAAGAGGAAGTGAATGAGACCACCTAAAAACAGCTCAGAGCTGCCTCACAGTCACGATCCATGGTCCTCATAGGGCACTTCAGCCACCCTGATATTTACTGGCAAAGCTGCTCAGACAAGCACACACAGTCCAGGATGTTCCTACAAAATGTTGATGACATTTTCTTATCACAGGTAGCTGAGGAACCGACAAGGAGAGATGTGTTGCTGGAACTTGTCCTAACAAATAAAGAAGATCTCATGGCATATATAAAGGTTCAAGGCAAGCAGGGTTGCAGCCCTGGACTTTAGGTGAGCTAACTTTGACCTCTTTAAAAACCTGCTTAGAGGAATCTCATGGGCTCAGATTCTAATTGGTCTGAGTGCTCAAGAAAGCTGGTTCATCTTCAAGCACCACTTCAAGAACTGACTGAATAATAGAACCCGGAGGATGATGATCAATGGAGCTGCATCAAGTTGTAAGCCTGTGGCAAGTGGGGTTTCACAGGAGACAATTCTGGAGCCAGTCTTAGTCAACATATTCATCAATGATGTCGATGGAGTGATGGAGTGTACCCTCAGCAAGTTTGCTGATGACACCAAACTGGAAGGACTGGCTGATTCCCCAGAAGCCTGTGCTGCCATTCAGCGGGATCTCTATTAGCTTGAGAGTTGGGCAGAGAGGAACCTCATGAGGTTCAACAAGGACAAGTGCAGAGTCCTGCATCTGGGAAGGAACAACCTCATGAAGCAGTACAGGCTGGAGACTGACCTGCTGGAGAGCAGCTCTGCAGAGAGAGATCTGGGAGAAACCTAGGAGTCCTGGTGTACAGCAAACTAAACATTATCTGGCAATGTACCCTTGCGGCTAAGAAAGTTAGAGGAATTCTGGGAGGCATCAAGAAGAGTGTGGGCAGCAGGTCGAAAGAGGTTCTCCTCTCCCTCTACTCTGCTCTGGTGCGGCCTCATATAGAGTACTGTGTCCAATTCTTGTCTCCCCAGTTCAAGAGAGACAGGGAACTTCTAGAGAGAGTCCAATGGAGGGCTACCAAAATGATCAGGGTACTGGAACATCTCCCCTATGAGAAAAGGTTGCAGGACCTTGGGCTGTTTATCCTACAGAACAGAAGCTTAAGGGAGGACTTCATTAACACAAATCTTTAAAAGGTGTATGTCAAGAGGATGGGGCAGGACTTTTTTCTGTTGTCTCAAGTGACAGGACAAGAGGTAGTGGAAAAAGCTGGAACATAAAAAGTTTCACTTAAACATAAGGAAAAACTACTTGACAGTAAGGGTGTCAGAGCACTGGCACAGGCTGCCCAGGGAGCTTGTGGAGTCTCCTCTGGAGGTTTTCAAACAGAAATTTCCAAGTAATGCTGATCTAGAATGGATTGAATACAGTACCTAACTCCTATATCAATTTTTCTACTTTAACTTCCCTTTTAACTTTGTAATAAAAAATCTTCCAGTGTTTATTTACATCAGTTTCATATTGTGTAAAAGTATCACCGTCAAGTGAAAAAAGTCTCAAAATTTAGATTGTTTTTTCTTGAAGAGTAAAATAAAGTGATAATGATAACTTAAATTTAAAAAAAAAAAATCAACCAAAAATGGATTCTGTCCTGCAGATAAAGGAATTTTTTTTGTGTGTGTCTGAGTATGATTCATCTTTCCACTCTGTTCAAGTCAATGTATTTTATAGTGGACTTTCTTTTGGTTTCTTCTGTGTGCTGAAATATCTAAAAAATAATTAAGCATTAATTTTTCTCTAGAGATGTTGAGATCATATCTTGATGATTGAATACCCATATGGAATATAGAGGATCAAATTCATATGAACAATTCACTTAGAGTATGATGAATCTTTAACACTGAAAGCAAGATTCATCATTAAGATGTTTTTTTCTTAATTGAAAGTTCTGCTGCTATCAGATAAAGCTACTACTTTTATTTTCCTGAAATTTGTAGTACTCTGAAACTAAATTTGTCTTAATGTTTTGTGTATTCTAAATCTGATGCTTATAAGTAGCGGTGCTAAACACTTCCTTAGGGAGTTTACTAAATGTGGGCCTCCAAACTTAAGTCACAGGATATGCCTAGAGGAATATGGAAACCCATTTCTGTGGTTTAGCTTGACAGATTATCTCTCTCTCCAGTTGTCAAGAAAAATGTCTAGGATTTAAAGAAGCATGTCTTTAATTTTAGACAGACTTTTGTTGTATTTTTAAAGAGTTTACAATTTACACACACATGCAAAAAGGTTGCTCCCTTATGTGAACCTGCAAAGTTAATGGTAATTCATTCCCAGAGACTGAAGCAGTAAACAGAGGACCAAATATCTTAGCCTAGGTACAAGAGAAGTTGCTCATCATCAATCCTTGAGAGATGGATAAATTTGAGAATGAGTGATAGGTTACTTGCATATTGTCATAGGTAAACAATCCTGAAACTAGGGTCCTTAATTTGTCTACCAAAAAGAGATCTTACGTTACATGGGCAATATTCACTTACAAATATTTGTTATTAATGTCCTGACAAGTTCTAGATTGTCATAGCACTCTGCATAATATAAGTGCCAAGACTGGGGATGAGATTACAGCTCTCAAAATGACTGAATATAAAGCCATGTTCTATGTATCTCGTGCAAATAAGACACAAAATTAGGCTTTTTTTTTTTTTTCAGAAATCAGTGCAATGTCAGAATGAAGAATTCTCAGGGAAAACTGAGGCATCAAATTAAAAAAAGTTTTAACTGAATTAATTAAACACTTTGTATTAATTAATTTTTGTTATGTGTATCTATTGAAAGCCACAGTGTCATTCGTCTACTTTCCTTTGTTATTTTCTTCTCCTTTTTTTTTTTTTTTTTTCCTGGCAAATATAAATCAAAGGAAAATTGCAGAATACCAGGTGCAGGCTGTTCTGAAAAGTCACTTACCAAGTCATTGTGAAATTGTGTCTCTCAGATAAAGGTCAAGGACAGAAGGAAGCAGTGAGTATGCAGTATGGAAGCAATCAACTCCTATATTCATTGAAAAACAAGACACCTTTAAAAAACCATTAGCAGTTTGTCACAAAATCAATGTGTCTAATTCTCTTTTCACTGGCACAAATATAAATTGGGAGTAACTCCAAGTTTATGAATGAAGTTTTATTGGCATAAGTGTCAGTGTACGATGAGCTTAGAGGACAAAATTTTCAATTGGTTTCTGTTTGCATAGCTTCGGTTTCACACACCACTGGAGACAAGCTCACATAAATGCTCAAGTATGCATTCCTTTAACTTCTCAATTCTCTTAGTGTTTATCCAGACCTAAAATAAGCCTATTTCTGAAAGCAAGATGAAAATGTATTTTTTTTCATGTTTTTTCTATGTTCTAGTTCTGTGCTTTTTTATATTATGTGATTATAACAACGTACCAAATTTATATCCTCACTGAAAAGTAATTTTGTACTTGTTCATTTCCCATTGCTCCTCTGTGTCATATATTTTTCCCTTTTCATGATCAGGCTTGTACAGAGAAAGTTGCAAGGGTCGTGCTCTCAGAGAATGACAAGAAATTACACATTACTGACACAGATCTCTCAGATTTCTTTAGATCAGAGACAAATTATGTTAGGTGCCATGCTCAGAAATCCAAATCATAGCATCATAGAATCATAGAATGGTAGGGATTGGAAGGGATCTGTTCCAAGACTACACTGTTCTCAGTAAATGGCTCCAGCACTGCCAATTGTATGATTTTAGTAGACACAGGGATATTGGATGTTATCAAAATTATTGTCTTACGAATTGCCAAGCAAAATTTAAAATCTGACAAAATGTTGCTCTTATTGTTACTTTCTCATGAACCCAAGGTTACTGAGGGAACTGGTTAAACTGCTTGTCAAGCCACTTTGCATCATTTACTGGTAGACTTAGCTAACTGAGGAAGTCCCAGTAGAGGTTAACGAGACACTCATCTACAGGTAGGGCTAGCAGGAGGATTTGGGGGAACTACAGGCCTGTCAGCTTGACCTAGGTGCCAGGGAAGGTTATGGAACAGATTATCCTGAGCACCACCCTGAGGCACATATAAGACAACAAAGGGTTCAGGCCCAGTCTGTATGCTTTATGAAAAGCAAGTCCTGTTTGACCAACGTCATCTCCTTCTATGACAAGGTGATCTACTTAGTGGATGAGAAAAAGACTGCAGATGTGGTCTACCTGGACTTTAGTAAAGCCTTTGACGCCATCTCCCACAGCATCCTCCTGGAGAAACTGGTTTTCCACAGCTTGGATGGATGTATTCTTTGTTGGGTAAAAAATTAACTGGGTAACCAAACCCCAGTAGTGGTGGTGAATGGAGTTAAATCCAGTTGGCAGCCAGTCACCAGTGGTGTTCCCCAGACCTCAATATTGAGTACTGTTCTATTTAACAACTCTATCAATGATCTGCATGAGAGGATAGAGGGCACCCTCACTAAGTCTAAAGATGCAGAGTGTTGATCTGTTGTAGGACAGGAAGGCTCTCCAGGGGGACCCGAACAGACTGGACCAATAGACCAAGGCCTATTGTGAGAGATTTAACATGGACCTGCACTTGGGCCACAACAATCACATGCAATGCTAAAGACTTGGGGAAGAGTGGCTGGAAAGCTGTCTGGTGGAAAAGCATCTGGGAGTGTTGGTTGACAGCCACCTGAACATGAGACAGCAATGTGCCCAGATGGTCAAGAAGGCCGATGGCATCCTGACTTGTATTAGAAATAGTGTGACCAGCAGGACCAGAGAAGTGATTATGCTCCTCTATTTGGCACCGGTGAGGTTGCTCCTCACATACTATGTTTAGTTTTGGGCCCTTCACTGCAAGAAAGACATTGAGGTTCTGAGAAGTGTCCAAAGAAGAGCAACAAAGCTGGTGAAGTATCTAGAGGACACATCTTGTAAGGAGCAGGGGAAGAAACTGTGGTTGTTTAGCCTGGAGAAAAGGAGGCTTAGAGGTGACCTTATCACTCAACAACTTCTTGAAAGGAGGTTGTAGTGAGGTGGGTGTCAGTCTCTTCTAGCATGTAATGATAGGAAAAGAGGAAATGGCCTGAAGTTGTGCTATGGGAAGTGTAGATTGAGGAACAAGAAAAAATTCTTCACTGAAAGGATTTTCAAGCTTTGGGACAGGTTGTCCAGGGAAGTGATGGAGTCCCCATCCCTGGAGATATTTAAAAGTTGTTCAAGTGAGGTGCTTAGAAATGTGGTTTAATGTTGGGCTTGATAGTGTTAGGTTAGCGGTTGGACTTGATCTTAAATGTCTTTTCCAACTCAAATAATTCTATGATTCTATTGATCTTACCCTTATGACACACAGTGGCTGTAGCTCTAGACAACAGATCTGATATCTCCACAATTCACTTGGTAGGTTTTTATTTTAGCTCACATCTAAAGTTCTCATACAAACCTCATCCTGAAAAACAAGGATCAACACAACAAAGTTTTGAAGCATAGAAACATACAGCTGCATACCAGTAAATTATTTTTAAAATAAACACCCTTAATAGAAATGAACCAAATCTGTGTAATGTCAGGATACAGTTTACCGTTCACATCTACCTGTGAGGAAAAAACAACTGGTGCAAGAAAGAAGCAACAGTCAAATTCAGTGAATGAAAAAGGATCATAACAAAATTACCTATCTTCTAAAAGTTAATTTGCTTTTTGTTCATTATGTCAAATATAAGGGAGATCTATAGTCTCTTTGCTTTCTAGGAGAAGCTGCCACTCAGAGATAAGGGAAGATATTCTCACCAACTAACTTCAGAAGACAGAAGTGCAGTCAGGAAATGAATAGAGACATGCTGATTCCCCACCTGGAGGTAACATTTTATCTTTGTTGACTACAGAGGGAGTTGAAAGAGATAAAACTTTAAAATTATACATCTCACATGGGAGCCCAAAATGAGCATGATGAATTCAGTATCATTAGCTGTCATACTATCTCATCCTGTTTCAGCATCATGTAACCATTGAACCATATCACAGCATATTTGATTACATTCCATACAAAAGCAGCTATGACTAGTCCAATATGCTAAGTATACTGATTTGAGACATGAAGTACAGTATTACAAATCTAGTCATATTTTGTAGTACAATTCTGTTATATGTTATTATTTATATGCTCAGTTCCTACAGAAATGACTGAATATAAATGTGAAATAATTGCTCTTTTCAAATCAACTTCAAACATAATACAACAATGAATATACCCTTTATCCTATCATCTTAATTCTAAGCTTAGGCTTTTTCAGGTACCAGATGTTTTGAGTTGTTTGATTTTGGTTAGTTAGTTCTTGGGAGATGGTGAAGCAAGGAAATTAAATGGGACATCAGAAATAGTATGTCTAAAAAATTTATACTTTGGTAAATAATATTAAACTTAATAATGTATTAACTAAAGAAGTGTTGTTATAACCTGCGAGGTCTGTCTAAATCTAAAGTAGAACTTTGGAGTGTCACTGAATATATATTTTCTTACTTCAAGAAAATATTTATAGTTTAGATTCTATATTGCAAAAGGAGAGGTTCTTACATATGCTCTATTTACTTTCTTAAACCTGATGCAAAATTATGCAAGCTCATAAATATTCTTTGTCCTGTTGAAATCGGAATTAAAGTTAAGTATATCCGAATTCCTCTTCAGAAGTAATTATTTGGGAATTATCTTGAAATATCCATTGTATTAGTGGTCTATCAAATTGACCTGGAGTGCCACTGACCTCACTGAGACTCAGGGAGTATGTAGTTTCAGTTGCATTCAGCTCATTACAAAGCTATAGGGCAGTGACTCCTGTTGCTTTCCAAAAATTCATGTTGCCTTCAATGAGAAAAGTACATTTTCTCAAGGTACAGGCTATTCAAGGGAAAATAAACAAGAAAAAGAAGTCTCAAAAAATGAATCTGAAGATATGCTTCATCCACAATTTTTTTTCTCAACAGTTCTTTATATTAAATAATCTACATTGAAACTTATAATAATTTAATTCTAATTTTATTTCAAATGGTATATCAACACATTTTTTTAATGGAGAAAAATTCCATATGGTCAATACTCCCAGACTTTTTGTCTTTTTATTTAATTTGCAAAGTAACTGTATTCATATATCACTTTCTAATTTTCTTTTGTGATTCCAATACTTTCAAAAAATTGAATTCCAAGTACCTTATTTGCCCATATCATGGTTTAACCTCAATCAGGGACTAAGCACCACATGGATGCTTGTTCACTCCTAGTTCCCTTCTCCCATAGGATGGGGAGCAGAATTGGGAAAAGGAAAACAAAACTCATAGGTTAAGAGCAATGTAATAAGCAAAATAAATTTTACTATCAATAGTAACAATAGTAATAATAACAATAAGACTAATATCAATAATATGAATAACAACAACAAAACCAACAAAAATAATGATGAAAAGGACTGATGCACAAGCCATGATCCATCCCTCACCACCAACTCCCCCCAGTTTATATACTGGGTGTGAAGTTACTATGGTATGGAATAGCCTTTTGACTAGTTTGGATCAGATGTCCTGGCCATGCTCCCTCCCAGCTTCCTGTGCACCCCCAGCCCACTCATTGTCAGGGTGGGGGGAAAGCGGAAAAGGCGTTGACTCTGCGAGTACTTCTGGGCAATAACCAAAACATCCCTGTATTATCAACATTCTTTCCATCATGAACACAAAACATAACACTGCATCAGTTACGAGGAAGAAAATTACTCTGTCCTTTCTGACATCAGGACAGTGCAAAAAAGGCGTTTTTAATATTAATATGATTCAATGGTAATTTCTTTTAAAGGTTAAATGTTTTAGGTCACTGACTTCTTAGTAGGCTTCATGTAGTGGCACAAAATCCCATAACATAAATTTAAATAGTGATGAACTCTTATCTTATGTGCAAAACATTTTTCAATTTCATTCCATTAAATCTAAGAAAACAGCAATATAAATTTTAAGGTGAGATAAATATATTTAGGAAAATCAAACAAATGTTATTATTGCATAGTAGTAACTATTATTTTGTCTTAGTAGTAAGTAATTTATTTCTTGGTATTAAATTCAGTAACATTTCTTATATAGAAAAATAATTTATCTACTATAGTAAGAATATTCTCAGTAGATATTATTTCAAAGATAGTGTTTCTAACCCTGTTCATGCAGAGATACAGTGCATCCTCTTAGTTCCAGATAGATGGCTTCTGTTTATATTTCCAGCATAATTATCTTTTTTTTTACTTTCCTATTAAGCAGAAATTTTTAGATATATTACTATAGAGGTAAAGTATAGGTGAAAACACAGTACTAAGGTTTTGTCAAGCAATGTCACATTGTCAAATGAATCCAAAAGATCAGATTTGAAACATAATATTTTATTTAATTCACTTGAAGGTAATAATGCACATAAATAAATACAGACATCCCAGGTAAAAAGAAATGTGTGTAGTGACAATTCTTATTCAGTTAGTGTTGTATGTTCCTATCAAGCCATCTGCTCCACCAATACCTCATGCATTGCCACAGCTTTCCTTTCTGCAAAGTTTCAAGAGTTAGTCAATGGCTATATGCTACTGAGAAAAGAAAAGAACAAACAAAACTATTGGAAAGTGGAAAGTCATTCCTGCAACTTCCCAGGCAGATTCAGGCATGACAACAATCCTGCAATTGCTGTCATACAGCAGGATTTTTCAGTTGCTTCTTATAGACATATGGTCTGCATCAAGAAAGAGTTTCACTCATTGTACACAGGGCTTCTTGGGAGGATCGGCACACAGGGCCTTTACAAAACTAATTAGTAATCCAACTAGGCATGTGTAATTACTCCTCAGAGTTTTTCAGTGCAATTTTCTTTCTCTGCTGTCTTCACAGGGGATCCAGATACTTTGTTCCAGTGCTCCAAATCATTGTCTTTGATTTAGGTGATTACTTCTTGGTCTTTGCAAGCACTTTAACTAGACCCCTACAACCTCCAAGTAGAATGTCCATTTTTTGTTACATATCACATGCCTCACTCTTTTTCACAGGTCCTATATAGATTAATTGTAAAAAAAAAAAAAAACAAACCTACTAAAAGTAATATAAATACTTCACAGTTAGGAAATATCTAAAGCATCATCTCCTGGTGCTCAGTGACAAGATAGCACCAACTTCTAAAGAGACAAAGCACAGACTAAGGCTTTTGTAAGACTAAGCATTTATTGCATATGTCTTAAAAAATAGTGCTGTCATAACACCTGAGCAGATTACAATTACAAACATTCTCATTGATTTTGCTTATTACATATTCTCATAGAGATACTGTGTCAAGACAATCAGGATGTTCTGTGATTGTCCAGCTTCAAGTTTAAATATGAACATGATCACTGAAGCATTGGGAAAACAGATGAGAATTCTACAAAACTCTTGGTTTTTGAGTAACAATTATAGGAAGTAAGACTCAAAATTACTATTTTCAATTTATGTGGAACGCTCTTTAACTCAGTTATGTACAGATGTGAAACAAAGTACATAACCAACTTAGGGCAAATAGCTATCTTCACGGACAAAATCCACTCAGAGAAAGACATGTTCTTTTGGTCAAGCACATAATTAGTAGACTTATGCAAAACTCACACGACGTGAAATTTGGTGGTGTGCATGTGCTTTGCATTGTTGATAAATATTCACCAAACCAATTGTAAATCCATCCTGTAATTGTATTCTTTTAGAGCAGACAAAGCTCAGAAAGCCATGTTTTGCAGCAGGCTACATTTTCCATTTATATAGCTCTTTCTTCCTTTAATTATGCACCTCCTACAAAAAATGCAAGTACTGCACCAAGCATCACTCAGAAATGGTCTAGAGAAACAGAAGGTCTGGCTGAGACAAATGTTCTGTGACTAAGGCCTGAAGCCAAGAAGTAGAAGTGTAACTTACACTTTCAAGCATTGGAAGAACTATTTTTTAATCTAAACAATATAATCTTCAATTAATTTTAATCACATCAGTCTCATCTAATCTTCATTCTCAGCTTAAAAACCTGTATTTATAACCCAATGCTCAGAGGTATTGAGCATTGTCACAGTGTTTTTCATTTAATTATAAATGCAGTGGAAGTATTAACCCTTTGTATTGAAAAATGGTACAGGGTTACAGCTCTTACAGCATCTCTAATTTCAGTAATCACAGCCCTGTTAAGGAGAATTAAAAACACACACACAGAGGTTTAAGACTTCTGTGTACAAACAAATCCAAGCTGCTCTACCCTTATTCCAAATTGATTAGATCCAAACTATGTCCAGATTGGAGTTGCTGCAGTTTAATTAGTGTGAACCCAGCACTGGATCTGCATGCTACTGTGTTTCTGCAGTTTCCAGGCCACTTCTTTTAATTTGGTACCTCAGAAGCACCCAGGAGTGTGTCTCTGTCATTAACCCTGCTTCCATCCTCACCACAAACTAAATTCAGGTGGTGGCTCCAAGTACCTATCCCCATTTTATATACATGACATCATTTTGCCAAAAAGTGTGCTGAAAAGCTGCAGGAAGTACAGAAAAGAAAAGTGAATAAATAAAATCTCATTAAAGTTTCCTCCATATGTGCAAAGTAGCTTAATATGCAAGTTCAACTATGAGGTGGTAATTTTCTCAAGATCTCCTTGATCTCCTGAATAGAGAGATTTGTGCAAACCACACCTCCTATGCATTTATAATGTCATGAAACAACCAATTTCCACATAGCTTTTGTGTATGTCTTTATACTTTAAGTGTTTCAAAGACAATAGTCTGGCCAGTAAGATTGAACACACAATAATAAAAAAGTATATTATTTCCAAATCAAATATATTGTTATCAACATGGGAACAAAACCATAAAAAAGAATGAAGGTAAACCATTTTGGAATTTATCATGAACTAACTCTTTTAAAATATAATATAGGGAACAGACAATAAAATACTTGTATCAGAATGGGAATTTTTATAAATTATTATAATAAATTCAGTTATTTTCCATAAACCTTTTCAATAAAATAATTTGTATATGAAACTTCTAACTGCATATATTTCTACAAAAGATGAATAATTTACTAATTTTTTTATATGAATTATGTAAATTTATCTTTATTTGGTTATTATAATTATAATGTTAATGTACACATACATACAGAAAACAGAGGGAACTATAAAATATTTTAATTTCTATAATTATTGATACTTCATTATAAGCAACTGCAATAACCTGAAAATAACTCATGAAAGAATAAATGTTCTTGTAATTTAAATTATTTCTAACAGTATGTTAATATAGACATTATTTAGTTGTGAACAGTCTTTGTATTTGATGTTATTGGCAGATACTAAATGTATTGTAGATAAGTTGCTTAGTGAAAGGAATGACAGACATTCTTTAAAGTGAATCACTTCTTGTCTCTCTGTGAAACATGTGTAATTCTATTTTCTAAATTCTCTGTGGTCAATTTTATCTGAAAGATTCATTTCATCTGTCAAAAACAAGAGAAATCCTTTCACTTCTAGGACAGTAGGGTTACTATCCTGGACTTCAGGAGAGCAAACTTTAAGCTGTTCGGGAGATATTTTAGCAGAGTACTCTGGTAATCTGCTTTTGAGGGCTCAGGAGTCCACTAGTAATCACCAGTCTTTAAGAATCACTTTTTAGGAGCACAGGAGCAGGCAATTCCACCCTGTCACTGGTCAAGTGAGACAGAAGACAGCCTGGGTGTACACAAAACTCCTTTTAGACCTCAAGAAACTATACGATCTCTGGAAGCAAGGTCAGAATTTGTAGGAAGAGTTCAGAGATGTTGATCATTTATGCAGGAATTCAGTGCAATTTTGCCTCAGTTTTTAATAAAAACTGATAGATGTGGGCTGCCCAGTCCTCTGAGTTGGAGGACCATAATTGTGGGAACAGTGACTTTTTGTTTGTGGACATTGAAATTGTTAGGGACTAGCTGTGTCAGCTGAACATTCAGAAGTCCTTGGGTCTGATGTGATTCATCCCAGAATTCTGAAGGAGGTAGTGGATGTCATGGCAGGACCCATCTCAATCATTTATCAAAGATCTTTGGAGTATGGAAAGCTGACTGGAAGATACTCAGTGTTATTCTGAAGTTTGAAAAAGGCATGAGGGAAGACCCAGGGAACTACAGATCTGTTACTCTAACCTGAACTCCTGGAAAAAATATTAAGAAGATTATAGTGAATACTATTGAAAAGCATTTGAAGAATAATGCAATAATCAGATAGCCAACATGGGTTCACAAAAGGAAAATCCTGTTTTACTGATTTGGTATCCTTTGATGATAAGGTCACCCAGCTAGTAGGTAAAGGGAAGGAAGTAGATGTAGTTTTTCTAGATTTTAATAAGGCTTTTGATACTGCCCTTCATAACATCCTTCTGGCCATATTGTCCAACTGTGGGATGATTAGGTTCATGCTGCACTGGGTGAAGAACTGGCTGAATGTCAGAGTTCAAAGGGTGATACTGAGTGGAGCTACATTGGCCTGGAGATTGGTCACTAGCACTGTTTCTGAGGGTTCAAATCTAGGGTCAATTCTGTTAAATATATTTATCAACAATCTGGATGCAGGAGTGGAATGCACCATTAGCCATTTTGCTGATGATATTAACTGGGAGGTTCGTTAACTCTCTTGAGGGACAAGAGGCCTTGCAAAAGGAACTATATAGATTTTAAGTGGTGGACTATAATTAATAAGATGAAAGTTAATGAGTATAAATACTGGATTCTGCACCTAGGACAGAGTAGTGCCAAACAAAATTATAAATTGGTAGAGGAGTGGCTTGAGAGCAATCACGAAGAAAGAGATCTGGGAGGGCTGATCAATAGCAGGTTCAATATGAGTCAGGAGTGTGCCCTGGCAGTCAAGAGGGCAAACACCATCCTGATGTGAAAACACAGCATAACCCCATGGTCAAAAGCAGTGATTATCCCATTGTCTAGAGCATTAGTGCAGCCTCACCTTAAATAATCTGTGCAATTCTGGGCTTCACAAATTAAAAGGAATATGGAAGTCCTTGAATGCATGCAGGGAAAGGCAACACAACTGGTGAAAGGGCTGGAAGGAATGTCTTAAGATGGGCCACTGAAGATTTGTACTTGTTTAATTTGGAGAAAAGTGGACTGAGGAGAAATCTCATTGCTCTCTACAGCTTCCTGAGAAGGGGAAGTGGAGAGGAAGGTACTAATCTCTCTAGTATCCAGTGGTAGAATGCATGGGAATAGTTCAAAACTGAAACAGAAGAGGTTTAGACTGGATTGAAAGTGTGGTCAATCACTGGAACAGGCATCCTAGAGAGGTGATTAATGCTCCAAGACTGTAAATTCTTAAGAGACGTTTGGACAATGCTCTTTACAACATATTTGTACTTTTTCTCAGCTGTGATGTGGTCAGGCAGTTGGACTAGATGACCACTGTATGTCACTTGCAACTTAGATTGTCTCTTCTTTTCCATTCCATTCCATTCCATTCCATTCCATTCCATTCCATTCCATTCTATATTTTTGTCCCAAATCCAAACTTGATCCAGAGAACTGATATGACTTGTCAAAAGATGAAAACTGCACCTATTTCCTGAATAAAATGGACATCCTGCCCATTTCTCTTGTATTGCATCAAACAGGAATGACTTATGAGTGAGTCAGACAAGTCAAGAGTTGGACTCAATTATCTTCATGGGTCTTTTCCAACTCTGGATACTCTTTGATCCTAATTTTGTTAATCCAACAGAAAACTAAGCTTAATTTTTTACTTTCTAAACAGGTCACAGAAACACAGAAGTCAGTATGCCCTTTAGAGATTTTAAAGAGTGGCAATAAAATTTAGCAAACAGCATTAGAGGGAAGACAGTAAATTGCTCCTTTCAGAAACAGATGACAGAACAAATTGTGTATAACATTAAACTTCTCTCAAAAAATGCTTTCCAATCTAAAATTGAATTCTTCTGTCACTGTGAGATTTTAACATCATACGAGTAAGAATGTTTTAAGCCTGAGCAAAGTTAACAATCCCATCAACCACCAAAATACATCCAGAAAAGTCTGATAGTATTGCTGTTTTTATACAATCTTTTTGGTGAGCTTCCTCATTTTAGTTGTCAAACTCAAAATTCATTATTATTATTTCAATATTATTATCAATCCAAAGATATAACCAAGACTGACATAGACAGGAGAAAACATACAAATTTTGGTGCAAAATATTTATTTGATGATGAAACGGTAACAAACTAGACTCTTTGACATAGCTATTCAACAAATAAGATAATTTTTTATAACAATAGGTAATGCAAGTTAAAATTTGATATGATTTCCCACTAAAATATTGTGTCTTTCAAAATCAACACAGCTATAATACAATAAATATTCAAGGTTTTTATCCATAAATTCCTTATCAATGTTATTTACAGAATCCCTTATCAATGTTATTTACAATCTGACAATGAATTGAATGTGAGCACCATTTACAGCATAAACAGACAGAAAATATAAAAGCATAGACTGCATATTGAACTTAATGCATGAACTTCATACGTGTCTCTGTCTTATTGTAAAATGACTGTCACAACAAGGAAAAAAAAATCTATAATACAGAATATAGAGTGTAAATTGGAATCTCAACTTTAGAAAATACTACCAAAATTCTTGGATTACATAATGAAACTGGTTTTCATTAGCTTCCAAACTAGTGGCTGTGTCCCACTTGTCAAAATAAAAATCTGGAGACACCTTTGTTGTTTCATTTCATGCAGCAAGGATATACATTCCAAAATTGAGACCAAGATTCAATCTTACTCTGCACCTCAGAACAGTATCTCATTTTCATTTGACAGATCTTGACAGGAAAATTCAGGAATGATGAAGATAAGAACACAAAGGTGATGAATAAGATTATGAAAAATAAATGTACCTGGAGTATATGTTTCAAAGTTTTTATTCACTATCTGTCTCTTCTCATTTCAGTTTTACGCAGATCACTCATATGAGCTCAACAGAAGTGAATCAGATATTGGTCTTCAGAGTCCTACCTGACAGAGAAAACAGTTAACAAGTGGAACCAAATGCCTTTGAGCCCCTGTAACTCATGTCAGCCTACACAGATTGCCTCTTCATTTCACTACTTCTTTAATACTCAATGTATTTTGGGAAGTGATTCTTTATTCCAGCTTCTAGCTAATTAAGATTTTTGTGTTTATTTTTTTGTTAAAGAAATCTGAGTGGAACAGATAAGACATGTTTTCTGCTCAGCACAAACATGGAAGTGCTTCTGGGTCCTCCCATATGGAATAGTCTACCTGACACCTAGAAAAAGAATTATTACTGTCCTGGAATCTCTGGAGCACAGATCTTTTGTATTAATGTCTTATTTGAACAATCATGAAGAATTAGGGTTTTGATTATTTATTTATTTACATTTGCATAGTATTATGTTTTGCCCTTGAAAGGCAAAGAGATTCTTCTTTTCTTTTCCTTTCCTGAAAGAAAACTTTGTTTTCTCCTATGATTCAAGGATGTTGCATATGAAATACATAACAGACCCTACACTGGACATGAGATCTATCTAAGACTACATAACCATGTGTTCGGAAATGTTTATGATCTTTAAACTTCAGAGCTATGAATTTTGCCTTTCTTAAGTTTTAAAAGCTGAGAGTATGTGAAGTTTGAAGTATATGTTTTCAGAGGAGGCAGACAAACTTGTTCTTCAAATGGCCAATGAGCCTACAAAGACCTGAAGACTGTGTGCAGTAATCACTGAGGATAACATTGTGGGATGCAGACAAAATCTCAGGAAACAAATTTTCAATAAATACTGACATCGCTGAAAACTTTGTTGATATAATGTTGTCTATTTTTTTTTTAAATCAGAAGACAGGTAAGCCATAATAAGATACCTTCCTATAGTAAAAATATTCACTCTTGAGTGGAGTAAAAAGCACAGAAGATAATATGACCAGAGAGACTGTCACAGAAAGGCAAGCTACCAATTGGATTGTCGCATTGTTCTGTGTCTGCCTCCCAGATTTCAGCAAAGTACTCAGTTTTCAACTCCCAACAGCAATATGGGAGCACTAATTCTGGATACTAACTAGTTGCTCACTAAACATCCTTCTCTTTTCCAAAGGTACACTTCACTATCATCCCTCAGCCGCTTGTTTGTTCATTAGGCAGGTCTAACTAGATACCCACTGCAGGGCTTCACACATAATAACAGAATCTCAAAGAAGCAGAAAGAAATGCTTACACCTTTTTCTGTTGTTATAAGGAGCACACTTCCTGAGAATTTATTTCTGAATATCTTTTGGCTGGTATGACTAAATCCTGGAACTCTATAAAGCAGTCTTCTAATTTATGAATTGTGAGGCTTACGGTATGAATCATGAATAGGAATAGGATTTCCATCTAAAAGAGTAGCTTAATGGGAGAATTCTTCCTTTTCTGCAGGAGGAACAATTCCACAGTGGACAGGACAAGGCAGTAGTGTAAAAAACATAGCAAACATACCCGCTATGATTTGAGACAAATTTCCCCTATATAGAAATAATTTGAGAAGTAGCATGCTCTGGCAGTTATCTCAGATGCAATTGCATCAAAGCAATTACACTGCAGCTTTTGCTTCAATGCATCTCAGTTTTAGATAAACCAATTTGTGTAGACATGCCCCAAGAGCTAACCATATGGTAAATATCTGAGGATACATGAACTACATAGTAGAAGCCTCAAAAATTCAGGCCATTCTTCAAGTGACAGCTGTATCTTTAATTTTAATAGTCATCATTACCTGCATCATCAAATGCTCCAGGCTTCAGGTGCTTCTACTTAGTTCTATGCTTCTCTTTGACTTAATTTGTACACATAGAGCCAAGTGTAAAGGAAGCTGAGAGACATAGGTGTTTAATTTAAGGAAGTTAAATATATATTAATTTGCTGTTGTTAACCACAGTGGCTTTAAACCAATGATCTTTTCTATACATAGCTTTTTTTTTTTTTAAGTCTACTACATGGACTTTAAACATTGGTGCCTAATGGGTAATAGAATGTTGCATTGAGAAATTATTCATTTAGAAGAGTCTATGCACAGTAATTGCTAAACAGTTGATCTTATGCTTAAAGTTGTAAGAACATTATGCACAATTTTCAACAATGAAGACATGCCTTCCTAGCACCTCCCTTTTATGAAAACAGACAATAAATAAAATGTAACAAGATGAAATGCCTGACCTCAAAATCGGTAGTTCTGGAAGACATTTTACACACACTATATAAAACACAGCACCTTCTTCCCTGACTGACAACACCTCTTTCCAAATTGCTAATGGGTTCCTATGTTTTTGTGACATCATAGAAACGCAAAATATATATGATAATAAATCAAGAGTTATTGTTGTTATTGTTTCCTACCAGAAGGAACCTCTCAGTCAGCATATCTTGTTCCATGAAAAGATGGCCAAAAATAGAAGAAAAAAAAAAAATATTTTCTTTCACTTTTTTTTAGACTACATGACCTCAAGAGAACCCTTCCAACCCCTACCATTCTGCAATTCTGTGAAGAGGTTTTATACTTTGACCTTGATAAGAGTTACGGTATTCTCCAAAGCTTTGTAAACTGTAACTGCTACAGTTTATTTTTGAAGAAACTGAAAGATTTAAAAGGAAATTTTTAGCTATCAAAGCAGACTGCTGAACAAACATGAAAATACGATCACCAAAATTATGACATGATTCCTCATGGTAAGCATTCATGACTTTTTTCTTGTGTTTTTTGAATTTCTTTTTCCCCAAGCACAGGTGATTCGTCACACTTAGAAACAGTATGCATGCTGATCTGACTCTTCTTTCAAACTTGTGTTTTAAAGTAAAGAAAGAGGTTGTTGATCCCCATCCCAGGTTAACAGTTGGGTCTCTGCCCTCTACTGTAGCATAGAATGTGTATATATTGTCAGATCATCTAGAAGTTTTTGTCAATAGATTCCATTGTGAGCGTTTACAGTAATTATGATGCCTGTAATGTTTCTGCTCTCTTCCTGTAGCATAGTGTAGATTTGGCTTCTGGTACTTTACTGTGTCCAGGGTATAGGGAATTTTTTCTTCGTGAGCTAAGAAAAGTGGCAGAGTCTATCCTGGAAATTCTTGTTTCCTGGTTACTTGTAATGAAATAGACTGGACTTCATTTTTCAGGAGACTGCCTTGGAACCGTTTCTTCCCAAATTCTTGGTTAACAAATGTAAAATGGAGCAGTCTACTACTGATAATAGAAAAAAACAGCAGCATGAACCAAAAAATTAAAAAAAACATGAAATGAAAAAATTTCAAACACACAGAGAAATAGAGACTAGATAAAGAAAAATGATCTTAGGTATGTGGATGTTCAATCTGTCAGTAAATTCTAAGTTCATTAGTGTTTATGAAGGAGACCAAAACAAATCAAAATAGCTGTCACTTAAAGAAAATATCTTAGAAATTAGGAAAAAGCATTTAATTAGTTACATTTTTTCTATTTTATTTATTATTGATATTATAATATGTTTTAAAATATGCAAATAAGCTTGGGGAATCAGGGTTGCTGTGTGTGTGAGGGATCCCACAGAGGAGCAGGGAGGATCAGTGCTAAGCACATCTGCCCTGAGGAGAGAAAAACTGCAGAAACCATGGAGAATAGATTGACTGAAACTCCCATGTCCTGCCCCCTGAGTTGTTCAGCAGGGGAGGAGAAAAAGACACTGGGAAATTGGCTCTGAATCCAAGAAGAAGTGAAGAGTGGGGAGAAGGTGGTCTTTAAAGCTGTTTGTACTCTTCATCATTGTACCACTGTGTTGTTTTATGTTGGTTATGTTTTGGGATTTTATGGTTATATTTTAGTTGGTAGTGGATTAAATTATTTTCTGTTTTCTTCCCCAAGCCCAGTAGGGGCTGAAGGACTGCTCCACCCATGGATGACACACATTGGGGCAGTGTGTGAGGAGGCCCCTGGGACAGACCCATGCTGGAGAACTTTGTGAGGGATTGTCTCCCTTGGGGAGGGATCCCTCAATGGGAAGTGTGAGGAGGCCTCTCCCTGAGAAGAAGCAGCGACAAAGTCCATCTGTAATGAACTAACTGCAACTCCCATCCCCCATCTGCTGCATTACTGGGCATGGGAAGGAAGGGGAGCCCCAGGAAGAGGAGAGGAGGGAGGATGTGTTTTTAAGACGGTTTTATTTCTCATTTCCCTGCTCTTATTGTTTCTTTAATAAATCAAACCTTTTTCTCCCTAAGTTGAGTCTGTTTTGAGTCTGTTTTGCCCATGACACTAATTACCAAGTGATCTCTCTGTCCTTATCTCAACTCACAAGCCGTTTGTTATATTTGTCTCTCTCTCTTTTACAATTTAGGAGGGGGAGTGATTTTATGACTTGGTGGACACCTGGCTAAACCACCACAAAAATAATCTAGTCCAATCCCCTGCCAGAGCAGCACCACCTAGTGCAGGTCACATAGAAACTTTTCCAGGTAGATTTTTAATGTCTCCTAGAAGGAGACTCCACAACCCATCTGAGCAGCCTGTTCCGGTGCTCCGTCACCCTCACAGTGAAATTTTCCTAGGTCAGGAAAACAATTGCTTTTTTTTTAATCTAGACACACCATAAACAACAGTGAGCAGGAATTCAATGATATAAACAACCTAAGTAGATTTCAAAAAGCTTATAAGGTCTATACCTTCACAATGTGTTAAAATTCTTTTGAAGAAAGATCTGCAGAAAACTGAATCTGCTTCTGTGCATTATATGAATAGGAAAAAGTCACATCAGAGTGACATACAAATGTACATAACCTGTAGATTTCAACCAGATCTTTTTATTTTCTAGAGAAAATAGGTAGGATTTGAGGATACATATGCAAAAAAACCCATCAGCAATTTAGGGACTGGGAAATTCAAGATATGAAAGTAGCATTTATAGACTTAATATAACCCTATTGATTTGAATTCTATGATTATATGATTTCAGTAAAGCTATTGCTGCTTAAAGTGACTGTATTTATCCTTAGGACTGCAAAATGAATTAAGAAAATGTTTAAGAGCTTGTCAGCTGGATCACAAACACTACCTACATTCAATGTCTGAAGGTTTTGAACAGATTCTCTATGAATCTCAGTTTTGCTTCAACTTTTTAACACTACAAACCAACCTTAAGTGGTTAATTGGACATTTACTACAAAATCTATGCAATGGACCTGTTTCTCTTACATGTGTGATTTTTAGACATTTTTTTCTCCTTGAAAGGCAATATCATCTTTGGACTGTTCATTTCATTGTCAACATCCATTGACAATCTATAAGTGAAATCGAAAAGAAGACTTTAGAACTGTTGATACCAGTTACTTTGCTATCAGCTCTTTTGTTAGAATAAATGTTTCATGTTATTATTTGAAGACAATGAGTGGGACTTCTGAGTTCAGTTGAGCTAGAGAGGCTTTTACTCCATTTATGATAACAAATGGTGAAAAAAGGCAGTTCTGGAAGACATTCATTTCACCCTGAAGCAGTATTCAATTAGCTATATGAAATTTTAGGTCAGAGTACAATTTTCTTGCTATTTGTAATAGGATTAATGTCAATGACAGATTTTTATGGAGACAATATAAATCAAATTCAATATTTACTGGTACTCCATGCTACTTTCAGAATTACACTGAAATACATATATCGAAATTTAGAAGAGTATTTGTTTACAACGTATCTTTAATGAAAATAAAAACAGAGAAATACAAGTATATTGCATAAAATAATTAAAATATAAATGACATATTCTTATAAAATTCTTTCATATAGAATTGAATCTATTCACAACCAAAGCCCAATATGAAGGCTTAACAGCTTCATTAAGTCTTAGAATGCAGTGAAATAATTTATGTTAAAAACAGCTATCCTTTTTGTAGGACTGGAACACTGGTCAATTTGGGGATAATTTGTTTTCTTCAAATTTTACCAGTGCTGTTCTCTCACATAAAACAAGTGATGGCATAGACCATCTTAAGAACCGACATTAATATTAAGAAAGGAATAGCAGCCAGCTGTCATACTGTATTGCATCAAATTTTCCCTTTAGTCCCCCTGGAAAATATTTTGAATCATAATTAGTACATAATCAGTTTGTGATTTTAATTAAATAACAACCAGGTAGTCAAATCTCACAAAGGAAAATGGTTTTCTTGATCTTTAAAAACGAAAAAATGGCAAACAGTGGTCAAATTGGCCTCATGCCTATTAAACAAATGTAACCACTTGGTTTGAAAATATACAGCAATTTTTTTCATGTTCATTCAATATGGAATCCATTGACATTTTTCAGAAAGCTGTAATTTTAACATCTGATCATTACTTCTCAAGTACTGTCAGTAATTTCATTAAAAACAAAAAAAGAAAGAGATGGTAAGTACTGAAGAGTGGGATTATTTTCAGGTATAAAATGAAAAGGCAAGTTTTAACTACTATTGTGAAAAGTTAAACCAACAACTGGAGACATTAGAGAATTGCATGAAATATCTTAAAGAGTCTAGGAATATATAATAAGTTTTTCCACACTGTAGTCAAAATATTTGATCCCCTTCAATTTTAATTATACATGAAAAAAAATCCCAAGTGTATATGCTCTTAATGTAAAGTCTGACTTTGTTAAGAACTCATAAATGGAATATATAATGTTCCAAAAATCGGGAAATTGAAGAAGACTTGCATATCTGCAACATTCTGAATTTAATATGAACAGTGAGTTATCCCTTTTTTTCTATTTTTATGTTTTTTTTTTTTTTAATCTTGAAAACTATAATAGAAAAAAAAGCCAGTTTAATATACAGCTAAATTTTTTTAGTTTTCCCAAGAGATTTATTAATTTTCAATATTATGAAAATACCAGTAGGTGTCTCTATCGCTCTACTATTTTGAGAGGTTAAAACCCAAAATCCCAAACCCCCCCAAAATTGCAACTAAACAAAAAAACTCTTACAGCAACCACCACCACTGCCCTGCATCATGACAACATAATCCCCAGCATTTATTATATCTGGAATGGAAATATGAGACTTACAATGACTCTTCTTTTTCACCTTAGTTGTTTTCCTACAGAAAGTAAAACCCTTACTCAATGTTATATCACTTTTATTATACTATTATTACCACTGCTCTGCAGATTATCAAATATGAGGTATTTCAGTTGATCTTGTTTTCTTGGAATTTGGATTTCTTTAACTTGTTATCTAAGCAGAAGTTTGGACTTCATGATGGCTTGTGTATCAGAGCCACATCCGGTGAGAGGACTCATCAGTCACACTTATTTATTAGTCCTCCTTTTATTTTAATTTCCATACAGTGAGAGGCCAGAAATTAAATGTTTCACATTTAAAGGTTAGCGTTTAATAAAGTTCTCTCAACATCTAGAGGGCTTTTGTCTTAAGAGTACTTACAGATATTGAATCTTTACATTAAGGAAAAGATTTATTTTGTGTTAGTGTCAGAAAATAAGGAATTGCTGGAATGATGAGGGCGACAGTTGTGAAAAATTTCGCAACTTCTGTTTGAGAAACAGTCAGGAAGTGATAACCAGTGCCATCATATCATCAAGACGTGGATCATCACTCAAAGTTACTTAGCGTGTATTGTGTATTGATTAAAATCACTGAAAATCGATTGAAAAAAAATTAAAAGAACTTTATAAATAAATAAATGTAGGTTGAATAAAGTTAAACTTAGTTACCTTGTTAAACTCTAACATCTACATTAGACATTTTAATCCTTTTTATTTTTCTGTATTTATTTGAAGATTTTAGAGGGACTGACAAAAACTCATCAATCAAAGTGAACTAGTCTACATTACATTGAATTATAGATTTAAAAAATGCCGTTAATTACATTGTATGTAATATAAATTTGCTAATTTGTACTATAGTACTCAGCATTGTTGGATTTTCCTTCCACATCTGAAAAAATAATAAATAAAAAGAGGCTTGAAGAAGTTACTAAACTTATAAAAAAGCCTCCAAGTTTTACTACATTTTTCAATATTTAATATTTAATATAAAAAAATGTTATTATTATAAATAAGATTAATTGAAATTCAGTACATGAAGTCATTTCCAAAAATATATGTATAACATTCTAAAGACAGTGTACAATGCGAATACAAGCTCAGTACAACTCTGCCTTGTAATTTCATAATGCTTCTTAGATTGTGATCTTGCTTTGGATGGGATAATTTTCTTTCTCATAGTTGGTGCAGAATCCCTCAAGGACAGACTGCTCCAAACTGGGTCCGTCACAGGATCACAAGTCCTAATAACAAACCTGCTCTGGTGTGGGCACCTCTCACACGGACTGCCAGGTCCTTCCAGGAATTTACTCCAGGATGAACTTCTTATGGAATTATGGCCTCCTTCAGGTATCCACCTGCTCCAGTGTGGGCTCCTTCATGCACTGAGTGTGGATATCTGCCTCCTGGTTGTCCTCTATGGACTGCAGGGGGGCAATCTGCTTCACCATATTCCTCACCACATATCACAGGGGAGCCTTTTTAGGGCCTAAGAACCCTCATCCCCCTCCTTCTCCACTGACCTTGATGTCTGTGCAGATGTTTTCACATTCTCCCTCCCTGTTGCTGCTGCAGTTTTGAAACTGCGCAACAATTTCTACTCCTTCTGAAATATGTTCTTCACAGAGGCGTTACCTCCATCTTTAATTGGCTAGGCCTGAGTCAGGTGCAGAGTCCAGCTTAGAACTGACTAGTCCCAACCCTGTGAGCTACACAGCAAGCTTCTGGCAACTCTTTTTGTTTAAAGAAGCCACCCCTGCAGCCCCCCCGCTACAAAAAACCTGGCCCAGGCAAAACCACTACATCCGTATGAAACTTTGATTTCTATCTTTTTTCAGTATTAATTTCATTAGCAGTTAGAAGTAAGGTGGGGGGAAAGGGAAGAAATAACATTTCCAGTCTTCCCAACTTCAAGTAAAAATTTATCTGGAAAATGATGTTACTTCCAAAAAGTTGACATTTAAGTAGATTAATTAATTTATATGGAAGTGATTCATTAATTTTATTGGTAAAAGAAGAAGACAGGAAAACAACGAGGTCATCAAGAGAACTATAGTGTTTAAGTGAAAGGAAGAAAATTTTCAAAAAAGATAAGCAAGACAACAGAGATAGAAGGGGACATCCTGTTAATGTGTGAGATTACTCTACAAATAACAAAGCTATTTTATTTTCTATTCACAAGCAGTTTTGGCAGTTTCCTGTCAGACAACATTGCATTAACTGCTTTTATCATAGCAAAGGAAAATGACAAGGCTGTTATAGCACTCAGAAAAGGTGATATCTTGCAAGGACAATATCCTGCTTGTATTTGTCTGTGCAGTAGAGAAATATATTAAAAATCCTTCTGATACATGAAAAACAATAAAATCTGATGTTCCACTGAAAGACAAACTTCTGGGCAGAACTCCTTCCCATCTAATATGAAAAAAAATCCACAAATAACTGAAAAGTGAAAACAAATGAAACTTGCACTTCGAGGGTCAATGTATAAATAAGATATAATGAACAATTCTGGAATATTAAAACCCCTATCAAAGTACTGTCATCTCATATTTTTCAGTACTTAAGCTAGATTAGATCTGTCATTTACAACTTTGTGGTTATTCATTACCATAATCTTCCTAGGTTTAAAATTTACTGCTTGAATCCAATTTGTATCTCTTTTTAGAAACTTATATAGATTTTGGTTTTGATCCTTCAGTCAGTTATGTAGAAACTACCTACATAATTATTTTTTGGTGTTTTGTAGAGGAAATTTCCAACTGGTACCTATGCATTTCACATTGTCACAAAAGTAGGATAAGATAATTACGGGAACTAGTCTCTGAGGTCTTCCTCACAGTCTTCTGAACACTGAATTAGTCTCTCATGCTCAGTTCTGAAGTAGTATCTGAACACCTGCAACCTCCATCAAAGCAATGTACTTCTGTGGATCTCTAGCTCTATTCATCATCAAAGTAATGTTACTTCTGTTAACTCCCTAGACATGTCAATAAAATCTATCTGACATTGGAGCAGTAAGAGGGTAAAAGTTTTGCAAGTTGTTTGGAACTTACTAGGTAAGTACTTGCAATAAGTATGTGAATTGGTAGGAAAAGATTCTTTTCAAGAGCCTTTAAGAAACAGTAAAAGTGAAAGTGAGCTTAAAATGAGAACAAGCAAAACACAAAATATCACAAGAGTCTGTAAGAGTGACATTTGAACTATTATCCTGCTAGGAAAAACGAAAAAGTCATAAATCATTGTCTCTGTGTTAAGACTTTGCTTACAAAAATATCAGTGGAAAGTGAACTTCAAGAGCAGGTATGTACTCCAGTAAAGTTTCTTCCAGTAAGTGCATTATAAGTCTATGCCACACACTGAGTCCTTCTATGATAAAAGGTTATTGTCACATAAAACTTTAAAACAGAATTCTGTTAGAATTTTATAATTTTCTGACAAGAAAATAATGGTTAAAGTAATGGTTAAAAATTTTAATTATTGCATATATTTCTGAGAGTATAATTCATAGTATTTATTTTTAATAATAATAAAGAGTTCAATTTTTTAATTGAGCACTTTAAATCTTAGTACAGCATTTCTGGAAAAATGTTAAGAATTCTTAAATTAATTTGTGCGTCTCTTATTTGTTCTAAGTCAACTGGAAGATTTTGTTAACAGCTGAACAAATCAAATGCAACTGCAGAATTATCTAGTGTAATTACAGAGAAATTTAATTAAGAATTCTAGTGATCAAATTGATAATTAATATTATGACAGCTGCAATTTTAAGTACCATCCTTTGGTGACTAACTTCAGAAAATGTTTATAGTACCTTAGTGTTTCAGGCTATGATAAGAGTAATGAATCCTATGTGTATGTTTTTCTTGTCTATTAATATATTAATAGGTTGTTTATATTAGGTGTATGCTACTGTCTTTTTTATTAAACAATTATTTAAAGCTGATGGAGTTCAATGAAATACTCAAGACATTTAATATTTTCATCTAATATTTTGTAGAATACTCTGTGATAGTTAAATTATGTAAAAAGAACATATTTGAAAATACCCTAATTAACAAAATACCAGTGACATATATTAAATAAAACTCTGAAGAAATACTGCTGAACATTTTAACACTATTCTACGAGGCCTGTATTTTCCTTAATATCTTCTTTCTTTGGGGCTGCATTAGTGTTCTTCTGGTTTTGTCTCTTCTGTAATTTAGCTTCTTTTCCTTGAAACTATAATTCAATAATATTTAATGGTATTATTTATTTAATATTTTAAAAATATATTTAGAATATTGTGTACAGATCTATAAGTGTGTGTGAGGTAAGCATGCATGAGGTAAATTGTACAAATGCTGCTCTGCAGCACTACTTTTCAGCTATTGTTATGCAAGTTAGCCAACCAGAGTACACATAGATGTCATTTAGTGTATTTTATAGATAGTGCTTTTTCAAGGTCAACACAGTCATCTGAAGCTAGTTACACATTGCTCAACGACAATGACAACTGCTGAGAACCTTTATGTGCAGGCTGACACAAAGTCTCTCTGATATGGTCCATAAAATACCTAAAGGCACAAGTTTGACTTAAGCAAAGAGAAAATGCTTATACCTCAAAGGCATGTATCAACAAGTCACTACAACTTGTCCATTTCAGCAATATCATGCAGTGTAATCAATATTTAGCATGTGTTTGCCTTCATGCTTGATGTCTGGTCATATTGTTTCCTGGAACATCTACGGTGCATTTACTGTAGCTACACTTGTGTAGAGTTATGCAAAGTAGACTCTGTAGTGTGTACTCTGCTAGAGCTTTGTAGGTAAAATTTGTCTGCTGCATCTGTGCCACCTGTTGAATATGAGGAACAGACTTGTGAGTTGTCACCATAGGACTAACAATTATAACTGAACAATTGATCAAAAATTTGCAAGTAGCTGAAGAAATTGAGGGTCCTTAAAAACAACTGAACAAATAAAACCCCACATAAAGAATAAAACCTCTGCTTTTTCAAATAATAAGTTCTATGTTGGAACAAACTAGAAAAGTAAATTGAAAATCTAAAGCACAAAAAAAGAGACTGTAATTTATAAAACTCTTATCCTATATGTACTAGTAATGTTATTCTAATGAGAGAGGCCTCAAAAATTCTATATAGGCTCAGGGGTTTTTTAGGGGGGGTGAAGTCTTTACAAGAATCAGATATGATATCAGTCATGTATTGCAAAAATTTTTGGGAAGGAAATGTAATGAATGGGTTTGTGTACAGAGACTGGAGTTTTAGTTAAGAATGAGCTGTGTGAAGGAAAAAAAAGACTGAACAGCTTAAAATGCCATAAATACTAAACAAGGAACATCCTCCTGTGTTCAAAATTAAAAAAAAAAAACCCAAACAACTGAGTAGTTAGCAACCTATCTCAGTTCTTAGAAACTCCATATCTGTCTCATTTAGGAGTCAGAACACTATGGTTTGTGAGGTGTAGTATTCAGCCTGAGTTTACTCTCTGCAAGTTTCCTTGAAATAATCAGGAATGAGCTAATATTGACCATGAACAAAACTTTTACTGTAGCAGAAACTTCCTATGTTTTCCTCAAGTTAATGCTCAAACTGAAAGGCATGGGAAAATTACAGGATTTATCTTGAAAAAAAAATACTGTTAAACAGGAAATATTTTTACTTGTATGTTATCTATGATGTCCCTACCGTACTTCAGGTGCTATCTTAGAAGTGTAATAATCCACTTACATTTTCATGCTGTGACTATCTGATAGCAATGTCAGTTAGCAGATGACTATCAGGGTTTGTACTTGCAACATGCTTCCTTGTACTTTGCAAACACTAATATTTCAAGAGTTGCAACATTACTTAATTATGTTTCTGATAAGTAGAGCAGGTAGAAACTGCTGACACCTTCCATCCTAAGACATATCTTCACCTGACTGGAACTCTGCTTCATTTTGTACAGAATTTCTATGAGATATACATTTTCCTGAACATAAATTTAATTTTATTTTCACAATTTCAGCATAAACTACTCAATTAGACTGAGCTTGGGACATGTGCTCCCACAGAAAAGAAACATTAAAAGATTTTTTAAAGATCCTTCAGATAAAATAGACATTTACATGTATGGATGTGTTTCAGAGAAATAGTGTTTATTAGAAGAAAAATATATTTGCCAATGTAAAATCCAATCATATTTGACCTGGTTATGGTCATCTAAAAAATCAGTTACATAGTTAATTTATCTGAATATTTATTGATATCTCATTTATCCTTGGTGTGCTCTGTACTTACTGTAGCAGATGAGCAGATCAACTCTCTTCTGAACTGCTGCTTCTGCCTGGTGTGCAACATTACACACAAGCTGGGAGTACTGAGAGTGCATCTGTGTTCAAAGCAACCGGTCTTGCTCAGGCCGTGCAGTTGGAGGAAGAGGGAGTGTTCAAGTGGCGTACAGATGGATAAAGACTATGATTATGTGTACTCAGTTTTTAGCTGAGGTGAAGGCCTTTTCACATTTCTGATTGCAGCACTGTGCAACCTTCATGTTCTTTAAATGCAGTTTTGTCACTTTTCATGATCTCAGCCAATATCAATGAGTTACGGATTTTTAAATATGCAGATTTTCAAAGTCACAGCAAAGCTTTTTAGATGTCAAGTTAAAAGTTAATGAAATCATTATTTTGCCTTTCCACCGAACTCTGCATTTAAAAGCAATAAAAATTAGGATATGTTAACATCACAAGAATATACTTTTGACAATGTTAAATGAAATCTATATTTAGATACTTCAGCCTTGCTTATCAAAGAGTTGGGCATGTTTATATGTTTATATGCTCTGCTGATTTCACAAACACTGCACGTTTTAGAGACATCAATAATTTTTTTGCCTTGATGAGAGAAAGCAGGTCAGATCATTTACTAAGCACATACCTGCAACATACAGGTTACAAAGTAGAACTTCAGAAGTGACTAGATGTGTGGCTTTCCTAACCAAGGTGATACTGAGCAGCATTTCAGCTTATGTTGAGTATTGTCTACATTGAAATGGCAGGGTACTCTTTAGAACTCTATCCGTGATTTTGTTGTTCACTCTGAAGTCCAAGGTTTACCAGCCAAGGTTTACCAGTCATTACCAAAGCTCGGCAGATATATCCCTCAAGTTCTTTTCTTCATACCAGTCATTACTAAAGCTCGGCAGATATATCCCTCAAGTTCTTTTCTTCATGACGCTCAGAGTTCTTGCATTTTGCCAAGCACAAGTTATTTATTTAAACATCTTCACGATTCCACCTTTTTACCCACACTGAAGGTTAGATCTGGTACATGTGTGTTTACAGATACATAAAATATTAATGTTCCCTGTGTATTTATACCTGTAACACAAGATTTGTGTCATATAGACAAAATGAAAAGGAGTAGCAGAGGTCTCAGCTGATACGTGTTTATAATGTCTGCAATAACTATTTTAATCCTTGCCTACAGCTATGATATTCAGCTTTCTACTAACAGCAGAGCATGAGGATTCAGGCTATGGCCTTGCATACCTGCTTTTCTCAAATTGTCTGCATATGCCAGTGACATTACCTAATCTGCAGTGTATGATGACAGTGGTGACTGATGAAGTACCAATGAAATGACTTAGAAGCCTGTACAGTACAGGTCTAAGATTTCAACCTTTTCCAGTTTGTGACTCTAATTTGCTCTGTTCCAGATTACAGACACAGTACAAAAAAACCCAACACATATTCTACAGGCTTTGGATTTTTGAATGGCTTCACTTTAAATTCGATGAACACATGCTGCACTCCAAAGACTAAGAGCATCATCACATTCTGACACTGTTCTTTTTTTCCTCTTTCTTGTTTGTTACTATTTGAGGCCTTTATTTTGCCCTCCCTGCAGGAGCTTGACAAACTGCTTGATCTGAGAATGGATAGGAAACACTATAAGGATGAAATGAAAGAACTGCAAGAAATTTTACATTTATGCATTAATACTATACTCAAAGAGGCTATAAAAGAGTTTAACTTTGGTACAAAGATTAAAAGAGCAGCATTCTTAGGCTATATTCCACCATCATGTTCGTATGTAAAAACTAGTAATTATTTATAAATACACACGTATGAAGCAACCTTGCACATTCCAAATTCTACACTACAGAATAAACCCAGTCAATTAAAACAAAATTAATATTAAGCCTATTTCAAGAAAAAATGAAAGAGATGTAGGGAGATCCACTATGAAAACAGTGTCTAATTTTGTATATTCTCCACAATCTTGTTAGTCACTGCAATGTTATCTTTATTTACCAGGATTCTGGAAAAAATAATTAATTACTCATATGCTTTTTCTGGTCAAGGTCATCTTTAAGAGCCTTTTTGATCTTGTATTGAAGTAGGAAACATATATTAATCTGTAGTATATCAGAAACTGATCTAAATACACAGATTTTAGGCTTGTGCTTGGTACTCTCATTTGGTTTTTTAAATCCCAGTAAAAAGCTAAAGGATTTAACTAGAGAATAATAAATTAAGCAATCTCGTTTTCAGATAAAGACAGATTTCAGTACTAGATAAAACTCAAAATAATATTCATAATCCTGAGAAAGGAAAGGGCTTTTATAATACTCCATTGAGGAGAAAGGAGAGAAAATAACCCAAACATTTTCCTATAGTGGGAAAATCTTTCCTTAACTTTCATCAGCTCCTTATTGGGTCCTTGTTTTTGTAAAAGAACTCATAACAAACATCAGAATTTAAACTTTACAGAAATAAAGATAAATTTTAGATAATATCTCCTGCTACTAAAGAAATGTCATTAGAAAAGGTGTTGCTTGACAATGAAAATGAAGACTGATGTTTCTTTTTTCTCTCCAAATATCTGCAAGTAATATCTACTTTATAATGAAAGTGTTGTTTCTGCCTTCTCTTTTACCAGAAACTCACAAAGCATCAGATCTGGATAACACTGTCCTGTAGGTTTAAGGGCCAGAGGACTGTAGCTCTTTGTCGGGCCTTATTCTAATCACCAGACACACAGAAATGCTGATCAGTCATGATCTCTTGTAATATCAAACAGAATTCTTATGTGAATCAATGAGATCTTCTTTTCCTCATTTACTGAGAGAATAATATTCACTGTAAAGAGTGACCCTTTTTAAATCAGACTACCCAGTTTTGCCTCTCATCACAGATGAGTCTATTAGCATTTATGACTTGAAGGTAAGTGATAAAGACTGTGCTTCAAACAGGAAAAAATTGAGGCAAAGTAAAGCTTGAAAACTGAATGCTTTTGAACTGACTTTTTATAATCATCAGCGAATTCTTAGTCTTTGAAACATGCATATGAACTAGTAGTTTTAAATATGCTACAGCCTGGTTTGTTGACTCTATCAAATGTAGATCCTCATCTGTCATTTAGCAACCATCTGGTGTCTGTTGGCACAACATCCCCTCATCTGTAGAATATCATTCATGTGAGGCCTCTAGTCCTAAAGTAAATCTTGAGATAGTCATATATTCAACATGATCATATCTTCTTTGTTGCTTTTGCATATCTCAATTTTATGGATTATTACCAATTGTAATACAAAGTGTAGTTTTCAGAAAGAAATGTATTTAATAGTCCTTTAGAACCTGAGGTTTACAATTAGACATGTCCACATTTAGGTATCTCGCAAGAAACCTGTTTAGGATTTTGAGAACCAATTAGCATGAACTCCTACTAACTCCAGCCCAAGTTTTCAGGTGCTCAGCTGTCCTCACTGTGCTCAATAACTCAGACAGGTGTTCAATGAGGTCATTTATATATATTACTAAATGTAAACTGAAGACTGTAATTTTACAGTACTTTTCAAAGCTATTGGTTATGCTAATTTTCCCTAAAGTGACAGCCTTTGATACGTGTCTTTCTAATTTTCCTACTGTTGCTGTGGTTTTATATTGCTGTCTAATAGAATATTACTAAGTCATCGGATTCAGTGGAAAAGAAATAATGGCCTCCCAAAAGCTGGTTTGGTGCCAAAATTTGAAATTACATGCAAATAAAGTAAGAAAATTATGCAGAGTTTCTGCCAAGTGTAGACTACTGTATAAACATTTTTAAATAATACTAGTGTTAGAATAAAGAATAGGTTTTTATACCAGATTCTTTTTAAATGTGTAGATACAGTTGTTGAATGTTTGGGGTTGGGATTTTTGATTTTCTATTCCAGGGTTTTTGGTTACTAGGATATTAAAACATAACCACAGTCTATTTTCTCCATTGTACCTTTCTTCAGTGAACCTTGGTCAAGTCTGCTGGTTTTTCGGTGGTTCTTACTATGCTCAAAGATGACAACATAAGTGCTTGTAGGCAGACTCAAGATCCTAGTAACCACGAATTTTGTCATGTGGAATTTCCTAGCTTTGGAAATACGCAAAAATATGTCTTAGGTACATTTGAAACCTATTATTCATCAGATTCAATGATTTTCTGAAAAACAGATTATTCTGTTAGCTATTCAATGTCTGCAGTTTTTTGTCCTTAGTTTAGATATACGCCATAATCAAAACTCAGTTATCACTAATAAGCTGATGAGTATGTGGGTTGTAATTTACAATATGCCTACACTGCAGTCAAAAGGACTTGTGTATGGGTGGTGCTGTCATTATTGTATCTATAGCAGTAGAAGGCACAGTATGTACGAGCTGCATAATTTGATTTAGCAACTTCTGCTGAATTTGGCTACAGTGTTGTGAATAGTTAAATGAAATAGTTTAATTGTAGCTTATGTATTTTTACCATTTCAATGTTCATCTGTACTAAAAGTTACTAGCTGCACTTAAAATTATAAGTACTTAAGCTCTCTTGGTGTGGAAAAAGGAGAAGATATTTGCTTTTAAACAGCTGGCAAACGTTTCAGTTCTCTTCAGCTCTTATACTTTATTTTCCTGTTTAAAATTCTCAGAGTTCCTCATACTGGATAATTGGGAATATTTCTTAGAAATTAGTTTTTCTTTCCTTAACTCTTTGAAGATATATGTTTTGTAACGTGTTTAGTGCCAATGTAGGATATGACAAAGAAATCACAATGTTTTCCTCAAGTTATGACTTGAGCATTCATGAAAAAAGATTTCAGTATTTTAGCCTAACCTCTGGACTTGTATATGTACTGCTCACTTTGCATTAAGAAAATACAGAAAAATAAATGAACAAGGAAGTTCTTCTTAAATAATATCATCTGATATTAAGTGTTTAGAGGTTGAAACACTATTTGCTAAAATGAAGTTTTGAGTGAACCTAATTAGGAACACACTGCATGAATAGACTTGAGGTCAAGCTCAAAGCCAAACTTCCCAGCTTTCCTCATTGCTTATTTAAGGCTGGTGTAACCTATATTTAGCTCTGGTACAAGCTACCTGAATTGCTTTGGATGTGAAGAGAAACTTCAGAAAATAAGGCAAACTGCGATATAGATAAAGGCAAACCAAATTTTTTTAAGAGTCAATGTGTTCACTCTTGTGAAATGTATGTGTCTCCTACCATTGTATATCAGCCTGCCCCATCTGTTTTTTTTGTGTGTGTGTGCCTTTGTTTGTTGTTTATAACAATACTGGATGACCATCTCTGGGCTGAGATGATTTAGAATTCTTTCTGAAAGGATCCTTGGGGCAATTTTGAAGACTGACAATTCCAGTCAAAAAGACAAATACGATTAGAGACAACCTGAATTCATTTTGTGAGGACGATTGTACCTTGGTCTCTGGCTGTAAATCTCTTATGATCTGAGTGATTTTGCTGAACAGCAACATGAAGCTATGATCTCACCTGGAATTTTAAAGAGATTGAATTAGTCCTTCTCTCGTTGTCATTGGTAGGTCATTCTTCTTACAGGTTTCATGAGTTTATAGTATTCTGTACAATGTGATATAATACACTCAGGTAACATGTGCAGAGAGTAGGAATTGAACATCCCTTGTATTATAGAAGAAAGGTAATGTCATTTTGATATCAAGTCTGAGAATACTCAACTATATTTTTCAAATTAAACTTGTAACAGACTGATTTACTTTCACAGAATCTTAAGGGTTGGAAGGGACCTCGGAAGATCATCTAGTCCAATCCTCCTGCCAGAGCAGAATCACCTAGAGCAGGTCACACAGGAACTCATCCAGGTGTGTTTTGACTGTGTCCAGAGAAAGAGACTCCAAAACCCATCTGGGCAGCCTGTTCCAGTGCTCCATCATCCTCACAGTGAAGATGTTTTTCGTTGTGTTTCTTTGGAACCTTTTATGTTCCAGCTTGCACGTGTTGCCCTTTTTCCTATCACTGGACATCACTGAGAAGAGTCTGAATCCATCCTCTTGACACCCACCCTTTTTGTATTTGTAAACATTAATGAGGTCACCTCTCAGTCTCCTCCAAGCTAAAGAGCTCCAACTCCCTCAGCCTTTCATCATAAGGGAGATGCTCCACTCCATCATCTTTGTGGCCCTGTTCTGAACTCTCTCCAGCAGCTCCCTGTCCTTCTTGAACTGAGGGGCCCAGAACTAGACACAATATTCCAGATGTGGTCTCACAAGGCAGAGTAGAGGGGGAGGAGAACCTCTCTTGACCTATTGCCCACAGCCCTTCTAATACACACCAGGATGCCATTGGCCTTCTTGGCCACAAGGGCACATTGCTTGTTCATGCTCATCCTGCTATTCACCAAGACCCCCAGGTCCATTTCCCCTACACTCTATAAGAGTTCATTCCCCAACCTGTACTGGTGCATGGGGTTATTCTTTCCCAGATGTAAGACTCTACACTTGCCCTTGTTGAATTTCATTCAATTTCTCCCTGTCCAACTCTCCCACTTGTCCAGATGTCATTGAATGGCAGCACAGCCTTCTGGTGTGTCAGTCACTGCCCTCAGTTTAGTATCATCAGCGAGCTTGCTGACAGTGACCTCTGTTTCCTCATCAAGGTCATTAATGAATATATTTAACAATACTGGTCCCAGCACTGACCTCTGAGGGACTCCACTAGACACACGCTTCAAACTGGACCCTGCCCCAATGAGCACAGCTGTCTGCCTTCTTCCCTTCAAACAGTTAACAATCCACCTCACTACCTGATCATCCAGTCCACACCTTCTCAGTTTTGCTGTGAGGATGCTGTGGGAGACAGTGTCACATGCTTTACTGAAATCAAGATAAACCACATCCACTGCACCACCATATATCCACCTGGTTACATCTTCATAAAAGGCTCTCAGGTTGGTAAAACATGACTTCCCCTTGTTAAAACCATATTGACTGCTGCTAATGACCCTCTTGTCCTTCAAATGCCTGGAGACAGAGGATGTCCCATGGGATGTTCCTTAGCAATTGCTTGAAAAGACCAAAGTTGGCCCTGCTAAAGTCCAGAGTTATGATCCTGCTTGGTATTCTGTTCCTACCATACAAGAACCTGAACTCCACCATCTTCTGGTCTCTGCAACCAAGGCTGCCTTCAACCTTCATTGCTTCAACCAGATCCTGCTTGCAAGATCCAGTAGTGCTCCTCTCCTAGTTGGCACATACACATTTGCACCAAGAAGTTATCATCAGTGCCCTGAAGGAGCCTCCTGGACTGTGACTAGCCGTGTACATCTTCCAGCAGATGTCTGGGTAGTTGAAATCCCCCATGAGACCCAGAGTCTGTGATTTTGAGGCTGCTCCCAGCTGCCTGTAGAAGGCCTCAACAGCTTTCCCAGCCTGATCAGGTGGCCTGTAATAGACACCCACAACAGTGTCACATATACTAGCCTGACACTTAATTCTAACCCACTCTCAACTTGCTCCTCATTCTCACTTGGGCAGAATTCAGTACATCCCAGCTGGTCTTTCACATAAAGAGTAACTCTACCACCTCGCCTTGCTGGCCTGTGTTTCCTAAAAAGGACATAGCCATCTGTGACCAAATTCCACACGTGAGCTATCCAATTACATCTCTGTAATTACTCCCAGATCATAGCCCCTTGCGCATACACAGACTTCCAGCTCCTCCTGTTTATTCCCCATGCTGTGTGCATTCGTGTACAGGTATTTCAAGAAGGAAGCTGATCACGTAGTGTTCACCCCTGACCCTGGCTTACCACCCTTAAGCTCAACTCTAGTGGGCCCAATTTTATGTCTGGATGTTGTGAATGACCACTGAATCAGAATTCCCACCTGAAATCATTCCACCTACTACAAACCACATGCTTTACTCAGATGTACAATGTCTGTTCTTTCTATATTTAAGGATAAAGGTCTGTGCGGATTTGGTTCTGGTTCTATTGAAATTAATTTATGGATCACTATATTTCTGACTTCCTCCATAGTCCTGACTATTCTGAATAGTAAATAAAAGCTAAGCTTAGTAGCACAATCTGTCTAATCCTGTCATCTTTATTAAGAAGTCTACTTTTCCTTGAAGGTACATGAGTACTGCTTCAGCATGCCCGAAAAACTTTATAATGATTGATAAATGACTTGATGACTTCATGACTTTCTAATTACTAATTGCATTAAATCTGTGAAAGGAATTTCTTTTTTCTTCCTTGTTATTAAATTAGAAAATAAACTGAGCATCCAATTTCTAAGTATAGCACAGTTAGGACAAGTGCTAAGAATGGCTGCCATACTTGTGAGTGTATGTAAATCTGTTCATATGTATACCTAAGTGAAACAAATTTGTATTTAAAATAAGTGAGATAGTCTGTTGCTGATGGGATGGGCTAGTAAAGTGTGGATACAAGACAGTGCTCAGTTTACGGGCAGTTAAGATTTTCTTGTGCCATACCAATCATTACAGCCAACATAATTTCAAAAACTTTTTACTTCATGCTGTCACCATCAACCTTACCTTCTGGGATTCATTATCAGTGCTCTACCTTTGAAGACACGCCACAAGAAAATCTATGAAGATATGACATAGAGGCTTGTATTATTCAGTCTCCGTAAATACACACCAGGTGACTATGATTTAGTTAGTCTGAATAACTTTTTTTATTATTTCTAATGAACAGAGATTGCAAGAAATAGCAAAGCATAATTTCACTACATTTTAAAAGAATGCGAAACAAATCCACAGATGTTCCTGAAGATCTGAACTGAGAAACAGGATTCTTTTGAAATATAAAACAAGAAAAAGGCTGGTCGGAAAAACTGGGATTCAGGTTCTGTTTAGATTTGACAATCATGAGAAGTTAAGGTCCAGAGAGACGTGGATCTGTTTTCCTCTGTTCCCTCCTGCTTTCTATTTGTGCTGCTCCTGTGTCACTTACATTTTTAAAGTATTAATTTAGCACTCCACCATACTGTGAGTTATGAGGTGTTTCAAATCACGCTTTCCATCTTTACTATTATTTGACCTGACCTAGTCTTTGTAGCCTATTTGCTTCTGGCTCACCAGGGATCTATGAGAGGAAGCACTTGAAGTCCTTGAGGTTCTTTTCTGTGGTGAAGGAGTACCATCTCTACATCCATTTTGTTTCTTGTGCTCTCTGACCTCCCTGTCTCTGCATCTTCCAGCGTTACTGACTGTGTCTGATATTTGAGTATACTGTACACTACCACTTTAATGTCTTCATTTTCCCTCTGTTCTCTTTTTCATTAGTGTCTCATTTGATCACTTGTAAAATTTAACTTTTCCTCCTACTATAACTGTTATTATGCTATTGTAGCTTATTATATTTGTTACACTTGATTCACTGATTTAATTTACATTCTTGTCAAATCTGTTGTAAGATAATTCTTACCTGCTTTTAAAACCCACTGCTTCATCTGATGCTGCATTACTAGATGGGAACAAGTCCCAGTTCCTTTCATTTTCATTAGTAATATCTGGCCAGCCTTTGTGGTGGTTTTTTTTTTTTCCCCTGTTTAAAAAATATTCTGAGAAAACACATACCTTACTACAGCTCTTAACTATTTGAAATTGCACAGTTCCAAGTTTAACAAAAGAAAGGAGCGTCACAAATTACAGTCATGTTGGCCATCAGATCTTTAACAAAATCAGAAAAAATCTTGTACATATACACATTATTATAAAGATGCTATAACTAGTATATTCTATATCTCATAAAAATATTATAATTATCTATGTGTTTCAATTGTCATCCATTAACCAATGTGCCCATATTTATACCTCTGCCCTTCTGTTGTCATACAATGGAAACTCCTCTGCTTCTCCGTGATCCTGTATTGCAGATAAACAGTGGTCACCATCTTCAACGTGTATACTAACCAGGTTTTGTATGTTAAATGGAGACTCATTTATTAGTTGGATGCTGAAGATGACTGCTGGAGATGGGGATCTAAATAGAATCATACTGAACATCTGGATACTTGTAGAACTAGCAGTTCGATGCTCAGCTGGTACCTCCATTCACTCTAATCTGTTAAGTGAGAGATTTCTTGGGAATGTGCAGGAAGCAGTTTTCAGGATTGTGGAAAACCTCTTGTTTAGAAACATCTGTACACAATAATGGTGTATGTGTCTGTGCATAGCAGCTGAGTGACCATAACTAAACCTAACCTTCCTGTAAAAGCCTTACCTTGCCAACCCAAGGCTGTGTCTGACGCTAGTCCTCCTTACTAGGCCTGATTCTGACCCCTACACATGTCCTGTTCCTGGCTAGGGTGGTGGGATGTGTCTTGTCAGACAGGCCCTGACCTGTTGTACCAGGCAGCCCCTACTGCCTCCAAACCCCAGGTAGCAGCTGGCCTATACAGTACCCTGATTCTGCGAACGTAAAAGTAAAATTTTTTTAAGCCAGTTCAGCCTGGCTCTGAAAATGAAGTCTTAATAAAAGGGATGGATGTTCAAATGTAGGTTGCCTGACGGTTTTTTTTTGGAGGCCAGAGCACGTTGGATGAAAAGGCTGTGTGTCAGCTTTTAAAGGAGAAAGGGACTGAAAAAGTCCTCAAGAGGAAAGGTGACATGATGCTGATGGAAAAAATGCAGTAGTCCATTTCATGCTTGTTTTTTATTTTGGGGAACCCTTACTGTATGAGAGGAACAAGTCTGAAAATGTGGTGGACAATTGTCACATTGTGGTGGGAGGTGGTTGCAGGAGATCCTAACTTCATACTAGCTTCAAGTGCATGATGATGAGACAGTTTCACATTTTCCATTTAAAATAATGTTTACAGTAATTTAAACCATATGTAAAGTTGGGGAGACATGACACCATACTACTTTGTTTTTCCTAACAGGCCGTGTAAAAGATTTTACTCAGGTCTAGTGGTACTTATTTCTTATTCATTAACTCAGAAATCACACTTCATAAATGCTTTTAGACATTCTTTCTGCATTAATGTGATTTCCTGACTGTTTTCCAATGTGTCACTTTCTAAGGCCAGCCTTTTCCCTGGGTTACAATATTTCTTTAATGGAGAATTTGAAACTAACCTCTTTACTTCTTCAAAAGCTTTATCTTGTCTTTCTATTCATTCTCATGTGATGCATCTAAGTCAGTTGGCTCAGAGACTCACAGGTTTTTTGCAAGTGGTTAAGCAAGTCCAGCACTATTATTGAGGTTCATTGACTAGTGCATATTTATGGGACTGAACACTTTACAATTTTTTTTCAGGTCATAGTTTGGCTCTTCGTTTGTTAGCATAAGTGTGACATGGCATTTTCTCTTACTAATACAAATTCAATGCAATTTCAGGTTAATAAGACTCAATGTGATATTTTTCTCCTTAAGTTAATTTTATTTTCTGCTCATGATGTCTACACATTGACTTGTTCTCAAGTAATGAGAATGTCAGCAATTGTTTGTGTAAGAGGCAATCTTTCTTTTCCTCAGCTTAGTTTTAATTAAGTGATTTTTAACTACATATAGCTATGCAGTATCTAGTCTGAAAATAGTTAACTTGTCAAAATAAGCTCTATAGCTTTGATTTCTCATTCAGTGATTCTCAATAAAAATGTGTTATTTACTCCCTTATGGTAACTTTACCCCTAAGAATACATAGTTCTGACTCGTTTCTCCTAGAAGTTTATATTATTATCATTCTCTTCTTTGTAAAGCTTTAGAAATAACTTGATTTCACTAAGACTCTTGTATAAATACTTAACTTAGAATTATGTATAGAAATACCCTGTTACTTGAAAAACTATTTTCACCTTACTTTAAGCCATATTACTGTGTACATTTCACATACAGAAATGCACATGGAGACTATTTTTGCTTACACTTTCTTTTCTTAAAAATGTTTCTGTGATGGAAACATCACAAATACCATGCTTTTGTGATATGACAATGATGTACCCAATAAAAATTCCTAGTTATATTATACTGCTTTTACACATATATAGTGAATCTCTTTTATTTAAACTGTACATAAGTTTGTTTTCTTCTTCCTTCAGTCACTTAAAAATGAGAATTACACTATGGTCATATTTGCATTCAATCTGACATTTGAGTGATTTTACAAAGTTATACACATAATTTATATGCTTAATGCACACAGATTATTGTCCTCTGTACTTATTTGTGCCTTAACACAGGTTCCATTCCCTCATTTTTTTTAGTCCAGAGATTTTCTCTTTCAATTTACTTTCTTTTTAAATATTTCTAACATATTTTTAAAACAGATGACAAGAACATTTTCTTATCCATGCATATTTCAGGGAAATTTACTCTTCCAAATTTATCTAATCTGTTAAAGAACTATCCCTATGGGAAAACAAACCTGAGCTGAGGATTTAATCTCAGTAAAAAATATCTAGATGTATTCTTACAGTAAGTACCGCTCATGCTTAAGAAAGTGTTCAACAGTGACATAAAACTGGAAAAACTCATGATGTTTTCCTCCAATTGTATTTTATGGGCATTTAGGTTTGAATTGAACCTACACATCATGCACTTGTGAGATGCACAAGATATAATTTTTGCAACATATTGTTTATTTCATGCCAAATCACGCTCTACATAGTTCTACTTGTAGATCATTTAAAATCCCTGTGATGTAAAATCCCCTGCAGTAATCCATCTTACATTTCTCCCATTGAATAGGAAGAACTTCACACATATTTACAATAAACCCCACAAAAGTATGATGACTTTGAGACATAACATCTGAGACTGTAACGTGCCTGAAATGGAAAAATTAGTTCATCATTTAACTAGATAAAAGAGATAGTAAGAAATTATTTAATAACATATATCCATAGTTCAGAGTGCCTACACTTCCAGTAAAAAGAGAAATTATTCTTCTGTATTTCCAATTTAACAATTTCCCTGCAATTTAATGGAGAAGATTCTTCTAAATCTATTGACAAGTAATTAAATGAATCTTTATTTGTGTTTGTGTCTTTGCATATATATTAAATACCTAGTGAAAAAAACAGAAAATAATAAATTTCAAGACTGCAGCCACTTTTAACTTTTTTCTTCATGTTTGGAAAAGAATAAAGAAGATTTATAAATAATAGACAATTCTGATTTTTTATTTTAATGTAGTTTCTAAAAATCACCATTCTTTGAATATTCTTTGGGTGTCTACATTGTCATGGCTCTGAGTTTACATCCATTAATTTCATGCATCAGCTGCTGGCAAAATAGTAGGTTTCCCTAACATCTTATTTTTAAATTGGTTTCTTTTATGATATAAAACATTACTAGAATATGTAAGTTCTCATTATTTCTCAAAATTTGTCTCAGTGCAGGACTTTTTCTTCAATGTCTTCATAATTCAATTTGTTTTGTTATTCTTTTCATCATACAAGAGTAGATGGACATTTATAGTTATCTTGTACACATTTTCTAAGTATTCATACTAGTTTTATAATCAGAAGTCTCAGAAGAATTATGTAACTTTTGAAAATTATTATTATATTCTATCCCTTTTTCTTTTTAATTTAATAATGCTGAATTAGAACAAAGGAAATATTTGGATACCAACAACTAAGAAATCTGAGGACAAAAGAGCATGTACCTCACTTAATGTACTTCACTGTATACCAGTTCTGTATACAAAACAAAAAGTCCCTAAAAACATGTAGTCAAGAGTTGTGCTATTATAAATGTGTCACTCTGTAATTTTAGAAGATTATTTAATAGAATTGTTTGGAGAACTACATATATACTATGACATAGGGATTTAAATGACTTTGACTTCCTTTTTCAAGAAAGTGTACAATATATGGTTTCTATAGTTATTAATTTTTAATTTTAGATATTGCTGATTTGTGTTTCTCTTCTTCTTTGTTACATTTCTCTTACATCAGCTAAGATAGATATGGACTAGCGATGGATATTTTGTATGTATGGGATCGTGCAATATTTTGAACTGTGTCCACAACTGAAATTCAAAACTCTGTATGTAGCTACTGCCTATTCCAAGGAGTTTTTCTTTCCCTTGAGAGAAGCTTACAGTCCACAACCTTCCTTTCAACTGTGAAGTTTTTTGACAACAGATGCTGTATCTTGACAGAACTAGATGGCTTAGAATATAGCTTACACTGAGTCCAGTCAGGATTTAGGAACTATTTGTTCATCTATATAACTCTCCTGATAGATTTCAGTCTACAGGGTTTTCTAAGATCATGTCAAAACACACCATCAGGACTAGACACTCTGCAAAATACAGTGGTGATCTTGATTTCTTTTAGAAGCAGAAAGAAAAAGCTTTTTTTTTATATATATAACTGAAGACGTACTAAAAATTGCCACAGATTTTAGTACTGATGTTTATTTTTTCTTCTATGAAAGTTTTCACAACCCATCTAGACACATTCCTGTGTAACCTGATCGAGGTGAACCTACTTTAGAGGGTAGTTGGGGAGGAGCAACGGTGAGCTAGGTGATATCTAGAGGTGACTTCAAACCTGACTTTTTGTGGCTTTATATTTCCATTTATCTTTCCATGATATAATTGTAATTTTTATACAGTAAGTAATGTGGAGTAATTTTTGTCTCTAGAATTAAATATTTGTGACTATGAGGTAATTGCATAATGCCGAAACATGCAGGCTTTGTATGACGGCAGAGGTCTTGAAATAGTGTTCTCCACAGTGTGGAGAATGAGATAACTGGAAAAAAAAAACCAACCCACAAAGGATACTTGAAATCACAGCTATGAATAATTCAAGAATAGAAAGTTAAAGTAGTGTGGATCTGGGAGTGTGTTAAAACTGAATTTTTAGTAGATGAAAGAAAAATAACAAGTATCTAGACTATAGAAATGTTATACTTCTTTTAAAATAAATATAGAAATATATAAAAGAGAGAAAAATAATCTGAAGTGAACCCAATAATGAGGAAGAAGAAACCAGCAGAACTGGTAGCATGTTCCTCCTGGCAAAGAAAAATAAATGCCATCATGACATCACTATCATCCATCAAATGAACTTGGGATGAGAACAGCTTGCAGCATATTCCTTCTGCTAGAGGCAGTTAGATGCATCAGCAGTGGGTCCATTGGAATTGCATAAAAATGGGCACAGCAACAGACAAAAGGGAGAACTAGAAATGTTCTTTACAAAAAATCGTGTATATATCATTAATGAGTTATGCTCTGAGTTGTTTAAACATTAGTATCATTTTAACTGGATTAACCAAGCAAACCATTGTAAATCAGTTAGACATTCAAAACTTTACATAGACTAATAACACATTCTTGGCATCTCATGAAAGGTGTGTTCCCCTATTTACACATAAAAACTTCTTGAGGATTGCATTCTCAAAGAAGAAAACATGCATGAATTTTCTTCTCTTCCTGTAACTTTAATCACTTCCTACAAGCTGTTATAAAGCTTTCCAGGATGTTTCAGTTTAAATGAATTCAATTACGAATGAACGATGTATCAATTTCCACTAATTGCGACAAGAGTACTCTCACATTAGGTCCTGCTCAATTTCTGTTTCTCTCCCCTCCATCTTGGTCTTGGTACTTAAACTTTTCCTGTCACTCAGTGCTTTCTCATCTCAGAAATAGAAGACCTTTTGCTGTTTTTTTCAGTACTTTTGGAAGTACCATTTAATCTAATTTAAGAGGCAATCTTTCTTGAATGACCTAAAATTGGCAAAGAATGATGACTGGAATTGTGTCATGTGGAAGTTTATGGATGACTTTGCAAAGGTGGGATTACACTCCATACAATCTGAATTACAGTTTAATCCTATACATAAACACATTAAATGTTTTTCATCTTATGTCAAAAAATAACTGTGAACTGATTCTTTGTGTTTGGTTAATTTCAGTAGGTGTCTCTGTAATGACTTGTTTTCTCAAGTGATAAGCAATAGGCATAATGAGCCACTTGGGCAGAAAGATTTCAGTTTGACCTTCATATCCACTAAACCGTTATTTGGTTTTTTTGAATGTTTTATGAAGAAGTGTGAAAAATTATACATAGATGATGAAGAGAATGTAGTAGTAGCACTACTTGTTACTTGACTTGCATCATTGATTATTCTTTTCGATCCTAACTGACCTACATGGAATCTCATGAAGATGATGTTATTTCACTATACTAGTATTATAGGTGATCTATTTACTAAATGTTGTAGTTTGTCTTAATTAAAGGTTATCTTTCATGTGGTTTTTTTGAGGTGAGATTTTTTGATTGCTGTTATTGTTGGTTGTATTTTTTTTCCATATAGGCTTCATTTTCAAGGAAGATTCAATCAATAAATAATCAAGATTAAAGAATGGCAGTAAAATATGAATGTCTATTTATGAACTAATTAGCAACACTAAATAACTTACTATGTAAGTTTCAAGATTTCAATTTTTAAAAATATTAAATGTCAGTGAAGAATTGTAGTGGAGGGGGATTTACAAGTCATAAATGAAAATGACACAATCACTCTCTGATAATGATATATATTCCTCTGTCACTGGGATAAAAGTAGTGAGTGCACTTTCATTACCAACAAATCATTTCTAGGATGTGCAAATGGACTGAAAATTACAGGTTTGAAGTCTACATATTAAAAAAGCACTTATTTGAACCAGGAAAAAATATCTAAGTAGACTATTTTTTGAAAGTTTGATAATATTCTAATTGTTTGAATGTCTAATGTCCATCAGGTGCTAAGTTTATTCCCATCTCTAGACATACAACATTGTCATCCAAATTCGTAAGTTCTTATTGTGTGTCATGGTTTTGTGAAGAAACGCTTTTGCTTGGTAATAGGGGGAGGCAGTTGCAGTGCAGACCTGGTAGAGTTCTCAGACTTTCCCCCAGCTCTTGGGTTCAGACCCACCTCTGGGCCAATCTAGAGCCTCTGTGATCACTTTTTAAGGACAGGAATTCGAAGTGCTTGGGAGGAGGTGTAAGAGTGGTACAAGATGGAGGTGACCACACAGACCCCACAGTCAGAGGAGGAAAGAAGGAAGGAGCACCAGACCAGAGACCTCTCAGCAGCACATGTTGAAAACACAGGCTGTACCCCAGCAAAACCATGGAGGGCAATGGCAGGGCTGAGAGCCACCAGCAGCTCCATGTGAGTGCACTCGGATGGGTGAGAGACTGTGTGAGCAGGCGGCCACGGCGCAGGCCGTGCTGGAGAGCCTCTGCACTGTAGAGGAGACCCACATGAGAGACAGAGAGGAGCTGCAGCCTTTGGGACGAACACATGTTGGAAGCAGCCCGTGCAGGGCTGCCGGGTGTGTGAGGGACCCCGCAGAGGAGTAGGGAGGATTGGTGCAGAGCCTGCCTGCCCTGAAGAGAGGCAAATGGCAGAAATCATTGAGAACAGACTGACTGAAACTGCTATTCCCTGCCCCCTTGAGCCATTCAGCTGGGGAAGAGAAAAATCACTGGGTTCAGGGCTCTGAGCCCGGGAAGAGGGGACGGGTGAGGAGAAGGTGGTCTTAAAGGGCTGGTTGTGCTATTCATCATTGTACCGCTCTGTTGTTTTGCATTGGTTATGTTTTGGGGTTTTATGGTTATGCTTTAGTTGGTGGAGAATCAAATTATTTTCTGTTTTCTTCCCCAAGCCAAGTAGCCTGGTCTGCTTTGTCTGGAACCATAAATCGCAATTAAGCCCTCCCTGCCCTTTGGCAATTCTCAAGTCTGTAGGACTGGAGTCTAATTGTGGACTTTTGTCCCTGGATGGGTCTAAATCATGACACAGTGATTATAAAAATCTCCTCCACATCTACAAATATTTTTTTTTTCTCTGAAGATTTAATAATTTGATAAGTATTTGCCAAGATATTGGGAATTCATATTCCTAATATTTTGCTACTTGTTTTCATTGTGTCGTCAAGCAAAGCAATTCGCAAGTGAGTAACTGAAAAGGATTTTCACAACTTAGTATGTGCAGTCATGAGGAAGATGAATAATCATCTGTTTTTTAGAACAGGGCAAAATTCAAGTAAAGCTATTAATTTTCAGCAAGTGACAGAGATCGTGAAACCCCTGATGTTTATAAATGCCATATAGGGTTAAAGAAACTACAAGAGTCAAACCTACATACTTAATTTAGCAGACCTTTGGCAGATTCTGTGTACTTAGTATCTCAGACTACGTTCTGAAAGCAATCTGTATGTTGACAGACGTTAACTTTTTTTAACCACTCTGTTTTTTGTACACCTATGAAGTGCTCTGCAGATTCTTTCTCTTCTAAAAATTATTTTCCTTTCACTTACTTTGCAGAATCTGTTGCCATCCTTCTATTACCTCTCCATTGGATCTGATGCCATTTTCACAACTCTTAAAGTCATTGACTCAGCAATAGATCTTTTTTCTCTTTCCCTGTTTCCTTTGCCCTAATATTTTTTCCTTTACGCTGGACCCTATGTATACATTAGAGGATGACTTTGATGAACCAAATCTTCTATCTTAAAACAATGTTCTGTTCCTTCTTCTGATTGAGATTTCTGCAATAAAATTATCAGTGATTCTAGATTGAGGCCACACATGGCTTTAACCAACTGTTGTGGCTTGGCAGAAATCAACAAAACTATAAAACACATATACCAGTGTTTTGCTTGCTATTACTCAAAGCATTTCCAGATATCCTGGAAAAGAGTGTTACTGAAGTATTTCTTGCAGCTGAAATCCACAGTTGGCTTTAAAATCAGAATGAATCTGTTATTAGCCCAAAGTTTTTTTCTTTATGACATAGAGGAGAGGCACAGAATGCCTGAAGAGCTGCATAGGAATTCAGTACTATTCATTGCTGCCACTGCATCTCACAGAGAAAACTCTGGTTTTGTTTTCAATGAAAAATTAGAAGAGATGAATTGATCAAAACATCATTGAAGAGAAAATTGAATCTGACATCTAAGAATCATTTGTTGTGAAAACACTGCTACAGCTAACTTTCTTCAAAATAATGTTACTATTAGAGTACCTGTCAACGTGATAGAATGTGCGGTTTCAGAACATTAGTGAAGAAAAAAAGGAGATATTTGTCTAAATTTTCCTTAATTAGGTTATAGCACTAATTGTTGCAATTTTGAAAACTTTGAACATTGATACAGCTTGATTTTTTGTCTGAAACATTACTCAGTGAATCAAGAAAACGATATGAACTGGCTTCATTTTTGATGTCATTTCATATCAGCTATACCTATATGTAGGGTGCATTCTAGATGTCAGTTTGCTTAGACACTTCTTATACATTCTCAACAATGCCAGATCAGCATGTTAAATGTCCCCTTCACAGGTAGACTATCAAAAGCAAAGTGGTATACTGAGCATAGTTATCAATAGCATGGTGATACTAGTCTTTAAATATTGCTATTTGAAGTATAATATTTCCTTTCTAATCCTGGTTGCATACATCACTGTTTACATCAAGATATCTGTAAAATCTCTTAAAGGTAATTTCAGAATAATCAGGACTATTGCTTTTTTCTCCCCTCTTTTTAGTCTTTTAGCCTAACACCACTCAGTGCACAAGAGTAGCAGTTTATTTCAAAATCCTGTTTTTGATAATACTGTGTGAGCAGCTGTTCTCAGAGAATTTTCTCTAAAGCATGAAGATGAGAATAACATGAAGAGGAGTCAGGAAGACACACTGTGGATTCATAAGAGATTATCTCAGCATGTCAGAGAAAAACAAAATAGTTAAAATAGCCAACCAACAGTCTGTCACAGAGTTAATCTCAATAGTCCTTAAGCAGTCTTAGTGTTGAGGTGAAGAGGAGTGATTGTGGCTCAAAACTAAATATACATGTATATATTTGCAGTTAAACATCTATCTGTGTATTTATAAGATTATATATCTAGAGTTATAAGCAAAAGAATAAGCAGGTTCATGATTTTACTATTGTTATTAGTGTGCATGATCTTGGATTGTTTATTTTAATGTAAATTACTTCCATATTCAGAAAATGCTGAAATATCTTTTTTTCTATGAAATCACCTCAGTTGGCTTTGGCTGTCCTTAGTTGGGTTAGAACAAATTGCATATTAGGAAAACAAAGAATCATGTCTTAGGAATTTCTTCCAAGATTAAGACTCACTCCACAACCTGTTTTTATTTTCCCACTGGGAAGACATTACCAAAGGGGTAACGGGGCATTAAAAATAATTTTCAAATTCTGTTGAAGCCACTTCATTACTTACCAGTTGTATATTAGGAGCTGTATCAGATGTATATCTGTACTCCTTATTCTGTTACAATGGTAGTCAAATGGTAATTCTTTCACTGCTTTTACAGGAATGGAACTGTATTTCCTTGCTACATCTAATTACCAGAGAAACTCAATAATGTGTATCTGTGACTCCCACTGCTGTCTCACTAGTGTCTCTGAGAAGCATGTAGTGCTTGCATTGTCAACTTCTTTCTTAACTCAGAGCAGAATTATATCTGTTCTAACTGTCTCATTTCTCTGCTAATTAATATGTTTGGGGAGAGTCTTTGTTTTTTTCAGTTTAGATATATCTAAAAGTGTGTCTTTTCTGCCAAATAATTTAAGTTCTTGGATGTCAGGCTTCTGATAATCTTCTTTAGATAAATTTTCTTTTTCTCTTGGGATCTTTTTCAGGTAATTTTTTCCTTACAAAAGAAAGACTATTTCTTTTTTTGGAGACACTTCACTCAAGGGAATCCTTCCATTAGTCATTGTAGACACAGTAGCATTGTGTTTATTTTGTTGTACCTTATGTAGTTATCTACCACTGTCTCTGAAGGCCTTTTGTACTAAAGCTTTCTCATAAGCTGACAGGAGTTGCACAATATTTAATTTGTGCCCTTATTTTCATTTCATGAGAGATGTCACTCCAGTCAACAACAGCACAACCTCACATTAACATAATTTTGAAATAAAAGGAACAGATAATAACACTGATGTCTTCGGACTGCAGAGTCACCACATGAGCGTTTCTTCAGTGAAGTACAAATGCATCAGTTTGCTAAGATGGACAATATGGACATAACTACTCAGGCCCTTCTAGTATGGGTGCAGACCCTGCTTCTTGAATTGGTTGAAATGGATGTGACCTTGGAGACTATTAATAGCAAGGTCTTTAACTTCTGCAATAGAGCATCTCAGTGAGTAGGAGATGAAGTGTGTACCAGTATGTCCTTTACCTCAGATTTTTCACTCTCACAAAGGAATTCTCACTATAAAAGTTATTCTGTAAACCATATATCAAAGGGTATCTTACAGATTATGTATGAATGGGTTCTGGAGTCAGGTTCCTTATTTTTTTGCTATTCATTTGAACCCATCTTTACAGATTTCTTCAGGAATCTCTCATTTTCCCAGTTTATTTTAAGCTGGGAATTCTGAACTACTTAAATGGTATTCAAATTACCAGGAAAGAAACTGTCTAAATATCTGGTAGCATCTTACATTTTATGCCATCAAATGACAAAGTGTTTTATAAACAAATAGAATACAAACACTAATATCATACAGGAACTGCATAACTCAGAATTGACATACAGTACTTTAGAATAAAGGATGTAAAATACCATTTATTAATTACCTGAAGATGACTTACCATAAGTGTATGCACTTTCACTGGCAGAATATAGTTTATTACAACATTTATGCCCACGTAAGTAGACATAATATCATTATCCAGCCTGATGCTTTATCCTAAACAGAGGTCAGATAATATTGACGTTTGTTTTCATGGTTCATTTGAAATAAGGTATCGTTAGCAATCCTCTACCTCCTCATGTCATATATGCAATGTTTTTGAGAGTGCAGTTTGGGATTTTTTGCACGTCCCATACCAGTTATGAATCAAAATAATAACAGTTACCTGTACAATAGACTATATAAAAGATCAATCCAAGAAATACGTATACAAATCATGTCACTCCCAAAGATACTTCCCCTCACATCTAGTAATATTTGTCTGAAAGCCATGAAATTATGAACTTTGAATTTTACACTTTCCTTTATCACTTCCAGAAATAAAAAGAAAAAAGTGAAACAAAATTCCATATGTTGCTTTAAGAAAGAGAGGACGAAGAAAGGAAGCACCTGTGCCATAAATACTTACAAATATGTACTGGACCTGTTTACCTTAGAAGTGATTTCATACAAGTGCAGGTTAGAGGTAGAGAGAATTATTCCCCAATTGGTCTCCAATGAATTTCCAAATTAATTTTCAAATGAAATTAACTGTATGCTCAGAGTAGGAGCCATGATGCACTGAAATGTACACCTCAGTAGTGATGATCAAGATACCATGACATCAGGATATATGGAGTACGTTTTCTCTGCAGTTAGTCCAAGTGTTCATTCTAGAAGAAGAGTTGAAGGATGTTCTTCTGCCTTGTAATTTAACTTTGATTAATTACACAGACAAGTAAATGATATTTCTATCAGATAGTTAAAGTTTCCTATCTGGCATGAAAATTCTGAGAAGAAAAAATGTTTTTGCCTTTGAAGTTATATATGCATTTTTAATAACCTTAAATTTATGACAATTCATTTTATAATTTTTAGTGTTTGAAAATGCTGTGGTTTTTGTAGAACACACAGAACTTGTCTCCCTTGATTTGGCTACAGATTTCTATCCCCTTTTTGAGTACTGTAGCTTAATTTAGACAGACACAATTTTTATTAGAGCACATGTCAGAGCAACTGAAAAGTGAAAAACTGCAGTGACATTGTGTTCAATATTAGTGAATAGTGGCCAGAGAAGAGAACTTTAGGAAGAAATTTACAACATTTTAACTGTGTGGTAGCAGAAAACAAGGCTGACTATAAGTTATTTGTTTTCTTTTCCACTCTGAAAACAAGCACTTGGGAATAGATAAGGACTGGATTTATGTGACTTTTCTCTAGTTTATGTGCAATAGGTTATTATTTAAAAGCTAAAAGCAAAATTCCATTAAATTGAAGCAATATTCTGTGTATACTGAAACTGGGTAGTTAATTACTTGGTAGTGCTTTAAAGAAAAAATGTTTTCCTTTTTGAGTCCTTTGTTACTGAAAAAAATCACCAAAATTATGTGTAAAGAGATTTTCTCTTACTTGCTCCCAAATGGTATACTTGTCTGGATTACTTTTTTTTACTCCTTCTGAAAAGTCAAGTGTTTTTTCTGCTGGTGCACTTGAAGTAATTAAGTGTTGGGAATTCATCTTGCAAAATGCAAAATGAAGCCGATTAAAATAATAAAAAAGGTAATTTTAAATGTCATACTTCACAAGTTAAATACTAATGTTTTGTAGTTCAAAACCACTACAATTTGAGAGAATTGCATGGGAATATAATTATATTGGTTTAAATTATTTTATCTGATCTTAAAGAACAATTCCTGCTTTAAATCTCTTTAAAAAAAAGAGATATTTGTTATGCCATAGCAGAACATATATTTTTCTTGAACACACTACATATGCCTTGCTCTATGCACAAAGAAGTCACAAAGCCATTAAGTACATTCCTATGATGTATCTGTAATATAATCATAGAATCATAGAATGATAGGGATTGGAAGGGACCTTTAGAGATCATCTAGTCCAATCCCCCTGCAGAAGCAGGGTCACCTAGATCAGGTCACATGGGAACATGTCCAGGCAGATCTTGAAGACCTCCAAGGAAGGAGACTCCACAAGCCCTCTGGGCAGCCTGTGCCACTGCTCCGTTGCCCTCACAGTGAAATACTTTTTTCTTATGTTTAAGTGGAACTTTTTGTGTTCCAGCTTCATCCCATTATTCCTTGTCCTGTTACTAGCTACCATAGAAAAGAGGGATGTCCCAACCTCCTGACACCCACCCTTTAGATATTTATAAATATTAATAAGATCACCCCTCAATCTCCTCTTCTCCAGACTAAACAGCCCCAGTTCCCGCAGCCTTTCCTCATAAGAAAGATGTTCCAGTCCCCTGATAATCTTGGGTGGCCCTGCACTGGACTCTCTCCAGTACTTTCCTGTCCCTCTTGAGCTGAGGAGCCCAGAAATGAACACAGGACTCCAGATGAGGCCTCATCAGGGCAGAGTAGAGGGGGAGAAGAACCTCCCTTGACCTGCTGGCCACACTTTTCTTGATGCATCCCAGGATGCCATTGGCCTTCTTGGCCACGAGGGCATATTGTTGGCTCATGGTTACTTTATTATCAATCAGGACTTTCCAGGTCTCTCTCTGCAGAGCTGCTCTCCAGCAGTTCTATCTCCAGCCTTTACTGGTGCATGGGGTTGTTCCTTCCCAGATGCAGGACTCTTCACTTGTCCTTGTTGAACCTCATGAGGTTCCTCTCTGCCCAGCTCTCAAGCCAGTTGAGATCCCGCTGAATGGCAGCACAGCCTTCTGGGGAATCAGCCAGTCCTCCCAGTTTGGTGTCATCAGGGAACTTGCTGAGGGTACACTCTGTCCCCTCATCCAGTTCGTTGATGAAGATGTTGAACAAGACTGGGCCTAGAATCGATCCCTGTGGAACTCCACAGGCCATAGGCCTCCAACTCGATTCTGTGCCATTGATCACCACCCTCTGGGCTCTGTCATTCAGCCAGTTCTCGATCGACCTCACTGTCCACTCATCCAAGCCACACTACCTGAGCTTTCTGATGAGGATGTTAGGTGACAAAAGATTGAATTGTGAGATACTTTTACCAGGAAGTTCAGTAATTGAACTTAAGTCAAAAACATCTTGAGCAATCAGAAGTGGATTCAATCACGAAAAGATTGAAATGTAATTAGTCTTTCCACCAAGCAAGTACAATAACATGGTATGAACAGTTTCTTTCAGGTTCTCTAGTACTGATATTTTTATGTTCCTGAAGTATCCAACAAACCTGTCTTTTAATAATAACTAGTAATAATAGGAATGTAGCATTGAGGAAATAATATAGGCTCTGAACTGGATTAATGACATGAACTTTTTTGTTCTTTTGATATCATTAAGAGAGTAGAGACCAAGGGAGTGCAGTCTACTTATCACAGGGATGTATATGCAACTAGTATGTTTAAGCATTGCAGTTACCTATGCTTTGAGAGTCTGTAAGTGTCAGCTACTCAGTAGACACTTTAAACCCATCTTGCTATGTGGGACATTGGCTCTAATGAGTTCCTTCTTCTCTCCAGAACAAACAGAAATAAGATTTTGGATATATACATATTACTGCAATTCTATATGTTTCTGCTTAATTAAACCTTGTGCATGTGAACTAGGAAGATTTCTAAGAGTTCCTAATGTTTTTTCCTTGTTCATCTACTCACTTTCGAAAAATGTGAGTATACTGAACATGGAAATGTTCTCATTTTGAAAAAACAAAAGGACCCCACAGCCTCAGGCATCACATCTGTGTCCCAATTTTGTAAAAAGTTTCTTCATGTTGTTGGACAAATATTTATCTAGATTATCTATTTTCTTTTTATTTGCATATCATTGATCTTAATGACAGGTACAAAGTTCTGTTGACAATAGTTTACCAAAAAATCCTTATTTTTATTAAATGTATTTTTAAAGAATGGATTATTGGGGAAACATATTAAAATAATAAGAAAATATGTAAAATAATTGACATTTATTTTTATAACTTTTTCTAAAAGTATTTGTGGTGGTGATTTTTATGTTTTGGGGTTTTTTTTCACCATAGTTTTTGATTGGGGAAGATTTTCAGTGTTGTGTAAGTAGATATGAAAAATCTATAGCCATAAATGCTATGCATTGAAAAAGATGCCTTTTTTCACTCATCTAAATATTCAAATGCATACAGTTGCACTAGTTATTCCAGATATCTTTTTATTCTAATGAGAGGACATACCATACATGGTCAAATTTATAGTGTATCTATGACAACAACTCTGTTTAAGGCACAGGGGAGAGCACTTTTAAGTGTTTTTATTCTTGTAATTCCAGCTTTGATTTTACATTTTTCTCTTACATACATTATATATTTTTTCTCTTTATATAATCTGTTTGTACTAATTCTGTCATTCTACTTGCCATCAAATACATTATTTCAAGACACTTGCAATATGTATTTACAATACTACTGCTATAATTCTCTAGTTTTTTTAACCACGTTATTAATAGGTGTGTCAGGATATATAGGTTTCAAAGAGATCTCTGTTGAGTGAGGGAGCCTCTCCACAACAAGATAAAAGACCTTTCTCAGTCATCTGAGTCTAGGCCAGTAGTCCCCAGTTACACACAGAAATGTTTCCATAGCCAGTATCTTCAACTTCTTTTAAACTGAGTCACTACTGATGGCAACATGGCTCTTAAAAACACTGTCTTGCAAGATTCAACCATATCTTGTACAAATGTATGTTCTGTTATGACTGTTAGTCATGTTTCTACATACACTTCTAAAAGTGACAAATAATAGAAACATGTTGAAATCCTCCTTTGCCTTCCCCCCTTCACTATTTCTACAATTATATGATATGCATTAATAAGTGTCACAATCTTATTACAAAAATTATTTTCTGAGAGCAATAGAAAGAGAGAGATCAATTAATCTTTATCACAATTAATTAATCTCAATTTAAAGAGCGGAATCTAGTGTGTGCAGTAGAATGTCTTATTATGGTAAGCTATTTGACAGAATAAATGTATATGTATGCTTATTTTATAGAATGATTAAAGGAAGTGCACTTAGTCTTTCTAGTCGAAACAACGTGAGATATGCAATCTAAACTTAGGCAAGTTCTGTATCCTCATTTACACTAAGTATGAATGTGAGAGGGATTAACATAAAGATCTTGCCTACACTCCATTCTCCTTTTCTCAAGCTCCATTAGGAAAATCCAGTGCTATAGTAGGGGCTATAGTAGAAGAGCTATAGCAAGCACGGGTAACATACAGGAAGAGCTGGAAGCCTTTGTGCACCAAGAGAAGTATGACAAGATCGCTGTTGCAGAAATCTGTGGGATCAGTCACAACTAGAGTGCTACACTGGATGGCTACAGACTTTTCAGAAGGGTACAAGCTGGGAGTCGAACTGCTGAAAAGCAACTCTACAGAGAGACCTGGGAGGCCTGATTGATAATAAGCTAAATATGAGCCAGCAATGTGCCCTCGTGGCCAAGAAAGCCAATGGCATCCCGGGATGCATCAAGAAGAGTGTGGGCAGAAGGTCAAGGGAGGTTCTTCTCCCCCTCTACTCTGCCCTGGCGAGGCCTCATCTGGAGTCTTGTGTTCATTTCTGGGCTCCTCAGCTCAAGAGGGACAGGGAACTGCTGGAGAGAATCCAGCGCAGGGCCACCAAGATGATCAGGGGACTGGAACATCTTTCTTATGAGGAAAGGCTGCGGGAACTGGGGCTGTTTAGTCTGGAGAAGAGGAGATTGAGGGGTGATCTTATTAATATTTATAAATATCTAAAGGGTGGGTGTCAGGAGGTTGCGACATCCCTCTTTTCTATGGTAGCTAGTAACAGGACAAGGGATAATGGGATGAAGCTGGAACACAAAAAGTTCCACTTAAACAAAAGAAAAAACTATTTCACTGTGAGGGCAACAGAGTAGTGGAACAGGCTGCCCAGAGGGCTTGTGGAGTCTCCTTCCTTAGAGGTCTTCAAGATCTGCCTGGACATGTTCCCATGTGACCTGATCTAGGTGACCCTGCTTCTGCAGGGGGATTGGACTAGAAGATGTCTAAAGCTCCCTTCCAAACCCTGCCATTCTATGATTCTATGATTTTATGACAGGCAGGGCAGGATTGTCTTGGCTGTTTTGAGGTCAACGATGGTGAGGATAGGGTCGAGTGTCTATGGGTAAGAATCAGGGGGAAGAACAACAAGGAGGATGTCATAGTAGGAGACTGTTATAAACCACCCAACCAGAATGAGGAGGTAGATGAGAGGTTCTTTAGGCAGCTGGGAAAACTCTCAGGATCACTGGACCTTGTTCTCATGGAGTACTTGAACCTACCAGATATCTACCAGGAATACAACACAGCAGAGAAGAGACGGTTCAGAAGGTTCCTGGAGTCTGTGGAAGATAACGTCTTCATGCGGCTGGTGATTGAGTCAATGAGGGAAAGTGCTTTGCTGGATCTAGTGTTTACAAACAAAGAAGATCTGAGGGGGGACATGATGGCTGGAGGTTGCCTAGGACATAGTAACCATGAAATTATTGAGTTCTCAGTCTTCAGAGAAGCAAGGAGGGGATCAGCAGAACTGTCATCTTAGATTTCAGGAGGACAGACTTCAAATTGTTTAGGAAGTTGGTAACTAGTATCCACCAGGAGACAGTCCTGAAGGGCAAAGGAGTCCAGGAAGTCTGGATGTTCTTCAGGAAGGAAATATTAAAGGTGCAGGATGAAGCTCTTCTCATGTGCAAGAAGGTGAGCTGGCAGGGATAAGACCCCTCTGACTGAACAAGGAGCTTCTTCTGGTGCTCAGAAGCTAAAAGGAGAATCTATGACCTCTTGAAGAAAGGACAAGAAACCCAGGAGAACTACCAGTCTGTGATGAGGTTATGCAGGGAGACATGAGCCACCAGTGTGTCCAGGTGTCCAAGAAGGCCAATGACATCCTGTATAAAAAATAGTGTGACCAGTAGGACCAATAAAATGATTGTCCCTCTGTACTCAGTGCTGGTGAGACCACATCCCAAAAACTGTGTCCAGTTCTGGGCCCTTCACTACAAGAAGGGTATGGAGGTGCTTGAGTAAGTCCAGAGATAGGTAACAAAGCTAGTTAAGGGTTACAGAGGTTTGACCCTGACCACAGTGCTACAAGGTCTGCTGTGGAAGACCTCAAAATGGTTATGATACATTACAACTACTCCCAGCTCTGTTATTCCTGAGATAGATTGATGCTGTTGACCCGAGGGCACAGTGAGAATATTGGAAGGGTGAATATAACAACACAGGAAAAGCACAGCTATTAGGAAGTTTCCCTGTAGAATAATTTTAAAGATGTTAATGAAACATTTCTGTATCAACACAAACAATGAGCATTAGTAGTATAACTGAACTAAATCTGTTTGCTATATCTTTATCACATTTTGAAAGCATTAGTTGAACTAACCACAATTTTTTTTATTCACATGTACAATATCTTTCACTTTTTACCTGTAACAAGTTGGTCAGTGTGTAACAGACTGGAAGTCTGATGTGGTCTGTCTGGTAGTCTAAGCTACTTGGACTTGAGAGTCTGTTGATTTCTCAGTATTGCTTAGTTTAGATAGTTCAAACTAAAGTTTACATGGCTTATTGATTTACTACTGACAAATAATTAATCAGTAAACTACAGATTCAAGATAAAAATTATCAGTTCAACAGAAAAATTATTTAATAGGCTCTTCTGAAGCTTTAATACTTACCCTGGAATTTCTCAAGACCCTTACTAATCTTGAAATGGTTTTGTCATAGACACATGCACTATTATAAGTGTACTGAGTCTCCTGGGTGCACTCTCCTTTGTAAATCTTTTCTGCAGGTGCTCCAACTTTGAGCAAACCTGTGTATCTCCCAACACCTTATTGATCCCCACATCAGTGAGAAAGCACCCTGTAAGTTCAGGTTCACATAATCCAAAATGTACATCTCTGTGTGCTGCACCCTGCCTTAGCACTCTGGTACCTAGGGGCAGGCACTAACTGACAGGTTGCCATGCCAGTATGAAACAGCAAGTGTTGCTGCTTCTGCTTCAAGGTCTCTTGCCACTAAAAAATTCTAATGCTTTCTTTTAGAACTCTTTTCAACCTGAATCCTTTGTTTCAAATGTCTCTTACTGATTCTGCAACTACTGTTTAGTCTGATTGATGGCAATCATTTTCTTCAACATGATGAGTTATGAGTGAAAACCCTCCTAAGCAGTATACTCCCAAAGCTCTTTTAACAAAGTGTATATTCAAATTTCTGTCTTAACATCTGCTGTTATTCAGGCCACAGGTGAGCCCCGTGGGCACTCCATGCCAGTCTAAACGAATAAGCAAGTTAGAGAGTAATAACATGTGGCATTTTAAGAGCAGAATACTATAAAATGAAGGGTAAAAAAATACATTCAGAAGTAGTTCTAAGAGTTTTTCTTGATAGTTGCTGCAGTATCACTTTTCATGTTATACGGAGATCCCACTTTCCGTATCTCAGTTTTGCTTATGTCACTCTCTTCCACTGCTGACTGAACAACATGTTAGGTTCCAAATCAGATGTTCTATTTTTCATTGTTATCTGCTTTATTTATTTGCATCAAAGAGAAGTAAGATTCATTAAATCAGAAAAGTAGTAATTTACAACACTTTTCAATCATTGCACAAAATGGAATTGGCTCCATAAGGTGAAAATCAGTAAGATGCCCAGCCCAAGATATCTACATTATGCAGTTTAATGCCGTTGATTCCTCAAAAGATGTATATGTACAATCAATATATTCATATCTAAACATCAGTACATATTTGAATATATTTTAAAAATCGTGAACTTCCCAGATTTTTATATTTTAGGACAGGGAAATGAGGGAGGAATGAAACAGACAGAAAAGCCATAATGAGATATATTCTGGATGTGAGAATTACATATGCTATACTACTTATGAGTTCAGCTCCATCTGGGAGAGAAACAAATGGGAGTGTGTCCAGAGGATCTGTAGAAAGCCTACATGTTGCTAGAAAGGGAAAGCTCACAGGAATGATATTTAACAAACTGGTTACGGGCTGAAAGAACAAAGGAAGAGGCAGGTCTCCTGGGATGTTGTTACAAATGAAATCTGGCAGTAGAAGCTGCCTAATGTGATGCTGTAAATACACTCATTTCCACAAAAGAGGAACAAAAATCCACACAAAAATTGGAAAGAAGAAACCTATGACATTGTGTTCCCTTCACAGAAAATAAGGCATATGGTTATCTTCAGCATTGTGCAGCTCTGCTTTTAATGACTGGCTGCCAGAATTAGCAAAGCTATTCCTGAAATGCTGAGATTTACATGCTTAGCATGCTGATAATGCCGTCTTTTGACCTGCAGCTTTTTTCCTCGTAATCAAGGTTTGTTTTTTTATCCCAAAGGAACTACAGATATAAAATTGTAATAAGGAAAAGCACTCAAGTAAAGACTAAATTGCTGTTATGGAAAAACTTAGGTCTACTGAACAAAACGAAATTGTAGCAGAAATGCACTGACTTTTTCTACTACTGTCAAACACCTGTTTAAAACAGATTAAGATAAACACTTTCAGAATAACTTTTTAATAAAACACTGTTGAATATGAAATAATATTGCAATCATGTTAGAGCAATACTAATATTTGGGTTTGATATAAATATGATGTATTGTAATAGCAAGATTTTAATGTGGATAAACTCTACTAATTTTATATTTTCATTAAATAAACTGATTTCTTGGTAGAAAAATGTTGAATTGTCTTTTTGTAGTGCTTGTTTCTGAGTTTAAGACTAGCAACTAGGTTTTTAGCTTAATTTAATGTGCTCAATTTTCTTTTGACAAGAGGCTTAAAAAGAACAAAAGAGGCTAAATTAGCTATGCACAGGTGAGACTGTAGAATTTGGGATGCACTGACTCTGAGTTGTTAGAAGAGATTTTATAACTTCATTAGAAACTATGAAGTTACTTGGGATTAGAATATAAATAAACAATGTGTATTTGTGTGCATCTACTGCTCACTTAAATTGAAAATGTTGACCATAAAGGCTGCAAAACCGAGCTTCTAAGGAATTTCAAAATATATAGTCAGTCATCCCTTGATACTGTTCTTTTGGGGTGAATATTTTATGTAAAAGAGTACGTTTAAATGGAGCAGGTGGATACAAAAGTATTTGAACAATTTCTTGTCCGTTATTCCACTTAAAACCATCTTTCATTTGATTTAATAGGGCTTTACAGACTCAGAATTTCAGAAAATTAAACCAATCAAACAATAATTCACAAATATTGATCCTGAAGCTTAAATGAAGAGAGAACATTTGAACATTAGGTTTAGTAAGGTGGATTAATGATTCCTCTATCTCTAATACCACTATTAAAAGTGCAAGTGCTCAGTGTATCTGTTCCATCTAATTGCCTCCCTGTGCTTCTTTTCCTCCAAAGGGACCGGCAGACAGAAAAGTTTTTAAGGGAAATGCATACTGCTTTCTATTGATTGGGGTAAATTAACTCCAGGTCAAACCAAAACGAGATTTCTGTGGAACCTGTATTGCCTTGTGTAAAATAACACTACAGTAATTTTATGGCAGTCTGCTATATGGTGTACACTAAGTGAGGCAAAATGTGCAGGAATTAAATAAAATATATCTGTTTATTTTCCTCTTTTCCATAAGTTTCATTTGAATAGTTTCATAGCTAATACCACTGTAAGTAGCATGACATGATACGTGCTTTCCCTGTCTTTCATAAATGGAACAAAACAAGATTATAAAGTGTGAAATTCCCCTCTGGGGGCCCATGATTAATCACCACTCAGATTCACTTTCTGCAGATTACCTTACCATTTGTGCTCTTTGTATTGTTCTCATAGCCTCTCTTTTTAAAGCATATCTTTTCTTCTATAACATTCCTACATTGTTTCTTCTGTGTAAATCACAACTCTTACCGATTTCTCTGGAAGTATAGAGTTCAAATAGCCAACAACTGTAACTTTATATTAGTCTCACTAATAAAGTTTTAGTAGATTCTCAAATTTTAAGGCAAAAATGATAATTATGTATGCCTGTTGCATAATAAAAATAATTAATATATGTGTACCAATTACTTATGGATTCATGCCTTTACTTTTCATACAAAATCTGACCTGTCTTTAAAATATTTACCAGTGAAAATTCTGCAGCATGTCCTGAGTGGATGGTTAACAACTCTCACAATAGAATAAATTGTAAGAAGTATTTGAACAATTTCTCCTAAGTTATTCCACTTAAAACTGTCATTGTTTTACATTTGTACTTTGTTTGTAGCTCAGTTGCCAGTGATCTCCTTTCATGGTTAAAATATACATTTGTTTAAAAAAATGTTATCAGCTATTAGTTCCTGTGTGACCTACTCTAAGTGGCCTATTCTGACAGGTGGGTTGGACTAGATGATCTCTCGAGGTCTCTTCCAACCCTTAAGGTTCTGTGATTCTGTGATTAGGAATACATAAACCATAGCTTTATGAAACTTACTGACCACATTCCAGGTGTCTCCTTAGCTTTCCACTGAGTGGAGGGCTGAAGAATTGCATGTAAAATTGATTATAATGGCATACAAATTTTTATTATCAATTTTTTGCTCTCATTTTTGTACATCATATTGATGAATGGTAAAAAATCCACAGTAAGCAGTTTAATAAAATAAGTGTAATATGTGATGTACATTTGAAATACCTCAAGTGGAATTTGTAACTTCTTGCCAAAAGTAGTTCAATCAAATTACAAAATTGTGCTGAATTAAGAAGAAAATAATTGATTTATTGCTGTAACTGCAGAGCAGTAAAATAGTAGGCTCCAATTCAACCTCCTTAGATATTTATCATAAGGCAGATTGTAGAGGTAGTACATTATTCTTAATTGTACATTATTCTTCCCAATTGTTTCAGTACTGTGTCAGAAACCAGTTCAACACATGGACATCTTGTCTCAGTTTTACTGCCTCGCTTGAGTTTACAGTTTCACAGTCTGACCTTCTTTCCAGCCCCTGCATTACTCTATGAACTCAATTTTGGCTAGTGAGTCACTGTCTCTTTTAAAACTTTGAATAATTAATGTGTTTTAAAATACACTTTTCCATTTTATATCCATTTGTCTTTCTTCTGATAAACAACTATTACATGCAGCTGCTATAAGGTGCTTGCATCTTCTGGATAGAATCTTCAAGAATCCATGTGTTCAGCATAAAGTAGTCATTATCACCAATGGAATGATCACTAATACAAAATTATTACTTGTCTATAAATAATGAGTCACGTTTATAGTTTCCTGAGTGGCATCAGAGATGTTTATAAGTTAGTGACAATAGAATCTCTTTGCTTACATTTAAAAAAAACCCCTTTGATGTAAAATTAATAGTCCAGTTGTAAATTATTATTTTTTTTATTTATTGTGAAGTCAAACAACCACTAAATTTCAGCCTGCATGGGATTAAAACATATCAAGAAAAAAAATGAAGGAATGATTATTGTATCCTCTACCATTCTGATGGTATCTTACTCTAGTCTATGTGGATAACATCGGCATTGAAACATAAAGATGCCCATAAAATTCACTAGCTAATACAAGATTCCACTCAGATTTTCTGAACCTGTAAAGAGTGCTAGTATATTCTGCCTTCAAAACTTCAGTTGACTGTGCTGATAGAGAAAAAAAATCGTCTATACCTTCTTATCACTACACATGTACAGCTGCTTTTATTTTTATGTCAGAAGTTCCACAATATTAATACTTATTAAAATAGATACTTATTTACATATTTTGGCAGGAAATCCAAGTATGAAAAATTCATTTCAGTCATTAGATATAGAAAAAACAATACAATGCAATCTCTCACTTTCAGATTAGGACTTCTCATAATATAAATCATGTCTGATGGCATGCACATGTGTATCATGATGCAGATTAGTATACATATACATAGGTGATAAAGCCTATACAGTGACATTTTTTTCCTAAAACTGAATTTTTTGAAAGCAATCTATTCAATTGACATAAAAAATTTCTCTTCTCCAGCTAAGAAAAACAAGCATTTTTCTGGGAAATGCAAGACTGTTGAATTTGTATCTATCCCTTGCCAAATCTATCCACAATCTGGATTCACATATTGTCAGAGATATAGAATATGACTTGATTTCAAGAGGAAAACATTAATGTCAATTTTTACATGGAAAAGATATAGGAAAGCACTAAGAGCAAAGTTTACTTAAAAAGTCATTGTCACATCACTAGTGATTTGTTTGCATAGTAAACAAACACATCCATAGGTATATGGAAACATGGATTAAATAATACTATACCTTCTATTGTTCTTTTCCAGTAGAAAAAATTACAATGAGGAAAGTTTAGCAGCAGCAGAAGCCATAGTGATGAAAGTTCAGCAGCCACAAATAAGTTATATTTACTTTAGAAACAGGTTTTTTTGTAGTTTTCAGATCTTTGTTTTAAGATCCTATTAAGGAATACATCAGAATAACGTGTGATTACTAAGTGGGTTGTGCTCATACATGGTTTGCTTTTAGAGTATTTAGGGAATCATTTTGGCATAATTAACCTACAAAACTTATAAAAAGAGGAGGCAGTAATACCCCATGCTACAGTTAAATATGCTTTATGTATGGTTGCAAGAATTCTTTCTTCATTATCAACTTTTCTTCACAATTGTAGATTTTCATACATACCTTTTTTCTCTCTCACTGTGCACTTGCAGCTGCAGTTTTTATATCCACACTAGAGTTTTCTAGCATTAGGTAACATTCTTTCCTGTAATTCCATCTCCCTGCATGTCTATCTTTTCCATCTAAATTTGTTTTTCTCTGAAAAACTGTGTTTTAAGACTTTATATAACATTGTCTTTCTTTTCTAGTACACTTCTGAAAGATGATCTAATGATCATCTATGAAACAAGACAGTGAGGCACACAATTTGTTTTAAATCCTATTAAGGGATACATCTTTTGGTTTCTTTTCAATATTATGTATCAGTACTGAAAAATCTCCAACAAAATGCTGACTTCTGAGAGAATAAGAAACTTATGGTTGGAGAATATCAGCATAAAAATATATATGAGATCCTTCACCAGTGTAATTATGTGGGAATATTGCTAGATTAATTCCCCAATCTAACAGACATGATTTAATTTCAAGAACTTGAGTCTAAAGCAATGGTAGTTGATTTTAAGCTACTATGAGATCAAATTGAAAAGAATCCTAACTTCCTGCCCTCCTGTGGTCTCTGTTCAGCAGACAGTACGAACACCTGTGCAAAAAAACCCCCCACAAAGCTGAAGAAAAATGCTGAGCAAATAATGGATTTCTCAGTTCATTGGAGGATCTCAAAGCAAAAACTAAATGTTTCCAGCAGTACTTGAAAGGATTGTTTTTCTCTAAGCTCAGAGTGAAACAGACAATAAGAGAAAATATACCTCTGAATGTGAGAGCTGGCAATTAAGAAGCTACATGTTTCTGTTCTGCATAAGTTGTCATGCTAAATTAATTACTGCATTATCTGAATAGAATTTCTATATTAAACAATTAAAAATGCGTAGCTACATATTAAATAAAGAAATAACACTTTCTGTGGATTTCGTTCTGAGATCTGGGTTGCAAACTATACAATATAACTGTTTTTTCCAGTGATTTAACTTCCACTTTGTTTTTTGCTTTTGGTATTAACCACCATCCACTCCTTTTTGCATCTTTGACACAGCGTGTGTAAAAGAATAAGTTTTATTTTTAAATGCTTTAACTTTTCATTTCTATTTTTAAAAATTGTAGCTTAACTTAATTCTCAATGATATCTTGAGTCTTTCTACTGTGAGGTCCTCACAAAAGCAATTGAGAGAAGAGATACTTAAAAGTTCAACGAGGGAAACATACGACAAAGCACTTGAGCTAATTTAACAGTAGCTTTAATTTCACTGTTTTTTATTTAATTCTAACTGGACAGATCCACTTTGATGAGTCAAAAGTTCAACCAAATTCATGAAAACTGAAGAACAGGGACTTGAGTAATGGTAGAATACTAACAAGTTCCTACTATCAATATGCAAACACCATTACCAAAACCATAAATGTTTGTAGTTCTTAATTAAAAAAAATAAGTTTTTGAAATGCATTTTAAAATTCTAGTCTATAAAATTATGTTTCAAACTCCAATTGTATTTTTAAGAAAAGTTCTGAGGAGAAAAGTATGCTAGACTTCACAGAAGCAGTGCTGTGCTTTTCTTATATTCATTTATTTTTCATGTCATGTTCTTCTGTTGTAGTCAAGTTGCACACTGGGAAGCATTTATCTGAATCCTATACTTTACCAGCTGTCCAGAGTTGGTATTGTCTATGAAGGTGATAAAAGAAACATAGAAAAGATAAATCTAATAATATGCTTTACTTAAAAATTCAGGCTCATTGACCTGAAGCAGAATTATTCTTTTTTTTCCCAAGAGGAAGAGTTAGTCGTATTTCTGTATGCTGAAGTTCCTTTCTAATAATTATTTTTTTTCCTATAAAACTCATACTGACCTCTTATCCCTCATCATCATACAATATAACTTACTTCTTAACTTTCAGTGATGCCACCTTGAAGATGACCTACCAGAATCAGGAGAGGAGCACATCAGTGTCACACTATGCCTTGATGCCCTGAGGTTTTTTTATGGTCTATTTTATTACCATATACTTTTTATACAATCTATCTTTCTGAATTCCAAAGGCAAGTCTTATTGTAAGGTCATAAGTGGCCTTTTGTGGAACAACTGAGCAAGGTTTAAAAAAAAAAAAGCCAAGGAGTTAGTTGGCATGTGATTCTACTCAGACAAGACTCCATTGAGCTTTACTTTCTAATATATTCCATTTAAACTCATGGAATTTTCCATGACATTTCAAAATAATCAAAGCTCTGGCTTGTTAAGTATCTTTGCATGGAGATAGCAGAAGAGATACTGTTTTAGGAAGAGTTACCTTCTTCCTTAACTCACTCTTATATCTCTGAAAAATGCTGCCAGGGCTATGAAACCCTTCTAGTAATAGTTCATAACAGTGATTAGTTGATAGAACATTTATGCAGCATGCAGCACATTTTGTTGATGTGATTATGTCTATTTGGTTATCTCTTGTGTCCTATTAACAGAAGATGATGCAGAGAAGCCAGCCAAAATAAGTGATATATTAGTTCCTCAATAACCTTGAGGTTAAATTGTAAGAGCTGCTGGCATTCAACTCAGTAACTAATAATGAGATCTCTTTCATTGTTGCAATCTCAGAAAGAAGAGAGGAGAAGAACAGATGTACAATACAGTATCTATTGAACTGTAAAAAACTTAGTCAATTTATCATCTGTCACTTCACAAATGGATATTTTCTGTATATTTGCCAAACTTCTCTAAAGTTCTTTTCCACCAAATAAGTTTCTTTTGCATGTTTATGAAATACGAAATACATCCGATTTTTCTTTAGTCTGTCTGTATTCTTCATTGTTCAAATATATTGCCCATTGTCTAATGGTGAGGAAAAACGTAAGGTATTCACAGGTAGGCTTTTTTTTTTAGAATATAAAATGTGCTTTCCTGATAAAAGTTTAATTTATCTTTCACTCCAAGAAGTAAAGGGAATCTTGCAAACACATCTTCCTGACTAAATGCAAAAAAAATCTCTTAAGTTTTTTCATAGTTTTGCCCACTGGAATTTAATTTGTTTCCTTTGTGTTGTTATCTGTTGTTTATTTCTGAATTATCTAGAGTCATGTGACTGTCACAATGATAATTTAACTTACAAAGCAGATTTTTTTTTCCCCTGGGGAAAAAGAACCAAACAATCAGCAATCAAAAACCTAAGCAACAGTACTTGGAGGCGGCAGGGCAGAGGAAGGTAAAAAGCTTTTCCAGAGGAATTATATATTTTTATAGAGGATAGGTTCCCTGGAGACTCCCAGTGTCTATGTGTTGATAGATGATGGTGTCTCAATTCTAGATCATCTTGCTTTATATTGCCCTTTCTTACAAGAAGTGAGAAACAGTTATTAGAAAAACAATCAACCTCTTTAGCTGAAAAGATACAACTCAGGAATGCAGACCTTCAACTATTTACTTACATGAAGTATCAGTTTTATTTTTCAGATTAGAGCTGTTAAGATTTTTAAAAGTTCTTTTGCCTCAGAACGTTCAGAGGAAAGTTTCAGAGTAGTAAAAGGAGCTGGTGAACCGATGCAACACTGGCAGAATCCTTCTTGTATTCTTCAGAAGGAAGGAATGATTAACACATAACTACCTGCTTAATTGCCTCTTAGCTCTTCAGAGTGAAACAGCCTTGTGAAAAAAAATGGATAAAGGATGGTAACATCAGACATCATGTCCTTTACCCAGTAAACTAGAAAATTGGTAATGTAAATAATCATACATAAGGTTTAATCTATTTTTTTTCATAATGTAAAAAGTAAGATTATTCTTCCTGTATTGATAATTTTAGTAAGTAATCCTCTATAATTTTAATTTCTTTCTCTTTATACTGAACCACTAGCCACAATTACTATTTTAAATTTGAGTTGCAGGCTGTGTGGATACTTACTTGTGTTCTATGAGGATCGTATGCTTTGTTTGAACAGACTTTTTCTTCTCTTCTTTTTTCTGCCCTTTGCTTATGACGGACAGTTTTTATGACATACCAATTCATCTCATGGTTCCTCATTCAAATCTCTTCTGCCATATACTTATGTTGATTTTATATGAAACTACAAAAATCCACCTGCGATGAGGTGGCCAATGGGGTCTCACATCCTTTTTCTGTATCATAATGCAATAAAACATTTAAAATCTTGATCTATTTTGAACCCTGATTTTTAGTATAATATACAGTTTGCTTTCAGCTTCCAGTTAAATCCCTGTCATTGACCAGGAAGACAATTATTTGAAATCTGCTTTTTCTAACTTGCATTTTAGATTTGATTGGCCAGGCCTTGATTATTTCTTTACATATTTTACTGTAATTTTAGATTCTCCTTTTATGCTTTTTTAAGTGCAGACTCCTAAAAATTGATGTAAAATTATGTAAATATTAACTAGGATTATTGATATGTTGAAGCTTTATTCCACTCTTAATGGATTTGGAATAAGTACTGCGAAATTTAGAGCAATGTGTCTCTCAAATGTAGCCTCTGAGTGACTTGCCTGTCTTTCAGAAACACCTGCAGTACAATATATGATATATGCACAAATGCTCATCACTAACTTTTTTTCCATAACAGTCTTTTCCCTTTCCTCTCATTCTCATCCAACAAATACAGGACTAGACATATTTCTTGTGCAGAATCCTTGGCTGTAGCCTAACTTAATCAAGTCTTTCATCAGACCTTGGACAACTCCTTCAGTTTGTTTGATCTGATGCACTGATTGCTCACTCTTTAGTTAGACTCAGAGAAGTGTCATTTAATCTATCTACTGCCTGCAGTGGTGATCTCTCACTTTTTCCTTTTCTTCAAGTTTTCTTCAACTTTAGATATCACCTATTCAGTCCCAGGCTCAAAGTGGCATAAGCAAGTATTGGGAAAGGCAATCTGAAAAGAACCGTTCCTTCTTCTGTGTCATTACAGCTAATGCCCGAGGGAACAAGACTAGACAGCCTTTGTCTTGTTCTGCACATTTTAGATTATACTCATCATAGTGCTTTGCTGTGGCATGAGGCCTGCCCTATTATGGAGCTAATATTGCTAATATTGTAAATTCAGAAAGAGAAAAGGGTTCCATCCATCTCACTGTTGACATCAGGTGTTGTAACATTTGTCATTAAAATCTGAATACAAGAAAAAAACATAAAAGTTTTCTATGTAAACTTCTTCCACACACAAATAAATATTTTTTAAAGATTGTGCATGTTTTCAAAAAGACAGAAAATTACTGAATATTTGTTGTCAAAATGTTAGAATTGCTGTGCCCAATGCAAGAAATTTTCCTAGTTTAGAGTATTCTCCTAGAAGTAATGCAATATCTTTAATCATGATCTTCTACATATTAGTGTATAACTACCAGACAATGGGGAAAAGTGGTTTCTTGTAGTTCTGGTCAAAACCTTGATTTTATTTTTTATTTTCAATTCAAATTTGTTGAAATAATATGTCTCCATACAGTATTTCACCTTAAAATCTGCATAGATAATTAGTTTTAGTTAAAACAGTTAAAGATAGGACAGAACCAGTTTAATGAATATATTTCAAGATGCTATAGCACTGATTTTTTTGTAAAGGATGTCTTAGTAATTAGGAAATGTAATGTTACCCTGGAGAATGATGAGTTTCAACTTCTTGCCAAGTAGATATCCTTGCAGACTAAGTGTCAAAATGTAACACATTTCTCATGTTACATTTTTGTTAGCATGTACATGCAATTGATTTTTTTTTAAAAAAAAAAAACAAGCTTGAATGGAATTTTCTTTATTGACATATATTATCCTAGAAAGGAAACATCTTCTTGGTGACAGAAAATAATTTTCCTTTTCTCAAATTTGTATATGTTAATAGTTATTTCATATTGCTTTTCTGAACTGACTATTATTTAACTGGACCTTTACTGTAAAGTATATTTTCTTTGTTATTCTCTTCCCACTCAGTGCATTCCACCATTTCTTATTTCCTCTTTATTTTGGGACTTGATCACCCACTCTCATGGAGTTTTATGCAGACCCAGTTCTATCATAATCTGATAGAAACTGGTGTTTCTTCTTGGAACATATTCCTTATCTGCTAAATCCCTAATCCATCTGTTTATGACAGAAATTTTTGTCAGCTTTGTTGCACTGATGCTTCTGTCAATATTATTTAACTATACTATAGATTGGACTGATTCACTGCTTCACAGCTTTTGTTATTTTAGGATTGATTTTATCCGATTTTATTTATCCCATTTTAATTTCAGAAAGTTACAAACAGTTGAATGTCCAACTTGTCCATGTTTTCAGATGGGCCATATGAGCCACTTGCGAAGGCAAATATATCACAAACATAATCCGATGGAATGTGGACCAGATCATACGACAGAGAACGGAAAAATTTGTCAGAGAGAAGATATAGTGAAGTTTTGAGTAGAGAGGAGAAGTCAAGCTGTGAATGATTTTAGGACTGTGAATTACAGCAACGAATTCTATAACAGTGTTGATAGAGTGGAGCAAGTTCATGAAATTAAGTCTGACACATTTGATTTGAGGAAACAGTAGGGTACCTGTGAGGTTATATCCTAGGCTAAGAAATTCATGTTGAGGAGACACAAGAGATTCATAATCTCAGAGGTAGTAGCTGAAGCTATGAGAGAATCTGATAGATTTAAAAAATGCAAAATGCTGTTTTGCTTTATAGTTTAAAAGTTAACTAGTCACTCAATGACTCGAGTCCCATTTTTCATTAGAAATTATATGCCAACAAAAGTGGAATGAATTCCAACACAATGGGATGTTTCACAAACACAGAATTCCATAATTTCATCAAGATATTAAATTCTTCCAAAGTTATTTTTCCTCATATTTTTTCTAATGTAACCAATACTTACTTTTAGTACATAGTGAAAAACTAGTTCAGCATTATCTGTGCTGATTCATTATTTTCTTTTTTTCTGTATAACAGACCAGAAATAAAACTTTGGTAGATATTTCATGAAATACAGTATAAAAATCATCTCAGCAGTTATTTAAACTTAGCCTTCCTGAATTTTTAAATATTAATTATAAAGTATTTAGTTTATCATCTGAGAGGAAGTAAAACTTAACTGTATCAGTGGTATTATATATAGAAGTGGTATTTTAACAGTTTCCATGGGCAATATATTTTATGTGGATAAAATACTAAATATTATTTCTAAAATGCTAATTATCATATGAGTCCAATCTCTTGTAATCATTTATTTAAGCTGAATGATGTTACTGTCTATGTGATGCTAAATTTTTGGAGATAAAGCTGTTTTGTACTGTGTTTAGTGTCTGCCTTTTAGCTTAATTTGTGCCGTCTTTGTAATTAAATATGAACTGAAGACTTTTTGCTTGTTATTGCAAAGCTTAAATAGTGATGTTCATATGGGGAAACTTTGAGATGCTAACAGGAGCTTTTAAAGGCAATATGTTAAATCACTCTGACAAAACAGAGCTGATGTTCAGTTCATATAAGACATTATGCTTCAAGCTACATTACTGATTGCTGTGTTTCTTAGTTTTATTTGAGGACATTGCTAAGCTAACATCTATGGATCATAATTAATCCTTAAATTATGGTTAAAACAGACACTTTGACAATTTATATTGTTTATTGAATTGAGACATCACTGACCAAACACTCAAAAAGAGACATCTATTTTTTAATTCAGTGTCCCACACACCCTTGTGTTGTTCCATTTTCAAGGCACAGGCAGGAGTTAACTCTAGCACCAGGAACTTCCAACCCTCATAATGAGTAACACTGAAAATATGATATTTTTCCAGTCTTAAACCATGATGCTCACCTACCTGACCTCTGAGTCAGTGGTTTATAAAAAAGAGAAATGTTATTAAATGAAGAAAGCAGAGTATATCCATTGGCATTATACTCATGAAATATTCATGTTGTTTTCCCACCTGTATAGGCAGGATGAATTTTTGCTATATTCCCCTCTTTATCCCAGAGACATAGTTTTTGAACTAAGAACTGAGGTAGTCTAATTCTAGGAGTGTCGATCAATGTTTTATATAATTGTAGCTATGAATGAATTGTAATATACACCACTTTTCTGTAATTTTAGATTGTTCCCTTTTATATGACTGGGTATTATTTATTTGTCTAGTTACACAGTTGCTCATAGAACATACTGTTTTCTACATGCTCACTTTACTTGCCATGGAGTAAACCAAACAGCTATAGAATAGGATTAGAATAAAGACCTTTTTTTTTTTTTTTCTTTCCTGTGAAACAATATAAACCTAGACTGGTTTTAATGACACAGTCTGGAGGAATGGAAAGAATGTTCTACTCGTTCTTGAAGAAAATTTCTTCTATGTTTATAACGAAAATACAGAGAAGCTTAAACATAAATAAAAGCACCACAGTGGATACTGACATGAAATTTCAAACTTAATGCAGCTTGATATAGACTACTGGTATCTCCTGGATGTGAGCTAGTTGACCTACTTTTTCAGTAGAAGCATTTTGATTCAATTGTTTTTCACTAGAAAATAAAAAATGTCATTCTGAGAAAAAGATCTAGTTCATACAAACATAGTAAAAGAAAAAAAGCAGAATTTGTACTGGATATTTTTCTTTACATATTCTTTTATAAAGACACATACTAAAAATAATCTAATAATCAAATTTAGTTTAGAACATTATTAACTCATAATGTCATAAACTATTTCCCTTTAAGAAGAAATAACTTGTAAAAACATGTTTGTGTTTGTCTTAATGTAGAACTTGTTCCATATTACCTTTTCAGTCAAAGGCAAAAGCAGAATACTAAGTGAAAAAATGTTTATCTACATAAATATAGGGAGATTGTTGAGTCTCCACCCTTGGAGGTCTTCAAGACCCATCTGGACATATTGTAGGATGACCTGCTTTGGCAGAGGCGTTGGACTAGATGATTGGATGATATCATCCAATCCCTACCATTCTATAATTCTATGATTCTGTGAAATATGATGACTGTGGATTGGATGCCCTTTATTTTCAAACTAGAGATATAATAATTTCTCTTCATAATAATAGGAGTTTATCAAAGCTGTGCAAAAGGAAATGGTTTATCCTTACTTATTAAAATTCCTCATATTTTTACAATTAAACAATTGAACACATTATTATGCAACTAGAGAAACAGTAATTTATTAAATATGAATCAATGCTACCAAAAATACAAACAATTTACTTGTTTTAGAATTCATTATTGAAAACATTGAGATAGTAAGAATTAGGACAAAAAGAAAAATTCTAATTATAACCATCTAACAAAGTCAGAGAAGAGTCATTGTTTCCTATTAGATAGTTAAATATAGCAATCACATTGATACAGTGCCTGAACAGAAACTTGCAAATCATAATACATGAATAAAATGTTGTTAAATATGTTTCAAACAAAGTGGATTGACCTTTTTTTTTTAATGGAAGCATTATTCATAAATTTAGAAAAAGAAAGTAGACTGGTTTAGAATATATTTAAATAATTGCAAAATCACTAATTACCTTTTTTTTAAATTACTGATGTTCTACACTCCCAGCATGCTGGGGAAATGACATCAATATCTGTGTTTAAAAGTCTACCAAAAACATTGTACATACTGATACTTCCAATAGTCTACATATCTTTTAAATGTTATTAGTAGGAAATATATTTATTTCATGCAGAACCTTTATTTATTAACACACATCTCAGAATTATTAGAGTTTGTGAGAACATTCATCAGAAGCTGCCTCCCTCCTTTGCTCATGAGCTGACCTTTGGCTTAGGTCTTGACCCTTTCTTGAGATGCATTTCAGGGTGCCTGTGCCTGGCTATATATCTCCTTGATCCTAAATACAGACTTTGCCTAGCAGACTTGACATCCTGGCTTGATCTTGGACCTTTCTCAACACTTTGGACTCATTTGTTTACTTTGATTCTTACCTAAACCTAATTAGTTCAATTGGAATGGCTTTGCTTGGGAGCTCCTGAAGCTTCTTCAGGAGCTGTGGCAACTGCTGGTATACCTGTGGTTGACGCTGAACTCTGACCTAAACTCAAGGAATAATTTAAATAATATTCTTAGAGAGATGGGAAATCTTAAGGATTATCAGTTTACAAAATAAATTTTTCCTCTAGTAAAGATTAATAATTTGTTGTTTTCCTTCTCTCACTGTACTATGTATTAAAATTGTCACTGACTGTTAAGGTCTTTTATGAGTCAGTGAATATGTCTGTCACCAAGAATATTGGGTTATTTTTAATTTATTCATTTATTTTAAGTTAGTAAAAAGAACAAGGGAATATGTTTACTCTTCCCACATTAGTAATCAGTAGATTATATTATAGAATTATTTATGTAAAATTTAGCTAGTCAATATTCAAATTAGATGGAAAATTGCATTTCAGAAATTCTTCATCTGTGATGGTTTAACCATGGCTAGTTACCAGACTAGCGTCACAACCTCCTTTGAGCATCCACTTACTCTGGTGTAGGGCCATCCCTGAGCTGCAAGTAGATCTCTGCTCTACTGGTAGGACCTCCACGGGCTGCAGGGGCAGGGCCTGCCACACTATGTTGTTCATCACAGGTGACAGGGGAATCTCTGCTCTAGCACCTGTAACACTTCCTTACCCTTCTACTCCTCTGCCTTTGGTATCTGTGGAGATATTGCTCTCACATTCTCAATCCCCTCCTCCACTACCATTTTGCACCTGCACAGCACCTTTCTTCCCCTTTTCTTATATATTTATCACTGAGATGTTACTATCATTGCTAATTGACTCAGCATTGTCCATCAGCAAGTCCATCTTGGCTGACATTGGCTCTGTCAGACATAGGGAAGCTTTTTACAGAAGCCACCATGATAACAACTCTCTGTTACCAAACCCTTGTCACACAAACCCACTACAACATTTATGTGCAAAAATACTCCCTGAGAAACACGAATCTGTCCTCAAAAGAAGAGAACAGTACTCCAGCACCAGACCTTAAGTCACTCATGTAATATGATTGTTAGTAAAGTATAGCGATAATCTGAATAACTCTATGATCTATGTTGATGTATAGGTATATCACTCTTTTTTTAATATGGAGTGTTAGAAATAATCACTATACATAGCAATGACTATGGCTTAATGAATGTGAGAGATGTAAATCAGATGATTAATCGAGTGTTATTTAACAATTATCTAATCATTTTTGATTAGATTGTGACATAGAGAATACATGTATTATTTGCATTTGTTCCCTATATTCTAAAAATATATTTAGTGCATGGTTGGATGCTATCAATAACCAGTAAATTATATCTCTGCTCTGTAATATGGACATAACTCACTGTCTATAAATATTGATCTCTCCTTACCTGTTTATCAACCTATTTGTAACACGTGGGGTGGGGGTGGGGTGGTGGTAGATGACAAGAACATTAGCCTGAGACACGTGCTCAGAGAAAAAGACCTTTTTTTTTTTCTTATTCTGTGTTTTAGTCTCATTCAAACATCTAGAAAGCCTAGATGCCAGATACAATTGTTATAAATTGCAATTGAAACACCGAATGTTCACAAATAAACTTATAAAATGATCAAAAGTGACAGTTAAATAAAGTGACAGGTTTCATTTGCAAGGTTACTTGCAATTTCCATCTTGTTTCATTCATCTGAATTCAACTAGTTGTCAAGATAAAATAACTTCTTTGAAAGATTCTTTTCTGGAATAAGGCCCTTCAATGGATTCTTTTCAAGGGCTGTTTTCATGGATTCATTTAAATACATTTTCTTTTGCTATTACTTGGAGTTTGACTTTTAGTATTCTCCTTTTTAATGAGGAACTGGCTGAGGTTGATCCAAATAAAAACAGTTAGTAATTTAACACGAATTGGAAGAATATTATGAACACTCCTATTAGCTCCTTGTGTGTCCAGAACTCAAAACTGTTCTTGCAATACGTACATACACAGAACAGAAAGATTACACAGAGGAATAGGTAAAAGATTTAATAAGAAGTTATGAAACAATAGCATAAGACTGCAGTGATCAGGTGCAGGACTCAGTCAGACATGCATACATCCCAATTTTACTGGTGACTGGCTCCTTTTATATCCTTTTCTACCTAATCCACTTTTTTCTTCCCCATTTCTTCATTCCCCAACACATCCCCTTGGGATTGGATAGATTTGTCAATTTCCCCAATCATTTAAACCAACGATAATTTTTCTTAAGGAGATCCATAGCATTGAGGAAGATGGAATCAGTTGTCTGATGTCCATGGCTCTATGCATGGACATTAGCAATTACATTTAGATAAGATAATGAGAACACAATGAGATAATAAAATTAAATCTTAAAAAACACCCTTCCCTCACCCTTCCATTCTTCCTAGTGTTAATTTTGCTCCCGAATTCTCTACCTCTCCATTCCAGTGGCACAGGGGAATGGGGAATGGGGGTTGTGGTCAGGTTATCACATATTGTCTCTGATGCTCCCTCTTCTCAGGAAGAGCCCTCCTCACTCTTTGCCCCTTCTACAGTGTGGAGTTTCTCCCACGAAAGACAGTCCTCCATTAACATCTCCAGTGTGGGTCTTTCTCAGTGGCTGAAGTTCTTTAAGAAGTGTGTGTCTCCCATGGGGTCACAAGTCCTGCCAGAAAACATGCTCCAGTGTTATCTTCAGCTATGCGACTGCAGATTCCAATAGGAGTCTACTCCAACTCATGCTTTCTACAGGGTCACAGTCTCTTTCAGGTGCTTCTACTTATTAAAGTGTTGGATCCTCCATGGTCTGTAGGAAGATACCTGTTCCACCATAGGTCTTTATGGCCTTAAAATAAGAACACTTTTTACTAGTTATTCAATTCAATAGAAAAATCTTCAAAACAGTAAAAACTCTGTAACTAATTTCTTTTTTTTTTTTTTTAAATTAAATTGCCAAGCAAATAATGAAATTCAAAACTAAATCTATCGAGGCGTCATCACAAAACACTTCTGAGCAAAAGTGTTACATGTTTTTTTTATATTTTCTTTTCACTGTCTCAGCTGATAGTTAATGATTCTGATAAGCTATGGTTCTGTATGTTCAACAAACCCTCTAGCTTTCAAGATGATATACAATAGTGGTTTTCTTCTAAGAGATTAAATTCATATTTGACATCTTGCATATCTGAATATAAATGACAGATTGAATATTTTGAGCTACCTGTTTTAAAACCAGTAAACTTCATACATTTAATTCACAGGAATAAAAAAGAAAAAATATTGTTTTAGTGGATTACTGACCAGATAAGTGCCTTTTACATTTGCCATATGTACCAATAAAATATGTAAAGTAAGGTTAAACATAATCTAAAACAGATGTAGATGAGAGTGAAAAGCGAGTACAAATTATTCACTTAATTGGTTTTAATATGATTAATTCATATCAACTTTAAGTAGAGCCTAAAATAAGTAATTTTAAGTTATTTTCTCTCACAATGAATGATTTTTCTTTATTGTATATTCATTGTTATACTTCCTAGGCTACTTAAAATTTTTCAAATGATGGAGTTTCATCAATGTTTTCATCAACATCTTCATCAATGACCTGGATGAGGGGACAGAGTGTACCCTCAGCAAGTTCCCTGATGACACCAAACTGGGAGGACTGGCTGGTTCCCCAGAAGGCTGTGCTGCTGTTTAGCGGGATCTTGACCAGCTTGAGAGTTGGGCAGAGAGGAACCTCATGAGGTTCAACAAGGACAAGTGGAAAGTCCTGCATCTGGGAAGGAACAACCCCACGCACCATTACAGTCTGGGGATTGACCTGCTGGAGAGCAGCTCTGCAGAGAGAGACCTGGGAATCCTGATTAATAATAAAGTAACCATGAGCCAGCAATGTGCCCTCGTGGCCAAGAAGGCCAATGGCATCCTGGAATGCATCAAGAGTCTGGCCAGCAGGTCAAGGGAGGTTCTTCTCCCCCTCTACTCTGCCCTGGTGAGGCCTGAACTGGAGTCCTGTGTCCAGTTCTGGATTCCTCGGTTCAAGAGGGACTGGGAAGTGCTGGAGAGAGTTCAGGGCAAGGCCATCAAGATGATCAGGGTACTGGAACATCTTTCATACGAGGAAAGACTGCGGGAACTGGGGCTGTTTAGTCTGGAGAAGAGGAGACTGAGGAGAGATGATATTTACATTTATAAATATCTAAAGGGTGGGTGTCAGGAGGTTGGGACATCCCTTTATTCTATAGTAGCTATTAACAGGACAAGGGACAATGAGATGAAGTTGGAACCCAAAAAGTTCCACTTAAATATAAGAAAAAACTATTTCACTGTGAGGGTGAGGGAGCAGTGGCACAGGCTGCCCAGAGAGTTTGTGGAGTGTCCTTCCTTGGAGGTCTTCAAGACCCGCCTGGACATATTCCTATGCAACCTGATCTAGGTGAACCTGTTTCTGCATGGGGATTGGACTACATGATCTCTAAAGGTCCTTTACAACCCCTATCATTCTGTAATTCTATAAGTTTCTAACATTTCTCCTGGAAATGAACTTCATACCTGACAAATCTCATTGTCAACAATTTTTTCTAAATTACTTTTTAATTAAATCTTTTAAAATACGTCAAAAATATTCCTTCTACATTTTCAAATAATTTTTAAATAATTTATTATTTATTTAATTCTGTGAGATATTAATTACTTCCCTCGCACTAGTCGGATCGTTCCTTAGTGAATCTTACTTAAGTAGTCTCCAGTCATATGTCTAATCTATCTGGAACTGATTATTTATCTTTGTTTTAAGTGTTCTACCTTTTAGTAGAGCATCATCTATAAATCATACTCAAGTAGTGTGCTGTACATCTTCCAAAATTTAATGATGATATTAAACACGACTGATAAGTTCCCCTTGTTCCTCATCAGCAGATCTTTCCAATGAAAAAACAATAGCTTGCATTTTTCATGACACTTCATTTTATTAAAAAATTCTTTATGAAGATATTAATTCATCATATTGTTAGTTTTTGAGATCTTTATTCTAAATTAAACTTCACTACATGATTGAAATCTAGTTATACTGCATATAAATTTTTGCTATATCCATTAATGTGGAAGTTTAAAAAAAGCAATATTTTGTTTGTCAAAAGCTCATCATTCACAGATATATTATCCTTTCCTATTTTTTCTGTTCATTTTTAATTTCGAAAATATGCTTATCTTTTATTTTTAAGGAACAAGTTAGAATAGCTTTGACTTATTTGGAATTTCCATTATTTTGTTTTCTTTTTGAATAAGTTTCTGGTTTGATACAGAAAATTTCTAATGATCAATGCCAAATGTTTTTGTGTGTGTGTGTGTGTGATGTAGATAACTGTGTCTTATCCCATTAAGAAACTGGAAGAAAGGAAGCCTCTGCTCTTATGTGTGGAAGACATGAGTATTCCAAATTTCCAAAGCATAACACAAAGTCCTTGTGGACTAACCCTAGCAAGCAGCTAAGCCTCACACCGCTGCTTGCTCCTCCAGACCTCAGTGCATTGGGGGAGAGAATTGGAAGGGCAAAAGCGAGAAAATATGGGGATTGAGATAAAGACAGGTGACACAAAAGCAATGTGCACAAGGAAAGCAAAATAAGGAATTCCTTCACAACTTCCCGTCAGCAGGCAGATGTTTAGCCATCTCCATGAAAGCAGGGCTCCATTATGTATAAAAATTACTTGGGAAGACAAATGTCATAACTCTGAACTCCCTCTTTCTTTCCTTCATGCAACTTTTCCAATATTTAGGAAACATGATTTTTCTGAGACTTTTATCTTCTCATACAAGCCAAATTTTCCCAATTGTTTTAAGAGTCACTGTATTCTTCTGATTGATAAAACTGTCTCATGCAGAGTGCTTTTTATTCTGTCCACATTGAAAATAGGAAACAAATAAATTTTGCCATATTTTTGTTTAGATATGAAGTCTTTCCAAAGTAATAAACTTCTGATATATCACGTCAATCTAACATCAAGGGATTAAAATAGAATCATTCAACTTTTTGTTAGTTCATACATCTAGTTTGTCATCTGCCCTACAGCTGGAGATTTTAGTGCTACTTTGCAGAATTCTGTTTCTGTGTTTGCAACTTTTGAGAACATCTTATAATACTGGTGTTTCTCCTTGGTATTCTTAAAGTAGTGTGCATAGACTCCACAGCTGATGAAATCCATCAAGAGCTGACATGTTCACTGTCCTGTATAGTGCTCATATTTCATTTCAGGTAAAACTCTTATTTGACTTAACAGCTTTTTTTCTTTTTTGAACTCCTTACACTAAGATGAATGACATGGCAGTAGTCTATATGTGGATTCTGAAAGATGCATGAGCATTTAACATTATACTGGGTTTACATAGCGAGGATCTGGTATTGGACAGGCTACTGTGCTGATTTCTGAGAAATTGTCAGATTTACTCCTACGCTGGTCGAAGCCCATTTCAGTTGGCTCTAAGTCAGGCCCACTATCGGCCAAAGCAGAATAAATTAGTGATGTTGGTAACGTCTTCGTGATAATATATTTCAGACTTTAGGAAAGCCTTTGACAAACTTCCACAGCATCCTATTGGAGAAACTGTCTGCCCATGGCTTGGATGGATCTACTCTGTGATGGGTGGAAAACTGGCTGGCTGGGCCCAGAGTGTCATAATGAATGGAGGTAAATCCAGTAAGCAGACAGTCACCAGTGGTATTCCCCAGGGCTTGGTGCTGGGATCTGTTCTATTTAACGTCTTTATCAATGATATGAATATCTAAAAAATGCATAGATGAGGTGCTGAGGGATATTGCATATTTCTTGCAATAGTGCTGTGTACTTAGCTCCATGTGGAGAAATTAATTATATTAACAGACTGAGAAATATTAAGCAGATAATTTTTAACTTTAATGTCAGAGTATTACTTTAGAAAGACTGGTTATTTCATACTTTCTTTTTCCACACTGCTAAGGATAAATAAAAACATTAAGATGATTTAAACCAAATTTAGGAAAAAAAAATGGGTATTGATCTGTGTTTTTCTATACAGAAACTGAAAAGTCACAGCCATAATGTTCTACCATTCTAAGTTTCAGAAAATCTGTGCTCTAAGTAAAAAGCATTTGATCTATATCTATACTGATATTTTCAGATATTGGTACTTAAATACAATTATGCAGTCAATATGTCATTATAGATATTCCTAGCATGTCCATCAAAAAACTGTTTGTTAAGTTAGAGTGAGTATTCAAGAAACTGCATAAGAGCCTAAGTAGTTTGTTCATTTTTTTTATTATTTTTCCAGTTGGTTTATCTCTGTCTAAAGATGGAAAGGTTATCTTTCATCCTTGGAGGTCAAATACTTATTATTAAATGCATGGTCCACAGAGTGCCAGATTTACCATATAACTCTAATGATCTGAATAAGAGAATTAATTTTGGCCTCGAGCTGAACAGTAGAAGCAAATAGAGGTTTTTCCTACTTTACATTCTCTTATTATTCTAAGGACTTCAGAATGATTCTCTATGAGTTCAAATTCTACTAATTCACAAGTTTTCATCATTAACATAGAATAAAATATCATACATATGCACCTAACTGTATAAAAAAGTGAAAAATGATAGGTAAATGAAAAGGACTTTAGAACAGTCTTATGTATGGAACACATTTTCCTGTTTTCAATTTTTAGCAAATATTCCAAAGTTACCTATGAAATATACAGTCATATTTTAAGCAATTTTGAAGTTGTCTAAAAATAATGATTATACAGTGCATTTATCATTACAATGAGTTTGAGTTTTATATAAAAATCAGTAAGTCATTTAGACATTTAGCATAAAAAATCTATAATCATGTATTCCAGTCAGACTATGACAAAGGAATTGTTTTGACTGGTGTCAAAAAGTACATCAAGTGTTTCTTGAAATAATTAGAACCTTTCTGCTATGTGAAAACAGATAATCATGTAGTAAGAACTCCATTTACAAGATGAGCTAGAGGCCTGTGACAGATGTACATATGCCAGGTGAACATTAATGTTACTTACTGTCTTGATAGTCATTTGTACAGAGTCACTTTTAGTGTAGCATAACTGTGTATGTCAGCGCATAACAAAAGTTTCAGAGAAAAAGAAAAAGTCTCTGTTAATTTATCAATGGTGGCAATAGGTTTCAGATCCCAAACCAAACAGCTTTCATGTGTGTCTAAGTTGTTTTTTGGTTTAAGCATTACAAGAATTTCCTTACATAAAAAACTTCTTCTAAATGGGTCATTTTCTCAGTCAAATCTAAAATTATCTTCTGCATAATGTTGCCTACAGGTAAAAAATCTGTGCCCCTTCTCTGTCCTATGGCATTAGATTTGGTTCTGTTGCTGCCACTGAACCCTTAAATATATTCTGCAACTGACATATTTCACTTAAAAGCATGATGTGTTCTGGCATATTCCACTCGGCAATCCTTTTAACAGACTAGCCATACAGCAACAATGATACATTCCATTGTGCTCAAGAGATTTTTTTTTTGCTGCAGAATGAATAAATAGATAAACTATTTGTCTCTCTGAGAATATCTGTATTCTGAAGACTGGGCATATTTCCAAAAACTTTGAAAGAACAAGAGACATTTCCTAAAGTAAATATGATCCAGAAGGTCTTTTCATTCTGACAAACATTAAGTTTGTTAATTGCAGGATAAGTTTAAGTAAAAATACTTTCCTGTAGAGCCTCAGCTATTCACTCTGTCTATATTTGGAAGACATTTTTCAGTATTACACATATCACTACCCCTTCTATTTCTTTGGGATATTTATCATAAAGGTATTGATTACTTTGTACACAGAACTGTAAGAAAAATATAAAAGAAAATATTTGTTAAAAAGTAGGTAAATCAGTTTGGAAATACTGTTTATTAATATTGGTCTAGTAGTGAAGATACATATCTCAGTATCCTCAGACTGCATATAAAGTCTGGACAGGATTATGACCCTATAGCAAACTATGTACATGTTGGCTCAAGGACTAGTCCTTTGAAGGTTTGATCACCCATAGATAGCATAGGTAGATATATTAAATGGAATTGCTGTAACAGAAAATCCATCTAAACTTTCTGCAGAAGACTTGTACACACCAGAGACTATATAATATATTAGAGTTAGCTAATGTTTCATGTAATGTTTAATGTGAATGTTTAAATGCATAAGAAAAGGAAAAGACACAGTCCAGCAGTTGACTGAACAGGTAAGACAAGAATTAACTTTTAAGTGCCCAAGGTATCACAGATGGATTAGAGCATTTTCCATATATACCCTAAAACCTGAGGAAAGGAATAGTTGTGGAAGATATATCATGGCTGCCAAGCATATAGATGCAGTTTCACTTCATATTAGGTATGAAAATGATTATTATTATTAGGCACAAAATTGGAAGTTAGGAGTGTAATTTGTCACAACAGCTGAATCAGTTTACTGAGTAGCTGTTGTTAAAATTGGCAGTCCGTTTCCATCCATGCAGTTGCTCTCAAATTACTCTATTGTTTTCTCTAAACTTTGGTCATTATTCTTTGGGTAACTATGAGGCCAGTTAATCCAATGAGAAGTCTAGAGTAACCCCAAACAAATTTATATAATCTTCTCATAATTTATCTCTTTAAACTAACTTCTCATGAGGTCATGCAGGCACCAGTACTGGTGCAAGACAGAGAGCAGGAAGTCTCAGATGGAAGCTAGAGGATTGCTTCATTTAGTGGTAGATCATCTATATTAAATAATTAAACAAAGCGATTCTTTGGAACTCAGACCATGTATTATTTGACCACTTAATTTTTTAATTCTCCTAACCTGTCGAAGTGGTCACATGAAAACCTTCTATTGGGACATCTTTCCTAATCCATGCTGTGCTCAGATACAGATTTGCAAAGTCTTAGGTGACTGTTGTGGTTTAAGTTCAGCCAGCAACTAAGCACCATGCAGCCACTCAGTCATCCCCTACCGTCACCCCAGTGAGATAGGGGAAGAATCGACAAAAAAGTAGTAAAACTCACGGTTTGAGATTCAGTTTACAAACTGAAACAAAAGAAAAAATAACAACAATAATAATATTAAATAATAATAATAATGAAAATAAACATAACAGAAAGAGGGAAATAAAACCCAATCCCAAAACTGGACATGACATTCTATGGTGTAGAATATCTCCTTGGCTAGTTTGGATCAGCTGTCCTGGCTATATTCCCTCACAGCTTCTTGTGCAATCTCAGTCCACTCGGTGGCAGAGCAGGGTGAGACGCAGAAAAGGCCTTGACACGGTTCAAGTACTGCCCAGCAACAGCAAAAACATTCCTGTGTCATCAAAATTATTTTCTGTATAAACCTAGAAAATAGCCCTGTGTCTAGTAGGAAGAAAACGAACTCTATCCCAGTCAAAATCAGGACAATGACTTGGGCCAAAACTGTGTCAGGGAGTGTTCCAGGAAAGACAATATTAAATTCCAGTGCCTGAAAACTTTGTTTTAATTTACAAATAGATAAAATCTCTTAAAACAGATCAGATATCTTCTAAAGAATTACCTAGAATAAACATAAGAACAATGAAGGGGCCCTCTGGAGAAAAGTGACCCTAAGAATTCGGGTCATCAGATAGCTTTAAGTTCAGAATGTAAATTAACCTTATATTCAATCTACAACAGTTGGATGCATCTCAGGCAGAATAGTCTACTGTGTCCTTGGTAGACACAGATAATGACTCTGTTTAGCTTGTATTTAATACTGTATGCAATATTGTTACTGACATGGGATTAGATTTTAGGGATGCTGATTCTCAGCTTTATCTAACTTCTTAAAAAATTTAAACTACTTCTTTAAAGGACACAAATACCAGAAAGTTTTAATAACTCTTACAGTTACCTGAAAACTACTTTAAAAGTCTAGGCATCTTTCTCCTTGACATTTTTTCTACTTTTATTTCAAAGAATCCTTCATTACTATGAGAAGATTGAATTGTCCCACTGGGATTAATATTTTAATAGCCATAAAGCTTTTCTCATGTGATAATTACATTTCAAATTATGAATTATGTTTTAAGCATGTGGGTAGAATGCTTTGATTTTCTTGTTCAAATGTAAACACTCTCAGTGGGTAGTTAAGAATTCCATAAGTTGATGAATATTTATATTTATTCATGAGTCTTGACATCTGCCATGTTGTGCATATTTATGATCGAGTTCTATGTTAGAATTCTTGAGGGAGGTCGGGTAGAATAAGCCCCTATTACTTTGCAGTGTAGTTTTTAATGTTCCTGAATTTGGAACACACTTGCTTGGCAGATTAAATGAATTGTCACTGTGGGCCTACTTGGGACAATCTTTATTTCATGAAAAGTAATGAAATTGCATAAAATACATAAAGACAAGGATGTAAATTTTTTTATAAGGATTTTCATAAAATCATAGAATCTTTAAGACTGGGATGCACCTCTGGAAATTGTCTTATCCAACTTCCCTGCTCATATCAGCCCTTTTGTTGAAGCTCCCTTTGTCTTTCATGTAACTTTCCATATTGAGCTCCCAAAGGGCTTTGGCTTTCCTAAACTTATTCCTGCACATTCAGAGTCTCTATATTCGTAATGGGTGACCTGACCCTGCTTGCATCTCCCATAGGCTTTCTTTTTTTTTTAATTCTATAGAAGTATCTTATTCATTCATACACTTTTACTGATTTTGCTTGACTTTTTCCATGCCAGGATGAATCCTTCCCGAGCTTCAATGAAGTGATCCTTGAACATCAACCAGTTTTACCGGAGCATATTCTCTGCAAGGGCCATGGGATTCTTCCAAGCAGATGTCTCAACATGTTGAAGTCTGCTGTCCTGGAGTCTAGGGTTGTGATCCTGCTGTTTTACTTGTTTCCTCCTTTTGGGATCATTAACTCCAAGCAGCATGCTGAAGCTAACTGCACCACATCTTTGCATTCCCACACAGACATTCCTTGTTTTTAAGTATGAGATGCAGCAAAGCCTCTCCCTGGTTGGCTATATTAGGAAGTTGTCGTCACAGTAGTCCAGAAAACTCTTGGATTCGTGTGCTCTGCTGTTTTGCCTTTACAGTAGATGTTGAGGTGGTTTAAATCCTGCAAAAGGACTAGAGCCTGTGAGCCTAAGGATTTTTCCCTTTCTCTGAAGAAGGCTTAATCTGCTTTTACTTTCTTATCAGGCAATTTGCAGCAGACACATGACACCTTATTGCTTTCATTGATTTAGCCTCTAATACTGACCTATACATTGTCAACTGCTCGTCATCCATCCCAAGTAGCTGCATGCACTCCAGTTCCCCTCTCACGTCAAGGACAATTTCCTTGTCTTGTCTTCCTGCTCTGTCCTTCCTGTAGAGTCTATATTATTTCTTCATACCACTCCAACTGTGTGAGCTAACCCACCACATCTCTGACTGCAGCGAGACTGTAGTCCTCCAACTACACATAGACTTCCTGTTTGCACTTCCTTATGTGTATACATGGGATGAGACACCTTCATACTTTACTGATCACAACGTTTCTCCTGTCCATACCACCTTGCACCAGCTGCTTGGTGCACATCACGGTGTACCATTTCCTCTCTTGTCTGCGAGCTATCATCTCCCTCTCTGTCCTGCTTTAAAGCTTTCCTCTCAAGGCTGACCAGTTTGTCGTCAAAGAGGCTTTTGCCCTACTTGTTCAAAGCCTTCTGATCAGAACAAGTTGTGGAAGCATGTGTTGACCTGCAGAATCCTTTGACTCCTCAAGACCTTTCCCCTCACTAGCAGGATTTAGGAGAAAGCCATCTTTCCCTCCATGTCCTCTACCCTGATCCCCAGAGATATGTGGTTACATCTGATTTAAGCCATGCCTCTTCCTCTGTATTGTTGGTGCCTACATGGAAGAGCAACAGGAACAAATAGTTTCAGGGACACACAAACTCATTAACCTCTTCACAATACCTTTGATCTAATCTCCTGTAGCAAGGAATCTCTCACTACTGTCACTCATCACTTCCTCTGGGTGCTGCTGAGGGGGCCTTGGCTCAACTGTCTTAGGTGCTAGGTTGAATACAGGTCTCAGTTCATTGTCTGCCAGTAAATGTAATCCTGTTAAATTTACGGCCTGTCTGGTTCAATTAAAATTCAGTTAGGATTAAGACAAATACAAGTAAAGAATTTCAGTCACACTTCAAATGTGCACTAATTGGAATTACTCTAGGGACAATGCAGGAATGCAGGTACTGTAATTGCATTGTGCAAAAATCATTGCATTACTTGATACTACTGTAAAAAATAGGTGCCATTGTTGATGTAAATACTACATATCAGTATTTTAGGATGCTAAAAATGTCATTTTGCATTAAATATAGGTAAATTATAAGGAGTAATTAATCTATACATTTCTTATTAATCCATAGTAAGGTTCAACAGATTTCCACACAGTATCTTAAAATTATTTAGTCCTTGACTATATTTTAGTAACATTAAGGAACCACAAATGTGGATCATAAAATCATCACCATGTTGAGTAGTGTACAGTTACAGAACACAAAGATGATCATTGCCACAAGGAGTTAAATACGTCAGAGCAAAATTATTTTTAAATATGTTCAAAGAACTTATTTCCAGATATCTTGTAGCAGCTAGTCACTGTGTCTATATCTATCCTGGAAACTAAGCAATGTTAAGAAGTTTTTATGATCATTGGAACTCAGTTGGCAATACTATTGTACATTCCCAGGTACTTCTGCTTTACAACTAATACAAAAATTAAGCTTTGGTTTTATTAAAAATGATTGTTCTGGATTCAATATCGAGTGAAAATACAGTGGTATCACCAAGTCTGTTTAGATTCCATTTGTCAAGATATTAATGTCTTAGAAGTAAGCAAAACAAGTTTAAGTATCCTGAAAATGTCTGTATATTTCTTGCCAAATATAGATGGAAAAGAGAATTTGAAGTTTGCTTTAGAGTAGTCCAATACAAAGTAAAGTTATATCTCATTTATATTTATAAGAAATAAAGACTGGTATTTGAATAGTTCATCATAAAATTATGTGTAGTCTGTTACAGGTTTTTCATTATTTTATTAATGACTGCTGAAATAGAATCATACAATTATAGAATGATAGGGGTTGGAAGGGACCTTTAGAGATCATCTAGTCCAACCCCCCTGCAGAAGCAGATTCACCTAGATCAGGTCGCATAGGAACATGTCCAGGTGGGTCTTGAAGACCCGCAGGGAATGAGACTCCACAACCCCTCTGGGCAGCCTGTTCCATTGCTCCCTCACCCTCACAGTGAAATAGTTTTTTCTTATATTTAAGTGGAAATTCTTGTGTTTCACCTTCATCCCATTACCCCTTGTTCTGTTAATAGCTACAATAGAAAAAGTGGATGCCTCAACTTCCTGACACCCACCCACCCTTTAGATATTTATAAATGTAAATATCATCTCTCCTCAGTCTCCTCTTCTCCAGACTAAACAGCCCCAGTTCCCGCAGTCTTTCCTCGTATGAAAGATGTTCCAGTACCCTGATCATCTTGATGGCCTTGCCCTGAACTCTCTCCAGCACTTCCCAGTCCCTCTTGAACTAAGGAATCCAGAACTGGACACAGGACTCCAGTTCAGGCCTCACCAGGGCAGAGTAGATGGGGAGAAGAACCTCCCTTGACCTGCTGGCCAGACTCTTGATGCATTCCAGGATGCCATTGGCCTTCTTGGCCACAAGGACACATTGCTGGCTCATATTTAGTTTATTATTAATCAGGATTCCCAGGTCTCTCTCTTCAGAGCTGCTCTCCAGCAGGTCAATCCCCAGCCTGTACTGGTGCATGGGGTTGTTCCTTCCCAGATGCAGGACTCTGCACTTGTCCTTGTTGAACCTCATGAGGTTCCTCTCTGCCCAACTCTCAAGTTGGTTGAGATCCCGCTAAATGGCAGCACAGCCTTCTGGGGAATCAGCCAGTCCTCCCAGTTTGGTGCCATCAGCCAACTTGCTGAGGGTACACTCTGTCCCCTCATCCAGGTCATTGATGAAGATGTTGAACAAGACTGGCCCCAGAACCGATCCCTGTGGAACTCCACTGGCCACAGGCCTCCAACTCAACTCTGTGCCATTGATCACCACCCTCTGGGCTCTGTCATTCAGCCAGCTCTCGATCCACCTCACTGTTCACTCATCCAAGCTATATTGCTTGAGCTTTCTCATGAGGATGTTGTGGGAGACAGTGTCAAAAGCCTTGCTGATGTCAAGGTAGATGACATCCACTGCTCTCCCCTCATCTAGCCAGCTGGTTGTGCAGTCATAGAAGGATATCAGGTTTCCCCTTTGGTGAAGTCATGTTGATTCCCCTTGATAACCATCTTATCCTCCATATGTTCAGTGATAACATTCAGGATGAGTTGTTCCACCACTTTTCCAGGGATGGAGGTGAGGCTGACTGGCCTGTAGCTTCCTGGGTCATCCTTCCTGCCCTATTTGAAGACTGGCGTAACATTGGCCTTTCTCCAGTCCTCAGGTACCTCACCTGTCCTCTATGATTGTTCAAAAATGTTGGAGAAAGGCTTAGCAATCACATCAGCCAGCTCTCTTAGCACTCTAGGATGCATCCCACCAGGACCCATTGACTTATGAGCCTTAAGCTTGGCCAATAAGTTTTCAACCTCTTCCTCTTCCACCCAGGGCAATTCCTTTGCTGTCCTGGCCATCCTGTTATCCTTTCCGGACTGGTCTTCCTGAGGATCACCCTTGGCCATAAAGACTGAAGCAAAGAAGGCATTCAGTACTTCGGCCTTCTCTTCATCCTCAGACACCAGGGCACCCTCAGCGTTTAGCAACGGGCCCACATTACCCCTCGCCATCCTTCTCCTGATGTACCTGAAAAAATGCCTTATTACTGTCCTTAACAACCATGTCTACATTTAATTCTAGAAGGGCTCTAGCCTTCCTAGTTGCACCCCTGCATGCCCTGGCAATGTTCCTATACTCTTCCCAAGAAGCCAGCCCCTGTTTCCAATTCTCATAGATGGCTGCTTTCTGCCTCAGTTGTCCCAGTAGATCCTTGCTCATCCATGGAGGCCTCCTACCTCCTTTTCCTCCTTTCTTGAGCATTGGGACACACTGATCCTGGGCTTGGAGGAAGTGATGCTTGAAGATTGACCAGCTCTCATTGGCACTTCTACCTTCTAGAATCATATCCCATGAGATCGATCCAAGTAGGTCTTTGAAGAGGCCAAAGTCGTCTCTCCTGAAATCCAGAGTCACGGTCCTGCTTTGTGTTCTGCCTTTCTGCCTCTTCTGCACAGGGTCTTGAACTCTACCATCTCATTGTCACTGCAGCCGTGGTTGCCTCCAACCTTCACATCCCCAACCAGGCTCTCCTTATTCATCAGTACTAGGTCCAGCAGCACACCCCTCTTTGTTGGTTCCTCTATCATCTTTAATAGGAAGTTGTCGTCAACAATCAGTAGGAACCTCCTGGACTGCGTGTGCTTGGCTGAAATTTATAGGTCAATAATCAAATCAAATAGGATAAACTACTCTAAGCATATATTTTAATTCATCGAGAATAAATACAGTTGTAAAGTTGTTTTGCTTTGAATTAAAAAAGATAAGAATTATGGAATTTCAAATGTTCCAATTGCCTAGTAGTTATTAGGTAGTAATAGTTTTCTTCTGGCACATAGCCAGAAAAATTTGTATTCCTTATCTGAACATATTCTTGACATTAGCTAAGCCCTTACTCTAGAAAAAAAGATAAAAATTATTTGAGAAATACAGCATCTTCCCAGGTTATTCATGTCAATTTAGTGTAAAACTCAAACTGGTCATCCACTATATAGTCTAAAATGATTAAGTAACAGATATTAAAAAAGCTTATAATGGAATGACAACACAGTACTTTAGATCAATATATTCCTTTAGAAGAAGAGAAAAATCACCAAATTACAGATTTAATACACTTAATTTGTTGTGCCTTTAACATTTAGGTTTCTGCCACACATATGCGTGCTTTCTCCACTTTTTTTTTTCAAAACTCAGGGCTTTACACTTTTTAAAGGGATGATCGGAAGATTGTTTCATACGTGGTGTAATGTTTTTAAGAATTGGATACTAGTCTTGTGCACAAGCAGATTAATGCCTCACAGAAACAAGGTGAGAACAGGAAAGAAACTTTCCAAGATGTCATATCTGCATGTCTCTTACTATTGAGGATAGCTTAAAATGTGACAATTTTTAACTACATCAAATAATCCTGTCTGTTTAAACCAGTAGTTCAAATAATATACACAGTGAACATTGGATGCAAATTAATAAAGTTTTCAAATAAATATTAATATTGCTTCAATTAGGTTTCTAAATTAAGCTATCAAAAATGAGCTTTCATAATCAGCATTTTAAAACCAAATAAGTTTACTAGCTCCTGCCTAACCACTGACTTCTTAGCAATATTATGATGAAATTCAGAATGAATATCAGCTTGTAATAATTAATTAAAATAAGATGATAAAATAAAGATTAAATAATTTTTATTTATATGAGTATTGCATACTAGTTGAACTAATTAAAAATACCATTATAAAACTATAATATCTATGTTTTCACATTGATCAAGCTTACAGATCATGAGCATACAGGAACTTCATACAACGCTAGTTGTATTTCTATTTGTACTGACTTATTTCCCTCATAACTGTGCATTTATTATATTCAAGAGTTGGTGACAGATCTCAGAACTCTAAAGAAAATTTATTTTTTGTTTAAGTTTTACCCATCTGCTTATGCTTTGACAAATCTTTTTCTCTGACCTCAGTTTCTGTCATTAGGTTTCTAGTCTTTCTTTTTGAAGAAAGTACAAGCAAGATATGTTGTCTTTCTAGAATTATTCTGAAAAATAATAGTTCTGAAAAGACAGACTAGAACCTTCTCCCCCTCTGTTTCCCCTCCACGTCCTTTCTCCACTCTTCCTTTCCTCCTACCTTCCTCTCTTTCTTCCTCCCTTCCTCTCTTCCTTTCTCTCTTAGTTTCTTTTCTCCTCTTATTTTCTGTAACCATTTAGTGAATAATTTTGATCAAAATATTAAAATACAAGAGGATTTCCCATGAGAAGTCTCAAGTTAAACTTTCCTCTAAATTGCTTAAATCTGCTAGATCTATCATATTGCTTTGTGAAGTCCTGCAAGAATTCATCTGGCAGTTACAAATGATCGTATTATCTTTAATGTATTGTAGAAATTGTATCTCAGAGAAGTGAAAGTAATGGTCAAGGTAACAAAAAAAAAAAAGGTAAAATTAAACAGTAGTTATTTTACTCTTTGGCCATGATCCTCCTGCATTTTTCCCCAGCATAAAGAAGCACTTAAGTAAACCACAGAAAACATCATGTAGACCGTGAAGGGGTTGTGCAACCTTAGGGAACTGGACCTCTCTCCCAGAATGGGAGCTGATTATCCACCTGCAGTACCCTGCTGACACATCCAAAGCAACAAAAATAATCCCCAAAAAACCCAGGAAAAATAATCCTCTGTTCCATAACAGAGATTCATTCTTGACCATATGCAAATTGTAAATTATGTGATATCATTCTAGCTGCATTACTGTCACTATTAATAAGTATTAAGATTTAAGACTAAGAATTTGATTTTAAAATGAATGAGATCATTGTGCTGTTTTCAGTGATATAGAATCAAATCAGGATGCTATCAAGTTACTCATCAGTAGACCACTAAAGAATAAACATCTGTAACTTGCCAGGAGAGCGAAACAAGCAGCCCATAAGAAATTTTCTTTAGATTAGATGAAAGAATGATAATTTAAAAAATTATTTCTCTTATAGAGTTTTTGAATAAAAACTCTATTTGATGTGAACCTACACAGAAAAATTTGGATCATCTCCCACTTCCAGGGCACTTCTCTCAGTGATCTTTTTTCTGCGAGGAATTAATATTTTTAGACGTAATCCTGTATTTCTAACTCAGAAAAAACTCTTTTTTTTTTTTTTCACATAACTATCCATCTGTCATGAAGAATTGTGCTTTTCTAATTTCTGTAACAGTTTCCAGCATATATTACGTTTTTATAAATATATATTTTGCATTTTGTATTTATTCAACATTTGGTCTAAATATTGTGACAGAAATCTTTAAACACAGGTAAAACAATTGAAACTAAAACTCTGGTTTGGGTAGACTATTGTTTGCTCAGGAAAATAACGCAATAAAAATGTAATCTATTCACACACTCAGTATCGGATCCATTTCTGTATTTCTTTACTGTTTTCAGAAGAAAGATCTGGGACACTTTTTTCTTCCTCATGCAAAGATGGTTATTACTGCTGTCATGAATACAAGTTTTAGCTATGTCCTCAGCAATATAGCCAGAGATGACATTATCACACAAAACTGATTTTGACAGAGGAGAAGCTATTGAGTTTTTTTCAAGAACTCAGGGTACTTGATTCTTGATGTTTCTAGATGTTGCTGCATAACAATCTCTATCACCTCTTGTAGTGTCAGCTTCCCAGTCCTTTTAGTTGAACTCATCAGGTCTAGAACTGCTCCTGAATATCTACATTTTGTCTTTGGTGGTCCCCTCATCTTATTATTTCTCTCTGATGTGTTTCCTCATACATCCGTACTGAAATTTGTCCCTAGAAACAAGCTTTTAGCTGTCCTAGCTACTTTCTCTGCTATTCATTCACCAAACTCTGTCAACAGGTTGAAATCTCTTGGTATCTGATATAATGGATTTGCCAAGGGATTCATGATTCCTAAAGCTTAAATAGACTCTGATGCAAACATTTTAAATATTGAAGCAATTTTGATGATAATCTTTCAATAAGAGCTAACTGGAGGGTTGGACTAGATGACTTCAAAATATCCTTTCCAACTCTTACCATTCTGATTCTATTTTGAGACGGAGACCAAAGTTCAAGCATGACAGCACTGATCTGTAGCACTATGGAATAGCTATAAAGATGGTGAGAAAGGTGAAACATCTTCCATGAAATGAGAAACTAAGTAAACTAGAACTATTTAATTTGAAGAAAAAAAAATTTTGGAAGGAACAAGCTATGGCAAAATAAAAAATGTCTGATTGATGAATGATTTTTTGACTTATTCTATCTTATGAGGGCCATGGACGGGGTATATTGCTACCATGTTAATATATAAATAACTTGTGTGAAAATAGAAAATACTTTTGTTCCATCACTTAGAGCAGGTTATAACTAGGCTCATTATTATTTACAGTGTTTGGACATTAGAGGATAAAATGTCATCAACTATTAAAACAAACAACTTCTCAAAAAATTGATAAAAAATTTTGTTGCTCTTATACTTCAAGTGTTGAAGACTTCTTAGGTGGATAACTGTGGACATTCCTTACTGTCCAGCAATTTTATCAGAGAGATTTTGGAGTGTATATGTGAGCTTTAATTCTTCAAGTGAACTTTAAAACCTTTAGGCTGCTCAGACTCAATAATGTAGAAATATAGAATTATCCCAGGAAAGGTGAAACCTCCCTGTATAATCAATATAGACATACAAATATTTTACTCAGGAGATTAACACTGAAATTAAGATTAACCTTCTATTTTGGGATTTTTCTCTCTAAACCTTTTCTGTCTTAGAGTAATCTTCTTTTATCAAAAGGACCTCTGCCTTTTATAATTATAATTAGCAAAATTTATGGAGCAATTTTCAAGACTTTTGTGTTCATAGAACTCGCTTTTTTTTACAATAAAGATCACTTTCAGTAACAGATCACTGTTGAAGACAACATCCTGTTCAATTTAGAATAGCTTTATATGACTTCCTAAGGTAGATGTTGTAGAACTTAAACACTGTTTGGTATGTGTCTAGTTGTGACACTACTGGAATGACTTCTGATCCATGCTGCTTCAGTAAAAAAATGAAAACGTAAAATCTTTCAGGAGATTTGAATGCACTTTGGATCAAGCCTGAACATGAAAGAGTATATCTTTAAAGTTAAAAGTTAAAGGTAGATATTGGAGAGTAAGAAGTCCTAGTGAAAAAAGGTCCTAGTGAAAATAAAAGAAAGGAAATAAAAAAAAAAAAAATCACACTACTTTTATTATTCTACCATATGGTAGATATAAGAGGTTTTGCTTTCAGGGATTTTTTTTCTTTTTTTTTTTGTGAGATTTTGAGTATCTGTCATTATGAAACTGCTATGTAAATAGATGGAAACTAATTTTAAAGAGTACTGACATCACTTTAAAAAAATTGGCAGTGAGCTTCAGAAATTGAATGAATAAATAAATCGTCTATCTCAAAATGCAGCCTAAACAAGTGTACTGCACAATAAATGAAAAGGAAATCAGTGGTAGCAATAAACCCAAAGTAAATTAAATAGTGGGAAAGGATAAATTTAAAGTAAATGATGTGTCTTTCATAATGATGTGGTCTCTAATTTGGAAAGTTCTAGAGTTCTGTTACTGAAAGTTTCAGTACAAGTCAGAGAATGTTGTTATCTGGCAGGATGGTTGGGGAAAACACAGCAAAGTACACATCATTTTTTGGCTGCAGGTTATGAATGACATGAAATTAATTGTTGTTCTAATAAAATCTGTTCATATTAATCTCCCTGTTGCATCCCTGCTATTCCTAGCAGCTTTGGAGGAGAGTTTGTCTTCAGAATGTTAGGAGATTTTTTTTGTCCTTTTATTTTTTAAATTTAGATCTTTACTTTGAAAGAAGTGTGATGAAAAAAAATGGAGAATCAAAGAATCACAAAAAGGTTCCTGAGAATAGATCAGCACAGTTTGTTTACTTCAACTCAGAGCATAACTCTTACTAGACAGACATCATCAGAGGTATGTAATCCATACTTCAATTGTTCTACACTTGTCACTATTTTACAGTCCTAATAAGAAGCTAATTTAGACATTTAATCTAATAGATAGCAAATTCAGCTCACTATTATTTCTTTCCTGGGTGAGATCTGACAGTATACCATTTTATAAAGGCTTTACATATTGTGAAACTCCAAAAATTGTCATGAGGAAATAAAACTTTAAATGTTCCTTTTCACAGGAAAGTGAGATAGTAAATAGTGCTTTAAAAGGAAAGTTATAATTATTGTCAGCAGAACTAATCTTCAGTATTAAAATTTCCTTCTACTGAGTGGAAAAAATGTGAACACAAAATGTCACCTAAATAGAGGCATCTCACTGTAAGCTGGTAATAACATCTAGTGTCTGTGAAGTAAGAATTATATGTTTTCTTGATGTTTTATTTTAGCAGCTGAAAGGGGACCACACTAAGGTATATCTAACTAGATAATCTTCAAATCAAGCTATCATTCAGTCTCAAAGGCTAATTGGGAAATTATATATATTCTTAAATTCTATTTATCCCTTGCCTTCCAGTCACAAGGGAACTAGACATTTCAAACACAGACATCAGTATTGTTGAAACATGTAGCAACACCAGAGATCAGAGTGAGGTGTACCAGGATATAACTGATAGTAGCATGCTTTTAAAATAAATATAAGTTTACTGAAATTCTAAACAAGTACTTGTGGTTTGAGCTGGCAACGAAGCACCAAGCAGTTGCTCGCTCATCCCACACACACACACTTCTACTTCCCATAGAGTGCTGGAGGCCCCAACAAAATGGAAGGAGAAAAGATAACCAAAGGCCTTGTGGATGGAGACAAGGGTAGGAAAGGCTCACTTACCAGTTATGATTCTGGGTAAAATAGACTCCACAATTCAACTTAGGGAAGAAAAAAAAGGTCAATTCAATGTACTATCAACTAGAAACAGACAGAAAATTATTAAAAAAATCAGAGTAGACTTATGAGAAAAATACAACCAACCCTTTAAGATCTCCTCTCCTCACCCCTCCTTTTCTTCCTGACCTGTGTGCTCCTGACAGGTCTATCTCCCCCACTTCAGCAATGCAGTAAGGTCAGGGAATGGGGGATGTGGTCAGTCTCTCACAGATTATCCTCTGCCGCTTCTCTCTTCTCAGATGAGGATGACTCCTGGCATTCTTCCCCTGCTCTGATATGGAGTCCCTCCCCCGGGACACAGTCCTTAACGAACTTCTCTGGTGTGGGTTGTTCTCAGCAGCTACGGCTTCTGCAGATAGAGTCCCTCACATGGGGGACAGTCCTTAGTGAATATCTCTGGTTTGTATTCTTTGCCATGGTTTCTGCAGTTACAGGATCCCTCCCTCGGGACTTGGCCTCTTCTGGGTATGAATTTTATGAGCTGCTTTGTCATGGGTTCCTTACCAGAGTTACAGCTTCTATGAATATTGGGTCCCTTCCATGGGACACAGTCTGCTTTGGCCATAGTTTTAATGAAGAGAATCACTGCCCCTGGCTCGGGGTCTTTGATGAAGTGATTGGGTCCCTCCCACAAGGACATGGCCTTCTCTGGCCATAGTTACTGTCTCTGGCTTGGGGCCTTTAATGAAGTGAAACGCTGCCCCTGGTCTGGGGCCAGCTTTAGCAAAATGAGTCTCTGTCGCTGAGAAAGGCTGTTAAAAGAAATGAAAATAAATCTCAGCTTCATCAATCCTCTCCATAGAATGCAGTAGAGTTTCTGCTCCAGTACATCCCATCCTCTCTTTCCTCACTGACCTTGGAGTCCACATGGTTACTTCTTTCACTGCTCCTACTCCTTGCACCACCACCAGCCAGAAGAAGGGACAGAAGAAGGAAGAAACAGGAAGAAGAAGGAGGAAGAAGCCTCCTCTTCCAGCTTCGTCTTAAAAAGTGATCGTGGAGGCATCTAATTGGCTCAGCCCCAGAAGTGGATCTGGCTCAGAGCTGGAGAGAGTTGCGAGTAACTGCTTACAGGAGCCATCTTGACAGTCCCTTCCCCCTTACCAGAAAAGGCTGTCATGTCAAACCATGACACCCCAGGATGTAGATAATTAATAAAGATGTTAAATAGAACTGAAACAAATGATGACCCCCGGGGTTCATTACTAGTTATTAGCCTCAACTAGACTTTTTGCCATTCATCACCAGCTTCTGAGCCTGACCCCTCACCTCACTGAGCTCATCCAGTTCATACATCAACAGCTTGTCGGTAGGATCTTTTTGAAGATCCATTGCTCTTCCTCTGTCTAGGAAGCCAGTCAACAACTCTCCTTGACCTCATAAAAAGTAAGCTTATCATCAGCTTAGTGAGACATTCTTTATATATATTAAGCAAAATAGTACACAATTTGATGATGTGAAAGTAATATTGTATAATTTTATCTAAGTCTTTTTAGATGAAAAAATCTTTCTGGTGGGCTTATGTCTCATGTCCAGTTCTGGGCTCATCAGCTCAAGAGGGACAGAGAACTTCTGGAGAGAGTCCAGTGCAGGGCCACCAAGATGATCAGGGGACTGGAACACCTTTCATATGAGGAAAGGCTGCGGGAACTGGGGCTGTTTAGTCTAAAAAAAAGAAGACTGAGGGGGGATCTTATTAATATTTACAAATATCTAAATGGTGGATGTCAGGAGGTTGGGACATCCCTCTTTTATATAGTAGATAGTAACAGAACAAGGGGTAATGGGATGAAGCTGGGACACAAAAAGTTCTATCTAAATATAAGAAAAAACTATTTCACTGTGAGGGTGATAGAGCTCTGGCACAGGCTGCCCAGAGGGGTTGTGGAATCTCCTTCCTTGGAGATCTTCAAGACCCACCTGGACATGTTCCTATGCGACCTGATCTAGGTGACCCTGCTTCTGCAGGGGGATTGGACTAGATGATCTCTAAAGGTCCCTTTCAACCCTACCATTCTATGATACCATTCTACAATTCTATTTTGCTTCATGGACAAGAGGAGAAATTGATCTCCTCACATGGTACTGGTAGTTGAGTCCCAGCAGGATGGCTTAAATACAGCTCACATTACTCTGTTCATTTATTTATTAAAAATTGTGATTATGTTTCACTAGACATTTTCACGATATTTAAGAAGGATTATATGAATACCTGAGTTATTCTTGATTTCCATATAAGCATGCAAATACACACAAGAAGAAACACAAAACAAAACAAAAAAGTATTCCTTCATAAACCAACCACAATGTGTGATATTTTAAGATAACAGCTAGAATTCCTTTCTTTCTTTTATCTGAATAAATTAATAGGCTCACAGTAGCCTGGAGTAACTTTCTTTTCCTTTGTTTTAAGAGGGAGTGGAATTCTGCTTTATCTTCACTTTTTTCTTCTAATTTTCTTGGTCCTTATATTATCTTTTAACATGTAACCATTTATAACAGTTTGAAAGACTGTCTTTGGTTGTAAAATTTCTATCAGAAGTATGAATAAAGAATGAAAGGCATCTGCTTTTCATTATTCCCTTACTTAGGTATGATAATTAAAAAATGACCTCTCTTGCTGGTAAGGAAATAAATTGATTACTAATTGTAATTAAACCAGCTCTTTGAGTCTGGCAAATATACTTTGAGGTCTTGGGTTCTCTGGAGAGATAACTCGGCAAATTCTTGACTGTCCATCTTTGTTTTATTTTCTCCATCTCCTTGGAAATGAAATAAACCTATTTCCTATTTTTTTTTTTCTATGAAATACAGGAGTCAGTGAAAAATAAATTCATTCTTTAAGCAGACAATGTAAAAACTTTTCTCCAAATGAGTTCTCTAAGAGCTGCAAAGCAGAACAGAAGGACAGAATGAAAGTGTTCTTTGTTTTGGTTTGCTTTTTAACAAAGCTTTTACAAATATTGAATGCTTATTTTTTCTGTTATAAAGTGTGTGAGAAATTTAGGTAAGTCAGTGTCATGGTAGCATCCTAAAGAGGGTAGGGGTGGACGGGGGGCACCGAGTGAGATACTGTCATGGTGCTTCTTTGCTAGCAGGGCCAAACCACAGCAGTCAGTCAAATTACAGTGTTCCTCAAGAAATTAAACTGACACCTTGAAATGAATTGTTTCCTCTCCTTACCCAGACTATGGGATCTTTGCTTAAAAGCTGATGATCTATGGATGGTATTTTTCTTCTATGTGGAGCTACCTATTTTTCCACTTACATAATGATGAAATACATTGAACATTATTGAAACAACAGGAAATAATAAGGAAAAATGTTAAGCAATATGAATCTCTGTTTAGTTTTAAAAATATATGCTATATATTATTGAAATGTAGTTTAAAATCTACGTTATTAAATATATATAAATTTTTTTAGAAAATTTTTTAATGTTACCCTGAGTGGGTTTTCATAGAATGGTAGAGTTTGGAAGGGACTTTTAGAGATCACCTAGTCCATTTCCCCTACTAAAGCAGGTCCACCTAGATCAGGTCGCACAGGAACTCACCCAGATGGGTCTTGAAGATCTCCAGCAAAGACTCCACAATCTCCTTGGGCAGCCTCCTCCAGTGCTCCTTTACCCTCCACCCTCTAAGTCCTTCAGTTTAAAACCGTTTGGATCAAGTTGGCCAGCCTATGGCCAAATATTCCACTGCCCTTGAGAGAGAGGTGTATTCCATCCTTCTCTATCAAATTGCAGTCACCGAAGAAGGTTTTAGAACAAAAGTCTGAAAAAATAATATCTGACCTGCTATTTAGAGGGGACAAGTAGTTTCACTTATGACTTACAAGTGCTGGGATTTAAACAAAAATCTACCCCTTGCCTCTTCTTCCTCTCTTCCCCAGTATTTCTTCTAGAATAACCGTTAAATGATTATGTAATGTGACTGAATGCATATGTTCATGTCATTTATTTGAGTGTCAGAACTTTCTTAGAAGTATAGTAACTGATGAATATCTGATATAAAAATGGTTTTTAAAATTAAGGAAGAAGTTTAGATTTTATGGTTACTGTTCAGTACACTGTAGAAAAGGCAAGTCCATGGAAAGATCTTTGTTGTTATTTCTTCAAACTATAAAACCAATTGGAAGATGTTTGGAACAAGTGCATGATCTTTTCACAATTATTAAAAAAGTTAGACATTATAAATGAAGTTTCACACATGTTGGACTTTTGTGAACAGAATTCCTAAATAGAAATACTACATATTTCTTAAACAAAGGCAAATCTGTGTAAGCATTGCTTCTACTTTAACTTTTCTAAATTTCATAACTATAAACCCTTCAAAATTTTATAATTAATGATTTCTTTCTGATATGGAGATGTATATATGTATAAATAAGTCAATCAGGATTCTGTATCACATAACATGCCTGTTTTCTACTTTAATACCTATCTTTGTTCTTTTTTTTTTTTCTTTTTTTACTCCGTGTATGTTGAAACTCATATCCTTTATAATCTGAACAAAAAAACACACCACAAAACCCCCTTGAGATGCTTCCTTAGGTGTTTCTTTTCTCTGATATTGTGAGTTGGAAATCTTTTTGAAGTTTATCTTTCCTCTTTTTTTTTTTCACTTATAGATTTCCTTTTCTCCTTGTTTCAAACAGAAAGTGAAATAAACAAGGAAGAATATAGAGAATTCAGGAGTCACCTGAAAATTCAGAAGCTTGAGTTCAAAGACTCAGGAAGGAATCTTACTTTTATGAATTGGTATTTCATTGTAATTCTGTCAGTATTTATTTTATTTTTTCAATTTAAGAGGAAAATCCAATAGCTGCAGTTACCTCTTATCCATTTGTTAAGTAAAGCAGTGGCTAATGAAATATTAAAAAAAAAGCACGTCTTTCCTTTTTCTTTTACTTTGATAAGTTTCAGATGCAACTCCTGAGAATACAAAGTATTGCATTTGATTTTGAAAGACAGCTGAAAAGAAGGCTTATATTTTGTCTTAGCAACTTCTAAGTCATGCTTAAGAGTTTGAGAATACATAAAAATGTTTGTATATTGATTAACAATAAAAAGGGACTCTAGCATTTTTCAGTTATAACATTCAGTATGTAAGCCCTTTGTGATGCCATAGTCATTGATGCCATCACAATTTATTCATTATCAGACAGCACATAATGAGCCACTTGTTTAGCAAACACATTATTTGAGAAAATTAGAACACTTTTCTGTTTTTTTTCTTGCCTGTATTGCTTTTTATTTTCATATTTTCTTAAGTTTCTGTATTTGACAATGCCAGTTATTCTTTTACATAGTAATTCGCATAATAATAATTCAGAATTTTTGAATTCAATCCATACACAAAAATAAAGCTTCAAAATTATGAGACCTGCCACTATAAAGCTATCTGGAATGTTAATAAGGAGGTTCACCCTGGATGAATCTAGGTGGTAATACTTGATATAACTTTGAAGACTTTTAAATTGCTCTTACTCTTATGTGTTTCATTCTATATAACTGGTGATAAGAAAGTGACAAAAGAGAACAGAAGGGAGAACATTAATTTCATTTACAATCATTTAAGGCATTCACTCACACATTTTTTTTGGTTTCCCATCTATAAAATGATCTCATCAGAGAAAAAAACCACCCACCCTAGCTACTGGTTGCAATTTTACACAATTTTTAAAAAATTTATTAAATTTTATTTACATAACTGATAAACTTTCTACACAATTTCAATAAAAACAATATGATATAATTTTTAGTTTTATGAATATTTTAACAGTGCCTCTTCATAAATGCACCTTAAGTCACCATGAAAAATAAGTGTCATGGGATACTGGAAAAAAAATCCAGAGCCTTACATTTAACCTTCACACACTTCAATAAAGAAATCTTACAGTCCATAATGGCTCCTCAGTAGAAAGCAGAAATGGATAAACTGTAGAGAGTCCAACAACAATGATTCAGTGACTGGAGCATCTCTCATAGCTGGGACTATTTAGCCTGGAGAAGACATATCAAAATCTATAAAGGGAGAATCCCAGGGTCTTTTCAGTGATGCCCAGTGACAATATCAGAGGGAATGAGCACAAGTTGAAATACAAGAGATTCGCTCTGAACACCAGGAAACACTTTTTTACTGTGAGGATGACCAAGCATTGATATAGATAGTCCAGACAAGTTGTGTTGTCTTCCACTTGGAGATACCTAAAAGCTGTCTGGACATGGTCCTGTATAACTGACTCTCTGTTCTGTTTTAGCAAGGAGTTTGGACCGGATGACCTCCAGAGGTCCCTGCTATTGTTTGAATCTGTGATTTCCGGTTTAGGCTATTCAGAAAGTTAGACTTCTCTGCTCTTAGAATATAAATTCTACATTGCTAATATCAAAGATGTTATTTATGACATAAACTGCAGTTAGGCAGAGCATGCAACGTATTTATTTTGCTCTGCTAGGATAGGTTTAGGCACATTTTTGGGATTTTATACATATATTTTATTGGTTAGAAGTGAAAAAGAGTAACAAAGCAATGATGAAAATATTAAGAAGTTCTCTATAGAGTAGTTTTTTCCTCATAGCAAATAATATTTTAATTCAGAAATTCTGTAGATATAAAAAAAGTAGAGAGGAATAGTGGAACAATTAGGTCTAAAAGGAGTCATTCATGACCACAGTCTTCATCCATTCCAGTAGGATCAGTAAAAACTTCAAGCAGATCCTATGAATTGTTAATGATAATGAGCTTTTATTTATTTTGCTATTTACCTGTCTGAGCTTAAAGAAACTGTGTCTGGACACAGGACTGTTTAGAAAAAAAAAAGCAAGAACAAGTAACACCTACTTGTAGCAAAACAAAACTCATGCAAAACAAGCAAAACTTATTATAAATATCTCAAAGCTCTGCACCTTCTCTCAGTTGAAATCTTTGGATTTAAAAGCTTGTCAAGGTCTTACAACATGATGTAGAAGAATTCTTCCTTGGAAATGACAAAATAAAAATATGTTGAGTTTAACTTGGAGAGAGCATCTGATGAATTTAGCAGAATGTTTCTTTGTTTCATAAAACCACATAATTTCATCAAATACCATTTGGATTGATTTTTGTTTTCCTTTAAAAATGATCAAAATGATCAAAGGTAGGAGATATCAAAGAGAAAAGCAAATAGTGGAAGAGGTAATTATTTCTATCAGAATAGAAAACAAAAAGTACCAGCTGAAAACAAGGTATCATTGTATGCTCTTCAAATACAATACAAATAAACAGAAGATGCAAAATGAGAAAGCATAGAATTAACTGATTCCTAGTGTTATTTGGAAATGAACAATATAGTGTCAGAGAAAAAATCGGATTTTGACACCTCTGAGTACTCACATAAGATGCAGGAGATCCATGTAGGAGGCACAGAGATCTGAATTTTGCCCAAATGTATGGAAAAAGTGTGGATTATAAATTGGTCTTGCTTTGACTCCATTTTTTTAATCTGTCCAGAAATAATGACTTGGACTTGTAAAAGTTCTGTGATTAAAAATTTGATGAAATTATGATAAATCAAAGCTTAGCAACTTGGAAATATGTTGTTCAAAAGTTTGCAATAAACTCTGGTGTATTGTGTGTATTATCAAAAAGTAACTGAAGCATAGGAAGTAAAGACACCCATATAAATGTTTAAATTCCCACTGTTCATTTAGATACTTAATTTTCTGTTGAAAGAAATTCCATTTTGTTTTCTCCATATAAATTATAACCCTAAATCTTCTTGAGCTGACCTTAAATAACACACCTAATGTAATATGAGAGACATACCATAGATTCAAGCACAAAGCCATTGCCTCCTAGCTCTGACAATATTTTTTACATAGCACTGAGAGCAGGATAAATTGCACTGAAGCAAGCTTCATACTGTCATTGCAAAAATGACAGTAGCATTCCAGCTATTTCCTACACTAGTTGCAGAGATGGAAACTGTACAGATTTACTTTAAAATGCTTCATTCAAGAAAAGGTGTCTCCTTTGTCCCTCATACACCAAAACTCACCAACTTATTGGAGTAATATGTACCTGAATTTTGCTTGATTTCAAAGAATCTTAATTAAATCTGCATACTCTACAAAATTTCTGACATGCTCAAATGAGTAAGTGGAAAAATATTTATGTTACAATGTGAAATAAGTGTAATGGAATCAAAACCTATTCTGAAAACATATTTGGGCAAGATATGCCTTCAACAAGGTATGGGAGGAGGGGAAGGAAAAAACAGAATTGCTCCCTAAAAACTTACTTCAAACTGAAAGATCTATACCCTATACAAAGACTGAAATGTCAGCCTGAAAATAGGGGGATTGCTTATGTATTAGAGTAGAATTAGAATCTCTGTCATGAATGTGATGTAGTGAGTAAAGTGAGCGATACAGCTTAATAACTAATAAATACACATATGGAAAAAAAAGGTCCTTAATAAAAGATTTTGATGCATATTAATGGTTTTCAATGAATGATTAAAAAATGCAAACAAATAAAAACCAAAACCACAAAACCATCCATCTGGCTGCTCAAAGAGTATATATTTAGATAAATAATAAAATAGAAAGGGAATATGTCTCATGTTCTAGTCAACTGTTGCAATATTTCAAATTAAGTTTTTACTAGAGCAGGAAAACTTTGGACATTCTATGATCTAAAAGCAGGAGGCATTCCACACCTTTATTAACCATATCTCTGATATTAGTAAGAATTCTCTAGGTCAAACTAAGCCAGAACATTTTGTCTGAGCATGAGTCATTTATATACTTAAATACACACTGTATTTTGCAATCAAATAAACCAACACTATACTACAGATTATTTACAAAAAAAAAGGTTGCTTTGACACCTAACCTAAGAAGTAGAATTGGGATTCCCACCGTTGACTGATATTGCTCAGTGACCTCAGTTATGGCTCATACTAACCTAGCGAGTGCTTGTGGTGCTGGTACCCATATTACACACAGGCAGCTGCCTACAAAACATGTTTGCCTTTGTGTCAGTGAGCACTAGGCTTCTTTCTGTAAGTACACTGCTCTCACGTGACACTTCTTGTCCATTGCCCTGTAGGTAAAGATGTAGCCAGATGGTACTGTGAGAAAACTTATACAAGTTCATCTTTATCCTGAAAGCTCTTATGATGTCTGTAGTTCAGCAAGGGCTTGTACCCAAAATATGAATGGCTTGCCATTCCTGACAATCACAATGGAGTCAGACATGAGGCTGATTCCAGTCAGTGAAGGATGCAGTATATACATAGCACAAGTTTCCCCAATTGCTCTTATTTTACTTCTTTAGTTATTTGGTGTAAGTTTTTTAATTTATTGACATGGGGAATGCAGTCTGAGTCACTTGGGGTTTGTATGTCTGTGATCTAGAGCCTTTTCTGTATCCCTTCATGCTATTAATTACTAACAGCAAGGAAAATTCTAAAAAAATATAGTATTTAGTTGGATACTGGGCTGTGACTCTTAGTCCTTGATGAAGACTTCAACACTGATTCAGCTCTTCCTAAGCTTCAGTTTATGACTGAAATCCAAAATTCCACTGCTTGGACATAAAACATTTCCACTTCTACTGTATCTTCTTTGGGACATGAGAAGGACTGAACTTTACATTCTAAGCCTAATTTCACCTAAGCCTGTGTTTATCTTTTGTGTGGTTGTTTTTGTAATGCATCTGTTTGTTCTGTAAGAGTCACAATATTTCTTAGGGTCTCAGTTCATAACCCAAGGCAATCTATAACATTACTTTGTAATTTTACTGTTGTGTTCCATATTATTTCTGTATATTTTGCCTATCATTTTTTCTACAGTATAGATTTCTGGCAAAGGTAACAATATAGGTAAAGTAAAACTGAACTTATTAAAAAATTTAATAGTTTCTGAGAATGCCTAGAATATAAAAAAAGATATAAAAATATATCATTTTTATTTCATTTTTTGTGAAATAATAATTTCTTTTTGTTTTTCAGAACTCAGAAATATCATCTTTAAGTTGAAATCGTGGACCCGAAGCTTCCATCTCAGAGGGAAATTTTAAAATGGAAAATGGAAAGATATATGAAAGATATATTTCCTAATCTATATATTCTTAATGATAACTTTTATATATATATATATATATAAACACACACAATGTAGTAGTGATTTTCATACACGTTCTGAAGAGTAAATGTAAATAGATAGCTTCAGTTAACAAGAAGACTACTTTCTGTGTTAACTTCTTTCTTTCTGTTTCCATTTGCCTTGTGTTTTATAGTGCATTACATTTTATAATTCCTGGTAGTCACCACTGGTTTTGAATAATTATTACCAGATGTATAAATTTGTTTGGATTGACAATGAACTTTATTCTCACTAGAGAAAACAGTGAGTTTCCCAGAAATTTTATGAGTATTTGCAATAACTATGAGGATGAACAGGCTAATTTATAATTTTACCTAAATGATTTTCATGCAACCTGTTTCCTTAGGGTAATTTTTTAAAGCCCAGCTCTTGACTTGAAAAAAGACTGTGAGCGTAGAAAGACTCCTTGTATAAAGTTAAGGATACCTTATTTTGGGTTATAAGACATAAATTTTGTGAGAAACTTGTTGACCTGAAGTTGTAGTTTTAGCCCAATCAGAAACAAAGGCCCACGAGCAGCTGCTTGCTCACTGCTCCCACTCTGGACAGGACAGAGAAGATAATGCAACTCAGGGCCTTTGGACAAAATCCCTACGGACAGGGAGATCTCACTCCCCAGTTATGGCCCCAGGCAAAACAAACAAGACTTCTTGACTTTGTGAAGGAAATGAAACTTAATTTAATCCTCCATTAACATGAAATATAACAAACAGAAAACAACACAGAGTGGGATGATGATGAAGAGTCTGATTAACTCTTTAAGACCACCTTCCCCTCATCCTCCCCCTCTTCCTGGGCTCAAGCCAGGGGAGAAAGGAATGAGGGATGCAGTCAGTCCTGTTAAAATGACTCCTGATTCTTGCCTCTGGGCAAGAACTCCTCACCAGTCCTATCTTCTACAACATAGAGTCCCTCACATATCAGATAGTCCTGCACAGACCCCTCTGATGTGCATTAACCTTATGGCTGCAGCTCCTCTCTGTCACCTGTGTGGGTCTCTGTGGTCTGCAGGCACCTCAGCATGGCCTGTGCCATGGCTGCCTCCTCAGTCTGCTGTCTGTTCCAGTACAAATATCCACTCTGGCACAGGGTCTTCCCAGATCTGCTGGTGACTATCAGTCCTGCCTTTGCCCTCTGTGGGTCATAGAGGAACAGCTGCTATCTCTCTGTGGGCTACAGGGGTGTTCCTCCTCTCTTCCTCCTTTCCTCACTGTGGGTCCGTGTCATTGTCTCCATCTTGCACCACTCTTTCACCTCCTCTTCTGCACTACAAATTTCCCTTCTTAAATAGTGATAGCAGAGCAGCCAGATTGACTCAGCTGATCCAGAGGTGGATCAAACTCAGATCTGGGAGATGTTTCAAGAACTGCTTACAGAGGCCACCACTGCAGCCCTCTCCCCAACTACAAAGCAAAAAGCAGCTCCACATAAATCCGTCACACCTAGAGTACCATGCTTTGGATAATATCTAACATTGCTTATGTGTACTTAGATACATTTTCTGTAAATATTCCAAATATGCTTCAACTTTCACCTTGTGCCAGTAAAGTGATGCATCATCCATCAGGTTCAATCTGTCAGCTCTCCACCAAGATTACCAGTAATAGTTTGATTTATCACCTGCTCTCTTTTTGAAATTGAGTGCTTACTTCTCAGGAAATTGTCAGCTGATAGAGGAGATGTTAAATACCAGAAGAGCTATTTTTCATCATTATGAAGATAAGGAGAATGATTATGAATACAAGGGTCCTGTGTACCTTCTATACTAGAAATAACACTACCCATTTCAGGGGATTTGCAACAATATTAAATTGTGTAAATCTCATGTTTGTTACAAAATGTGAAAGGATTGCATCAGTCTATTCATCCTGTTGTATTATTTGATTTTAGACATCTGCTACTTGTAAAGAAAAAAGAGAGTCGAGATTTCCCATTTCATTACTGATCTCAACACTCAAATTTTATAAACATACGTTCTCTTACTTTTTATCATCTTCAACTTATTTCTTTTTGCTATCATATGTTCCTGGGAAAAAGAATTAATTACTAACTAACTATTAAACTGTCCTTGGTATTTTAGATTCAATATCCTACACATTTAAAAAAAAACCATTAACTTAAAAGTGCACTTTGAAGTTTATGGTCTAAACTTAACATATGGTAAGGTTCCTAGTAAGAGTAGCTTCTTGAAATTTCAAGTTAGTCCTTTCCAGTAACAATTAGTAAAAGAACAGAGTTGGGCTGAGCTGTGAGAAGCAGAAGTGGGAAGAAAAAGAACAAACTACCAGTGAATCACACTGGAGAAGATACTCTTACAGACAGGAGATGGGGAGGAGCTGATCTTTTCTGGTGAAACTCTCCTCTTTTCCCAAAAGGTTTATTCTAACAGAATAAGGAAAGATCAGAACTTTACAGTGTTTCTCTTGAAGTTTGGATCTAACTGTAAGTTCACCTGTGAACTGCTGTTCTGCACATTGGAAGAGGACAAAAAACTACAGTGACTTTTAGAAAAAGTTGTTTCTCTGTATCCATGAAGATATGTCCAGTAACATAAAAATTTTAACTGAGCATATCAGCTAGATAAGATGAATCAGATTTTCTGTTGAAGATCTACAAATGTAACGTGTATGCTTTAAAACTGAGTGAAAAGATGAGCCTAGACTATTTGGCATTTTAAGTTTTGTTCTTTGTACTTCAGAATAATCAAATTATCTGGTTTAAAATATATTATAGGGCCCTTAAGCTCAATTTGACAAAGTTAGTATTTTTATTTAGAAATCTGTTTAAAACTGGATATATATTGATCAAAATTAAATGTTTACAGATATCAACAAATGTATTAATTTAAGCCTATCTTATGTTTGTTCTCTTCTGTAAGTTTTTATTTGTATGGTAGATAATAGATACAAAGGACTATGCCTCCAAGGCTATTCTTTTCTTAACAAAAAATAATATTCATTAATAGTTTTGTACTCAAGTTTAAATCCACAATGTGGAGGTTTCTGTACCAACCTACAGGTGTTAAAATTTACTGTAATGTATATTTGAAGTTTAATAGCTTCATTAATGAAAGAGTTATGAGTTTAACCCTAATTCTACTATGTGTCATGTTCACATGCTTGCAGAGACAAGAGATAATTTTAGGTTGACATACTCTTTCTATACAATAAGCATTAGTAGCAGCAGCAGGTAATTTTAGAATTCATTTAGTTTCTTTCTTGTCCACATTATGAGTATCTGTATTTCATCATGTTTTATATAACAATAAGGATTTTTTTGTGCACATTATCATTTTTGTGGGGAGTTTCATATTTCTTACTTTGCCCAGAAATGTGAATGGTCAGCATTGCATAGCCTACAAGGCTCAAGTAGGTCACTCATTAGTCCAGTTCAGAAGTATATACTCTATATGCTTGCATTGAATTGGAAGGCAGACCTATTTTCTAAATTATTCCCACCTATAGTCTCTTATGTGTAATAGGAAAGGTAGAAATGTATGGTGATATAGAAATCTCATTCTCTTCCTTCCTTTGTACTGTAACATGAGAAATATTCAACTGCTTTACATTTGTGACAGTACCTTCCCAGGAACAGCCTAGGAGTCAGACCATTCAAAGGGCCATTCCTGTTAGACAGGCTGTATGCATCCAGTCTCTGGTAAAATTCATACTTTGAGAGCATACATTCAGACCACTTAGTAACAAATCATCCTCTTTACCTGGGAATATTTCTTAATAAATACAATTACTGATGTGATCATAGTCTTATGAATCATGCAATGCATTTGTTTAGTTTTATTCCTTTTACAGGAATAACCACCATGTGCCTCTTCTGTAGAATGGATATACACATAAAACAGTCACATATAGTAAATAGACACATAATAATAGACACATGGCACAAAATCAAGTTGGAGGCCTGTGGCCAGTGGAGTTCCACAGGGATCGGTTCTGGGGCAAATCTTGTTCAACATTTCATCGACGACCTGCATGAGAGGACAGCTCAGCAAGTTCACTGATGACACCAAACTTGGAGGACTGTCTGATTTCCCAGAAGGCTGTGCTGCCATTCAGCGGGATCTCGACCGGCTGGAGAGTTGGGCAAAAAGGAACCTCATGAGTTTCAACAAGGACAAATGCAGAGTCCTGCATCTGGGAAGGAAAAACCCCATGCACCAGTACAGGCTGGGGGGTTGAACCGCTGAAGAGCAGCTCTGCTGTTGGACTAGATGATCTTTCAAGGTCACTTCCAATCCTTGAGTTTCTGTGATTCTGCGACTTTATATAATCTTGTCTATCAATTTCCTGGATGTCACCTTGATTGGACATCATACACAACTAGATAAACTTTTTGTAATTGCTTCTGTATTTTAAAATTTATTTAGCAATGGAGCTATGGTCTACTTGGAAATTTTTTCTTCCCTTTTACATTTTTATACATCAGTAGCTTCTGTTTATTTTACGTCCTGTATTGATTTGTTTATTATGTGTTTACTTTCATTTGTTGTTACAGCTTGTTGATTATTATTCCTAATTGTTGTCTTCACTTTCCATCTTATTTAAGGATTACTTTTAAATCTTATGTTCCTATTTCTAAGACTATGCCTTATGCATCACTTTACACATACATGCACTTACGATAAGCAATGGCTTTCTCAAGAAAATCACAGAGCAAATAATACAAAGTGACCTGGAAGACTGCTATTTCTGTTTCCATTTCCTTTGATTTAGCCATTAAACCATGCATAGAAAACTGTTAAGGCAAAATACACTACACCTAAATGATTTTCCTGGCTTCTTTTCATCCTAAAATTTCAAATACTCACTGCACTTAAGTTAATGAAGCATATATGACTGACTGCAGTAGTTACTTAGAAAGACATTGCTGCTGAGCCACATTTAATCAGAATACTGTAAGAAATCAGGTACAGCTTATGCATATCACAGTAAAATGAAGAGAGCTTAGTTAGAAAATCAAAAAGACAAATTCGGGTTTTATTTGATAGTAGGCATTGCTCTCAGACTCAATAAAATGTTGGTGAAAACACAGATGAATTCTTGGCAACATCACTTGATGGACATTTTGCACTAAGCCATCAAGTCACATTTCCCTGAAGACAAGACCTAAATCTCTGGAAAGATATTGTTATCAACAATTGAACAGAGATGTCAGAAATCATATATGAAAAATGGATCTTTACATCAATGTATGCACACATATGAGTGAGCACGCACACACACACACACTGTGGACTGTGTAATAAGAAGTGCTCTGTAGATTAAGGGAAGTGAAATGTAAGCAACAGAAAGTCATTGCTTTTGAAGAATAGTATCAAGAGAAGAATAAAAACAAAAAAATTTGAATATTTTAAGAAAGAAATATACTAGATAGATTAATAAGTAGTTCTAATGCAATAGCTAAATGTGCATATTTATAGGTAGATATTGATAAACATCTGCATCTGTGGAAATTATCTCTCTAGTTGGATCCGTGTAAGATTTACTGGATTTAAATTGTTATAACTTCTTTTATGTACTGTAAATTATTGATTTGTTAACAATAACATAAGAATTGTTAATCCATTGGGCTTTGATATTACACTTCCTGAAAATTTGACTGTCGCTAACTCTTTATAATTTCATAAGGTTATTCTTTGTAGAAGAGGCATTAGTGTTCCTTACTTTTGATTTAAGCATAACTGATGATCGAGTTAATTTTATTATTTCTTCAATACCTTCCATACTTCAAGACGGTCTCTCTTCAGCCTCCTTTTCGCCAGGCTAAAACCATCCCATTTCCCTCAGCTACTCCTCATAAGACTTGTTCTCTAGATCCTTCACCAGCTTTGTTGCTTGTCTTTTGACACACTCCAGCACCTCAATGTCCCTCTTGTAGTGAAGATCTCAAAGCTGAAGACAGTATTCAAGATGTGACCTCACCAGTACCGAGTACAGTGCTGAGTACAATCACTTCTCCAGTGCTGCTGGCCACACTAAGAAATAGTATTCTATGTACCTTCTTTGCTACCTGGGCACTCTGTTGGCTCATGTTGAGCCACCTCTTGACCAACATGCCTAGGTCCTTTTTGTGAGTTTGACTAACACTTATGGCTGCATAGGACCTTTTTGCATAACTATTCTCTGTGCAATGAGTTTTACATTTTATCCATAGTTTTTATTGTATGACTGCTTCCCATGCAGCAGGGAATTTAATAGTAGAGTAAATGGTGAGTGTCAGGAGGATGGAGCCAGATTCTTTGCAGTGATGTCCAATGATAGGACAAGGGGCAATGTGTATAAGCTGGAATACAAAAGGTTCCAAAGAAACGCAGGGAAGAATTTCTTCCCTGTGAGGGTGATAGAGCACTGGAACAAGCTGCCCAGATGGGTTGTTGAGTTTCCTTATCTGGAGACATTCAAAACTCACTTGAACGAGTTCCTTTGTGACCTACTCTAGGTGGTCCTGCTCTGGCAACGGAGTTGAACTAGATGATCTTTGAGGTCCCTTCCAACTCCGTAAGATTTTGTGATCCTGTGACCCCTAGTGAATAAAACACTGGGTTCAACACCTGGAACTGAGATTCAAAGAGGAATCATTTGCCTAAGAATAAAAGATCAATTATATCTGGAATTCAACTCTGCCTGTGTAAGCCTTACGTCTTACACACTGTGTACACAAAGACCTGTTTGGTTTTTTTTCCCCAAATGTGTTGAAATAATGCATTTGGAATACGCTAGTGGATGACATTAAAAATCAAGCAACTATCCAGTGTAATAGTTCTTAATAGTTATTTTCCTTAAGTGTCTGCATAGTGCACTTATACATCTGATGGAACAGCACAGGTAGAAATCTCATAAAGTTCAGTGGAGACAAATATGAAGTCAGTCAACTTGGAATTTCAGACTGGGAAATAATACTGAGAACTAATTGGTCAAGGAAAACTTTGAATAAAAGACTTAGGGTCCAGGTGAACAAGTAGGAAGCAGACCTGAGACAATAGTGCACACTTGTGACAGAGAAGGCCACATACCACATACTGGACCACATACTGGACTACATTAGGAGTTTATCCAGAAGGTCATGGGAGATGATCACTCCCTTCTAGTCAGCATTCATGCTTCCAAATCTGAAGTACTGAGTCCACTTTTGGTCCCCCAATATATGAGAAACATTGACAATATTAAGGGAGTTGGAAGGAGAACCACTGAGATGATTGAAGGATAGAGAATATGACCTCTGAGGAGAAGACAAAGAATCATTCAGCCTAGATAACAGAAGGACAATAGGTGAACAAAATGAAGATCTTTTACTATCTTAAAAAGGGATGAGAGAAATGAAGTAGACAGACTTTTTTTTTCTGATGTAAAACAATGAGAGGCAATAGTGAAGCAAGTGAAATTTTCATTAGATACAAGGGGAAAAAAAACCACTGAGAGCACGTAAGCACTGGAAGAGGTTGAACAAGAAGGCTGAGAAGTCTCTATCTTTGGAAACTCATCTAGTTAAATCATGACTAACCTCATTTAATTCAGAAATAAACCCTGCTTTGAACGGGCAGCAGTACCAGATAGCTTACACAGGTCTTTTCCAACTGCATGTATTCTATGATTCTGTTGTATCTCATTTTTTGTCATTCCTCATAGCTCAATAGGATGTTTTTCAGTCTACTGAATATGGTTTGAAACAGATGTGACTCTGGAAATATGTACATAAATACAGTAACTCTAAACTACTGCAAACAGGAGGATTATAGTCATTCAGAGTACTTTGAAAAACTTGATACCTTATCATATGTATGTTTAACTATGCAGAAAACTTCAAACAGGCTTAGTCTGCAATTCTTTATAGCCAAGGAGAGGTTATCTTACTATCAGCTAATGTTATATTGAAGATTGAGGTTCTTGGAAATGTTATCCCTCATTTTCATTCTTTAATGGAAAGATTGGGAAAAAAAAAAATCTTTTGATTAAAGCTCAAAACCACTAAAATTCTCTTCTCAGTTCTTTCCACAGAGATATTATAATTTCAAAATTCATATATAATAGGCAGGCCTAATTACTGGTTTCTATGATTTTGTAAAGTTTTTTCTTCTTTTTAATTTATGAGAAAAAGTTTGATGTAAAAGGACAATATGTGTTTAATACATTTCTCCATTCTGCAGGATGGAAGAAAAAAATCCAGTTAAGAAGGTAATTCAGATTTTTTGTGGGTTTTTTTTTTTCAGAATATACTATATATTGCCATTGCTTATTAGTAACAGCACTTCTTTTATGACTTTCATCTAAGTAATTCTGAATGTCTCAAAGGGCAATCTTATACCTAATCTGCAATGTCTGCTATTTCTCATCCTTCTAAGTTCTGCATACTAAATTTTAATTTCACAAGTTGTTCAGTAAAGTATAGCTCTTCAAATATTGACAACATGTATTCTCTTCCTTGGACAGAATAAAAGTATATCTGACATCAATTGGGTCAGAGAACTATGAGTCAATAAATTTTTATCTATTTGTAGACCCATGAATTAATCGATTCTTTCTCTGAGATAACAACAAAATCCATTTGAAAGTCAGTATAAAGGAAAGGGAAATTAATAGCCTATTTATATTTTTGATTTGTGATTCTATCCTAGGATTATGAATCTATATTATTCAATTATTGTCTTGTCACACATTTCCATTATCTTCATTTATGTATTATGGCTACAGCTCTGATCTTACAAATCAGTTCATAGTGGAAAATCATTTATTGTAATCTATGGACGTCTAGGTATAGAGATCTTGATACGTCAAACAACTTGTCACACTGGTAACTCATACTATAAGCTCCTTGGAGCTTGGGATCTTGTTTTTTATTGCAATCTCTCTTAGTATTTCAGTAGTGTATTCTTAAGTAAAATATATGTAAATATATGTAAATATATGTAAATAAATGTGATCGTGAAAAGGTGATAACTGACACCTTTGGTGTATTTAGGGATGTCCTAAATGTCTATTGCCTTTAATGATCACTTTAAATATATTTACGTTAATTACTCGAGGACAGAATTTAGTACTCTTATGACTGAAACTTTTGCACCTAAAACCCAACAATCCAATCTTTTATCAAAATTTGGTATATGATGCTGTGACTTTTTAATTTAAGAATCTTTTATTAAATAGAAGATTATCGTTTTTAAGTTTTTAAGGTAATTCCTTAAACATAATTGACTTTGAGCAGGTTAACTTATTTATTAAGATTTCAATGAATAAACGGAATATGAACAAATTAATATTCACAGAGATACTTCAGCTACATTTGCAACTAACTAACTTGAACTTAGTCAGAAATCTGTTTCCATTCTTATTAGAAAGAAGAAATTTCTTTCAGCTTCCTCTGCTCCAGCAGACATTCACACATAAAAAGCAACAGATAACTAAGTATTCCAGTTATATTTAGCAAATTATTTTCTTTGAAGCCCATTCATTGTAATGATTTTTGAAATATTATAGGAATATATGAGTTATTTGAGGGATGGATTTTGAAACATTTATTTGGTTGAACAGAGCTAATGATAAAGCTAAAAACCGAAGAATAATATGAAATTGCTTATGGAAGTGAAGAGGAAAGATCTTAAGGAAGATAAAAATAGCTGGATGTATAGAGAGCCTTGCCATAGGAAAAAATTACCATCTAATGTTGGAAATCTATTTATTATTTAGAAAAAAATTTAAAAAATGAACAAATATATAAATAAATATTTAATTGTAATTTTTTTTGTCCTTAAACTTAACTTTCATTTTTATTTGCAAGAAATTATGATATTTCTACTTACAGGAAAATATTCAGGACTTTGATTGTGGAGGAATCAGATCAGTCTAACTTGTATTGCATCTTCTGGCAAAGTGATAATACCAAAATATAACATTCACGATAGTAAATGTTATCTACCTTAGACATGCTACAAGGAAATGGAAATAGAAATTGGAAAAAAAAAACCCAAAAAGCAAAGATTTATGGAGAGAAAAAGGCTTTATGAACGCAGAAAGGGAAACCTAGACATGGTAGTTATCCTGCAACTGTTTGATGTGTCCTGGAGAATCGTTACATATGATATGACATGGTACTTACACCAGACATTGAGTGTAATATCTGTCATATTGTATGTATTCCCTATATTACACAACATCATAAATGTTATCTATCACTAAGGGGTTTTTTGTACTGCTATGGTTATAAACTAAAGTTGAAATAGCAAAGGACAAAAACCCCGAAGAGTAATGCTAAGAGATTTTTGCAAAAATACATATTAAATAGATACACTACACTACCATACTCTATCCATAAACTGAATCTCCTCAATAGTAAATTATCAAGCTTTTCTGTCAGAATGTGATGTTTCAACCACTACAGAAAAGCATACACAAGTTTTACCCAACTCTACATTAAACTATATGCTTCAGAGAGCTTTCTTCAGCTTTTCAAAATACTGAAATTTCAAAACTATGGGATTTCATATCAACTGATTTTCTAATAGGATGTAAAATAGGTTTCAGCTAAACTTTTTTTTTGTTATTTTTTAGTGAAGTCAGCACATTAGACTATACTTACAGCTAGAGTAAATTTGGAGATTTTATTCAATTTATGCACAATTACTGAAAATCTGGACTAATATTCTAAAAGAATTAATGAGTACTTATGAAGAATAAACTTTATTGAGTACTGTGAAAACCTGTACCAGCTGACAGGGTAGAAGGAATTGAATAAAAATCATATTCCACTTTAATTCTACCACAGGACAGACTCCTGAAAATGTTTTAATTTACCTTGAATAGGTAAACAAAAAAGATGTGTAATTTGGATAAATAATCAGATTTGTTATTCACCAGCTCCTTACCTGCATGAATTCTTGAAAAAGGGAATCAAATTATGGAAAATGGATGAAGGAAGGAACCAGAAAGTCTGTCACTCAAGATGTGGTATTGTGAGCTGGAAAAATTTGAAGTAGTCAACTGAATCCACAACTGGTGCTTAGAGAAGAAAAATCTTGATTTTTAAATCAATGCATAAATAGAATTTTCTATTTATAGTAAACAAAGTGCAACCAGAATTTGTAATCTATTCAACCTTGTAGCATAATTAAGAGAAAAAAGAAAGTTTTCCTGGATAAATTTCCAAAATTAAAAAAAAAAAAACCCTTAAAACTGTTATTTCCCTGTAAGTGTTTATGTACTTAAAGTCTTCAAACTGCAAAAAAAAATGGCCTGAAAATTTAAATCGACAATATAATAGGAAATTTCAGATTCAAATATACCTAGGTACTGTAGTGTGAAGTGTTGTGTCCAGTTCTGGGTTCCCCAGTTCAAGAGGGAGAAGAACTTCTGGGGAGAGTCCATCAGGAGGCTACCAAGATAGTCAATGGACTGAAGGAAGAAAAAAAGGGGAAAAAAAGGAAGAAAAGTAAAAAAGAATCTTTTCTGTCTTCACTAATGCCTGTAGCATTTGCATTTTCTGCCCTTCTAGTGATCCAGGAATTAACAATGACAGTGAAAGCAATAGCTGATACAGAATGTGCAAGCTTAGAGGAGAAAATATAGGAAAGAACTAGAACTGATCTGTCCATATTTCAAAAATGTAAAATACCAAAAGAGAAATGTTGTGTGCATGTATATATACTAATATGAATATTTTTCACAGTTTTAGCCATTTGACATGCTACTGATACCAATCAATAAAAAGCTGACTTGCCCTAGAAAGATTAATCCTCATTAAATTAGGGTCACTTAGATGGATTTTCTCTCTTATGAGATTTGTTTTATCTTTTTATTTACTATCATATCTAGACAAAGCAGTAATTAGTTCATAAGCAGATACATCCACCTGCATCTACTAGCACAATTTTAGATTTTTTTATGAGTTTAGATTGTCTTCGGGTATACTGGGTGAGTGAATACTGCATGTGCATTTGCAAGCATTTAATTTACATGCACTATATGCATGTTAACTTAAAGTTTCAGTTAAAGACACTTATAACAAAGCTTATTCTATCAAGATTTAATCATTGAAGTTCTTTTGTGAAGCTCAGATAATGCATCAAATTGCACACTGGATTTCTGCCCTTGGTGTTACTCCATCAAATCAGAAGGAAGACGGGAGAAAACAACTGTATTGTTAGACTATGAACATATTTCTCTGACAGTAAAGTACTAACAAAAGCATTGAAGACTTTCCAGAAAATGATGAGCATCTGACTGTGACATGTGAAAATTCAAAGTAGTGGTAAGTGCTTCAAGAAACAAAGAAACAACTTCCATCTTCCCTGAAGTACAATGTATGGTTAACAAATAGTAATGTACCTGAGAATTTACCATACTCTCATTGTAAATCTTTGTCCTCTAGAAGAGTGTTAAGTGATTTGAAATCTGAGGAAAAAGCTCAAGTGTAGGGTTGAGTAGCATTTTGTTTTTTTAACTGGCTATCATAGCAATAAATGTATACATATATATTCATGTAGTCTTTTGTCTATATAAATATAAATTGAAAGACATAGAATCATAGCTATGTATCTCTGTGGATCATCTAGTCCAACATCCCTGCTCACCTGGATATGACTGCCCAGGACAATGTCCAGATGGTTTTGGCCTATATCCAGAGACCAAGACTGCACAGCATCTCTGGACAACCTGCTCCAGTGCTATGTCACCCTTACATTAAACAATGTTTCCTGATGTTCAGAAAGACTGTTCTGTGTTTCAGTTTTTGCCATTTGACTCTGGTCCTGGCACTAAGCACCGCTGAAAAGAGCCCGTCTCTGTCTTCTTTGCACCTTTACTTCAGGCATTTATATACATTACTGCCTCATGTTCAACTTCTTCTGTCAGGACACCCAAGACTTTTTCTGATAAGCTACTTTCCAGCTGCACACCCCTCAGTGTATCTTATTACATGGACTTGTTATTTCTCAGGTGCAGGTCTTGGGACTTCACAGAACCACAGAATCACAGCATCACAGAATGGTAGCGATTGGAAGGAACCTCTAGAGATTATCCAGTCCAACTCACTGCTAAAGCAGGTCCACCTTGATCAAGTTGGACATGAATACGTCCAGGTGGGTTTTGAAAACCTCCAGAGAAGGAGACTCCACAACCTCTCTAGACAGCCTTTGACAGCACTCTCCCCTCTTCACAGGAAAGAATTTTCTCCTCATGTTCAAGTGGAACCTTCTGTATTCCAGCTTGTCTGCCACTCCTTGTCCTGTCACTGTGCACTACAGCTCTTCTTCCATTTCATATCAGCAAGAAACTGGTAGATGCCAGATGGGGCAGATGGCAGATGCGCCATCATTAATAAAGTTATTAAACAGTATTGACCCCTGGGGTACATATCACTAATAATTTGCTTCACACTAGTCTTTGTGTCATTCACTAGTAAACTCTGGACTGCTCTGAAAACCATTCAGCTGGTTTTCAATACATCTCCTCATCTGTTCATTTAGCCCAGATGTAGCTCTCATGAAATGAATTAAATTATTATTTATATTAGAGGCAGATGCTTTTTTAAAGAAACAACATTAACTCCTTTTTCTTTAGAAAAAAACTACAAATTACATTTGTATCCACTGATCTCGAAATATTGTGTACAGAGAAAATGCTGGCTATAACCAATATAAAAAAGTTGAGAAGTTAAAACATTCTATGTGTATCATCTCCATATATTATTTCACTGATATAGATTGAGCAACCTCCAGGAAGCCTCACATGCAACAATCTTATCAGTACAAAGGTAAATGTGTTTATAAATTGCAGTCTTGAAAGTGTGACTCATAAACCTATCTCACTGCCAGATTTTACAATTTCTTTTTTTTTTAATTTACAAAAAGTTAAACAGGCGACAAGAAAAATGTGAAGATATACACTTAATTACATTGAAAGTATCATCTTTTGCTCCTTCTCAGATTTGATGATACTTGGAGGCTGTGAAATCAGGCCTTCACTGAGAACTTTTTTCAATGCTCATTGAAAGCATTTTCTCTCTTCATTTACAGCCTCTTTAATGTCTTGAGAAAAACATGAAATCCCTAAGGTAGGGCACTATGCTACTTCAGAATTAAAAATTCTTTTAATATGTATGATAAACTTAATTTTAGCACTTTGCTTTAAAGGTATAAATGTACAGTGAACTCTATGCAACAGGAATTTATTTGGGCTATATTTGTGCTAAAGGATACAAGAGCATTTTCATGTCTCTCAGGTCTGAGTGTAATCGATAGTTTCATGAAACTTCAAGTTGTAATGAAACTTGTGCTTTCACCATTTCACTGGCATTCTCTTCAATGGAGATGGAAGCTGGCAGTTCTATCTTGAGAGTGATCAGAAAGACGATGGTTCATATCATGAAAACTCATGGAGTTATTTGAAACTGTTATTTTGTCTTCTTAAAATTTGGTAGAGGTTTTACTGAGAACCCATGGCACAAAATGATTTAAAATAGAACATTAAGTAATGATTGCAGTTAGAAATAATGGAGACAATGCAGGAAGAACATAAGCTAAGATCTTGCAAAAGCCATGTACCCAAGTGTAAATTTATTTTATAAAAAAGTCATTAAAGAGCTACAATAAGTGAGACCCTCTAAACCTACCAGCTCTTGAAAGAAATCACACACTGGAAATCTAAATAATATCTTGGGAAGCATGTCCCAGAGTTCATAACACATTATCACAGATCTCATATAAATTTGTGTTCTATTTTAGTGTCTTTTAGGAAATCTTCAGTCATCTATTAGTTTTATAAAATGTTGGAAATTGAATTGGATGAGTGGACAGTGAGGTGGACCAAGACCTGTCTGAATGACAGAGCCCAAAGGATGGTGATCAATAGCACAGAATCACGTCAGAGGCCTGTGGCCAGTGGAGTTCCACAGGGATTGTCTTGTTGAACATCTTCATCAACGACCTGGATAAGGGGACAGACTGTACTCTCAGCAAGTTCCCTGATGACACCAAACTGGGAGGACTGGCTGGTTCCCCAGAAGGCTGTGCTGCCATTCAGCGGGATCTTGACCTGCTTGAGAATTGGGCAAAAAGGAACCTCATGAGTTTCAACAAGGACAAGTGCAGAGTCCTGCATTTGGGAAGGAACAACCCCATGCACCAATACAGGCTAGGGGTTGAACTGCTGAAGAGCAGCTCTGCAGAGAGAGACCTGGGAGTCCTGATTGATAATAAACTAAATATTAGCCAGCAATGTGCCCCCGTGGCCAAGAATGCCAATGGCATCCTGGGATGCATCAAGAAGAATGTGGCCAGCAGGTCAAAGAAGGTTCTTCTCCCTCTCAACTCTGCACTGGTGAGGCCTCATCTGGAGTCCTGTGTCCAGTTCTGGATTCCTTAGTTCAAGAGGGACTGGGAAGTGCTGGAGAGAGTCCAGCGCAGGGCCAAGAAGAGTGTGGCCAGCAGGTGGAGGGAGTATCCCTTTTTTTCTATTTTATCTAGCAACAGGATAAGGGGTATTAGGATGAAGCTGAAATACAAAAGGTTCCATTTAAACATAAGAAGAAACTATTTCACTCTGAGGGTGATGGAGCAGTGGCGCAGGCTGCCCAGAGGGGTTGTGCGGTCTCCTTCCTTGGAGGTCTTCAAGATCCTCCTGGATATGTTCCTGTGAAACCTGACCTAGGTGAACCTGCTTCAGATTTTTCACATAACTCATACAGTCTCGTTTGTATCTATTAGTTCAATTTTATATACCATTTTTTTTTTCTGAATCCAAAACAGACATTATTTTCAATTAAACTTGGGTTCTTAGTCGGATGGTGATTATATTGTATAATGTTATATTCTGAGATTATTTTAAAATTAAGATTAATTCACATCAATTATTTTAACCTTTAGTTTGAAAATTTTGTTTGCAGCTGCTGAGAATAAATAAGCAGTCTGATGCTTATGTATATTTATATGCTTTGAAAATAATCCTTGCTCTATATTATAATAAAATTGCTGACATTTATATCTCAAAATAAATCCCAGTGAAGCAGTAATCTGGATCTTGAAATGTACCAGAGAATTAACTATGTATTCTTCTGGCTCTTAATTCTGAAAACCTGTCTGTCATTAAGATTCAATGGTTGTATGTGTCGTGGTTTAGTCCTGGCTGGGTGCTAGATGCCCACCAAGTTGTTCTATCACTCTCCAAACTGAACAGAAGAGAGAGAGATGTTAATAAGAGATTTGTGAGTTGAGATAAGGACAAGGAGATCTCCGTAATTAGTGTCACAGGCCTGACTTACCTGATTATCGCAAAAAAAACTCATTGCTAGCTCCATCATATTTTTTTTAAATATCTCAGTTTCTAACTCTTTTGTTCTAGTATGTTGTATTTATACATACATTCTTGTACCAGGTTATCTCAAGTACAAATTGAGAAATGATAGGTGGTATCACAGTTTTAAGTCCTTTACTAGGGGGAGTTTGATGTTGGAAGGTTGTCCTTCTCAGCCGCAACATTCACTGGGGGTAATTTTTGCACATTTTATTTTAAAAAGTTTTTTTTCCATTGATTCCTACATAAAGTTTTAAAATTGCATAAGGCGAGGAACTTAAGATTGAGATAAAAAGAAGATTCTAAAATGTATACTTAAGGTGTCTTTATCACTTTTCCTGTTATTGTGGTTGGATTGAAAACTTTTCTCTGAAAAAAGAGTCAACATTTCTGTCTGTGTTCAACAACATCCTTAACAACTACTCATCAGGACTAGTTTTATCCATAAGATAGAAACGATTTATTAAGAAAGTCTTAGTTTTTTTCTAGTAGAAGATAATAGTAAATCACTACTATGCTGTACAAATAAATAAATAAATATGATGGTTTGACCCTAGCTGGATGCCAGGTGCCTACCATGCTGCTGTATCACCTACCCCCTCAGCAAGCCAGGGAGAGGAGAAAATAAGAGGGAAGCCTTGTGGGTTGAGATAAAAGCAGTTTAATAGAGAAACAGCAAAACCATGTGTGATAAGCAAAGCAAACAATAAAGTTGTTACTCTCTACTTCCTGTCAGAAATGGTGGAAAGCAAAAATGAATCACAAATACCTCCTCCTTCCTGCTCCTCTCTAAGAGTTTCTATTGCTGAGTTGATGCCATATGGTATGGAAGATCTCTTTGGTCAGCCTGGGTCAACTGTACTGGCTGTGTCCCCTCCCAGGATCATGTCCACCCACAGCTAGTGGTGAGGGTGGGAGAAAAAATGTTGGAGAAATAGCCTTGATGCTGTGTGAGCAATATGTGAGCAAGTCAAGGTAGATGACATCTGCTGTTGTCCCCTCATCTAGTCAGCCGGTTATGCACTCATAGAAGGCTATCAGGTTGGTCAAACAGGATTTCCCCTTGGTGAGGCCATATTGACTCCCCTTGATAACCATCTTATCCTTCATATGTTCAGTTATAATATTCAGGATGAGTTGTTCCATCAGCTTTACTGGGATGGAGGTGAGGCTGACCAGATTGTAGTTTCCTGGGTCGTCCTTCCTGCTGTTTTTGAAGACTGGCGTGACATTGGCCTTTCTCCAGTCCTCAGGCACCTTGCCTGACCTCCATGATTGTTCAAAAATGATGGAGAGGGGCTGAGCAATCACATCAGCCAGCTCTCTCAGCACTCTAGGATGCACCCCATCAGGACCCATTGACTTATGAGCCTTAAGCTTGGCCAACAAGTCTTTAACCTCTTCCTATTCCACCCAGGGCAAGTCCTCTGCTGTCCTGGCCATCCTGTTATCCTTGCTGGACTGGGCTTCCCAAGGGTTGGCCTTGGCTGTAAAGACTGAAGCAAAGAAGGCATTCAATACTTCGGCCTTCTCTACATCCCCGGGCACCCTCTGTGTTTAGAAATGGGCCCACATTACCCCTCACCATCCTTTTGCTGCTGATGTACTTGAAAAATGCCTTATTACTGTCCTTTACATCCCTGGCTAAATTTAATTCCAGAAGGGCTCTAGCCTTCCTAGTTGCATCCCTGCATGCCCTGGCAATGTTCCTATACTCTTCCCAAGAAGTCAGCCTGTTTCCACCTCTCATATATGGCTGCTTTCTGCCTGAGTTGTCCCAGCAGATCCTTGCTCATCCAAAAAGATCCAGGTGATCTTTTCCTGACCTAAATGGGAATCTTCAGAGGCTTCTTTTTCTACCTTTTTAAAAAACAGATGCTTCAGAACACTTATACAAATGTGTATAATTTAAACTTTTAATTCCACTATTTTCAGTTCCATTCTGTTAACATACTTTTCAGGATTCCTTTCTATGGCTTATTAAAAAGTTTTTTGTGTTGTTGATCAAAGTGTGGATTTACAAAATGCAAACCATTCATAAGTGCAATGAGAAACCAATACTTTTTAATTGTTTTAAAAAAATCCAAGGAAAGCTAATTTATGCTGTGAAAATATTTATTAAGAATATTTTTTACTGTTTTGTTTCATTAAAGCAATTTTAAGAAAGTACTTTGAAGCCACATATAATTACATTTTTTTTATTTTTAAATGGACACTTTCAACTCCTAGAATAATGTAGGTATTTAATTTTTTAAGATGTTATTTTCATGCCTTTAAATGAAATAAGTAAGTTTGGATATGATCCTTACAGTTTCACATAAAAAGTAACTGTTTTCAATATGGCATTTCTCAATTTGAAACTCTAGGGAGAATAATTTTCTGTACAACTTCAAACAGCACACATTTTGAAAATCTGATCACAATGTTTATCTTCAGTAAAATCCAATGTCTGTCACTTACAACATGAAGTACAATAGCAAACTCTACGTAGATAAAAAGTTGAAGAGGATGATTGCTCAGTATCTCAGTCTTCTCCTCTGCTTCCTCACTTTGACAACATAAAGTATGTTTACTTCCTCTTGAAAAATACAATTCAAAATTTTAAGCTGGAATCATTTAACAATAGCATGGCCAAGGTAAAAACCATAAACTAAGGCAAACAAAAAGAATATTTTTTTAAAAAGGAATTGTAAAAAAATTAAGGGACAAAAACATACATATACAAAATGAGACTGATATTCTGAATTCTGTCAAATTATTTTGACAATAGAGGATAACAATCAGTGACAGAGTGAGTGCAGGCAAGCTGAAATCACCTGTAGGTAAATTCCTAATCTATGAAGAAATTAGGAGTAAAGGACTTGTAAGGAAACTTTTTGAAATTGTCACTGACAGCTGTGACATTGATATGTTTTTCTATCCATATGAAACCAATTTGTGTTGGCTTTAACATATTTGGCATTACGAAGTGTAATCTTTTAAGGCAGGAAATCTCTACAGGCTCAGCTTTGAACTAGAATATCACTTGTCTCTGGGGTCTGTTTACATATAATCTTCTAAAAATCTTTAGTTGTCTGGCATTTCTTATGAGTTCAGGGCACCCACTTTCTCCTCCTCAGCTCTTTTTAAAAATCATAGTGACATCACTGACAGTATTTGAGTTGCTTTTCTTCTGGTCCCGATTTTAACCTTCCATGCTCTGGGCATCTTCAATGCTCGTAACAATATTTAATAATCTACAGAAATTTCCTGGCACTTGAGTAAAATCTAAATGTCATATACAAACTTTTAGACAAATAATTTTCCCAATTCTCCTACTTCTATCCCACCACCACCCACATGGAAAAGAGGGATGGTTTTGGATAGGAGAGAAGAAAGATCTAAAAATTTACAGCAACACTTTGAAGTCTAAAACATAAGTCTATAATGCTAGAGATTACATAGCTGGAGTGAAACAAAAATAAGTACCTTCAAATAAGGTGGGAATGAAAATATTTCAAGACTAGTCAGATGAAAGAAAGGATCCCTTGTGTTTGAAATAGGTTTTCACATAATCTCTTTTATCTGCTTCAGTGCTGGAGTGACACTTGTGCAATGCTAGTTTGGATTGACATTTCTCTCTGGATGGAAAAATAAAATTATTAGACAAGTATGTTTCCAGGACAATTAATGACTAGAAAACTTCATAAATATAATCAAATAAACCCTTACAAACTTTTTTATTCTTAACATGTATCTGGATCTTTTGAAATTATTCTTCCTCAATGATTAGACTTTGTTCTCTGATCCTAGTCAGTTCTTTCAAGTAGTCTTATATCCAACTGCTTTAATAGTATTTCCTGGGTTTAAATGTTTAAATAGGGAAGCAATGTCAAGTCTATTAATCTGTGTGTACGTTCAATCACTAGTTTTAAAAGTACGTTAAAATGATGGTCTAAAATGAAGTGTCTTCCTGATACCTGCCACATCTCAAACCATGAAATAGCAGTTTAGCTCAATTAAGAACACATAAATTGAAACTAATTTCAGTAAAAGAAACATAATAAGAGAAAAACTGCCCAAAATCCAAGTTCAATAAAACTCCAATAGTTGCTTTGTCTCGAGTTATGAGTGAGAATGTTTTAATTTTTTAAAATTATTTCTTATTCACTAAAAATGACATTAATCATTAACAATGAGACACACTGAGGAGAGTGTTTAACAAGTTCTCCATTTCTAGGGGGCAAACATAGGAGATCTTTCTATGTTTCTGAAAATATTTTTGTTTTGTTTCAATCCAGTAGAAAACTACAAGGTGTTTTGAAGATTAGAATAGGAAAGTAGAAACTTGCTGAGAGAAGTTGCTATAAAACATATAATCTTAATACTGCGTCCCTTATCAAATAAGCAGAAACATGACAGAGCTATAACAAACAAGCCTTAGTATGTGCTAACAAAAAAGTTTACCAAACTCAAATAAAAACTTGTTTAATCTCTTGTATAAGCTATATGTTTATAGCTTTAAACTGCTTTACATTGGAGCCATTCAAAGATAAAATTCTCAGGCACATAATGAGAACATTTTGATATCAATCAGAAGCTGGTCAATAGGGAGATAATTCTGAGCTTTCAAAAGGTATATGGATGGGCTGCTGGAGGAAGAAAAGGAAAATATGAACATTCTCTAGAACAAAGGTGAAGGGATACTTGGATGGAAGTGTCTCAGTTTATGAAGACTTTTTTTTCAGGAATTTTAATGCATAGTCTATGTGCTAGTTGTTTATCCATATTATTTTCTTCCCTTGATCTTCTTATTTGATGATCTAGATATGGCTGTCATAAGATCAGTCAAAAACTCTTCCCAAAACTTTGATATATTTGTATTGACTGGGTAAGGGAAACCATGGAGTACTAATCAAGTGATGCCATTTCATTATAGAGGATGTCTTAAAGTAAACACTGTTACGAGCTAACAAAAAAAACCCAAACAAGCAATTACTCTCCCACAATATTCTTGTCCTCAACATAGGCTGAGAATATTAATATATCTTTTTATTCACAGTCCTACTGAATACTCATTTCTCTTACTATCTTCAAAGGTGTTTTTCTAGACTAAGATACAGTGAATACTGTTGTGTCAGTCAGCATACTCAAAAATGGGGGAAGAAAATTATCTGAGCAAATAATGGGATAGATGGCAAGTATGCAATAGAGTTCAGTAATGTGGAGAATATTGTGTAATTTCATATGTATATCTTTTTGAATCCTTTCTTTTACAAAATCATATATTTTCAGTTAAATGTTTAAAAATGGATATTTCTTTTTTTCCTTTCTTTTTTAAAGGTCTGAAACAAAATACAGCTTTAGAAGGAAAATTCTCCTGCAAATCAAAGTAGATAGATAAGGTCTATAAATGCATTTGGAAGTTTCTTAAGAAAAATGCATAAAGTGGCTTTGACTTTTGGGTTTTTTTAAAACTTGATGAGAGTCTAGCATCAGACAGTTCAATACATTAGTAACAGTAATGAGTTTTGCTCTTAAGTTTCTTTGTAGGAATTTTTTTTTCTTTAGTCAAAAAAATTATGGGCATTAGCCATCAACAATTCTGATAATCATTGCAGTATAATTTTATTATAAAAAGAGGTATAGTTCTAATGACTAATAAAGAAATAACCACCAACTGAGAAACAGTTGCTCAAAACATGACTAATCTGTCTGTTTATCATAGAATCATAGAACTATAGAATGGTAGGAAGGATCTTTAGAGATCATTTAGTCCAAATCTCCTGCAGAAACAGGTCCACCTAGATCAGGTCACATAGGAACGCATCCAGGCAGGTCTTGAAGACCTCCAAGGAAGGAGACTCCACACCCTGCCTGGCCAGCCTGTGCCAGGGCTCCGTCACCCTCACAGCAAAATAGTTTTTTCTTATGTTTAAATGGAACTTTTGTGTCCCAGTTTCATCCCATTACCCTTTGTCTTATCACTAGATATCATCAAAAGCAGGGATGTCCCAACCTCCTGATACCCACCATTTAGATATTTGTAAATATTAATAAGATCCCCCCTCAGTCTCCTCTTCTAAAGAGCCACAGTTCCCACAGCCTTTCCTCGTATGAAAGATGTTCCAGTCTCCTGATCATCTTCGTGACCCTGTGCTGGACTCTCTCCAGAAGTTCTCTGTCCTTCTTAAGCTGAGGAGCCCAGAACTGGACACAGGACTCCAGATGAGTCCTCACTAGGGCTGAGCAGAGACAGAGAAAAACCACCTTCAACCTACTGGCCACACTCTTCTTGATGCATCCCAGGATGTCATTTGCCTTCTTGGCCATGAGGGCACATTGCTGGCTCATGTTTGGTTTATTGTCGACCAGGACTCCCAGGTTTCTCTCCACAGAGCTGCTCTCCAGCAGGTCAGTCGCCAGTCTGTGGTGGTACTTATACCAGACTGATTCCTAAAGTGTCAAAATATGCGTGGATAAAAGTAAAGTAAAAATAAAACATGTTAAAAGGAATATATGATCATAGATTGGGGTTTAAAACAATGTTTATGCTGAATTTCTCTGAATTCATTGTGGAATAATGATGAAAAGATCTAGGACTGTACACTCGTATCTGATATTTGTTAAGATCAATGTGAGTAGAAAGATTTTTAAATGGAATGTAAAGAGAATTGAAAAAGCAGTTAGAAGAGTTCCCACAGATTGATTTTTCAGTGTGTGGAAGAAAACTTGATGTGATAAGTGTGATTAGAGCAATAAAGTAACCACTGAAACAAATGTAATATGTAGATTAAGCTTCAAAGTATTTTGACAGAAAATTATTTTTGAGCATAGTCAAATTACTTTTTTCTTCTTTTGAGAAATAGTATGTGGATTGTATTGATAATCTGTCAATATTAACATGGGCTAGTTATGTCATTTCTCACTTAAGGGCTTATATACAAGATCTAGAGACAAAGGTAGTACAGCACGGCACAGAAGAAAAACATCTACCACATTGCAAGAGAGAGTATTTGCTGTTTCTTTTTGTAGCTTTTGTTTCAATTCTTGTGTTGAAGCAAAACATTTTATCAGCTATTGGTAAACAAAGCATTGAGTTTGTATAAATTGACTCAACCCTCGTAGAAGCCTTGTGATTAAATAGGTTAGTATTTCTTACATTATTGACAATAGTTCTTGCAAAATTGGTATAGATAGTAGATATTAGAGACAAATTCTTGCTGTAGATTTTGTTCACAAAGCAGAATGCACAAAAACTTCCTGTACAGTTAAACTCAACCTTCATGTTTGTGGCTTGGAGGCACTCTGTTACCATGTATGCAAACAAACCATTTTGTAAAGTCTGGGGCTAGACAGAGGTATAAATTGGATAGGAAACAGAAACTTACTTTATATCTAAGTATTAGAATCTCATAAGCAGTACTATCTGCAATATGATTTTGTAAGAATTATTAAATTTCTCTTTCCTCCAGGCATGACTTCAAAACTAAGTAAATTCCTACGGAAATAGTTTCAGAAAAACAAAGTAATATATACAAAAAGGAACACTTTTTCTAGAAGACTATTTGTGAAAATACTAATTCTGAAGTGAGAGTCAGAAACTGGTCTAACTGAGATCTGGGGGAAGTTTTGAGAACTGCTTGAGGGGCCACCACTACAGCTTTCTCTTCTAAGTTATTGAGCAAGAAGCAGCTCAACACAAAGTCACCACAACCTATAAGGCTGCTGTGTTCGGCCTGTATCACCTAAGTTCTAAAATGATTGATTGCTATGAGGTCTATAAGAGATTTGAAGAAAAAAATCCATACAGAGTCAGAGCTGACTGTCTTTACAAAAGTCACATTCTAGGCAGCTAGTATGTAAATCTATATAAGAGAGGACAATGTTATAGCTATACAGGTTCTTTTTGGAGGTTTTCCATTCATCACTGAGGTTTGACTATTTGATTGTGACTATAGTTATCCTTTCCTAGAAAGTCCACAATCGTGTCATCTTGTCACCAGACGCCATTCTGGTATCATAGAATCACACAATGGTAGGGTTGGAACGGACATTTAGAGATCATCTAGTCCATTAGCCTAGTAAATAAGATAGTTGTGAAATTTCTGAAAAGGACACTTTTCAGAGGTAAGAAAGGGGAAGTATGGAATTAGTAACATAATAACTAAAAGAAAAGAGACTGGAACATGTAATATGGAAATAAATTTTGCTAATGAATGTTGTACTTCTTGCTGGATTGTTTTTAGTACAGAAAAAAAGTTTTGCTTTAACAGTGGCTTCTTATGCAAATGTTACCAATAGACTCAGGCAAGAACTAAGTTTGTTTATATGTGTTATTCATACACTGACTTAACAGCTTTCTGTGCTGTAACATATTCAAACTAGTCAAGAAAAGCAAAAATGCTATCACAAAGCTTAAAAAATGCCTGAAATAATGATCTCTAGAACATGCTTTCATTCATTTATACTTACTATTTAAGCTATTTTAGCCTAGGAGCTACAGTAAAATACTACAGGAAATTGAAATACAATATATGATGAAGATTTCAGAACCATATATCAAGACAGTGTATCACAATTATGGACTGAAAACAACAAGCCTTAATGTGAAATTCAAATAGTGCTGCTTTTCAGTCATATAATCTCCTCTACCACTTTCTTGGTGAAACTCTAATTAAGCTTTTTGACTACTGTTGTCAAGTGACAGGTGGTGAAACTCAGCGTCTAAATTCTGCTTTGTCTTATCTTCAGAGCAGTCATACTGAATTCAGAGCGAGTCAGTGAAGAGCTTGATGCTAAATAAGTATTTAGAATCCTGAATATGTTCTCTGTATTTTAGTTAATCTGTAAATTCATGCTGCATGACTTTTCTTTTTACTGTGCCACACAATATTTCTGCAATATTAAGTAGAAATAATTTATGAGAACACAGTTAATGAGTATTCTTAACCCTAGTTGAGACTAAATATAAGTTCAGGTAAAAATCTGGCATTATAACAGTTGGAATGCGTAGCACACTGTGATGGGAGTTGCAGTGCAGAAAGGCTTATTCTTGTATACAATGCAAAATGACAATTTTCTGATGGTTGTATCAGGAATAATTAGAGCTGTCATCGTGAAACATAGCATGTACCATTAGAGAAGGTCAATTCTGACAAATGTTTAGTCAAATTTTCTTCAGATTGTTCAATTTTGCAAAGAGATCAATGTATTTTGTGATTTATATTCTCACTGAGATGTCATCAGTCGTTTGTATGAATAAGAAACCATTTCCATCAGTGCAAGAAATAGAAAAATGCTGAAATTTGACCGACTGAAGAGTTTACCTAGCCAGAAGTTTGTATTTTTTTGAGAAAGATTTTATATATAAATAAACAAAAGCACTCTATCATGAAATCAAATTATCAGATAAATATCAGATGTTTATCATTGATTACAAATTTAGACTTATTACAAAAACTTTTGGTTCACTGGCAGACTCTCATGAACTGAACTCTTAAACCAAATATCTTCTGCAAGAACTAATAAATTTTTGATCATAAAACAACTCCTGTTGTAGTCAATGGGAAAACTCCAGTTGTTTGCATTGAAAACAGACAAAGGGTAGGTGCTAAAAAGAGAAGAAGGATCAGAAGAATTTGTTGGCTAAAGAGGGATTAAGTAATTGTGTGAAAAATCAAAATGCCAAATGTAAGGCTAGCACAGTTAGCTGGGTAGAACTCAACTCCCTCAATTTGGGCAGAAAAAAGTAAACAAAGGATATGACAAGTTTCTCTGTAGCCTCATTCACATGAACTAAGTTTAGCATTGCTTAGCTGCATTTCCGGGTTCAGATCTGGCAGATAGAGCCTGCCAGATTAGCAGGAGGAGTATCAAGCTGAATCCACACCATAATCAAACCAAATTGGAGATGACAGGAGCTGTAGGCAAGGGTGATTATACCTCTGATTGGTAACTTCTGGTGTGGATTCTTCTTGACAGCAGTTAAAAAATAGAGGAGAATTAAGTGCTGGCATCCTTGAGTCTGCATCTGTAAATTTGTACATTAAATGTGCCAGTGAATGTACGACGACACTGTGACCAAGTGGCATTATATGGAACACGTCTGTGGTTTAAAATTCTCTGACAGCCTGTTACAGAATAGCCACATATAAATTCATTGTGCAGAGTGGCTTCCAGCCTTGGATAACTTCTATCTGTATCCAAGTTGAGTGGGAGCAAATTGGGAGAGATGAAACAAGACCTTAACAAGGGACTGTTTCAACAATGTGAAAGTATGTTGCTTTTCATTTTCTCCCACTTTTTTACTCTAAAATTAAAAATAAAAACATTGCAACCCTAGTACTGCCAATAGCAAGCCAGTGAAAGCCACCTGCAAAGACATCTGGAAAACTATTTTTTTTCTTTCATAGAAGAGCAAAGTAGAATATAACTGCATATAAGCTTTGCCAGGGTTAGATTTCTTACAGAGAAGACTTTGTGAACAAGTTGAACTAGTCTTTCTTGATGCTACAGGCCCTTGTACAAAGCTTAACCATCAAAATGTTGCAGTGAGGAAGAAATATAATTTCATATTCCGATGTACTTATGAGCACTATGAGCACTATGAGCCTCCTGATTTTCCTCAGTACTTCCTTAACTAGGATGTTGAGAAACTTCATCTCCAGAGAAAAAGTGTTACTAACTACAAATTTAAAGTGATTTTTCTGTTAATTTTTCTGAGGAATTTATCTATTAGCATGTATAAAGCTTTAAAAATAAATTAGAATCAAATTTCTGAAAAGGACCATTCAAATATAAATGCATAATACAGTCGTAAAAGTCATGATGTCTCAATAAACTCTGGCTATTCTAATGACTGTTTTCAATATTTTTCAGTCTTCTTGTTCCATTTCTTCCAAATTGAATTAATTTTGTTGTGCTTATTTAAATGAAAAATATAAAAATATTCTGTAGGTAACATGAATGAATACCAATTCCGTTTAAATAATTCTACACCATCTTAAAATCAGTATTTAACTCTTTTTTAAAATCAATATTCAACTTTCAGAAAACTGAGTCAAGTTCACAGCAGCTTTTCCTTCCCTTTAGATAAAATTTTTACCTTATCACGCACGTCTCTTTTATTCCTACTTGCAATACAAAATTGTCAACTGAGACAACTGTCAGCTGTTTTGTTTAAGGTGCTTTTGAAGATTTTTTTTGTTGTTGTTGTTTCACTTTCAGATCAATAAAGTCTCATGCTTTGATTTGTGATACTATTTCTGCCAAATACAGAATGCTCCTTAATTGTAAAAAATATTAGTGATATTTTCACAGAACTCAGTGTTTATTATAACTCTGTAAAGAAATTGGGGAAATGCTCAGATTCTGGAAGTTACACTGCAGTATCCAAAGCTATGGTCACACAGACCATTAAGTTGGAAGACTTTAAGAATTATCACTGTCTGAAAGGCAAGATAATTGGGTATATTCCTGTAATATTTCACTTTTTAATGTTTTTAAGAGCATACATGCATTTACAGAGTCTCAGCTGAAGGATGTTCACTTCCAGCTGATGAAATACGAACTACATTTGTGAATAGAAATCTTTGAACCAGAAGCTTGCAAGTGACTTGATTTTTCGTCAGTGCTGAAAACCCAGCAGCTGCTCATGGTACAGTGAGTCTACTTAAGGAGTGAAGATCTGTGTCCAGTGAATAAGACTGATAGATTTTGGCATTTTAAAATAGAGTCTTGAAAAAAGCTAAGTTTTGTTAAGTGCTGAACATTGATATACATTGATCTTTTTGTATCAGTCTAGCGTGGACTACTTTACACTTATAAGATAAACGTAGATAGTCTTGATTGCTTCTGCAGGTGTGGTGGTTCAGCCCTGGCTGAGTGCAAGATGCCCACCAAATTCTGCTACCACTCCCCCTCCTAAATTGGACAAGGGAGAGAGAACTATAATGAGAGGTTTTTGAGCCAAGTTAAGGACAAGGACATCACTCAGCAATTAGCACAACGGGCAAAACAGACTCAAATTGGGAACAAAAGGTTTGATTTATTAATGGACAATCAGAACAGAGCAGGGAAATAAGACACAAAAGTGAGACTTAAAACTTTTTCCCCTACCCCTCCTTCTTCTCAGGTCTCTCCTTCCTTTCCCCTACAGTGGCGGAGGGGATGGGGGTTAGGGTGAGTTCATTAGAGATGGACATTTTTGCTGCTTCTTCTCAGGGGGAGGCCTCTTCACACTTCTCACTGCTACAGTGTTGGATCCCTTCCCCGGGAGATAGTCCTCCACAAACTGCTCCAACTTGAGTCCTTCCCATGGAGTGAAGTTTTTCCCATACTGCCCCAGCTTGGATCATCCACAGGGAGAACAGTCCTCAGGTACCAACTGCTCGAGCCCGAGTCCCTTACAGTCCTGACAGTAACTCTGGTGTGGGCTCCTCTCTCCCCAGGAACTTGCTCCAGGGTGGGCTTCCCACAGAGTCACAGCCTCCTTTGGACATCCACCTGCTCTGATGTGGAGTCCTGCAAGGGCTGGAGTTGGATCTCTGCTCCGCCATAGACTGCAGGGGGACAGCTGTCTCACCACGGTTTTCATCACAATTCACAGGGCTGAAACACCTCCTCCTCCTCCTACATCACTGACCTTGGTGTCCGTGGAGATGTTTTCACATTCTCCCTCCCTGTTGCTGCTGCCATTTTGAAATTGCACAGCAATTTCTTCCCTTTCTCCAATGTTATTCACAGAGGCGTTATCTACATCACTAATTACCCAGGTCTGGGTCAGTGGAGAGTCCATCTTAGAATCGACTGGCCCTAGCCCTTTCAGCTACAAGTGAAGCTTCTGGCAGATCTTTGTTTAAAGAAGTCACCCCTATAGCCCCCTGGTTACCAAAACCTGGCCTAGCCAAAACCACAATACTCATAATTTCACATTCTTATCAACTAGATTGACTGAAAGCATCCATTCTCCAGTCGAGCCACTCAATCTGACAGCAGGAGCAGGACTGAAGAGGCTTTTACCCTGTTATTTGCCAAGATAATCTGCCATGTGTTGCAAAATATAGATCAGAAAAAGAAAAAACGTGACAGATCTGATGTTTTTAACATATTCAAAACAGAAAAAAAATGGAAGATCATTTTTAATGTCTCTGCAACAAAAGAAAATGGCTTATTTTTTTCTTCAATCATTGAAGAATTGTTTTTCTTTTTCTGTGAATACTCTATTTGAAGCTTTAGTATCGTAACATTCAATTATTGTGATAAGGAATACTTATCAGATTTTAAAATAATGGATTGTATAACATACATTAGCATTAACAATACACAGGCTTCAAACAGGGCCTTGATAATCCATCTTAATAGCAAACAACATAACTAATCGAAATTTAAGGTGTTAATCAATATAGATATATATGAAAATACTTCTCTGCAAATGTTACTTACCATTTCATGAATATTACCTGTAAGAAGTGCCACACTAACAGTTCAGTGGTTTAAGTCCTTTCGATTTCACCATATTTAAAGTATGAATATAACTTTTGCTATTTATTCCCAATACTAAACTGGAGGGATTTATGTACTGAGAACAAAATGGGGTTCAGATGCTGATAGATACAAGACTTTTTTCTGTCTTTCCTGAGAAATAACTCCAGCAACATAATAGTTACCAAACTGAGAAACAGTTACCATATGGTCCTTTAGAATCATAGAATTATAGAATCATAGAATGGTAGTGTTGGAAGGGATCTTTAGAGATTATCTAGTCCAATCCCCCTGTAGAAGCAGGTCAACCAAGATCAGGTCGCATAGGAACATGTCCAGGCGGGTCTTGAAGACCTCCAATGAAGGGGACTACACACCCTCCCTGGGCAGCCTGTGCCAAGGCTCTATCACCCTCACAGTACAATAGGGGTTTTTTTATGTTTAAAAGGAACTTTAAACATCAGCTTCATCCCATTATTCCTTGTCCTGTTGCTAGCTACAATTCCTGACACCCACCATTTAGATATTTGTAAATGTTGATAAGATCTCCCCTCAATCTCCTCTTCTCCAGACTAAAGAGCCCCAGTTCCCACAGTCTTTCTTCATAAGGAAGATGCTCCAGTCCCCTGATCATCTTGGTGGCCCTGCACTGGACTTTCTCCAGAAGTTTTCTGTCCCTCTTGAGCTGAGGAGCCCAGAACTGGACACAATATTCCAGCTGAGGCCTCACCAGGGCAGAATAGAGGCAGAGAAAAACCCCCCTCAGCCTCTTGGCCACACTCTTCTTGATGCATTCCAAGACGCTATTGGCATTCTTGGCCACGAGGGCACGTTGCTACATAGCAATTTAGGATAGCAAAAATTTTTTATAACGTGACTGTAGCTACCTATTATCATAGATTCATAGAATCATAGAATGGTAGGGTTTGGAAGGGACCTTTAGAGATCATCTAGTCCAACCCCTCTGCAGAAGCAGGGTCACCTAGATCAGGTCGCATAGGAACATGTCCAGGCAGGTCTTGAAGACCTCCAAAGAAGGAGACTCCACAACCCCTCTGGGCAGCCTGTGCCACTGCTCCCTCACCCTCACAGTGAAATAGTTTTTTCTTAGGTTTAAGTGGAACTTTTTTTGTTCCAGCTTCATCCCATTAGCCCTTGTCCTGTTGCTAGTTACTATAGAAAAAAGGATGTCCCAATCTTGTGACATCCACCCTTTAGATATTTATAAATGTTAATAAGATCTCCCCTCAATCTCCTCTTCTCCAGACTAAACGGCCCCAGTTCCTGCAGCCTTTCCTTGTATGAAAGATGTTCCAGTCCCCTGATCATCTTGGTGGCCCTGCACTGGACTCTCTCCAGCACTTCCCTGTCCCTCTTGATCTGAAGAGCCCAGAACTGGACACAATACTCCAGATGAGTCCTCACCAGGGCAGAGTAGAGGGGCAGAAGAACCTCCCTCGACCTGCTGGCCACACTCTTCTTGATGCATCCCAGGATGCCATTGGCTTTCTTGGCCACGAGGGCACATTGTTGGCTCATGGTTACTTTATTATCAATCAGGACTTTTGTTGTGTACCTGTCACTTGTTCTTTTGATGTGTTTCTGACCTGGACCTCCAACATTTCATCAAAATTTTCACCAGAATTCTGCCTCAGATGAAATCTCTTTTGAGATTTTCCTTATTTCTTATTTAAAAAAAAACAACAAAAAAGTTGTGACTTAAGGGAAGCAGATCCGTCTAGATTTCATCTGCAATTACATGAAGTAGTTCTATAACTTCTGAGCCACCATGCTCAAGTTGTAGCTAAAAGGAACACTACACTACTTTATGTTTCTATAATCTGCCATTTTTTTTAGAAAACTTTTTTTTAGTTACTTGCCAGATAGTTTTACTAATTCTATATTATAAAATTATGTCTGCCAAAATAATTTGAACCATCGTTCACCTGTTTTTTCACTTTGCTTATTTTCCCTGTGACCATTATTAATTAATATCGTGGAGTTCCCTGCTTAGTACTTTAGAACAGTAAATCAAAGTCAGCTAAACATGCAGAGAATATAAAAATATGTGGATCCTTTTGTTTTATGTTCTATGACAATTGCCTAGTAGAAAACTGTTTCATGACTTGCTTCATAGCTGAGGTTGGCCATTGGAATTACTGTATAAATAATAGTACAAAACCAGAATTCAGTATCTACTAAACTGTCATTTCCAACAGATTTTTCCTTTACTTCAGCATTGAAAAAAGTCATCTATGTAGAGCACTGTCATAGGCAAAATGGTCTTGATTGAGATAATTAAACAAAACTTAAATTTATTTCCTATTACATGAACTTTAATTGCTAGTTTGATATAGAAATAAAATTAAGATAGTGAGTTAAATAAAGATACAGGAAAAATCCTTTTCCTCCCCCTTTACCTTTCTCAGCTTCATTCCAGACACATTTCCTCCCCCTAAGTGGTCTCCATTCCCCTTCTTTTGCCACATATTACACTCAATCCCTTCAGAGACAATGTGTGGGAGAAGGTCAATGAACAACAGCTCCTTTCTGCCATTCCTTGTTCCTTACTCTCTCTCTCCTCCCTGCTCTTTTCCTCTCATTTGTTTCTGCTGCACTGGTGTGGGTCATACAGAGGCTGCAGTTCCTTTCCAGGAGTACCTTCCCTGGCCTCAGTCATCCATGGGCTGAAGTCCCATCAGATGCATATGTCTTCCTGTATCTCCTTTAGTGTGTCCTCATATGCATTCTCCTGCCTTTCCTCCTGTAACCACCTTTGTGTCTCTTTCTGCAGTTCCTCATGTCACCTATGTCATTTCACATCTCCTTTGTGTCTCTAGTGGCTACTGCTGCTTCTTAAACATGGTTTTTGCAGAGGTACCAGAGACACTTCTGACTGGTTCCACTTAAGGTTCATCACGAGTCAATACCATCTGTCATGGAGGTAGCTGGAAACAGCTATGATCAGCACAGGGTGACCTCTGAACTCCTTCAACTAGAGCATAGCTGCAGCTCTGTGGTACCAAAATCCTGATGGCTTTGCCCAATAGAGGCAATGATTCTTCTGACATATATTTTTTATTTCTTCCTTTTTAAATCACACACAAGATAAAAACTTGGATTTTTTTTCTTACTTTTGCTTCAAACTTTGCTTCTATATATTTTCTGAGGACATGATCATTATACCCATCTACATTTCCACTTGAAATAAATGGTCACATATTCTCTGTAGCTCTATGAATCCATACTGGACTTCATTAAAGTGCAGCTTTTTTCTCTCCTATGAGAAAAATCAAATCATAGTTATTAAAAAAAAAAAGTAATAGGAAATTCAGAAGATAATTTATAAAACACAAGTAACTTTCCTAAAATGTAGCTGTATCCTTCTGAATCTAAAATTCTTATCTTTAGTGAGTTAACAAAACTGGAAAATTAAAATAAATAAGTATGGTATTTGACAGATAAAACTATGCTGCTATCCCGTAAGTGTAAAAATATATCAAATTATGATATAATTTACAATCACTTAATGTATAGAAAATTGAACAGTAAGAGTTTGATAGGCACACCTCAGTCTGCAAAACTATTTCTAATGTCATTATTCAGCATTTTTTCAAAGCAGGCATAGTTTAGTCAATTATTTCATAAACAAAATGTCTAAATTTTGACCAAAAATCTTCTTTAAAAACTTTAATTAAACCATTTAGTAAACCCATTGCTTTTAATTCTACTTGAAGTAGAACAGATACATAGAAATCTGCTCATATAAAAGCAGAAATTTTATATCTTTACCTCAGTTTCCTAGGAAAGTGATGACGAACAAAAATCTTTCTTTATGCTTTTTGTCACAGTATCATCTCAGTCAACTCCTAGCTCTCTTTTCTATAAGGGAAGATAAAAGTATATTCATAACATCATGATAAAAAGATAGGTGAAATAAAGCTCCATGTTTCTTTTCCTGAATCAGATATAGGTGTCCAAATACACCTCTTTGTGCCTGTAGAAATTGTTCCACAATTTATACCAAAAACATTTTTATATTTATATGTTTTACAGCAATAATTAATTTATATTTAAATAGAATTGTAAACTTGCATGAAGTGGAGCAGTAAAAAATTTTAGCAAAATATCTCTATTTTTGATCAATGCTACCTTAGTTTAACTTCTGTTAAAAAGTAATTGCTGAATGCCTATGTACACAGAAGAAATGTGCATCAAATTGCATTATGTTTACAAATAAAACACACTAAGACTTTATTAGATACTTAGTTCAATTAGTATTAAGGATGTTTATGTAGGAGAGAGATTGTCGTGTAGAGCGTTGGAGTTCAGGTTGATATGAAAAAAGGCTTTCACCTTTGATGAAGTTGCATTTTCAATGAAAAATAGATTCTCTTTATGAATGGATCTGGACAAAATTATACCAACCAAGCACATGGCAAGAGGTAGTTGGTGACCATTTATTCATCAAAACACAATGACTCACAGAAGAAAGGTAGGAGAGACAGAAATGTGGACAAATTCTGGACTCAACAAGGTGAAGAAATAATTTTTGATATCTCAAGGAGAAATATATTTTATTATCTATATTTTCCTGAATATATTGAGTGGTTTTAAGAATAAAACATTTTTAGACTACTTCCAATACTTCAGAATCTATGCAAGATAGAATATATTAAACAGGCTTTTCTTCTAAGGATTTTCAAAACCAGTTTGAAAATTATTCTTTTCTTCATCTGTGCAGATTCAGAAAAAGAACAGCCAGAAGCAATGAATGAACAGAATAAGTTCTGTGTTAATAAATTACTTCACAAATGGCATCACAAGTCCTGACAGCAAACCTGCTCTGGCGCAGACTCCTCTCTCTCCATGGACTCCCAGGTCCTGCCAGGAATTTGCTTCAGAGTGAACTTCCCATGTAGCACCCACCTGCACCGCTGTGGAGTCCTCCACTGGCTGTGAGTGGATCTCTGTTCTCCCATGGACTTCCATACATTACATGGGGAACAGCCTGCTTGACCATGGTCTTCACCACAGGTCAAAGGGGAGTCTTCCTTCCAGGGTTTAAGCACCCTCCACCCCCTCCTCCACTGACCTTGGTGTCTGCAGAGATGTTGTTTTCACATTCTGACTCCCTTCTGCTGCTGCTGTCATTTTGCATCTGCACAGCAGCTTCTTTCCATTCTCAAATACATTTTGCACAGAGGCACTTAGTCACTAATTGGCAGGCCTTGGTGAGTGGCGATCTGGCAGTAGCCCTATCAGATACAAGGGAAGATTCTAGCAGCTTTTTGTTTAATGAAGCACCCCTGTAGACTCCCTGCTACCAAAACTTGACCATACAAAGTCACTACACACTGATTGTTAGTTTTCTATTCATCACAGATGCCAGAGGTGCTTTTTTTGTTGTTGTTGCTGTTGCTGTTTTTGTTTGCTTTTTTGTTTCTTCTAAAAATAATAAGCATAAAAACAGACAGCCTTCTGGAGCTTTCCTTTATGTTCAAGTGGCTTTTATAAGCAGGTTATTTCCTTCAAATATTTCAGAGGGTTTATATTTTTTAGAGTATTTCTTTTTGCCATGTTAAGTTTTGCTTCAGTAACTCTCTTACTCTTTTGCAGAATCTAGATAATTTTATTTCTTCAGAAGTTTATTTTAAAATATTATTTTTATTATTCTTCAGGAGAGCCATAGTCTTTCCTTTGACACTCTGTGTTTTTCCATTGCCACTTATAGAAACAGTCAATTAACCAAGGATATTCAACACAATACAAGATCAGCTGCTGAGGATTTTTATAATAAAGCTTTCCAAGCATTCTCGTGTTGCAATTCATTCTACAGTAAGAGAAAAATGAGCAAATACAAATTTTCCTCTTGCACTTGTCTAGATGATTGGTAAATTCCTTTCCTAAGTCCATCTTCCTTACTTTCTGCTTTTTTTCTTTTCTTCTTGAAGAATTAAACAAGCAATTAATGTGGTGATCTGGAAATATCTATGACTGGAGAAAGATATGAGATTAGATTGACATGTCTTTCCAGACACTATCTAGATTGAATGTGTAACAGACAGACCAGGTAAAATGTTTTAATTTTACCCTTTAATTTTACTCTACTACAGAATGAAACAACTGGGTTTGGGAGAACACAGAGTTTATGACCTTCAAGGATATGACAAAGCAATGTCATTGTATATTCAATTACATTATTTTCTTTCCCAGAAAAAAACAGGAAAATCTTTGGCACTTGAGCAGAATACCTTTCTAAGTAAATGAACACTAGTTTTGAAATATGTGCAAGGATTTAACCCAGAGCGAGGTAAGAAGCCTGCGATGAATTACTAATACTTGGCCTGTGGCATCACAGTCGATAAGTTGAAAATTTTCTGTAAACCTAGAAGGATGAGCAATTATGCTTAAACACGTGCAACAGGCTTCACTGACCTGACAGTAATATTTACGAGCTTAAGATATAAAAAGAATTATAAGGAATTAAGCTAACAAATGAAAAGAAACAATCCCCCTTTTCAGTCTTCCATACTTTAGTTCTGAAGGGAAAATTCTTTTTTTGTCTTCCTCTGATCCTTTCTTCATCTTGTTTATGTTTAGTGTTCCTACTCTTAAGATTAACTATCTTCCTGTCTCTCACGATATGATAAAACATATCATGCCAGTTTTGTAATGCAGGTTGATTCCTTCCTGTTCTCCCAACTAAATCTATTCTTTTGCTCCTGTACTGCCGATTCTTTCTTGCATTTCCTTTCCTCTTATTTGGATCCAACTTTAAGAAAAACTTACTTTGCACTTTAAAAAATTAATCAGTGATATCAGTAACACTATTTCTCCTTATTTAAGGAGAAAAAAACCCTCAGATACAAATGGATTTGGCAAACAATCTTTCTAATTGTTGATTCCTACCACTTCTTACCATAACATATCTGAAAAGATTAGGCTGAAGAACCTTAGTCTAAAATACTGACTTTTAATCTATGCAGCCTTTTGATCATGTAAAATTCTATATTAAAAACAAAATATATCAAGATCTTCAAGATTTCTCATGCAATAGGCAAGATAAGAAAGCTGTCAGCATTTCCAATACAGTATAAGTGTTAGAGAATTTGGATTTATCATTTAGTTATTATTTGAGCATCCAAACCATTACGTGCCTGAATTTGGCTCCACTTCATTTTAGTTTCTGATTAAAATGTTAGGTAAAAAGATTAAGAACATCAAACAGATTCTCCTTTTCATAAACAGTGCCTAAAAAAGTGCAAAACATTGTTTCTTATGAAAATATGGTTTCATTAAGAAATGTTTTTCACTGTACTTTCTTATGCTTGTCAAACCCAATATATGTTTCCTAATTGATTAGTGACTAATTGACCAAATTTACTGTATAATGTAGTGCAGAGGTTATTTATATGGCTGAAAAACAACAAAACGCAGCAAATGAAAAATATTATCAAGATTTCGCTCAAATCTAAACGCAACATAGAAGTAATATCCTCTTCTGTTAGCTGCAAAATATTCTTGAATTGCTTGCAATACTAAGACTATATTCTTACATGCTCTTGAACACGTGCTGCCTGATACTTTCTCACACATGCACATTTTAAATATGTAAAATACTACTATTTTGTGAGGTAATAGGGAAAGAGAAGTCTTGCCTGTTTCATTAATATATTTACTCAGCAGTTTATTTTTTATAAGACAAAAGAAGGAGCATGATATATGTGCTTTCATTACATTTCCTTTTATTTTCTTGCTGAGTCCCTGGTGAACTTATTTTAATGTAAAATGTCATGTTTAATTCTGAAGTTTCTATTTGTGCTTGTGTGTGTGTGTGTTAGCATTTGTCTTCATGCCAATCTGCTACTGACAATATGTATATATGAAAAAAGGAAAGAGCACTTTCTACTTAGAAGAAAACTTTTGTAATAATGCAAGAATAACTCCACTCAGTGCAACATTCAGAGTTCAGCAATGAACTCTGAAGAGATTCCTATTTTAAGACTGCCTCAGTGTAGCTCAGAAGTCTGGCTTAAACAGCTTAATTCTCTGTATAAAGCATGGAAAGTTAAAGAAATGGTATTCGTGAGAAGTTTGTGTTTTTTCTTACTGAAGCAGTTATATGTCAATGGAAACATTGCTTTTAGCAATGATAAGAATGAAAAGTTTACTTGCTCCCAGACAATATAATAAATAGGAGGTTGTAGAAATCCTCTTTCTAAGTCAATGTTCACTTAAAATTCTAAATTTTGCTTAGGCAATTATTAGATAGAGTTTTTATATGAATATCCTTCTGTTGATTAGGGAAAACAGAGCTTTTGCTCTATCTCAGAGCAAAATTTTGAGATTAAAGGTATTGCAACATGATGGTAAAAGATGTTGGTGAGAAGCTTAAACAGCTGTCAGCTAACGCACTGTAATTCTGATACTTTGTGTGTTACAGGAATAGTACGGAAAGTAACGCCAGTCATCTAGTGGCAACAGTTATTTCTAACTTATACAGGAAGACTGTAGAGAGAATGACTAGTTTAAAATTAATCTCACATAATCTCGTGATTCACACCATAGCAAAACTCTGTTATAATGACTGAAGTATCACAGTTGTAGTATTTTATTTTAGATGTAGTGAAGAAGTTAAACAATTTTTTCTTGATTAAAAGTGTCAGTGTTAGTACTTTGTCCTCATTTATTAAGAAATCTATGCCATGGATGTAAATGTTAAAAAATGCATATGTCTTTTATAAAGAGATACGGAAACACTCAGGTACATGTAAAATTGATTTATAAGTATATAATCTTGCAAATTGCCATCTATGTATTTAATGTATGTAAAATTTTATCTCAAAAAATCCATTTGACTAATTCATTTTAACATAGATGTCTTTGCTGATATAGAATTTTAAATGGACGTACAAGTGTATATGTTTCATTTCCTACAGAGAAGTGGTCACAATTGTGCTGGTGGCCATGGCACAGGCTGTGCTGGAGAGCCTGCAGGCTGCAGAGCAGACCCACATGAGAGGTGGAGAGGAGCTACAGCCTTTGGGATGAACAAAGAGCAGAGGCTTGTGCAGGGTTGCCATGTGTGTGAGGTACCCTGCAGAGGAGCAGGGAGGACTGATGAGGAGCCCACCTGCTCTGAGGAGAGCCAAACAGCAGGAGCCATCAGGAACAGACTGACTGAAACCCCCACTCCTTGCCCTCCTGAGCCATTCAGCAGGGGAGGAGAAAAAGACACCAGGACCAGGGCTCTGAGCCTGGGAAGAAGGGAGGGGTGGGGAGAAGGTGGTCTTAAAGGGCTGGTTGTGCTCTTCATCATTGTATCACTGTGTTGGTTTGTGTTGGTTATGTTTTGGGGTTTTATGGTTATTTTTTAGTTGGTAGTGGATTAAATTGTTTTGTGTTTTCTTCCCCAAGCTGAGTATCCTGGTCTGTTTTTTTCCAGGACCATAAGTGGCAATTAAGCCTTCCCTAACATTTGGGAACTCTTAAGTCTGTGGTATTTGAGTCTAATTGTGGTCTTTTGTCCCTGGAAGGGCTTAAACCACAATAGTAACAAAACTCAATAATAAATACTAGTTCTCAAAATACATTGCAGCACAAATGTTTTAGTTTTGTGTGTGTATGTATTTAAAATAAGAACAGAGGGCTACCAAGAAGAGATCTGAGAGCAGGGAAAAGGCAGTTACGAAGGCATAACCTTAGGCCGTTACTAGTCATATATTACAAGGATGTTTTTATTTAAGTTGCATTTTCTTCTATATTTTAATTGGAGAATGCTGCTATAGACAGTATATATAGGCATGCTTCAAAAAAGAAGGTTTTATTTTTGTTTTAAATGGCAAGATTTTATATTGTGGAAACCTCAAGAAGCTTGCTTTTTGCATGCTTGGCAATATTGCAGCAGCTTTGAAAAGGCAGATACAGTGTTTTCTCCAGAAATTTTAACTTTAGGGCAAAGTGGAAGAACTATTTAAAAAAAGATACTGTTTCAAGTGGAGGATTTTAAAAATAAAACAATCACAACAAGCCAGTCAAAGAATTCAGGCGTACTCACTGTTTAGAGTACTTTAATGGGAAGAGTATGCTTACTTTTGTCAGAGACAATAATGCTTCGATTTTTCCCAGCAAGGGCACAACTGTGTATAAATTGGATACAGTTTAGGTTCTTTATCTCCAAAGTATGTTTTACAATACATATGGCTTACATTAATCATATAAATTTCTGGGAAATTCCAGTTCTGTATAATAGACTTAACACTCCTACTAGTCTAACATTTACAGAACCACAGAATCACAGAATTTTGAGGGTTGGAAGGGATCTCAAAAGATCATCTAGTCCAACTCCCCTGCCAAAGTAGGATCACCTAGGTCATATAGGAACTCATACAGGTAGGTTTTGAATGTCTTAGAAACATTAAATCTTACTGTCCTGTGAAGGAAAATAAGCTCACGAGAGATACCAGCTGGGCAGATGTGACACTGGAAGATCTAGCCAAGTGGAGAAAAGAACGAAAAACAAAATTAATATTCAGATAATTAGCACCTGTGTGGTAGTTTGAGCCTGGCTGGATGCCAGGTGCCCACCACACCGCTTTATCCCCCACCTCCTCAGCAAGCCAGGGAAGGGGAGAAAATAAGATGAGAGTCTCGTGGGTTGAGATAAAAGCAGTTTAATAAATAAGCAGCAAAGCCGTGCATGTGGGAAGCAAAGCAGAAGCAGATAAGCTGTTACTCTCTACTTCCCATCAGCAGCGATGTCCGGCCACCTCCCGAGAAGCAGGGCTTCAGTACGCGTAGCGGTTGCTTTGGGAAGGCCAGAAATGAATCTCGCCTCCCCTTCCTGCTCCTCTCCCCCAGTTTATATTACTGAGCTGACATCATATGGTATGGAATATCTCCTTGGTCAGCCTGGGTCAGCTGTCCTGGCCATGGTCCCTCCCAAGATCATGCCCACCCACAGGTGGGGGTGAAGGTGGGGAAAGGAATGCTGGAGGGACAGTCCTGATGCTGTGCAAGCGGTAGTCATAATATTGATATCAACAGTAAGCACAGCACTGCAGGAGCTGCTGTGGAAAATCACTACCATCCCAGACCCACTACAACCTGTTTTCTCAATGATGTAAAATCTCATCCTTTGCATAGAGCATGAGCCTTCTTGTGTCCTCATAAACATTTGTATATCAAGTGTTGTGTTAAACTCAACAGTTACAGCGTGATAAGAGCACATGAAGTCCACTCATGTCTCACTTTTAACACTGGTTTCATAACAGAGAAGGAAATATACATGGAAATCATCAGCTTATTGTTGTCTTAGCAGGTAATAGCTTTATCTGTACATACAGCCAGAATAATAACTAAAAGTAGGTTAGTTATATTTTGGGTAAGATCAGCAGTCTTTTTTGTTTTGTTTGTACTTCAGACTCATGGAGTGAGAAAAAAAAGTTCTCTCAAAATTCATTTTCATTGTGGAATGATAAAAGGCATAGAACTATCCCAGGGGGTTAGGATATCTTGGCTGATAAATCCATGTGATGCTGTGAAATGCCTTATAAGATGTTGTTAGTGGAGAGCCCAAGAAATCATGGGTCTAGTTTCGAGGACCTGAACTGCATTGTGTGCCTAAATCATCACTACCTTGGGGATCTTTGCCATGGGCATTAATTCTTGATGTAAACTTACTCCAAGGAAAGACTTTGTCAGCCTTTTAGTATGATTCAGAAGATCACAGTACCAAATGCAATAATACACAACTAAGTAGTAAAGAAGGTGCAGTTTCTGGTGTCCTCTTGTGCTGCACTACTTCTCCTTGCCATTGCTCTCAATTGTGACATCCACACTAGTTATTTAAACTTTGAGAAGGAAGTCTGAAAATTTAATTTCTTCCTATAATGGTTTTCACTGATGGGAGTGAAGGGGCAGCAATTGACTCCTCTCAAAGCCATTTGCCTGATAATGCAGGCTATCTAAGAAGCCTCAAGAGGTTTTCAACAAATGTCTGGAAGAAGCATCAGAGGACTAGTTGCCCCAAATATCTTTGCTAAGAAGCTTCATTGAAGGCTTCCCTTCCTTCATTTGAAAACTGTTTTTTAAGCTGAGGTTTTTGTGTGTGATCCTGGCCTGAGCTATGTTACAGCAGCCTTACAGACATGCCCATAGTTGGCCATGTACATCCTTGATCCAGCCACTGATAGTAACTCTCACATTTGACTTCCAGGTTTTCCCTCACAATTTCCTCATGATAATACTCTTGTCTGGCAATTGCTGGATAGTGTCTGATCCTTGCTACTGATTCCAGACCTATCCTGACTCTGACTTGACAACTAAATGTCCTGAGTCAACTTTAGGTCTGATGATTTATCGTCAGGGACTAGTTCAGTTGTCTGGATTCTTTTTGAATCTGATTGCCATCACAGGAGCTGTTCTGCTTGCATTTACTGATCAGTGTGGGACTGCACACTTGTCTGTGATGTAAATGCCCCTCCCTCCCCTAATGTCACCCTTGGATGCTGCCTCCAGTTTCTATCTCCTAACAAGTCTAATTACAGTCACCTCTGGCCTAAAAAAGGATGTGTTGAAGAAGATGGTGTTAGCTTGATCTTAAGGGTTTACAGGGAAAGTACAAGAAGGAGCTGACACAAGCTGTTCCTACTGAATATAACGAAAAAAACATAATCAGACTTATTACGCCCTGCAACAGCTTGTTGCAGACTTTCCATCCTTGGAGGTTTTCAGAACTCATCTGGACAAGGCCTTAAACTACCTAATCTACCCTGTTTTGAGTAGTCCAAACTGAACTATCTGACTTCTAAGAATTTTCTTTTTTAATGGAATTACATGTTACTATGCTCTTAAAGAAAGCACAGAGTTGCTTGGGTAAAGCACTGTGCTGAGGATGTTGTACAATGGTAGTACAGATTAAAGATCTGAGAGGTAACAATATTTATTTTTTCAAAAGGTAAAAATGAAGTACATCAAAGAAAAATCTCCAATAAACTCTGTATACTGTTCCTACCATGTTTTGGTTCACGTCTTGGGAAATTGTATTCATAGATTCATAGAATGGTCGGGGTTGGAAGGGACCTTTAGAGATCATCTAGTCCAACTCCCCTGCAGAAGCAGGTTCACCTAGATCGGGTTGCGTAGGAACATGTCCAGGCAGGTCTTGAAGACCTCCAAGGAAGGAGACTCCACAACCCCTCTGGGCAGCCTGTTCCACTGCTCCGTCACTCTCATGGTGAAATAGTTTTTTCTTAGGTTTAAGTGGAACTTTTTGTGTTCCAGCTTCATCCCATTATCCCTTGTCCTGTTGCTAGTTACTATAGAAAAAAAGAATGTCCCAATCTCATGACATCCACCCTTTAGATATAAATTTATTTAGAAATAAATTTTAGCCCCATTTTTACTTAGAAACTGAGCAGGTATAAAATATTGATTCTAAGACAGTAAGAGAACCTAGGAGGCAGAGTTATTATAGTATAAATTCAAGTATGGCAGCATAACCCAATGAAACAAACAAGAAGCACACCTGAATGAAATAAATATTTATGTAACATTCACATTAGCAAGAAACAAACTAGAGTGGAAAACCTACATATTTTCTCTTCTTTGCAAATTAGCTTAATTTAGGTAATTGTGATTTCCATAACTTGCTACATTTCCAGGTTATAACAGCAATTTTTTAAGAAGACTGGCAGCAACTGTTAAAATATATCATTATTATGCAAACATGAATCTATGTTTCCATATTAATAGCTAAATTTATCAAATTAAGTGAACCATTTTTTGGATGGTGGGTAATGAAGATCAGTGACATTATGTCTTCAGTAATGATTTTTCTCTAATTAATTTTCTCAGCATATTTCTGGCTGATATCAAAACTCCTAGCAACAGTGCGTTTATGTCACTGGACTGATTATCACTGTATATCCCACTAGACCTGCTTTGCAGTTCAGTGTAATACTACTCTGTCCTTGATCCTCTAATTACATGAGATATTTTTATATTTTGTATGTTCAGTAAGTCAAGCATTTTTTGAAAATATTTTTTCTGAATAATATAGTAATCTAAACAAAAGTGAATTCCTTCAGGCCATTAATTTAATATTAATCAAACTGTAATTACTTTTCATTTTTAGCTGTAATGTGCAGTGATTTAATTAAGCACAAAACAGATTTACCAGCATGGTGATTTTGTAAGATGGTAACTGCGTTACATGGCTTCTGTCCTCTCTTTGTTTGCAACTTTTTTTTTTTTTTTAACAAAAGCCACTTAAAACTCTGGAAAATACCAGAGGACTTAGGTGGTTTTTATAAACTGTTTCTTTAATATTAAGGACCACTTAATCTTGGTCTTCATATTTTGATTTTAGAAATAATAGAAATGCACTCTAAAATTCACAGACGTGAATCTCTATTTCCCTTTAATTTCCTTTAAGTGTTAATATGAATTATAAACTCTTTGTTGAGATGTCTGTTTCCTGCTGTGCAAATTTCTAAGTGGTCCTAGTAGAAAATTCTTAAATGATCATACTGGAAGAATAAAAATTTATTAATTTGCACCTGCAAAGTGTTTATGGCACATTTTGGTAAAAGAGACTGTTGAATTCATTTATGAGTATTAAAGCATTACCTTCAGATAGATACAGTATTAAAAATTATTTTTTTCATGCACCACTATTCTAGGATAAATTATACTAGTTTCTTAAAAACTGCACTTCACATTCCTAGGAGAAATATGAAATTTGAGCCTCTTCCTGACAACTGCTGGATCATGTTTTTTCTGTTACACTCTACACCTTGCTGTTTCTTCACTGGTTTTTAACTCTACATCAAAATTTACTACATAAATGTTTTCTATATTGTCATGGTTTAGGTCCAGCCAGATATAAAAAACGATGCAGCAGTTTGCTCATTGCTCAGCCCCTACCCCGCCTCGTGGTAGGATGGGGATAACCAATGGCCTCATGCAATTCCCCAAGGAGAGGAAGGGCTCACTCATCAATTATGATCACAAGAAAAAACAGACAAGACTACTCAACTGGGGGTAGAAAGCAAGACCAATTTAATCTACCACCAATCAAAAGCAGAACAAACACAACCCAAAACAGAGTAGCACACTGAGAAAAATGCAACCAGCTTTTAAAGACTTCCTTTCCACTACTTTCTTCCCAGGCTCAGCTCCCTCTCCTGATATTTCTACGTCTTCCCCCTCAGCGGCACAGGGGAACAGGGAATGGGAATGGCTATCAGTCCCTCTCAGATGGTCTCTGCATCACCTTTTTCCTCAGAAGAGAAGGACTCCTCTCATTCTTCCCCTTTTCTAGCATGGGGTCCCTCCTATGTGAGACAGTTCTTCACAGACCTTCCCAGTGTCAATCTTTCCCAAAGCTTCAGCTCTGCACAAACTCCTCAATGGCAGCAGAACTCCAGCCATATTCTGCTCCAACATTGCGTCCCTACAAAGTCATGGCCCCTCTGGGCACATCCACTCCCTCTGGCATGGGGTCTTTCATGAGCTACCTGCAGATTTCACCTCCACTATTGCCCTCCAGGAATTTCAAGGGAACATCTTCCATCTCAACATGGAATGCAACAAGGTCTCTGCTGCAGCCTCCTCTTCCTAGGTTTCCTTATTGTCTTCAGAGCTTTCACAGTCGTCTCATCGTCATTCCACTCTTCCTCTTGTTGCAGATTTCCCCTTCTTATACAGTAATTGCAGAGACACCCAATTGGCCTGGCCTTGGCCAGAGGTAGGTGTGGCTTAGAGCAGTGGGAATTTTCAAGGAACTCTTACAGGGGCCATCATTGCAGCCTCTCTCCCTATTACTGTGGTGGTTTAGCCCTAACTGAACAATAACCAAACCACCCAGTTACTCACTCCTCCCAACTCAGCAAGATGGGGAGAAGAATCAAGAGAGAGTTCTAGAACTTTCTGGGTTGAGATAAGGACAATTTAATAGAACAACACAAAGAGCAGGTAGTTACAATGATGGCCAAAGGGCACAGAAAAATGAGCAACGCCCAGTGTAACTGCTCACCATGCCCAGTCTGATGCCCAGCCCAGTGCCCAGCTTCAGATCCCACAGTGGCCACAACACCACCACAGCCCAGCCACTGCCCTTAGATCCTGAGCGTGAAGTCACAGGGGATTGAATAGCCTGGCCACGTCCCCTGACAGCAGCTGGGGAGAATTAACTCTATCCTGGCCAAACCCAGCACGATTACAAAAAAAAAGGTCTCTGCACAAACCCAACATACACATACAATGAATGCTTATTACCTATTTTCATTCCTATCCCTGTATCTGATTTTACTCAGTACTCAAAGTTGTATTCCTATAGTTAAAGTAACCTCTGGTCATCAAAGCTTGTTATTCTTTCAGAACAGTCATGTCACTTAATCTAGTGTGGGATTAATACATTCAGCAGCTTCTCACAGAACAGGTAATTGTATACCCATGTTATTAAAAGATATACACATTTTAATGCTATTTTTTATTAGAATCTTTGAAGCTTGAGGAAGTAGGAAGTACTGTAGATGCTTTACTACTTAAAAGGGACAATGAAGCATGTCAACATCACAGCACAACTGATGGCAGTGAACCTTGTTCCCCATCATATACATGCACGATTTATAAACTTTTGACCCACATTTAAATGCTAATTTATGAATGACACTTAAATATTAAGATGTTAAGTTCCTTGGAGCAGATTTCTTTGAAATCTTTAAGGTTCAGCTTTCAGACTTGATCTCTGGTCATAAAGCCAGCAGAAATGTGCAGTAGTTCTGCCTGGGAGTTTTCTGCAATATAAGTATATGGGGGTAGGCTGAGAGTACTGAATACAGTTTGTATTGATTTATTGTTACTAAATGGCAGTACTTGCTGAAAGTTAACACTGATTTTTTACCTGTTTTTTTTTTTTCAAACTGTAATTACAATTTAAAAAAAATTAATAAACTAGAAAAACAAAAACAAAACGCCACCACCCCATTGATTTCATATAATAATTCCTGACAACTGTGGACTCTTTGTGATATCTACAGTAGTCATCTAGAATTGTAAGTTTCTGCATTATATTATCTATCATTTAAGCCATTCATCTTCCTTTCTGAAAGTGATAAGACATTTTAGGAGCATATTACAGGTAATGACAATAAGCAGTGTACAGATTTCACTCATTTCATTCAGTATTCTGTCCTGATTACATGAGTTGTCTGACAGAATGCAGATACTCTTGTTTGCCTCTCATTTTAGAAATGTCCACAAATGCCTATAATAAAACTTAATATTTGACTTCAACAAATGGGTATAAAATAAACTCCATTTTCTGACATCTACTATATATTGAAAAGAACTGGAGATGTACAAAATACTACTTCATTGAGCTTACGGAGGAGATAATGTTCTGGTTTAGCAAGGAGCAGCTTTTGGCTTACTAACAGGGGGAGCGGGTTGCAGTGAAGACCCGGTAAAGAGTTTGCGGACTCTCCCCCGGCTCCTGGGTTCACACCCACCTCCGGCCCGGCTGGGCCAATCTGGCGCCTCTGCCATCACTATTTAGGGGACGGGAATTCGGAATGCGAGGCAGGAGGTGTAAGAGTGATACAAGATGGAGGTGACCACGTGGACCCTTCAGCCAGAGAAGGAGGAAGGAAGGAGAAGCAATAGACCAGAGACCCTTCTGCAAGCCGTGGCAGGAATGCAAGCTGTGCCCCTGCAATCTATGGAGGTCCATGGCAGGACCAAGAGTTACCAGCAGCTCCATGTGAGTGAGCCCGGACGGGCGAGGGACTGTGTGGGGAGACGGCCATGGCCCAGGCCGTGTTGGAGAGCCTGCACACCGCAGAGCAGCCCCACACGAGAGGCAGAGAGGAGCTGCAGCCTTTGGAATAAGTGCGCGTCGGAGCAGCCCGTGCAGGGCTGCCGTGTGTGTGAGTTACCCCACGGACTTGCAGGGAGGACTGGTGTGGAGTTCACCCGTCCTGAGGAGGGACAAAGGGCAGAAGCTATCGGGAACAGACTAACTGAAACCCCCACTGCCTGCCTCCCCGAACCGTTCAGGAGGGGACAGGGTAAAAACCCCGGGATCAGGGCTCTGAGCCCGGGAAGAGGGGAGGTGTGGCAAGAAGGTGTTCTTAAAAAGGCTGGTTGGACTCTTCATTGATGTATTACTCTGTGTTGTTTCATTTTGGTTATGTTTTGGGTTTTTGGGGGTATGTTTTAGTTGATGTTGCATTAAATTGAGTTTTTTTCTGTTTTCTTTCCCCAAACCAAGTGGCCTGGTCTGTTTTGTCCTGAACCTTAAGCGGCAATTAAGCCCTCCCTGCCCTTGATCAATTCTCAGCCTCCTCTAATCGTGGTCTTTGTTCCCTGATGGGCCTAAACCAGGACAGATAAAAAAAGAGTAAAGGAAAGAGTTTGAACATAAGTAGGTACAAATAGTGCCACATGGAAAATTATCCTGAAAATGTACAGAAAAGACTGCTCAGTGAGGAAATCATAGTTTCTTATTTCCCACCTGATCAACACCACCTCTTAAATGCTGCACCACCTCTTAAATTTCTTTTGAAACTTAAATCATAGAATCACAGAATAGTTTTCATTGGAAGGGATCATCAAAGGTTACCTAATCCAACCTCCCCTACAATGACAAGAGATATCTTCAACTACATCATGTTACTCAGAGCCCCACGCAAAATCACCTTGAATATTTCCAGGGATTGGGCATCTACCACCTGTCAGATTATCAAATATCTCTGTTAGAATAGGTAATTGTTTCAGAAAATGAAAAATTACAGATGTTTCAGATAAATATTTTGTTAAAATAAATTCTAATACTAGATTTTCAAAATGTTATTAATAGATATAACTTGCTAAAACAGAATCTATCAATATTTAAAAGCGTTGACAAGAAACAAACAAATGAAATCAAACAACTGCCAAGAGCTGTAACTGATAAGAGTTTGTTCAGGATTTTACTGGAGGCATTCAAATTTCTACTTATGTTATCCAGAAGTTAAATCCTACTGTCACTAGATTTAAAAGTTCCCAGAAAACAAACTGCTCCTGAGAAGCATAGAGACAGAGAATCATTCCATGCTGTCTCTTGAAATCCAATCAGAGTTTTACTTACTGCATTCCATCATAGGAATTGAGAAACAGTACTTTGTAGTGCACATATTTGTTAACTCTGAAAAACCTGTACAGACTTCTCATCAGTAAAAAATTCCATTGTTATCCTTCTGGTTAGGATGCTTGTAGTTCTACAGTTCAAGCACAGAAAAATGACTTCATGTATCCAAGGATGTGCTTTGAATTTTTGTAATAATAAATTGGATTCACATAATCTCTCATATAAATTTCAATGTCTTCCTGTGACCTTATCTAGGTGAACCTGCTTCTGCAGGGGGGTTGGACTAGATGATCTCTAAAGGTCCCTTCCAACCCCTACTATTCTATGATATTCTGGTGAAACACATTAGTAAATGTTTAATAAAATTGAAAAGAAGCATGATGGTCTTCATATAGTGCAAAGCACTACATAAAGAGAAAGTTTAATATTTCATTTTATTTATGAGTATGTTTTGAAAATCTTCTCCATACTCTTATATTTCTTTAGTATATTTTTTCTTCTATTTATCTATGTAAGTACAAATTTATTAGACAAGTTAGTAATCAGATAAAAATTTATAAACACAATTTCCTGTTGATACTTATCAACAGGAAACCAAGAATTTAAAAAATAAGCAATAAATTAATAAACAAAGTATTTTTTTAGGAAAAGGAGTAAAAGAACACATGTTTTAATTTAAATGAGAATTCCTGTAAATTATTACACAGAAGAATGTATTGCATTTCATCTTGTAATCAATAGTATTTAGAGACTTATTCTAAAACATATTTTACAATATTCCTTGACATCTATTATTATTATTATTTCTAATAAAGCTAAATCTACATAACTACTAATTTAACAGGTAAATATGATGCCAAACTAGGAAAACATTGCTGATAGTATTATTTAAACAATTATTTTGTTGTTGTAAGACTTCTAAAATATTGTACAAATGTTATCTTCATTTGTTAATTTTACTTTACTTTCTTTTCACTATTATTTTATACATTTAACAGTAGCTCTAAATGATTCTCTCTGTATCAAAGATCTTTGACATTTATGCTTGCACTCCTGCACAGCTGGAAGGCCTACCTCTGCACAGTAAATTTTCTCTAAAATGCACACACTCTTTCCCTGGCTCCTGCTGCTCACTTGGCATGTCAGAGATTGACAATCAGTGTGGGATTTTTTTTTCCTTCAGTACTTTTAGCAGCCTGTGTCATCTGCATTTTCAAGCAATGTACCTTACTTCAGATGCCCATAAAATGCTTCTGCTTTGATTTTTGTGAGCACTAAATATTAGCAGACATGACTGGTTCAAATTCGTCTTCTACATGCATGATTATAAAATTTCCCCTTTCATTGAAAGAGAAAACATTTCCAGAAGCAATACACTGGCCCATTCTTTAAGTGACTAAATGCCATGAAAGACAATGAGTAGTCATCCCTCACCTTGGAAATACAGATATTGCCTGACAATACATCCTGAAAGATATGCCGCTACATAAAAGAAAATATAATGCTGTACATGCAATTTTAAACATCTAGTACACTTCAAATGAAACAACACATTTCAGTCAAAAAGTCTTTTCACAGTTCTGATACAGCTTACATTGACTGCAATTCATCTTTGAATTGTATGTATCCATAATATCAGTCAGACTATTGAATCACTCAAGGACATTCTTTCAAGTGTAAGAGTCTCAGAAGACTCTTCCCCTTTTACGGTTTGGCTGTAAAAGAGTATTGTAACATTTTCCTGTTTGTCTCATTCAAGCAGTGCTTTCCCACATCATGCACAAAGAAGCAGTGAGAAAATATCTGCAGCAATGTATGACTGAGAAAAGCTGATACCAACACTCTTGAGGCTGCTGTACTTCAAAGATTTTGAAAGTTTGTTTTGATAAAAGATAACAGGACTAAAGTTCAAGTTCAGTGATCAGAGACACAAAAAAAGGCATCTTTGATAAGCTTCACTTGTTAGGTTTGGACTGTGTGCACTCAGACCATCAAAGTTTCCAGCATGGCTAAGCTGGATAAGAAAATGAGTGACATAAGAAAATAAAGGCCACAAAGAAAGTCAAATGAGAAATATATGAGCAGTTGTCACTGGTGGGAAACATACGAGAACTAAATCTGCTTTGGTATGCCTAATTGATTTGTACAAGGAGTATTTTACAGGCAGGAACTACACAAAACACAGTACTAGCACTCTCCCTAAACTGGTAATGTTTGCCTGCCAAAAGGGAGACTCACCCTAAAGACAGGTTATGGAATGGATTTACCTGCACGTATTATCCAAAGGCACTCTTTTTGGTTTGGGTTTTTTTTTTTAATGAAGGGCCCACTAAAATCTGAGATTTTAATTTGATTCTGTAAATCATAGGATCACAGTAGAGATGGAAGAGATCTCCAAAATTCATGTGGTCTGGCATCCTGTTCAAGGCAAATTTAATTTCAAAGTTGGAACAGTTCTTTCAGCTTCTTATCATGCCATGTTCCCCAGCCCTCTTACTACCTTGTTGGCACTTCACTGGACTTATCTTGTACAGTCTGGCCCAAAAGTGGATCTGATACTCCAGATATAGCTTTGCAAGTTCTGTGTAAAGGGAAATAATCATGCTCTTTTGGCTTACTAGTCTCAAATCTTTTGCTGAAATCCAGTATGCTGTTACTGCTCATTGCCTCAAGGTGCTCTGTAGGAGCTGGAGATGTTCTCTCTGATGGTCTTGGAATTCCCTTCTGTCCAATTTCCCACCATTTATGCTTTTTCTCACTCCAGAAATGAAATAACTTTGCAAGGCTGCCATCAGAGAAGTTGGTATATGTAAGAAGTCACTAATGAAAGTGATGCTTAAATCCAAATGAAAGTGATGCTTAACTCCAAACACTTGTAATATAAAAGTACAGAAATGCAAGCTACAATGACAAAGGTTTTGTCTCAATAACAGCCTGGTGCTTTTTGACTGAACCTTTTCAAATGAGACACTCTCTGTATTGATGATTGATTTAACCATGTTCTCTGTCTGCACCAGGGGCAACCTCCATGGGGCAGATCTATAATTTTCTCTCATTTCTCTTTTACTGTGATGTAAAGTAGCTTGTTAGCAGCATGAAGAACTTCATTTTTTCTAAGACAATCATTCATTTTTTGAGCTTCCTTTAGAATTTTCCTCCTATCATGTTTAAGGGACTTATAATATGGATACAAAAGTAAGAAGTGCAATATTTACTATGTTCTTTAAGATTTGTTTTTTGGGTTTTTGTTTTGTTTTGTTTTTTGTTGGAGTCTCTTAGGCACTGGAAACATTAAAAAGCCAAGTTTTATAACTGGGAGCTGATCATATTTAAAATGAAGTTTCATGGTTTAAACCCAGCTGACAATAACCAAACCACACAGTTACTCAGTCCATCGCACCTCAGCAGGATGGGAAGGAGAATCAGGAGGAAAATGTAGAGCTCTGTGGGTTGAGATAAGGACAATTTAAAAGAACAACAGAGAGAATAAGCGGTTATAATGACAGCAAAGGAATAAAGAAAAGGGGCGATGGTTGGCCTCAACTCTCACCAGGTGCTTTTGCCAGAGGCTTCAGAGAAGAGTCATTTACTCTGACTGCAATATAAAACACCTTTTTCACATCTGGTCCTGTCTGGACTGGCTGAAGGGCTACTGTCTGAGCCATCTCTTGTTTAACTTGTTGAAAGCCTTTTCGTTGTTCAGAGTTCTATATTAAATCATTTTTCTTCAGGGTGACTTGATAGAGAGGAATGTGCACCATCCAAAAACCAATCACGCCTAAGAAAGCTTGGGTTTCTTTCTTACGGATTGGCAGAGACGTAACAATAAAAGCAGGATGACTGGAATGTCCCAAGAGTATCCAAAATCCGCAAAGGTTATTGAAGTTAACCAGAAGGAGAAAGGGGAGGTAAACAGGTGGGAGAAAGTATCCGTCCCTGCTCTACTCATAGATTGGGTGAGATAACTAATGAATTCTGAAAAGAAAAGCCAAATGTATGGGAGTGACAACAATGCTGTGTACAAATACCAGCTGAGCCCCATAACCAATGATATATCATAAATTTGAAGGAATCCAGTACAACAAAACCATGGTCCTCATTCTATCCCAGGGTTGATAAACAGCATCACAGGTAAGAGTTTGCATAATACCACCATGTAAACAGATGAATGAGCATTTTGACCAGCTGCCTTGTTTGACTAATATAAGAAATCTTTGTAACAAATTCCAGCTCACTCTGATCAGATCTTTCCTTATCTCAACCTCCTATGCCCCATGTTGGGCACCAAAAAGTGATGGTTTAACCCTGGCTAGATGCTAGATGCCCACCAAGTCATGCTATCACTTCCTCTCCTAAACTCGACAGGGGAGAAATATAACAAGAGCTTTGTGAATAGAGATAAGCACAGGGAAATCACTCAGCAACTAGCATCATGAGTAAAAAATACTCAGGGAGAAAAGGTTTAATTTATTAATGAAACAGAGCAGGGAAAATTAGAAACAAAATCAAATCTTAAAATATCTTCCTCATCCCTCCTTCCAGGGACTCTATCTCCTCCCCTCACAGCAGCACAGGGGAATGGGGGACGGGAGTTACAGTCAGTTTATTACAGAGGGACTTTACCACTGCTTCTTCACAGGGGGAGACCTCCACACACTTCCCACTGCTAGTATGAGTTCTCTCCCATGGGAGATAGTCCTCCACAAACATCTCCAGCATGGGTCCTTCCCATGGGGTACAATTTTTCACTCTGTGTGAATCACTCATGGGAAAAACAAGAACAGACTGTTCCAGCATGAGCCCCTTACAGAATCACAAGTTCTGACAGCAAACCTATTCTGGCATAGGCTCCTCTCTCCCCATGGATTCCCAGGTCCTGCCAGGAACTTGCTCCAGGATGGGTTTCCCACGGAGTCACAACCTCCTTGAGGCATCCACCCGCTCCATCGTAGGGTTCTCCACTGGCTATGAGTGGGTCTCTGCTTCCTAGTGGCCTCCATGGACTGCAGGGGCATAGCTGCCTCACCATGGGCTACACCACAGGTCACAAGGGGATCTTTCTTCCAGTGCCTGGGCAACTCCTCTCCCTTCTTCTCCACCGACCTTAGTGTCTGCTGAGATGTTGTTCTCACATTTTTACTCCCTGTTGCTGCTGCTGCAGTTTTACAACTGCTCAGCAACTTTTTCCTATTCTCAAATAGACGTTCCCTCAATTACTAATTGGCCAGGCCTTGGTCAGCTGCAGGTGCATCTTAGAATTGACTGGCACTGGCCCTGTCAGATACAGGAGATGCTTCTGTCAGCTTTTTGTTTAAAGAAGTCACCGCTATAGTCCCCTGGACTACCAAAACCTGGCTCAGAGAAACCACTATAACTCATCACTTCTGTACGCACTCGCCTGTGTCTCCCACTAGTGGATTAAGTTTCTCATTGTATTTTGTCTTTTTTTTTTTCTCTGATCTTTTCCTTTGATAGCCTTCTTTTTCTAAAACTTTAACTTGTGGTATTCCTTTAAATAAATTTTCATATATTTCCTTCTCTGAAGGTTAATCAGTTTAAAAAAGACAGGGAGAAGAATAGCGCTCTCCATTAAAGATTTTAAACTATTTTGTGTTCTGGATTGTATTTGGCTTTACTGGTGATAGTTCTAAGTGCATTTTCAGTCTGTATTTATTTAGATAGTTGAGGTTTTCAGTATTGCCTTACTAAGTACCCATACAAGGTTAAGCAAAAAAGGTTAAGAAAAAAAGACCTTTCCAAGCTCACATTCAGCTTAGCTTATACACCATAATATTTTCATTTTAAACAGATGCATAGAATAATGAAATTTAATATTTCTTTAGTGTCTCTGGTTTTTATTCTCTACTTGCACAATATGAAAAAAATGTATATTAAACACTGCAATTGTCTGTCTCATGAAAAATTACTAATAAATTAAAATATAATCACATTTAAAGGTTTTTTTCCTTTGTATGTAAATTAATATTGTGTAATTTTACATTTGAGATTTGTAATTAAAAATTAGAGATAAAATCCTGTGGTACTGGAGGTGATGAGAACAGAATGTTAAATGTAGTCACTTTCCACATTAGCCTTTTGCAGTTCCATTTTCTGTTCCATTAACTTTCATGCTTTTGTGTGTTCATTCACAGGTAGGTTTCTAACTAACTGACAATCAGAGTTTTAAGCCTCATATAATGCTTATATAGAAATATGTAGCACTCAACTCAGCTTTCCCATTGTGGCATCTCCAAACTAAGGAGGAAGAGAGCAAACTGCTCTAAACTGGCTTTCGTCATGCATGACTGCTCAGAAATTGTCTGGTGCTTCAGATTGAGCATTCTGAAGTACACACTTTTTATAACGATAACACCTTCAGAAATATTGGAAGCATCTGTGTAATGAGACCAAAAGACAGTGTTTGTACTGTGCTTCTTGTAGATTATAGAAGTCAGTTTTGAACAGTGTACTATATAGGTTCTTGGAATCATGCATAATCTGAAGAAGCCTTGGAGATATAGTGAGCAAGAGCACTGTCTGCTCTAGAAATAAATACTGTATGAACACTCCTTAGATATGGAATTTTTTTGTGATGGATGTGCATACTAACTGAAGCCAAAAGGAGCAAATGTACTTAATTATTTATTATTATTATTTATTTTAAAAATATATTTCTTAGAACATTTATGGTGAATGAAATCTAAATACTTGCAATGAGGAAAGGAATGTGTACATTTTGATTATTAACTTTTTTTCTTTTCCCTTGCCAAGAACTAGCTTTGTTTGGATGTTGCAAGAGTTCCATACAGGACAGCATATGTTAAGTGCTTTGCAGTGAACAGTCTTTGGGTTATAGCAGTTTCTGTTGTTGATTTAGAACCATAGAATCACTTAGATTGTAAAAGAGCTTTAAGATCATTAAGGCTAACCACTAAGCTAGCACTGCCATGTCCATCACTAAACTATATCCATAAGCACCTCATATAAACATCTTTTAAATACTTCCAGGAATGGAGACACAATGACTTGCCTGGCCAGCCTGTTACAATGCTTGGCAGACATTTCTTCGAAATTTTTCATCATATTCACTCTATACTTCCTCTGGCATAGGTTTGAATCATTCTCATGTTGCTGGATGTGTCCTGTTGCTGGATATCAGGGAGAAGAGATCAGTACCTCCTATAGAATTTTAGATTTCATGACGAATATTTTTATTATTTTCCTGTTGGGTATTTAGCATTTTGCAGGTAGCCTTTTCAGTCTGAAATATGCTGCAAGATCACATTTTTACTGTTGTCTCTTTCCATTGCCTGACTCTGGGAACCAGGCAGATTTAGACTGTTCTAGCATCATCTGTCAATGTCTGTGCATTTTCTTAAGATTCAGCAGCCTTTTGAGGTTTATTTCTTCACACTCTTTGATCAGCAATGTCATTCTCCATTTTCACCAAAAGGAACTTGATTGCATAGAAGTTGTAGCCCTCTTTTTCCTCATTTCATTTTCTCTCTTACATTAAATACAAAAGTAGTTTGTCAAAATAACTGAAATTGTAATCTCAACAGATGCTTTTCTGTTTCACCATTATGATGTTTCAAACCGTATTCATATTTTGAATATATTCATTTCTCCATCTAAGGAAAATCTACAGTCTGTGTGATTTCTTATATAACTTGGGACTTTTTTTCCCCATTTGCAACACAGAGAATAGGGAATCTAATGACTTTACTGCACTGTAGGACTATGCAAAAGATTTTCATTCTATGGAGCATTTTTCCATAGTTTTTAGTGACTTATGCAAGCATTTCTTTATGTTATTTGCTAAATTTGTTATACATATGATTTTTTTGATGAATTACAGTTTAAATGTGTATCTCTTTTGTTTGGATTTTTTTACTGTGCTTTCAAATATAATCTGCAGGATTTAAACACAACATTATATTAATTAGACTATAAAGTAAGACTTTTAAAAAAAAATTTGGCTAAATTTAACAATGGTAAGATGTGTTTATATACTTACTCATGCTCTTTAATTCTATATCAGGACAACAAGTATGAGTATATCATGCCTTACTTGCTCTGGTTTATTATATATTCTCAGATTTATTCCACAATGTGCATCGTTCAAAGACATTATCATAGAAGGCTCTCATATCACATGCTAATGCTAGCATTTATAGAATGCTAGCATTGATATGCTAATGCTAGCATTGATAGAATCCTTTACTAGAGTCACTTTATCATGAACAATGTGGTAGTTGTATTGGTGTATTTTTTAATTTATATGACTATCACTTTTTTCTTTGCAACTTCTGCTTATTAAAATATCAACTTCCACAGCTAAGCTAAGCCATGTAGTCTATGGCAGAAAAATAAAAACCTGAGACTTTTTCTAGTAAAGTATTCTCTTTTTTAGGCCACTTCTTTTTTGCTACTTTTGCTAAGTAATTATGCATATGAATTACGTCCTGTGAGAAATATACCAAAGTGTGCAACTATGAAACAGTTTATCATGGAAAAACAACTAACTGACAGAAAACTCCCCTTGATGATGTCAAATGTGTCTATATGGGTATTTACATTGTCCAGGTTATATCAACAAAAAGTTTCTCTTCCATTTGATATACTCCTAAAAGACATCTACACCAGAAAACATTCTTACAGTGATATTGCAAAAAGAGAAAATAAGATGGACTAAATAGGCATCGTAATAGAAATATAGAAGGCACTGAAGAATTTAAGATATCAGTAACATTTTTACAGAGAGAGTGAAATGCAGGAAAAGAAGCGAAAGAAGAGATGAAGATGTAGAAGACAAAGACTAAGAACTGTTGACAACATGAGAAGTTTTAATAAAACTCAGAGCTTAAGCAAACAACCTTGACAAAATAGGATGGAGAAGGATAGTATGTAGTCAAGAGCTGTTAAGTGGAGAAGAATGGTGACAAAAACTTTCTTCTCAAAGGACCGCAGCAGGAATATAAAATACAGCAATATATTTAGGGGCATCATGAAGGTAACAATGGAAATCAATAATATTTTCACAGTGAAAATAAAACCACAAAATCATTAGGTTTAAAAATTTAAAAATGCATGCATTTCTGGAAAACAGCTCTAAATTAATTTTTTTTCTGATAATTATGTCTGAAATGAGAGACTTATGCTTGGTAAAGATCAATATATACTTTGGACCACGCTGTTATCACCGGGCATTGTCGTCTTCGGTTAATCAAAATACTAAAGGTATGAAGAGAAACTGAATATTTACTTACTCTTTTACTGTGTAAAAAAAATTCTTTAAAATTAGTATGAAAGAAGCTTTCAATTCTAGAACATTAATGAATTAAAAATCACTTCAAAACTTCATTTATCTAACCAAGACAGAGAGAGAAAATAAAACATTAGCGAAATTTCTTACATGATATTCCACTTTGTTCACAGTTCTGATGTATCAGTTTAGAAGAAAAGTAAAATGACTGTACGAATGGGAACATTCTAATGATTAGTAACACTGAACAGTTTTTTAAGAGGAGGACCAGTATTCTGCTTTCTGTCATATTTTTCTGAGGCAAGAAGGAGAAAAAGTTGGTCATGTAACTTCATTTTTATCTGACTAATATTTGATTTCCCACAGTAGTAAAGGTGAACACTGAGAGAAGAAAAAAAAAACCAAAACAAATTGCAAGAAATTCTGTACTTCTCATATTTGTGCGAAATATCTTCAGATATGACAACGATAATGAGCATATGCTAAGGGAACTAGCTGCATGTCATATGTGTGGCTATGTCCTGAAGATCACATACTTTGCTCTCTCCTCTGATGTAGATAATTTCAAAGTGTGAAAGTAGACATCTTTTCACTCTTGATGCTGTCTTCAATGTCTTGTTTAGCAAACTGAATAATATTATATGCAAATTGTTTCTAAAAATATATTATGATGAAGGCAATGTATTCTAACTTCAGCATCAGGGGAATCATTAGTCACATATAAACTGACAATACCCATGATTTATCATCATTTGCTATTAGAACATATTAACATGCCTAGAACTATAGAACAATAAAATTGTAGATGTTAGAAAACGTCTCCTTGTTCAAGGAGGGAAATCCAGATTTGATTGCTCTCGACAGGATGGATCAATGGGCTGAGGCAAATTGTGTAAGGTTTATCAAGACCAAGTACCAGATCCTGCGTTTGGGCCACAATAACCCCATGCAACGTTACAGGCTTGGGGATGTATGGCTGGAAAGCTGTCCTGCACAAAAAATACCTGGAGTTATTGGTCAACAGCTGATTGAATATGAGCCAGCAGTGTACTCGGGTGGCCGAGAAGGCCAACGATATACTGGTTTGTATCAGAAATAGTATGGTCAGCATGATCAGGGAAGTGACTGTCCCCTTGTACTGGTGAGGCCACACCTCCAATACTGTGTTTAGTTCTGGGCCACTCAATAAAAGAAGGACATTAAGATGCTGGAGAGTGTCCAAAGATGGGCAACAAAATTGTTGAAGTGTCTGAAAGATAAGTCTTAAGAGGAGAGGCTGAGGGACCTGGGGATGTTTAGGCTGGAGAAGAGACTGAGAGGAGACATGTTCACTCTCTACAACTACCTGAAAGGAGGTTGCAGCGAGAGTCAGTCTCTTCTCTCCCGTAATGAATGATAGAACAAGAAGAAATGGCCTCAATTTACACAGGGGAGGGTCAGATTGGATATAAGGAAGATTTTTTTTTACTCAGAGGGTTGTTAAACATTAGAGCAGGCTTCCCAGGGAGGTGACAGAGTCATTATCCCTGGAGATATTTAGAAGCCATGTAGATGAGGACATGGTTTAGTGATGGGCTTAGCAGTTTTAGGTTAGTGGTTGAACTTGCTAATCTTAAAGTTCTTTTCCAAGCAAAATGATTCTAGGATTCTATGACCATGTCCAGATGGCATTTGAATACCATCTCCAAAGAGTGATCTATAACTGGGCAGCACTGAAAAGATCCTGGCTCTGTCTTCTTTACACTCCTCCTTCAGATATTTATATATAGTAATGAGATCTTACCTGAGCCTTCTCTTGTCCAGGCTAAACTGTGCCAGCTCTCTCAACCTTTCCTCCTATGTAGAAATGCTCTAGTCCCTTAATCATCATAGTGGCCATTTGCTGGACTCTTTCCAGTATATCCACATCTCTCTTGTACTATGAAGCCCAGAACTGGACACAGTATTTCAGATGTGATCTCATCTGGAGAAGCTAGGGAAGGATCACCTCCCTCAACCTAATAGCAATACTACATCTAATGCAGCCCAGGATACCATAAGCTTTATATTCAGCAGATACCATAAGCTTTATATTCAGCAAGGACACATTGCTGGTTCATATTCAATTTAGTGTCCACCAGCAATCCCAGGACCTTTTCTGGCAAGCAGCTTTCTAGCCACTTGACCCCTAGCATATTCCACTGCATGCAGTTGTTCCTACAGGATTTTTTACTTCCTCTTGATGAACCTCATGAGATTCTTATCCACCCATTCCTTCAGCCTTTTCAGATCCTTCAGAATTGCAGCAGGATACCCTGGTATATCAGCCACTCATCCCAGTTTGGTGTCATCTGTAAGCCTCCTGAGGGCATGCACTATCACATCATCCAGATCATTAATGATGATTTTAAATAGGACTGGACTGAGTATTGACCCACAGTGTACATAGCTATTTGTCTCCAACTTGTCTTTGTGACAGTGATTTCCACACTCCAGGACTGTCTGTTCAGCCAGTTTGGATTCCAATGTAATCTGTATTTGAACAGAATAACCTTGTGGGCTTGCAGTTTGCCCTGGAGTAGCTAGAATTGCCAACTGGATCAATCAAATTTCCCAGTGAATGTACAATGTGAAGAACTATGTAATATAAAAGTCATAAACCGGTGAGTCGAACTGCCAAGTGGATTAAATATATGAGTCATGGTAATATAGGATAACAATCTAAATTTCCAGGGAGGTGCAGTTTGCAATTTGGATTTTTAATCTCTATTTGCAGAGGAGAATATTAAGGCAGATTTTTAACAACTACAAGACATTGGATCCAAAGCCACGTAAGCATAAAAGTTTGGTTATTTACACGTTAGGATATCCATCAGTATCTTTAAAGACATTGACTTTTTCTTTCTGGATAGATTCTCTCAGAAGTGGCCATTTGGTTGTTGTGCTCAGTATGTTACAATATTTTGCACCATACAAGTTTGCTAAGGTGCTTGACAATTTTAAAGATTTCAAGGAAGGTACTTTTTTATTTACATTTGGATTTTATCCCAGAAACTGTCTGGAACTGTTAGAACTAACTAGTGGATTTATTATGCAGCAATTCTTATAAATAGATGTTAAAAAAAAAAAAATAAGCAATCCTGAATGTAATATTCAAGATCATCTGAATAAAAGTTTAAGTATATCCAATTAATGCAGAATAATACACTCCAATGCAGAGCAGAAGAGAAATATATATTTTATGAAGGCAGAACTGAGTCTATTCAGACAAATATACTCTGAAAAATCCTTTCAAAGAGGAGTCACATTAGGAAAAAAGGACCCAATGAAATGTTATGTGTTTTCTTAGATGAAGACATGGACTGTTTGTAGATGAGAAACTGATTATAACTAACCATACTAACTAAGGGAAAAAAACAAGGGAGCTTTATAGTCTAAACAGATAGACTTGAATTTTATTCTGTAGTTGTTGAAGAACCACTGAAGTGAGAAAGATCCCTGATGGTTAAAAACAGGAAAACAAGACATAGACTTTCAGAACAGAATGTTTTAAATGTTCTGTTATGCTGTGGAATATAACATCCATAAGTAACAATTCCATGGCATTATCAGCATTATATTTCACCAATTAATGAAGTATCTAAATAAGATTACTTCTGTTTGTATGATGTAATTTTTCATGTGCATGTTCATTTGAAAGCAGTTATAGACTTTGAACAATGTAATTACAGTCTCATTAACTGGATTATGATTATTCAGATGAAAACTTTATTTTAAATTGTTAATTTTTAATATTTATTAAAAAAGTATAAGTACCAAGACATTTGTCTCGGAAGAACTGAAGGGAGGATAAGATATTGCTGCTGAAACATCAGACTATATTCAATTCACATACTGATAAAAACAAGAGCAATCAATATGAGATAAATTGTCAATATGATTTAAAAGTCAATACTTAAGAGTCAATATTAAACAAAGGAGGAGAGTAATGTAAATTCATTAAAGCATTTATACTGTTATAAAAATTGAAATAAGTATGAAAAGCATGAGAATTCACTGCCTTAAATTTGTAGTTTAAAATATTTAGAAGTGGATTGTTTCTCCCAAGAAAAAACAGGACACTTTTAAATGTTGAGTGTTCTAAAGTTATTTTCAATTCATACTAACTATCTATTATTTTATTTAAAAAAATATTATATACTTTACCTATATAACAGAACATAAATTATTATGACAGATACTATTTTCTATAAAGGCTTCATTCAGTTAACATTCTTTACAGTGTTTATAGACTAAGAGCATGTGTCAAATTTTTGGTTCTCACTAAATTCTGATGATATGACCATCACTATATCTCTTACTTAGCAGTTTTACACACCTAGCCATGATATTATTTGAGAAAACAAAACAAAACAAAACAAGAACCACACATAAAAATATAATCTTCTGTTTTGGAGTTCTTTCTTCTCCTTCTGAAGCTCCACACAGAGGTCTGTCAGATAAAAATTACTAAAGTTTGCTATACAGTCTTTCCACAAGAAGTTTCTAAGATCCATATCTCTAAATCTTTATAGTTATCTAACAGAAAAATAAAAAATAAAAATCAAGCAGTGAAAACACAAGCTAGAACTTAAGCTGCTTTCAGGTTGTTCATCAGCACAACTATTAGTCAGACTATCTGATGATTTGGATTCTTTCGGCAGAGATTTCAAACTGGCATTGGAGCAGACAGAGCCTATAGCAGGCGCATTACCACCTGCCTGGATAGTGGACCGATACAATCTATCAAGTATCACACTTCTCTTGTAAATTTTCGTGCAAATTGAGATAAAATTTTAATTTCCTGAGATTCATTAAACCAAGGTCCAGCTGTGATATAGAGAAATGTTAAAAAAAAGTATGTATAAAAAAACCCCACTCCCAATTAAAAAAAAAAAAAAAAAAAAAAACCACAAAAAAACCCCAATATAAAACTGACTAGAAACATTGTCGGCCTTCTTGGAGAGTAAAGCACTGAGAATTCTCAGACCACCAGTTCTTTACTTTTATAGTCCTAGAGTTCTTTGTCAAGAGTCTCAAAAGTGCTCTATTACAGTTTGTCACCTCTGTTGTGGAAAACCTATGTTCTACATGTCCTGTAAATCTAAATCATAAACACTCTACTCACTGTATATTTCACATTAACTTTTAATTAAGCTTAAATAGTTTAATATTCAAAATTTGTAAGGAAAACTGTTATCACCACTATGCATAATTTTCATGACTACATGCATGACATACACAGCTTCAATCATTGAAATTACTTTCTATTTGAAATTTCCATTTATAACCTGAAAGCCTGAAATTTCTTTGATTAGAATAACATGTTATCCTGAAAATTCCAAGACCATGAAAACCAAAACCTCAAATTTCTGAAAAAAATGTTTAATAGTTTTGGTATTTTTTCTACTAGCTACTAATAAATTACCTTTATGCTTGTTATTTGCATCCAGTTTGGACTTCCTTTTAGTGAAACAGGATAAAAAAAAGTTTCTGCATTCGCATGTAAAGAGTTTGAGAGTAGTATAGATGAGTATAAAAATTCTACAGTACTGTTATGGTTCAACCCCACAGAGCAACTAAGCACCACGCGGCCACTCGTTCATTCCTGTCACTTTGAGTGGGATGGGGAGGATAATTGGGAAAGAAACCCTAAAACTTGTGGCTTGAGATAAGAAGAGTTTACTAACCTGAAATAAAATATTATAATAATAATTAAATATTATTAATAAAAAAGAATATAGCAAAAAGAGTGACAAATACAATTGAAGAAAACCAAAAACCCAGCTTTATGTACAGTGTAGTTTCTCCCCACTTGCCAACCAATGCTTGAGAAGTAATTTTCCCCTCTCTGTCAACTCCCTCTAGTTTATATGCTGGGCATGAAGATCATTGGTGTGGAATATCCCTTTGGCTAGCTCAAGTCAACTGTCATGGTGTATTTTCCACAGCAGTCCTTGTAGTGCTGTGCCTTCATTTGGTAGCTAAAATCATGTATTCATAGCACAACATTTTGCCTACTGCTAGTGCAGCATCAAGGCTGTTCCTCCAGCATTTCTTCCTCTACCTTCACCTGTGAGTGGGCAGGGTCCTGGGACGGGCCACAGCCAGGACAGCTGACCCAGGCTGACCAAGGAGATATTCCATACTAATGACATCAGCTCATTAATAGAAACTCGGGGAGAGGAGCAGGAAGGGGGAGACATTTGTGATTAATTTTTACCTTCCAAAGCAACTGTTATACATACCAAATACCCGCTTCTCGGGAAGTGGTTGGACATCATTGCTGATGGAAAATAGAGAATAATATCTTTATTTGCTTTGCTTCTCATGCTTGTGGCTTTGCTGCTTCTCTGTTAAACTGCTTTTATGTCAACCCACGAGACTCCCATCTTATTTTCTCCACACAAACCGAGACTCCCTGGCACCCATCTGGTATGCTGCTATTGACATTGCCAATACATTTTTCTCAATTCCTTTGGCAACAGAGTGCAGGCCACAGTGTGCCTTCACATGGAGAGGTGTCCAATACACCTGGAATTGACTAGCTCAAGGGTGGAAACACAATCCTAGCATTTGTCACAAACTAATCCAAACTGTGCTGGAAAAGGATGATGCCCCTGAACATTTACAGTACATTGATGACATAATTGGATGGGGCAACAAGCCAGAAGAAGTATTTGAGAAGGAGAATAATTCAGATTCTTCTAAAAGCTGGTTTCACTGTAAAGAGAAGGAAGGCAAAGGGACCTGCACAAGAAATCTATTTCTTGTGCATAAAGTAGCAGAATGGATGTCTTGTACCTATGGATCTTGTGAACAAAATATCAACTATGTCCCTACCAACTAATAAAAAATACAGACACTCTTTCCTCAGCCTTGTGGGATTCTGGAGGATATAGTCAGCTTGTGAGCCCTCTTTATAGAGTAATCCAAAAGAAGAGCATTTTTGAGTGGGGCCTTGAACAACAACAAGCTTTTCAGCAAATTAAACAGGAAACAGCTCATGCAGTAGTCCTTGGGCCTATCTGGACAGGACTAAATGTGCAAAATATCCTCTACACTGCAGCTGAAGAGCATGGTCTCACCTGGAGCCTCTGGAAGAAAACATCTGGAAAAACCTAACATCGACCATTAGGGTTTTGGAGCTGAGGATATCAAGGATCAGAAGCCCACTACGCCTCAACTGAAAAAGAAATACTAGCACTATATGAGAGACTTTGAGTTGCTTCAGAAGTCATTGGCACAGAAGCTCATCTCCTCTTGGCACCACATCTGCCTGTGCTACACTGAGTGTTCAAAGGAAAAATCCCTTCATGCAACCAGCACTATATGAAGTAGGTGGATAACAATGATTACACAATGCTCACAACTGGGGAAATCTAATTGCTCAGAAATTCTGGAAGAGACCATGGACTGTCCGGTAAGCAGAGGTTTTGGAACATTACCTGAGGAAGTAGCTCATGCCTAAGAAGCACCACCATATAATGAACAATCAGAAGATGAGGGGCATTATGCTTTGTTTACTGATATATCCTGACATGTGGTAGGAAATCATTGTAAGTGGAAAGCTGCTGTGTACAGTCTCACATGACAAGTTGTTGAGGCCCTTGAAGGAGAAGATGAGACAAGTTAGTTTGCTGAAGTGCTAGTTTGTTAATGTTGCCATCCAACTAGCTTTGGAGATTGTGGAACAAAAGAAGTGACCAGTACTCTGTCTTTACACTGACTCCTGGATGGTGGCTAATGCCCTATGGGGATGGCAACAGCAATGGAAGAAGATCAATTGGCAGCCCAGGGGTAAACCCATCTGGGCTGCTGCATTGTGGCAAGACATTGCAGCTCAGGCAGAAAATGTGATTCTAAAGGTACATCATGTAGATGCTCACATGCCTAAAAGCTGTGCCATTGAAGAACATTGGAACAATGAACAGGTAGGCAAAGCTGTCAAAATTCAAGTAGCTCAGGTGGACCTAGACTGGGAGTGTAAGAGTGATCTATTTATAGCTCAATGGGCCCTTGAAACATCAGGACATCTAGGGAGAGATGCAACATATAGATGGGCTTATAATCGAGGAGTGGACTTGACCATGGAGGCCATGACACAGGTCATTCATGAATGTGAAACGTGTGCTGAAATCAAGCAATCACACAAATAAAATCACCCTGGAATAGAGGCTGGTGGATGGGTTTTTTTAATATGATGAAGTCTGGCAAATTGACTATATTGTACCACTGCCATGAACACGCCAAGGCAAGCGTTATATACCCATCATAGTGGAAGCAACTACTGGTTGGTTAGAAACATGCACTATATACCATGTCACTGCCCAAAACACCATCTTAAGCCTCAAAGGGCAAGTTTTGTTGCCATACAGCACTCCAGAAGGAATTGAATTAGATAATCGGATTCATTTTCAAAATAATCTATCTCATAAACTCCTAGGCAAAGAAACATAGCATTGAGTGCATATATGACATCCCCTATCACTCACAAGCCGCTGGAAAGATTAAAAGATATAATGGATTATTAAAGACTATGTTGAGAGCACTGGGCAATGGAATATGGAAAAAATGGGATATAAATCCAGCAGAAGCCACTTGGCTGGTTAATAGCAGAGGTTCTACTAACAATCCTGGTCCTGCCCAAACAAAACCCCTACATACTATGAAAGGAGATAAGGTCCCTGTAGCGCACCCAGGGAAGTGGTTGGGGAAGTCAGTATGGGTTGCACCTCCCATGAGAAAAGGCAAATCCATTTGTGGGATTCCCTAGCAGGGAAATACTATATCTATCTGTAAGGCTTAGTCTTTGCTCAAGGGCCTGGGTGTACTTGGTGGGTAATGAGAAAAAATGTGTGCCTCAGGGAGATTTACTTCAGTGATAGAAAATTATTTTGATGGTCATCCCTGATGACAGGTACATGTCAGATAGCATACATGTTCACAAGTGATCTTGCACAACAGACCTCAGTGTCTGGAAATTCCCTCTTGTGAATTGATATTGCAGTGAAATATTATTCCTTACTTAAAATCCTTAAACAGAACAACAAAACAATTGCATACAGTCAAAATTACATAAACAAACTGCTTTTCCCGTCCAGAAATTGTCACCAAAGACTCTAAAATTCTAAGTTCAGAATTTTCCTTTTCACATTATTAGTCCATCTGTCATGCGCAACAGCTATGAGCAAGGGGGAAAACATCTGCACCTAAGTAGAAAAGCTGCCAGTTTAGTCTTGCCTTTGGCAAGTGGAATAAAAATTCATCTCTTGCAGATAGGATTTTTCTGTGATTATCATCATTCACAGATTCATTTGGGCTATTTTCAAATGCTGAAGTTAACAGCAGATAGCATTTAAATACTGTTAGAGGCTGACAGTCAGTCTTAAACCATGTTTAGATTTCTTTTCTTAAGTAAAGGCTCAAAAAAAAAATTAATAAGTAATGGATTCCCAGAATAGAGGAACTGATGAAAGAAAAATTCTAAAGTTTGAACACCCTTCATAGAATTCTGTAAATGGCAAACTCTAATCTAACGAAGTTGTGAAAGCAACAAGCTGCAGATCTATGATGATCCAGATAGAGTTTATTCAAGATATCTCTCTCTTTTAGATACAAATAAACGCCAGCACAATAAGGATGTTCCTTATCCCTTGAATAATCCATGATACATTATTATAGGCTGATGACAATTTCAGGTGATTATTAGGGGTAGTGAAACTGAGGAGTTACAAAATAAAAACGAGTCTTTGTCCCTCTCTCCTCTCTTTAAACTCTGTTTAAAATAGTCAAGCAGGATAGGCTTATTTAAAATGAGACCATGTTTACATGACAATTACTCTGACATGGTTTAGACATTTTTATTAGGCTCACTTGAATTATGTTCCAGATGTGTCCATTTCTGTCCGACTGGTAGAAAATGTAGCAGCTACCGCAGACATATATGCATATAAAGGTCTACATTTCTCTCTGTGGAAGATCAACATCTTGACAGACGGATCACATTTGTATTTTTGAAATGCTTATAATAAAATATTTAATTCTATACAGAATTTATGTACAAGATTATTTTATTCCACTGGGAACTGCATGTTTACTTGCAGTCTGCTCCCATTAGTAACTTATAACGATTTAGATACCAACAGTAACAGCATTCATCTTGGTGCATTCAGGAGTAGTTTCCTTATACTGAGAACCCTCTGCAATGCTAAACCTTATTCTTTGCTATTCCATCCTTTCGTCTTTCTTGTTTAGCACGATATACAAGAAACATTGCACATTCAGATTCATCTGGATGGTGCCCTTTGCAAATTCCCAATTCTTCCTCATCTATTGGTTCACTAGTTCAGCCACCACTCTGCATCTGTGGCACAGGAGTAAAGGTAGCAACAAGTTAAGAAGTTGACGAAAATCTCTTGTTCATTTTGTTGTGTTCTCCAGGCTTTGGGTATTGTAACAAGCCTTGCACTCCTTTTGTGAGAATAAATAGTGCTGCTTCATGCAATTTGAAGTTTTGGGGGTGGAGTGGGGAATGTTGCTAACACTGTCTCTCTTTTATTTCCTCCTCATTTGAATTCAATGTCTTATATAAAATCAGGCAGATGATACTGAAGTTTATTCAGTTTCCTCAAAAGAGGATAAAGAGTTAAAGTTTTCCTGTGAAAGCTGCAACTGTTGTATCTGTTCATATAGTGCTGTGAATCCATACATTGACTACTTTCTGCTCCTTTTTAGTTAATTTCTGAATTCACTTTTCCACTGCAACGAGACTTCAGATTTTTTTACTTTTAGATTCTCTAACACAAGACTGATGCTTCAAAATCATTCTTCTCTACCTTCTCTTTTCAGTCTCAAAAAATATATTTTCAGTGATTTAAAAAAAACATTCTTTATTAATAATATTTTAGATATGTACAGTATGATCCTGAAACAGATATAGTGATTCCTATTCTATTAAAATGTGGGGCAGATGACAAATATAGTAATGAGATGAACTTTCCTTACACATATATTTATTGATACTAGTAACCTTCAGTTATGCTTTATAAATAACAGGTCTGGAGATGGTGAAAACAACCATGAAGTTCAGTTTTCAATCTCACATTATAATCCACACTAAATCAAAACACTCTCTCAAGGCTTTAATGAGAATGGTGGAAATTATGCCTTCTAAAATTGTTGATTTTAAATGGCTGACAATTGCTTAAATGACTTTGCTATATATAGCAACTCTTCAGGGAATATTTAATTAAGTCATAATTGCAAAAAAAATATCCTTGTCAGACACCACAGGACCATAGGGAAACTGAAAGACATGTAGAGGAGAATCTCATTATCAAAGATCTGTTTTATACAAATTAAAATTGACTTATTCCAAATAGACTACATGAAGTGAACTACCTATGTCTTTGCAAATTAACATAGGTCAAACATACTGTAAAATGCAGATGCAAGAATATATTAAAATAAGAAGCATGTGCTTTATTAGGATATAACCTTGTTGGCAATGAGAACCCCAAAATGACCTCTACAATTCAGAGGATAAGAAAACTCAAAAATAATACACATACCTTTTTTTTTTTTTAATCTTCTGTGATTTTGTATCTGCTCCTCAGTCTTGTAGATTGTATGCAGTTTCCAGAGTGTGTTAAGCGGTACATAGAACTGAGCTGTCTCATTACTCTTTACTCTCAAAATTAAAACTTGAATAACTATAATAATACAGCAGGACATTCTTATTACTTTCATTGCACAGGGAGACGTGAATCAATTGAATCAATAAGGTCAGTACATTCTACATAACGAAATGCTGTTCTCTTTACTGAATCACTTAGAGAGACACAGGATTCTGACTTTATGAATTACAGTAGATTAGAAAATACAGGTTGTGGTTAGCTTGTTACTCTGTAGGTGGGATAGCTGAATAAAACCATCAAAGAAACAAGCTGTTCATGCTTGACTTCAGGAATTTATGACATTAAGATCAAAGAAAAACATGAAACATTCCAAAAGGAAAAAATAAAGTTAGGATAGGTACAAAAGAACACTTTAGAATTCAGAGCGTTTGTTGGGTTCTTAGCAGGTGGTATAGTATGTGTTGTTATCAAAGATACTTGTTACTTAAACTACCATTTTTGTAAATAAAGTCTGTTTAGAGTTTGAACCACAGAGGTTCTACAAAAATGAGACCCTTTCTTCATTGATTCTCTGACTTCACTCTTCTGTTGCTCCTAAAGTCTAGAGATCAGATACATGAATAGTAACCTGATGTCTCTTTCTTCACTATTTTTCTTTGGAAGACATATTCTGAGAATATAGGATGTTTACATAGCCTGACAATTTGTTCCTCTATGTCATTTTCACTTCAGTTTTTCTGGTACTGTGAAATTTTACAAACAATGTTCTTCATGATATATGTCTAATTAAAAAATAATAATTTAAAAAAAGTTGACAAGAGGTTTTAAAAATAGACTTGTCCTTAATAAAAAATAACATATGTTTCAGTCTTATGCTTCTTTCTGACTACATTATTTTACTGTGGTTTTTAATTAATAGAGAATATAGACTTGTGTCTTGTACAGAGTAGGTTATTGGCCAGGTTTCCTACCCAATCAAAAAGAAAACACTGAGGTATTTGTGCTTCTTTCTGTTATTTTTTACCAGTGCCTGTACATCAAAATGAGTGACCCTAATCTATTTGTTATAGATCAAGAAATTGGAAACTCACAGACTCTCTGGAGTCTGTCCCACTGGTATCATCTTTTCATAGATTAAAAAGAGAACGCCTGTAGTGGCCAAGTTTTTTGGTAGCAGAGGATGGTTATAGGGGTGGCTTTTTTAAACAAAAAAAATTGCCAGAAGCTTCCTGTGCAGCTCACAGGGTTAGGACCAGTCAGTTCTAAGCTGTACCCTGCACCTGACCCAGGCCTGGTCAATTAGCAATTGAAGTAGTGTGTCTGTGAATAACATATTTGAGAAGGAGAAAAAGTTGTTGCGCAGTTGCAAAACTGCAGCAGCAATAGTCAGGGAGAATGTGAAAACATCTCCGCAGACACCAAGGTCAGTGGAGAAGGAGGGGGAGGAGGGTGCTTAGGCAATGAAAAGGCTCCCCTGTGATGTGTGGTGAGGACCATGGTGAAGTAGGTTGTCCCCCTGCAGTCCATGGAGGACCACTGTGAAGCAGAGATCCACTCGCAACGGGTGACTGCCTGAAGGAGGCTGTGACTCCATAAGAAGTTCATCCTGGAGTAGCTTCATGGCAGAACCTAGATGTTCATCGGGGAGATGCCCACACTGGAGGTTGGCTTTCAGGACTTGTGATCCCATGAGGGACCCAGGCTAGAGCAGTCTGCCCCTGAAGGACTGTTCTCCCAGTGGATGACCCACATTGGGGCAGTGTGTGAGGAGCTGTCCTCTTGGGAGACCCCATGACAGAGCAGTTTGTGAGGAGCTGCAGCCCATGGGAAGGACTCACACTGGAGAAGATCGTTAGGTACTATGTCCCGTGGAAGGGACGTCACAGTGTAGCAGTGGGAAACGTGAGGAGGCCTCACCCTGAGAAGAAGCAATGGAAAAGCTCATCTGTAATGAACTGACCACAACCCCCATCCCCTGTGCCACTGGGAGGGGAGGAAAGGGAGTCTCAGGAAGAGGAGGGTGGAGGGAAATGTTTTTAAGATGGTTTTATTTCTCTTCTCCCTGCTCTTATTGTTTTTTTAATAAATCAATTATTTTTCTCCCTAAGTTGAGTCTGTTTTGCCTGTGACGCTAATTGTCAAGTGATCTTTCCGTCCTTATCTCAACTCACAAGCTCTTTGTTATATTTCTCTCTCTTCCCTGTCCAGTTTAAGAGGGGCAGTAATTTTATGACTGGGTGGACATCGGGCTAAACCACCACAAGGTCTCTGAATGAACATCACATAGAATCATAGAATTAGAATTGTTTTGTCTGGGAGAGATCTTTAAGGTCATCAAGTTTAGCCTTTGTCCCAGCCCCATCAACCATCAGACCATTTATCTAAGTACAATATCCACCCGTGTCTTAAACACTTTCAAAATAAATATTCTTTATTGCTCCTTATTATCTTCTAGAAGACTATCAATTATCCTTTCTTCTTGTGATTTACCTGAAACATCAAAAAAGCAAGTAGAATTTTTTAATTCTTTAGAAGAAAATCCTAAGGATTAAGTGCATTCATGCCTGATACCCTGTGATTTTCTTTTATTTGCATTTCTTAAGATCATACTGAGTTTTTCAGGCAGCTCTGAAATATCTTTAGAAATATATACATAAAAATAATTACAGACAAAAAGAGAAATTCCAGCTCTGACTGAAGTTTAGTTTAGGAAGTATCAGTTTGATATTTAAAATATTTTTAATATTAAAAGAATGACAGTGAAGATTTTCCTGTAAAACAGACAAACTAATTCAAGCAGATTACATTATTATTTTCAAATATTACCTTTGAAACAGTCTACAAAACTTACTTTCTATACTTCAAAAAAGAGAACGTCTTGATAAGTTTTGATAGGAAAGCTATCAAATGAAACTTAAAAAATCCAAACCAAAAGAAAAAAAACTAAGTCAATGTGAATGGTTGTATGAACTGAGAGAGGTTTTGCTGAAGACAGAAATATGTACTGACCATCTAAATTTTTTGCTAGAATCAATGGTCTAGTTGGTAAGGCAAGTTATTAATGAAAGATTTGTTGCACCTCATAAGTTATAGATGTGTTCTGTATAGTTAGTGCAAGATATTATTATTCAGATAGTGGTGCATAGTATGCACTTGGGCAAAAGAAGTAGTAAACAAAAAAAAAAAAAAAAGAGAAAAGCAGACCCTCTAAAATGTGTATTTTACTTGCATAGAATCTAAACTGGAGAAAATATAAATTTTGAACACCATAGTAAGTAGAACAGAATGCAGAGTCTCCTGCTTTTGGTGTATGTGATAAAGCTCCAGACCAGATAATTCTGCATGACATCTAACAGCTTATAAAGAATGACTGTGTAGAAGTATGTAGAGAAGAGAGCAGTGGAAAAGAAGATCCAAATCTAACCTCACCAAGGAATAGCACAGCACTAAGGAAACAGCATTATGGTCTGAAAAATAACTTGAGAACCCAGACTCCTCCTAAGCAATCTGTAAGAACTTGTGAAATTGAATTTAAACATAGCTTAGCTTAGCTTGACTTGTCTATAATAGACAAAGATCTCACTTGACAAATTCTGCAGTTGTTGATGAAGTCTAACCTTATGTGATGTATCCAACTCAAAGCATGCTTTAAAGTGTCATAGTTAGCTAAAATAGGTGATTTGCCCCTTATATAAGGATGTCTTGCCCATCTTCTTGAGGAACCAGTGAAGACACTGAAAACATTTATTGAGATGGATGATTGCACCAGTCAATGCAATGTTTCTCAGCACAGCTAATTAAGGGTGGAATCTGAAGTGACTAGGCAGGTAACATATATTTCAGAATGAATGAAATCTCTTGTGTAGTATCAAACACAGGTACACAGCATTATTTAAATTGTCATAAGCTGTTCTTAAGCTGTTCTTATCTGGCCTCTAACTGCAGGTCTAAAAGGCATCTCCCTAGTGTGTATCTCCGTTTCTTGTATCGTATTTGACATATATCTACAGGTGCCTTAAATACTCTATTGCTGTTATGACACCTTATGTTTGCATTCAAGCAGCTGACATGAACTCTGCCTTTTGGAGAACTAAATCACTCTAGGCTATGATTCCTATTTAGATTCAGACTTTGTTGACAAAAGATAGGCATTTATTTTCACTGAAGTATCAGAGTTCAGCTGGCAGCCCAGAAGGACACAGGTCTCCTGTAGACCTTGTCACATACAATCTCAAATGATGTTAGTCATCTTCACCTAGTAACCTGAATTGAATAGCTCATATCTGAAATAGACATTTAGATGTCTAAATATGTCAAACTTGCATTGAATCTCATCTGTTATGATAGATAACAAATTTTCCTGTACATGACTGAAATATACATTAAAACCAGTTATTCTTACCAATAATCATTATCTAGTGTCTTTTAGTTTTATTTTAAAAAAATCAGTTGATTAAATATAAATTGAGTATGCTTGCAGTATAATTAAAGCTTTATGAAGTGAACCGAAAGAAACATTTTTGTTCCTTCTGTGTAGTCTAGTTTAGTCCTTATTTCAAAAAAAGAATGGTGAGCAAGTTCTGTTCAATCTGACATTACCATTACAGGTTTCTGCTGACCCTTTACAATAGACACTTTCATAAGTTTTCCAGTATTTAGTTAATAGGAAGATGAACTTCAGGTGGAGAATGTCAAGGAAAAAAGAGGGGAAAAAAAAAAAAAAAAGGCTGAGTCATTTTCCAGTGAGGAATGAGAGAAATATGGCTTTGCAAATGAGAAAGAAAAAGTAAAACACTTTTGTTTAGAAAACAAATAAACAAAAATACATAACCTTCATTGTTTTAGAGAAATAACTTGCATGAGCTACAAACTAATAAGTGACAGAGACATTATTGCTAAGACACTCTCCATCAGTTTTGAAAGACCATCAAGGACTGGCGAGGTGCCTGAGAACTGGAGAAAGGCCAATGTCACTCCAGACTTCTAAAAGATCAGGAAGGATAATCCAGGAAACTACAGGCTGGTCAGCCTCACCTCCATCCCTGGAAAGCTGATGGAACAATCATCCTGAATGCTATCACTAAACATATGAAGGAAAAGAATGTTATCAGAGAGAGTCAACATGAATTCACCAAGGGGAAATCCCGTTTGACCAAACTGACAGCCTCCTATGATGACATGACTAGTTGGCTAGATGAGGGGAGAGCAGCAGATGTCATCTACCTTAACTTCAGCAAGGCTTTTGACAATGCCTCCCATAACATCCTCATCAAAATCCTCAGGCAGTGTGGGCTGGATGAGTGGACAGTGAGGTGGATCAACAATTGACTGAATGACAGAGCCCAGAGGGTGGTGATAAATGTAGCCGAGTCAAGTTGTAGGCCTGTGGTCAGTGGAGTTCTGCAGGGATCAGCTTTGTGGAGAGTCTTATTCAACATCTTCATCAACGACCTGGATGAGTGTTTATTGTGTGCTGCTGAATTTGGGGTTTAAAGAAATATTGTTTATATGTTAATGCTCAAACACTTTCTGTGATTTATCATTCTTTGAGTGGCCCTAATTGAAGCTTGTAATAGAAGTCAAATGATTGTACTGTTCACTACTTCTGCAGGTTATCTGTATTTTGTCCTAAACACAAAGTGATAGGATGAGGAAAATTGTGCAGCAGATTTGAGCCTTCTGAAGTAAGAACTCCTTGGCAGATTCTGTTGCTAGACTATGGTCTTTGTCATCCAACACTGTATTGGATTTATATGTCTGAGTGTTGTCAGTGGTAGTGCTACAGGGATGGCCTCTGTGAGAAGAGGCCAGAGGCTGTCTCATGCCAGGTACAGATTGTTCCAGTTGGTTGCAGACAGATCCAATGGACCTAGCAGGACACAGCTGAGCCCATCATCAATGCTTTTGGTGTCTATGTGATAACATGTTAAAGAAAGTAACTGTTAGAGAGTGAGAAAAATGTGAGACCCTGCAGACTCCAAGGTCAGAGAAGAAGGGAGAGAGATGTGCTCTGAGAGCTGGAGCACAGATTCCCCCGCAGCCCATGGAGAAGATCAGGGTAAAAAAAGATGTCACCCTGCAGCCCATGGACAACCATGATGAAGCAGATATCCTCCTGCACCCCATGGAGAAACCCCCACCAGATCAGGTGGATGTCCCCCGAAGGAAACTGCAGACCACTGAAAGGCAATACTAGAATAGGCTTCTGTCAGAACCAGAAGCCATGGAAAACTCACATTGAAGGAAGGGATAAGTATGAGAATAGAGGAATGGTGTTGAAGAGGAACCACCATGAACTGACCATAAACCCCCACTCCCCATCCCCCTACATAGCTTGAGGACAGGATGTTAACTGGTAGAGGAGTCAGGAATGAAGGAACAAAGTTGAACCTGGGAAGAAGTGAATATAGGAAGAAAGTGATATTTGAATTTGTCTTTGTTTCTCACTCTCCAAATATATTTAAGTGGCAATAAATTAAATTAATTTTTCCCAAGTCATCTGTTTTGCCCATGATGGCAGTTGGTAAATCATGTCACTGTTTTATCTCAACCCATCATCTAGTCCATCTTATTTCTCCTACTATCCCAAGGATGGGGAGTGAGACGGCATTTGACAAATGTAAACTCATCACAACAATTAAACATGTAAAAAGCGTAAGATGCTCTTGAAGTGGCCCAAACATTTTAAGCCATATAATTTTATGCTCAAATCTTGCAAAAACTAAAAGCAAAGTATACAAAATTTCCAACTGAAATCTATGTTTTCTAGGAATAGTTATTTGGATAAGGCTAAAGTATTTTCTGGATCTAGTGATGGACTGACACTAAGTTTATGTGTACTAGTTTTGGCTGGAATAGAGTTAATTTTTTTCATAGTAGCTCATGTGATGCTATTTGTTATGATTTGTGACCAAAACAATGATAACACACCAATGTTTCATCTGTTGCTGAACAGTCTTTACACAGTATCAAGGCCTTTCAGCTTCTTGCAGTGGCCCACCAGCAAGGAGGCTGGGACTGCACTAGAAGGAGACACAACAACAGTTGATACAAAATGTCCAAAGGGCTATCCTGTATTGTATAACATTAATCTCAACAAAAAAAGTGGGGAGACAGAAAAAGAAAAGGAAAGACTTTCAGAATTATAATATTTTTCTTCTCAAAAAAAAAATGTAACTTATTGGAGCTGTTCTTTCCTGGAAATGACTGAACATCTGTTTGTCAATAGGAAGCAGTGAACTAATATCTTGTTTTGCTCTGCTTGCACATGGAATTTTTGCCTTATTTCTTTATGGCCCAAGACTTAGTGTTTCCAACACTTCACCATTCTTTTATTGTTTTTGTTTTACTTTTTGATTGTCATTTACTCTAGGAGAAACCATACACCACAAATGTAAACTTTTAACAGTAAATAACATTTGCAGATCTTCCTGATTGTGAAACGAAAAGAATAAAAATAAATCCACACTTCTTTTTCTAAAATCTTATTTTTTGTCTAGAATATAGCATGCCAATTTTGGATCTACAAGGTTAGTAAGAATGTGGTCCAAAAGCCAGTCAGCTTTACAAATGATGACTTGCATATTATCAAAAAAAAGTGATATAGTCTCAGTAGTTCAAGAACAACTGCAGATAAAACAACGGAAACATACTGTAAGATCCTGGAAGTGAATTATTTTTTTTTCCTATATTTTTTCTAGCCATCATAACAGCTGAACACCTTTTTTTAGGGACATGTTTTTAAAGATCGATTCTTTACGGTTCAAGATGCACCTGAGTACAATCAAATACTTCCTCCAGTGTAGGGCTGAGGTGTGTCCAGAAAGCATGAACAGCAGTAAGACTGAAGACCAGCACTCCCATGGTATCATTGGCAGAGGGACTAACAGCCATGGGTTGAGTTGAAACGGGGCTGCTTGAGTCATACACAGCAGGTAAATGGGGCTCCTATATGAGACTGATCAGACAGTAAGGCCCATTGATGCTCTCAGTGCTCTACTAGTATATAACTTCTGTTTTACTAACACAAACTCTCTTTCTTTCATATTCTGTATTAATTTTCCATTTTCTTAAGAGAAATATATAGTGATACTTATGGTAGAATTTAAACCTTAATTTCTCACACAGGAATACTTGCATAGCTATTCCAATTTTCTAGAGTTTTTCCAGTATGGAGGTTTTAAGATTGGATACACAACTGCTTTCCCTGTTTCATATTTCCTATGAAAATATAAGTAAGTTAAATTTAAAGTTCCATAATAATGTGAAGCATAATTAACCTTTATTACCTCATCAGAAAGTTAGTTTTAACCTCTCTAAACACCATTTCATTTTTACCATCTTTCCAGCTGACTCTTTCTTTGTGGAAGTGTTGATGTTTAAGCAAATAAACAAGTAAAACATATGAACACTCTTTTTAGCATAAAACCAAGACATAAATGTGAAAGGTGTCAAATGGGAATGGAAATAAACTAACCTTTTCAGGCTTTCAGCTCAGAAAATAGTGGAGACAAGAAGTTCACCTCAAAAGATAAGTACACAGTACATGTTCTTACTAGCAGTATTAGCAATTGTTTCAGTCCCTTCCCATTAACTGTCCTCATGTAATCACCTTTTAAGAAAGACTGTTTTCTTTGCAAATCAATGTAATTACTCTATTGTATGTGCAAACTGTTTTGCATAGTAAAGACAAATGATGAATTTAAAGAGGTGTATATTTTTCTTTTAGCTCTACTTTCAAATTACATCACACTATTATGTGGAGATGTCTCGGTTTTAGTTATGTAGTGTTTTAAAATATATCTTTTATTTCTTTCTTCAGATGGTAATCTGCTTATTAGTAAAGAGACCCCAGGCATGAAAGAGGATGTTTCTCCTGAAAACTGTCATAATCAAAAGTGAATAAATGCATGAAGAATACTTCTCAGACCCCAAGGGGCATGTACATTCCATAAGACTGAGATACAAGAATAAGGTCCTTGAATTTTAACTTGCCTATGGTTTTTTTTTTTCTTCCCTTAGGCTTTAATAAATAACTTTTTAGAGCTACAGTGCTGTAGTATTGTGGGAACGTGTGGTTCTGAATATTTGAGTTCAGCATACATTGTATCCTGCCTAAATTGGAGAGTATGTTTGAGAGTACTGCCTATACAGAAGTTATGATAATGTCTGCAGATCGTGCGGACTGAACCAGCTGTAAGTTAGATCTCTCAGGTGCAGCTCTCTGTAAATATGGAAGCACAGAACTCCATGTAATAAAAGTCAGTCCCAGGAAGCTGGGTTACAGCACTGCCGTGACACTTGGACTGCACTTGACATGGTGAAAACTAGCTAAGATATCTGCAAAGAAAAGCTCAGTATTTTTTTTTTCTGAGATACTTATAAAATTGTAGGTAAGAATTATATAAGAATCATAAAATACTTTCTTCATTACCTCATCACAAATAAAATCAAAGACAACAACAGAAATACTTGCTGTCGAGAAAAGGCTGTTACTGTATAGAATGCACATGCGTGGTCACAGTAATGGTTTGTACTTGCTCTTCAACTCAGTGACATTTATATAATGAACACTTCCTCCTGTTAGTTGTTAAGTAATGTATAGGAGTATGTTTTTATAAATAAGAACAATATTTTCCATGAAGTGTTTCTGAAATGTGTATTTTCACATTATTAGCACTCCTTTTGAAGTAGAATGTAAATAATACAGATAATTGACATCAGACCTAAAGATTTTTAAAAACATCAGTTAACTTCCTTGCACACTGAAGGGGAAAAAAACCATTTATTTACTGTAATCTATATAAATTTCTTCTCTAATCTTTACTAATTCAGATGTTCACTTGAGCTTTCTTTCCATTCTACTTTCTAATTATTTGATGTTAAGTGCATAGATTCTGTCTTTTTATGATCTGATGATCAGGTTTTTTTGGATGAGCCTTCTGCAAAAGTCTTTCTAACCTGATGTAAGTGCTGTTTCTGAGATATCACAGCTAAAGCCAGCTTAGACATTGCAAACTGGTGCTTTTTTACATCTATGTTTAATGTTAACAAGACCCCAAATCTCATAGACTCCTTAACCTGCATAAGATTTATGACTGAATGAGGATTTTTTTCCAGTTACAGTTAGCATGACGTGTACTTGAGTGCATGTGAATTATTATGTTCTGGGAATATTAAAGGGTATAGTTTTCTATCATCATTATTCCTTCTCTCAAAGTTAAATCCTACCTTTTCATAAAAGTGTCAAGATGGCCCAGTGAATTTTGTTCTTAAATAATTATTACTGACTCTTTAGATTATTGATTGTTCAAAATCTTTTGGCACAGAACTTGCATCCTTCAGCATTCTAGAATTATTTAAATACAGGCATATTTTTCCTTCATCTTTTTAATTGAAAATATATTTTAATCCTTAATTTCAAATGCAATAAAAAGAAGGTAAAGTAAAAATAAATTAGAGATTAGTTTATATACAATATTATTTTTTAGGAAGGAATATTATGTGATGGATATGTTATGGGAATCTGCAAAGTAGGCTTTCCATAGTTATATTATTATAGGTAAATCACTTCCTTCATTGCACTCTCTTCTATTGACTGTCTTATTCTGAAAATCTGAGCCTTTCAGGGTAGTTATTTGATTTTTTTTAGTGTACTTTAACTTTCATGTTGTTATCTAACACTAAAAGCTGGGATTTTATTTACAAACTCAATGGAAAACAAGAGTCATAACCTCAGTTGATGTATACTGCATAGCAGCATTGAAGTCATCTGATTTACATCCTTTGAAGATCAGTTCACACGCTGCTGGCTGCTTGAAACTATTCAGGTTGCATATTCCATTATTCCATCCTTTTAGCACAATAGGGATGACAAAAGGAGAGTATTGATTACAGACTCAAAACCAAACATTATCACTAAGGCAGAAAAGGAACAATTAAATTTGAAAATCTGGGGCATTTATAATGTCTGATAGCAGCAGATAAAAATGTTAATTAAATAGAGATACATACAAGTTGTTAGAGAACACTATTTTCTCCGTATTGGAAGTCTTCTTAAAAATTACTTGTGTTCTCCCTAACAATTATTGAATGTTGAACAAAATGTAAAGTGTAACTCTTAGTTATACTAAGTTATAACTCTTAAAGTATAATCTTAGTAAAGCTAAGGGTAAAGAGATCATTCTAGGAGTAGAAGGAAAATACTACAAAACCAAGCAACTATATCTACAATGAATATTACCTCTGGATAATCTCTCAATCTTGGATACAGGCAGAAAGGTTATCTAAAGCATGATGGTTTTCAAATATCTACGCAATAAACAATGTAGAAAAAAAATGGATCTAGAGACAAATTTGTATTACCTCAGCCTAGTTCTGAAAAATGTCATTGGAACTGCATTTTGGCATTTCAAGAGAAATATAATGATTAGCTTATGCGTAGCATAGTCATTATTGCTAGCTTATATGTGTTAAAATATTGATAGCTGTTGGCCTACTTGTAATCAAACTATCTAGGACAATGTAAGGAGAAGAAATTCATAAAAAGCTACAGTTGTTCAAGCTTCTGACAATTTGGAATTAAAAGGTAGGAGTATAGTCTTTTCCCAGCTTTTTTGCTTGGTTCCTCAGGAAGAAGGTGGAGAAACCTGTTCAGATAGCGAAAGACATGCAATACTGCTAAAGAGAATTGATTCATCTTGCTCTCTGTCATGATTCAAGTCCAGCCAGGCAGAAGGATCCCACATCCACTCCTTCATTCCTTTCCCACCTCCAAACCTCCATAGTGGATGTGGCATAATTACTGAAGTGGCCTGGAAATTAAAACTTACATTAAAACTCACTAGCATTGTTCACCAATTAAGGAAAGGTATAAAATCCAGAAGGCTTACAGGGTGGATTCAGCTGCAGCTGGTATGTGAGGAATCCACAACACAGCAGTTCCCTGCAAAATATCAAGGAGAGTGGAGCAGAGTGGAGACTCTGCAGCCAACTCTGTTATGATATACAGGAATGAGATGTTCCTCCTCTAGAACTGATAAGAAGCATTTTTGGTACTCTGAGACAATGTTCTGTCAAATCTTGACAAAATGCTATCTTTTGTGGGTACTTTGCTCATTGTAATATTATTTTAAAACCAAAATTCACCTCCATCCCGAAGGCTGCCCACCTCCAAGGTGCAACCATTCCTTCTTGAGTCTGCACTCTGAGTATTTTGTAAACTATACCTTTAAATGTGAGGTGAGAGAATTTTACTCCAATCATAATAAAAGTATTTATGACTAGTCACGCAAACTCCATCTTGAAGATAAAAAAAAAGATATAAAAATGGTTAAAGAAAATGGGGTTATTTGAGGAAGACACCATCATGAACAAATCAAAGGAAACTGACTCCTGGGATCAGTCAATGGGCTAAGCCTCTCTTCTTTCACCCTTGGGACACCTTGGGTAAGACTTAAACTAAGCAGTTCTTCAGGAAACTTAGAAATCTCTCTAGAGAGAGCTATTGTTTAACTTTTTATAGACAGACTGTATTGTCTGTAAGATTGTGAGCTGTATTATTGATAAATATATATTTTTTTCACGTGCTTTTTCTCAGACAGTCACTATCACTGTCAATCCATAAGTATCTGTATATCTGTTGCATGAATAAAACTGAATTGTTTAAGTAGCCAGTCATCATAGTTTCTCATTGAACACAACCAAACCCCAGAATGTGGCCATGCTAGTTCATGGGCATGACTAGATTGAAAGTGCAGCCCAATATCAGTGTGCCCAGAATTGTGGTAGTTAACAGAAGGTGAATGCAGCTGAACTGATTATGGCAAATTGGGCATCAGTCAGATTTTAAACCTAGCTGGACCTAGCCTACCATCTCAGTGAGGAGAGTTAGAATGCAAGGGGGTTTATTTTCTGCCAAACCACTCTATCCCCTTTTAACAGAACAGTGGGAATGGGAGAAAGATGAGGAATGAGAATTTTTGAGATCTCCTTACAGGAGTCACCACTGCAACCCTGCCCGCTTTTAACAAAGGAACTGCTCCACACAAACCAAACACACTCTCAAGTGCTAACTGACTGTAACAATTATGACCTCCCTGAGGTACAGCATCTTTGCCTCTGAAAAGCCAAATAAAATACGGTTGGCATAAACTCCTGGGTTTATCTCACTCATCTTGCCTTTTGTCATTAGCAGTCAAGAGGTGTATTGATTGATGGTTATTTCGCAATAACTGTGATACTCCATCTTGCTACCTTTTTCTATCATCACAAGTAGTATATTACAGCTATTGGCAGAGTAACTTACCAGTAATGGAGTTGTAGAAATCTCTCAAGTATCATTTGACTGAGTACATGCTGACTTCTGTAAAGTAGCTTGAGCTAGGAAATGATAGTCCTCTCTTTCCATCAGTTTGAAAACTGAAAAAACTGAGACAGAAATATCTCTATCTTTCTTAATTACAAAATGAAAAATTAAATCATGCAAAACTTAAGAAATATATGGACCTCAAAGTATTGATAGAAAGATATGTCCTCTAAATTTTAGAATCTTTTTCTTGAGGTATATTGTACTAATAAGGTAAAATATATATATAGTAAACCTGTAAAGAAATTGAAGCAATGCCCAGAACAGTAAATGTGATGAACTCAAGACCATCCTTTGGGTATAACCAGAACAAAGTGACCCAGCTCAATACTCTACACTTTCTTATCCTAGTAATAAGTAGCAATTGTCCACTACTTTCTGTCTTCAAAAGCTTCTGTGACATTTAAGGATACATTTCCAAGGCTCCTAGGGTCCTAAAGCCATGCCTGTGGGCATGCCTCAGGTGAAATACATCTGTCTGATGCTGAATAGGTTGATGACCACCTGACTCCTAAATTAGTTCAAGGTCTCTAAGCAGGGTATATCCTTATTTATTAACTTCTGGGGAATGTAACACAGTAGAACATGTTGGAACATTGAATTTGATTCACCCTAAAGCACAGCAAGTAATGTTATTTTTACTCAAAGATTCAGCTGATTACAGTTATGCCAGTCCTTTGCAATTTTTTGTGCAGATACTATGGACTACTGGAACTCATCTGAAATACCAGAAAAGTTGGTTTATTTTTTTTAAATGTTTGGGTTTTGAGGTCAGAAAATGTATCAAATGTAGCTCAAACAGTAAATGAATCTGATCACACTCTGCATGACAAAACCCATAACCAAGTATTGACAAAAAAATGACTGTATTTATTTCAGAAGACAGTTTCAGTTACTGTGTAGGTGTTCATACCCATAGTGAGATTAAGTTTGATGAGATACCTAAGGTCCTGGGGCCTTTCTGCAATCTGGAGGCTTTTCTGGGTTGCAGATTCTCCTTCTCTGGAAGGATTCAAAACACACCTGGATGTGATCTTATGTGACCTGCTCTAGGTGGTCCTGCTCTGGTGCCAGGTTGGACTAGCAGATCTTTTGAGATTCCTTCCAAAACTTAAGATTCTGTGATTCTCTGTTTCCCCATATTTGTTGGTACTTGTTTCAGTCTTTTAGAGGTATGAGGTAATCTGTTTTGGAATAACATTTTCTTTTCATTTTCCTTTCATTCTGTTTCTGTTTGGTTGCAAGTTTATTTTCTGAGCTCTGCTTTTCACTCCTCACTTTTCTTCCTTTTTTTTTTTTTAAAGAGAGAGAGTATCTTTTGTCTGATCATTTCACATTCTATATTAAACATTGCTTAAGGTTCATATTCTATTCAAGTTCTATCAAACTGTAAAACTGAAGGTGCTGAAGTGGTTTGCAAACTAGATAAAACAAATGTTGTAGTGCCCCTTGTGAATCATAGTTGATCCTCTCTGAGGGTAGTTTATTTTAGAAATGGAAAAAATAAGGCTTTATAGATGAAATTCAAAACTGATTTTAAAACTTGCATCACATACCTTATCAGTATAAGTAACTAAGCCTACCAAAGTGAAAGCAGATTCACTTTACCATTGCATGTTGGGGATCTGCATAGGTAAATCAAGTAATACTGTTACAGTTCTGTGATTCCATATAATCCATTTCATATACTAAGATATCTTCTGACTATACAAGCACAAGAGATGCCAAAAGTATTCCCTATATTTGACTACATCTAAGTGCTTATATCTGTTACAGTGAAACAAAAAATAAAAAATTCATAAGAAAATCTTTAGAGTAGCCTTAAGATTTTACAATTATATGGACATGTGCATACAGGACAAAAGTAGGAGGAAAAAGAGATTGTTATCCATTTGCTGGTCATTCATGTTTATGTCTTATCAATTTTCATGGTTTAGGCCCATCCAGGGATAAAAGACCATGATTAGACTCAAGTATGATAGACCTGAGAATTCCTAAAGGACAGGGAGGGCTTAGTTGTTGCTTACGGTCTCAGACAACACAGACCAGGCTACTCAGCTTGAGGAAGAAAACAGAAAATAATTTGACCCACTACCAACTAAACATAACCATAAAACCCCAAAACATAACCAACACAAAACAACATAGAGTGGTATAATGATGAAGAGCACAACTAGGCCTTTAAGACCATCTTCTCCTCACCCCTCCCTTCTTCCCAGGGTCAGAGCCCTGGTCCTGGTGTCTTTTTCTCCTCCTGCCATGAGCAGGTCAGAGTGGCAGGGAATGGAGGTTTCAGTCAGTCTGTTCCTGGTAGTTTCTGCTGTTTGTCTCTCCTCAGGGCAAGTGGGCTCCACACCAGTCCTCCTTGCACCTCCACAGGATCGCTCACACACATGGCAGCCCTGCCCACACCATTCCGATGTGCATTCACCCCAAATTGCTCCTCTCTGCCTCTCATGTGGGTCTGCTCTGTGGCCTACAGGCTTTCCAGCACAGCCTGCACCTTGACCTCCTACTCACTCTCTCACCCATCCGGGCATACTCACACGGAGCTGCTGGTCCTGCCATTGCCCTCCATGGGTTACAGGGGTGGAGCCTGCATTCTCACCATAGGTTGCAGAGGAATCTCTGGTCTGGTGCTCCTCCTTTCTTCATCCTTCTCTGACTGTGGGGGTCTGTATGGCTGCCTCCATCTTGTATCACTCTTACACTTCAAATTCCTGTCCTTAAATAGTGATCACAGAGGCACCAGATTGGCCCAGCCGGGCTGGAGGTGGGTCTGAACCCAAGAGCCAGGGGAAAGTCTGAGAACTCTTTACCAGGTCTGCACTGCAAACATGCTCCTCTGTCACCAAGCAAAAGTGACTCCTTGCTAAACCATGACATCATTGAAACATATTTCTTCCTAAGACTCAAAACATCAAAAACTATTAGGTAAAAACTGTCAACTAAGCCAAGTTTCTGTTATTTATATTATTTTTCCTGTTCAGATTTATTTCAGTCTTTAGATGTTATCAAGAAGGCCAATGCAAATAAAGGACGTAGTTTTCAATAAATATAGTGTACAATCTATATTGCTATAATAAGCATCTAACTTGCTATACTATGCAAGTGGATACATTTAGGACATGGAATTCTGTCCACATCTCTGTGACACTAAAGTCTAGCTCCCTACAGACCATTAGTAGGTTCTGATCAGGCCATTAGAAGTTTCATTGCTCACAATTCGAACATTAGTATTCTCCTCAAATATACAAACCTATCTCAAACAAATTGAAGCCATCTTGAGCATCCTCTTCAAAATTAGATGCTGTTTGGTAAATATAATCTTCTTCATTTGCTTGGTAGAATCATTCTCTATTAACAAACTAATTTTGCTTTTGCAGACTATTTAAATAGTCTATCAGTATAAGAAGTGTCATTGTGGAGTGACTAATATCACTGGTTCTTACCAACAGTATGTTTGATAAACCTGCAATTTACATATTTACATCTATTACATCTGTAACACACAGAGCCTGATTACTGCTTACATGATGGACATTGTGTATAATACTGAATACAGAGTATTCAGATTGATGTAATTTAGGTTGCACAAGTCTAAAAGCTCGTATAAATTACTTTAATAACACAGTGAAATACTTTCTCTGTAAATGAAAATCAAATCCACAATGTCTGCAGACAGTAACTGATGGTTATTGCTATTGTTTTTTGTGGGTTTTGTGTCCTACTGTTCTGTCACAATTCAACCCCAGCTTTCAAACAATCACTATTCAGTTGCTTGTTCACTCTTTCCCTTTCCCAGTGGGATGAGGAAGAGAATTAGGTGAAAAAGAAGTAAAACTCATAGGTTGAGATGAGCAGTGTGACAACTAAAATAAAATGCAAGAACTGTAATGGTAAGAAGAAAAAGAAGAATTTATTATACCATATAATAATATGTTATTATAATAATGGTAATGAAAATGAATATAGCAAAAAGAAGAGAGAGAAAAAAACCAAAAAAAGACAATTGATGCAAAACACAATTGCTCACCACCTGATGACCAATGCCCAGATCATGTCAGAGCAGGGATTCATCCCTCTCAGCCAACTCAGCACAGCTTATATACCGAGAATATGTCCTATGGTATGGAATATCCCTTTGGCTAGTTTGGGTCAGCTGTCCTGGCCATGATCCCTCCCAGCTAATTGTGCACCTACTCGTTGGCAAAATATGAAGAGCTAACAAGTCTTTGCCTTAGGATAAGTGCTGCAACTAAAATACCAGTGTGTTATCAATGTTTTTCTCTCACTAAATCCCAAACATAACACTGTACCAGCTATTAGTAAGAAAATTAACTCTATGTCAAAGAAAACCAGGACGCCATCTTTGACTCCAGCAGTAAATAATCTGGGTCAAACCACTTCCGTGTCTTAACATGAGTAAAACCTGTTTTGAAGAGAAGTTCAGTAATTTGGTGAAACAACTAAGAGTATCCCTTAATATATACCTGTAGCTAATGCACCAAACCTGAAGAAAACTTGTATTCTCACTGTCCATTGTGTATCTTTTCAAGGTTCTTACAGTTTGAAGAAATAACAGGAAGAAAAGCCTTCTGATTCTATACACAAATTAATCACATTAACTACTATGCCAGTTTCAGTAAGTGCAGATCAACCCCAGTCTCTCAAAATATTAGAAAAATAACATGTGGTGGAGACAGTATTTAAAGCTGACTTTTCCTGTTTTCAGGTCAGACACTTATTCACACTTTGCATAAGGTGAAATATTCCCTTATATTTTCTAAGAAAACATATTTTTTAAGTTTAACTTTTCAAACATGTCTATGTTTCTCATAAAATTCCATTCTTTTTTTTTTTGACAGTCTTCTAATACTTTCCAGGTCAGAATATTTCTGGATCTGACCGATTTTTTCAGGTCATGGTCTCACCTAAATATTCTCCTTTCTTTTGAACACAAGGGAGAAACTCGGTGTGTTCTTTCTGTTTTCACTTTGATCCTTGCCTTTTTTTAGCATCACTGATAGTATTGAACTTTATGATGTTTGTTACAACTGAATTCTTTTATGATCCTGGAACTCTTTCCTGAGAATATATTTTCAGAAATATTTGTAAGGAAGTCTTAAGGTTTTTATCTTAAGCAATATATTATTAATTCTCTTCCAGTAGAAATGATGCTGTATCTGTATTTATTTTGGAATAATAATAATGCCGAGAAATTGAGCTATTCACAGTAATGAAGATAATCAGTCATGCTTACTGATACAGAAGAGTCTTAGAACTGACGCTTTGTGATATGGCACTGCTACATTTGCAAGAAAAACAAATAAAATAGTACTACATTCTTCTTGAGGACAGAGGAATTTTTAAAGGCTCAGAATTTTGAATGAAATTAACTGAAATTTAAAATGTTTAGAAAATCTTTCCAAACTTATCTGAATTATCTAAATGCCAAGAAACAGACAGAAAAGGGCATGAGTTGACTGTTTTGTGACAAAGTAGAACTCTACCTATGGACAAAAATTAAAAATAATTTTGACCTTCATCAAGTAATAGGACTTATTTTTCTTCAGTTTAAGTATGAAGAAAATTACTTCCTCTTTTAGCTGAAGTGGTTCGCTGGCTCAAGTACTATACTAGCTATAGCAATAAAGCAAGAGCCATGTTTTGGAGGGTGATTGGTGTGATGGTTTTGTTTTGGATTGAGATTTCTTTTGTGTTGATTTTATGAATAAAATTACATTTTCTTGCATCTTAGAGAAAATTAACGAGTACAACACAAGCGACTCCACAGCTTTTTACAACTCTAACACTCCAGAAAATAGCCCAAAGCATATATATGATTTAGCAGCCAACTTTTCCAAGAGAATAAGATGGAAATGTAGGATCTCTTTCTCTCTGTAAAGCCACAACAATAATAATAAAATGAAATAAATTAAATAAAACAATGCTTATCTTCTAATTAGATTTTTTCTTGTTGATATACTGAAGGTTTAATTTCTGTGATTATCCCCATAAGGTTTACATTTTCATACTTCATGTATTGTCAGATGCATGCATAACTTCCCAACAACACAGCTCTCCGTAGCTGTTAATTTCAAAGATAACAGCAAAGAAGACTTCTAATGTATAAATTATTTCTGCTCATCAGAATATATTTGTTTTATCTGATTTGTGATATTTGATATTTCCCATGCTCAAAATCTTACAGAGGTGCCCCTGCTTCATTTAATTAGTTATGGACATATTTTTCTGTTGTCTAAAATGCTTGGATTATTAGCTGCCTTTAGGTATTTCTGAATTGTTAATATTTTTCCAACAGATTTGGCACAGAGCATCTGTTTACTGATCCCTCTCTGTTTAAAGACACACAAAACTGTAAACTAATGATTCAAATGAGCAAAATATTCAAACAAGCTACAATTAATAGTTCACAGAAAATGTTTTTTTAAAGAATTTTAGCCATAATTCATTGACGTGTAGAACTAGGTAATAATCATGCTGAAGTTATAATCTTTAAATTCTTTATCTGTTTAGAATTTAAACCATATTTTACAAATCTATTTTACATGGTGAAGCCTACAATGTTTATGTAGTGCCTGAACATGGAAGAAGTTCAAAGTTGAACTGCAAATTTGAAAATTTATACGCTTTATGATTGTTTAATTTTTTTAATGTTAAAATAATAAAAAGGAACATTTACTCCTGATGAACTGTTCAAGTAACAGGTTCTCTAAAGACCAAGAAATTTTTCTTCACACAGTGAACTGAAAATTCACATTTCAGGAGTACAATTAATTGTGGGTTTTTATCTACTGAAGTCATTCATGGTAAGTATTCATTTAAAATTTTGAAACTATACAAACAATTTTATCATATTCAAAGATCATGTCCAAAAACCAGTAGAATAGTTGTTCTTGTTTTCATGACTCTTTTGGAAAAGTCTAATATTTTTTAGCTCTTTAGGACATTCCACTGAATAATAGAACCAAACTGTAAATACTATAGAAATATCGTATTACTGTATATTAATCATGGTAAACATGTGCTACATGTCCTATAAATTAAACAATACATGGACGAAGAGTTAAAATCATTTTATTCTTCAATTACTGATGTCTGACTTTCTCAAAGTGTTAGTTGTCAGTAAAAAAATAACATATTAGATCTTAACCCGCTTAACTATGTCATCTTTCATTCTCTGTTATAATCTCCTAATCAGAATATAGAATAATCTATGTTCAAGTGATCTCCAGGATAATGTCTGTTACCCCCAGTTCGGTGTCATCCATGATCCTGATACAACTGCATTTTTTCTCATCCTCTAGGAAAATTAATAAAGCAAAACTGTGCTAGATCGACACTGGAATGTCTCTAGGAAATGAATGACAGTTGAATATTGATTCACAAGTCATACAAGCCAAAACAGTTTTCTGTCCATCTTATAGCCCATCTAACCAAAATTTATCTCACCATTTTGACTGTAAGGAGAGACATGAGAGATCTAAGTCTATATAGGTCTGATCAGATCCAAACGTTGTTTTCACTTTCTTGCTTCCAAAAACTGATACAGATTTTCTCAGGGGCCACTATTAGTTTGAATTCAACATTTAATATAAATGCAGGAATGAAAAATGTCCTATTTCTCTCCACTCCTTCTTTGGTTCACTAGTTCAATGGTTACAAAGCATCTGGAGAAACAGATGATCTTCTGCCTAGAGAAATCTTCCTTATGCCAGATGTATATTTTACATTATAAACTAATATCCCAAAGCAGTAGGAGAGTGGGAAGAGCCCTTTTATTATTTCTGAAGTATGGCTAATTCAATACTCCTTTAAGTAGCAAAACAAGTCCCTATGCAGTATGTTAATAAGACTTCTCACCCTGAAACAGGAACATGTGGGTTTCAGTTGTTATCCTTCTGCAGGTATAGTGTCAGATGGCAAAATAATAATTTCAGAAAGAAATATTAATTTCAGACCATCAACATTCCCCTACAAGTACATTTCTTAACATTGTGTTACAAAGTCATTAATGAATTTATTCACTGGTCTTCCCACTGACTATGCAATGCAAAGTAGAGAAGGGAGAGTTCAAGGGAAGCACTACACTCATGTAAAACCAAGATTTCATATCATTACAGAGAAACTTGAATTTCTCCATCTTGAAGGGGAAACTTTATTTTCTGAGGAGATGTAAATCTGGACTAAAGCAGCAGAAGAGTACTAGAGCTCCTTTTGCAGGCAGAGGAATGGAGTGAGAAATGTCAGCTGCTACTTGGAAAGGTCATTCACAAAAGCCATTGCAAACAGTATCACACCTTTATTGTCAACACGAATTGCTGATTTCCAGGACATGTAGACAAAAACAATAAAACAAACATAATTTTGCCAGATGCCATCTGGTCCAACTGTGTATTACATTGATGCCTGAAGATATCCTTGGGATATTCAAACTATTTGCTATATCTGAGACATAGTTCAGATCACATCATAAAAGATAAAAAATAATCTGAATTCTCCAGTACACCGAGTCAGCGTGTCAACCATTGAAATGCTAGTTTAAAGTTGGGGATGGATACTTTCCCTGAGTGACTGTAAAGGCTATGAATTTTATCAATGACACATTTCTTCTGAAGATGACAGCATAGGACTAAAGACACCTTTTATGAGCATTTCTTATTAGCAAATTTAGGCAGCTTCTGACTCTTTACAGTGCTTTTTGAGGGCTGATTCCATGAAGCAGGCAGAAGTCCATGTCTTCAAAAAAAAAAAAAGTTGAAGCTTTGGCATGTACTTCTCAAGTTTTGGAAGAAATATGACAAGGATAAATGAATCCAAACTCTTATGTTCTTAGCTTTATAGTGACGTGATTCTATCTAATGTCTATAAAGCATTTCTGTTTATTTTCCAAATTCTTTTGTCCAAATATCATTCACTTAATTCATTACTTCCAGTTAGACAGATTGCTTCTGTGTAAATTCTTGATGAGATTCTTCTTGATATTAGTCAATTTACTTTCTGAGAATTATTTAAGTGATTAAAAAAAAAAAAAAAGGATTTGGCACGTGCTTGATTTTCTACTTAAAATACATCTATGGTGTTTCAATTTTACAAGTTGGTATAGAGCGTAATACAGATATTGATGAGCTCTTTTGTGAATAACAAACGAGAAGAACAATCATTGTGTCTAAAATTCTCTTTTTTTACACACTCTGTACTTCTAATTTGGAATCTGAAATATTTGTATTCTTGGTTGATTCAAATTTAAATATTCATTTGCAGAATATTTTTTTAGTTAAGATAAGTTTTCATTAGGTTCCATATTTCACCATATTTTAATGTTTTCAAAACTTTCAGATAGATAATTATTAGAAACTCACTCATCTGACATTTAAGAGTTCCTCTCCCAAGTTTGTTACCAAAAAACTGCCAAGTTGTAAGCACAGCTGAAAATATATTTGAAACTCAATCTGTGTTTGAAAACAAAGGAAGTAAAAGCATAATGATGCTTGTGGTGGTTACTTTCAGAATCCTTGCTTTCAATTAGAATTGTATATTCATTCTTGTCATGTTCATGGCTTCAAAGGAAACAGGATAATTACAATTTTTCATTTTTGCATAATTTTTACCAGTGTGTTAAATAATTTGTAATGTCAGAATGCTATTGTTTAAATGTACTTTGAATAGTAGAAATGTCTACATTGTTTTCCAAAGGTGTTTTTGTCCTGTGCAGTGCTCCTGATAGCTGAAGAAGCCTTAATGCAAATATTACATTGAATCTGGCATTCATCTGAGTTCTTAAAGGAAAAACTACATTTTCATATTTATTTGCATGACATCTAGTCCAGCAAAATCTCCTTTTCTTCCTGGAGCTTTGGGGTATTAATGCCATGAAAATATTAAAGAGTAAGAGTACAACAAAGTATTTTTCTGACTACCAAGGATTCTTTAAAAAAAAGAAATCATTTGCTCTAGAAACAGAAGTACAAATTGTACATAAATTTATTCTAGTTTACTTACTGATATTTGTTTATTGTCACGTGACCACATGTTCCTATGCGACCTCATCTAGGTGAACCTGCTTCGGCAGGGGGGTTGGCCTAGATGATCTCTAAAGGTCCCTTCCAACCCCTACCATTCTATGATTCTATGATTTATAGATAAGTTAGCAATTCCTCAGGTCACACTTTAAAAGTTACTGCTGTCAAATATGGAAGGAATGGAATACCTAGTAGTGTAAATAAAATTAAAGAGTGAAACTGAAGTAAAAAAAAATAGAAACAAGGGATAATACTACAGTTGATAGCATAAGTGGAGCCACCTCTTGATGCATATCAAGCATCAAGATCATTATCACAAGGGCTTAGTTAGATGTTTTAGATTGTTTACATGGATGCTAGGAGCAAAGAAAATCAATTAGGTGGCATAATGGGGCTATGAAGAGTATGTCAGGACTTAGGGAAAACAAAACTGTAAAGAGCAAGTTTTCTGACCTTTTGACCTTATGGACATTTTATCACATTATGGACATTATGTCTCAATATATGAGACTGATTCGGCCATAAGACAATATATAGCTTGTTGCAGTATTCCCAAGAGATGTAAAGACACCTTTTTCCTGTCATTTAAGGAAGTTCTGGTACAGAAATGTCTGTTCTTGAGAAATTTGACCTGGCACTTTTACATCAGTGGTCCACCTTTTTTCCACTGTGAAAATCATTTATATCACTGATAATCAAGGATTATTTCACTGCACTCTCATTTATTTATCTAGTATTAAAAGGGAAAAACAATGTTAAAGAAATAACTGAAAATGTTGCATTTTACTTATCAACCTTAACATGCTTTTTCCTAAACATTTTGTATTGTACTTAATTTAAATTTGTGTTAGACCTCAGTATCAAGTAAACTGTTAAGCTTTGACTGGTAATATTCATAATATGGTAAGAAGTGGATGAAGTAAGAAAGCATCAAATATTATCTTTCTATTCTTTCTCTTTATTTGATAACCTTTTTCCTTATACAGAAACTTTTACATATACTTATCAGCTTTACACTACAGAATAACATATCTTGTATAAAAGTTTTCTCAATTAGCTTCTGATTTTCACCACTAAGTTGAGGATGTGGTCAGTCTCTCACAGATGGGCTCTGCCGCTTCTCACTTCTCAGAGGGGGTTGACTCCTTACATTCTTCCCCTGCTATGATATGGGGTCCCACTCATGAGGCACAATCCTTAACAAACTTCTCTGGTGTAGGTTCTTCCCTGCAGCTGCAGCTTCTGATGATACAGGGTCCCTCACATGGGACACAGTCCTTAATGAGCTTCTTTGGCATGGATTCTTCCCAACAGCTACAGCTTCTGTGAACATGGGGCCCTCACATGGGACACGACCTCCTCTGGGCATAGTCACTGCCCCTTATGGGGGTCTTTAACAAAGTGCAAAGAAATTTCTGCTTTGCCATTCCTCTCCACAGGATGCAGGGAGGTTTCTGCTCCAGCACATCTCCTCTCTTCTCTCACTGACCTTGGGGTTTGTACGGTTGCTTGTTTCTCTCTCCCAACTCCTTGCACCACCAGCAGCTGAAAAAGAAGGAAGGACACAACAAGAAGGAACAGGAAGAATCCCCCTCTTATGGTTTCTTCTTCTTAAAAAGTAATTGTGGAGGTGCCTAATTGACTCAGCCACAGAAGTGTGTCTGACTCAGGGCTGGAGAGATTTTCAAGCAACTTCTTACAGGTGCCATTTTTACAGCCCCTTCCCCATTGCCAGAAATGGCTTCATATCAAACTATGACACCATACAATCTGATTCTCAAATTATGATGTTAACACTGGTACACTGAAACTATACCATTGATAAGAATTGTAGTATTCTAAACTTTTCTGTGTAATTTGTGTATGTCAAGTAATTTCCTGTTATTTTGTACTTTCGTTTCTTTCCACTGTTTTTGTAATGTAGTCTTGATAAGATGATCATTTTATACTGGATTCAAGCATTGCATCAATTATTACATAAGGTGTTATGTAACATTTTTACTTTTCATGTCTATGACTGAAGATCAGCTTTTCTAGAAGATTAACTTTATGTTCAAATTAAGGTAATCATTCGGTTACAGTTTCTGAAACAAAATCAGAGAAAACACATCTTTTTTTCTCCTACAAACTCTTCAGCTATCCAGACAAATAAACTATTCTAACACTAAAAGAAATTGGAAATATTAGAACAAAAATAACTATTAGAACAAATAAAAGATGAAACATATGCAGAAATGTAGATACTTACATGCAATGTCTTTGGGAATAAAATATGTCAAGTAGATTCTGTTGCAGTGCAAAGAACTGCAATTTCTTCTGTTGCAAAAGCAGGTTCACCTAGATCAGGTCACGTAGGAACATGTCCACGCAGGTCTTGAAGACCTCCAAGGAAGGAGACTCCACAACCCCTCTGGGCAGCCTGTTCCACTGCTCCATCACCCTCACAGTGAAATAGTTTTTTCTTACATTTAAGTGGAACTTTTTGTGTTCCAGCTTCATCCCATTACCCTTTGTCCTGTTGCTAGCTACTATAGAAAAATGAAAATGCAAATGATAAGTACTAAAACAGGAGATAAAGCCAACAAGTCAGTCATTATTAATTCAAATCCCTCAATTTGAATACCTAATCAGATTTATAATACTATTTTCAAAGACAACGAACACCAGCAACTCCATTTGAATTGTAGGTGTTGAGTAAAATGGAAGGTCAAATTGAGTTTGTTTGACATAGAGTGATTTAAATATTTAATGTAAACACACAGATTCTAAAACTTTGTTATAAAAAGGAATAAATATAACAAGAGGAAAATAGAGTAAGAAGTATGTGTGTGCATCTGATATCGACTTAGGCAGGTTTTCGTCCACAAGCTTCTGCTGTGCTTTTCTGATTAAGTTAGGAATTTTAAAGAAAGGTATTTGAAAAGTTCAGGGAACATTCAAGACATAGAATCTCTGATAAAAAGTTCCCATATTCCTACAGATGTGTGTAAATGTTGTATTTTCTTTTATTTTCTCTTACCTATGTGAAAATGGTAGGTTCCGGGATGTTACATGCTGAAGGATGGATCCTGATGAAACTAAGTGGTGTGTACTTACAAAATCTCTTCTGTATGGATCTTTCTTGATGATAGACATTAATTAATAGTGTGTCATAACCCTAAGACAGGAAAGGAATCAAGGTTACTGATTAAGAAAAAAAGAACCAGTCATCCTCCTTTATCATATAGGAAATTAACAAAACTGACATACAATTGATAATCAGAAGGCAGCTGATGCATGTCCTGTAAAGGAGATTTTGTGGAAACTCAGTGAACAAACCACAGAGTTCACAAAATTTCCATAGAATAGTGGGTGAAACCAATCTGGCCAGGCTTACAGATCCCAGGACGATCTGGTACTGTAAACTTTAAGAACTAAGTCAGCAATGTAATTCCAGCATAAAATAGCTGCATTTGACTACACAAGTAGAAGGTGTATTTTGACTAGTTTAGCCATAGTACCAAGTCAGTGTTTTCAAGTTGTTTTGATAATGTAACAGTGAAACTGCCATAACAGCATTAACGGCACTCTTAAGAGTGTTATCTGTTATACCATAACAGATATTAACAGCAAATAGTTGGCAAAGCATTCGATATAGTTACATACATGTACGCATATACATATATGGATGTAAACCTAACTAGATTCTGTTAAAAATACATTATGTAATCAGGAAGTCACACCTTAATAGTTCATAACAAAGACCTTGAAAGGACAATCATCAGTTGACACTAGAATGTCAAAAGTATAAATGCAAATCATCAGTAGTCTATCAGTGTTTTTATCGTTTATGAAACTGATTTTGAAGGTAAGAAAGGGAACAAGGGAGAAATATTTATCCTAAGTAAAACCGATCATATATAGTAATATTGTAATATTGTAATATTGTAATATTGTTAGTAATTTGTTGGTTTTGTTTCAGCTTGTTTTCCAATGAATTAGCTAGTCAGACAGAACATTTATTTCAAAAAAAATGAAAAAATAATTTCATTTTCTTAGAAACTAGTAAGATTTTCCACAATTAAACATACTTAAATGTTTATGAAGTTCTGCTAGTGAATAGGTAATACTTAATCAGTTTCCAGTCAAAATGTTAAAAATTAATCTTAGAGTTCATGAAAGATGTGAAAACACATTTTAACTTTTTTTTTTTAATGCTTCAGTGATTGCATTCTTATTATAAATTCTGTAATAGTCATTACATAGTCCTGAGAAAACTGTTAACTTTCTCAGCAAGGTTTAGCCTCATGTTTATGAAATAGTTTACCTAGAGCAATAACTGAAACAAAATTGGCTAAAAAAGAATAAAACTTTAGTTTGAAAGAACATTTCTGTAGTGGGTTTGTGGGGCCAGGTTTTGGTAGCGGGAAGCTACAGGAATGACTACTTTAAAAAAATGAAAAGCTGCTAGAATCTTCCCCTCTAGTAGAGCCAGTGCCAGTTGGCTCTGAGATGGACTGCCACTGACCAAGTCTGAGCCAATTGATGATGGACATAATGCCTCTGTGATTAACATATTTGAGAAGGGGAAGAAGTTGCTAAACAAATGATAAACTGCAGCACCAGAAGAAGCAAATGAGAATGTGAGAACATCTCCACAACTTCCCAGGTCAGTGGAGAAGGAGAGAAAGGAGGTGTCCAGGCACCAAAGGAGAGATTCTCCTGAAGCCTGTGGTTCTGATACTCCTGCACCCATAGAGGCTAAGACAGAACAGAGATCAACTCACAGCTCATGGAGGAATCCATGCTGGAGGGAGTGGATGCCCAAAGGAGACTGTGACTCTGTAGGAAGCACATACTAGAGCAAGTTCCTGTCAGTATCCAAGAACCTGTGAAGAGAGGAGCCTGTGCTGGACCAGGCTCGCTGTCAGGACTTGTGACTCTGCGGGAGATCCACGCTGGAGCAGTTTCAGAATATCTGTAGCTCATGGAAAGACCTACATTAGAAACATTTGTGGAGGACTGTCTCCCATGAGAGAGACCCCATGCTGTAGCAGTAGGAAGTGTGAGGAGGCCTCCCCCTGAGAGGAAGCAGCAGCAAGCTATCTCTGATGAACTAACCATAAACCCTCATTCCGTTTGCCCTGTGCTGCTGGGGAGGAGGAGGTAGAAACTTGGGAAGAACGGAGGAGTGAGGGGAAATGCTTTAATGTTCAGTTTGTATTTCTTTTTTCCCTGCTTCTTTTTGATTCAGTGTTAACAAATCAAACCAATTTTCCCCAAATTGAATCTGTTTTTCCCGTGATAGTAATTGCTGAATAATCTCCTTGTCCTTATCTCAACTTGTGAGTCTTGTCAATTTAAGAGAGTGAGTGATAGAATGGCTTTGTTGGGCATCTGGCATCCAGCCAGGATTAAACCACCACAATTTCCTGAATAAATTGGCAGAAAAAGATCTCTACCTAAAATAGAAGGTTTAATTACTTCTGTGTGCCACTGTTTCAATAAATTCTACAATACAAACTGTGAATACTGTATTCATTCTAAAATATTTTTCATTCTATAATATCCAGATAATTATATTTGACAACCTTCAAAATATGACCTCATTTTGAAAATAATATGGGCTTTTTTTCTCATGCAACACATTTCTGGAGGCTGGTCATATTATAAATGGTAAACACTTTCATGAAATAGGGTAGCTGCTCAACAGCTGTCAATAACAACAATGATGATTTAATCAAAGAAATTATAAAAATAAACAGTGTGCAATCTGTTTAAACTGGTTTGGTAATAGATTTTTTTTAAATTATTTTTTTACTTGTATGTTATTTAATTTTCCATTTCTTTCAACAAACCTAATTTTGAGAGGCTTTCAGTTATTTTAGAACTGAGAAACAAAATTAAGAGACAACAAAGTTAAGACACTGGTTGTAAAAAATCTGGAGTTCATTTATGACCTCTGTCACTAAGGTGACTTTTTTCTCTTAATTCTCATAATTTACCTGAGTTATTCAGTTTGCAATAAGCTTCTCTTATTCTTCAGAATTTCTCTGTCTACAGAATAGCATAACATGATATGCATCACTTTTTTTCCATCCAGGAATTATTAAAACAAACAAACAAACAAACCAAAAGGCATTAAATAGAAAGATGAATCAAAATATAAGAGAGAAAATCACCCGGGATCCTCACTGGATATCTATCCACATTCTGAGAAACATAGTAGATGAAAAACTTAGCTTGACTGTGAAAGCCACCTCATTTAATAAATGTCCTGGGTTTTTAAGGGAAAAGAGCAATAAGAATAAAGTAGTTAAAAACCAAAATGTATGATAACATTATCAGACCTTGTCAATGTTAGTATATAAAGAGAAAAGACAAGTAGGGTGAGAAATATTGCTTTTGAAATATAAACTAAATAAAAACATATTCTATAGGTGATCTAGGTTTAATTGGTCTTAATGTTTTAAAAAATTGCCTGTGACTCCATTCAACTCTGTATTTCTTATTTTATAAGAAAAATAATCTTAAGAGGTATTAGAACTGTGATGATAATAGAAAATATTAGTATTTTCATGGATCTATTTATTAGACTACCAGGATTGTTATAGCTGAGTGAAAGACAAGCATAAATGAGGAATTAAATAATAGGTTATCAAATCTCTTTTATTCTTAAAATGGAATTTCCTATCAGTTAAAATAATTGTGAAATGTTTCAGAAGAAAGAAACAGAATACATCTATTAATTCTCAAAGGTTATCAGGTAGTTTAAACAGAAACCAAATGACTACTTTTACTTCTTGATTACAAAGAAAGGTGACATTTATAGAACTGAAAGCTAAAATCCTTTTCCTCTCTAACATCTCCATTACTTTGCAAACCTGTCTGGATTCAGAAATGTGTAGACTCTTTGTCTAAACAACATAACTGATGTTTTGAAATAATGATGAAGTTATGATAAAAAAGAAATATCTGGAATGGCAAGAAAACAGAAATTGATTGCCCAGCTATAACTTGCCCCCTTTGTGTTTTGTCAAGAACAAAATTCTGTGCATATGATATCCAAACACAACTATTTGTTTTCTTTGTACCTGAAATACATTTCTTTGGTATAGTAGCCTTTTTGGTGTCAGAAAACTCTCTTTGAAAATCCTGCCTCCACAGCATGCCCTTTCCCAGGCAGTTTATCATCTCCCACAGTTAATCGATCTTCTGGAAATGATGCAGCTATGAACACTCCCCAGGAATGTGGTGTGTATCATTCTCACATGTTGAACTTGGTTGCCATTTCCCTCCCTGTACACTGTACCTGCTGTGTTAAAGTTTTTCAGTTCTTGTCTCTGGAAGCCAGTAGATGATAGGAAGTAACCAAGTAAACTTAATGGCTCAAAAAATTTTGTTATTCCATGAAGTTCCAGGAATGCTTGCGAGTAGTTCAATAAAGTTCCATCAGAAAAGGATGCTTACATTTAATTTTACTGAAACTTCAACATGGGAATTAACTTCCTTACTTTCAGCCAACATATTTATTTTTTAAACTTCTGAAAAAATGGAGTCCTAGTGTCTTGTCTCCTTATTGTATAACTTTATTATATTTGGGTTGACGAGTTACCATAGAGACATGTTTTCTTGCACTTTCCTATCTGGCTTGTTAGAGCCATTAATGTATCAAGCCCTTTGTTTTGTTACGTTTAGAATCATGGAAGGATTTGGGTAGGAAGGGAACATCAAGATCATTTAGTTCTAACATCTCTGGCATGAACAGGGACATGTTCCACTAGACGAGATTGCTCAAAGCCCCATCCAACCTAGCCTTGAACATTTCTTTTGTTCTTTGAGGAAAATGAACTCGTGATGAACAACTATTACATAGAAATATCCCGAGTTTAAGAAATTACTTTTTCTGTCTCTGTTACTGAACCACTAAGTTTCACCTTACTGCAATTGACTCTGTCAGCTAATTTCCTGTTTACAGTAGCTAAAACAATTGTTTATCCTGATCAGGTAGTAAGAAGGAAAACTTTGATTAAAATCACTATGCTCTGGGCTATATGGTCACAGGAGAAGCCTATCCTATTTCACTGTAGCCAATTTCTTTGCAAATAATCTGAAACTGACTTTATTTTGCCATATAAGAAAGCATAAAGTCGATTTAAATGTAGATCTGTATAAAAGGCAAAAGCAAGGCATGGGGACATTGATGCAAAAGAGAAAGGATCTTCAGTTGTATGTAGAGTTGCCACTGCAAAGACAGGAGAAATCTGGTCCCCAAATGGTTTATGACATGATGTGACAATATGACTTATAGATGCTCTTCTGTCTTTATGGGTCTTTTAGTTAATGATCCAGCAGAGTTTAGTTATGTTTGTTGAATTTCAAGACCTCTTTCCAAAGGTGATACATTTGCAAGAGTCAGAAAACTCTTTAAAAATTAAAATTTTCCATGTCCAACTTGCCTAGTAGGTCCCTAACTCAGTCCTCCTCAACTAAGGATAAGTCCTCCTTCTTCCAGACTTTATATCTTCCAGAGACTGTACTTCTTGAGGGCTGGTCTTATGAATAAAGACTGTAAAAAAAAGGCTTTCAATAGCTCCACCTTCTCTGTATTGTCAGTCACCAGGACACTTGCTTCATTCAGCAGCAGGCTCACATTCTCCCTTTTGCTGCAGATATACTTGAAGAAGCCTTTATTCTTCTCCTTTACATCCTTTGCCAGATTTCATTCCAAGAGGATTTTTACCTTCTTGCATACTCTAACAACATTCCTATATTCTTCCCAAGTGACCAAACCCCTTTTCCAAATTTTTCTATCTTCCATTTGAGTGGTTTCAGATGCTTCCTGTTCATCCACACAGGCCTCTTACCTACTTTACCTTATTTTTCACTTGTGTGTATACATTGATCTTGGGCTTGGAGGAAGCAGTGCTTAAAGATTAACCAGCTATCTTGGACACTTCTACTTTCTAAAGTCTTAGTCCATGAGTTTCGTCCAAGTATGTCTTTGAAGAGGCCAAAGTTATCTCTCCTGAATCACAATCTTGATAGCTACCCTGCTTCTTCCATTCAGGATCTTGAACTCCAGTGCAGTCAAAGTTGCACTCAATACTCACATCCTGACCAGATCTTCTATGTTGTTACAAAGTCCACCAACACATACTTCTTTGTTGACTCTCCCATCAATGCACTGCAGGATTCTACTGGATTGCACATGCTTGGCTGTGTGGATTTGCCAGAAAATATAAGGATGATTGAAGTCCCCCATGAGGACCAGGGACTGCAATTGTGAGGGAGCTTTTAGCTGTCTTTTGAAGGCCTCATCAACTTCTTCTTCACGAAAAGCTGGCCTGTAATAAACTCCCACAATAACATCACCCACATTACCTTGCTCCTTAATCTTCACTTATAAACTTTCTACCCAGTCTTCATGCCCTCCTAGGCTGAGCTCAGTATATTCCTGTTACTTGCTTGCTTAAAGAGCAACTCCATCACCTCATCTCACTGATCTGTCTTTCATAAATAGTATATAGTCACTCATAACTCTACTACAATGTGAGCTGTCCCACCATGTCTCAGTAACTGCCATGAGACCGTGACCCTGCCTCTGCACCCATATCTTCAGTTCTTCCTCTTTATTGCTCAAGTTGAATTCATATACAGCCATTGCAAAGGCTTGCTTGAGCGTGCAGGTTTCTCTGGATGAGTGTATAAATCCACTAATGTATGTGAAAACAATAGAACACGTACTTAACAAAGAATATTAAAATTCACAAATTCACCCTTGTTTCTCTCTGGCCTCTAAAATGAATTCTTAGCTTTGCCATGAGTGTAAAAAATGGTTCACAGACTGTACAAGTCAAGCCATAATGGCTTGGGTTGATTTAGAACATCTATTTGTCAAGAAGAGTTAGAGGTAGTGTAACTTGCTTCATAAATTAACTGACATATCAAAAATGGGGAATATTGTTCAAAAGTAATTTGTTGTTGACTGCAGGCAACCCAAATTATCTTCAATATAAGCTTTGAAAATTAACCTTGATGATGAACTATGAACATTTCTTGCAGCATTTTTCACTCTAGATGCAAACAAACAATAGGTATTTAAGCATTCCTCCTTCTGTTAATAATATTATCTAAATAAATGTACCCAAGGGCTTGAAGTTCAACTTTAGGATGTTTTTTCAGGATTATCTCTGTTAATTCTATAATTCCATACTAACATTTCACACCTAAATAAGAAGACTTAAGACAAATTATTTTTAACATTTTTACTTTGTTTCAGGCAACTATTTTTCTTTGTAATTTCATGTTCTGTCATTAGTTACAATATCAATTTTAATAACCTTTGCAATTTCAGTTACAAAAGGCCCCGATTTAAGATAATATTTTAATTTAGTTAATATTTACCATAGAGGTTTTTCACATATTATTGATGGAAATGTAAACACCAATCACTTGTCACTGCAGTATTCGCAAAGAAAATATATTCAATTCAATCCAATGGGTAGAAGATTATATACAATAATTTGTGAAATTTGTCAATCTGTACAGAAATTTAGCCTGTCTTTATTATTATTGCCAATACTTTGGTAAAATTAGACAAATCCTTTGGCCATATTGACCATATTTCTTTCATTCAGCTGCAAGCTTTGTAATTGCATTTCAAATGTTGACTTGCCACATCGTATTCTCTCTGGATCACAGTCATTACGCCTCACAGTTTGTTTTCTCTGGGCTTCCATGAATTTCTTTTATTTAGTTTTATTTAGTCTATTTCCTTTTTAAGGAAATAAAAAATGCTAAAGCTACTATTCCTTTTTACTAAATTTTGCTTGCCAGTTTTTCAGAGGAACTCAGAAATGACTGTCTAATGTACAATAAAGACGTCTGTTAAATCCATTACTGCTCAGGAATAAGACCAATCTGAGTTGTTTGTTTTCATCTTATGAAAGTATCAATATCCACAAACTTCACTAAGTTTACAGTCAGCAGGACTTATAGAAAGGAGGGGGGAGGAGACAATGCTCAGAAAAAGCCAAATTGTGTTAGATTCTTCTCAAATAAAAAACTCAGTAACTCTAATATAACACAGAAGCAGCAGCATCTGAATCCAGTGGCATTTGTTATAACCAGTTGAGAATTACCCGGCACATGAAGTGTACCTCTCTTTTGTAAGCAATAGCACATCCACTTCCCTGTTTTCTCCTCCAAACTGTTTGTAAACTGTGCTAAGCTACTTCTGTCAAGATTGGGTAAGAGAACTCAGCTGAGGCAACAATAGAATCCCATTATTTTGGTATAATAATTCTTCTTTCCCTCTAGCAAATCTTATCAGTCTCTCCCAGTTGCAAGTGTCAAATAGTGTTAGCAGCAAGGGAGCCACATTTTCCACATAGTATGTAGACCTCTTCAGCAAGCTTCTATAGCATATATCCGTGTTGCATGAGTTGTTCTCCAAATCAATAGCCAGAAGAGATGAGAGCTTTAAATATTAAGGAAGTTATGTCAGCACACTGCATCTCGGCAGGAAAGCTGAGAGCCCAGCAGGTTTGACTCTCCTCTCGGTGGTTTCCAATCACTTCCTCACATATGCACACATTTTAAAGTAGGGGTTTGTTTGCAAACTTTTGTTTCTTCCATAGCATCTTGCTTTCTTGTCTCTGTGTTTCCTGTTCACTTCATCCCAGTCATTCTTAAAATTTCTTTCAGTCTTTCTTCAGAAATATCTGTGACCAGATAATGAGAGAATTGGAAAGAAAATGCAAAGAAAGTTCAAGGATGCAGCTTGAGTACAGTTAATGTTGCTTTTAGTCATAAATTCTACAAGCATATCTATTTGACATTCTTTCTCTCCTTAATGTATGAAATCTAGCATTTATTAGAAAACTTGCAACTCTTTTTCTTCTGACTTTGTAGTCACTGTTTGTATTAATGGTTTCTTTTATGGAATTTTTTTGTAATGTTTTTAACCAATTCCAATTTACACAGATTGCTTCCAACTGAAATAAACTAACTCCTTTAAAAGTTATGTCTACTTCCAATTCACTTTAAAAGCAGTAGAAGGCTGACTACTCCCATAGAACTTCCTCATAAGTGACTAATTGCAATTTTTTTCAGAAATATAAATGTATTTTTTTACCATCTCTCAGTTCTTTAATGTTGCCGTGTTTTAAAAAAATAAATGTTATGTCTTTGTATAAGAGTTTTAGTTTGGTTTGGTTTGAGATTTTATTTTACCTACATGTAAATTCTCCTTTCCTAGATCTTTATTAAGATGAATAAATTTCAAAGAAGCCATTAGTAACATTGATAACAACAATTTTATTGAGTAAATATGTGTTACAATTAAGTATCTGACAAAGCCTTCATACAAGTGTTTTTGTCATTACATTTTTGCACCTCTTTAAAGTAACTATTTAAACTTCTTTCATAAACTGTGGGAACAGCTAACAAGTTCTTTTAAAGGAAGGAATTCAATTATTAGTATGTCTTTGCTTGAACATGAATACCCAACTTCTCTATCCTTGAAGCAATATAATCAATTCAGCTCTTTATTTCATCAGCTAAATATAATAAAGAATTATAGGATTGTTTATTAAAGTAAATGCTAGATCTCAACCTAAACAACATATAAGAACTCTGAGACATAAAGTCAGTTTAATACCCAGTTCTTCACTGTATTGGTAAAATAGAACATTAAAATAAAGGATTTTCCTAAGGTGTTTCACTTCTTTTCTAAAATCATGATTAGTTATATCCAGTTATGCTTTGCTTGAGCAATTAGACTGGATACACAACTGGTTTCACTCTGAAAGTCACTTTTGCTTTTCTTGGGTTTATGGTCTATAATGCTTGTGTATGTTTAACTGAACTGCTAAATGATTGGCATTTGATAAGTGACTAATTGATGCTGCATTAAGCAGCTAAACATGGCAGTTTACAGGCTAACAAGCATCTATCACAGATTCCTTTCTAAAGCAAGTAACACATACTAGACATTAATAAACTTGAATGTGTAAGATTTCCAAAGAAATTAAGTGTTCAGTTGCTTTAGGAAGAGAAAACATTAGATATTATTGTAATCACAATTTTAAAGCAAGTGGCTTTAAACAACTATGAATTCTGATCCAAAAAGTTATCTTTTACTTCTATCTTAGTATGTACATATATATGTCTAGGGACTATTTTTTTCCCAGAGCAATGCAAGGACTGTATTGACATGGTTGCTCTGCTCTGTTGATACATCCAGGCTATGACATAAAAGAAAAAAGTGTAATTCCTTAATAGGTCCAAGAACTCTCTGAAATGATACTTTTATAAAAGGGACCAAGTAGGCAGCATTGTTTCACTGCTTGTATTTACTTCTGATAAGCTGGAATGGAGTATCTCCACCACACTATCACCTTTTGTTTTTCGAGAATGTTCAGAATGTTCTGAACATGAGTCAGCAGTGTGCCCAGGTGGCCAAGAAGGCCTGACCTTTGTCAGGAATAGTGTCAGCAGGAGCAGGGAGAGGATCATTCAGGCTGGATATGAGGAGGAGTTTCTTCAAAGGAATTTCTGAAAGGGTTGTCAGGAATTGGAATGGGCTGCCCAAGGAGGTAGTGGAGTCACCATCCCTGGAAGTATTTAAGAGACAATTGGATGTTGCACTTAAAATGATCCAGTGGTTGGCAGGGCTGGGGCAAAGGCTGGACTTGATGATCTTAAAGGTCTCTTCCAGCCAAAACGATTCTATGATTCTAAGAAGGAAACAAAGATGGACTAATTTAGTGTTTTATCTATGACAATTAGTAATTTTTTTTAATCCCATATATTCCCACTTAATGACTTCAAAATTTTTTAAAATGTAATTTTTCAGCAACTTCTGCTAGATACCGACTCTCACTATCTGACTGAAAAATTTTTACTCTGTCTAAATATTTGCTGATAATTCATAGTAATTCAGTTGTCTTTATAAAAGATGGATAGATGTCCTTCAGTCTGAAGAAAGTTATAATTTAACTCCTGCTGAATAACGTCCTAATGAAGGTATTGCATATTTCATTTTACATCGTGTTCTCTGATAGAAATGAATGTAGTTTTCTTTTACTTCTTCAGCTTTTACTACACTACAGTCAGACATTACTTGTTCTGTGCAAATTGTTTCATCATTGATCTAATGACCAAAGGGAGGCATTGTGAAACAGGAAAGGATTTTTTTTTTCCATTGACAATAACACTATTCCCTTTTTTTGCTGGAAAGTCACAAAGCTGGCGTTGATATTTAATTAAATGTTTTCCAGTAGATGGCAGCATTTTACAGTGGTTGGAAATACTGAATGGTACCTACAGAGACTGCTCTGGCTGACCGGTTGTAACATGTTTCCTTTGCAAACGTTGATTAGAGGGGGTTTATGACTTTGCTGTTTCAAATTAGTAACGTCTGAAACTTGTCATGCATGCTCACTTTTATTTTCTTATATCTATAGGAAATGCCTATGCCCATCTATATCTTCATTAAAAAGTCTAAAATTACTACCTAAACCCAGGAATTACAAATGAAAATGCAAAATGCTCCAGTTGATTAATTTTATATTAACTAAAGTGAAGATGATTTGAAGTTTTAGTGCTATGACGTTGATTGGGGACCAGATATTGAAAAATCTCTTATATGACTGAGACTGGGATTTCACAGTATTGTAATTTATATCTATTTTATGTTTCAGAGCATGTACACAGAAGGAAATATGGTTTTTTTCTAAAAATTTCCTCAAAATTTACATCTTTGCATTAATATTAAACATCCATTTTATTAGGATCTGATCTTTCCACATTCCTGATGCAAATTAATTAGATATAGTAGTTCACATGCCTAATATACTTGCACATGGCTACTGTAATTTTAAGTACATCTCTAGTCAGAAGCCCAGGATTTTTGACATATGTGTAGTAATGTATGTACAAGGTAGTCTTTTTCTCAAGCTTTTACTGCACAGTCCCATCTCTACTCTTTGTAGCTTTCAGCATTACCTACAGGCCTTGTACTTTGAGAACAACAAGGAATTTTGCTTGTCTGTTCTGGTGTCAGTAAGACAGGATTTGTTGAAAAAAGGTTCTGTTTTTGAGAGCTATGTCTAAGTGTATATTATATATATAAAAGTATATATATGTTCAAACATGATCTACCAAATGGCTCTATATCAAGGATATTGTGTCCAGTGCTGGAACCCCCAGTACAAGAAAGAGTCCAGTAAAATGTCAAGAAGATGATTAAGAGATTGGAGTATTCGCTATATGAGGAACAAATGAGAATACTGGGGTTGTTCAGCCTGAAGGAGAGAAGACTCACATGGCTCTTACCCATGTATGTAAATACTCAAAGGGAGAGTGTAAAAAAGATGGAGACAGGATCTTTTCGATAGTACCCAATCACATCATAGGATGCAATGGATATAAACTAATAAAACATGAAACTCCATCTTGGTACAAAAACACTTTTTTCCTCTGAGGGTGTCTAAGTACTGTAACAGGATGCCCAGGAAAGCCACAGAGTCTCTACCTATGAAGATATTCATAGGTATAGATATTCATAGATATAACTCATCTGGACATGATATTGCTCTAATTGCTCTCCATTTGACCCGTCTATATTGGACTAGATGATCTCAAGAGACCTCTTCCAAAGTCAAAGGTTCTATGGTTATATAGATCATACATAGAAGCTTCATGAGGATTTGAAAACTTGTCCAACACTTCAGAAGTAACTCAGGTTTTCATTATTTCTGTGCTGTCTTTTCTGATTTTGGCCAGAATGGTTACTGGAAATTGCATGACCTTACAAAATATTCATGCTGTTTAACATGTTATGTTTCAAGATATAAGTAAATAGTTTTTTATGAGCCTTTTTGAAAGACTATTGAAAAAACTTGTTAAATATAGTTCATAAATCCCCTGATTATTAAGTAAATAATGTCTTAGAACACCTTACAGATCGTTGTGCAGTGACTTTCCACTGCATCCCTGGAATATCTATGAGTTTGTCAAAACATTTCTGATTTCATTACTCTTCAGAACTGAATAACATATGCTATAACATAAAATCCACAAACTCTTTATTGGCTTAATTGTATGCCATATTAAAAACAATGCTGTTTTAAACAGCCACTGAATCTGACCTAAGATACCTAGAAGTGTGAAGAGTGTATAAATTGTTCAAAACTGTGGAGTCTTTGCCTTGTGACATGAAGAATAGGAATGTGAGATTTAAAACCAGATTTTAAAAAATCCAATTATTTCTGTTATGGTTCATATGAAGAGTGATCCTTATATTGTCACTTCTCTATTTCTTGTAGAATGGATCAATTTTCTGTCCTGCTTCTTCTTAAATCATGAACTTCAGTTGATTTTTACTTTAAAGGAACTAGACAATTCAAGGATTTTGTTTTGTTTTTATTTTTCCTACAAGCATCATTTCATAAAATGGTGACTAGAAAGTCCAGGTTCCTCAATTATTGTATGAAAATCCCAAAGGACAAGAAATAATGTGAGAATAAAAGAGGTGTTCTGTTGATCCCAACATCTGAAAATTTATTTGAAGTTAATGGATATTTTTTCTTATTTTATCAAAAAGTAAGTAAAAGAAACTACTAAAATATTTCAGAAGATTTGGTAATTTTTTTTCTCAGTCCAAACTAATTTCAAAGTATACATACCAAGGGTGTTGTTTAAGAGCTTTTATATAAATAGTAAATAGTCTTGGCCATAAATCATATTTTATATAATTCTCGTTATGTTTGGAAGGAAATGTGCAGTAGGCGTTTATCAAGTTAAGGTATTAAGGAAAAATTTCTGATAAATATCTATGCTTTTAATTTATTTGAAATAAATTAGTTATAGATGCACATCTTGGAAAATATTTTAGCTTTATATTTGCCTTTGAGGTGTATTAAAAAGATAGCATTCTGTCAAGCAACTATTCAGTTATCTTATCATTTTAGATACTTAGCTAAAATTATGAATTTACAGAGCAACATAGTTATTTAGATTCTACTTTTATTACTTTATGAGCAAGATAGTCCACTTGTGTAAGTCACTGAAGCTCACAGAATCACAGAATCCTAAGGGCTGGAAGGGACTTCAAAAGATCATCTAGTCCAACCCCCCTGCCAGAGCAGGGCCACCTAGAGTAGGCCACACAGGAACTTGTCCAGGTGGATTTGGAATTTCTCCAGAGAAGGAGACTCAACAACCAATCTGGGCAGCCTGTGCCAGTGCTTCCTCATCCTCACACTAAAGAAATTCTTCTTTATATTTCTTAGGAACCTCTTATGTTCCAGTTTATACTCATTGCCCCTTGTCCTATCATTGAACATCATTGAGAACACCCTGACTCCATCCTCCTGGCACCTGTCATATTTGTAAACATTAATGAGATCATCCCTCAGTCTCTTCTTCTCCAAGTTAAAGAGCCCCAGCTCCCTCAGCCTTTCTCCATCTTCAGGGGTAGTGTCTGGATTGATGCTACCTGGGGAGTCTAGCTGTCTATTATTATTAACATCTACTTACTTTGAATCTGGGTTGACCTCAGGTATTCAACAAAGTAAAAAGAACTGGAAAATAACTGAAAATAACCCATTTCTTTTAATATTGCCTGAGGTATTTCATTGCCTAACTTAAGATTTTTTTTACTCATTCAGAGGCTCAGGGCAAGGATCCTGAGAGTGCTTATGAAATGTTGTTTTGTTTTTTTTTTTTTTCCACTTTTATTGACAGGCAACAATATTTGGTTACCAGAAAGTGGTTTCCTGATATCTTCTCTGCTATAGATTTTAATGAAGATATGTATGTTACGTAGAAATTTCTATGTTGATACAGTCTATAGTTTTGTCTTTGTTTTATTTTGCTTTATAGAGCTCATTTCTACATTTGAAACTCTAGGGTGATGTGATTTCTTGAGATTGTTTATTCATTAAGCAAAATGATAGATTTTGAAGAATGAGAAAAGACGACTCTGTAGAATCTCTACTTTTTATAAAAGTATTCTGTATAAAATATTTTCTTACAGTCCTATGCACATAGTTCCTTGACTAATGAAGTAGAAATTGAGATGATTTGATACCCATGGTGAGGATTATACCTCTTAGAGTACACAAATGCTTATATTCTGTAAACAAGCAGAAGTAAACACTAAGATTAGCCATCTTCAGAGTCCTCTGATGTCTTAATATTCTTCCCATTTTTTTCTTCATATAAAAGCATAAATTTGTTCTTCGTACAAGCTAGGATATATCTTGGATTTTTCTGACATTTGAATATATTTACTTTCTGCTTTACTGTGTGGTTGTCTTCAACAAGGATATAGTCCCTAATTCATTAATTATTTTCATATGTTAAAAGTATAATAACATTTTTTGTATTGTTTTAGTTATATAAATTTTTTTAGATTATATGTTCTTGAATTATACTCTGTGTAATACTCTTGGCAGAAAAGTAACTAACATAACATGGATACGTAAGCACTAATTTGGCAAGTTATTTTATCTTGTTTGAGCTAAACTTTATTTGATAGTCCTAACTTTCTAACACTGAAGTAAACATGAGTATGCCATTAACAGTGCTCTTTACATAGTCCAACCACAAATGTAGATGCTACTGCTTTATACAGGATGTCAGTGATAATTTTAGTCAACTGCCCTAGTCTTGGAGTAGCAACTTTACTTGTGTTTTCAGAGGGCTTCTGGATGAAAGAGAGTTTGACATGCCTGCAGATATGCTTTGTCAAAACAAGAAGATTGTTTTGCAGTAACAAAGAGTTGTTGATGAACAGGACAGAGGATGTAATGCAGACTATAATCTAGAAGGCTTTTAGAAACAAGGATTGTCCCAGAGCAGAGTTCTTCCTAAGAGCTAATGCTGTGCTCACAATCTAGCTCCAAAACCTGGATTTCTTTAACCAAACAATTGAATTTGAGAAATAGGATACAGCCCTCTGGATGAACTACTTCTGAGTTTTCAAAGTCCATGTCATTATAAAAAAGATCAGATACAAATAAATCAACAAAATTGGTCACAATTTTTTCTATATTCACAAATGAGAAAAACGTTAACTTTACCGCCACATTTTTCAAATACTGAAACACATCTTTCTTTTGCCCACAATCTGATAAAGACAAAGTTCACAACAATAAGGTTAGTTTTATTGTGTCTTTTTAGATATATTTACATATAAGATGCTTACAGCACCTAAACCATATAAATTTAATTTTAAATATGTGATAATTTGATGGAGTGCAGGACTTTGTTAGTGACAATGTGAACTACGATTCAACCTTAAATAGTTGTAGTTTCCATCTGGTAAAAAATATTCCAAATTGTACCATGATGACTTTCAGAAAATAGAACCACTTAGTACAGAATTCATCCCTCAGAATCTGACCGGCAGATATCAATGTGTCATCTCAAACTGTCCAAGACAGCAAAAGAAAGCTTAAACACGTCTAGGATCACCTTGATAATTTTTACTATTGTCATATAGGTTTAATTTAAAAACAAAACAATTCTTAGCAAATCTTTTTCTGCATGGCCAGCAGACCATGTCTCGGCATATTAAGTAAGGTATGTGTGTCAATTCTGAGGTTGTGCAGGCCAACCTAATTGTAATTAATGTTGCCTTGTCATCTCCTCAGTGCCACCAACCATTTATCAGTCTTTCTCAATCTGTTTTTCCTGTCATATTCCTCAACTGTCAACCATTTTTTAGAGACTGCTTTTGTTCTAATAAGTGAAACACTCCTAACATGATAATGCATCTAGACGTGATTGCAGCAAAATGGATAAAAATATAATGATGGATAACTCCAGTCTTTATCACTTTGGAAGGCTCCATTGATTTCTTATGTAATGTAATTAAGCATTAGTTAGATACCAAGGCCCCCAAGGCAAACTTGTGGTATTTGGTTTTAAATTGCTGTATTAGTTCTGTCCAATTTATTTTTAATCCCTCATTCCTTTGCCCATCAACTATAAAAATTAATGGAAAATTTGAAAAGATTTTTTGGTTTTGCTGTTTGTTGGATTTTTATCATCCCCCCATTCTAAGGGAGTAATACCAAGAATGTTTGTAATGACTACTTTTAGTGAACAAAAATTAGTTTCATTCTAGGTATTGCTACTTAATGCGGCATATAATCTTTTGTCCTAAATGCAGCTCTAGTGATGACCAAAATGACCAGGTAATGAACTCTGGCTAAGCACTATGCAAAATAGTTTTCTTTGAGATATGAAAAACCCAGCATATTTCTGTTGAAAAAAATTATACTGTCTTTCTTTTATGCATGGATGTTTGAACCATCAGGATGATGGCCTAGAAATAAGCAGGCTGCAGGTTTGTTATTTTGGCGTGGTTTGTTTTGTTGACACATGGCCCTTTAAATCGGCAGAAATAGACTTAATTAGATTTGATATTTAAATACTGAAACTGAACGAAAGACTAAGTTTTTAACATGGAGGTAATAAATCATTGTATAACTGATCCAGAGCTATAATGTATTCTCATCAATTTCAGCCTTTTAAGTCAAGGTTAGGCATCATTCCAAAGGGCATGGTATTGGAATAACAAAAGTAATAGTTTTTAGTTGAGCTCTTTTCATTTGCATTATGAAGCACATTAAAATCGGAGATCAGAATTGGTCTTCTGGTGATAAAAGCTACCTATTTAAAAATATACCTACATGAATTAAATTCTAGGCTGCATGCAGGTGCCAAAATCTGCATATATTTTCAGATACTCACAGTAACTGCTTAAACTCAAGCCTGTTGTCCACACATAGAATGAGTTCCTACGTCTCTTATCTACCAGCTCTATGAGGATACTCTGAATACCAAGAGTAAATACAATTTATTTAAGCAACTTAATTTATGTCTCTGTCATACTTTGGAACATGTTATGAGGTTATTCAAGTTCTTTGACAGTCCACATCCACATACCGTAGTAAGAAGGAATTTAGGTGAACCAAATAAAAACTGAAAGGTATCTTTCTTTTTGAAAAAATTTCTTGGGTTTTGTATAATATTTATGGCTGTGAGGAAGCTTATTTTTTATAATTTTACCCTAAGATATAGTTTCCCAAACCCTTTTGAGCCCAAGACTCAGAGATTTCACATAATAAACTGAAAACTCTTCCACATTCTGTTCAAGATGTAATGACCTTATTTCAGCATGTCCCAGACTGCATACAAGCATTAAATACATATAGATGAATTGTTTAAGTATCAGCTCAACATTGGAACAGAAGCTGGATCCCTTCTAATAGGTGGTCCCTTATAACAATGTTAGAGATCATTATAACTTACTGTCTAACTGCTCACTCTGCTTTTTTACCCTCTAACTTGATACAATGTTGCATTGTATGCAACATAAGGACACAAATTTACATGGAAGGTTCAGAGATACTCCTTCCTTTCTCTTCCAGAATCTCCCCCTCAATAGTATACAAGACATTTCTCCTATGTAGATGTGGATCCAAAACCATTAGAGATGAGCAGGCACTGAGAACACACTTCCAGTGGTCAGGGTAGGTCTTACCACAGCTATATCCTTAAGCAAGGGAAAGATGCTGCAGAGTACTTTAGTGTCCATGCTCTGTAATGTTTGTAGAGAATTCTGTGGAAAACAGGGAAAAAAAATCCCAACAAAAAAAGATAGTTTGTTTGTGATTTTATATTTAAAAAAAAAAAAATGTCTGTGTGAAACTGTTTCTGCTTTTGAGAGAAATTAGAAGTAAACTAGGATGTACTGCAAGAATCTTCAATGAAAAAGAAAACTTCATAGTGGTTGCTATAGTTTACCTGTAATCAAGTGGTTGCTATAGTTCATCAGACCTCTGAATGACAGAAAATGCTGTATAGTCCTTCTATAAGCTCAGATGGCAATTTGATGTAAGAGCTACAGGGGCAATTGAACTGAAAGATGAGGTAAAGGTTTCTGTGGTTTTTAGAGTGACAGGCATAAAAGTGTTATCTATGTCTGGTGTATCACATGGAAGTGATAGAAAAAATGGATAACAAAACTTTAAACCAATAAAAATAATGTCTAAAGGGTATTGTAGGGAAAAAGGGGGAAAAAATAGGGATGTCAGACTTAAAACTAAAAAGTCAATCCTGTCATTACAATCTATTGAAATATCTAATTAAACATTAGAATGTTTCAAGGTAGGATAACAAAAAAATTACACAAACATTTAAGGAGTTATTTAACTGACATTGAACAAGGCAACAAATATATATGCATGCTAAGCAGATAAAGAATTAAAAATCAAATTACAAGGCCATGAGTAAACAAAATAGGCCAAATTCATTTAAATTAGACAGTCATGGATAAAGACAATTGGCCAAAACATTGGAAATATTCAGGATTAATGTAAAAATAAGTCAAAATGAATACTTTATGCCACAATGTTCAGGGAAAAAAGAAAAGCATGTGTTTAAATTCCAGCAAGGTATTTCTCAAAGTACAGAATTAAGGGAAGCTAAAATTTTATTCTGTTTAATGTAAACATACCTGTCAGGTAACTGAAATACAGTGAATGGGAAGTAAACACGAGAACTCTAACTGGGATGTGTAAGAAATGAATTTAAACAGAGGCATACTAAAAATATTAAATGGAACAGCAGATCTGATAGAGATTGTTCTGTACTAAAACTTTGTACATATGCATATGTTTGTATAATGAGGGTTTACAGAATGACTGAGCATAGAGTTTACTGATGTGAGATATTCTGGGGTTTTTATCACAGTCTAAAAGAATCAGAATCACTTGGCAGTGTGTTAAATGGCATCATGGAAGGGACAAGAGAGAGAGGAGTAGAGAGATATTTATGTGTGCATGTGTATAATGTCAGAGCACTGTCTGCCTTGGAGCCAGGGCAAAGAGTATTAGGGCAGTAGAGTCAGTCACTAGTAGCAAAATGTCCCAAAGATATGTCTACACATTTATTTACAATGAATGGATGGTTGAGACTGAATATCAATTTGAATTCAGTGTTTACCTGATTGTATACAGTCTGTACACACCAAATACCCTAGGTCTCCTGGGGCCTTCTGTGGAAGGAAGTAAATTCTATACTCAATTAAGAATTGCAAAGAAGCTTTAGGCACTGACATCTCAGTCTGAAACTTTTTCTCCTCAAGTATTTGGTGGATACGGACATTGGGTTATCTGAATCATCTCCTGAGCTTAGACATCCAAATTCTGCAAAACACTATCTCCATCTGCTAGCATAATTTGAATTGTTTACAAGCAGCTGATTATAAGATACCCACTTTCCATGTAGTAAAATTGAGGAACAATATTAATGGAAGACAGATAGACAGATAACATCCAGGAAAACTGTGACTGCTTTCACAGTAAAACATCTATGCAATAAGTCAGAAACAGAGCATAGACAACAGTGAAAAGATGAGTACTGAGTGTATTAATCAAAGAGATTACTCATATTATCCCCATTCTTTTCCTTTAGTATCATTTTTAATCAGTCACAGATATGAGTACTGGGGAATAGGAAGACATATAGGAAAATACAGAAAATATGTTTTATTATGATAACGGAATTTTAATATTGGCAGTTCTTGATCGTGTTACTCAGTCACACGACAAACAAGTACCCTGCTGTAAAGATTTTCTACTGTGCAAAGGATTAAGCTTTGTCTAGCAGTTACTGTCACGTGGTATTTGACACTGATTTTCACCTGGCTAGTCTACAGCACTATATAATATTTTGTGAAAAATAACAAGGTAAATGCTGAGATATTGGAGATAGTGGAATTGTATGAGTATCTAAGATATAAAAACATAGTTAATGATTTATTAACATTAATATAATCTGTCATAAATACCATTGATTATTAATCTTTTACTACACAGAATATATCACTGCATTTTATAATTTGAATTGCAAATATGAGTGATTGAAACTGGATCAAATTTAGGTCAATTCTAAAGTTACATATTGCTAGAAACACGACTAAGAGAGCACTAAGGCTTTGTTGCTTTGAATGCTGACATAGTCTGTGACTTCAGATAATTTCTTATTAACCATACATCCTGCTCAGTTTCAGTGCTTGGTTTTCTATTTAGTGGTGACACTAGTAGGTACTATTGGAAACAAGAACTTGTCAGAATCTAACATTATGTAAGCAAGTTCATTTAGGTAATACACAAGTGAGGGCTTCATGTTTAATACCAAGTTTACTTCCTTGAACTTTGTTGATTCTATACAGGGCTTTGGTTTAGAAGAGTGATACAGCAATGAACTTATATGAAAATGAAAGTACAAAATATATTTAAAGGAGTGTAGGAATAGCAATATATGATTGAATACAAATGTGATACCTGCCATATGATGTCTTTAACATACTGTCAGAAAACCAGGTAGCCTGTTTGTCAGGATGGAATACATTGAAACTAGCCCAGACCCATCATCCTTTGAAGGTTTTTTTTGTTAGTTGTTTGGTTTTTTTATTCTGTGTTGGTCAGAGACAATTTTACATGTTCTTACTGACCTGGCTAATTCAGCAGGATATTTGTACTCTTCTCATAAAAGCAGGGACAAACAGTTACACAACTGTTTGGTTCACATAGCTGATATAACTGCTTGATTTGCTCAATTCATGCAGTTAGTTGATACACTCAGCTGATAAAACAGTTCATCCAGAACAAAAGCCACTTTCTGGTCACTTTTGTGTTAAGTTCACTTTTCTTCCTCAGATTCTTCTCTGTTATAGACATTCATTGATTGGTCACAACAGGTTGAAAGTACTTACTTGCGACTCATAGTATGATATTACTCTAATCTTGGAGCAGAATGGTGCTTACATACAGAAGAATTATTATTTATTATGCCATGACAACATAATCCTGCTCTTAGGTGTAACAAATGGGCAACAAAAATAAAAATTCTGTAGAAAATCCAGCAAGCAGCTGGGAGCAGAGACTGGTGAAAGCTATCTGAGGTTCACAACTGATTAACTTCATATTTTTAAAGCAAATCTGCACTCAGCTTGCCGCTTTGTAACTGTATTTAGTTTTAGGGGCCATCAAACGTAATGGGAAAGAGCTAATAGCTTTGGTTTTCAATTCTAGTGCAGATAAGTCTCTGTAGTTCCTTTCTATGCCTATCTTCTTCTCTTTGAATAGACAAGATGAGGCAGGAGAAAGATAGTTACAGTCAGATTGTTCTGGTAAGCACATAAATAATTCTGATAGATTCTTTACATTTTTCATTCTATCCCAGTAAGGAAAGGCAAAAAATCTTGTGTGGAGAACAGCAATCAACTTTACTCTTTGTGTAGAAGCCACTGTTAGTGTTATACAGTTTATAGGTAGTGCCACTTGCATCTGGACAATAGTCTGTTATTGTGTAGTTTTCCTAAATTGTTCATAAAATAATAAGAAGCTCAGCTGTTTTATTGGAGAAACATAATTGTCTTGAATATAGGTTCCCCATATGGTAATTTATCTTTCACAGTAAACCTAGTAGCATCATCTCTTGTAGAGTCAGAGGAAAAACTGAATGTGTTCAAAAACCTTTTTGAGTAAAGGTAAAGCAAATTAATTTGAATTTGGTTTCAGATTCTTATGTCTATAATACAACGTTAACACAGGGTTTTATTTTTTCACTTCAATTGACACAATCACCATGTCAACTCAAAATACTTCAGTGCATCAATCTGTTTATTAAATAGAGATGCTATCACCTGAAATCCAGGGATACAAATGAGAAACAAACCTAGTAAAAATTTTGATTATGTTCCTAGAAATGCAGCCCCTAGAACAAGCTTACCCTACCGTAGTCTTGCCTACAGAATAACACATGTTCATCTCCACAAACTTGTTCTACGGTCCTCTGTTCTCCTCAGCAGAAATGTAAGATGCAGGAATGCAAGAAGGGCTTGTTTCAAGTGGGAGCAAAGGCAGAAGAGTTAGTTGGAAAAGTATATTTGTTGTTGCCAAAATGTAATGTCAATGCAACAGCAATGAGCCACAAGTGAACTAAGGTAGATTATTTGGATGAAAATAGTTCCCAAGTGAGCCGCATATTGTAACATACATTCAGGAGTAGTTACTAGCAACAGTATAAGCTTGTATCAGATCTGACAGAGTCCAGGAAAGCCTTGAGTGCCAGCAGGTATGTAGTAAGAGATTAATTCTGTTGTAAAGAGTTTACTGATGCAATAGATAATACAAGTCTGAAGAGAAAGATTAGCATGTAAAAGCTTGGAGAGATTTATGCTAATACTCTCCTGTTTTTTGTAAGCAGTGTAGAAAAAAGATACTTAATCCATTAGTATCTTCACTTTCTCTCTTCTGGGGAGGTAGATTCAAGTAAACACATTTCAGGTTGCCTTTATATTGGGGATTAAAGAAACTCTCTGAGATTGCCTTTACCTTTCGTATTCTCTTTTCTTGTTTAGACTGCTACAGCTTCAGATTTACACTGTTTATTAAAAGGTACAGAGAAAAATAAGAATCTTTTTCCTACCTTTAGTTTCCTTCTAGTCTGAGAGGTAGTCTCTTTTAGTTCATAAGCTTTTTAATTGTGTGTATGTTAAAAGAAGAAATTGATGAAAAAATATTAAAAAATATCAGTTATCCACTTTGTTCCAGAATAAATTATTTTAGGATCATTCTTACCTCTGATCCTCGCTATATATGAACTTTCAGGGACAGAGGGATGTAGAGAGATCTTTGCTATATTACTGTTCTCTTTCCAGTAGGCAAAAATTAATTTGGACAAGTTGATCTTAGCAGAGTTTTCTTATCCTGGAGATTCCTGCGGCTTCTTTCTGTAGCATAATATCGAAATGACAATTTTAAACAAAGATTTTTTAGCTTTTGAAGATAAAGAATAACCAAAAATTCCAAACCAAAAAAAAAAAAGAGTTAAGATATGTTTCATATTTAATAGGGAAAAAAATTTCTCATAAACAAAATTACAACTTCACATTACACATAAGTACTTTGAAATTTTCTTTATTCTTTTATTGATTTATTGCTCTGCATGATCTAGATACGGGAATCAACCATCAACCATATTCCCTGGTGGAAAGGGAAAGTTTACATGGTTCAGTAGTCATAAAAACTTCTGGGCATAAAATGTTCATATACACAAAGTGATCATATGCAATGGGGCAGAAACTGAACTTTAACTCCTTCAAAGATACTTTAAGAATTTTAATTAATTGAGGTCTGTATCTTACTACAAATAAAAGTCTCTGTCTTGCTTAATTTAAGATGGGATGTGGCTGGAGGGGACAAATATTTAAACAGCATCTAATCTTAAAAGGAAGAACAAGCCCAAAATCCTTTGCTGTTTTCAAGTGAAATTATTGTATAAGAAGAGTCAGGAACCTCTAACCCTTAGAAGCAAAGTTCAGAACACTCATTAAAATGATTAGCTTGTTTATTCTGGGAATGATTCCATGCATATTACTTGGTTCGATTTTGATGATATACATGTGTAGCTTTGTCGGGCTACAAGCACAGTGCCTTATTCTATGTCCAGCAGTGTCAAGACTTTTACTCCTCCTCCCATCCCTCCAGAAGCCAATAGTCTGGGGGCAAGCAAGATATCTTCTTATTAAACTGGCTTTATCTTGAACCAAGTACTTTTCTGTGTCTTATTTTTCACCCCGTCTCAGAGATGTGAGTGAAAGACAGGGTGAGTGTTCAGGTGCTAACTGGCATTGAAGCACCACAGACAAGAATAAGTATACAGAAATTACTTACCTTCAGTCGGATAGGTTAGCCTGTAAATCTGATTTATTGACTGGAATTTAAATGCTTTATGAAAATATTTTACACTATAATTCTATAAACAGTATAATGACTTGAGAATTATATTCACTGGATGGGGGAAAATAAAACAAAATAAAACAACCAAAAAATAAACTAAAAAAATTACGAATCTCCCCCCCAGTTTTGTATCTTATTATAGTTATCAAGCCTAGAGCTATCAGTTTAAAACAGATTTTATTAAAAATTTTATTAATTTATTATTTTCGAAGTAGAACTTCTTTCCACAGCAGAAACTATTTCTGTGATACTGACATTTTCCATTCTAACAAACCTGCTGTTTTACTTCACTTGCAATTTCTGTTACAAAGATACAAAACTAAAAGGGATACCCTTCATGAACACACAATAATAAAAGTTATTATTCCGTCTTAGTACTGCTTTTCCTATCTGCAGATGGTGACAGCATGTCACCATACCTGACCGATGTCACGCCGGTCTTCAAAAAGGGCAAGAATGACCCAGGAAACTACAGGCCAGTCAGCCTCACCTCCATCCCTGGAAAAGTGTTGGAGCAACTCATCCTGAATGTTATCACTGAACATATGAAGGATAAGATGGTTATCAGGGGGAGTCAACATGGCTTCACCAAGGGGAAATCCTGTTTGACCAACCTGATAGCCTTCTATGAGTGCATAACCAGCTGGCTAGATGAGGGGAGAGCAGCGGATGTCATCTACCTTGACTTCAGCAAGGCTTTTGACACTGTCTCCCACAACATCCTCATCAGAAAGCTCAGGCAGCGTAGCTTGGATGAGTGGATAGTGAGGTGGATAGAGCTGTCTGAATGACAGAGCCCAGAGATTGGTGATCAATGGCACAGAGTCGAGTTGGAGACCTGTGGCCAGCGGAGTTCCATAGGGATCAGTTCTGAGGCCGGTCTTGTTCAACATCTTCATCAACGACCTGGATGAGGGGACAGAGTGTACCCTCAGCAAGTTGACTGATGACACCAAACTGGGAGGACTGGCTGATTCCCCAGAAGGCTGTCCTGCCATTCAGTGGGATCTCGACCGCTTGAGAGTTGGGCAGAGTGGAACATCATGAGGTTCAACAAGTGCAGAGTCCTGCATCTGTGAAGGAACAACCCCACGCACCAGCACAGGCTGGGGGTTGAACTGCTGAAGAGCAGCTCTGCAGAGAGAGACCTGGGAGTCCTGATTGATAATAAACTAAATATGAGCAAACAATGTGCCTTCATGGCCAAGAAGGCCAATGGCATCCTGGGATGCATCAAGAAGAATGTGGCCAGCAGGTCAAAGGAGGTTCTTCTCCCTCTCAACTCTGCACTGGTGAGGCCTCATCTGGAGTCCTGTGTCCAGTTCTGGGCTCCTCAGCTCAAGAGGGACAGGGAAGTGCTGGAGAGAGTCCAGTGCAGGGCCACCAAGACGATCAGAGGACTGGAACATCTTTCATACGAGGAAAGGCTGTGGGAACTGGGGCTGTTTAGTCTGGAGAAAAGGAGACTGAGGGGAGAACTTATTAACATTTATAAATATCCAAATGGTGGGTGTCAGGAGGTTGGGACATCCCTTTATTCTACAGTAGCTAGTAACAGGACAAGGGGTAATGGGATGAAGCTGGAACGCAAAAAGTTCCACTTAAACATAAGAAAAAACTATTTCACTGTGAGGATGAGGGAGCAGTGGCACAGGCTGCCCAGAGGGGTTGTGGATTCTCCTTCCTTGGAGGTCTTCAAGACCTGCCTCGACATGTTCCTATGTGACCTTATCTAGGTGACCCTGCTTCTGCAGGGGGGTTGGACTAGATGATCTCTAAAGGTCCAACCCCTACCATTCTATGATTCAATTATATCTATAGGCAAGAAATTGAATAATCATATAGAATGAAGTAGAAAGATTCTACTGAGTGTAGAGATGAGACCAAAAGAACAAAAAATATCTGTGTTGACACATCTTGGATGTCTTTTGCGTAAGGTTTATAGTATACTTAGTATACTTCTTTTTCTAAAATACTGGAAGAGAAGAGTTAATTAACTATTTCTATATTCGTTAGGAATCTGTAAAGATAGGATTTTTGGAGTGAAACAAAGCATTACATGATGCTTGATACAACTTTGTAAACTATGTTTGGAGGTTTTTTTTATTAAGTTTTATATTCAGTTATATGTATCAGGTTTGTCTTTTTTTTTCATAATAAGTAGGAAACTTATGTGAAACTGGCTTAGCCCACTGAGTTATCATTATTCCAGTTGCAATCTAGACATCTGAACATAGCTGTCCATTTGCAGATGATTTCCTGTGACTGATATGTCCTAGTTGTATTACAGTCAGTGGAGACCAGGTGCCTATATTAAGCAAAGACTAGACTGCTAGTTATCAGCCTGTATATGCACCTATGTGAGAATGCACTGAACTGGTGTTTCAGCTCCATTGACTGCATTGATAACCAGCTCAATTCAGCACCCTAAAGACAGATGTCCAGTATCATTTCAGATGGCCTACAGTATCTAAGACACTCATGTCAGTCTGGGAAATACTACAAAGGCCATACATATTCTTCTATAGTGGTAAACAAATACAAGATGGATTCCATGGCATGTCTCAAATAGCAATACTTATACATGATTAACTAACTTAAATAAACCTTAGATATTCATTGACTTTGTGGGAGAGTGGATACTGACACAGGTGAACAACTATATGCAGGTATTTAAACATGAGAAAGATAACAGAGCTTTCAAGAATTATTTTGGGGGTAATAGAGAGAAAATGGGTTAGAAAATGAGGTGTAGGAAGAGATTCTGACTGACCAACTCAAAAAACTGTGTGACATGTTCCTGATACTTAAAACTACTTAAAACTAACTCCTACAATTTTTACAGAATTTACAACAGGGAAAAGTCATCACCTAAGTGTAAGGTCAGCTAAAGCATTTCTGAGAATAACAGTAAGAATGAGCTAAATGATGATTTTATGCTTAACCTTAGTCATCAGTGTAGACATAGCCTTATGCATATAGCTAACAACATTTTTATTAAAAAAACCCACATACATTAATTGGCAGAATAATTGACAGCTTCTTGACTGGTATAAATTGACGTAGTTCTTTAGAAGCTCATTAATCTACCCTAATTGTCTCACTGAAAGAAATTTCTGGTAATAAGTGTATCTATGTTTGTGTATTAAACAAAAGGAAACAGTATTTTTCTATTTGTTACAACAGAAAAATATGAGCAAGATGGATAAGATCACAGTAGAAAGGTGTTTTCAACTATCCTTCTATAGTGGTACAATTATAATTAGTGTAAGAGGTTATAAATGCCAAAGAGTATGGGTAGGACATCTGTCAAGGGGGCCATAGGAACATATTTTTTCAGTTACAGTTGTGTCTTTTTATGTATATCCAAGAAGTAAATAATAGAATGCTACTGTTACACAGATAATGTTCCATCCTTGCACATAGGTTTTGTAAATATTTTTTCTTATTCAGATAGCACATACAAGTTGGAAGTGGTTATCCATATTGATTTAACTTATCTGCTTTTATAGTAACTGTGATCTTGTTAATTTGCCTTTCAAATTTAAGAATCGATTATGAAAGATAAATGCATATTTTGAAAGCATGGTGGAAAGATGTCTGCTGAACAAAGTATTTTTCAAAACCAGAAGCATCTTTCATCTGAATCTAATAAAATACTTGTCTGAACTTCATGTATACAGTGACCTTCTAATCAAATAATAACTAAAGATTTTCTTATTTTAATTTTATTACCAGAAAGGGAAACAAATACCTCTTTACATTATTGCACTTTATCATTACTCTGTGTTAAATAGCATTTAATGTATATTAATAATCTTTTAGCAACAATTTTTAAAAAATACATATGAGGAGAAATTTTAGTAGGTGTATTACTATTCTAAAACATCTTTTAGGGTCTATTGCTGAGCATTTTCTATTGTCTAGACAGACAAAAGTCTAGGCTCTTAGCCTTTACTTGGATGAGAACCAAATTTTGTCATTGTATAGAATGAAGAGATAACTAACATTTATGTAGTTATAAACTATATATATGTATGTATATAATACAAAATATCAGGATTGAAAATAGAAATACTCTATTGTGGCTTCAAAGTGTGTGACAAAAATAAAAGGTGCATGAAAGATATGTGTCTCAATTATTTCTACAAACAATTGATTAGTCATAATAATGACAATGAAGGCATTCTGTAAGCAAGCGATCAAGACAAAATAAAAATTATATCAGAATCTGTAAGGTATGATAAATATTCTTTTCTATGCTCCCACTTCAACAACCATCATTGTAAATTCAGAGAGGCTGATGGAGATATTTGATGCAAGCCAAAAAAAGTTCCACTTTCAATTTCACCACTCAAATTCTGATAATTTGGTATTCTCATATTGATTTTAGTAAAAATATGAGTAAATTAAAATAATTGTGAAACTCAGAAAATAAATAGACTTGCTTTCAATGTATTAGGTAAGTATTCTATAAACTAAATACTGTATTGTATAAGCAATGTTACATAAGCAAAGTAGTAAGCATTTTACTAAGTAGAGTGTTAGCTAAGTGAGGGAAAAAAAAAAGAAACAAAAGAGTAGAGAGTATGTTAGTAGATGGTGCGTATTATAACTCCTGTGAATGGAATATTCACTTTTAAATAAACTCCAATTTGAACTCAACTGGTTTTATGACATGTTTTCCCAAAGATACATTTCTTAGTATATATATTTTTTTTTAGGAAGAGTAGTTGTGTCAGCATCACATGCTGCTCCATTCTGAAATATATAAAATATATATTAGGCCTAGCTATTGTAATAATATTATTTAGATTTTAAAAAAATCCACATCTTTTGAGATGATGTTTGACTTCTCCCATTCCATAACATGAGTGGCTTCCTCCATCTTACTTGATTCTGTATAACGGTATTAATTTTCCCAACAACGTTCTATAAGGATTCTTGGGCACTTTTTGTCCCTATGTCTTTGTTTATGGAAGAGAATAGAGAGAAAATTTCCAATTGTCTTTGCTGTGGTTTAGATTTGTTATCTAAAAATCACTTTCCATTTAAGAGATGTTAAAAGAGTTAAGGATATAGGTTATGTATTCTTTTCATCTTATTCCTCTTATGCCTTCATAAAAGGAGCATCTAGTAATCAAGCTATTATCAGATTCCTAAGGCACCTTGCTATTTTTTTTCTGCTTTACACATTCATCTGCATAAAAAATTACCTTAGGAATTAAAAAAAACCTAGGAAAATCCTTCTAAATTTTAGTCACTGTCTTCATCTGAAGATTAACCAGAAACTAGTAAATATTTTTACTTCAGTGCCACATTTGCAAATCAGCTCACTTATATGAGGGTATAAAGACTTGGAGGAAAAATAGTAATATTGTGCATGCTTAATGTTTTGAAAATGGAGAAAACATCTTTCGTGCTCGTATCTTATTCTAAAACCCAAAAATATAAGTATATATTCAAAAAAAGATAAATGCTTATAGTAATAATCTGAAGTACAAACCTTTTTTTTTTTTTTTTTACAAAGTAAAAAGAAAAATAATAAACTGCAGCACTCAAAAACTTGGAACATATTTCTGCATATATTCAGATGGTTTTCAATTCAAAACCAAGACTGTTCTTAGTATTATATCTGTTTTGCCCACAGCAATAAACATTTCAAACTGAAATGATAGCAGATCCCAGGTGTGAAATAAAGAGAGAGGCAGAGGAGAATTGTCCCTGAATGTTCAAACACAACAGTGTTACAGCATAGTATGCTTCTAGGTCTTATAATTAAATGGTGTGACGTAATTTTCTTACAATTATATAGTACAATATATCTTCATGCTATTTAATTAGAATAGTGAGGGATATATATTCTGAAAAATCTAATTCCAAGTGATACAATTTAGATGGGAAAATATATCTGACTCACGGAAAAATAAAGAGTAGTTGGGTAAGCTGCCAGTTTGTTTTCTTAGCCCTGTAGTAAATCTTTCAGTATTGAACATCAAAGTATTTTACGTGGTTCCTGTTGAGCTATATCTGAAGCTGTTTTGACATGAAATGATATATTGAAATAAAGATTCACTAAACTAAAAAATCTGAAGGATGCTTGATTGCAATAGGTTTTCAAGATTTCAAGGGTCTGTGACTTGACACTGCTAGGTGAAAAAAATGTAAATAAATATGCCACTAATTTGCTCTCCTGTGAAATAAACGATTACCAAGTCATGTAGGAAGTTTGAGGTTCATATCTGTTTTGTTGCAGCAGCTGAAGTATATCTGTCCTACATAACAGTTAGTAGGGGAAGTAAAGTCAGATAGAAAGTTTCTGCTTGTGTACTAATGGATGTGTGTCTTTATACTCTCTGAATTATTTGAAGAGTGTAGGATTGTAAGAGGTAGCAAAAAAATGAGATAAAGAGACCACAACTAAGGACAGATATATTTTGAGTATGTCTTAATCCGTAGCAATTAATTCAACACAAGTAGCTGTTTTTGGAAAGAAATCAGTTATTTTATGAGAAATCACTTTTGTAATTCTGATTTTAAAACTAAAATAGAGAAATCAATATTTTAAAACATCAGCTAAGGGTTAGACTCTGAAACATTTTTTTTGTTTTTCATTCCTAATTATAACACTGGAAAACATATAAGGTGTATTATGAATTGAAATATGAGGGTCCTTATAAACTATATATATACTGTATAAAGATTTTGAATTATTAATATGATCTACCATGATGGCTTGACCTTTCACAAAAAACGTTGGCATTTTTTTTATGAAACACTTTCTTTGCAAATCCATATAATTTACTGACAAGAAATACAAGAAAATCATCTAGTCCAATTGTACTATGTAGTCAACTGTCTGGTTGTCTGTGTTTTTCCTTCTAGACTGAACAAAGTTTTAATGTACAAAGTGCTACATAAAAGCTCTCTATTAGCAGGAATAACTGCTTAGCTGGTTCCAAGAGCTGCTATTTGTGATGGCATGTTTTACTCTTACTGCTTATAGAAGGACAAGTGGCTGTCTTATGAATCAATCTAAAAATAAAATATTACTGCAAAACCATTTTAAGCTATGTTTTTGATTTTTAACATTAAAATAGTATTACAATGCTACTTCTTTGTCCCAGGTAAAATTTAATCTTAGTGTATTTCAAAAACAGTTCGTACAATAAGGCCAGTAATAAGTGTAGGAGAAGATATGTTCTTTTCACTTCTAATCATGCAGATATTCTAAAGAATTACATTGATAAAGATCTATTAACAAAGACTTGACAGTTCCAGTAGCTGTGAGTCAGAACGGAGTGCAAACAGGGAACTAATTTGTAAAGCGATTACCAGTGTTGTATTGCTGATCTCAATTAACTGCCAGCTGAAGTCAGATTCTCTTAATATAATTCATTTTAACATAACAAACTAAATAGCTTTGCCATGCAGAACAAACTGATTATCTCAGACACAGTGGAGACCTTACGTAAAATGTCAGCCAGATTATGAATTCATGCTAAATAAGTTAATGAAAAGATTAATATCAGTAACAACGGTGCTTCCAGATATAACTCCTTATTATGTCTAAAAATGAAGCTCTTATCTTTTAGGGGTTTCTTCTTTTTTATTTTTTTTTTCTTTTTTCTTGGCTAATAGACATTTTCTTTGAAATATATAATTTCCTGCCACTTGAAACTAATTGGTAAGTTGAGAGTTTTGTCTATTTCAACAAGATAAAAAAAATGTACATATATTTCTGTGAATTACTCTTGTTGGTTTTCAGTACTTCAATACAAGAGTATGTACCAGTAGGTAGCTGTTTTTACAATGTATAACTTGTACTCAAAATAATTTCAGAGAACATTCTCAGGTATTATTTATTTAACATTTAATCCCCACTTTTCCAAAACTTTAATCTAGCTAGCTTACTTAAAGGAAGATGTTGATACAGACTCTCATCATTCAACGTATAAGTAGGGCTAGTGATTTCAAAGCACACATCTCCTTCCTTGTTCTGCAATAGTTGCTTTTGGTTTTCCTATTCTTTATCTTTAATCTTTTTTTCCCTTGCTTGTATAGGTGCATATTACAATCATATTCCTTGCTCACACATTCTTGAGAGGTTATATGATAATTAAAATGATCTTATATTAGAATATAAGAAAAAAATAATTGGCTAACATTGTGTTGTTGCAGTAGAGAGGAAACTAGTAGTCCTTCACTTTGTGTTCTCTTAATGTTCAGAAAAAAAGAGTAAAAATCTTCAGAGCTTTCCTTTTGAAAACATTAAAGGGAAATGCTATACTAAACACTCTGAAAATTAATGATATAAACATACATCATAAACAACTGTGATACTTTTAATTGTTGTTAGAAATTACTTTTGTAAGATTTTTTCAATATATTTGCTATAAAAATGTTTACCTGTATTTACATTAAGTGGGTGGAGTTAATTAGAAAGAGATATGATGGTGCAAACATTTTGTTGCATAAAGTATTCATAGATCTGGAAAATTTGTTTTCCTTGTTATTCAGTCAATATGAGTGCCCTACAAGTAACACAAGTGACAGTTTTAAAATCATGGGTAAGTTTCATATGTTCCTCTGCATGATGCTTGTTTGTAGATATATTAAGGACTAATTTTATCACATCACTAATCATTCAAGAAACTCAGAAAAAAACCCTTTTTCTAAATATGGAATGTATTTAAGCAGAAAAACACAGAGATCGCAACATATTTTCTGTTAATGTGTTAGAAACTCGGAGAGATACAGAGGCACAGAATGTTGTTTGGGTCTGGTATTTTTCTACTGTGCATACCATAAAAATACTTTCCTATAATTTATTTAAATTTTTTTCTATTATATGTCATATATTTGCAACAACAGCTGACATCTTTGACTAATGGGATTTGACACGACATGTCTCAATCAGAAATTTCAGAAAAGAATACTGCTCAACAGTAGTCAGAAGTGTATCAGAAGTGACACATATGTCACCATGTAACTAGCTTTCCAGACAAGGCCCAGGCATAGTCTCATTTCCTTGGGCAAGAAAACACTGACACTCAAGAAAAAAGGATGATGCCTGTCATATCCTCCTTTTTTCCAAAGAAACTCTTCCAGAAAGCCTCTAGGGCTTTTCTCTTCCAAGAGACTACAAAAGGATATTTATTCAACGTTTTGCTGTGAGAGACCTACTATTAGTTGAATTGAGACCACCTTTTAAAAACATATTTGATATTATTAACAGAGATTTTGGTTAAGTGAGGGACTCTTACAAAGCAGAAGAGGAAAATAGAGATACGTATTTACACATATACAGAAATGTTCACACACATTTCATTAATTTATGTAATATCATGTACTCTGCGTACAAAAGAAAAACTGTGAAAAGACTGATTCATGTGTAATCCTGGATAGCTGATTTCACACTATTTTTTTTAGGATATAGTTCATTTTACAATGGTTTTAGTCATTACCATGAGAGTGAAGAATAATTATAGAAGACAGATGAATATATTCCAATTTCAATGTTCTTCACTATAATCTAAGAAAATTTTGAGTAAAAGATTATTAGATATAACGCATTATTTAGACATTTGTATAGACATGCACATAGACATATGTATGTTTAACTCATACACATATATGCATGCAGATAGTCACACATATATACATGCAGATAGTCACACATATGTTTTCATGTAACTACTTTTTTTGTGAAGAACAAACAGGAATGAAAAATTTGTGGGACCTTTGTTGCCTTTGGACTATAGAAGTAGTTTTTGAAATAATTACTTTCAATCATTCATGTGTTCAGACAGAAAGGAGATATGTCTGCAAGTGCCTTCTAAACTGATATCTAATGTTGAGTAGGAAAGCTGTATTTCTTGTGCTTTTTGGTTTTCACAGTGAAAGATGAGAGACTGTAAGCAAGAAGATGTAGGAACGGTTTGTGACTCAGTATTAGGCAATGTCAGTAACTTTCATACTATAAAATGTACTGAACTCTTTCATGAGTGTAATATGACTTAAATGCTTCTCATCTTGGTAATAGGTGTTCTACTTTGGTGTATTACACAATGACAACAGGACTCAAAGTTGGGAAGAAAGTCAGCTCTTTAGGCAGTGTTGCCTTGGGGAAAGAAGAAAGTGTCCCCATTTCTCAGTCTATGCAGCCACTTATATCAGAAAGATTCAAAAAGCATTTCATTGCCTTAAGCTATTTCTAAGTCAAAGCAGCTTCATTCTAATTATAATATATTTACACTGCTTAATAAAAAATAACCTTTTTACAAGAGTACAATATTGCAGACAAGAAATCCCAGTAGTTGCTCTGAAATCTACTTATATACATCACCATTTACTAGAACAGTCTCTTTAGGAAATTCAAAATACTCAAATGGGTAGAAAATGTGATAAGAGATGGATAACGAACTCATTTTAGCTATTCTCACAAAAAGAATCACAGAGGCTGCTACAATCATTAAAAGAAAAAAAAAAAAAGTTTAAAGAGAGGCACCACTTCTAAGACTTCACCAGTGAATTATTCTAATTTTTTGATGAATATTTGAATTCAAATAAATTTACATACATCTTTAATCTACCCCATTGTTATTTTATGTGAGTTTCAGAAAATGATTAAGAACTTTGGAATTGAAACTGAAGAGAAAAACTTAAAACTGATAGAACAAACAAAAACACCAAAAAAAAACCCCTATATCTTCTACCTTCTCGTTCCTTCTTAGGTTTTCTATGTTGAAAACAAAGCAAAATAAGGCATCTGTATTAACCAATATTTAAGAAACTTATTTATGATATTGTAAATCTCTTCATGGTTTTAGAAAGCACAATTATTTTTTTAAAGAAGGACAGTAATACATGTTGGTGTTTCTTCTAATGTAAAATACTGGAGAAGAAAAAACTTTTCAAAACCAATTTTGCCTCTTTCATCAGGGTCTAAGTTTTAAAAAATAGATCTAAGAGACCTGAATTGTCTTCTAGGGTAGAACTCTAAGTTATTCTGAATGCCTGATGTAGTGAAAGTTTTCTGATAACAATTTAAGTTCCTGGGAAAAAGGAGAAACTCATGTAATGCAGTAAGTCAGTAGTCTGAGAAACATGTTAAAACTATACATTGAACAGCTAAACAATTTTAAAGACAAAAAATGTTAATAATTGCACTGTATTGCAGTATGCCAGGCTGGGTTCATTTTAGCTTAAATTAATTTGTTCCGAAATCTAATCCTCAAGAAAACACAAATATTTTAAACAGATATTAAACAAACTCAGTCCTTTCTTGGATAATTATTTTGAGATTTTTATGCAAGCTTATTGATTTTCTGTCACCAAACTTTGGTTTCATAATGAGGCACTAGATTGATCTTTTCAACAATAAATGTCTAAGACTTTTCAAGTGAATGATGACAACCTACATGATCATTCTACATTTTCCCAGACTTTATTCTACATTTTCCAAATAGTGATAGTAGAAAATAAAAATTAATTTGTGTGGATTTCAGTCAAACCAACTGAGATTGTAAAACTATCTATGAAATTGTCTTAGTTTTGTTTCCAGAATTGTTGGGAAGTATTATCTATTACTGAAATTTTGTGCAATTTTAAGTCTATTTTAGCAGCTTCTAGATGTTAGATATTAAATAAATAGTCATATTAACCAGAATTAATGTGTACTAAATAACTATTCTTCCAATGGCCTAGAGTTACTTGAAGTTAATATATAGAATCATTCTCCTATTCTATGACTTTTTATAGAGGAATATCCTTTATAAATAATTCATCTGAATCATTATCAATGTCAGGTGAAACCTCAGTCTCACTGAGGAATGGGAGCTGTGTAATTGGCTTTGAAGAGGCAATTGAGTGGTTCTCCATGTAATTGCATCTCCTATACCAATGTAATTAGAAACAAAGATTTCTAGATATTAGAACCAATCTGGAAGCTAGGAAATAATTTTCTTTTTATTTTCCTGATGATGGAGAAAATGGCATAAAGTACTGAACATACTAGCGTGCAATGTGCTTTCATAAGGGGAAAAAGTGATGACATAATGCTTGTTGTCTGGTAGGACAAGCCCTCAGCATTGTGTAGAAACTGCTCAGACTTCTTGATTCTTCCTGCATCTCTTTTAGAAACTGCAGAAAGATTTAAGTAAATTTCCATCCTCATATTTCTAGGACGTAAGTTTCTGTTCCTTTGGCATAAACATTCACGTTTAGGTAGGGAAGAGAATGATGTTTTGCCTAGAAAAGCAGTGAGTGCCCACAGAAAACAGTAAGTTTGTAAGCAAGTAAGCAAATATTTCTAGTTTTCCTGGGCAGGAACCACATTCATACTCCATATATGCTTAAAATCTGTTAGATTTAGTAAGGATCGTAGAATCACAGAATCATAGAATGGTAGGGGTTGGAAGGGACCTTTAGAGAACATCTAGTCCACCCCCCTGCAGACGCAGGGTCACCTAGATCAGATCTCATAGGAACATGTCCAAGCAGGTCTTAAAGACTTCCAAGGAAGGAGACTCCACAACCCCTCTGGGCAGCCTGTTCCACTGCTCCCTCACCCTCACATTAAAATAGCTTTTTCTTAGGTTTAAGTGGAACTTTTTGCGTTCCAGCTTCATCCCATTACCCCTTGTCCTCTTGCTAGCTACAATAGAAAAAAGGGAAGTGGGTCTGGCTCAGAGATGGGATGAGTTTCAAGCAACTACTTACAGAAGCTATTTTTACAGCCCCTTCCCCCTTACCAGAAAAAACTGTCATATCAAACCATGACACTTTTGTGTAACAAAAAGATGTTTTTATTACGTCCTTGTCTAGTAAGGTTACGGAACAGAAAACATCCTTATTGAGTCCTCATCTGCCATTGTCTAGCAAATGACTTAGAAGCAATCATCATACTCATAATAGGAATGATTCTTTCTTAAACCAAATAAGTAATGAGATAAAAAGTGCACAAGTGAAAAACACAAACAATGCAGAAGGTATATAGGCTCCAAAACAAAAAATTTAAAAAGTTTCTGATTGGAAGGGATGATTATTTCTTCTGAAGGGATCTGTAAATCCTTACACATCTTTCATTGAGACTTCTTATAAGTCAACGTCTTGATTCTGCTATTGTAGCTAAAAATTCCTAAAGCTTTGTTAGTGTCAGATTTATTTTTACTTCTACACATCTGTCATGTAATGCTCTTTTCCGTTTGCTGTCTAAACTGACTTAAAGGCTCTGAAACAGTCTCCAATAGAAGACTCCTATTACTTCCAATTTTCTTTTGTCTTATTTTTTCTTCATTTAGTATGATGGTAGAAAAGTTGTTTTAAAATGATTATTTGTTTTCCTCCAGAAGTACCCAATATCACGTCAAAGCTTTGCTGTAGGTGATTGACTTAAAAAGCATTTTTCAATTTTTAGTTACTGATTTTCAACTGTGGAAGCTATCTCTGGTGTACTCTTTCAAAGAAAAGAACCTATGCTGAGGCATGGGCTGACTGCAAATACCTGTTCCACCTCTATTTGTTATGAGCAGGGACTGTAACACTGCAAATACTTATATTGCAGCACAAAATATGTCAGACATTTTCTCTTATTAGATAACTCCATTCTCAGAGCCTGTTACTTAAATGAAAAGACACCAATAAAAAAAAAAACAATACTTAAATGAAGGAGCCACAACCTTATTGAGTGTTTCTCAAGTGAGCCACAGTTCTGGAAATGCATCTCATGGAGTTCTAGTGCATTTATCAACTGGAGATCTGTAGTCCAGCAAGGAGAATGAAGGAGTGGAGGTGCCTCACCATCTTCCAGCTGGCCTGAAAACATGAGCCAGAAGGACCTCAAATCCTGTCTTTTGGTATCTTTAATGTCTCTTCCTTCTGGAACAGTCTTTGCTTATTGCAGAAAGGCAATGTGATCAGTCAGTGAGGCCTTCATGAGCCACATATAGTTCCTTTGAAAGTCAAGAACAAATGTGCTTAAATTGTCATTACCTCAATCTGCCATGTCCTCAAAAAGTGACTAGTCTGCCAGTGATCTCAATCTTCTCTTTTGGAGACTAAACAAAAGCAATTATTTAAAATATTTCCTGCTACATAATAATAGAAACCCTTTTTCTTTCTTTCTTTCTTTTTTTTTTTTTTTTTTTAAATGCAAAAACTTAATGTCAAGTCCTTGCTGAGACTTTACTGCTCTTAAATGGAGCAGAAATGTTAACTGCTGTGTCTAATAAAGGAAAGCCTAGGTTAAAGATGTCTTTGTCTATAGCAACATTTGAACATATTAAAAATCACTGTCAATATTTGACCCATTAAGTTTTTCTGCAATATCTATGTGGTTGCTTTTGATTTTACATTTCTACACTTGTTAGTATTTTAAGTTGCTACTAAAAATTTCTTTGATTTGGTTTTTGGGCCTTTTTGGGGTTTTTGTTTTTTGCATTTTTTTTTAAATGTCATCATTTTTCCAGTTTCTGTTAAGGGCTCAGGCTCTACTTTGATAAGTTGGTGAATTCCTTAGGGAATTTTGACAGCTTCTACTGACTTCTGTTTTAACTAACCACTTTCAAATACTGTTAAAATATATCCCCCTGAGCTTCTTTCTCATTTTTAGAATCAATTGCAATTGCCATAATTAAGCTCTGTTGTGAAGACTGAAGAAATGACAATATAAGAAGCTTCTACGTTCTTTACAATATTATTTTCTTTGGTACTGCTTTCCAACTGTAGAGTGATGCAGTCTTTCCTTCTCTGTGTTTATTGGTGTCTTTTCATTTCTAATGTATTTCTGTATTTCCAATCAGCAATGAAAATATGTATTTCTAGATCATATTAATTGTATTGTCAAAACAATATTAGGTGTTTCATCACCTTCACATTTACAGATTGAAATCCAAAATAGAAGTATATGTAATTTGAAAGTTTGGAATAAAGTTGTCTGCCATTTTTACCCGTTAAGAGTTCCTTGTTATGGTTTTAAAAATTATTTTTTTTCTGGTGATGTTATATCTGTCACTATATTTGTTTTCTTGTTACCTGTATGCTAGTCTTGACTTAACCACTGCAAGAAATCCTTAATACTAAAAATCTTGTCATTTGGATGAAAAAAGGATAAATAGAGGATAATTATTTTGTGTCAGACTAGGAAAACCAGCAATGAATGATTTCTTATATATCCTGGTTTCCTTCATAGTAGCTAATATGGTGCTATGTTTTGGATTTTGTTAAAAACACTGTTGATAATTCAGGGATGTTTTCATTATTGCTGAGTAGTGTTTACACCACATCAAGGCAATTTTTGCTGCTCATACTGCCCTGACAGCAAGCACGCTGAGAGTATGCAAGAAGCTGGGAGGGGATATAACTGGAACAACTGATCCTGAGTGACCAAAGTGATGTTCCATACCATATAATAGCATGCTCAGAAATAAACTAAGAGGAAAACTAGTCTTAGGGGGCTACTACTCAGAGCCTGACTGGTTGGTGGTGAATGATTGTTTTAATTTTTCTTATAGAATGGAAGGGTTGGAAGGGACCTTTAGAGATCATCTAGTCCAACCCCCTGCAGAAGCAGGGTCACCTAGATAAGGTTGCATAGGAACATGTCCAGGCAGGTCTTGAAGACCTCCAAGGAAGGAGACTCCACAACCCCTCTGGGCAACCTGTTCCACTGCTCCCTCACCCTCACAGTGAAATAGGAGTTTTTTTATATTTAAGTGGAACTGTTTGCGTTCCAGTTTTATCTCATTACCCCTTGTCCTGTTGCTAGCTACTATAGAAAAAAGGGATGTCCCAACCTCCTGACACCCACCCTTTAGATATTTATAAATGTTAATAAGATCTCCCCTCAATCTCCTCTTTTCTAGACTAAACAGCCCCAGTTCCCAGAGCCTTTCCTCGTATGAAAGATGTTTCAATCCCCTGATCATCTTGGTGGCCCTGCACTGGACTCTCTCCAGCACTTCCCTGTCCTTCTTGCGCTGAGAAGCCCAGAACTGAACACAGGACTCCAGATGAGGCCTCACCAGGGCAGAGTAGAGGGGGAGAACAACCTCCCTTGACCTTCTGGCCACACTCTTCTTGATGCATCCCAGGATGCCATTGGCCTTCTTGGTCACAAGGGCACATTACTGTCTCATATTTAGCTTATTATCAATCCGGACTCCCAGGTCTCTCTCTGCAGAGCTGCTCTTCAGCCGTTCGACCCCCAGCCTGTACTGGTGCGTGGGGTTGTTTCTTCCCAGATGCAGGACTCTGCACTTGTCCTTGTTGAACCTCATGAGGTTCCTCTCTGCCCAACTCTCAAGCCGGTCAAGAGCCCGCTGAATGGCAGTACAGACTTCTGGGGAATCAGGCAGTCCTCCCAGTTTGGTGTCATCAGCCAACTTGATGAGGATATCCTCAGTCCCGTCAACTAGGTTTTTGAATAAGACTGGTCCCAGAACCAATCCCTGTGGAACTCCACTGGCCACAGGCCTCCAACTCGATTCTGTGCCACTGATCACCACCCTCTGGGCTCTGTCATTCAGACAGCTCTATCCACCTCACTGTCCACTCATCCAAGCCACACTGCCTGATCTTTCTGATGAGGATGTTGTGGGAGACAGTGTCAAAAGCCTTGCTGAAGTCAAGGTAGATGACATCTGCTGCTCTCACCTCATCTAGCCAACCGGTTATGCACTCGTAGAAGGCTATCAGGTCAGTCAAACATGATTTCCCCTTGGTGAATCAATGGTGACTCCTCCTGACAAACCGTCTTTTCTTTCATATGTTTAGTGATAACATTCAGGATGAGTTGTTCCATCACCTTTCCAGGGATGGAGGTGAGGTTGACCAGCTTGTAGTTTCCTGAGTCATCCTTCTTGCCCTTTTTGAAGACTGGAGTGATCACTGTGCACAACAGTTACTTAACGATATAAGAATGGTATAGAATCATAGAATGGTTTTGGTTGGAAGGGATCTTAAATATCTTTCACTAGATCGAGTGACGGAAAGTCCCATGATCTTAAATGCTTCCAGAGATGGGGCATCTACAACTTCTCCAGACCTATGTCTCACTGTCTCATAATAGAATATTTTTTTCTTATATCCACTCTTATTGAATTTAAAGCTGTTACCCATTGTCCTGTCACTACAGGCCTTGGAAAAGTCTTTTTTCATCTTCCCTTTGAACCCTTTCTCTATATAGCAAGACTGTAATGTCTTCCCAGAGCCTTCTGTTCTCCAGGCTGAATGACACAATTCTCAGCCTTTTCTCATAGGCAAGGTGTTCCAATCCTCTTGACATTTTTGTGACCATTCTCTGAACACACTCCAACATGTATACATATTTCTTGTGCTGGGAACCCCAGAAGTGGAGACACTACTCCAAGTGAACTCTCTTGAGAGCCAAGTTAGGGGTAAAATCATCCTTCTGAACCCACTGGCTACACTTTTGATGTAGACTAGAGTGCTATTTGCTTTCTGGACTTCAAGCACACATTGTCAGGTCATATCCAATTTTATATCCAGTGTCCATTCTTCAATGATAAAGGAAGTTGATAGCATAATTCTTGCACTAATGTGTTTCTCTGACATAAAGTTATCTTGTTTTGACAAAAAACAAACAAAACCCCTTTATGTCCTATATTCTAAAATTGACACTTTTCTAATATACTACAGTAATATATCATCAATTCACTGGTCCACTGGAAATGTATGAAAGTTAATGTGCAATCAGCACATCATAATTTTGACGATGACTTGCTGTAACGAATTACCAGAGCAATACTAGCAAGTGCATACTAATGACTGGACTCATCACTGTAGAATGAATTTCTTCACTGTTTTTACTAGCAAGGAGTTTGCTGAGAGTGATCAGACTATTTGCTTGTGGTAGAAAGGGAAGTCCTGTGAGGTGGAAATGGGAATCTGTAACTCTACTGTTACACTTGTGCATTCTAAATCATCTTGATGTCATACAGTTTTATGCAATTCTGCCTTACAGTTATAAAAATTTCCTGCAACAAAAAAGGCTAATTCTTCTTTTGTGTTTGCCCATTTAAGTGTTATGTGCATATTCCAGAACTGAAACTCATTTTCAGTGTAGAATTTCATAGCAATTTTTGGTAGATGATATAAAAATGGCAATCAATCATTAATTGGGAAGTTCAGACTGTACAAAAAATAATAATAATAATAATAATAATAATAATAATAATAATAATAATAAAAACTACCTAGAGAGTGAAAAAGACTGGCTAGAGATTATGTAAAGGTTTTTCAGAAGCTAGAGTAGATAAAGCCAAGGCTAAATGACCTAGTACTCAGATAGGGTCCTCCAAAGTCCAACAAACATTTTAATTATTCTGAATTATTTTGAATAAATATATTAGAAAACCATTAACTCACATGTGCATCTTTTCTCCAATAATGACAGAATTCTCTTTGTCCACAGCTGTTTAGCATCTACTATGAATGTAACATGAAAATATCTGTAAGATTTATTAGTTGCCCATTCATTCATGAAGTGTAATTCATTGTTAGCTATAATTAGAGTATTTTTTTGCCTTGAAATGGAATATCAATTATTACTTCCTTCATTAATCAATCACATAAATACTATTGTTTAGCAAATATAGATCTGACTAACAATAAAATGTGTGAGATGATAGAATATTTTAAAACACGGAATAAGCTACTGGGTCTCCATAAAAACTAAATTATTAAGACCAAAATCATTGTTAAAGCAAACTGGTTTTTTCCTCTCAAAAAATAATAAAAAAGATTGTAAACCACAAGAAGAATCTACAGCTATACTATCTCCCTTAGCTTGTTGAAGAAATGCCTAGAATATGTTTTGATATTGTTCATGTTTATTTTCATGTTCTTCACAAATTAGTGTTGGAAAGTTGATGGATGATGATTTTCTTACAGTATTATTTAGTTCATATGGCTACTTGTAGAGCTAAGTTAGAAAGTACTGTCGCTACCACATATTGAAAAAAAAAAAAAAGTCTGAGCTCTTTAATATGTTCAAAATTTACACAGAAAATAAAACCTGAACCAAAATATACCAGTTAATTTTTTTTAATGCTTTGAATAAACTTTCCCACAAAAAACCTAATAAGTTCTGCTAATGTCTTTTAAAATACTTTTGTTAAGACTGGAGTAGACTGAGGGGGGAACTCATTAGTGCTTACAAGTATTTGAAAGGTCTATGTCAAGAGGACAGGGCAACACTTTTTTTCTGGAGTATCCAGTGATAAGACAAGGGGTAATAGACAAAAGTTGGAAAGCAAAAAGTTCCACTTAAACTTAAGGAAAAGCTTCTTTACTGTACAGGAGATGGAGCACTGGCATATGCTGCCCAGGGAGGTTGTGGAGTCTCCTTTTCTGGAGGTTTTCAAAATCTATCCAGAAGTGTTCCTGAGTGACTTGATCTAGGCAGGCCTGCTTGAGCAAGGAAGTTGGACTACTGATCCTTAGAAGTTCCTTCCAACCCCTATCATTCTATGATTCTCTGATTCTGTAGTTCTCTTAAGTGTCATGTTTTCATGATCAAGACTTTTAATTATTTTACAAATAAACTTTTTCTTTAGAATTTGAAAAAGGTCTAATGTACTATTCTGGTGCTCATTTCTAATGAGCTCTGTGCAGTTCTCACCTCTAATCATTTGTGCAGAGTTGAACTGAATGTATATGTTGTTTCTTACTTACTCAGGAGGCACGTGGGTAAAACTTAATTAAAATATCCTGCACTAAAAAATTTAGAAATAAATCTTTTTGTTCATCTCCATAGCTTTTTTTGCTTTAATGAAATTCTTTAATGTAAGGTCTTCCTGTGTCTACTCTGTGTTCTAGCTAAATGATAGAATTTAACTTTTGTAATCAAACACAAGCTATATAGCTTACAGTAGTGTCTAAGCTGATAAAAACTTTTTAGAAATGAAGGAATATTTGAATTTAAATATGTCAGACTGTAAGACAAGTTGTAAGAAGCAAGTACAGTTGAACTTCAGTCATTACTATTTGCATTCTGTGTATTTTACTTGAAAACCTGACACCTATAAAACATTCCAATTTTCCTTGTAGATTTCATAGTTTTCCCAAGTTCTTACTGTAAGTGATACTATAATTCATTCATAAGGGGAGAAAAACTGGTAAACAGAGATGGTACAGAAACTGTAATTGGCCACAGTTAGTTTTGGATGTAAGAATATTAGCCAGACACGAAAAGATGAATTTCTAGTTAGATTATACATCATGCATTAAAGAGATTTGCCAAAATGGAAATTTTCATCTGCTTCCAAGAAAAGACTAATTTACCTGGGGGCTTTGTTCAAAGCTTTTCAGTGTTGTTATGTTTAAGAATTTCTTTTTTTCCTCTGCAGCAAACTCAGATCACATGCCTTACCAGGGCATATTTTTAGTATTTTACCTTTTGTATTACATATCTTTTGTATTACATACCTTTTATAGATAACCCCTAGAAACACAATCTCATATACATTCAAGAATGAAATTCTGAACTCACCAGCTTTATTGGGAATTTTATCATAGTTTTCAATTGAGGCAGTTTCTCAACAGAGGAAAAAAAAAACCCACCAAAATCCTAGAAACACTGAAAAGAATATTATTTTTTTCTTATTTTCTTTATTGTTTATTCATAAGGATTCAAAAGTATTTTCAGTATTTATAAAAATATTTAATATCATACCAATTATAATCATATTTTATATGTACAAAAGTAAATTGATAATGAATTCATTCTAACTTAATTTTTTTTTATTCCAAGAGGATACCAGGACAATATATGATCCTTTTAAAAATCTTATTCCAGTACAATATCTGGACAATAATTTTTTTTTTAAAAATCAATGATTACATCACATCTAAATATGCTTATATTTTAGAACTGAGTTATTTTTCAAATTGAATGAGATGCTTTAAGATATATTTTAATTTTTATTATTGTAAAGTGTGACCTAATTAATTAATGAATTAATACATTTTTATAGTTTCCTGGGAAGTTTTTTAGGTCAGGAGGCAAACATTAGAAGAAAAAAAGTTCTTACAATTTCATCTTATTTGCTCCAGGATAAATAATGAATGTCATCCCTTGCCTCCACCTTTCTCTTAGCTGTTATTACTGAGCAGACATATGGTACAGAATGTCCCTTCGATCAGTTTGAGTCAGCTTTCCTAGCCTTCTCCCCTTCCAGGACCTTGCCCACCCTCAGTCTACCAGTAAGGGGAGAATGTTGGAGAGACAACCTTTATGCTATGTGAGCACTGTTCAACATACACTGGGGCTTTACCAACACCTTTTTAACTATCAGTACAAAGCACAGCACTATGAGGATTGCTAAGCGGAAATTAACTCCATCTCAGAGGCAATACAGATAGCTTGAATTTAAAAAGGTCAGCTAGTGATAGCTGAATTATCAAACATATATATCTGGTGAGCATGGAACTATTATTTTGCTGGCGCAACAAAAACCATCTCCAAAAGAAAAGGTAAATTGCAAGGAGATTCCAAGACAGAACATAAAGAGCTTTTCCAGAAACAAGTTCTATCCATGTACTTGAAAGTCTCTTGATAATTATTGCATTCATTGTGTTATAAAGGATGCAGAAACTGTATTTCTAGACAAATCAAGACCTTTATTCCCATTTAGAACTTAATTCTATAAATTTGTAACTGAAGACTACTGAATTGCATAGAAACAATGCAAATATCAATACAAATATCATCTGCCTGCACTGCATCAGTGAACTTACACTCCAGGGATGTACTAGGTTTTTCTGGCATTCCTAGCAGCTCATAAGTTTTTGATTTGTGACTAAAACAGTGTTGACAACACAGGGATGTTTTAGTTATTACTGAGTGGTGATTACACAGAATCAAGGCCTTTTCTGCTTCTCACCCCACCCCACCAGTGTAGAGTGCACAAAAAAATAGGAGACACAGTTAACCCCAATCCACTCAAGGAATATTCCATTCCATACCATATGATGGTCATGCTTAGCAATAATAACTAAGGGAAGTAGAGGAAGGGAGGGACTTTTGGAGTGATGGCTTTTGTCTTCCCAATAAACTGTGTGAGGGATCCCTGCTTTCCTCAAAATGCCTGAACACTCTCCTGCCAATGGGAAGTGGTGAATGGGTTCTTTGTTTGGCTTTGCTTGTGTGCTTTCCAACTTTTACTCTTCTGAATCTCTTTCCTATTTCAATGCAGGGAAAGAGAGTGGTTGAGTGGTGTTTAGCTTCCTACTGGGGTTAACACACAATCCTCTATTTAGAATTTAATTCTATAAATTTGTACTTCAAAGTAGTGTAAACATTAGTACATACGTCATTTGCCTTCAATGTGTCAGTGAACCTGCCTTTCCTCCAGGGACCTCAATGAATGCTGCAGTCTGTCTCTGTTTATAGGCCAGACAGCATATGACATAACAGGATTGGAAAGAGGAAAGGAGATAATTGTTCTTTCTAATCACAGATCCAGACTGAATGACACCATTGTGAAACACAGAGTTCTTCTCCAGCTCCCTTGCCACAGCTGACATAAACATAACCTCTCAATTTTTCTTAACATATGGGAAGAAATTAAATCAAGCACAAGCATTCAGGGATCTTCTACAACTTTTGTCAAACTCCTTATATCCAGTTTCTAGGGAAATAAAAACTGCAACAGATCCCTTTACTTGTGGATTACTTGACTAATAGTCTCCAGTAACAGTTCTTTACTTTTTCTTCCCTTTCTGGAATATACAAGTATATAGATACATACATGATAACAGACTGCTCCTTTCCAGAGATTCCTATAGACCTTTCCTTATCTATCTCTGCTCATTTAATACCATATTTCATATAAGCATGAGTTGAGTGATGAATAATGTAAGAAAAGGGTTAAAAGTATTTAAAAGTGCCAGTGCTACTTCTTTGTTGTGCAGATACCTGTGAGCGGGAGGCCTGCAAAGTCAGCATGAGAAGTGGCTGAGGGAGAGAGCCTGTTAGTGTCAAGACAGTTATATTTTGGTTATTATCTGTGGAACCAAGAAGACAAGCAATTTCAAAGCAGTTTCAGCAAGGCACAGTGCCCACAGTGAGACCACATTGCTTCATTAACTTTGAAATTGATATTAAAGTTAATATCACTGTGACAATTCTGATAATGAGCTAAAAGGAGTACATGCTAAACTATATGACTATGTTGCTCAACTCTTCACCCAAATCATGTTAAACATCACCTTGTATTGCACATGTAATGAGTAGACAGTTCATTTTCTATAATGCGTATAAAAGAGTAATGTTTCATTTCTTGATGTGCATGCATTAGGAGGAGTGATTGCCCATTCACCTGGCACCAAATAAACAAATGTCTGTTTTCTAATACTAAATTGAGTATTAAGGATTTTCTTCCAAATTGGTTTTTGGTAACACACATGCATTCTGGAAATAACACACTGACCCACAGACGTGAGGTCGTGAGGCATTGACTATCTCTCTTCTGAATGCAGTAGCAATTGCCCCAATATTTTTGTGTTATTTGACTCCTAAGGGCACTTATTATAAAGAGCCCTAATGTATCTGTAGATCTTGGGGAAGTGATAAGCAACTGGCTCAAATCTGATGGAATATTCTGCTTTATTCCTGTGTTGACAATGCTTTTGACTGCAAATAAAGCAATCATGTACTTGACTGTGTTGGGTTTGTGTGAAGGTCTTTCGAGTAACAGAGGAGGGGCTGTAGCAGTAGTCCCTTTAAAAAAAAAAATGAAAGAGAAGGGGTTGGAGGTGATGGAAGGAGTAGGATGAGAAAGAAGCAACCATATAGACCCCCAGGTCAGCAAGGAAGGAAAAGAGATGTGACAGAGCAGAGATTCCTCTGCATCCTGATGAAACACTTCCTGCAACACATGGAAGGCAATGGTGGAACTGAGATCTATTGACAGTTCATGGAGGTCTCCATGCCAGAAATAGCGACTGTATCCAGAGGAGGCCGTGACTCTGTGGGTGAGTAGAGTTGGAGCAGAATGTGGCTGGAGTTCTTCCAGCTACAGAGGAGATCCACAATGGAGGAGTTCGTGAGGAGTTACAGCCTTTGGGAAGGCGTCACACTGGAGAGGTTTATTGAAGACTATATCCTGTGAGAGGAACCCCACATTGGAGCAGGAAAAGAACGGGAGGATTCCTCCTCCTCTGAAGAGAAAGAAGCGGCAGAGACCATCTGTGAGGAATTGACTGCAATTCCTCCCTTCCCTGACTCTGTGCTGGTGAGAGGGAGGAGGTAGAGATATTGGGAGCAGAGAGTTGAACCTGGGAAGGAGGGAGGGGTGGGAGGAAGGACATTTTAAAATGTTGTTTGTATTTTTTCAATAATCCTACTCTATTTTGGCTATTTATCTCTTCTGTTTCTAATTGCTACTGGATTTAACTGTTCTTATTTTCCTCCTTCAGTCAAGTAGTCAAATCTATTTTGACTGGAACCATAATTGGTGAACAAGCCCCCCTTGCCCTTTTCCAGATCCACAAGTCCCTTGGTTTTCTGGATGGGCCTCCACCATCCAACCATAGGGGGTGGGGGTGGGTAGGTGGGAGTGAGCAAGGAGTTGCATAATACTCTGTTGTCATACAGGCTTAAACCACAACATTGTCACAGACTTGGAAATAACAAATATGAAAGCCCTTATTTGACACAAAAAGACAAATCATCTTCCCACAAAAGAAGAAAGAAGACCTTTATGTCAGCAGCGTCGTTCTCAGTTAAATATCACTATACTAACACCAAAAGACAGAGGGGCCAAATTTGTCTGTTCAGGTCACTATTTCTACATAAATCTTAAGTAACAAAGAAGCTACTGTTTTTAGGTATGAATTTACAGCTGTGAGATGCTAACTTACTGCATTAAAAAAATGCTACAGAGAAATGGACTGTATTTGCTTGTGAGCAAAGAGAAAGGAGTTCATTAGCTGAGATATAAACCTATGCTTTCTGATTAGAACTATTTCTTACATTGTTTGAACAGAGTACGGAGAAGAAACCTCAGTTTTCTCCATACCCATTCCTATAGTTATGCTATAAATCTGCGAGAAAATTTTTAGAAAAATTTTCATTTTTCATTTATCTTTTAACATTCTGTGTCTTAGATAAGTCATGATTTTGAATCTCTTTTCAAATGTCAAGATATTCCCATTGTCAACAGAGCAAATACTGTAATACAACAGGATTATAGATTCAGCTAAGAAGTCACATCCTGGTTGCATTCTGTAGCTGGGTTTTTGAACACTATTCTCTCCCTGCTACACCAATGTTTTGTGACTGTATTCCATCCATCTTCTAACCAATCAGTGTTAATGGGAACTGAACAAATTTAGCATGGGATAAATTATGATTCAGCTTTTGAGTTGAAGAGAAAAAAAAAGTAATAGATTGTTCTGCTACCATCAGTTGCCCATCAGAATGGCTGCTAATCTATTTTGCATTAAAATATTGTATTATATTTTTCCCATATCTTCTCTTTGTTTAAGCTAAAACCTCACTCATATCTCAGAATCTTATGCTATTTTATTGAAAACTCTATTCCCAGGCTAACAAAAATAGAATCTTCAATCCACTGTTGTTCTAAGAATTTTGCTTTTCAATTTTATCTATAAGTAATAATTAAGGATAGCAGGTCGTATAAGGAAAGCAGATGTATAAGCCAAACAAATCTGGCATCTGAAGAAACATTCATTAGGGACAAGCACTTACTCTTCAAAAATTCTGCCTCATTAAGGGATAATCAGGAATGCATCAATAAAGTGACATAACTGATTACTTGTGCATCTGTCTCAATAATTTTTGTGCTGCTTAGTTCTGCCATCAGTGGCAAGCGGGAACAAATTGCCAATGCATTATAATATTAGATTGATATTAGTGGAGTTACAATTGATGAGTTCATGTTGATTTAAATGGTAAGACCTTATAAAGTTGCTTTATGCAGATGCAGTTGAACTTGATGCACAGATGATTGCTACTGACACAAAAATGTCTACAAAGGTCATTAACAGCCTAAAATCTGAATTCTATTAAAGAACATCATTATAATTTGCATGATTAATATTAAAATGTGGCTGTTGCATAAACAGAGGTTTCTAAAAAAAGCACCTGCTAAATGTTGTTTAGCAATATGCATGTATATTTAGATGCAAAGATTTGTGATGAGACAAAATTAAAGGCTATAATTTTCTCAAACCCAAAAATAAAATTCAGAATTATTGAATTTTTACTTTATTATATAAGTATATAGATATTTTACACTATATTAAAAATAATTAATTTGGGGTTGTTAGTGAGACAAGTGATTTCAACTTGCATGTAAGTGAAAAGAAAGGGAAAAAAAAGCAAGAAGAGTCTATTCAAATTCTATATGAGTAAAAAGAAAATATTAAGAATTTCAATGATTGTAAAATATTAGAACTATTTGTGCAAGATCAGGGTGAATAGAGACTTGTGAAAGCTGAAAAACTTCATGAGTGCTTAGGCCTGAGGCCACAAACTTCAGGATGACAAAGCACTGGGAGTATTCTTATATAAATTGAAAAACAAGGGAAGTCTGTAAAAAGGAGAGGAATCAGTCCTTTCTGAAGTTAAGACTTACTACATTGGGGACATTCAATTAATCTGCATGAGTAAAAACTACAACTTTAAGATAAGAACTATCTGGAGATAGAGAAAGGAATAAGAAGTTTAGCAAGCAAAGAGGTCCAGTCCAAATCTCACGACTCAGCAGGAGAAGCCCTGTTGGAAGCTTCTGCAACAGAATAGTAAAAATTTCTCACAAAATATCAGGTGTATCTTTGTCTTCAATAGATCCAATAGACACTATTTCAAATGTGTTTTTTGTGTTGCTGCAATAGCCTATCAAGAATTCTTGGTAGTTTCTTTGTTGCTGGGAATATTTATATCAAGACTGACCATTCAGTGAAATTGCACTTTAGCACCAGCTGTAGGAAATGACAAATTGCATCAGGAAGCTCATTAGGCCTCCTGTTATATCAGAGGTCAAACTGCAGGATGATAACAGATGTTTCAAGTCTAGAGTTTATGAAAGATGTGACCAGAAAAGGAAGTGTCAGCTTCAGTACAGCATTCCACAGGGCTTGAGGCAACTGAACCTGCTGTTAGCCTTTAATAAGATCAGGATTCATATACACTACTCAATCTCCCAATGACATATATATTACTGTATGCAAAACAAAAACCCAATTGTTTTTTCTAGTGCCTGTTCCCCCTGTTCAGTACAAGAGATCTTTCACAGGTGATCTTCTATAAGGGAAAAAAAAAATCTAAATAACATTTATTTAACACGAGTGCAAACAACAGGTTAGATATGCATCTTTCTTATATTTACTTTAAATATAAGTGAGATCTAAGGAGAAGTGTTTATCTGCAGGTTAATTATTCCTTGTCGATCTCATTCAGTTCTTTACTTAAACCTAACTTTTACTTGACTTAATAAATTTATTTCATTTCTAATGCAAAAGGATTTGGAGGCTCGTTTCTGAAGGTCTCAGAAATAAAGACAGGATATATTCCGAACTACAGAAGTTCAGTTTTGCTGACTATTTGAATATCCTATAATTAGATATTGCCAAAGAACCAAAGTGACTGAGCAATTCCAACATGAATATTAATTAGATGTCGATAATCACATGAATTATTTCTTCTTCTTCTTTCATTTGTAAGTGAATTATTGTGTGTCAAGCAAACATTTATGGCATGAGTTCCAGTCCTGATATGCTGGTCTTTGCCCTGGAAGAAATCCAGGATTAATTCAAGGACAATATTCAGTCTTTAATCTTCAAGAAAAATAATGATATCATTCAGCAAAGACTAATCTTACTTCTTAATTAAGTAAGAAGTTAGAGATCTTGAAGGGAGTGGTATTGTGTATTCTAAAAAATGTATATTAATTGTACAATAGCTCACTAATGGAGTAGCACAGAGAAGAAATACAAAGTTTCACATTGTCTCTCCTCCTCCCCTCAACTTTATCCTACCATCTTCTTTCTTGTATCCTCCTGCTGGAAAAGCTTTTTCTCTTCAAAATTTTGAGAATGTATTTTATGCATTCTATAATATGAAAAACTATCTCAGGTCAATCTTCAGAATTTTTCAGAGTCAGCATCACAATCTCGTTTTCCATCATGCACTTATGCCTGTAAGAGGAACATAATTATGTATGTCATAGGCATCATATTCAATATCCTCTATGTTCATTTTTTATTAATGTGTATAAAAGGTATTCTTTTGTTTAAAACAGTGCCATGAAGATTCATTATTGTCAGTATATTTTCTGTGATTTAAGTGTTCAAAATATCATCTATCCAAACTTGGACTGTTGTTGATCTTTACAGATGTGATAGCACCATTAGATCATTTCTTCAACCAAACCCTACCATTCTATGTTTCTGTCATTATAAAGACAATATTCAGGTTTCTTGGGTAAAACACAGGACGGTCAAACAGGATTTTTTGATTTCATGGATGAAAGAGGAAACTAAAAAAAGTGTTTTAGTCAGCTAAAACACTTTGAAACGGTGACGATAAATCATTAACAAGAGATCACAAGTGAACCAAATTCTAATGTCATTTTCAAATGGTAGCAATGAAGTGGAAAACTGTTACACTATAAAGAAAAATATTCACTAGTAATATAGTAAATCTGAATACCATATCAGTTAAAATTTAAATATTTTATAATTAAGTTTAAAGGAACTTTGAACATATTATTTTATTAAAGAGAGAAGCTTCTTTGATATGAATCCTAGTAAATATTATCCCCGTTTTAAAGTCTGTTAGCTTAAAAGAAAATATTAAAAATCTTATTTAAAAGGATTCTTTCTGGTTGACTTCAAGTGTTATTATCAATAACTTTGCTTTCATTTTTTAGACTAAGAAAAATTTAGTTATGATTCTGTAGTGATTTTGCCTGGGCCAGGTTTTTTGGTAGTGGGGGAGTTACAGGAGTGGCTTCTTTAAACAAAGAGCTGCCAGAAGCTTCCTCTGTAGCTGATAGGAATAATGCAAATCAATTCTAAGATGTACCCCACAGCTGACCAATGCCTGGCCAATTAGGAATTAAAATAATGCCTCTGTGGATAACGTATTTGAGAAGGGGAAGAAGTTGCTGGGCAATTGCTAAATAGCAATAGAAATAGGGAGTGAGAATATTAGAACATCTCCACAGACATCAAGGTCAGTGGAGAAGGAGAGGGAGAAGGGTGCTTAGGCCCTGAAAGAGAGACTCCTCGTGACTTGTGGTGAGGACTGTGGTGAGGTAGCTGTGCCCCTGCAGGACTATTGGAAAGCAGAGTCCCAATTGCAACCCATGGAGGAGCCCACGCCAGAACGGGTGGATGCCTGAAGGAGGCTGTGACTCCGTGGGAAGCTCACCCTGGAGCAAGTTCCTGGCAGGACCTGGGAGCCTGTGGGAAGAGAGGATCCTATGCCAGAGCAGGTTTGCTGTCAGGACTTATGATTCTGTGTGGGACTCAGGCTGGAGCAGTCAGTACCTGAAGGACTGTTCTCCTAGCGGATGACCCACATTGAGGCAGGGTGTGAGGATCTGCCCTGGTGGGGGGCCCCATGCTGGAGCAGTTCATAAAGAACTGTAGCCCATGGGAAGGACCCATGTTGGAGAAGTTCGTGAATGACTGTCTCCCATGGGAGGGACTCCACACTGTAGCAGTGGGAAGTGTGAGGGAGTCTCTCCATGAGCAGAAGCAGCGGCAAAGTCTATCTGTAATGAACTGATCATAATCGTTGTCCTCTGTCCCACATCCTCCATCCCGCTGAGGGGGAAGGAATGGGGGGGGTGGGGAGAGGTGTTTTAAAATTTGGTTTTATTTTTCATCTCCCTATTCTGATTGGTTCATTTAATAAATCAAACCCTTTTCTCCTCAAGTTGAGTCTGTTTTGCCCAGGATGCTAATTTCTGAGTGATCACTCTGTCCTTATCTAGACTCACAAACTTATTTTTGTATTTCTCTCTCCTCTGTCCAGAGCCAGAGTACTGGAACATCTTTCGTATGTGGAAAGGCTGAGGGAACTGGGGCTGTTTAGTCTAGAAAAGAGGAGACTGAAGGGGGATCTTATTAATATTCATAAATATCTAAATGGTGGATGTCAGGAGGTTGGAACATTCCTTTCTTCTATTGCAGCTACCAACAGGACAAGGGGTAATGGGATGAAGTTGGAACACAAAAAGTTCCATTTAAATATAAGAAAAAGCTATTTTACTGTGAGGGTGATGGAGCACTGGAATAGACTGCCCAGAGGAGTTGTGGAGTCTCCTTCCTTGGAGGTCTTCAAGACCCACATGGACATGTTCCTATGTGACCTGATTTAGATGGACTTGCAGGGGGGTTGGACTAGATGATCTCTAAAGGTCCCTTTCAACCCCTACCATTCTATGATTCTGTGGTTAGGCAGGGGAATGATATTATGACTTTGTGGGCACCTGACACCCAGCCAAGGCTAAATCACCAGAGATTCTGGTGGCAGAAATGGGTGATTCCAAGAATTATTTACTTAAAGATTGCTAATGGGGAAAAGAAGTTTCAGACAGAAATACATACAGATTAAAAGTAGATTGAAATAACATTTGAAATATTATTGTATTGTTCAACTTCAGTGGGCTATTCACGACACATAACCAACACAATAATGTGATCAGAATTGCATTCTATGATGAAAATAGAATAAAATGATGTTAACTGTGAACAGAATAACCACCAGTGTAATTCTTCATGTAATCATGAAAGTATTTTGTACCTTGAATGTGTTTTAATGTGGAGCTATAATTTGCTGTGGAATTTCTTTTAACCAATGACATTTTGTTAAAATGTATCATAATATATATGTGCATGTTACTGTTAATTCCAGTAACATTTATAACAGTTGCAGTCAGTATATGTCTCTAATGGATATACACATCTAGAATGTAGAAAAAGATGTATTTCAAGAGCAAACATTACACTTTTACTTATGTGTAAAAATAATAATTACTGCAAAGTAGTAAGGATACAATCATTACAACTTATTTTCCCTGAAAAGTAGGAAATTCCTGAACACACAGGAACTTCAAATTCCCATATTTATATAGTGATGGCAGAGGGGCCAGATTGAGCCAGCCAGGTTGGAGGTGGGTCTGAACCCCAGAGCCAGGAAAAAGTTCAAAGACTGTTTACGGAGTCTGCAGTGCACCAAGGGAAAGTGGCTCACCACAAAGCCATGACAAGATGATATCATGTTAGGCAGGAGTGTTAATCTGCTTGAGGTTAAAAAGGATTTTCAGAGGGACCTGGACTGGTTGAATCATTGAGTGAGGTCAGTTGTATGAGGTTCAACAAATCCAAGTGTCAGGTCCCGCACTTGGATCATAATAATCCTCAGCAGCTCTACAGAATGAGTGGCTGGAAAGCTGTCTGGTGGAAAGTACCTGAGGTGTTGGTCAACAAGCATTTGAGTATGCACACACCATGGAAGTGATTGACCCCCTGTACTTGGCACTGGTGAAGCCACATCTCAAATGCTGTGTTCAGTTTTGGACACCTCAGTACAAGAAAGACATTGAGATGCTGGATTGTGTCCAAAGAAGAGTAAAGAAGCTGGTGAAGGGTCTGGAGAATAAGTCTTATGAGAAGCATCTGAGGGAATTGGGATTGTTTAGTCTGGAGAATAGGAGGCTCAGGAGAGACATGATCACTCTCTAAAACTATCTGAAAGGAAGCTGGAGCAAGTTAGGTGTCGGTGTTGGGTAGGATAAGAGGGAATAGCCTGAAGTTGCACAAGGGGAGATTTAGCTTGAATATTGGAAAAAATTACTTCACTGAAAGGGTTGTTCAAGCATTGGAACAGGCTGCCCAGTGAAGAGGTGGAGTGACTACCCTAGGAGGTATTTAAAAGACGTGTAGATGTGGCACTTGGGGACATGGTTTAGTGGTGCTCATGACATTGCTACATTAATGATTTTATTCATTATCTTAGAGGTCTTTGCAACATAAATGATCCTATAATTCTACAATTCAGTGATAGCAAAGATGAATTTATTTCTGTTTAACTGACCACAAGTTTGCTGCTACTAACAACAACATCTGGCAATAGGATATCCATACTGGCCCCTGATTTGAAGATTACTGATGAAAGGTTTCATAGTGCTATTAAAAGGTGAGTGTTAGATCAGAACAGTTCATAAAATCTTATGTTTTACAGTCTATTTTTTCTTATCTGATCCAAATGTCAAGCTGAGTGACATCTATCAGACTCATACTTTAATCATTATTAATATTTTATGTGAATCTTAATTACTCTGTTTTTTTTAACTTTGATAATGATTTGTATGTGAGGAATTATAAGGATACTGCAAGTCACCTACTTGTTCACTGGATACTGAGTAGATTTTTTCACTTCCCAGCTGAGCTACAAACACACTACAGTAAACTATATTTTGGATTATTGTGCTCTTTAGTCATTGTATTTTATCCAAATCTTTGTTGACTGTAACACCAAGTGTAAAGAGAAACATTTCCATTTTGCTTATTTCCCTAAAAAAGAAAAAAACACAAAATATTATTAATGATATTGGAAGCAAAACAAATATATTTATGTATATAAAGCAAAAATTCTGTGATTGATCATTTCTAATTATTTTGTAAAAAATTCCTTTTTTTTATTTTTGAAAAATGTCTTCCAGCAATTGCTAATGTTCTTTCATAGGCAAATCTCATCCAAATTCTGACAAAAAATATACAGCTTTGTGAAGTCTGGTTTATTGAATCATTTCCAGTTACTAGGGAACAGATATGCCCCCTCCTGCCTACAGGAATGACTTGAAGAAAACAGTTGCATATTTAAAGTAGCTTCCAACTCCTAAGTCAAAATATAGATGATTCATCTTTCCTGCAAGGAAACAAGAAGTGTATTAAATATTCACAGAATGTAGCCCAGTATTTACAAAGATGAGTTAAAAATCAACAAAAGGGATAGATGAGATATCTTAGAAGAATAAATGTGAGCTTTAAAAAAAAAAATAAACCCTCTCGTAATACAAGCTTCTTTTGTGTACCTATTTGCTTTGAGTATCTGAATCCAGTAAGGAAATGAAGAAGCCTTTCTTTCCCATGGCCTGAGTTATATGAACATTAAAATATATCAGCAGCTTACAGAAAAATAAATTTTAATTTGTCAGAATAATTTTAACAGATGTGCCAAAATACTTTAATGACATTACTTTCTATTCTTATGCAAAACTTTGTTATGTTATTATTTTGAAATGTTAACTGAAATACGGGTTTTTTTTCTCCCAAATTAGCAAAACAGTTGATACTGAAAATGAGACAGACCCATCATTCAAGGGAAAGAAGATTTATCATAAATCTATTAATATTCAGCCTAATTCTAGAAAGTGATTTTCATATACACAGCTCATGAAAATTCTACTAAAAACTCCACACTTGTAATTCAATAGTACTACAGATAACATACATGTTTGTGTACCACAGAAATAATTTTATCATAGTGGTTCCTCATTCATGGTCATTCACGCTTCATCAAATGCTACTCCATCTTTCCCAACAGCCCTTCATATTCCTTACTTTTTTTCCTCTTCTTCAATTCCTCACATGCTCCACTGCACTTTTCTCAAAAATTTTCTTTCCTACCATACACTTTTTGGATACATAGTGAATAGAATAAGGAATGTAGTAAAGAATATAAATAAGTCTTGAGTTACCTAAGTGCACAGATTTTACTTCAGAGCTCAACTCACTAAAAAATTTATTTGAAATATTCTTTAAAGATATATATTTACATTTTCTGTCAGTACGTGTAAGTCAATCATGTCCTTGGGTCCTATCATTCATGAGTAGAGACATTCTTTACATTAATCTATTGCTAGTCCTTGAAACACAAAGATCAACTCAGTGTTTATCAAGGTTTCTTTATGACTTTATGATCAAGCTTAATCTTCAACCACTGGTTACTCTTCCTCATTAAAGCAGAAACATTAATGAGAAATAGCGCCATCCACGTTTTCCCCTTTTTTAAATTATATAATATCTTCTGTATTACATAAATTGATATACACATATTTAACTGCTCAAGTATCTTTTTAAGCTCATGTTCATCCTGGCAGTTATTTTTCTTTTCTCTGTTGTTTGTTTTGTGAGTTAGACGGCCTACTAACAGTGTCCTCGAGAGGCAAATTTTGCTCTGTTCTGTTGTGATGCAGGTAACATAGTGAGGAGAGCTATTATTCAATGCAATCTGCAGAGACAGAAATAAAGTTTGCATGGAACTTTGTCAAGAAAAAAACACCAGTTTTCTGAAGCTAATACTTTATACAGAAATTCACCTATTTTTGAAATGACTTTCTGGTTAAAGATGGAAGTTTCCATTTAAAAATAAATAGAACAAGATGTGACTCATCTAGTCTAGTGAATAGGCAGAGCACTCCCTGAAAGACAGATGTGACACTAAGGAAATCCCATGAACTTCTGGGACTCATATCTCTCATCTCTCTTGCTCTTTATCTTTCTTTCATTATCTTTTCTTTTCTTTTTTTTTTTTTTAATGTACATTTAGATACATTTATAAATGCATATATCTGTATCTGCACATATGCATGTCTGTGTGTGCTTGTATACATACATAACCATATAAAACCACATATATAGATACAAATTCTTCATAAGGTTGCACACATTCCTCTACTTCATTTCCCATGCCTTTACATGGTTCCTCAAATCCTTCTTTCCCCTTTTTATTTGTTAGATTAATATTCAAAGAGGAAAAATTCCTTTGCATATTAAATCAAACAATCTTTCCCCAAATTCTCTTAACAAAAAATAACAAATTGTTACGAAATAAATTAATGTATTGAGCAGAAAAAATAACTGAGAATTAATTTGCTGTAATAATTATCCATTTATTTGAAACACCAATATTGAAAAGATGCTGAGAAACATCTGTCTGGAATAACACATAGGTAGTTGATTCCAAATTGAGACAACATGCATGTGTGGAGTCATTAGTATTTTTATAAAGTATTTTTACAAGTATTTTTATTATGAGGAAACTGAACTGAATGACACCTGGTGAAAATATTCTGAACATGTTCAATCCTGCCCATCTGTAGAATTGTGAGAAAACTGAAGTGGAGACATGGTATGCATTTATTGTGTTGTCTGGATCTTCTGTTCATCTTTTGTGCTTTTAGTATAAAAGGAGTCCTTTTTGTGTAATGAGCTTCAAAAGCAACCAGAATACTCATAAGATTTGTAGTGCATGGAAAATGTACTTTGTTTTATTAGATTTTTCTGAGTGCCCTCACAGATGATCTAATGATGATTTTCTATGATATTCCACTGCTGTGAAAGGAAGTAACAGATGGAAAGTATGATGTACATGAAGTGCACGACGCAGGTCAAATACTGAAAAAAAGATATTTCGACCTACTCTGATCAGGTAGTTTAGTATTGAAACTTGCTACATGTCTAAGCAGAAGCAAAAGAGTTTTCCACAAAGGCAGTGGAATGAGAGGCTTTTGCATGTGATATTTCACAGCTATGGCAGTTGTTGCATAGCCTCCTAAAATGACGAAGCATGAGACGAATTTACTGAAGTAATATTAATCATAATTTTTCCACTTTCCACCCATCACACTACAACATAGAATGAAAGACACTCTTGTCTGCAGCAGAAAGGAAGTTATAATCATATTTAATTAGTTAATGTTTGCAAAGCACTTTAGATCCTTAGATGAAAGGTGCTAGAGAAATGTTAAGCATGATCATCGTTATGCTTTTTTCCATAGTCTAGTAACATAATTATGATGTCTGCACAATCTTTTCAACAAAAAAGATATAAGAAGTATTGAATTTAGAGATATTTTTACTTACTGGTGTTAGACATCAATAAGGATGATTTTTTTTTTCCAGATTTCTGTGGTTCAGAAGTTCATTTATCATTATGTTCTTGGCACTTAGCTAAATGACTGAATTTTGCTGGACTTTTCTGCCATACATACTTTCAGTAATACAGATGCATTTTTCATTTGATCTTTTTCTACAAAAATATGTATTCATATACATTGTGGGAACATTTATCATGACCTGAAACATTTTTAGAGGAAGATTTATTCTTGATTACAGATTAGCTGCTGACTGTGTCTTATAAAATAAATGGAGGGAAACAAATGCAATATATATTATTCCTACATTTTTTTTTTCCCTTTAGTGTCATTGTGTAGGCATTTCATTTGAGATGTGTATCAAATGGTCCTACTGATAAGGTAGGTTTTGGGATTCTTTGAACTCCACATAGCTCATTGGAAATGTCTAACCCTAACAAGATCCAATGCCATAATTCAGGGTTTTCAAATTCTTAAATGAGCAGGTCATGAGTATCTCTCTTACAGGTAACCAGAGTGTTTTAAAATATAATTTATCCCACTCACTTTGGATATGCTCTGTCTTTTTTATGCAAGACTTAGAAAAGTGAATATTTTTTATAAGAACTTCTATTTTTAAAGTGTAACCAGAATAGCACACTTTTTTTTTTTTTCCCCCTCATAAGGTATTATTTTAAAGTTCAGCCTCAGGAAAGAGCTGAAGGAGACTGCACCAGCACTCTTCTAACCCTGTAAGATGCCATCCTCCTTAGATATATACCAGTGTGATTTATATAAAGAAGCACTATCCATCACTCCAGAGAAAGCTTTGCCATTATGAAGAAAATAAATCAAATTCAATAAAGAAACTCAAGTCAGATTTGGAGAAAGGATGAAGGAAATGTTGCAGAGAGAACAAAATGGAGCATGCTGGCTAGAAAGTAGGACACAGTTGCAGAGAGGTTAAGGAAACCAGATTCAAGTTTCTGCTCTCAAGCTTTTTCTGTATTTTATCCAGTGACAGTTTAATGACAAAACTGGGACACATGTGACTTGTACAGTAATAAATCTCTAGACACCTGTAGACATGCAATGTGAGAAAGTTAAAAGTAGTCAGGACATTTGAAGGTTTCGGTAATGCAGTTAGGAATGTAAATCTAAGTTAGTAATTTAAGAATACTTAGAACACCTCAAAAATATTGTATGTAAAAATGTAGTTATTTTATTCCTATGTGAAAATACTAGTTTTACTTTTGTAATGAGTGCTGTTAAATAAGATTGAAAAGCTACTCTTTCATAAAATAAAAATTCTAGTGAGGCAAGAGAGAGACTATATTTCAGTAGTGATGAACTCATTTTTACATCAAAATATTATATTAAATACTGAATATATATCATAATATTAATTTCACATATCGCATGACCTGAAAACCAAGATTTAATTGATTATAAATGTAAGAAGATTGAAATGCTAAATCCTAAGTTTCTACCTTACTAGAATGAAACACACCAGAACTGCTGACATGAGTAAGTCAAAATAATTTTAATTTTTCAATTTTAAACATTTGTAGACAATTTTTAGACTTAAAAAGAAGAAATATTTGGTTACAGCTAAAAAGTAGATATTATGGATTTTTTTTTAATAACTCCTCTATTAATTATTTATTATTGTAGCAGCAGCGTTTCGTGATACACAGAATGAAATACAGTAGTACTCTACAGCACCATACTGTAAAATTGATTCATAATTATTAACTGCCTATAAACTGTTAAATGTAACAGTTACAGGGAATCAAAATAAAACATGAATTTAGTAATAGATATATAAAACATGAATTTCTATTGCAAAATATGTGGGTTTTATATTTGTAGTTACAAAGTTTGAGATAGATGTAAATAATGCATATTTATCAGATGTCAAAGAAAATTAGGACAAGATCATCACTTTTCTGTGTAAGCTGAAACAAAAGACAAGAAGTTCTGTGAAATGACATGATTCAAGATACATGACAAAAAAGAATATCAAACAGTGAGTAATATGATTATGTTAGAAACTGCTTGCTTCTAAAACCATGTTAACTGAAATTCTACACATGCATATACAGATTTGGTCAGTTAATCATGAAGTTGTAATTGAAAATAAAAATAGGATCACATACATTGAAATTAAATATATGAGTAATTATCACCATAACAAAAGTAAATTAGAAAAGAAGTGAAAAAAATAAGACAGAACTTGCAATAAACAGATAAAATGACAGATTAATAAATGAGGAAAAAAGACAAGGTAAAGTGAATATGCAGAAAATATCAAGATAGACAATGTCATTTCTAAGATCTTCACTGATGTAGGAAAGGGGATCATTTCTGCAATAACTTGATGTTCTTACTCGATTTTAGAATATTACCAATATCTTATATTTTGTTCCTATTTAATTCCTTCTATTTTTTGTTCCTTCATTTAGTTGTCTAGAACTAACATTATATTTTTTTTCAGACAGTTTCTAATGAGGTGACCATGTGTTTACATGATATGCTAAGAGCTAACCCGAGAAATATTTTTTACAGATTTCTTAAGTTTCTTTAGTTTTTTTTTTTTTTTTAATTTTCAACTTACATGATATCCATTTGGTGTATCAAAATTCTATTTTAGTTTTAATCCAGCTCTATATCCCCCCAAAATTTCCTTCCCCTTAAGTCTTCTGTATGCATTTTGAATATAACAATGGTCTTTTCAGAGATCTCTTTTCTCTAGAAGAAACTAAGAGGCATAAGCACATTTTGAAATGCCTTTGTAAAGGGACATACTTTTACTCCTAGAAACACCCACAAGAAAGAACATCCTTATAAAAGACATTCTAAATCTTGAAAGGAAAAGTAGTGCTATCTAGTAAAAATATGCTGTAATTCACTAAATTTGTGACATCTTAATGATTTAACTTCATCACTGACTCTCAAAGAAATCATTTCACATCTCTACAACTGTTTCTTCTCTGTTCTCTTTTTTACTTGTTTTTTCACACTCTAAAACTCTAACTAAACACATATATAATGAGATCTTAATTGTATTTTGGATTCCAGACTCAACTCTAATAGAGATAGTAACTAAATGAGAGTGTATTTCATAATGGGATAGACCTTTGGAGGTTCAGTCACTGATGCGTGGTCTGGATTACGTGCTTTGCTGAATGTTTCTCTAACATATAACAAACCCTCATAAGAATATTTATCAAAGGGAATTAAAGGAGTTACACACCATATTGGATTAAATCACAAAATCAAACATCTACAGTTCATAATTTGCAGTGTTTGTGCTTAAATCTTTGCATAAATTGGCAAGATTTGTGGACGTCTTCAGTAGTACGGTATGAAACTAAGTTATTATTTTAGTTTCACTTTCCACTTATTTCAATGAATACTAGGTCATATTATAATGCCTTAAAAATGTGATAGATGTTCTTATGTACATTCCTGAGAAAAACAATTCAGTCTCTGATTCTGAACACTCTTTAAGAAAAATGGGCCATCAGTACTTATCCCTTTCCCTTTGAATGGCATTAACTACTGATCCTTGAAAGACATTGGACTATACAAACTCAGAGCACTGCTTCACTTCACAATGAGAAGAAAAGTGTACAACAGAAGTATTTGTTAAATCACTTAAATCATCTCTGGCATTGTCTATGTATAACTTTCTGTATTATAATTACAGTACTTATTCCATTCTCATTATCTCTATTTCAGTTTAATTTCATGTCTCTGGAGTAAAATAATATAGTTCTTTGGCTTTCAATTGTCTGCCCATTATGACCCTCAATTAAAAAACAATTTATCTATAGTATATGCATTTTCTGTCTATTGAAAATGCTGTCATAGAAAGTCTTGAGTTAATTTTGTTAAAATGTTTTTCTTTGTTTCTGCAAAAGAAAAATGGGAAATTGCTATATTTCAGTGTGAAATACAACAAAAAACAATGCTAAGTTATATGTCAGAAAAATGGTTACACAAAAGGAAAATTAAAAAAGATAATAATTGAGGTAGTAAAAGATGTTACATGAGCTATTACAATAATCTTCCAGAGAATTGTAACTCTTATATTTGGAAAGACTTAACTTTACTCTACTGGGAAATATTTTAAATGCAAACTAGATAGCTATGAAAAAAATAATCTCTATTTGAACTACTCCTACTTAATATACAATCAGAATCACAAAATTGTGTAGGTTGGGAAATATCTTTAAGATGTTGAGTCCAACCGTTAAACCATAACTGCCAAGTCCACCACTAAACCGTATCCCTAAGTACTACAACTACATATCTTTTAAATACCTCCAGGGAAGATGATTCAGTTACTTCAATGGGTAATCTGTTCCATGACTGATAAAACTTCAAATTAAGAATTATTTGCTTGTATCAAATCTAAACTTCTCCTGGCACAGCTTGAGGCTATTTCCTCTTGTTGATTGAGAGAAGAGACTAACAGCCATCTTACTACAACTTTCTTTCAGGTAGTTGTAAAGTGACAAGGTCTCTCCTCAATTCTCCTTTTATCCAGACTCATCCACCTCAATTCCCTCAGCCTTTCCGCATAGAATTTGTTCTCTAGACCCTTTATCAGCTTTGTTGCCTACCTCTGGACATGCTTCAGGACCTCAGTGTCTTTCTTGGATTGAGGGGACAAAACTGAACATAGTATTTGAGGTGCAGCCTCCCCAGAGCTGAGTACAGGGGCATAATAGTTGCCCTATTCCTTCTGACCACACTATTTTTGATACAAGCCAGGATGTCCTTGGTCTTCTGGGCCACCTGGGCACACTGCTGACTCTTATTCAGCTGACTGTTGACCAAAACCCCAGATCCTTTCCCTCCAGGCAGCTTTCCAGTCATTTTTCCTCAAGCCTATAGTATTGCATGGGATTGTTGTGGCCCAAGTACAGGATCCAGCACTTTGCCTTGTTAAATCTCATACTATTGGCCTCAGTCCATCACTCCAGCCTGTATGAGTCTCTCTGAAGAGCCTTACCACTCTCGAATAAATCAACATTTCCATCCAGTTTGGTGTCTTCTACAAACACTGAGAGTACACTCTATGCTCTCATCTAAATCACTGAGCTTCAAAATAGTTTGTGCTTTAGTTGTTATGTTGGTATGCTCCATGGTGTTGAGTAACTTGTCATTTGCCCTATCATTGGAGGGATGATGAAGCCTCTCTTTCAGCTCTTGCATGTAGTGATAGCTACAGAAGAGTGGGCAAATATGAAAGGTCATAGGTTTCTGTTTGAGAGCTTCAGAAGTCTGCTTCAGGCTACATGAAACAGAAAAATACAGAAGTTAAAATTGTAACTGCAACAGTGAAAGTGATGCCAAATACCCATTTTAGGAAGGAGTACTCTTCTTCAGCTCTCCATGCAGTTAGGTTGCCTTGGAACTCCTTATGTCCTGCTGAAATACAGAACTGTCTGGAGGCTACTTCTTCCTTTTTCATTCTGTATTTAAAACCCACTACTTATGCATGTTTATGAACTGAACAGAGTATGCAGTTATCAGCGCAGTGCATCCCTAGGAATCAGGCAGTCTGAAAATAATTTACCTGTGTTAATACAAATCTACCTTCTTTTAGTTTGTTACCTTTGCCCACTGCCACAAGAACGTCTCATACGTTCACTTTTTATTCTCCTTCTTACTCATGCTCATAGACCTGTAAACATACTCATTTTATCTGCAACATTATCTGTATCACATTTCTTGACTCCTGGATGAATTCTGAGTTACATAGATCAAAACTGTGTCTGGAAAAGATAAGCAAAAAGAAGTTTCAATAAAGCAGGGTTAGAATCTGGATTAATAGTTTAATTGAACTCCTGTGTTCAGTAGTCATTGTTTAAAAACATGTATCACATTTAATTGGGGTTTTTTTGTTGTAATTTGTTTGAAGGTGTTTTCCTTCAAACAAGCACACTAATTTGTTTTTCCTTTTAATCTCTTTTTTTATATGTAAAGTGACTTTAAAGGCTTTGTAAGGTAAAATTGGTGAATGTGAACTTCCACAGAAATCTACCTTTTCTTCCCATTATATAAAAGGTTGTAAAATACAGAGAGATGTATACACCCTTGCACACATGGAGACAGAGTGCACACACAACTCTGCATCAGAGATTTTGTCTGCTTCAGTGAGAGTAGAAAATTGTTTGTTAAATTATAAATGGTAATTACCTTGACAAACGCAAAGTCATTTTAAGTAAAACAAGTCTTCAAATTAGCAAATGGCCCAGTTCTGCTTTCCTTTCATTTAAAAGTCATAATTTACTTCTGGAAATTCCACTGCTATGGAGTGGAATTAGCTGGTGAGTAAAGTAAAATTTTAAACAAATAAGCTTTAGGTCAGAATTGCCTCTGGATAAGTAAGTACTGGATAGATAAGGATATAGCAAGCTTCTGAGAGTTTTACTTTCATAGAGTTAGCCAGTTTGTTTTGGAAAAGACTATCAATCACATATATCCTACAGAGTCATTCAACTAAATATGAACTAAATTCAACTAAATATGAATGAAAAACTCAAGAATGAAGATAGATACCTAGTGAAAAGTCAATTAAATCTTATTTTAGAGATAAAATTGTGATCTATACTTGATTTCTTTTTTCACTTCAGTTTGACATTGAAGAGGCCCGAAGCCAGCATTATCACCTCATTATTGCTATTCTTATTTTCTTGTACCTAGAGACAGCCCCTATTTATTATTTATAATATATAAACCCTAAAATTCATACTCATTATTTATATTTCCTTTTGTTCTTTTTCCTGGTTACAGCATTACATAAAACAATACCATCATTTTCATCTTTTGGGATCCCAGTACAAGTGACATGGTTCCAGCATTTACATTTATCAGAGCATAAGATTCCTCAGCTTCTGTTAATCTGCAGTCTACTGAAACACATATGGCTTCCTCTTGCTTAGATTTTTCTTTTTTTCCTAAATGGAGGGGTTTTGTCTTGTTTTATATTGTTTTGTTTTGTTTTGTTTTTTGTATGGACCTATCTGACAATTTTGAGACTTCAGTGAAATTTTGAACAACACTCTTTACTAATTTTTTATAAATATATACTGTAACCAGAATCTGCATTTCCATTAGAATGAATACAGACAAATTTACAGTAGAAAAATGAAAAGATTACATTAACACAGAGTGCTGATTGTTTACATTTTTCTTCCTAATTTTGAATGTTTAAACTCAAAAGAATATTCCATAGAAGTTTAACTTGATATCTCCAGATGGATATAGAAACCTGGATACTCTTATCTATGATAAACAGTATGACTGGTTTTAGTTTTAGTATGACAGCTATCAACAACAAAATCTGATATTATTGTTTTAACTTTTAATTACTAAAAGGAAGAAGAAGAAAAAAAATCAAACTACCTCACAACACTTCCCCTCCACAAATATATAGAATCACAGAATGAAAAAATAAATACATATGAATGGCAGCTTTTTAGGTCATTTAGACAAATCCTTGCAGCTCAACCCAGAGTCAGTTATTGCTCAGGAGTATTTATAGTAGAGCTTTGCACATTTCCAAAGATGGAGCATTCACAGCCTCCTTGTGCAATCTTTTCCAGTTCCCAACCACCTTTGCAGCAGATTTTTCCCCCATATATTTAAGTAGCATTTCCTGTATTTCAATTTTAATCCATTGTCCCTTATTCTGTCACTGGGCACTAGTGAAAAAGCTTGACTTTGTCTTCTTCGCTCCCAACCCCCAAAGTTTTTTATATACATGGATAAGATTCCCCCTGAGCCTTATATTCTCTAGGCTAAGCAGTCCCAGCAATCTTAGCCTCTCATATGAAAGATGCTTCAGTATCTTTATCATCTTTGTGGCTATTCTCTATACTCAGTGCAGTATAGTTGTGTCTCTGGTAGTAGAGAGCCCGGAACTGGACACAGTACTCAGAGATATCTTGCTAGTGCTGAAGGATCATCTCACTCAATCCACAGGCAGCACTTTGCCCAGTGCAGCAGTGACTGCTTTCTTTGTCATGGGAGTATATTGCTATCTTATACTCAACTGACTTTCCAGTAGGACTCCCAGGACCTTTTCTGTAAAGTTGCTTCCCAGATGGTTAGCCATAGCCTTTACTGTTACAGGAAATTATTCACCTCCGGCTACAGGACTTCATAATAGCTTTTGTTGAACTTTATGGGGTTCTACTCTATCCATTTCCACAAGCTGTCACGACGTCTCTGAATGACAGCACTAAGACCGGTAAATCGGTTTTCCCAGTTTTATTTAATTTCAGCTCTGGAGAATGCCTTCTGTCCCAATCTACCATGATACGCTACTGGTGTGCAATGCTTCTTTGGTCAGTGGATAAATCTTGATATTTTTCATAACAAAAAAGCACTGGCTGGTATTATGCTCTCTTTCTCAATATATCAATAGGAAATAAACTTTAAAGAAATTAAAAATATATAAGGTAATCTGCCACATGCCCACATGGTCTGACAAGCCTGTCATTTTGATGACTAGATGTATCTTACAAAGGAAGGAATAATTTCTAAAGCTATTGGCTTTCCTAGAGGGAAAATAAAGCTGTCCACCTTATGTCTTTTAATCAGATGTTACTTAGTGAACTTTGCTAAGCAAGCTACTGAGAGTCTGGCATTCTCTTTCTAATTAAAAGTGGTATCCCCAAGAGTTCAGCTGAAGTCATGTTAAGATTAAATTTTCAACGGTTGTCTGTTTCTGTTGCTGTCTGTGTTTTAGAGAGTGTCAGAATGCTTACTATCCTGGAGCAGCTATTTGTAGACAGATTTACAGGGAACAGCTGTAGGTAACAATCAATCATATTTGGTTCAGTGACAGAATTTAATTAGCTGACAACACTGTGAAATGCTCTATAAAATAAATTAATTGTTATTTGTGTACAAGTAAATTTCTTTTTCAGTTCTTTATTTAACATGTAAGAGACAAGTGAAAGATCAGTATATAATGATGATCCATGACTGACTTCAAAATCAGAGGTAAAATTATCACCCCTCCTCTCTGTCCATTGCCAAGAATCTTCTCTTTTAATTAGTAATATTCATCTTCTTTCACCATCAACACTATTTTTTGTTTATTTCTGCTCAGTGCTTTGTCTGAGGTATCTACTTTTTAAAATTGATTATTAATGTAAGATGGGTTAGCTGGTTACAGATATATTATTTCTAGACAAATGCAGGACTTACCTCTGCATGAGTGAATAAAGGGGTGAGATATTCTTCTCCATCTGTGATGGTGATTCATGAAAGACAGTTAAAATAGTGAAGTATCTGTTTCCTTGGCATTTTGCTATCTTGCTGAATTTACACCCCACTTGTGTGCTTTGGACTCTTTAAATCTCAGAAAACTTGTTGTATGATAGGAGATCTGTAGAAAACAGTGCTTTAAGAAAGAAGAAAAGCTCATATCTACATATTGGAAAGAACAAACAAGAAGCAAGGGAACTTTTTTCTGATTGTCTTTTGCATTTTGCTCAGAAGACATCAAGTAGAATTACACTTTTCTTGCAGTGGTGGCAGGGGACAATAGCAATAATTTCTTGTTATATCCAGTGATACAGTACCAAATGGAATTCAGATTTAGAGAAGTTTGTTCTTCCATTTCACATATTTAAATAGTATTTTTATCAGTTGTTGAGTTATAGATTGTTTTGAAAGTAGGCTTTATGAATGACTCTTTGAAAAGTTAGTGCAGTCTGCAGAAAAGAAAGAAATTAAATGTTACCAGAGGCATCATACAATACAGACAATTAATATTCAAACTTTCTGGCCCAATGAACCATTAAGCTGGGACCTCACCAAATATTGAACGGTCTCTCTCCCATTCCACTTTGTGGGAATGAGTAAGTGGTTGTGTGATGCTTATTTGCCTACCATATACCTCAAAATCTTTGCAGAAGTATTTTCTGTTCACATATATCAACTCATTTCTCAGATGCATTGCCCTTCCTTTCTTGCTTCTGTAATGCAATAAAATGCACAATAGCTCTGATCATGTAGTGAAAGTGTAGACATGACCAGTGTTCATATGCTCTAGAGACGGATGATTTTTTCCAAATGTATGAAAAATCAATCAAAGTCCAACCTGATTCATAGAAAATATCCAGTTTTTCACCAGGTCAATAACTACAGATCCATTTTTTATGGAAAGAGTGAATTTGTGGGAAGACTCGGAGGTATGTGTACAATATTAAAAATATGCTGGGTATTCCATATTTTCTTGGAATTTTTATATGTTTAACTGCACTAAAGTTATCATTTCTAATTTCATGTAATAGGATAAAGAGAACATACAGGCCTCATCTATCTCACTTAATATTCCAGATGAAGAAGGAGTGTATTTTGCTTGCATTTATCCTGTGCTGTTCCTGAACAATGTTTATATTCCTTACTGGCCTTTGAAGTCTAGCAGTAGAGAACAAGCCCTTAGTTTATTTAAAGACAGCAGAGCAGTGGCTTGTTCCAAGAAGAAGACAATAAACAGATGAATTAAAAGTCATATTATCATTTTCCTTCTAAATTGTCCCCTATAATCCGACATGCCACTAGCACTATTCGAAGACGATAGCATCTATATATAATGTACTGTTGTGGAGGAGTACCAGCAGAATCCAGTTACTCTTCTCAGGAACATAAAAGTATTTTAAAATTGTATTTTAAAAAAATCAAAACAAAACAATTAAAAAAAACCCACTTATCAACCTGAAATTTCTCAGACAAAATCTTCTGTAACTCTTCTCCTACTACTTTGTTCTCTTCTACTCTTCCGTAACTCATTACTGAAAATAGCAAACTATTTTGTTTGAACTTCACCATGAAATATATGAGAGTATGAAATTATTATGCATCTGTATCAGTAAAGAAGTAAGAAAATCCTAGTTATTACTTATATACTGAAAGTTTAGTTCTTGCATTTTTTTTTTTCAAAACAATGCTAATAGTAATAACAATAGTTTATAAATGTACACCACATTTATTTAAAACTGCCCTTACTCTGAACTAAGATGTGAAGAGGAAAATACAGACATGCTACCTTTTTGTGTGGCTTTGATGACCATAAATTTCAGCAAAAGAAGTTGAAACAGTGGCTAAGCAACTTAATTTTCAGGTAAAATATTTTGGGCAAAAGTGAATTCCTGATTTTACTGGTGTTTTGCTATTGATATTAGGATAGACTTGATTTCATCCTTCCATTTATGGAGTTGAGGGACAGAATTGTTAGTTTATCCTTACAAGACTGTGCAAAAAAATGCAACTCAACTACTCTGTTTATTTTTGGCAGCTTTACAAGTGAGCAAAGGGGCAGATTGCTTCTAATATCAAAATATTATTAAGAATTAACTGGATTTTATAGACCTGTCATTTAGATATATTTGGCATGCAGTTGTATACCTATTCTGCAAGATCAGTTACCCTGATTGCACATGACAATCGAGTAACTGTAGACTTAAATGCCTATTTATATGCAAGAGTAGTTTATCTAATCTACATGGATAATTACAGATAAAGCATATGTAAACAGAGTTCACATTTTTGCCTACAAAAAAGTATAAGAGTTTGTGTACTTACTCTGTCTAAATATATGGATTTTGGCCAAAAAATCTTCCCCCCTAACCATATGACACTTTATTTCTGTGCACTTGAAACCATATAGAGATAGACGTGAGATATGTTGCTCTGGATAATCATGGAAGAATAAGAATAGAAAGATTAATATCTTTCTAATAGCCATGAATTTATCATCAATTGCCTGCTGTTGCACTATGAGTATTTATGTGCATTAAGAATGTACTATTACTTGAAAGTTTTCATTAGCTACATTAAATCTGATGTAATTCTGGGTTTAAATCTTCTTTGAAGACTGTATGAGCATTAAACTTCACATATAAAGTTCAAGTGGCAGATAAGGAAAAAGTGAAGTGATGTATTGATATTTACTGAAAAGACAGTACATCACTAATGAAATACACTACTGCATCCATGAGGTTCAGACTTTCCTAATGGAAGCCATATTATTGTGTCCTTTTGGAGCTCAGTTGTCTCAAATATCTCCATTTATCTTCAGCTAAAGTAGAATTTTTGATCCAAAAATTGTGAAGTGATATTCACATCTTTGAGGGTTGCTTAGCTATTGAAGATGGAAATATTACCAAGGTAATTCTAAGGCAATACAAAGGAATGGAAATAAATGAAGTATATCATAGAAACATTATCTATCAGAGGGGGTTTTTTTATTATTATTATTACAAAAAGGAAAAAAGTTTCAAGAGGAAAAAAAAATAATCTAGTGAATGTTTTAACTCAGGAGTGGACCAAAATCTCTCTGTCAATTGGCATATGCTATCACTAAGTCTGGAAGAAACTGAAAGAAACGTCTTTGCTTTCTTCTGGTAGGAAAATGGGTTAGAATCACAGAATTTGTTGGAAATATGTTTCCCTGAACTTGTATGTAGGAATAAAGAAAATGTTTTGTTTAACATTCTCCATCTAATTAAACAGTCTGAGATGTTCCTTTCATTTTAATTGTGTGTATTTCTTGAGCTTAATCATTATACATAGAGTGATTTCCCTCTCTATTATTGGGATTAAATGTAGTGTTCATACTTTGTCAGCCAGGGAGAAAAGTACCTAGCTCTCTTAATTAAGAGGGAAATTATCTTTCCCTTCAGCAACGGTTGGATCAAGCTCACAGACAAGTCTTTCTCTCTGTGTCCACTTTTCATTAGGAATCCTTCGTGATTCTGCCCTTGAAATTTGTCAGTTCATACGACTGAAGAGCACTGGCTGGGTTAACAAAAATGAGACCAAAAGAAGGACCAAAAGATCTAGCTGTCACTGGAGGAGTCAGAAGGAAGTAGAGGCAGAATAGTTTGACTACACTGCTTGGAGGATGCTGCCCAATGCAGTCTAGACTGGTGGTGTGTGGTGGGGATGTGTGACTTGTAGCCCCTCCAAACAGCTCTCCATCTGGCAGTCCCCAGCTTCCTTCAAGTCCTTGAACTAGTAGCCTGGAAGACACAAACATTTCAAGGTGAGACACAGCCATGGATCCTGCTTGCCTGGTTAAGGAACTCAAGCTCTCTGAGGACCTTTTGTCTCAGTCTGTTTGTTGCCCAGGGTGGTACAAGCATAACTGTGTCTGTCTCTGAATGTGTGTCAGTGAATTCTACACTTTCTTCACCTCAGCTTTAGTAAGCTACTCTCAGGGAAAATGAAATGGAGCGCAATTTATATCTGTTTATTCCTTGGGCAACAGTAGTAAAGGGACAGAATAAATAAAGTTAGGTGTCTAAGGTCTCTAAAAAGGGAGAAATTCATTGGAGATGGGAAATCTGCTTACATAGGGACTCAGAAAAGAAACTTAACCAATATTCTCTGAATTACTGCCTGTACAGATCTTTATTTTCCTTTTCTTTACTGCCTTCTAACCTCAGTACCCAGTAATATGGTTCTTTCAAAACACCAGCAGTCAATGCAAGTAAGGTGATAGATTTTTTCTCCTCAATCCCAATTGAAGAATGAGTCAGATACAGTCATCTTGTTCTTCGTACCACTTGAAGGCCAGCAAGGTTAGGAAGAAAACATCATTTTCCAATACTTCAGCATTTTGCACTTTGTAACTCTGCAGATTCCCTCTTGGTCTGATTAAAAGAAAGTGAAGAAACAAGTGGGTGAATTTGGGAATTAAACTATAAGTCTGACAGGATGTCTCTCTTACAGCTTTCTGCTTGGATAGAACAATTAGTTCATTATTGTTTAACAGCTTGTTTTCTACAGAAGTGCAATTTGATGAAATTTTAAAACCTTCCCTTAAACTACTTCAAGAAGCTATTTTGTATTGCAAAGGCTCCGAATATTTAATGGTTTTAGTCTCAATCCCACAGAAAACTCCGATACTGAAAGGCAGATAGAAAATGAGGCATTCTGTGAAAGATTTTCATTAAATGCCTTAATTATTAAATGAAATTTTAAGTGCAGATGTTTCACAAAGAGCTGATATTGTGTCTTAGACTATGCTTTCCAAGTTAATTATATTCCAAATAATCACATTCCTTTATAAGTATGTATTTAATTCATTCCAGGGAAAAAACTTTTTTTAAAGGATTTTAGGAGGAACAAATATATGTTTAATTGATTTTAGAGTAATTGAATATCTCCCAAAGGAGCAAAAGCAGAAATATGTACTGACATGTCTTTACATTTAAATGAAAAGTCCTTTGATGTCAGAAACTGTATGACTTTTATAAGATTTCTAGTGCATAAGATTTCTAATATATTACATATATTTTTCCAAAAAAATCTTCCTTTGTAATCTTATGGATTAATGTTTATATTAATCAAAGACATCAAAAGTAAACCTAGTGTAAAGTTGTCTGTAATATTTAGAAGTAATAATATACAGCTGCTAAATTTAGACTTTATAGGAACATGTTAGCTATTTGTCATCTTGTATCTTTGTGGCTGGACAATGGCAAGTGTATGTATCATTTCAATTCATCTTTTGTGTGGCTTTTTTTAATATTAGTTGAGCTTGCATTCACCTTGGAAATAATTTAGAGACTTTGAGACAAATTGAGACATGATGGGTAATTATTTAGTTTCATGTTGTATTTGAAGGAAAATTTGACTTAAAGGTTTATTTTTTTTAATTGATTAAGAAGAAGAAGAAAAAAAATGATTGACTTTTAGCAAATGAATCTTTAAAATCAATACCAAATTTAAAAAAAAAAAAAAAAAAAGAATAGGTAAGACAAAGAAGATGGTCTTGATCTAACAGGACAGGAGTAATTACCAGTACTTTCTGTTCACTTCGTTCAAAGTATAACCTCTAATGCAAATGGAATTCTCCTGTCTGTAGTAAGGGTTAGACACTACCAGAAATAGTAGATGGGACAAGTAGTATTTTCAGTGATAATTTGTAAAAGGCAGCAGTAATGGATTAGATATTAAATTATTCAGTTTTCTAGGGATAAAGAGTGTTTGTTTTGCACATGTAATTATTTGGTAGCTCCTAATGTAACATGAAGTAGGAGGGACTTTCATCTCAGGTTGCATGAGAAATGCAAGCTATGAGATAAGGGTGCAGAGAGTATTAAAACAAGTTCTATTCATTATTAACAATCACTTGCATAATTGGAGATAGTGAGGCACTGGAAAGTGTTGCCCAGAGAGGGTGTGGATGTTCGTCCTTTGAAGTGTTCAAAGCTTGGTTAGAATGATCTTTGAGTAACCTGGTGTAGTGGAAGGTGTTTCTTCCCATGGCAAGGGGCTGGAACTAGATCTTTTAGGTTCTTTCCAACTCAAACCATTATTTTGATTCTACGATTTCAGAGGCCACATTATTAATACACGTACCCTACACATTAATGAAACAATTCTGTAAAGCTATCTGAGCTGTGTTTCCAGAGGTACTTGAAAAAAGGGTCATAACTCCAGTTTTCAAATATGACTTTGACCCTCCTCTTCATATGACTCATTCCTGCAACCTTAAGCTTCTAAATAGGAAATTATGATATCTAAATAATATAACCCCAAAGAAACACTGAAGTGTCTATATATTTTGGATATGTGATCCCTTCATTTTATTATCAAAATCCTAAATTAAGTCCTTAAGAAACAAAGCTTTTAGAAGGTTGCTAAATGGTACTTACTGCTACACATAGTTTTTGAATAGTGGCAAAGAAATCTTAATTTTTGTATTACCTATATATCATGTTTAAAAACAAGGTAGAAGAAGACCAATGTGGTTGGAATAGATTGCCTGGAGAGTGTGTGGCATGTTCATCCTTGAAGATATTAAAAAGCCACCTGGATACAATCCTGGACAACCTGTTCTAGATGACTCTACTTGACTAAGGAGTTGGACCAGATAACTTCCAGAGGTCCCTTCCAACCTCAGTCATTCCATGATTCTGAGATTCCTTAAGCAAAAACTTAGAGTCAAGAATAAGAAACATTGAAGGCAGAATTTTCGGACACTGTTGGCATGTGGGAAATGTAGGTTTATTGGATATAATCTATCCAGCTTCATTGAATAGCTAGGTTTGACTGGAAAACAGAGGAGACTGGCAGTGTGCTGTATAACTATTATCTGTCAGGTGTGCCAGGTGTGCTGTGGGATTGAGTGCATTAGGAGAACTAGGGGAAGCTGTATAAACTTTTGTGTCTATCAGGATTAACACAATTTACACTCAGTTTCTCCTGCTTGTCAAGCTGAGGGCAGTTCCAGGTACCTGTGATATACAAGACCTATTTGCTTTATATCTGATGTGTCAAATTTTATATCAAAATTTGTTCAATAAAATAATAAGCTAGGCAGTAGAAAAGTGGGCTAGGAGGATATCACTTGTATCCTGAGAAATGTATGTATACTTAGCTGGGAAAAGTTTCTGGACTGGGTGTCAAGCCAGGCCTTCTGGTCTTATAGTAAAGACAGGGAGCATGTCCGGGTTAGGGAGCATCACTATGGCATAAAGAATCTAAAATAAATCATTTTTCCTAGGGATTTCCTGGTCTATGGTTGTGGTTTAACCCCAGTGGGCAGCTCAGCCTCACACAGCCACAAACTCACTCGTCTCCACTGCAATGAGCGAAACTATGATAAGGGTGAAAAAGAAAACGCTCATGTTGAGATAAAGATAATTTAATATGTAAAGCAAAAGTTGCATCCACAAGGAAAGCAAAATAAGGAATTCACTCACTGGTGTTCAGTCATCTGCAGGAAAGCAAGGCTCCATCATGTGCAACAGCAACTTGGGAAGATAAATACCATAGTTCTAAACATCCTGCCCCTCCTTTCTTTCCTCCTCAGATTTTATTGATGAATATGACATCGTATGGTGTGGAATATCCATTTGATCAGTTGAGGTCAACTGTCCCAGCTATGTTGCCTCAAAATTTCTTCAACATCCCCAGCCTACTCAATGGCAGTGCTGTGTGAGCAGCAGCAAAGATCTTGACACCGTGCAAGCACTGCTCAGCAACAATTAAACCATCAGTGCATTATTAACACCATTTTCATCAAAAATCCAAACCATGGCACCATTAAAGTGATTTTGAAGAACTTTACCTCTATCCCAGCCAAAACGAATACATCTGTATATTTCAATGCTATCTAGAAAGTCACTGAAAGTTGTTGGTTTAAGTAATAATCTTGAAAGAAGGAACCAGCAAGAAAGATAAGAGGTAAAATTTATTTTCAATTATTTTTTTAATTTTTGATTATTTTATCTGAATACTTTATCTGACAACTAGGCACACTTCTCTTTTTAAAACTCATCTTTCTACTTTCTAGTTTATGGTTTAATTAAAAATCTATGTGAAAAGATGTCAAAAAAACTATAGTTTTAAAATATATTAACCTCAGAGTTCCATCACATCATGCAAAGATACTCAACCATAAGAACCAGAGGAATATTAATATTAAAAACTAGATTGCCTATGTTACACAATGGTAAAGATATGCAGGAGTGTTTCAGGATCACTTTGTGCTTTCAGCTATACACCTAGAAACTAAGGCAGACATTAGAAGCATTAAGTATCTTAAGCACTTTATAAACACGCAAAAAAATCAGAAAGAGAGAAAAAAAATCAGTCTTCTTTTTTGAACTTAAGACTTCATTTCTTCAATTAACTTTTACATTTACGTTTTACTTTTGGAGTTTTCTTCCCTTCTTTTACTAATCCCAGTATAATGTTGCAGTTATTTTTTGTTTGATTTTTTTTAAGGTTTTTTGGGGACACGCTACTCCTTTTTCTGAGTCTGATTTTCAAGTTGCAATACGATCACAGAATCACAGAATCTTAAGGGTTGGAAGGGACCTAAGAAGATCATCTAGTCCAATCCCCTAGATGGAGCAGGACCAGGTCACACAGGAACTTGTCTAGGTGAGTCTTGAATGTCCCCAGAGAAAGAGATTCAATAACCTCTCTGGGCAACCTGTTCCAGTGCTCCATCACTCTCAGAGTGAAGAAATTCTTCCATGTATTTCTTTGGAACCTCTTGTGTTCCAATTTATACCCATTGCCCCTTGTCCTGACATTGACCATAGTTGAGAAGAGCCTGGACCTTGGAATGTATTGCAATACTTATTTTAATTGAGATATCATTACCATTAAAATAACTACAGTGTTTCTTTGTTGCTGCAAGTTTTTGTAGAGCGGCATGGCACACGATGGATCAGGGTAATGTCATTTCAAACCTTAGTGTTGACTCTAACAATTGACTTCTATTTTTTAAAAAAATGCTAGCATATGACTTTCTTTCTGCAAATAAAACTCAGATTTTAACTGGGTTTCACATTACATTTAATCTGAACTTGAATTGCATATTTTGGCTTATTATTCCTGTAAAAATTAACATACAATGTAGAACATAAGATAGGAGCTCTGATTTTTATAATCTTTCTCTTTCTTTGTAGGATATTTACAGTGGACTAGTAGATTATGTGAATAAAAGTTCTAATAATTAAAAGAGTTTCTTCATTTATTCCAGAAACAAATTTTTAAACTGATGAAAATAAACACTTTAGGGGGAATTATATTTCAAACTTTGACAGCTAATATGTTCATAACTACTTGATATACAAATACATATATTTCATCATGTGCAGTTTCAGTTATTCATATATATGTTTCTTCTTTAGTATAAGAGATGATTCTCATCTTTTTTTTTTAACACATTTGGTTCAGTAATCACACAATCTAATCTGTTTACTTTGTCTTGTAAATCTTACTTGCTTCTCTTGTTTTTCTAAGAAACACACCAAATTAACTCTGTCACATGAATAGAGTTGTCCTCTCTCTTCTAATCTGTATGCATTCACCTGATAGTTTTGGGCAGATTGTGATCTGTTGATCCCTGCTATTCTGTGATTCTGTAATTCTGTGATTTCCTTCACTCAAAAAGTCATAAATAAAAGAAAGTAATTCTACTTTGCAGAATATCTAAGTGCTACTTTCTTCCCTGCTCTTTTTCCCCATTGCACAGCATGATTGGTTTCAGGTTACTAGACAATGGCAGAGTTTATGAGTATTGAGCAAGTAAAATATTGAAAATGCTCTTTGGTACTAATGTGCGCTGGTTTTTTACATATCACTCTTCTCTCTTTTGATAAGCCTTAGGGCAATACTTCGAGAGTGTCCTGCTTGCTGACTATCTCTAAAAACTGCTTGGCAGCTTGGGATCACCTAACTGTGAAGTAATATTGTACCAACATGGGCCTTTGTCAGATACATGTTCAAAATATTGTTCTCAACTGAAAAAGCTTTAGGCTATCAGTATGTGATAGTACATCATGAGTTAGAACATTTCCATTTACTGCTGCTTCCAGCTATTGCTTCAGCTATTGCTTTAGGTTTATTTTCTAGCCTGTTCTCATAAATTTGTGATTGTGGTTATTCTGCCATACTTCTTATGGTAACCTCCAGCACATATCTTTAAGCATACTAAATACACTGAACAAAGCTGTTTGATATATGTGAGAAATTATCTTAATTTATTTTCTAAATGTATGATAGGGAAAAAAAAAAGTTTGAAATAACTCTAGTGGCAAGCAGTTCCTTTTGTAAGTTGATGGCTACGTGTTTCAAAGTAGATTAAAAAAAAAAAACCCTAGTGTTGCATAATAATGGAAAAGATTCTCTGCCTAACATAGTTAGATATAGCATTTCTTAACACACACTAAGTTTTCCTAGAATAGTTCTGTCTAGGAAATAGTAAGTTATTTAGAAATTTAAATAGGGATATATATATATTTTTAATAGTGCTTGTTTTGTTTTCAATACTTTCATATAATTTTCGTTTTTTAAAACAAGGATTCAGAAAGTATATGAAAGGGAGTGTACAAAGATGGATATATAAGCAGAAACTAAAATTGCAAGGAGAGATTAGTACACTCCGTTCTTTACAGTATGATACAAAGTAATGCCGTAATCTTAATTCTAGTGTTGACGTATGTCAAAAGAAGTAGCTATTTTTCTGTATGCTAATTGAAAAAAAAAGATCAATTTTAAGCATTCAACAAAAATGAGATCTGGTTCAGTGACAGAACCCAGAGGGTGGTGATCAATGGCACAGAATCAAGTTGGAGGCCTGTGGCCAGTGGAGACGCATGGGGATTGGTTCAGGGGCTAGTTTTGTTCAACATCTTCAACGACCTGGAGGAGGGGACAGAGTGTACCCTCAAAAAGTTGGCTGATGACGCCAAACTGGGAGGACTGGTTGATTCACCAGAAGGTCTTGCTGAGATTTGGGCAGAGGGGAACCTCATGATGTTCAACAAGTGCAGAGTCCTGCATCTGGGAAGGAACAACCCCATACATCAGTACAGGCTGGGGATTGAGCTGCTGGAAAGCAGCTCTGCAGAGAGAGATCTGGGAGTCCTGGTTGATCATAAGCTAACCATGAGCCAGCAATGTGCCCTCCTTGCCAAGAAGGCCAATGGCATCCTGGGATGCATCAAGAAGAGTGTGGCCAGCAGGTCGAGGGAGGTTCTGCTCCCCTTCTACTCTGCCCTGGTGAGGTCTCATCTGGAGTCCTGTGTCCAGTTCTGGAGCATCTTCCTCATGAGGAAAGACTGTGGTAAGTGGGGTTGTTTAGTCTGGAGAAGACAAGACTGTGGGGAGATCTCATTATTATTTACAAATAACTAAACAGTGGACGTCAGGAGGTTGGGGCATCCCTTTTTCCTATACCAGCTAGAAACAGGACAAGGGGTAATGGGAAGAAGATGGAACATAAAAATTTCCATTCAAACACAAGGAAAAACTTTTTCACTGTGAGAGTGACAGAGCACTGGCACAGACTGTCCAGGGAGGGTGTGGAGTCTCCTTCCTTGGAGGTCTTCAAAGCCCACCTGGACATGTTCCTGTGTGACCTGATCTAGGTGAACCTGCTTCTGCAGGGGGGTTGGACTAAATGATCTCTAAAGGTCCCTTCCAATCCCTACCATTCTATGATTCTATGAAAAAGTAAGAAGAAGAAAAGTAAAAAGGTATATTAATTTTTATTAATATTTATGTTATATTTATTATATTTATTAAATTTATACTATATATTTTATAATCAGAAAGGCAATAAAAAACATAAAATTACAACTTTCAAATAAAATTTGGTTTTATGTATAGAATTATTTTTCATAGTTTGCTTTTTAAAAAGTTATTTGTTCTGTTTTGAAATTGTTCATCCCACTCTAAAATTTAGAAATATTTGCCTAAAATCAGTTTTTTCATGCAAGAAAACAGGTATATCTATACTTATTCTTTCCTTAGTAAATTAGGACTTCAATGTTGAATTTTTATAGAGATCAAAGTTTTCATGTTGAGCAGAGATGTTTTTATGTGATCAGGTTCTTATTTTAATTAATAACTTCAAAATTTGTCTATGGCAGTATCAAACCCCAAAAAAGTCATAGACAAAGTCAGTTAGCTAAAATGGTCTAACTCGCTAAAATAACATTAGACCTTTTCTTGATTATTTTATTAAAGGAAAAATTCTAACACATACCCTACTGAGCATTGTTGGAGCAAGTAGAGATTTTATTTCAAATTAATTGTGCTTCTTAAATTTGGGACATGCTTTAATGGGTACAACGTGAATTTCTAAAGCATTTAAAGCATTTTCTTACAATTATATACAGTTTTGAAATCTGACATATTAAAGTTTTTTGTGGTACAGTTCTTCCATTCACTCTTAAAAAAAAATTATCAGAAACATCTGTAAATGGCCTTTGTAATTTGAGCTAACTACATTATTTCAATATTGTACAGAGCTATACACATTTAAACTTGTCCTGCATACACAGATTCTGCATTCTTAAGTGCTCACTTTGCTTCATATGCAAATTTACAGAATGATGAGTAAAAGGTATTCTTGGAATTTAAGAGAGAGATGTAGTTACCATTAGGTTGGCTGGAGCTTTAGCTCAGGTATTTTAAGTTCTGTGAAGATGTTAAATCAATAGGCTTTACAGAAAGAGGTCTGTATTTTCTAATTAATGTTGTGTATTTGTTACAAGTATTCCCAGCTTCAATTCCTGCAGTTTTTGATTCAGTGTGTGCAAGGACACTCTGTAAATGCTAGGATCACTTTATTTTGGAATGATTGGTACTATGAGACCTAGTACTTAGATTTAAACCCTAGTTAATTCTGTTCAGTTCATACACACTAGTTTTCAACTGAAACCAGCAGATGAGGACAGCTTCAGGATCAGTGAAATCCAAAGGATGAAATTGAATCCAAAGTGGTGATATTCAGAATTAACACTGTAATCACAGAGTACTGGATAAAAGGAAATAACTACCATCTTCTCTGAGAGAAATTCCCATTTGAGACATAAGCTTATGTAAGAGGTTGACTCTTGTAGATGAGAAAAGCAGAAGAATATCTAATGGTTTACATTCTAGTAAAGCTTTAAAGATACTTTCATAGTGGAAAAGAAGGGAAAAATTATTGGGCAGTCACATTTCAGAACTTTCTTGAGCTTTAGAATTGAGTAACTATCTTTATATCAAACATATACAGTGCAAAATAATAGGAAGAGCAATTTCTTTTAGATGGGTCTATATTTTAAGACTAGTCTTGCTGAAAAAAATTAAATTACTAGATTTTATTAAGTATTCTCTATTACAGTATTGTGGTTTGGTGAAAATGAGATTACATTCTGGTTTAAAGATACTCTGTAGATGTGAAAGCTGTAGTACTATACAGAAAATTAACATGGTCTCTAAAAAGAGCCTTTTCACTGACATTTCTGTGATAAAATAAACTTTTTTCATGTTCTGAAACAAAAATCTGTGCTATTCTGACATTTTTTAAGCATGAAGAAAGAACTCTGAAATCATCATAGTCTTAGTGCTGCAGAATCTGCTTATTTTCAAGTCAGAGCTACACGTATTAGTAATGTGAAATGGATTCAATAAATCTGTTTCCATTATCTGTAAGGATTATTTTACAAGGTAACATATTCTACAGCTTCTGTCTCAACACTACTTTTTATATTGCTGTAGCCCATCAGCATCTTATATTACTATGCTACTTTTTTCTGTAATAATTCAGAATGAAATAATGGAAAAAGTAATTATAGGCATTAGAGATACTTTATTTTACTTTTTTAGTAAAGATACCTTCTCCTGTGTACATAGCTGTAGTAATTATCTTTGGTTTGTTTTCTCTCTCATCTGGAAGTTAACAGGAATTTGTCTGTAACTAATAAGTGTATGATTACTTTAGAATCTTTTAATCCATACACTCCTTTCTACTGACATTCCTAATAATATTTCTAGAGGCTCCACTGGGATTCTGAGTGGTGTAATCATGTTAATACAATCATAAATTGCATTCTAGTAATCCTGTGTTTATTAAAGAGGATTCCCATTAGAAGAATAAATGCAATTAGTCTCATACTTCACAGATTTGAATTAAAAAAAAAAGTTACTTGCTTGAGGTCTTCAACCCTAAACACAATTCAATTATAAATTCTATTCTCATGATCATATACATAATAACACCTACTAGCAATAATTTAGTGATATGAGGAGATAATGAAATAAAGATCTGATCTGATGTGGTCATTCTGAGATCTGTTTCAAGTCAGAATTGCTGCTATATGCCAGCATTTAGAATACATAGCTAGACTGGGAATCTCTGGGATGTTGAAAAAAAAATCCCAAATATGCCCTAGTACTAAAAAATTTAGAATGGAAAAAGAAATATTAGTCACTTTAAAGACTGGAGATTAAGGGAAGAGAAGCTGAGTGATGTACTTAAGGTCGAGTAATTAGCCGGTAGTGTGCCCAGGTGGCCAAGAAGGCCAATAGCATCATATATTGTATCAGAAATAGTGTAACCAGTAGGATCATGTAAGTGATTGTCCCTGGAGTTGGTGCTGGTGAGACCACGTTTCAAATACTGTTTTCGGTTTTAAGCCCCTCACTGCATGAAAGACATTGGAGTGCTGCAGCATGTCCAAAGACAGGCAACAAAGCTGGTGAAGGGTCTGGAGAACAAGTCTTGAGAGGAGACTTTGATGGAATTGCGATAGTTTAGACTGCAAAAAAGGAGGCTGAGGGGAGGCATGATCACTCTCTACATCTACCTGAAAGGAGGTTGCAGAGAGGTGGATGTGTCTTTTCACTAGTAAGAAATAATTTAATAATAGGAATGGTCTCAAGCTGTGCCAGATGAAGTTTAGACTAGATATTATGAAAACTTTCTTCACTTAAAGGCTTACCAAGGTTTATAGGCTGTGCAGGGAAGTGGTTGAGTCACCATCCCTGGATGTATTTAAAAGATGTGGAGACATCGTAGGGACATTGTATAGAGGTGAACTTGGCAGTGTTAGATTTACAGATGGACTCAATAGCCTTAGGAATCTGAATGAGATAAAGAACTGGCAACATAGAAAGATGAGTAACTTGTTAAGGTCTTAGAAATTTTACAGAAAATACTTTCAGTATAAATGTAGAAATATGTTAAACCAATCTTCATTAAATGTGCAAAGTAACACTGTATTTGCTTTTTAACCCTTATTAGTCCTGGGTTCGGCGGGGATAGAGTTAACTTCCCGCAGCGGCCTCCAGGGGGAGAGACCAGCCGTTGGATACGCCACTGATGTCATGCTCAGCCCATGAGGGCAGTTACAGGGCCAGACGTTGGGCTGTGGGCCATGAACAGGGACACCGGACAGCGCTCCTTCCCTGTGTGCCTCTACTGTCCTTGTAGCTGCTTGTTCTTGCCTTGTGGTGTTCTGTTAAACTGTCCTTATCTCAACCCACAAAGCTTTAGGTTTACCTCCTGATTCTCCTCCCCATCCTGATGATGTGGGGGAGGGAGCAACTGCATGGTTTGGTTGATATCAGCTGGGTTTAAACCACAACATGTGTTGTATTACTATTGCACCATGTAATACACTTAGGGAGGTCTTTGAGCATTTTTTTAGGAGGCCAAGTGTCGTCTGTGTTTAACGTTATTACAGCCTTTTTTGGCATACGATATAAAAAACCTTAAGTTCAAATCTAGAACATTCTGCTTTTTGTTCTAGGAATCTTTTCAAATATGTTCTTCTTATCTTCCAAACCCTTCGGAAGAAAAAAAAATCAAGAATATGACAGGCAAGGGGGATCATGTTCCATGAACTAGGCTGACTTGGCAGCTAGTGAAAATAATGCAGTCAAAGGGAACACGTGTCCTTCAGGTTTCAAGCAGAACCAAGGCATTCCTGAGTCCTGTCCCGGCAGATGTTTTTACCTTGAGATAGCACTGCACCTCTATATAACAGAGTACTGATGAATCATTTCGATGAAAATGAAATTACCTTTTCCTTCTCTTTCCTCATAACTCATTCAATTATTGGGTTTAGAATGTTGAAAATAACTCTGAATATTTAAGGCAAATACAAAATAATTCTTAGGAAAAATGAGCTTATCTGGAAAGAACTGTAATTTCTTCATCACTTCAGAATGTTGGTATCAGCTCTTCTTCAACTATTATAGCAGAAAAAGAAAGAAAATAATGTCATTATTCCTTCTTAGGTAAAGTTTAAAGGACTGATAAAATTTGTCACATCATTTCCATATCTTCTGTGAAAACATGAGAAATATTAAAGCAATTTTAAATCATTTTTTAAAGAAAGAATAGTGTCACAAAGTAGTGAATTACTTACATAAATAATGAATTAATTGTTTCCCAATTTTACTAAATCACTTCAAGGCATTTTAAGTTCTGGTAGTTATAGAACTACTAAAATACTCATATAAGAAGCATTCCCCTAATCATACCCAGGGAGAAACTGACTGCAGAGCAGGAAGGGAAATCATGTTGATACACAACTAACGGGTATTTACAAATACTTATGTCCTCTCAAAGTTGTGTATATTTCTACACAAAGCAATATTGCTGCCTAGAATTAAAAAAAAAGAAAACATTACTTCATCAGTCTCATAACTTTGATCACCAGGAGACATGGGCTTGATGCTAAGCAGGGACAGGAGGACATTTCCCTGCTAGTTATTTTTCAGCTATTTATGAAATTACTTTTTATATGAGAGAGTATACTGTACTGATCTAGTACCTAACTGATATAATTAAATCAAATGTATAAATTTAGACGATGAATTGGCTTTAGGCCTTACCACTTCTCTGAGAGTGGGTTTTCATTTATTTGTTAAATGACTTGTAGTTTAGCTTCAGGTCTGGTTTCTGTTCTTCACTGATATTTCCAGATTTCACAGATATGTTTGATACATATAAACTGTGAGATTTCACTGAGTCATCTGCAAAGCTGTTTCACGCACATTTTGTCTAGATCTCTCATAAACAGATGTTTGTTAAATTGCTCAGTATTAATATTATCTCTCTTTTATATATAAAGGCCTCAGGAAATTAGAAACCAAATACAGATGAGTGAAATTAATGTTACTGATTTTTTTTTTTTTTTTCTGAAGGGACATTAGATTCTTTTTAGAGAAACTCTTGAATAGCCTTTTTTGGATTAAGTAATCACAGTAACAGAGCTGCAAAACATCAATCATAAATATTTATTTCTTACTATTTTTGCAGAAGGTATTTCTACTTATTTTTCAGTCTTCAGCAATGCTTTTAGAATTACAGAGTGTATAGATACCCACTGTACACCATCATTTTAAAAAACATTGGTATCATTGACTTGCTAAAAATTTGCAATTTGTGGAAGGAGAAAGTTTAGTGGATTTTCTTTTACTCAATACTGAAAATTGTAAAATTCCCCAAACGTGAGGAACTGAGTAACTAATTACCCTATTCACTACTATGAACTCGTTTCAGATCATCTAGCCTCTAATCTCTCTGCAGAAACATTTGTCATTAATGTTTCCTCCTTGCCTGATTCTTCTTCCTCACAGTTACACAAACTATTGGAAAACCATGGGCAGCAAAAACACTTATACATATGTTTGTTTTGAACACAGGCTAATGACTGCTCTTAGAGACAGAAGGAAACCACTTTGCCTGCTTTACTGCATAAAAAATTTTCTGTTCATTGTAAATTAAAATGAAGACTCCATTCTGAGAATCCTAAAAACACTTCAAAACTTGCCCATAAACAAAACAAAATAGAAAAAACTCTGGCCAAAGCCTTTCAGGAAGCATTATCACAGCTGAAATCACAACTAAAAGCTACACTAGAGTGCTATTTGTACCTTTACATCAATTCATTAGCTATAAGAGGATAGTATAAAGAAAATCTACTTCTGAATATCTGAATCTGAAATAGATATTTTTCTTACAGTAAAACTACTTTCTTCATGTCTGCTAACTTCACTTGTTCATTTTATGTCAACAAATATCAATTTTATACCAAACGCGTTCTAGAGAACTGTAGCAACCAGTGAGCTTTCAAATCCATCTTTATACAGGAATGCACAAGAAAAAAAACCCCAAACCAACAAACTAAACCCCTAAAGGCTAAGACCTTTTTCTTTCACAGTGTATGATTTGTGGTTGGTATGTATCACTTCTAGTTTCAGAGGTTTTCAAAGTATATAATGAAGAACTTGCTTCTCAAGTGGCTAGACTGCTGAGGTAAGCAGAGTGCACAGAGATATCCTTTCTGTAATTGCCAGTTAGCTTCAGCATCATTTCTTTGTTTACAGGGTTTTGCTGCATGGTGTGTTTTGTTAACTAATGATAGTGCCAGTAATCACAGCAAAATGAGTTCCAGCATTTAACCAACATATGCCAAAGATGATCTGTAAGAACTGTCCTCTATATTTTAGATACAGGATGCTTTGAAGGGAGCTAAATATTTTGATAGATTATGCAATGTGTTTATGACAGTAACAAATTGGTATCTCTTCTGAGAAGTTGAGACAATGTTGAGCACTGGACTGAGGAAAAAAAGTATACTATTTCACATATTACATAGGATCAATGTTTGAGTCTGCTTGAAGCAATGAAGCCACTACTAAATCTTGTATCCGAAGGTTTTAAAATTAATAAAATCATGTCTGGTTTTTAGAAGGTCTGACAGTTTTTAAAAAATAAAACAGTTCAGTCCTCAGATTTAGGACATTTAAAAAAAAATCACAAAAGCACACTGCAGTATTTCTATTCAGTCTAGTTAAATCTGAAGGAAGACACATATCTTAAGTTTCTGTGAGGTCGTCTTTGTTGGCAGATATCACAGCATAAATAAAAAAAACCTGAAACTAATGCTAGCTAAAAGCATAGTGACATTGAAATCTGAATGCACCTGCTTTGTTTTATTTTTTTCCATTAAGTAAAATCATAATCTCAAAATACCACTTTTGTTCTGGATGGTTGGACCGATCACTGTGCCATGTCTGGAATTTTAAATGTTTTAAGTAGAATTTTTCCAAGCTCATAAATGTCTTGAAGGAAGCCAAGCCATTCACATTTAATAATGAGCACATTATTAAACTAAAAAAGCAAAATTGCAGAAAGTTGGATTCCACTGATAATGAGATAGAACAAGAAGAATTGATATAAAATATAATGACTGTAATATTGCATGAATCATAAAAAAGAATCTGATATGATGCAGTAAATATACATTGATTCTCTCTTATGGCAATGAAAGTATGGTGACCGAATAGTCCTCATTGTTGCTAATGGAAATCTAGCTTGTACAGACACTAACTGATGCTCTTGGACACAGCAGGCATAAACATAGAGACCTATTGCACTGAGTTTAATTAAACCTAAACTCTAAAATTAGTTCCTCAAGAATGTGATGTAGAATTCTGATGTGAAAATGTTTCACAGATGCCAGCCCTAGTTCACCTCTGAATATAAATGCTGACAATTAATTGCTATGACAACCACTTTTGCAAGTATTAGTTTCTGTGATGATGAATACAAATGCTTCATTAATTATGTATCAAGTACATTTTATGGACTATTATGGACCTGCTGCTATGGAAGAAATTGTTATACAGCTTGGTAATATATAAGGATGGAGGAAACCTCTTCTTGACTGAAGAAGTGATAGGCAATACAGCATATAGGATATTAAATGAAATGTGCTGGCTTCTTATGTGAACATTCCCAACTTTTAAAAAGAAAGAAAAGGATTTACTTAAACCATTGTGTAGCTTCTCAATTAGAGTGATAGAGCATAACTGCACTAGAAGAGCTTTCAGTATGAGCCCAGAAAGTTTCACCAACTGTAATTTGGATAATGCTAATGTCAGGAAACAGAGCAGATTATGGTAGTGACAGAACCCTGTATATTGCTTTACCAATAAACTATTTACTCTGTACCCCTAATCTAGATGCCTTTTATCTTGGGATTTGACGTATTTTCATCTACTGTGGCAGTCACATGTATTGAAAATATCTATTTCAAGTCCAAACTAACAATGTTATGCAAGATGCTACTCTTTCAGGATTTCAATACATCTTTATACATGTGTAAAACTTAGGTCTTAGTACCAAAAATAGAAAATCATGAATAACAGATTTAAGATGATAGTACCCCGGGAATGCCTGTTTTTACCAAGTTTCCCTTGAATGCTGTTGAGACAGCAGGGCTTTAACTAGGACAAGTCTTGCCTGACCAACCTAGTGGCTTTTTATGATGGAGTGATTACATCAATGGACAAGAGAAGAGCTATGGTTGTCATTTATTTGGATTTTTATAAGGCCTTTGATAAGGTATCCCACAATATTCTCCACTCTGAATTGAAGAGACATGTATTTGGTGGGTGGACTCTTTGGTGGTCTGATTATGGTTGGATGGTCGCATTCAGAAGGTTGTGGTCAGATCAGTGACAAGTGATGTATCTCATGAGTCTATACATGGACCAGTACTGTTTAATATCTTCATCAATGACGTATGCAGAAGGATCAAGTGTACTCTCAGCAATTTTGCATGTGACATCAAGCTGTGATTGACACACCTGAGGGACAGGATGCCATTCAGAGGGACCTGGATAAGCTGAAGAAGTGGGCCCATGTGAACCTTATGAGGTTCAACGATGCCAAGGGCAAGGTCATGCACCAGGTAAGAGCAACCTCCAGCATCAATATAAGCTGGGGGATGAAGAGCTTGAGAGCAGTCCTCCAGAGAAGGGCTTGAGGCTGCTGGTTGAAAATATGGACATGAACCATCAATGTACACTTGCAGCTCAGGAAGCCCACCACATCCTGGGCTGCATCAGAAGCCATGTAGCTAGCAGGATGAGGGAGGTGATTCTTCCCCTCTGATCTGGTGAGACCATCACCTGCAGTGCTGCATCCAACTCTGGGGCACTCAGCACAGGAAAGACCTGCTAGAACAGATAAGAGAAGGAACACAAAAGTAATGAAACACCTCTGGTATGAGGAAAAGCTGAGAGAGCTGGATTTTTTCAGCCTGCAGAAAATAAGTCTTTGGGAAGACCTTATTGCCGCCTTTCCATACTTGAAGGGGCTTATAAGAAAGACAGGAACAAACTTTTTAGTAGAGCCTCTAGTAACAGGATAAGGGGTAATATTTTAAAATTAAAGGACACTAGATTTAGGCTAGATATAAGGAAGAAATATTTTTACAATGAGGGTGGTGAAGAACTGGAACAGATTGCCCAGGGAGGTGGTAGATGCTTCATCCCTGGAAACATCCAAGTCAGACGGGATTCTGAGCAACTTCATCAAGTTGAAGACGTCCCTGCTCATTGCAGGAGATGATTGGACTAGACCACCCCTTTAAAGGTACCTTCTAACTCAAACCATTCCATGATTCTGATTTTTTTTTTTTTTTTGGTTTAAATTGGCATGATCCTATTTGGTTTTAGAGTTTTAATTTCCTTCTCAATTTGATTCTGCTATGCTGCAAATATGGTTAAATTCAAAGATGACACCTAAAAGATAGAAATTTTGACAGCCTCAAATAATGGCCTTTTCAAAGTGGTATTTAACTTCATTTAAATGTTCCAATAATAAAATATCTTTCACTTTTATATGCCACACATTTATTTCTCTCTGCATTTTAACAACTTTGTTTCAATTCAATGATTCACAATACCATCTTAACAATTACTGTCTTTTGTCTGACTCATTTAATGAAATCATGAAAGAGACAACATGCATTTAGGTCAGATAGAAGCATATTTTTATTTGCTTTGTGGTTTAACTTGGATTATTATTAAAAGTAGTGTTTTAGAAGAGCTACCTTCTCACTATCTTTCACTGTTAGATGCTAAAAATCAGTTATAATTGTTGCTTGTATTCCAGTGAGATATCTACACTGTAAACATCTATATAACAAAAGTTTCTTTTTTGAACCTGTTTCTTAGAAATAATAACAAATGAAATTGTGATTGGTTTTCTTCAGAAAGCCAAACACGAGATTTAGGATAATTTTGGAGATATTGACATCATTCTATTCATTTGCAAAAGATTATAGCTGTTAGTACAAGACAGAAGTTGTGCTTTGTGGAAAACCTTAGGAAAATTTAAGCATAGCATATATGAAGAGATAAGACTTTAGAAGACAATTTTGGTTTTCCTATTTCTGAAGACTAGCTTAAAAGAAATCATGAATCTTATTGTGGACAAGCATGTAAATAAACAGAATTTGTGCATTTGTTTTGTTTGTTTGGGGTTTTTTTATGTTTTGAAATGAAACAAATTAGTGATTCCCCACTGGGAAAATAATGCTGAGTTTACCAAACTGTTTTCTATGATTTTCAATGAATGCATATAGAAGCATGAAACTCAGCACACTAATATATAGACTAGGGCTATCTCCCACCCAGTATGACTAGAAAATCCAGAGAAGGACAACAAAGCTCATGTAGCCTCTAGAGAAAAAGTCTTATGAGGAGCATCTGTGTAGTGGGTCTGGGATGGTAGTGATTTTCCACAGCAGCTCCTGCAGTGCTGTGCTTACTGTTGATATCAATATTATGACTACCGCTTGCACAACATCGGGGCTGTCCCTCCAGCATTCCTTCCCCCACCTTCACCAATAGCTGTGAGTGGGCATGATCTTGGGAGGGACTATGGCCAGGACAGCTGACACAGGCTGACCAAGGAGATATTCCATACCATATGACGTCAGCTCAGTAATATAAACTGGGGGAGAGGAGCAGGAAGGGGAGGCGAGATTCATTTCTGGCCTTCCCAAAGCAACCGCTACGCGTACTGAAGCCCTGCTTCTCGGGAGGTGGCCGGACATCGCTGCTGATGGGAAGTAGAGAGTAACAGCTTATCTGCTTCTGCTTTGCTTCCCGCACGCGCGGCTTTGCTGCTTATTTATTAAACTGCTTTTATCTCAACCCACGAGACTCCCATCTTATTTTCTCCCCTTCCCTGGCTTGCTGAGGAGGTGGGGGGTAAAGCGGTGTGGTGGGCACCTGGCATCCAGCCAGGCTCAAACTACCACAATCTGAAACTTGAACATTAAATAGAATTCTTTTGCAAAAATACTATCATTCAGAATTCATGTTTTTTTCTATCATTCATTAAAGTTTTAAGTAAAGGAGTTCAATACAGTTTCTATGTTAGAAAAATCTCACATGTACAGCCTATTAATTATACAAAGGGATGTTGTGAAAAAATAAATTCAGGGCAAGTAGTTTCCACTAGGTTTACAGAAGAAAGGCTACTAGGAGTTACTAGTTCTAGAACTTTCATCTTGTTTTCCAAAAGTATTTAAATAATTGTCTAAAAATATTTAAAATAGAAAAGAATAGTTCTGTTGGAAAGGACCTACAACAATCACCTAGTCCTGACCAGAAGTTAAAACATATTATCAAGAATATGGGACAGGCATGCAGCATTACCTACCTCTCCAGTAAGATGTTCTTGACCACCCTTTTGGTGAAGAAATGCTTCCTAAAGTCAAGTCTGAAACTCACTTAATCCATCTTTGAACTACTCTCACACATCCTGTCACTAGATACCAGTGAGAAGAGATCAGGACCTCCATCTCCCCCTCCTCAGGAAGTTCCTTTTGCTGCATGAAAAATAATTGTCTTCCCACTTCATCTTGTCTTATTGCTGTTGGTTCTTTTGAATATTAGTTGTGTTTTTAACTGAGAGATGATAAATATTTCCAGATCTTTTACATGTAAGATTCTGTGAAAACATAGTGATCTGAATTCCTTTTAGTTATATTATCCACGCTAAGTTACTAATAACTGTTAGTCAATTTAATGTAATCTTTGGAGGTATATCTTAAAAACCCACACAGAGCATTATCTAATTAGAACAAACACTGTTTAATTTGCATAAATGTGAAAGAAGTTTCTGTAATAACATGTCTGTGTACTCATAGTAGTAAAGCAAACCAAATCCACCCCAACTAAACTAAAAAAAAGGCAAACCAAATAAAAAAACTTATAAAACCTGTAAAATTATAATGAACCTGTGTGGGAAATTCAAAGAAAATATACGTGAAGGAAAGCATCAGGCCATGACTTACTCTAAAATCAGGTTGCTTGAAAGTTTCTCTAGAAGTCTATGGAAGATGCTATGCTCTCTGACATGCTTATTGCTTTACATTTAGAGTGATTCATAAAAACTTCATAATATTTAGTATTTATTTGATTCAAACTCTCTGAGAATCTTTAGTTTTGCTTAAAGCTAGCTTTTAATTTGCTCCAGTACTATGATGCGGTGTATTTGTATTTTGACTGGAGGCACATAAAATCTTGCTGACACCTATATATGGCAATCAGAAGTCATATTTGAGGAACTCTTGAGATAAGCTTTAATGTCTTGACATTTGTGAGAAAGTAAACAGCTAACTTCTAGTTTCAGAATCTTCAGAGTTTCTTTCTGCAGTCGTACATGACTGATGGTTTTTTCCTTCCTCCTGAATGCGGGGTCTGTAGTCGCAGCAGTTTGAGATAAATCTGGAAAAAACAATCAGTAAGAATGACTAGCTCTATAATACATATCCAGTTGATTTTTTAAGGCTGTGGTATACTTCAGGGAAGAAAAAGAAAAAAAAAGGAAACAAATAGTAATTGTGCTTAAAATATGGTTTTTAGCTAATAATTTTAATAAATATTCTTCATTGTTATGGATTTAGTACTCCTTAATGGTGAAAATACTGAATACAAGAGATGCATCAGATTTAAATGTATGTCATTATTGCCAATGTTTCTAACAGTGTAGTTTTTAATTCTTTCAGCCTCTCAATTTTTTAACTATAGTAAGAAACTTTTAACTTTTCAAAGTTATTCTAAGCTACGAAGAGTTTCTCAATATAAATACCACTTCCTCAGATGATAAACTTCAACTGTGATGTACTTCTGTTTTAAGTATCTATTTTTGGTTTTAATTAATTGAGGCTAGAGATATTTGAAATTTTTCTGTTCCTTTGAACATACTCTTGCAAAATCAGTATACATCACAATGCTCAACATTATCATCCATTAAAGAAGAGACATTCAAAACTTCATCTCATTCCCCCAGTATAAGCCTGGTAAGCATGCTGATGAAGACCTGAATTCCCCACTTGGTCGACAGAATCCCATCAGATCCCAACAGAACTAACCTTTCAAACATAAATGTACAATCACAGAAGCAAAAACTTGAGTATGGCACCAGTCATGCCAAGCATTAAGATGTTCAATTCAATTCCTCCTTCCTAAATCTCTTCCTCTGAGTGAGGATAGAGGAAAATATCATCAATGTTCCAGATGCTTTTAACATTGGTCCAAGAGACATATAATCTCTTTTGATGGCTCTGAATTGCCTTGTTATTATCATTGGACTCTATATGGAATAGTAGGAGTGTATGATGATCTCTATCTGTCACAGTTTAGGCCCAGGTCACAACTAAATACCATGACACTACTTTCACTCCTTCTCTCTTTAGTGGGATGGGGAGGAGAATCAGAAAACAAAGATAGATCAAGACTCATGGATTGATTCATGGATGGAGATAAGGATAGTTTAATAGGACATTAAAGAAAGAAAAGAAATAATAAAAACCATACTAATGGTAATTTAAAATGTTATATGCAATAAGGGTTGCACAATACAATTGCTTACCACCTGGAAACTGATGCTCAATCCATTTCCAAGCCACAATCCCTTTTCCCTCCTTTGTCAGCTCCCCTCATTATATACTCAGCATGACATGGTGTGTTATTGAATATCCCATTGGCTAAATCAGGTTTGATATTCTGACTGTGCCCCCTCTGGCTGTGCAATTTATCTCAGCTGGAACCCAGAACAGTAGGATGCACCAGGCTCAGCAGCCTTCCAGCAGCATCATGAATGTGAGCTCCTGGTAGACATCAGAATTCTCTAGAGAAATTGTCTGGATGACAAATGGACACCTCAACATCTCTCAGTAAGGACTTTTGGACTACTAATACTTCATGAAATTTTCTTGTGACACTGATTCTAATCCAGGTTGGTAGATGGATCAAATTTGAATTATTGGCTTCTGTTGAATCCTATCTGTTACTCATATGCTTGACAATCTGCATTCAGCTCCAACGATGTTTCTTGCTTAAGGATCAGTATTGTGAAATCTGGAAGCTCTTACAGGCAGCGCTAGATCTGAAAGTCTTGATATAATTTATCTGTAAATTCTACCTCCTTAATATGACTAATTGGCCTAAATATACTGAACAACACAGAAGCTGACTCAGATTTCTGGCAGATATCAAAACCATTACCTTTTATTGTAAAAACTGACCATTTACTTCTGTCATTGATTTCCATCATTCACTGTCTATTAATCTACAAGAAGACCTTTGGTATTTGCCTCTTACATCTTGATGTTTTGAAGAGTTTTCGAGAGCTGGCCTTGCTAAAATATTTTTTTTAAAACAGCAGTACAGTGTAGAGTCTTGATTTAAACTTATTGCCTGATACAAATAATTGTTCTGTGGTGCACAACTGCTCTCTACAGAAGTCACACTGATTCTCCCCTAAAAATATTTACTCATAGGTTTTCTAATTCCATTTCTTCTTCTAGAACGAATTGGTTTCAAATGGAAATTACTTCACTATAATTCCTCAGAAAATATCAGAAGATCTTTGTGAATTCTCATTTTATTTATCACACTCTGTTCTACCAGTTTTTAATTTTAAAGATATTTTGTACATCATAGTTTGCAGTTCAGTGAGTTCGTGTTCTTACAGCATATCTCCAGAAAATATAAACAAGCGGTGGTGAGTTACTATCATTTGAATTAGTAGTTTGAGTCCCTCCTATCAGCAGTTCTATCTGAGACAGTTCTCAGAATTCTCCTCTTTGCTATAGAACCTCATTAAATTTTCCTGTAGTAAACACTTATCTTCCTTGAGTACAGCTTTTCTTATGTATGTTACTTTTTCATTTTAACTGTATACTGGCTTAGTGCTAGCCTGTAGAGAGATATTTTCTTATTAGAAGTTGAAATATTTTATTATTAGTTTTAATACCTTGAGCAATTTGCTTCTCAAAATCTCTAAAAGGTTCTTTTCCACTTTGATATGGTTTCTATGTTTGAAGTGTACATTTTATCCACTAATGACCTCTTCTAGGCTGATATCTAATCATGCTGAGAAATTATTTCCTTCTTTATGTAGTCTTTTGAAAGTCTGTTTGATAGGCAATCTACATTTAGCCTGAGCTTCTAATGTTTTATCCTGCAAGCACGCAATGAATAAGCTTTTTTATTCTTTCAGGTGAGCAATTTAATTTCCTTCTAGTACACTTCTTTATCTTCAAGGCTCAAAAGTAGAATTGTTAGCCTTAACAGCTATGAGAAATCTGGACTTATGTACATTTTTCTCCAAATGTGAAGTGATTTTCATGTTCTAACATTTTGAACTTGGTTTTGGCTACTTTTCAGGATTAAACCAGATATTTTTTTTCTTACGTGAGTTTTCCAAGCAATTACTCCAAGAAACAATGATTGATTGAATGATTTTAAACAATCTTCATCATATCCCAGCGTATAATTTCTTTTACTTGTATAGTGCCAGGCTACAGTTATTACTTTGTTTTCATATTATCTGATATTATCATGTCATATTATGGCATATTATCTGATCCGTAGTGCTTCCTGGTCTTTGTCTGAATCATTCACCCGTGCCAGGCAAACCATGCTAGATCCCTTCATACACTGGAACTAGGTCAAGCATATGCAGAGAGGGACAGTTGTTTTACTGTCTTGTTCCAAACTGCTGTATTCAGATGCAGAGTTACTTGTCATGGACCATCACATGATTTCCTACTCCTTGAATTCCTGTCCTGATTTTGACTGCTATAGAGGTAATTTTCATGCTAGCAGCTGCTACAGGGTTATATTTTGGGTTTATGCTGAAAAGAATAAGATAAGACAGGGATGTTTTGGTTATTGCTGAAGAGTACTTGCACAGAGTCAAGACCTTTTCTTCTTCTCACCCTGCCTTACCAGCAAGTGGACTGGGGATGCGTGAGAAACTGGGAAGGAGCATGGCCAGGACAACTGAATTGCCAAAGGGATATTCCACACTGTAGAATGACATGGCCAGTATATAAGTGGAGGGAGTTGGATAGGAGGGCCAAATCACTATTTGGGCATTAGTGAGTGGATGGTGAGCAATTTTGTTGTACATCACTTGTTTTTGGGTTATTTTTCATTTGTTGTTATTACTCTATGTCTCTGTATATTTATTTTTGTTACTATTATTAGTGTTATTTATATTTGTATTTGATTGCTACTGTTTTAATTATATTTTCTTTCATTTCAGTTATTAAACCCTTCTTAACTCACAAGTTATGGGGTTTTTTTCCCAATTCTCATTCCCATCCCTCTGAGGGGAAGATATGGTGTTGAGCGAGCAGCTTAGTTGCTGACTGAGGCTAAATCATTTCCACTCTTTTCTTTTCACTAATTCTCGCTTTGCCGCTCTCAACCCTTCTCAAATAAATTGTCTTTTTATTTTTCCCCTTGGTTCCAGCTTTGCTGCATCTGTACACAAATTTGATATCTTTGATACTGCTAAGTTGATAACCAGCATTACTGGATGAGTTACCTGCTTGCACCCCTTCCAAGAGTCTATGAATCTTAACTCTTTCCCATACAACTGCTCTTAGACTCTTGTGAGATCCAGACACCCTTCACAGAGCTACCTGCAACTTTTGTCAGCTTTTCACAGTCATCTGTTTCATCCAGTGGTTTCTCATGTCATGTACAGTAGTTCCTCAAGTCGAATTAGCTTAACCTTAGACTAGGGCTAAATAAGGATCTCAGACATCCGTTTGCAGCCTTAACACTCCAGTAAAGCTCAAAGTTATTTATGATCTGCAAAGCTTAAAGGAAAGGCTTGAACTACTCTCAAAGGAGTGTCAGATCTGTCACTACCTTGCTTTGGAATTATATTCATTGGTAACAAGATTTTAGGGATTGGCTAGCTTGTTTATCTGTATTTCTTATCCCATTGTTTCTTCTCAAAGGCTACAGAAAATACAGAGTCACAACAAGGTGAATTTCCTAACACTGTATGATTGCACCAGCTCATATTTAGTAACACTCAAGGAAAATAAACAGAGGACAAAATAAATGACAGGCTCCAACACTGACACATAGAAACAATAATAAGCCCAACTATTTGAACTTGAAGAGGAGATGAAACACATATTTGCAGATAAAAAAGTTCAGTTCTTCTTGTAGCTTTAGAAGATCTTTGGAAATTGAGAAAAAAAATTCAAAACACTTGATACAGGGCTTCAAAAGATAGATCAGGTGAATCACAGAATCACAGTATCTTAAGGGTTGAAAGGGACCTCAAAAGATCATCTAGTCCAACCTCCTCCTGGAAATTGTTACGGGAAATCATTGAAGACTGACCTAGAAATAGAGTGAATCAATACAGAAAATGTAAGAACTCTCCTAGTCAAGGGCATTAATCAAGAGTGGAATGAACAAGATAACTGGAATTAGATGCTATTTTCTATTTCAGAGAAACAAACACTAGCAGTATTATTGCTTTGCTGATGTGTCCTAGAATATTGCAGGGTTATATTGTAGAACTTTCTAGAAAATAAAAGGTATTTATACCTTCCCATAAGCGTATCACTGGAAACCTGTCGTGGAAAGTAAAATACATTCATGCATGGACTGTATATTTCCCATGGGCTCAGAATTAAATTTTGCTAATTATCAAGTAGACACTGAAGTTTGGCAGGGTGAATGCACATGGCACTTTGTGTGTTAAATACAGGTGTAATCAGAGAGTTTTACAGTTTTTAGTTGCGTCATTCTGTGTCCAGGACTGATGAGCTATTTTCATCATTACTTTACTCCTCCTCCCAGTGTTTTAATCCAACTAAACCCTCATCATCTCTAACAGAGAGCTTCTTAGACAATTTTTAAAGTCACACATGACATCTAGGATGTATTTAAAATGTGCATATATTTCACTTGTGTTGTATATTTTGTATTATATCCTTTCCTACTTAGGCAGTGATGTGCAAAAAGACAAACAATTCACTTATATGTGAAGGCAAGAATTTATTATTAGCTTACTCGAAAATTTTACTAATGTAAACAAAATAGAACAATTACTTAGCCCAATCACAATGGTGCTAATAGCTGCTATCTAGTTTATTAATACTAAAGAAATTTTATCAACAATACTACAGTTGCAAGTTCATATACAAAAAAACCCCTTCTAATATCTTCCCTGTACTTGCTGGTATTGTTCTCTAAACTTTCCACTGTTCCTCTGAGTCTTAATGTCAGCAGTTTCTGACTGGAGGGAAGACTTGGAACAAGTTGTCAACATAGAATCATAGAATCATAGGGTGGCAGGGGTTGGAAGGGACCTTAGGAGATAATCCAGTCCAACTCGCTGCCAAAGTAGGTCTACCTGCTATCAGGTCACACAGGAATGCATCCAGGCAGGTCTTGAAGACCTCCAAGGAAGGAGATCCCATAAGCTCCAGTGCTCCATCACCCTCACAATGAAATAGTTTTTTCTCATGTTTAAATGGAACTTTTTGTTTTCCAGCTTCATCCCATTACCCCTTGTCCTGTTGCTAGATATCACAGAAAAAAGAGATGTCCCAACCTCCTGACGTCCACCATTACTTTACATATATTACATTATATACTTATAAATATGAATGAGATTCCCCCCTCAGTCTTCTCTTCTTCTGTCTAGTCTAAACAGCCCCTCAGTTCCTTCAGTCTCTCCTCATACGGAAGATGCTCCAGTCCCCTGATCATCTTGGTGGCTCTGTGCTGGACTCCAGAAGTTCCCTGTCCCTGTTGAGCTGGGGAGCCCAGAACTGCACACAGGACTCCAGATGAGGCCTCACATCCTGAGTATGAAGTTTTTAGATAGTGTTTCCTTTTCATTAGGAGCAAGAAGATGATGATATTGACTTTTGCTTCATCATCTTAGTTTTTTTCTTAGGATGATTTCTGTTTCTTTGATTTACATGTTTCATACCTTCTCTCCTAGAATCACAGAATTAGATTACAAGAACTTAGATTTAAAATTTAGGTATTCTAGTAAACTAGAAAAGTTTAGATTTAGAGAAGTCGTCTAGCCCAACACCCCTTAGAATGACCAGGGACTTCTTCAACTTGATCAGATTTCTAAGAGCCCTGTCTAATCTGACCAGGGCATCTACAACCTCTCTGCTCAACATATTCCTGTTTTTCACCACTCTCAAATTATTCTGTGGTATGTGAAGATACATAACTGTCTTGGTACTGCAAAGCAATGTAGATTGGATGTCCTTAGCAAGAAAAGGTTTCTTATGAAAATTCTGATTAGCAACTTTAGTTTCAATCTTGTTTCTGTCAAGTTTTTATGAATACATAAGAAAGTAGCACAATACTTTTAAGATATATTTCATTATGTTAGCGGCAGTTTAGAAGCCAAGACGAAAGAATAGCTGGAAAAGATCTTCAAATACTTTGAGTACAGGATGCAGCACCCTTACTACTATTCAGGAATGTCAATGATATTGACAAGTCACATTATCGTACTGCAGCCAGTTATGTTGGAGCACTAATATAGTTTCCTCTTACAAAATTTGTCATTGCAAGGAAGTTTTAAAATCATAGATTAATTTACCACTTTTCTTGAGAAGTTCCTTAAATTTTGTTAATTTTCTTTCAGCCTCACAGTGGCAAATACCTATTTTTCTACAAATATTTGTGGACTTACAGTTTGCATCTAGAGGAATGTCCTTGGAAGTGTACTGTTTTATACTAACATCATATATTTCTATTTTTTTACAGTTACATCTGTGTGTTACAACCAGGATAAAGCAAACATTATGCAGAGAGAGAACTATTTGTACTTCTCAGTTCATTTAGTCTGTTAAAGCATGGGATGAGCTGATACCTCTTTCACAGAAGAGCAAGGGGTGAATGGCATAATCGAACAATGAACAAATATCTTATTAAAACATTTGTAACAAGCCACTGCACAGCATCAGTGTTTGAAGGTAATCAAGGAGCTGCATACTTCTAAATGGTCAAGAAAAGTTTTCCTCCCCTTTTACTATGCCCTGGTAAGAGCACATCTGGAGTACTGTGTCTAGTTCTGGGCTTCAAGAGAGACAGGAAACTTCTGGAGAGAGTCCAGCAGAGGGCCACTAAGATGATCAGGGGACTGGACGAGAAGAGGATGAGGGCTGGAGCTGTTCAGCTTGGAGAAAAGAAGGTTGATAGGGGGCCTTATCAATGCTTGTAAATAACTAAATAGTTAGTAGTAAGAGGATAGAGCCAGTCTTTTTCTGTGGTGCCCAGTGACAGGACAAGGGGTAATGGGCACAAGGTAGAACACAGGAAGTTCCACTTGAACATGAGGAGAAACTTTGCTGTTCAGGTGAGGGAGCCCTGGCACAGGCTGCCCAGGGAGAGGGTGCATTCCTGAGTGATCTGATCTAGGTGGACCTGCTTTAGCAGGGAGTTGGACTGGATGATCTTTAGAAGTCTCTTCCAACTATTTACCATTCTGTCATTCTATCTGTCAACATCAACCTGTGCTCACATTTTCAACTGCCACTCTATGCCTGTATACTTTTGGCTGTGTCATTGTCCTAGCATCTTTCCTACACACAGCATAACTGCCTGTTATTCCTGTTTATCTCAAAAGTTTCAACAACAGTTGTTAAAACACATGAATATCTCAAGTTACACAAAGCTAAAGTGAACTCAATAACAGCTCTATACTTATTAGATAAATGCTAGTACAGATAAATAAGCTAAAACAAAGATAAAAGACAAAATAAATTCAGAGGAAAGGACTGTGATAGGTCCAGACCTAACACATGTAATATTTGCTTAATACAAATACTAACTTGTTATTGTGAATATCAGTACTTTATTTAATGACTTTAAAGCTAAATGGTCTTTGACAAAGGAGAGCTCCTTCTGCCTTTCAAAGATTTCTATGAGAAACAAGTTTTGTTATTGTTTGAACTCCAGTGCTTCCAGAGAAAGACAAAGAAAAGCACAGTCTTGGTAAGAGGAGACGCCACTCTGAACACCAGATGACCTTTTGGTATACCGATGTGAAGCAGTCATAAAGAAGTTCAGGAAAGAACTGACTAGGGATAAAATCATAGAATAGTTTTGGCTGGAAGGTCATCGAGTCCAGCCTTTGTCTCAGCCCTATCAGCAACTAGACTATTTCCTTAAGTGCAACATCCACTTGTCTCTTAAACATACACAGGGATGGTGACTCCTCCACCTCTCTGGGCAGCCCGTTCCAATGCCTGACAACCCTTTCAGTAAAGAATTTCCTCTAACAGTCAGCCTGAACCTCCCCTGGTGCAACTTGAGGCCATTTCCTCTTCTTCTATTACTTGTTACTAGGGAGAACAGACCAATTCCTGCCTCGCTACAGCTTCCTTTCAGGTAGTTGTAGAGAGCGATAAGGTCTCCCCTGAGCCTTCTTTTCTCCAGGCTAAACAGTCCAAGATCCCTCAGCTTTTCCTCATGTGAGATGTGCTCCAAATCCTTTCCTAGCTTGATAGTTCATCTCTGGATCCTCTCCAGCACCACAATGTCCTTCTTGTATATAGGGTCCCAAAACTGGATACATTATTCTAGATGTGGCCTCACCAGAGCCAGATTCAGAGGAACAATCACCTCCCTCCTCCTGCTGACAACACTGTTCCTGATACAGGCCAGGATTCCATTGGCCTTCTTGGACACCTGGGCACACTACTGGCTCATGTTCAGCTGCTGTCAAGCAACACTCCCAGGTCCCTCTGCCTGGCAGCTTTCCAGACACTCCTCCCCAAGCCTGTAGCACTGCTGGGGGTTGTTGTGTCACAAGTGCAGGACCCAGCACTTGGCCTTATTGAAACTCATGGCATTGGCCTTGGTCCAGCCATCCAGCCTGTCTAGATCTCTCTGTAGAGCTTCCCTACCCTCAAGCAGATCAACATCTCCACCCAGCTTAGTGTCATCTGCAAACTTACTAAGGGTGCACTCTATCCTCTCATCCAGGTCACTCATAAAGATATTAAACAGGAGTGGCCCCAGTATTGAGCTCTGGGGGGCACCACTTGTGACTGGCCACCAACTGATTTAACCCCGTTGACCATAACTCTTTGGACTTGACTATCTAATCAGATTTACTACGAACATTTTACTATAAATCATTACTACTTGTAATTTACTATGAACAATTCAGAACGAATGTGCTGCCTTATCTTATTATACTATGTACATTCCAGCACCGAATATAGTAGAGCAAAATGAAGAATTCAAACTCATTAGCTAAGAACTCAAGAACTCAAGTTGAAGTTTCTAGTGTAGCAAAATAAACGAACAAAAATCTAAAGGAAGTAAGTCTTTATGAAGATTGAATGATCTTAATGACACACAGTCAAACTGTTTATCATTTAGTTTTCAGCAGAACAAGGAAGGGAGTTTTGAGCAGAGGCTGTTACATTTCACATACAGCTTCTTAAAGTATCAGTGGTTATTGCTCCTAATAGAGTATTAAAGGTAGAAGTCTCAGAAAACATAGTATAAGGCAATCAATACTTCCATTTAGGTACTAGAATTCATTTTAGGTTTAAATCTGTCCTCTTCTTAACTGCACAGTACTATGGATTCATGGTTATATTGTGATTAACTAATATGTTTATATATTTCTCCTCTTTCTTATGTTTCATATTTTAGAATACAAAATTTCAGTTTATGTGATAAATTCTTACAAGTCTGTAAAAGCAAGAGACACGAATTTTATATATATATATATATATATATATATTTCCTTTGTTCAAATTCAGACTGTTTTTAAAACCACTCAATTCCTTTATCTATTTTTTATATTGATTAGATGTCTTCTGTGCAAGATCATGGAAATATTAATCTAAATCAGTCTCCAAAAATTCTTTGGAGGATACCATCCTCCTGTTTGTTCCTGATCCAAGTTTTGTGATTAGACAGGAAGAGAGGCACACAATCTATACCTGTCAGAAGGTCATTCAAACATTTCTTTGATTTTCTTTTGGAGGGCTATGTATTTTTAGCAGCATGTTGAATTCCTTTATATTTAATCAGATTGCTTTTCTTTTCAGTGAACTAATGCATATTATTGCTCATATTCTTTTCTGAAATGTTGGTTAATCAAACTTTCAGTTGCTCAAATAGTTCTGCATCAAAGCTTATAATCAAGGGAAAAATAGTCTCTCATTTCCAATTTCCTCTGATGTCAAGAAAAGCTAAAAAATATATCAGCATCATGTGGTTTGTAAATCTGTCTTCAAATGTATTGTTCCATAAACCAAGTTCCTGATACGTAAACATACTCAGCAAATAAACATCTGTCATGTTTACCATCTGTGCTATAACCATTGATACTCCTCTTTAAGAAAACAAAATCATCTCCTCTCCAAAGTAATTTTACCAGGGGAGATTTTTTCTTTCCTGACATATTTATCTGAAAATAAGCAAAAAATATTTCTATAGGGAATTTTTTTGTGTTGTTGGAGCTTTTGTGAGATTGTGGGACTTTTTTTTATTATTTTTTTGTTTGTTTGTTAGAACTGAATTATACATTCAGCTCATGAAGCAGAATATTTCTTTCTTGTGGGTGGAAAATCAACTTTTTAAAAAAACATGTGATATGTAATTTGCCTTGTTAAACTCTACACATCAAAAGATGTTGTTTACAGAGTTCAGGTATATAGAATGAGTTTCTTTGCTGCCACCAAAATGCTGTCCAATATCTTTCCTTGGTGCTTTTAATGGACAATATTGTAATAGTTACTTGATATAACATGCACACTGAGGAAAAATGGATGTTACAGTAGCGAAATAGTTGAAAGACTGATCTCATAGTAGTGAAAACATTGTGCAGGGATTTAAAATAGGAAAACTATGCCTCTAATTTTCTAATGGACACCTATTTCACAAGAGAAGAAGCAAGTGTGTTTTAAGAAGCTAACTAGTAGGTAATAGAGAAGAGAGACTTAATAACAAAAATGGAGGGAAAATACCTGGATTTTTATCAAGTAATAAATGGAATAGAAATGGAGCTTTTTATCAATGAAGTGCACAAAATAGACCCATAAAAAATAGACTGTGACATAATGAACTTTGAAATCTTTGCAAGCTCTTTGTGAAATAAATATGTAAGAAAATCTGTGGATTTGAAATGCTACAGACTTATTTATAAAACAATCCTATATTTTCTTCTTGCCTATAAAGTAAATGAACTTTCTTTGATAAAATTAATTTCACTGTAATAAATTTTGTCATTTTCTTCAATGGTTTGGTTGTGTGACTTGTTTTTGGGTTTTTTTTTTGCTTTTTTTTCTTTTCTTTTTTAGGTTGGGGGCATGAAAAGAGTGACATGAAGTGAATACTGGCATAGATGAGGGACTAAATAGATGAGGGACAATGGTGTTTGGATAGCCTTTCAAACAAAATACAACCCTCCTTTGATATGAAAGTCATTTACCCCCTAGTCATAAGTCTTCCACAAAAATCCAGTCATTACTCCAGCAAAAGATCTATCCTTGTAGATGGACTCATCCATCAGCTTTATTGAAAAAGACCATTCAAAATATTCATCCTTTTCTCCACCTCTCTGTACCCACAGAAAAATTCTACTGACATAGCTCTTTGAAAAACTTATGCATCAATCAATCTCATTCATGATCACTCTTTTCTTTACTGACTTCTCAATCTTATTTTTCCATTGTTAGCACTTTTCCAGAAGACAGAACACTGAACAGCTGAACAAGTTACTAAATAAGGATGCAACAGAAAAAGCAGTGCAAGCTTCCAGAGTAGTGCAACAGTTGCATCCAAATTAGAACAAAGCCCAGATAAAAAATACTATGATACATACATGAGATAATGAAACATGCCTTGCTTGTTAATCCAGAAATTTACTACTAGTCTCATTAGATTCTTAGTAGTCTGTTCACACATTATTTCTACTAAAGTTGCAACGGTGCTTATATTTATAATCTGAAGTTCCTAACAATATTGCAGTTTAATCCAGTGTACATAGCCTTTTTTGAATATATCATTCCCTTGGCATTACACTCACTCTTCCTATACCTTATGTGTTCTAAGGTTTCTTGGGCTGTTTCACTAGAGAAAGTAGAATAAAGGTTTAATAGTAAATTATATGCATCATAATTTATTTTCCAGATGGACTGGGACATTGGTGGTAAGCATTTCTTTTCCCTCATTCTGGAATTTGCTTCAGATTGTGTTTATATTTTTTTCACCTTGGTCACCTTTATATGCTTTACACCTTGGTCTTTCATTACTGGTCAGCAGTTCCACATGAGATCTGAATTCACTGTATGTGATATATTTTACACGTGCTGTATACTTGTTTTCTATTCCTTTTGTAATACCTAAAGCCAGTATTACCTAGCTTCCAAGGCCTCCTTCCTTTAATAACAAATAATACATTATTAATAATTTGTTTCTTGCCTGGAGTTTCTGGTTTCATGTTATGTTCATATTTTCAAGACCTATACTATCATCTTATGCTTGTACTCTTCAATGTGAACATGCATAATAAAAACCCAACTAATAGTTCTTATTAGATACAAAAATGTATGACATTGTAGTAACAGTATATGTTGTGTTGTACATTTGGCCAAAGCTAAAACAAACTTGTAACAGGTAAGTGGTTGCTGTAACACAGTCAAGCAAGATCCTTGCAGACCAATATAATAATTCGAGACTGAGGAAGCCTTACCAATCCTATTTCTGAGGGCTTGCAGAGTTAATAAACAGCCTGTTGTCTTTTAGAGCTTAAACCATGACAAATACCCATGATGACAGCATATTACAGGACAGAGAAAAAACAAATGGTAGGTAAGGGAGGTGAACCCCTCATTACATCTTACAGGTATAGCACATGTGTGGCCTTTACTATGGAGTGTATTTTACATGGTGCAGTAATGTATTGCAAAGCAAGAGAGGATGTCTTGAACAGTATCATTCACATATCAGAACTCCCTTTGACAAATTAGATAAAACCAATGTGTTGAGTTTGTGTGGAGATGCTTTTTGCTTGATAACATAGGGAAAGAGCTATAGTGCTGACCCCTGTAAACAGTTCTCAGAACTTCTCTCAGCTCTGTGTTGCACTCACCTCTGTCTCAGCTGGGCCAATCTGGTGCCTCTGCTGTCACTATTTAAGAAGGGAAATCTGCAGCATGCAGGAAGAGTTGGAATGATTGGACAAGATGGATGTGACCACACAGACCCTGCAGTCAGCAAAGGAGGAGGAGAGGAGGAATGCTGGACCAGAGACTCCCTTGCAGCCCACAGCAAGAGTGCAGCTGTGGGCACATGGAGGACAATGGTAAGACTAATACTTACCAGCAGCTCTGTGAGACTCTCATGCCAGGGGAGCAATAATGAATGAGGGCTCCATGCCAACAGAGGGTACCCAGATGGGCTGGAGAGTATGTGAGGAGCCAGCCATGGCTCAAGCCATGGTGGAGTGCATGTGTGTCATGGGGGGGAATCACATAGAAGGCAGAGAAGAGCTGCAGACCTGGGGACAAATGCACATAGGATTGGCCTGTGGAGGGCTGCCTAGAATGTGAGGAACCCCACGCTTTAGCAGGGAAGACTGATGAGGAGTCCTCCTGCCTTAAGGTGAAACAAGTGTCAGGAGCCATCAGTAAAAGATTGTCTACAGCCCTCTTTCCCTGCCCCTCTGCACTGCCCAGGGTAGGAGGAAGTAAAGATACTGGGATGAGGGGTAGGTGGAAGGTGATCATCATTGTACCACTCCATGTTGCTTTCTGTTTATGTGTTGATAGTGGATTAAAATAAGTCCTGTTTTCATCCCCTCATTGAGTAGTCCTTTTAGTTTTGTCTGGAATCATAAGTGGCAAATCTTTCCCACCCTTGGGGGTTTGAAAGGCCCTCTACAGTTTTCTCTTTGAGAGTGGGAAGAGTGGGTGAGTGACTGCTTATGGTTCTTTGTTCCCAGCTTGGCTAAAACCACAACAAATAACAAGTGTGTATTTTTCACTGGCATTTATTACAAGAAGATATAGCTGCTATGAAGTAATTATGTTTGAATTACATGAGGCTTGAATGGCAACAAAACCAGTAACATTGAGTGACATATTATAGGAATAAGGAGGGCTTCTTGGGTATCCCAAGAAATTTTGGTGGCAGCTGTAGTTATACAGTAGTCTCAATTTATAGTATGTCTTGTCTTAATACTTCATCCTGAATATGTCAGGTTTGTCTTGAATCTTACAGTCTTCTCACATGGTAGAATTCTATCAGGACTCCTACTCTGTGTAGCACATTATTTCATCATTCTTTTAAACGTGGAACTTGCTTCTAATTCTAGTTTCATACTGGCCACCAAAAGCAGAAACACGTGTTAGACTGAACACTGACCTGTATAGTTTTTTTCATCAAGCCTCAGATGGGATTCTTTTCTTTCACTAATGAAAAGGAACAAATGAAAAAACCTTTGTTTTAGTATTTTGTACAGGTGCAGGAGCAGTATCAAAAAGAAGCCTAAAGCAAGATAGCTGTTGAAAGACGACCATTAACCAGTCTTACTTGTAGAATATTATCATGTATTTATCTTCAAAAATATTGTCTTTGAGCAGGCTTTAGGCTAATAAAGACTGTCACATCAATACACACTCTTCCAGCTGCACAAAAATCAAGACTGATGTCGTGGTTTTTGCCCAGTCCACAACAAAGCACCACGACAATCTCTTGCTCACAGCCCCCGATCCACCCCCACCTTCATTAGGACAGCAGAGGTCCCAGAGAGATGGGAGGAAAAAAGATGACTAAGGATGTTGTGGATTGACATAAGAACAGGGAAGGCTCACTGCCAAGTATGGTTCTGGGCAAAAGAGACTCCACTACTTGACTTAGAGAGGAAAGTAAGGAAAGTTTGCTCTACTACCTACAAGAAACAGAACAGAACAAAAAACAAAACCGGAGCAGGAGGAAAAAAGAAAATACAACCAGCACTTTAAGATCTCCCTTCCTCATCCCTCCTTTCTTCCTGGGCTCAACTCACTGCTCCTGATGTCTCTACCTCCTCATCCCTCAACAGCTTGATGGGGTAGGGAATGGGGGATGTGGTCAGTCTCTCATATATGGTCTCTGCCACTTTTCTCAGAGGAGGACAACACTTTGCACTCTTCCCCTACTCCAACACGTGGTCCCTCCCATGTAACATAATCCTTAACAAACCATTCCAGCATGAGTTCTTCCCAACAGCCACAGCTTCTGCTCAGAAACTCCTTCAGCATGGGACTCCTCTTTGGCCAGCAGCATTCCAGGCACCTTCTGCTGCAATGCTGCCCTTTCACAAATTCACAGCCTCCTCTGCTCACAGTAACTACTCCTGTTGTGGCATCCTCTATGAACTGCCAACAACTCTCAGCTTCACTAGTCCTCTCCACAGGATGCTGGGGGGTCTCAGCTCGAGCACATCTCCTCCTCTCTTCCCTTGCTGACCTTGGAGTTCACATGGTCATTTGTCTCTACTCCAACTCCTTTCACCACCAGCAGCTGGATAAGAAGGAAGAACAGCAAGAAGGAACAGGAAGAACACTTCTCTTCTAGCTGCTTCCTCTTAAAAAGTGATCATGTAGGTGTCTAATTGGCTCAGCCACAGAAGTGGGTCTGGCCCTGAGCTGGGGAGAGTTTCAAACAACTGAGAGAGTTGGAGAGTTTTAAAAAAAAAAAAATGTGAGCAGTACTTTTTATAACTGAATATATATGTATTTAATTGACAATATTTTCAAAGTGTGATTTTAGGAAGTGTTTAAGGAAATCTTCTGTATAAAATTGCTGAGTAATCATTTTTATATGATTAATTGAGAGTCAAGATGTCTGCATTCACAAAACAAGCCCCCATTTCCCCAAGCCCTACTCTTTGGGAGGTTTTGTTTTGATTTCTGTTTTGTTTTCTCCTTTTGACATTACATTATGATCAGTAAAACAAAATCTATTTTTATTGTTTCAGAAAATATTAAAAAATATTCTGTATGTATCTATGACTCTTTAAAAGCATAGGAATAGTATCCTACATTTAAACTTTCAATGTTTACAGATCTTTTTCTGGTACTTTACTTCTTCAGGCAAGTGTACAGCTTGTTTTATGGACTCTGTCAGCTCCAGTTTATTTCATAGCACTTTTATCTGTCACAGATTGCTTGCAAACAGACTGCCTTAGGAATATATACTTGTGTCACATACTTTTAAATATCATAAGTGATCTTCTTTTGCAATAAATTTTACTGAGATGAAGTCGTGACCACCAATTTTATCTGTTTTCTTACTGTCAAACATCCTTGGTTTGGAAATAAGAAAGAAAAAATGTCTGCTTGTTACTTATTTTAAACAAACGTGTTACTATATATTGTGATAGCAACCTGACAATGCTAAAAGTATCTACCTACCATATATGAGATAGAAAAAATATAGATTTTTTCCCTCATCAAGTACCATTCTTGTTTTTCTTCACAAAAAGAGAAGACACAGTGGTATGCAATGGTGAACAATCAGGAGACAGGGACCTGGGAGTGAGCTGAAAAACGAAAGTACTTCACAGTGTAGATGCTTTCTCAATTTGGTAGAGAGCATAGCAAAGCAAGTGGCAAAATGAAATTATCTTCATCTAGGATATCATTACTATTAGCAAGAAACTACTACCTACTACATGACAATAATTTCCTCAGATTTCCAGGCTCCATTGCTATGCTCAGAGATACAGAGCAGTGTAGTATGTGTGTTACACTGATAAAGGTCTTATGTGTGCCAATAATGTCAAACATCTAGTAGGGAACCCTGCAAAACTGAAAGACATTGTTAAGAGGAGCATCTGGATTCTTGTATTATTATAACATATCCTGGAAGAATTGTCAATGTATTCACAGGTAGTATCAAATACCTCCTTTCACGGAAGAAAAACCACATCTATATCTGCCATTGTCACAAATACAGCTATATGAGGCTTATCTAGAATCCCGGCGATTCTGGCTTCCAGCACACATTTCTTGTTATTAAAACACCATGAAAAATGAAAGCAAAGTCTCATAATTCTCCATGTTTACTTGGTCAGTGTATGTTTGTCTTTTCCTGGAACTAGAAATTACTATATTTAGCACGTACTTTGTGCACAATAACTATTAAATGTGAGCTGCTCAATCTCACATGTACATCATCTACATAGAGGTGTGAATAAACTGAATCACATTCAGCTGTAATGATTATTTGTACTTCAGCAATAACTTGCACTTCAGCACCTTCATGTGTGTAATTATTAAAAAAGACACAGAGCATCATTCCTATTGTAAGAACTGTTATTCTCCATATTGCAAATAAGTTTGATATGTCTCAGAAAATTTCTATTTGAAGTTTATCATAAAATCAATTCATTATAACCATGTTACAGTAAATAAATTCAGAGAAAATGATTGAGTTATTTAATGTAGCTAATATTTTTGGCTGATTGTAGATGATACTTTCACCCCACTGCTCTGTGATGTCTTCATAATTTATATAGTACTGGCTATATAAAGCTGACAACTGTTGACATTCTAAGAACAAGACTATTGAAAAAATAAAGCTTGAATTTTGGCCGTAAACCTCTTGAATCGTCAATACGATGTATGTATGTAGGAATTAAATGTAATCCACTTAAGTAAACAAAGTAGGAAAAAAAGGCAGATATGGTAATCTCTTCTGTACCTTAATGTTTATCTCATCCTCTGTAACCTGCTAAAAGAACCAAAGGAACATCAGAGTATCCTGAAATACAAAAGTATGTGACCTTTCCATTTCTCATCCCATGTCCTGCCTGAAGTCCATGTGGATGACAGGAATAAACAGAAAAAGAATCAGAAGTCATGAACTATCTTCAATGTCAGCTATTAGAAAATATAAAAGCCATATAAATTTAAACCCTGTTATGCTTACATATTTTCTCCAATATTTTCCTGAAGACAAAATAAATGAAAGATAAAATGAAAATTGAAACATTATGGAATTAAAGCATTTTAAAAACTTTTCTGAAGTTTCAAAAATTGTCTTGGAAAGAAGATGTATTTATTATCTACATAATGACTGTAATAGACTGAAACAAAGTATAAATTAAAGTTAATCAAATTTATACAGCCATATGGCACATATAGCTTCTTAAAATTAAGTAATCATGACAATTTAATGAAGATTTACATGAAGAACTCATTGCCTGACACTGATGTTGTCAGGTGGATGTATGGACTAAGTTTTGTTATTGGTACTGAGAGATAATAACAGTAATCTTTTGTTCACTCCTGTGTTTCAGTTTGTGCCCATTGCCTCTTGTCACTGGAGACAACTGAAAAGAGCCTGTCTTTGTCTTCTTTCATATATGTATTAAAAAGTTATTTATATATATAAGATTTGGCCTAAGTCTTCTTTTCTCTAGACTGAACAGTTGCAGACATTTATTCCAGTGATAATGTTCTGTCTTCACATTATTTTTTGTTAGTATGACTAATCAGAAAAAAATCAAAATAAAAAAAAGGGTAGAGGAAGGCAAGCAAGCTGGTAAAGAGATTGGAAGACATGTCCTATGAGGAGCAGTTAAGGACCTTGTGTTTATCTAGTTTGGAGAAAAGGAGTCCAAGAGATGACCTTACCACTCTTTACTTCTTGGGGAAGGAAAGTGAGGGAGGGGCTTTGATCTCTTCACCCTGCTATCTAGGAACAGGATATGTGAGTGGTTCAAAGCTGAGCCATGAAACGTTCAGAATAGATCTTAGGAATCACTTCTTTACCAAGAGGGTGGTCAAACACTGGAACAAGCTTCCTAGAGAGGTGGTCAACATTTCAAGCCTGTCAGTGTTTAAGAGGAATTTGGACCATGCCCTTGATTTAATGCTTTAACTTTTGGTCAGCCCTAAATTGTAAAAGCAGTTGGATTAGATGATTATTGTAGGTTTCTTACACATGAAATATTCTGGCTTGGTCTAGTCTGAAAGTGGCTGTATTTTAGTCTTAAATTTCATCTCAGTTCTTCAGCTACCTCCCTGACCTCTGAGAGCTTCCTTAAGTGTCTTCAGAATCTGTCTGTTTTCTTTCTTGGTAACTTCTGTAGGGTCAATTGAGTCATTGACTTCTTCCAGATTGAGGCTTTTAATCTGTACATTTCCAAATTAAATTGTGCTTTCCTCAGTAGATATAAAATTAATCAGCAATCAGACTTCTCTCTCTATGGAAAAATAACATTAGTGTGATCCTTGTACAACATAACTTTACAATTGCAAATAGCTTCAACCTCTGTTGTATACTGATACTCAATTAATTCTGGTCTCCTTAGTTTCTTGTGAAATCCTTAGTAGTTCTAAGGAATTTTTTATTAGTTCAGAATTGATTGATATTGGTCACTATCACCCTAACTGTTCTTGAGCGAACTGTAAAGCCAAAATACTTGATTTAGATAACTTAAGATTTTACTCCCTCTCTTGGGAAAGGGGATGGAATACAACATTTTTAAAAAATGTCTTAATTGATGCTATTGAAGAATTGGATGTCTTAACCTGATTGTCTTCAATTGCTTTTAATTCCACAGAAGAAAGATGGTTGTGCCGAGACTACAATCACTAGTAGTGGTTATAAGATCAATACATTAGTTTGAATATGGGTCTCTTGATGTCTTTCACACCATTCCTCTTAGGATTCCATAGTAATTTCAATTAGAAACTAAATGTTCTGATATGTGATCTCCTTTAGAAACTGCCTGAAGCCATTTTATATATTCATGATAATATGTTCTACATGAACTAAAGAATAGCATCATACACTTCGTTTGGCAAGGAGTTTCCTAGAAGAAGAAGGAAAGAATATATTAAGTCAATGATATTTATAGAAACATGAAATAATACTTCTTTAGATTACAAAATATGATTTTTTAATTATTATTCCTGTACTCATGAGTTACCGTGCAATTTAATTCATCTGTTTCTTGTTTTTTAAAACGTTATGAGCATAGAATAAAACTATTCTTCCATCTTCTTATTTGCATTGCTTTATTAGAATGTATGTTCTTTATTTAAAATATTTTACTTTATGACATATAAAAGTCAATTTTGTCAAATAAATGACAAAAAAAGTCTCGGCAGAGAAACTTGCTGTATAATGCACAATAAAAAGTAGAAAACAAACAACCACAATGATGAAGCTGGAATTGGAAAAAAGGCATGAAGTTGTTCACTTGGATTTATGTGTCATGTTTGTGATATTTATCCATACTCCAGACACAAGTGTATTAATCTTCCTTCTCCAAACTAAGTAAAATAGGGTTAGATTTAGTAAATGCATTTAGGTAAATTGATTTTCATCTATGCAGTGCCTAAAAGTTAACTGACATAACCTGCATGAAAAGAACAGCAAAGAAAAAGATGTTTTTACTATAATTTCCAGCATCTGACAGCTGCTAAAAAGCGTGTAAGAAGCTACAGAGAAAGGGCTTGCTCTATTTTACTATGTGCCTCTCTGAAAATGTGGTTGAATCCCAAACATTGTTATTGACTTAGGCACATACTTTGCTATTTTAATCTGAAAGAGTGGTTTGCATAATGGCCTAAATGGGTTGTTATTGCTGCTTGTCACGCCTCTGGCATTTTGCAGCTTTGTGCAACTGACTACCATATGTGTGCTTTGAAGTTGACCTCATAACCAGAATGAAAAATATTTTCAGTCTTTCCCACTGATATAGTTCATTATAAAACCAGGTTGCAAATGTAAAGGAGACCAAAGGTGAGCAGAAAATAGCACTGCTTACCAAGGCAGGATTTGAATGTAATTTGTTTAATGTAAAATAGCTGAGGAACAAGTTGCAATACTAGAAATTTTGGATAGATATACAGAAAAAATAAATCACAGAGATAGCACTGCATCAGGATAACCAGATCATATGGAATCTCTACCCTTGTAGATAGTAAAGATTCAACTACTTAAGAGCCTGAGTAACCTCACCTAACTTCAAAGCTAGTTTTATCCTGAAAAAGCAGTGGAACTAAAAGACTTCCAGCTGTCTCTATATTATTCTATGAGTCTGAGTAGGCTTTCCAAAGAAAGGTTTTAAACTCTGGACTATCTGATTTCTTGATCCTAAATGGCTTTTGGTAGGAACTGGAGGTATGGTCAGTAACAGATGTGACCTTGTGTGTCTAATGAAGGTTATGTGTCATTGTTTTAGATGAGACTTTCCTAACCTGAAGAAGCTATACTATTACTAAATTGCTACTTGTGTAGTCTAAAAGGCCATTTAACTATCTTGTTGGGCTGGTCTTTAAGATGAATAATCATTAAAAAGAAAATAAGTCTCCACAAAGTGCATGGGGAAATTTTAATGATATTTGCAATAGACATACAACTGTTTAGGAATCCACCCAAACAAATCAGAAACAGAAGAAAATAGAAATATGTACAATGTTCCTTTCTCAAATACATGCACCTGATTCTGGATTGTGAAGGAATAGCCATCTCAGCTATTTCTTCACACATAAAAGTAAGCTTAAAAGGAGAAGTGTGTATCACTTAAAACACGGTAAAAGAAGACATGGTAACATAATTTCTAGACTATAGGAGATTGCAATTAACATTCTCACTGCTTTATGGATTGAATACTTTATAAAGGTCTCTTAGGATATTGCTCTGATCTCTTAGTGGATTTATGATTGATCATGTTAGAGAGAAGACAAATATGACTGTCTAGCCTCATGGATACTTCGCTTTTCCTTCCCTACTCTTCTGTTTCCCTAAATGCAGTAAACGTGACCTGAAAGATCCTCTAATACTAATTAAATCTTTAGGATATACAAACATTAGGAAGGTTACTGTGGTAAAGCAAGTTGTATTGTTAGATACAGCCTCTTACTTCACAGATTCCCAGAATCACAGAATCGTAAGGGTTGGAAGGGACCTTGAAAGTTCCTCTAATTCAACCCACCTGCCAGAGCAGGACCACCTAGAGTCAGAGGAGACTTCACAACCCATCTGGGCAGCCCATTCCAGTACTCCCTCACCCTTACAGTGAAGAAGTTATTAATTGTATGTCGTTGGGATCTCTTATGTTCCAGCTTGTACCCATTGACCCTTCTATCATTGGACATCACTGAGAATAGCCTGTCTCCATCCTCCTGACATCTGCCCTTTATATATTTGTAAACATTAATGAGATAACTCCTCAGTCTCCTCCAAGCTAAAGAACCCCAGCTCCCCCAGCCTTTCCTCATAAGGGAGATGCTCCACTCCCTTCATCATCTTGGTGGCCCTGCGCTGAACTCTCTCTAGGAGCTCCCTGTCCTTTTGAACTGAGGGGCCCAGAACTGGACACAGTATTCCAGCTGCAGTCTCACAAGGGCAGAGTAGAGGGGGAGAAGAACCTCTCTTGACCTACTGACCACAGCCCTTCTAATACATCCCAGGATAATTTTCCTTGGGCTTGAAAAAGTTGGGGATCGCTGTTCTACTTACATATGATACTCTAACTAGATAAAAGGAAATGAGTAGTCCTATGTTAGGTAAGAAAAAGCTGTAGTAACAGTTCATTATTAAAATGAATACAAAGTATAATAAAAATTATGTTAAAAACGTGGTTTTTGAAAAGTAGTAATACAACATGCATGTCTCCCGTGTGTATGAAACATTTTTTCTAGTCCTCTGGCAATATAGAAGCTTATTAGATAAGGTGTGTTAGGAATAATAATTTTTAACTCAGCAGGCCTAGGTGTCTTGACGACATATATCCTAAAGGAAACATCTGCAGAAATCTCTGGCATAACTTTTTAATATAGAGCAACATAGAGCAAAACCCAACAAAAATCATAAAGGTATTATTTGTTGGATATTTCTTCATGTATGATCTAGCTGCTTTTTGAATATGTCCATGAACTATAGGTCAGAAACTAAGGTTATTGATTTTAGTGTAAGATTTTTCCATCCGGTTCAATGTTCTGTGTATCACACTGAAGTTACTCAAGAAGCTATTAAAGAAATCCAAGAGATTAAAAATCAAACACCTGTTTATAAATTTATGCCTGTCAACTTCTGATCTGATTGATATTCAATGTACATCAAGATCCAGAGGAAACCCACAAGCAAAAATTTGTTTCATTGCTTTTTCTTTCTGATACTAAAACTAAAGAAGATTTGGCTCTGAAAGAACAGTTACAACTTATTCTAAAAGATCAGTTTTAGAAAATTAGCTTTCCTGTTAACTAATATCAGTTAACATTTTTCAAAATTTTAAAAGTCTTTTAACAAAAGTCAGCAAAAACACCATCCAAATTCAAGACAAGCATCAACCTTCAGATAAAAAATTAGAGTCTTAGCCTTTCTTCTAGTTGTATACAGATAATATTTTCTTCCATTATCACTAGTACATCTCTCTGCCTGGATCCATTAGCTTGAAAGGCATATTTTATAGATATGAACAATATATATTATTATACTAACTAATGCATTTGAGCAATGCACAATAAATAAGTGTTAAAATTCAAAGCTAAAAGTCCACACATCACAAGGTAATAAAGGATTTAGATATGCTACTTCCACGGGCTGGTCATGTCCATTAGGCTAAGTACATTAATTTTCCACAGTTCTCTCAGATCATAGAATCAGTCAGAGAAAATAAGATAGGAAATGTTTATATCTTAAAAATAATTCTGAGTTAAATACAAAAATAGTAGGAAATATATTACTGAGGACTCCAAACCTCTTTTACCTACACAACCTGCAGATAGGAGACATAGAATCACAGAATCACAGAATGGTAAGGGCCGAAGTCCAAACCCCCTGCCAAAACAGCTCCACATAGATCAGGTGACACAGGAACACATCCAGGTAGGTTCTGAAAACCGCCAGAGAAGGTGGCTGCACACTCTTCCTGGGCAGCCTGTTCCACTACTCTCTCATTCTCACAGGGAATAAGTTTTTTCTTATATATAACAGGAACTTTTTTGTGTTCCAGCTTCATCCCATTTCCCCTTGCCCTGTTACTAGCTACTATAGAAAAAAGGGATGTCCCAACCTCCTGACATCCATCCTTTAGATATTTATAAATGTTAATGAGATCCCCTCACAATCTCATCTTCTCCAGACTAAACAGCCACAGACTTTCCTCATGAGGAAGATGTTCCAGTCCCCTGATCATCTTGGTGGCCCTGCACTGGACTCTCTCCAGCACTTCCCTGTCCCTCTTGAGCTGAGAAGCCCAAACTGGACACAGGACTCCAGATGAGGCCTCACCAGGGCAGAGTAAAAGGGGAGCAGAACTTCCCTTGACCTGCTGGCCACACTCTTCTTGATGCATTCCAGAATGCCATTGACCTTCTTAACCACCAGGGCACATTGCTGGCTCATGGTTAGTTAGTTTTCAATCAGGATTCCCAGGTCTCTCTCTGCAGAGCTGCACCCCAGCAAATCAAAACCCAGCCTGGACTGGTGCATGAGTTATTCCTCTCCAGGTGCAGGACTCTGCACTTATCCTTGTTGACGTGTTGAATTTTACAGCTAATAGTTGTTTGAGAAATATGAACTCAAAATTTGTCAGGTATTTTAAAAAGAAATTTTATATAATGAATTAATAGTGGTGATGTTTCTAGGTAACCATACATAATAAGCATAAATCCTTTGAGAATTTTAAGACAGTACTTTTGTAATGCTTCTGAATAATTGCAGCATTAATATTTTATTTAGAGCTATCTGAAGTTCACTGCTGTCACTGCTAGCAATAATTAAAGATTTTTACCTATATAACTGAAATAAAATACTAACCCATCAGTAATTACAAAAATAATCTCAATATAAAACCAACTTGTGTGGCATTTTATGGTTTACTTCTTAATATTGTAATACTAGCATAGCATTTTTAATTTTGTTCTGAAAGTTCTTGAATTATCGTTTTTTGCAACCATTTCTATCGTTCCTTGCTGAAGTTGTCTGATACTTCTTCTTCGGAAAGGACCACGTAAAGCTAGCATATTTTTCTTTCCATGTTTTTTAACCTTTTCTTTAAAAATGTGTTTGGATTTAATTTTTCACTGCAGTCTTTCTTGGGCTAAATTACATCCATTTATTTAGAAATTTCTGAAAATTCAAACCAAATCCGTGACTATGATTACCTGAATTATGGTACTGGACAGTATAATTTGTTTTTAGGAGATCAATAGGAGATTTGAGGGTTTGGGGGGTTTTTAATAAATTTTAACTGTAATGTGTTTCACATTTGCAACTTGACATTTGAAGAAAGTAATTTATCCCTGTTCACTCTCCTTCTTCATTCTCCCTAATCGTCCTAATTGTAAATAAGAAAAGTCAGACTACATCTGTTTTCAAACAGTTTTTGATAGAACATCACAAACAAGTTAACCATGATACCATGCAGACTAAGCAGCCTCCACGCTGGAAATGAGCAATATCTTTTCTTCTTTGATACAGATAATGAAAGCTTTGCACAAGAAAACAGGAGGCAGTTTGTCTCCTCTGTCCTTTTAATCTGCGAATAGGGTAGCTGGATTTCTGAGATGATCTGAGCTGAATACAGGCAGAATTAAAAATTATGGGTCACAGCAGATTGGAGACTCACACTCTGAGCTACTGAAGACAGCAAAAAAGGATGTGATCTGAAAGGATTGCTGGTACTGACTGAGCACCTGCTGAAATTCCAACAGTATTCTTTTAATTAAATGAATAAAATGTCATGAAAAAAAAATCTTATTATTTCCTCAGAAAGCTCCATTTTTATGTTAATCTCTCTGCCTCTGCTCAATATCTGTGTAATTAGAATAATAATTGACAATTATGTATAATTATACTGATTACATTTATGAATTAAAATAATGAATCATAATTCCTTTAACAATGAACATTTCAGATTTCAAATATACACCTTGGCACTGAAAGATTTTCCAGAATTATGGGGAATTCTTGAACTTATATGCTCTTACAAGCTCACAATTTTTCAGCACATCCAAGAACTCAGAAGAAGCAGTTAAAGGAAGCCTGATTTTTTTAAATGCCTTCTGTTTAAGTCAATATTGTAGAAGTTGTAGCTTTGATTTTTTGATCAGGGATACTTTTGGTTAGGGAGATCTCTGCAGCAACAGAAGTTACCAAACAAACTTTAGAATAACAAATGAGAACATTACCACCTGTTGGAAAGCATACTGAGTGCTACATTGGAGAGCAGAGGCTCTGAAAGTGATTTCAGTGGCATACTGATGAATAAGTAGAACATAAGTACTCAATTTAATGCTATAAGAGACTTAGTGATTTATATCTTGGATGAATCAATAAAAGAATAGCCATCAGGTAAAAAAAAAATATGAAGACCAATATTAAACTATTTAAAGTTTTGATACCTTCAGCAAAAACACTGAAGGTTTCAGGACAGTCTTTAAAAGAGATGATTTAATGGTCCAATAACAGAAAAAAAAAGTCTCTATGATAAGTTTACTACATTTAATTCATTGAAGACATTACATTGCAGTATAAACCTCCCCATGATAAACTGGAACACAAGATGTTCCAAGGAAACAGGAAGATTTTTTTTTCACTGTGAGGGAGACGGAGCACTAGAATGGGCTGCCCAGATGGGTTGTTGAGCCTCCTTCTCTGGAAACATTCAAAACATGACTGGATGAGTTCATATGTGACCTACTGTAGGTGGTCCTGTTCTAGCAGGGAGGTTGGACTAGATGATCTTTCGAGGTCCCTTCCAACCCTTAAGATTCTGTGATTCTGTGGTAAAGAGAACCCTTAGTGTAAAATGTATCTTCAGAGCAGCAAAGAATAGTGTAAGAACTAAAAGCTGAGAGATGTATCTAGTCACTTTAGGAATGTTACCCTGTTCTTGAAAATTAAAGCAATTTATTACAGAGAAATTATTGAAATACTAGAAAAAATACCATTGGATGGGGAGTCTTGAAGTCTCCATTTCTTACTAATGTCACACTATGATGAAATGTGTTCTGAAACTTAAGCTTTGCTCTAATACAGTTCCTAGGGTTGATACAAGATTTATAAAATACTGTAAGTTGTGATATTCAGAACATCAAACTAAGTTATATAATAGTGTTTATACTGTTGAAAACGCTGTATGAATAAACCAATGTGAATTTCACTTGATATATCGTTTGTATTGTATCTTTCATAAAATGGTCTGTCATAGTAGCACTGTCTTCTGAGACAGCTTTTTTATTTTATATTCCTGTTGGAAAGCACTTGAAGAATTTCCTGTTCTGATAAGAAATCTTTTCTCTTATATTTTAAAATACTATTTTCATGTTCTCAGAATGATCCTAACATTTATGTGTAAAACACATTCATATAGCATGCAGCAAGTTCCTTTATAGTTTTTATAGAATATAGCTGTTCTAAGTTGACGCGCAGAGTGCAAGGTGAGCAGATGAAACTGGGTCTGTCTGTCCCATATCCTGTGTATCTTTGTCATGGTTTTGCCCAGCCCACAACAAAACACCATGACAATCTCTTGTTCACTGCCCCACATCCATTCCCACCCTCGTTAGGATGGCAGAGGCCCCAGCGAGATGAGAGGAAAAAAGATAACCAAGGATGTTGTGGATTGAGACAAGGGCAGGGAGGGCTCACTGCCAATTACAATTCCACGCAAAACAGACTTAGAAAGTAAGGAAAGTTTATTCTACTACCTACAAGAAAGAGAACAGAATAAAAAGTAAAAACAGGGCAGGATGATGAGGATAATACAACCAGCACTTTATTATCTCCCAGTATCAGAAAGGACTCCCCACAAAACCATGACCATCTTCTTGCCTTGTATTTTGTGTGGCAGTACGTGTATGGAACCCTAATCATATATTTGATTAAAACTATATTTAGGAAAACATCTCAAATGTTTTGATTATATCAAAACACAAACATTTCACCATTTCTTGATGCTGTTTTTTACCAAGAAGTTTAAAGTCTTCTTTAAAAAAACCAAAAACCAACAAACAAACAAACAAAAAGACAAACAAACTGACTTTGGACTTCATTTCCATTTCAGTTTTACAGTTGTTAAATCCAAGATATTGTATTTTTTCTCATGGCTTTTTCTATTGCCTTCTACAGAAATTTGTCTGATTTATGACAAGGTGTGCCTTTTTTTTAATTGTTTCTTAGAATCCTTATAATCTCCTTTAAAAATGAACAACCTAAACAATTAATGTCACAAGGGAGATAAAATGTCCTTTTTTTATTCTCTATTATTCTATTAATTCCTTGAAAGATTAATTTACTTTTCTCCATGTTGCACAGGATACTGCATTACTCTCAGAGCTTATTATAGCCACTGCTTTCCATGATACAGTTAGCTAGTCTACCTTATTATTATGAGAATTTTTAATTTTTCAAATGAAGCCAGTTCATGTTTTAATATAAATCTTTATGTATGTGTATACTTTCATCATCAGTAGTTATAATTCTATCAATCTTTGTGTCATCTGGAAATGTAATTTGGATAATGCTTTGAAAGCATTCATGAAAATGTTAATAGTGCTGGTTTTAATATCCATCAGTTTAGACTCCCTCCAGGCAAAGTGCTGTTCAAACATGATTCCTCACAGACAGCTATGCTTTGAAATATGTCAGTCCAGTAGTCTATATCTCTTAGTTTCCACAGAATCACAGAATTTGAAGACAGCTCTGGAGACTGTGTAGTCCAAATGCTCCTTGAGGTAAGAGTCAATAGAGCTTGGACATGTACAGTTGGGTTTTGAACGTTACCAAAGTAGAAGGATACTTCACGATTTAGTCAGCCTCTTAGCAACATCTTCCAAGGTTTGACTCTAACAGTCTCTCCCCATGTGAGAGATGCTCCAATGTCTCCATCAATGCCACAGCTCTACTTTCCCCAAAATATCCCATCTTTTAAAAATTAAAGTGTCACAACTGTGATATTGAGCTGAGTGATGGTCTAATAACTTGTGCCTTTGTCATCAAGGAAACAAGACAAGTTTTTAGGAGTAATAATATCTGGAAAGGCATTCGGATTATTATGAAAACTTTTCCTTTCATATTTATTTTATTCTATATCAGAAATTCTATTAATATTCATGAATAATATTCATTGTAATCTAGAAAAGAGGAGATTTAGTCTACAAAAGAGGAGACTGAGGGGAGATCTTATTAATATTTAAAAATATCTAAATGATGGATGTCAGGAGATTGGAGCATCCCATTTTTGGATGGTATCTAGCAACAGGACAAGGAGTAATGGGATGAAGCTGGAACAAAATAGTTCCATTTAAACATAAGAAAAAACTATTTTACTGTGAGGATGACAGAGCCCTGTCACAGGCTGCCCAGGGAGGATATGGTGTCTCCTTCCTTGGAAGTCTTCAAGACTCACCTGGACATGTTCCTATGCAACTTGATCTAGGTGGACTTGCTTCTGCAGGTGGGTTGGACCAGATGATCCCTAAAGGTCCCTTCCAACCCCTACCATTCTATGATTCTGTGAAATAAAGTATTAAGTTATTTAGTTCTAGAATTAAATCTTCTTACTTAGCCTTTCTGAATATTGTCATAATTGTTGGGGTTTTTTTTAACCTTCCATAATTTTCCTTGTCATCTCAGGTTACTTATCTTTGTTTCCATTCTCTGTTTGCCTCCTTTTTCTGTCTGAGATTTGCTAGACCCTCCTTATTCATTCATACAGACCTTGAATTTTTGTATGCTGTAGCTGAGCTTTTGGAAAACAGAAAAGAAAAATTCATAGCTAAGCTTCTGAAACAACTCAAAGGGAAGAAGGAAGTCTATGGAATTTGGAAAGGATTGGTTCCTTTGGAAGAATATGACATATTATCAAGTTACACAGGGATGAAATAAGAAAAGTGAAAGCCCTCTTGGAATTGAATCTTGCAAAAGATGTAAAAGAAAACTAGAAAGGATTTCTTCGAGTACATTCACAGTGAAAAAAAAAAAAAAAAAAAAGGACTAAGGAAAATGTAACCCTGCTGCTGAATGATCTGGTACCCCAGTGATGGAGGATACAGAGAAGATGGAGTTACTGAGTGTCTTCTCATAGCAATGCTCAGGAAGTGTAGATAGTGACGTGAATTGAGAACTCACTGAATGACAGAGTCTAGAAGGTAGTGATTAATGGTTCTGAGTCTAGTTGGATGCTTGTGGCCAGTGGGATTCCACTGGGGTCAGTTCTGGGATCAGTCAGCACAGTCAATTCATCATTGACCTAGATGAAGAGACATAGTGTACCGTCAGCAAGTTTGCTGATAAAACCAAACTGGGAGGACTGGTGGATTCACCAGAAGCCTGTGCTGTCATTCAGTGAGAGCTGGGCAGAGAGGAAACTTGTGAGGATTCAAGTACAAGTCCTGCACCTGGAAAGGAGCAACTCCCTGCACCAGAACAGGCTGGGGATTGGCTTTCTGGAGAACAACTCTGCAGAGAGAGATCTGGGAGACCTGGTGGACAGCAAATTAAGCATGGGTCAGCAATGTACCCTCATAGCCAAGAAGTTCAATGACATCCTTGAATTGATCCAGAAAAGTGTGACCAGCAGATGGAAAAAGGCTTTCCTCCTCTTTTGTTCTGCCCTGATAAGGTCACATCTGGAGTACTGTGTCTAGTTCTGAGCTGTACAGTTGAAGAAGGACAGGGAACTTCTGGAGTCAAGAAGAATGCTGTTTTCAATTGCATTTCAATATAAATATTACTGTTAGTTGCATTCCAAACCCAGGAAATTATCTATTTGTCCATTGATAATAGGTGCATCTGCTATGGCTTGTGGGTTTTTTTTTTTTAATTCTTACTTCAGTTAAGAGTTGTGTAACTGAAAAAACTATTGCAGTTCTTTGAACCTTAAACCTTAAACATTTAATTATTTATACTGTAGGCATAATAAAACTAACTTTATCACAATTGGGCTTTTTAGATAGAAAATAACTAAATTATAGACAACAACAATTCTTGTCATGATTGAGACTTCTCAGTGATTATACTATTTATTTTCAAAATAAATAGGCACACATTAATTAACCTTCATAAATGTTTTTATCTATAGCTATACCACTAGATGCTACACATGGATATAAAAAATTAGAAAGTAAAATTCTTAAGTACTGCTTTAAAAACAATCCAAATATTCAAAGTCATTATACTTAAAGCAGACAAAAACTCAATAGAGATAACTCCCTGGTTTAAAATGCCTGGAGGCATCTGCTAACTTAATTGTAAATTTTCATTATATAAGACAAAAGACCTGTACCTTGCCATGATACAAGTGAAAGATTGATTTAACTTTTATTCCTTAGGTACCATGATATTATCCCAAGGTAATGATTTTTCAGTTATGGGGAATGCTTCTTTGTAAATAGAGTCTTCCTTCAGGAAAATAAGAAATTACTAATAAACAAGCTTGGTATTTTCAAAGCCAATTAGTACAGTTTGAAATTAGATATGCAAATTAGCAATGCTCCAATAAATTGGTGGTTGTTGCACAGATTTTTCTCTTCAGAAATATAGAAAGTACAATCCAAACCACAGAAGGAATGAATTTTTGCTCCATTTTACATTGGACTAGTCTAGAGGTTTTAGTATTCTACTCATGGTAAGGGACAGAGTTGATCATGATTATTTCAGGGTATTTCTTGTTTACAAGGCAATAACTATATTCTATAGAATAACAAATTTTAAGGCCTAAGATGTTTATTAGTCTCTATATAACTTATATACAACTGTGTACTATGCTCAAATTACTTTCACTCTATAATACTGGTAAATATATCATTGTTGCTGTGGTGGTGGTTATCATTAATATTATTATCATTGTTGTTATTGATGTTTAGCAATTACACTTGTTAGTTATGCTAATAATTGATTTAAGCTTGACAAAATCTCTGAATAGGAGGAAAAGCTGAGGGTTTCATGCTGTTATATTCTTGTAGAAAAGACCTGGACTGATCAGGCCTCCTGCCTGATTCAGACATTTCATACTTGGTAAGAGAGCAGGAATTTTAAGCAAGACTGTTACTGAAAGTTAAGACTAGGGAAAATGGCTTGGAATTATGTCTTCTCCTTCATTCCTACAACTTAAAACACCATTACAAAAATTAAGTTCTGAACTGAGGAACTGGGGAAATCTGAACCACATTATTTTAGACTAGAACTGACACCTAAATTCTGTTATAGTTGATTCACTTTAGCAAGGAATTATTGAAGATGATTAGATGGCCATGACACTTCAAAGGAGAGAGAATAGATCAGGAATAATTGGAAAGTTATTGTTCTGATGAAAAAAAGGGACATCTATTGCACTGGACCATAGACAGGGCCAACTAACTTTGTGGTAAACGTTTACAACAACTGGAGAATTTAAATAATTGTAGATAAACACTGTTACATATTTCCAAGACTTCAGCCAACATATTTCAACATTTTCTAAGCAATTTCCTTAAGTATAATTTTAAATCATTAGTAAAATTTACTGTGAAAAAATCTATTATGAACATTTAATCCAATCCCATGTATAACATAGGTCAAAAATTCACTAAGCAATTTCTTCATCAAATAGATTCAGTGAGGACATCTCATACATTCAGGGAAGTCTTCAAAGCTTCAAGTGACAGAAAATACATCAAATTTTCTGAAAAAGTTGTCTCAATAGATAATAACTTACTAATAAAAATTACAACATATGTTGAATCTTAATTCATAGATTATTGTAATTGAAAATTTAAAAATTTAGTTTTTTCAATCAACATTATCACAGATATTCACAAACAATTTAATTTATACTCATCTGCTTCAGCTGTTGTGACGGTTTCTGTGATGTTAGAAGCATCCACACCAAAATTCAAGGTTTTTCTCACCCCTGGAGCTTAGTGATGCTCTCTGCTTGTAAAAGATGATAATCTTTTAGAAGCTGTGGATGATTCTAACATCACAGACTGAGAGGAGATCTTATTAACATTTATAAATATCTAAAGGGTGGATGTCAGGAGGTTGGGACATCCCTTTTTTCTGCAGTAGCTAGCAATAGGACAAGAGGTAATGGGATGAAGCTGGAACACAAAAAGTTCCACTTAAATATAAGAAAAAACTTATTCACTGTGAGAATGAGAGAGCAGTGGAACAGGCTGCCCAGAGGAGTTGTGGAGTCTTCCTTGGAAGTCTTCAAGACCTGCCTGGACATGTTCCTATGCAACTTGATCTAGGTGAACCTGCTTCTGCAGTGGGTTTGGACTAGATGATTTCTAAAGGTCCCTTCCAATCCCTACCATTCTATGATTCTATGATCTTTCATGACTTTTCTTATTTCAGTGTTTCTCAAGTAGTATCAGTGCAATGGACACTGCATTGGGAATTTAGCAACATGAGTACAAAAAGGTCATTGTGCCACTTGGAGATGTTTCAGAACCTGAAATTTGTTTTAAATGTGTTAGAAGATTGCATAAGACAGAGACTGGCATACTCTTGTTCTACACATGCTGCCCATAGGTGGAGTGAACCAACTATCACTCCTATCTTCAAGAAGGGCAAGGAGAATGAGCATCTGGGGAACTGCAAATTAGTCAACCTCACATCGATACCAGGGAAGATGGTGGAGAAAAAAATCCTGGAAACTATTTCCAAACTCACTCAACACAAGAAAGCAATCAGAATTTACAAAGGCAAAATTTTGCTTAACCAAGCACATAGCTTACTACAATGAGATGATTGGCTTTGTAGATGAGTGGAGAGAAGTGGACGTGTTATTTCCATTGTCTCCTGTAACATCCTTATAGACAAGCTGATCAAGTAAGGGTAGATAAGATGATAGAGAGATGGACAGAAAATTGAACCAAATCAATTGTCTGATTCTGTGAAATGGAGCCTTAAAAATCTGGCTTTTTAACAGCTTAAATTAAATAACATGAAATTTGGCTGTTGCATGCTAGATGAGTAATGGATAATACATGTCATAACAAATAACACATGTAAGCAATGCTTTAATAAAGCTCCTAGATTAGTGGCACAGAAGCAGCTCTTCAGTAAGTGTGAATCAGCAGAGCTAAGCTTATTGATTGAGCAATATTTTTAAATAATTAAAAGAAGGAAATGAGAGTAATGGACGAGTTGTGTTACCTGTAAATTAATTCAATCCAAATAACTGACTGTGACTATGAAATATATGTTTAGAGACTTTTAAAAAACAATAACAATTTCTGCTGCTTGCACATAATCGTAAATTATAGTCTAGCTCTGACATCTACCATACAACTACTGCAGCTGATCCTTTATCTAATCACGACACAGAATTTGGCAATAAAGCACAAAAAAGTAGTAATATTTGTTTAAGTGATATGAGTCAATTCAGAAACATGTAAATCAGATCCTGGACATATTTCATTCAGTAAGGTTTCTCTCAGCAGACGTTCAAGCACTTTGTTCAGAGATTCTACTCTTCTCTACCTTAATTGACTGGATTTTACTGCTTCTCTTGAGAAGTTTTCTCAGACATAGATCTTACTATCTGAAATTTTCTTAGCACTCAGATTTAATTTTACATTTCCTAAATACATATCATTACTTCTTTTCCTTCCATGAGAATCATGGTATTAATATCACATAATTCTTTAATTTCCTTGACTGGTAGAAATAGTCTTCATATTTTTAGCAAGTAATTGAGAGAGAAAAATATATATTTTACACAAAATTAGCTGAACTTTCAGTTTCTATTTTCAGACTGTGAATATTAAAACATGCTTACCTCTTATCACTTTAATACAAGATAAACCTTTGCAAGTCAATTACTCCCTTATATAAAAAAAAATCATTAGGCTTAGTTAATTGGGCTAAAATCCCAGGATTCATTGATCATAATTGATTTTTTAATGCTATTTGTTATTTTATTAGCATAGAGTTTTAGTCATTCACAAGCATCAGTGAAAAGTCTCACAATAAGATTTCATATTAATATGTGGATTTAAATTATCAGAAGCTTATACTGTTAGAAGCAAAAACTGAAATGATTCGTTGGTGGTAAAGGATCTTCTATTGTCTATGAAAAGGAAATTGTTATTTGTGTTCAAAATATCACAGACAAAATCCAGTACTGTTGTTGCAAATTTGTAAACTTACAAGTCTTTATGTGTAACAGGAAAAGAAAGTACCACTGGAAGAGTTTCTTCCTTTTTGAAAGAGTTAACTGAGGACCTTTGCAGCATAGGACAGATGAAAAGAGGTTCTAATCATGTTCTGTAATAGATGACTAGAATGCCAACAGTTTCAAGATTAAAAGATTTGTTGGAAGGGCTTCATCAACTGGTACCGTGACAGTATCAAAATACTGAGACTTGATTCTCCTAATTACTGCTATACACACTACACATTTCAGAATTTGCTTTGCTTCTGTGATGTTTTACATTTTTTTCTGATTCTTTTACTCTCTTCCTGTGAATGAAAAAGATATTTATGTATAAATAAAAAAGATTGAATCCTCACAGAAATAATTGTAAAAGGACATGAACACTGAGACAAAAAAATTTTGTATTTATACGATTGTGGATTTATAATAATACAAAGTGTTTTGGTTTATTTTTTTTTAAATAGTTGTAGATTGATGTATTCTTGTCTGTGTATTTTTTCATTAGTAGTTCTAGAATTGGCAAAATAAGTTACTTAGAAATGATGTATTTTGAGAAACTATTAGAAATATGTGAAGATGGATATGACATCTATCTACTTCTTCATGTGATCAATTTCTCAATTTCAAAGTGTTTGTGTTTTATGGTTTTTGAGGTTTGTTTCTTTGTTGTGTTTTTTATTTTTTTTCCTGAAGGCATCTAGAGCTATATTCCTGTCTAGGTGAAAATGAATAATGCATTATCTCATTAACTGCCTACCAGTCCAGGCAAAAGAAACATCTCTCCCTCTATGACACAACTTCCTACAGTATTTTCATGAAATACTTTGATTATACCATTATTTTGAGATGTTTTGTTGAGCAGACTGCTTTAATTTGTTTAGAAGCTTTAGTTGAATCGATTTTGCTTATTAGCTTAGAGGAAAAGAGCCATTACAGCACTAATTAGGTTAAAGCTTTTCTTGATTGGATACATCTTTTGAGAGAGAGGTCAGATATGATTTATTCTAATAACATGGGAGTCCAAATATGTATAATAATAAATTGCTTTGAAAGATTTTGTCTGAATAAATGTTTAAGACTACAGTAATTTGGATCAAACTGCTTGACAATTAACTAAAAAGCCATCATGACAATGATCCACAACAGGATGTTGAACTCTCATCTTTGGCTCAGAGTTATTGCCAATTGGTGTTGCTTCATTTACTGTGTTCTAGCAGCAGCTACTAGACTTGAAGTCATGGACCTAGAATCCTTCCTGTTATTTATAGTACGAACAGATAACAAGAATAAAGACTTTGTGCAAAGAGAAAGTAGTCTGAGAAAATCTAGTATTAATGCAAGTAGGGAAACATCCATACCATTGTGACAAAGATAGAGTCCACTTTCTTCTGAAAAGTTAGAACTGGTTTAGCATCTGCAAATGCAATACTTTCAACTTTGTAGGTTTTCTTATTCTATGTGGAATGTGCATTCATTTATGACTACAAATCTTTCATAGCACTACTGGTAAAGTGACTTTCAGTATAAAAAAAATTAAAATATTTAAAAAGTTGTGTAATCTAAAGTTATGAGATTATGGATTCAAAATTACAATGAATGTGATCTGTAGTGGTTTTACCTGGGCCAAGTTTTTTGGTAGTAGGAAAGCTACAGGGGTGGCTTCTTTAAACAAAGATCTGCCAGAAGCTTCCCCTGTAGCTCATAGAGTTAAGGCCAGTCAATTCTAAGATGGACCCTGCATCTTACCCAGGCCTGGCCAATTAGTAACTGAGGTAATGTCTCTGTGAATAACATATTTGAGAAGGAGAAGAAGATGTTGCACGGTTGCTAAACTGCAGCAGCAACAAGCAGGGAGAATGTGAAAACATCTCTGCAGACACTAAGGTCAGTGAAGAAGGAGGGGGAAGAGGGAGTTTAGACTCCCCTGTGACATGTGTTGAGGACCATGCTGAAGCAGGTTGTCCCCCTGCAGTCCATGGAGGCCACCAGGAAGCAGAGATCCACTCGCAGCCCGTGGAGGACCCTATGCCAGAGCAGGTGGATACCTGAAGGAGGCCGTGACTCTGTGGGAAGCTCACTCTGGAGTGAGTTCCTGGTAGGACCTGGGAGTCTGTGGGGAGAGAAGAGCCCACAACAGAGCAGGTTTGCTGTCAGGACTTGTGATCCTGTGAGGGACCCAGGCTGAAGCAGTGTCCCTGAAGGACTGTTCTCCTGGTGGATGACCCGTGCTGGGGCAAGATGTGAGGAGCTGCCTCCCATGGGAGGCCACATGGTTAAACAATTTGTGAGGAACTGTATCCCATGGGAAGGACTCACACTGGAGAAGTTTGTGAGGAATTGTCTCCCATGGGGAGGGATCCCACAGTGTAGCAGTGGGAAGTGTGAGGGGAATACCTCTGAGAAGAAACAGAGGCAAAATCTATCTGTAATGAACTGACTGCAACCCCTATCCCCCATCCCCTTGGCTGCTGGGGGGGAAGGAAGGGAAGTCCCAGGAAGAGGGGTGGGGAAAGGTATTTTAAGACTCTGTTTTTAATACTCATCTCCCTGCTCTTATTGTTCCTTTAATACATCAAACCTTTTTCTCCCTAAATTGAGTCTGTTTTTCCCATGAAGCTAATTGCTGAGTGATCTCTCCATCCTTATCTCAACTCACAGTCATTTGTTATTATTTTTCTCACTCTCTTGTCCAGTTTAGGAGGGGAAGTGATATTATGACTTGATGAACACCTGGCTAAACCACCACAATGATCATAGATTTACTTTAAGCATAGACATTTTATGGTAAATCTCTATGTTCCCTTAAAGAATATATCATTGTTCAAGTTGAACAAAAAAATATATTGGTATATTAAGATATAGCAATGTTTTTCAAGAGACTACCATGTCAAATATAACATTATAAACATATACAAAAATAAATATTTTAATATTACATACTATCCTTCCTCTACTGATTTTTTTTTTGTTTTAAAAAGGTTTATACTTTTTAAAAAATATAGATATATAGATGCAAATATGTTGAGTGTTAACCAATCTCATTAGAATTAGGGAGGAAAAACTCTGATTAACCTTCCTACTCAGAGACAAGAGGGAGTGTTGAAAGCTTTTGAAAGCTACAACTTCTGTCAGCTATAGCATCATATTTTCTGATAATGTCATTACTATCTGTCTCTCATTAGCACCCTATTTCATATCTGAAGTTTGTTTCCCTCCAATTACAGAAGCCTGTACACTACTTTCAGCTTATTCCATCTCTTTGCTTCTTGCCTTATTACTCTTCCTTTTGCCTTTCTGATTCTTCTGTCTTCTATTTTTTTTCTCTACTTCCTTTAACATTGTTTAAGTTTGTCAGAGTTTAAGTTCTTGTTCTCCTGTTCATGTAAATTGGGAAAATATGCAAGTAAATTCTCTCTAACAACTCTTTAGAATGCAAAAGATTTTTTTTTTCTTTCTTTCTGTCTTCCCCAGAAACTCTTTGCTGATATTTTTACAGAATATTTTGTGATGTAAAGTCCATTTTTACTAGACAACATCAAACTAATTGCCTAGTTCTGTCACGTTCTAACTATAGAGAACCTTCAATCAGTGTTATGTCTCATAAAACCACAGGGTATAGTTCTCAGTTGGTGTTTCTCTCCTGTGTCTATTCATTGGTATTTATCATTTGTATGGATTCATCAGTTATGAAAGAGATAGCTTATGTTTTCTTCCTAAATAAATTCAAATACTATCGAAAGACAAATCCATTTAATCCACATTTGAAAAAATTATTTTCCTTCAAACTATTTACTTTATTAGTTATTGCATGGAACACTTTCAGATGTCCTTACGCAACTCCTCACTAATCAGATGCTCCATTGAGAAGCAGAATTTTATATAAGCTTACACTTCTCAATAGCTTCAAATGAGACTGTCCTTGCAATGATGGGACCCAACTAGTGCTACCAATAGTGCAAAGTATTTATATCAATTGACAAGATTAGATAAGTAAATGACATTATATTAAAAACACAGACAAGCAAATCTATCACTTAAAGGATTATATTTATTCCTTGAAACAGTATTGAAGATTATTGAAGCAGATTCTTGGTTACTTTAGTACCAGTAATGTCAAAGACTAGACAAGGATGATAGAAGGCAGACAGGACAAGGTTGATGAAACTGGAAAAGAAGGATGAAGAAACTGGATAAATACAGAAGGAGACATCTGAGTTTACATATAGACTTACATGAAGTTTATGATTGAAAAACTGGATGGTAAGAGGGGCAGAAGACAAAGTCAAAGATAGAAAACAGGAGAGAAACTAAGGTAAGTCTACCAATCTCTGCTTATTTGACATTTGCAGCAGTACTAACAGAAATTGAAAAGTTGTTTATTTTCCTTTACCTTAAACTATGTTCCAAATTATTATGCTATTTGACATAAACTGAGTTAAAATACAAATAGATGTTTTTCCTCGGTTCTGATTCAACGGTTTAAGAACACAACACCATGAAACCTCTGCAAGTTTTAATTTGTGTGGAGAAGTCTTTTAATTTTTCTCTTACACCTTCACTCTTACTTGACTTGATAAATAACAAAGTTAGTTTAGTTTATGTGATTGTGCACAATAACTGACCAGTTTTAAAATAAGAGCCCAGTGTATAATACTGGAGGAAAAAAATAGTCAAGTCTCAGGACTGAGAATCTTTTTAACACAAGTGATGATACTTGGGTGAAAATCTGTCCCTGCTAATATCTGAGGAAAAATCTAACACATTGTCTTGCAAAATTCTGCTTGTGACTTTATAGGAGAAATTCAGGGAGAAGGTGGATGACATTATAGAAAACAGTTTTATATGCATAAGAAAACATTAGCTTGGCTAAATGTCTTTTATTAAAACAAGAATTTACAAATGCAGTTGCTGATGCACTTAAGAAAGTAAACATGCTTTCTTTCCATTTAGTAGCTTAACATCGCTTGAGTACTTCAAGAGACTAATACAAAACTGCCACTTAAGAGTAAGCACATTATAGCATAAGATGTACAACTACTCGCTAATTTTGCAAGTTATTTAGTAAATTCTTTTGTTAGACTAAAGCAGATGCTTCTCTTTGTGCAGCAACGTCAAAGTCTCTTTCTGGGAAATAAATGAGATCAACCTCTTAAATAGTGTATTAGCTTACAAGCTTTTTATGTACAATCATCACTATGTACAATCCTTTGTGTCTTTTACAATTACTAACAAGGACAAGATGTCCAAAATCCACTAGTCAGTCTAGTATTTTGTTTTGTAATGGTTTTAAATGAGATATCTAGCAACCAGCTGCTTCTTTCTCATTGTGTTAATTTTTTAAAAAGAAGTCATGACTTAAACCAGTCCTCAAAGGTACAGAACATGGTTCCATCTCTTCTAGTAGTCATTTGGCTTCCACATTTCAGTTTTCACCTGTTTTCAACAGAAAAAAACACATCACTGCATACTATGAGTTTTATTGCAGCACTGATCTCTAAAATCATACTGAAATTGATTTACTACAAAGAGTACTTTCAAGCTGAAATGTGTCTTGCAATATATTTTTAAGAATATGGTTAATAATAATATCTTGATGACAGTTGTTCAAAACAAAGTCAAAAACAAAACTCAAGGACAATAATAAATTATAAACCAGGTATATAAATCATAATGAAAAATGGTTTTCTGAAAAAAACACCTGAGTGCTTAGGTCACTAACAGTTAGGTATTTGAAGAAAATAGTATAATACAAGGTTGAAGAGGTTTATCCATCTCTGTTCTGTGTATGTGTGTATATGTGTGTGTGAGTGTATTTGTGTGTGACTCACTAATTATCCTCAAGTTGAACTGATCAGCAAGATAGAGCAGGCCAGAGTCTGGAAAAACCCAGTGTCAGAACGCTAGACAGAGCTCAGGGCATGGGCAATGAGTCTTCGTAGATGTGACTGGAACAGACTGGTTAGGGTTTGAGGGACCTGCAGACATGCATGTGTCAGTGCATGAAAACAGTGATGGGGTTTAGAGTAGGGGGAGTGTTAACTGTGGAAATCCTGGAAAAGGGTTTTTCTGTGTTGTTCATGTCTTTGTAAACGTCATGGGGGTTTATTGTGGGTACCAGGAAGAGCATTGCTCTCTGTTTGTGTCAGTCTGTGTAGCTGGACCTTTGTGCATTGTGTGTATGTGTGTCTATATTTTTGGACTGCATACTCAGACTTGCTGCCATCTAGACAGCCAAAAAGGAAAAGTAGCAAACGGACTTGGGAGAAGAACTCCCTTGAGTCCCAGATTATAGGTCTAAGAAATTATCACATGTAGATGATGTCTTAAGTAGAGCATTTTATAGAGCTACTCCCTAAGGTCTCTAGTAGGGTTTTCAAATCAGAAGATGTATTACTAGTTATATACAGTATATATTTTGTGCCTTTTTAGCCTTTTCAGATTTTTTTATAGTATCCTCTTATAAGACAGGTTTTCTATTTTTCTAGACATCTTGCCAGTTCTTCTGTCCACTTGTTCCAGTTCAGTTCATCTTCATGACCATGGAGAATCAGAGATGCATACATAATTTCAAATGGACTCTCTGTGGTCCCATTTAAAACAGACAAACAAAAAAACCAGTACTTCTAAACTTGTAATGTTAGTATGTGTCTTGAAGTATTCTAGCTATATGATTTGCTTTCATCAACAATTAAACTCACATCCTTTTCTTTCTCAGTTTTTCAGTAAATAAGCACAGTAGCTTTTGGCATTTTTATTAGTCTCTAAGATTGTAAATTTGCATTTCTTATAATTAATTTTTATCCTCTGTTTCTCTAATTGTTCCTTTTCCATTATATCTTGTTTCTTCTCTGTATTCATAAAGTGTCTCAACTTGGCTCCATCAGCAGATTTCATCACTGGACTACTAATTTTTGTGCCACTGTGACTGATTGGAATATTAATGCAAAACTAGATGAATCTTTGTAGATATTTTCAAGATTCTCCTTCCAAGCTAATACTTTACCTTCTAATGGACTTACCAAGCCATCCCCTCATATGTCTTGTATGGATCTTGGTCATCTTTAGTTTTATTAACAATTTTGCACAGATTTCAATAGTAAATGGTTTCACTGGCATTTAGCTAGGCAAGTCCCTAAATATTCTAATTATCTAAAACCCCCTTTTTTGGTCCCACATGTTCCAAATTATCTTTTCTTTAAAATCTGCTTTACCTATCTTTTGAAATACATTCACTGTTCTACATTTCTAGGTTAATAACCAGGCAGATTAGACGGTTATTTTTCCTCTTTGCTTAGAATACAGATACCGGACTACTGCTTTGACTGGATGATATTCTAGGTCTTTTCATTTTCAAACATCCCAGAATATCACTTTAATCTTAGATGGAAGACATTCAGAGTAATAGGTTCAGATAATTTTATCGTTCTAAGCCAATATTCTGTGATCAAACCACAAGTCTTATGAAGAGCAGCTGAGGGAATGGAGACTGTTTTGCCTTCAAAAGAGAAGGCTGAGGGTAGACACGATCATACTCTACAATTACCTGAAAGGAGGTTGCAGCGAGGTGAGAGTTGGTCCCTTCTCTCATGTAGTAAATCAAGAACAAATGACCTCCAGTTGTGCATGGGGAGGTTTAGATTAGTTATTAGAAAAAACTTCTTTGCTAAGAGGGTTCTTAAAAACTGGAACTGGCTGTGCAGGGATGTAATAGAGTCTCTGTCCCTGGAGAGATTTAAAATATGTGTAGATGCGGTGCTTAGGAACATGGTTTAGTGGTAGGCGTAGCAGTATTAGGTTAATGATTGGACTACATGATCTTAAAGATCTTCTCTAACCAAAACAATTCTATAATTCTATGACAGAATAGAATAGAATAGAATAGAATAGAATAGAATAGAATAGAATAGAAAAGAAAAGAAATTAAATCTGAGAAGCAAACAGAGAAGAAAACAACAGAGACAAAATACTTCTGCTCAGGCTTTACATCTGCTGAACCACAGACAAATTAAGAGGAAAAGATCAGGAAGAAAAGAAATTCTGGAGATGGTACAATCTTTGCCTTGCCTTTTGTAAGTATTGTAGAAGGTATGTGACTTATGCAGGTCTTCTGATCATACACAGTGATAAAATGCAATCAAATAGATTATAGTTTAGCATTTTTGTACAGTGCATTCATAGCCTATGAGGGTTTAGGGTACATTTGGTAATTTTTCATTAGGAAATAATTTAAAAAAATATTTTGAAATGGAGGAGATATGTGTCCTGGTTTTGGCTAGGATAGAGTTAACTTTGATGAGGAAGTAGGAAGGGGCACAGCATGGGCAGCTGACCTGGGCTGGCCAACAGGTATTCGATACCATACTGACATCATGCCCAGTACCTAGAAGCAGGGAGCTAGTCGGGGGCGGGGCTTCGGGAGCACAGGCGGGGCTACCGGTCGGAGGGGGAGTCGCGCCGGGTCCCGGGTGGTGAGCAGCCGCGGCACGCGCCATTCCTTTTGTATATTCCCCTCGTGTACTGTTAAAACTGTTCCTTTTTTCCCCCTGAACCTGTTTATTCTTATTGTTGTTCTATTAAACCGCTCTTATTTCAACCTACGCGGGTTTTTCCCCTTTTTCTCTGGTTCCCCTTCCCACTCCACCGGGAGGGGAGGAGCGAGCGAGCACCCTCGTGGCTCTTTGTTCCCGGCTGGGCAAAACCACGACAATATGGAAGAATGGGCATCTTAATGTTATGCTACTTTTCAGGTTTACTATCAATATCCTGTTTGTCAGTTATCTTATTAACTAATCAGTAAATGTATGCACAGATTGTCCAAACCATGTTTAAAAGAGAAGGGTAATAAATAATATAGAAAACTGTCTATCATATAGTGAATTGGAACAGGAAATAGATTTTTGGACAAGTTTTTGATATCAACTCACAGTGCATCTGTTTGGCTTTGTTATTTAAATGTCTGAATCTCTAATTCTTTTCAATAGAAGAATCATAACACCTTCATCTGAAAATACAAATGAAAATCATGTTTCTAAATTTATTTATATTATAATATTAATATTTTTCTAAATTTATTAACAATATATTGAATTATGTTATATGTCAACTAGTCTTATAGTACTCATAGTAATTATATGTCATATGCTTTGGAGAACTTGTTCCTTGGATTAATATTTTAATTATGCAAATATCAATTTAAAGTAAATGCATATGTACTTAAAACTAATAAGAGGAATTAAAATTAAAACCTAAAACCAAGATATGCCAGTTTTCTTGATTTCGTGTTTAAAACAGTCTACGGTAAACCTCAGAGTTAGTAAATCTTCAGGATCATTTCCTGTGAAATCTGTGACTATAGATATAATCTCAGACAGTCTTTATATCTAAAATAGACAGTAGTGGAAGCTAACCAGCTCTTAGCTGATAACTCTTTTTCGGTAGTGCAAATTACTGCAAAGATTATCCTAAAACCAGAAAATTCAAAACACATTTTTATTTTCCAAATAAAGCTGCTTAGAATTAAGTTAAACAAGCTGAAATTATGTAATAAAATAGGTAAAAGCTCAAAAGGTATGCCACAAAAAAAGAGAAAATCTGATTAAAAAAACAGAAGAAAATTATTAATACACTACAATTTTCTGTATTTTTCACTAGTTGTATAACCGATGAAAATTTAATGGTGGTTTTGTTTTTACAGTCTTCATTATTGTGTCAAAAAGTGTGTAATCACAGAATGATAGGGGTTGGAAGGGACCTCTAGGGATCATCAAGTCCAACTCCTCTGCTAAATCAGGTCCGCCTAGACCAGGCCACTCAGGAACACATCCAGGAGGGTTTTCGAGACCTCTAGAGAAGGAGACTCAACAAATCTCGCAGGGCAGTCTGTGCTGTTCAAGTGGAACTCTTTCTGTTTCAGCTTTTGTCCATTACCTTTTGTCCTGCCACTGGACACTACAGAGAAAGTGTTGCCTGATCTTGACGTACATCTGTCGTGGTCTGGCCCAGCTAGCACAACAGCACCACGACAGTCTCTCACTCAGTGCCCCCATTTACCCCCACCCTCGTTAGGATAGCGGAGGCCCCAGCGATATAGGAGTAAAAGATAATCAAGATTGTTGTGGATTAAGACAAGGGCAAGGAGGGCTCGCTGCCAATTACGAATCTGGGCAAAACAGACACCAGTACTAGACTTAGAGAGGAAAGCAGGAAAGTTTATTCTACAAGAAACAAGAACAGAATAAAAGCAAAAAGGGACTAGGATGATGAGAAAATTACAAACAGCACTTTAAGATCTCCCTCCCCCATCCCTCCTCACTGGGGGAGGAGCAGTGAGCTCCTCCCCCTCCTTTCTACCTCCTTCCCACTCAACAGCTCAAGGGGGCAGGAAGTGAAGGATTTGGTCAATCTCTTACAGATGGGCTCTGCTGCTTCTGTCTTCTCAGATGAGGATGACTCCTGGCATTCTTCCCTTGCTTCAACATGAGGTTCCTCCCCCAGGACACAGTCCTTAACAAACTTCTCTGGTGTGAGTTGTTCCCAACAGCTGTGGCTTGTGCTGATACAGGTTCCCTCACACAGGACGCAGTCCTTGGTGAATATCTCTGGCGTGGATTCTTCACCACAGTTGCAGTTTCTGCAGTTACAGGGTCCCTCTCTTGGGACAAAACCTCTTCTGGGCATAAGTTTAATGAGCTACTTTGTTGTGGGTTCCTCCCCACAGTTACAGCTGTGGATATTGGGTCCCTTCCTCGGGACAAGGCCTGATCCAGCCATAGTGATAAAGGATCCCTCCTTCGGGACACGAACTCTTCTGTCCATAGTTTTAAAGAAGAAAATCACTGCCCCTGGCTTGGCGTCTACAGTGAAGTGGCTTGGTCCCCCCCACGGGACACGGCCTCCTCCAGCCATAGTCACTGTCCCAGGCTCAGGGCCTTTAATGAAGTGAATCGCTGCCCCTGGTCTGGGGCCAGCTTTAGCAAAATAAGTCTCTGCCCCTGATATGGGGTCATCATCAAAATGAGTCCCTACCACTGATGTGGGGTCTTTAAAGAAATGAAAACAAATCCCAGCTTCACCAGTCCTCTCTGTAGAATGCAGGGGAGTCTCTGCTCCAGCACATCTCCTCCTCTCTTTCATCACTGACCTTGGAGTCTGCATGGTTGTTTCTCTCACTGTTCCTACTTCTTGCACCACCACCAGCCAAAATAAAAGAAAGGGCAAAGAGGAAGGAAGAAGATGGAGAAAGATGGAGGAAGAAACCTCCTCTTCTGGCTTCTTCTTAAAAAGTGATCTTGGAGGTGTCTAATTGGCTCAGCCCCAGATGTAGGTCTGGCTCAGGGCTGGGGAGAGTTGTGAGTAACTTCTTACAGGAGTCATCTTTACAGCCCCTTCCCCCTTACCAGAAAAGGATGTCATGCCAAACCATGACAACACATTTTAAATACTTGTATTAATGAGCTCTCTGCTCATTCTCCTCTTCTGCAGGCTGAAAAGTCCCAGATCTTGTAGCCTTTCCTCATAAGAAAGATACTCCAGACCCCTGATCATCTTGATGGTCCTGTGCTGGACTCTTTCTGCTTCCTGTTTCATGTTTTTTTAACTAATTATAATGCATATAAGTACAACTCTTAGGAAGAATGTACTAGGAAGCAAATAGTATATAAATACAGTCCTTATTCTAAACTACATCTTTTGCCAATGTTTTTTTATCAATACTTGTAAATTATCTTAATATGTAGTGCTGAAAAGAATCACACTGATACTAAAGCATTATTTTATGCAATGGTATGTTTAACTATACCTTCTTCTCCTCATGTAGTTTGATGCATAAGCATACTCTATCTACACATAACGTCTTCTTTTTAATAAGTCAGTGGAGAGAAATTTAGAAATACAACTTTTCATTTCTGTACTTACATGCTTGTTTCCAGTTCCTCATAGCTCTGCCAAGCAGAAACAGAGCCAAGTAACTCTCCAAGCCAAGGATACTGAGGAAGGGAACTCATGACAGGACAGAAAGGGAAATGACTAGGCTAACAGGGCACAATCCCACATGACTGAGTAGAGTGAGAAGGATAGGTCCAGGGAAAGAAGCTAGGGGCAGCCAAAAGTCTAGTGTTCACTCTACATATCAAAAGTATAGGGCAGTTTCAAGCTCAAGACAGAAAAGAAAGTCCAGGGGCCAGGTCAGAGATATGAGGCCAGGCTGAAGACAAAGCTGCCATATTTGTCAGACAGACACCAAGGGACAGGTCTTGAAAGCAAGTACCAAGTAGAAGTGCAGAGAAATCCTTAAGCCTTTCACTTGCATGAGTCTGATCTGATCATCAGCCCAGGTTTGTCTGGTGGGACTTTTGATAGAGTGACACAGGGTGCAGTGGTGGCCTCAATAGGAAGCTTCTAGAAGCTCATATGGCTCCAAATTGGATCTATCTCTGACCATAGGCTGAGCCAATCAGGTGCATCTGCAATAACTTAAATAAATATTTAAGAACGGAAACCTGTAGTGGAGAGGAATAAATGGGATGGAAAAGAAACAAATATGCAAACACCAGGGTCAGTGAAGTAGGAGCGGAGAAGAGATTTCCTTGCAGCCCATGGCGCAGCCCATGGTGAGACAGGAGCTGCCCCTGCGGCCACAGAGGCCATAAGGGAGAAGAGATCTACCTACAGCCTGGGGAGGATCCCATGCTGGATCAGGTAGCTGCACTTGAAGAAGTGGGAAGACCATGCTGGAAGAGTCTGTTTCTGAAGGACTGCATCTGTTGGAAGGAACACCTGCCAGAGTAGTTTGATGAGCTGTGGCCCATGATATGGATTCATATTGGAGAGATTCATGGAGGACTGTTATCAATGGGAAGGACTCTGTGCTGGAAAAGGGGCCAATTGTGAAGAGTCACCGACCCAAGGAGGAAGAAGCAGGAGAGACAATATGTGACAAACTGATTGCAACTCTCATTCCCAGTCCCCTTGTGATGCTGGGGTGATGTGATGGGAGGTAGAGACATTTGAAACACATTTGAGTCTATGAAGAATAGAGGAGGGGAGGGAAAGTGTTTTTAAGATTTTGGTTTATTTCTTATTATCCTACTCTGATGTGACTGGTGGTAGATTTTTTTTTTTCCTGAAGTCATCTGTTTTGTCTGTGGCCATAATTGTCAAGTGATCCCTTCCTGTCCTTGTCTCAACCCACGAGCCGTTTGCTGTATTTCCTCCTTCCCACCCCACCAGGTGAGGAGTGAGCAAGTGACCGTGGGAATTTTGTTACCAGCTGAGCTTAAACCACAAGAAACATATTAGATTTACTGTTTGATGGCATTATCAAAAGAAGGTATGTTGATGTTTAGGGAGGAACTGGTATACAGAATTTTAAACGATTCTTAACCTCATCTATTTCTTTGGGAATGCCAACACATTACAATTCAGTAGGTCAGTGGTTATGGAAGCCTCAAGATAAATGAGAAATATAGTTTTCTTTCTTTGTTCTGATGCAAAGGAAGAAAACGTATCCTGTTCTACAACATTCAACATCAATGACTAGTATGCCTCTAGGATGATTAGCATTGAAATGCAAATATTTTATTTTATTCAGGGAAAACAAAGCTTTTTAATCACACTTTCCTGTTAAACATCCTCCCAACTGATATGATATACTCAAATGGCTTCTGGACTATTTCTTATTATCTCTCTGACTTTTCTGGAAGCAGAATAAGAAATATTTTAAATCTCCAGAAACTTCTGAAGGATGAAGAAAAAATTCTCGCTCAGATCACTTGATGTCAATGAAAACAAAAACTCATTATAGCATTTCAAAACAGATATAAGAACTATGATAAAACAATATAATATGACAAAACAAGTTTAATACCAGCTGAAAAAACTTAGTAGTTATAAAGTATGAACAGCACCTACAGAGGAAGAAATGTGAGGCAAAAACCTTTAGTTTTCAGAGCTTCTATTACTGTAGTTAGTCTATCAGTCTAGTCTTCTTGAAGATGTCAATCCACCTTCACAGAAACTTCAGAATTAAAGACAATGAAGCATTTTAAATGGATGCTATCATACTGAACCTCAGAAAATAATTACTTTTCTTGCTGAGAAAACAGCTGCAGGCAATGTAGAACTTCAATGTTGAAAGATACTGCCTTCTACAGACAGTATAAAAGCACAAAAGCCATTTTTTTGCTCCATAGTAGAAAACGTCTAGTTTTACATTATAATGTCTAGCTTTAATTTATAAGTTAGTATCAATGAAAATGTCGCATTTGGCATCATTATACTGGGTAATGACTATGCATCGTCATATGCATTCAGTGGTACTGGGAACGTAAAAAGATATAACATACATACAAACATATGGTTAGATTCCTTAACTACAAAATATTTATTGTATTTGCATGAATGTGAATAATGTCAATGAGTGTTATACTCATGTGATATTATATCTGGTATTTTATCAATATAGAAGTTTGTTCACTGACTATTAAGGGAGTACTCTATGACTGTAGTTTTTAGATCCACTAGCAAAAGTTATTCTTAAATATGTTAAAATACTTAAACCCAAAGCTATCTGACTGCATCCATAAAACCATTAGAATTCTGTATTAAGAAATCAAGAACTTTACAGTAAAAAAAAAATGTGATAGAGCTCATCATTTTTAGTTGTGTTTACTGTCAAAAGAGATACAGGATAAGTACTAATTTCTTATTAATTTGTATAACAATCATAAAAAATTAACTAATAGTAGAAAAAATGTGTGTCTTGGGTTTGCATAGTAAGGTTTTGATAGGAAGGGGGTAAGAGAGGTGGCCTCACTAAGAGGTTTCCTCTATAGCTGATCAAGCCAATACCAGCTGGCTCCAAGATGTACCCGATGCTGGCCAAGGCTAGGCCATCAGCAATGGTGGCAATATCTCTGGGATAACTTATTTGAGAAGGGAAAAAAAGTCACTGCACAGGAGCTAAAACTGCAGCAGCAGGAGAGAGGAGTGAGAATGTGAGAGCAGTAACTTTGCAGACACCAAAGTCGGTGAGGAATGAGGGGGAGGACGTGCTCCAGGTGCTGAAACAGAGATTCTCCTTCAGCCCATGGTGAGGTAGGCCCTGACTCTGCAACCATAAAGAGTCACATCAGAGCAGGTAGGTATCCAAAGGAGGCTGTAACTCCATGGGAAGGCCACACTGGAGCAGGTTTCTGACAGGACCTGTAAAATCACGGATAAAAAAGACCCCAGGCTGGAACAGGTTTGCTGTCAGGACTTGTGATTCTGTGGGGTATCCATGCTGGAGCAGTTCTTTAAGTACTTCACAGCATGGAAGGGACTTATACTGGTCCAGTTCATGAAGAACCACAGGGAAGGATGCGTGTCAGAGTTCACAGTGGATTGTCTCCTGTGGGAGGCACCAGGGAAGTGTGGAGTAAGTGAAGTATGAGGAGTCCTCTCCCTGAAAAGAAGGAGCAGTAAAGAAAATTTGTGATGAATTCACTGCATCCTCCGTATCCTGTCCCACTGTGATGCTGACAGGAAGGAGATGGAGACCTGAGAAGAAGAAAGATGTGGGGAGAAAGTGTTTTAAGATTTAGGGGCTTTATTTCTGATTACACTTCTCTATTTTTATTGGTAGTAAATTAAACTAATGTCCCCAAATTGAGCCAGTTTTGCCTGTGATGGTAATTGCTGAGTGCTCTTTCTCTGTCCTTATCTTGACCCATGAATCTTTCATTATATTTTCTCTCCCCTGGCCAGTTTAGAAAGGGGAGTGATAGAACAGCCTTGATAGGAACCTGGCATCTAGACAGGGTCAAACCACCACAATGTGTAATGTAACAGATTCAGTAACTGTATCATACTTATCACAGAGAATAAAATATGGAGTACTCATTAACTTAATTTAGAAGTTTTATGAGTTTTTTTCTTTGTATTTCGTGCAGTATCAGTAAAAAAATACACTTCTTCTTCAAAAGATTAATCGCTGTAGTCTTTCCTAAAATCTTATTTGCAGCTCACTGGGCATTAGCAGTGACAGTTAATGTTTCCATTAGCTAAGTAAAACTAGGAAAAGATAATGACATTAAAACTTACCCAGTACTATTTTGTCATATAAACAGTTGAGTGAGTATTGAGAAAGAATGGAGAGAATGATTGTGGGTCACAAGAAAGAGATTAACATTTTGGACAATAATTTATTACAATACAATCAGTGCTACAATTCTAATGGAAATTCAAATATTCTGAATTATAGTCTCCTAATAAGAATGTGAGTAATCAATCATGGTCTATTTAAGACTTGAAAAGAACTTAAGGTTTTTCAGCAGTTTCTTAATGACATAGAGTACATTTTTTGGTGAGCCAAAAAATACCAGGCATCACTCATTTTCTGTGTTCCTCTGCTGTTGTTATGACTGTTCTTTCCTTGTGTTATTCTATTAAATTGTCCTTATCTCAAACCACAAAGTTTTACCTTTTCCTCCTGATTCTTCTTCCCATCCTACTGAGATAGAGAAGAGCACTGAGTGGCTGCTGTCAGCTGGATTTAAACCAAACATTTTGGAAGGGTTGAAATTATGTTTAACAGGTATTTTCCAGCAATTCATTTCAGGCACTTTTTTTTTTTTTTTTCCTGGCTACTGACTCCAGGTAACCAGAAGTGGGCCACAAAAATGGTTATAGGGATGGAAGACCTTCCTACGAAAAGAAAAGCCTGAGAGAGTTGGGATTATTTAGCTTGGAGAAGAGAAGATTCCAAGAGACCTTTTAGTGGACTTTCAACATAAAAAAGGAGCTTATAAGAAAGATCCTTTCCAACCCAAACCATTCCATGATTCTATGATCATGAATGAGCTAATGAATTCATGTCTTTAAATGATATAATAGTTAATAGTCAGAGGGGAAACCTTGGGGATATAATATCTTCATGTCAACATTAGCTCAGTTTTCAGAATCAATAAATCAAAGAATAAGTTATTTGAAAAGAATAGTGTATCTAATTAGTATAAATCTACAATTTACCTACCAATAAACACATTCTGCAACACTGTTGAAATGAAGGGGAATGCTAACAAAAATAATTGAAAGTATGGCAAAAGTATCATTGTTCACCCTGGTTTGAACAGGAAGTTGGACTTCAGATTTTCTCATGTCTCTTTTAACTTAAACTGCTTTATTACAATATTTATATTGTATATTACAATATTACAATATTTATATTGTAATATACTACTATAATCCTTCAGAAATCACCTGTAGGACAGGTGGCAGTGTTTACCAGATGTATAAAAATGTAATACAAGCATGGGAATCTATTAGCTGCTCAATTTTTTGGTGAGCAAAGCATTACTGAAGTCTTTAAGAGAATCTGATAACAAACAAGGCATAGTAATAGAATTATCTACAGAAAACTAAGACAAGCAAGGAAATTGAGAGGCCAAGGTCCTGGTAAGCAGCAGTACAAAAATACAAATGCACAAATCACTTCAGAAGCTGCAAAGAAGACATTACTTGTTAACAAAATATTTACTGAGACCAAAATTAACCTAAAGTTGTACCACTTGGAGAACCTGAATGAATCATTGTTAACTGGAAACTGCTAAGGACACTCAGATCAGTGCCTATAGGCAAATGTTTTGTCTGTCAAGACATCTAAGATCAGGTCTACTATCTAGATTTCAGAATACTATTTCAGGACACAGATATTGTGTATTTTAACAGATATAAATGTTCCACGCTAGATAATGACCGCAAAAGGAATTACATGTTTATATTTTCCATCTTGTGCTAGAAGATGCAGACAGGTAAAGAGACTGAAGAAAATAACAGAACCACTAAAATTACTGCCAGTGAAAAGAACAATGAAGTACAATTTTTCAGGGAGCTTGAATCTTTGAGATATAACATGGCTACAGAAAAAAAGAGCAACAAACAACTCCAGAGACCCACTAGCATCCACATATTCATCTCATAAAAGGGCACTGGGGTTAAAACATCTAGAAGTTGTCTCTTCAATTACTTTAAAAGGCTAAAAGAGTGATGATCTTTTTCTAAGGCCTTGTTACACTGGATAGTCCCTGCAGGTGAAAAAAGATAATCAGACTGACAAAATTCAATGAATGGACAGTTAGTGTTCTGTACTGCGCAAGCCAACAGCCTGGAGACAAGGGAGGAATGTCAAATCCCAGTTGCTATTGCTTCACTGGGCTTGTTAACTGTTGCTTTTTCCAGTTGCATAACATTGATGATATTTTGGATGTCACTTGAATCTATTTCTGCATACTCAACTCCTTTTAAATGTTTGCTTTAAGCACTGGAGCAAATTGTAATCTCACTTACCACAGTGTAAGTCAAGGGGAACTCCGGTACAGGCACTAGTGTGACATGGCACAGGGCTAAACTCATTTAAGAAAGAAACTCACTGAATATATACTGTGAATTTGTTTAACAGTCTTTTCTGTCACCGAAGTACATGTGAAATTACCCTTGAAAAACCTTTATAGCTACCCAATATATCTACAGCATGTGCGTTGGTTCTTCCTGCTGCAAACGACTAAGCTGTTCTTTCCTATGTTCCTGACTCATCCAGTCATTCTCCCACTCTCAGATTTTCCAATATGCTTCTGTGCCTTGTAAGGAGCAGATACGCAGAAAATAGGTCTCTAAAAATATCCCCAAGAATTTTAATGCCAAAATAAGAAAGGTTTATGGACAGGTTGTTACAATCAAAATTTTGTTTATGGACAAAGAAAAAGAACACTTTATATCAATATATATAACAATGGTTTTACTGTTGGTATAATTGAAATTTAATAATTTCTAGCCAGATATTTATTATAGGAAAATAAATAAAAAGAAATATACTTAAAGAATGTGAAACACATGATTCTCAGCTTCTACTCTACGATCATCCTTCCCTTCTTCCTGTGTCCTAAGTTTTTTCTGGTGTTGGTGTGTGTGCTGGAACATTAAGGGAAACTTTTAAGATCTGGTGACCTTTGCCAATACAAACTGTTGGACTTAAAACAGCCATAAATGAAGTAACACGCAGCCCCTTGCTAATCCTCCACTGATATTCCCACTTTCCTTAGGATGGTGGAGGCTGCAGTGAGATGGGAAGAGAAAAGATAACCACGGGCCTTGTGGATCGACACAAGCTCAGGGAGGGATCACTGCCAATTATGGTTCCAAGAAAAACAGACTCAGCCACTTGACTTAAGGAAGAAAGTAAGAATAGTTTCATCTACTGCCAACTAGAAACAGAATAGACAGAAAGTGACAAGAAAAATACCACCAGATCTCCTTCCCCTACCTCTTCCTTTTTCCCAGGCTCAGCTCCCTGCTCCTGATATCTCTACTTTCTCTCCCTCAGTGACACAGAGGCACAGGTAATGGGGTATGTGGTCAATCACTCACAGATGTTCTCTGTTATTTCTTGCATTTTTCACCTGCCCCAACACAGGGTCACTCCCCCGGGATAGAGTCCTCAATTAACTTCTCCAGCGTGAGTCCTTTCCAAGGGCTGCAGGTCCCCACAAACTCCTCCAGCATGAGACTCCTCTGCATCCAGCAGCATTCAGGCACCTTCTGCTCCAACACAAATTCCCACAAAAAACCCTCCCAGAAATTCATGGCCTCCTCTGGTCACAGTCATCACTACTCCTGATGTGATGCCCTTCATGAGCTGTTGGCAGATATCAGTTTCACCACTGCCCTCCATGGGTTGCAGCTGCCATCTCACCACAGAATATGGGTGGGGGCTTCTGCTCTGGCACATCTCCTTCTCTCTTTACTCATTTATTTTGAGGTCTGTATGATCATCTCTCTCTCATCCAGCTTTTCCACCACATCTCAGAAAGAACAGCCTTTCTTTTCCAGCTGCTTCTTAAAAAGTCATGGAGGCATCCAATTGGCTCAGCCCCAGTGAAAGTTTTGAGCAACTTTTTAAAGGAGCTTCAGGTCTGCATTTCTTTAACTGATTACAGGTAAGTGCTTATAGTCAAGGAGTGTCTAGTGAAAAGCCTGTGTCCTGTGCCCATGCTCCTGTATGTTACATCCCATTTCCGCACTTTTCAAGGACTCTACTATCTTTTCAGGTTCATGTTTCTCCACTCTGTATCACTTCTACAATGTAGTGAACCGCATCAGTGGACAATGATCTATCTTGATTTCTATAAGATCTTTGATAGTTGTTGCCCACGACATTATTTCATCTACATTAGAGAGATATGGATTTGAAAGGTGGACCTTGTGTTGGAGAACTTTCTGGATGACTGCATCCAAAATTACAGTCAATGGCTCAAATGGAAACCACTGGGTGGTGTCCCTCAAGGGTACATATAGGGATCAATATTATTCAATACCTTAATTAATTACATAAATGGTGGGATTGAGTGCATTCTCAGCAACTTTGTGGATAACATCAAGCTGAGTAGTGCAGTCAATACTCTTGAGGGAAGGGGTGTTGTCCAGAAGAACTTTGACAAGCTTGTGGAATGGGCCAAAGTGAATCTCATGAAGTTCAAAAAGGCAAAGTTAAAGGTTTTGCACCTGAGTTGGGAATATCCTCAGTATCAGTACAGACAAGATGATAAATGTGTTGAGAGCAGCCTTGTGAAAGACTTGGGGATACTGGTAGGTACTAACAGAGCAAATCTGACAAATCCCAATCCTAGGCTCTGCAATCTCAGTATAAATTTCATAGACTAGGACTAGCAACAAAAATATGTATTGGGTTTGTGTAGTAAAGGTTTAGATACCAAGGGTACTATACACATGGCTTCTATGAGAAACTGCTAGAAGCTTCCCCTATATCTGTCGAACCCAAGGCCAAATGGCTCAGAGATGGCCTCACTAATGGACAAGGCTGAACAATGGTTGTAACACCTCCCTGATTTACATGTTTGAGAAGGGTAAAAATAAAATATTGTTCAGAAGCTAAAACTTAGCAACAGGAAAGGGTACTGAGAATATGAGAGAGTAAGAACTCTGCAGACAGTAGAGTCAATGAAGAAGGAGGGGAGAAGATGCTCCAGGTGCCAGAGCTGAGATTCCTCTGCAGGCCATGGTGCAGCCCATGGTGAGGCCCTGCCCCTGCAGCCATGGGGGCCACAGGGGAGCAGAGATCCACCTGCAGCCTGAGGAGGACTCCACATTGGAGCAGGTGGATGCCAAAGAAAGCTGTGACTCTATGGAAAACCCATGTTGGAGCTGATTCCTGGCAGTAATGATGAATTTGTGGGCAGAGAGAAGCCCATGCTGGGCCATGCTGTCAGGACTTGTGACCCTGTGAGGGATCTTCACTGGAGCAATTTGTTCCTGTAGGACTGCACCCTATAGAAGGGATCCACACTGGAGCAGTTTATGAAGAACCTCAGGGAAAAATCTACTTTGTATATGTATGTGTTGGACTGTGTCCCATGGGAGGAACCAGGGAAGTATAGAGCAGGTTAAGTGTACACAATCCTTCCCATGAGAAGTAGCATCACAGACAATTTGTGATTAACTCACTGCAGTTCTCATTCCCTGTGCCCCTGTGATACTGGTGACACGAGGTAGAGACACAAGAAGAGGGAGGCAGTAGGGGTAAGGTATTTTAAAAATTAAGTTTTTTTATTTCTCATTGCCCTTCTCTGATGCGATTGGTGATAAATTCAGGTAATTTTGCCAAAGGTAAGTCAGTTTTGCTCATGATAGTATTTACTAAGTGTTATTTTCCTTGTCCTTTTCTTGACCAACTCACAAACTTTTCATTATATTTTCTTTCCTCTGTCTAGTTTAGGAAGGTGATAGAATGGCTTTGGTGACATATGACAAGACTATGTATCAACAGATATCAGTTTGTAGGTTTGTAGTTCCTTCTTTGGCTTATATTTTGTGACGTCTTTTTTTAAGGACGTCAGCAGTTGATATATGATAGAATTGGATGTGTCTTCATCCCCTAAGAAAATAAGATACTAATTCTTATTTTTATGTTATTTACTTTTGATCAATGATTTCCTTTTTTCAACAGGGAAGGGATCATGTAGTGCCACTGCTTTTCAAATACAGAGAGAAAAATAGAATCTGTCTGTCATTGCATTTGTTCTCATGTAAAGACTACAAAAAAAAAAAAAAAAGATAAAATTATTAGCCTCTAGCCAAAAGCAAGTGAGAAAAGCTACATTGTATTGGAAGAACTGTAAAATGTTAGCTTTTGAAATATCTACAGCTATTGAAAATTCTCTATAAAGGGCTAAGTCATGACATCAGTTTTTCTGCTGTACTCTATTACTGTAATTGATGCCGTTTCCCCTACTCCGCTTTTTGCTGTCTGCCTGCTGCATCGTGAAGAAGTATTAGCTGAGATAAAGTAAGTTTAAAAGCACTGTGGAGATCAGTTAACTGATTTGGATTCCTAAATTTATTGTGCTATAAATTGCAAAGATAATAACAAAGCATCGCTAGTTTTGGACATGTAAAAAGCTGCACAAAGTCATCCTCTCAAATGTGAGCATTCGCAAAAATTACTAGTAACATTCTGGATCATATCATTTATTCTGGTTAATTAAACACCTTTGCAACTAAACTAGCAAGTAACTGCAACTAAAACTTTCTGCCTCATCAAGAAACAAATTAGTCATTAACCTGGTATTTTCAGTAGTTTGGTAGTTACTAAGTTCCTGTGAATCTCTTGAATGTGCTACAGAAACAGCAGTTCAGTGAATTTTCTTCCAATGCTTTCTATAAAGTCTTAGGAAGATAGTTTTAAAAAGTAAAATAAAATAAAGCTGAAATATTAAAAATGTAATTTCTCTAGCAGACAAATCCCTTAGTGGACTTTTGAACCTAAACAATGTCAAGGGAAGAGTTAGACATATCGTGGTCTTAGTCATACTCCTCCATGTTCATATTTCAGTACTTTTTCCTGATTGCATACACCTACACCACATTTTTAAATTATTAAAGGCCTAACTCTCTTCAAGGCACTGCTAGATGCGGTTTAGAGAGTACTTAGACCCTAAGTAAGCATTTTGTTCTCTCTTGGCATGACCTCTAAACCAGTGTTCATATATGTCGTTTCTTTTTGTTCAGTATTTTAAGAAACAATTATTATCTTTTTACTGTGGAAGCAGTTCCATTTTCATGTCATATTTACAGAGAGAAAGAGACAGAGGATACCTGGCAGTAGGAGGCAGGGATTCTACCTTGCTCCTGGCGGTTTATAGTCTTATGTTGTTTTACAATGTCTCTATAGCATTAAAATGTTGTGATGGGTTTGTGTGGAGCTGCTTTTGCTTGGTAAAAGGGGGAGAGGGCTGCAGCGCTGCCCCTGTAAACAGTTCCTGATACTTCCCCTAGCTCTGAGGTTTGGACCCACGTACAGCCCAGCTGGGTGAATCTGGTGCCTCTGCCATCATTTTTTAAGAAGGAAAATTTCTAGTGTGTAGGAGGAGGTGGAAGAGTAGGGGAAGATGGAGGTGAGCAGGTGACCATGTGCAGTGAGAACACAGGCTGTGCTCCTGCAACCCATGGAGGGCAATGGTAAGACTAATTGTTGCTAGTAGCTTCAGAAAGACCCCATGCCAGAGAGAGTGAGTGTTTTGGACCCTGACTCAGCGGAAATGGAGGGGAGCTGAAGCCCTCAGGATGAAGGCACATTGGGGCAGTCTGTGCAGGACTGTTCAGCATGAGAGGGACTTGAGGGAGAACTGAGGAGAACTCCTCCTCAGAAGCGAGACAAGCAGCAGGAGCCATTGGGAAAGGACTGACTGAAATCCCTATTCCCTACCCCCCTGCGCTGCTCGTGAGGTGCAGGGGTAACAATATTAGGATCAGATGCCTGATCCTGGGAAGAGGGGAGGGGTAGGCAGGAAGGGGATCATAAAGAGGCCGCTTGTTCTTTTCATAATTTACCCTATATTGCTTTCAGTTGGGTATTTCTGTTTGTTATGTTTTTACTTGGTGGCAGATTAATTTTTGTTTACTTCCCCAAGTTGTGTAGTCCAGTCTGTTTTGTGGGGGACCATAAATGGCAAATAAGCCTTCACTGTCCTTATGGGGTTCCCTTGGTACTTATGTTGTGGTCCATTGTTCTTGGTTGGGCCTAAACTATGACAAATAAATAACTTGTCTTTCATGCATAGTAATAGACTTTAAACAAGAGAAAGGGTCTGCAATCTGATTCAAGCAGTGCTAAGGATAATTGCATTTTGCTCCACTAGATTTGAAACTTGAGGCAGCTATATCCACTGTAAGTACATTAAAAAGTTTAAAAAGTTTTCTAGTGGATTAGATAGAGGACTAGCTAATTCATTGATTCCAATACATTCTATTTAATATAAAAGCACCAGGTTCCCTAAAACTGCCAATAAACAGAAATTTATGTCCCAAGTTAATTTAAATTAAGAAAATCTTAGATTCTTGCATTTTAAATGTTGGGGTTTTTTTTGGTATATATCATAAATCTGAGCCTTTCTTAAAGGTTCAGATAGAAGCAAGTAAAATGGTCTAATCTCATGTGACTGGGTCTTTAGTGGTTTCTCAGTCATTGTAGCTATCTTGGCTAGAAAATATGCTATCTACTGGGTTCTGTAGGGAGAATTAAATTAAAAGAATATGTTCCCTCTTGCTCTGCAGATCTCTAACATATGTATGTGAAGCTGTGCATATCAAGGTCAAATTTTTTGACAGCTGTGGATATAAAACTTGTCAAAAATAGAAAGTATTTATGATTGCATGCAAAGTCTACTACTATCAGTGAAACTCTGGTTGTTGACTTTTAAAATCTTTGAAACTTTTTCTGACGACTTAAGCTATTATTAATATGCATCTTATAGTCTCATCTTTTCTATTTCTCCAGATATTACTATCAAAATTTTATCTAATATGAAAAAAATCACAATAATAATAGAATCACAAATGCTATAAACTAGTTTCAGATCTTGTTGGCCCTACATTGTTGGCCTCTCCACAGAAGTTCTCTGTCCCACTGACCCTGGGCAAGGGAGCCCAAAACTGAACACAGAACTCCAGATGAGGCCTTACCAGGGCAGAGAAGATGGGGAGAAGAACCTCCCTTGACCTGCTGACCACACTCTTCTTGATGCATTCCAGGTTGCCATTGGTCTTCATGGCCACAAGGGCACATTACTGGCTCATGATTAGTTTATTATCAGTCAGGACTCCCAGGTCTCTCTCTGCAGAGTGGCTCACCAGCAGGTCACTCCCCAGCCTGTACTGGTGCATGGGATTGTTCCTTCCCAGATGCAGGACTCTGCACTTGTCCTTGTTGAACCTCTTGAGGTTTCTCTCTGCCCAACTCTCAAGCCAATCGAGATCCCTCTGAATGGCAGCACAGCCTTCTGGGGAATCAGCCAGTCCTCCCAGTTTGGTGTCATCAGTCAAATTGCTGAAGGTACACTCTGTCCCCTAATCCAGTTCGTTGATGAAGATATTGAACAAGATTGGCCCCAGAACTGATCCCTGTGGAACTCCACTGGCCACAAGCCTCCAACTCAATCCACCTCACTGTCCACTCATCCAAGCCACACTGTCTGAGCTTTGTGATGAGAATGTTATGGGAGACAGTGTCAAAAGCCTTGCTGAAGTCAAGGTAGATGACATCCGCTGCTCTCCCCTCATCTAGCCAGCCGGTTATGCACTCATAGAAGGCTGTCAGGTTGGTTAAACAGGATTTCCCCTTGGTGAATCCATGTTGACTCCCCCTGATAAGCATGATCTAACCAAAAAGAGGATTAGGTGCTTAATGGTATCAGCCATTGTAAAGAATCTTAAGGAAAAAGAAGATTAAAGAATGTTAAAAAGCATATGTGAAGTAACATCTAGGGGATGGTTTTGTTTAGGCACATTTCCCATTAAAGGGGATTTTTTAGGATAAGCTTGGAAAATGAGGAAGGAAACTCTTCCTTTACACATTTTATAAATAATGTATTATTTAAAAAAAAAAATTATAAATACTGTACAAAGTTTGTGAATTGTTTTCTGTATGTTTTAGCCCTTCCCTTACTTTAAGTGTGTAACAAATTGCTGCAGGTCTGAATGAAGAAGCCTGTTCTTCAGCCATAAAATTTTGAAACTTTTTAATTCAGTTTTATGACACTTCAATGTGACCTATGATCCTTGAACTACTGCCATAGTTTAGGTTCATCCAGGAACAAAGGACCACAATCAGTCATAAATACCAAGGACCTTTAGAATACCCTAAAGACAGGGAGGCCTCAATAGCCACTTGTGGTTCCAAGCAAAACAGACAAGACTACTCAACTTGGGAAACAAAACAAAAAAATAATTTAATCCACCAACAACCAAAGATATAACAAACAGAAAACAGCACAGAGTGGTAAGATGATGAAGAACACAACCAGGCCTTTAAGATCACCTTTCCCTCATCCCTTCCTTCTTTCCAGGCTCAGAACCCTGATCCTGGTGTTGTAACCTTCTCCCACCCTGAACGCTATAGGGTGACAGGGAATGGGTGTTTCAATCAGTGTTTTCCCAAGGCTCTTGGTTGCTTGTCTCTCCTCAAGGCAGACAGACTTACCATTTGTCCCTGCTCCACCATGGGGTCTTTCACAGGCCAGGCAGTCCTGCATGGGCCACTGACATGCATTTATCCTGAGTGCTGCAGCTCCTCTTCACCTCTTGTGTGAGTCTCTGCGGCTGCAGGCTCTCCAGCACGGCCTGCACCATGGCTGTCTCCTCAGTCTCTTGCCTGTCCAGGCACGCTCATCCGGAGCTGCTAGTGGCTCTCAGTCCTACCATTGCCCTCCATGGGTTGCAGGGGCACAGCCTGTATTCTTGCTGTGGGCTGCAGGGTGATCTCTGGTCCAGCGCTCCTCATTCCTTCCTCCTCTGGCCAGGGAGTCTGCATGGTCACCTCTGTCTTGTACCATCCTTCTCTTTCACTACAGATTTCCCTTCTTAAATAAAGATGACAGAGGCATCAGATTGGCCCAGCAGAGCTGGAGACGGATCCACCTTAGAGCTGGGGAATGTTTCTAGAGTGCTGCTTATGAGGGCAGCACTGCAACTCCCTCCCCCTTACCAAGAAAACAGTGTCTCCATACAAACTTACGATAACTGCGTAAAGAATATTACTTTTGTGAAAGACAATTAAGAAACAAATCTACAGAAAATTTCTGTAGAAAAAATGCTGCTCACATATTTTATTTAAAAAGCTTTATCTGGGACTTTACTCAATCTTTTTTGGTAAAGAAAGGAAATCAACATTATACAGATGAATATCTCTATTGGTCTAAAGCTTGCTCATTTTACCTATTTTAAAGTAGCCATTGTCCTCCCTGTTTCTTTCAAATGTTTACTTTCTTTTTCTATCCACATCATTTGTATCTGGGAAATGTTGCTACTACCTTCAATGCAAGTGAAGAGTCAACATTGAACATGACTTTCAGGATGGCATACAGCTAAACTTCTGGTAATTGCCATAAAGGATTCACTAACATGTGAGATGTGAATTCAAGGCTAGATACAACAATAGATAAAGGAACTATGTGATATGAGAAAGAGTTTGTCAAAAACAAATAACAAAAGTAGCACAGGAAGTAATTGCTCATCAACTTTTAGTCCTGTTTTTTAGTACTATTATTTTTAGTCCTTATCAATTTCAAGCTTTCCAAGACAGAACTTGTCCCAGGTGGCAGTTCATAGGTTGAAGTCCTGAAAAAAGTATGCTAGACTTCTATTAAATCCTATCTTGTTGAGAATTTTTTGTTTTCTTTTGAATATCTCAAAATCCTAAATATCTCACATGAATCCCTAGAATCAAGATTCCATCACGTGGCTGTTAGTGTACCTAAGCTGATTGAAATGGCATTGTCAGCAAGAGTAAGGAGGTGATCAGCTTTGTACTCAGCTTTAGTGAGGCCACATCTTGAATACTGGGTCCAATTTTGGGGTCTCTCTCTATAAGAAGGACCCTGAGGTGATGGAGAGGATCCAGAGGTGGGCTACCAAGCTAGAAAAGGATTTGGAACATGTCTCATATGAGGAAAGGCTGAGGGATCTGGAGCTGTTTAGCCTGGAGAAAAGAAGGCTCAGGGGAGACCTTATTCTCTCTACAACTACCGGAAATGAAGCTGTAGTGAGGAGGGGATCGATCTGTTCTCCCTAGTAACAAGCAATAGAAGAAGAGGAAATGGCCTCAAGTTGCACCAGGGGATTTTCAGGCTGGCTATGAGGAGGATTTCTTTACTGAAAGGGTTGTCAGGCATTGAAACAAGCCACCCAGGGAGGTGGTGGAGTCCCTGGAGGTGTTTAAGAGATGGATGGATGTTGCACTTAAGGAAACGGTCTAGTGGTTGATAGGACTGGGACAAAGGCTAGACTCAATGATCTCAAAGGTCTCTTCCAGCTGAAATGATTCTATGATTCTATGGCTCATAACTCATAAGAGCACTTCATACTACAACCCTGAGAGCTGTGGCAGTGAATCTGGACATTTGCCTCACTTGCAATCTGTTTGGCAAAGATTTTTTGTTCCTTGGTGTATGCTATGAAGGCTATAGAAAAATCTTTTATTCTTTTTTTTTTTTATCTTAAAATGTTCTACTATGCTGCATTGCCTAGATAGTGTTGGACAATTCTGACAGTGCTGATGTTTTAAGATCAGAGTCCGAACTTCTCTTCCCCTTGTCTGTCTTCTGCCTCATCTACTGTCTATTTATTCATACCACAGTTGTAAGGAAATTGTAAGGAAAATTCACATTCTAATCTTGCATTTGTACAGCTCAGTAATTAACATGTGTTGGTGGGAAAGTCTGCAAGGTATTAAAAATGCAAATATGAAATTGTAATATATTGGTTCAGTACAGTTTAAAACAACAGTGGTCTAAGCAGTTTAGCTGGCAAAATTATAGTGCAATAGTATAAATAAGTTATGTGCTTTTTTCGTCTTCTTCAATGGACAGATTTAATTTTCATTTATTATTGACAATTCAGAAAGAATGTTGAGAAGTGCAAAACTTACTGTACACTTTTTTCCAAATAAAACAGCTTAAAAAAAGGGAAAATCTTACTATCTAACCAGGTCCTCTCAGCAAGGGAGTGGATTTGATTTATTTTTACTAAATTATTTCTTTTAATATATATGTATAATATGTATATGTATATAATATTCATTATGTTGGTATTTATTAATGTACTTTTTGCTATAAAATTATATATTATATGTAGAATCCCACATGTTGACTGTGACATTGGCAGCATCACATAATATTGAAGGAAATCCAAATTTCCTCTCATAAGATCTTATTTTCAGTTAATTGATACTTTTCCAAAGACTAGCTTTTCAAATTAAGATGTTATGTGAAATGAGACAATGTCAAGCCATAGGTTTGATTTGGTGTGGTTTGGTTTTAATTCAGAAGACAGACTTTTAAGCTTACATCTTTTCAACTGCATGCTATTCAAGAGCTTCAAGAAAACAGATTATTAGACTAATTTTAGGCTTCTGTGGAATCAGGCATTACCTTTCATGTAATCCTAAGCATTCTCAAAACCTTAAGGAATTTTGAGTTGTCTCTGGCGTTCAGCCCAGATTCTTAGACAGTACATTTAATGCGTAACACAAATATTCAGTTAATGCAACCTTGAAAATAATATGTCTGCAGGATGGTTCCTGTCTTATATTTAACAACCTAGGAGCTAAAGTGTCATCCATGACTAACTGGTTTTAAAAGTTCTGCAAGTTGAGGTAAATCAGGCAACTCCCAGGTGATGTACGTTAAATATGAGCTCATTTTTATTAGCAACTCCCTGCTTCTTCTTCCATACCTTTCTGAAGCTATGTTATTATATAGGAAAACAATAATAATAAAAATAATATAATAATAAATAATAAAATAATAAAAAAAAGATTGGTTCATGAGGTGAAATGTTGAACAAACAAAAAGCAACATGACTGTTTAATGTAGTAGTACTCAGAGTATTTATGCATTCAGAGAAGTCAAATTTTAGAGTTTCCAGTCCCTTGGTTGCCCTTGCCTTTTGATTAAAGGTCTTTAAATCCCAAATCCAACAAGCAAATAAAACATTCTAGGGAAATGATTAAAAAAATGTTTTAAGACACTGGAGACATCTGAAGCCAGGAAATGCAATGAATTTTCTGTTTTCCTACTTCTTGAATGGAGGCTTTAAACATTGGGTCATTATAAAAAGATGACTGTATCTCTTTCTTCTCTACAGTAAACTACTATTTTCCGAAATGTTCTGAATCTCCTGGCTTGCTATAGATTACATCTAATCACATCTTAGTAAACTGGACCCTTGGCAGAAAGCAATTTTCCTCTGCCTAAATGTTCATTATTTTTTCCTGTAACTCAGGCAGGATGTAGATAGCCATCTGCTGAGATACGTACACTGTAAAGAAGATCAGATGGCTAGAAGTAGAGTGATGCATTTACTGAGTCTTGGATAATTCCAGGTAATTTTAGGTAAAAAGAGGGAGTGTTCAGTTTCTATTTTAAGGTCTGAGCAAGTCCTGTTTCAGATCTGTGCAATCAGTGATTAAGACTGAAACTACCCTTTTATTAATTGATATGAAGGTTATAAGAAGTGTTTAGGAAGAATATTTTGAATAAGTAGGAAGCGTATATTTATGTCTTTATTTGTAAATTCACTATACTTGGCAATATTTTCGGACTGTGAGGCTGTCTGCTCTGGAACGGTAGTCTTTTTATAGAATCATAGAATCATAGAATTATCATGAAGGGATTGGCAGGGACCTCAAAAGATCATCTAGTCCAACCCACCTTCTAAAAAAGGTCCCCGTAGATCAGGTCACACCGGAATGTGTCCAGGCAGGTTTTGTAAACTTCCAGAGAAGGGGACTCTACATCCTCCCTGGGCAGCCCGTTCCAGGGCTCCCTCATCTTCACAGTGAAATAGATTTTTCTTCTGTTTAAACGGAACCTTTTGTGTACCAGCTTTTTTCTGTTACCCCTTGTCCTGTCACTGGATACAACAGAAAAAAAGTGATGCTCCAACCTCCTGGCATCCACCATTTAGATATTTGTAAATATTAATGAGTTCCCCCCACATTTTCCTCTTATCTAGACTAAAGAGCCACAGTTCCCACAGCCTTTCCTCATGAGGAAGATGCTCCAGTCTTGCTCGTCTTGGTGGCTGTGTACTGGACTCTATCCAGGAGTTCCCTGTCCCTCTTGAGCTGGGGAACTCAGACCTGGACACAGGACTCCAGATGAGGTCTCACCATGGCAGAGTAGAGGGGAAAAAGAACTTCACGCAACCTGGACTTTGCACATTTGACTAAGTGGCTTTGCCAGCAAATATCAGGGAGGTTGAAGTCCCCCATGAGGACAAGGGATGGTGACTGTAAGGTAGCCCTCAACTGTTTGTAAAAGGTCTCGTCTGCTTCCTCCTCCTGATCAGATTGCCTGTAGCAAACTCCCACAACAGCATCACCTACGTTAGCCTGTCCCTTAATTTTCATCTACAGACATTCAACCCCCCCCTCATCCTCATACAGACAGAGCTCAATGCACTCTAATTGCTCTCTCAGAGAGCAACTCCACCTCCTTGCCTCCTTGGCCTGTCTTTCTGAAGCAATTCATAGCCCTCCATGGCTATGCTCCAGTCTTGGCAGCTGTCCCATCAGGTCTCTGTGATCTCAGTGAGATCACAGCCCCGCATCCACACCCATGTCTCCAGTTCCTCCTGCTTATTGCTCAGCCTGCGTGCTTTGATGTAGAGGCAACACCGGGGCTTACTTGAACACACAGATTTCCTGGATGGATGTAAGATAATCCTCCATCATTTGATACTCCATCAGGGTGGTCAGCCTTCTTCATCTCGGTGTGCGGCAGAGAAGTACTCATCTTGGAATTTGTCTGAGGAGAGTTTTGAAATCCAAATCAAGATAAAGCATCAGTTTTAAGTCCATATTCTATCTGAGAACTTTCCTCCACTTTACAGACAATCAATTTTAGGTCTCTGGAAATATTCCTTGACCCCATTTAACATACTATTAGAAATTAGTAATGTAGAAATGTTCTTCAGCCTGTTCAGATTCACATCAGAAGAAGCTGCAAATACAGCATTTAAAAAAATGTCTTTTCTGTGTTCTCTTTAATAGGGTTTCAAGAAATTATTCCTTAAATTATCAAACAGAAATATCAAGTTAGTTACAACTAGTTTATCCAAAACTACGTCAACTGCGTAGCAAATGCAAGATTAATATACAGCTCTACAGGTACTATTTGACTAAAGATCATTCAAAGTACTATAATCTTTTGACTCTACCCACTTAATTCTAAGATGCAGTAACAAAGCAACTCTTTCTTCCACATAAGAAATCATAGAATCATAGAATGGTAGGGTTGGAAGGGGCCTTTAGAGATCATCTAGTCCAATCCCCCTGCAGAAGCAAGTCAACCTAGATCAGGTCTCATAGCAACAGGTCCAGGTGGGTCCTGAAGACTTCCAAGGCAGGGGACTCCACAACCCCTTTGGGCAGCCTGTGCCAGTGCTCCACCATCCTCACAGTAAAATAGATTTTTCTTATATTTAAATGGAACTTTTTGTGTTCCAGCTTCATCTTATTAGCCTTTGTGCTGTTGCCAGATAAAAGAGAAAAAAGGGATACCCCAAACTCCTGATACCCATCATTTAGATATTTGTAAATATTAATGAGATCCCCCTCTCAGTTTCCTCTTTTCTAGACTAAACAGCCCCAATTCCCGCAGCCTTTCCTCATATGAAAGACGTTCCAGTCTCCTGATCATCTTGGTGGCCCTGTGCTGGACTCTCTCCAGCAGTTCCCTGTCCCTCTCGAGGCCAGAACTGGACACAGGACTACAGGTGAGGTCTTAGCAGGGCAGATCAGAGGGGGAGAAGAACCTCCCTTGACCTGTTGACCACACTCTTCTTGATGTATACCAGGTTTCCATTGGCCTTCTTGGCCATGAAGGCACATTGCTAGCTCATGTTTAGCTTATTATCAACCAGGACTCCCATGTCTATCTCTGCCGAGCTGCTCCCCAGCAGGTCAATCCCCAGCCTGTACTGATGCTTGGGGTTGTTCCTCTTTAGGTGGAGGACTCTGCACTTGTCCTTGTTGAACCTCATGAGGTTCCCCTCTGCTCAACTCTCAAGAAGGTAGAGATCCCACTGAACAGCAGCACAACCTTCTGGAAAAACAGCCAGTCAGAATCTATAGGATCAAGATTCACATACAGAATAATTTTATTTCTAGAGAGAAAAAAGCAGAGGTCTTGTAGAAAACATGAAATGTTTAATGGCATAAAAACGGTATTGGAAAGAATATATGTAAACAAACTGAAGAGTATATAGATTAAATGAAAGCTATACCCGTGACTCATTTATAATTTTCTAACCTTTAAGGTCTTAATTGGTAAAGTTAAGAACTTAAATAATAGAATTTTGGGGCCTGATTTCTTCATCAGTATATCTGCATGTACATATTTATACTTGTAGACATCAGTTGATGCTACAGTTTCATATTAAATTGTATATTGAATTTTGATCAAGAGAAATTTTTTTATACTCGAATGAGCAATATACTTTGAATTATCAAATCCAAATTTGAAGGTATATAGTTAAGAAATTCTGGATTAATAAAATATTTTTTATAAAAATTCTAATGTTAAACATCAGGAACAAACAAATGATGTCAGAAAATTATAATCAAGACAGTTAAGGCACTGCAACTTGTTGGATAAAATGAAGCACTTTCATGCCATAAGGATGAAAGTGTCACCTGGTGTAAAGATGCTAATAGAAGCATTTGCAGAACATACTAATATGATACTTTTAGCATGTGCCCCATATACATTCTGAATCCAGTACATGATAGAAGCTATCACCTCTTTTAGATTCTGTTTAACATTTCTTTCATTTCTAAAAGTTTGTTAAGTTACCTGTGCTAAGGATTTAGGACATGGACTTTACTAAAAGTTACATAAACCTATTATCTGAAAAAAAAATATTGCCCTAAACTGAGAGAATTCCTGCTTTTCAGAAAAATGACATTCAGCATTAATGCTAGTTTTTAAAAAAATCATTATAGATGAACAATTATTTATAAAAGATAACACTTAATTTTGAGGTTTTTTGCAATCAATTTGTGAAAATGCATTCAAAATGTCTAATTTTAGATTGCACATTAGATCTTTAGAGGATATCTTGTAAGCCTTTGTCAAAATTTCCTTACAGTCACAGCATTAAGTCAGGAATCATGTTTTAAAATATTTTTAAGAGCTTCAATTTTAACTTGAAAATCAAAAATAACTACATTTGAGGCAGAAAAAGTTCTCATGTCTCTGACTTTTCCATTTAAATTAACAGCTTTGATGACTTCTGAACAATGACATACATTAATATAATCAGTGGAATCACACCAAACAACTTTGGCTTTTACCACGAGTTTAGATATTACCTCAATATGTAAGCTTATTTCTGAATTATTGTTCTTCAAGTTGCCTGATATCAGACTATGCTTTATTTCAAGGGTGCATGACAATATTTAATTTGTAAGCTAGTTCTTCATACTAGTTCTTCATATTCATTCAGAGTACTTATCGTTATATAGACTTATAGAAAAAGTGATCTAAAGCTCTATTTCATTCTTACTATTTTCAGCATCTAAAGAAGGCATAGAATGGCCTCTTCATGAAATCTAAAGTTAAAAATGTGAAGGAATGAATTAATATGACATGAAATTCTAGAAAAACGTGGGAAAATAATGAGATAACAAAGGTAAGACAAAAAGTATTTCTGTATGTGTGTGTATAAATACGAGTGTATACACATTAAAAAGTGTAACGTATGTCATTTAATATAATACAGTATCATATATTATTATGTATTACCTTATGCTTCATATATTTGTGCATATATATATGAAGCATAAGGTGTACAAAGAGGTACCAAAGCATTTAGGCAATAGAATTTTACCCATTTTACTTTCAAGAAAGCTAAGCAAGACAGAAGAAAGCTGTCCGCATGAAAGCAGGAGAAAAAGGAGTCTTAGATGAACAAATATAATACAGGAAAATGAAGTTATTGAGGTGATGACAAACATGTTTGTAATCATTGATATGAGAGGAGAAGGAAATAGCAGATCAGCATTGATGTCAAACAATGATGTAAGAGCAGATGGCAATAACTATAATTAACATAATAGTGTTAACAAAAGCCTAGTAAAAAATATAAAGAAAAAAGTTCACCAAGACTCACATAGGGATCTTGATGCCTTCATAAATTATTAGTTTTACCTTGTATGTCAAGACCTTATAAGCATCTTGTGGAATCCAAAATATAGAGTGATAGATATTTGAGAAGAAAATTAATAAATTACTGTATGAAATGAGTACACTAACAATTCTAGAGGCACAGGAGGACACAGCTTTCTTTGACAAACTGGCAGAATTCTGTAAACAGTTGGAATTACTGGTGTTGGGTTACTTTAACTACCTGGTAAGGTACTGCAAGTAGTAGAACAGCATGACACATATAGTAGGATTTTGTCTCAATTCTGAGCAGATAGACATATGCTTATCAGCTAAAGCACCTCTGCAGGAATAAAATTCTAACTTAGTTCTCATTACTTACAATGTTAGAATTGCCTTTTTCTTTCTTTGGTGTCTATAAAGTGAAGGTGTAGAATCTACTGGGAAGGAAGTAGTATTCTGTTAACTGAATCTCCTTTTTGTTTTTAATATGTAGTTATATACAATACCTCAGGACAGGTTGTCCTAAACATCATTCAAAAACTAGGAAGACTGAGATCAAGAAGGAAACTAGTTTAGGTCAGAATGGTCAAAGAATGAATGCATATCACTCTTGCATTAAAGAGGAAAAATAACACCAAAATGCATTGTACAAAGGAATTAAATATTATTTATATTATATTACTATATTTTCTATATTTAGGAATATAGAAATACAAATGTTTTATATTGTATCATAGCATATTAAGTTCAAATAATAGACTCTGTGAGTCTATCTGTAGACATTCTGAGTTCAAAACTGATAAAGCAGACTCACAGTGTTGTTAGTTTCTAATGAACATGACTGAAAATACACATACAAAACATCTTACTGCTAGAAAGCTTGGGTATGTTTTAAAAAAATCACCTTAGTCAAATCGTTTCTTTATAAATTTCAAACACAAAACAGATGCTTAGAAAAAGCCTAGGACAGGGTCCTAAATGTAATTTGACATGAGCAGTAAAGCTCAGTAAAGACAATACCTAAATTAAATGTACTAGAGAGGAAAATATGCCAGGAATTATTCTGTAAGTATATTAACAGAAAGATGGAGAGTATGAAATTTGTAGTAACACTAACAAAAATGAAGTAAATCGTATCACAGTAAACTGATAAATACAGACCAGATGGTAATTACAATGACAGATAAAATCTTATTCAAGAATAAACAATAAAAAACTAAAAATACTGAGGAAATTTGCTCACTTTCATTTTATAGCTTACATTCATATAAAGATAGTTAGAGCTTGGCTAATGAAATCTCAGAGTCAAAGCTCTTTATCTCTTATGAACTCAGGGAAACTTAGAGAGATACTGAAAGATGGAAAAGCTCATGGATCCTGTTTTTAGAAAATTGGAAAGGAGGAATCAGTAAATATAGATATACCTGGTTAATATCAGAATAAGTAATCAAATCATCAATCTTTTCCAGGTTTCGCATTTTCTGTGTATGCATGTTTAGCAGGAATAATAATTGCAGCAGAGAAATTCAAGGAATGAGACCTCTGGTGGTAAAGATAGAACAGTACTGCACTAGATTAGGAAGGCTGTGGAGTCTCCATCACCACTATTAAAAACAGAGTAGAAGGAACATCTGCCATATATTACTTAAACCTACTTAAGCAAAGACTGAACTAGATACCATCATGAGCTCTCTTCCAACTCAGCCATTTTATGAATTGTGTAAAAAGATTGGGCAGAAAAATATCCCAGTAATAGTAAAGAACCATTCAGAATCAAGTTTCTACCTAACAAAAGTAGTTTCTATTTATACAATTAATAATTTTATCTAATTTATTTAACTTTTTTAATTGATCATCAGCTGACAAAATTAACATAGATCCTCCTTTTCTTGATTCAAAGAACTATAAGTTTACACATAATGCAAAAGTTTCCAGTACATTATTGACAGTATTTTCCACTATTCATATTGCTGTAAAACTTGAAACTGTATGACTTGCTACAAACAATCACAATTCTAACGTTACAGTTTACATTAGCTACCACAGTTGTTTCTAAGTGTCTGAAATGTTTTTTATCTTGAGTATTTGGCTTCAAAATCCATTAACTCTTACATCATCTATGACATCATTTATCATGGTTTTACCAAAAGTTTCATAGATTGCACTCCATATAATAGACAAACAGCTTTTATTTCTTAGTATAATTTCAGAGAACAGTTTTATCTTAATGATATTAAAATAAAGTCTTAAAAACTACTGGTTTTTAACACAGAATTTTCACTCCATTTATGCCTTTTCCAATGTTCAGTAATATATTCATATTACTTAAGTAGAAAGGAGAAACAGTTAAGGAATACATCTCAGAGTCATTGACTTCAAAACGTTGGTTTGTGTAGCTGCAGCACCCTCCTCTGTTTTGGTTCCTAGACCTCTTGTGACAGGAAGTTGTCATCAACATTCTGCAGGAACCTCCTGGACTCTGCGTGCTTGGCTGAGTGATTACATTTATTTCTTTAAGTAATTTGTAGTCCAGATTTTTTAAAGTGTGAATTAATACTTGGTTTTTTTTCCTCCTGTGTTTTTATAGTACTTATCACAGTGACTGACTTTTGAATTGTGAAATAAGATAACAATAAATATTTATACTATTAATAATTTTAATAAAATAATATATGAAATTCCTCTGAGTATATAGTTCTAGAATTAACAATAGATTATTTATAAAATGACTGTATATCTAGATATATATAAAGAGGCAAAGAGATTTATGGTTGCATCTTCATTTTTCAGATAATGAAAGAGATTTGGAAGAGCCATTGAATATGACATTCTTCATCTACCAAAGGAATCATGCAATAAACAAATTGTAATATCTGTGATCTATACCTATGCATCTGTGCTAGTTTCCCCTGGCTGAGCGCCAAGTGCCCACTAAGTCATAATATCTCTCCCCCTCCTAATCTGGACAGAGGAGAGCAAAATATAATGAGAGGTTTGTGAGTTGAGATAAGGACAGGGGGATCACTCAACAATTAGCATCATGGGCAAAACAGACTCAACTTGGGGAGAAATGGTTTGATTTGTTAAAAGAACAATAAGAGCAGGGTAATGAGAAATAAAACCAAATCTTAAAACACCTCTCCACACCCTTCCCTCCTCCGGGACTCCCCTTCCTTCCCCCCCCAGTAGTGCAGGGGATGCGGGATGGAGGTTATGGTCAGTTTGTTACAGATGGATTTTGCTGTTGCTTCTTCTCAGGGGGACGCCTGCTCACACTTCCCTCTGTTACAGTGTGGGGTCCCTCTCACAGGAGACAGTCCCTCACAAACTTCTCCAGTGTAGGTCCTTCCCATGGGATATAGTTTCTCATGAACTACTCCAGCATGGGGCCACCAACAGGGGCAGCTCCTCACACCCTGCCCCAATGTGGGTCATCTATGGGGAGAACAGCCCTTCAGGTACCAACTACTCCAGCCTGAGTCCCTCACAGGATCACAAGTTCTGACAGCAAATCTGCTCTGGCGTGGGATCCTCTCTCCCCATGGGCTACCAAGTCCTGCCAGGAACTTGTTCCAACACAGGCTTCCCATTAGTCACAGACTCATTTCAGCATCCACCCACTCTGATGTGGAGTCTTACACAGGCTACAATTGGATCTCTACTTCCCGGTGGCCTCCATGACCTGCAGGGGAACAGCTGCCTCACCATGAGCTTCACCACAGGTCAGGGGAGTCTTTCTTTCAGGACTTAAGCAACCTCCTCCCCCTCCTTCTCCACTGACCTTGATGTCTGCAAAGATATTTTCACTTTCTCACTCGTTGCTGCTGCAGTTTAGCAACTATGCAGCAACTTCTTCCCATTCACAGAGGCATTATCCCCATCACTAATTGGCCAGGCCTTGGTCAACTGTGGGGTCCATCTTAGAACTGACTGTCCCTAGCCCTATCAACTATGCAGGAAGCTTCTGGCAGCTCTTTGTTTAAAGAAGCCATCCCTGTAGCTCCCCCCACTACCAGAAACTTTGCCCAGGCAAAACCAATACAGCACCAAAAATGAATAGGTCTAATGAACACAATTACATTGCTGCATTTATAATGTTAGTATTTTACCCAACAAATAAAATTAATGTAAAATTTGTTCCAGTTGCACGAAGTCTATTTGCTAACTACAAAATCATATGAACAGAAATTTGCTGACATGGCTATGTCATAGATAAATTATATTTGTGGATTTTTTTCTATATGAACATTGGCTAGGATCCCCTTTCCTAAAATCTACCTCTTTTCACAGGCTTTTAAGCAGCTTTATGACACATTCTGCTGCTAATAATATTTTATAAATCTTTGATGAAGAGGACTTTACAAAAATATTTCATTCCATGACACAAGTTGTTAAAGTAAGCTTATCTGAATGGTGCTGAAGGGCACACACAGAGTCCACACTGAATATGAATTTCTTTCCTATCAAACATATTTTTTAAGAAGTGGAGAACTCTCTCTTCCCCTATACTATTGGGAGCATTTGTCTCTTCCAGGAAGATAACTAGCCTCCATGAGAGAGAGAATATTTCCCAGTCCTCACATTTTGATATCCTGAAAGAGATATGTTTGGAATTAAGTTCACTGGGATAAATTAGAGCATTATTTACTTTTTTTGCCTTGGAGTTTTCACAAATTCATTATTGTCTGAAAAAAAGTATTCATAATCACACATGTATATAACGTATAGAAACATGTATGTATATATTTTTAAAATATACCTAGTGCATAATAGGAGTGCATTTGTCCATACATACATAAATTAGAATAAATAAGTCTTAATAAATAATGTCTTCACTGTGACTTTCTATATAGGCTTTCTATATAGTTACAAGTACTGCTATATTGAAGCCTAAGGAGAAAGTTCATCTAGACGTTTCCCTCTGTCAGTTTTTAATAGATCTAATTGCCTAATTATCTGCTCCAGTGCAATGGTGGAGTGTTGTAATGTTTCTGCTCTCCCCCCAGGGAACATACAGAGTCTCTGGGAAGTTGCCATCTGCTTCCATTTAGAATACTGGTGAAACACTCATTTAAGCACTGAGGGTTGCCAACTTCATCTGTCACTAAGTTTCGTTCAGAAAGGATTGACCGTTTTATTATTTTGATTCCTGTTAGATGTTTTAAAGAATATCCCAATAGGAAAAACACTTTATCATCCTAAATGAAAAGATGTATTTATTACTGAAAATGACCATGACACCAACAACTTCACTGCTATATGTTCTTTCACACAGCTTCCCTAAAAGTGAAAATAAATACTGTTATAAGAAAGGAAAGTTAGTACCTAAGGACATCGTTTTAAACTAGTTTGCAATATAAATTTCATGACAGTATGTTAGTTTCACTTTATTTTTTCCCAGAATTTATGCAGAAGTCATTAATTGTATAATCATGTCACTGAAGCACTGAAATCTCCTATTATGAAGTAATTTTAGGTTGTTCATTTTTCCTCAGAGGACTTATGAATATCATTGTTGATACCACAGAGTCTGTATCTTTATTACACCACAGCGTGTCTCTCTTTACTAAGATTAAAATTGTAAAATGATTATTAATCATAATCACTTTGAAATTGGTGTCCTACTGCTATTATGCAGTGTTCACAAAATGGAATTCAACTACTGAGTTAAAAAATCTGGTTTTAAACTTACACTCACACAGCAGTAAAAAATCCCCATCAAAAGGGAAGAAGTTTTGATAACTTATGGTTATATCTTGATTTCAGGAAAATATTTGATATTGTCTCCCACAGCATCTTTGCAGGAGATGGAAAGATAGGGAGGCAGTGGAAAAAAAACAATTAAAGTTAGTTACAAATTAAAAGAAACAAATGTCTCTTAAATGCTCTGAAACCAAACTGCATTATTATATGATTACATCCTCTTCTTGTCCTCTGCACCCAAAACATTTAAACCAAAATTTTTAACATATAAAGAAAGTTTGATTTAATTTCTCTCTTAAACCAATATTATACATTTTTGAGGCTCTTTCTTCAGGTGTTGGCATGCCATAGTTGCAAATGAAGAAAGAAGAGTGTAGTAAATATTTATCCTACTCTGAAATGAAATTGATTACACTAAAATGAAACTAGAGACATAAAATCACAGAATCACAGAATCACAGAATGGTAGGTTTCAGAAGAGACCTCTAGAGATCACCTAGTCCAGCCCCCTGCTAAAACAAGTTCATCTTGATCAGGGTGCACAGGAATGCATCCAGGCAAGTTTTGAAAACCTCCAGAGAAGGAGACTCCACAACATTTCTGGACATCCTGTTCCAGTTCTTTGTCATCCTCACCCAAAGTGGAACTTCCTGTGTTCCAGCTTGTGTCCATTACCCCTTGTCTTGACCCTAGGTAACACAAAAAAACCTGTCCCCGTTCTCACCTCATACATAGTTTCTTTTTCACATCTAGATTTGCTTGTAGATCCCAGTTCCCTCAGGTTTCTCAATTTCCTGATTGTGGACACCCTAAAATTATTTAAACTGTTCACTTTCTGGTCTCAGTTCTGTCTTGTAGTTTACAGGCATTAGTTTACTACAGCAACTGAGCTGTGTTGTTCCCTCCATCACAGCTATACCTACTTTGGCTCTATGCAGTTTCTCAAACTTTATGAGATTAACTATAATTATTTAAACTTATTTTTACAAGATCATGCCTATTATTTACCAGCAAAGTATTGTTTTCTTTATTTCCATGTAGCATATTTATGGTCAAAACACAGTGAATATTAAAACCCTGCATGTTTAATTTTATTCTCAGTGTTTTCATGGGGAAAATATATGTTTTGACATTTGGTCATTATTGCTACATTTTTTGTTGCATCACATTCATCTTCCTATATTCTCTCCATATTCTATACTTTTCTTTGAAGAAGCATGGTTTAAAAAGCTGTATTAGTACATCAATAAAGTATTCTTGCTATCACTACCAAAACTGAAAAGACTGCTGTCACTTAGTCCTTATATTCCAAAGCTTTAAAGACATCGTTCAGATTGATTAAAAAATCCTCAATGGCCCTAAGTTTACATTTTCATGTACTTCCCTAGTCTAAACAACACTATATCTGACTTCTAGCTAATACAGATAGGTTCCAAAATCTTTGTACAACACCACTTAAGAACCCTCAGGGTCTTGATACAATAGACTCTCACTAAATTATCTACCATATCTAGATGGAATGGGGTCTTTATACAGTGAATTTCACCATCTTCATTTTTATTTCATGAGTACTGTGGTGGCAGGTATTTCCATTCTTTATCTGTAAGAGTAAATGGATAAAATTCAGAAACTGAGGTCAGGGTCAAGCCATTCACCTTCGCAAACAAGTTCCTTTACTAAGTCAATAAAATCATTCTCTGTCACTTCCTGAATCCATGAATAATTACTTCTTTGTAAAGGATGTCAGAGCTAAAACAGCAGGACTTGAGACTGTCTTCTTTCCTCCTCCCCAGTTGCTAGTCCGATCTCTGCTGTGGCCTGATGTTTAAAAATCTCCTGGGAGATAAGGAATGTGGTTTGCATCCAAGTGCCCTATTTATGGAGGATGCATGCTATCTGCTGAGAGTTCTGAATTTCTCTAAGGGATTGGTGTCATCTTATGCTAGCATAGCTAAGGTAATAACTGCTACAGCAGGGTGGGAACTGAGTCAATTTTAATGAGTTCATAGCTGAATGCACGTTTACATGTAATTATCTTTAGTTGCAAACTTGTCAACACCATTCGTTTCATGAATCACATTGATGTTGCTGCTATTTTTTGATGCATCCTTCACTCTAAATCTTTCCTTTACAAATATATGTCATGTTTTCCTTCAGTTTGAAGTAATATGATCACAAAATTGTTTTTAAGAGCTTGAAAGAATTGGTCAGTCAATTGAAATGAAATAATCACTCTTGAAATGCTTCTTTTAATAACTGCACATTTTTTTGCATACTTATAAGTCTTCTTTGACTATTTACGTATTTATCTTTCTGAATTACATTTTTCATAATTTTCATATGCTCATAAGAAATTTTGCAGCTCATGGAGAAGGCAGAATGCACACGTCTGAGTGTCTGTGTTTCTTTAAACACTGGGATTCCAAGATATATTTATTTCTCTTCGAGGTTTTTGTGACAAATTTGCCCATTTTTCATTTTGTGGTGAGACTGGAAGCCATGAAGGGTGTGTATCAGATCAGGGTAATTATTGCCATTTTTTTTCGATGAGTTTAAACAAAGAAAATAGCAACCGAGAGTCAGATAAATCATCAGAGTTTATCTCTTCCATGAGGATCTTCTATTTCTCTGGTAACAGCATGATATGCTCAGTCATGACATGTAGATTGTCATGGATTTTAGCAGATCTCCAATGAATGGCATTTGGAGGGTATAACACTGTAGATGAGATTTGACTTATCTTCCATTTGAAAGAAGAATTTTGACTTATGAAATTGTTACATAATATAGAAAAGATTCTTTTTAAGAAAATTCCTTTTTATGAAATAATTACTCATTAAAGTATAAGAAAAACGATAATTTATTTTCTTCTATGTTTGAATTTTGAGGATCATATGATTGTCATTATATCTTTTAAATGAGCCCTGCATCTGGGAATGAACAATCCCATACACCAGTATAGGCTGGGGATTTACCTGCTGGGGAGCAGCTCGGCAGAGAGAGACATGGGAGTCCTGGTTGATAATAAACCAACCATGAGCCAGCAACGTGCCCTCATGGCCAAGAAGGCCAATGGCAACCTGGAATGCATCAAGAAGAGTGTGGTCAGTAGATTCTACTCTCTCTACTCTGCCCTGGTGAGGCCTCATCTGGAGTCCTATGTTCAGTTCTGGACTCCCCAGTTCAACAGGGACAGAAAACTTCTGAAGAAAGTCCACCGCAGGGCTACCAAGATTGTTCAGGGCTCTGGAACATCTTCCTTATGAGGAAAGGCTGTGACAACTGGGGCTATTTAGTCTGGAGAAGAGGATACTGAGGGGGGATCTCATTAATATTTACAAATATCTAAATGGTGGGTGTTAGGAGGTTAGAATATCCCTTTTTTGATGGTATCTAGTGACAGGACAAGGGGTAATAGGATGAAGCTGGAACACAAAAAGTTCCATTTAAACATAAGAAAAAACTTTCAATTTGAGGGTGATGAAACGCTGGCACAGAGTGCCCAGGGAGAGTATGGAGTCTCCTTCCTGGAGATCTTCAGGACCCATCTGGACACATTTCTATGCGACCTGATCTAGGTTGACCTGCTTCTGCAGGGGGCTTGGACTAGATGAACTCTAAGGGTCCCTTCCAACCCCTACCATTCTATGATTCTGTGAATTTAGAAAAGACCCCAACATGTAAAAAATTATAAAGTTGATATTTAGCAGTGAGCATATATATTTCAGTTCAAATATCCATGGAACTGAATTATATCTTTATAACTTATGCTGTCTTATAGCATGCTGTTCTGAGTGGGCTCTACTATAAGAATGGATACCTCTTCTCTCCAAATATTTGTATGAAGTTAATTTCCTATTATGTAGCAAACTTACTTCTTTATTTGACTTTCAACATAAGCTTCCAGAGCCTCATTTATCAATATGCCTTACTTTTCTAGAAACCATATAGTTCTAGTGTTTTCATCCTGTGAAAGCAGTTAGTGTACAGAGATTTCAATATTTGGAAAGTCACTTTATTTGAAAAATAGTTTGATAATCATATATTTAAACATTTTCCAAATAAGAAGAACCTCAGCTCGGGAGGAATGACATGTTAATATCATCTCTCATGTTTTATTACTACAAGACAAGCAGATTTAAGTCCTAGGGAAAATATCTTGCAATCAAGCTTTAGCTCCACTTTTGCGCTTTCTTCACACTCACCAAACATCAAAGGAAGAAACAGTAGGAAAAAGAGCTGTTTCTGATGACTCATCTGGATGTGTTTCACACCTGGACACTGGCACCAAGGATCTCCTGAAACTGCCCTGTCCAGAGTCCTGGACACTGTATCCTTTCTCTGAGCCCTTAATTTCTGTTCCCACCTGCTATTGTGCCACTGTTGTCATCTGGGCTTGTGAAGATAAACCTGTGATAGGCTGATGTCTCCTGTAACAGGCCTGGGAATAGATGAGCAAGATATTATTTTGACTTCCCTTCCTATCATTGTCTTCCTGTGCTCTTTTGTGGGTGTGTAGATGAGCTTTTCTTGTATAACCAGTATGGGCTTTTGTGTTTCTGGTAAGGGAGAAGGGACTGTGAAGATGACTCCTGTAAGAAGTTGCTCAAAACTTTCCCCAGCTCTGAGTCAGACCCACTTCTGGGGCTGGGCCCATTAGTCACCTCCACGATCACATTTTAAGAAGAAGAAGACGTAAGAGGAGGGTTCTTCCTGTTCCTTCTTGCTGTTCTTGCTGCCTTCTTTGCCGGCTGCTGGTGGTGGAAGGAGTTGGAGGAGAGAGAAGTGACTATGCAAACCCCAAGATCAGCGAGGGAAGAGAGGTGGAGGTGTGCTGGAGCAGAGATCCCCCCCCTGCATCCTGTGGAGAGGACTGGTGAAGCTGAGAGTTGTTGGCAGTTCTTAGAGGACCTCATGCTAGAGGTAGTGACTGTGCCCAGAGGAGACTGTGAATTTGTGGAAGAGCGGTGTTGCAGCAGAAGGTGCCTGGAATGCTGCTGGCCAAAGAGGAGTCCCATGCTGGAGGATTTTTTCAGCAGAAGCTGTAGCTGTTGAGAAGAATTCATGCCAGGTAAGTTCATTAAGGACTGTGTCCTGTGGGAGGGACCCTGTATTGGAGCAGAGGAAGAATGCGAGTTGCCCTTTGAGAAGAAAGAAGTGGCAGAGACAATCTGTGAGAGACTGGCCATATCCCCCATTCCCTACTCTCTTGCACTGTTGAAGGGGAAGAAGGTAGAGGTATTGTGAGCAGTGAGCCGAGGAGGGAGATCTTAAAATGCTGGTTGTATTTTAGTTTTTTCTCCTCAGCATCCTGCTCTGTTTTTGCTTTCTGTCTGTTTTGTTTCTAGTAGGCAGTAGAATAAACTTTTCTTAGTTTCTTCCCTAAGTTAAGAGTCTATTTTGCCCGAAACCATAATTGGCAGTGAGCCCTCCTTGCCCTTGTCTTGATCCACAACATCCTTGATTATCTTTTTTTTTCCTTCCATCTCTCTGGGGCCTCTGCCATCCTAAGGAGGACATGAGTGGATGAGGGCAGTGAGCAAGAGACTGTCGTAGTGTGTCATTGCCAACTAAGCACAATAGCCTAACAATGTCTTCATGCAAAAGACAGTTCAGAGGATGGAAATAATCAAATAAGGTACTGAAAACAAACTCAGTTACAAAGGGTCCTAAGGGAACAAAACCACTGATATACATTACTACATGAATTCTAAAAAATAATATGTGAAATGAGGTATCTGAATCTTCATGAAGGTATTGATGTATAAAACATACTGGGAAGAAAGTGAAAGGCAGCAAATAGAACAGTGATGTTATGATACAAAAATAAGAGAAACAAATGTTTTTAAAAACAAAAAATGATTTAGCAACAAGACCTTCACATACCTGCTTGGTCACAGCACAGAATTTCTCTTTATTTGAACCAACATTATCCTTTGCAGAACAATATGCAGTACTGGTAAAGAATGTCACATATACAACAGAGAGGTCTGGAGGTTTCATGCCTCTGATGGATAGAGCTACCATCACCAATCTGTTCATTTTCTATGGAGTCTACAAGCAGATCCACAGTAGACTCAGTCCTCTCATTCTAGACTCTAAGCCATTATAATCACTTGTTTAAAATTAAGCTATACTAGGCTGGAACTGAGTACCAGAGATAACTGGTGTGTTCAAGGGGAAAAATTTATTTGATTAACATCCTGCAATTACAAGCCCTAATGGCCACAGAGAGATTTTGGACTCTCTGATCTGTCTTGGTAACCAAGTATTATCCTCTTGGCATCTAAAGGTTTAAGGCAAATATTTAGAGATAGTAGATATACATTAATAGTAGCCCCACCCCTGTAAAGTTATAATGGCAGTGAAAGCATTAAATAGCTTAAAAATAATAATTTAAAAAGAACTTAAGTCAATTAACTTGGTCTAGAGAGCAAGTCTCATGAGGAGAAGCTGAGAGAGATTAGAGGAGAGGAGATATGATCACTCTCTACAACTACCTGAAGAGGAGTTGTAGTGAGGTGGGGGTCAATCTCTTTTCTCCAGTAATGGATTGTTCTGGTTTAGCAAGGAGCAGCTTTTGGCTTACTAACAGGGGGAGCGGGTTGCAGTGAAGACCCGGTAAAGAGTTTGCGGACCCTCCCCCGGCTCCTGGGTTCACACCCACCTCCGGCCTGGCTGGACCAATCTGGCGCCTCTGCCAGCACTATTTAGGGGACGGGAATTTGGAATGCGGGTCAGGAGGTGTAAGAGTGATACAAGATGGAGGCGACCACGCGGACCCTTCAGCCAGAGGAGGAAGGAAGGAGGAGCAGTAGACCGGAGACCCTTCTGCAGGCCGTGGCGAGAATGCAAGCTGTGCCCCTGAAACCTGTGGAGATCCGTGGCAGGACTGAGAGCCACCAGCAGCTCCATGTGAGTGAGCCCGGACGGGCGAGGGACTGTGTGGGGAGACGGCCATGGCCCAGGCCGTGTTGGAGAGCCTGCGCGCCGCAGAGCAGCCCCACACGAGAGGCAGAGAGGAGCTGCAGCCTTTGGAATGGGTGCACGTCAGAGCAGCCCGTGCAGGGCTGCCATGCGTGTGAGTTACCCCACGGACTCGCAGGGAGGACTGGTGTGGAGTTCACCCGTCCTGAGGAGGGACAAAGGGCAGAAGCTATTGGGAGCAGACTGACTGAGACCTCCACTGCCTGCCCCCCCGAACCGTTCAGGGGGGGGCAAGGTAAAAACCCCGGGATCAGGGCTCTGAGCCCGGGAAGAGGGGAGGGGTGGCAAGAAGGTGTTCTTAAAAAGGCTGGTTGGACTCTTCATTGACGTATTCCTCTGTGTTGTTTCGTTTTGGTTATGTTTTGGGTTTTTTGTGGGTATGTTTTAGTTGATGTTGCATTAAATTATTTTCTGTTTTTTTTTCTTCCCCAAACCGAGTGGCCTGGTCTGTTTTGTCCTGAACCTTAAGCGGCAATTAAGCCCTCCCTGCCCTTGAGCAATTCTCAGCCTCTTCGGTACTTGAGGCTAATCGTGGTCTTTGTTCCCTGATGGGCCTAAACCACAACATGGATGATAGAAAACAAGGAAAAGGGTTAAAGTTGCACCAGGGGAGGTTTAGATTGGGCATTAGGAAGAACTTTTTCACTGAGAGATTTATTAAGCATTGGAACAGGCTGCCCAGGGAGGTGGTAGAGTCACCGTCCCTGGATATATTTATAAGACACCTAGATGAGGTGCTGAGGAATATGGTTAATTTAGTGATGAATTTGGCAGTGTGAGGTTAATGGTTGAACTCAATGATCTTAAAGGTCTTTTTCAACTCTAACAATTCTATGATTCTCTAATGATAATATGACTGAGAAGTCAAGCTAGATTTCTACATTTTTGCATGGGCTCTTTACCTATAAAAAAGAGCTGTGTTTGTTATTAACTTTTTACTGTTAAAGAGTGTTGATGACTCTAAAACCTTTGCTATCAAAGACTGTAAACCACTAAAATTTCAATAGTGCATGTCATCTGTCATACAGGCCTAGATTTTTAAAGTCGTTCTATTTTAGTAATAAAATTTAGTTTTCAATTTTTTAGTTTTCAACTAAATTTTCCTTTTCAAGCATAATACTGGACAACAGTAACCTATGTGTTATACTTTTGTTCCAAAATGTAACATGAAGAGGTACTTAAAAATTTCTTCTAAATATGTAATCATGAAATCATGATACAGCTTTCTTCATATAACTTCCTCTACTGATAGATTCTGTAGACAGAAAATATATGTTTAAACCAGATTCTGGTTTTAATTAATCCTACTAAACCAATTCAAAAGTTTAAGAGGCTGTTGTGAAAAGTTTAAACATTTTTCCATTTTATGCTATTATAGAAAACTTCTCACCTATTCCAATAGCACTGATTAATCTGTCTTCATTTCTGACAATTTTAAACAGTTAAATAGTTTAAACTGTTTTTAAACAGTTTTCTTCACCACTTAATTTAAATTTCTTCCATCTTAGCAGTATCCTTGTATTTTAATTCCAGACCTGTGTGCCCACAGAAATATCTAACCAACATCACACAGAAACTATAATCATGTTTGATCTGAGCATCGTGCCTCTGGATATCCACTTCTGTCCATCAATCACTATCAATTTTTCCTCCTTCCAACGTGTTTCAGCTTCACTTTGGAAACTGCAAAACAAAGGAAAGGGTATGTTTTATTACAAAAGGACAGGGACATAAAATTCTAGTAGAAGATGCTAGGTCCTAAAACCAGAATAGTATTTGGAAAAGAAAGCAAATGTCTTTCAAATATTAAATCAAGGTTTCACTTTGTGTTATTATTGTTCCCAAGAGCTCAATGTTGAGGCGTGTTCTATTTAGCATCTTTATCAATGATCTGGATGAGGGACTCAAGTGCACCCTCAGTAAACCCACAGACAACACAAAGCTGGGCAAGTGTATAGATATGCTTGAAGGCAGGAAGGCTTTTCAGATGACAATCTGAATCCATGGCCACATAAGGCCAAGTGCTGAGTCCTGCACTTAGACCACAACAACCCCGTGCAATGCTACAGGCTTGGGGATGTATGCCTGGAAAGGTGACTGGAGGAAAAGGACCCGGAGGTGTTAATTGACAGCTGGCTCAATATGAACCAGCAGTGTGCCTGGGGGCCACGGAGGGCAATAGCACAGTGGCTTGTATCAGAAAGGATATAATTAGTAGGACCAGGAAAGTGATTGTTCTTCTGTACTCTGCACTTATGAGGCCACATCTCCAGTACTATATTCAGTTTTGGGCTTCTGTCTGGAAGACAAATATTGAGGTGCTGAAGCATGTCAAGAGACAGGCAACGAAGCAGGTAAAGGGTCTGGAGAACAAGTCTTAAGAGGAGTGGTTGAGGGAGCTGGGGTTATTTACTCTTGAGGATGCTGAGGGGAGACATGATCACTCTCTACAACTACCTAAAAGGAGTGTGTAGCAAGTGTGAGTTGGTCTCTTCTCCCAATTAAAGAGTGGTAGGACAAGAGGAAATGGGCTCAAGTTGCACCAGGGGAAGTTTAGATTGCGCATTAAGAAAAAACCTTTTTGACTAAGAGGGTTGTTAAACATTGGAACAGGTTGCCTAAATAGGTGTTGGAATCACTGTCCCTGGAGATATTGAAAAGACTTATAGATGTGGTGCTTAAGGACACAGTTTAATATTGGGCTCAACAATGTTAGGTTAATGGTTGGACTTGACAATCTTAAAGGTCTTTTCCAAATGAGATGAGTGTGTGACTTGATGATTATTATTTCTCTATCTTGCAATATCAGCAATAAATTCACTTTAAAATAAACATTAATACTCATTCTAGTGTAAATTATTGATATAAATAAATATCATTTTTAGATAACTGTCTGAAAATTGTAATAGAAGAATGGGTTCATCAATAATACTCGAAAATATTATTGTAAGCGAAGTAGCAAGACCCATAATTACAGATAGTAAAGGGAAATGAGAAGAAAGCAGGAGATGAATTATGTGGACTGTTTCGAATTTTCCTACATTTTTAAGGATGATTTGATCTGTATTTATTTCCACTTTTCTTAATCAAATGACTGAATCTACTAAGAGGATGATTTGATAACACTAACATCTCCTGGTTGGGATACATTTTGAACTGTCAGGGCACTGATAGACAGCTAATCTAGATCCTATACTGTAAAATAAAAATTGTCAGACGAGGCCATAGAGGAAAATACCTGATAGCTGTGTATTCAGCTACTGTAAAAGACATTTAAGACCTTATGAAGAATACTGTTCTTTTCTGCCTTGGATCTGTTTTGTTTTCAGATCTTCGATCTGTATGACATCTCTCTTGCAGTCATTTGACTGTGTGAAAATTGAGAAAAACAGTTCATAGGTTCATGAAGTGTTGTCACAACTTGTTCATAGTGGACTGCTTAGATAATCTTAGATTTATATTCCAACCTGTGAGCAACTGGAAGACAACATTAACTCTTCTATGTAAAACCAAAAAGCAAATGCCTATCTTGTTCCATAAAATACAGAGAAAGGGACAGTTATTTTTTTACCAGCCCCAAAGTAACAATTCATGATTCCTTCAAACCAGTGAGTTTTATTTTAATTACTCATGTTGGCTTTAAAAAGCAAGTTTAGCCATGTGGATGTCTACCAAACCCTGCCAAATGCCATTTGCCTCTGATTCTCACAGAAAATCCTCTTAGAAGCTTCTAAAAAAAGACCAAGTTGCAAGGTTGCCTGTCTGAGCATTTCTGAAGCATTTTACTCTCCAAAGCATATTGGAAAGAAGTCAGCAAGGACATTATTTCAGAAAAAAAAAAAAAAAAAAAGAGAATATACTGAAGTTTTCCAATTTCAGGTAAAGATTATTAATAACAGATATCCATAAACTTATTTAACAAGATTTTTAATGTGATTAATTCACCAGTTACTTGTTTTCCCTAATAACATTTTTCAACAAATTCTATGGTGTATTTCAGCTTTATTACCCACAGGATGCATTATATACATCAGTGCTACATCAGTGCTATCCCTGTGAACAGAAATGTCTCTCAGGCTTATACTCTTTTTTTAATCAGTAATTGAACATAACCATTTATCACCCTGGACCTTCTGTTACTGTCTCATTCCAGCACTTTCAAGAAAGTTGTTATATTATGCTTTTACTTGTAGGTGTCTCAATTTCACCATCTAGTACTCTGTACAATTTCAGCAAAACTATAAATGAATCTTTAAGTAAATTAGACATTTCAGTTACTATGTAGTATTGTAGTCTAAAAAGTGACTGTATTTGTGATAGAAAAGGTAACAAAAACCCCCAATCAAAAAAAACCCAAATATCTTCTAATTCCAACAAACCATCAAACCGAGCAAAAACTGCCCCTCAGTTATTGAGAATGAAAAGGCTAGGGTGATGGGAAGGAAGAGAGAATGTGTGACAAAATTAGGTTACATGATAATAAGTGTTATTTGGACTCATTGAGCTACAGATGTTTTGAAATGGAAAAATGAAGGTCTTTACCACACTTTGAAAAAAGCATGCCTATCTTAAAAGAAACTGTAGAATTTTACATGATTGGAGTGATAACAAAAAAGTCTCCTCAGTCACTTTTCTGAATACTGATCTAAGACATCTTTTGGTAAAAAACATCTATTTGGCTCAAAGAACTTCACAGTCACAGGAGATTTGTTGCTATCTTCTGAAAAAGACAACACCTGTACTAAAAGAAAAAATATTGATCGATTAGGTCTAGCCTTCCTTGTGACAAAAGTATCATGATATTGAAATATATCCAAATGTTGAAATATTGTAATATTGAAATGTTTAAAAATTTATTTATTCCTAGAATCAAGAGAGACTACTGCTTTACTTCAGAGCTAGATGAGTCCATAGATACTGCACTTCTCACTGGATTATTTATGCATACAAAATAAGAGCTAAGTCAAATGTTTGCATTATTTTTGGATTTATTTTTGGTAAAATGTCTACCAATTTTAATACACAAAAAGGGGATAATCAGACATAGTTTATGTGGTTTCCTACAACAAAATGGTATAGTCATAGAATGAACTCATATAAGTGTCTATTCATTGATACGAACATGCTGGATTGGTGTATACATAGCAGCTGCTGTAACAGTGAAAGAGCTATCTTCTCCCAGCCAACCAGCTGCTGTTTTCCAAAGCTGTTAGGTTCCATTTGCGTGGTCCTGTGCAATAAAGGATGTAGATCACATTTTCTAATAAAACTAGAAATAATATTGGTGTGGGTTTGGGATAATTAAGCACCATTTTATTTGATTCATTGTAAACCCATGTTAGACTATTTTATATACCAGGTAGGGGCGAGCTGGTACAGAAACTGTTGATGATAAAGTATGTCATGTATAAAACAGCACAAGGAAATCTTCAAATATATCTTGACTCAATAAATAAAATTAATTTTTAAACCATACTTAATCATAGACATTTTATTGACTGTTCTTTGTGGAAATTTCCATATTAATGAAAGAGCTGGAGGACTTAGTCAAAAGGGAACAATAAGGAGAAAGAAAGACTTAAAGGAAAAAAATAAATATGGTAAATATAACTACAACAAGATAATTTTGGAACTCTCTTTCTTAACTAAAACAGGAACCACATACATACATTAACATTATCACTGTCTCCTGATGAAGCTGCAGAAAAAATACATTCTAAATTCCTCTTTAAATGAAAGGAAATTGATTCTAATTAAAAAAAAAATGCATTATAAATTGCATTATAAATTTATCTCTTATCTCAAAAGACAGTAAAATATTTAATGTTCTGGATGAAAGTAGTGTGTCAAAGGGTAGCCTCTGAATCTTGATTTGTATCTTAAGATCAATATGCAAAGATGAGATATTCTCATCCTTATATCCTAAAATATTTTCAAATTCCTACCTCCTTGTTTCTGCCAAAGGACTATGATAAATACTTTTTATAAAACTAAAAAAAATATGTATAATTAAATATTAAAATTAATAATTGTTACTTACCTTTGTAGAAGACAAAAAGAAATCACTGTAAAAGTTAGCATAATGGAGCCCAAAGAATTATTTCATGCAAAGGTTTCTTAGATTAAGGATAAGCATTATTCAAGCTGTTCTACTGATAAAGTCTATGGAGATCTTATTTAGCATTTTCTTTTAGTGAAAGTACAAGTTAATTAACATATCAACATTCTACTGCAGACTGGGATTTTCTGTGATATTCAATACAAATCTCACACTTACACTTTTCTAATTATTTTAATTAGCATTGACTTTTGTCCCACTTCATCTGATAGAGAGTGGAGGGTGTTAAAAACAGCCTTACATCTGTACTTTATGAGTGCAAGTCATGGTGAAAATTCTGGTTTACTATTGTTACTATTAGCAGTAGTAGTTCTGTGACTGAAATGAAAAGGTGGATGAGGAGCTACAGCACTAGGGAAAGGTTTTAATTGGAATGTGTGCTGGATAAAAGCATGAACAAACAATGGATGCAAGATGTAAGTTCTTCGGAGTGCCAGACATAGTTTAGAAAGGTAAAATGAGCTCTCATACCATTCCTAATAACAGCCATTAAAATAATAAACCTAAGATTTGATTTCAATCTAATTTTTTCTTAACTGGTAAATATTACATCAAGTATATCTTTATGTCAGAACTGGCTATCCAATTGGAAAAAGCTTTGTCCAACAATGCATCTACCAGAGATCTTGTATGTAACATTTAAAGTAAGAGGCCATGTCGCTTATTTTACTAATATTGAAATTATAATATATAAGCATAAATTAAGACTTGAGTTTCGTTACTTATGCAACAATACTTTTCAAGTGTTGAATCGCCTTTTTTGAGGACATTCAAAACCCAACTGGATGAGTTCCTGTGTGACCTACTTTAGGTAGTCCTGCTCTGGCAGGGGGTTGGACTAGGTGATCTTCCAAAGTCCCTTCCAGCCCTTGAGATTCTGTGATTTTGGTACTATATTTTGTACATATTCGATCTTCATATTAAAAAAACAAAAATCTTTTACATGCTGAAGAATGATGAAGATGGTGATACAAATGATGAAGATGGTCTAGGCACAAAATAAACTTGTGGGATTCTTTAGTTGGTCTGACTTGTCATGGAAGAAGTGGCACCCTCCACTTGTAAGACAGAAGTAGCAATATGTTTATTGATATAAAAAAGCAAATTAACAAAATTTGATAATAAATATGACAAATATTTAACAAGATTTCATGTTACAGTTTGCTTGACATTTGTTGAATAGGTGATAAGGTCAGATGAAACTGTAGGGAAAGCCTCCCATTGACTTGCAAGGTTAAGAAAGGACTCCCTTGAGTTCTAAACTCCTCAGAGATGAGTTTAGGTGCAGCTGAATCCAGACTTAGTCTCAGACTTGATTGGTGATTTATGTGTAAAGGATTATATGTCCACAATCAATCTTTTATATCACTTACCTAAGATTTTAAAGTTTAGGATGCGATTAATCACTTACTGAGAATCTATTGTGCCAAGGAATCTCTCAGACTTGAGCAGCAACTTCAATGGTTTGATTTATTACCAATCAATCAAAACAGAGTAGAGAAATAAGAAATAAAAAGTAAATCTGAAAGCATCTCTCTCAGTCTTCCTTTCTTCCCAAGTTTCTACTTCCTCTCCAGCAGTGGTGCAGAAGGATGGGATGGGGTGGTGGTGGGGGGATGTTGCAGTTAGTTAATTACAGATGGACTTAGCCTCTGCTTCCATTCAGGAAGACAGCTCCTCACACTTCCCACTGCTACAGTGTAGGGTCTCTCGCATTGAAGACAGTCTTCCACAAACTTCTCCAATGTGGATCTTTCCCATGGGCTACAGTTCTTCATTAACAGCTCCAGTGTGGATCATTCCCATGGGATGTGGGTCTGCACAAACTTCCGCAATGTGGGTTTCATCCAAAGAGGAAATAGTCCTTCAGGAACAAACTGCTCCAGCATGGATGCTTCATGAGGTCAAAAGTCCATCTACTCCACGTGGTGTACTCCGTGGGCTACGGATGGATCACTGATCCACTCTGGGGCACCGTGGCTACAAGGGCAGGACCTGTCTCACCATGGTCTACACCAAAGGTCTCAAGGGAATATCTTCTCTGGTGCTTGGGCATCATCTCCTCTTTCTTCTCCACTGACCTCAGTGTCTACAGAGACATTGTTCTCAGAATTCTCACTTTTGCAGTTCAGTATCTGCAAAGGTTCTTCCCTTTCTCCAATAAGCTATTCACAGAGGCATTGCCTCCATCGCTAGTTGACTCAGCCTGCTTCCCATATGGATTAATCCAATTGTAAAGAACTGAGAGGTTACAGATAGGAGAATAATAAGAGATAGAAAAGGCCAATAAAAATTAATATTCTTTTAAATTTTAGTACAAATTCTTCTGTATAATTTTTCTGTAAATAAGAGGTTTCTACAATAGAAACTTCCAAGCACTTTTCAGATTGAAAAAAACTAAGGGGGTGAAACCATCTGTTCATACATAAAGTGGGGAAAAAAGAGAGAAGAAGAAGATAACCACTTTTATTTAAAGTATTTTAATACTGTTTTCTAATAAATATATAGAATTTACCTTGAATCTATTTTGTGTACTTCTAATTTTTATGGTTACTGAAAAACATGAAAGCACATAACTATGTACAGATCTCATCATAAAGATAATAAGATTCAACAGAATGAGAAACACAGTGTAATTGAAGTAGCAAAGCTGGTTCTTTACAGAGGTTCTGAATTCATTTTAAGACTAGTAGGTTTTGGAGGCAGAGCAGAGTCTCCCAAGCAGGGCAGACCTGCAATTATCACTATTCCGACCTCAATCTGTTTCTAGCAATTAAAAAGATGGAATTTCAGATGAGAAGATTAAGACAATGTGGATGAAAAATACTTTTTTCCATATTTAATAATTTGGGTTTTGACTGTTTTGTATAATTAACTTGATTTTTTTTAAGAGTCTTGACTCTGACACAGCTTCTGGCAGTCCTGCAGTTCCAACAGTGTGTGTTAACAAGCACCTCAGGTACTAGTATCTCATTGCAAAAGAACTTATTGAAAACGAGGAATAATTAGACTCTTTTCTTTGATGACTGGTTGGTCACACTAATCAAATCTTGTAGTACTTGAGAAAAGCCTGGGAAACTGTTCAGGTCCTGTAATTCTCTTTTAAGCGTAGCTCTGATATAAACTAAAGGGACAACAGTAAGTCACAAATTTCTTCCCTCCTTTCTCCCAACAATACCCATATCACTTTCCCAACAATATTCAGATTGAGTCCACTTTTTTCTTCAGATGTGACTTTAGTTATAAAAGAGAACTTTAAATACGTGCAGAACATATGTGTCCTGAGAAGCTGCACATAGATGTCTTGTAATCTCATTGACCTGTTAGACTATTTGGCATTGATATATGCCATTATTACAGGATTCTATCATCATTCATGCTTACTTTGTTCTCTGTTTCTCTCTAGGTCCTTGGTCTCCTAATCATCCCTGTGTGTATGTGATCATTTGCCCTTGGATCCACCCTGGAGTGAGCCAGCTACTTCCAAAACAAAGTCCTGTCAGATTTGACATAATAGCTGCTCTATAGTATGTCCCAAACACACAGTATGAATGTTTCATGCATGACTTCTTCCACCTGGCATAGTCCTCTACTACTATTTGAATGGGACTTTCACCTTCAGATATGTCAACATGCCCTCATGCTATGCTCCAAGGCAACACACTCTGCTAGGACCCTCTGATCAAAGAAATCATTCAGTTACATTGCTTAGAGCTGTAAAATAGCACATGAAAAGCACATCAGGAAAACCCAATTCAAATGCTACTGGGTCTGTATTAGCTAACAGACCACTCCTGACATGGCTAGAAGGTAAGTAGGAACCAACAACTGTAGCTGTCTGCACAGCCAGTTCCTTCTCTCAGAATACTTTTCTCTGTGTTGGAAAATAACCACAAGCATCCTATCATACAATTATGCTTAGGCTCTTCTTTACACACACTGTAGCAATTGACACTTCCTCCAAAACAGAAATCGTGGCTTTATTGTTTCTAAAAACAAAAAGAAATTTATCTTTAACATCTCAACCTGGTTGTGAAGGACTTGACTTTCCATTAAATTCTCTCTTCTGTCTGAGGAGATGCTAATGAATTTCTTCCACCTTCCTGGAGAGGACCTTACCAGTTAAGACGTATAAATTAATGTAGATGATGTCACCCTTTTCTGCCTATGTTGACTCCAGGCTGCAGCCCAGACAAATTAATCTATTCTGAAAAATAGTCACTTTATGTAATATCTCATAGCTGATATGTCATTATGACATGTGTTTGAAATGAGAAGGTGATCACAAAAACTTACTTCAGATTTGGATCCTGACCAAAATCAGTTAAAAATACAAAAATATTTTAATTTTTATTCTAACTGTTCTTTTTCTCTGATAAAGATTTGAATAAAATTATGTGGAGGAATCTAGCAGTAAATAGAATAATCTCTTTTAAAAAAAAATCTTTTTAGTACTTTAACATTTTTTTACTATGTAGGAGAGATGTAAACACAATGTGGTTATGAGAGAAGAAAAATGTCTGCTGAATTTTGAAAGTTTTTTACAAGCCTTACTAGTACACAAGGCAGAAAGGGGAGCTGTCTCTTCCAAGCCTCCTAGTTACTCTATGTCTTAAAAAGATGGATGTTAAAAGGCCCGAGTGTGCTTTTCCTAGAGCTGCTGCTGCTGCAAGCTCTTCTGTATCACTTCTGTAGTATTACTTGTCTTTATACATAGCAACAGATGATTAAGATATCTCATATCCAGTAGGTTGTTCCAAGATGTGAGTGTAAAGGAACTTTCATGTACAAAGGTTAAACTACTCACTCTGTCACTGATGCTGCTGTGATTACAAATTTTCATGACTTGTCTAAAGATGAACATCATAGCAAGATTATAATTTCCAAAAGACAAACATATACAAGCAGTCCTGTAACCACTGCATTTTGTATCAGCTCTTTGATGCCAAACACATTTATAAGCACCTGCAGGCTCACTGCTCATTTTCCACCCTGTGACAACACACATCACAATTAAACCTAATTTAGGCAGAACTCCAAGTCATTGTACACCTAGCACAAAATGCATTTAATTCCGTAATACTCAGTAATAGATGAATCATGTACAAAGACTTTCTCAACAGTATGATCTCATATGAGTGCTTTTAGAATACTGCTAGATTTCTCCATAGTTTCTTAAGGACCTACCAATACAGGAATTTCATGGTTCTAGTTCTCTGAAGACATTTATGTTAACCACCTGAAGGAAGTATGACTAAACTGATGAGAAAACTTTCTCCCTATGTGAGAAAAATCTTATTTATAAACACCAAAACAAAAACTAAACCAAAACAAACACAAAAAAACCCATAAAAAGGGTCACAAATTTAAACTTTTGACAAAAATGTTACATGTTTCAGAGGAACAAAATATTTTCCAGAAGGAATAAAGTCCAAAACACACTTGTGGCTTGGATGTTTGTAGCAACTGATGTTTAGTAGAGTCTAACAATTCTAACAAATTTGTCTAACAAAAATTAAGCCAGGCAAAAATAGCAGGAGTCCTGTGTGGGTGAACAAGGAGCTCCTTACCAACCTCAAAGAGGAAAAGGAAGCATACAGGGATAGGAAGCAAGTAGGGAGTGGTAACCTGGGAAAAACACAGAAACATTGAGCATCCAGGAATTAACTTAGGAAAGCTAAAATAAAAATGGAAATGAACCTAGCCAGGGAAGTCAAAGAAAACAAGAGGACTTCTTAAGTACATAAGTGACAAAAGGAAGACTAGGGCAAATGTGGGTCCATTGCTCAAGTCAGAAGACCCAGAAAAAGCTGAGATACTGAATGCTTTCATTGCCTCAGTCTTTACCAGCCAGACCCAGCCTTCAAGAAACCCAGGCCCAGAGACCAGGGGGGAAGGCTGAAGCAATGAAGATATACCCTTGGTGGAAGAGTATCAGGACAGGGAATACTTAAGCAAAATCAATACAACTAAGTCCATTGGCCCTGATGGGATACACCCACAAGTGTTGAGGGTGATGTCAGATGTCATTGTGAGGCCACTCTCAATCATATTTGATCTATTATGGTGACTCGGAGAAGTGCTAGAAAACTGAAGTAAAGTAAATATCACTCCTATCCTCAAGAAGAGTAAGGAGAACTAAGGGAACTACAGATTCATCTCATCTCATCTCAATCCCAGGGAAGATGATGAAGCAGCTAATCCTGGAAAGCATTTTCAGATTCATTAGGAATGAAAAAATACCCAGGAGTAGTTAACATGGTTTCAGCATCTTAATAAACTTCTGTGGTTAAGTGGCTGGTCTGGTACATGAGAAAGAGCAGGAGATGTTGTATACCTAGAGTTCAGTGAGCCTTTGACACTGTCTCACATGAGATCCTCACAGAAAAACTGTTGATGTATGGGCTGGATGAAAAGACAGTGAGGTACAATGAAAACTGATAGAATGGTCAAGGCCAGATAATGATGACCAGTGATGCAAAGTCTAATTGGAGGCTAATAGCTAACAATGTACCCCAAAGATCTTCACTAATGATCTGCATGATGGGATAGAGTGCATCCACAGAAAGTCTGCAGACACCACCAACCTGGAAGGAATGGCTCTTACTCCAGAGGGTTCTACTGCCATTCAGAAGTACATTGACAAGCTGAAGAAATGTGTTGACAGGAACCTCAGAAAGGTCACCAAGCAGAAGTGTTAAGTCCTGTAGCTGGAGACGAATAACTTCATATATCAGAATTTACTGGGGACCACCCAATTGGAAAGCATCTTGACAGTGAAAATCTTGGGAATCCTGGTAGACACCAAGTTAAAGATGTGCCAGCAACGTGTCCTACCTGCAAAGAAGGTGAATGGTGTCCTGGGCTAAATTAGGAGGAATGTTTGCAGCATGTCAGCAGTCTTTCCCCTCTATTCAGCACTGGTAAAGCCATACTTGAACCAATGTGTTCAGTTCTGGGATCCTCAATACAAAAGAGATATGAACATACTTGAGAGAGTCCAATAAAGAGCCACTAAAATAAGAGACTGAAGCAGCTCTCTTGTAAGGAAAGGTGAAAGAGATGGGACTGTTCAGCCTCAAGAAGAGTCAGGGGATTTTTATCAATGTGCATAAATACCTGAAGAAATGGTGAAAAGAAAGCAGAGACTGACTATCTTAGAGAAAAGGAAGATCAAAGGAGACCTTACCACTCTTTACAACTAGAGGAAAGCAGGGTTTAATATGTTGTGATTTGGTCTTTTCTCCCAAGTTACAAGTGACAGGACAAGATGAAATGGGCTCAAATTGTGTCTTCGGAGGTAGTAGATTGGTATTAGGAAAAAATTCTTCACTGAAAGGGTTGTTAAATGTTGGAACAAGCTGCCCAGAGACATGGTAAAGGCACAAACCCAGGACATGTTCAAAAGATGTGTTGATGAGGTGCTTAGGGACACGGTTCGTTGGTGGACTTTGCAGTGTTAGGTTAGTGATTGGACTTGGTGATCTTAAAGATCTGTTCCAACTGAAAAAATTCTATGATTCTATGATTCTTTCCAGTGGTGACCAGTGATAGACAAACTAAAACATTTTTTTATTGTGAGAATGGCTGAGCACTGTCATAGGTTGCCTGAGGTTGTGGAGTCTTGTTCCTTGGAGACATTCAAATGCTGTCTGGACATGGTCCTAGGCTTGTTTTTTTTTATAGGTATTTTCTTAAAAAAAGCAAAAAATTGAATTTAATAAAGTACTACAATAGTTAAACACTACTGAATTCAATCTATATGATTCAATACCTAAATACATGATAAATATATCTAGATGATTTGAGGCAGACTATGAGGTAATCTTATCTCATTTAGACTGAGAGTTGCAGTGAGAGACTGCTCATGTATTCAAGGACGCTTATGATATGTCTATGGGGAAAAAAATCCCACCCACAATTTACTGACATACTCAGGCTTTATAAACCACTAGTGATTTTTTCTCCTCTCTATGCGACACAAAGTTGAATAATCTACCAGATCTGTTCCAATTGCTTTTCTCTTTAATAAGGATAATATATAGTGTAAGAAGGAAATTTGTACTTGAAGCAAATCTTGCATTAGTATCCTGTCTTGATCCATTAGACCACACTAAAAGTATAGATGTAGGAAATATTATCACAGTGTGAAAAAGGCTATTGGCACTTTAAATGCTGATTTATCTGTATTAGCATTAATCATATAAATCAAAAGCATAACTATATCTGGATGTTTGTGAAAGACAAACATTCCAATGTAAACTACTTGCCACCTAACAGCTAAATATGCAATTACAGTCTTTTCAAGTTACATTTGTATTGGATGTAGAGTGAAAAATGTCATTCTAACTGTATAAAGCTATGAAATAAGTCATAGAAACTTGACTTATTTAAAGATTGTAAGCAAATGAATGAAAATCACAGCAATTCTAATTAGGACACCACAGAATTAACATTACCAAAAGCACAAGATAGGACCCAAGATACAGTCAGTTATTCTAAATTGTTTTCCCCTTTTTCCCTTTTGCACACAGGAAGTTTTAACAGCTCTGAGAACAGAAGCAAGAGAGGATAAATTCCACACATTACACAGAAACTCTGTTTTTCCTGGAATTAAAAATTATTTGAAGTTATAATGTTGTCTTTTTTACTGCATGCAGAGGTTTTAAATACTTAGAATCATTTTTTTCCCTCTCTATAAAGAGCATCTAATGCCTTCTGTCAAGATTTTCACTTAGAGATTCAGTCATTTTTACATTTGTTTTAGGACTGCAGGGTTGATTTTTGAATGAATAGTTTTAGAGATCAAATATTAGGTCTCTTGACTCATAATCTGAGTTTGGGCATATTTAGTTTCACTTCAGAATAATGATTTATTTCTGCACTGGGATTCTTTTTTCTTTCATATTTTTCTGTCTATGTGCTTACGTTTCTACCTTTAAGAAAATCACTGTAACAACTTTATAAAGCATTTACAGTTTTCCATTATTTAGAGAGAACAACTCAAACAGCCACTACAATACTTGTGTTAGTGCTTTTCATTATACAGTTGATGAGACACTAAGGGCTGAATTATTTTCAAGTTTTCTACATGCTTTTGTTGGTAGGAAAATTAAGCTTGAATCTCAGTGATACTTGTATTTTATTAGACACTGACAAAGTAAAACTGGAATGTTCTCTGACCTTCTCGTTGTTCAAGCTGATATCTACAGATATATCAAGAAAATAGATGCAAAACCTGTCTACTACACTAATGATCATAGACTCATAGAATCATTATGGTTGGAAAAGATCTTTAAGATTATCAAGTTCAAACACTAACCTAACACTGCCAAGCCCATCACTAAACTAAATCATATCTCTCAGCACATCGTCTATGGTCTTTTAAATATCTCCAAGGATGGTGATCTCCCTAAGCAGCCTATTCTAATGCTTAATGAGTCTTTCAGTGAAAAAGTTCTTCCTCGTGACCAATCTAAACCTCCCTTGATGTAGCTTAAGCCCATTTCCTCCTGTGCTATCATTCGTTACTGGAGAAACTGATCCTCACCTCTCTACAACTCCATTTCAGGTAGTAGTAGAGAACTATCATATCATCTCTCAGCCTCCTCTTCTCTAGGCTAAACAATCCAACGATGATTAATCACTATAGAGGACATTGCATAGGCAGATAATGAGTTGTTCACGTTGCTTGTGGTCATTCAAAGGCAGTTGATATAACAATTGAACCACATAGATATGTGTCAAATACAAACTGACTGGCTATGCAAGCAGAACATCTTTGAACCATAGCTGGCCTTAACATAAAAATGCCAATATTGCAACTTAAAAAAAGAGGAAAGAAAGGTAAAATTTACCACTTTATCAATGTGACAGCCAGCTCAATGGTGTTAGTAAAGGTATGGACCTTATTCTCTTTTTTTTTTAACAGCAGTATAAGGGGATTGCTTACAAGTTACTTATACAAGTTACTTACACTTCTAAAAAGTGAAACAATTATCTTATGTGATCGGACTTTCTTTTCCTGAGACTGTGCTGGATGAATGAAACCTTGATATGATCCTCATTTTTTGGTAATGTCTTCAGGTTTCTTCTTTTTCCCAATGGAGATTTTCATGGTGTTCATATAACAACATCTTGGAAATTGAGATTTTCATGAAAAAATATCTGGAAAAATACATTAGTGTAACTATGTGTATTGTGAAGTTAAAATATTCATTCTTTTGAATGTTTGCAATTTGAAACTACTCAAGAAAATAATCATCTAATAACAACACATTTCTAATGTTAAGAGATTTTTTTGCAGGTTATTTTTACCTTAAAATCATCTCTGTACAAAGGATTAAATGACTATCTTTTGATCTTTACAGGCCTACAAAGTGCAAAATCTCTTACTTTCACAAGCCCTTAGAAAATTCACTATATAAATTGCATTGAATAATATTTTATTTTATTTTTAAAGATTTTTTTATATATATTTGGATGCTTATCTTCTTCAGTCACCTCTTTACCTTAAAACCATAAAATTAAAACCTTCTTTTTAGCTGTCACTTCTCCTGGAGTGAAATATTTATCAATATTTTCCTAAGTATTGGACTGGTTTTGTTTCACTCTCTGATGGTTGACATTTTCTTAAATTATCACAAAAGAAGAATTTTATTTTTTAAACCCATGGAATATCTTTATAGACCAAAAAATAAAAACACTACTGCCTTTTTAACCTTAAACTTCTAAATAATTGATCCACTCCCTTTTTAATAATGTTAGTGATTAATATATCCCCTCCAAACCTGAAATTGTGGTTAAGGCATTAACCTTTCCCCACTCTCCCAAGGCCAATTATTCTCAAATAGTTTATAGTATATTTTAGTAGGTGTGGCTGACTATTGCCCCAACATTCTGGCTGACACATCCTATGGGCAAGTACTCAGGGCACTTTTATTACAACAAAATAAGTGGAGTTGAGTCTCTACAGGTAAAAAAGAAATTCAGTGAGCATCTTCTGTTTCTTGAACAAATATTCCTGGTACTTAATTTTCATGGAAAACAAACCAACAAAGATAGAATGCCGTCATTACTGTGAAATTAAAGCATCTGACACTGTGAGAAATAGAATAGAAGCTTTAACTGCCAGAACTGTTGTTTTTGACTGAAGATCCCATGACAATCATCTTTTTTTCAGTTGCTCATTCACTGGGAAAAAAGTAATTTCAGTCAAATCTTTTTTATAATAATTTTCTACTTGTTAGGTGTCAGGACCTGACTGTTCAACATAATGCATTTTTTGGATGCTACTCCAAGATCTTTATTTATTGTCATTCATCAGAATTTAAACTGGATGTCTCATTTTGGGTTTCAAACATCTGTCAACAAGGGCCAATCAGTGCAGCTTCTGAAGGAGCAGTAGGGGAAAGGTGAGGATATGCAAGATCTGTCTGGATAGGGAGCAATATTCCCAATAACTTAAATTCGAAGAACATCCAAGGTGACCTTGGAATCAGAAGTCCTTCTGCTTTTGCCTTCAGGGCAGATGTAAACTATGTATTCATTTGGATTAGACATTCCAAAATAATTTGGGCTTCGGTGAGTGCCTAACTATGTATGAAGGATAGATCTGGTAATAAGGCAGACTAACTGAATTCTAATTTTTAGGGATAAAAGCCGTGTAGAGTATAAGACTGAAGTTGTAGATGAATAGGTAGAAAAAAGAATGGATGTGTTTGTGATAGAAGAGTAAAAGAAGATTACCTGAGTTGTGAATTTTTACTGTTGCTGCCAACATATGTCTGTAACTATCTTTAAAAGTGGTACCTATGACCTCAATTTCTTCTGCTGTTGGTAGTGATGACTTGATTAGCTCATGTTTGATTTTCTCGTTTCTTATTATTACATCTAGCAATGCAGCTCACATCTTTTCAAGTTTGTTAAATGATAACTGATCTGTGGCAGCATAAAAATTGGCACTTTATTTTTTTTTTCTTTTCTGTTCAGTACTTTCCATTACCTTTGTGGCCAATTAACTCTGTTATTTTACTACATCTCTGCTTCATACTTCCCCAGGATTTGTTCAGCCACACTAGTGGGTAAAATTATATTTCACTCCCTGATTTCCTTCAGTTTTCTTTTGACAATCCATTCTAGTGTAATTCTAGCACCAAAATATCTAAGAAGTTCTGCCATTGCTTATAATTTTTGTCTTCCAGAAAGACACCAGTGGGGTACCTTTGTTTATTATTTTGAGGGAGTATTTTTGTTGTTTTTTATTTTTCATAAAGCAGATCTCTTTTTAAAAACAATGAACAAAAACACAAGTTATGTTACAGAAATTACATTTTTTCAGACATTTTGACAATTTCAATTGTTTTCTTGATGCTATTTATTAGCAACAGCAGCTATCCTCTTGCAGTTTGTTGTACTCTCGCAGCTCTCAAGGGCCGTCACAGGTCTACTTATTATTCTTGTGAATTTTCCCTGCTGACATGCCTTTTGCATTTCTTGACTCTTCTTTTCTCTTTGCTTTGCTTTTGACCATTCTTTATCTGTCAGATCTCTCCTGTTGCATGATCTAGTATCCACCTTCTTTTAAATTCTGAAGTCTAATTGCAAGCTTATTACTTCAATGCATTATCCTGAGACATTTGTTTATTTAATTTAAGCCTTGTCTTCTAACACTCTCTCCAAAAGAAGGTTTTTATTTCCTTTCTATTCTTTGGTTGTTTGATCTCAAGCCAACCTGGGATTATGAGTGTTGTACTGATTGCATATCCACTGCTTTTCAAATTCTTTTAAATCCTATTGGTATTATCTCATCTATTCAAAATAATTACAGCTCAGTTTTTTATTTTCCCATCCAATTCACAAATTAGGCACTTTCAAAACACAGGTGTTATTGAATTTATATTTCCAAATGCAATTAAAAAGAAAAAAAACCCCACAAATCAATATGTTAAGTATTAAGAAAGCAATAAATATTATTATACAGGATTTGAAAAAGTGAAATGAAACTAAACATTGCAGATACAAGCTTTCTCTTTAATGTGGCTGTAAACAGTGCTAATATACAGTGATCTATATTTTTTCTAGCAACAATGTATACATTTATCCAATTGCAACATTACCATCTTTAAAGAAATTTGTGAAACACTTTAAACTTTCAAAACTCCTTTCTATTTAAATTTTTTTACAAGAAAATAGTGGATTCTTTCTGTAGAATTGTTATCTTTAAATCTTATAAAGCCATTCACTGGAAACATACCACAGAGTCTGACTGGGAGTTCATTAGTCTGAGTGAAACTTGTCTTAATTTGTGACTTGTCCAAAACCGTGACATTTCTTTTGACTCTTCTGATGTTAATTACTTTAATTTTGAACTCCAATATTTGTATAGTTGGATGGAGACTGAAAATTTCCTAAGCCTAACACCAAGAAATAATGTCTTCCTCCTCTCACATGTGGTCCAGTAAATATTCAATACTCAAGTTTCTTCCAATTTTATCACACTGTTACAGTGTTTCTTAGGATTTTCTTTTTGTAAGGGAAAAATCAATAAAGACTATAATGGAAATAAATTTACTTTCACAAATACCTCTTTTCAAGTTTCCTTATATAGCACCAGACACATCTAACAGGTACAGATAGACCTTACAATACGATTTCTTCCGGTTAGGATTTCAGTGAGCACCATCAGATGCATCATTTTCTCAGACTTCTATAAACTTTCATTACAATTGAATCCAAATTAGATAAGTGAATCATGCATATATGTAACTGCAAAAGCTATAACAATATTTAAACAACTACTTTGCAAGGTATTTCTGGCACCTACTGAATTTGTCAAAATTTCCCACAAGACTCACTAAAAATGATTTTGTCACTGTATATTCCTTATTGTTGTATGCATATGATTTTTGGACAATTAAGCTATGCATTGAAAGTGAGCAAATGTGGCAGATGTGTCAGGTGTTAGGTATATTTTTGCATTAGAAATACATTAATTACAAAATGTACCATTGCACAAAAGACAATTGATATTGACTAAAAAAAAAAACAAAAGAAGAATACTTCAAGTCAGAAGCTAGACCTACATATATTAATTACACTGATATTAATTAAACTGATCTAGTAGAAATTACTGTTATTCAGGATGAAGTTAAAAAATAAATAAATTGAAATTTCCTTCTTATTATAAAAGAAGAAAAAGGTAAATTTAAAGATTGTTCTGATTGAAAATAAATGAGAGATGAAAAACATCAACCTTCCTATAACTGCTAAAAATTCTGAAGTATGTTATTACTTTCTGTTGCTACAGAGCATAATTGAGCTGATTGGTTTACTTAAAAGTCTTATAGCATTATGGCATCAGAATAACTTGGGTCAGGAGGCACATCTGATTATCAGATTGTATAACCTCCCTGCTCAAAGCAGGATTGCTTAGGTCATCTACTCAGGTACAGGTTCAGCTGAGCCCTGAACATCTCCAAGGATGGATGCTTCACAATCCCTCTGTGTAACCCACCTTGTGTTTGGCCACCCTCGTGCAAAAAAATTAAATAAGAAAATAAATAAATAAAAACCTAATATTTAATAGAAATTTATCATGTTTCAGGTTATGTCTGTTGCCTCTGTTCTGTCATTGATCGCATCCAAAAAGAGTTTAGCTTGTGTTCCCATTACCCTGTCATCAGGTACTTGAAGACAGCAATGTTGTCTGCTCTTTGCCTTCCCTCCCCTGATTGACTAGATCTAATTCTTTTAACCTCTTGTGCTCCAGCCCCTAATAATCTTTCCAACCTTCACTAGACTGTCTGCAGTAAGTCCTGTCTCACTTTTACTGGGGAGCCCGGAACTGGATGCAGCACTCAGATGTGTCTCACCAGGGCTGAGGGAAAGGATCATTTTCCTTGACCTGATGACAACAGTCTGCCTAATGCAGCCCAGGAGACTGTTGACTTTCCTTTCTTCAAGAACATACTACTACCTCATGTTCAACTTGTGCTTTAGTATACACAGGGCATTTTCTGTAAAACTTCGTCTTTACAGTTCAGATACCATCCTGTATCAATGCATGGGTTTATTCCTTCTTATTAAACTTCATGAGATTATTATTGACTCATTTTTCCAGTCTATTGAGGCCCCTCTGATGGCATTGCTACTCTCCTCTGTACTGAACACTGTCCCCAATATGTTGTCCTCAACAAGTGCTAAGTGTACACACCATCTTGTCATCCAGGTTTATAAACATTATATATTAAACATTATAGATCCCAGTACTGATCCTTAAGCGATACTCCAAGTTACTAGCCACCATCTGGACTTCGTATCTCATTGTTCAGTTTATTCACTAAAACACATCGCTACAGGAAGCTTTACAAACTATCTTGTAGAGTTTAACAGAAGTTTAGATCTGTATGAGCAAAACTGAATAGGAAGTCAGTAGAAATTTCCTGTTACTATTTTAAATTTTCAAATTATAAAAGCTCCTTTACAAGAACTATATAGAATGTAAGGAGTATTCTGAGAGGACAAAAAATGTTTCATCAGGGTTAGATGGTCTAAAAACTTATACTAGTCCTTGTAACTGAAGGTTTTATATGTTACTACCTTAAATTATTCCAAAAATAATTTACTCATAAAGCCCTTTTAAAGTAGCTCTCTTGAAAATTACTTTAACAATACCAATCTATATTGTTTACTATGGTAACATTTTTCTCTAAAACACAGGATTTAATATATATTTGTGTCTGTCATATGACCCATTACTGAATTTTTGAGGAATCAATGCAGCAGAGCAGTCTTGCTTGAATATAGGATTTACAAGTTGAGAAACAGTAAGAAAGAAGAAAATTCCTAGTAACTTTAGCTAAGATGTTTAAAAAAGTTTCTTCATAATTCCCAAATAGCACAGCAGCTTATGTACAACAAATATTTTTTCAGGTGACTCCAACAATTGGTAAAAGAGAACTACTACTGACATTGCATTGTCTTTTTCAAGTGTATTTTTTTTTTTATTCTAGCCACATGTTGCTTCTACCATCTTTGAAGTTTTTTACTTTTCCTTCTGTCATAAACAAAAAGGGTAGCAGTCTTGTGGAAAATCTGTTTTTGAGATAGAATAGAGCTCAAGCTTCACATGGGACCTGCCAGGACACGGGAAGTTGAACTGCCAGCAATATCATGGGAATCTCATTCAGAAAGAACTGAATAGAAAAAACCCTTTTCCTAAACCCACCTTCTAGATGGCCCATAGTTTGCAATGGTATTGATATTGAAATACATTAAAATTTTATTTATCTGTTTTAGGGAGTGAAATTCCACAGGAGTCTAAGATTTTTTGATGAATGGGCTGGTCTCATTCCAGATCAGAAGCATTTTGAATATATTGTAATTCAGAAATGAAAGATTTTCTGGCTGGATTGAATGCAATGTGAGATATTAATATCAATGAGAAAATGCTTACACATTGATTTCTCTAACGAAAAGCTGTGGGTCTTGTATTGCTGTATTAAACTTCTTTTGAAGTTCAATTATGTGAAAACTGAAGGCCTGGGTATTTTTACACAGCTGTGAGCACCCATATGATTAAATGAATAAAAAATACGTAAGTATCCTCTAAGTTAAGAGGTGTGGTATAGTAGTCAAAAGAAGGTAAAAGATAATTTCATCTTCACGATTACTCAGGGTACCATGACCACAGTTTCCTTTCAACATGAAAATCAGCCAAATTTTCTGTGAAGGAAAGTGTCTGTAACTGTTGCCAACAGCCTAGGGAAAAAAAGAAAATCAAAACAAAACAACAAAACAACCCTTCATAAATATTATTGAAGTATATTTTTATTAGTATGGAAAAGAAAGTTCACAGTGTGCCAATAACTGACTATATTTGTTTTACATCTACTCTTTTGGGTTTTTTAATAGCTATTTTTCACACTTTTATTTCTTTTAGGCAAATTGTTATTTGTTTGAGTATATTAGGTATATTATAGCCATTTCAGACATTTACATGACTCCTCTAGCATAATATGTATGTTTGTGATGATTTCCTCTAATGGAAATGGACAGTGTAGATATTTTTGAATTGGTGAGTACAAATAATCAAGATTATTAACCTCTAAGACTGCAAAAGGTCATGGAAATAGCAAAAATTATTTGACAGTAAGAGATTAGAGTGAGCTTCTGCACTTCTTGCCCATGTTCTTCTAATGACAGTGAGGTCTCATCTGTAAGATTAAATTTATGCATAGCTTCATCTCCTACTGACACATAAAACATAGCCGATAAGGGAAGAGTTGACCTCTAAAAAATATTTTTCTTTTCATTTTAGCCAAGACATTTAGATCTTCTTTTTATGGGGGTTATAAATGACATTTAACTGAGGTTGATCTGAAAGGAAAAGAAGACTTCTATGTAGCAGTTTTGTTCTTTGTTCCTTCTTGAGCTGGCTAATTTGAGATTACTGGTGAAATTTTAATATTGTGTTCTAGTGTTCCAACTAGAAAGATACCCATATCCCTGTATGCAAACTTCATTGATTACATCACAGTATTATCTTTTTAGCTGTACATACTTTATATGACAATGTAAATATCTTAATTTTGTATCCCTAAACAAGTCTGTTTTCTTATCAGAAGGCTTAGAATAGACACTAAATTTCAAGCCAGTGTTGCTTATATCTCAACAGTATCTGTACATTATGATTCAAACAAGGTAGCAAATAGAACACAGCAGCATAGTTAGCAGAAAATTTGTAAGCAGCTTAAACTTCAATTGCAGGCCAGTTGTTGGCATTGATTATTTCATCAATAAATGGAATTTTAAAAGTGAGAATAAAACTATATTCATTGTGATTGATATTACCAGTATTTTCATTATATTAGGTAGGATATTAAAACATATTTTCTACTTCCCAATGCTGGCTCAGACTATTAACTCAAAGGGACTAAATATCCTGAAGGAAAGCTACTGCAGCTTGTGATTAATGCCAAACATGCTGCATTTTAATGCTTTCTATTAACTTCATTCATGAAAAAACACAACAAGTAATTTTTGCTGAGAACAGCATTAAGAAACTGTCTGTTTCAGAATGGATAAAAAGACATACATTAGGAAGAGAAATAAAAAGTATTAGCGTGTTTTTCTGGAGGATGTAGGGGAGTAAAATCTATGTTTTTCTCTTTAAGTATCTCAAGATGGTAGTGTTTCAGAATACTTCAATCTTGCCTCCTTACATTGAGTGTATACATTTTGTGGGGAAAAAATTTTTAGTTGTAATAGCTGAATCATGTTTACATTTGTTAAACAGAGCTCCTAGTTTGTGTCCAGGCAACCTAGTGACTGAGAATGATACTAGTTGAAACAGAAGTTCTGATCTGAAGCTGCAAGGGTCAAATGGTAAGTTAATTTAAAACTACTCCATAAGAATTAATGGAAGTTTTTTATTTAACTATGGAATTGGCACATGGAGTGGACACGGGTTGGAATGGAGAGGGAGAGAAGAAAACTTTACTCCACTCACCATTAAACTTAAGGACAGGTGTAATTCTCCTCGCTATTCACATGAGAAACTGAAGCTCTCAGTCTCTCACTCCCTCTCACAGTCTTTCTATTTTTTTTATGTTTTCAGAGACTTTTATCTTTGGTCAGTCATCTATGCAATAAATTCTTTGAAGATGTAATTGGATATTCTTACAGATTCTGACAGGTCTCTTTCTCACTGAAATTCTTGGGATTATATCACAGAACCACAGAATGGTAGGGGTTAGAAGGGACCTTTAGAAATTTACAAACGATCAACAAAAAATATAGAATTTTGTTGTCAGTTGAAATCCTATTTTATCAGCAAGTATGTTTAAGGAATTCTATTACAAATATATATGCCTGTACGTCCATGTTCCTGAATTTACTTTCTGTCAAGTAAATCTCTGAGTTTATTAAATGGTCATCTGTGTGTATGTTTTTATGAGAATTTCTACCTTAGCTTTCATTTTTGCTTCTCTCAATCTTAGAGATCTCAAATGCATAGGACTGTTTGAACTAATTTCCCCAAATTAGTTTAATTCTTACACTGTCTCTGAGTATACATCTGACTCTTTGTCATATGCAAAAGTCACACACGTAACAAATTGGTACTTACTTCATTTGCCAAAAATTTGCAATGAGAAGCTTTTAGCTCATCCAACCAAGCTGGGATCTGGAACAGCTTTCACATTGAGAGAAAGCATGAGAGTGAAGAATCTAATCTTCCATCCTCACTGATGGCAATTTTCACATTTATATTAATATATCAAATATCTCTCTAGTCTCATTTTTCCTTGACTTTATTTTCTTGTGTGACTCACCCATGTATCATCTCTTCCACTCTTTAACGTAGCTTATCCTCAGTTTTTGTATTACTAAGTTTATTTGCTTTGACCAGCAGCTCATTCAATGCACACGCTCCTTCTAGCTCCTTCTTATTAATACTCTAATCATGAATTCTGAACAGTTCTGTCCATTATTTTGTAGACATGCTTAATTTTTAACTTTCCAGTTCTTCCTTTTCCCATCAACAGTGTTAATCTCCAGTGTACACTTTCTGCTGTTAAATCTCCTGGATGTCTATGTCCTTTTTTGTATTACTGGAAGACAGTTTAGTAAACTGAGTTTTACTAGCCACAAAAGGCACTTCATTTCTATACTTGATCCTACTAGAAAGGATTTATAAGGTAATATTGTTTTAACTTGTTTGGCTCTCATTGTTAATCTGTTCTCTTTCATTTCTGCTGTGTTCTATGACAAGCACCATCCAATGTAATCCCAGCATGCATTGTCTTTGATGTCCATTCATGTGGCATTTGTTGACTTTTCCATGAACTTAAGTATCTCCATCTATCAGTTCCTTCACCTGTCACTCTTGTACTTTATTCACATGAAGATTTCAATTTATTTCCCTGTCATATCTTTCTATCTGCAAGACTGACTATTCCTTACCATTCTCATTCTAATTTGATCTTCTTCTATCACCTCAGCTTTTTCCTCAGCTGTTTGAACACATTCCTTTTTTTCTTCCTCAGAAAGCAAGAAAAGAAACTCTTAAGTTCTTTCTCAGACTTTTCCTGTCTCTCTAAGTTGTTTTCTATCTTGGTGTGTTCTTTCACTTCGACTTTACCAAAAGGCAGATGTTCTAAATAAGTGCCATGGAATGTTCATAATGTCCATACAATTTCCATTTCATGTGGCCTATCATAAACTTAAAAATCTAACTTATTGCTAGCTAATAAGATATAAATAAATTCAATTCCTTAGTGAGAGACTACTCTGTATAATCCTAGATGGCAGTGTAATTATCAGATGCAAACATACACAAAAAAGAAAGAGGAATTAAATAACAATCACAATTGATATTCTTCTAAGTAATTATCGGTTTGACTCTAGGTAAAAGTCTATACATTCCATGTGATGTAAAATTCTTTCAGTAGGAAAAAACCTTGAACTTTTGCCCAGTAATCATTGTAACATTCATAGTCGTGTTAACAGGCTAAGTGAACAAACTATATACACTTGAAGCCAGGAATTTATTGTTAGACTAATTAAGATCTTAACAACTGAATTAAAAGACAAGAAACGGCTCTTACTAGTCTACATAAAGTAATACTATCCCCCAGACTTCAGATTAATAGAAAAAATATTACTAACTTCAAAACTGTTACAGAAAAAAAACAAAAAAACATTGCTAATAGCTGACCTTTTCTTCTAGTATTTATGCTCATCTTTCCGTTGTCTCTTAGAATTTCATGGTAAATGGCAACAGTGTTTGTCAAGCAGAGAGATGATGGAGTATCAGAGAGAATCTTCAGTGTCCTGAGTTCTTCACTTGACAGAAGCGATTTTTGAAGGGGATATCCCTTGTTCCTCAGTCTCAGAATCTCTTTGAAGATCTTGTTATGGACTTTCTTATAATAGCCTGTTTTCATTTCATTTGTCCAGTTTGACTGTATGATTTGTTGCACAACAGCCTCCACCAATGCTAATTAACATATAAATCAATAACATATAAAGTATAAGTCACTACATGAATTTTTCAGAGCTTATTTCATAGTCTGAGAGAGTAATCTCAGACAAGCTAAAGGAGTCACTTGGTCATTTGGAAGTTTTTAAAAGAAGGAAAATACAGATCTAGCCAAGGCATGCCCGCACGAGTCCTGATTTCCTGCACTGAGGTAGTCAATGCAACACTCGTGATTTTCTGTTAGTAATGATGAAATCACATTTAGTGAACTACACAAATAAGACTATTTTTAGACAATTTATAATGCTGATTTGATCTGCTTACTACAAGGGCAACTTGAAAGTCACCACTTTCGATCTGTCACCAATTGAATTTAACACTACAACTCTTTGGGCCTGTCCTGGGTTTGACTGGGATAGGGTTAATTTTCACAAAAGGCTAGGAGGTGACACAGACAGGATAACTGACCCAAAATAGCCATATTTCCTCATATTGTCCTATTAAACTGTTCTTAACTTGACCCACAAAGTTTTCTTCAGATTCTTCTCCCTATTTAACCAGGGGATGGGGGAAGGAGTGAGCGACTGGCCACATGGTGCTTTGTTGCCAGCCGGATTTGAACCATAACAAGCTCAGGGCATCAAGTCAGTTTAGTACCCAGTAAAAAGCATGCCTGTTCAAATCATGGGCAGCCAATTTCTCTGGAAGAATGAAATGGGAAATGGCGTCAAAGGCGTTACTAAAGTCCAGGTAGACCACATCCACAGACTTTCCCTCATCACTAAGCTAGTCATGGTGTATGTGAAGGAGTACAAGACTGGGTGACAGCAGAGGCCTTGAACATACAAGCCAGATGATGTCAGAAGTGAAAAAAGTCTTCAGAATTATCAGCAGCTCATGTGTGGTAAGTTATTGCTAACAATGTAATCTCAAGAGGTGTGAAATCTGGCTTTAGAGTGTAGCAGAAAAAGTAAGTATCTAACAAATACTAACAAATCATGTATATAGTAAAGTTGAAAATAACAGAGCTGGAGATTAATAGAGAAAGAGCAATGTGTGCAAGAAACAGTTAACAATGGGCCTAAAGTGAACTCTACAGCAAGGAAGAAGAAATAATCACCACTAACATCATGGTCCTCCAGACAAATAGAAGGAAAAAATACTCACTGTGACAAAGATTGCCTTCCTGGAAAGGACATCAGGAGGCTCACAACTTGTCATAACCATTCTCCTCAAAATGTTGTCAATACAACGATGCAGTGGAAGGGTGAATGTAACACAGGGAAAAAATAAAAGATACTAGGATAGAATTGTAACAAGTTTAAGTGATCTGTTTTGCATCTGTACTTTAGGCTGTGTTAGAATAATCATAACCAATTTTAAAAAATGTAACGACTAATTAAGTGACAATAGATTGTGTTGTATTCCTAGTAAGCAAAATTGCATATTCAGTTTCTGGTCTCAGAATTAATTTTCTTGTTGGTCTTCTGAAGCCTTTACAATTAGCATCATGTAACATTGAAGAAATTACACTAAAATCTGATCATTTACAGCATGCTTCAAATGTAACCAACAGAAAGGGATGGAACAAGTACTTTAATTTTCAAAGGCTAAATTTTTAAATCAATGGCTTTGGAACTTAATATTAAAGACAATTATTTTCAAGATAAAAGTATTATTCAGAAGATAATGAGAATAAGATTTTCATAAAAATGTCATGAATAGCCCAGCAGTTGTTCCTGTGAATATGAAAGGACTTGAGTGATTTTTTTTAAATATATCTCTCATGTTTGAGAGAGATTACAGTTCATACCTTAAATGTTTAAGAGACTCGATAATATAAATGATTGTAGAGTCACTAGAAATAAGTACACACTGTATATTCAAATCTCTACGGAAACTCTTTCCATTTAAAGTTAGTATAAGCAATAGTAAAACTTTTAAAAGAACATGAAGTTATTCACTACGTTGCTCTATTTCTGAGCACATGAATAGGAATCTTCTGGCTTTTTAAATATATTGGGAGCCATGGAAAATTCTGGTGGTTAACTTGCAAAAATTAACAGTTTTTCTACATCTCTTAAATTTTGTATCACCCACTATACTGGCATTTATGTTAATCATGCAGTCATTGAAAGCATATATTGTGGCAAGTATATATTGAACACTTCATTCCCACTTAAAAAAAAAAAATCAGTTGAAGAATGTAAAATCTAATACTCATGTTAAATGACATCAGTGTTAGAAAGTAAGAATTTGAATTTTCTATGAAACTCAGTCTTGTAAATCAAATATTTAAGATGTATTCTGCCATATATCTTTAAACACAGATATAAAGGCCTCTGTGTTGGTAGAGAAAAAAGGTTGATGAGACTTAACAGAAACTGTAGGAAAACCATGAAACACCAACAGTTTTATTTTTACTGTCTCAGATATGTAGATTTCTTTTTAAACCAGGATTCCAAACACAGACATACAAATAAACTGAACTGTTTCAACTACTTGTAATTTACTTAAAATTCAGTAGCTTTAGACATTATTTTAGTTGAGAAGCTGACAGAAATATCTCTTTTTAAAATAGTTGGCCTGCTTGCTGTTGCATGTGTGACCTGAAAAGAGTTTTGTGTGTCCTTGTTGTTGATAGCTCTATTATGCATTAAAGTAGTGTACATCAAATATTTACTCTATTCTAATAAACAATTTAAGAATTACTGAAGCTTCACCCAAGAAATATACATCAGAATAAATATAGAGTACAATCCTCTATCTACTTTGAGTAGATGTTCCTTTCTAAATTATCAGTTTACTTCTTTTTGTTATGTCAGTGGACCTACATCACCAGTCTGTACAGTAAACATTAAGTTTTACTATGCCCATAGGACAGGGGGAGGCTCTCATACATATTTCACAGTACTTTTATTAAGGCCAGAACAACAGTAAAAACAATGATCACAGAATCACAAAATGAATGAGATACCTCTGTATGAGTCTAGTCATAGAATTACAGAATCGTTTTGGTTGGAAGAGACCTTTAAAATCATCAAGTCCAGCCTTTGTCCCAGCCCTATCAAACACTTGGCCATTTCCCTAAGTACAACATCCAATCATCTCTCAAACATGCACAGATGACATTAAGATATTTGACCACACAGACTCCCACAGAGCCTTTAATAGCTTCCATATATAATATCAGAAATCATATAACACTTACTTACAAATAGCGCAGTCCTGTTTCTCTCTCTAGTTAGAAATGAGTTTACCATGAGGTCATGTGTCCTCATTTCCTAGATTCATTACACATATACCTTCATAGATCCCTCACATATTATCACAGCCTCTAATTTTATCTAATATCCATGCCAGACCCAGGACCTCCTTGCCCACTATGCAGGTCATCTATTGTCTGGATAGTCCAGCTAGATGTATGATGCCTGCAGTGGCACACTCATCTCAGAAATATGTCCACAATCATATATTAGTACAGGCTCATAGTCCATCTAATATCTGCTCCCAGAGACTGATAGCCAGCTCCTGTATCAGAGTTAGGTTCATTCCAGATACAAGTCTCTCTTCACTTCATCCACTTTGAAGTTTGTTTCAAATGAAACATTCTGAATTAAACATACATTGACATGCACACATGATTAAATTTCTTAGGGAAATGTAAACAGTTCCAGATAGTCCTACTTGTTGGCATTTAGATCTGTCACAGTTGCACTTATTGAGCTCTCCATTGCTGGCATACAGGCCTATGAGTCCTGAGACAAATGGTGTCCTCAGTTGCTGACACTTATACCTTTCAACAAACATATATATTGATATCCCAGTCCCTCCAGTTGCTGGCACTATGGCTGTTTTGCATTAGGAATGTGTGATCATTGGCATAGAATCAAGTTGGAGGCCTGTGGCCAGTGGAGTTCCACAGGGATCGGTTCTGGGACCAGTCTTGTTCAACATCTTCATCAATGACCTGGAGGAGAGGACAGAGCATACCCTTAGCAAGTTCATTGATGATATCAAACTGGGAGGAGTAGCTGATTCACCAGAAGGCTATGCTGCCATTCAGTGGGATATCAGCCAGCTTAAGAGTTGGGCGGAGAGGAGCCTCATGAGGTTCAACAAGGACAAGTGCAGAGTCCTGCATCTGGGAAGGAACAACTCCATGCACCAGTACAAGCTGAGGGTCGAACTGCTGAAGAGCAGCTCTGCAGAGAGAGACCTGGGAGTCCTGATTGATAATAAACTAAATATGAACCAGCAATGTGCCCTCGTGGCCAAGAAGGCCAATGGCATCCTGGGATGCATCAAGAAGAGTGTGGCCAGAAGGTCAAGGGAGATTCTGCTCCCCCTCTACTCTGCCCTGGTGAGGCTTCATCTTGAGTACTGTGTCCAATTCTGTGCTCCTGAGCTCAAGAGGGACAGAGAACTTCTGGAGAGAGTCCAGCACAGAGCTGTTTAGTCTAGAGAAGACTGAGGAGGGATCTCATTAATATTTGCAAGTATTTAAAAGGTGTATGTCAGGAGGTTGGTACATCCTTTTTTTCCTCTTGTACCTAGCAACAGGACAAGGAGTAAGGGGATGAAGCTGGAACACAAAAAGTTCCATTTAAACATAAGAAAAGACTATTCCACTGTGAGGGTGACAGAGCACTGGAACAGGCTGCTTGCACCACAACCAGGGTCCAAATCTTCACTTGCTGCAGCCAAAGTGCTGAAGTTTTAAATAAGAATGGTAAGTGAGAGAAACACCCTCAATAATTGCTGATTAGCAGTCACAAAAAGCAGATTTGATCCTATTCTCATTTATTAATGAGATATTAATCAATATCTTCATAAGACTGACTTGTTTCAGTGATGATATTTGTCATAAATAGCTACCTTAAAAATATCCTTCCTAAACCATCATAATTAGTTTTCTGTAATAGTTTCATTTCAATATATAGGAGATATATTGAGATATATTTTGCATATATCATACATTCAATTATTCATTATATTATGACTCCTGACATTACAGCAAATACACTCCTTATGGTGTCATTTGGTGAAGAGTTTGTGGTGGTTTTGAGAAAGAATGCTCAAACAGATCTCAGCATGTATTGATAGCCTGAGGCAAAATTAACACTAAAGAAGTATATAAGCCTTTTTACCCTTTTCAATATGTTACACGACAAGATATGAGTATCTTGAGGCAATCTTGGGTAGATTTGTGCATATTTTGTTTTATTTTTCTCCTCTTAAGTTTCTACCATTTTTTAAAAAACTTAGAAATGTTGACAGTTTAAATTGTTCCTTGCAATCTTTTTGGATACTGATTAGATTTCTCCAGCAACTGCACAGCAACTTCTCCTTTTCAAATACGTTATTCACAGAGGTGTTACCTCAGTCGCTGATTGGCCAGGCGTGGGTCAGCAATGAGTCCATCTTAGAACTGACTGGCATTAAACCTATCAGCAATGAGGGAAGCTTCTGGCAGATCTTTGTTTAAAGAAGCCACCCCTGTTGACCTCTGCTACCAAAATCTGGCCCAGGCAAAACCACTAGATATTAATGCTAGGAGAAGAAACATTTTAAAACTGTATATTAGTAAAATTATACAGAGTCAGAACACCTACTTCTTCAGTCTCCAATGAGTATTTTCATTTCTTCCAGTAGCTGTAATTCCCATAATGGTGCCCGGAAAATAATGTTTTATTGAACTGAATAAAACAGAATTGAAACAAACTACTGCACTCTCAGTGCAAATGCCCATCTTGAAATCACTAATTGTTTTATCTTGCATTATAGGTCTCTTGAGTTCAGTACTTTATCTCTGACTGCAAATGGTGTTTTTAGAGAGTCATTTCCATAAGGATTATGGATGACAAAAGAAACAATATAATGAAAATAAAGTGACTAGTATTACAGTTGCAGTAAAATTATGTGAAATCTCATTTAATGCCTTCAAAAACCACTTACTCAGCATTCCATTTGTTAAAATTTTTGCAGGCTAAAGAGTCACTTAGAAAACTGGTAAGATGAGTAAACAGACAAATCCCAAAACGTTTACTTACATTTAGCTAAAGCAAAAGACATGGTTGCTATGAATAAATTACTAATTCTGAGCCTTGCATTAAGTGCTATAAAAATTCTGGAACTTGGCTAATAAAGCATTAGATGAGGTTTCAGTAAAACTAAAACCAAAGAGTTAGAGACAAGTAAAACAAGGGGGTTTTACCATATTATCTAGTTTCAGTTGGAAATTACCACCAAGGCAGTTATATTCTGCAAGATTATCTAAAAGTCAAAAATGGCATTTAGGATGTGACGAGCCAAAGGGAAAATGCTCATTGGTAGACATAGTTCATTTTATGTATTTCTAGTCATTTTACACAGTAGATCAGAGGAAAATACTATTGTCTATTTAATTATTTCTAGCTTAGAGAAGTGACAGCACATCAAAATTTAGAATTGAGTGAAAGTAACAAGTGAAATTTCTATGAGCTGTTTAAATCATAAATTGCATCTGACAGAACTATAGATTGATTCTTAATTACCTGCATAGCAGAAAGAAAATGACCAAATAAATATTCAAGGAATAGTATTCTGGACATCATATCTGGCCTCAACTGAAAAAAAAGAACACAAAGAAGCAAATCCAACTTGTTTTCCTACATTCTTAACTTTGCTGTAGTTAATTTGCTTCTCATCTCATTTTTTTCTCAATATCTCCAGTTAACTACTAGATAAAATACATATTACAAAGGCCTCAAAAATCTTGACACCTTATGAACTTTCAGACAACTACGTTTTCTGTTAGTAAAGAGGACAAAATTGAAATAATGAACTATGGCTAAAGTTTAGCTCTTAATATCTAAAATATCTTTATTAAAGATTCTAGCTTCTGCTCACCTGAAGTCAGTGTAAACCATTTAGTTTTACTTCAGTCATGGAGACAAAGAAAAAGTTATATCTCATAAAATTTGAGACAAAGAATATACTGTCTTCTTCATTTGTTCAAGAAGCAATCACAAATTGAAATAAGAAAACTTGAAGACAATTACTAATGTTTTACTTTACTGGATCTCTTGTTGGCAAACTTCCTTTTATATTCTTGTCTTTCATCATATGATATTAACTAGAATTTATATTTCATGTGTACTGCTGCTGTGAATTCCTATAATATAAATAACTAATTATAGAAGCAAACCAAAAAATGTGTAAATGAGAAGCAATTTTTTGCAATGGGGACTCTGATGTTAATATCTGCTTAAGAATTAAATTACTAAGATACTTTTTTGTGAGCTACATTAACGAATGAAATCACTATATATGCATATATATATACACACATGCATATAAATAAAATCTGAGGGAAAAAATAACAAGTGTTTTATTGTCACATAAAAACAGTATTGGAGAAGCAGGCCAGTGTCAATCTTGTTACAGAGGTAAGAAAGAGCAACAGGGGCATGAAAAGAACAGTAATTTCCTAAATTAACATTTCTATAAGATCAGAAAATTAATTATGAGACCTGATCTAGGTGAACCTGCTTCTGCAGGGGGGTTGGAGTAGATCATCTCTAAAGGTCCCTTCCAACCCCTACCATTCTATGATTCTATGATTACTCAGAAAACACAAAGTTCCAATGCAATTTTTCATGCTTTCATCTAGCTAAAGATTAAAATATTTTGATTTTTATTGAGGGGTGTTTTGTGCTGATTTTCTGTGTATTTAGCCAAGGCTCCTATGAATTTTCTACATCTCACTCTGTCTCTGAGTCCAAGTTCTGTTTTGCAACAACTTTTTAGTAAAATTTTAATTAGTTGAAATGTCTATTCAACTGAGAAAAAATTTTGAAGAGTTTCTACAGTTTTCATATGAAATAGATGACCCAGAACAGCAGATTGGAATTACAATATTTTCCAGTTTATGTCTGAAGTCTTTGATTCTGTCAACTTCTTTTTATTTCAACAGCTCACACATTGCTGCCAAATACAGTCATATTACATGATGTAACTCATGCATAAACTGAGTAATTCGTCAAATCAAATGCTATGCAGTGACTCTTTAGACTATAGTAAAGTGTAAGAGAAGCACATAGGTACCCTAACCATCAGATGAGAAAGGATGAATCTCCAGAGACACAGATAAAGAATGATCTGAGAAAAAAAATATAAGCCCTTGGGCAGAATTAAGATTATAAGTCACTGTGGTAATGTATATGGTATTCTCTTCTGTCCTAGTAAGGTTGTTATTGCACATGATTCTGTCATAAGATTAAATCACAAGGAAACAAATGCACAATGATCAAAATAGGTACTGAAAAAGGATATTGGTCAAAGGTCATGAGGAGGTAAAATAACTTTGGTATGTCATTGATTGAAAGAATGGTGAACTTAAAATACTCAAAGTCTCTAAAATTTGAACCGACATCCAAAATCCTTGGCCCTCAGTTTTCTTCTCTTTTCAGATAAACAAGCAGATAAAATTAATCTTTGATATGATTCCAGTTAAACAGGAAAATCTGGTATCATTTACTTCATTAAACCAAATGACAAGATGTCTGGTGTATCAAAAAGTTTCAAAATCTCACCTGAGAAACTCATGGAGATATGAGTACAGTATAATCAATAGGATTTTCTACTTTTAAAATTCACTCAAAACCACATCTATTGTAGCCTAATGTAATTTGCAAATAGAAGGTCACAATTTGTATATTGACCTGATGCCACGGGGCATGAGTTCTTGTCTGAGATTATCATGGCCTGAGTTGATCTGGACTTCTTTCAGCTGTGATAGGGGTTGTGTGGTAGCCAATTGTCTTGTTTTCATTTTGCTTTAGTTTATTGGAACATAGTCATTCACTGTGAAATTGTCCGTGATCCTAGAGCAAAAATGTGGCAGGGATGAGCAGAGAAATGAGATGGTCCCACAGGTGTTAGATGGCCCCACACGTAACTGCAGTCAATTTTTGGTCACTGCAGAAATGCAATTTTTTGAAATATGTAAAACCAGTTTCATTGATAGCAAGCTAACTCAGAAAAAGTATTTAGGAAACAAAGAAAAGAAAGACAACATAGACTGCTTTAAGAGAGCATTAGATAGAAACAAGTGGTCCTAGACTGCTGAGGAAGAAAGCCTCACCCTGAACATCAGACTTTTCCTGATTCAGGATGTAAGACTTTAACAACTTTGAATTCTGAATACATTATCACTAGTATTGAGGAAAACTATTGTCTGTAGGAATTGACATTACTTATTTGTAGTTATGGTGGTGGTTTAGCCCTGGCTGAGTGCTAGGTGCTTACCAAGTCATACTATCTCTCTCGCTCCTCAAATGTAAAAACGTGAAAGAAATATAACAAAGGGCTCACAACTCAAGATAAGGACAGGAAGACCACTCAGCAATTACTTTTACAGGTAAAATAAACTCAACTTGGGGAGAAATGGTTTTATTCATTAACAAGAAGAGAAATGAGAAATAAAAACTGAATCTTAAAGAACCTCACTCCACCACTTCTTCCTGAGACTCTCTCCCCCCTCCCACAATCAGTAGCACAGGCGGAAGAGGAATGGGAGTTATGATCAGTTCATTACAGATGGACTTTGCCTCTGCTTCTTCTCAGGAGGACAGCTCCTCATACACCCTACTGCTACAATGTGGGGTCCCTCTCATGGGAGACAATCTTTCATGAACAATCCTTCGTCATGAGTCCTGCTCTGGTGTGAGCTCCTCCCTCCATGGGTTTTCAGGTCCTGCCAGGAACTTGCTCCAGCACAGACTTCCCTTGAGGTCACAGACTCCTTTGGACATCCACCTGCTCTGGTGTGGGGTCTTCCATGAGCTACAGGTGGATCTCTGTCCCATTGTGAACATCCAGGGGCTGCAGGGACACAGTACAGGTCTCAGGGTAATCTCCTTCTCTACTGATCTTGGTGTCAGCTGAGATGTTCTTCTCACATTCCCATTCTGCTGACGTTGCGGTTTAGCATCTCCATAGTAACTTCTTCCCCTTCTCAAATATTTTATTCACAGAGGCATTACCTCAATCACTTATTGCTTCAGCCTTCAGCAGCAGCAGGTCCATCTTAGAGCCAACTGCCCTATGAGGTACAGTGGAAGCTTCTAGCAGCTCTTTTTTAAAGAATTCACCTCTGTAGCACCTCCACTACCAAAACTTGGCTGTACAAACCCCCTACAATAGTGAAGTATGTAGTGAAGTATGAAGGAGGGAGTTACAAACAAAAAAAGTATACTCATATAAAGCCAGTTAAAGACAACACAAAAGTCTAAATTGTTATGAAAAGGATTTTATTACCTCTTGAAACATAAAAGCTACTTTAAAAGGCTTCACTAGACAACCAGGCTTCAGGTTTTGGTCTTCGATTACTTTTGTGAAGAACTGAAAGAAATGGATGAAATTCTATGAAATCTCTTCTTTGGAATTTCTAGCTGAATGTTACATAAGACTCCTAAAATGACATTTGGAAACGATACTACAGTCATGTATAAAAACCCACACATCAAGTATTTGAGAGGGTTTTAAAGTGCAGAAGGTAAACTGCAAAACAGTACTACTGGATAATTGATAACATAAATGATGCAGATAACATAAATGATGTAGAAATTTCAGTAAGATTGACTGCAAAGTTACATTTGTTTTTATATTTCCAATGTCTGTGAGTTTCAGATTTTTAAAATGTTTGAGACTCTTCACAAGAAAAGAAAAGATAATATTTTTATTCTTCAAATTTCCATTTCAAGATAATCTATAAGATAATACACAAGATTAAAAAATAGTCCAGAGTATTCTCTTTTTCCAGAGGTATGTAATTTTGGTGAGTCATCTGTATTTATTTAACCAGCAGAAAAGAGATTTCTCTCAAGTTTAAATTATATACTTGACATATAAGATACACTTATTTATTTACATAGACTACTTATTATTAATATTTTGGGTAAGTTAAAAATGCCAATGACATTGCATAAATTAGACCCAAATTATGATCTTATTAATGTTTACAAATATGTGAAGAGTGGGTGTCAGGAGAATGGAGCCAGACTCTTCTCAATGATGGCCAATAATAGGACAAGGGGAAATGGTGTCAGAGCACTGGAATGGGTTGTCCACATGAGTTGTGGAGTCTCCTTCTCTGGAGACATTCAAAACTCCCCTGGATGAGTTCCTGTGTGACCTACTGTAGGTAGTCCTGCTCTGGCAGGGGCGTTGGACTAGATGATCTTTTGAGGACCCTTCCAACACTTAAGATTCTGTGATTCTGTGAATTTAGAAACTCTTATTCTGCTCTGCTCCGTGTTAAAAATCAAATGAACATTATCTCTTTCTCAAAGTAGAAAAAAATTTAGAGTGTATAATATTAAAATATTCCTATATAACTTATGGCACTGCTGATAGACTCCTGCTGCTGGCATATGTAAAATGAATCATCGATCACACATGGAGAAAATAACAAGCACCTTGCTGACAGTTTTCTGACCCAGGGAACCTTAAAATGTAACATTAGAATACAGAGTGGAAAAAATAGCATGTTCTGATCACCGTGACATCCATTATATTAGTTAATGGGTGTTAATAATATATATCTTAATATGTTTTTATACTTTGTATAGGTCATGAAATGATGGGAAGGTGGGTTCTGTTTGTTTTTTCTTGAAAAAATTTATTTTACTGATTTCTTATGCGCTTACACTTATTTTTGAGATGTATAATCAGAGACAGTCTAAGCGATAGGATATGATATTGATTCCTGTTGTTCCTATATTAGGATGAGTGCAAAATCTATTTATGATCTGTTAAAGTATTGGAACAGGATTTTTTTTCTTCCCTAAATGAAGGAAAGTAATGTGTTCAAACCAGAATTTGATATTTTTCACTTCAAATATCAGGGTACTACACATAAGACATAATGTTTCAAGTCTTAAAGGTAATGAAAGATGTATGCCATTATACTGTAGAGACAGCAGTGAGATTTCAGAAGATGTAAGCATTTCTTAAAAACTACATAAATTCTTTATTTCAGATATCAACAAAGATGGTAATTTTTAACAGTGCAAAAGCAGAATGACTAATAGAAATGCAAATACACTTATGGAACTGTAGTACATTTGACTGTACTTCAGAGAGTGAAGCTTAATCTCCTTCACATAACACTAAAAGAAATGTATTACAAAACTACTGAGACTTTTAGAAGGAGATCATAATAAATCTATTGATTTAGGTATATTATTATCACACTGGAGAGTTAACAATGTGGTGAACTCTTAAAGAATCTGCCTTGGGACTGATCATATTAATATTAAAATTTTTGTTAGCCTTCTTGATATAAGAAGTATGATAATGTTCTTAATAAAATTAAATGAGAAGATATGAGCAAGACATGACAGAATTGGAATATTATTCATGAATATTATTCATGAAGGGATAGATAATCTTTAGGGATGGAAAAAGAAGAATGAAATTCAGTGGAACAATGCGTAGTCATTTGATGCTAATAAGAAACTAGGGACTCATTGGATAGAAAGAGAAACAAAACCACGATATATTAGCTGATGATAAGGAAGTTGTAAACTACCCACCTAATGAAGATATAAAAAAACAAATATAGTGTCAGGATATAGGAAACAAAATATAGACATAATTTGATATTACTGTCAATATATAAAACTGATTACAACTCAACTGTGTAATATGCACAATTTAAGCAATATTCAAACAATATGCTTTTGAGCTGGAATAAATGCAGAGCCTGTTAAAGGAGCATGGTAAAAAAAGGTTTTCTTAGAAGAGAAAAGAAGTCTGAACGTCTGAGACTTATTTCTTCTATGAAAGGTAAAGTTGGAAAGGACTGTAGGAAATTTTTTTAGAATTAAACTAGGAATACAGATAGAAAGAAAAAGGAATTAAGCTAAAGAAAAATGGATACAACAAAATAATTTGAACTGACAATGAATAAACTCAAGATTACCTTCAAGAATATAAAAAGAAGTAAGAAAGGAAGTACAGAATTTTAAAAAAACAGAATAAAACTGACTAGTGTAATAAGAGAGTGAATTGGCCATCCCTCTTGCCAGAATTCACATCTGCTACACAAGATCAGAAGTTCCACAGGAGACTAGCAGAGCATAGATGCTCTCTGTCTCAAATCAAATATATTTATTTTGTGAGTGGAGTTGGACTTCTAAAAATTGCCAGTATTTTTCTTCCAACTAAAACACTGAAATTAATACTAACAGTTGCCTTCTGACCTAGACAAAGTGAGTTGATTGATCATAATCTAGTTCCCAGGGGAGAGCTGTTCACCAGATTGAAAAATAAAAACATCAACACAAGCACATGTCTCCTTCTTTACTGTCAATTTAATACAAACCATTAAATGATCCAATATCATGCAACTGGAAAGAATCTTATCCTAGTAGTAGATAGTTGCAGTCCCAGTTTGAAATAAATTTGCAATAATAATAATGTTGCACTGTATTTCCCTATACTGATTTCTTTTATGTATGAAAATAATGATATAAGTAAGTAAATAAATAAATTTAACTGCCTCTCAGGAGCTTTTTCAATGGGACTAAAAAATAAGTCATGCCTTGTAAAAGGTAGTTATATAAGCACTAAGATGATCACAGACAGTCCTAGTGGGACTGCTGTATCACCAGAGAAAAGAGTAATACAATTATTTATTTGTTACTGTTGGTTGAGTATCTTGTAGAAATTACAACGTCCTGTTCAAATATATGGTTTTGTAGGATATTGTAAGTAAACTGATCATCTTAAGTAACCTAGAAATATCTAATGCTGATTTAAAATGTCTGGAGGTATTTTAGAATTTTTTTACATTAAATTATTGAAAAGATTTTATAACATGAATACCACTGATGGTTATCTCTTGGCTGGAATTACTAATTAGGACTCAGAATAAGATTTGAGTCCTAATATGCTACATAACAGAGGAAATTAACTATTCTTATAAGATGTGATACCATAATTAATGAAATGGACAGAACGCCTAGATTAAAAAAAGATCAAAACAATATAGTGTGTTTCCCATTTCCTTGCAATTTTTGCAAGAAAACCAGAACAAGAAGTTTTTTTCATTAAAATTTTTAGACCACTATACTCGTAATTATGAGCTACATCCCATGCTCTCCAGTTACCTTGGAATTTCTTGCACCACCTCTTTTTCATCTACCACTACCATCAATCATGTATGGAAAATTAGATGACACTTCCAAACATAAATGAAGCATTCATTAGTCTATTTTTTCCTTGTCCAGTGTTGCAAAATCTATCTCCAATTCTGCTTCATTTTTGGGAATGAGGGATGGGAGGATTTTTTTTTTTTTTAAACCCCTTAAATAAATTTTAAAAAATCTCCACAGATATTGTGGAAGCTTTACTTTTAATCTTAAACCTCAGGGGAAAGTAAGAATAGTACTTTTGTTTTCCACTAATTTTTTCCTGGAACATGACAGGAGAAACAAAGCTAGACCTTTTCTCAGTCAGAACTGATTTCAATGCATAAAGTATGTCTTTATTCCAGATTTAAGAATAATAGAAGAGTGCCACATCATTCTGCTTAAATGTCAATGAAATAGGGTAGCACTGTTAAATACAGAATGTATGGAGCAAGCTCTGAAGATGACCAACTCAAATGTCATTGGCAGATATGTCAAACAATATTTCCATCCACATCTTGATTGTGTAGTTTTGTACAGTCAGAGTTTTAATTTCCATTTTCAACATAAACCTTTCACATTCTTTGAAAACTAAGAGCTCTTACAAAAAGAAACAAAACAAAACAAAAATCTATTGAAAGTAGTCTTTGATAACAGTTTTTCTAGGAAAAAAAAAAAAAAAAAGGATCCAAGACACAGCTAAATCTTTCTTCACAATCAGACTCTGGAAATGGAGGTAGAACAAGATATTCAGAATCATCTTAATGCACTCATTCCTGAAAGTAATTGTCAGAACAATTTAAGAACTGTTTGAAATATCACTATAGCTCAATTAATTTATTACCTGATCCCAGAAAACAAAAAGAGGTGCAAAAATGTGGTTTAACTTTATTTTTCTCAGAATCACTCAGAAACACAGTGGTTATCCACAATAATGTCATTAATAAAAGTTTAGGAATTTCCATATACAGCTTGTTATTTGCCAAATATATTTTATTCTCCACACCTAATTTAAGGTCTTGACAGAGAAGAGTCACTTTAGATAGAACTAGAGATAGTGCTGGATGTATGACATTTGATAAATTAAGGAGGAACTGCAGACTATAGAGTTATTACTGAAGTATAGTAAGTCTAAATGAAATGATATGTGATGGAAGCTGCAAAGGCTAGTGTTGGTTTACCTACATTCAATTGTTTATGAGCAAACAGATAAAGACGGTAGTATGTTCCTTGTCTATCGTATTGGCTTTTTAATTCATTATTTCTGTTGATACACTTGAATCTTAAATGCCTCCATAGAAGCATGAAACTACTTTGAAAGAGGTTCATTTTGACACCTTACTTTTAGGTAGACTAATTAGGTGAAGATAATATTTTCCCTCCTCCCTTCTCCAAGGGATGTTGCTTGTGTGGATTCAACTGTAAACTGCAAGATTCTATTTGGATTCCTTCTTTGAGTATCATTTAACGTTTCATCTATAGAGGAAAAAAAGTAGTGATATTTTTCCTCAGTTATATGGTTCCTTTTTATTTATTTGGTTCTTTTAGACGAATTATTACTATGTGAATAAAGACTATGTGTAGTTTAATGTGTAGGTTAATGTAGAATTTTCTAGAGACATAAAAAAGGAAATAATTGTATGCAGAATTTAAAATTGAAATCTACTAGAAGATTATATCATATTTGAAATGTTATTAAATTTCCAAGAAGATGTTTGAGGTAGAATACGAAAAAAAAAATATCCAAAACCCAACTGTCATGGTTTAGCCCAGCTAGCACAACAGCACCACAGAAGTCTCTTGATCGGTGCCCCCATTCACCCCCACCCTCATTAGGATGGCGGAGGTCCCAGCGAAATGGGAGTAAAAAGATAAGCAAGATTGTTGTGGATTAAGACAAGGGCAGGGAGGGCTCGCTGCCAGTTACAGTTCCACGCAAAACAGACTCCAATACTTGACTTAGAAAGTAGGAAAGTTTATTCTACAAGAAACAGAAAGGAATAAAAGCAAAAAGGGAGTAGGATGATGAGAAAATCACAGCCAGTACTTTAAGATTTGCCTCCCCCATCCCTCCTTTCTTTGTGGGCCCAGCTCACTGCTCCCGATATCTCTACCTCCTCCCCTCTCAACGGCTCAGGGGAGCAGGGAATGGGGAATATGGTCAGTCTCTTACAGATGGGCTCTGCCACTTCTGTCTTCTCAGATGAAGATGACTCCTGGCATTCTTCCCCTGCTACAACATGAGATTCCTCCCCCAGGACACAGTCCTTAAACTTCTGTCGTGTGGGTTGCTCCCAGCAGCTGCGTCTTCTGCCGATACAGGTTCCCTCACATGGGACGCAGTCCGTGATGAATATCTCAAGTGTGGATTCTTTGCCACAATTGCAGTTTCTACAGTTACAGAGTCCCTCTCTCGGGATAAGGTCTCTTCTGGGCATAAGTTTAATGAGCTGCTTTGTCGTGGGTTCCTCCCCACAGTTACAGCTGTGGATATTGGGTCCCTTCCCTGGGACATGGCCTCTTCCAGCCATAGTTTTAAAGAACAAAATCACTGTCCCTGCCTTGGGGTCTGTAGTGAAGTGGTTGGGTCCCCCCATGGGACATGGCCTCCTCCTCAGGCCATAGTCACTGTCCCAGGCTCAGGGCCTTTAATGAAGTGAATCGCTGCCCCTGGTCTGGGGCCAGCTTTAGCAAAATGAGTCTCTGCCCCTGATACGGGCTCGTTATCAAAATGAGTCTCTACCACTGATGTGGGGTCTTTAAAGAAATGAAAATAAATCCCAGCTTCCCCAGTCCTCTCCGTAGAATGCAGGGGAGTCTGTGCCAGCACACCTCCTCCTCTCTTTCATCACTGACCTTGGAGTCCACATGATTGTTTCTCTCACTGTTTCTATTCCTTGCACCACCACCAGCCAGAAGAAGAAGAGGCAGAAAAAGAAGGAAGAAGATGGAGGAAGAAACCTCCTCTTCCGGCTTCTTCTTAAAATGTGATTGTGGAGACATTTAATTGACTCAGTCCTAGCAGTGGGTCTGGCTCAGAGTTGGAGAGAGTTGCGAGCAATTTCTTACAGAAGCCATCTTTACAGCCCCTTCCCCCTTATCAGAAAAGGCTGCCATGTCAAACCATGACACCAATCATGAAAATAATAAGCATTTCTTTTTTTAACCAGAGTTTGAATTATTACTACTAATCTCTAGGAAATCTATTCCTCATCAGAAATTCTCATCTGGAATAACCCTTTCTAGCTAATAGGTGATAATGTGTTAAGGCTTTCTGTTACCCTAGAGCTAGATAAGTACTTGTTAAAAACTACATACATGGACTGCTCACTGATTCCAATTTTGGTCCCAGGAAAACCTATGAACCACAGTATGATGTAAAATCACACTAACTGGAGAGGAAATTTGGAGATTGATAGATACTCCTTCTGAGGCCAGATGGCCAACACGTATATCTGTCTGAATCATTCTGATAAAAATATGATTATTCAAGTCATTCAATACATTAGATACTTACACTGTAAAGTCAAATTTCTAAAGAGAGGACAAAAGGAAAGAAAGTCAGTTTTCTATAGAAAACATTCAGTGTATTCTCCATTCAAAAGCAAGTAATTTCTTTTTATCTAGTAAAAAAAGAATTATGGTAACACCTTCTGCACTCTTTGATCAGACTAAGGCATTTAATGTAAAAGGAAGTTTTAATGCTCTTCTCCAAGCACAATCTCAGGAGAGAAGGCCTTGCATATTACTAATAGAAAGCAGAATTTAAGAACATGAACAGAGCACAGTATAATATTTATATTCGATATTGCAATAACGTATGACTTCTACAGAAGAATAAAGTAGAAAAAAGTCCTAGATAGAAAAAAAAAGATGGATCTCCTATGTATTTCTTTCTAATAGAAAAAAAAAGTCTGTACTTATAACAATAAAAAGATAAATCTATTCAGAAAGAAGATTTAAACTGTCATACAGCCTAGGAAATACAAATTTATTTTTTTACTGAAAGATTTCAATGTTAGAAAAGACCATTCTTTATCTGGCAAAATGTGGACTTTTGATAGAAAACACAAATTATATATTCTTGATTGCAATGGCTGTGTCTATTTATGAGCACTATAAAGATTTCTGAAGCTTTGTGGAACTGGATAGTCCTAAATCCAAGGAAGAAATTTGAGACTAACATTTTTACATAGGGAAGTATCTCAACACAAAAAAAAAAATTGTAGTAGATTTGTGTATGTGTGCATGTGTTTCTGTGTGTATGTATTTGTTCATATGTGTGGATATTCTGGGTTACATTAGGAGGAGTGTTTCCAGGAGGTCAAGGGAGATGATCCGTCCTTTCTTCTCAAGAAAAATGGTGAAGCCACATTTGAGATAGTGTGCCCAGTCCTGAGCTCTCCTATACAAGAGACATGGACGTACTGCAGAGTCCAAAGAAGAGCGATGAAAATTCTAAGGGACTGGATGAGCTTTCATAGTAAAAAAGGCTGAGAGAAATATAGATGGAAGCCAGACCAGTTCCTTTGAGGTGTCAGGACAAGAGGCAATGGGCACAAACTGAAATGCAGGAGGTTGCCCAAACAGGAACAAAGAATCATCAGGTCAGTTGCTCTCTCCTCTCCCTCCCAGCAGGATAGGGAGGGGAATCAGAGAAAAGGGGGAAAACTGTGAGGGTTGAGGTAAGAACAATCTAACAGAACAATACAAGATAGAAAGAAATAGTTATAATAAATGAAAGGATATACAAAGTGAGTCTTCGCTCACCATCTGGACACAGTTGGTCCTGATCGAAATCCATAATTCAGATATGCACTTGCTGGAGGGTCCTCCACCTATATACTGGACATGAAGGCTTCATGGCATCAAATAGGCCTTGCCCAACCTGGGTCAACTGCTCTGGCTGTGCACCTTCCTAGCTTATTATAAAAGTTAACCCTATCCTGGTCAAACCCATAATACATCTGAATATCAGGAAACACATCTTTTGTTGTGAGAATGCCTTATCACTGCCACAGATTATCCAAGGAGTTTGCAGACTCTCTCCAGAAGCTCTCTGGACATGTTCCTGAGTACCTGGCTACAGATGGCCCTGCTTGATCAGGGAGGTAGGACCAGCTGACTTCCAGAGGTCCTTTCCAACCCTATGATTCAATGATTTTATGTATAACACACTAGCCATTTATAAGAGCAACATCATATGAAACAAGAATAGTATAGACTGTCCACAATCAAGATAATGCTAACAGGACATCAATAATTAATTGTTACTTTAGAAAGAAAAAGAAAGGCCATTATCTTGTAAACAACCTCGTAACCTGCATTTATACACTGCATCCCACACAGCCTGAGTTGCTTCATGTTCCTGTCTGAACTTAGAAATTAATAACAAACAAAATCCTCAGGAAGGGCTCTTTCACGGGCATACAAACATATAAAGAGTCTGTATTGCATTTATTAACCTTGAGTTTGGTTTTGTTGGTTTGGGTTTTTTTAGAGATATAATCTACTTGGTTCAGCTTCATTGTAAAAGGGACAGTTGAAGGATACAGTTATACAATAATTCTCATTACTCATCTTAAATACAATGAATAACCATTTTGAGCTCTCATATACCCATCTTTGGGATTTGGCATAAAAAGTCACGGAAATTTTCACTGAGAGCTAATGTGCGAGAGTTGTCTGCTTCCTACTCTGTTCCACTCTGTGTTTCATCTTCCTATGTATTGTTTTGTTAGGTGATTTGCTAGCATGTATTGCCTTCATGCTTTGTGCAAAAAGGAGCTAAATCTTGGAAGATCTTACTAAGTGTTATAAAGTTCTGGTGAGGATGGATCTCCTTATCTACAGAAGAACCTCTGACTACATATATCAGAATGTTTAAGAAAAATAGGTTTCTAACTCCAGTACAAATTTAAGAGTGCTATTTCCTTATGAGGAAAGGCTGCAGGAACTGAGACTGTTCATTCTGGAGAAGAGGAGACTGAGGGGGGATCTCATTAATATTTACAAATATCTAAATGATGGGTGTCAGGATGCTGGGGCATCCCTTTTTTCTGTTGTATCTAGTGATAGGACAAAGAGCAATGGGAAGAAGTTGGAAGACAAAAAGTTCCATTTACTCATAAGAAAAAACTACTTCACTGTAAGGGTGACAGTGCCCTGGCACAGGCTGCCCAGGGAGGGTGTGGAGTCTCCTCTGGAGGTCTTCAAAACCCATTTGGATGCATTCCTGTGTAACCTAGGTGGACCTGCTTTGGCCAGGGCATTGGACTAGATGATCTCTAAAGGTCTAAATGATTATGAACTTATTATTCATTTTGTATTCAGGCAATGAAAGATCTAAAAAATCCATGAAAAATAAATAAAAAATCATACATGATATGTGGAACTACCAAGCATTAACAAAGAACTGTGCACAAGACAGTTAAGTGTAGCTTCCATTACAGTTAAGACCCTTGACTCCAGAGTTCATGTATCATATCACCCCTCAAAATACTGACACTGTCCTTGAACATCTACAAATAGATACCTTACAAGTCGGATGTGTGCCAATAAAGAGGAAAAAGAAGCTTTTGGTGATCATTGTTCAACATCTTTACTGGATAGTAATCACATGAAATAAATATCTGGAGAAAAATTGAAAACTCTTTTCTGTTGTGCTTTCAATATACTTAGTGAATAACACAAATCTCAGAAATAAGGAAAAAAAAAAAGAGTACACGTATCTCAGGGGAAATCCCTTTTGACCAACCTGATATCCTTCTATGAAGGCATAACTGACTGTCTAGATGAGGGGAGAGCAGCGAATGTCATCTACCTTGACTTCAGTAAGGCTTTTGACACTATCTCCCATAACATCCTCATCCAAAAGCTGTGTGGTTTGGATGAGTGGCAGTGAGGTAGATCAAGGGCTGGCTGAACGACAGAGCCCAGAGGGTGGTGATCAATGGCACAGAATCAAATCAGAGGCCTGTGGTCAGTGGAGTTCCACAGGGATCAATTCTGGGGCCAGTCTTGTTCAACATCTTCATCAATGACCTGGACGAGGGGACAGACTGTACCCTCAGCAAGTTGGCTGATGACACCAAACTGGGGGAATGGTTGATTCCCCAGAAGACTGTGACATTCAGCGGGATCTTGACCAACTTGAGTATTGGGCAGAGAGGAACCTCATGAGATTCAACAAGGACAAGTGCAGAGTCCTGTATCTGGGAAGGAACAACTCCATGCACCAGTACAGGCTGGGGTTTGACCTCCTGGGGAGCAGCTCTGCAGAGAGAGACCTGAGAGTCCTGATTGATAATGAACTGAACATGAACCAGTACTGTGCCCTCATGGCCAAGAAGGCCAATGGCATTCTGGGATGTATCAAGAAGAGTGTAGCCAGCGGGTCAAGGAAGGTTCTTCTCCCCTTCTACTCTGCCCTGGTGACGCCTCATCTGGAGTCCTGTGTCCAGTTCTAGGCTCCTCAGCTCAAGAGGGACAGAGAACTTCTGGAGAGAGTCCAGCACAGGGCCACCAAGATGATCAGGGAACATCTTTCATACGAGGAAGGGCTGCAGGAACTGGGGCTGTTTAGTCTGGAGAAGAGGAGACTGAGGGGAGATCTTATTAACATTTAAAAATATCTAAAGGATGAGTGTCAGGAGATTGGGACATCCCTTTTTTCTATAGTAGATAGTAACAGGACAAGGGTTATATGGGATGAAGCTGGAAGACAAAAAGTTCCACTTATACATAAGAAAAAACTATTTCACTGTGTGAGTGATGGAGCAGTGGAACAGGCTGCCCAGGGGGTTATGGAGTCTCCTTCCTTGGAGGTCTTCAAGACCCTCCTGGATATGTTCCTATGTGACCTGATCAAGGTGAAACTGCTTCTGCAGGGGGATTGGAGTAGATCATCTCTAAAGGACCCTTCCAACCCCAACCATTCTATGATTCTATGATCTAAAAATTAATTTAGGTCATAATGAAGCAAATAAAAAACCCTGTATGTTTTTTGGCATTTCTGCAGACATGATGACTTTCAAGTGCTTAGAAAATTCGAAAAATTAAATAGGAAGACTACAAGTGGGCATTTTACTTCTGGAATAAGTGAAAATTTCTGTTTTTTCTGATTAAGCTTCTTTGGGAAAACAATAGATAAAAATATAAGAAAATTGGATTAAAAATTAATTTCGTTCAAAACTAAGTACATATAATATCAGTTTATTTCTTTAGAACACTTTTTATGTCTGTCCTACAGCAAGACTCAGAACCATTTTTTAAGTCCTGAAGTGTACTACTATGATGATCTTCAGGCCAAGTCTGTAATAACAAATACATCCAAATGAGTCCAAGAGATTTTCTTTTCCATAAAGGGTTTTAACAGTTAGACCGAGGAATGGTCTAGCCAAAGTCAGAATGTTCTTTTATGCAAAAAAATGCTTTACTATGTTGTCAAAAATAAGCTATCCTCCTCCAGCTCTTACTTGGTCCAATTCAGTCTTTTTTCTCATATTTCAAAATGTTTGCAAGAACTTTCTTAACCTTCTACATCATTGGCTACTTCTAAGCCTGGAGAGCCTAGTGTCTTTAACCTAAGCTGCTTCCCTCAATGTTTGGCACTTCAAAGCTCTGACAATTCATGTTCTATTTGGAGTTTGGCTCATACCTAAATCCATGAGGAAAACCCATCTGGAGCTATGACTGCCAAAATTACTAAGCCTCTCACTGCAGATCGAACTGTATCTTTCTTTAAATTCACAGAATCAGCCATAAATGTGGAGACCTGCTATTAAGGTAAAAAAAACCCGTTCTCATCAGATCCAATAATGCTCAATATTGGCAAGGTCCATTTTACTAAGCAGCTACTGGGAAGTTTCTTGTCAGAATTGGTTTTTAATGAATTTGATCTAATTTTGATCAAAGATATATTGTGAAAAATTAAATTTTCCATAAACTTAATATCATTCCTTGTGTTTCTCTACAATCCTAAAAGATAAAGCTCTTCACATTCAATTTTGTCCCCGTCCCATCCCTTACACACCACACATACACACGCAAACACTTTTGATGAAAATAAACTTGATAAAAAATTTCCTTCTGTCTTCAGCACCATGTTTAATATAATGCAAAAACGGATCACAGCAATTCATTAAACAGAGATACCTACACACACTGAAACAGATGCATAACATGAATTTAATAAAATCATTTTGCCTCTTAGTAAAAAATACATCTTTACCTTTCCTCCTTTGCTCTGTCTTCATCTGCTTTCAGTTTTGGTTTTTTGAAATCACATGTCAAATCCTGGGGAATCTTCTGTTCTTCCAAAGCCAGCCTGTGGGTGTGCCGTTTACCGTATAATCTTCATTTCCTCATACTGATGTTCTTATTTTCTTCTTTCAAACTACTTTTTTTTTCCATTAACTATGCTTTGAAAATAAGCTGTTCTGGGACACACATTGTCATTAGCCGACTTTTGTCATTTACTTAATGTTGAAGTCTTCAATGTGAATAAGGCAATCACAGACATAAAAACTTTCTCAACTTTTGTAATCCTCACTGTAATATATCTGGGAAAAAATCGTTACTCCTTGATGAACTTCAAGGCTAAATATCACATTTCTGTACTGTCTGGCAGCAGCTTTTCTGTTTCTTTGTGTCAGAAGTTATATATCTCAAGAAATACTAGTTATTTAAGAAACCCCTGTAAATAAATTTTAGGAGCTCTATTGCAATGCTGTTACTTGAATAGGAAATTGTCAGATGTCTATGTTCCTTTCGCTTTTTGCAGAGGGAGGCAGACTTTAGAGTCACTTAAGCTAGACTTCTGTTCTGAATTACCCTTTGTCTGAAACTTTCTACTGACTATATGTGAAAGCAGCTCATGCTAGCTTCATCTAAACTAAATATCCACAGAACATGGCTTGACTAAATGTCGCAACCCTTTCCAAGGATTTGATAAAAAACATTGCATAGAAATCTTTCTTATCAACTTTGTCAATAGAGAATGTTTGTCAGAAAGATTACCAAAATGTGGTGAGGCAAGTGATGAATACTTGAGCTGTGAAACATAACAAAGTCTATTAAATGACAGCTTTACACCACGGCATACAACTTGGGCTTAGCAATATAAGCGTCTTGCCAATCAGAAATACTGTATGTAACACTGGTGGCAAATTTTTATTTTGAGGCAATAAATACAATGTATTCAGGAGTTTGATTAGACATGGCATATTGTCCTTCATAAAGGCATAATCCTTAAGGTGAACAATGAAGGTCTGGCAAGGTTCTTCTACACTTAGTAAACCCATAGCACATTCATAGTTCATCCTTTGTCTATCTACATTCCCGTCCATCTTCCCAGGGGCATTATGACTGTACCAGATTTTTTTCTTTTTTTCAGTGCAAGGTATCTGCCAAGACAATTGACATTTAGATGCTCAGTGTGCAAATTAGTTCAAAATCTTCCTCACAGTTCTGCAGAGGCTCCTTCCCCTGAGACTTCATTGCCTAATTCTTTCATCAATATTTCTTCTGGAAAATATTTGATTTGTATGAGTCAAAATAAATTATCTGAATAAAACAAAAGTAAAAGATGGATTTTACATATGTATGTGGCTGCCAGTAAGGTAGAATGTATCCCATTGAGCACATGGGAAACACATTAAGAATAGTTGTGTTGTCAAAATACATGCAGCTCAAGAGTACAGTCAGACATCCTAGGTTTGCAACTGATAAATATTGATATCAATGGAAATCACCGTATCAGGAACTAGAAAACATATATTTGCATACACATATTTACTTGACACATGACATGTGGTTTAAACATGTAAAAGTAGATTTTAGTTTGCAAAAGTAACTTTTAGATTTTGTGAAATATGCAGATCTTCAGACTGAATGCTATGGGGTAAGGATATACTGTTGACCACTGCTGAGTAAGATTATTTAAAAGGATCAATTTATTCCTCCACTTAGACTAGTTAGGTAATATTTAAATTTTAAGTAAATGATTAAAAAAAAAATCTGATATTCCACATCTCTACTCACAGACTATTGTACTTCCCTGCTCCTTCTTCAAAACTCATCTGGAATCAATCTTTATCATCAGCTTAGTTTGTTATGTTGGAAGATTAGACTCCACAGACTTTTCCCAGCATACACAACTAAATGTGATTTTTTGTCACACTCCTAAGAAAAAGCCCCAGGCATTGTACTGACCTGTCCATGCTGGGTTGCATGAACTCTCTGGATTTGTCCTGCCCTGAGCTATTTTAATTTGCTTTTCCTCATCTTTTGGCTTAAAATACACTGTTGACATAAGAATTCAGAAGGGCATTTGATAGATGAAAGTAACACCAGAATAAACGAGATTAAACAAAGGATCTTTTTTTTTTTTCATTTATTTGTGATTTTAAAATACTTTCATGGTTTTAACAGTGTTATTGAAGAGTGTTGTAACTGCACATTACCTGCATTTCTGTTTTTAACTTTTCTATTTTGATTGGGCGGTTAATATATTAAGTATAATAATAATAATATATTATTATCTCCAAAACAAGTTTGACACTGTGGTTATGCCTTAACATAGTTTGATCAAACAACGTAGAGAAAGTTTTGTACAGAGATTGCACGGACTCTAAATAGACACGATAATCTGGGTTTTTATAGTACAAGGACCATGTCATCTTTTGAGAGTTGTTTGTAGGAAAATACTCCAAATTTATTAGCTAAAAATAGATGCCATACCCTGTTGAAAAGCCTAGTTTAACAGCAAGGCTAAGTACTGAAGTAAATGTTTTTAGAGACTCTTTGTATCTTCTCTTAGAAACTGATCTAATTGCCACAACTCATACAGACCTGTAGGTCAGCTGCTGGATTTGGTTTCTTGCAGAAAATTCTCACTTGACTTAAGAAACTTGATATATTAATTCCAGTTTACCTAATAGAATTACTGATATACACCTATCCCTCAAACATACATTCGATTTAAGGGAGAGTGATATGACTATTCATCCTAAAGCAGTATTATAATTATGCTTTATTTAATTATCTCTCTCTGGAAATGATATAGACAATTAGCTCAATGCAGAGTGATTTTCAGATCCCACTTGGGTAATTCAACTTTAGTTTGAACAGATCAGTTTCTAGTCTAGGGATATTTTCTTTTGCTCTTTATATAACAGCTATGCAACTCTATTAGTTTATGAATGACAGATTACGGATCATTAGATCATCTATTTTAATAATCTATTTTAATAATAATAAATTATATTAATATTATTAATTAATAGTAATTATTAATACTAAGATAATAAGTAATAATTACTAGTATTGATTATTATTATTTATTAATAAGAAATAAAAATTTCTAGTTTAATAATAATCTAGTTTAATTTTTAACTGCATATGACCTGCAAGTGTAGTCAGAATGGACCAGATAAAAAAAATAATAACTCTATAGGAGCCCAAACTGATATAAAAATACTCAGAATCATGAGTTTCATTATAAAGATGTATTTTCTTACAACAAAGCCTATTGCTGAACTGATCATCCAGGAAAAACTCTGTGAAGTTCTAACTTCAGTGTCTAAGAATAAGAATTAAGAATAAATTTTACATTCTATTATACCAGTAGAAGTTTCCATCAGCTACTATTTAATGTGAAGAGATGCAAGGCAGAAAGATTCTTCTGAATCACATTCATTCTTCCATTGAAAACTATATAGTTTGCATCAAAGTCAAAGAACGCACTTTTTGTTCATTATGTATTCAGGTATTCAGTAGACTCAAATCTTAGCTTTCCTTAATTTCTGAAGAATTCTATCTATTTAAGCATGAAGGAGAAAAAAGTTTTCCTCATCTACCTAATTTAAAAATATATTTAGCATAAGAAAAAAGAATGTTGTATTGGCTTGAGAGTTGGGCAGAGAGTAACCTCATGAGGTTTAACAAGGACAAGTGCAGAGTCCTGCATCTAGGAAGGAACAACTCCATGCACCAGTATAGGCTGGGGATTGACCTGCTGGGGAGTAGCTCTGCAGAGAAAGACCTGGGAATCCTGACTGATAATAAACTAACCATGAGTCAGCAATGTGCCCTCGTGGCCAAGAAGGCCAATGGCATCCTGGGATGTATCAAGAAGAGTGTGGTCAGCTGGTCAAGGAAGGTTCTCCTTCCCCTCTACCCTGGTGAGGCCTCATCTGGAGTCCTGTATCTAGTTCTTGGCTCCCCAGCTCAAGAAGGACAGAGAACTTCTGGAGAGTGTCCAGTGTAGGGACATCAAGATGATCAGGGGACTGGAGCATCTTCCTTATGAGGAAAAGCTGTGGGAAGTGGGCCTGTTTAGTCTAGAGAAGAGGATATTGTGGGGAGATCTCATTAGTATATATAAGTATATAAATGGTGAATGTAAGAAGATTGGGACATCTCTTTTTTCTAGTGACAGTGCAAGGAGAAATGGGATGAAGCTGGACCACAAAAAGTTCCATTTAAACATAAGAAAAAACTGTTTCACTGTTCAAGTGAGGGAGCAGTGGCACAGGCTGCCCGGGTAGATTGTGGTGTCTCCCTCCTTGGAGGTCTTCAAGATCCATCTGAACGTATTTCTTTGTAATCTGATCTAGGTGGACCTCCTTCTGCAGGGGGACTGGACTAGATGATCTCTAAAGGTCCCTTCCAACATCTACCATTCTATGATCCTATGAGGTTTTTTAACATGAAAACATATGTAAGTAGTACAACCACTTTGCAATGGTAGTGGTAAAGGAGTTTACAATTAAACCCTGGAATCATAAAAAGTAATTGCTATATTTTGACCTAGTCAAACTACCAAAATTTAAGTAATCATCATTCTTTATTGTGGAATCATATTTCATATACAATTGGGCATCTGGTTCTGAAGGTAAATTTAGTCTGTAACCAATACACTGCACAGGCAAATTTTATTTCTTCTAGTATTCCCAGTGTAGTCCTCAAAAATCAAAACAAAGTCTTAACTCCAGGTGGTTTATAGGTTATGTTATAGATGACCCCTTGGTTTAATAGCATGAAAACACAAAGCCAAAGTGCTGTCAAAATGTCATGCAATCAACAGTTTAGAACAACACGGTTAATTTGATTTTGTTGTAACTAATAATAATATATTTGATTTTTTTTTTTAAAGGGAGTTTTTTATATTTTAATTTTGAAAATTGAGGACTAAACAGACAAAAGAAATTACTAAAGCCAAAGAATCATAAAATCATTGTCAGTGGAAAAGACCTTTAAGGTCATTGAGTCCAACTACTAACCAAATACTGTCAAGCCCATCACTAAACTGAACCATATCCCTCAGCACTTCATCTATGAATCTTTTGAATATCTCGAGGGATGGTGACTCCACCACCTCCCTTAGTAGCTCACTCCAAGTTCTTCCTAATGTGCAATCTAAACCTCCCCTATTACAACTTGAGGCCATTTTCTCTTCACCTATTACTCACTACTACAGAGAAAAGACTGACTCCCACATCTCTACAGTCTCTTTTCAAGTAGATGTAGAGAGTGATCATTGATCCCCACATCTCTACAGTCTGTTTTCAGGTAGATGTAGAGAGTGATCAGTCTCTCAGTCTCCTGTTCTCCAGCCTAAATAATCCCAATTGCCTCAGCTACTCTTCATCAGATTTGGTTTCCAGACCTTTCATCAGCTTCATTGTCTGTATCTGGACACACTCAGATATCTCAATGTTCTTGTAGTAAGGGTTGCCAAAACTGAACACAGTATTTGAGATACAGCCTCACCTGCACTTAGTACATGGGATCAATCACTTAATTGGTCCTGTTGGTCACACTATTCCTGATATAAGCCAGGATGGCCACCTGGGCATACTGCTGGCTCATATTCAGATGATTTTTTAAACATCTCCAGATTCTCTTCTGCCAGCCAGTTTTCCAGTCACTCTGCACCAAGCCTATAAGTTACATAGAGTTGTGGCCCAAGTGCACATGGCCTTATTGAGCTTCATACAGTTGGCCTCGCCCCATCTATCCAGCCTGTCCAAGTCCCTCTGACAAGTCTTTCTGTCCTCAAGCAGGTCTATGAACCCTCTCAGCTTGGTATCATCAGTAAACTTACTGATGCAGATCGTTGCTAAAGATGTTAAACAAAGCAGGCCCCAGCACTGAGCCCTGGAGAACACCACTGGCAACAGGCCACCAACTGGATTTAACTACATTCACTATGACTCTCTGAGTCTGGCCATCCAGGCAGTTTTCCACCCATCACAGAGTAAGTCTATCCAAGCCAGGGGCAGCCATTTTCTCCAGGAGGATGCTGTGGGAAACTGTATCAAAAGCTGTACTAAAGTTCACTTAGTCCATATCCACAGCCTTTCCTTTACCCATCAAGCAGATCACCTTGTCATAGAGGGACATTAAGGAAGATGCTGTGGGAGACTGTGTGAAAGGCTTTACTAAAAGTCCAAGAAGATCACGTTCACAGCCTTTCCCTCACCCACCAAGCAGATCACCTATTGCAGGAGATCTGGTAAGTGAAACAGGATCTGCCTTTCCTAAAGCTATGCTGACTGGGCCTGAATCCTTGATTATCCTGTGTTTTCCTCACAATGGCATTCAGGATGATCTGTTCTATAACCTTTCCAGGTATCAAGGTCAGGCTGACAGGTCCCAGGATCCTCCTTCCAGTCCTTCTTGTAGATGTGGGCCGTATTTGCCAATCTCAAGTCCATTGGGATCTCCGTGGTGAGTCAGGATTGCTGGTAGATGGTTTGGTGAGCACTTTACCAGCTCCCTCAGCACCCTTGGGTGGACCCCATCTGGCCCCATGGACTTCTGTGAGTCAAGATGGAGCAGCAGTCCCCATGGACTAAGGGGACTCCATTCTGTCCCTTGTCCCTGTTTTCTGGCTCAGGGGGCCAGGTGCCCAGATCGTAGCTGATTTTACTGTTAAAAACTGAGGGAAAGAAGACATAAAGTACCTCAATCTTATCCTTACTCTTGGTCACTCAGTTTCCCCCCGAGTCCATTAAAGTCATCAATGTCATTAAAGGTCAAAGTCCCTTTCAGAAATCTGAGATGGCAGTTCTGCTGATCCTCCTGCGTGCTTCTCTGAGGATTGAGAACTCAATCATTTCATGACCACTATGCCTAAAATGGCCTTCAACCATCACATCCCCCACAAGACCTTCTTTGCTCACAAACACCAGGTCCAACAAGACCCCTTCCCTCAGCTGCATGAAGATGTTATCTTCCATGCACTACAGGAACCTTCTGGTCTGTCTCATCTCTCTCTGCTGTTGTATTCCTCATAGATGTCCAATATGTTGAAGTCCGCCAGGAGAACGAAGGCCAACAATCCCAAGACTTTTCCCAGATGTCTAAAAAACAGTTCATCTACATCTTGATCTTGGTTGAGTGGTCTATAGCAGACTCTTATCATGACATTCGCCTTGCTGTCCTTCCCCCTGAGTCTTATCCATAAACTCTTAACCCTATCATCACCATCACTGACCTCTAAATAGTTGAGACACTCCATAACATAGAGGGCTATCCTTCTGCCTCTCTTCGTTTACCTATTCCTTCTGAAGAGTCTGTAGCCACACAATGCAGCACTCTAGTTCTGTTGACTCATCTCACCACATTTCCATAATAGCAACTGATCATATATTAAACATCATCTTCTATTAAAAACACAAAGCAAAATCAGCTCTACTCAAATACTGAAATATATATACTCTTGTTTTATTGTTTTTATTAATGGCAAAGAAAACTAATACCATTGTCTTTATGTTCACAGAATGCCTTTAACAAAGCATTTAGAGGTTTGTAGGTTTTTCCTGTTTGATTGGAAAACTGTCAGAATACTTTTGTATCATCCAATACCAAAAATTATTTTTTCTCTTTCAAAACGAAATGATAATTTACGATTATCTTTCTATTCTGGAAAATTTGTTTTCCAAATTACCATTTTAGAGTTTGCTTTTTTCTCTTGTGCATCAAGTGTGATCATATCTTCAAAATATTGTTTGGTTTCTACCTGATAGCTTTTATATCTATTTATAAAAATCCATCATATTAACATTATTACATGCAGACTCTAATAACTGAACTTGAGGGAAGGCTGTGGAAACTGAGGCTGTTAGTCTACAGAAGAGGAGACTGAGAGGTGATCTTATTAATATTTACAAATATCTAAATGGTGAGTGTCAGGAGGTTGAGGCATCCTTTTTTTCTATGCTGTCTAGCAACAGGACAAGGGATAATAGGATAAAGCTGGAACACAAAAAGTTCCATTTAAACATAAGAAAAATCTATTTTACTGTGAGGGTGACAGAGCACTGGAACAGGCTGTCCAGGGAGAGTGTGGAGTCTCCTTCCTTGGAGGTCTTCAAGACCCACCTGTACATGTTCCTATGTGACCTGATCTAGGCGGATCTGCTCTAGATGGTTTCATCAGAAACTGATGACAGTCAGTTGTTGACAGAGAGCTGGAATGCTAACAGTAATGATTTCCAAAGTGGTCTTGCACAGGATGTGAAGAGAAGATATTTTTGAAATCTGAATATTTAGGCAACATTTCTGGGGGGAGAAAAAATAGATTAAGAAATCAGCCCCGAAGGAAAAAAAAAAAATGTTTTGTATGTTTTCAAACTTCAACTTTATATTGAAATTCTACATTATGATGTGCACTAGAATCCTGGAGAATGTATGAGAAATGCTAGTAGACTTACTATTAAATAATTTTTATTTTTAAATTTTAAAATATTTTAAAATTTATCCTCATTATTCTGTATAACTCAAAACATCTTAAAAAGTACTAACAATATTTTCTGTGGATGTTACTTCTTTTTTTTTCTTTCCTGACTGGAAAATTATACTTTGAAAGCATCAGAGAACTACTGTTGCATTATTATAATTGCCTTGGGGTTTTATTCCTTTTTAATACATTCTGAAAAGTCAGAGCTCTGATCTGTGCATCAGTAAAGCAATTCCATCCAAATGTATGTCTTGTCAAGATGACATAGCAGATTCTTTTGTGATATTCAGTCTTCAGATCAACACAGTCTGTAAAAGTTAGGTTTCTTCATTCGTATTAGTTAACTACACAGAAACATTAAGTAGATTAATAGCAATTTGAAAAATACCTGTAGTAGGTTTGTGTAGCCAGGTTTCAGCAGCAGGGAGCTACAGAAGTGGTTTCTTTAGACAACGAGATGATAGAACCTTTTCCTTTATGTGATAGGGCCAGTGACAGCCAATTATAAGATGAATCCCACCACTGACCAAAGCCAAGCCAATCAGTGATGGAGGAAATGCCTCTGTGAATGATATATTTGAGGAGTCCTCTCCCTGAGAAGCAGCAATGGAAAAGTCCATCTGTAATAAACTGAATAGAATCCCTATTCTCTATTTTTTTGAGCTGCTGGTGGTGAGGATGTAGAGTCCCAGGAAGAAGGAGAGGTAGGGGGAGATGTTTTAAGAATAGAGTTGCATTTCTCATTTCCCTTCTCTGTTTTGACTGTTTGTTAATAAATCAGCCCATTTCTCCCCAAATTGAATCTAGTTTGTCCATGATAGTAATTGATGAGTGATCTTCTTGTCCTTATCTTGGCTCACAAACCTCTTGTTAAATTTCTCTTTCTACTGTCCAGTTTAGGAGGGGAAGTGATGAAACGACTTGATGAGCACCTGGCATCCAGTCATGGTTAAACCACGAGTCTTTTTGGTACACAACATGGAGCTTGAACCCAAAACCCTGTGATTACAGTGGTCTCATGCTCCATAAACCACTACAGTCCTTTTTTTGGTGCCCAACATGTGGCCCCAAGTGGTGGCAGCAACAATTTGATCCTAGTCCTGCCTGAAGCATGGGGAATGGCAGCCAAAATGGCAGCAGGGCAGTGATGGCAGCATGGCCATGCCCTGGGCTCTGCCTGCGCCCCTCTGCTTGTCTCAGCTGAAGTGCCTGGAGCAGCACCACTACTGTGCAGCTAGGCTGCAGCCTTACAGAGGCAGCTACTGGAACAGCTTCTGATGGGGCTGGTTTGCAACACCATCACCCTGGGTGCCCTCCTGCTGAACTGCCTGATGGCACTGCCACTCATTGCCTTCTGCCTCAGCGACACTGAACAGTTACCTTTTTGGGCATATGTCCTGAGTGCATTAGGACCTCTTATCTACCAGTCTTCAGATGCCATTGATGGCAGGCAAGCCAGAAGATCAAACAGTAGTTCTCTCTCAGTAGAACATTTTGATCAAGAACAAATCCTGACTTTTTTCTCTTGTTTTGTGGGACTGTTCATGTTCTGTTCTACTCACTGGCAGACATGTATCAAACATAATGAAGTTTGGAAAAGGTAATATGACTAAAGTTCAGATAGCCATAACAATGCTGCTCCTGATATCTGTGTTTGGTGGCACAGAAATGTGAGACTATAAGATCTATTTGGTGGGCTTAGAACTGGAGTTCTTTGGAGTTTTTTGCATACTGTGTGGAACAACACTTTCATTTTCAATAACTTCTATGTCATCTTTGATGAAGGGGTTGGAAAGAATGGATCTACAATAGCAGGAACAAGCATTCTTTCAACAGACCTGCACATTTTACTACATCTCATTCTGGCCATTGTGATCTATAAAAAGTCTACCGCTCAGCTGTTTGAAAAAGATTCTTGCCTGTATTTCTTGATGTTTAGATTTGTGAATGCTAAAATCTTATAGAAGTTCGTGAAGGATTATCTCCCATGGAAGGGATCTCATATTGCCCATGGTAGGGATCTCACATTGTATCAGTGGGAGGTAGGAGGAGTCCTCCCTCTGAGAAGAAGAAGCAGTAAATTCTATATGTGATAAACTGATCTTAATCCCCATTCTCCATCACCCTGAGCCACTGGGAGGGAGGAGGGAGAGTCCTGGGAAGAAGGAGAGGTGAGAGGAGGTGTTTTAAGAGTCAAATTTAATTTCTCATTTCTCATTTAATTTCTCATTTCTGTTTTGATAATTTGTTAATAATTCAAAACATTTCTCCCCAAATTGAGTCTGTTTTGCCCATGACAGTAATTGATGAATGATCATATGATCATAGAATCATAGAATGGCAGGGGTTGGAAGGGACCTTTAGAGATCATCTAGTCCAACCCCCCTGCAGAAGCAGGTTCACCTAGATCATGTCGCATAGGAATATGTGCAGGCAGGTCTTGAAGACCTCCAAGGAAGGAGACTCCACAACTTCCCTGGATAGCCTGTGCCACTGCTCACTCACTCTCATGGTGAAATAGTTTTTTCTTATGTTTAAGTGGAACTTTTTGCATTCCAGCTTCATTCCATTGCCCCTTGTCCTGTTACTATCTACTATAGAAAAGAGGGATGTCCCAATCTCCTGGCACCCACCCTTTAGATATTTATAAATGTTAATAAGATCTCCCTTCAGTCTCCTCCAGACTAAACAGCCCCAGTTCCCGCAGCCTTTCCTCGTATGAAAGACGTTCCCTGTCCCTCTTGAGCTGAGGAGCCCAGAACTGGACACAGTACTCCAGATGAGGCCTCATCAGGGTAGAGGAGAGGGGGAGAAGAACCTCCCTCGACCTGCTGGCCACAGTCTTCTTGATGCATCCCAGGATGCCATTGGCCTTCTTGGACACTAGGGCACATTGCTGGCTCATATTTAGTTTATTATCAATCAGGACTCCCAGGTCTCTCTCTGCAGAGCTGCTCTTCAGCAGTTCGACCCCCAGCCTGTATTGGTGCATGGGATTGTTCCTTCCCAGATGCAGGACTCTGCACTTGTCCATGTTGAGCCTCATGAGGTTCCTCTCTGTCCAACTCTCAAGCTGGTTGAGATCCTGCTGAATGGCCTTATCTTGACTCTCAAACCTTTCATTATGTTTTTTTCTCTTCTGTGCAGTTTAGGAGGGGAGTGATAGAATGACTTGATGGGCACCTGGCACCCAGTGATGCCTAAACCACAACAATATCATAAATAATATTCCAAAGAATGAATAAAATTATGACCATTGATCAATGTGAGTTGTCTCACTTGCTTAAATGTAGACACAAGTACCTCTTGTTGACAACAAAACTCCAGACATTTCTATACACCAGTACTAGAGTCAGTCCTTTTTACTTTTAGCTGCTCATTGCAATCATGTGCTGGTGCTGTTTTACCAAGTAGATCTGCCCTTATAGAGGAGTGGCTCACAGGATTCCTGTTTATTGTTGAAAGTAGCTCGCTACCACTGGCAGGCTTTGAGGAGTGCTAAGCCAAAGCTCAATGTTTTGCAAGTGAGTAGCAGATGGCCAAGTCAATTATTGAAAGGATTCATGTAGTATCACCCCATGCTGTTATATCTAACTTGGTAAGATAATTATGTGTCCTAATTTTAGCATCTATTTTTCTCAGCTTTTTGTTTTAGGTCACTCTAATCCAGGTCACAGCATGACCAGTGTAGGCCATTCCTCAGGCATTTAGAACTTGTTTGGAAAAACCTTGTCAAAATGGAAGAGATTTGTCACTAGTTTTGTGCAGGAGGTGGAATACATTCAGTTCCACGGTGTATGTCCTATCTGGGTCCTGGGCATCTTCTGCATGGAGGATTTGGCTTCTGGGCACAGGACGAACCATTTAGCCAGCTGGTTAAGAGCTGCTGTGAAGAAAAGAGGCCTCAGTGAGATTCTGTTCCTCCTTCCCCAGGGCAATTGCTTTTAAGCAGAGGGTCCACCCTCAGTTTCCTATGAACTACAGCTCCTGCCACATGCTGAAATCCTTGGCCTGGTTTTGACCCATCCCCACAGCTCTATCTGGTGATTCCAGGGCTGCATTTGACCTCTTCCTCTCACCAGATCTATCAGGACAGCAGCAGGCCCATGACCTGGACTGGCCTTGGCCAGCCCTGAGGACATGACTAGTGTTCAGGCTGCCTCTGACTGCCCCTCCACTTGCTCTGTTCCCTGGCTGGAGTGGTGGGATTGGCTGTGGTGTTTTGCCCTGCTGATATGCATGGGGAGTTATATTGCTCACTCTGTTTTTTAATTTTTTTTTCATTCCATGAATCTATTTTTGTACTGTCTGATGCACAATCTTTGAAAGATATGAACTATCAAATCACCCTGGCTAGTAACACAGATTAAGGACTGTAATTCTGCTTTTAGATGTGACCAAGACATAGATATAATCCTTTTACCTCTGTACTGGGTCCTGCAATAAAATATTAATGACAATATTTTCCTGATTAATGGTTATTTAAGAATGCATTTGTCTGTCTACTAGTTTGTTCTAATCACTAATAGCCTCTTGCATTGAAAATGTATTCTTTATTTCTCACTTAAACTTGACTGGTTTAGTTTGTCTCTCCAATCTATTTCAGGTACTCCTCAGACATGCATTGATGGATGCATAATTATGGAGTTTGACCTCTCTCATGGACAGTGGTTGGACACTGTTTAATTATGGAATTACAGAATCTCAGGGGGTTGGAAGAGGCCTTGAAAGATCATCTAGTCCAACCCCATTGCCAGACCAGGACCACCTAGAGTGGGTCACACAGGAACTCCTCCAGGTGGGTCTGGAATGTCTCCAGAGAAGGAAACTCCACAACCCATCTGGGCATCCTGTTCCAGTGCTCCCTCACCCTCACAGGGAAGAAATCTTTTCTTGTGTTTCTTTGGAACCTCTTGTGTTCCAACTTGTACCCATTGCCCCTTGTCCTATCATGGGACAAGACTGAGAAGAGTCTGGCTCCATCCTCCTAACACTCGCTCTTTACATGTTTGTAAACATTAATGAGATCACCCTTCAGTCTCCTCTTCTCCAAGGTGAAGAGTCCTTCAGCCTTTCATCATAAGGGAGATGCTTCAGTCCCTTGATCATCTTGATGGCCCTGTGCTGAACTCTCTCCAGCAGCTCCCTGTCCTTGAACTGAGGGGCCCAGAACTGGCCACAATATTCTAGATGTAGTCTCACGAGGGCAGAGTAGAGGGGGAGGAGAACCTCTCTTAACCTAGTCACCATACCCCTTCTAATTCACACCAGATGTAGCAAATGTATTTCTCACATGAAATAGTTAAAAAGCTATTTACACATTAACAAATAATAAATATTTTTACTGTAAGTCACTTTATGGTTTGGGAACCAAGAAAATGGCAGCCATTTATGGATCACAAAGTAAGACGAGTACAGGCTGATGCAAAACTTCACCTATTCAACTGCACTACATGATGACTACTGAGATTATGCTTCACTACAAAGCCTGGCCAAATTTATAGATCCTGGGTCATGTGGCACAGTGAAATCTGGTAATCAGTAAAACAAGAGTTTATTAACTAATCCTTGGTTCTTTTTAAAAGGTGCATCTCTCATGCTATGAACTGTTCTGTCCAAATTAATCCTGCCTCTAATATATCTATTTATGTAAACCTGTTGTATCAAAAGTGAAGAACATGTTTCTCAAAATATGGTTGCAAAAACTCCCCTGATCTGTTTATGAAAATACACTTTATTATAATATGTTATTTTTTATGTGAATAAATACCATATGAAGTATTACGTAGAATAACATAAACATAAGATATCAGAAAATTCCAGGCAAAACTTCCTAAATATTCCAACATTATTTTTTATATCTGGGAAATACTACAAACAAAATAAAAATTTAATCTTTAATGTTTTGTTTTCTTTTTCAGGATAGTCAAGTTATAAACAAAATATACCATCATTTAAAGACAGACATTTGGAAGTCAACACAGTGCTAGGGATAGAAAGGCATTTAATAATGAATAGGAAGATTCTCTGTGAGCATCAGGATAACAGGTACTAGGCTACAGCTCTGTGAGAAGTCAGTTTTCAGAAAGCACTGATTCTATAGTTTTCAGTACAAAATATCTTTTCATGTTCTGTACATTTCCAAAAAATAACAGCTTGGAGGAATATATTTTATATTTTAGCTGATCATCTAGTAAAAGTTGGGAGCTTATTTATTGAGCTTTTTTCAATAATACCTGTTGTATAGGCCATCCTGTTACACAGCTAATTTTAATTTGAGAAAACAAGAGTAACATATTTTGTAATGCAGTGAAAAACAGAGCCAAATCTGACAATGTCTTGTGTTCAGAGACAGTGTCATGTTACAATTGTGTGTTTATCTGGTTTTTATGAGCAGTGTGGAATAGCAAGCAGAACACCACGACATGTAATGCTGAGGCATAGTACATATAGTAATGTAGAGAAATGCAGGGGTATTATATATATGAAGTAAGTTCTTTAATCCAATTATTTATTTTACAGATATGATTCTTTTAAGGGATTGGGGGTAGAGGGGGCTCCAATCTCCTCAGACATAATCACTGCTTACTTTAGGATTCTTCAACATATGTAATCAGGAAGGTTTGCTGCTCCTAAAAGAGAGTGTTTCAAATCCTTACCAAAGAAAAAAACAATCAAAACCCCAAACCCCACAAGTTAGAAAACAAATAAAAGGGAAAAAACCACAAAATCGTGTAAATTTATAAATTATTCAATGTGATAATAAAGTTAGAATACTAAGAATATGTATGATTCTTAGGTTAAATAGAACAAATACAAAAGGATGATGGTAGAAAATGTATTAAAGTATTGAAAAAGAATGGCAACTAACTGTTTGCAGGAACTCTTGATTTCAAAATGTAGTATATGTAGTATAGGCGATATAGAAAATAACTGTAAATAATTATCAGGGGAAAGGCTGCTTGCTCCGTGGCAGCAAATGACTGTTAGAATCTATAAAAGATGAGAAAGCAATTCTTCAGAAAAAAATCTCAAGTAACATAATCAATGAAATGCTTTGTAATATTTAAGGCTTAACAAGAGATGTCACACACACATAACTGAAAAGCAGTATTATTTGTAATGTTTACCTTGTCAATCTAAGTGTCAACTTCATTAGAGCTGACTTATTGAGCTTGTTGAAAAGATAAGAACAGTCTGTACTCAACTCTGCTCTCATATTTTAGTTGTACCAATTGTGTTACGGTTAAATATTTTGATGTTGATTACTGATTATGGCATAAAGGGCATACACAATTTGAGACCGAGTTTATAAAGTACTGTAAAATTGTTAATAGTGATATTGACTATTGATGACATTGCACTGTTTAAATTCAGGAGCACAATTCCTGCATTTAATTCATCTTACATATGTCTATGAGGTTACTTTTTTCATTCAAAAATTCAGTACAGTCTGCTTTTGAACCATATTTTAGCTACAATTTTGGAATTTTTGAACCTCTTTCACATCCTACAGCTTTATTTTCAGTGTTCAGTTATTGAGTTCACATTTACCAAAACCTGAAATTTCCTTGGAAGCTTCACAGATCCCTGGTGATCTTTAAATAACATTTTTTTCAGGACAGAGCCTAACACTGATCTTGTTTCAGATGTCATGACCTTTTCAGAAATCTTTTTGTCTTTCTGCCTTTCTGTTATTTGCTGTGAGCCAAATACAAACAAATACTAGCAAATGCTTGAAACTAGCTACATGCTGTAGTTCACTAGGTGGCTCAAAATTTTCATTGAACATACATACTTGAGACTTCTTTTCAGAGGAGTGCCTTGACTTTTAATAGCTATGGGGGTGTTTTTAAACAAATAAATATTTATTCCAGGCACAAAAATCCTTCAGGGCAAGTGAAGGAGATATGTCACAATCAGCTTTTGTTTCTGTGCTGGTGATGCTCTCTGAGTCACGTTGAGGTGACTGAATTTTGAGTTTTACTCTTTAAAAATGTTTTCAGCTTTGTCAGCTGGCTTTGTCTCTAAGCAGAAAGAAATGTATCCATTTTTGTTCAGAAAGAAGAAACACAAACATTTGATCTGTGGAATCCATTCACAATGTCAATATAGGGATTTTTGGTTTGTTTGTTAACCAAACAATCTGAATCTTTTTTTCTGTCTTGATTTCTCTTCCCCTCCAAAGTCCTTCATGTATATACAAAACAGGTAAAAAAATGCATTGCTCATTCTCACATTTCTCTTTAATGGATGTGCTTCTACTTACTCAGTAAATTTGACTGCCTTCCAGAGACTGTAGCAGGAACCAAAGCATAATAATTCAAGAAATGTAGAAAATCCTCAAATAAATGAGTGGAGAATTGATATTAACATACAAATTTGAATCTCCAGGAATAGAAACTCAGAAGTACTTTATAGATTGATTTTTAGTTTCATCTGTACTCCATGAAACCTTATCAAAGCCAAAAGGTAATCAAACTTTATCCAGTGGTAAATAAAAACTACAGAAAAGATTAGTCAACTCTTTTTTTTCTTTAAAATTTATTTTTTAAATAACTTAGAAAAAAATGCTTATTGAAATTATAGTAGTAGTAAGACTAATGTGCTGACTTCTGACATCTCACATCATTAGATTTTAATGGCAGCTTGGCATGTAAATCCTACTGCCAAACCTTGTAAATCATAGTAATATCCTAATCAACCATGGTGAAGGGTAGTTCTTGTCTATGGTTAATTCAGACTTCTTCTTCCAATATTTTCAAAGTGAGACTCATTAGGTTATAATTCACGTTGTGCTTATACTATTTCAGAGCAAAAACATGCCAGTAGAGTATCTCAATTAACCAGTGAGCCCTGTTAGTGAGAAGCAAAACAAAAAGAATAAATGGAAAGGAAAGTAAGTAGAATCCACCATGGAAGCTTCTATGTGACACCTTTCCAATATTTCAAAGACAGGAATATGTTCAGGGAAAAAAATCTTTTCCTTATTATCATAGGAAAAGTTTTTTTCTTGATATAGAGCATTTGTCCTGTCATTTTTACAGGGAGTGAAAGCACGTGACACTGGGAGAAAGAAAATCTGCTGAAGTCATCTTACGTTTTTCAATTTACCTCATTTGTCAACACAGCATTCTTAAAGGAGTTCTAGAGCAGTATGTGTTGTGGATCCAAAATCCTTGGACCCACTTTATCCCATCATTTTTTAGCAGATTTGAGTAATTTGATATTGCCAGTTGCCCAAGTGATGCTGACTTCGATTACTTTAATCTCTTAGTATTATATTTCCCCAAAACAAAGACTCAAATCATACCATGTGATCTGCCTTCAAAGGAACTTAACAGCCTGAAACAGCTTCAGTAAATACACAAATTTTTGATGTCTCCTTGGTCATCTCTATGGTACTTTATTTTCTTCATTCCTTCAAGCCTTGAAGGTCTGGAAAAACTTTCCTTTTTCTGAGGAATAGAATTCATTAGGGAAGTTAATGATGCAATGAAAAACAGAGATGGGGAGAGCAAGTGGGCCTCTCAGAAAGTCCAAAGTCAAAAGATCTTTTAAAATAATGTTTCATCTGCTCAGTCTAAGTAGATACTGGGAATTCAAGATTCCATTTTACACAAAGGAAAATCAAAACCAGTGAAATCTTAACCAATATTGCTTGAATTATCTTTTCTTTATATCTGTACCATTGTATGAATCCATTTTCTGGTTTCACAGTGTCACTGAGTATCTTAGCTGACTGTTTCCAAGATGAAAAGTGATTTTGACTGATTTTTATAGAGATTTGGGGAGATTGTTGGATTTTTCTTTTGTCTGGTTAGTTTTGATTTTGTGCTGTTTTCTGTCTCCATACACCTGTACATGCACATCCAAAGGAACATACCACTTCTTTTCTATCCCAATTTTTAACCTTGCTGGTGTTTTTTCTATTGATTTTTTCCTTTGTGCAATAATCATTGATTTTCAATAACAAGGCTGCTTACTTTCTCCTTCCAGATCATTATTTTGTAAACCACTACAGTAGCTATTCTGAACAATAAAATTCTTGCTTGTTATTCCCCTTCCATTCCTTAGTGCTTGATTCTTTTCCATACCAAGTAAGTGTTTGTTTGCAGAATTCAGAGGGGTCTTTTTCTCCAGTAACTTTCAGGTTTGTCACAAATGTAAGCATATCACCTCTATGCTATCTCTTATGCTACTTCTTTTAAAATAAAAAAGTTGATTTTTTATTTCTAGCTAGACAAGCTATCCCTGTAAAATGAACTCTCACACCTTTTATTCTGGTGTTCTGTATAGCATTAATAGATAAGTTTTTCTTACTTGTTTCTTTTTTATTTCCAATATTATTAAGAGACATTAGAAGTGGCATTTTAGAAAAGAACAGTAAGAATACTTATAGTAGTATAATCGTGTAAAAGTGTCATAGAACCACAGGAGATCTCAAATTGGAAGGGACTCATAAGGATCATTGAGTTAAACTCCCTGTTCCTCACAGGACAGTAATTTTCAAAGTAAATGATTACATATATTTCTCCCCACTTTTGATAGTAAATGTTTAATGTATATTTCCTCCGAACCTTTTTCATTAGTACTCTTTGTTATTTTCTTTTTATCTTTTTCCTCTTTTCTGTTTATGACTAGAGCAAGAAATATGTGGCAAATCTAATGTTCTGCATAATGATATTTTTGTAAAGTTTTCTGTCTCCTGTAAATACACTACAATTTCTTTTCCCTTGTGTTTTTGTTTTCATGTTCCCTTTCCAATAATAATCTCTTTCTACTACATTCTTTGTGCCTCTGGCACCTTAATTTAATGTGTCTTTTCACCTGTCGCGTTCCATTGATGAATAACATTTTCTTCTATTATACATTTTTTAGTAGGTTACTGGGGTTCTTAGGTAGAATTCACCGTGAAATTTGGTGTCATGATTCTCAACTTGGATTCAAATGTTCCTGAAATCACTTATTTGCTTGCAGAATTATGATATTAACTCAATAATTTTGTCTATGAATCCCAAGATGAATCTCAAGGGGTGAAGCAGAAGGGGAGGTGTTGATCTCTCATTGGTGACCAGCAATAGGACACAAGGAAATTGAATGAAGCTGCATCAAGGGAATTTCAGTCTGGGCATTAGGAAAAGGTTCTTCACTGAGTGGTTGGTCACTGGAACAGGATCTCCAGAGAAGTCATCAAGTTCAAGTGTTTACACAATGATCCTAATTATATGATTTAGCTTTAGGTAGTTCTACAAGAAGCAGGGAGTTGGACTTGATGATCCGTATGGGTCTTTTCCAGCTTTAGATCTTCTATGATAACAGTCTCGAATCCTCCCTAAATCAGACAAAGGACTAAAAGAGATGCTCACACACAAAACTGTGAACTATAATTGTCTAAGTAAAACCTTAAAATTAAAATCCTGGGTATGCTAATTTCCTTAAACCTAATATCCAGTAATAAGTAAACCAGATAATATGTTTTGGAAAACAGAATACCTTTTACCTCTTCTCTCTTTTATTCTCCTTTTTTTTTTTTTTTTCCCCTCTTACTTTGCTTAGATTTAAGACATACTGGAACTTCAGAATTTTCCTGTAACAGTCACCACTGTGTAACTCTTTTTATGATAGTATAACTCCTTTAGTATACATTGATGTGGTACTCAAATTAAGCTGTCGTAGTCTGGCTAGCCAGAAATGGGAAAGCTATGAAGGTCAGCTGGGTATTATTAATACCCAAAAAGATCTGAGTATCTGATTTTTAAAAGGTCATTGTGGTGAGTATGAAAATGGCTAGATGCCAGATGCTCATCAAGCTGCTCTATCATTCACCTTCTCAACTGAAAAGGCAAGAGAAAATATGATGCAAGGTCCATGAGCTGAGATGAGGTCCTAAGGACAAGGAGAGATCACTCACTATCGCAGGTAAAGCAGTCTTGGCTTGGAGAAGATAATTTGACTTCTCACCAACCAGAGCAGTGTTATGAGAAATAAAAACTAAATTATAAAACAGCTTTCCACCTACCTCTCCCTTCTACCCAGGCTCAATTTCACTTTTCAGTTTTCACTCTTTCCCTCCAGCAACACAGGGAGATGGGGAATCAGAGTTGTAGTCAGTTCATCAAATGTTGTTCTACCACTTCTTCCTCCTCAAGGGAGGACTCTCCACACTCTGCCTCTGCTCCAGTGTGGGATTGCTCCCACAGGAGGCAGTCCTACACAAACTTCTTCAACATGAGTTCTTCCAATAAACTTCAGTTCTTCACAAACTGCTTCAGCATGGTTCTCTTCCATAAAGAGCAATCCTTCAAGAACAGACTGCTCCAGCATGGACTTCCTTTAAGAGTCTCAAGTCCTGCCAACAACTGGATCCAGCGTGAGCTCTTCTCTCCATGGGGCCACAGGTACTGACAGGAGCCTGCTCAGCTTCTGATTTCCCTTTCATAGAGTGCAGTCCTTCAGGAACAAACTGCTCCATCATGAATCCCCCACAGAGTCACAAGCCCTGCCAGAAAAAGTGTTCTTGTGTGAGCTCCTCTTAGTGCACAGGTTCCTAGGTCTTGTCAGGAACTTTTTCTAGCATGGGCTTCCCATGGGGTGACAGCATCCTTCGGGATCCACTTGCTCCAGCACTGGGTCCTCCCCAGGCTGCAGGTGGATCTATGCTTCAATGCAGCCTCTATGGCTGCAGAGGCAGAGCCTCACTATGGGCTGCACCATCAGCTGCAGGGGAATCTCTGCTCCAATACCTGCAGCACCTCTTCCCCCTCCTTCTTCACTGACCTTGAAGTCTACAGAGATTCTGTTCTCATGTTCTCACTCTAGTCTGCAAACCAAACATAGCCATATACATAAAAATGTCTATGTTTTTCATCATATTGAGTATTAAATTTGGATTTCTCCCTATACTTGCTGGGCTAAAGGGATTGCTTGCCATAGTTTTCTGTTTCCCTGATGAGTAAAAGGCTGAAGGATGGGAACCTCATGCAAAAATTTAAAAAAACTTTATAAAGTAGATTGAAACAGAGCATAAGAGCCTAATCATAGTGTTCCATAGAGGTACATCAAGGAATAATGAGAGAAAAACAGAGGAAAGAAATATAGACATACCTGGAAATACTGCTCAACAATAATCCATCTAAATATATCTAACAAACAGAACAATGGATAACCAATCACTAAATCTTTTTAAATTGAATTGATCAGAATGTTTGAGACTGTAGATTCTTCATTGGTGAATGAGGGAATAAATGATCTACCAGAATGTGGTGATTTTTTCCATATCGCTGATTTATACTGAAGAATAGTTTTTTTTATTGAAGCTGTTAATCATGTCCTTAATTGAAGGAATTTTGTAACCAAATGTGTATGCTAGATAAAACCAAACCAAACCAAACCAAAAAAACTAACAACTTTCCAGTGACTTTAAATAATTCAGGAAACTCTACATAAAAACAAATCAATCCTAGGTTTTATGTAATAATATTTTCTAGATGAGAAAGCTGTTAAAAAAATCATAATTTAAACATAAAAGTGCATTACAGTGTATTTCACTGCCAAAATATGATTTCATTTCTCACATTCAATGAAAGTCAAGTATATAAAAAAGTTACAAGGCATAATCAAATTTGTTCTATATTTTAGAAAAAGACAAATTGTTCTACCTAAAACCATATAGAATCACTCTTTTAAATCTATTTTTTCTTAAGTACAGTTGTATTTTTTTCTTCTTTGATTCAGAGAGATAAATACACCAAATATATACAGAGTAAGACAAGATGTATGCAGACTGAACTATAACTGAGTAACATTCTAGTTACAGAGAGTGGAAAGAATGAAACCCAAAACTGGTTAGCTGGGCTAATTGAGCCAGGAAACAACAGAGTTTAGAGAATCTGAGAAGAGATTATTAAATGTTCATTCAGTTTCCTGCTGTCCAAGGACATTCTCAGATTAAAGCTTGATTGGGCGATGTTAAAGCCCAGTAAAGGATTTATTTCTATCAGAAGCAATTTTTGACAGCTGATCTGAGTTACATTACAATATTGTTATTTCCTTGATTGACATCCTTTAAATTCAACCTTGAATTTTTGAATTTAGACTCCTTTTGGATCTAGTCAAGAAAAGTAGTTTTCTTATTTCTACTAATTGACCAAAACACATAAGAGTAGTGCTTAGAAGGCAACTAGAGAGGATCAGAAATCAAGGAACACTTTCCAAAATCCTTTGTTCTCATTTCTGCTGGCTGTCCAGCTACCATCCTGCACATAATTGGGGAAGAACTGATAAAGTGCCGTGATACTATAGCAACAATTACAGTCTGAACCTTTTTCTGAGGACAGGCCTCATTGTGCTCTTGGTTCTAGAGCTACATCTTTCTATATGAAGATAGGATTTTATAAAAAGAGGGGAAAAGAGGGCAATAATAACCAATTGACAAAGGTAATGTCATCTACCTACATGGCTCTGAGTAGAGGGATACTTAAAAGATGGATATCGTTAGGTATGCAAAAACCAAGGTCATTGAGTTCAGAATTTTGCAACTCAGTGTGTTCTGTAATTGAAATGTAGTCCTGAAGAGAAGGAAGAATATCATAGTTTACATACATTCACACAGTATAAAACACAAAATGTTCCCCAGTCTTCTATCACAATGCTGTCCTGGTTTCCTCCAGGATAGATGTACTTTTCTTCCTACTACAAGACTCTTTTGGGGGTTTATGCTGAAGAGAATGTTGATAACACAGAGATGTTTTAGTTATCGCTGAGCAGTGCTTGCAAGCATCAAGGCTATTGCTGCTTCTCATCCTGTCCCTATCCATCAGTGAGTGGGTGGGGAGGAGGGAGACCAGTGTGTGCACACGAACCTAGGAGGGAACATATTCAGGACAGCTGTCCCCAACTAGGCAAAGAGCTAGTCAATACCCTAGGATGTCATGTCCACTACATAAACTGGGACGAGTTAGCCAAGAGGGGTAGATAGCTACTGGGACATTGGTCAGTAGGTAATGAGCAACTGCATTAGTCATTATTTGCCTTTTTCTTAGGTTTGTCTTAATTATTATTGTTATACTTTATTCTTCTTATTGTTATTATATTTTATTTTAGTTATTAAATTTGTACTTGTCTTAATCCATGAGTTTTGATTTTAATTTCTGATTTTTTTTTCCGATTTTCCTCCCCATCATATGAGGAGAGGGAGTGAATGATCAGCTGTGTTGGGCTTCTTTTCCACCTGGGCTTGAAGTACAACAAATGCTAAGACTTTTCCTACTTCACACCCCAATACTGTAAAGCACTGGCGACATTAAAAGCAACATTACAAAAAGGGTAAGAAAATCTCTTAAAATTACAAGAAAATTGTTTCTAGAGTATAATGTGGTCTGAATGATATGCTTCCTAATAAGAAAGGTAAGAAAATCACTATATAGTTTGTTGAAAAGATTAAGAAGCAACTTGATCACATTCCCATGAGATCCAATTCTATAATTGAACTGTTTAGTAGACAAAAGCATAAAAAGATCCAGTTACTAGGAATTAGAAAATTCAGTCTTCAAAGAAGTCTCAGATTTTTAACAAAAGTCACCTAAAAGATAAAAGAGACCAAATCTTAGTGTAATCCACACTTCAGCTCATTGTTGAAATTACAAGCAAAACTACAGGTCAGAGTTAATATAACAACTCAGTAAGAAGACTAGTATGATTCCTCTGATCTTAAAATGACTCAGGTAACCACAATGCCTGTGTAAAATGCACAATGACCTAGTCAGTTCTAATCACTAAGAGCTGATCACTGCTCTTTAAATGTACTTCTACTCCTACCAGAACTCCAGCCTATTTTGTATGCTGATCAGCAAAGATGATATTTTCAATCTGAAATTGTAACTTTAGTAGTTCTAATACAAAAAAGATTAAGTTACTTAACTAAAGACCTTCATTAATCTACCATCAACAAATTGATCTTTACCCAGTGATGCCAATAACATTGAATATCTTTACCAGATATGTGTATAAACAATGTTTTCTTACCAAAAAATAGGTGGAATAATGAAAACTTTGAAAGAATAAAGGACATGCAACAGCTTTGGAGAGATAAGAAAAACTTCTCTTTTTTTGAGAAAATATAAAAGCATACATATCAGTTATGATAAGGAAATATCCATTTAAACTGAATTTCTCCATTTTAACTATGACATTCACAGGAAGGTATATATTTTAGAATATTTTAACAGCTTAACAGAAACTATTCTCAATAAAAACACAACTAACTAACCTATGAACTGCCTGTCTGATAAGACTGATTCATCTAAACCACAGTCATAAGGACTTAGACATGCATCTCAACTGAGCTCAGCCTATATGAGCTCTAAGTTGCCAACATATCATAGAATCATAGAATCACAGAATCAATCATAGAACCATAAAATCATAAAATCATAGGGATTAGAAGGGATCTTTAGAGATCATCTAGTTTAACCCCCTGCAGAAGCTGGTCCATCTAGATCGGGTCACACAGAAATGCCTTCAGACAGGTTTTGAAGACCTCCAGAGAAGCAGACTCCAAACCCTCCCTGGGTAGCCTGTGACAGTTCTCTGTCCCTCTTGAGCTGAGGAGCCAAGAATTGGACACAGGACTCCAGATGAGGCCTCACCAGGGCAGAGGAGAGGGGGAGAAGAACCTCCCTCGATCTGCTGCCACACTCTTCTTGATGCATCCCAGGATGCCACTGGCCTTCTTGGCCACGAGGACACATTGCTGGCTCATGGTCAGTTTATTATCAACCAGGACTCCCAGGTCTCTCTCAGCAGAGCCCTTCTCCAGCAGGTCAATCCCCAGCCTGTACTGGTGCATGGGGTTGTTCCTTCCCAGATGCAGGACTCTGCACTTGTCCTTGTTAAAACTCATGTGGTTCCTCTCTGCCCAACTCTCAAGCCAGTTGAGATCCTGCTGAATGGCAGTACAGCCTTCTGGTGAATCAGCCAATTCTCCCAGTTTAGTGTCATCAGGGAACTTGTTGAGGGTACACTCTGTCCCATCATCCAGGTCATTGATGAAGATGTTGAACTAACTCTGATCCAAATGCTATATTACTTTCTGACCATGTCGTTGTGTCTAGTTTAATGTTCCTTTTTGAGAACTCCATTTTAGCTTCCTGTCACAATTTAGGTCCATCTAGGAACAAAAGACCACTATCAGCCATAAATATCAAAGGTCATGGGAATCCCTTAAGGACAGGGTGGGCTCAGTGGCCAATGATGGTCCCGGACAAAACCAGAAAAGACTATTGGATTTGGGGAAGAAAATAAAACTGAATTTAATCCACCTTTAACCAAAACATAACAACCAGAAATATCTTAAGGAAGACAATACACAGTAGGTTGAGTGATGAAAAGTACAACCAGCCCTTTAAGATCCTTCTCCCTCCACCCCTCCTCTCTTCTTGGGCTCAGCGCCCTGATCCTAAAAACTGGGTTATGCTCTAAAAAACACATCTGTCACATATTCAGTATTTTCTAACTACTCTTTTTGATATCTCTCTGTTCATCTTCTTTTGTTTCCTTTTTTAATTCCCTACCTTACCAGGATGTCAAAGATATAAATGTTTTAAACTCCACTTGGTGCAAGTGGAGTTTACAGTGGTCATGTTGATAATACTAGCCTTTCTTAACCAAGGCATTCTCAAAAGTAGGTTTTGTAATGGCTGAAGTTTCAGGATATACTGTTATGTGTAACCATTGTCTTAAGGAAAAGAATGTTTGCTTGGCATTTCATTCTCTTTGAATTGTGTCTTGAAAAATATAATATATACTACGTCCAGTAGTATATCTTTTACAGTATATTCAGAACAACAGTGTTGACAGGGTACAATAATTACACAATATGTTCTCACTGAATGTGGACAGTCACCTAACACATCAGATAAAATGTGGTTAAAGAACAGTAGGAATGGGGATGGTCATCAACTCTCAAAAGATAATATTCAAGGAGAAAATAACCTAATGTTTCAGATCAGTAGAGAGCCGCATAAGACTTCGAAAGTTAATATCTTAAAGGAAGTTAAAACAGGGCATTACGAAGAAAGACCATAATCTTCAGCTTTATCAAATTTCAAATATTTCAGATGTCCTACGAAAATACAGCAGAAGTCCATGGTTTAGAACTTGAGAAGTTCAATGAGATTTTGTGCCTGCAAAAATCAAATTCACTATCAAGTAATTTCTTCCAGAAGAAGAAATAAATCATACATTTCTCAGTTCTTGTGTTTTTTAATTCTTCCTCTGTCTTTTAATTGCCTCACAAGAAATTAATTTTACTACTCTAGTTGGGAAACATTTCCCAACGAAAAATAAGTTAAGTGAAGTCTGAAAGGATTTTATGTCATGTTATTGATGTGCACTGCTCATATCGTTTTTTAATGTCACTGTTTTACATGACTTCTAAATGTTAAGAAAAAAGCTAAATTTAGCCATGTACTTCTGTGGCTAAAAAAAAGAGAAAAAATGAGATAGTATTTCCTTGCCACTGCAGTTACCCTACAAGTGTTTACAATTGGTCTTTACAGAAATAAATACTCTTTTTTAATTTAAATTTTCCTAACAGTCGGAATATGTCCATAATTTCCATTAAGGACTACACCAAATTTGATTGGGACATTAGAGGTGCTTTTTTCCACTACTTCTCAACAATAATTTTCTAGGGTTCCAGTTCTTCAAAAACTAAAAGGCATAGTTTTATCATCTGACATTAAGCTCAACACCATGGAATATAGATACTTACATTAATTGTCAAAATATTTAAACTGCAATAAAACCATTTAAAGAACTCATTTGTCTTAGTACTGTTATCTTTTTAAATAAGAAACATATTGACTGTTACCAAAAAAAAGAAAAACTAAATTTTTTTGAGCAAATGTGAACAAAAAATGCTGGAAAGATTATCATAGCAATACCATGATTTTATTCTGCTATTTCCAAAAAACCCCGTTCTTCCATTATCTTATGTGTGGGTTTTTTTCTATAGAAATAAATACATAACACTACAGAAAAATGATGAAAATATTCAGAACTGTGAAACTATGAACCAACATATTTCTACTATTATAATCAAAATATACTAATTTATAGTTTGATTTCATCACTTGTTTCAGTTATATATGCAGGTTATATCTGCTTATTTACTCTATGTTACTAAAGTATAATGATTACAGATTGGCCTAATATATTTTTGTAGAATACCTATTCAGCAAAAACGCAATTTTATGTGATGTTTTTCTATTCATATATTAAGGAATAGATGTCATGAATTTTTGCCAACCCCACAAAAATAAAATAAAAAGAAGACATTTAAATGTCATCATAGTTTATTTCTGTTTACAATTTCTCAACATAAATTCATAACAGTAATTTAATCATTACTCATAAAATACAGAAAGCTTTATCATTGTCAGTCTTTGGCATACTAAATTAGTGCTTAGGATATTAATATAGAAAAGGAGATATAATACCAAATCTCCCGGTTTATAAGACTAACTTGAACTTTCATTTGCTATTTCTCTAGTTGTTACCCTAACCACTGCATAGTAAGTGATATTAAACATCTATCTTCTTTTTTTTTCCCCCATCTTCTCTAACTGAACTTTGACTATTTATCCCAATTATTATAGTTGAAATGAGAAAAAATATACACACCAGTGTGTATTTATACCTTGTACCTGAACATGCGTTAATTTCTTTCACACAAGAAGAAAATTGACAGTAGATTTTTGACCTCATGAATAAGTTTTACAACAATGTTTCTTTGTAAAATTTGGTCCATGATATTGTAGGAGTGTAGACATCTTGCTTCTCATTCCAGGAAGATGCTGCTTTGAAGTCTAAAGTGAGGCAGGCACTATGATAACAGTAGCCAGTTAACTATAGTATCCTTTCCCTTGGTGCTTTCGACTAGTTTGAGCAATGCTCAGTTTAATGACTGGCTTTTGCAAATACATTTTCAGCATATGCTTTAAAAAAATGTCTATTGTTATACTAATAAATATACTGCAGCTCCTGGCCTCAAGTTCAGAGAATGATGCAAAGCCCATTTTATTTTCTAGCAGAGACCATAGTATCTAAGGATTTTGGGTTCCAGCATGCTCTATATCTAAGCACCATGTGCTTTCCCTTTTTCCAGAGCTATTCCGTAGTGATTTGCAAGACGTTGTGAATATTTTTCAGGCCAAATACATACTCTTTGAAGAATTCTGAACTAGACTCCAGGAACAATACAGAAGCAAAAGCAAGGCTTACTGTCATCTACTTAGACTTCATATCAATACTTGGTATTTTACAGCCCTCAAATTCACCTGGATATATAGTCCTCTAAGATATACTTATAATCAAAAAAGGATAATAAATGGTTCTCTCCTGTCCAAATACTTTCTGTATTTACCTTCTGTTAAAAGGAGTGATTAAATAATTAAGACTTAGATCAAAGAAACAGATGTTCCTCTTTATGGGACAATTCAGAAAGACATTGAATATGTTTAACATTAAGCACATATTTCAGTTTCATCAGAGTCAATTGGACTTAAGCATATGTTAAAATTAGTTAAATGAAGATAGATCTAGAGAATGATTCACACAGTGTGAGCTAAAGCATTATAATTCCAGGTGACACTAAACAGATGTATCACATTAATGACATCCTGAAGAAAAAAACTTTTGTATATTTAATACAAGTTTTACATAGTCTGTTACCAAAAAAAAAAATTGAACCATAACATATTTCCTTGGGAGGCAAAATAAAGAAAATTTAGTAATCTATCTGGTTAGTGTAGTGGATATATATAAATTGATATTAAATAGATGAGCAGTTCCGAAGTAAACTTACTCTCTAACCTTTCACTGTATTAATGCAATCTTGGTTAATAAAGTACATAGCATTTTTTTCTCCTATGTATTTTGTTGAGTGCACTTTTTTCAGTAACACATTTGTATTTTTTCAACTTATATTTTTTACTAAATTCATTAGTTGTCCATTTTTTTACAGTTTTGAAAATATGATCTCTTTTTACCCTGACAGTTTAAAAACTAAGAGATAAAAAGCAAACAAACACATAACCAAAAACCTCACACTTTAAAAATCATGAAAAGCTATCTTACAATCACCTTCAAATCTAAAGAATTTGAGGGGCAGAGTTGATTAATTTATCACTTTTAGCCTTTCAAAACAACTGCAATGTTTTTCTTAAAATTACTATTATTATAACATTACTGTTAAATTACTGCTTCATATGTTAATAGAAATTATTTTGAGAAAGCTTTTGCCATGATCAAGAGAAATAATAACAATAAATATAGATGCAAATTGCACACATTTAAAATATGAGTTCTGTATTTTAACTGTAAAATTGCATAATTTAAGAATTGACTCTAACTTTCAGAGGATTTCAGTATACAATTGGCATTATAGATGTACTGCAAGATCAGAAGAAAGAAAAAGAAAGAAAAAGAAAAAAATGAAAAGCAAGGAGAAACGACCCAAAGACACAGTGTATTTTGTGGGTGATTGTGAATAGATGTGTGCTTTCCTGTTTGAATGATAGAGAAGCAGACGATGATACTGACATTATGCAACAGTGACAAAATAGTAGAGCTGTGATTGAAGACTCTGAGATATATCTGAAGCCTTTGGAGGAAATATGCTGCAGCTTCACTCATGTACTATGGCCTCCTTTTTCAAACACATTAAGGAGAAGACAGAAGATGAAAAAACCTTTCAGGAAATATCTGATCATTGACAAATATAGAGCTTCAATTTTGAAACTTTGTTATACTTAAAAAGTGCAATCATTAATATTGTAAATATACACAAAGGTAGACAATAAGTTCAAAGCATGAAAATAAATGGAAACAGAGTAATCCTGTTGTAAAAAAAATTATTAATTATTTCAGATAAACAATGTCCAATAGCAACGTGCAAAATTCCATAGTAGTATGCCAAATATTTTATGTGTGTCAAGTCAGCTCATGGAGCTAATAGGACTGCTCTTTTATCTACTATGATTTGTTTAAAAGATTATTACATATTTTGCTATTTTATTATGCCTAGAGGTAGATGATATATAACTTAGCAAGGGTAGGACACAATATTCTTTAATTTCTGTTTGATTCTCATAGATAGAAACAAATTTGTCCTCAGCATTTGTCTCATCGTCTTCTTTTTTTATTTCAGACTTATGTCATAATGTGGTAATTCATATCAGCATAATTATGTCTTTTGAAAATTGGAGTTTTAAAGATGTATTTCCAAAGCTCTGGCAGTTCAGTAGGACCCATTAGCTAGCTTCAGAAATTGTGCATATTTCACATAATTGTTCTCCAGTTGACTTTATTTATAGAAAAAAAAAAAAAGCAGAAAAAACAAAAACTAAAACTACTGAAAGAAATGAGTATTGAGATACTTAAACACAGAAAAGTTGAACTTCAGATATCACAGTATAAAAAAAATAAATATACATGGAACAAAGTTGGCTTAATCTCCTAAGAAACCCACACTATTTTACCCTTCAAATTACATGAAATTGGGGATGCTGAATTTCACATCCAAAAGGACCAATAGGACCAATGTCTGCTTTTATTTTTCTTCACCTGATGTCCACCTTAATTGGGTAGTTTTGATACACTCTGTGTAATGACAGTGTATTTTCACCTTCTATACCTTCATTTACCTCACAAACACACTGCATCTGAAATGAATGTTCATTAAACCTAGGTACAGTTGCATGTCAGGTGTATACAGTTATGACAGAGGAGAATGTGCAAATTTCAGGCACAGCCAATCAATCTATTTCTGCATTAACCATTTAAATAATGTCAGAAAATATTTCATGGAACTGTTCAAATAGCAGATATAGATTTATTCTAAATCTTATCCCAGACATCAGAGCACTCTCCTCAAATAACAGTAGTTGCATGTCACCTTCTCAGAAGTACTTGAGTCTTCAAAGCTGGTTATCGTAAATACTATGACCTTTTTACTCAGACATGGTGAAAGCTTCTGTATGCATGAACACTTACTGCTGAACTGCTGAACTGCTCTTCCCTGTCCACTCAGTCATGAAGTCATTTTCACCATAAAACTGAATTAAATTCATAAACCTGATCCTAACAATATTTAGTACTTTTGAGAACTACACAACTTAATAAGAACCCAAAGAATAGATATAGAAAATTATACACAAGTATCAAAAAACTGACATGTACAATGGCAATATCATGAATGGATAAAATAAATTATTTGATGATAAGATGGTTGACCTATGAAAATACTTAATTTGTAAAGTGATTAATTCTAAACCACATGAAATGATTCTGTAACAATAAGGGTGATCAAAAAAAACTTCAAAGCCTTGGGACAAATGGTTAAGAACTCAGGAGCACAAGTAGTTACTGATGTCATTAGCAGAACTTTGGTGGTTTTGATCATGGGTCAATCTGTCAGGCCTGTGGCCAACAGACAGAGTAGATCTTACTCAAAGTGGGGAGTGGACTTCAGTACAAGAGTTAACAGGGTTCATTGAAAGAGCTTTAAACTAGAGTTGAAGGAAAAAAGGAAGATTATTCTGGCAGTTATCGAAAAAAACAAAAAAACAACTTGAGAGATAATGCAGCCATTTCTCTCCAGTATTTACGGATTCTCATTCTCAGCAAGTATGGGTTCATGAGGAGATTGGCAGCTTAACTAAATTTCCTTTTATGACAAGCTCAACTGTCTAGTTGACCAAAGGAAGCCAGTATATGCATGTTTTTATTATTTTAGTAAACCTCTTCACACTATCTCACACAGCATCCTTCTGGATAAAATGTCTACCAGATAGCTAGACAAGTCCATAACATGTTGGGTGAAAAACTGGCTGACGGTCCAGACTCAAAAGTGTTGCAGTAAATGCAGATACATCAAGGTTGGTGGTCAGTCACCAGTGGAATTTCCTAGGGCTCAGTTCTAGGGCTAGTGCTCTTTAATCTCTTTCTAAATGACCTGGATGCAAGAATTCACTGTACATGTGTAAGTTTGCTGATGCTACTAAACTTGGAGTAGCTGTGGATTCCCTCAAGGATAGAGAGGTCTTACCAAAAATTCTGAATATACTAGAAAGTAGGGTAATTACTAACCAAATTAAATTTAACAAGAGCAAATGCCACATTCTGCACCTGGGTTGGGGGAATACTGTTTATACATACAAACTTGGGAAAGAGACACTGCAGAGCAGCCCTATGAGATCTGAGGTTTTGGGGTGATGGCAAGATATTCACCTTGTGAATCAAAAGTATGGCCTTGCAGCTGAAAATGCTAACCATGCCCCCAGGTGCATCAAGCACAGTATAGCTAGTTGGTTGAGTGAGTTGATTGTTCCACCGCGATGGTGCAGCCCCACCTCCAGTACTATGTGCAGTTTTGGGTGTCTCAATATAAGAAGGACATCAAACTATTAGAGTGCGTTCAGAGGAGGGCAACTAAGACAGTAGAAGGCCTTAAGGACAAGCAGGGAGCAGCTACGGTCACTTGGTTTATTCAGGTTAGTGAAGTGTGACATCATTGTAGCCTACAACATCCTCAAGAACAGCAGTGGAGAAGAAGATGCTAATCTTCTCTCTCTAGTTACCAACAATAGGACACAAGGCAATGGAATGAAGCTGTGTTGAGTGAAGTTCAGGTTGGACATTAAGTTTCCTCACTGAGAAGGTGGTCATGGCACCAAACCTGTCAGAATTCAAGGGGATCTTAGTCATATGGCTTAGTTTTAAGTAGTCCTGCAGAAAGTTGGACTCCATGATCCTTATGGGTCCCTTCCCACCTGAGATTTTCTATGTTTTTAACTTTAGTTAACAATTACCAGCTCTGCAATTGCGTGAAATATATCTATATATATCTGTAAAATATATGTTTAAAAAAAAAAAAAGCACATTAAAAGGGATCCAGAAATTGAAATAGTATTACATCAAATATCAGGAAGGACCTGTACATTAACTTCCAAGAAGAATGATTTGGGGTTTAAGGATGCTTAAGTATGATGGTTAGGATCAGGAAATTGGAAAGTCACCAATCTCTGGAAATACTGGACTATTTAAAGTCAAATAAAATCTCTGGTAATGGTCAACTTTCCCCAATAGAAAGTATGTTTTATCCTTTGCAAAATGTAAAAAAATACCTTTCATAAAGACAGGCAGATGCTGCTGTCAGTGACTACATAGAATATACTATAGTTTGCATCAGAAGGTAAAAAAAACCAATAAAGATTATGTTTTTACAATACAGAACAGGTATTTTGAGAAGTTCAAGGAGATCAAGAGAAAATCTCAACACAGTTAAGTCCATGATCAAAAGAGCTATATCTATCAAACACACATATCTTATTCCATCTGAAGAATAAACACCATGTCATCTCATGTTTCTTAGTATTCATATTCACTACAGAAACCTGGCAATATCCAAGCACAGCTACGAAGTCAGGAAAATCTATATGATGGTTATCCTTTCAGGCCACAGATAGGACATTCACCACCTATTTGATGTTTGATAATGCAGAGTGTACAGAAATATGACATTTGTGAAGGAGTATCGGCTTCCCAATCATTAACAAGTTATATGGACATAAATAGAAATCCTCCTGCCTGTCAAGTACACACCAAGCTGAAGGGATTGTTACTAAGGGTACTCTGACTGGATGACTATCAAATATACAAAAGTGCAATTTTGCAACAACAGCTCAATGAAAGGATTAAGACAAAAAAAAAAGATAGTCTTGTACTTTGAGAATAGGATGCTATGTTAGAACACAAATACTGCTAAAAATTATTCTTCTGTAGTCTGACTTTTTAAAATGTGCATTGACAACTAGAACTTTGAGTTTTTCCAGTAAAGATAGTGTCACAAATGGGAAAAAATAGAAAAAATAAGCTAGAAAGATCACGACTTCAGGTTCCAGTGACGTCCAATGGTGTTTTGAACTCAGGAAGGTGGGGCTTGCCACATGTAACTTGTCTTTCTTGCTTTTATACTATGGGTGCCCATCTGTACAGTTGGAGAATTCGGCATCACTGAGCAGGAGTAGTGCAAGACCACTGAAATTTTGGTAAATGATTTGATGGGCTTTGAGGGCCCAGGGGGTCCCATGATCCATCTCCTCAGACTCAGCTGGAAGTATCTGTTCATGACTGAGGGCAACCTCTCATGAGCATGCACATGCATGGGAGAGTGGGGGAGTGGACTCCTTGAGCATGCATGGTTTGTCTCCCTTGTATTGGTTAGTTATTTTAGTTAAACACCTGCAAACATGTAAAGGGGACACCAGAAGTTGTTTACCGCCTCACTTCTACAAAATCTGTCCTGTCTCTGTGGTTACCTCCATAAAGACTCTAAACACTGAAAAAGCAAACATTTGTTTAAAAGATCACATCTGTTTGAGATAATCTTCTTTCTTACCATCTCACAGGTATTTAGTGTAAACCACCACAGGTATGTGGTGGTTTAGCCCTGCCTGGGTGCCAGATATCCACCAAGTCACTCTAACACTCCCTCTCCTAAACTGGGGAGAGAGAAATATAATGAGAGGTTTGTGAGTCAAAATAAAGACAGGGAGATCACTCAGCAATTAATGTCAAGGACAAAACAGACTCAACTTGGGGAGAAAAGGTTTGCTTTCTAAATGAACAATCAGAGCAGAGAAGGGAAATGAGGAAATAAAACCAAATCTTAAAACACCTCCCCTTACCTCTCCCTTTTTCCTGGATCTCTACCAGTGGGGATTAAAATCAGCTCATTACAGATGGATTTAATTGTCTTTAACTGGTCAAAGAACGTGTTACTTGTAATTATCTCCTTTCACTATTTTAATAAATTTTCATTTCAAATAGCTAATGACATTTTTAGAACTCTAGAAAAAAACAAGAAAGTTGAGAATTCTCTTGAGAATTAAAATTTTTTTCAAAGTTTTTCATCCTATTTGTTGTATTAATTTCTAAAAAAATTATTAATTAAAAATTAATTTCATGCACTATTGCAAACATAAAGATACCAAATTGCATCATATTTTCCAGCATTCTCCACTGGATTATATTAAAAATGTATCTATCTTTACCTCATGAATTGTCATTTGCCAGCAAACCATCATCTTACTCTATCTCATATACTTTAAAAAATACAATAAATATTTAAGGAAGATAGCCTAAATTAACATTCGTAGTAGAGGAGATATGCTGAGAATGAAACATTATGTATCCTTCTAATGATGTGGCTTTTAGCCTTATTGTTTATGTATTTTTAATGAAAACGGTGAAGAACAAGCTAGAAGTCGTGGTTTATTACTACATCTTTCTCTTCTTACTCAGTTGTTCATTGCAGCAGACTACTGGAAGCCAGAGATTCCCCGCTGAATAAAAGAGAATATCTCAGCCATGGAAAAGATGACTGACTTAACGTCATTTAACACATATTAAAAAGTGCAGAGAAGGTAATATTGGAATAAGCAGAAAAAAATGGCTGGTGCTTCACAATATTGCTTTTAGCTTACACAGCAGTTAAAGATAGGATTGTTAGAATAATTTCACTTGGACAGGACTTCAGGAGAACCCTAATCCAGCAAGTTCAGCTATGAGACCAGTCCAAGGTGATCAGGGCTTTATCCATTTGGCTTATCAGGTCTGTAAACCTTCCAAGAACAGAGACTACACAGCTTCACGGGCAGCCTCTTCCAATGATAGGGAAAAAAATCAGCTTATGCTCATTACTCAAGTACTGACCATGTGCTGTTCTGATCAGACCCCATTCTCAACTAGTTTCCCTCTCCCTCAAAGCTGTCCCTTCTGCAGGCTGATCAAGCACATCAGTCCCAGCTGGCTTGATGGCCCTTCACTAAACTCATGTCTTTTCCATATTGGGAGCCTGAAACTGGATACAGTATTCTAGATGTGGTCTTGTTAAGTGCTGAGTAATGGGACATAGGGGCTGTCTTCAATCTATGGGCTATGCTTCAACCTCTAATTCTGTGTGAGCCCAGTCTATGTGCTGATAATAGGTTTTTTTCCCTTTCAGGATTTTAATAGCTAATGTACATGGGAGATATACAGTTTAATTTTTTTTTTAAAAGGAAAAGTTTGGATTTTCACACTGAAAATGTGTGGAGTTCACTGTTGCTATTTCATTTTTTCCTGTAACAACGTATGGAGATTTCCAACACATTACTGATTTGTTGTAATACTTTAAATTGCTCCGCACTTTCAACTATTGTTTTCTTTTTGCATATCTTTATTTTTTCCCCTCTGGGAATTTTCTGCTCCTGTTCTGTTTTTTTACTCTACATTTATTTATCCCCAGACAATGATTTTCTTGGAATATGATTATTCCCTGCTTGAATATTTTGAAAGAACACATTGAAATGAATACTTAATACAGTATTTATCAATGTTTACTACTTTTTGACAGGAACACACAGAGATGCAAACCCAAATATTAACTAAAGAAACAACCAAACCAAAAAGTAAAAAAAACAAAATCAAAACAAAACTACAAAACAGAAATCAACAATAATTTTATTTTGTTTAAATAAGAGTGGATACTTGCAACCTTTCAGATACTCATCTGTGTTGACAGAGTTTTGTGACCAGTGCTGTCAGGGCTGACTCTTCTACAAGCAGCTGTACAAGTGTACACTTCATTTGAAGTGTACACTTCAAATCTGATTTTTCAACTATCAAGGAACAGATGGAGTTCAAAGGAAAAGTGCACTTAAGATATGTTATTTATTTTTTTTAAATTCTGACCCATCTGAATTTTTAACTCAGGGGGTGCTTGCTTGCAGTGTTGCCAGCTCCCAGTACAGAATTGGGTTTTGTTCCGACATTTTGAGTTTTCTGTTATTTTCCCCAAATGGTCAAGCTCCTGAAAGTAAGTGATTATGAAACAGAGAAACACTTAATGTTTGTATTTAAAAAAAAAATAAAATAAAAAAAGACTTGCCTGAAAATAAACCACACTTTTTCCCATAAGTAAAATATCATGTAAAAATGTGTTAATAGAAAAAAAAGTTATGACTAATAGTCATGTTCTAACATAAATTAAACTTATCAATTTTTGAAAATTCAACAGAAATTTATTAGAAAGTTATTTTTGAGGGGAAAGGTTTGATTTTAAACAAAAGAGGTTAAAGGTAATCTACTGTTGGGCTTTAACCTCAGCCGGCATCTAAGCACCACCTCTAAGCTGGATGGGGAAGAGAATTGAGGGAAAAAAAGGTAAAACTTGTGGCTTGAGGTAAAGACAGTTTCAAGGAAAGAAAAGGAAGAAAATAATAATAATGATAATAATAATAAAATCATTAGAATATACTGAGCATGATCTTCTGTGGTCTCGAACATTCTTTTGCCCAGTTTACATCAGCTATCCCAGCTGTTTCCCCTCACAATTTCTTGTGCCCCTCCATCCTTGTCATCGGCAGGGCATAAGAAGCTGAAATTTCCTTGCATTGGATCCGGGGTGGTGGTGATTTTCCACAGTAGCTCTTGTAGTGCTGTGCCTTCTGTTGGTAGTTAAAAACCTGTATTGATTGCACATCAGTGTTGTGGCTGCTGCTCGCTCAGCATCAGGGCTGTCCCTTCAGCATATCGTCCCCTACCTTTACCAATAGCTGTGTGTGGGCAGGATCCTGGAAGCGGCCACAGCCAGGACAGCTGACCCAGGCTGACCAAGTAGATATCCCATACCATATGACATCAGCTCAGCAATATAAACTTGGGGAGAAGACCAGGAAGGGGGACGTGATTCATTTTGGCCTTCCAAAGCAACCATTAAGCATATCAAATCCCTGCTTCTCAGGAGGTGGCCAGACATCACTGCTGATGGGAAGTAGAAAGTAAGAGCTTTGTTTGCTTTGCTTTATTTCTCACATGCGTGGCCTTGCTATTTCTTTATTAAACTGCTTTTATCTCAACCCATGAAGCTCTCATTGTATTCCCTCCCCTCCCTGGCTTACTGAGAAGGGGGGTGATAGAACGGCGTGGTGGGTACTTGGCATCAGCCAGGATCAAATCACCACAGTCCCTGACTTGTTATAAACACTACTTGTCAACAACTAAAATCATCAGTGTGTTATCAACATTATAGTCACACTAAATCCAAAACATAACACTATTATCAACTACTAGGAAGAAAATTAACTCTATCCTAGTCAAAATTAGGACAAAATAATTAAGCCTTTAAATAGGAATTGAAATATAATAACAGCTATGGACATGGGAGAACACAGGAGAGAGGAGAAAATGTAGGGTTTTTTTAATCTCTAAAGTAACAATGCTCTGTTTTCATCCAATGACAGAATGCAAGAGGGTCAGTAGACCGCTGACATAGTCCTTAGCCTTTTTATGTTATCCTTATGTCCTTATTCAGCTGAGTATAATACTCAACATTATGTGTTATTAGGCTTAAACTATGTGTTTATCATTTCAATATCACCACGGGAGCTCAAATATTGACAAAAGCATTGAAACAGATTTCCTCATCTACTGAGCCAAAAGAAAGCAAACAGATACAATGATGCTAATATACTCTATAAGCCATGCTATCAAATGTGGACGGTTCTCCTAGAATGTCTGTGAGTAACTTGGAATAGGAATAGCAGAAATTGCAGTGTGGCTTGGATGAGTGGACAGTGAGGTGGATCAAGAGCTGGCTGAATGACAGAGCCCAGAGGCTGGTGATCAATAGCACAGAACCGAGTTGGAGGCCTGTGGCCAGTGGAGTTCCACAGGGATCAGTTCTGGGGCCAGTCTTGTTCAATATCAGAGTGTACCCTCAGCAAGTTTGCTGATGACACAAACTGGGAGGACTGGCTGATTCCCCAGAAGGCTGTGCTACCATTCAGCGGGATCTCGACCGTCTTGAGAGTTGGGCAGAGAGGAACCTCATGAGGTTCAACAAGGACAAGTGCAGAGTCCTGTATCTGAGAAGGAACAACCCCATGCACCAGTACAGGCTGGTCAAACTGCTGAAGAGCAGCTCTGCAGAGAGAGACCTGGGAGTCCTGATTGATAATAAACTAAATATGAGTCAGCAATGTGCCCTAGTGGCCAAGAAAGTCAATGGCATCCTGGGATGCATCAAGAAGAATGTGGCCAGCAGGTCGAGGGAGGTTCTTCTCCCTCTCTACTCTGCACTGGTGAGGCCTGAACTGGAGTACTGTGTCCAGTTCTTGGCTCCCCAGCTCAAGAGGGACAGGAAAGTGCTGGAGAGAGTCCAGTGCAGGGCCACCGAGATGATCAAGGGTATGGAACATCCTTCATACGAGGAAAGGCTGAGGGAACTGGGGCTGTTTAGTCTGGAGAAGAGGAGACTGAGGGGACATCTTATTAACATTTATAAATATCTAAATGGTGGGTGTCAGGAGATTGGGGCATCCCTCTTTTCTATAGTAGCTAGCAACAGGACAAGGAGTGATGGGATGAAGTTGGAACACAAAAACTTCCACTTAAACATAAGAAAAAACTATTTCACTGTGAGGGTGAGGGAGCAGTGGCACAGGCTGCCCAGAGGGGTTGTGGAGTCTCCTTCCTTTGAGGTATTCAAAACCTGCCTGGACATGTTCCTTTGCGACCTGATCTAGGTGAACCTGTTTCTGCAGGAGGGTTGGACTAGATGATCTCTAAAGGTCCCTTCCAACCTCTACCATTCTATGATTCTATGAAATAATAAATAACTGCTACAAAATTAAGAAACATTCTGCAATGGAAAAAAAAAAAATCCCACATTTTTAAAAGATTGTGAGTCCCATCAAATGCTGGGAGATTTTCAGGAGGACCTCCAAAGACGTGTTTCAGATGAGATGATGTTGGGTTTCTGTGGAGCCACTTTTTGCTTGGTATCAGGAGCTTGAAACTTCCCCCAGCTCTGAGTTGGATTCACATCCAACCTGGCCAGGTCAATCTGGTGCCTCTGTCATTGCTATTTGTTAAGGGAAATCTGCAGTGGGTAAAGAAGCACCCAAAACATCTTATGTGGTTCAGGCTGTTTGTATTCAATGGATAAGACTGGCCTTTATAAAGTCTTCCAGATGAAGTTCAGTTTTCCTAAATTATTTCTCTGCAAAGTCTGTATAAGGAATACAGACATTTACTAAGGCTGGTTATTTCACTATTTGTTGTAAAATTCAATCACTAACTTAGTAGAAACACTCTACTTGCTTAAAAAATTCTACAAATATATCTCCAAAAGTGACTGAATCAATCTCCTATTTAGCATTACAGAGATTCTCAAGTGACTGGTACATTCATTCCTTCATGCACCACAGAATATAGACACTATTTAATGTTATGAGAATAATGAGAAAAAGTTCATATTGTCTTTTTTGTCATTTAGACAATTAAAAATCTGATTTGAATTGTCTACAATAGGTATTTCTGATCATTTGTAAAATGTTTTCTATATATGTTTTTCATATTTTATACTTCTACTTTGCAATATAAGAGGTTATATCACCATTCTTAACAAAATTGTCAAAAATCAGGAATAAGTGTTTATATTGAGGTTGTCTGAACCTCAGTTTATTAAAAAAATAGTCAAGATATCAGATTATTTTTTCCTACATATTGCATTGCATTTTCAAATTGTTTGTTTGCTTTATTTATCTTATCCAAATATTACCTGATCAAATTATCTATTTATTTGAATTTCAGATGAGTGGACATACTAAAGATTCAGCAGGCAGATTGGAAGACGAAAATCTAATTCACATATGAATAAATGTAATTATCAATTTTCATCCAAATCTAAAATAATTATCTGAATTCTAATAAGCTTTTATATATGTGTGTTACTTTGTCATTTCTGATATCATTATAGTTTCTTTTCCTATCCATCTATAAATAACCTATAATAATTTTAAGATTTGTAAATAACATAAGTCTTTTAGAGTTGCAATACAGATGATTACATTACAATAGTCCCACAAAGTAAAAAGCATGTATTATCAATTTAAGACATAATACTGGTTCCAGTCGAACTATCTCTGGCATAGTCAACAATTCAAAGCAGACTAACCAGAATGGAGATTTTTTTTCTAGTGAATGATGTAGTCAGGTATCTTCTACTTTCAGGCCTTGATCCAATATGTCCATGAAGCAAGCTGATTAAGCTTTGAGAAGGTTCTACAAGTTTATTGGCAACTGTGTGCCATTGAAAGTCTTGACTTTGTCTTTGCTTTCTCTTAGTCTTAGGCCCCGAACAACTTGGTTACACTGGTCAAAATGAACATTTGCTTCCATGTGATAAAAATGAATAATAATTTCTAATAAAAATTACACACGTTCCTAGTATTTTTTTCATCAAGAAAATAATGAAATCCCTTTGAGGAACCAATTATCTGTTTGGGGCTTTTTTAAAAATAAAATATAATTCTTCTGCATTGCTACTGAAAAACCAAGGAAGGAGTATATTTACTTTCATTTTATTCCAAGACCCTAAATAATACAAATGATAAATGGGACAATCTGCATTCACTGTGGGCACCAGGATGACATGCAGAACAGATTATTATACCTTGGAGAGGTGGTTTCTGTGTGCTAATGATATTTCAATTTCTTTGATGTAAGATAGACTGTGTTTAAGTTGCACTGCAGAACTTGTATGTCTCTTGAGACTCATTTTGCATTTCAAACTGCTTTGCCCTCACAATGTGAAAAATGAGGACAAGATTCAAGCTCTTGTGGTACATTATTTTTGGACTTTTCATACTCTGGAGCTATTCTTGTCACTGATACACATGTGTATCTTCTGAAAATATTTATTGTTTTGGAGACTTCCTATCTCTTCTTGGAGATATGGCATTATTACATATTTGCTATGACATAGATGTGAAGTAATTTTATTTTCCTTAATAGTTATTTTAATACAGATGCATTCTTAGGAAAGGAACACACAAGCCCAAATGTTTTTTAGGCACAATTTGCCCTTAGTGAAGTCATACTGGCTGTCATCAACCACCTTATTTTCCATGTGATTTAGAATAGTTTTTTTAATTCCAAGGAACTAGCTCTGTTATATAATCATACTCAGGCTTAGGTCAGGAGGTCAGAAATTTAACAGTAGGCATGGAACACATGTGCCATGTCTGACTAGATGTAGAGGGTTAAGAAGTGATTTCTTGGTTCCACATTTAAGGCATGAATCAGAAAGGGAGAAATGACAAGCTCCCTCACACTAGGAGCACTACTGAACAAGAAGACAAAAATCTTCATCCTGAGACATCTGGAACTCCAGACTTGAGAAAAGTTTTTGCTATGTTTTGGTTTTTTTAAGACAAATTTAAAGTCCAGGTCTCACTGCTACAGCTATTTAATAAGCTTGTGACAAAAAGAAAATAAATTATGACATTTATAACTATGTCAGCAAAATAGTTTGGGTGTTTTCCTTAGAAAATAGATAAGGTAGTGAAAGCTCTTGCCCTGAGGTTCAGCCCTGGATAAGAGATATCTTTAATCCTGACTTTGATTTCATATTCCCTTGTGGCTTTTTTTACCGTTCTTTCTGTCTGTTCTGTATTCAGGCTGATGCACACAATGCCATTCCTAACTGCTACACTTCTGTCTGAAATCATCAGTATCCCTTGTGATATTATTCCTGCCATTTAGCTTTGCATCTCATTCCCTGGCAGCTCACCCAAAATGCAGGTCTTCAAAATTAAAAGTAATTCTCGTTGAAAATAGCAAAGGAACTATCAAGCATGACATCATCATGTCACTGTCAGTACATAAAAGTACAACATACAAATGGTAGGAGCATACAATCTCAGCAACATTTTCATATTCATTTCTGATAAAAGAATGGGTAATTTATCTGTGGGAGTGACATTTTTTTTATTATTTTCAGGAACTTTTTGTTCTGCTTCTTTGAAAACAAACTCTTGAATTCCACATTGTATTTTTTTGTGTCATATTACATCACATAACCAATCACTATTCACCAATCATAAAATCCAAAAAGTGATAGCACCAGTGGAATGATGGACTTCCTCCTAAAATATGAAGCAACCAAAATATTATAGTACATGAACATTTTGCCAGCTTCCTTTAGTGAGCTGAATCAAAAGAATCAATATGCAATGTCTAGAGTCTCAGATTCTAAGTTTTTCTTTTATTGCTAGCTAGATGTGGTGATTTAGCCCTGGATGGGTGCCAGATGCCCACCGAGTCATAATATCATTCTTCCTAAACTGGATAGCAGAGAGAGAAATACAACAAGAAGTTTGTAAGTCGACATAAGGACAGGGAGATCACTCAGTAGTTAGTGTCACACGCAAAACAGACTCAACTTGGGGAGAAAAAAGGTTTGATTTATTAATAAAAATCAAAACAGAACAGGGAAATGAGAGAACTGAATCTTGAAACACCTCCCCCCAACTCTCCTTCTTTTCAGGACTCTCCTTCCTTCTCTTCCAGTGGGATGGGGGATGGAGTTTATGGTCAGTTCATTACAGATGCTTCTCAGGGGTACTCTTCCTTACACTTCTCACTGCTACATTGTGGGGTCCCTCCCACAGGACCTCCTCCACGAACTTCTCCAACATGGGTCCTTCTCACAGGCCACATGCACCAGGACAATAGTCCTTCAGGTATTGACTGCTCCAGCTCTCAAAGGATCACAATTCCCGAAAGCAAACCCATTCTGGCCTGGGCTCCAGTGTGAGCTTCCCATGGCATCACAACATCCCTAAGGCATCCACTTACTCCAGTATGGGGTCTTTCATGGGCTGCAAGTGGATCTCTGCTTTCTCTGGACCTCCATGAACTACAGGGGCACAGCTGCCTCACCATGGGCTTCACCACAATTCACAGGGGAATCTTTCTTCCATGGCCTAAGCATCTCCTTCCTCCTTCTCCACTGACCATGGTGTCTGCAGAGATGATATTCTCACATTCTCACTCCCTGTCGCTGCTGCAGTTTAGCAGCTGTGCGGCAACTTCTTCCCCTTCACAGATATGTTATTCAGAGGCATTACCTCCATCACTAATTGGCCAGGCCTTGGTCAGCAAGAGGTCCATCTTAGAATTGACTGACATTGACTCTATCAGCTACAGGGGAAGCTTCTGTTAGGTCTTTGTTTAAAGAAGTCACCCCTGTAGTCCCTCTATTACCAAAACTTTGCCCATACAAAACCACTACACGAGGTATGTCTGCATTTCACAATTGCCTGACAAAAATGCTAAGTAGATTGAAGCTTACAGCTTATGGTGCTGAATCCATGAAAATCTATTTGGAAATCATGTGAAACATTCAGGGAGAAACCTAGATTATTCTGATGACTGTGAAAAGACTCCATGAAATTAACTTACACTACAGATCTCAGGGAACTTTTTATTTTTCAGAAGTAATTGCTGTAAATTACACAGAAGTTATTGTCAAGAGAGACCAGACACTGTGTACTGTGGGGGGAAAAATCCCTTTTCCATTTTTAATTTTTGGTGAGGGCTTCCTGGATCATAAGTTAATACTAATAAAGACTCAACTGACATTTTATGCTCTTCCAAATGTCTGAACTGTCAAACATTCTGTAAAAGTTTATTACTATTCACCGATCATAAAATCCAAAAGGTGATGGCACCATCCAGTTCAATAAGCTCAGCTCATTCACGTGCTACAGAATCATCCATGGAAAAATGTTAGCTTTCTCAAGTAAGGAAGAGCTGATTCTTCAAGGCTTTTATTTGTGGTATGTGAAATGAGAGCTATATTAAAAAATATTTTAAAAAATCAATAATTAGGTTTATATGCAAATGTCAGCACATTTTTACATGTAGCTATTCAACTTCCGCTTGCAGGTTCAATGATTGACAAATTGTATATTTAATCAGTTCTCCTGATACATTTTATAATCTGATTTTAATAGGAAATAACTCAGAGTAATTACTTCTCTGATATTGTCTTCATATTTAATTCTAATATCTAGATATACTGAAGACAGAAGGTAGACTTGGAAACTGTAGGAAGTGATAGTATTTTTCGAGCTGTCTTATTCTGCTTTAAACTTCCAATATAACTGGAGTTGAGTAATTCCTTCTTTTGGTATTGATGTATTGCGCAACTTATTCTATGTGACTTAACTTTTATTTCCTCCATGCATCAGTATTATTTCTAAATATCAATGCAGTTAAAGTTGTCTTAGTATTCATCAGTATTACATTTTTCACAAGAATTGTTCTTTAGATTGGTAAATATTATTCAAAATCCACTACTGAGAGCAAAAACTCTGCAATATCTTTAAAGATTGCATACTAAACATCCACTGAAATGCCAAATTCAGTTGTGATAACCATTCTTTTCATGAGGTTAAATTTCCTGCATCGTTTGTGTAGGAAAGCCAAAAGGTAGAAGAAATGTACAAATAGTCCTGTTATCCTTTGGCAGAGTTTTAAGAAGCATCAAACATCTTTCCCTGTATTCTAGAAAGTGGGAAGGTTGGCTTTTCTCTACTTTCTGTGTCTTTGGTGAAGGAAATCCACTCTAATTAGTCATCCAGGAAAAGGTAAACAAGGACTTCACAAAGGCTTATCTCTCAGCTGGAGGTTGTTCATATGATTGTTGTAGAATGACACCCCTTGGCCAACCCACCACCACAAAGTGTCCATGCCAGGTGATAACAGGGCCTGGACAATAAGCAATAAATAAACAAACAAATAAATAAATAATATGAATAAATATAAGCTCTGCAGGACCACAGTACTTGTAGCACATAATCACAAAATCCAGTTATTGAACTAGAACAAAAAACCTACAAATGCACACATCACCAAGGCATAGGAGATGGAAGTTGAGCAAGAACTATGCACAGAGTTGAAGACCAAGTCCATAAGGGATTGCAATCCAGAATGTACCAGAAATAAAACTTAAGATTACTGTTGTTTCCTCAGGTCATTGTGGCAATACTTTTATCTTTCCTGAAGCTTTTAATTGCACACTCATGGTCTCAAAATACATGTAATAAGCCATTTACTATGATTTCATACTGATATCTGCTCACACGAAGAGTAATTTAGGTATTGTAAATGTTTAATTTTGAGATCTGGCTGACCAATAATGAGGTTAGAGGTAATCTACAGTGCTGTACACATGTAGTGAGACTATAAAATACCAATGGATTTCCTAGGAATGTGGAGACGTAAACAAACAAAAAAAAAGTTTGAGAACATATGTAGCTCACTGTGAGAACTCACAGAGAAACTAAGCTCACAGGAAACTAAGAATATATCTAAAGTAGTATCAGAGCTTTGAGACTAATTTGAACAGAATGGCTCTCGTCTCTGTTCCTAAATATTCTGTATTACCATTGCTAGTAAAAGGCCACAGGCTTTGTAGTGAGTTCTCCCAGTCCCAGAATTGAAATATATCAGGCTTGCTTTGTCTGAACTTTCCTTGACCTGCTTGCAGCTTTGTTTATATTTGATTTATCTGTACTTTCATTTATTCTTTTAAGTGGCTATGGCTCGCTTGTTTTACTTTACCTTTGCATGGTACAATCATAGCTTTATATTGGTAGTATTATCAAGTATTTTTCTGTGTAGGAAAAGAAGCTTTATGCATCTAAAAGAATAATGAAATAGATGGGATGTAGAGGAAAACAGGCTAAGTGTGACAGTAGAGGCCTTGAGAAGCAGAGACACTGATATGATGTAGAGATGTGCAGGCACAGGATGATAAAAGATGGGACACAGTATTGGCACTGGAGAGGTCACAGTTATGAAAAAAACCTCATCCATGGTCAGTTAAAGGAAGATACTTAAGTCTTCATTTCTTGAGTTGAAGAAAACTCATTTTAGGGAGAACAGGGAGAATAATGAAGCAGTATCCAACATTCATAAGACACCATATGTGGCTCAGCATCCACACAGAAACAAATAACAAATATCCTTCAAGGTACTACATTGGGACTGAGAACATTTAATGACATCGCCACTGACATAAATAGTGAGATTGAGAGCACCTTTAGAAAATTTGCAGGTGTCACCAAGTTGAGTGGTGCAGTCGATATGCCAGAAGGAATGGATGCCACCCAGAGGGACCTTGAAAGGCTTGAGAAGTGGGCTCATGTAAACTTAATGAAGTTCAACAAGGCCAAGTGGAAAGTCCTGCACTGGATCAAGACAACTCCCAGCATGAATAGACTGAAAGATGAAGGGACTGAGAGCAGCTCTGCCAAGAAGAACTTGGGGATATTGGAATATTAAAAATTTGACATGAGAAGGCAATGAACACTTGCAGCCCAGAAAGCTACTGTTATCCTTGGCTGCATCAAAAACATCACAGCCAGTAGGTCAAGAGAGGTGATTATCTTAAAAATTATCTTAAGTGGATCCTAGAATTACGAAGAGAAAGCCATTAACTTCACATACTGATCCTGGAAGGACTGGTGATACTGATGTTTCACTGTTGTGGTGTAAACTCTGTCAGGAACAAAGCATCATGCAGCCGCCCACTCACTTCTTCCTTACAGAGGTGGGATGGTGAAGAGAAATAACAAAGTATCTCACGAGACAAGGACAGGGAGGGATCACTTACCAGTTATGGTCACAGAAAAAACAGATTAAATTCTGTAAAGAAACCAAAGTCAATTTAATTCATCACCAATCACAACCAGAGTAGGATGATGAGAAATAAAACTAGATGGTAACACTTTCCTCCCACTCCCTCCATGCTTCCCAGGCTTCACTCTGCTTCTGATTCACTTCCTCCTCTTCAGCAGTGCGTGGAGGCAGGAAATGGAGGATGCAGTCAGTTTATCACAGGTAGTCTCTGCAGTGTGTGATCCCTCCCACAGCAGCCAGCCAGCCAGCCATGAACCATTCTTATATGAGACCTTCCGACAGGCTGCAGCTCCTCTCAAACCACTCTAGTGTACATCCCTTCCATGGACTGCAGTCTTTCAGAAGGCGACTGTTCTGTTGCAGACTTCCCACAGAGTCACTACTACCTGCTCCAGTGTGGGGTCCTCTATGTGCTGCCAGCAGATCATGACTCCATCATTAATGTCCACAGCCTACTGTCTCACCATAGGATGCAAGGGAGTCCCTGCTCCAGCACACCTACTCCCCTCCTTCTTCATTGACCTTGCTGTCCACATGGTTGTTTTTCATCCCACTTCCTCTTGTTCCATCTCCTTCTTCTGCTGCAGATTTTTCCCATCTTAAAGTGTTATCACAGAGACTCCTGATTGACTCAGCCTTGGACAGAGGTGGGTCTGACTTGGAGCTGGGGGAGCTTCAATTAGCTTCTCACTGAGGCCACCACTGCATCCCTTGCCTTGCTCCCAAAAAACTCTGTCACACAAACCTGATACACCTATCATAGTATCATTGTACCAGCTTGAATTTTAGGACTCAAAGGACTTATGAGAGGGTGGCCATAATATTAGACAAAGGAATAGAAAGAAGGAAGTGCATACATATCAATTTTATCTGCATTGCTATTATCATTAAGACTTTATGTACATATTAGTATTCATTTCTTGATTTTATTTCATTGTTCATGATATTTAGACCTGACTAATAGTGTTTCTTGGATTATATTGCTAAGATTTTAATTAGACTAACAAAAAATTCCTGGGATAAGCTATAAGGTGCTCCTCTTTTATTTCCTTAACAAAATTTGGAGTGTAGCTAAACTGCATTTTGATACTAAATCTCGACCAAACTGCTCCTCGAAAATTGCTGCTGTCAAGGCCGAGGATGATACTTGTCCTTTACTCAAGAGCTGTCATTACACAGCTTTGGGATTCCTATCTGTCATATCTTTGAAAGAGCAGAGCCAACACTGTAGCTCTAAATACCTACTGCCTTGAGATAGCATCTTCCCAAAGGGATATGAAAGACCAAGACTCAAAATGTTTTGCAAAAAATATGAACAATTTAATTAATTCTTAAATTCCCTTAATCCTTGCATTATAGAACACAACATGTGTGCCAGGGTCATATACTGAGTTATCTCAGAACAGACAGAAGCCTGATAGTCATTCTGGACCTCTGTGTTCAGCTTTGACTCACACAAACCTGCATATTTTTAATATCTCCTCAAGCAGCCGAAGCATGCACTAGATAGTTGCAGATGAAAGGGTATCTTGTGAGGCCAGCACCTGGGAAACACTTATCTTGAGATTTTCCCTTCAGAGAAGTCTCAGCTGAAATTTCTATCATCTTGTTACCTTAAATAGGTTGGTTTATATTCATCAAAGCAGATGAGTGCAAGCAGGTACCTATTGAACTAGTGATAACTAACAGGTACTTTGAAAGATGTCACAGGTGCTGAAGTAGTAGATTTAAGTACCTAATGAAGCAGAAAGACTAATTATCTTGCATTATCTGGGATGAAGAGACAAGGTTAGTTCTGCTGTCTTTTAATGTCTGTCTTAAATATCAGCCAGTTGACTACAGTACAACACTGAATAACACAAATCACTTAGCACTGAGTCACTTTCTTTACACTTGCAAGCCTGGGGTGACAGGATTAAGTAAATACAATACATTTTCTGTGACATTTTTTTTTAAAAGAAATGAATACATTATTGTAATGTTTATTCATGCTCTGTGGCTATTCTGCTTACTTGCCAGGACTATAAACATCTCCCTCTTTTTTTTTTTTAATTTTTTTTCTAGCTTAGACAGCTACTTAATCAGACTGTATTGACTCTATTGGGCTACTATTGATCACAATCAAATGTTTTCTTCCCACAAGAAAAATCTGGCTTAAACAAATTTGCCTGTTTTGCAAATAGCAGACACCACAAATTAGGAATAAAATACCAACTTAATACTATTAAGTATTTTCTAGTTACAATGTAGATATTTTCTATGTTATTTATATCTAAGTCATAAACATATTCTTTAAATAAATTAAATTCAATTTATGCTTGAGCAATGTGACTTGTCGTTTCTGTTTTGAAAATCTACAAAATTATATCAAATAAAACCCAAGATTAATTAAATAAGATTCATTTATAGTTTTCAATCTAATTAAAATTAGTTTTGAAGAAATAGGCCATGGAACTCTTTCTGGTTTCACTTTTACCCTTCTGTTTCTCTTCTGCATCACAACTGTGGGAGTGAGCAAGTGGCTGTGTAGTGTATAGTTACCCATTTGAGTTAAACCATGACACTGGTTTTGGGTTTTTAAACTTTCATAGGTCTTATAACTCTAAGATTTTGTTGATTTATATTACAATGAACTTTAATCGACAATAATTATTGTTTGATAGGCAATGACCTTTAAAAATATATCTGTAATTTACATTCTATTGTTTTATTTACAGATGATCAACTGAGCTATAAATAAAAAGTTACAAATACATGAATAGTGGCTTTGAATACATCTCTGGGCCCAAGTACAGGTATGTTAGGAAAATGGCCTGACATAGCTGTTACAAAATACTAATACACACAACAAGTGAATTATCCAGATGCTTTTGTTCTGTAAGCACCTAGTCCTGTAGATTTTTTGCTTCCAGTGGCTAAGTTTGAAAATGTATCTCAATCTTTATGTAATAGCTATTGAAAGAACCAAAGACCAAAATGTTCCTGAAAACATCTTAATCTGACCTTTCTGTTCTCCATGCCATCAACATAATCAGTAGTTGCAAATGTGCTTTGAACTTTCTCATGTCATGGAGAACATGATACAGTATGGCTGAGGAGGTATGAAAATCCCAATCTAGTGTAACTAACAGAAAAGAAACTCACATATAGCAATTTCTACCAGTGGCTCTAGTCACTGGCTTGATAAAGATTTTCCTTTGCTGTTGCATAACATTCTTGGTTAGAGAGAGCAGCTAGCAGTCCTGCTTCTACTTGCTGTCATCGCCTGGTGCAGCATTTCGTCTTAGTCATGAGACAGAAAACGACCATATACCTCGATTCAGAGCACTGCTTCTTTCAGACTTCATTCTCATTTTCATTTATTTTCTTACAGAATCACAGAATCCTAGGGGTTTGAAAGGACCTTTAGAAATCATCTTAGTCCAGTGTTTAATGAATAAAATTGAAAAGATAAGACTGAATTTGATTTTGCCATATCAGATACTCTGTAGGGTTCTTTTGCAGATTCATTTTCCCTTAAAAAACAACACATCAATTTATTACATGGTTTAACTTTTCAATTATTCCCTTTGGAACTGAAAGTGACAGTTGTGCCTCTTGCAGAACAGCCTCCGTACAAATTGATAATGTAGTATTCATTCAACCATTTATTTACTTGCATCTGTTTGGCATCCCCACCATCTCCCAATTTTGAAAACTAATTAATTCATATGACTTTAATTTTCTCTGATTATGCATTTCCATTTCATACAAACAAGGACATTTATCATTATTAATTTTAATGAATGTGATTTATATTTCATTTAGAATAATGTAAACATTAATCTGAATATTAAAAAAGTTTCTAAAGAGAATTTTTAAAGCACATTCTAGTGTCAAGTCAGTAGGTTACTGATGCAAACTATTAGGAAGATTCTGAATTATATTTCTGGAAATATGAGTAATTGGTTATTGTTCTTATATTGTTTACAAGTTTTTTCAAGTAACCTAATCTGGAAATCTCTACTGTGTTTTTTGCTAACATACTAATTGGCAAATAGAGTAATAGAATGTTCTATCTGTGTGTTGTGTCCACACAAATATTGAGTTTTGTATTTTTTTTACATGTAGAACACTTGTCAGTTGTGGAATTCTCAATGAATTCTTATTTTATCAGGAACTGAATATAGATGACAACTTTCTCTCCAAGTCACTATATTCACAAAACAGTCCTCTAAGTGTAGCACTGCTCTCATCACACTGGAAAACACACAAGTTCAGTAGAATTAATTTAACTTTATTAAACTATGTCAGATGCTTAAACTAAGATTGACCTGGTTTATCTCTGAAATATCCTGGTACCTGTAGTAACAGTTATTCTATATAACCATTGGATTTATTGGAAAATGTCATAACAGAGACATTGCCAACATTTGTGACTATTTTAAAAAATATAATTTATTATTCCCATATCACAGTATAAGTGGGAACAAGATTTCCAATATGCAGACAAACACAATTATTGCTCAGAAGAAGAAAAGAACACTGAAATAATTATATTTTTTTCATTTAGAAATTGGAATAATGAATGGTATAGATAGCCTTGAAAATGTTTTCTCCCTGATAAATATAAAAATTCATTCTCCAAAGCAGAATTACTTATTTTATTTTCCCCCCAGCTCTTGCTATTTAGCTGTGGGAAGACACACAAATACAAGCCAAACAACAAAACTCATAAACCAGTAGCAGTTAGTCAATATTAGTTTCCCTGAAACATTCATTGACTGCTATGTTTTCTTTGTCATGAAATGTCAATGTAAAATCCTTTTTTACAAAGGAATTTCAGATCTTCATAAGAAAGCACTATATCAGAATATTATTTACATCTCCAGAGCCTCCAAAGTGCTATCTGTTCCAGTGGTTTCTTGTCAACAGAATAAACTCTGCCAAATAATATTAGAACATATTGCAGAACCAGACTTTAAATAGAAATCCCAACTGGAGTCAGCTTCTAATATAAAACCTATTGTGTTATTTGGACCGTTAAATTCTCAGTAAGCCAATGTCATGGGTTTATGTGGATCCATTTCTCCTAACGGGGAACGGATTGCAATGGTGCCTCCTTGTCATGGTTTTGTGAGGAGTCACTTTTGCTTGGTAACAGGAGCAGAGAGCTGCAGGCCCAGTAAAGTTCTCGGACTTTCCCCTGGCTCTGAGGTTCAGACCCAGCTCTGGCCCGACTGGGCTAATCTGGTGCCTCTGCAATCACTATTTAAGGACGGGAATTTGAAGCATGTAGAGGGACAGGGAAGGGCAAGAGGGAGATGACCAGACGGACCCTGAAGCCAGGAAAAGACAGAAAGAGCAATGCCAGACCAGAGATATCCTTGTAACCTGCAATGAGAGGCAGAGACCATGTGCCAAAGAGAGTGAGAGTCCAGATCAGAGGGACTGAGCAGTTTTTAGACCCAAACTCAGAGGAGATGAACTGGAGTTGCAGTGCCCTGTTGGAGCAGCCTGTACAGGGCTGCCCAGAGTGGGGGACACTCCGAGCTGGAGCAAAGGAGGACTGGCGAGAACTTCTTAGGAGTGCGGTAAGCGGCAAGAGACATCAGGAAAGGACTGACTGCAGTCCTCATTCCCTCTGCCTGGCACTGTTTATGATGGCCCTGCTCTGGACTCTCTCCAGAAGTTCTCTGTCCCCGTTGAGCTGAGGAGCCCAGAACTGGACACAGGACTCCAGATGAGGCCTCACCAGGGCAGAGTAGAGAAGAACCTCTCTTGACTTGCTGGCCACACTCCTGATGCATCCCAGGATGCCATTGGCCTCCTTGGCCACGAAGCCACATTACTGGCTCGTGTTTAGTTTATTATCAAAACCACGACTCCCATGTCTCTCTCTGCAGAGCTGCTCTTCAGCAGTTCAACCCTCAGCCTGTATTGGTGCATGGGGTTGTAATTAATATGTATTATTATGTATTGTTTTTTCATTCCACATAATAATACTTCTGGAGAGAGTCCAGTGCAGGGCCACCAAGATGATCAAGGGACTAAAACACCTTTCATACAAGGAAAGGCTGCGGGAACTGGTGCTGTTTAGTCTGGGGAAGAGGAGGCTGAGGGGAGGTCTCATTAATATTTAAAAATATCTTAAGGGTGTCAGGAGATTGAGACATTCCTTTTTTCTATAGTAGCTAGCAACAGGACAAGGGGTAATGGGATGAAGCTGGAACACAAAAAGTCCCACTTAAATATAAGAAAAAACTATTTCACTGTTCAGGTGAGGGAGCCCTGGCACAGGCTGCCCAGAGGGGTTGTGGAGTCTCCTTCCTTTGAGGTCTTCAAAACCTGCCTGGACATGTTCCTTTGCGACCTGATCTAGGTGAACCTGCTTCTGCAGGAGGATTGGACTAGATGATCTCTAAAGGTCCCTTCCAACCCCTACCATTCTATGATTCTATATTGGGATCAGAGAGCTGAGCCCAGAAAGAGGGATGAGATGGGGGAAGGAGATGTTAAGGTGCTGCTTCTATTTTTCTCATCTGCTCTGGTTTTGCATTTTGTCCTGTTTCTAGTTGGTAGCAGATTAATCTTATTTTATTTTCTTCCCGAAGTTGCATAGTTGAGTGCCCATAATCATAGTTGGCACTGAGTCCTCACTGTCCTTTTCTTGATCCACAAAGCCCTTAGTGATTTTTCTTCTCCTCTCATCTTGCTGTGATGTCTTCCATTCTACAGAACATAAGGGTGTGTAGGTGATGTGAACAAATAGCTACAGGTACTTCTTTGCCAGCTGGGCTTTAACTGCACAACCAAATGGAGTCTTCTAGGACTTTAAAGAGCAGATCCAGATGCTGATGTATTAGGTTAACAGAGCTACCAGTAATCTTTTGACAAATATTTTCATTCCAATCATTTCAATGGACTTATGCTAATCTGGTACAACTGGTCATTATTTGGAGAGGGTAAGGGGCAATGACTGTAAATTGCACTGGGATAAATTTCATCTTGATAAAAGATAGAATTTTTTCAAAGTAAGAACAATCAATCAGTGGAAGTATTTCCCAGAGATGTGACGGAGTCCTCATCACTGGAGATTTTCAACGTGTGACTGAGAGAGTGACAGAGCACTGGAAGAGGCTAACCAGAGAGGTTGTAGAGTCTCCTTCTCTGGAGGTTTTCAAAACTCGCCATGATATGTTCCTGTGTAACCTCATCTTGGTTAATCTACTTTAACAAGGGACTAGATGTGATTATATGATCTCTAGAGGTCCCTTCCAACCCCTACCATTCTATGATTCTCTGATTCTGTGTGGACAGGATGTCAGGTAATCTCACCAATGCTTCCTTTCCCAGGAGAGGTAAGACCTGATGATCTCTCAAGGGCTATTCTGTGATCTAGTGCCAGGATATTTGTTCTTCTCACCTGTTATATATATAATGTAGGATTTTTATTACACATTATTAACATTGTAAAACACAGATCTGATTTGCTGGATCTCTCAGACAGCAAAATTATTGTATATATTTTTAAAAGATAGAAAGCAAGTTTACTGTGATGTTTATGTCAATGAATTTAGATTCAGCCTTTTATGCTAATGGGTTTGGTTCTATCCTGTAGTATCTTTTGGAGTGCTGAAAATCCCTAAAACCAGTGGAAGATTGTCTAAATAATGGATGTTCCCACTGCGGCTCAGGCTGCTGTGTCTCCTGCTGTCTTATCTGTTTCTATATTTAATATAAATAGTCTGGTTGTGAGAAGTGTCTTCAGGCCAAGGAATTGGAAATGTCAATTGATGAAATTGCTTATTTAAATTCCAGACTCTGTTGTTAGAAAAGGTATTCTAGCTTTACTAGTATTCCACAAAAGTACTAATAATACAAAAGGAAGTAATCTCTTGCAAATACAAATGCAAAAATATAAAAATTAGAAAATACAAAAAAGATATCTTCACATAGGAATATAAAAGGTATCATCACTTAGACTAAAACAGACAAACACTCATAGAATCCACCCTGACTAACAATGTGACACATTCTTTCAAAGAAACAAACAACCAAAACTTAAAAGAAACTCATGGTCAGTTCTGCATAATGCAATTAATTTCTTAACATTCCTTAGCTGTAACAGTGGCATTTTCCAAAACTGGTGTTACGTGATGCATTTACTTCTCACAGTCTAACAGGAAAAAACAGCCATTTCACTTTCTCTATTGCCTTTTTCACTTGTAATTTATCACTGCATCTCTGTGGAAGAGTACAGAATGTCAAATTTATCTGTATTGAGATTAAAAAGAAATTATTCTTATAGTAATTTTACATATGAATAAGCCACATTTTTAGTATTTCTACATTCTTAAACCCTTGCAATCCATTAAGATCTTACTGAAGTCAGAAGTATCCAGACCTGTAACATAGCCAGAAATAGAGCACCACCTGAATCATTAGTAATTCTGTTTTGAGGGTCTTATAGTGTGAGAAAGGTTGAAAGGTGAAGTCTGATTGGTTCACAGATTGTAGGAATTGGTTTAGGATGCTCTGTCTGTATTTTTATACATATCTCTGTACAGCTGCATATATCTGTATATAAAGAGAGATTAAAAGATTGTGAAGTAACATTTCAGAATTTTTCAACTACTAGAAAATGCTCTGAATCTCCATGTCATTGATACCATTTTAACTTTGGCTTTGTCCTTTCTCAAGAGAGTATATATTAATTATTATTCTTATACAATCTGAAAAGCCATGCATTGAAATGCAAAGAATAAAAGGAGAGTACAGTAATTTCTAAGGATAAAATAGAAAATGTTTTTTATTTATGCTACCATTTACCTATCAGACATTTTTTTCCTGATTACTTAGACAAGGTACTTCTTTCACCACATAAAATGTAAAATTCACACACAGAATGGATATTCAAAGGCATTTAGTAAAGATGGCTGTACAGTGATGGAATACTTCTGTTTACTCCACCACATTATAATCTTAAGTTGTTTTCTCTTTCAGATAAAAAATACTACCCAGATGCCAGCTTTGAGAGATATTTTCCTGACAGCAGCATCTGGTTCACTGGCAGATTCTTCAGGCAGTTGCATTGGCATCTTCTGCACTGCCTGTGGGTCTCTCATGTTGATCATTTGTCTAGGCTATTGTGCTCTTCTGTTGAAAACTTTTTTTTATTCTGTTTTATTCTAAATCATTTGTTCAATATATCAGTTTATTAATTAGCTAATTATTATGCACAGGATACCATCTTTGGAATCACTCATGATTAAAATTAGTGATTACATGTTTTTTCAGTTTTCCTGTTTGCTTCTTGTTTGAATCAGCCCTAGAACTACTTGATTCTCAAGAAATTCTTCCACCGCTTTTCTGATCTGTGTACATTTCTAAAATACTTTAAATTCAAACTGCAACCCCAAATCTAATCAACATAAGTTCATTGCTATCAAATACCAATTCTTTTAATCTTCAAAAAAATTTCAAATGTAACTGCATTTTATGGGAAAGCTATCTCCTTAAAGGAAAAGGTTACGTCAAAAAGTTAATTAGCAACAAGTGTAATTGTGATTACAGCGATGAACTACTGTAGTACTGACAGTAAGCAGGAAGTGAAAGCAAATAAACTCCCAAAAGGGTAGCATGAAACAGAATTAAGTGAAAATATCAGAACAACTTTATAGGGTTAGATCAAAGATCCAGCCAAATTTATGACCTGTCTCTAAAAGTAGTAAAAGGCAAATGGAATAGTGTAAGAAAAGCACAAACATATGCATTTCCCCCACATACTCCTTAAGTTGATGATGAATTTCTAAAATTTAAAAATATTTCCAAGTGTTTAACAGTCCTCAACAAATTTATCTTTTACATTTCTCTGAAAATAGAAAATTTGTAAGATTTTACTTTTTTCATATGTGCAGGAGATTTCAGTAAGATATAGACTTTTCTCAAAAAAGTCATCTTGTCAGATTTTACCTTATCTATAAGCCAGCAAAAGAAGAGTGTTGTGATGCTGTATATTATATCACTTCACTTCATGCCCCATTATGCACAACAGAAGGAAATGTTTGATGAATGGTATCCTGAATGCAGCTGAAGGCTTGTGTTTTTTATTAGATAGCAGGTCTGAAGCACTGTTGTTGGCCAAATAAAATATGACCTAATATTAATATTATACACCAAACCAAACACACACCCTGCATGAAGAATTTTTATACAATATGTTTGTTCCTTTCTATAAATGCAATGGATACATGATAGTTTTATAATTTCCTGAGTAAACAAGATATTCATTTTCTGTACAGTGATCAACTCCACTGTTAGCTTCCTTCTCCAGCCTGTTTCTGGTTCATTCGGTCTCTCATATATTCCAAACCCTTAAGTACATCTTGGTGGCCTACATTCTCTCATCTGTGTTGATGTTTGTTGATTTATTTTTAAATGGAAAGTAACTAGTTTCACTTTGAATCATTGCCCTATAACCCAACAGTCCAATTAGATTTTCATTTTCCATGCAGCACATCTCTCCAGTTTGACTACTAGAGTAGTCTCAGAGACTGTGTTCATCTTCCGGGACCACCTTGGTCAGCAGGACTTTTCAAACATGATAGAGACTGGTCTCACAATTTTATCTTGGAAATCTATCAGTTCCCTCAAATGCACTCATCCTGGTCCCTTGAACTTGAAAATGAGCAGCTCACCTGAGGAGTCCCAAGTTAGGCCACTCCTCTCTATCCTGAACCTTGGGGCTGGGCACAGAAACCTGAGAAACTTGTTAAGAAAAAAGAAAAAGATGTGAATAACTCATCCTTTCTTGTTGTCTCTTTCACTAAAAGACCTGTTTTACTTAGCAGTTAGATAATTGTCTTTAGACAATTAATTCCATAATTTAGTACAGAGACAGTCGAGTCCATAAACTTCATCTAATGATACTCAGACTCTGAAAGTTTGTGGTCAGTCCATGCATACACTGTGTATATGGATGGAGTATAATTTATATATACTTTTCTTTCTTCTTCAAGCAATGCCTCTCATTCACTTTACAACTGTGGGAAAATGCTTCATTTTTTTATAATAAAATCTACTAAGCAAAAGTACAGATATTTTGCATGGATTCTGAATTAAGAAGTTTGTAACTAATGGTGGTGAAAGCAATATTGTAAAATTTCTTTTCAAGGATTTTTGAGATTTACAAATCTAATTGTATATAATATATGGTGTATATAACACATATATTTATGTTATTTGTCTTTTAATAATGTTATCAAATATGTGGCACTGCAGGTACCCATTTGGATTTTCCTGTTATGCACTCATGTATTTGGAGATATTTGTCAGAGTGTATACAGAACATTCTAAACAGTGAACTGTGAAATCACAGGATTTTCAAGAACAAGATCCTCATCAGGCAGAGAAAGAAACAGTTGGTTATTTTCTGTTTGACCACACTGCCTGGTATGGATGGTCAACAAGTGGAAAGTGAACATCTTTATTCCACAATATTGCATGCATTGTGGTCATGAGTGTATAAGAAGGCAAAATTACCTGCCCATCTGTGCATTTTAATGTTATCTAATAAATCTGGAGTGCAGAAACCTTCAAAAACACAGATGGGATCTTTCATCCACTCCTACTTGATAAAGAATAAAACAAAGCACATAAATACTGGAAGTTCTTACAGAAAGTTGTGAGCTGATGAATTTCTTGGAACATTTACCTTGAAATGAAACTTTATAATGGCTTTTTCATTAATTTAGAAAGATGAATTGTCAGGAGTTAAAAAAAAAAAAAAGGTTAAAAAAAAGGTAGAGAAAACAGGCAAATATATATTCAGTTATGTTCCTTCTCTACCATGATTTTTTTCCCAGCAAATATTCAGTATAAACAAAATAAAGCATTCAATTTTGAACAAATTTGAGCAAGGAGAGGTGACAAAGAAATAATGTTTGCATCATTCTTGTGATTAATCATAATTACTGTAACACATCTTCACATTGATTCAAAGTCAGAAACTTCCAAACCCTGCTTGCTTTCTAACATTCCACACTGAGAGTTAGGTAAGGCTGGGTAGGTATTTTGAAATAATGACTCAATAACAACAGAGTTGTTATGAAGTGGATATTCTTTAACATAGCACTAAATGCACTGAAAAATTGTACACTCATTTTATATATTAAAACATGAATATTCAATGCCTTTCATGGAGTTATTTACCATAAACAGACCTCATATTGCATTGTCTCATAACCTACTCTTGAAATAAAACATTTTAATTATTAAATATTAAAAATAATATTTTTAAATACTTTTTAGTATAGGTAGTGTGAAATGCACACCTGAAATGTTGTGAGAGCCACACCTCTTTTGCCTGTAAATACATAAATTTTTGCAACAGACATTGAAGGTTTATGACTTGATATTGTGTAATATGTAGTACTAAATTATAAAGTATATGAAATAAATCATCCACAGTAGAGACTGGTGCATATGTGCAAAAAGAAATGTATTTACAGAACTGCAGAATGACAGGGGCTGGAAGGGGCCTGTAGAGATCATGTAGGCCAACCTCCTTGCCAAAGCAAGTCCATCTAGATCAGGTGTCACAGAAACATGTCCTGGTGAGTCTTGAAGACCTCCAAGGAAGGAGACTCCACAATCCCTCTGGGAAGCCTGTTCCACTGCTCCCTCACCCTCACAGTGAAATAGTTTTTCCTTATGTTTAAATGGGACTTTGTGAGTTCCAGCATCTTTCCATTAGTCCTTGTCCTGTCACTGGATACAGTAGAAAAAAAATGATATCCCAACCTCCTGATATTCAGCATTTCGATATTTGTAAATATTAATGAGATCTGTTCCCTGTCTCCTCTAGATTAAACAACCCCAGTTCCTGCAGCCTTTTCTCATAAGAAACTTATTTCTGGAATACATTAGTTATACTACTGTGAAGCAAACTAATTGGACCAACTAAATACATGAATTTGGCAAAGTTTCTTCACAATAAAATCATAACAATTTCTTTTGTTCTCTTTTCCTGTTGTCACTGTCCAATTAGTTCCTTCTTCACAAAGTTCTCTTTACCATCTACCTAACAGCGTTTTTTTGGCAGTCCTACCATCTGTCTAACTATCCAACTATTCCAATCCAGAATGTTACTATCCTTATAAATTATTTAAGCTATAATTTACTACTTCAGCATTTTGTAAACAGTAAATATTATTCACCACAAATATCCTAAACTCTGATTTGTTTACTATCCCAGGACTCATTCTTCTTCTTTTCCATAAATTTGGAAAGCAGCATGATAATAATAATTCCTAGAAATGTAAAATTTAAAAAAAAAATAACTGTTACGATCAGCTAAAATTTTCAAGATGAGGCTCACAATGTGTATGTAAGCACCATTCATTGTAATATGCTACTACTTTCCTCATTATTTTCACACAGTATCTGGCATTGATTCTCCATTAGAGATAATATATCAAAGTCTTCCTTTATTTTCTCTGTTCAACACCCTGTGGCTAAAATGGAGAAGATCACACAGAGTCTGGTATTTGGATTATAGTGGCAGCAGCGTTGTACTGCTGAGTTGGTGTGTTTTAGAGGCAATTACAAGAGAGGTACCAACAGTTGTTTTTTCAGAAAATGGTACAGTAGCCACACAGACAGTCTGCTGCTGAATTTTAGGAATAATACTGTTTGTAATTTCATAAAATGAGACTAGTCTTACCTAATGTTAAAAGAGAATAAATTGGATGACTTATATTGGGTTTTTTTAGAACTTGTTCTTACTTTCTTTGTGTTGATTTCTTCTGGAGTACTTTAGACCAACTCCAAAGAATCAAATGCAAAATTCTCAGCTTGCTGAAACTTTGTCTATAGTCTGCATTCCTTAATGGAAATATTATTACTACTATCTATCCTTATTCCTTTGCTTGAGCATATACCAATTTATATTTCCCCCAATGAGTTTTTTCAACTGACATTAACTTCTTACTAGCTACTTAAATATATCTTCTCTAAGTCTCTTTCCCAAGCAGTTATTCAAAGATGTTCTAACTCAATGTCTGAATCAAATTAACTATGAGGTTTAAACATACTCTTAAGTGTAGTATTCTTTCAGATAAAAGGTGAAGAGGCAGAATTTTCCTGATCTACCTGCTGTGAACCCTGTTTTACAGGTTCACATACAAAGCGATATCATGGCATTAGTGCTAGTGTTATAGAAAAACATCAGAATTTAAATTGTCCTCAGAGCAATTGCAGGAGATGGATTGAGAAAATATATGAAGAAGGATATTAAAATAATGATATAAAATTATCAACATTTTTTTTTTATCCATAAGTATTTTAAGTACACTCTGCAGTAGTAAGCTACACTTTTACTATAATTAGATAGGGACATGTTGATAATGAAATAAATAAATAATTTAATAAAGTAGTCTGTCTCTGCCCTTGTAGAATAAGAAAAAGAGATTAAGGACATTGAATTACTATGGTTATAGCTTGATGCATTGTTCTTGAAGATATAAAAAACCTAACACACAACATGTTTTATTCTTCTATTATCTTTTCTTCAAGAATTTATATTGAATTGTGCATTTACTCCAGATTTGACAACACATTAAAATCATAGGGTTTTCTTATAAGGATTTTTTAAAAACAAGTGTTGAAAAACATAATATTTGATACTCATTTCTTTTCTCCTGAAACATCATATTAATAGAGCATCAAACATACTTCAAATAATGCTGAATTGAATTTATTACTACCAGCTCTGGATATAGACTGACATTTCATTAACTAGATAGATCATTGTTTTTCTAAACCAAGAAATATTAATTTCACTTTACAACTAGTGAGAAAAAAAAAGGTGCTAGAACATAGTTATCCTAAGATGTATGCCCCAATAATATTGAGAGAACAATTAACCTACATTAGTTACTTGTAAAAGTTTCATTGACATCCACAGAAATATTGTGGAGCTATGAATGTGTGTATCATCAAAACAAAGTAAGTCCTTTCTGATTTAGATTTATTTCTACTAGTTAAGTATCTACTCCTAATGCTAAGATTCAGATTGCTCTAATATGAAACATGAGCCAGTAACATGCCCTCGTGGCCAAGAAGGCCAATGGCATCCTGGGATGCATCAAGAAGAGTGTGGCCAGCAGGTTGAGGGAGATTGTGCTCCCTCTCTACTCTGCCCTGTTGAGGCCTCATCTGGAGTCTTGTGTCCAGTTCTGGGCTTCTCAGCTCAAGAGGGACAGAGAACTTCTGGAGAGAGTCCAGCACAGGGCCACCAAGATGATCAGGGGACTGGAACATCTTTCATGTGAGGAAGGGCTGCGGGAACTGGGGCTGTTTAGAAAAGAGGAGACTGAGGACACTGGAACAGGCTGCCCAGGGAGACTGTGGAGTCTCCTTCCTTGATGCATTGGATGTAACCTGATCTAGGTGGACCTGCTTCTGCAGGGGGGCTGGACCAGATGATCTATAGAGGTCCCTTCCAACCCCTACCATTATATGATTCTACAATTCTATATTAAAAAAAAAAAAAAACCACAACAAAACAAAACCAAAAAAACAAAAAAAACCCCCAAAACTTTGTGTCTTACTATCGAAACAACAATACTGATGAATATTTTGGTCGAAGCATAAAGAATTATCCACCTTTTAATTTGCATAAGCACAAGAAAGAGTATCCTTTATTGTCAAATGAGCCAGGGCTATTGAATTACTACGGCTTAATGAATTATCACACATCAGTTGAGCCCTAATAGCTGCCTGCCTCAATTACACCACTTCAGTTCTGAAGTATTTTTTTAATCTTAAAGCACCATTATGTTGAGTCAGTAAGCAATAATTCACTATGATGCTTTAAAGAAATCACCTTTCATCTTATGACCAAATAGTTAATAAATTGCAGCTGGCACAAGAAATAATTCTCTAACTTTAACTTTCATAAGTCAGATGTGAGAAATATTATGCTCCTATCCATTTAGTGAATCTATAAACAAAGATTTGTAGTTTTATATTTACAAAACAGCAGAAGTTCGCTGAGAGAAAAATTTTACACATATTCAGTCATATACTTTCTGTGTAAGCAAATGTGCTCTTAAATTCAATTAAACTGAAAAATTTAAGTGATCAGTATAGAGATGGCCCTATTAAGTCAAGATTTGCAGTATGTTTTTACCAACAGAAATAATAATTGACAAATTTCTACAATATTTGCTGGGAAAGCCACTCAGCAAAGTACATACCCTCCAGGAGGTTCCTGCAGATTGTTGAGAACAACTTCCTGTCAGAGATGGTTGAGGAACCAATAAGGAGGGGTGTGCTGCTGGACCTTGTGCTGACAAATAAAGAGGATCTGGTTGGGGATGTGAAGACTGGAGGCAACTTTGGCTGCAATGGCCATGAGATGACAGAGTTCAAGGTCATGTGTGGAAGAAGGACACCAAGCAGGACCGTGATCCTGGATTTCAGACGAGAGGACTTTGACCTCTTCAAAAACCTGCTTGGAGGAATCCTAGCTCCCAAGACAGCTGGTCAATCTTCAAATGCCACTTCCTCAAAGCCCAGGATCACTGTGTCCTCACATATAGAAAAGCAGGAAAAGGATGAACAAAGAGCTACTAGGACAACTCAGGGAGAAAGCAGCTATCTATGACAGGTGGAAAAGGGGCCTAGTTTCTTGGGAAGTGTATGGGAACCTTGCCAGAGCATGCAGGGATGCAACCAGGAAAGCTAAAGCCCTTTTAGAATTAAGACTGTCCAGGAAAGTAAAGGAAAATAAGAAGGGGCTTTTCAGATGTATCAACATCAAAAGGAAGATTATGAGGAATGTGGGTTTGCAACTGAACACAGAGGGTGCCCTAGTGACAGAGGATGAAGAGAAGGCCAAACTACTGAATGCTTTCTTTGCTTTGGTCTTTCTGGCCAAGGCCAGCCTTTGGGAAGCCTGATTCAGCAAGGATAATAGGACAGTCTGGACAGCAGAGGACTTGCTCTGGGTGGATGACAAAGAAGTTAAAGACTTTTTGGGCAAGCTTAACACTCATAAGTCAATGGGACCTGATGGGATGCATGCAGAAATGTTGAGGGAGCTGGCTGATGTGGTTGCTAAGCCGCTCTCCATCATTTTTGAACAATCATGGGGGACAGGCAAGGTGTCTGAGGACCGGAGAAAGACGAATGTCACTCCAGTCTTCAAAAAGGGAAAGAAGGATGATCTAGGAAAGAAAGGACTGACCCTACAGGCTGGTCAGCCTCACCTCCATTCCTGGAAAGGTGATGGAACAATTCATTCTGAATGTTGTCACTAAACTTGTGAAGGAAAAGATGATTATCAGGGGGAGTCGACATGGCTTCAGCAAGGGGAAATCCTGTTTGACCAAATTGATATCCTTCTATGAGTGCGTAACCAGCTGGCTAGATGAGGGGAGAGCAGCGGATGTCACCTACCTTGACTTCAGCAAGGCTGTTGACACTGTCTCTCATAACATCCTCATCAGAAAGCTCAAGCAATTTGGGTTGGATGAATGGATGATGAAGTGGAAACACAGAATGGTACGGTTGGAAAGCAGCTCTAGAGATCATTTAATCCAAGCCTCTGTTAAAGCAGGTTCACCTCGATTAGTTTGCAAAGAAACATGGCCAGGCAGGTTTTGAAAACCTCCATAGGAGATTCTACAAGTTCTCTGAGCAGTCTGTGCCAGGACTCCCTCATCGTCACAGGAAATAAGCTTCTCCTCATGTTCAGGTGAACTTCCTGTTTCCCCTCTTGTGTCTGTTACCCCTTGCCCTGTCACTGGGCATTGTAGAAAAAAAAGGTAGCCTCATCCTCCTGAAACCCACCCCTTAGGTGTTTATAGGCATCGATAAGGTCCCTTCTCAGTCTTCTCTAGTCTAAACAGCCTCAGGAGTCACAGCCTTTCCTTTTAAGAGAAATGTTCCAGTCCCATAATCACCTTGATAGCCCTTCACTGGACTCTCTAGAACTGGAGAGCTCAGAACTGGACACAGGACTCCAGATGTGGCCTCATTAGGGCAGAGTACAGGGAGAGAAGAACTTCCTTTGACATGTTGGCCACACTCTTAATGCATACCAGGTTACCATTGGCCTTCTTGACAATGAGGGCACATTGCTGGCTCATGTTTAATTTTCTGTCCAGTTTTGGTTTTTAGCTGTTCATGAATTTTGTAGCAGAATTGATGAGTACCACACATTTTCAAGATGTGAAAGAATCACTTAGTGTTTCAATAGTCAGCCTGGTATATATGTGAAGAGAAGCAAGGGATGATATTTATCTTTATTATTTTGGTCTATCTTCTCTGTTATTTTGCCCTACTCAATAAAAGAATGACAAAAGCAAAGGACAAAAAAACCCTAATGTTTATTATATTCCAATATTTATAACATTAAATAATTTGAAATCTTTCTAAACCTGAGCAACAATGTTCTTATTCTTACGCTGATCTCACTCTTATCCTGATTATGCTTATTGTCCTGCATGCTTGAAAACAAAAAGCATCAATGAAATTCAGCTTCAGAGCTGTGGTGAAATGTTTTGCTCTCTTAACCAGTGACATTATTACTCAAGAAGGTCTCAAATAAGAACTATCTCAAATTCTCAGTAAAGAGGTAGGGATAGGTTGTGGACCCTTTTGGAAGCAAAGTAGAGAGGACTGTGACTAGAGATATTTTTCCAAATATTAATGTAAAGTCACTCTGGACTCTTCTTTGGTACTTCTATTAAGTGTATGTCCATTGAATCAGCCTGAAAAAAAATAGTTATTCTCTGTTAATGACACATCAATCTGTAGGAGGAAATAAAAAAGCTGTAAATAACATTTTTCACCATTTTCTTATGTGCATTTAAAAATAACCATTTAAAATTATTGGTATTGTAGTTCTCATTTAAGAATAAAGGATGACAAATGTAATGTATGTGACACATAGAACAGTGACTTCTAGCTGATAAAAGCTGAGTAAATTTCCTACTATGCTTAAAGTCAGCAAGGCTCTCTCTTTTAGCTGGTTTTGCAGTGTTTCTGACCAAGGAGGACTGACATCCGCTCCAAGGATGGACATCATATTCACTCCTTTACAACAAGGTGACATTATAATCATTTGATTCTTATTGTACTTGTTTCCAAGTTAGCACCAGAGATATTTTCTTTTAAAATCAGTGATTATTTTCCCCAACTGATACAGCTCAGAAAATATTTTTTCCCCCTTTACCTTTTCTGTCTTGCATACAAGTCTTCTTTACATGCAGTTCACATAGTACCTCAAAGGAGAAGGTTTGATGTTGAATCTTAAGTATATTTTTACTGATTTTTTGCCTGCTTATATATTTGTTTTAAGAAAATAAAGTTTTAAAGCAATTCAAAAACAAAAGTTACATTATCTGCTTTCATTATTACAGTTTACTATGTTTAAATTTTTGAACATCTCCTACTTCCTGTACCTTACCCTATGTAAGTAACTCGCCAAAGCTTCACAATAAAGTAAACAGAAGAGAAAAAAGAGACATTCTTGTTTAACAGATGTTGCAATGATAGCCGCCTTCTACTCGTTCCAAGAATGGAAGCTCAAAAGGATTTTTTAAGCCAAATTGACTATTTTGACTGAGGAACCTTATCACAGTTAGCTAGAATAAAACATACTGGAAGTTGGTAGTTTGACATGACATCATCTTCACCATAACAATCTTACACTTTACTGTAATACTGGTACAAATATAAATTATGCTCAATTATCCCATAGCACTGGTATAGCTTAGGGTATGCCTTTAAAGACACACATTTTCAAATGACAACTATATGGTGGAAGCTCTGGAAGGACTGACTTAAATCAAGCAAAGCAACAATTGGCATTTGTGAAGAAAATATCTAGATAGGTCTGCCCTGTGGAAGGATCAATGCCTTCACTGAGCAATGAACATGAAAGAAAAACAACAAAAAAAGAAAATCTACCAATGGGTTATTTAAACACAAATAATATATAGCTGCAATTCTACTTGGGAAAATTGGGACAAACAACTCAAGCTACAATGTCAGAGTCAAAATCTGAGAACCATCTGAGATGCAGCAGTGATAACACTGTTGATAAGTATTACTGTCAGAATCCTTAAAGTTTCAATGTTGAAGGACAAACAGGTTAAAAATAAAGAGTGTTTAATCCCTAAATGCAACAGTATGCTTCATGTTAACAACTTTTAATACGTGGTATTTGAGACAAGAGGTTTTAATGATCACATGATCCATTGATAGTTAATACAAAAAGGATCATCTACTCTACCAGGGACTTTTATAGAACTATACTCCCCTTATTCACACATGTAGAAGAAAATCTAGGCCAAATAAATAGGACATAAATTTAAACTTGTTCAGGTATTATCCACCTTATTTTTCAAAAAAGAGACCAAAAATAAAAATCCACATTGAATCTGTGACGTTTACTGAAATGTTTGGTTATTAACATAAAATCCACCTTAATTTTGAGCAGACTCCACCACACAGAGTCCCATCCCACGGGAATATTTCTATTAACATCACAAGGAGTTGACTGCTGCCCTGCAACTGTGAAGGTAATTACTTTAAAAAGCCTTTGACCCCAGGACTCTAGTCATGAACTGATAGTTTGCATTCCCTCTTCTTTCCTCACTACACACATTTTCTCTGAAGAGAGCAGTCTATTTACATAGAAATTGCAAAAATAACCTTTTATGAATGCAGCTCTTAACTGTATACTTTATTTGTACCATTCTCCCTCTCAGGTCTTGTGAAGGATGAACATTACAATAATGCATACATATTCATAGAGCAATATTTTTTGCTAGTATTCATAAGGCTCTTATTATTCACAACTTATAAATGAATTATTAATAGCCACTCAATTCTATAAACAATTATCACATAGTAGGCTTTGTTCATCAAATTAAGTAATTTAACTGCATTACAATGACTAAAGTATAAGAAGAATTTATTATCAAGTGTACTTTAACACAGAATTGCAAAAAAAAACTATAACAGCAGTCAAACCATATATTTAATGTGGAAATGTCTAACAGTACTTTATGTCTCAATTTTTGTTCACAAAGTTGTACTGTATCACCACATTATGATAGATATGTATATTACTGCAGAGTAGTCAAGAATTCAAATGACCAAATCCAGAGATCACCTTTAAAATTACCACAATGCGTCGATATTAGTATTAGTTATGAACTCAGTAAGCATTTGGACTACATTCATTTGAAAACCCTTCACATCTGTGGTAACTTTTCTGGTGAATGAAATGCATAATTAAAGCCTACACATTTTTTATCATATAAGTATTGAAAATGTATTACCAACATAGAGGTAATTGACCCTAGAAACAGTGCAAAATTTCAGACTGCTGCCTCACTTGTTCATATGTACAAGTACGTACCTTTCCCTGAATTCACAGCCAATGAAGGTTCAAGTAAGTACCTTTCCTGGAATTCCATATGTAACTTTCCTTGAATTCACAGTCAAATCATTATCAGCACTTTTAACTGCCCTAGAAAATATTTATCTGTATGCCCTCTGTCAATGACCAGATGGAGTGCTGAGTTCTGCCTCCGGACAGATGAGGAGTTGACCTAAACTTTATGGGTCAAGATTAAAGGGAAGGCAAGGAGCAGTCTCACGTTCACAAGCCCCAGTCCTCATGGGGTATTTCAACCATCTCAACATCTGTTGGAAAGATAATGCAGCAGGGCATAAGCAATCCAGGAGATTCCTGGGATGCATTGTTGATAACTTTCTTCCAAAGAAGAGTGGTTCTATGCTGGACCATATTCTCACCAATGAGAAGGGGCTGGTGGGAAATGTGAAGCTGAAGAGCAGCTTCAGTTGCAGTGACTATGAAATGATAAAATGCAAAATCCTAGGGCAGCAAGGAGGGTACACAGCGAACTCTCTACCCTGGACTTCAAGAGAGTTTTGACTTCTTCAGGCTTCAGGCTTTGGCCTCTTCAGGGATCTAATTGATAAAGTACCAGAAGATAAAGTCCTGGAGGAAGAGGGCCTCAAGAAAGCTGATTAATATTCAAGGATCATGTCCTCAAACTCAGGAGCAATGCATCCCAACCAAGAGGAAGTTGGCCAAAAACACAAGGAGGACAACGCAAATGAACAGGGAGCTCCTGAAACACAAAGCCTATAGAGGATGGAAGCAACAGTAGCCTGAGAGGAATGCAAAGAAATTGTCCAAGCAGACAGTGATCAGATTAGGAAAGCTAAAGACTTCTTAAAATTAAATGTGGCCAGAGACATCAAGGGCAACAAGAAAAAGCTTCCTGTTATGTCAGTGGCAGGACTAGGGAAAATGTCGACCCTCTCTGGAAGGAAGTTGGAGACAGACATGGAGAAGGCTGAAGTACTCAATGACTTTTTTGCCTCAGTCTTCACCAGCAAGTGCTCCAGCCACACCTCCCAAGTCACAGAAGGCAAAGACGGGGACTGGGAGAATGAATAACTGCCTTCTGTGTGAGGAGATCAAGTTTGAAACCACTAAGGAACCTGTAGGTGCACAAGTCCATGGGAATGGGGGAGATGCATACTTGTGACCTGAGGGAACTGGAAGATTAAATAGCTCATCCACTATCAATCATATTTAAGAAGTCATAGCAGTCCACTGACTGGAAAAGGGGTAACATAATGGCCATTTTTAAAAAGGGGAAAAAAAAAAAAAAAGGAAGATTTAGGGAACTGCAGATCAGTCAGTCTCACTTCTGTGCCTGGCAAAGTTATAGAGTGGATCCTTCTGGAAACTAGGCTAAGACACATGAAAATAAGGAGGTGATTGGTGGCAGACAACATGGCTTCACTGAGGGCAAATTGTGCCTGAAAAATTTGATTGCCTTCTATGACAGGGTTACAGTGTTGGTGGATAAGGGAGATCATAGAATTGACTGATGTCATCTACCTGGAATTGTGTAAAGCATTTGACACTCTCCCACACAATATCCTTGTGTCTAAATTGGAGAGATGTGGATTCGACAGATGGTCCACTCAATGGATGAGAAACTGTCTATCTGGATGTACTCAAAGAGTTGTGGTAAATGGCCCAATGTCAAAGGGGAGAACAGTGACAAGTTGTATTCCTCAAGGGTCAGTGTTGGGACTGTCACTATTTAACACCTTTGTCAGTGATATGGACAGGGAGGTTGAGTGTACTCTCATCAAGTTTGTTGACAACACCAAACTGTGTGGTGTGGTCAACATGCTGGAGGGAAAGAATGCCATCCAGAAGGACTTTGACAGGTGCTAGAGGTTGATCTGTTCAAATCTCATGAAGGTCAACAAGGCCAAGTGCAAGGTCCTATATCTGGGTGACATCTGGCAATCCCAAGCACAAATATCAGCTGGATGGAGAGTGGACTGAGAGTAGCACTGAAGAGAAGGAATGTTGAGTGACAGAAAGCTCAATATGACCTGTCAATGAGCATTTGCAGCCCATAAAGCCAACTGTATCCTGGGCTGCATCAAAATAAGCATGGCCAATAAATTGAGGGAGGCAATTCTCCCTCTCTACTCTACTCTGTTCTCTTGAGAGCCCACCTCTGCGTTCAACTCTGAGGCCCTCAACATAGGGAGGACATGGAGCTCTTGACATGAGTCCAGAGAAGGGCCGCCAAGATGATGAGAGGCCTAGAGTATCTCTCCTATGAAGACACACTGAGAGAGTTAAGGTTGCTCAGCCTGAAGAAGGCTGAATGTATATACCTGAAAGAAGTGTGTAAAAAGGAAAAATCGAAGGTCCAGTGCCAGGACAAGAAGCAATGGGAACAAACAGAAATACAGGAGATTCTGTCAAGCATTGGAAGCCACTGTTATTGACATTGTGGTTTGTAATGCAAAACGGACACAGTAGACACAATTGCAAAGGTTTGAGACAAACTTGGAAAGCAGTTGTCCTACTCAGCATGTAGAAGGGAATGAGGGAAAAAAGGATCATATCTTGAGAGATGGACATAATGATAAAAAGTTCTTGATTGTGGGCTTAAATCATGTATACTATATGGAATTCACCTGACAGTAAGGATCCAGTCTGATTATATGTCTGCTAAAAGACACAAACAGTCACTCTGGGACATCATAGTATACAAAACTACAAGTGTAACAGTGGATAAAGATTTTTTTAAAAGATTAATATTAGGACAAAAATGTGTATTCAAACTAGACCCAAAAATAGCCTTGAACTAGAAACTTTTAGAAAATTACTTTTTTAAAAAGGATTTTTTTTAAGAAGAAGTCAGAAAAAAAACCCAGGAACACTCATATTTATCCTGAAAGATCTGTCTTCTGGCAAATTGTAGCATCAAAGAACAGGTGAATATCTCTGAAGTGCTAAAAGATGGGAGAGTGAGTGGGAAGACAGACAGAAGGACAAGTGAAAAACCACTGTATTATCAAATAAAATACCCAATGTTCCTCTCATGCTAAAATATATTTTCAGCAAATGGAGATTCAACTTTACTGAATCTATTAAAAACAACAAAAACATTAGAGGACAAAATGGATAGTGGAAATCAGAAAAAAAAAACATTTGAAGTGCAAACAAGCTAAGAGGAGAAATAACTGTCATGGGATACTGTATTTAAGAATTATGAAAATTTGATGAAGATTGGTTTAGCACAATGACTCAATGCAAAGAAATGCACTCCTCACCAACCTTCTCTGAGAATAGCTTTATACAGACAAGTTATAACTGATTTAGAGTAGAAACATGGACAAGAAATTAAAGTATTTTTCCAAAGGCACAATCCATCTGATCTTTCTCTTTAACGGTTTATCAACGACTGAAGCATAAAAAAAGGAAAAGGTTGAAATCTACAGTAAATTATGAAGATTAAATGTGTCAAAAGAAGTTACATAAACATATAAAAGCAGGACATATGAGATGGCTAAAATACTACCCATAAACTCTCACAAATGTATGTCTATTGCAAAGGATGTAAGAGATACAGTACTTTATTTGAACTAGGTAAGAGAAAGTAGACTTATAGAAATTGTTGCTTTAACTACAGTAGTGCAATACATTTGTAATAGTGAGTTCCAAGTAGAATTGACATTAGAAATATTTATCACTGATTTGCATGCAGATATAGTTGGTAAAATCTGAGAAGATGGTAAAGAGTTTACAGAATTCAATCAAGCTTCTGGCATAGCCATTCAGAATCTGCACCAGAACAAAACTTTTAAAAACAAAGCAGTTTCTGGAAAAAAAATATCGTTTGTTGTATGCTAATAATTGCTGGAAGTTTTCTTTGTTTTTCTTTTAAATGAAGAGATCATAGAGAAATTATTCCAGGTAAAAATTCTATTGCCCAGAAATGGAATGGAGAAGAAATTGAGGCCATATTGAATTAGTAGGAATGTTAATGACTGCAGCCTTAATTGTTCCTCTGCGTTACTCTGAGAATAAATGGTGATGCATACTATTAAGTAAAGGAGGCCTAACCAGGCAAACTATTGGTCTGAACCACAGCAAGCAACCAGTCCCATATTTCTGTGGTAACCTACTCCTCACCTTTTACCAATACTCTGCATTTCTAATTATTCTTCCTTATCTCCTGTTTCTTTCTTCATTGTCAGTAAATCGTGAAACTGAAAATAATTGATAAATACACTTACATTTAAACATAAGAAAAAACTGTTTTACTGTGAGGGTGATGGAGCACTGGCACAGGCTGCCCAGAGAGGTTGTAGAGTCTCTTTCCTTGGAGGTCTTAAAGACCTGGACACATTTCTATGTGACGTGATCCAAATAGACCTGTTTCTTCAGGGGTGTTGGACTAGATGATCTCTAAAGGTCCATTCCAATCCCTACCATTCTATGATTCTATCAAATAGATTACATAACACATCACTAGTGCTCTTGCCCTTTCAAATTATTGCAACTGACAAACTAATTCAAGGGAACAAACCAAAACCAAATACAAGCACTTCATTCTGTCTGTTTTGCAGGATAATTGCACTACGCATCCATGTGGCCATATGAGTTTTCTTTTCTTTTTAATATTTATATGTTATGAACTGAAGGACATTGGAAAACCTGTAAATGTATCTGAAAAAAAAATTGTGTAATATACACAGATAAAATAACAGGTATCACCTAAGACAGCATATAGCTGTAAAACTACAGGGTATATAAAACGTCATTCAGTACAGGTAAACATGAATTATGTTAAAAACAAAACTATGAAATGTCATAGCAAAAAGTATAGGAAAATATTTTGTTAATTTATGTTCACTTAAAAGTTCAGGTTTCTTCTTAAATAGAAATAGATTGCACTAATGCAATGAACAAAGGTACTATTACTAACCTTGGCACAGCCATTTATCATTTTCAACCATCTGCAAACCATTTAGCCATCTGCCTCTTTAGGTTCATGGATTTCAAAATTGGAAACACAGTAATACAAACATTTTATGAAGTGAAATACTTTGAGGAAAATATATGCATTGAGTGTAGAGTGTCTGTTGGTTTTAGGTGGTTTTGTTTGAGGTATTTTTTTTTTTAAAAAATTCTAGTAACTCCACAATACAAGTCCTAGAAAAATACTGTGAGAACACTGCTATAACAGAACCAGTGCCTCAGGCTCAGCCTACGCTTAGGTTTACGGTTTGGACTGAGAGAGAGAGCGCTACATGTGGTGTCAAGCTGGCAAAGCACTAAAGGAAACAGCAAGATGCAAAGAGTTCTTGTCTGTGTGGGATTTTTTTTCCTTGGGGCCTTCTTTAAGGTGCAAGGTAAGTGTTGGAGTTAGGGTTGAGACAAAGAATAAACCTCTCTTCTTGTTGCAAGTTCTCTTCAGTGACTTGGTGACTTTGTTAATGTTTGTAGTCTGCTGTCTGCAATTCTGTGACCTTTTTTTTTAACTTATTTAGTTAGCATTTTCCAGTGTGCAAGCATTGTAGTTTTGAATGCTCCTGCTGTTAGCATCAGATTGCTTTTTCTCATTCTCATGCATTCATATACTTAGATTTTGTTGTTTTGATGTGTTTACATGGGAATTACATATCAGTAACCTCACTCACCTTTCTCCCTTTGTAGCTTCCATGTCTTGTTCATGAACTTTGGCTTATATTAAAGAAACTAAAGATTATTTATCAACTGAGTAGATAATAGTTGTTTGAATACTTGACAAACATTATCTGATATTGTGAACTGAAACTTAACAACCAATCAACCTGCAAATTTACTCCTGATTAAGATACTTCAATCAGAGCTAATAAGATCATCAATAGTCACAACCAACAGGGATTTTATGTTTCTCCTTATGGAAAGACTATAGAACTAGAGGTTAAACAAAACAACAATAAAAGATCATCATCTTTATCTATCAACACTTGTTGAATTGGTGAGAACTCCTAGTGGTGAATGCTCACTTGAGGGAGTTTTCAATTTTGTGTTTCTTCCCTCTTCCTCTCTCTATCACCTCTTTTATCCTTTCTTTTGGAGTAGCTTCCATCATCAAGTTGATGCCTACTGTGGGTCAGAGCTCTCCAGTAACAGAGCTCTGCATTAAAGCCCATTCAAGTCTCTTTCACATAACAGAAGAGAAATGAGAACATTTTCCTCTGGGCAATAGTGGGTGTTTTCTAAAGGTCAGCAGAAAAGTTAGAGATAGGGTTAAGAGAAAGAAAAAGAATAGAGTGAGTTGTAGTGAAATTGTGTTGTCAAAGGAAAAGCATCATCCTAAAGCTTTCAGTAGTAATTTTTAATGTATAGAGATTTTTGCTATTTTTTTTTTTTCCCCTTACTCTCTGACAGTTCCAGGGCTTAATTTTTCTCCAAGTTTTGTAACATTCTTCATTCTCTTTACATAACTTCTTTCCATATTCAGGGTCAATGTAAATGTAATATTACATTTGCTACAGTGTCTCCTAGAACCTATGTGTGGGATTTTTTTTTTATTGTTTTTATCATGAAATGCATGTAGAAGAACAAAAATGGAATATTATTAACCTGAACTAAAGAAATTCTATCACAAGTACTGGAATAATCCAAGATATAGGAAACTCTTACTTTGTCTCTATTGAGCAGATGTGTAAACACACTGTGTAATAAGTCTGGACCTTTGGCCACTGTAAGTCGTTTCTTTATATCAAACAGTTTGATTTGCAAAGTAATCAGAGTTTCCTGGCTTACAACGCAATTTTTCTTCTATTTCTCTTTTACGTGAGTTTAGTCTTTCCCTGTATTTGAGCTTTTGTGGTTGTTTCTTCTGAATAGAAGGCAAGAAATGATGTTGCAAAATATAAAAATGTGTCCGTAACTTCATTGCCATCTGGTCCACAATGTCTTTGTGTGTTTAGTTAGTCTGTTTCCTTATTTCTTTTTCTTTTCACACTGAATAGTCTTTAAATGGAAAACTCCATAAAAAAGATTTTTTTCTTCCACATAATCTTGCAGCTTTGCTACAAATTCTGCTGAAAATAAACACATCTGAGTGTCCAGAAAAAAGACTAAAATGTGAATGTAAAGCTATTTTTAACATTGTATGTGCACAATTAACTTGGAGTTAACTGTATTTCTCCAAAAAGAGTTAAGGGGAAATGTTAAATTGCTTTTTTATAAGCTTCACCTTCTGACCTACACTGGCCTCATAAAAAGTCTGTTGTGAATCATTAGAAATACCGTGTTGTTTTTATGAGTGCATATATATTTTTCTATGCAAATTACTAGTATCACAGCCACACAATAGGAAGTCTGTATTAAAGTGATATCTCATTTTTGTTTTCAGATTAACAGAAATACAGGTCATACAGAATTGTAATAGTCATGACAACTTCTATTTTTACATTTCTTTTTCTATTGTAAGTTATCAATTATTGTGTACTTTCTTAAGGACCTTGGTAAATACTAATAAGATATGTTTGTGAAATTTCCCAGTGGTGTATTCTCTTTACAAAAAGATTTTATTGCATTTATGTTCAGACCTTTGAATAATGTCTGCTATTTAAACCTATCAGGGTAGTGTCAGGATCTGAAAGATTTTGTTGCTTATCTTCTAAGAGAGTCTTAGTTTTTCCTTCCTCAGTTACAATCTTACAGGAGTTCTTTAACACTGAAAAAAAGTAGTAAATCAGTGATAATGCCCTTCTTACTGGAAACTTTTAACATCCTGCCCTTTCCTGTGTATATTGACAATGACTCAATCTGTCTCGTTATTTTTAGGGACAAGGCCATCTCCTCCACACAGCAGTAGAGACCCCCACTAAAGTAACCTAACTGAAGTCAAGACAATTACATCTATTTTAATCAAGAGGTATTTATAACCAGAATTAGGTTCTCCTGAAAATAAAATAAAGATTAATGGAAAGTTAATTTGTCAGCATGTAGGAGAAGAGTGACACCCTAAGAAATTCACCAGACCTTTATCAGGACCTTTTGAATGAGAAAATCTAGCACAGGGTGAAAAATCTTAGTTTCACGTATACTCTGGGGAAAAAAAAATAAATCAAAAGTTAATTTGGGTTGCACAAAAAAAAGGAAAAGTCTGAAAAAAAGTATTTTTAGAGTTCTTTGAATGTCAGTTTTGAATTCAGATATGAGAGTTCTTGTGGTTGCTATACATCATAATATAAACTATGTAGTCTTTAAGTTAATCTTTTCCAGCATCTTGTGCTTAAAGAAAGATCTGTTCCTTTTTAGCTATGTAACACTATCAGTATTTTCCAGAATGAATGTGCTCTATTAGTTAGTAAATACGTAGGAACTTCATTTTATTTCAATAACTGGATACCATTTATGTAAATGTTTTTGAGATTGGCATCCATTTAGGTTTAATTTGTTGCTGTCATTTCATTTATTTGGATCGTCATTTAATTGTAAATTTAATTATTTTGCTAAGTGCTAGATTCTCTTAGAACCAGTTTGCTTTATTTAGTTGCTAATAAATTGTTTGTCTTACAAATGTGGGTTTCAAGTTAAGCCTTCAGTAAATAATAGAGCTATTATTAGTTAATTCATTCATTACCTGTGAGTGGGGAATAATAAGTTTTTAAGACCATTGCACAGTAGTACAAAAAGATGGGAATAATTACTGGTCATTTTACTGCAAGGTATTTTCCTTTTAATTTGTTTTTTAAAACATTCAAGATAAGTTTTCTGAAAAAGCATGCACTACTTGGTGTACTGAAAAGATGTCTATGAATCTGTTTTCAAGAAATGCAGAATCATTTTGTTATAGCAGAGAAAATAGTTTTGGTTAGTTCAATGTGAAATCTTGAAAAACATTTCTGAGGAACCATTTTGATGCCCTTAGTCATACAGATCAATTTCGCAATGAACAGACAATTCAGAGATTCTTTATAGAGAACAATGTTGTTTAAAAGAGTATATAACCTTGTCTTTATAAAAGGTTTTGTGAGTTTTTCAGCTTTTATATTAATTAAGTCTTTTGTTTAAATAAGACAATAGTTTCAGCGCATCACAAAATCATTCTTTTCTTCAGCCTTAAGTCACTAGGAAAGTGCAGGTTACTACTTTCTATGATGACTTCAACTCACCTCTGTGTAGAATAAGACTCTCCACTCTCTAGAGGTGGCCTACTTTTTATTTTTCCAAACAAGTTCTTATGAGACCATTTTAAAACTCATTTTGTTGGATTTGTAGATTTGTAATAAGTAAGATTCATATCACTATTTTAGGTATCTGTCCACATTATTTATTACCTAACCAATCTATGTGGCATTTGAAACCTTTACTGAATATTTAATATCATTTTTTAATTAACAAATGAAATATTATACAATTCTGGAACTAGAGTAATTTTTTGCATGCACTTTTAACTTCTCAGATTAATTCAGTAAAGAGAAAATCGTATAGATAATCCAAAAAATGACAGAGAGATCTTCAATTCTCTCTAATATTATGAGATTCTGTATGAAGAAAGATAAGTGAATTGACATTAAATTATCTACACTGTATAATATAAAATTGTTTCTTCAGATTATTTACTAAGGTCTCTCTCTTTCAGTATTCACCATTAAACTGTCAGAAATTAACACAAAGAACCATTTGGTTTAGAATGATCAGTGATTTCACAGGTTGTTTAATAAAGGACAGAAAAAAGATTATAATACGTGTCAATTATAAAAAGTATAATAAAAATTAAACAAAAGCTTTTATTTATTTTTCCTGAAACTTTTAAGTAATGTCTGATAGACAGCAAATATCCCAGCATGGTGGTGTTTTGATAGCTATTCTGTATGAATTTCTGTTCTTTGCTCTAGATATAAACTAATCACCGAATCCTAGGCATTAATTTACATAAAATTGGCTAATAACTTTCTCACCTATTTAAGCTCAGTATATTCCTTTGTTTCACAAATGTTTAAAAAACTTTACAGTAAAAATTCTAATAATTTTATCCTCTTTCAATGTTTTCACTTCAGAGCATGCAGTTGATCTACAATGTTTCTTTTCTAACAACCACATTCAGTAAAGATTTTCTTGATGATGTTTTAAATGCTAAAATTTTTAAACATCTGTCTATAGGCGAGTCAAACCATTTGATGAGGAAAAGCACCACCTGCTTGTGAGTAATTCATTTTCCCCTGATACTTCTTCAGAAAAATGAGGAACTGTCTGCTTTAAATCTACATATTTGTGAAATAAAAGTTATTTCTTGATATCGTGAGTATAAATTAATTCTCTACATGCTATTTTTTTACTATTTTATAAATATTTCATGGTTTCTTTTTGACTTGAAGATACTAATTAAATTACACAGTTTCATGTTTCAGAAGCAGAAATAATTTATACCTCTAGCCCTGTCAATGCAGATCTTTTTCTTATGGCACTTTTTAGTATAATTGTTTCAAAAGATTGCAAATAATGTTTCCTCATTTTAAATTAATCTCACTATTGGACAGAGTTTTGTGGATGTATAATTTTCAGCAATTTGAACTCTTAGAGATGTAACTTACATCAGACTAATTACTCCTGTATTTCAAAACAGGAATAGTTGCAACAGTTATACCTTTGTCATCCCCGTAATAATTCTGTCTCAAATACCTTTCCTCTCCATTTAACCATGTTCTTTCCTTTTCTCTCTCTCTTCTTGAGCTTTCTAGCTTGTGCAAGCTAGAAATGAACACAGAATGTGCCAAATCAATATGAACAAAACCAAGATAGGACATTTGTTTACACAATCAGAAATTTTTCTTTATGATTTTCTGCAACAGATATTTAATTTGGTTGACTTATTTTCTTTGTACAGCCAAAAAAGATTACATCTGCCTGAGCTTTCCAAAATTTGTAGTTTTAATTCTAACCTTATAAAATGCTGTGGATGGTCAGCACCATTATTCAGTTCCCATTAGGGAAGAAGTCAAGAAGAGCTGAGATACTGCCATGAAAATTCAAAGCCTGCAGGATCACTCCTGCACAAGGCAAAGCAAAATAACTAACTTCCCAAAAAAGATTATTAAGTAAGTAAAGATTGAAAATAACAAACTTCCTCTGTCATGTTTTTTTGACTTCTGACACAGAAGCAAATCTGTGGCAATGGTTTACCATGGATCTTTTAATCTTTTCTATGCAAAAGCAATGTATACTATAAAAGCAATGTATATCATCTTTAGCTTTTTGCTTTTCTGGAAGCAGAGTTTGTTGGTTTCTAAATGTTACAATTCTCCCTGTGTTAAGATACAATATTGGACAAAAAATATCATATTCTTTGATCTGTATTTTGTCTGGTGATTTCACTGCTTGAATACTCATTCCCAAAATTCTGCATACCACATCAGCATTTGCTGCACAGCCTTTTCAGAATTGTACTTCTAACCATGCCTTCTACCCAGTGAGTCACAGGATTTGTCTGCCAGGACTGGTAGATGTGCTCCATCTACATTATGAGTAAGGTATATGTGGGCTTTCCTCAGTGAGGGATATCAGGGATTCAGAGTTTCTACTTGCTGACTCCATCTGATCTTCAGTGGCATGATCTGTCAAGAGCTGCATTTATCTTGGAGTACATCACGCAGAAAGCCACCTAAACCCAGCCTGTATGTTTTCTGAAGTGGTGTATATGCAGGCTGCTAGTCAAAGAGCAATTAGTGAAATGTCATTTTTCGTCAGGGACGCAGGGAACTCAACTGCAAAATAATCCAAATAGAAAATGGGAAAAGAAACATCTCTAATGAATAATATGTAGTTTTGAACTCTTTTAGACCTATAAATGAATACTTTGTAAGACAGTTTAATTGCATCTATTTTGTTTCTAAATTGACTTGGTGTAATTACTTCTGGTAAAAATCATCCAGTTTAAATATATTTCCTCAACAGTCTTTCCTAATTTATACACTCAGAAAAGCAGTAAAGTGAAAACTAAATTTGCTTTATTATTCTTGTGACTGGTTAATAACATCAAGCAAATCTATGTTCTATATTTTATATTAGTTTGCACTGACATCAAAGATGTATAATATTTTGTTGCCTGACATATAAATGTCAAAGTTAAATCAGGAAAGAATATCTTTAGATTACTTAATTTTACTATATCAAATGGGCCCTAACAACTCTTTCTTAGCCAACAGGTCTCTTGATTTTTATGAACTATTCACAAAACAAATGTTCCTCAGCTAGGCAATGCAAAGTGTACAGAATGAATAATGTTATGTAAACAGAAAATGAATCAAATTCACAGAATCACAGAATCTTAAGGCTTGGAAGGGATCTCAAAAGATCATCTAGTCCAACCCCTCTGCCAGAGCACAATCACCTTGAATAGGTCACACAGGAACTCATCCAGGTGGGTTTTTAATGTCTCTAGAGAACTCAACAACCCATCTGGGTAGCCCGTTCCAGTGTTCTCATTTATTTTGGAAGCAAATGTCATTTGAAAGGACTTCAGGCTCATCCAATATAAACGATACACTTTTCATACTCTCTGCCTTATCGTCACTATAAAAATGTCTCAATGGTCCAGAGCTTGAAGAAACAGGAAAAATCCATCTCTTCACTCATCTCAGCTCTCACAGTCCTCATACAAGGTTCACTACAGGCATATTGTTATTCTCCTGCCTTTTCACTGTATAGTAGGATTTATTCATATATTGGTCTAATATTTTACAAATTAGAAATGCATTCTTTTAGATGAATAGTTCATTATATCTTGAACATTGATGAAGAACTTCAGAAAAAGGATTAAAACACTTGCCACACAGGTAGTGAATTTGTCTCCTTCCTCTGCCATATCATGAAATCCCAAAATGACAGGAGTTGGAAGGAACTTCTAGAGATCACCTAGACCTAACCCCATTGCTAAAGCAGGTTCTCCTCCATCAGGAACATGCCTAGGCAGATTTTGAAAACCTCTGGAGAATGAGACTCCAAAACCTCTCTGGGCAGCCTGTGCCAGTGTTTTGTTTAATACTTTTGTTTTGTTGAATTTGTTAAATGAATTTGTTGAATAAATTTGTTAAATGACCTTTAAAGGATTTTAAGTTCCTTGCTTCCCTAAAAGCAAATGTTCCAAATTATTTAGTAAAACATTCCATACACACTCTGTATAAATCTCTCTCTAAGACTATGTATACCTCATGTTATACTTGAAGTAGGAGAAAAACCTAGGTGATGAAAAAAGACAGTTACAGCATAGTCACAACAATAAAATGATGGGAAAAAAAATGTTAGTTGCTCATGACTTGTTTGCAGGTATTTCTTTTTTATTTGAGCTGTTTCTATTGTGTTTCTCTCTTGCCTAATTTTGCATACATACCCCTGAAGCTTAATATTTTATGCCTTAAATAAACAGACAAGTATGCTGCCCAGACAATGTAAGAGTGAAGGTTATTATTTTGCTATGCTGAAAAAATAACTCACTTGTGACAGTTTGGAATAAAAAACCGAGAAAGTTGGAAAAATAAAGTGCTACTGAAGCTCAGAGACAGAGACTAAGGAAGAGGAAAATCACTTTGTATTTCTGCCTTCTTCCTAAGTTTGCCCCATGTCCACTTCAAAATGCTGTATCAAACCAATTTTTCTTGCTCCTTGTACAAAGTAACACTGTATATTTTCAGTCAATGTTGCAACTCAATACAACTGCTTAACAATCTCTGCAATTTATATTCAACAGCTTCATTATTAAATATACTGAAAATGCTATCTCTACTAATCTGAATTATCCTAACAACATTTTTAATGCTACGTGCATTTATGTTTGAGGATTGATTCATGCCCCCAAATTTATAAGCAAACCAATAAAACTTCAGATGACATTATGTACCTGTGTAAGTTTTATCTGCTTCTGCAAGTTCCACAAAGTGGGTCTTACACAAGCGATGTAAGTAGTGGTGCAGAAGACTCTGAAAATGCAGTATATAATTCAACAAGCTACCACTTTCTTTTTCTTTTACTGGCCTTATTTTTATTAAGATCTTTATGATCACCATATTTTTAAAGCAAATATAGTCTTTACACTACTCATTTTCAGACAACACTATCTATCTTCTATGAACATAAAGACACAAATCACAGTTCATGCTTGACATCTTTTACCACTAAAACCAACAAGACAGATATTGGATACCCTCAATAAATCTGAGCTCACAGTTTAAAAAAATAAATTGGAAAAAAAAGATTGTGAGTTTTGTATGTATATTTTAGTTCTGAAATCTTGCAATTTTGTTTCTTTGTCTAACATGAGTTATAAAATCTTATCTCCTCAACAGAGAAATGATTGGTAGAGATAGTAAAAATATTTTCATAAACTCATTTTTTTTCCAGTGAATTTGTTGGTCAAAATATTTCATAAAGACAGTTTCAATGTCAGCACAATACTGCCAGAAACTTGTTACCTTTTTTTAGTACTTAGAGAGCTTCAGCTACCAGGCTCCAGAAGTCAACAGCTAGAGGTATTTGTGGATGGTAAGTGTTCTCAGGAGAGTAACACACAGAATCTCATTCTAGTTGGACATATCTTCCCTCATAAATACTAAAGAAGCCTCTGAACCTTCAAAAGCCTTTACAGAAGGGAATTAAGTGCTTTCTTAGTGACTTTTAAGGACCTTGCTATGAACAGGAAGCAGAATTGACAGTTGCTCCCCTTTGGGATCCATATTACTGTAGCACTTACAGATGTAATACAGACCTCCCAAAAGTCATGCATCTCACTCGTGTTTAACAATAGCAAAGAATCATAGAATGATAGAAAAGACATTTAAGAACATTGGGCTCAATGGCAGACATAGTATCTGTTCACTTTTTAAGGGTCTTAGCTAGGGAAGGATTTTGCTGATGTTAATGTTTTGCTTTGGAGGTTTTTTTTAATGATCATTTTTAATGATCATTTTATTGCTTTTTCACCTTTTGTGCCTGCTAAGGAAGCTGCAGGTAAAAGCACTCCAAAGAGGCAAACACTTTGTCATTAAGCACCATATTCTACCAGTTTTGTACATGGAGAGGAAAAGCATTTTCCTTTCCTTTCCTTTCTGTTACTAAACAGAAAAGATCTTTAAAAGGCTTCAGGTTTTTTTTTAAATACAAAGCAACAAATAACTAAGTTCATTGTAGGGGTCTATTAATGTAATGTCATGTGATACAGCAACCTTTTCAATCTTTAACATTGATGAAATCTATCTAAAAAAAAACTTCAAGTGACACTTACATTGTACTGGTCCATAGATCTGACACATAATGGGGAAAAGTTATAATAAAAGTTCTAATTTTATTTTAAAAAATTATGCTATATTTTTATTATGATCTTTATAACCCCTCTATTTTTAAACTATTTTAGTCTTCTCAGTGTAATAAACCCACTAATTTTCAGACAACACTACCTTATCTTCTATGAACATACTTACAAATTACACTTCACACTTGTAATCCTTTACCACTAAATATAGCATGTTATGACATATATGGGATAACCTTATTACTGTAAGCATTTACACTTTGCAGCTATCTACAGACAAGGTCGTTCTGCAATTATGGCTCAACATGTGGTAAATATATTGCAATTTGAAGCAATAAATGTTTTATGAGGATCCACTACTTGTAGAATTGCAAAATGGCAGCAGGGTTGGAACTAGCTGATCTTTAAGGTCCCTTCCAACTCAAACCACTCCAGGATTCTACGCTTCTATGATATAGTATATATATACTCCTCAGTATCTTCTGGACATAACCAGGAATGATATGAGACATTTGCCTCAGCTGGTTCCTCAACAATAAGCTTCTTAACTTCCTTCATTGCCTTTGTCACTTTGAATCAGTCTCTGTGGCCCATGGCTGTAGTGTGAACAGTTGCCTGTTCCCCTGAATCTTTCTTGTGCTATATAATCTCTTCCTCAAAAGCAATTGAAAGTTCATTTTAGCTCATTGATATGTGGTAAGTAGCAATTTCTTCATTTACAGGAAAACTCTGTACTCCAGGCCAAACACATTATTTTTCTTTCTACTAATGACAAAGTCCATCACGATCTTCTTTTACAATCACAGACACGACAGATATTGTTCAATTAGCCTTTTTAACATTTGGTTAGAGGCAGTTTATACAATGTTGACAGAGCTTCAGCATCCATGGAAGATAACAAAAGGGGAAAGGCACAGTTACTTTATTGGAATTATGTTTCAATTATTTTTATACCTAACATAGGTCCTGCTTCACTTTTAGTAATTCTGGACTTACTTATAGGCAAAGTAAAAATATCATCAGTAAGTGTAGTCATTTTCTCTTTGTGCATTACTTTATACATAAGTATTATATACTACATACCATTGGGTGGCAGACTGTCATGACTTTATGAATAAAAATGTATTTTACAAATAAAATCAGAAATGTAAAGTTATACGTCTCAAAATATTTTTGCACTTTGATGTTGGTTTAAGAAATACAGTATATTAATTCTATCTTAACAAAAAATAAACCTCATAAATACTATTAAAATGTTAATTGTTTTTTTAATGGCATTAAAATAAGATGGACTGTATTCAGAATGATTTCCTGTCCCTGAGAGCTGCTTTTCAAAACTTCTTTTTGAGAATACTGTTCAAACCAGGTAAGAAATAACTCAATGGATAAGAAGTGGACAAAAAAGAATCTTTTCCCAAGATATGATATATGGGAGCAGAATCCTTTTGTCTTATGTTCTGAGGGAGGACCTCATTAATACTTACAAGTATTTAAAAAGTGTATGTCAAGAGGATGCGGCAACACTTTTTTCTGTAATGTCCAGTGATAGAACAAGGGGTAATGGATAAAAGCTGGAACACAAAAAATTCTACTTAAGGAAAAATTTCTTTACTGTAAGGGTGACAGAGCACTGGTACAGGCTGTTCAGAGAGGTTGTGGAGTCTCTTTCTCTAGAAGTTTTCAAAACTCTCCTGGACATGTTCCTTGTGACCAGATCTAGGTGGACCTGCTTGAGCAGGGAAGGAGGGTTGGACTAGATGATGTTTAGAGGTCCATTCCTCTAAATCACGGTCATTCTGTGATTCTGTGATTCTCTTAAAGAAGTGCCTATTCTTCATATTTTGAAGGTGTGGTTTTTGTGTTTTGTTTCCCAGTTTCTGAATTCTAGCAGTTCACTGACAACTCTTATTGCTGCAGAATGTAGTAAAACACCAAGCAGAATCACCATGAGAGACTTAGACAGTTCAGATACAATCTCCCATCATTTAAGTATTGCAAAAGAAGATGACTATATAATTAATTTGCTCCTACATGGTATCTTTTATCTTAGGAATATAAATTGTTTTATCAGTTATAGGTAATTGGGATCAAAGTTCACTCTGATACATGTTATGTGCACATGCAGCTAAAGCATGAAATTCTGGACATTGGTTAATGTGGTTTAATATGTTGCTTTCAAATGGATTTGCAGCTCCTTTGATGGAAATTACTTTCTTCTCGATCTGTCGTTAGCTAATCTACTCTCTGCAAGTGTGCTCCCAATATACTTCAGACAAGAGAGTACTTTGAACCAATAAGCTCAATCTGGCTGTTTTGGCATGATATTACATGCAGCAAAATATGGATTACTGGCAGATATATACTGGATATTTGAGTAATTGTTAGAGAATGATATGTATCTTTAACATTGTCATGGTTTGACATGACAGTCATTCTGGTAAAGGGGAAGGGGCTGTAAAGATGGCTTCTGTAAGAAGTTGCTTGAAACTCTGTAGCTCTGAGTCAGATCCACTTTTGGGACTGAGACAATTAGATGCCTCCACATTCACTTCTTAAGAAGAAGCTGGAAAAGGAGTGTTCTTCCTGTTCATTCTTTCTTCTGTCCCTTCTATTCCAACTGGTGGTGGTGCAAGGAGTTTGGAGAGAGAAGCAACCATGTGGACCCCAAGGTTAGTGAGGGAAGACAGGAGGAGGTATGCTGTAGCAGAGACTCCCCTGCATCCTGTAGAGATGGGGGGTGAAGCAGTGATTTGTGTTTCACTAAAGACCCCTTATCAGGGCCAGTGACTCACTTTGTAAAGACCCTACATCAGAGGCACTGACTATGGCCAGAGGAAGCTGTCTCCTGTCAGAGGGACCCCATATTCACAGAAGGTGTAGCTGTGGGGAAGAATCCATGCCAGAGATGTTCATTAAGGACTGTGTCCCAGGGGAGGAACCCTGTGTTGGAGCAGGGGAAGAATGCCAGAAGTCATCCTCATCTGAGAAGAGAGAAGTGGCAGAGGCCATCTGTGAGAGACTGACCACATCCTCCACTCCCTGCCCCCCTGAGCCGTTGAGGGGGGAAGGAGGTAGAGATATCGGGAGCAGTGAGCTGGGCCTGGGAAGAAAGGAGGGATGGGGGAGGGAGATCTTAAAGTGCTGGTTGTAATTTTCTCAATCATCCTACTTATTTTTTGCTTTTTTTCTGTTCTATTTCTTGTAGGTAGAATAAACTTTCCTACTTTCCTCTCAATCGAGTACTGGAGTCTGTTCTGCCCAGAACCATAATTGGCAGTGAGCTCTCCCTGCCCTTGTCTCAATTCACAACATCTTTGGTTATCTTTTTACTCCCACCTCGCCAGGGCCCCTGCCATCCTAATGAGCGTGGGGCTGGATAAGGGGCACCAAGCAAGAGACTTTTGTGGTGCTTCATTGCTGGGTGGGCTAAACCATGGCATACAGTAATAATTTATTTTCACGAAATGATCAGACCTTCTTTTCAGAACTACTACTACAGTTACTCCTGGTTCAGAAACTCAAGATAATATGTTGTCATAGTTTCAGGATCAAGAAGATAAGAGCGGGGAACACAGCTACTTTGCTGGCATCTTTTTCATTTAATCAAATGTTCATTTATTACAGGTCCTACTTAATCTTTACCTACAAAATCCTACTGAACATTATTTGCCTGAGCTATTACTCGTACTTACTTTACTACATAAGGAAACTAAATTATGAATAATTTTTTTCCACTGTTTCAGTTGTCACTTAACACAGCAGAATGAAGTAGATGATGAAGAAAATGATCAAACACTGGGAGACTTAGTTTGGAACTAAAAACAACTTAGTGCAGAAATGACAGGCCTTCATTTGTTTAAAAAATGACAGCTGGGATCACACAATCATCTCCCTTATGATGAAAGGCTGAGGGTGCTGGTGCTCTTTAGCTTGGAGGAGAGGAGACTGAGGGGTGATCTCATTAATGTTTACAAACATGTAAAGGATGGGTGTCAGGAGGATGGAGTTAGGCTGTTCTCAGTGATGTCTAATGATATGACAAGGAGCAATGGGTATAAGGTGGAACATAAGAGGTTCCCAAGAAACACAAGGGAAAATTTCTTCACTGTGAGGGTGATGGAGCACTGCAACACCCTGCCCAGATAGGTTGTGGACTTTCCTCCTCTGGAGACATTCCAAACCCATCTGGATGAGTTCCTGTGTGATCTACTCTAGGGGAACCACTAGTCTTAAAGCCTTCAGAGTTACCCAGTTTAGCGGCTCCTGGTTATAGGAACCTATTTACATTCTAAATCTCAGTCTATAGTATTGCAGAAGCTTCCTTAGTCTTTAAAAGACAATCTCTGTATTTCTACACATTCAAGTAGTGTGCTTGCTTTAATAATGCAGCCAAAGTGCTTGTAGGACAAAAAATCTAATTAATTTCAGCTATTTTCATGAGAAAAACATGAAACAATGAGTTGATCCTGCTAGTCAATTCCAATCAAGCAACTAAAACATGAAATCCCACATGTCACAGTGAAAAGTAACTACTCTGCTGGTAGGAAATGGAACAGTTCATGCACAATGTATGAGTCAAATAGTTCAGGAACTACAGTAAAAAAACAACATCCATCCCCCCCAATGTCTCCAACCAAAACAAGATTAAAACAATGCAAACAAAATTCAACCCAACAAAAAACCCTCAATCTACTATGAATAGTTCATTCTGTATTACAATGAAGTAAGTATAATTCTTGCAAAAAGGAAGATGAATACTAGCTGAAGCTAGTCAGAATTGTTGAACAATTTCAATGTATGTTTTATTAACTTTTATATGTTAAAGTACATAATGAATAAAACAAAAAAAAAAAGGGGAAAGCTTAACTTTAGATTCCAGGTTGCATTTGAAAGTTTAGGGCTGTGAAACAGATAATTTTTTTTTGCTTTTCAGAATTTACCAATTTGCTCTAGAATTTCCACAAAAAACTTTAGTGCATGATCCTCACAATATAATTTTTACAGTGACTCCACGCTTCTCTTTTCAATATATTTAACAACACTGTATTCAGTGATTTCAATATGGACCTCAATGGGCCTTTTCATTTTAGATAGAGCACTAAATTCACAAAAGAATATTTTACTTCTTTTGCCCCCAAGTTGTCCTATGAATGTAATTGCAGATCACAGTTTCTCATTCACTCTCAATGCTTGCAAGCAAAAGGGGTAGTTAAAAGATAGTTTTAATATTATAATAAAATAATTAAGATCCTCCTCTCCAGTTCAATATCATTAAAAGACAAAATTGTGGTTGTTTTTTAATGTCATAAAACACTGTATTCACTGGAACTACATGTTAATATGTATATCTCGTATTTCTGCAGAAAGAGAGCAAAATTAATGTGCAAAGTAGGCTGTCTAAAACCTTAGGTAACACTAAGATTTTTTTTTTCTTTATCTTTTAAAGTAGAAAAAAAGAGGTTTGTCTGTGCTTTTCACTGGGTTGACAATTATAAGCCTCTAAAATATTTTTTTTTAGTAAATCTGCTTCTTCAACTCAGACAGAAAATTCATTTTAGTAAACAATTTTACACACTGTGTTCACTGGTTATTTGTGTAAATAATATAAGTCTCTGTACTTTACCTGAAATTCACAGGAAGATTCAGAAAAACAACATGATTTAAAGACCCACAAAAACACCAAATCTCAACTATTAATTTGGTTATTTTCTCATCTTCACAACAGGAATTAGTTTAAAGCTCAACTTCCAAAGAAGAAACATGGTTAAAAAAAGCAATTGTCCATTTTTATTTTGTTTACATTGCACTGAAAATTTACATCATACTTTTACAAATCCTTTTTCATAAAAATATACTTCTTTACAAAAGTGTATGCATTAATATAAGAGGAGTAGCCAGTTGCAGAAGAAACATTTTAAACGATCTCAAATGTATTAACCTTAATGAATGAATCATAGTTATTGCAGTCATTTGAATAAACAAGAATAAATAATAACCAATGGTATAAAATATAAACCAGCGTCCTTTTAGTAGAATACAATTCGACAGAGTTTTATGAATATTCAAAACAAAGTGTTTTAAAATGGTTTATAAGAAATTCATCAAACATTATAGAAATCCAAGCAGCAATCCTGGGTACAATGATTTTTGGTAGGCACTCTCTATTACGGTAATAAAAAGTTTAGATTTTCACAGAATTATTAATGTCTGAAAGGGACAATAACAGATAATTCACACTGGCTAACACACAGCATTTGTGAGTCATGCTATGAATGGAAGACAATGACCTATATCAAATAAATTAGTGAGTTGCCACTGAATAATTCTGATATGAAATAACTGTAAAACTAAAAATTACATTTCCTTAGAAGCGACTCTGGAATGTCTAAAAATTGTATCTCAGGGATATGGAATCTGAATTGTCCCTAGAATGAACGAATGGATTGTCCCTAAAGTCATGGCTTTGTATATATATATATTTATATATATAGTTAATGTTTTTGTCTTCATTGCACTATGGTAATATATTCAATTTCAAATAATTATCTGTAAGGATTTGTTTCCACAAAGTATAGAATATATAGCTAAAATAGGTGTGAAAACACAGTATTTCCAAATTATAACTTCCTCTTGCCTTCTAGGTCTGATCCAAGGTTCATTGAAGTCTGTTGGAAAGCATCAACTTTTCTAATGGGATTTCGCCATGCTTTGTGCATGCATTTTGACAAAATGCTGAAGGAATAAACTGATGTGATACAATCTAGCTTTAACTAGCATGGATTGAAAAATGGACTCTAAAATTTTTGATATGTGAATTTGATTACTAATGTTATTGTAAACTGCATTTTTTAATTGGAATTATCATTAAATTACATTTTCACAGTTGGAAAAAAATGTAAGCTGGTTACTCTTTTGAATGATCTTCAACAGTAAGGAACATAGCCACATGACAAAGCTCAATTGAAACTAGCTTCTTGATTGGAAAATTTGTCTAGCTGTATGATTGACAAAAGAAACGTAGAAACATTACCATTTGTGGATATTGTTAATGTAAACAGAGAAAAGGAGCTTGACTTGTAACAGCAAAAGGAAATAAGATCTGAAACAGGGAAGGAAATTCATTAAATAAAAACATGACCTTTTACTTTTTTCTTCTGTGATGTGAAAAGTAAGTTGTACTTGCTGATTTATAAGTACTATATGCTGGACTCAAAAAATCAAGTTTTCTGAGAAAAATAAAATACTAAAAGGGCTGAATAAATGAAAAAAAAAAAGGTACAAACTCATAAAGATGTAGCATATGATTGTTAAAGAGAAGTCAGTGACCTATTGTCTCCTGTAAGTATAGCTCTTATTTTCTATCTATATCTTTTTTTAACCCAGTCTCTCTATTATAGTTTTTATAAAGCACAGAAATACTGATAGTGGATGCTCCTCCAATATATGCAAATATGTTTTATGTTTTAGAATAACCTCCTTTTTTAAAAAAGCAAATAAACTGTGAGTAGCACTCCTGGAGTGCAGCAGATTTTTTTAAAACTCTCTGTGTAACACACAAAGAAGAATCCCGATTCAGTTTATGAAAAACAAAATCAAAACAAAGTAACCACGATCCATTCTTGTCTATCATCATCAGGAAAAGGTGACCCAGTACATCCTGAAAAGTGTGCTTTTTTTTTTTTTTTTTTTTTTTTTTAATCAGTGAACTGTGTGTGCACTGTGTTGTGTGTCAGTTTCCAGACTTTGAAGAGATATCATTACCACATTATACCATTGTGCAAACGGTGTTCAAGTTGGGGTCAAACCGTACTGCTTTTCCTTCCACTGACTTTGCATTTGTGTCATACATGGGGTTTTCAAAAGCAGCTTGTCCATTATTATTTTCATGTACAGAACATCCTGTATACTGTGTTTTAGGTGCAGTCCTGTAGAAGAAAGACAGTATTTGTTACTGCAGTTTTCTTCACTGACTTGATGTAGTTTATGAATCTGAACAGAAGTTTCCACTTCCAATTATAGGAGTTAAATATAGCATCTCAGTTTCGGTTTTTTCACAGTATCTGTTCTAAGAATTAGTACTCCCTTTATCAATGTTAATAGAATTTATCATTAATTTAAAATTATGTCCACTGAAAAACTTAGTTAACAACCTGAGAAGAGGTAAGTATTTCCATTTGAATGATCAGATGATAATAGTTAAAAGTGAAACAAAATCTCGTAAAGATGTAACAGTTTTCCATACTTGACTGAAATTTTCTTTTTCCCTTTGGAGGGTCAAAAAGTTTATCAAGAATGAATTTATAGCTAACATATTTTCTTTTTCACTAAATAACTGAATATATCAAAGTTTAATCCCTTGAACACTTTTCACATATATTGTTATGCAAAATACATACTGTATCGTAAATGATCTATATAAAACTTAAAGACAAGTGCTTACAACATACACTTCATAGCAAATGCATAAAAAAGGAGAACTTTTTTTTTTTTACCCCCAAAACAAATGGCACCATTTAAAAATGATGACTTATGTTCTGATGCTTTAAAGCTATAGGAAAATATTACTTAACACTAAATCTAAAGAAATAATATTGGTCTCAATAACAGGAACCAAATGCTTGAACTTCAGACTAACAAAATTAAGACTGGTGGGTATGTAACATAATTGCATAGCAATAATAGTTGCAGATGCAGAAGCAGTTCCATGACAAAACTTCTCAATGACATAATACTTGAATATACTTGCAAGCCAACAAACAGAACAAGTATTACTATGAATTAGTCACGTTATGACTGATAATTCTGTCACATGTAAAAAAAATATAGGCAAGCTACTGTAAATCTGTCCATTATATTATTGTTCCTGTGACAACAATTTATAGCACCCATTTTGTTATCATAAAGAAAAAAAATTATAACATTTTTTAAATAGATAGGAATGACACAGTACAATAAACTGATCTTCCAGTCATTCTGACAGACATTAATGGAAGTACAAAGAACTGTCTACATGCATATTTTACAAACATTGTTTGGTTTTATAGAAAACTTTATTTACATTAACAAAGACTGAGGGCAATAAAAGCACCAAGGCATATAAGAATGCTACATACATAATTTGTACTTACCTTTGTTTATAAAGGTAAAAGCCAAAGCCAGCAAATATAAGGGCAAAGAAAGGCACAAGGATAGCAATGGCCACTGAACTACTGTTTGTACCATGTGGTTGATTAGAAGAATTTGAACCCTCAGATGTGTTAAGACCTAAAAAGAATAATAAGAAAACACATGTAGTATAAGATATGTCTTCTGCCTCCAGCACATACTACTCCATAAACTTCAGAGTTCAGTAACACCTTGTGATTGAGTTAGCATAATGTTTTCAGCTATATACATGTAACTATTTGCTGAGACCACCAGGAAAGTAAATGTAGTGTGGTATATTATTTTCTAAGTAAATGGAAAATGTCATGAGAACAACACATATGCTCTGATACAGTAAACATCTTACTGCATAATTCCATATAGGATTCAAGTTTTGGATGTTATTAATACTCACTAATGTGCTGTGCTACATTAATGTGCTGAGGAACACACTATCTAGATAGCCTACACAAACAAGACATACATCTTTTTAATGTGAGTAAATGAATACTAATGCAGCTTCAAGGTTAATTTTTGAGCTTTGAACTAGACCTTTTATAAATTGCATAGGTCATAGTATATTCTGACTTTCTCGATCTTACACGGCAACGTAGAGAAATTAAAAGAAAAAAAACCCAAAACCAATAAACAAACAGATATTGAATATACTAAATTACAGAAAAGTAAATGAAATGTTCAGAAAGATAAATTAACTGCTGTGAGGAAAATTATATGTAAACAGAAATCAAAATATTTATTTTCAGAGAAACTATTTCTGTATTTGTGTTCATGGAATAATGAAGTGGTAAACATGCTACACAAAATCTGTTCAGTGATTGTAAATCTGTCTGTAACAGTATTATTGACTACATTAATTACAATTGATTCGTGTATAGAATTTAAACCTGAGTGAGCCATTCTGTTCCCAGAAGATATAAACCAATAAAAAAATCTTCAATATATTATAGAACCTCACAACTACAAAAAAAAAAAAAAAAATAGAAAAATCCCCCTGAAAATCAAATGAAGAAATACATTTTTTCCTAAGACTATCAACTCTTTGCCAATGAGATCTTGTATTTTAATTTTTGTAAGATGACTTTTACATATTTTCAAGAAATTAAAAAAGAGAAGTATTCTTTTTATGCTAAAGGAAAAAATATCGGTAAAGATATTTCTAAAAATTCTTTTTAAAGAATTTGCATACGCAATTACAGTGAAAATCATGATCCCAAGCAGTGCATTTTACTGTAACTTTGAACTGTGAAATAAAAAATTTTTCCGAACATTAAAGAATTAATACATTTCCTCATTTTACTGAAAAAATAAGATTGGAAAAATGTTTTGTGGCTGAAAGGACCTACTTTTGCTTCCACATATAGGAAATTTATCTGAAGATAAGCACTTTAAGGAACCATTACATTAGTGAAAAGTAATTCCCCTTCTAAGATATTCTTAATAGTACTTTATTATTCAAGAATTTGGTATTAACTAGATTCAAATTACTGCTGAAGAACTATCACACTTCCTAAGACAGTATGAGGAAAGTAAATGAAAATCTTTTTGTTACAAAGCACAACAGAATCCTAATACCATGGCTGTTTTCTCTAAGAAAGAACAAATAAAGACTTAGTTTGCTGAGAACTGAATGTATAGTTCAAGAAGTCAAGAAGACATTTTTTACAAAATAAATGCTTATCAAGTAAGGCTTTGTTCTTAAAAGTAACATAAATATTTACTTGGAGATATTCAGTAGTTTCATTGTTTTAGCAAATATTTAGGTGAAAAGTTGTTTCAGCATCATGAGTAAGCAATCACTTTAGGAGAGCATTCTGTAACATGGCCTTTCTAAATAGTTCATAAGATGTGAAACTGCATGCATTTTACACATATTCATAGGCAAGCATTACTCAAAACTTTGCAAATGTATAGACATACTAAGCAGTAAATTGCAAGGCATCTATAACTCCTTACAAGTTCCGATAAATCATTCTTTATAAGCATTACTTAAATGAGATTTTAAGTATATAGATATCTCAGTATTCCAGAAAACATCAATACTGATAACATCCTGCAAACTGTATTGCTTGACATAATAAAACAGTACAGGGAAAAATGAATTGGCAAAACCTTAGGATTTTCTGAATACCTAATCTTTGAAGTCCAAATTGCCCATAATCTTTACCCTGGATGAATCCTTGAAAAACATATGTTGCTCCATCAGGTTCAGCAGAAACCTATAAGCAAAAAGTATATTGTAGATAATTGCAGTGGGAAGTTGGACTTGATGATTTTAAAGGTTGTTTCCAAACAAAACATGATTCTGTGATAATCCTAAGGATTCAAGTATTGAAATTTTAATAACTTCAAAGGTAAATAAAAAGAAAAAAAAAAAGACCTTACATTCATAAAACAGTTAGTTTCTTTGTTCTTTCTCAGTATTTATTCCAGTTATTATTTGTTTATCCCAATAATTACTTAAGCTGTAGACCAGAAAAAAATTGAATTGAGGTCTTGGCAGAAGAGCAAAATACACTAGTATAAACTAAAAAGACTCATAGTCAAGAGGAAAATGTTGTAATCCTATAAATATCTCCCTTCTTAGAGTAATACATTCTACAATAACATATTATATAAAAATTTACAGGTACTTTCTTCCTAGGATAGTTACTAAGTTTAATTTCAGTGGTCTTGAGACAGCGTCCTTCAAGATTTTCCCTCAAGCTTCCCTCTTCCAACAGTAGGTCTTCAGGAATGACCTGAAGCTATGTTTTCACCAAAGAAAGGTGTATTTCTCAAGTGAATTTCTTACTTTGAGGTAAAGTAATTTCTTTGAGCTAGTCCAAGACTAAAAAAAACCCAAAAAACAAAACAACCAAACCAACAAAACTAGTCAAATAAAACCAGTAGATAAATAGCATATGGAATGTAGGGACTGTACTGTGAATCTCTGTTCATTTAGAAGTCTGAAAGTAAATTTCTTGCTTTTATCACAATTTTTCATCTTAGGAGCATGCTCATGAAGCCTAAAGTTTGTAGAAACCTCGGGAGTTCTTGCTTTTACCAGTATACTTATTGTTTAAGCAATTTGTTTATTTTGTTTTGGGATTTTTGTTGTGGTTGGTTTTCTTTTTTTTTGGCTTTGGTTTTACACCTTTTAAAAAATTATTTTTGAACTAGTGCACAAGTTATACAAACATAAATTTATGTGTACACTTCAGAGTACACTTCATCAGGTGCATCCATATTGATGTCCCTGTAGTACTTTACCAGCAAAACAGGCAGATTCCTTGAAAAATGAGTGTAAGAGGAATGTATGAGTGTCCACCATCTTCAAATTACTTTAGGCCCTATTTTTTCTGAAAAATCTACTTTCTTTTCTGGCAAATAAAATGTTTCAGGCCCCCAAAACACTCAGCTTTTTACAGCCCTAGCATTATGAACACTGGAACAGGCTGCCCAGAGGGGGTGTTGAGTCTCCTGTGGAAACATTCCAAACCCACCTGGACGAGTTCCAGTGTGACCTACTCTAGGTGGTCCTGCTTTCGCAGGGGGGTTGGACTGGATGATATTTCAAGGTCCTTTCCAACTCTTAAGATCCTGTGATTATGTGACTATTTCTGTGATATGTTTGTTTTTTCCAGCCTGCTCTCTGAAAAGATTTCTTCTTCATGGTTTAAACACATCCCAAACACCTGGGCTGTTGGCTCTTTTTACCCATCTCCATCACCTCTCATCTTCTCAGTTATGTCCTCTCTTTTTCTCCCTTTTAAAGAAGCTCAGCCCCAGAAGCTCCAAGTGTCTTAATGGTTCATTGGAGCAATATATTTTGTTTCCTCCATACCTAAGAGTTCAGCTTTTTCTAAAAATACAACCAAAAGGAAAATATGACTGCTAGCCTAATGATAAAATATTATTATAACAATATTATATATTATTACACATCTATGATATATTATGATAAAAAAATCTCAATATATTGAGATAAAATCAAGAGAAGTACGAGAAAATCTTCTGTGTTAGCATGCATTATGATTGTACCTACACGGAATGGCTACATCCATAATTTCCCTCAAATTGTTCTCATCATTTACAACAGAATTTTCATTTAATTAATAAATCAGCATTGCTTAGAAGATTCTTTTCAATATGTCTCAGTATTTTTGAGTGTAGAACATCAACATAATTTCAAACAAACAAACAAATCTCTTTTGCAGCAGAAAAATATACTTACAAAACCATCCATAGCCCATTTTTCCTCTTTCAACTTGCTCACAGATGTATGGGAGGGTGCTTTAATGAGATATATATGTAGCATCAGACGAGCTTCCTGGCTTTTATACACCCCTGTAGAATATAGTTTAACAAATTTAGAATTGCGTTGAGAAATAATTTTGTTTTTATGAATAAGCATTTAATTTCCTGCTTTAAAAAGGGAAAGCAGGAAGAATAAGTAGCATTTTGAGCAACATTTTAGTTTATCAAGTTGCATCCTTTTGTGAAAATTTTTCAACTACCACAGGACTTCAATAGAAACTGATTTTAACTTAGCCTGTAAAGAGGACAGAAGGGAAACTATAGACACAGCTGTTACTTAACCGTTATGATAACAAGACTTATATAGAACAAAGACCAAGAGTAATCTGATTTGAGATGGAAAATAGTGTTCTAAATCACGCAGTTTATCTGAAACTCACACTGCCACTTTTAACATTTGTAATGTAGTCATCAGGGGAAGAAAGTGGTAATACAAACATCCATATATTTTTTTGTTTGCTTTTGTTCCTCCCCCCCCCCCAGAAGTAGGTGTGAAATGAAAAATTTTTAACTTGGAAAATATCTCAAAAAAATGGAATTGTTCATCAACCAATATTGCAACACAGTTTCTTTCAGACAATAAGACTTCTATATAACCTTATTTACTTGTAGACATCGAATGAGTAGTTTTCTTTCCTGCTGAAGAAATGTTTGGAATTCAAATTCCATTATTTGCTAATTTGGATAATTAAAATAAAATAGTATGCTATACTTAGTGATTTAATGTTTCATTATAAAGACAATGGTGCACAGTGAAAATACAGTCAAGACATTTTCCCTCCACATTTTTAACAATTGTTATTAATTAGTGGTTTAAAACTTCAGATTTTAAAGAGAAGACCTTCCTAGTATGACTTCCATTCTGCCAGAGTACTGAAATTACTGTTCATTTTTATATGAAGTCTTCAATTTTAAAATTGCAAAAGATTATACCGCACTTTACGTGGACAAAAGCTAATGATGACTAAAACTTTAACAGTAATAAAATTAAAACCAAAACCAAGAAAAAAAACACCATAAAAGACCTCAGTTCCACCACCAGAAAATTCTACTAAACTGAGATTTAAATTAACCAATTTATTGACTCAAAACATCACAGAACAGACTTCACAATGTAAATGAGCTGCACTTCAACACTGGCTTTCACGTCTCTCAGCTTTTAAAAAATTTTTGCTGACTGAAAAAATGGATTACCTCAAATACTTCTAGGTAGTGTGTGGTAGCTACACATAAACTAAACTAGATCTCATTTTATTAACTAAAAACACCAGTAACACAGCAGCATCCTTCATTTTGGTTATTTCCCTTTTCTATCTTCATCCATATTCCATGATGTGAACAAGAATTGAAGACATCATTGAAACACAGGAGAAGGTATTGTTTCTCCATATTGCATTTACAAGATAAGGTTTTGGTAGTAAAAGGCCTCAGGGTGGATTTTAAGACAAAATTCCAGAAGCTTCCCCATGTCAGATAGACCCAATGCCAATTGACTCCAAGATACACTTACTGATGTTCAGTAATGGTGGTAATGCCTCTGGGATAACATATTTAAGAAGAGGGAAAAAAGCACCTGTGGAACACCAGTAGCAGACAGAGGAGAGATACAACTCTGTAGATGCCAAAGTTAGGGAAAAAAGAGGAAAAGGAGGTACTCCAGGCACTGGAGCAGAAATTACCCTACAGCCCACAGTGAAGACCATGGTGAGACAGGTTGTCCACTTGCAGTACACAGAGTTCTATGATGGAGCAGATACTCATCCCAAGACCATGGATGACCCCATGCTGAGGCAGGTGGATGTAACTGAAAGAGGCTGTGACCCTGTGGGAAGAATGCATTAGAGCAGGTTCCTGATAGGACCCTTTTTGTCCCATGAAGAGAGGAGCTCACACTGAGCAGGTTTGCTGGCAGGACTTGGGACTCCATGGGGAACCCTCACTGGAAGAGTCTGTTCTTGAAGAACAGAATCTTGTGGGAAAACATGTGGAAAGGATGCATGCTGGAGCAGTTCATGAAGAACTGCACCCCATGGGAAGGACCCAGGTTAGAAAAGTTCATGGAGCATCTGCTAACTCACTGAGCACTAATGAATGAACCTTGGTAAGACAGGGTTTATTCTCTTGTCTTCAGGACTGTGTTATCATTACAATACAGTGTTTTGTCACTTCAAGGGTTTGGAAAGTGCATCTAGAAATCATTTTGAAGTTCAGAAAAAAAGAAAATCAATTACAACTGTCATTGATGTATCTTACAAATGTAGTTTGGGAAATACTTGCATGAGGCTGAGGGCTGTAGTGTGTGTACATGGGCATGTACCTTCACTGAAAAAAGAGCATAGATAAAAATTATCCCACAGGCAAAAGTACCAGTGTTACCTAATTTACAATGGTGGATTTCAAACCTTTCTCTGTGAAAAACTGATGTGCTTCTTCAGATCTTGCAACAGGTTTCCCAGTGTACCTTTCTCTTTTCGTAATCCCTATAATAGCATTGCTATTTTCACTCATGCGAACCTAATCAAAAGACTATGCCCATTTCTAACCTATGTGTACTATAATTACAGCAAGAACAAGTGTCAAAATAAAAAGAAGTAAAAAATCTGCAACAAATGATGGAATACAAAACAGTAAGTACTACATGGGTAGTGAACTATTTTTAATTTCAGAAATCTACAAGTTGAGTATAGGAGATTTCAGCTTTCTGGCATCTAAATGTCGCTTTTGATACAGCCTACTTCCCTGGCCCTATACTCTTTCAGTATACAGAATGTCAGGTTTCTATTTGCAGAATAGGAAAAGAAAACAATTCTAATTACCCGGTGACATATGCAATGCCCGTAGGGAGAGAGAAAAATCAGCATTTGTAATGCTTTCTGTGTCCAATTGAGGGAATCTTTTATTTGGAGGAGGAAGATGAGGTTGTTTGGGTGAGAAAACACATCTTGTACTTTTACTAGTTCTAAAATTAAGCAATACTATACCAAGTACATCTAATATCCTCATAGAAATTACATGAGCTAAATTAAACAAATATCATTTGACAGATTAAGTTCACACAGACAGTCAAGACAAAGATGGTTAGTAGTCACAAAATATTTTGAAACATTCAGTGCATCAATGGGCTCTCAAATCTGACTTCAAAGCATACCTACAAAATATCTTCAACAGACTAACATAGTGACAAAAAAAGAGCACTCCACTTGATACTAGAAACTAAGAACTCACTAGAAACATGAACGCTTTGGCTCATTATATTTTTGAGAAACATATGGGCTGAACTTTCTCCCCAGTTTAATGTTTTGTCACTTCTGTACAAGATTAAAACTGGCCATGTTTAGTCTATACATAACTGTGATTTTAAGGCTTCTTGAGTCCTTGCAAAAACTGCTGTGGACAGAGGGTGAAGTTTCAAGAAACTAAATTTAGAGTAGTAGCATTCATTTGTGGTATGTCTTACTTGCTTATTCACACCCCTGTGTAATATAGCCTGCCACTCCTGTGGTGTGACAGGCTCATTATCTGTGTGGTTGAGATGTCTCAGGGAAGAGAATGACAGGGTTTGAAAAAATAAACAAAAAAGATAAACCCAAACATTTTTTCAATGTTTTTGTTTGCTTGCTTGTCAAGCCATATCTGTAGTTTCTAATGAACATTCACAGCATAGAGTACTGTGCATATTATGCCAACATAACCATGGCAACAGTGCTATGTGGCAGGGATGGTGCAATATCATAAACCAAGATTGCAATCAAGCTTCTGAAACCACAGCATGAAGAACAGCTACTTTTTTCAACTATATCAGCTAATCTAACAAGTGTAAACTCTCTGTGCTCTCTAAGTTCATTAAGTACCTCTGTCATACTTGGTCAACACATATCAATCTCATCACATTGTGTATCAGTCATTAAAAGGCTATTGTAGAAAAATATTATGTTTAAGAATATCTCAGGAATAGTAATTCAAGTTTATTTATAATATTTAAGGAAAAGCATGAGAATTAGCACTGGCTATTAACTCCAAATATATTAAAAATCTGGGAAATTGTAAAAGAGGAGAGAATGAAAAGGTAGAAAAGTCCCTACCAGTGAAAACCAACTGAATTTGATTGAAAAAATAAGGTAAGAAAGTTTATAGATGTTAAGAGTTTGTGTATTATGCATAAAGTTACAAGGAATCAATGTATATAAGGCAGAAAAAAATAAACGGAATTAAGTTCTTCTTATTTCATACCTGATAGCAGCAATTCCATATTGCTGTTTGTAAGTGTTGCATTTACTCTTCCTGAAGTTGCATTGAAACTGGTGACTGTCAAAGTCATGGGCTGTTTCTTGCTTTTGTAATTGTAAGATCCTTTCCATATATAATTTTGGGCAAATACATCATCAGGAACTATACAAACATCAAACATGTTTCAATACATTTTGCAATATTTAGTACTTAGGAAGTCAAGCATTCAGCAAAAAAAAAATATATGAAATATATGAGCATTTTCTCTACTGCACTATATTTTAAAGTCTAATAGGCATAATCTTCACATATAAAGTATAGAAACCTGATATTAACATTTATGAAAAAAATTATGTCTACTGAATAACGCAACCATAACTGTATCTTCATATGTTCAAATATGGACATGTATTAACATTAAAACAACTTCACAAAATCTAATTTAACAGTTTTAACCAAAAGATCAGATTCCTCTCACTGCACAGTTTTTCACTACACCAGAACAGATAGTCAAGTATATACAGTTAAGATTAAATTTGGCAGAAATAAATATTGATATATTTATCCAAATACTTAAAAGCATATTTAAATGACATTGAAAGAAGTATCTTCTTTATTACCTAATCTCTTTGTCTAATGAAAAAATTATGTAAGAAATTTTTCCTTGTCTTCAAGTGCTTAAAAACCTGAGTTTACCACGAGGATAAAAAAAATTCCCTAATTTAAAATTAAAAAGATATTGTCTGCAGAGAGAATAAATACACTAGATTTATACCTTTACATTTAATAGTTATCATTATCCAATTGTAAAATGAGTAGCTGAAGTACTGCTATTGCAGCAGCAGTATGGTTAAAAAACCCAACTTACCTATCCAGTAGAAACAGATACATGCAAATCTTAAATACTAACATAAAATACCATTTTAAATTTAAAATTGAAGATCACTTAGGATGGATTTACTACATTTTCCAAAGGAAATGTATGAAACTTAGCCCTATAACACCTAATAACTATTTAAAATAGTCCAGTGGTTCTGCTTGACCAACCTGATCTCCTTCCTCGACAAAATGGTTGGCTTGGTGGATAAGGGAAAAGCTGTGGAAGTTGTTTGCCTGTAGTTTAACATAATCTTTCACACTGTTTCCCACAGCATTCTCCTGCAGAAAATGGTTGCTCAAGGCACGGCTGGGTACACTCTTTGCTGGGTAAGAAAAATAGCTGAATGACTGAGTCCAAAGAGTGGTGGTGTTAATGGAGTTAAATCTAGCTGGTGGTCAGTCACCAATGGTGTTCCCCAGGGCTCAAGCTTGGGCCCTGTTTTGTTTAATATCTTTATCAATGATCTGGATGAGAGGATCCAGTGCACCCTCAGTATGATTGCTGATTGACAGGCCAAGGGCAATTGTATGAGGTTTATTGAGGCCAAGTGCCAGATTCTGCACTTGGACCACAACCACCTCATGCAATGCTACAGGCTTGAGGTAGAGTAGCTGGAAAGCTGTCCTGCAGAAAAGGACCTGGGAGTGTTCATCGACAGACAGCTGAATATGACGCAGCAGAGTGCTCAGGTGGCCAAGAAGGCCAATGGCATTCTGGCTTGTATCAAAAATGTGTGACCAGCAGGCTAAGGAAGTGATTGTTCCCTTGCACACTTCACTGCTGAGGCAGCACCTCAAGTGCTGTGTTCAGTTTTGGGCCCCTCTCTACAAGAAAGATATTCATGTGCTGGATCATGTTCAGAGAAGGGCAACGAAGCTGGTGAAGGGTCCAGAAAACAAATCTTATAAGGAGTGGCTAAGGGAGCTGGGGTTGTTTAGTCTGGAGGACATGAGGTTGAGAGAAGACATGATCATCCTCTACAACTACCTGAAAGGACACTGCAGCAAGGTGAGGATAGGTCTTCCAAATAATGAGTGACAGGACAAGAGAAAATGGTCTCAAGTTGCAACACGTGAGATTTAGATTGGATATTAGGAAGAATTTTTTTCAATGTAGACACTGGAACAGGCTGCCCAGGGAGGTAGTTGAGTCTCTCAAAACTATATAAAGTGCTTAGGGATATGGTAACAAGCAATAGGATGAGAAGAAATAGCTTCAAGTTTCCAGGAGAATCAATATCTAATTTAGATACAAGGAAAAAATTCTGCGCCAAAATGGTTATCAAGGTTTTCCAGGGCAAGTGGTTGAGTCATCAAATCTGGAGGTATCTAAAAGATGCATGGATGTGGAAGTGCTAGTTTAGTGTCTGGACTCAATGATCTTAAGGATCTTTTCTGATCTAAAGAATTATATGATTCCACAAAATCTGCACTTTCATAATATTTGGAGTCATTCATACTGATCTTAACATTCTCAGTTCATGTGTCCATTGGCATCTCCTGTCAGATAAACACAGAATAATACTACCTGCTTTCAAGACTGAGGCACACTGGAATACCTAAGACTTCCTTCATCATTTATTATACAGGTCACAGAGACAGGCTGTCTTCCCCATGGAAGGTAAAAGAGCTTTTCCAGTTTTTTATTTATGCATATGTATATATGATTTTTTTTTTGTTTTTCAGAAGTGAACACAAAACCAAAACAGCTAGATATTGTGCCTGCAAACTGAAGTAATCAAACTACATGGTGGAAACAGACTGATGGTGTTGATTCATGAACTGCCTGAAGTCTATTTTCCTACTTTCAGGAAAACTGATCCTTATGTACTTTATTTACAATTCATTTGGGTTGTACTAAAAGCTTCTGAATAAAAAAAAAAATGATTACTATATTTCAGTACATCATTGACATAGTTTTAAAGTAGTGTACAACCTATAAAAACAAAAAAACACAAGCCCTGGAAAAGCCTCCAAAGCTCCCTATGCTAAGCAATAATTTAAAATTCTTCATTTGTTTTTGGTAAACCCTATAAACAAAGGCTAATTTTAGTTAAGGAGATTTCTCTGTTCAAAAAGTCTCTACACTGGACAGATAAAGGTTTTTCTTGGATCTAGTCATGACATCCAGGAATATTCTTCTACAGTACAGAAGTTAAAACTGGAGATGACCTCAGTCAGTTAGAAAGACTAACTTCTATAGGCTGAAATTAGCTAATACTGAAGTATTTAAGTAAAGCAATTTAAAGCAGCAATACATAAAAGAAGTGCAAGACTCTGAAAAGAACTATGAAACAACATGTCTTTAACTGCTTTCTTGGTGAGCAATATAGTTTCTGAATAGGTAAATTGCATAAGATCTGAAAGAGAACACAGCAATTTTAGTGCAACCAATAGACCTCTTGTATTAGAAATTATATATGAATGTGACTATTACCATATAGTCTAGATGGACTTAAACATTAGGGAATAATTTAATTAATGATGCTTTGCTTTTCTTCTGTTATTGTAATGCCTAAGCTAACACCCTTTATTCACTCTGTCATTCAGTGCAATCTCACTAAATCCATTCTCACCTTTTCTAAAACAATTATTGATAACTGTACATATATAGAAATACTTACCACTTAATTTGGGACTTGGTGTTCCCAAAGCTGGTCGTGGATCCTTCACTAGTATTTTGGAACCAGCTGTTAGAAAAAAACAGAATTATAAGAAGATGAATGTAGCAAATATATTACTCAGAAACTATACAGTAATTTCCATAATGGAATTTATTTAGTATAAAGGATGTATGATGATTTTTCAAACTCAAAAATGAATGAAATTTCAGTCAGTATCAAGGTTTCGTACCACAGGAGTGCACGGCCACTAACTTCTTCCATTGCCATATTTTCTCCACTCAGTCATTTGGATGTTACCAAGTAATTTGCTTTACTCAAACAAGGCCTTCACTTTGGAATCTGTATTTCAGAATTGAAAGTCATGGACTATGCACCTAATATGTGATACATCTTCTAATGTATCTAAGCCAATTTCTGTCATTTAAATATTGAACCACACAAAACAGCACTGTGAATACTGTTTTGACTGGGAGTAATGTAAAGAGTGAAGAGACACATAACAAGGGTATTTTAAATCATGTTTCTCTTCAGGACTTAATTATCTTCAGCAGTACAGAATAAGACGCCTCGTGTTAAAGACTGAAAGCCCAAAGATAAATGTTTAATCTTTTAACAACAGAGAAGGTCACTGTTTCTTTAAAGAATAGCAACAAAAAGAAAGAAACAAATGAGGCTACCCACATTACCTCCAACCGCTGAAGTGATCTGAGCACTGGAAGTTTGAGAATTTAATTTCTTCTCTGCTTATATCAGGAACTCTCCCACCACTGAAGACAATAAACTAAATGCAATGGGACACTGTCATTTCCCACAGCTGAAGGTATTTTATTTTTTCAGGAACTAGTTTGTATTCACTGAGCTATAAAGACACATAATTCTGTCTTCTAGCGTAGCATACCCTCTTGCAGCACTAGGTTCCATTCCTTGCTCCAATGGTTATTTCAATATTTTGTGTTTTGGATCTAGGCTTTAAATGCAGGCCTTTTCTCTCTGATCAATACTTAAAAGAAAAACAGACAATATGTGTGATTCAGTGTAAAAAACATCTTCCTTCTCACTGAGTGGAGTATTTTTCTACATAAAAAGGAAACATTATCAAGAAGCACTGGGAGTATTTCTCTTGAGAATAACGTTTAGGGTTGTGGTACACCAGAATCCCAAGGTTTCTCTGCAGAGCTGCTCTCCACCAGGTCAATCCCCAGCCTATACTGGTGCATGGGGTTGTTCCTCCCCAGATGCAAGACTCTGCACTTGTCCTCGTTGAACCTCATGAGGTTCCTCTCTGCCCAACTCTCAAGCTGGTTGAGATCTTACTGAATGGCAGCACAGCCTTCTGAGGAATCAGCCAGTTCCCCCAGTTTGGTGTCATCAGAGAACTTGATGAGGTTATACTCTGTAACTTCATCCAGGTTGTTTATGAAGATGTTGAACAAGACCAGCCCCAGAACTGATCCCGGTGGAACCTCATTGGCCACAGGTCTCATTTGTCTCTGTGCCATTGGTCATCACCCTCTGGGCTCTGTCATTCAGCCAGTTCTCCATCCATCTCACCATCTACTCATCCAATCCACACTTCCTGAGCTTTCCTATGAGGATGTTACAGGACACAGTGTCAAATCTCACAACATACTCATAGAACTCCAAAGTGGCCTGCCCCTTCTTCCAATGGTGATAGATTCTCCTTTTTTTCTGACTCCAGACAAAGTTCTCTGTTCTGCCAGGCTGGTTTTCCTCCTTGCTGGCTCATCTTCCAGCATCTGGGGAAAGTCAACTCCTGCACTTTTAAGATTTCATTTTTTAAGAATGTCCAGCTTTTCTGACACATTTGCTCTTCAGGATTGCCTCCAAAAGAAATGTGTCTACCAGGCTCAAAACCAAAGTTTGTAATCTGAAAGTCTACAGCAGTAGTTTTTCTGACATCCTCCTTACTTCTAGAATCTAAAGTCTGTCATTTGCCCTAGATGACCTCCAACAGTCACATCACCCTGAAATTCTTCCCTAGTTGGCTCTTTCACAAGTTGCATGAGGAAGTTATTTTCCACATCCCCCAGAAACCTCCTAGTCTACTCCTCTCTGCTGTATTATCTTTTCAATAGATATGTGAAAAATTGAACAAGGGAGAGCAATAGTAAGACTTCTCACAGCTGATCATAGAATATTTCATCTGCCTCTTCATCCCAATTGGGTGATCTATAACAGACTCCCACCGTGACATCCGTCTTGTTGGCTTTTCCTTTCATTCTTATCCATAAACACTCAACCCTATCATCACTGTCTTTAAGTTCTAGACCTTCAAAATATCCCCAACATACAGGGCTACCCCATCACCTCCCCTTCCTTGCCTATTAGTTCTGAAGGGTATGTAGACAACCATTGCAGTGTTCCATCTGTGTGTCAAGCCATGATGTCTCTGTAATTACTACTGCATCATAGTAGCATTACAACTATCACAGCTGTCTTAAAGTTGACATAGCCTCTGTAAGTAAAATTTTCTAGATCTAACATTAGTAGGTATGTGCAAAACCACTGATCATCCTTACTCCACTGAGCTTACGAGAATGTAGTCCACACTGACTCAGTCAGAAGTCTAAAAGCTGTTTTTACCCAAGTATTTGGCCTACAGAATAAGATCTGGAACTGATATTTCTAAGCACAGAAATGAAAGACAAGTACATGGAAACATGTGTCCCTTTAAACGCAATTGAAAAGGATTGGTTATCCTCTTAGATAGTCTTCCTAGTTCTCCTGTCATTCTGCCTTACCTTATACTGTAAGTAAAGAAACTCACTGAAATATGATATATAGAAGATGTAATGGGAAACAAAAGAGATTACCTTCACAAACTGGAACTTTCCCAGTCCATGTGCCATCAGACCTACAGGCTCTATGCTCTGATCCTCCTGCCAGGAAGAAGCCTGGCTGACAAGTGTAAATCAATGTATAACCAAGTGAGGGAAGATCCATTCCTGCAACATTAGCATGACTTGGTGTTTCTGGTTGTTTACAACTGTGAGCTACGAAAAAAAGATACAATATCTTTTAGTCAAAATAGTAAATATATTTCTGCAAAAATCATCTATATCCATTCTGACAGATAACTAAAAGTATCAATAAATATAACATTATTTTTAATTCATTTTAAAAATGCTATATAGTCTATAAATTACTGTCCTGGGCCTGTAAAGACTCTTGAAAATGGATCTTTCAGTGTCAAGGTACCAAGAGCCAAGTTAAATGTACTTGCACAAACACAATTTATTGTCTGCATATGTGAAAATAAATAGTACAAATCTTATTACAGTTAAAAGCAAAAATGGATGGTTACTTACATAACTTAGGATATCTATGTAGCATTAAATAACAGTAAATAAAAAAGTTACTTGGAAAACACTTTGAAAAGTCAAGGAGAAATTGCAATTTAATCAAACTTTAAATATCAGGCAGAAAAAAAATACCATTCCAAATTTCATGCCAATTTTCTTATATAAACCACGAGAATCTGAGTCTTGTGTTATCTCAAAACCTGCATGTCTCCAAGAGGAAAGCTCATCTTTCAACACACCGTACTACTGATTTACTGGTTGCTTAAGGGGAGGGCTAGTACCAATTGAAACACTAATGTGGAAAAGTTCTCCATACGCTGAAGTGATTCTGTAAAGTCAGATCTTACAAGGTGATACAGCTGGCTAGATCAAAAACTAGAAAGATCAACCATGACATTATACCTTCAGTAAATTAAAACTATTTACTGAAGTGTAAAAGATCTAAGAAATGAAATGCTACTTCCAGTGTCTAAGTAAGAATATTTGCTTCATTTCAGATTAAAAAATTTCCAATTACTAACCTTTTTTTCCTCTTTCTAAAAATACGTTGACTTCTTAGTTGGGAAACAACTCAATCTGTTTTCTAGAACTGATTTTAACTATTTGCATCAGTAAAAGTAGGGTTGTGCAGGGCTTTCCTATATGTCCTGTTCTCAACATCTCCTCTCTTCACTGGAAGGATTGCACTCTCTTAAACAGAATTTTACTATTTTCAGTATCTCCCTGGATGAAGAGTTGTCACATTCTCATTACTCTGTTTTTGGAGTTTTGTTTGTGTCTTTTTTTTTTAATTCTGTAGACTATTGTAGGAAAGAATCACTCACAACCACCTTTATAGCTGCTGTAAGCTGGTAGTGCAAATTTATATTAAGTTAATAAAACTATACAAACTAAGTTTTTAACAGTTATTAATAGCTTAGATTTTTTTTTTAAAAAAACCAATACATTAAAAACCTGTCAATTTACTTACGTATACATTCTGGCTGGATTCCGCTCCATGTAAGATCAGGGAGGCAAGTTCGTGTTGTTGAGCCATGGAGAAGGTGACCTTTTTTACACTGAAATTGAACAACATTCCCTACCTGTTTAAAAGTGGAAAACATAGTAATATTGTTATGAGGAAATACCAGTTGGTCTAGATAGTTTTCCAAAATTGATAGCAAACTCCTTCACATAGTACAGGCTTGACAAATTGTATTATTTCTGTAGAAAGTAAAGCAACTTCACAGAGTATTTTGATATGAAATAAAAAAGTGTTAAATTCTCATTAAAATTACCCTCCCTCAAATTAAAATTCTCCATGGAAGAGAATCAAAACCACATCTTCTGTTGTCTCTCTAGTGTGTTGCTTTGGGCCTGGAACAGTAAAGACACTGTGAGTATGGAATCAAAGCTTACTGGGGCTTCCTAGGTCTGAACAAAGGAGGAGCCAGTTATGCAATCTTTCATCAAACCAGGGAAATCATAGACCTGAAATGGTTAATAGATTCTGCCGGACTTTTGCTGAACTAGACTCCTCTACGGAATGCTAGATAGATTCACAAATGATGAGAAATCAGTAGAACATACCAAGCCTTGTCAACAACAGTCTTATGCTTCAGACACTATAATGTTCCTATAACACTTTAATTTGGTTTTTTTATGACAAGAGGTAAAAAGAATCATTCTTTATACCATGCATGTAATAGAAACTGGAATGCTAATGCATGACAAGTTACAATAGCAATTCTTCTGAAATTATTTTTGTAATTATTCCTATTATGGGTGTATGTTGTGTAAAAAGGAAAATAGAACTCTTTAGACAATAACAGTCTCTGCACAAACATAGCACAGAATAACTTGTTCAGCATGTCCAGTCAATAGTGACCTTGATGAAAATGCAAATAATTCTCAGCTTCCATCAAAAGCAGGGAAATTAGATTACAAGTAGATCATTCAGAGAGTAGTTTATTACATGCTATGAAAGATTAACTCAAATATTAAGGTGAAGATCACATCTACTGTTCTGCAGTGACCTGTATTAATTTATCAATTCATATTTAAACAAGAAGTTGAAAACTCGGAACTCTATTTGATGGCACATTTATTACTCCAGTTTTGGTTTTGGTTTTTTTTTTCATTATTTTCTTTAAAAGTCTAACACTTGCTGCAAATTGATGCTCAAAGCTAAAATATGAACTCTTTCACAATAGTTTAGTCCTAGGAAACGGCATTTTACTGCTACAAATTGTCACTTGAAACTTTATAGTACTATTCCATTTCAGCTCAAGCTTCTCATCAGAATAAAATTTAATAATAACCCATGAACTATAGATAGTAGCTCATCAACACAGTAGGTGATTTAAAATTCAACACCTTTTTTTTTCCTCTTTACTGTGCTCACTGGACTATGTAATTAGTTTTAAAAGATTTTGAAGAAAGTACACTAAATAACTTTCACTAAGCATAAAGTGGTTAGCACTAAAAGTCTTAGAAGTTACACCGAACAAAAATACTTTTTTTTTTTGTATGGTACAGAGCTTAGTTAAAACAACCACCAACAACATACAACCAGTATCAGTCTTATAAAATATTTATTTAGTTTGGTAATCTGGCTCTATTGAGGCAATCTCCATTCACAATTATTGAAATAAAATCTAATCTATTTAATCTTTAGCTATTAATACAGATTATACTGAAGACAATATTTCACTGAAGACAATACTTCAACACTGTTTTTAGAACCAGGACCCTTTCATTCACTCTTTCTCACAACAAAAGAAATCCAACCAACTGAGAGTAACTGTTAAACGTATTTTATTAATATATATCTGAATAGCAACTTGATGTTCTTTCCACTTTATCCATTCAAAGTTGTTCTTGCAATCTTCCTGAATATAAAATATTCAAGGAAAAATATAATTGTTTTGTGATGTGGAGTAGCTGAACATCATGTAAATCAGTGAGGTAAAGAGGTTAATTGGCTACTTCTATATCTAATTCTAAAGGATAAACAAGTTAGAGATTCAAACTGTAACAGTCAATAGCAACTCCAGGAAATAGCTACTGCATGGCTTTTTCTGTTTAGTTACAATACCTCACTTATTTTCAATTAATATTTTATGTACTTTTTTTTCTTTTTAAAAAAAAGTATCTTCTTTTCAGAGTTCAATAGTTCTCAAAACGTTATTATATTAGCACAACACCACTTAAATATGGGCAATACTGAACTAATCAGATAACTACAATCTTGACATTTTCAACTACTTTTTTAGTAAGATGTTATCCAAAATAAATTTGTCATTATATAGAATCTCTAGAGGACTAAAAGGTAAATAGATTAAAAAAAAAAAAAAGCAAAAATTAGTATATTCTAAGTCTATTCAAGAATAACAGAATAACCTTAACAGAAAGCTCATACTTTGTGAGTTGAAAAGTCTTCAGACCTACAGGACTCAATGGCTAACACTGAAAAAAGGAATGAGGTGTTCTGGTTGGTTTTTTTTTTTTTTTTCCAATTTTCTGTAACTTTTTTCTCCTTTTTAGCTAATCTATGACTTTGGATCAGTTCTTTATGAACTGAGTCTTCTTCTGGACAGATATACAGAAGGAAAACTGGTCATCTGAAGAGCAGAACCAAGACACTCATATAATTCCCCCCACACACACTGTCTGCCCATCTTCAGTGCAGCTCTGCCTGCCTTATGGCTTCACTGAAGCTTGTCTGCCTAAACATCAAACTAGTTCTTCAGTACTAGAAATATTTAACTGAGTTAAGGAATGGCTCAAGTTGCCATGTGAGTAAAAAGGTTGAGTTAATAGCATTTGACAATTTAAAAAAAAAACCAAAACAACTGCCAAACACCATCCCTCTCCCTGCTAAAAATTCCACAGCAAACAAAAATGAAGTCAAACTATTGCTGATATTGCAACCAATTGTTGCAATACCAACTTTTGTATCCAAGACTGTAACTAATTGTGAAACTGTTTTCTTTATTTCCCCTAAAAATAATGGATGTCATCTGTATTATCCTAGCTGGGGAAACATAACATTTATATACGTAAGCTCTAAAAGTAGCATCAAAACCACAATAGCAGCCAAAGTGATGATGCTCTTAGAATTGCTGCTGTGCTATACAAGATAGTGAATAAGTAAATAATGAAGCTCCTTGCTCCTAAAAACATTCAAAAGTCCCAACAACCTTACAAGCAATATGTAAGTGTTACAAATGAAAAGCTAAGCGGTACTGTAAGGCGGCCTTTTCAGGAAGTCTGTTCTGCACCGCTGTTGCGCCAGAGGCGCCAGGTGGCGCTAGGACACAGCCCGCTACAGCTCACAACGTTCCCACTCTCGAGATGTTCCGCTTTGTTCCACTTTTGGGTTATGCGGCTTGAATGGAAGCACTGGTAAGGAGAGCTGGGAAAACAGCTGAAATGTCTTTGTTAACTCTGCTCTCTGGTTTTTAAGGAAGAACTGTTCTTTGTGCAACAGCGTTTGCATCCAATCCTGAACAGAAAGATTTCCTTGTATCATGTTTGATCATCTCTGTTCTGTAACTGCTTTTTCCATAGAGTCAGTAACGGTTTGTATATTCCCAAAATCAACATCACTACCTTTTCCTTTTGCTAAGAATCATATATTTTCTATTATGTAACAGGAGAAATAGCAATCTGAGAAGAAAATTAACAAATATATACATAATAATTAGGATAGCAGTCCAGATACACTTTCCCACAAAAAATATTACTATAATAATGTTTAATAATTAAAATAATAATAAGTTCTTATTTTCTACATTCCTTATAAGAATATATTTCTAACTTTCATGAGTCATTCTACAATCAATTTTTTGTTACTTTTCAGTTTACAACAGGACATAAACATACTCTCACAGGTTTCTATATCCCCAACAATTCATGCCAAAGGATTGAGAGGCTGAGGGAATGTCAGTTATTTCTCATTACTACATTTTAGCATCTTAAGTGAATGAAAATACAATGCATTAAACCTTTGCTGTGCCTGTAGTTTGGTAGTCCAGTAATACCATATTGCCACTACTAGCAACCGGCTACTGAGTTTGTAAGACATGACGGCAAAGGCTTGATAGGGTTCTTATGTCTGCCAAGTGTACCGAGCTGTCCAGAGTTTTATTGGTGTGCATTTTTTTTGAAGTTGATTTAGCTGTAAAATCAAATTTTCTTGTGCTCAGAGGTCTATGACTAATTTTTATGTTTTCCTTTATCTTTGTTTAGTACAACATCTTTATATCCATACTAGTAACAGGAAGGGATTATGTGCAGAATGAGATGGTATAGAAAAATATAGGTGTGGCATGTGAATGACAGCAAAGGTCTTGAGAGACAGAGACATAGCACACTGTGAAGAAGACTACAGGTATGGATATGATAAGATCGAACACAAGCTTGGCACTGGAGACCCCCTTGCTGTGAACAACTCACCCATTGTAACTTAAAAGAGATGCAGGCAGGGAAAGAATAAGGTTTGAGGGTAAAAAAGAACTAATATGTAACATATATTAAATGTTCGGTAGCCTGAAATGTAACATGAGGCTGCAGTGTGAGTGGTGTAAAAATGTGTTAGAAACATTATAAATAACCTCAGTTGAATCAAGGATAACAGAGACAAAAAAAAAACCCAAATCAAAACAACAAAAAAATCACTGTCAGTGAAGCACTCCAGATTCTAATACCAACATCTCCCCACTGACACTAGACTGAAGCTGCAGACTTCAGGATCCCAAGAAGCAGAAGGAACCAGGAGAATTACCTGGTGTCTGATAAGGCTTAAATTACATTTTCATTGATGCAATGATTATACCAACTGTGCTAATGAGACAGCTATGCTGTGGTAGTACAGAACTTCTCTTCGAATTTCATTGTACAATCAACACTAAAATTTTCATAAGCATTACATTCACAGGAGATTATTTTCAAGGTTGCTTCACATCTGTAGATTAAGTTTCATATGGCATTTCATAACATAGAATTCAAGAGCTAACGTGGGTCTACCCCTACTATAATGTGGTTAATTTCCTTTCTAAATCTATTCTGCCCTTTGTCTCCCTTCAGATTTTAGTGTAGGAGTAATATTCTTGAATTTCTACAAAAACATATGTCAGAAACTCATAAGTAGTAATAGATCTTACATATATGACTGATTGGTCTAAGTAGGTCTAAACTGTTTTTTCAGTTAAGTAGTATCTTGTGTTAAAACAGGTTATGGTGAAAGTGCTATAAGGAATGACCTATGTCACTAGCAACATACATAAGAAGTACTGCAAAATCACAGCTTCTTTCCAAGTATTAACTTATTTTACAGATCAGAGATTAAGTCAGTATTCACTAGGTTTTAACAATGTATTGTCTTCACTGTAACACATCCTTAAGGTAGATTAGTCAAATAAAAAATACCCAGATGAAAGGCAGACATCCAAGAAGTACATATTCATAACAATTAAAGCAGGTGATGCTACTCATTTACATACCCTGCCTGACACCTAAGTAGCATTAAACTGGTATTCTGATGTTATTTGAATCCACAAGAACCTGATCTGCTTCTGCCTGCTGAATTCAAAACTGAGCAATAAAAATAATACAAAATTCTGTTACATCTTTGTTACAAAGCTCCTATGTAACAGTCAAAACGTCATTCAAAAGTGAGGTAGTGATATTTCTGCTTTTGTTAGCATGGATTCCAGAAGGCCAGGCTTTGATATGCCTTTTAGTCAAGCCTGGAGTTGTATTGTATATGCCTGAACTGTATATACCTGAAATGTGATATATTTAAGAGACTTTAAAAAAAACCACAAAAGCAAAGCAAACCAAACAAAAACCTAAACCCAAAACCAATCAAACAAAAAACTTCGGCAAACCCCCAAGTGAGAAAAGAACAAAATGCCCTGGGCTAGAGTCAGAAAACCATCTTATATGTTCAAGACTAAGAACTTCTTGTTACGCATTTGCCTAGTGCAAAACAGTTTGCTTAATTTTGCATAAGCCCTTCTGATCTATCATTAAAAATGGTAGACAACAGATCTATCAGGCAAAAGAAAATCAGAGCAATCTCACCTTCAGAATTTTCATATAATTTAGAATCACTCTTTACCTTTCTGCTATGGATGGAAGTAAAATTCATTTTTGTCACATTCCTTCATTTATATGTTTGTGGTTTAAGTAAATATTGAATATATGGCAATGTAATAATTCTTTCCAGGATCTACAGACAATAACACATCTAGAACTGATAATTTTCACTGTCTTTACCACCCAGTAAATAACTAAACTCATCTTCATCTGTATGAATGATACTCTTACCTTGTTCTGTATTAACTAAGTAGTCATTTTCAGAGTAACCAGAAATAGCACACAGACATTTAGTTACTATACAAACCCAAATTTACTATGTGAACATGAGGATAAGTTGCTGGCTGGGTAACAAGGCTGTAACTCATACAGTTTAAATCTCCTAGGCACTAACCTTACAACTGTGGGATCAAGGTTGTAAATTCTGTCAGCACTTGTTTTAGAAACTGTTTATCAGTTCATGTTCTGCCTGATATTTTGACAGTTTCATGCTAGCTGTGAGTGATTCTTTAATTTACAATTACAACTACACCACAAATGAGAAAGTCTGCATTGGCTTCTTCAGTGATAGCTCATTAATATGCCAGAGAAACTGTGACAATAAAATTGTAGAAAATGGTCATTGCAATGATTCATCTCTTACACAGTTGAATAAGTGGTTGCCCTCTAGCATAATATTGTATTATACTCAAAGGAAGTTAGAATATGCAGGGGTAGTCCTTGGGCTATATTGGCACAAAACAGCACTCCATTCCCTGGAGAAAATTGAGACAATTACGTTACCACTTGCATATGATCATGATCTAGCACAATCTGAAAACGTACAGATTGCTAAGCAGGAGGACTACTGCACAGAGGCAACCAAAATGACAAGATATACATTTTTTGCCATAAAATGGTAATTTTTTATCTACAGCCTTTGATTTAAAAAATAAATTTCATGTTGTAATCTGTTCATATTTCAATCTGCCCTTTCTTTCATTTTTTGCAATCTGCAGTTTTTATTTAACTCTTGCTACTAGACAGGCACTACATACAATCAAGAGCTGCGAGCATACTTTTCTGCCTAGTCCTCTTCACATGTCTGGAGCTCACAGCCCTGACACCACACACAGATGCAGCAGCATAGCTCAGACTCTATCTTTGTTTATTTGCAGCTGCCTTATCAGACTCCAAGTAAATTACAAGGGCAAATATTTTATCTGTACACCATTCAGCCATGAAAATGTCTCACTGACATCACTGTTTTGTGTGATTCACAAAAATCAGAAATTCAGAAGCATTTTCACCATTCTGTTTTCAAAAGAAGCATATGCAAACATCATTCACCACAACACACTCTTGTAGAAAAAAAATGGCCAACAGCCTCCTGCACTGCATCAGGCAGAGCATTGCCAGGATGTGGAGAGAGGTGATTCTTCCTCTCTGCTCAGTCCTGGTGAAACACAAGTGGATGTCGGGTCTGGTGCTGGGCTCACTAATGCAAGAGATATATGGATATACTGCAATGAGTCCAGAGATGATTAGGGAACTAGAACATCTGAAATTCAGGGAGAGGTTGCAAGAGCTGGAATTGTTCAGCCTGCAAAAGAAAAGGCTCAAGGGGAATCTTATCAATGTGTATTAAAACTTACTGTGGATGGAAAAGGCAACAGAGACATTTTTATTTCAGTGTTGTCCATATCCAGGATAATAGGAAACAGGCACAAATAGAAAAATATTAATTTATTTTAAAAGAATGTTTAAAAAACCATTCGAAAAACCAGCTTGGAATAGGTTGCCCAGAGCAACTATGGAGTCCCTATCCCTGGAAATATTCAACGTCACCTGGACACAGCTCTGATCAGTATGTTCTAGCTGACTCTGCTTTAGAAGAGAGCTTGGACTAGAAGCTCGAGAGGCACCAACTAGCCTCTATGACCCTGTGGTTCATTTGTGCTCACATCACTGACAAATACAACAACAGAATTACTCTCAGGAGGAGAAAAAAAAACCCCACAAAAAAAACCCAGCAGTTTGCTACACACTATACAGATTTCTAAGGAGAGAGGAAATATATATTGGTGGAGAGATCCTGAACATCTTCAAAGTGAAACCACATAGAACTTATCACCAGGATTTCACATAGCGCATTGCGAACAGGGACACAAAAACAATGAAATCCAGCAGTAGGAATAAGGAAACACAAAAACAATCCAGTAATCAGCTCTTACAAGGTATGAGTGGTTTCTGGGCCTCTACTCAGAAGTTTCTAGACTTTGAGATCGTATAAAAAATATTCTAATATGCAAGTTAATAAAAAAAGTATGTTCTACCTGGTATCCAAATGTGTTGTTTTGTGACCCGTGCCTCGGGACTCCTGGATTTTCACATGCTGTGCGGGTAGGTTCTAAAAAAAAAATAATTACAATAAAGAGAAAACAAATTACAGTATCTTAATGAAATACATGCGTGTATCACAACATGCAAAAAGGTAATGAGACGAACAAAAATAAAGTTACTTTCTTTTAAGAGAATATAGAATAACATCAGTATAATTCAAAACTTGTGGAATGACTTAGTTAAAAAGGAATCATAAGCATTTCAAGAAATTTCAATAATATGGGTACAACTTTACCTATACATCGAGGAGAAGAACCACTCCACGTGCCATCTGCTTGACAAATTCTGGTACTGGAGCCAACCAAAATAAAAGGAGGATTGCAGCTGAAAGAGACTTCTGACTGATAGATAAAGCTCTTGCCTTCTCTTTTCCCTTGAGCAGGTACTCCAGGGTCACCACAAAACTTTGCTGTGAGAAAAGACACAGAAATAGAACATATCATTTATTAAAATACACAAAACCAGCACTTACTTGAACTCCATCAAGCAGTTACTCCAAATTTTATATTTATTTTGTTAAACACAGGTGGTATACAGAAACATTTAATAGGAATTCAAAGAAAGACTGGATAGTCACTCTTTAGTCTGTTTCAGTTTACAGTACTTTCTCTAGCTGTTCAAAATGGCCATAAAATGGGTTTGATCAGTAGCTTGAAGTTGACATTTCAGGTTATACAACTTATTTTATTAATGTCTAAATATCCATAGTCTACCTCTGCCGCAAATCACATCAATCTGAAAATCCTCCTGTAGAGAGCAATCAGAGAGTGTACCAAACTGTCTTATCAATCTCCCATTCTCTCCTGTTTTCTGCCATCTACCCCACAGTCAATATTTCTGTATGACTAAAGGTTTCAAAAGATAGATTTTTGGAATGATAAATTCTTACTTCTTCATCCTTCATAGAAATATAAGATTTGGTATGTTTACAATTCTGTACATTTGAAAGTACAGTTAACAAATTGTACCACCTCACTCCCCACCAAATACATGAAAGAAATTTCAAGAGCAATCTAAATGTTAGACACTAACAAGCTCTTATTAGGCAGGATAAATCTGACGATTAAGAATAAGCTCTTAAATTGATCTTTTTACTTTAAATCTATTACCTAAAGAATCCTTAGGTCTATAGTGTATCATAACTAAGTAAATGCCTTCTTCTGCAGTACAAAGTACTGATTATTGTCAGAAGTTGAATTTTGAATAACTGACTCAGAAAATACAGTCAGTTATGGTAAATCCTGATATCAGACTATGTTATTCCCTGACACACAATGGATTCCAATATTTTAGAGTCTAATTTCATATCAAACAGAAAATGTTGTAAAACATATTAAAAAATATAACACTAAGCTAGATGTGTGCAATGACATAAAATGACAATGTGAGCAATGACATGTATGCATGCATGAAAAGCCATGTTGTAAAGTGGAGTTTTATGCTCAATCTTTCTCTTGTACAGACAGAATGTAAATTAAAACAATCATTTCTTTAACAATCATCTTCAAAATACATTTATAATATCTCTATCATTGTCACACATACCTTAAGCTTCTCAAAGACCTGCACACATGAAATGCTCCTGCCCTCTACCTTATACTGTAGACACTGACTGTATGGGACTGTATGCAAGCACACATTGTTGAAAAAAGGCTTAATCATACTAGAAATGTATATAATTTCATGGCTTGATGTGGAATAGGACTGTCTGTGGAATTACAGGCCAAATTCTGAAAAGATCTATGAATTGTAGGTGGTGCCGCACAGTGAACCTCATTGTGTGACTGACATGGTTATAATTTATGTTTTCATTAAAAAATTATGTTTATGTTTTAATTTGAAAATACATGGAACAATTATAGATTCTTAAAACAGAGCCTTGCACTTGTTTTCTCAAGAAATACAAAAATACAAATCCTCAACATTAAAAAATGGTTTCTTGTTAAGCTTATTATTTAAAAAAAAAATTAAGTAAACTTGAACATTTATTTGTCATTTAATTTTACCCAATCACTGAATAGGTATTGAATATCTACTTTCTGTATAGGTAGCCATGGAAACCACATCCCATGGTAAAACAGTTTCCTCCAATATTGGAACAGGGAACTACAGATCAAACTAAAGCTTCAGCAAACTGAAAGCTCTGTGAATATTCCCACTCAAAAAAGTAATATTTTCCTGGGGACTCTGAGAGCCTTTAACAGAGGCAGAGCTGTGGAGCTCTGACAATGAGGCTGTGAGGCTTTTCGGACTCTTTAAAGACATTTAAGCGATTAACGGCAAGTTTTATCTGTATTTAGGAATATTCAGTATACGCTCTAAATCTTTTTGTCATCTATTGCCAAGCTTATAAAAACTACAGTCCTTTAGTTAAATTGAGATATGAATTAATAAATGTTAGTATATTCCTTAATATAAATATACATATATACTAACATAAAATTAATATAATTATTAACTCATATATGATAAATACTTAGGAAAAGACATGACCATATTCCACTCTGAAGAATTATTCCATGTTACATCTATACCTTGCTTATCTTCAGCTACAGACACTATGGAACCAAGCTGAGAACTAAATTTCTGATGTCAGGAACTGCTTCAAGATTTCTCACTGAGAATGACTTTCACCAGCTTCCTCTCATTTCTGCCAGATGGCAGCTAGTTTAAGCTCTTTGACAAGTACTGGCTGCCAGTTGGTTTCTCTTGCAGGCCAATAGGTAACCATTACACATCAACAACATTCACTTAATGTAATCTCTGCATGAAACAGCCTTTAATTCCCAGGCAGTTGCATTCTGTCCTAACTATACCTTTTAAAAAGTTTAAAGTTGGAGTACCTATTCCAGAGGATATAGCAGTATTGAGTATTCCTATCTCAAAGATGACAAATACTTTGTGGTAGCAGAAAAAAATGTTTCTATATTTTCTATATTTCAATATTTCTACTGAGAACAAATGACAAAAAAAAAATTCATGGTCTTGGATAATTATAATATAGTGGACTTTAGAAGAGCTCTATCTAGGGAATTTAAACAACAAATGATGGGTTTTTTTTCTTCCAGAAACAATATATTTTATAATTTTTCCATTATGGTATACACAACTGTAGCAGCAGAATGCAACTGTTGTTGATGAAAATATCATTAGGAAAAAAAAAAGAAAATAGAGATCACCTATATGATGTGCTTTCATACTAGTAGGATATAGTCAAAACAGAGAACATTTTTGAAAGAGTTAGATGAAGAGTGCAAGAAACAGAGAAAGAACAGAGAACTACATTTTGCAACATTTAGCAAGCTAACTGGCAAGCCCAACTACCTGCCATTCTTGATTTAAACTAGTAGAGTCATGAAGATGAAATTATCCTCTTCCAGTTAGACTCCTAGCTCCAGACCATTAGAGAGCTTTAGCTATTCTACAAATAACTACAGAACCTTCTTCACTGAAATAAATCAAATATCTTTCAGAGCCATCACAACCAATTATTTGAAAAATCTTTTAAAAGAAAAAATGGATTGACAGCAACCTAAAGAAAAAGTCACATTTGCTATTGTAATGATAATTGTAGCAATATAAAAATCCATCAATGTTATAACTTTGAGGTTAATAAAATCTCTTGCATAAAACATGTAACTTAGTTTAATATAGGGGGAAAAAAAGAAAATTGTCCAGGAATCACCCTGTGGCTTAGTCAACATTGCTGACAGAAAAAAAAATTTGTACTATTAGAGAAAGTTTAGAATGAGTAATGAGTAATAAATAAAAGATATCATAATGAAACTTTCCCTATTCTAGATACAGTTTGATCTGAAAATAAGTTAGCAACTCTTAATCATGTTTTTCCTTTGATCATTTTGTACATATTGCCTGTAATATTTTTTTATATTTGTATTTAAAGCTTCCCATAAGCTCACAAGGATTTACAGATACTCCTATGCTTTCTTCACTCCACAAAAATATTATAATTTTGGAATTCTTTTTGCCCCAGATTTGTAATTAAGCCACTGGTAGGGGGAAATAAACAGGTGGAAAAGAAAAAAAAGCCTTATAGGTGAATAAAGAAATACTTGACTATAAAGTAAATACATACGCAAGCACTGAGGTACTTCACCACTCCATGTTCCATTTCCAACGCAAGTCAAAACAGCAGGAAAAGAGAGTTCATATCCTGGAGAGCAAATATAGCTGATGCTAAATCCCCAGTCCAAGTTTGTTCCTTCCAACCTCCCATTAGAGATCTGCGGAGGAGTTGGGCAGGTAACAGCTGCAATAATATTCAAAACAATTAGGCCCAGCTGCTGTAAATATCCCTAGTGTACACAATTACTAGAAGAACCATATGTGCTAATTTCACCTTTTTTAGAGGACAATAGAATCAGGACATGCTATCTTCCTCACTGCCACATTTCCTAAAGTTAGTATTTCTGGTTTCCTCCATTTAGGAGACTGTGACTGATTGATGAAGTGTCTTAAATAAAACAGGATGATGTACCAAATCAAATAGGAAGACTATTTAAAAATCAGTATAGAGAAAATTAAGTATACAACAGGTATGTCTGGTAGTAGGCTAAAAAATGAATTTGTCTGTTTACAACATAAAGTACAATTATTTCTAGTTGTCACAGTAAAAGATTTTTTTTTTTTCTGTTAACCAGCTTAGGTCTTTGCTCTCAGTATAATTTCACATTTCCAGGTCTTCCAGAAAAAAAAAAAAAAAAAGGAAATATCTTCTACTGAATTGTTGTAAAGTGTACTAAAAAACACCACATGAGGACAGTAGAAAAAAAAGTACACAGACAAAAGTGTAGTGATGAAGATTCACTGCATCATGAGGTAGTAACAAATAATTGGTAATTGAGAGCAGAAGGAAAAAGTGTATAAAAAAGTTAAATGAAAAAAAAAAAAGACTCTAAAAGAGAAAAGGGGAAATTTAGGCCAAAATAACTAGAATTAATAAGAAAGAGAAAAATTATTAAAAATGTTGAGAGAAACTGTGTGAAAGAAAAAGCAAGCAAATTAAACTAGTATGATTTAATCTAATGGTGACAGTTGGCTTAAATAGGAAGAGATGATGACTAAACAAAGCAGACACATAGTTCAGAAAAACCGAGGAAATTAAATTCTAGAGTCATAACCTTAAGTCATAAACTTACGTTTAGACAATTGTCATCTTACAGGCTCAAAAGAAGTCACAGTACTATGAATTAGAATGTGATCTGCAGAAGGTTCACCATGTACCATTTCTCCACTCTAATTATACTCTTCAGTGAGAGAATCTCAACTATATATACCACAAAGATGCTCTGCAGCATCATTTATTGATGTTTGAGAATGCTGGATGGAAGTAGTACTATTATCAAATAACCTTTTGCCAACAACTTAAAATAAATTTAAGCCTTAATTTTTAGACTTTCTCTTGCTCTGATTGATAATTTAAAATAAAAACCACCAAACAATCATTCCAGTAAAATACATGGTAGCTTGTGTATCTCTATTTGCATAAAAGTGAGTAAAAATGAGTATTACAAGCAGCAAGAGTCAGTCTACATTCTCCAAGAGCTTCATAACTAGTTCTGTTAAAAAATCTATGCTTTAACTTCTGAGTTGATATCAGTCAATAATGAGGAGAGAGAAGAAGTAGCATGAAAATAGGTGCAGTATCAGAATTTTTGGAGTGAAAAAAGCAAAACAAAACAACACCCAACAACAAGGTTGACATCTGGAATATGTTGGGAAAATATCTTAAAAAATTTACATTATTAAAGATGAATTATAACTAAACTAGACTTTGTAAAATATTGCTGAATTGTACTCAGCAAAGAAAGGAATTGCGAATGTGATGGAAATTTGAATATTATTTGATATGTTTTGATGAATAAATTTAAGGAAGGAAAATAAGTTCTGCTGAGCAGGTATGTAACTGTCCTTGAAAGCAAAACAGAAGGAATGTGGATGAGAATAAAGTAAGTACAGACTTGGTCAAATAATTTTTAAAAAAAAACTGAGATTAGACATACTTAATGAGAACCAGAAAGAAAACATCAAAATGCTCCTCTACAGCTGTGGTATACGAAAGAGTTAGAAAAAATACTTTAGATAGACGTTTTAGTGAGTTTCCCAGAGAATATTGTTTCGATTACACAGAAAGGTGGTCTTTCAGTAACATTCAGATTTTTTGCCTTTTAAATTTCAACAGAGAACATAAAAACGTTCCAATAAAACAGAAAACCATGAATGAAATTAATAAAAGAGAGAAAAGGAAAATCTTGATATTACTTCTTTCAGTTTTCACAGCAGAGAAATTAACATGGAAGCAGAAAAATATTTATTAGGGAATTTGTTAGAAGGAATTGGTCTTTTTGTGAAGTATATGAATAAAGCGCACTGATGCTGAAAGGTCCAAGTCTAATAAAAGAGGAATCAGAGAAGAATCTGCATAGGGTAAACTAGAACAATTTGACTTTGACTAAGTTCAGTTGTATATATGCAGACCTTTCCCAAAGATGTCTATCATGTGCTTTAGTGGACCTTTTGTAAAAACTGGGATATATATAAGGTCACTTCTGGTATGACATGCTACCTATAACAAACCAACCAACCAAAATTATTATTTTATATTTACTAATTCAGCTTAGCAGCAAAATAATAAAATATTTGATAAATATACAAAAAATTGTTCAACATTTTGTGCTGGTATGAAAAATAAAAAAGAAAAGAAGCAAAGGATGAAATCACTGTTTCTGCAGCCAAATATAAATTCAGTATATTCATACAAACAGTAAGTTTTGATTTCTGTGAAAATACCTGACTAATTACAATAAACAGTGGATGTAAATGTCATAAAAGAAACAGTTGAAAATTAAAATAAATGTTGTACCTTTGCATGTTGGGATTACTCCACTCCATGTGCCATTGCTAGTACAAGTGCGAATTAAGGAGCTATTTGATTCCATTGTATAACCAGGTTGGCACATATAAGTAACATTTTGTCCAACAACATAATCATCACCGTATCTCATGCCATTGGCTGGGACTCCTGGATCTCCACAACTGATAACTGCAAATACATAGTTGAGGAACATATTTTACACCTAAATGTGATTTATTCATATATGAAGGCAAAACTAAGAATTTATTGGTGAAAAAATGAGATGGAAAAACGTATCATAAATCTAATCTCCATCACAGGAAGATAAAAATATATATCATCTGAGTTAGCTGCCAAACACAACATGTGGAGTAGTGTTATAGTTCGAGACCATCAATGTCTGTTCAACAATAGAAGTAATAGACTATGGAAATATAATCAGTAAAATTTCAAGAATATAAAATGAAAAAAATAAACCAATTGATAATCCACATATCACTACAGTCCTTTGCTACCCTCAAACTTTCCTATCAGTTCATAGTTTCACTATTAAGGAAGCATTTATCTATTGTTTAATTACCTTTCCATGCACATATACTGAAAGGAAACAGAGTCTGGAAAATTTAAGATACATGTCTGCAAAAAGCTCTTGCTTTGTAAATGCTCACATGGTTACTATGTGAAAATCCCTAAACATGGGCCATGGTTTATGCCAAAATTAGTCCTATATTACTGTAACAAGTGAGAGTGGTTATCAAACCTCTTATTTACTTCTAATGTCAGGAGAAATTTTAATCTCCTGATGAGATTAAATATTCATAAAGAGTCAATAAGAGTTATATTGTTATAATCTGAGAATAATATTAAACTAGGCAAGTTTCTCTCAAATGCAGTTGATTGAATACATCAGTTTCTGGAACACTTTCAATTAGAAACCTTGAGAACCCTCGTGGTAATGATAATAAACTGTTGTTTTCAGAAAAGAATACAAACATCATGGAAAAAATCTAGTTAATATAAATTACAGCATCCATGTGTTTTATAGCTTATCTTATAGTAAACTTGACAATCTCTTTACAGTATTTTTATGATATGTAGTATGCATAATCTACGGTTTATCACAGTCTGAGTGACGAAATACTAATTAAGCTACATGTATCCAATCTTTAAAAGAAAATAATTGCCCACACAGTCTATAAATACAGAAGAGACTAATAAAACATACCACAGGGTTATCTGTGTTAGTGTAAAGGTAGTTAGTGTAGTGACAAAGAAAATTTGAGATCAGTTTATTTTATTTTACCTAGTAAAATGTTTTGGGTTTGTTTTTTTTTTGACACAAACGAGTAAAAAGTCATAGAGTTCTCTTTCTCATTCTCCAAAAATATAAGGCTGTGAAATACAGAATTGTTTCTTTTAGTTATAGGACTATATTCAAATACTCTATGTGTTTTACCTCTAACTATTTTACATATTCCATTTACTCTCCTCAAGGTTGCAAATTCAACTAAAATCATCCTTGATATTTTTAAAGTATACTTTCCTTTTGAGTGATTTACAACATAATGCTCTTGCCTTTATCTTTTTTCCCTAATCCTTATTTCATCTCTTTAGATTTCCTGTATGAAGAATATTTCAAATCATTGCTGTACGAATTTAAGAATGTACAAAACACCATTCAACATTTATGATCAAACAGTTCCACAAATTATCAATTTATTCTGTACTGTTGGAGAACTATTTTTTTTGTTTATTTAAATCCAACTATAACCATGTTCTCATTTTTTTTTTAACCGTTCCTTACAATCTCCATTACTTTCTTTTGGTCATTAACAGAAACATTTTTCTTCTTCCATTGTTATTACTACTGTAATGATTATATCCTTTCCTGCTACTGATATAGATCTGTTATACGGATCTGTTTAGTCTAGAAAAGAGGAGACTGAGGAGGGATCTAGTTAATATTTACAAATATCTAAATGGTGGATGCCAGAAGGTTGGGGCATCCCTTTTTTTGTTGTATCTAGTGACAGGACAAAGGTTAATGGGATGAAGCTGGAAAACAAAAAATTCCATTCAAACATAAGGAAAAACTATTTTACTGTGAGGGTGAGGGAGCCCTGGCACAGGCTGCCCAGGGAGGATGTGGAGTCTCCTTCTCTGGAGGTTTTCAAAACCTGCCTGGATGCATTGCTGTGCAACCTGATCTGAGTAGACCTGCTTTTGCAGGGGGGCTGGACTAGATGATCTCTAAAGGCTCCTTCCAGCTCCTACCATTCCGTGATTCTGTAAGAGACATGTGGTAGCTACTTAGCAGGCTCGGTGGTATTTTCTGAAGCTCACAGATTCAGACAATCAGAGAACCACAGAATGGTGAGGCTAGAAGGGATCTCTGGAGGTCATCTTATCAAAATTTCCTGCTCAAACAGTACATCCAATGACCCAAAGCTGGACCATCTCCAGTTAAGTCATTGTGTTAGGCATAAGCCAGCTTAAATTGTTGTAGTGATCCTGACCAGAACACCATTGCACATCAAGGGGTCACTGATCTCCAATACAGTTAGCCAGATGAATGCCAAACAATAATCAAAAAGGCAGAAAAGCATCAGACTGGGATTCTCGGAATTTGTACCTTTCTTGGTAAGATTTCAATTGTTCTTTTCATGTTCTGACCGCTCTGCGGGATACATATAAAACTAAAATCCCCTAAATATTATTACTGGAATAAATATATAAGGAAATATACTTTCTAGATGTACAATCATAATAACAACAGAATGCTGTATTAGGAATGTTAATACATGCATAGCAAAGTTAAAATACTTGTATAAGAATTAAATTAAGAATATTTTTTTCTACATTTCTATCCAAAATCCTTTTTCTACCTGAGCAGTTTTTTTGAGAAGGCTGTTATAGCATTTATTTCACCTAAATGTCACTCTTAAATATAGATGTAGTTCCCATCACAAAACACCTTTATCCTTGGAACAATTAATCTGGTTCTCATTGTATCTTCGAAAATAATAAATACATAAAAAATAGTGGGATCTCTTACAGTTTCGCTGCCTCCAAAGTCTGCTATTCAAATGCTTGCTATTAAAAATTGATTTAAAAACCACAAAAGAAGGAGATATTTTCTTATTTTTGATCTCTATTTGGGTTGCTATAATTGTGTAAAGTAGCCAAATCTTTGAAAATTAGGGTATAAGTTCAAAATGTTTGCCATACCTCTAATAAGCATTCATGTGTCACATAAGCATAAATATTTCATAATTGTAGCTAAAAGATGAACTAGGACAAGAAATAAAGAAGGAACTGATGGGCTTGAGAATAAACTGTTGCAAAATCATAGAAACATAGAATGGTACTGTTGGAAGGGACCTTTAGAGATCATCTAGTCCAATCCCCCTGCAGTATCAGGTCCACCTAGATCAGGTCACATAGGAACATATCCAGGCGGATCTTGAAGACTTCCAAGGAAGGAGACTCCACAACCCCTCTGGGCAGCCTGTTCCACTGCTCCATCACTCTCACAGTGAAATAGTTTTTTCTTATATTTAAGTGGAACTTTTTGTGTTCCAGCTTCATTCCATTACCCCTTGTCCTGTTGCTAGCTACTATAGAAAAAAGGGATGTCCCAACCTCCTGACACCCACCCTTTAGATATTTATAAATGTTAATAAGATCTCCCCTTAGTCTCCTCTTCTCCAGACTAAACAGCCCCAGTTCCCGCAGCCTTTCCTCATATGAAAGATGTTCCAGTCCCCTGATGATCTTGGTGGCCCTGCGCTGGACTCTCTCCAGAAGTTCTCTGTCCTTCTGGAGCTGGGGAGCCCAGAAATGGACACAGTACTCCAGATGAGGCCTCACCAGGGAAGACTAGAGGGGGAGAAGATCCTCCCTTGACCTACTGGCCACACTCTTCTTGATGCATCCCAGAATGCCATTGGCCTTCTTGGCCACGAGGGCACATTGCTGTCTCATATTTAGTTTGTTATCAATCAGGATTCCCAGGTCTCTCTCTGCAGAGCTGCTCTTCAGCAGTTCGACCCCCAGCCTGTACTGGTGCATGGAGTTGTTCCTTCCCAGATGCAGGACTCTGCACTTGTCCCGGTTGAACCTCATGAGGTTCCTCTCTGCCCAGCTCTCAAGCCACTCGAATGCCGCTGAATGGCAGCACAGCCTTCTGGGGAATCAGTCAGTCCTCCCAGTTTGGTGTCATCAGTGAACTCGTTGAGGGTACACTCTGTCCCCTCATCCAGGTCGTTGATGAAGATGTTGAACAAGAGTGGCCCCAGAACCAATCCCTGTGGAACTCCACTGGCCACAGGCCTCCAACTCGACTCTGTGCCATTGATCACCACCCTCTGGGCTCTGACATTCAGCCAGGTCTCGATCCACTTCACTGTCCACTCATCCGATCCACACTGCCTGAGCTTTCTGATGAGGATGTTATGGGAGACAGTGTCAAAAGCCTTGCTGAAGTCAAGGTAGATGACATCCGCTGCTCTCCCTTCACCTAGCCAGCAGGTTTTGCACTCATAGAAGGCTATCAGGTTTGTCAGACAGGATTTCCCCTTGGTGAATCCTTTTTGACTCCCTCTGATAACCACATTTTCCTTCATATGTTTAGTGACAACATTCAGGATGAGTTGTTATATCACCATACCAGGAAATGAGGTCAGACTGACCAGTCTGTAGTTTCCTGGGTTGTCCTTCCTGCCCTTTTTGAAGACTAGAGTGACACTGGCCTTTCTCCAGTCCTCAGACACCTCACCTGTCCTCCATGATTGTTCAAAAATGATGGAGAGAGGTTTAGCAATCATGTCAGCCGGCTCCCTCAGCACTCTAGGATACATCCCATCAGGACCCATTGACTTATGAGTCTTAAGATTGGCCAACAAGTCTTTAAACTCTTCCTCTTCCACCCAGGGCAAGTCCTCTGCTATCCTTGCTAGACTGGGCTTCTCGAGGGCCGGCCTTGGCCATAAAGACTGAAGCCAGGAAGACATTCAGTACTTTGGCGTTCTCTGCATCCTCAGTTACCAGGGCACCCTCTGTGTTTAGCAGTGGATTCACAATCCCCCTCGTCTTCCTTCTGCTGATGATGTATAAATGCTTATTATGAATATGAGAGAAGCTGAAATAGTTTCTGTCATCTGAGTAACCAAAGTAAGTACAAGGTTAATGAAGAGGCCAAACACTAGACATTATGTGAGAGAAGACAACAGCTTTGACCTCAGAGTCACTGCAAAAAGAATTTTCAAACATTCATTTCAAGGTTTTTATTCACTGCCCTCTGGAAGATCAAAATATTTTACTGGTAAGTTTTCACAATGAAGAAAAGCAATTAAATGAATAAAGACTGAATATGATATATTGCAAAATATAAACAAAATTAAAAATACATACTAGGAAAAAATAGTATATATTATAAATAGTATACTATATAATATAGTATATACTATATTATAAAATAGTATAATACTAAAGTAGCTAGATTATGTTACCTTACAACTCCTTTAACCTGTAAGAGCAGTCTCGATGTTTTACCGTACTATATCTTTGTTTAAGAAAACTATATTCTTCATCTTCTCATAACAACTTTTTAAAAACTATTTCAGGTACAAAGCTATGTATGAAGCATTGCAAGAAAAAGATGAAGATTTAATTTATTTGCATCCAATTGCTATCTTTTACTTTATTGTGTTTTAGAGAACAGAAAAATAAAGACTATTCATTAGAAATGTGTCTTACTTGTGCAGTTTGGCAAGGACCCAGACCATGTTCCATTGGCAGTGCATTGTCTTACAGATGATCCAGAAAGTATGTATCCTTCCACACACGAATAAATTACTGAATTAGAGAAGGTAGTTCCATCAATACGAAATACTTTTCCATTAGCAGTTGTTCCTGGATTGCCACACTGCACAGCTATAAAGAAAAATATTAAATATTTTTAAAAAGTAGTATAGAGTACTTTTGAAATAGTAATGTTTTAGGACAATCCTGCCACTAGCAGTGTTGCTGTGGTACTATTGTCCTTAAACCTGTAAGTTTCATCATCCACTGATATGTTGTATACGAAACATGAATTGCTTCTTTTTATCTTTTTTTTTTTTTTAATCTTTTTATCTTTTATACATAGGGGAAATAAAGCCTAATAATTTAACTATTAAATCTGCATTACATGAATGCTAATTTAGCTGCAAGGACAAAATGCAAATTATAAGAAAATGCCTGATCTATAACTATCATCGTAGACTTAATTTGAATCTATAGTATGTATGCCTTTAGAGTATCATCAAAGTATATTCCCTACCTAATTCAAATTACAGAATAGGGTCAAACTTTTATTTAATAGGTAATATAAATAGTATTAGTAAATACATGCGTTAATCCATATTTTAATCCAATCGATAATGAAATACTGACACAATTTCCTAAAATTCAGTTATTTCCTCTAAAATTCAGATTTATAATGGTTATAATTAAAAATCAGGTGATGGGGAGATTTTTAAAGGAAAAATTCTTGCAGTAAAAACTGAGTCCATGAGGCCTTATCTATTTCTTTTTCTGACTAGTTTTTTTTTTGTGGTGGATAACACATGGTGACAGAGGAATGTGAAGAAATCAACAGTTCAGTATACAATACAGTTCTTAAAACCTTTAAAACAAACACCATGGACACCAAGAACAGATTTCATCTTGGTTACCTGATGCAAAGCCATTGTTATGGTGTAACAACCTACTTGAAAAAAATAAGAGTCTGTCCAAAATCAAGAGTATTACAATAACAACAAAAAAATTGAAATGCAAAATTGATTTTCTGAATAGCATGCTTAAAAATAGTTTAAGAAAAAATTAAAAATTGGTTTAGAAGTAGAGTGGATCTTCTGTGATTTACCTTTGCACTCTGGTTGTCTTCCTGTCCAACTTCCATTGGCCATACATGTCCGTTCTTCTGAGCCATGGAGGATATATCCAGTATCACAGCTGAAATGTACTGTGCTTTTAATTTTAAAATTGCTTTCTTCTCTAGACCCATGGCCTGGGATACCTGGATCACCACAGGAACCAGCTGTATCACCTAGAAGTTATAGTGCCAAGATTAGAAAAAATATGAGATATTATTGTGATACTGCATTTAAAAGACACGTTTCTATGCATTATTTAGAAAAAAAAAGTCAATGTGTGTGAGTCACTGTAATTACAAAATTACTTGGTTCTCAAATAATTTCTATTCACTTATTTTATATAAATACAAACAGAATTATAATTATCTCCAGATTCCCCTTAGATTTTCTTAAATTTTTGGTAAGCGAATCATCAAACAAGAATAGAGGAACAAAAGGAAAAAAAAAACATTGGTAATTTTTCATTTAAAACACAGAATTCAGAGGAAAATCAAGGTTCTGTAAAAGTGTTAATAAAATATTTACTATTTTTATGGTATCATCAGAATTATCTGTTTTATTTTATACCTAGTTACACAAATACAGAAATATTTTGAGCATCAGATAGAAAAATTTAATTCAACTATTGAACATCACGTTATAGGTTCACATTAGTGACAATTATATTAAAAGACTTTTACAAATTACATTAAGAAGGCTTTCTGTAGAATCACCATACTGTTCTGGTACTTATCTAACTTTAATTAGCAATAATAAAAGAAGTTCTTACATAGAAGTAGTAAAAAAAATTTGCTTCAAGTACCTAGAACACTAAAAGTGACAAACTCACTATCTAAAGTTCTATGGGAAGAAAGACACTGTAGTTGTACAAGTAGGTGAAAAACAGAGCTTCCCTTGCATTAATTGGCATTATATGTGTATAAATACACCATTTGAGTAACTGGTTGGACACATTTCTTTGCTAACAAAAACAGATACAGAAGTGAATAGTGAAAGGAAGTAAAGTAGAACTAGCTTACTTTGCTTTGAGAATTACAGTGTACAGGCAGATCATACGTCCAAGAAGCTTCACTTACAAAGTTAGGTCATGTGCCAGTTTGTAGATCATACTACTGTTTATTTCTTCATTTAGGCCATGCTTCTTTCTTTCCCCACAAAAGTATTGAAAAATAATGTAATTAAGCATCTCATAGGAGATTATCTGCACAATTCCTATAGACTTGTGGGAAGAGAATGCAGCTATGGAGCCTCAGTCTGAAGGCACATCTGGAGAGTCAAAGAAAAGGGCAGAACTTTGCTTCGAAATGCGAAAGAGAACAAACCTGGCAGCTCATATTACCTATCCAATCCTTTACTGGAGCACCTGTCAAAGCTGACTAATAGTGAACCACTCTGTTGAACTGAGGAAACAATTTTATCATTACTTAACTAAGATTATATGGACATCGTTTATTTGAGAATTATCAAATAAACTAATGTGGTAATGAGTATTACATTGTGAACTTTTATAGTATGTTTGTACAGAAAGTACACGGTCATCTGTATTTTAATGCTTTCAGAAACAGCAAATGAATTCAAGTAAGTGTGAAAGCTAGATGACTGTTCAAAATTATAGACTCAAAAGTTTAAGCTACTCTGTTTATCCATTTCATTGTGTGACACAGATCAGTAAATCAGCCTGCTAGCCCTCTTTATAAAGAACTTGTAAATAGTTCCAACTTATCCTAAGTAAAAGTATTTTATAAGCTTTCAGAATACTGAACATTAAAGCTACTTGGATGACGTAACATCTGTCTAGCTTGAAAAGTCTGATACTTATTTTAACAATAATTTCAGCATCTCCTAGATGAAAATATTTTGGGGGAAATACATATCTTACATTTTCCAGTATAATTTATTTATACTCTGAAGAATTTTGAGACAGAGCCTATTAATTATTCCATACTTGTAAAGTCTCTAAAATAACAGTTAATTTTTTGGCAAGTTGCTTGGTATTATGCCCAAAATAAGTTTATTATGGATTTTTTTTTCCTATGCCAAGTAAAAAAAATACATATTCCTCTTGTAAATGAAATCATGTGTTCTTTCCTAATGTGTAATTATTACTGTGAATTATTACACCTTTAATCTTAGAGAGGTTAACCACTAGCTCTTTTGATTGAAGGTTACAGAAATAAGTTTTCTAAATGAGTAATCACATCAGGAAGTGACAGTGATATAATCAATGATGTCATATAATATATAATAACATAACATATTTTTATTGCCTCATGCAGAGATTCAGCTAAGTGATTTTCACAGTCAGTTATGAGCCATCCTTCACCCATATGTGAATATGAAATTCTCAGTTAGCATTTAATCTTAATGAAAAGGAGAGCATTAAGATCAATTCAGTAAGTACACAATCATTGCTGCACTTAGAGGCAATTCTAAGTTGCTGTTAATGTCTAACTCCAGCTCATATGCATGTGATCACTGTAAACTGTGTTTCTGAATACTAAGAGATATAAACGGAAAAGGACAACTCCTTCAAGCTCTGGGATGTGAAACATCAAGAGCCATGTAACAAAAAGTAAACTCTTAGGGATAATGTGTTAAAAGATTGTTACCTTATGTTCACTGACCTAGCATTTCTGTTCAAATTGTTTACCAGATATCAGAAACACAAGTATTCTCTAACTTTTGTTTCTCAAACAGTCTCTCTTATTTCTTACTATGATAACCAACCAAAATGCAGTTTTAGGCTTTAATATGCATTAAAATGAAGAAATCAAATTAACAAAGGTAATAATGAAAGCTAATATTTTCATGTATTTTACATACAAAACATGGAAATATTGTAATGATAAACTGCTAATTAGTTTAAAATGACTCTGCATTGCAGATATACATTTTGAAAATAAAGTCCGAAAGGTGTGCCAAGCTAGAATTGTAGTCTGCTACAGTACAGCTAAAGAAAATAAGTTTTTATCCTGTCACAATTTGATTCGCTATGTTTAGCATTTGAATCAATGTAAAAAAAAATTCTTCATGTACTCAGAAAAGTTCATTAAATTTGAATAGTTTCCTATCTGTGGATACAAAAATCTTCCTCAGAAAAAAACCCTAATTTTCAAGTACCTTCCTTAATTCCCATCATTGTTTATTAATATTATTTTACATTAAGCTTTAATTTTTGGTGCATAGCTCTAAAGTGCAAAGGTTATAAGAGCTTGATCACTGTTCCCATTGTGACAATTTTCCCTCTGATGTTATTGATGGAATGATAAGGGATTAAATTAGGTGTTCACATTTTCTAGTTCCTAGAATAAGATAGAAACATTTAGATTATCTTTTTCTGCAATCGCTTCCTAAAAGTTTGCAGTGGAAGCTTCAGATACTGAAAACTTCTTCCAATCCTTTGAAATTAAGTGCAAGATTTTAACCAAGAATCATTATTTTAATATCTGTATAATCATTAATAATTCCTGTGATATGGACTGTAAAAAGAATGCATGTTCTGAAGCTGTAGCTGAAATAATCAATTTATACCTGGAGTCACTACAGAGATGAAGGCAGGAAGGAAAAAAAGAAGTGAGATCCCACCTGGAGTACTCTATCCAGTTCTGATGTTCCCAGTATAAGAAATGTATGGACCTGTTAGAATGGGTCCAGAGAGAGGTCACAAAAATGATCAGATGGATAGAGCACCTCTCCTATGCAAAAAGTTTGAGAGACTTGGAGATGTTCAGCCTGGAGAAGGTTCCTGGGAGATCTTACTGTAGACTTTCATTATATTTATAATATATAAAAAAGATGGGGAGAGACTTTTTGCCGAGGTCTATATTGACAAGACAAAGCAATGGTTTTGAACTGAAAGATTTTTGGTTTAAATTGGACGTAAGACATATTTTAAAATTAGGGCTATGAGATACTGGAACATGTTGGCCAGAGAAGTCGTGGATGCTGCATTGTTGGAAGTGTTGAAAATCAGGTTGACACAGGGCTCTGTGTAAACTGATCTATTTGAAGATGTCCCTGCTCATTGAAATGCAGTTGGACTAGATGATCTTTTGGGGTCCCTTCCAATCCAAACTATTTTATGAGTCTATGTTCTATCGAATAATGTTCCTGTCATGGCTGGAGGATTGGATGAGGTGATTTTTTTATTCAAATTATTTGACAATTCTACAATTTACTAATGCTGTAAAGAACATTGGATTTTTAATGTGAAATTGGTATAGTGGTACTGTCTATTTACATATTAGGTTATTTTTCACCTCTTGCTTTGGCATAGTTGCAACTTCCTTAAAAATATGTCACTTGTTTTCTTCCTGCTTTTTGCCTTTGAATACAGTACAAAATCCCACTGATTTTTTTAAACTCTGAAATGGAAACATGAGGCTGGCAAAAAAGAACCTTTCTCTAGTATTTACTGAGTATTAAAAGTGATAATATGATTAATCTCTATCACAATCTGTTGTTTACATGCTTGTTGTGGTTTTGTCCAGCTGGGGACAAAAAGCCATGAGGGTGCTCGCTCATTCCTCCCGCTCCTGGCGGAGCAGGGAGGGGAACCAGAGAAAAAGGGGAAAAACCCGCGTAGGTTGAAATAAGAATGGTTTAATAGAACAACAGTAAGAAGAAACAAGTTCAGGAAAAAACAGTTTTAACAGTAAATCAGGGGATATACAAAAGGAATGGTGCTCACCACCCAGGATCCGACACAACCGCTCCCCACCGGCAGCCGAGCTTTCAGCGCTGCCCCCTACTAGCTCCCTGCCTATATGTACTAGGCATGACGTCAGTATGGTATTGAATATCTGTTGGCCAGTCTGGGTCAGTTGCCCATGTTGTGCCCCTTCCTACTTCCTCATCTAAGTTAACCCTATCCTAGCCCAAACAAGGACAATGCTCTAAGGTAAGAAAGGGGATTTAGCCAAATCCCAAATTACTGTGTGACTTGGATTTATGTTTTTCATTTTATCACTGCTATTAAAGTGAATCAAACTGAAATTGTGAAACAGACTATTCCTAAGTGTTAAGTTGTTCAGAAAACATAACTCTGTACAGGGTAAATCTTTTACAAGGATTAGATGGTGTTCCCTCAAAAACTGAGCACCCTATCTTGAAATGATGTGGATCTCACTTGGCCTTATTATAAATATGGATGTTTTAAGCAATTAAGACGTACCTGAGGAGTCATCAAGTCAGTAGAGATTTTTAAAGTTTATAAAATAAATTAATCCATCATCTTTTTACAGCAGTGACATTAAAAATATTTTCAAAACAAACTGGTTCCTGTAACAGTCTATTGAACATACAATTTCCTGCTTGTATTAAATGTCAATGAGAAAAGTGGGTGTCAGGAGGTTGGGGTATCCCTTTTTTTCTATTGTATCTAGCAACAGGACAAGGGGTAATGGGATGAAGCTGGAACTTATACTTATTTTGGTTTTACTTTTTTCACTTTGATTGAGGTAATAATTCAGTCTTATGCATGATTTTTCCAGATTTTAAAATGGTCTTCTGACAAAATAACAAATTCAAAACAACCTCAAAGCACTTTCCTTTATTCAGAAATATTACCTGAGCAATGAGGAAGGGATCCACTCCAGTGTCCATTTAACTGACATGTACGAGACGACTGTCCTAACAGCGATCGTCTACCTGTGCAGCTATAATGAACAGTAGACCCAAATGTATATTTATCTCCAGACAGGATCGCGTTAGGAGGAATGCCAGGATGGCCACAGTCAATCACTACAATGCATAATTATTGGAGATAAAAAACAGTTATTATCACTGATCAAACAGTTTGTAGTTCTCATTTTCAAAACGTCACACAAAAACTTTGAAATTTTTATGCTTTGGGAGAGGGGGGCACAACATGTGATTAAAAATGCAAAATATATTACAGAACAAAAACTATGAAACAAATGTTTGGAGATGTCAAAAAGGTATTTGAGATACAGGTGTTAATGTCCAAAGGCACTCATTCACTAAGTTGATCACACAAATACACAGTTGTGCATGTACTCTTCAAAGACAAAAACAGAGGAAGACAGTATCTGCCAAAGTCACTGATGAGAGGGAGAATATGCAGACATTCATCTCTCATCCACTGATCCCAAATCATTGGTAATGACATCTATTAGGTTAATGAGATTTTTTTTGCTGAATTTTGCTATGAATCTTAAGGCTAAGATACTAATTTCATATTTGAGCTTTTAGTTACTTAAAACATGGTATTGCATAAGTAAAATAATGGTTTACAGATTTTTAACATATTCCTAGGAAACATCCATTGATAACAATTGCACAGAGAATTTCTATAGAATCAAATCTTAGAAATCAACATAAACTCCCTATCACTTGTGTATTGAGTAAATTTTTAGCAATAGCTGCTATTTACGTCCATGCTGTGAACATATTTTAGTATTGTCTTGATATTTTTATTATTTCTACTTACAGATTGTACATAAAGATATCCAACATTTAGCTTACATACACCTAAGTGGCTTAAATCTCACAACATACAGAACTTCAGGAAAGTAAATGGGAAAATTTAGTGTAATCTTTTGTCCTTTAGTTGCCTCTTATACAGAAGGTTATGATGAGTGGCTCTTTCTGTAAATGGTCAAAATCATTATGTTTAAAGAAAAAAAAAACAGGCTAAATGATAGAAACCTGACCTAAACTCAATATAACGCCACTGAAGTAATTCATTAACCTTCTATCTACTGGAAAGTTATATAAAGAACAGAGAAGCTATCTTGACTAGCTCAATATAATAAAAAAATTTTAATGAATGAAGACTGAGGCAAAGTTGTTGAGTACTTCAGCCTTCTCACTGCCCATTGTTTCCAGTTTAACAGTCTTGCTCATCAAGGGTGTACACTTTCTTTCACTTTCCCTTTTTGGCTGACATAACTGTGGAAATCCTTATTACCCTTTGCATCAATTGCCAAGTTCAGGTACATCCATGCCCTGGTTTTCCTGACTCTACGTCTACACAACCAGGCAGTGTCCCTATAATTTTCCAAGGGTACTTGTTGCTGCCTGTGCATTTCCTTCTTGCCTTTCAGTCTGATCAGAAGCTTTTGAATTATCTGTGCTGGTCTCTTGACTTCCTTTCTTGATTGTTTACACTTGGAGACCAAGAAAGCATCCTTAAACGTCTGTCAGTTGATGTAGTCCTGTAACATCACATATCTGCACAGTAACTTTTTAGAGCTGTTTAAATTTACATTAAGCTTCGATTCAAATTTAAATAACAAATAATACAGGAAGAAGAAAAATAAAAGAGAATAATATTATTAATCTTCAGAATGCGTAAAAATGTCAGGTTAAATTATACTCATTATTATGGACAATCATCAATCAATTTCTGTCATACCAAAACCTCACTTCCATTAACAAAAATCTCAAACATATTAATAATTCTTCTGCCAGTGTTACAATTTAATGGCTATTTATTTTTCCCTGAAAAATCCCAATAAACAAAACACTCACTTAATTCTGTTTATAGATGAGATATCTAACATTCTCAAAAAACCAAAAAGAAATATAAATTCACATCCTCTTCTGGCAAAATATGATGACATATCAGTAAAGTTAAAGCATTATTAGTGTAATGCTTGATTAAATTTACAAATACTATACCCTAATTCTTCAGTACTGAGTTAAAAAGTACACTTGAAGTTTCTTCTATCTGTATAGTTGTCAAAAATTCTTATAATTCTTTGTCACAGCTGGGTATGGTTGTATAGATCATATCATGAGGGAAGAAATGACAGGATAAGGTGCTGCAATAGAATTACTGAGAACATGGCACATACACCCATAAAAAATTAATCTACAGTCTTTGAGTTTCAATCTTGAAAGGTATGGATTGCGTATACTCACATCTCAGTAGCTTGAAAACAACAAATTGTAGCATGTCCATCAGAAATAAACTGAAAATACTTTGCATTAAAAAAATCCCACCCTGATAAAGTCACTGGAATTATTTGAGCTATATTGTCCAAATATACCTTCCATTTTAAGTATATTTCAAATTTATTCTACTAGCAACATGTGTATAAGTAGTGTATGCCTCAGAAAATCTTTAATTCGAAGTGGGTGCATTATGATCAAGGCCAACACTGAATTCTGCTGTTTTCAGGATTTTTAGTAGCTACAAGACTAGCCACAACACATTTCAAAGGAACTGAGTCCCTTAACAGGTGAATAACTTTTCCTTTGCTACCGTGTCTCTATTACTCTACCAATATTTCAAAAAGGATATATATTTTTCAAAATTAGTCACAGACAGATTGAAATCCATATAGGTCAAAGAAAAAAAAAAAAAATCCAGCTTGGGCCAAGGAAAAATATCCAGCAAGATTTGTATTTCTTTTCCATTGCTCTTATAGTGAAAAAAATGCTCAGACTACTAAATGACTGCCCTGCAAATCTCCAAAGGGAAAAAACTTTCTAAACATTCTAGGAGCTGAGAGGCTCATATAAAATATATTCAGTAATTGCATCAGAGTAAGTTTTGTTAACTTTTATAATCGCAAAAATCATGAATAGTGCCTAGGTTAGAATTCATTGACCTCTATATATAAATGACACAAAGCTGAGGATGCCCTTTCAGAAGTACAGATATAAGACTCATTTCCAAAAGTCAGCTAAAAGAGTAAAAACTATTATTAAATTACTTGTGAATATTCTGAAAGAAGACTGAGATATAAAACAAAAGCAGAAAGAAGTAATCTTTGCATTTTTATCTTAAGAATTTCTTCCTCTTTCGAGATACGTTATTATAATGTTTACCTTTCTGAAATGGCAATGGTAACTTGTTAGACTGTCATAAATTTAACTGCGACTTGCAATCAAGCTATTCACGCCTTCAAAGACAGTGACAACTTCCAGAACTAAAGGTTTCAATAACAATAATGATTTTGAAACATTTGCAGAACTTGAGAAAACGTAATTAAGGAAGACTAATAAAAATAACACTGAGAACTAATATCTCCAGGATTGCAAATATCGGTCTATGATTCCTGAACTAGAACCATTAGCTTAATCTTGAGAAAATATAGCTTCCAGCTTTTTCCAGAAATTTTGATCCTAAAGCAAAATCTTTGTCCTAGAATTACAGAGAACTTTGCAAATTTGGTCTGCCAGCCAATTAAAAACCTATGAAACATCTGTAACCATATTGACATCACGGTTAGAAAGTTGTTTCGATTAAAGCCAGTCTCCTTGTATTGATCGCTTGTCTTTAGTGGATAAGTTGCATATATCTATGATGTTCAGGTACATATGGTAGTATGGTAAGTTGAGGACACTTTTGGTGCTCTACAATTCCATTACAATTTGTTTAATGTCTTCATAGATAGACTGATCTTGCTGTTGTCCCAAAAAAGTCCAGAAAGTACTACAGTGACATAAGTCAATAATTGCATACTATAGTTTTTAATTTTCAGTGTGATTATAGCTTTGTGACTAATGGAAGACACGTATTGGCAATTCAAATGGATATGTTTTGACCTTCCATCCCTGCTATAATAGATCACTGTGCTGAACTACTCAGAGACGTTTGTTTCAGTTATTGCCCTTCCCAGTGTTTCTGTGGTATTTGCTATATACAATAACAATATAACTGTGTTACTTCAGTTGTAACTGAGAACTTTCATCATTACTACACACACACACAAACGTATACAAACAAGTTTCTAACTGCTGTTATGATACTGATGGAAATGGTGTATAAAATAATACCTAGTCTAGTCCACATTCTTTGTAGAAGCACACACATTATCTACTTACTAATGCACTCGGGTAGAGGTTTGTCCCATTGGCCATTTGGTTGACAAACTAAAACTGAAGAGCCAAATAAAAAGTATCCAGGATTACAGTCATAAAATACCACTGTGCCATACGTGAAATTTCCATGTTCAATTTTACTTTCTCTTATAGAATTTGCAGGAATTCCAGGATCAGAACAATTGACCACTGTAAAGACAAAAAGCACATACTTGAGAATCATACATATATAGTCTACTAAAGTTGCCTTTAAATGGTTTCCTATCCTTTGCATGAGAAAATTCCAGTGTGTTGATATCCTGATTTTATATACTCTGATTTTATATTTAAAATAGCTGCTTTAACAGGGGAGATGGACTAAATGATCTCTATAGGTCCTTTCCAACCTCTACCAATCTACAACTCTGTTTTACCAGTCTATGATATTATGTTAAAGGCAAATTCAGGAGTGCATAGAACAAAATCATATTAATTAGAATTTTTTTCACTGCATATTACAGACATGACTAATAATGTTCTAAAAGAAGATGAGATTTTTAAAGTCTGTCCTAAAACTAGTAGAAGATATCATGATTGTGTAACATTTTGAAGAGTATTTAGTGATCTCTACAGGTCAGTAACATATCAGGCAGTCTGGAACATTACTCTGTAGTGCCACAACACCAAGGTGATTTATAATAACCAGACTGAAAATTAGATTTATGAGGTACTGTGTATTAACAGTACCTGTTTAGTATGGTATTTTTTTTTAATTCTCCAAGTTTTATAGACTACTTGGCAACATTGCTTAAAGCAAAGTGATCAGAGTGGAGAACATCTATTTGAAGAAAAATAAATAAAATTACTATAAATATATAACATGACTAAAGTTGTATATAGATAGAAATACATAGAAGCTGCTGGGAAGACACTGAATAACTATCAATACAATTTCCTTATATGTGCAGCTGAAAGTACCTTTTTTCTGAACAAGAATAAAGAAAACACTTATAAAGCAGGTAACAACAGACTTTAAAAAGGGAATGGTGATAATTTTTTTCTAAAAGTGCTTAATAAAAACTCAAACGGAATTAATTTCACATTATTATCTGAATTGAAAGAATTTTAAATATAATATCCAGAAGTGTTGAAAACTAACCCAAATGGATCATGCTAACAAAAGAGAATAAAAATTTTATGAAAATTCAAATAATAGATATGTACAAGGCAAAAAGTATAAGGATTTTATGCACATATTAGAACTATCTTTTCTAAAAATGAAGAGAACATTACTTCAGGATTTAAATTCTTACTTATCCCTGTATAATTTTGCTTAAGGAATTTGTAGAAATCATTTTAAAAAAAAGTTAGTACACATAATAAAGCTTCTCTGCAACAGTTATACCTGGCCACCTGAATGTGAAACAGAGACATCTAACTGAAAAATCATAGAATCATAGTATCGTGATTGAATAATTCAATGCCGGTTGGTAAGAGGCATAATTTTGTCTTGCAGTGTCCTTTTAGCTTCAGTCTGTTTTTTAACCTTAGTTTTCCAAGTAAGTTTCAAGTCTGTAAATCTCATATGCTTACCTTTGCATATTGGAGGTGGGTGACTCCACTGTCTATTAGCCTGACACTGTGCTTTGGTTGGTCCTTGCATAACGTACCCAATATTACATGAGAATGTCACAATATCATTGAAGTTGAAACCGTTTCCACTTGTTCTTCCATAAATCGGACTACCAGGGTGACCACAGCTAACGGCTGGCATAGCACAATGTAAAGAAACAAAAAGCAAATAGAGCATGCTGTTATCACTTGTTTACCTATTACTTGTTTACTTGTTACAACTTATGATAGAATAATAATTATAATCATTATATAATAGTATGATAAAGTTTTGATACTATGATATCAAGTGCTGTCTATGAAAGATTCACATTTCACACTGAATTGAATAAGAATTAAGATATATTTCAGTAATGTTCAAACACTTGCTTAATTATTTAAATCTACTGAACAGAATGTGCCATGCAGTAATCAAGGTAAATTAAAAAAAAAGTTTTCTGAAGAATCAGAAGAAAAATGAGCATTTATTTTCATTATATAGAGTTTGAAACAGAAATATTTCAGTGTATTCATCAGGTATTATTTCTTAGAAATACATGTTTGTATTGACTCACTGTTTTAACTTCAAGGCTAAGTACTTAGTGAAGTTGTAAATTTATGACTTGATATATGAAATACTATGGATATTGTGATACTTTTTCTTGTTTTTATAAAAAGAATGATTACAGAAGGTAAAGTTTCTTTTCTGTGCCAAAAAAATCACATGCAAAAAAATGAGGAAAATTACTTTTCTCAACCTAATTTTAAAAATGTATAAATGTAAAAATACTTTCTTATATATTTTAACAAAACTATATTTAAACACATAATCTCAAAAATTCAATTAAAATATCTAAAGTTAAATAAATAAAGAAATATGGTACTATTTCTCAAAAATGCATTTGAACCTTTTATCTGAAGTGGAACTATTCCTAAATATCTACCACAAAATTAAGAGGTAGCAGCTGTTTATATCTGCACATTGTCCTATATTCAAACAGCTATCTCCTGTTTGCTTAGAGGAAGAAAAAATGTCAATTTTCTCTGTTGTTAGCACATACTAAATATTCTTTTGTCGGTTCTAATATTTATATTAATATTTTAATTCAGAATTTCTTGATTAGCAGTTTCTAATTTTATTGCCTTAACAGTTACTTACATGGGTAATGAGTTAACATTAAGTATTATGATTTATCATTCAGATAGAATTCATTCATAGAAATAGAATATTTGGAGGTGTACTGATACAATTTCAATACTTTTATATTACTGAACTCAAACTACTGATAGTAATAATTCTTGAGAATCAAATTTTCCTAAATGGAATATAGCCTTTTCTGTTATTGCTTAATGTCATTACGTGTGATATATTCACACACTTTTCACACAAAAGGAACTCCATTATGAGAATATAAAAATGCCTCCTCTATGAGGAGGAGAAAAAAAAAAGTGTAAGTTTGTTAAAGCAAACATTATATTTATCAATGCCGATGGTGTAATTCAAGAGTATATATTTATTTAACTACCATAGTCAAAGTAAACATACATTAAATACTTCCTAGTGCCAAAGCCTTTTTCAATTACCCGAGTGTGTACCTCCCCTAAGAAGTTTAATGTTTAGATATAAATGACGGGTACTTAGTAGGAAAAAGATGCAATAGAACCTTTAAGTAACAATACTAAACCTCATTTGATAGCTGAATCACAGATTTTAGGTGACCACATAATTTTGAGGACCTGCTTAATTTTATTTTTTTTAATCAATACTATATTGCAAAGTTACTCCGCATCTTGTCTGACAAACATTCCTGTAACGTAAATCTGTGTGTTGCCATGCTTACTTACGCACACAGGATGGAAGCTGGCCAGACCAGTTGTGATCCTGTTGACATATTCGTACAGAAGAACCAATCAATCGAAAACCAGGACTGCACTGGTATACAACTGTGTCTCTATATCCATAATTTTCTCCAATTACTTGACCATTGACTATAAGATCTGGAATACCACAATGACCAGCTAGATTTTTCAAAGTAAATAAATAAATAGCACAAAGAAAAAAGTGGTCAGTAAATATGGCAGACAACTTTAAAAACGCCTGCTTATTTAAAACAAAAATTGATGAACTTTTTCCTTTATTATTTCTTTTTATCATTATATTGGGGAAAACTGCAGTATTGTATTTCTATAGGTTGAACTGTACACAAATAAAACGTTACAAAAAAGGCTAGAACAGTGTATCAAAGAGATTATCTATCATTTACATTATAAAATTTCTTTCAAAAAATATGATTAACTACATGTTGTTAAAATCTATAAAATTCTGTTACCTCTCAGTTTTTATTTGGTTAAAGTTAAACATAATGTAAATTAACATTACAACATTATATATTTAAAAAATCTTTTAAAATACACAATAATACAAATAAAAAGAATATAAATATTCTAAATATAAATCTGTTATAACCATGAATGCTTGTGGATGTTGTATATAGCCTTCTTATGAGAAAATTAACAAGTTAACTTATTAACATTAAGAATTTATTGTTGGAATCTGACTGTCTGGATTTCCTTCTATTCTTTCTCTCCCATTGATCTCAGAGGAATCCCAAAGAGACTAATGTTTGGGTTAAAGGCAGGCAGGCAGGCAGTGCAAATACATTCAAATGTCCTACGAGATATATTTTATTTACACTATGAAAGTCATAAAGAGACATTTTTTCTACAGAGAGTCTGGGAAAAAGAATCAACCATATGTCATTTGTTACTATTTTTCCTAATTAACTCTGGAAAATAGGCACTGTGATTCAGCAAATAATGTGGTAATGGAAGATCCTCTGAGACCAGTTGATGAAGAATCTGTGACACATGACAAAGAACTCGTTGCAAAAACAAGTAAGGCAAGCAAGAAGAACAAATGTTGTTTCAGCTAATACTGTACTGAAAAAAAACCCAAAACAACTTACTTCCCAAACTCCTCTGCTCTCCATTTCTCCTCTACTTATCCTAAAAAATGCGCCCCATGAAAAAATCCCCCAAACCTGGTGTTGCTAATAAGAAAGAAAATTTAAAAGTAATATACTTGGATTTTTTTTTTTCCTTTGAAGTTTAAATGTTCATAATACTCTAATGTAATTTTCAGCATTTTGCCTCATTCTTTCAGGGCTAAAAATTTCTTATAACACAAAAAAAAATTGCAATTCCTAGATTTTATTTTAAATTGCCTAGTAGAGTATTTCATTGTATGATTCATAATAAAACCATTTGAATTTACAATACGTGTAGTATGTGAACCTTCACACAGATTAAATTGATGAGTCTAATTTGACTTCTGTATAAGGAACAGGAGCCCAAACCTTGTACTGTTCAATGGTATATTCCCTTCTTTTTATCCCCTCTTCATTTCCCCCATTGTTACACAACTATCAGGCACGCTTGGCATTCGGTTTATATTTTCTGGGATAAGATGGCATAATACATGTTTTGCTCAGAGTACTTCTTGATTCTCCAGGAATGTTGTGTCTGCAGAGTAGATATTAGACTTTCTTAGACATACCATGAAGGGCTCAATTTCCCTCTACTATTATGTTTGTGATAGGATTTGGTTCTAGTTATTTTAGTGTCGCTTTATGGCAGTAGAGTGGAAGCAGAATATATCACCAGAAAGGTCAAGCTCTCTTTCCTGTTCAGAGGGAATAAAATTGAAGTGATTCAACACACCAAGTGACTAAACTTACACTTCAGTTTCTGCAGTTGTGTATGGACATGATAAAAAAAAAGTGCACTGCAACAGGTGAAAATCTCATCGCAAATCACCAGTAAGTCTTGCATTAATTTGTCTGTCTAGTCTGAGAAAATTTTAAATCACTTAAGATTCCCAGTCTCTTCCCCTCTTTTCATTGTCCTAAACCTCTCAGACCCTAGTTTTGACTTCTGCTTTTGACTTTTGATATTCTTTTTTGTCTTTCTTCTTTTATTTTAACATCTTCTGTTGACATAAGGGAGAGCAGATGTTGTTTACCTGGACTTCAGTAAAGCATTTGACATTGTTTTCCACAACCCTCACAGAATCACAGAATGGTAGGGGCTGGAAAGGAACTCTAAACATCATCTAGTCCAACTCTCTTGCTAAAAAAGGTCCACTTAGATCAGGTCACACAGGAACATGTCACAAACATTGCCAGGTTTAATGCTAAAAGGGCTTCGGCGTTCCTGGTTGCCACCCCTGCATGCTCTGGTAAGGTTCCTATACACTTCCCAAGAAACTAGGCCCTTTTTACACCTCTCAGAGTAGCCCTCCCCCACCAAAAAAAACCACATCAAAACATTCTCAAATGATGGGTTCAGCCCCTTTTGCTTGATTTTCAAAATACCATCTGTCATGTAGGTGCATATGGTAAGCAGTTCAGTGTGGTTGCTACTGAAAGTGTATGTAATGGTATACATGGTTCCTCCTAAGAGAACCTATGAGAACATTACTGAAATTTCCACTAATTTATAGAGCTGAACAGATTCCCTAAATTGCAATAAAGTCAGAGACTCATTAATATTTTCCAGAAGATTTTTCCTTGTTTGCTTTTTCTTTCCTACTCTATTTTATATACTCATAGAGATGGTCTCCCTTAGAGGCAATAAAGTCCTTTTACTTGTAATGGTTGCTATCACTACTTCTCCAATACAAAAAAAAAACAGCAAAGCATCACTATTCACAGCCATATACGGAAGAGTAATTATTACTCAATTCCTCTTCCATTCTGTTCTGGTTTTGTTGTACTTCTTCTAAAATTGAGGTGTTAATTTATTTTCCTCATGACTGTTAGCAGAATTCCTCCATTTTGTCATTTTTCTCTTAAGATACCTGTTAAGAAAAGGATTCCAAAATGTTCATTATACATTAGCATAAGCTCATATTCATTGTGGCATATCCCTGTATTTTTATGATCGATTCTACTGTTGTTTTTCACAGCTTCCATTTAAACTCTTATTTTAAGTGACTTGTGACAAATGTTTATTTCCTCCTATTAACATTCTGAAATTAATTTTTAAAGTGCCATTCAGTAGCTTTTGATGCTTTTCTTTGTGTATTATGAGTTTGCATCCACCTATCTGTCTGTCTATATCTATCTATCTATAAAGTAGTGAGTTTGGGGTTTTGAAGAGCTTTTATTATTGTGGAAAGTCTTCAAAGCTTTCAGATTACTGCTGATTTTTTGATAGTATGAGAAAACTAATCCTGCATATGTAAAGTTTTCTGAGAAACAGCTGCAACTTCTGAATGAGACATAGTTATTGCACAGTGGCATCAAAGATCAACTCTATTCCTTAATTTTCTCACAAACGTATCCCTAAAACCTTTTTTCATTCACTTGTATTCTACATATATCATCTACAATGCAATTGATACCAGTTTTGTCACACTAGTATAAATAAGGAATAATGTGTGATTTCAGTACTGAAAAAAATAGCACAAAACCATGATGGAAGAGAATTTAAAATCTGTTCTCATTTGAGAAATATGTAATAATTTTCCCAACTGAATCATTGTGGAAGAGGATCATTTTAGTTGTGAAATTTAGTACAATGAAACTGATTAAAATGCTCAAGTTGTTTGTTGCAAAAGAACTAGTTATCATTCAGTATAATCATAAGGTGTGGCTAACTGTCTTTTGCATTGAGATACCTAAATTATTTTTCCTAAATTCAATCCAGATAGAAAACTGGTCAGGAGCTAAGCTCCACAGGTGAAATGTTTTCACTGGATATCTAACACAAGTACAGCAAACTGAATGAGTGCTCTGTAAATATGAACAAAATCTGCAAGAAAAACCATGGCAGTTTGCTGAGAACAAATGTAAAAAGGGAAGGAAGGAAAAAACAAAGGACTAGTGAGAAAAAAAATGGGAATACTGCTGGGAAAACAAAGGTTTGAATATTGAGCAACAAGGTTATCTCCCTTTTGTGTGTGTGTTTTTTTCTTATTTATCAGGAAATTTGTTTTGCAAATAAATGAGAAAGCATTTAAGAATTACTGATTCTATTATAAATTTACAAAATAATATTCCGATTTTAAGGCCAATTACAAGTAAATATAAAAATTTAGTCACTTTGGAAGGCTACTGAAGACAAAAATACCACAGAACAATCAGGTAAGATTTGTGAGAAATATGTGACAGGGGAAGTCGTTCAAGCAGTAAGATCAGTATGGTATTTCTGATATGCATTTTACAGAATGAATGAGTGGGAAAAACCCCCAAAACCTCACCTTTTCATGGTACATTTCCAAATATAAAGAAGTAAAAGGCAGAACATTTACTATCATTAAGAACTGGGTTATAGATAGAGGAAGAGCTGAAATAAAATTAGTAAATATTACCCAAAATCTCCATTAAACTATTTACAGCAATTAGATTGCCATAACTGCTGTTATGGGGTGTGTGTAATATTCTAATACCCTAGTAATAAATATCTGACTTCACACTAGGTTGAGATTGTTGATTGTTCATTTTCAATGTCTTTATTTTTTCTCTGTATGGTAAGAGTGGGTGTAGTTAGGCCATAACATAATCCTTAATTTATGATCCAGAATCAAAAGATGGCACTTTTGTAAAGGTAATGACTGAATGCTACAAAGAAAGAGATTAAATGTTAAGGTTTTACTGAGTAACAGATTTGAGAGGGCAAATGATACACACATATAACATTCTTAATTTCCAGTTTGGCAAACTTTGAAAATAATATATAAAATATTATTAAGAAACAAAAGCAGTCAAAGAGAAGGAATGAAGGATACTAATAATGTATGAGCACCAAATAAATTACCTATCTTGTCATAAATCAAGCTCTAACAACAAAGAATGAGCCCATTAACTTACTCTTTGAACCTTTGAAACCTCAGCTGCAAATGAGGGTTTTTTTCTGCAGATTACTCTTAGAGATGCAAGAGCAGGAATAAATTAATATATAGCAGTAGTGAACGAAATCTAGATATCAATATATTATTGAAAAAAAGAGTTTTACATTATTATTCAACAAATATCATTCCAAGAACTGCTGATTGTTCCTAGCACATATGTAGGAAATGACAGCAATAGATTTTGGTAAATAAGGGAGAAAATATCAACAGATCTATTTTATGAATATATTTTGATGCCAAGAACTGAGAAAGAAAAAGGAATTAAGAAATGAAGGTTAAATGTAGTCCAATTGAGTTGATGAGGATGGATTCACAAGTAAGCTCACCAGCCAACAAAAAAGAAGCTTGCATATTCTTCCTCTAATATGTTTGACGGTTGAAAATCATCATTTTTCCCATCTTTCACAAGTTTTTAATTGATGTGATGTCTAAAACATCTTCTAAAATTACTTACAGTCATGCAACTAACACAACTGAGAGAAATCCAATAAAATTACGTACCTCCCAAAGAGAAGCATGAAACTTTGTACATTACATTAACAATCAGCAAAGTTCTAGAAAGAAATCAGAATGTAATGGAATAATGCAAAAAAAACATAGCTGCTTCTTTGAAGTATAAGAAAAGCAGGCTACATTTATGTTTCTTAGCTTCACTTTGTTTGGTTTTTTTTAACTATGTTTTCTGAAATGGTAACCAGGAAATATTTTAAAAGCCAACAATTGACCTCAAGTAAGTTCATTTCAGCCCATAAAGATCTCCACCACATCAACTTCTACTCACAGTCATTTTAAAAAATTATGCTGCTTTCTGAAAATGTCTGAGTTCCCTCTTGTCATGCTACACTAAACAAAACCAACTCCCAACAACAAAACTAGTCTTGATCCTCAAATCACGTTGTAATGATCTTATGATAGTGCTTCTATATTTAAACAAATATTTAAAAATATTTTTTAAAGAGTATTTTTTTCCCTGAGGAAAGGTTATAACAAAATACACAATTTGTCAGTCTCTTTTTATGACTAGGATATTCAATAAATTCTGTGTTTCTTGATGTTTCTCCGGGATTTATTACAATTTACAATTTCCTCAGAAATAGATTTAATATTTTCAGTAAAGAAAAACATCAAGCACAATAAATTGTGATAGGCTGTAACCTTGGAGATATGACAGTCATGGTTTTAGTATTTGTTACTTTATTTTTAAAGAATACAGTGGTGGGTTTTTTCATTTTTTTTTCACCATAAATCTTGTGAAACACTTATATAAGACTTCTAGAACAGAATTTCTCCCTGAGATGTCTTTTTTCTGTTTATTTTTTTCAAATTGAACATTGTTTCTTATCACCAGGTATCTAGAACAAGAATACTGATGTGGAACTCAATTTCCCACTACATTAAATGAAAGATCAAAACAAGATCATTACAGTAAAATGATTACTCATACAGTAGAAAATTGTTATTTAAGCATTCTACGGAAAAAAACCCGTGAGGTTCAGAAAGGAGGGCAAGATGCTAATCCCAAGTAGCATACCATTTTACTGGTTTTAGATTAATATTTCTCTGATTACAATTTTTACATTTATCCATACTTCAATAGCTGTAATCTTTCCAGACAAAGCAGTAAAAATGAGAAAAAAACAAGTCAGAATGTTAGGATTTTTAGATTTAAATGTTGATCTTACCAGACAGAGAAAAAGAAACAAGAAAATCAAACTTTTTTTTCCCGTTCTTTAACATATCTTTCATTTGAAAAGTGAAAAATAAACAAAGTCTGACTATTCCCCTCAGCTTTATGACAAGAAACATTGCAACTTCAGACTTGTAGCTTAAGAAGCAAAACTTTTGGTTATTCATGGGTCACTCAAATTAAGCTTAAGTGAGGTTCTGCACCAAATGATGCTGTATTAAAGAAGGAACATTAATTGGGATGGAGAGTAGTCTAAAAAGGTAAACGGCAATCTGCTCAAGGAGACATCGCACAAACCGCTATATTGAAGGCACTTATGAGTTGATATTCTTCTGAAAACCTCAGTTTATGGATATTCTTTTTTTCATACCCCCAAAAATGACAAGGAACAATACAACTTTCATATTGCATTCTAAAATCAGAACATTACCATAGTGTTCTAAAACTAAAATATTATTGAAAACAGAGTTAAAATCAATGTCACTACTGTTAACCCAAATCAAGCCAAAGATAAAATTAATGAATTAATAAAAAGGCCTGAAATTATTTCACCAAGATCACACTTTCATTTTATTCATAAACTGTTGTTTTAGTATTTTAAATAAGTGAAAATGCTGAAACATGGACAAATAACAGCTAATAAATTCTATAGTTTCTGGGTATTTATTTTATCTAGAAATAAAGCTGCAGTGCTCCTGTCAAAGTTTCCATAAACTTTTTTTCCCCCCTGCAAATGAACAGATTAATTCTAGAACATGATCACTGACTTCAGGTCTACTATGCTGATATTTTCCTGAGACTATGTCTTAAATCTGACACACCTGGACTCCATCAGTCTTGCTGTTTATATATTTACTTTAGAGACATACACAGGTTTTATATGTTAAGATATTGAAAATAGGATTAAATCTGTGGAAAGGTAACCATAGTTATAATTTAATAAGAAAAACAACCCAGCCACACACATTTTTAAAATGCAGAACAGTCTTCAATGTCTGTCCTAACAGAAAAAAAAAATCTGATTTCCTTTCCATTACTTACTTTATCTGCTACAGAGAAAGAAAATAGGTAAGTCATGACAGTAGTATCCATACCTAGACATCTTGTCTCAATTCCACTCCAGAGTCCAGAAGACAGACATTCTCTCACTGCAGAACCAACCAGCATGTATCCCGAGTCACAAGTAAAGATAGCTGTAGATCCATATGTGATTTGAGTCCCAATCTTATTCCCATTGGGAGGTATAGGAAGTTCTCCACAAGAAATAACTTTATTGCAGAAACAAAACAGAAACATGTAACTGAGTATCATAAACACACATACAATAGTACTTATCAACCAGTAATACTTATCAACCAGTCAATCAGATAAATAATTTAACAGCTTGAAGAATTTCACAGCATTTTGCTCTGTTGAAAAACACTATCACTTCCCCAGAAATAATACTTGAGTGGGGAAGGATCAATTAAAATTGCCTCTGTAAAGTTAAAAGTTCCCACCATTCAGAGTATTGTTTATTGCTATTTAATTACCTTGGGTTTATCAATGACTTTTTCTTAATATTGGAATATCAAAATCGTTACCTTTTAAAAAATGTTTCTTTGGGAAGATTTATCTTCTAGTTCATAATTGAGTACTTGCCCTAGCATTCACACAATATATTGTTATGAGTGAACAATGTGCATGGAATTCCTTGCTATTTATTTATTATTCAAAGCACCTTTCCATTTAAAATCGTAGCATTTCTTTAATAATTTTATTTTAAGAGTTAGTGAGAAGAACTTTATTACCAGTTAGCAAGATGGTGCATTGTCAAAAAGTGAAAGTAGCTAGTGTACTTTATGCTAAAAAACATATAAGTATTAATACTGCAAATAAAATTTCCCAAAATATAGTGAAAAATCTCTTAAAAAAAAAAAAAAAGAGATGCAAAGACATACATTTCATGTAAAATATCTATACACACAGCCAGAGATACAGATGCAGGCATATGCACAAAGATATAACAGTAACAGAAGTGAATATTGCCATTAACATAAAAAATAATGGCTAAATTATAAATAGAATTTCCAGAAGTGTGCTTACAGATACATCCTTTTCACCTAATAGATTTTATTTGTAAACAGTAGTCTTTGGAATACATTCTTATGCCCAAGAATTCCAATCAGGAAACTGATTCCAATATTTAATTAGTCAATTTCTAATTCACCCAAATAAAATACGTTAATATGAACTCTGTACATCAGTTGCAGATACAATATGTACTCACTTTGGCAGTAAGGCCTCTCATTTCTCCAACTCCAGGTCCCATTAGCAAGACATTCGATAGATGCAGGTCCCAAACCATAATACCCTGGGTCACAGCTGAAAACTACTTTTGTTTTATACTCATAATGTGAACCATTCACTATTCTCCATCTTCCATGTTCCAATGTAAAAGAATTGATGCTTGGACATGTAACGACTTCCAAAATAACAAAAACATATAGTTATTTGTGGCTTAGTAAAGGCAAATTAGGAAAGTCTGTATCATTATTAATTCAGAAATACATTTTAAACACAATGACACTATATTTGAAGAGCAAGGATGCATTTGAACTTGCACATGTCTAGCAGATATGAGTTCTCTTGTTTAATCAATGGCCCAGGTGAAGCAGTGATTGTCTATGCAGAGCTATCCTTTTGGTGTAGATAAGATCTGTGTTATGTTTGAACACACTGTAGGTTGGTGATCCTATCATACTATACAATAAAAATCACAATCTTTACTAAAATGTTACCTACATGTCAATGTAATACTTATTTTCTATCCAAGTAACTTCTATGAGATCTAAAGGCTGCACACTTGTGACACACACAAACACACCCATATCCAGGACATATTTTCAGCTGCTACATATTTTTATCTCGTGTCTCAATTCTATGTGTTATTCTTCCACAAAAAAAAAAAAAAAAAAAACCTAAACATTATACAAACCTGATCTAATAGAAAACGTTAACAAACATACCAATTTTTGCCATGACCTAAAGTCAAAGAGGAAAATATTTTTTGGATAATACTTTATCTCCATTCAGATTGGTTCTTTAGATATAAGAAAAGGCATGAATACAATTTAAAAGAACAAGAACAAAAAAAAAAAAAAAAAAGGAAAATCATTTAAAATTATTCTAGGGTATATTTTCTTTCTTTTCCAAAATTCTTTTCCCATAATCCTATTTTAACACACATCAGACACTCTGACATTTCTGTATCAGTCTTATAATCATCTTATAACTGATAGTATCCACTTTTTGGAGTGACTGAACACACATTTTCTCTTCAGTGATTTTCCCTCAGGTTTAGTTGGTGTAGAAATATAATAATGGGGTGAATTTAAATAGTAAGCATCAGATTCAAACAAGTATCCCAGAGTACCAGAGACTTTGGAACTCTGGATAACAAACAGGGTTTTTTAACATTATATGACCTGTGCATTACTCACTGAAGGTATGGCTTTTTCATAAACCTCTGTAACTTTGATTTTGCAGTAAATTAATGATCAATTTGAATGTATTCTATAATCTCTAGTGTATTTTTTCTGCTGTCACAGAGTGTTTCAATAGACAGATATCTAAAATTCAAATAGGTGTTTCACATTCATTTAATATCAGCAATTATTCAGAGATTAAGGTAATCTGAAGCTGAAAGACTAAGTAAAGATTTGTGCCTTGTGGTAGTGGTTTTGCCTGGGCCAGGTTTTTGGTAGTGGTAGGGGTGCTACAGGGGTGGCTTCTTTAAACAAAGCTCTACCAGAAGCTTCCCCTGTAGCCAGTCAATTCTAAGACAGACCAGCCGCTGACCAAGGCCTGGCCAACTAGTGACTGAGGTAATGCCTCTGTGAATAACATGTTTAAGAAGGGGAAGAAGTTGCACAGTTGCTAAATGGCAGCAACAGGAAGTGAGAATGTGAAAACATCTCTGCAGACACCAAGGTCAGTGGAGAAGGAGGGGGGGGAGGGTGCTTAAACCCTGGAATAAAGACTCCTCTGTGATCTGTGGTGAGGACCATGGTGAGGCAGCTGTCCCCCTCCATGGAGGCCACTGGGGAGCAGAGATCCACTTGCAGCCTGTGGAGGACTCTACGTCAGAGTGAGTGGATGTCTGAAGAAGGCTTTAACTCCATGGGAAGCCCACACTGGAGCCCGTTCCTGGCACGACCTGGAAGCTTGTGGGGAGAGAGGAGCCCATCCCTGAGCAGGTTTGCTGTCAGGACTTGTGATTCTGTGAGGGACTCAGGCTGGAGCAGTCGGTACCTGAAGGACTGTTCTCTCCACATTGGAGCAGGGTGTGAGGAGCTGCCCCTGTGGGAGGCACCATGCTGGAGCAGTTCACAAGGAACTGTAGTCCATGGGAAGGACTCATGCTGGAGAAGTTCGTGAGGGACTGTCTCCATTGGGAGGGACCCCACACTGCAGCAGTGGGAAGTGTGATGAGGCCCCTCCCTGAGAAGAAGCAGCAGCAAAGTCCATCTGTAATATACTGATTGTTATCCCCCATCGACCATAGCACTGGAGGGGAAGGAAGGAGAGTCCTGGAGGAGGGAGGGGTGGAGGGAGGTGTTTTAAGATTCAGTTTTATTTCTCATCTCACTGTTCTGATGGTTCATTAAAAAATAAAACCCTTTTCTGCCCAAATCAAGTCTGTTTTTCCTGTGACACAAATTGCTGAGCAATATCCCTGTCCTTATCTCAACTTACCAATCTCTCATTATATTGCTCTCTCTCTACTGTACAGTTTAGGAGGAGGAGTGAAATTATGACTTGGTGGGTACCTGGCACCTAGCCAGGGCTAAACCAGAACACTTGTAAAACAAAAAAAAGTACAGCCAGGTTCTGACTCACTGGAGAGATTTCATATCTTACTTACCTACACAGCGAGGCGTTTTATTGTGATTACTCCAGGTACCATCTGGTTGACAGACTGCAGTAGTAAGTTCCTTGGCTGATAGTCTGTACCCATCGTTGCAAAAGTAAGTAACACGAGTGCCAACTAAGTAATCTGTAGTTAATATCCCACCATTTAATGGAGCTTTAGGAATTCCACATGATATTGCTGAGTAAAGAGAAAGACATCTCATCATATTTTCTTCACTATAAGCTTCCATTCATTTCAAAGGCTTTATGTATTCCAACATCAACAGTCTTATACTCATAAAAAATCCTTTTTAACTCCTTAACGTGTGATTTAATCTTTAAATGTATTCCCTTAAAATTCCCCCTGTATTCAGCACTATTGAGGCTGTACTGTGTTCAGTATTAGGGCCTTCACGAAAAGAAAGACGTTGAGGTGCTGGAGCATGTCTAGAGATGGGCAACAAAGCTGGTGAAGTGTCTGGAGAATAAGTCTGATGATGACTGGCTGAGAGAGCTGGGGTTGTTTAGCCAGGAGGAGGCTGAGAGGAGACATGATAGCTTTCTACAATTACCTGAAAGGGGATGGTAGTGACGAGGGGTTCAATCTCTTCTCTCTAGTAATGAATGATATGACACGAGGAAATGAGATGAGGTTGCACCAGGGAAGGTTTAGATTGGACATTAGGAACAACTTTTTCACTGAAAGGGCTATTAAGCATTGGAGTGGGTTGCTCAGGAAGGTGGTGTCATCACCATCCCTGGAGATACTGGAAAGACGCATACATGAGGTGCTGAGTGATATGGTTTAGTTTAGTGATGGGCCTGGCAGTGTGAGGTCAGTGATTGAATTTCAGGATCTTAAAGGTCTTTTCCAATCTTAAAGATTCTGTGATTCTAATATATATATATATATATATATATTCTGTGATTCTGTGTACTGAATTAAATCTCAAGAAGTTTTTGTCTTTTGATGGAGGTGGTTAAAAATAAGAGCAATGGTTCATAGCTCTGCAGCTATCCTTTCAAAATACAGAAGACAATTTAAAAAAAGAGGAAAAAGCAAATATCTGGAAAAAATATGACCATCATGGCAGAATGAGTAAAGCACAAGACATCAGGAACCTAGTTTGTACTTCAGATTCCTTCCATAAGAGGTACCACGTGAACTCTGACAAAGCACTAAAATTAAATTTCAAAATTCTATTTCTCCTCCTGAAGAGCAGAAAGAAAATACTCTTTTGAAAAAGGTGAAAACTAGTAAGTTCTGAGGAACTGCTTTTGCTTTTTAATGGGGGTGGAGAGGTTCAGTGCAGACCCGGTAAAGAGTTCTTGGGACTTTCCCCTGGATTTGGGGTTCAGATCCACCTCCAGCCTGGATGGGCCAATTTGGCGCCTCTGCGATCACTATTTTAGGATGGGAATTTGAAATGCTTTGAGAGGAGGTGTAAGAGAGGTACAAGATGGAGGTGACTATGCAGACTCCACAGTCAGAGAAGGAGGAAGGAAGGAGGAGTGCTGGACCGGAGTTCCCTCTGCAACCCATGGCGAGAATGTAGGCTGTAACCCTGCAACCTATGGAAGACAATGGCAGAACTGAGAGCCACCAGCAGCTCCATGTGAATACGTCTGGATGGGCAAGAGACTGTGTGAGGAGGCAGCCATGGCACAGGCCGTGCTGGAGATCCTGTGGGCCACAGAGCAGACCCACACACACGAGAGACGGAGAGGAGCTGCAGCCTTTGGGATGAATGGACATCAAAGTGGCCTGTGCAGGGCTGCCAGGTATGTGAGGTACCCCGTGAAGGAGCAGGTAGGTTTGGCGTGGGGCCCACCTGCTTTGAGAAGAGACAAATGGCAGAAGCCATCAGGAATAGACTGAAACTTATTCCCTGCCCCTCATAGCCATTCATGGAGGGGGGAGACAAAGATACCGGGATCAGGGCTCTGAACCTGGAAAGAGGGGAGGGGTGGGGAGAACATGGTCTTAAAGGGCTGGTTGGACTCTTCATCATTGTATCACTCTGTGTTGTTTGCTGTTGGTTATGTTTTGGGATTTAATGGTTATGTTTTAATTGATGTTGGATTAAATTATTTTCTGTTTTCTTCCCCAAGCCAAGTAGCCTGGTCTGTTTTGTCCTGGATCTTAAGTGGCACTTAAGACCTCCCTGCCATTTGGGAATTCTTAAGTCTGTGGTACTTAAGTCTAATCGTGGTCTTCTGTCCCTGGATGGGTCTAAACCGTGACACAAGTGAAAGTGTAAGACATCTTTTTGTTCTTATTTTAATTATTCAGCAGAAATAAATAAAAAAGAGAAGATCTATCTCTAGATAATGGTTTGTCTGTTTTGTGAATAAAATCAAAACTAAATTTTTTCTAGAAAAAAAAAGAGGGGGGGGAGGCTGCCTTTTTCTTAAATTTTTTCTTTAAATATTTTCTTAAATACTTTATTTTGAAGAGGAAACTTGAACCCTACTATTTGGCCTAAACAGAGATTTCAAAAGCTCATGTCCTGGTTTTGGTTGGGATAGAGTTAATTTTCTTCACAATAGCTACTATGGGGCTATGTTTTAGATATGGGCTGGAAACAATGTTGATAATTCAGGGATGTTTCCATTATTCCTAAGCAGTGCTTACAGAGCCAAGGCCTTTTCTGCTTCTCACACCGTCCGGCAAGTGAATAGGCTGTGAGTGTACAAGAAGTTGGGAGGAGACACAGCTGGGACAGCTGACACTAACTGACCAAAGAGCATATGACCCCACACTTTTCGACACCATGTGCAGCATATAAAGCTGGGGAGAGAAGGAAGGAGAGGACATTCAAAGTGTTGGTGTTTGTCTCCCCAGGTAACTATTACACGTGATGGAGTCCTACTGTCCTAGAGATGGCTGAACACTTGCATGCTGATGGGAAGTGGTGAATGTATCCTTTGCTTTGCTTGCAAGCATGGCTTTTTCTTTACCTATTATACTGTCTTTATCTCTACCCATAAGTTTTCTCACTTTTATCCTTCTGATCCTATATCCTATCACATCATGGAGGACTGAGCAAGCTCTGTGTGGAGCTCAGTTGTTGGCTGGGGTTAAAACATTACAGCCTTGCAGACTGTGTATACATACTTGATAATAAAGAATAATCTATTTTTGCACTTATTGTGAGCTGATCTGACATAAGACAAATTTGCTTCATAAACAATGTAAGTGTGCCACTGTAACAAAGATAATGATCACAGCTGAGAAACAGGTAAAACACTAACGCTATAACAACTTGCCGAACAGAGGTAATAGGATCAATGTTAAAATGTGTTTGGATTATCATAAAAAGAAACTGAGTATGACGTGGTTTTGTTTTTTTTTTTTTAAAGGGATACACTATGCTATAAACAAACCACAGATAATAATTATTAATTTGCTCGCTACCTTGTCCAGGCAACGAAAAAATATACATCTTATGTCTATCACAAAATCTACAGGCAACTAGAGACATACAAACATTCAGAAGAGAATAAGAAATCAGTTATTAGGAGCCAATGAAGGCCTCAAAACGGTCATTGAATTCCATCTTCCTGAGGGTATGAGAACATGATCCCAGAGGGGTAAAACGTGGCAAATGAACTAAATGAGAAGGCTCATCTTCCACTTCTTACTTGTTAGTAATACTAACAAGTAATCTGGCAGAACTATACTATTTCAATTGATACCATTACGGAAAGAAATTGATTCTCTATGATACAAAAGTGAAAACATCACTGAGTTGGGGTTTCTTATACCTCAAATGTTAGCAAACCTTTTAGGCAGATCTTTTGTGTAAAGAGGAGGATAAACAAAAGTTGGTACAATCAAAAGATAAAATCAAATAACACTGTTTACTGCATAATTGGCCAAGCTAACCAGTATCAAGTCTTTGTAGTTAGCAGATACCATGAGATTACTAAGCACTTGATTCCAATTGTTCCTGAAATATTACCTCAGTATGGCAACTAGTACTTTAGTTTGGTAAGTGGTTTAGGGATTTTTGGTTTTGCTTTCTTACACATTGTTTGCTACATCTAATTAACAGTCTGATCAAGTTATACAAATAACTGTCACGAAGGCATGACATTATTTTATAATGAAGGAATTCACCTTGACAAGCTGGGACTGGAACATCCCATGAGTAATAACCATAAGGAGACTTCTTGCATACAGCAGTACTTTTCCCAATGAGCCGAAAACCTCGATCACAAGCCCAGCGAACCACACTGTTGAGATGTCCACCTGTCTGACTGACAATGAAGCCATGTGGAGGGGATTCTGGAGTACTACAATAGAGAGCTTTAAAGATAAATATTTAATAAATATAAGATGCATTTAGAATTCAGATGATAATGATTGATAAATTCATGGTGCATTTAGTTGCTACCTCAAAACAAGCTGAGAAAATGTCAGTAAAAGTTGTTGCATACAGATCATGTATGCATTAAGCAATTTCACTAAGAATAAAGGTGACAGAATAAGGCTTTATAAAGGCTTCAGGTTTTAATAAGTTTAAAGGTAGTATGATGATTGTTCCTATAATTGGTTTTTTTTCCATCATCTTTTCTAAACCAGGAAGCTATAAAATTTTAGCTCATGATTAAATTTATTGCATTTGTATAAATTCAGTAATACACTTTTTTCTTTTAAAGAAAGAAACATCAAGGGTATACTGCATATAATTCTTTTTCAAATAGTGTATTTAGTTAAGTTATTTCTTTCAAGTTCTGTAATACAATGAACTGAATTGAACTAGAAAATCTAAAATAGATCTTAATCTTTATGAGTGTCACCATAAATCTGTGGCAAAAACACTGAATCTCGTTTTTGGTGTTTGTGTGGTTTATTTAGAACACAAAAAGTTCTTCAGAATTCTTATCTAGACAGTATGCAAAAAATCATAAATCTTTATGAAAGGAAAAATATTTTTAGAGATATAGTTGTTATATATCTGAAAAGATTTATGTAATTGAAGTCTCTCTGACTTTATAGATTGCTTACTTATTATACTGTCATTACATTTCTTTTAACTCCCTTTTTCATAAAGTCCATGACCTTAAATTCACTTAGTTTTGGCTACCTTGCCAAAGGAGTAGTCCAGAAAGGACTGACAACCTGGTAGCCAGTTTAAGATAAATATCTTTTGTTTAAGAATTTAACTTGATCTGTAATAATTTTGGTTCAAAGCCAAGTTAAAATTGGTAAGCCAAGATGAAAGAAACACAGCAAAAAATCCAGTGAGGGGAAAAAAAAAGACACAGCAAAAAGAATTTTATATTTATTCTCTGTTGCCTTCTCCACATTGTAAAAGTGAACTTGCTTTATGCCAATAACTTCTTTAATATCTATTAATATTGTTCCTGGTAATTTTCATTCTGTGTATTTTGTGACAAAAAAATCAAATATAGATTTTGTGTAATTGCTGTAAATTGCAATAGATCTACTTTAGCTTGATTAATAAATATTATTCAGCAAAAATTGTATTATATGATAATTCTATAAAAGCAATTATATAAAAATCAGTCCTTGTTAAGTATCATCTTCATGCACTATTCATAAATATGTTAATTTGAATTAATAACACACACACTGTTGGCTTTTTTGACACACTAATTGATCTCTTCTAATGTGATTTGCTGCTTCTGTTGAACCTTTAATTCAATCCGTCAAGAGTCTCACGTTTTTCCACATATAGCTGCTCACTTCTGTCTTGTCACTTCTTCCTCTATCCCATCAAAAGTCCTAATGATGAGTTGCATAAAGATTCAGTATGAAGAACAGAGGCGCATAAGTGCAAAAAAATGATGGGAGGAGAAGGACAAAGCTGCTTCTTTCATCTTTATTACTGGCTTATGCCATTTTAAAGTACTGTGAAACATTTGGTTAAATCTCTAGAGAGCACACATTTCATATATCCTATTTAGCAGTTATGGGGTTCTCTTTTCACACAATCACTATCATCAGGTTCATATATAAACTTGATTGAATTTCTTTCCAATCTGAGCAATTAATGTTGTAAAATATAGTTTACTTTTTTCACAGAAATTAATATGTAAATTTCATACACATAACACAAGGTCTGTTTTACATACCTATATATCTTATCCTGAAACCTTTTTTATTTGTGCCATGATCTGCTGACCACCGGAGAAATACTTCATGGCCGTTGCTGGTTATATTTAGCGAAGATGAATAGTCCCCACTGAGAGAAATAAGCAATGGGCTATGACTATTTGGTCCTTGATACAAAGAAGGGGAAAAAGAAAAAGAAAAAAAAAGTGGGAGTTACAAAGTTTAAAACAACATCCAATAAACTACATGAATTAAAAATGGAAGTTGACTTTACATAGCATACAATAGAGAGGTACTTATTTGTTAAGAAAAAATATTTTCAAACATAATTAATACGATACAATTTAAAAACACAATATCCAATAGTTCTTTTAAGCACAAGAAATACAAATCATTGCTTAAGTAAGCGTTTTTGTAGTGAAAATGTATGGTATGCATAAACAATATTGATTACACAGACACAATGAAAAAATACAGAGAAAAACCATCATCCAAAGTTGTGCATCCTATAGTTACCATCAAACACCTCAAGTATATCAAATTCCTTTTCTGTCTGGAAGAATTCGAAGAACATGCTGATATTATAACCCTTTTCCACAGTAATGGTCCATGCACACATTTGGAGATTTGGGTAGCTGTCAGGATATCCAGGGCTCAGTATTACTCCTGTTGAATCCAGACGCATTTCATTGGCTGGACAGAGCACTGTCAAACAGAAAGATTGTTTAAAAATTCCTAAAGCTCACTATTTCTGGTTTCATTCTATGTGATTGGCAGGATTTGCTCAAGTTTAAAAAGACTTTCATTATTCATTTTATTTCCATAAAGACTGACAATACTTTAGGAATCAAGTCAAGTTAGTATAAAAAAGGTCTAAAATAATGTTTATCTTTAAAATAAGTCTTAGAGCTCTCAGAAACTAATAATTCATTACTTTTTTTTTCTTTAAGATATGATTGTAGCCTGTGATATTACATCCTGGTAGGAAAGCTCAGGGAGTGTGGCTTGGATGAGCAGATGGTGAAGTGGATCGAGAACTGCCTGAATGAGAGAGCCCAGAGGACACAGAATAGAGTTGGAGGCCTGTAGCCAGTGACCGTTCCAAAGGGGTCTGTTCTAGGGCCAGTCTTGTTTGACATTTCATCAATGACCTGGATGAGGGAACAAAGTGTGCTCTCAACAAGTTCACTGATGACATCAAACTGGGAGGACTGGCTGATTCCCCAGAAAGTTGTGCTGCCATTCAGCAAGATCTTGATCAGCTTGAGAGTTGGGCAGAGAGGAACCTCATGAGGTTCACCAAGGAAAAGTGCAGAGTTCTGCATCTGGGAAAAAAAATCCCATGCACCAGTACAGGCTGGGGATTGACCTGCTGGAGAGCAGCTCTGCAGAGAGAAACCTGGAAGTCCTGGTTGATAAGAAACTAAACATGAGCCAGCAATGTGTCCTCGTGGCCAAGAAGACCATCCTGGGGTGCATGAAAAAGTGCATCCAGTAGGTTGAGGTTCTCCTCCTTCTCTACTCTGCCCTTCTGAGTCCTCATTTGGAGTCCTGTGTACAGTTCTGGGGTCCTTAGCTCAAGAGGGACGAGGAACTTCTCGAGACAGCTGAGGACCACCAAGATGATCAGGGGACTGGAACATCTTCCTTATGAGGAAAGGCTGTGGGAACTAGGGCTGCTCAGCCTGGAGAAGAGGAAACTGAGTGGGGACCTCATTAATACTTACAAGTATTTACAAGGTATATGTGAAGAAGACAGGGTAACACTTTTTTCTGGAGTGTCCAGTGATAGGACAAGGGGTAATGGGACAAAGCTGGAATACAAAAAGTTCCATTTAAATTTAAGGAAATACTTTATTATAAGGCTGATAGAGCACTGGAACAAGCTGCCTGGGGAGGCTGTGGAGTCTTCTCTTGAGGTTTTCAAAACTCGCCTGGATACATTCCTGAGTGACCAAATCTAGCTGGATTTGCAGGAGAGTTGGACTAGATCCTTAGAGGTCCCTTCCCGCTCCTATCATTCTGTGATTCTGCGAATGTATTTGAGATTTAGGTGAGAGTTTTCATTCAAGAATTCTTTCAAGATCCTATAATTGTGATGTAAAATAGAGTTTGAGTCTTTCAAGCTTTTATTTTATCCTGAAAGTTGAAGCTTATTTCAGGGAAAATTAAGGAGAAAGCGACATGCTACATATGTGAAATGGTCTACTTTAACAAAATAAGATGATAGGCATTGGCATAAGCTTGTGGAAGTTAGTGATTACTTTCTGATATGAAGAAAATAATCTTCTAGAATTTTAAGAAATGTTCATCCAACTGATATACATCAGAGAAAAATTAAAAAAAAAAGATATAGTTTTAAACAGTACTAAATGTAGTGTAATTTGACCTGTAACAACTGAAATCACCAAATCAAATCTTAAATAGATTTTGTTTAAATATTATCTCATAGATACCTCATTATTGACTATTATGTCTTAGTGCAATAAAACTAAATGCTGCTATTTAACTTTTTTCAGCAGCACTCTTCAGGTGCAAAAAAATAATGATTGCTGAATATAAGAAATGAAGCAAAACTGAACCAAAACTCACTAAATACTTGCTGAGCATGTGAAACAGGCACAAGGTTAAAGCAACAGAAGTTAAAACTATGAAGTCTAACAAACATATGCTTTTCCTGGTGAAAAGAATTAGTGAACTAATAAAAATATGAACCATCAGAAGAGTTGAGTTTATTCCTCAAGAGTGACTGCTACTTTATGTGTTATAGCCTGCACAATTAAAGTATGATTGCTTATACATAAACAGGTGTAGTATACTAAAATCACAGAAGACATCTTTCATGCATATAATTTTGCTGTCTCTATATTCCACAAAGCTCTGTATTGATCTGGATTTCAATATTGAAATTGAGTTTACATATTGCAATCTTCAAACTTACACGCTATACAAATAAATGCAAGAGTAAATTATGTTGTATTCTAGGTGGCCAGTTTGAATGTAATTATAAACATATTTTAACTAATCCTTTTGATTCTTTCCAATTTTCTGAATTTTTTAACTCTGAAGATTATGTTAATTTAAATAAACTTTAGACTGAAATGATAAGAACACTTATTGAATATTTAGTATTTAATTAATACTTGGCATTTACGTGTGAAAGAGGAAAGGCAACTGAAGTCCTCATTCCTGAGTTTTTTGTCCCAGGTCTTACAATGAATATAAATATGTCTTCAGAAACATTTGCTGAAATAATGCATCAGAATTAGTACAATTTCTGTTTGTCTTATCTATTATCACATCATTTAAACATTTAAAAGAGTGCCTGGAGCTTACTATGGTTTTCTATCTATTAGATGCTATGAGCCTGCTATGTTAGGATCTTCATTTTAATCAGGGTGTTAGAAACTATTCCTAGACACAACTGCATGTAAATGAATGAATTTTCAGAAATTATCAGTGTTACAGTTCTTATAAAGCTCACAATTCAAGATCATTTTACATTTTTAAGATCTAGATTTATTGCTATGAATTATTTTGACTTTTACATAGTTGTGTGCATAAAACCAGGAAAAAATGGTATATTCAGTAGTAGCAGTTGACCTTTCCAATTTTTCAGCAATGTGGGAAAAAAATATATTTATAAGATAGTAATCTTTCATCTCTCAGCTGACAATTCAGTTGAAATTTGACATCATAATTAAGTTCTAAAAATCTGTATATTGATGTTTACATTTGTATAAACTAATTTTTGCACCAGTTAGAAACTTCAGAAATTACTAAGAAATAGTATAAAAAAGAAACCAGTAGATTTATTCACAATTAAGTTAATTTATTTCCAAATAAATATTTAATCATGAGTTTTTTATAGCTATTCTAATTAATTAAGCTTGCTGGAAAAAAAGGAAAACCAAATACCACTAAGCCAACATCTGATTGGTAGAAAACCCAGATGGCAATAGTTTCAATTTAATACAAAAGTAAATCAATCATGTTTATTATGAATGATTTGGGAAAGTATTTTAATCTTACAGTAAGTGTCAGATTATTAAGCTCAGGAGTAGATGGATAGCAAAGGAACATCACAAAAACAGCAGAATCCAAAATGGCTTTTGTTTATATAAATGATACTTTTATGGTGCTCTTGGGGTTTTTGGGTTTTTTAAAATTTTTTTACCCTCTAAATGTCTCATCATGCATGTTTATAACTGTCATTCCTTATCTTTCTAGAAATAAATTAGTAAGAAAACATAAACCTATGCCAAAACTTTAAAGAGATTATATTTTAAAAAACAAATCGTATGCAAGGTTTATCTCCATTATCTCCCTAATTGTTTTAGTAGGAAAAAAACCTCTTACCTTTTCTTAAAAAATGATAGAATATTCTATTCTAGCACAAGAAATCAATTGTCGGCTTAAAAAAACTTAGTTTAAATAGTGATATTAATGCCTGGCAGGATAGTAATCTTGTTTTGATCTTAACAATGACATAGTGTTATATCTCTCTATTCATAGCTTTCAACAAAAGGAGAAAAACAGGAACACACAAAAGCATACACAGACACATAGAGAAAAAATTACTTTTTAGAAAACACTGAATAGAAATGGAAGCACCCAAGGTTGCACTGAAAAATGATGTTATGATCTTGTTCACTCTAAACCATACTATGTTAATTTAGCATTTTTTAAAATGTCCATATAAATTTCATATTATTATGTTGTATGTAAAAGGAAACAATCTAATTATTTCTTACTCTCTCCAAAAAAAGATCTGTGAAATTGTTTTCACAAAGTAGATCACTAGTCCTTTATAATCATCATGTTCACTAAAACATTACTAATCATTTTGCATGAATATTACAAATCATAGAATCAAAGAGTGGTAGGGTTGGAAGAGACCTTTAGAGATCATCCAGTCCAATCCCCCTGTCGAAGCAGGTTAACCTAGATAAGTTCGCACAGGAACATGTCCGGACGGGTCTTGAAGACCTCCAAGGAAGGAGACTCCACAACCCCTCTGGGCACAGATAATCTTGTTAATAGCATCAAAAAGTCTGAAATTTTTTCAATATGTCATTTAATGTAAAGACACAATGAAGAGTATTTAAGGAATAACCAATCTGCTGGTCTGGGGGGAGAAAAAGAAAAAGGAGAAAGAACCTTGACAGGTAGGTGGTGCTCCATCCATCTGAAGCCTTTCACCTAGTCTGCAAGTCAGAATCTCATTACCAACCAACGTAAAGCCTGGTTGGCACTGGTATCTTATTATGTCTCCTGTTTGGAAAAACAAAACACAACAAAATAAACAAACAAGGGAACATTAAACAGCAATCAACTGTGAATTTTAGCTTTAAGAACATTATTAATGAATTTTCTTGCCATCATATATAACAAGATAAATGACCTCTGGCATTAACAACTTTGAGTAGTCTACGAAATGTGGTACATGAGCACTGTGTTGCACATTACTCTGCATCTATCACAGTTTTCTACCAAATCACTAGTTGTACTGTTTGCTAATTTGTTTGAGTTTGACTGATGTGTGAAATGTGTCCACAAAGCTCTAAGCAAAATAATTTAATGGATAACCATTATGGAACTAAGTAAAGAGGTAAGATCAATTCAGTAACCCATTCAATTCTCAGGGGGTTTGGGAAATAGGAACTGTATTTTGTTGATAATATCTACATTTATCACGGTGAGAAGAAGGAATTGTCATTTTTAAAATTGAGAAATTAAAAATTCATACAGTTTTATGTACCAATCAAAGTAAAGATTTTTACATTCCAGCAGTTCTCTGGTCCAGACTAAAGAACAGAAAAAAACAAACAAATAAACAAACCCCAAACACAAAGTCTTTTCTCTTTCTTACCAAAGATATATATTAAAGTTAAATGTATTTTTCTTTGCAATAATGTAGGCAAAACTGGTCAGACATCTGATATATGATCATGCAAGCCACATTTCTTTGAACAATAGGTAGTTAAGTAATATTATTAAGATGTCTTTGAAAGTAAGATGTCATTCTCTTTTCAGATGCTCCTAATTTTTACAAATTTCATTTTATCTTTCAGGTCACAAACAGAGCTTTAATTCTGGGACAACATAAAACATCTGCGTTAGAAGTTTTTTGGCTTTTGTTTGTTTTGATTCAAGACAATATTTTATATTAAATATTATTAAGAATGTATTTTAAAATTAAGTTGATTACAAGGGAGTTACTGTTACACTCATATATGATCTCTAAAACAGAAAGGATTCAGGAAGTACAAGAAAAAAGAATGACTTCTTAACAATTTTATTTTCAAATATAAATCTAACACAGGCATGATTTGCATGTTGAAAAGCAATGCATTTCCTTTTCTTTTTTTGAAACAAAATGTTGCTTTTCTTTTATATTACCTATTTCAAACTCATCATCTTCAGTTAGAATTTCAGCATTTGGTACATTTGTTGGAGGCTGGCAGACCCGGAGCTGATAGGCTATAAACAACAGGAAAGCAGAGTTGACATTTCCGTACTTAAACAGTTAATATAGCCCTGCAAACATAACTGAATTAATACCCACATTAACAGGATATCAATCAACATCTATCCATTTTCTTTGAAACTTTCAGGAGAATTAAAAAAAAAGAAACAATATCAGAGTTGTTTACAAATTTGAAATTCCATCACTGTTCAAAATTATTTATTTAATTTCAATAGCAAAACTCTCTTCATAATTAAGAAACTCAGAAGTGGTTGTGAATTTTCTCACTTAAGTGATATCATCTAAAGTAATTATTCCTGTATTGTGCAATTGTTTTGTTTCTTTAATATTTTTACAATGCATTTTTACTGATGAGTTTTTCCACTTTTGAAACTGTGTAATAAAGACAAAGTTTTAGAATCTCAAAGATTCTACCCAGAGGCAGCATAACTGATGCACAGAAGCATTTTGAATGTGGAATTTCTCAGTAAATTAGTAGTTGTGGAGCACACCTCACCTGCAGATAGGATCAGAGAATAATCACTTTTTAAACTTATTTGAACTCTCATATGAAATATTTTTTTGAGTTTTAACACATAAGTAACAGCCAGGAAAAATAATTAGGTGAAATAGATGATTAAAAAGCAAGTAGCAAGAGTATACAGAGGTTATATAGCTCTATTTTTTTTACAGAAAATCTATGAGGATGTGTTTGGACCGAGATGAACTTCCCTTCCATTTGAATGCAATTAGGACAGAAGTCTAGCCAAGGAAATCACGCTGAAGTATTTATATTGACACTCTAGACTTTCACGTTTTAAGATATACACTCAGGTTGATCAATGAGTCAGGTATGCCTGGTTTTCATTAATAGGACGTTTTAATATAGAATTGTTTTATGACATCTCTCATTAGCAAGGAAACATCATCTACTTATGGCAGATGATACTCAATTATACACACCTTTGTTACTTCATGTGTTTGGGTCTTTTAGTAATTGAATTTGTCAAACTTTGTCGAACATAAAATTTATATTGTAGCCAAGTAAGATGTTTTGTTGCTATTTAGTCACATTTTAATCTTTCTATTCCACTCCTTTTTGTTGATTGTATAATGAAGAGACAGTTAGATCTGTGAGTCAGAAAGTCAACATCCTGCCTTAGGATAAAGTAATTTAAAATTAAAAACACCAAGCAAACATGGAACAGCTGTCCTATTTAGATTAAGAAAAAAAAAAATCACCAACATAATTTCTAAAAGGATTCAATAAATGATTCATATTCTTTATCTCAAATGCCTCTCCTTTATATTTTTCATAACTTTTAATCCCCAAATCATCTATTTTGAAAAAAATTGACTTCTATCACTGCCCTGCCTTCAAGGATGCTGAGAGATATAGTTATCTTGACAACATCGGTCCCAAAAATGGTTTAAGTTTCTTAATGAATGATCCTTTTTGCTGCTTAGTTTGCATCTTTATTATACATTAGAGACCACGGTTGTGGAATTACTATTTCCATTATAACAAAAGAAGGAAGTACAAAGAGATCAAGGTCTTTAAGAGACACTTTATTACCAGGTATGAACATTTTTACACATTTGGTCATAAATGGATATATTAATCATAGAATCATAGAATGGTAGGGCTTGGAAGGGACCTTTAGAGAACATCTAGTCCAACGCCCCTGCAGAAGCAGGTTCACCTAGATCAGGTCGCATAGGAACACGTCCTGGCAGGTCTTGAAGACCTTCAAGGAAGGAGACTCCACAACCCCTCTAGGCAGCCAAATCCACTGCTCCGTCACTCTCATAGTGAAATAGTTTTTTCTTATATTTAAGTAGAACTTTTTGTGTTCCAGCTTCATCCCATTACCCCTTGTCCTGTTGCTAGCTACAACAGGAAAAAAAGGGATGTCCCAACCTCCTGACACCCACCATTTAGATATTTGTAAGCATTAATAAGATCTCTCCTCAGTCTCCTTTTTCTAGACTAAACAGTCCCAGTTCCTCCAGCCTTTCCTCATATGAAAGATGTTCTAGTCCCCTGACCATCATGGTGGCCCTGCGCTGTACCCTCTCCAGAAGTTCATGTGCATATGAATACATATCAGTTCATTTACTGATGACTGCAAAGGGTCAGGCTGTGGTTCCCAAACTACTACATGCAATTTAGATACCCAGGTTTGGAATTAAGTTTCTGACCCCCTCTGCCTAATCCTACTGGAGACTATACTTCATCAACAATTCAAGTGCTTTTGATGCTGGTTTTTTTTAATCGCGCGATTTAGGGTTTGGGGGCTTTTTTTGCTTTATTTTATCTAGATTAAAGTTTCCTTAACCCTCCAAATTCTGTCTATATATATTCACCTCGGCCTTCACAAGGTCAAAAAGAAAGCTATCTAGTCCTCAAATCAGATCAGGATCCAGAAATCAGACTGCAATGTTACCTAGGATAGTCAATCCCACAGAGATTCATAGAGCACTTCGTAAAGCATCCCTGCTTCTAAATCTCTTTCCTTGTATTGCTAGGATTGCAAAAGAACACTTGGCCACAGAAGTTTTGAATGACTCCAAAGAGGCAGAATTTGTTGCATTAATACCTATGCATTTTCGTTCAAGTGGTATTGAATTCAAGGGCAGTTTGACTACATAGCACAGTTCACTATCATTGAAATCTCTAGAACAATGGTACTTTCTTCAAAATATTGAAATATCTACAAGAAATTTAAGGACTCCCACAAATATTTAGATTATATAGGAATTCTAGAATTATTGTAAGTAGTGAGAAGACAAGCACCTTGTCATGTCTTTTGACAATGTATTCTTTTTTTGCTTGACTATAAGTAAATTTAACATTTGTTCAAGAGAAAAACTTGTTTTTCATCATTCACATTAGTCTTTCATACGTTTGTATTACCCTAGCGGTGATCAGTCATAATAATAATTCTTGTTAGAAAACATAATCATTTTTCCATTATTTTTTTTTACCTGCAGTGATCAGTAAAGACAGAGAAAAAAATGCAGTTTGCCAAACTTACCGTGGTAACTAAGTACAAAGAAGCCACTCGTAGTAAAGTCACTGTGGAACTTGATCAGAATCTGATTGGAAGTGCTATAGACTGACTCTAATGCAGTGTTGCCACTAAATTGCCCAATTTGAGGAGAAGTTTGGTCTGGTCCATCCCTAAGAAATGCAAATGCAAAAAGATTTTTTTTTCCCGCAAAGAATATTTCTCAAATTTTTAATAAAATACAATAATTATTTTTCTAGATTATTCTAAAAGGCAAGTAATCTGAAAACGGGGAAAAAAAACCAAATTAAATGCTCAAAATTATTTAATTTGTGATTGTACTTCATTTTTCTACTACAAATTCTGCTCACATTCACTTCTCTATGTTTTCAAACATGTCTATCAGAAAATTAAACCAAATGCTGCTCATCTCCATCAGTCTTTTTGAATTTGGTAATTTCTAGAAAAATTAAGAGATTAATACTACTTAATTTTTAAAAGACAATGAGTGATTATTTGCTTCACTAAAAAGAATCAGTTTCTTGCTGAGATATGTGCCATATATTTTAAATGAATGGTTGCGTCTCAGGGTCAGGTAAACATTTGTACAAATGGCAGTTCTAATCAAAACTAAGTATGATGTGCAGTTTGCTAATTTCTTAGATCCTTGTTCACATAGATTGATTGATATTATTTTTGCACTATTTACTAGGAGTTAAGGCAATACATGGACCGTTGGTAAGATCACTGCTACCTTATGCAACAATTACGTACTTCAATGGCAAAATTAAATCAATCAATAGCCAAACTGTATAGAAAACAGAATCATGGTGTAATTAAATTTTCATACTTTCTTCCTTCAAGTTCAGAATTGATGAATATTAAAAATTTAAATTTTCTAATTGTTATTGGCACATTTTAACTGAAAACAATTCACAATAAAGTGATGGATATTTTTTTGTTTTATAAGTTTTGCAGAAGTAAATTTGTTCAATTTATTACATGTTGTCCCTTCCCCTTCTGTTTTATCAGGGAAATAACATGACTAGAAGAAACATTTTAATTGTGAATATATTGATTTTTTTTTTTCTATTGGAAACAGCTATCAAAATTTCTGATCATCTCTGTAAATAAATAGCATCTCAGAAGTGGAATAAGCTACTTAATTGTATAGTCATCATGTATACAATACCGTTGATACAGGCATATAAATCATACATAAATAGCAACATACATGATATATACATGAATTGCATAATGCTTTAATTTCAGAATATTTTCCTGAAAGTGTTGTTTATCTAAGTAGGACATAAAACATCTAAATAGGAACACATTACAAAATAAACTTGAGATTTTAATTTTTTTAAGATATATATAATTACATTTACTTTGAGAACTACATTTGCAATACAGCTAATGATTCTGTGATTCTGTGAAGAGCTCAACGTAGGAAGCACTAGAAGTGGACAGTAGTGTTCTAGTTTATGTGGGATGAAATAGAGAAAAGATGTTTGTATGCCTACAAATGTACAATTTAATTCAGGGAAGGCTCTGAAGGTCAGTCTAAATTTGATAAAACAAGTAGTGAAGAGTTAAAGCAATTCAAAATTATCTGAATTTTATCAGCACAATAGTCTGGGTACATGTTCTGATCAAATTTTTGTTAGACATTAGGGCAAATCAATCAAGTATCTGGGATGCAGGAGAGGATAGTTTGCAGGACTCGAAAAAAACTCCACAGGACCTACAGAAATGATTACAAAAGTGTACAGAAAACACTGTAATATTTATGAAGTAGGAATGAAAATCTGAGTCATAAAAATTCACTTTAATCCAAATTAAACTGTTGTGCAACAGAAACACGCATAACTAATAATCCAAATTGCCGCTTGTTATTTTGAACTACTCAGACTACAAGACTTTTCTCTCCAACTGTGGATTCTCAATCTGAAGATTCAACAGTCAGTGGGTTATTGGTTTAGGTAAGCTGCAAAAGGTTTCAGCCACTGTTGAAAGGTGTAGGGGACTCACAGGTAACAGTTTCACGATTACCACGGGAGGCATTACATTTGGTTACATCTTTCTGCCTGTACCAACTTTGCAACTAAGAAAAATGGAGGTTTCATTACCTGAAAAGACTCATGATAGACATGAACTTAGGTATATATAGAATATATATATATAGAATATGTATATATATAATATAATCTGTTTTCAACTATTGTTAATTCGTTTTGTCATAGTGAGTTATAAGTAGTCTCTCCCGTTTTTTTTCTATGAACATCTTAAAACCAGTCCACTTGGAAGAAATTAAGAATGTTGCTATAGTTTCTTATATTAATATGCTAAAACATTTTAATTGCTACACACAGCTACAACAGTTTATAGCACTCTTAACTATTACTTCTAGTGATTGTTGATATGTTGTCATAGCACATGTCTGAATGCTTTTCTTCACCAAGAAACTGAGGCACACTGTTATTGGTTTGGAATTCTTAAGACAAGTGATATGAAACTTCATGTCCAGTGCTATTTATAGACAATGGAACATTAGAAAACATGGATTAGTGTAAATCACTCATTTCCCCTACACAAAATACTAGTTCCAAGGGAGAAATCACAAATAAAGTCTTTTTAATTCATACTTTGTTGCACTGTGACACATGAAGATAAAATAAATGCCAGAAGTGTTTCCTTACCAGACAGTTATGAAATCATATATTGGCTCTGTTTGGAGAACTGTGAAATTGATGTAGATTCCATTCCCAGGTGGTACTCTTACAAGCCAGAAGCAATCTTGAAAGTTTGGGTACTCATCAGGGTATCCTGGAGAGTAGATTGTGCCATTCATTGCAGTTATATTTCCTCCACAGAGTGCTATAAAAAAAAGAGTACATTTGGGGTTTGTTTTTTAAAAAAATTAGATGCTTCTTGCATTCTTCTTTGACAATGTAAAGGCCATAATTTTAAAGACCTTTTTTTTTTCAGTATAACTAGATTATGCAAAACCATTGCTGCTTATAAAAATATTTTATTGAGCATTTTGCAAATACTCAGAAGTCTATTTTGACATTATTGGTCAAATGTAAAAGAAAAAACATGTCATAAATACTATCAGAACTAGAACTAATGTAATGTTTAGATATGAGGTTAAGTTTTTCCCTGCATAATTGAAACCCACTTTATTACGGTTCTGTGTAAATGCTAGCTACAAATTAGCAGTGAAACACATAACTTGCTTTCATTGCTCAGATTCCCTGAAATAAGCTGAAGAATCTCTAACCAGAGAACAGGTTGCTGGAAATACCAGTTTAATGTATAGGAATTATGCATTGTTTGTATTTAGGTTATGTGTTACAGCTTATTTAAATATACTTTGGTGCTGAACTGCAGAGTAAGGAGCCTTTCCTAGTCACAGCTCATCCATTCAGACTCTACAGCTGGTATATTGCTTTTCTTCAGCTTTTATCTTGAAAGTTTCTACGGGGTTTTGGTAGACAGAACTGATTTTGCAGCAGTGTCTTAGAGGACTGACAACATGGACTGTCAGGCAATGATATTTCTTGGAAAAGCAGAGGGAATAGATTCCAAAAGGATAAAAGTGAGGCAGATGAGTTAAGAAGGGTCAAAGAGTTTTAGATGGTGCTGAGCACGGGTTAGAGGGATTTTAGGTGCATGAGCGTTCAAGAAGAGAACAGAATTGTTTAAACAGGAACCATTGTAGTGATACTGGATTCAGATTGTCTCCTTCAAGGAGTCTGAGGCATTAAACAAGCCCTAGTAGATACTGCCTTACAATAAAGATTATAAAGCAAATTCAACTTAAAAATATGATGTATATTTCTGGCATTAGGTAAATAAAACAAAACAAAACAAATCTACTTCATTTTAATGCCTTCATCTTAAACCAAGAACAACTAGAAGATATCTAATTACCTTTTTCCTTGAACAATAAAAACCTCAAACAATAAAACAAATCTCAAAACCAGTAGTAACATATAGAAACATCAAAATCTTTTCATTGAAAGTACCAGAGCAAATATTTGAACAAAATTCCATGTAATTTAAGAAATTCCTCCAGCAGCTGAATCTGGAATGTGAGGCACATTAGACAAATTAGAATTCCAATATCAATTAGATTGATTTTTTTAATCTGTATATGTTCATATCATATTAAATAGAAACAAAGAACCTCCAGCCAGTGTTCAGGAACTTCACCAAAGGCAATACTTGGAACTCCTACTTTGGCCATCTTAGAACTTACTAATCAAATTTTTGGTGACAGTGAGTTAATTTGAAGAAATTGAATTACTCAGTAAATTAATTGTCATGATTCTGAGGCACAGAAAATACAGCTAGAACTAAGTGATAGGGAATTTTAGAAGTTAAGTTTAGCTGTTTAGCAGTTAAGACATGAACCATTACTATTCTCTCAGGAGTCAGAAAATGGGGATCGAAACTTAATTTTGATGAATTAACTTCTGCTTTCAAAAGACAGTGTAGGTGTCATATCTCTTTTATATGATAAGGCTTCTCTTTCTGAATTCTTTATAGATATGTTTTAATTTAGCTACCACATCCTCCAGAAAAGCCTTGGCTTTGTGGAAAACTATTGTTTAGGCATATGAGGAAATTTACAGTCAATAACTTAATTGTTAATTATGTTTGGTTCTTGTGGCTCCAGAAAGGTAGGACTTGGGAATGATAGTTTTGCATATGAAGTATCTTCGCAGTGTCTAAGTTTTTCCAGGAGCCTAATATTGCTGTCTGAATGTTTCCACAATTGTTACAAAGTTAGATATTCCAGAAGAAAGTGATTATTTCATATGTAAGGAAATTAAGTCTTCAGTTCCACAAATAGGTTTTGTGGTGCATAGATATTTTTTTAAGAGATTTCTGTGTTACCAAATCATCCATCCTTCTGTTTCAAGGTCTCATGACACTGAACAACTGACCTTCCTTGGCCTGCTGCTTAGTTTCTTTCAGCATAGGTAGGAATAAGATAATACTTCTATGGTGTCATCATATATGTTCACTCTGTCTTCTTAAAATTGCAGCTATGTGCAAACCATAGACCACTGAATTAGTTTGCCATCTTCAAACACACCAGTGCAAAAAGAATCAAATGTAAAAATTTAAAATTTAAAAAATATTCACATTCACAAAAATTACACGTAGAAAGAACTTCACACAGCATTGACTGGAAGAGAACTGCACTTTATGCCAATTGTGACATTTCTTTCTAATTGATAAGAGAGAAAATAATTTTTCAGAGTTGGGAAGTTCAGGTTTTTCATCTTTATTTCTTCAATCATTGCAGAAGTTTTATTCTGTAGCACTATCTAGATTAAAATGTAACATAGGTCTTCACACTACAGACCTTAAACCTAACCTCACAAAAATAAACACTATCTCAGGAAAGTTTTCAAAGATTTCATATTTCCATGAAACATTTCAGCTTCTCTGCAAAAATTTTCACCTGTAAAACTGAATATTTCCTCTGCAAAAAAACCCCAAAATATAAGAATATAGGTCTCTGTAAATTGAAAAGCTGAAATTATTTCATTTAATAGTCCTTAGGGAGACATATAAATAATGAGATGTTCATAGGTCACACAGAACATACCTTCACATCTGGGGAGAGGATGATTCCAGTTACGGCTGATACCATGAAGGCAAGTCAGAGCTGAATTTCCAATTAATGTGTACCCAGGAAAACACTCAAATGAAATAGTTTGTCCCACAGTAAAATCATTCCCAATAACAAAACCATTACGAAATGGTCGAGGGTCAGGACAGCTTTGTAGTTGATATGCTGAAATACATAAATAATAATAATGAAGGGGAAAAGCATATAACTTCTTATTACTTCAACAAGAAAATGTTTTCATTAGAATAAAATCAATATCTTAAGTTCCACCAAAGTGACAATCAAAATCATTGGTCCTATGCCAGAAGAACAGTGAAACATTCCCACAGCAATTCTGGAAATATGCATAAAAATTAATTTTCAATTCCAAATCTCATAAGGAAAACATGATACTGCAACTAATGTTTAAATAATCTTATATTCTTTACACTTTATGTTGTGTGTGTGTGTGTCTGAACAAACCAACAAATATCCAGCACACTACCCTCCAGGTTTTTGGAAAAGGATCCATCAAGGTAAAAGTGAGATCAACTTCTTCATTTTATCTTTTCACTTTAGTAAGTGCAGAAGCACTGCACTAGAGAAGAAGAGAATAGAAATGAACTTAGATTTTTTATTTTTCCCATTTAGGTCTTCTAAAAGGTACAGCACTGACTGTATCTTTTAGACTACAAATTGCTTCCAAGTACAACCTTAAGCACACCCTAATCAAAATGGATCCAAGTTGCTGAAAATGAAAATTAAAAAGGTTGTAGAAGATTATCTAAACTAGAAGCATGAGAAAAAACTGACAGGTACAGAAGACTGATACGACGTCACGACAGAGAGCAGGCTAACAGCAAATGCCCCTCTAAAAAAAGTACAGGAGGATGACAAACAGAACAGACAAACAAATCAGGTAGCCTACAGTGCATGTTGAGTGATGCATGCACTATTAAGGAACAGAACAAGGGCCAAGCTAAGAAGCCCTTTCACACCAATATAGGAGCCTAAAACACAGGAGGTAGGATCTAGAATGCTTGAACCAGCCAAGAGCCCTGAAGTGAAAAGCATGGCATATAGCAGCAGGATGCAGTGTTGCCAGGCGACCACCTTTCCAAGACAGAGGGCAGAGACTTCCAGGTTGGAAAGCACCACTGTTGTTTAGAAATAATATTAAGAGCCATAGAGGAAAAATATTTAAAAAAAAAAAAACAGAGGCATTACAGAATAGTTATAGGTGGAAATTAAACCTCCAGAAATACAAGGTTTGTACTAAGCTGCTTCTACAAACGTCTAAACAGGAAAATGACAGTGAACAGGAAATTTTAAGTAAAATTAGAGTAGCTGAAAAAATACAACCCATAGTAGTAATGGAGTACACAAATCCCCATCTCATCAGGATGGCTTAAAAAAATTAAATTTTGAATGCAGTACTGCTCCCTAGAACAAGCAGTTGGAGAGCTCACAAGAAAAGATGTTATTGTAGATTTGAATCAGACTCAAGCCTTAGTCTGAGAATAATAGCAGCTATAATATGATTTGATTGTACAGGGAGAGAGCAAGTCAAACTCAGCACAGGGATATTCTATTTTCTGGAAAGGAAATTACGCAAAAATGACATACTGCTGATTGGAATCTGCTAATTGACACTACTTTAAAAGACCAGGTAAAATACCTTCTATAATTCGGAATCATAAACACTGAAGCAGTTCAGAAAAATGTCTGTGTAACTCAGCAGGAAATTTAAAGAAGCTACAATAGGGAAAAATCTGCCTTTCCAAAATGTCTTAAAACATAACAGGTAAAATTGAAATACAAAACACAGAGAGCAAAAATAATTTAAAGATATCTTGCAGAAGATGCCAACAGCATTTGACAGCATCAGAAGTCACCTAAGGAACTGGTGGGACAATTCTTGACAGATGAGAAAAAAGGGACTTTTATGGATTAGGATGCCATAGAGATAAAAACTAAATAAATTCTTAGTACCCATCTTTACTGCTGAAGATGGTGTAGAGATATCTCAACATAATACGGCACTTGTATTACACAGGTCTAAAGCAATAGATAAATTTTGAGTAAATACAAAAGTACAACATTAAATAGATAAGACAAATGACCAGGGTAGATGGCTTTCACCCAGAAGAGCTGCTGAACCAAGATATATATAATTTTGTTTCAAGATGTGATCTAGAGGAGTGGTGATTTCCCAATGTAAATCTTATTTATGATTAGAGGGCATCTTTGAAATCAGTGAGACTGACTTCTATATCTGGCAATGTGATACAGCCTACAATAATAAATAATATTACTGAGCAAGTTACTGAAACATGCTTTCTTGGGAAAGAGATTGGAGATGTTATAACTTCAGTTCATACATAAAAACCCACAACGGTAGCAGAAAGCTAAATGTGAAAATGCCATCAAATCCCACAGTAACAGAATTAAGCATTTGAGAAAAACTGTGGATGCTGGGAGAGGAGAAAAGAAACTACCTAGGCTTCTGTGCTGCTAAGTAGCATTTTGTTTTTGCCATTGGAAATACCATACTGAGTTAGATGGATATTTTTTCTGATTCGATAGATGATTTCAGCTTTTACATTCTTATGTTTTAGGAAGAGGAAAAAAACTTTTCTGTAATTTTATGTGTTCTTCTTAAAAGAATTAAAAGACTCTATAATCAACTATGAATATCAAAGATTTTATACTAAACAAGTAAGACTTGAAAAGAAGCTTCTCTCACATCCTGGTGATTTTTGCCAAGAAGATTTGAAACATTGACTTCTTATTACAGAACTGAGAACATACGCTATGTAAAATCTGCAAAATCTGAATATCACAGATTTTATCTGTTTGAAAGAAACGGTTCTCTCTTAAATGGCTAAAAAGACAAGAACTTTTTTTTATTTCTTTGGCAAATAATAGTATGTCCAAAATGATTACTGTTTTGGTTAATAGCAGTAATAGAATCCACTTTTACTGTCCTCTTAGCAGTAGATTTTAAAGCTTCCTTACTCCTACAAATTTTACCATGTTCCAAATAAGAAGTTAATAAAATCTTACCAGTCATAAACCGACTTTTTTTTAAAAGCTAATATTTTTTTCAGTGGCTTTCTTCCAGGATGTTACATAGAGCTCAAGTCAATTTGAGCTTGCTCCTATTGAAAGAGTAATCGGAGGCTGCTCTAAAGCAAAAGCACTTTAAATCATCCTTTGACATTATTCATATCATGAAAACAGGTATAGTTGAAAATATATATTTGACTTTTTTTCAAAGTAATGATCTAATAATTTTTATATGTAATTATATCAATAAAATTATGATCTTGCAGTCTTCCCTAACTCATCATGACCTATTTGGGTACAACTGAATGAGAATCTTCCAGCAATATTTCCAACTAGGAAATAAAATGGTTTTGGAGACCTCTGATTTGGCATTATTCTGTACTAGCCTACATGGATCACATACTCTAAAGCAATATTTAGATCTTCTCCTTCCAGAACCTAGGACACAAAATTGAGATTCCCTTATGCTTGTAACAGTATTAAAATAGAGATAATTACTTTGTAAAGCCATGTAATGTAAATTATTATCAACCAAATTCAGATATGGGAAACTACCTGTTTGCCTACATTTGAACTGCTTTTTAAAGAGAATATGCAATTATTTATTTCTTTTTCGTCTTTATTTTCTGAATTCCTCTTTTTGATCTTGATGCATAACACTAGTTTGAAATACACAAAAACTTTTTCATGTTTAGCTTTTAAGAACACCAAAAAAGAGAAATAACCTTCAGCTGCCACCTTGTTATTGCATAAGAACATCAAAAACTCACCTTGATACACAATATGAAAACCTTGTTTGTTCTGTGAGTAATCACTGTGAAAGTATAAGCTGGTTTCATGAGTTGTGCTGAAAAGAGAGGCAGGTAGCTGAGGGCCACTTAGTCTCCCAATAACAGTGCTAGTTTCTGTAGATCCACTCCTAACTTCTAAGTAATCATGTATGGTCTCCGTTGAGAAATTCACGAATTGCAAATGGACACCTGGAAAACATCATCAGTAAACAAAAGTCACCAGTATCCATAACAGGAGGGAAAATAATAATAATAATACAATAATATCAGGAGATAACATAACCAGTGGAAATGCATGTATTAACACTTTCAGATGCAGTCCTTGGAATTCAGTTTCAAGCATTCTTTCTTCTCATGCATTACTAATTCTGAAATGCTGGCAAGGTAATACATGCTAACACTGAAATACTGACAGGATCTAAAGCATTGAACTGTAGGTTATTTATATGCTACTTCTTGGGTGGATTGTTGTTTGTGGATTTTGGGCAAATTTAACTTCTGCTCATTGCATATATTCAATTTAGTTAAACCTTTCCTGTTTTCAATTTCATAAAATACTCTTCGGTTCTATTGAAAGAGAAAATGCTTTCTGTGCTATCCCTGGGAAAAAAATAGAACCAAAACCCACAGACAGAATTTCCCCCCAGAGATAGCTGCATTTCAGATGTACATAAACTGGTCTCTCTCAAGCTTATGGGTAGTAAAATATATAAATCTATAAAAATAGTGAGACACTGTAAAAATTATGCATATAAGATGGTTCAGTTATATTATAAAGGTATTTGGAAGAAGAATGCTCTTTGAAGGGTCACGTCCTGGTCAAGGACATTTTTAAATGAAGGGAAAATAAGAAAAGGAGGAAGCTGTAAACCAGTACAGGGACACAAACCTGAGGCAGTCAGTGATAAGAAACAAACATGGTCAATCACACTAATGGATAAGGTTGAGAGAAGAGTATGAGAATTGTTATTTAAACAAGGTTATCTGATTAAGGCCTACATCAGTTTGGAAACCAGCAAAAACGAGGAAGCCAGGACTCAGTACAGACACAGACCTGACAAAGCAAACACAGAGCTACTGATGAGAAAGTAACCTTGCCAATCGCACTAGCTGAATGGCTGTCGAGAAACTGTAGGCACAAATTTTAGGAAGATCACCTGAACTTTAACCGATAAGACTGTAAAAAAGAGGAATCCCATACTGGGAGAGTTGTACAAAATCATAGACCTATACAGCCTCCTGAGGAGATGCACAGGGGAACAGGGAGGAATAAAGATGTGGGTAGGCAGAAAAGGGCATCAACAGGGCTGGTTGTATGTAGAATGAGGAGGGTCGATAGCTAATCTGTCTGTGTTATCATTTCATATCTTCGTATTAAATATTTTCTGAAATATCTCTACATATATTCTTATTCTCTAAGTCTGTAAGCGGAATTTTTTGGCAACTGCTGGCATCGTCCGGAGATGTGGTCACCCCTGCTCCGTGGTGTTAGCTACTGGAGCAAGTGTGGGGCTTTCAGTGCCAAGTACTGATGAGACCTCTGTATCTGTGGGGAGAGTGTGAGAAAATTTGTGCCAGCTGCTATAGTCAGATAAGGGGTGTGGGATCCCAGCAGTCTGTGGTGTCAGGTAGTGGAGCAAGTGAGATCTGGATCTAGGAAGGGTCCTACAGGGCCTCTGAGCAACTTGATCTAGTTGGAGATGCCCCTGCTCATTGCAGGAGGATTTTGCTAAGTGACATTTAAAGATCTCTTTCCTGATCCTGTATTCTATGAGCCTACAGACATTGTGCCCAGAATGCCAGCTAATGGGGGATCCAGTATGTGTGGGTTAGGTGCCCGCTACCGGAGTGAGAAAGGGGTGTTGTTGCCTCTGGCCTGAAAGGAGAGCAAGGGTCTTTAACTTCCACGAACTGGGGCAGGAGTGCTGTGTGTTCTCAGAACCTATTTTCTGTCTCTTTTTACCTGAAGAAAGTCTATATCTTATAAAAAAGCTTTTGCTTTAAGTGTTATTTTTTGACATTGTCAGCCTTCCTACATTACCTACATAGAGAATCCAGTTATATCCAAATTTTGCTCTTTCTCTATCCATGATATTTGTAGGCTTGGCCTTTTATTTGATCCTGTGAACCAAACACTTGTCCGAAGTTCAAGCTGTCATTATTAACTGTCAACTCATGTTGACTTACTGTCATTTTTTTTCACTTTCACTCACTTTGCTCAAGAGAAAACCAGCTCTAATATACTTTTGTCTATCATTCTGCTCTCTATACTCTACTGTCTTTCACTACAGGTTCCAGAAGAACAGAAATCTTCCAAAGTATTAATCCTTTGCTCAGTCTATATCACCTGCCTCTGACTTCTGCCTGTAAGACTGATTGTTTTCCACGACTTTTTGTATTTCGGACATAACTATTGAATGAATATTTCATATATTCATATATAAAATCTCAGAAAGAATTGCAACAAATCATGTAAAGTAACCTTGTAAATTGATCAAAATCAACGTAATATCATAAAATTAGATTAAACCATTAGCTAAGATATACTGGATAAGCTTATGATCTGTAACATTTAACCAGGAAAAAATCTTCTTAGAAACACTTAAACAAGTAAAAGACCATGGTGTTTGTTTGGTTGTTTTTTTCTGTTTACTCATGATGCAAATGCTTCCTCAAGAAATTTATGGAAGATAATAAATTGTGGATGATATGGATGATATGTCAAATGGCACAACTTCTGTCCAGAGAAAACACTGAAAAACTAGAAGCCTTAGAAAGAAATCCTTCTTACAGGTTTGCACATGAACTGCAAAGTTCTGTATCTGTAGCACAACACTTTATCTGTTTGTGCAGGCTGGAACTGATTAGGTAAGCAGCAGATCTGCTAAGAAGGATCTGCCAGTCATAGTGGATTTGATCTAATGTTACTGACAATTTCAGTTTCAGTACAAAGTTTGATAATTTTGAGTGGGATGCTTCTAGAGGTTCCTTTCAAGACCATTGACATGCTGCTGCAAAATTCACCTGGGCTAAGCAAAGAAGCTTAATAATATACTCAAATATACCTTTAACTTCTAGTAAACTGATACTGACTCATTTTAAAACATTTGCGATAGCCATTTTGTTCAGGGGAATTTATGACTCCATGAAGAGAAATTAAGCCTGTAAAGTTAGGAAATTGTGCTTCATTCTAATTGAATGACTTTGTTTTACAGAAAATTGTAGTATATGTTAAAATAAAACTAAGAACCTAATTGCTTTTTTATTCTGTATCTTTCTTTGAAGGCTTTGATAACTTCTTTAAATAAATGAAAAGGGGTTTTTTAGCCAGGATAAATATTCATAATATTTTAAAATTTATGTTCAGTGTTTTGAATCCATAACCCCCCAGCAAATTTAATCTATGAAAAAACACATACCAAAACCAATAGGCAGCTTTATTGTCCATGTGCAATCCAAACTGCTAGGATAGTTGCCAGGGAACCCAGGGCTGAGGATTACTCCACTGAAATCTGACATGCTACCACCACATTGTGCTGCAAAAAAATCCAAACATTTTTCAGAGGAGTAGAATGAGCTGAAGAATCATCCAGAGTACTGAAGATCCCACCAGTATCAATAATATAATAATATAACTAGATTTATACTTAAAAAATACACAAATATTACTTTGCCACTAAATATCTGTAATACAGTAATTTAAAAGTAGACTTTTTAAATATATTTATTTACTCTGAATTTACTAGGTTTTCATTTCAGGGGCACATGCATCTGAAAAGAGAAAAAATGTTTACTCTGCACTCTTCACAAAACATTTTTGTGAACAGGCAAGCGACATACATCATCTCATAGCAACATTGACATAATTCTACATTAGTCTGTAAAGATGCATCTGAAAAATATAATTATGTATTTTTAAAATGTACTGTATTCCATGCATTTTAAGAAATCTTTTTTATAAACTTAATTTGATTCCTCCTGTTCTATAGTCAACGTAACTCAAAATTGGAATTAAATTCATATTGAAACTCAATTTAATTTTTTTTCAGGCGGGACAACAGTGAATAAAGTAACTTACATATCAATATGAGAATTAAAAATGCTAATTATGCCTTTGGTACATCCTTTGAAACACAATAAAAAATCATTACTTGCAAAAAAGAAAGACAAAGACCAGGAAAATATCAGCACAGCATTTTTGTCTTCAAAATTTACCCAGAGCAGTGCAATTATCGTAACAGACTTCCTAGACATATGTTAATGCATAGTGATGGAAACTGAAGACTAATTCCTGAAAAAAATTCTTGCAAATATCTGAATCGTGTTGAATATTTATAAATTCTAAGCTGAGGAAGCTCAGTACCTCACAGGAGGGTTTTAACACCTCATAGGATTAAGAACAGGATTATGTGGAGGAGCTCAAGAGGATATATAATCTGTCTTGAAGAAAAGCAAAGTATAAAATCTTGAATAAGATCTGTAGCATTCTGCTTTTCCTGTATTCAAGATTAAAAACCCAGATAATTTTTTACTGTTATGGAATCTAAATAAAACAGCATTTCTATTGAGAGAATGAGAATGCAAATAGAATTTTACATCCCACACATTTATTCATCATATAAATATATTTAAATGCACTTAGATATTTCATTTGGGCTTCTGTCAGGATACCAGTGCTTCTTCCAATAATATTATTATGATCATAGTTTAATTTGAAAAATAATATCTCATCTTCTTACATTGTGCAGACATGCCTTATGTTGAACTTAACAGAAATACAAAGGTAATGCTATTCCTATTTTAGTATTTTCTGTAATAGTCATCACTCTGCTGGGGAAAAGATTCATAAATAAATTAACAGTTTTTGCAAGGGTCTCTGGAGGTTTCATCACTGATAGAAAATTGATGATAGATTCTGACTAGAACAAATTCTGTTCTTTCTTCTTCTGCTTGGACATTTCAGAAGAGCTTTGTCAAAATAACTGAGATATACTTTGAAAATCTTCAGCTTAATTTGAAAATTTTTCACTTTTCATTTTTTCAAATTTTCTCTATTCTTTTCCCTATGCCAGTCTCTTATTTTTGAGTTTTCTGGCTAATTCTGGCATATTTAAGAAAGTTTATGGATGCAGAACATACCTAAACATATTGGAATCGGATAATTCCATCTTCTTACTGGCCCAGGCATGCAGGTGATATGCGAATGTCCCTAAAATGACACAATATTTGCTAATTCATATAATAAAAAAATACAATATATGACACAGCATTAATATGACAACATTTTTTTTCTATCTAAAAAATTTTTAAAAATATATAAAAAATATAAAAAATAAAAAATATATAAAAGCAGCAGTCTATAATATTTATATTATACACTGTGAATTTTATCATAGAGAAGACTGTAACCTTAACTTTGTGACTGATTGCCTACTAGAGATTCTATTATTTCTTATTATTTCTAATGTTATAACATTATCCATCTGAATTCTCTAACACTAGTTTTAGTATAAACAAAGTGTCTAGAAACTGAAGCAATGTTTAGATAGTAGTGATTTGCATCATATGATGTATATGATTTGTGCATCATATACAATATCTAGTACTTACTTGACATTTTAATTCATAATATCTATTCTAAATGCAGTCTTTACTCCTAATATCTATTCTAAATGCAGCCCCTACCCTCACCCCTGAAGCAGTTGGTTTAAATTGCCAAAAGCTGAGACGTTTAAGGAACCTCCCGATAAAACAGATAAGGTGTTATGATTTTAAGGCAATCTGTTGCAGATAATTTACAAGACCCAGCAGAGGGAACCTCTGTGTTGTTCATCAGCTTCATATAAATACAATTGTCTTCCAGAAATAGTAAACAAAAATGCAAAATCTGAAGAGAAAACTGTACTTGGGATTTCTCACAAAACCATGTTGTATAGATTTTAAGATATCCTAGTAGAAAGTATTCTGTGGCTTTTATCCTGTTTGTTCAACTTTCATATGAAGAGAAAAATTAGCTTTTCATGTTAAATCTTATCAATTCAAAGCCTGTAGCATTTAAGGGACTCAAATATGTCTAAAGCATCCAAGATAACTGTGAATAGTTTATTCACCGATCTACAACCCATTCTTTTTCTCTCACAGATGAAAAATAAACATACTTTGTCCATAGTGCAAGTAAGTGTGTCTGCTCATTGCTAGAATAAAAAAAGTGTCAAAGTGGTACTGTATAAACCAGAAAAACAGTATGTAGGGAATAGGTTTTACTTGGTGTGTTTGCAGACATAAATGTATGCTGCAATGTTTTTTACATTTAATTTGTTTCAGCCAGTTACCATGGCTTGTCTGCTCACACATTTATATTTATTTTTATTTATATAAAAACAAAGAAGAAAAAAAAGTAATTGTTGGGCTGTTCCTAAGAATGAATATCTAAAATCAGGCAATGTAAGAAGTAAACTTCAGTAGCCATTTTCAGAGCTGCAGCCACACAATGTTTTAATTACTCTTTAAATTCTAGAAGGCTACAGACACGACTAGGAACTTTGTTTGTCAGGGAAACTGAGATACAGGTTCCAAATACAAACAACAATTGGCATCTGGAAGGAGACATGTATTTACTTTCTATCACAATAAATGCATTGCAGCTTTTAAAGAAACATTTTTTTAGACCAAAAGAGTAATTAAATGTCTATTTTTGATGCAGTACATACGATCCCTGTACTTAAGTTTTCACAGAACCATGTAAAACAAATATTTGAATTTATCAGTCATTTTAAAACTTCAGTTAGTTAAACATTCATCAACATTCACTACAGGACAGACTAATGTCAATGAAGAAAGGCAGGGAAGTAATACTTTAGCTATTTTACTCCAAAGTTATTAATACTCCATTAGTACTTAGTCACGTCACATTATATGGAAAACACCTTCTCCCTTTTAAGACTTTTCTTTTGCTATACATAGGTAGTGTGATGGTTAGTCCTTTGGGGAGTGTCACAAGTGGAAACAACACTCAGTTTTGGATTTTGTCCTGCAGTGTAACTGTACAAATGTTAAAAATCTTTTTCAAGGTCTTTCCTGTAGGCAGACAGATTTCTACTGGTTACATACGCTAAGGAACTCAAAGAGGAAAATTAGTCATAGTTTACAGTCACTGTGTTGCCCTTAGTTATACCTTTGCAAGAGCATAGCAGAAGTTACTTGGCAAAAATACACACAGATTTGAATTTTTTTTTATATATCTTCCCCCAAGTAATTACTGAAAGAATATAACTGAGAAAAAGAATTATTTCCTTTCCCTTAATTTGTTCTTATTGAAAGGCATAAATATGCTTCAACATTGATGTCAGCATAGTTAACCACTGAAACCACATCACTCCAACAACTAAGGAAATTCTACCTGTCAGAGGTGCTGTTGCCTCTGAATGCACAACCCGCTGTCTCAGAACATACCATCTCTGTGCATGCGCCTGGGACTGGAGTTGGCAGAAGAGAGTGAACAAAAGATGTCGAACAGGGAGCTCAGACTCTCCAGAACTTTCCAGGACCATCCAGAGATGGTACCAGGCATGCGCCAGTGAGAGGCATGGACATAAAGCGAGACCAGCGGAGAAGATGGGAACTCTTCCCCCACTGGACTGGAAGGCACATTGGAACTCAAAGTGAACTGCTGGGATGCTGTGGACTCGCAGTGGTGACTATTGGATCTTTTCCTCTCTTGCACTTTTTTTCTTTCTTTCCTTCTCCCTCTTGTTCTTACATTGTTGTTTGTTTTGGGCAAAATAAAGTAGATTAGCACTTGACTCCGTTTGAGTCCTAATTCTGTTCCTGAGAATACATGAAACCTGATCACGATAAATTGTTTGATTGGACATCATTCAGGAGTTAATCCAGCTGAGTTAATCCAGCTGCCCCCCATCACTCAAAATTGTCTGAGGTCGGTTGGAAAGCAAGGGGGTTTAACTTCTGCCAAATTAATTGCAGCAGGGGATCATGACACTCATTCCCCCTCTTCTCTTATTTTTCCTTCTGTAAATAGACAACTATTGATAATTTCTCATCAGGTGATTTAACTTAATTTGCCAACACCCCATAGCTGAACTATGAATACCAAGGATGCCATCAGTGTAACCAATAATGCAGAGGAAGCACAGAGCCATACCCTTCTGATGAAATATTAGGATAATTGCTAATTTAATATTTGTCAGAAAAGCCTTTCAGTCCTGCAAACTTATCACATGTTTACAACTCCATTTCGTACAGATAGAGTCAAACATAACCATGTTAAAAAACAACACTTGAAACTGGAAACTTGGCTCACCTGAAGAGAATAACCCTGATCACATTGGAAAGACACCACATCTCCAACCATGTATCTGTCTCCAATTTTGATCCCATTGCTTGGGGTCTGTGGTTCAGGACAAGAGTCCAAACCTATAGCTGTGAAAAAATGGAAGTTTAGGCATTTTAAGGAACATAAATCTGTTTTTAGAGTCACATATAACTTTTGAATATACTGTACACAGGCACACTGTATTTATATGTTTTAAGGAGCTCTTGAGTACCAGAAGTTTGTGGACAAGCAAGTGGCATATTATTTTATAATAAATGCTACATAATGAGAAAACTCTCCTTTCTTCAGTAAAGTGAAAGGAAATAAATAATCAAGATAGCAACAAATACTTCCCAAGAACTTGAAATCTCAACCCAAAGTCTCCTTTAAATTTACATTCCTTCAAATTTACCTATCTTCTGGCTCAGTCTCATTAATTTCCACATCCAATCTCACTCCTAATTATAGATTACCGAATTCAGACTGTTGTATCCTCACTTGCCCAGCATCTGGTCCACAGGATGCTGGCCAATACAACACCAAGTGAAAAACACAGGAAAAACAGGGCAAAGTGTAGTCCTTCAGAGGCCTGAGACTGCTCTTCCATTCATATAGACACACATACACACAGAGTAAATATTTATATCAATTTGCACCTAATCTGCTCTTTTTAATGAAGTATCTATAGAGTTACAACTCTACTATTTCCAGTTTCTGATTACAATAGAAGCTACTTTGCCAAGAGACTGTATTGTTATGGTCTTTAAAAGGAGAGACAGATAAATTCTTCTGCATTACATCTTCCCAGGAAGATCCAGGAGTGTAAGAATATGTGTAGCATTACCAATATGTTACTCTCTTTGCCTACTGTAAGTACTACACATTAAATAACTGTGAAGCTATGGCTGTTAAGCAACTAAAATATCAGTACACAGAGTAATGGCAAAAAATGAGATTCAATAATGGCAATATTTCAATATAGTATCAACTTCTGCATGTTTAAAGAGCTACTAGTGTAACTGATCATCTCATATAAGAATCTCATTCAGTAAAAACTGCTATTTGAACATTCTTACAATGGTGTATGAAACACAAATTCTAAGGAATTTATAAATCCTATACATTGTTTTTCTCAATAAGACACATTTTGAACATCAATAATAATTTTCACTACCATAATTTTACAACAACATTGTATTGTAAAAATGTAGAAAAAAAAAGAAATTTAATGTCTTGCACTTGGAAAATAGATATTAAACCGATTTTAATTCCTGATCTACAAAATGTACTGGGCACATGATTTTTTTATATAAAAATACATTAAAAGAGAAAATGTTTGTCCAAAAATCATAGAATCATAGAATGGTAGGGGTTGGAAGGGACCTCCAGAGATCATCTAGTCCAACCTCCCTGCAGAAGCAGGTTCACCTAGATCAGGTCTCACAGGAACATCCAGGCAGGTCTTGAAGACCTCTAAGGAAGGAGACTCCACAACCTCCTTGGAGGTCTTCCTTATCCATACAAGTAAAACTTGGAACCATGGCCTTAGATTGGAAAAAAAAAAAAGTCCCTAATGCCTTTACATTCCTTATTTTGTCTGAGAACAGTAATGAGAGGAAAAGTGCATTTTTTTAAACTGCACTATCTGTTAGTAAATATCAGAAATAAATCATATAGATCCACAAACTGAGTAGTTGTATGCATTCTTTTGGTCACTGTAAATTTAGAGATTTTTAAAAATTTTATTTTGTATTTTGGTAGTAAGGAACTTCCTGTTTCAAATTACTGAACCTTCCACTTAAAAGCAAAACCTAACAAGCTAAAAATGATGCAGTCTGATATATGACTAGTTATTTGAACCACATTATCCTGCCATCTTAGTACCATGTGTTAGATTTTTAAACTTTTAAGACCAAAGAAAAGAAAATAAATTTTAGCACAAGCATTCATTGAAAACATACTTTCAATATCTACCAATTTTTAGATAAGAAGAAATATGTATAAATGAAAAGCAGCTATCTGATGCTGTACTGCTGTTCTCAAACAGCTTCTATGGCTTTAAATAGAAAAACCTACCAATGAAATTTTGGATATTGCACTCTGGGACTACACAAGTCTTAAAAGTAATAGCCTTTGTTATTTTTTAAAGTTATTAATGTAGTTTTATGGAAATGCTGTAGCATTTATGATGTGAAATTAGATAAACAGTTTAAGAACACTGATTTCTAGGGGTTATATTTTAGAATGAAAATTAGTGTCCTATGATTTACTAATTTTAAACAGATATTGAGCATTACAGAAATTATGTATGAGGTAATCTGACAACCTCAGCTAACCTAAAAGAATATTACCACTACTTACATAACATAATTACTTAATTAGCCTTTTTTTTTTTGTTAAATGAGGATTATATTAGGATTTATAGTGGCATAAAACATATAAATACTATGTAAATGTTTTCTGTGATGCTCTTTGTTGACGTACTTAAGTTGATCCAAAGTTTTTTCAATACTATATATTTTCATGTTTCAGTTATCAATTTGAATACGTAAACGGTATGTTATTAATAAAACAGGAATTCAAAGATCCAATAACAAAGTAAAAATATAATAGGAAAATAATTATTTGTAATATCACTATACAGTTTTGGAATATAAATACTTAATTCTTTATTTCAATGTATCATTTACTTGATCTTAAAATATTCCGGCATGATTACTTTTGTCTGTCTTCTTCACTTCTGTCTTCCTTACTCCATCAGAAAATCTATATGATGTTTTAATTACATATCACAGAATTACAGAATGGAAGGAGTTAGAAGGGATCTCCACAAATCATCTAGTCTAAGCCCCCTTCTAAAGCAGGTCCACCTAGATCAGGTTACACAGGAATGTATCTGGATTGGTTCTGAAAACCCCCAGAAGAGACTCCACAAACTCCATGGGCAGCCTGTTCTATATCTCTATCACCTGCACATGAAAAGTTAATAAATAATTTTATAAAACAGCATATATCATTGAGCTACTGGTTAACTATTTATCTACTAAGGGACATCAGTATTATTTCCTGAATCACAGATTTTCAGCACACATTTTGGGTTCAATATACTCACACAGAAAACACATTACATTTGTATGAATTCAGGCATACATCCTTGTCTAAATCCAAACATACATACACAGCTATTGCTCTTGGCACTGTCAATATTTTAAATGATATAATGTGAATTCCTTCTGTCTTTAGAGGTGATGGTTGTATGCCATCAGTACAGTATACATTTCAGTTATTTGTGCATGTTGGAATAGATAGATGTATTTTAACTTGCACTGGATTCAGTCTCATTTTTCTGTTTTCTTAATTCCCATCTGAAGTTGTAGGCAAGTGACAGAATGTCTGCTTTTCACGAAAATGGCACAATAATTTTAAACTGTAATTAATATTTAGTTACAGACAAGTCACCAGGCAGCAATTTTGCAAGGCTGTGTTCTCTGGCTGGCTAATCAGACCACCAGAGTATGGGATTTGCATACCATAAAACTGACAAGGAATAACCATGACACAATTATGCAGGTCAGACACCAGAACAAATATGAGCAGTGGGAACTGCACAGCTGGGAAGAAAAAAAAAATCTGCAACAAAACATTAATGAATGCCAGAATTCCTATCATTCAGCTAAGGCAACCTCATTCAGAAAGTATGTTTCTAATTACAGCCTCTTCCACTGCTGAGATACTCAGCAACAATAAGAAAATTTGAACTATTTCTGCTGTGTTCTCACCAACCTGTCAGCATTTGTCAGTTAAGAAGCACTACTGCTATTTTCAGTTCATTCATTCTCTCATTTTCACTGAGAGTGACTAATTTCTGTGTCCCACATACGTCTATAAAATACACACAATATAGTATGCATATTACTGTACTGGGCATAATTCGCAGCTTTTGGCAGGGGGTGGTGGAGTCTGAGGTTGCAGGGGTGGCATCTGTGGGAAGAGACCAGAGGCTGTGCTGGACACAGATGGTTCCAGCAGGCTTCGATGGACCCACTGCAGGACACAGATGTACCCACTGGAGGAACTTGCGGTGCCCCTGAACCAGTTACATGAGCCCCCATGAGAAAATATTAAGTCAAAGGCAGTAAATGCCACAAAAAAGAACAAGGCTGGAGCAAGAGGTGTCACTGGAGAAGGACAGAGAAAGGAATGTGACTGAGCAGAGGCTGCAGCTGAAGCAGCTGACTGACTAGGTGATGGAGACCAAGTGACCTTCCCAGCAAGCACCAAGAAGTGGGACCCTAAAGGGACCATAGGAAAACAAGGACACTGCCCCAATATGCTGCACTGTCCTTACTTCACAAAAAGGACAGTGTGGACTTTGGCAAGAACAAAAACAGGGGAGTAGGGGTGGGAAAGGGAGGGGGGTGTCCAGAGAGAACCAGGGAAGTTTTTCCTAAGGGTTTGTTATTATTTTTCTTCAATATCAGAACTGGTGATTAATTGTTAATTGGCAAATAAGTTAAAATGAAATCTGCAAATCAGTACACTGGTTTTGTCTTTAAAAATTATATAAATACATTATATTTTGGGATTAATACTGTCACATGAACATATCTGCATTTTCTTCTGGCTGCTGTTTGTTCAGAAAAGCTTTTCAGAGAGCAAAATCAAATTAAAGGTAAAAGCAAGACCAATTACATTTCTCAGTCCTTACATTATGGCTTTCCAGACTGATCTTGCTTACTCGTAATTAAATGAGAATTTTACCAATGACTTTGAAGCAATGGTATGTAGCATATTGTACACAATATAACGCAATATTCCTCTTTCATATAGTTTAGGTACACCTGATGTCTGGAACTACTGAGTGCTTCTAATTAATTGAATATTTCTGCATTACCTGTATACTCAAGATGAAATCCAGCAGCTGAAACACTGATATCAGACTGAAAGTTTAGGTATAAGTTATTTGATGTGCTGTTGAGAAGTGGAGGTATGGTGGTTCCTGAAAAGGGAAATCAAAATATTATTGAAATTCACAGAAAGTGAACTAAAGAAGATAGGATGGCAGGGGAAGAGAAAGAGAATACAAAGGCAAAAGAGAGAGAGAGAGAGAGGTCACATAACCAATTCCACCATATTTTGTCATCACTGATGCTATCTAAGATCTGTCCCTGTAAAAGTTTTATTACAGTGCACTACAATATCACAGACATGAACTGTAGGCACTCTGAGAAGAAAGGTCTAATATAAATTTATATCACATGCTTTTACCCACAAAAAGGGAAATATTCACTAGAATTTTCATAAAAGCAAGAGCCATTCCTATAACTGGAATAATTTTAAATCTAAAAAATACATCAAACATTACCAAGTCGTTCTGAACATATTTTGTAGGGCTATTCTTAGAAATGTGTTTATTTATTTGTGTTTCAGCACAAGACATGACAACTATCTTCTTGTCTGTGATCTCATTTTGTATACATGAATGAAGTAGAATAAAGGAAACCAAAACAAAACAAGAAAAGGGCAAATGAAACCACTTCATTTATCTAAAATAAGGATAAAGAATGCATAATTTAGTTTTGTGCAAATTCAAGTGGCATGCCTTTTAGAGGTCTGTATTTCTGGACCCTGCTATAAGAATGAACATAAAATTAGATTAATAGATGTCTAGTTTGGGAGCCTCTGAATGTTATTTCATTTATAATATTTTCAAATATTCAGCTTAATAAAGTTTTCTGTAAGATGACTGATTAAAACAGAAAGAATACTACCTGTTAATTATAGAAGAAACAAACACACACATATACATACACATACAAGAAACAGAAAGAGTTGTGTGTTTACAATAAAGAGTTGAATCTGTGAAACACTTATTGTAAAATCTTCTCAGTCACCTGAATAACTGCCAAGCCTTGGAGCATTGTTGTCAGCACCATCATAAAAGTCTAAAGAATCCCAGTTGTGTTCTGTGGCAAAACTCACCACTTGTATCTATAAAGAAAAATGTAAGATAAAGAACATAAACTTCTCCCTCTCTGTATTCAAGCACAAACACAACTGTAAATTGTAGCCTCTGTTGCTTTCAGTCACGTAAAGTTGTGTTTTGCTCTCATTGTCAAAGAGAATGGAAAATCATAATTATATGAACTGCAATCTTTTATTTAATTGCTAATTCAGACTTCTAAATCCTGTGACCCTTAGTGACAACCACATATTACCTCTTTCAAGAGCCACACAGCCACAAAAATAATCTGGATATAGAATATGATTCCCTTGTTCAGGGGACATTGAGGGAAAGACAAAACACGGTATCACCATCTACTGCAGTTTCTTTGTGATTCTCTCTGGTTTATCCACAACTGAAAACATTCCCACAGTGATAAACTCTGCTTCATCTGTCTTGTCATGTTCAATTCTGCCTCCAGCTAAGAGCAAACTCCTGTGTTTGGTTACCCTCATCACTGACTCATCTCCTGAGGAGCAACAGTCACTAGAATGCTACAAGCAAAAGAAAGAACATTCACTTCTTTTCTTCCAGATGTAACAACATTCTTCCACTCATAAGGAGATGGAAAGTGATAAGTAAACAGACTACAAGAAGGAAGACACATCTGTTCTCATACAGTGAAAACATTCCCCACGAAAGTAGAGAAATACCAGGCTCCTGTTCCTGTTTTGGAGGGGAAAGGATCTGGCCATTTTTGGTTTTAGTGAAAAAACTATTTAATGAAAAGCATTTAACGAGTGACAGAAGCATGATGAAATGTCAACTATCCTCAAAAAAGCATACCTTAGCCACTAAGAGAAATTGCTACTTTTGTTGTTCTTCTGTCTTGATTATTCTTCCTTCTATTTTTTCCCAAATTCAGTGGCTTCAACAGAAAGAATAAGCACTGTTTCCAGTACTACTAGGTAATTAAGTTATTTTTCTAGGTAAAAGCAACGTTCAGCTTGGTGACATATTTCTTGGATGGAGGTGTTAAACACTGCAATTTTTTTAATAGGAATTGTTCAGACACTACAGCCAAAAGAAGATATTTTTGAAAAAGAAGTAAAGCAATGGAGAAGCCCTGACATGTTACTGTGTTTTAGAAAACTGCTGTAGGCCTATTGGATCTGCTGTCTCAGAAGATTTTAAGATTTATCATTTATTTTTTGATTCACAAGAGATTCAAATGAAACTTCTGGGAGTTATCTCTGTCAGGAATATTTCTCAAGAACTGGAAGTGCAGGTACCTAGGAAAACTTCAGAAAAAAAAATTAAATTATGTCTTTTTTTAATGTGTTTTCAGAGCCAGGTTGCTGCTGTCCACACTTTTATATTTGTCATAAATTGCGTAATTTAAAAAAAACCCTACTTTAGTGGAAGTGATGGTAATAACCCTAAACTCCCCATGTAGTCCATAAATAGACACATCTTCAGGCACTAATTCAGAGTCAGAGACTATATTAGATATTTTGAATTGAGGTGCTTTTCTCCTCTAACTTTATAAAGAATCATGATAGATTAATTTCCTGATATGAAGTATTTGTTAGGTGTCTGAAGACAGTCTTTGGTCCACATTTCATGATTATCCAAATCTACTTTTAAACATCTACTTTTTGATTTGATATAAGACAGCTCAGTTTTTATATCCAACTGCACTTGTTCAAGAAATTCAACAACATAATCATACACAATGACAGCTATTACATCTAAAGAGCCTAAAATTCCATCTACACATTTCATAGAGGAATATGTGTTAGCAATACAATATTTTTGTCTCCTTTAAAGCTTAGGAAGTGGATTTGTTACTTTTAGAGAACAAATATTGGTCAGGAAAAATGTCCAGGTATTTTATGCAATTACATAAACACATAAGCATTGTCTATTAGAGTATCTTGAATATCCCCATTTGCATGCACTCTCAAGTTGGACTAAACCAGTCATTCAAGTTTTCAAATGTTGCCTCAAGTAGCTAATTTTCTAAGTGATAAAGATATTTTATGTATGCATATTCATTTATAAAATTTACTATGATTTGGAAAACCCCAAAATAATTCTGATGTCATTTCTATGTCCTTACTAGACATAAAGCTACTCAGTTGTGAAAAATAATATGATGAATTCTGATATACAGTCTGTGTTACTAATTCCGCATCAGCTGTCTTCAGTGATGATATCAGGGACTTCATCTTTCTCAGCCCCAGTTCTGAATATCAGACAAAATTCAAACAATTAAGTATGAGTATCACACTTCATGAGCGTGCTGCTTCAGTGTCAATATTAAATGTTCTATAGATCTAATTACACTCATACAGGTTTTCCCATGAAACTGCTTTGATTACATTTATACAAATATAAATTAATAATTTATTCAATAACCGATGAAAGAAATGAAGGACGGTATTTTTTAGCCCAGTAAAAAAATCACAAGAACTAGAAAAAAATTAACAGTAAATATATTGCTTCATTTATGGTTTCTTGATCTGCATTTAGTTAGGAATTTGATCACGTGATGCTTAGAAGTCCTAATTTATTAAACCCAACTGCCTTTCCAATAACCAGATCTCTGTCAGTTCCTTTAGTGAACTCTAAAGAGTGAAATATACATGACTTAGCCTAATGGATACTTTTCTGCTATGCATTCCATGAAGTTCTTAACTGAAGTTTGAGTAAATGAGAATTCTGACCAGTTCTCATCTCATGTTGAAACATTCTGAAGCTTCTTTAAACTACAACGAACTTAACTAAAGAGTAAATAATGGAATTTCTAGGAAAATATGCAAAAATTGTCCATAGAAACAAACCACTTAATTTCACTCTGTTAGAGGAGATTTATCCAATTGGGAATGGAAAAAAAGACTGAACAAAAGCTTCAAAGCTTCTCTATTACAAGGAGACACTGACCTATTCAGACAACACGTTTTAAATTATTGGTGGTTTTCCTCTAAGTAAAAAATAATCAGGTGTAGTTTTAAGATTTTTGTAAATCTTATAACTTTTAACAAAGTGTGAATAAAAATAAATGCAGTAAATTCCATTCTGAGAACTATCAGTGAGATAGTAAAGTGTATTAAGAAATTCTCTTTTCTTGCTCTTATATCAGGAAAATCAGTTTTAAACATGATGATAACAAGCAAATAGCAAGTATACTTACCTGAATCCCAGCTCCCTCTGGTACTGTGATCTTCCATACACAATTCAGATTGTTGTCATACGGCTCAGGGTAACCAGGAGACAAAATGGTCCCTTTGCGCTTTGTTAAAATTCCACCACAGGGCACTGAAAGGAAATGTGTAAGGCAAGGAAAGAAGTAAGAAGCTTCAGAAGTAAGAAAAGTTATTATAAAAGCTTATACAATGTTCAGCATACCATGTCTGAAAACTTTTGTAAATTTATGGTACATTAAAAGATTTATATTCACCTCAGGAAAGTAAAATCTTGTATCTCAAAAGTTTCCTTTTAAGGGAAAACGCGAATTATATAAATTTTCTACCTGAGACAACCATGATCATATTCCCCCTATTTATTTAACCTTTAACAAAGTGAAATCTATTCCATTATTTCCTAGTAACCTTAAAAAATAAAGCATTATTTTTAAGGGTTAAGAATGAAGTTTGAACAGCTATGTATTATATGAGTATGAAAGACAAAAGCATGTAATTAAAAAGATACATTCTTAATAATGCTACTTTGTTGCTGTCTAAATAATTAATAGCACCAGTCTTAACTTCTTGACTGTTCTCTTTGCTTATGTAAGTTATGCCATTATAGACTATGGATCTATCACATCAGTAAATAGCAAGACTACACTCATCACATGCATGCCCATGAATTAATAGAAGTGTTATGCACGGAACAGAACAGAGGCATCCAGTACCATGAAGTTACTTTTCTGAATTTCAACTTGAATGCCTCTTGTCTGGATTATTAGATGCTCTAACAGGGACAAAGAACATTACAGCTTAACCTAGATACAGATATTCTGTTGGTATTAGGAAGCTGAAGGAAAAGATTGATGAGATGGTTTATCAGAACCATTAGAATGTATCACTTCTGTGCAACACTACTAAGTTCTGAATGGATTGCATTAGATACAAATATGAGGTTTTAGAAAACAGGAGAATAGTATTTATCTTAATGAATTATTGTAGGTACATTTTGTGTGGCATATAATTGATAGAATCTCTTGGGAACTACATGGATAAACTAAAGGTCAATGTCACGTAAAGTGTTCAAACAAAAGGATAAGCAGACAGAACGATTGATGTCTACTATCTGTAATGAAATATTCAAGCACTCACTAGAGTTAAGGCAATTTAATATGGTCATGTCTACCTCTTCAGTTACTAAACTGACTTAGTTCAATACAATTTTCACCTCATATATATTTCATCACCTTTACTGGTATAATGATTTTCACACATAAAGTGGCCTGTAATCCTTTCACAATTCAACTTGTCTAGAGACAGATAGCTTTGTCTTTAACAGACCAAATAATATATTAATCACAATAATATATTGTGATCATTGGTCAAAGTAATTATTTTAATATTTTGTTGAATTGATATATTTGAAAAAGAAAGGGATTATATTTTAAGGAAGTGAACAGTACAAGTCTCCCGATTAAAATGTAATCACTAAAAGTAAATGAAATTCAGCTATACTCTTCAGCTTCTTCTTCATATATAAATTGTTGAATTATTCCTATGCATGAAAAAATCTAAATAAACATTGTTTGTGTATAATAGCTGGTTAATTTTATTTTATTAATATTATCCCAGTGGTACTTGGTATTGATCTATATCAAGATTTGAATGTTTTGGAAACAGAAAAACACTCAGACTCCACCATGTACCATTAGCTGATCAGCATAAAACTAAAAAATCATCCTAACGAAAAAAACTTCTTTAGATGTCTTGATTCTCTAAATGAATAGTTTTCAATGTATTATTGTTTTCTCATGTAAAAGAGCAAGCCAAATTCTAATAAAATTTCATACGTAAATGTGCCATATTTGCCTTTGACAAAAACCTATGGAAAAAATCTGCTATTAGAATTTTATCTCTTTAGTGTTGGGCTTTTCAGAATAACCACCAGATTCCCAATTGACATAACTCAACTTTATAAATGTCAATGGACACATATTAATTTAAGAACTTAATTTTGATATTTTTAATCTTGGGTTACTAGAATGAGAAAAAGTAAATTTTCTGATTTTTTTTTTCCTGTCAAGAAATGAATTATTGGCCTAAGTATTTCTAAGCTTTAAGGTACTACTATTCCTTCTAATAGCTTGTAATATCTTGTTAGAGATCTGCAAAGTGAGAGCATCTTAGTCTTGTAAGCAGTCGTGGCACAAACTGGTATTTCTGAGTCTAGATTAAAGGACAGCCAGGGACTGTCACTGAAGTTGACATAAAATAAGTTAACATATAATTTATAGCACCATAGTATGTTCAAGAATGCCGTGAACTGTCACAGTAAGGTTAGAATAGAAAGAAGAACAAAATCTTAACCTTGAATGAAGAAGAAAGTGAATAAAAGTAAGCAAGATTAAAATACTGTGCAGATGACAAAGAAGGAACATTGTCAGCTAGAGAGAACAGTATACATTTTAGACAGTAATAAAAAGCTTTAAGAACTCACCAACACATGTAGGGAGTGAATCATTCCACTGTGCCAATGCATTTGGTACTGTATCACATCTAATTGCTGTTGACCCATGGAGGATATAGCCTGGATTACACTCAAAAAGAACCAATGACCCAACTGCAAATTCATTTCCAATCCTTTTTCCAAATCTTGGTTCAGGCACAGAGCTACACTGTGTTGCACTTGTTCTTGGAACAGCTGCAAACATATAAACAATTGTGGATTCTTAATTTTAGATTTGGTGGCGGAATACAGATTTTGAACCACAAACATTCAAAATGACTGGAATAAACATTCAATTATTTGCCAGTTAAAACATTTTCATAATCCTAAAAGGAATTTTCAGAATATGAATTGCATACTCTTGCTGCCTGAGTTACTATTTAGCAAAGTATAGCACTTATATACTTGCCAAGATTAAAAGCAATGAATAAAAACCAAGTTGAAAATTTTCCAAAATGACAATGAAAATAAATAGTGCTACAAAACATTCAGCTAATACATGGTTTCAAAATAACATTTCTGTGTCAGATATTTACAGTTATTCCTGTGGATTTCTAAAAGTGTATTGACTGTCGGACCAGGATTTAAATTTAATGAAATAATGAATTGCAGTTGCAAGTATCTATGTATAACCATTTCTGTGTTTGACTCAAAGAAAGGCAAATATTGTAAACAAAGGGAGGTATCTTAATAACAGTAAGATCACTGATTCACCTACAGGTAATTACACAGTTATTCTGAAATTGTTAAGATAGACCAATTAAAGCAGTCAGATGGTCAACCAGCTAAGAAAATAGAAACAGCTGCTTTGTATAACTGTTAAATTTGGAATCTATTATGTTTCTTAAATATTTTTACATATATTTATATTTTATTTAAGCTTTAAAGTACAGACAAAAGAATAATTGCAAATATTTTTCAGAATACCAGAAACAGAAAAATTTGCTATATTGTTATTAGGCTACTGCTTTCCTCTGCATTCTCAATCTGTCCTATCTGATGATTTGCATCTTGTGATGAAAAGAATAAACATACACATTTTCCAGATTGTCTCACCTTGATAAACAAAATGAAATCCTTTAGCTGTTATTGGTCCAACTGAAGTAAATCTAACCGTGATCTGGTTACCTGAGCTCAACGGAAGGGATTCACCTACTCAAACAAAGCAAATACAAAACTATCATAAACAGTTTTTACTAAAGAAGCATGAAAAATAGCTGCCAACATCTTTGCAGCTAGAAATAACCTGTCCCAAACCCTGTTGTTTCAGTAAACTTCACAAGCTATACTTGATTTCAGTATTTTCTGTTGGTAGCATTATGGTGTTCTACAAAAGAGTGGATAATCCCAGTTATTAGGAATACTTGTTTATTTTCCTTTGCCGAAAAAAATACCCACCAAATCCCACATCTCTTTTAATTGAGTCAAAATACACATAATATATATAATCTACTTAATTTTACTTTGCTACAAATATACACTGCTTTCTCTTAAAAATATATAATGCCCAGTTCAGATTTCTGTCTAGATAGAATTCACAAAGGCACAGACTAAGAAGCCTGAAACACTCACTATAATAGCTAAATACTAGAAGAAAATTATTTTTAAAAAATAGTTTCCATTTTACTTCATTTTATTCATTAATGCAGAGAGGATTCGGTTATTAGGCTTTTAGTTTTAAATACTGATTTCATAAATTTACCTGAATTGAATCTAAGAAAATAGACCAATCATCTTATTTTCTATGACTACACTATATTTCTAAGTTAATAACAAATAAATAACAGTTTAATGACAGTTCTATTAGTGATACCTGAATGAGATCCTGAGAGAGAGGATAATAGAGATGACTGCTGAGTTGGACCATCATATACTTCAACTACATCATGGAGTGATGTCTGGAAAAATACAAACTGGCCAAAAACCACTGACCAAATAGGTATGAAAAAACCAACAGGCACCAATACCAAAGGACAGAATGATAAAGAAAAGGGGAAAAAAAAAACCAAAAAAAAAAAGAGAACAAAATATACATTAATATGTTTGGTTTAAATATTTAAATTAAAATTTATATGTATGAATCAGTTTCTCTGATCACTTTAAAAGCTGTTTAGGTAGTTTTCACGCCATTACAGTAGTAAATGGAAAAAAAATAATTCTATATATATAAAAGAGACAATGAAGGTACACAAACCATAAATATACATGTTCAAAGATTCTAGTAATGAGAGCACATATCTTTCTTCTGCTGTTGAATATACTTTTCAAATTCTCTGCTCTCCCTCATCCAACACACATCTGAATTCTCAGTGCAACGTTCTCTTTTACAATTCTAGGCAGGTTGCTATGTATTGCTTTTTATTACTTAATTTTGTTGATAAGTTTTACTTACCTTGCAATGCTTCATTTTTTCATAGGAACATAATACACAGTAAATCTTTACTAATATAAAGCAAATGAGCAATTGATTCAAAGTAACAAACACTTTTTGTAATATATGTGCTGCATCATAAAAATCATTAGTTTTTGAAATTATGCTAGAAGAAGAACTCAAGAAAGTTATGCTTGCACTTAAGTTCAAAGGTCTGTGCAGCAAATGCACATCACAGGTGTTTGTAGTTTCAATATAAATACACAGTGAAAAGATAAAAGAATTGTTTGGATTACTTCTGGCCAAGTACTTTTTTCGTACTTAAAAAACATTTGTATACTAGTTTTATCACCATTACGAGCAATAGAGGTCATGATGGCTTAAGGACTATAAAGGTAGAAAGGTGGAAGTAGTTAGATATTTGTAGATACTGCAACAACTGTAAAGAGAAACAGAACCAGTACAAAAATAGTTGGCTATGATTCCTTTAATTTACACAGTCTGTAAGCTTTAAAAGCTGTCTCTTAACAATGACAGGGAGCTATTTAGTCTGGAGAAGAGAAGAGAAGAGAAGAGAAGAGAAGAGAAGAGAAGAGAAGAGAAGAGAAGAGAAGAGAAGAGAAGAGAAGAGAAGAGAAGAGAAAGAGAAGAGAAGAGAAGAGAAGAGAAGAAGAGAAGAGAAGAGAAGAGAAGAGAAGAGAAGAGAAGAGAAGAGAAGAGAAGAGAAGAGAAGAGAAGAGAAGAGAAGAGAAGAGAAGAGAAGAGAAGAGAAAAGACTGAGGGGGGGACTTTATCAATTCTTATAAATGCTTAAAGGGTAAATGTCAAAGAGGTTGGAGTGAGTAGCATCCAGTACCAGGACAAGAAGTAATGGGCACAAGGTGGACCACAGAAAGTTATGCTTGAACATAGTGAAAAAATTCATTACGGTTGTGAGGTAGCCCTGGCACAGGCTTTCCAGGGAGGGTGTGAAGCTTCCTTCTCTGGAGGTTTTCAGAACCTGCCTGGACATATTCCTGTGTGACCTGATCAAAGTGAACCTGCTTTAGTTGGAGTGGGAGTTGGACTGGATGAGGACTGCATGATTTCTGGAGGTTCCTTCCAATCCTCATGATTCTGTGATTCTATGAAAATGTGATGTTTTCAAATGGTTGTTTTGACTGATTTGAATAAAAAGATCCAACTTGCCAAGTCAGGGTCTTATCATGCCCTATATTCAAGAAGAATTTTTTTCTTAAAAAAAAAAAACAAAAACCTCTATTTGAAGGGAAAGATAATGTCAAATTGTTACATTTTTTAAAAAAGGAATTTTGAAGCTCTCTGTGAGAAATTTCCAAATATTTTTATGCACTTTTAAGCAGAAATGTAAGTGAAATGTCAAATTATGTCCATCATTTTTAGTCTCTGGGAAATTAAACACTGACATTTTTATTAGCTCTCCTGATTTTTAAAATAATAGTTAGCATTTAGCTACATTAAACTATTCTCTTTAATGTTGCTAATGACAACTAATAAACTTAATCCAGCTAATTGTTTCTATGACATTGTACTTCTACCAAATCTTATTTTCATACTCAATGAATTTCATTTTGTCGTTGAGCCAAGAAAAGTTCCTTGTGACTTTCAAAGTTAGTTCCCATTTCAAATTAAGTTTAAAAACTATCGAAAATTCAGGCAAGTGCTGAGGCATAACTTAACAAACACACATAAATATTATAAAGAGCTGTATCCTGGGAAAACTGTAAAAATACAATTGATAAGCTGTATTTGTGTTGTAGTGGGTTATAAAATATTTACACAGCAATTATATCATATAGTGAGTCAAATTCAAAGGTCTACTTCTATCTTTCATAAGTATTTCAAGACTGTTGTTGCCTCCAGCCTTGCCTTAAGCACCTTCCTATCTTAGGGTATAATACTGAAGAAAGTGAACAAATAGGCTTAAAACTGGTGATTTTGGGAACAGAAAGGTCCACATATAACTTCTGGTAAGTGTTTTTTCACTATCAATCAGTTGCATACTTAAAATAAGACAAGTAAAATATGAGAAGGCAACAAAAAGTTAGGATTGGTTTGAAATCAAGTATCTTATGAACAGATTTAAGGTGATTAGTATGGTTGAGATGTCACAAAGCACTGACAAATAGGATCTACAAACAGAAAGTGGTTAATATGAAACAGTTAAAAGCCCAAGGTTTTTGAGTCCACAGCTTTATGACAATTTAAGTGAATCAAGTTCCCTCCTCATAACAGGAAGGACTATAGTACAGCCAGTAGCAGAGCTAAAATGCAGATTCTATTCCTTCCTCTTTCTGTGACAGGATACTTATGTTTTTATTAAAGCAACAATTTCTTATATTTGTAAAACACAGATGAGAGTATGCAGTAAAATCTACTGTTGGGGAACCCACTACCATTTATTAACTAGTCCAAATACAGATCAAATCACTTTATCTGAAGAATTTGGGGGGTGATTTGTTAGTTAAATGTTGGATCAGTAATTATTTCCTAACCAATTTCTCACTCTGAACTTGCTATTCTCTGTCCACTATTATGAAAGACTGAAAGTAACCTGTCCATACTAGATGTCTAAAATTAGGCTGCAAATTATTTCTAAATTTATGTTCATCTTGACCTTCACTGCTTTGTAGCAATGCTATTTAAAAATAAAGTATATTTTCTTTGTATTTAGTGGGTCAATATTTTGCTTGGATATTTAGATGTCTTATATTTTACAAGATCAATAATGCTAAGGTATGCAAAGAAGCTTGGAATTTTCATAGTCGATACATTAGCTTATGTTTTTCCTCAAAAATAAACAAAACATATTTCTGTGATTTCTATACTTCTCCACTTGTGTAATTAACTTTTATGCAGGGTTTAAATTCGAGGCAAACTATATTATTAATAGATCAGAAAAAATAATCTCTCTTTTAACCAGGCAAGAGCTAGACAAGAGAACTTTCTCTAAATATCTAGATGTATGGCCTTCATCACTGTAACATCTGTATACTTCAATTAGAATTTGGAAAGCATCTAACAACAGATGGAATTCCCACAAAATAGTCGACTGGTTAAAAACTTCATCAAAAGAACTTTCAGTTTGATTTTTAAAGTGACAAGTTCTTCTCTCTATAAAATAAAAAGAAATACTAATATAATTTAAATCATGTTATATCAATGAACAGTATTCTCAGTATAATTCCTCTCACAAAAGAAGGAAACAACTGGAAGCAGAAAAGCCTTCAGAGCTCATCTAGTTCAGTCTTCTCGCTCAGAGAATGTTATTTATAACGTTATGGTTTGCATCCAAGAGTGCTGAGGGAGCTGGCTGATCTGGTTGCTAAGCTGCTCTCCATCTTTTTTGAACAATCATGGAGGACAGGCAAGGTGCCTGAGGACTGGAGAAAGGCCAATGTCACTCCAGTCTGCAAAAAGGGCAGGAAGGAAAACCCAGGAAACTACAGACTGGTCAGTCTCACCTCCATCCCTGGAAAGGTGATGGAACAACTCATCCTGAATGTTACCACTAAATATATGAAGGAAAAGACAGTTATCAGGGGGAGTCAGCATGATTCATCAAAAGGAAATCCTGCTTGACCAACCTGATAGCCTTCTACGAGAATAAAAATGGCTGGCTAGATGAGGGGAGAACAGTGGATGTCATCTACCTTGACTTCAGCAAGGCTTTTGACACTGTCTCCCATGAAATTCTCATCAGAAAGCTCAGGCAGGGTTGATTGGATGAGTGGATGCTGAGGTGGATCAAGAACTGGCTGAATGACAGAGCCAAGAGAGTGGTGATCAATGGCACAGAATCGAGTTGGAGGCCTGTGGCCAGTGGAGTTCCACAGGGATCGGTTCTGGGGCCAGTCCTGTTCAACATCTTCATCAATGACCTGGATGAGGGGACAGAGTGTACCCTCAGCAAGTTCACTGATGACACCAAACTGGGAGGACTGGCTGATTCCCCAGAAGGCTGTGCTGCCTTTCAGTGGGATCTCGACCAGCTTGAGAGTTGGGCAGAGAGGAATCTCATGAGGTTCAACAAGGACAAGTGCAGAGTCCTGCATCTGGGAAGGAACAACCCCATGCACCAGTACAGGCTGGGGAGTGACCTGCTGGAGAGCATCTCTGCAGAGAGACATTGGAGTCCTGATTGATAATAAACTAAATATGAGTCAGCAATGTGCCCTTGTGGCCAAGAAGGCCAATGGCATCCTGGGCTGCATCAAGAAGAGTGTGTCCAGCAGGTCAAGGGAGGTTCTTGTCCCCCTCTCCTCTACCCTGCTGAGGCCTCATCTGGAGTCCTGTGGCCAGTTCTGGGCTCCCCAGCTCAAGAAGGACAGAGAACTTCTGGAGAGAGTCCAGTGCAGAGACCCCAGGGGACTGGAACATCTTTCATATGAGGAAAGGCTGCGGGAACTGGGGCTGTTTAGTCTAGAGAAGAGTGAAATGAGGAGGAATCTCATTAATATTTACAAATATATAAATGCTGGGTTTCAAGAGGTTTGAGTATCACTTTTTTCTGTTTTACTGAGGTAATGTGATGAACCTGGAACACAAAAAGAGCTGCTTGGATGTGTTCCTGTGCAATCTGATTGATCTAGGTGAACCTGCTTCTGCAGGGGGATTGGACTAGATGATCTCTAAAGGTCCCTTCCAGTCCCTACCATTCTATGATTCTATGATAACAGATTGTTCAGGCGCACATGCAGAAATATTTTTAATACTTCCAGGGATGGAGACTCTCCGAGCTACTTGTTCCAGCATCCTTTCTCTCTTACAGTAACAGTTTTCCTCTTGCTTTAAGGGAATTTCCTGTGTTTCAGTTTGTGCCTATTGTCCCTTGTTTTATCATTTGACATCACTGAGAACTCTGTCTCTGCCTATTCTACCTCCTTGGTATTTATGAGATCCACCTGCATTTTCTCTTTTTGAGCCTGAACAGACTTAGATCTCTCAGCCTCTCCTTATATGTCTAATGATCCAATCTCTTAATGATCTTTGTCTCTCTTTGTCGCACTCACTTCAGTATGCCCATGTTTGTCTTGTACCGCGGAGACCAGCACTGGACCAAGCACCACCCTAAATGCATCTCACCAGTGCTGAATGAAGGAGGAGGATCACAGTCCTCAAGTTGCTGTCAACACTTTGTTGAGTTCATCCCAAGAAGTTTGTGGCATTTTTTGCCACAAGGTCACGTTGCTGGATCACGTTCAACTCGGCATCATCCATTTAGCCTGCTAGTCCCCAGTCTGTACACAGGGTTGGTTATTCCCTGTCTGCAGACTCTTTTATTTCCTTTCTATTAACTTCATAAGCTTTCTGTCTCCCCATTTCTCAGAGCCTTTGAAGTCCCTCTGAAAGGTAGCACAACCATATGGTGTACCAGACACACATTCAGTTTCATATCATTTACAGCCTTGCTGAGAGTGCACTCTGTCTCATAAGGTAGGTGATTCATGAATTTATTACATAGTATTGGCCACAGTTTCAATCCCTGGAGTACACCATTACTGACTGCCAGCTATCCTTCATGCTGCTTACCACAACTCTTTGAGCTTGGCAGTTCAGATGGTTTTCAGTTTACCTCACTGTTTGCTTATTTAGTTGATACTTGTCAACAAGGATGTTATGGGAGATTGTGCTGAAAGGTTTGGTAAAGGCAAGCAAAACATCCAGTGCTCTGTACTGAACCACCAAGCTGATCAGTGTAAAAGGCTATTAGGTCTGTTAAGAATGATCTAGTTTTTGTAAATCCAGGGTGTCTACCTTCAATTGTCTTCCTGTCCTTAATAGATGTGGAGAAGTTGGCTAGGACTATTTGCTCTATCACATTCCCAGGTATAGAGGGGAGGCCAACTGGCCTATAGTTCCTTCAATCCTTCCCTTGACCTACCAAAGGTAACTGATCTCCCTCAGCACTGATAGCTGCATCTGATCAGGTCCCATAGGTTTGTGTAGATGCCAGTCCTCTTCGAAGTCATCCATTCTCTGTACCTTTCTCATAGTCTCGGGGGTCTGGGATTGCTCAAGGCTGGTTTACCCAAAAAGACTGAAGCAAAAAGGCATTTAGTAATTCAAGAATGCAAATGGATCTTCCCTATTCTTCCTCTTGTTGCTGATGTATCTGTAGAAGCCTTTCATATCCTGTCCCGGATTCAACTCTAGATGGGTTTTGGCTTTCCTAACCCCGTCTTTGCAGTGGGTTTCAAGTGCCTGTATTTTTCCCTGGACATCTGACCCTGCTTCAAGTTCCTATAGACTTCTTTTTCATGTTATTTTTTTTTTAATCAGTACCTCTTTGTTCACCTGTGCAGTCCTTCTGTCACCTTTGATTTCTTGATTAGTGGAATGACCACTCTTTAAGCTGGAATAACATGATTTCTCATCTCTCCAGAGCCATCACATTCTTCCAAACAGATCCCTGTGAATTGCTCTCCCTTCTTTCACAGTAAAGAATTAAACTAAACTCAAAACTTTACAGATAGCACATAATTACCATTAACATTGTACTAATCATGTTATATCAACCTGGGTAAAAAATATGCCATGTATTGGAGATAAAAACCAGTCTGAACAACTTCTATGGATATCACTGAAAGAAGATGGGCTGCCTTTACTCGTGTTTGGTTTCCCATTCACATAAAATTCTCATTCATTTTATGTATTACAAAATCTCAAGAGCTGGAATGGACCTCGAAAGATCATCTATTCCAACTCCCCTGCTAGAGCAGGACCACCTAGAGTAGGTCACACAGGAAGTCATCCAGGTAGGTTTTGAATGTCACCAGAGAAGGAAACTCCACAACCCATCTGGGCAGCCTGTACCAGTGCTCCCTCACAGGGAAAAAGTTTTTCCTTGTGTTTCTTTGGAACCTCTTATGTTCCAGCTTGTACCTGCTGACCCTTGTCCTATCATTGGACATCACTGAGAACATCCTGGCTCCATCCTCCTGACACCTGCCCTTTACGTACTTGTAAACATTAATGAGGTCACCCCTCAGTCTCCTCCAAGCTGAAGAGCCCCAGCTCCCTCAGCCTTTCATCATAAGGGAGATGCTCCACTCCCTTCATCATCTTGGTGTCCCTGCGCTGAACTCTCTCCAGCAGCTCCCTGTCCTTCAGGAACTGAAGGGCTCACAACTGGACACAATATTCCAGATGTGGTCTCATGAGAGAAGAGTAGAGGGGGAGGAGAACCTCTTTCGATCTATTAATCACAGCCCTTCTAATACACTCCAGGATGCCACCGGCCTTCTTGGCCACAAGGGTATGTTACTGGCTCATGCTTATCCTGCTGTCCACCAGCAGCCCCAGATCCCTTTCTGCTACACTACTCTCTAACCTGTACTGGTACATGGGGTTATTCTTTCCAAGATGCAAGACTTTACATTTGTCTTTGTTGAATTTCATTAGATTTCTCCCTGCTCAACTCTCCAGTCTGTCCTGGTCTCGTTGAATGGCAGCCAAGCCTTCTGATGTGTCAGCCACTCCCCCCCAGTTTAGTGCACTCAGAAAGCTCTAGTGTAAAATCAAGTCCATTACTAATGTTATTTACTTTCCTTTAAACTATTACAAAAGAGGCTAACTTGTTTTAGGCATTGTTGTTATATGAACTGAAATGTGTATTTCATAAAAGCCCTCCTGAGTGAGGGAGGTGCTGAGTGAATCAGCACTTAGAATGATAGGCCTTAGTAACTGTCACTGACAAAGGAAAAGTAAAATGAGCTCTATTAATTAAAACAGGGCTCAAATTACCTCTGTGATTCTCCAAAATATGTGTTTGTCTAAAATCAGGAACTATTCCAGAACAAGAGTAAAATTGTCTGCTTAAGTTTGGGAAAGATATCTTCTAAAGTAACAACACTGTTTCTCTTGTACCAAATTAGTTTTGATGAACTGAAAAAAATGCCAAAAAAAAAAAAATCCAGTTACAGTAATCCATTTGTTATGAATGATAATTTTAGCTCTTGAGCATGGTGGTTTAGATAAATCCTTTCTACTATCTTTTAAACAGGTGTGTGCTGATTGTGAATTTTAAAAAAATATATCTGATGTTTCACCATATCTGCTGATGACGTGTTCTTTGCTCATGATTTAGCTGGGATGGATTTTCCTAACAGATCTTACAAGGGAATTATAATACCATATTTAACATTTCTGGGAGGAAAAAAAAAAAAGAGAAAAAGAAAGCAACATTATTCAGAAGGTATGACGTTCTTTAGAAGACAGGGAAAGGAAAATATCTCACTAGAGAAATGGTCTCTATCGTGATTAAAGATAACAAGCAACCACTAAGAAACAAGAAATGGAAACTTCTCATGTATATTAACTGTCTAGAGACCTCATACACAGTGCTAAGTGGTGAATCATGGCCAGTCAACTAAATGATAAACAACAATGGGGAAAATATGTGCTTTAAATAAGCAGGATTCAAGAACAACTATATAAAGCAGAAAGCAGGAAACTAGTGTGTGAGATTCCCCCCATGAGAAAGACTCAGCAAGGCTTTAAAGCTGGTCAGATTAGAGTCATCAATCACATTATCATCAGAGAGGAAAAACTCTTGTGCCCATTCTCATAAGGAAGACAGGAATTCTCCATAAAACTGCATTAAGATCTGATTATACTAGTATGATGACTATCACTCTAGCTTTCATTGAAGGAGTTACTGAAAATCTTTTTTTTTTTTAGGCAGAGGGGAGGAAAGAGATTTCCTATTCTAAACAACAGAATATTGTTTAAATTTTTCATTTCTTCTGCTATTGCTTTTTGATGTCTCCTTGAAGATACCTAGATCTAGCCATTCAGTAGCCTTGAAAAAGAATAAAATACATGAATGAACAGCAGAATATTGCATCTATAAGGACTTTAAAGTTAAGATTCATTTTTTATTCGTATGAAGTACCTTAATATTTAAAGCCAAGAGTTTTACATAAACAAGTTTAATCACGGAAGACAAGAACCTAATAATAACAATAAAAACAATTCAATAATAATAAAAATCAATAGATAAAATCACAACTGTTAAGGTAGACAGATTTATTATCATCTGTCACTGTCTTCACTTATGTTAAAAGGAGAAAAATTACTTTTACCATATTGTTGAAGAGGCTACCTACTGTTAGAACTTTCATCTGTCTTTTCCTGCTGGAAAATAGCTTTCTTCTGTGAGTAATTCCTTTAGTTTCAAAGTAACACGCAGCAGATAAGTAACAAGTATAAGAAAAAATGTATGAAGTTTTCCTTTGTACTTAGGATGAACTGGTAATACACTGTAATGATGGACTAAGTCAATAGTTTTAAATTTTAAAATATTCATGTAGACTTAAATAAACAGATAATCACCCCTTGTGCCTGAGAAAAATTTCCAGTACAACTGCAAGAATAACTTGAATGTGTGTTGGGCTCTTCAAAGAGAAATTATTCAGTAATCATCAAGAAGGTTTTTGAATGGAAAGATTGAAAGATTAAATCCTTGCATGATCTTACAGAATTTATGCATATAGGAATTCTGCTTTCAGTAAGAAAGTTTAAATAAATTTTAAGCAGCTCACATGAATGGAAATATCTGATCTTGTACTTTTAGAGGAATGCTTCAGTTTGACATAACTAGGCATCTCTGAGTTAGCAGTGATACTATGACTATTTAGTTATAAAATTAAAATAGTAACAGACATGTTGATTTCTTGGATGTTTCTCTTACATTTCCAAACAGTTGGTTGTCTACCAGTAGCTGTTAATACACAATCTACTCGTTGTATGTAGCAGGAAACTTTAGTGGTATCTATCAGATTTCCCTGTAATTGTTAACAATTTTTAGCATATGTTACAATAGGAAAAACATTAATTGCTTGTGAATACAATGTAGGGTCTCTACTTGTAGTATCCTGTTGGGTAAATCTCAATTAACACCAGAATAAAACAGCTGTCTAGCATTCCTGAACTTTAAAGCAGTAAAAATTAATTCAGTAAAAGCCTCGGGTACCTTGTAGACTAGGTGTCAACATAAGGCTAGTGATGAGCTTACATGTAATCTACTAGAAGAGATATTCTTACTGACATAAGTAGAGAACTGCTTACTCACAACACATACATATTAACAAGACTGACTGCAAAAATGAAACTTGAGTTTATGTAACAATGTTACAAAAAATGATCGGATATAAAAATAAAACCATGAAATAACTGAAAATTCAAAGATGTTAAAGCTGTAATATATATGTTCATAATAGACATGACTATAAAATGGCATACATTCTCTACAGCTACTGAAACTTAGATTGCTCTTACACAAGTTACCCAATGTAATAAGTTCTGACTATACAACACAAGTCTACAGAAATCCTCAAATACAACTGAATCAGGCCCAATCAGTATGGGTTTATGAAGAGCAGGTCTTGTTTAACAAACCTGATCTCCTTGATGATGACAGAGTGACTTGGTTGTTCGATGAAGGAAAGGCTGTGGATGTTGTCTACCTTGACTTTAAGGCATTTGACACTGATTCCCACAGCTCGGATAGACACACCACTTTCCTGGGTGAAAAACTGGTTAGATGGTTGGATCCAAAGAGTTGTCATCAATGGAGTGAAATCCAGTTGGCGGCTAGTCACGAGTGGTATCTGGGATGATCTCTAAAGGTCCCTTACAACTCCTACCATTCTATGATTCTATGATTCTAAGAATACTTGAGAGAATGCAGAGAGAATAATATTATGGCCAAAAGAGGAAAACAAAGCCCTTCTGAAAGCTAATAAAAGAGTACAGAAGAAAAAAAAATGTAGGGAAGAAAAACAGGTATATAGAAGAAAAATAAATTACAAAAATAAGATACAAACATATATACTAAACAAAATAAGTGACACTATTACCTATATGATGACTCTGACTTTTTTTTTTCGAATAACTGTGGCACACTAGAAAGCTTTTTATAGAATCATAAAATGGTAGGGTTTGGAAGGGACCTTTGAAGATCCTCTAGTCCAACCCCCCTGCAGAAACAGGTTCACCTAGATCAGGTTGCATAGGAACATGTCCAGGTGGCTCTTGAAGATGTCCAAGGAAGGAGCCTCCACAACCCCTCTGGGCAGCCTGTTCCACTGCTCCCTCACCCTCACAGTGAAGTAGTTTTTTCTTATATTTAAGTGGAACTTTTTGTGTTCCAGCTTCATCTCATTAATCCTTGTCCTGTTGCTAGCTACTATAGAAAAAAGGAATGTCCCAACCTCCTGACACCCACCCTTTAGATATATGTAAATGTTAATAAGATCTCCCCTCAATCTCCTCTTCTCCAGACTAAACAGTCCCAGTTCCCGCAACCTTTCCTCATATGAAAGATGTTCCAGTCCCCTGATCATCTTCGTGGTCCTGTGCTGGACTCTCTGTAGAAGTACTCTGTCCCTCTTGAGCTGAGGAGCCCAGAACTGGACACAGGACTCCAGATGAGGCCTCACCAGGGCAGAGTAGAGGGGTAGAAGAACCTCCCTCGACCTGCTGGCCACACTCTTCTTGATACATCCAATTTTTTTTTTAATTCTTAATGGCTCTTTAAAATTCTTTTAAATTCTTAATGGCTCATCTTTTTTCAATTGAGATCATAGCACTGTATTTAAAATTAAAAAGGCCTCTATTCCTGTGATATTTTCTTAAGACATTTGGCCTTATAACTCTGATACTAAGTTCTGTAAGTAACTCTTCCTGGCTTTGTGAAAGGAATGAATAGTCAACATTACTTATTTTTTCCTCTCTCTCCTTTCCCTCTCAAATATTGTCCATCATATTTCTAAATTAGAGAGAGGAGTTTGAAATCAATACAGTCCAAGTATAATAGTTTTTAAAAAAATAGAGATATATGGCTGTAAGCAATAACCATATTTTATTTAATAGACTGGGAGTGAGTAAACAAATCCAGAGCACTGACTAGAATAAGAAAATTAGAATTGATTTAATCTGAATAAAAGTTTAATCAAAAAGACTACTGATAAGTTAGGTACTACATTGTTCAACATAAAAGTACACCGTAATTTCAAAATATCCTATTGAAACACTTTTATCATTAGATGTGCATACATTTTTCTGTAATATTTCAGTCCTATGTGTAGACTGTCTTTACAACTAAAGTAGGTCTTTGATCACTAGCAATGGGTTTTAATGGCATATTTTTTTGGTATCTAACACAACACATCTTAAATCTATGACGACATCTCCCAGACCAATTAGTGATTAACACTATAATCCTTACTAAAAACAGAATAATGAGAGATTTGTGTTTCTTATCTACTTTGCACATGCCTTTTTTTTCTGAAGTTTTTTTACCAAGCCAACAGGCAAAGCTTGAGAGCTTAAATGTCTGTGCCACTGGATGAATTATTTCTAGTCACGCAAAGTGATCCTGCAAGATGACTAATTGGGGCCTTATCTAGCATGGATTTAACTTTACAACTACATTGGCCAAAATCAATGACATGTTATTAATTAGAAAGTTTATCCTCCATTTCTGGTGGAGTTACATTGCAAAACACTTGTATTCAATCATTTAGTCTTTTAGGACATGTTAATTTTTTTCTTTTATGGAAATGATGCATTTGTTAACTATAAAAAGAATCTCTTCTCCTGATTTCCAAGAAGCAAAGTATTTCAGCAAATGCTGTTTAAAACAAAAAACATGAATTGGTTTAGAAAATGTAGGCAAATAGCAGTAGGTATAAATAGTTTTCTTCATGTACAAAGTTGTGCAGGATGTTTGTCAGGAATTGTGATTTTCAATATATTCTTAAATATTTTTAAAAAGTAAAAGTTACAAAATATGTTGATGTCTTTAAGTTATCAAAGATATAAAAGTAAGAACAAACTGAAAAGTTACAGAAAACCATTATGATAATGAATGACTAATATTAAAATATTAAGATGAATTTCTTTGTAATATACTGCATTTACATTTCCTTTATATTAAAAAAAATGGGCTTTGAATCAGTTGTTACCCATACACGACTGAGATTTTGAGATTATAACAGGTAATTCTTGTGAAACATCAGTTCAGTGCTCAGTAGGCAGAGAAAGGAGACAAAATATTGGAAGTTATCAAGAAAATGACAGAGAACGGCAAGCAATTATAGCACAAATGTGAAAATCCCGAGTACAAGGGATAGACTTTTTGGTCTGCCAAAAAGACATGAGAAAATGTGGAAAATATATAGAGGAGGATGAGCAGGATAACAGCAATTATGTAATAGTCTCTTTTGCATCATTAATAGATTTGAATTCATTCTGAAAAGGACATTATTAAAGGGCAAATCTGACAGGAATCTAGAAGATTATGAGATGTATGGGGAAACTGAACAGGGAATTATTTTTACAGTGTTATCAAGTATAAGAATTGGAAAGCATCAAGTGAAAAAAAGACAATGGCACATGTAAAATGGAACATTACACAATACATACTTAAGGAGTGGAAGTGCTTGCTACAGGATATCATAAATGCTAATTCTAAATGGGATAAAAATTCAGTTTTGTAAATTAATGGAAGGAGAACTCATAAGAAGCTACCAAAAACAAGTGCACTACATAGAGATAATAACTCTTTCAGTCATAGATTAATGGAGACTGAGAAAGTACTTCTGATAATCACCAGTAAGCATTGTCCCAGGATGATATTTTCCTAGATTGTCACATTTCTTGCTGCTACAAGAACATTACGTTGAGTAAATTCTTGTTTTCTGATCTGATACTATGATGATTCTTATGGTCTAGTTCTATGGCTTTAGAATTTGTAGTTATTAAGATGGGAAGTCTTGATTTACTTTAAGAGATGGAACTGTAGCATGCAGTCAGGCAATTGTCCAGTACTTTACTGTTTTAATTTTTTTCCTCTCTGTGTATTCCTGATTTATTTTGATCCAAATTATAATCAGTATGCACCTAAGTCTACAGTCTTCACTAATTTAATATTAATATTGATATACTCAGACTTCAGCCATGATAACACTTACAAACTGGTTTCTAATGTGGCTAAGTATATATATTTTTTATCCATTTTCTTTTATAAAGGTATCAAGTTTAAAAATCTGCAATTATTTCAATTTTATTGTACATAGCAAAGGATATTCTCTCTAGGCAGATAGGACTATGCACTCAAACAAAAAGAACAGCAAAGATATTTATATATTAACTCATTATATATATGGACATTGCAATCACATATGTTGCAGGTAGCAACATATCATTCCATATTTGACTATACTATTGGCTGTCTTAATTTTCTCAAATGGTATTATAAAAATTCACAAGGCTTTAGGCTTAGTAAATGGCAATTTACAAACATTAAAAACAGTGACCTGGTCGAATACATTAAAATACATTACATAGAATACATACAATTACACTTTGAACTGTTTTCTCAATCAGAAGGTTGAATCTCCTTCAACCATTTTTCTCTTAGCAAGAAATTAACCTTCACTGCTGGAAGATCAGATGATTATATACCTTTCAGAACTATCAGTTGACAGATTATATGAACTGTGAGACTTTATAAAGAAATAAAACCTGTTCCTAGCTACTCATTTCAAATGGACTGTTTCCTTTCTTTGTCACAAAGAAAATATCATTATTTTTTAGAAGTAATTTTTCAGCTTTTGACCCTCCATTCTTACAGCTTTCTGTTTAAACTTCTGGCTTCAAATCTAGTCTGAGGAGAACATCAAGAGAGAAAGAAGTATGTTCTCACTTTTCTGAATGTCCATTGGTAAACAATCTAAATATAGTAGACAAGAAAAATTTTAAAAACATAAATAATACCATTTTTATTACTTTAATATTTTAAATAGCAATCAATATATATATGCAAATGCCTCTTCTTTCTTGATGTTTTTTAAACACTAATTTCTGAATAATTTCTGATTCTTTCTCTCCATTGCTCCTCTTATGTAACAAGAATAGATTTTTTTAAAGCTAAAACAAAAAAATATGAAATTTTATTTAAATATGCACATCCTCTGATTAGCCATAATGAACACAATCCCACTAGAAAGAGATATAATCAATTGTCTCACAGCAGAGGTATTTCCTTATTGCTAAAGACATTTTTCATCTTAAGGTGACCAGGAGTACTCTGCTATTCACTTTTAAAAAATAGTTATCAAATCAACATTCTGGGTTTTGCTTAATTTGTTATCTGTGAAACTATGTTTGACCTCTCTACCTAGAGATACCTAGAGATATTTTGTTAGTTTCTTCAACCTTTGTGCATCCGTTCATATTGCAGTGTGTGACTACACATCCACATAGCAGTAATTTGACACTAAGCTATTTGCAGCTAGATTCAATGGAACTTTGGTTGAAGCTAGTTGCTGGCATAGCCTCACATCTTGTATAGTGTTCTATGATTTACCTTAGCAAAGACTATGAACTCATTTTAAACAATATGATTTCTGCTTCTGATGGTACCTGCTTTTATCAGTAAATTATGTTGTTTCTTATTTGACATTCCATTGATGAAGGAAAATGTATCAGTATATCCTAGAGATGGGTTCTTCTCCAAAATACTTCTTCTTACTTCCATGGGTTTTAAAATTGGATCTTGGATAAGATTCTCAGCTATAGCTATATAGCTACCTTAAAGCAGAGAAACACTAACTCTGGATCTGCTTTTTGCTCAGATGTTCTGTTATTGACACAGAGAGTAAAATCAATTTTTGTATTCATTTTTTCTATTTGTGTTGTTTTCTTTGTACATATCATTTTATATGCACAGTGGTTTTAAACTTAAAGAGAGTAGATTTAGATTTATATTAGGAAGATTTTTTTTCTGTTATGAGTGTGATGAAACATTGGAACAGGTTGCCCAGAGAAATTATGGATATTCCATCCCTGGAAGTGTTCAAGGTCAGTCTTGTCAAAGCTTTGAGCAACCTTATCTAGTGAAAGATGTCCCTGCACTTGGCAAGGGTGGTGACCTTAATGAACTTGAAAGATCCCTTCCAACCAAACCATTCCATGACTCTATGATAAGTAAGAGACTACATGATTATTTACAAATACAAATGCATTTACAGACACAGAATTATCACTATGTATTTACCAGTGCTGCTGAAAAGCCTTCAACTATTCTCATAAACAGTAACCAATGCATCAAATGCAACGATTATTCACTCTTATTCAGGTTAATTTCTAATTAGATGGATGAAACTATAAAATACTATCCATAGCTGCAGAAACCAAGAAAAAGTACTCATGAGTAGAAGTAAGTCCATAATAAAATTACATTCTCTTCTTTCATACATTAAGGACAGATAAAAACATTAAAAGTCTTCCTAAATGTGACACAGAAGTTGAGTACAACCTTTTTCCCAGGGAGGCCATCCTCTCACATATGTTTGGTTTCTAAAACTTGAAACGTTTACAGTCATGTGATCATTAACATAACTTAACCTGTGATCACTCCACTCCAACTCCCAACAGTCTAATGACATTCCTAGTCAATAAAAAATTGAAAAAAAACAACCAGACAGAATAACTTAAAGTAGCTGTTGAAAAGTACTCTTAATAGGAAAATATGTTTTCTTATTTCTTATTCTCATTGTTATTAAAATAGCGCGAAGAGAAAATCTGTGATCAAATACTTTTAAAAGGTCACGGACGTTGGTATCCATATTTTCAGATACTTAACTGACATCTCTAAATCAGAGTCCTGTTAGTATTAGTAACTGAGACAGCCTTAAATTGAAATTCTGTATCTTTGTATAGTGATTTTAGAGATATTATGGCAATTTTCTTTTTTCAGTAATGTTATTAAAGTTATCAAAGTTATAAATATTAATATTTGTACACTCAGCCTTAGAAATCACCCCAAAACTCTTGCCATAAACAGGTATAACAGAATATTAATAAATTTATTTAAGCACCAATCTTCATAATTTTAATGTATTAGAAGTATTACAGACACATTCTGAATTTGCTTTAGTTTAAGATAAAATACATATTTATGTTTCTAAGACATTAATAAGAACATTGGTCAAATAAGGCAACAAGAACAAACAGATCTATGTCAATTATTAAAGATAATTATCCAGGTACTAAGAATTTCCTATCATTGTATTATCACTGCTACTTTATTGCTCCATTTCTTAATAACCACAGATCACCCTGAGGATCCAAGGGTTTGAGGCATAATATGCTTAGTCCAATATTCCTGTTTATTTAAAATAGATTCTTCTCTGCTTTGAGCAGATCCTGAAGTTGAAAATGTACTTATTTCCTCCTCTATAGAGACTTACCTAAATAAAAGTCAGTTCTTTACCATAATGGTATATCTTGAAAGGGAAAAACTATAAGAGGCATGCTGCTCTCTTAGGCCCAGTAATTGTGGCCTACAGCTGATACGACTATTTTGTAGTCTCCTGCAGTGGATGTGTGAACAGGATGGAGGGAAAAAAAAAATCCAAGACTATAAAGCTAACAAGCACTGAAATTTATTTTATGCTCAAAAAGATAATATACAGATGATAGTCTGAGACTGTGTACATTGCATGCTATGTGATTATCTCTTATGTTTATTTCATGACTGTGAGTAGAAGCAGTTATATGAAGAACAGCATAGATGCAATTGTCCTAATACTACAAAAGTGTTCTAAACTGTCTAAACAAACTTTGAAATGTCATGATCTTGCTAATCTTGAACAGAGACAGCATTTCCTAATCCTGCTTAGAATCATCATATCATCACAGAATCACAGGGGTTGGAAGGGATCTTTAGAGATCATCCAGTTCATCTCCCCTGCAGAAGCAGGTTCACCTAGATCAAGTCGCAAAGGAACGTGTCCAGGCAAGTCTTGAAGACTTCCAGAGAAGGAGACTCCACAACCTCCCTGGGCACCCTGTGCCAGAACTCCCTCACCCTCACAGTAAAAGAGTTTTTTCGTATGTTTAAATGGAACTTTTTGTGTTCCAGCTTCATTCCATTAGCCCTTGCCCTGTTGTTAGCTACACCAGAAAAAGAATGCCCTAAACTCCTGATATCCACCATTTATATACTTGTAAATATTAATAAGATACCCCCTCGGTCTCCTCTTTTCTAGACTAAACAGCTCCGGTTCCCACAGCCTTTCCTCATAAGAAAGATGCTCCAATTCCCTGATCATCTTGGAGGCCTTGTGCTGGACTTAGTTGCACTCCAGAAATCTCTTCACTCTAAGTCTGACAGGAACTGATTTTTCACTGTAAAAAATTCAGAATAACAAAAACATATAGCAAAAGAATATGAAATTAAGTAATGAGGTATTTAAACAATATGCCTAAATTTGAAGGCTGATCTCCTCCTGATAAATTTATGATTGTTTCATAAAAATTCAACAATAATATTCCCCTGTTATTTTATTTGAACCACAATTGAGGAAAAAACCTTATTCCAATACCAGGCTTACTTCAAGCCTTTTTATTCACTAAGTAATTAGGTTTCTAGATGTAACATAAAGTGTCTTGGAAAAGGTGTTTGGTTCTTCAATCATCTCTCAGCTAATTTAGAGCTACTAATTAAAAACATAACAGCTTTCTCAGTATAATAAATATTTTTATTATCCTACTAGTAGATGTTATTGTTTAGTTGAAATGATTAATCAGTTCATTCATCTGAAACAAATTATCACTTCAGTTTACTGAATAGCATAGATTAAATTAATACTTAAGTAATTATTTTTTTCTTCTAGTTAATAGGGAAAAGCAAATAAACTTCCAGTGGAAAATAATAAAATAAAATTAGGAAACACTGAAAAATTCCTTCTTATCAATTATCAAACAGCACATAAAGAAAAGCTGTGAAAGAACCAACCATAAAATATTCCAGATATTTGATTGCCGTAAATAGGAGAAACAGAATCTCATCCATATAATCTCTAAAGTAGTCTTAACCATTTACCACAGTTTCCAGTTTGGCAACAAATATGTTGTCAGTCTATCTGAGTCTGTAACAGAAACGTGAACTTAAAATTTACTGAAGATTTTAAAGTGAAATAGTTCAAGAGCTAAATGAGAACCTTTTTCATTTGTGGGGAATGCAAATCTTGTGTAACTCTAAGCATGTCGTTTTATTTTTGTGAAAACATCAGCACAGAAAGGACAGAGAATTCATCCAAACTGAGATGAGAGTGTTATTTTTCATATAGAAATTACTATATTTTCATACTTTAATTAATATTATAATAATTCCTTGTAATAGTATTATAAAGGTGTAGGAATTAATGATTCTCTTAATTCATATTAGTTGCTCTGCATTTATCAAAGCAGTAAGAGTGAAATTGACTGGTAGAAATTGCCTTAATTTACAGTCAGCAAAGTCTTTCCTTTCAGCTGAGGATATTACCACATACTTCAGTATATATAACAATTATTCAAATTTACAATACTAAAAGCTTGACCCACAAACAAAACTAGATGATTTACATTTTTGAGGTTCAACACACTGCTGCTTTCGTTTGTACTTCCTATTTAAGTTTAGAGTCTACCATCAAAATAGAAAGTGCTAAAATTTAGACACTTCCTTGATCTATGAAATGAAAATAAAATTTATTCTCCTTGGATATAACATAAAGATGTTAAATCCTAATATCAGCTAAGACTTCTCAGATCTGGTTTCAGATGGAATGAAAGGAAATGAAACCACAAGAGTAATCAGATTTAACATCTCATTGATATTATGACACAATGGTAGTTTTGCAATTATACCAAAGCTTGCAGTTTTATGCATCCCTCTGAAAAGCCCCAAAGCTCACAAAAGAAGTATTTTAAGCATTGAAAAATCTAAAGACATACTATAAAATTCATAAATATGCAAATATCTTTGAGAAAAAGAGCTGCTAGAAGCTTCTCCTGTAGCTGATAGGACTAATGCAAATCAATTTTAAGATGGACTCGCAGCTGACCAAGGCCTGGCCAATTAGTGATGGATGTAACGCCTCTGTGTATAACTTATCCGAGAAGAGGAAGAACTTGCTGTGCAGTTGCTAAAAGGCAGCAGCAACAGGGAATGAGAATGTGAAAATGTCTCTGCAGACACCAAGGTCAGTGGATAAAGAGGAGGAGGAGGGCGCTTACGCCCTGAAAGAAAGACTCCCCTGTGGCCTGTGGTGAAGACCATGGTGAGGCAGCTGTGCCCCTGAAGTCCATGGAAGTCACCAGGGAGCACAGATCCATCCACAGATGTGGACCCATGGAGGACCCCAGGCCCTAGCAGGTGGATGCCTTAAGGAGGATGTGACACTGCGGGAAGCTCAACCTGGAGCAAGTTCCTGGCAAGACCTGGGAGCCTGTGGGGAGAGAAGATCCAGAGCAGGTTTGCTGTCAGGACTTGTGATCCTTTGAGGGACTCAGGCTGGAGCAGTCAGTACCTGAAGGACTGTTCTCCTGATGGATGTGACGAGCTGCCACCATGGGAGGCCCCATGCTGGTGCAGTTTGTATAGAACAGTAGACCATGGGAAGGTCTCATGCTGAAGAAGTTTATGAAGGACTGTCTCCTGTGGGAGGGATCCCACAGTGTAGCAGTGGGAAGCGTGAGGAAGTGTCCCCATGAGAAGAAGCAGTGGCAAAGTCCATCTGTAATGAACTGACTGCAACACCCATCCCCTATCCCCCATCCCCTGTGCTGCTGAGGGGATGGAAGGAGAGTCCTGGAAAGAAGGAGGTATCGGAGGAGGTGTTTTAAGATTCGGTTTTGTTTCTCATCTGCCCGTCCTGATGGTTCATTAATAAATCAAACCTTTTTCTTTCCAAGTTGAGTCTGTTTTGCCTGTGGTACTAGTGATTGCTGAGTGATCTCCCTGTCCTTATCTCAACTCACAAACCTCCCATTATATTTCCCTCTCTCCTGTCCAGTTTAGGAGGAGGAGTGATAGAATGAACTTGGTGAGCATCTGGCACCCAGCCAGGGCTAAATCATCACAATTCCCCCCTCAAAAAAAAGGACAGAGAAGCTATAAATCATGGTTTAATACTTCAGAAATGAAAGACACCTCTGTTCCTCTTCCACATTAAAATACTAATTCTGACGTGATTTCAACCGAGTGATAGAAACTGTGACAGGAGAAACGTTCAATAATTTATCAACAGTCCTGGCTCACTGGAAAGGTGCCTTTTGACTGGAGGTTAGCAAATGTGATGCTCATTTACAAGAAGGGCAGGAAGGAGGACCTGGGGAACCACAGGCCTTTCAGCCTGACCTTGGTCTCAGGGAAGGTTATGGTGCAGATTGTGTCGAGAGCCATCACATGGCACATACACGACAGTCAGGTGATCAGTTCCAGTCACCATGGCTTTACTAAAGGCAGCTACTGCTTGGTCAACATGATCTCTTTCTACAACAAGGTGACTCACTTAAGTGGATGAGGGAAAGGCTGTGGATATTGTCTACCTGAACTTCAATAAAGACTCTGACACCCTTCCCTCTCACATTCTCCTGTAAAAACTGAATGCTTATGGTTTGTAATGGCGTACTCTTTGCTATTGTCCCAGTAGAGATACCAGGACCAGGTAGCTGATCCTGGGGAGGGCTAAGGACAAAGTGGTCTGAAAGGAATGGTTTTATTTTTCTCATCATCCAACTGTGTTACTGCTTTCTGTTTGTTCTGTTTCTAGTTCATGGTGAATTAAACTGATCTTGCTTTCCTTCGAGGGTCTGCTTTGCCTGCAACTATAATCAACAAGTGAACCCTCCCTATCCCTGTCTCAATCCATGAGGCTTGGGTGAGGAGGTGCTTCCTTCACAGTTGGACTTGAAATGTAAAAAACTGAATGGATGGTCAAACTCAGAGAGTGGTGGTGAATGGTGTTATATCCAGTTGGCAGTCGGTCACCAATGCTCGGTGCTGGGGCCTGTTTTGTTTAACATCTTTATCAATGATCTGAATGAGAGGATCAAGTGCACCCTCAGTGGGTTTGCAGATGACAAGAAGTTGGCCAGGACTGATGCTCTGCTTGAGAGAAGGATGGCTCTTCAGAGGGACCTGAACAGGCTGGACCAGTGGAACAAGTTCAATTCTGTGAGATTCAACAAGGCCAAGTGTTGGGTCCTGCACTTAGGCCACAACAATCCCATGCAACGTTACAAGATTGAGGTACAGTGGCTGGAAAGCTGTTCAGCAGAAAAGGACCTGAGGTTGTTCATTGACATCTGCCTGAATATGAGCCAGCAGTGTGCCCAGATGGCCAAGAAAATCAATTATACCCTGGCTTGTATCAGAAAGAGTGTGGCCAGTAGAACTAGGGAAGCAAACGTTTCTCTGTACTGTTGAGGCCACACCTTGAATACTGTGTTCGTTTGGGCCCCTCACTACAAGAAAAATATTCAGGTGCTGGAGCAGGTCTTAAGAGCAATGAAGCTGGTGAAGGGTCAAGGGCACAATTCATATGAGGAGCAGCTAAGGGAACTGGGGTCGTTAATCTGGAGAAAAGGAGGTTAAGGGGAGAACTTACTGCTCTCTACAAGGAACTGAGTTATAATAGTAGATGTTTGCAGAATCACAGAATCTGAAGGGTTGGAAGGGATCTCAGAAGATCATCTAGGCCAAGTAACAAGTGATAGAAGAGAAAATGACCTCAGGTTGCACCAGAGGAAGTTTAGATTGGATATCAGGAAAACGTTATTAAGCATGGGAAGAGACTGTCCAGGGAAGTGGTGGAATCACCACCTTTGGAGGTATTTAAAAGACATGTAGATATTGCACTTAAGGACATGGTTTAGTGGTGGATATTTTAGTACTAGGTTAATTGTTTGACTTTATCTTAAGCACTGAAAGATATCCTAAATTGTTGAAGACTGAATCTGTGTACATGGTGGTGAATATAAACATCTGAGTTAACACAGAAAAGCTTATTTGAGACAGGATTGCTTTATATCTAAAGGAATATAATGAAGACAAAAGGTGAGAAGTATGGATTATAATTACATGAGGAGGGCACAATACTGAAAAGTTTTGTAAGTAGAAGAATTTTGTAAAAGCATTTTTTGCAGTACCCTCATCCTCACCCTGATCTTCATGAACTCTTTCCCTGAAAGGTAGTAGAATACTTCAAGATGGATCCTTGGAAATGGTCACAGTGACTCCTATCATGGAATCATAGAATCATATATTCATTACCATTGGAAAAGACTTTTAAGATCACCAAGTCCAATTACTAACTTAACACTGCCAGGCCTATCACTAAACTACACCACATCACTCAGCATCTCATCTATGTGTCTTTAAAATATCTTCAGGGATGGTGACTCCACTACCTCCCTGGACAGCCCATTCTAAGGTTTAATAACCCTCTTGGTGAAAAAGTTCTTCCTAAAATCTAATCCAAACCTCTCCTGGTAACTTGAGCCCATTTCCTCTTGTGCCATCATTTGTTACTTGGGAGAAGAGACCAACTGACATCTCAGCACAACCTCCTTTCAGGTAGCTGTAGAGATTGATGTCTTTTCTTATCCTCCCCTTCTCCACAGCACAGTATTTGAAGCGTGTCCTCACCAGTGCTGAGTACAGGACAAAAATCACTTCCTTGGTCCTACTGGCCAAACAATTTTTGACATAACCCAGGAAGACTCACAGATAGCCAGGACTCATGGATTCCCTGGCTAGATTTCTCTCTTTCTTACTGTCAACCAGATAAACTTCTGTATCAAGAAACACACACTCAGAGACTCCTCAGTTATTTTGTGAAGATGACATCCCTATTGATTTCTGGAGCTACAAAGGTAGGAAAATGAAGAGGAAAAAAAAAAGAGGAGTAAAGGCTGAGTTCAATGGCCTATATGTACTGATTAGTGAAAACGTATTTCACTTCATAAAAAGCTGATGATGTTTACGAACAGCTAAGTAATGACTATTCATTCCAGTCACAAAGCCAGGAAAAGTTACTTACAACACTTAGTATCTGCGTTATAAAGCCAAAAGTACCAATATCCCTATTAGAACACCATTTGCTTAGATGAAATCTAGACTGGTTCATGAGGCTGGTATGATTTGTGTTTTTCATAATTTTGTATAGCTAAATAGTTAAAAGAACCAGGTGAGTAGGTTAATAGAGTTTTAGACTTTTTTTAGTCTGAGATTGAAAACTGATAAATTTCTATCACCTGAACAGTGTACCCTATCAGGCAAACTGTATCTTGTTTCAAATGGAAGCACTGTTAGCCTTTCCAGTTGTCTGGAATTTTATGTAGTCATATATCCAAAACGAATGTTGCTAGAAGGATCACAAGATGTGAGAGGTCTTTTTTCCTTTTCTTCCATTAAGAGACTGATGTAATCACATTCCTTTGATTATTTTGTTACCTGTGATTCCTAGGAATGAAGAGTAAAACTATAAATTTCCACAGCATAGCTAATGCTTGAAAAGTCAGGCTCTCCAGAGAGAGATTACCTGTTCTCTTCCTAGCTTCATATGCAGTTAGGTGAAATTTGGGGTAGACCATGGCCGTGTTCGAACAGCAGTAATGAGGAAGGGAGGCAGGTTGTCCCTGAATCCCAGAAGTCTTCTGGTCAAAAGTAAGCTATTTTGAACTACGTAATTAACCCCACACTGGTAAGACTTGAAGAGTAAGAAAGCGGTTTTACACATATATGGACATTAAGAGTGTAACAAAACCACCCTCATTATAGAATTATAGAATTGTTTCATCTGGAAGAGAACTTTAAGATCATTGAGTCCAGCCTTTGTTCTAGTCCTACCAACCACTAGATCATTTCCCTAAGTGTAACATCCACTTGTCTCTTAAATATCCCAAGGAAAGCTGTGATTCCCCCACCTCCCTGGGCAGCCTGTTCCAAGGCCCGACAACCCTTTCAGTAAAGAAATTCCTCCTAATATCCAGCCTGAACCTCCCCTGGCACAACTTGAGGCTGTTTCCTCTTGTTCTATTGCTTGTTACTAGGGAGAATGGACTGATCCCTGCTTTGCTACAACTTCCTCTCAGGTAGTTGTAGAGAGAAATAAGGTCTTTCCTGAGCTTTCTTTTCTCCAAGCTAAACAGCCCCAGATCCCTCAGCCCTTCCTCATACGAAACATGCTCCAAATCCCTTACTAGCTACGTAGCTCACCTCTGTATCCTTTCCAGCACCTCAACATCCTTCTTGTAGAGAAGGGCCCAAAACTGGATACGGTGTTTGAGGTGCGGCCTCAGCAAAGCTGAGTACAGGGAAATGATCACCTCCCTCCTCCTGCTGAAAACATTGTTCCTGATCTAGGCTAGGATTCCATTGGCCTTCCTGGTCACCTGGGCACATTGCTGGCTCATATTCAGCTGCTGTCACCCAACACTTCCAGGCCCCTCTCTGCCTGGCAGCTTTCCTGTCACCCCTCCCCAAACCTGTAGTGCTGCTGGGGGTTGTTGTGGCCCAAGTACAGGACCCAGCACTTTGCCTTACTGAAACTCATGGCATAGGCCTTGGTCCAGCCATCCAGCCTATCCTGATCTCTCTGTAAAGCTTCCCTGCCCTCAAGCAGATCAACACTTCCACCCAGCTTGGTGTCATCTGCAAACTTACTAAGGGTACACTCTATCCCCTCATCCAGATCATTAATAAAGATGTTAAACAGGATTGGCCCCAGCACTGAGCCCTGGGGGACACCACTCGTGACCGGCTGCCAACTGGATTTCACTGCATTGACCATGACCCTTTGTACCCAATATCTAACCAGTTTTTCACCCAGGAAAGTGTATGCCCATCCAGGACAAGAACAGCCAATTTCCCCAGAAGAATGCTGTGTCAAATGCCTTACTAATGTCAAGGTAGACAACATCCACAGCCTTTCCTTCATCCAAAAAGAGGGTCATCCTGTCATAGAAGGAGATCAGGTTTGTTAAACAGGATCTGCTCTTCATAAACTCATGCTGACTGGGCCCTATCACCTGATTGTCCTGCATATGCTGCATAATAAAACTTAGGAAGATCTGCTCCATCAGCTTCCTGGGCATTGAAGTCAAACTGAAAGGCCTGCAATTTCCCAGGTGATCCTTCCATCCCTTCTTATATATGGCTGTTATATTGGCTGACTTCCAATCAGATGGGGCCTCCCTAGTCAGCCAGGACTGCTGTTAAATGATGGACAGTGGCTTGAGGAGCACCCCTGACAGTTCCCTTAGCAATTTAGGATGTATCCCATCTGGCCTCACAGATTTGTGGTCTTCAATGTGGAGCTGCAGGTCACTGATCATCTCTTTCTGAATGTAGGGGTGTCATTTTGTTCCTTGCCCCCATCTCTTGGCTTGGGGGGTTGACTTTCCCCAGTGGAACTGAGGTAAAGATGCACCTCAGTCTTATCCTCATCTTTTATTATCAATTTTCCTTCTGGATCTAATAGGGGATGGAGGTTCTTCCTGGTCTCTCTTACATTAAAAAGATCTAATCAACAATGATGCAAGCATTTCATTTTGTGCTGCAAAAGTACTTCAATTCTGTGTTAAGTGAACTTAACAAGCAAAATTGTTTAGAAAATCTGTCACCACTCTGTCTCCTCCTCAGGACAGCAACATGTATTGGAAGGCATGAAAGTGACAAATGTAATACAGTCTGTCATCATTTGGACTCAGGAACCCAGACTAATTTCAGCTATTTTAATAGCAGCCTTTTATGTGAACAAGGTTTGATAATTTAATACTTGGAGCTGCTGGAGTCATACTGCTCAGAAAAAAACCCAATAAAATGACTTTAGAAAACTTTCAAAAATTCATTGGTATTATAGTAAAATTATTTTGCTTACTGTGAAACCAGTGATTTCTTCGAAGACCACAGATGCAATCTTATCATTCTATTTGTTATTAGGTTATTAAGACAACTGTATTGTTGCCATATATTTATAGTCAAACTCAATAGCTTAAGCTATTTAGTGTTCTATATTAAAACAGTCAATATTATATTCAAAAACATCTTAATATTAGAGACAAAACTAATCATTTTAATTGAAAAAATGTAAAAGCAGCATTGGAAAACTGACTTCAAATCATATCAAGCAACTAAAATAGTAAATCTCTTCAACCTTTATTTCAAAAATACATTGTATAATTTGATCTTTTTTAAAAGTCACCCTATGGTGACTTTTTTATCAGCATCTGTTCATTTGGCAAACATGTTAAGTACTGAACCAATGAATGAGATACTACCCAGCTGTGAGTTTGTGTCTATAAAACCTGCCAGTCCTTTTTCTCATAAACCTAGAAGGATTCATATGTAAGTGGAAAGTGATGTGAAATGACCTTCTGTTGCTTCTTTAAATTATGTAGTCAGCACCCGAATGACACAATCTTGACCTTGAATTAGAAAAGTAAACCAGAAGTTAATAGTTAAACAACTAATGCCTACCTTTATTCTCTCAAAATTGTAACCTGCAATGTCCAGCTACTTTATTGAGAGCAGACAGCACAGTAATTCCTGTGTACTTATCAATACGTTAAAAAATATATTCACTATCTACCAGGTGTCTTCAACATATATTGCTACTAGTGGATTCATACCTAAATTAAGTACTAAGTATTATTGCTCTGTGTTTGAAATATAATGAAAATAAAAAAATCTTTGGCACAGCCTTGTTAAAACTTACAAAATATTCTTCAAATAAATACATTTTTACATTGCTGGGACAACAATTTCCTAGTTTGCATATGTAACCAAAATTCTTGACTTATAATTCTTTTTATATCAAACTCTATTTTTTTTTCTATTTTAAGTAGCATTTTTAGAGGTATTTGTTATATATTCTGGAGAAGGAAATGCTTTATACTTGCTAAAAAAAATCCTAAAGCATAACAAAAAAATATCTCCAGCATATAACTCATTCTGCCTTTCATCTTCCTTTTCCAGATGGAAATAGAAATCCGCTATATATTCATTGTGTAGACAGGCTACAGGCCATGGCTTCTTATTTCTGTAGAACATCTAACATAATGCTGTTCATCACATGAAATTCTTCTTGCATATGTAACATAGCAACATTTAAACAAGTAGGAATTTTATGACCTGGTATATGCTTAATAGTAAGACAGATTTCCTTCACCTTCAGTATTAGATTTAAGAGATTTGAGACTGAGGAATCACTAAGTAAAGCTTGAATTTTAATTGTCTGACATTAAGCCTCTAAATGGCTGCTAACTGAAATGTATCTGAAAATGTCTAGCCTTACCATATAGTCAGAAGTTGAAATCATGAAGCTATCTGTGTACAACGTGATTACTGATGAATGTAGATTACACTAGCAGCAATGTTCTTTAATCCATTTAGGCCATGGTAGCTGCCAGAAACAAATATATCAAAAGAAGACTGTGCTACTTCTTTTACATTACAAAGAGTTTCTCTCCTTCTAAAAATGATGAATAAATGCTTTAGATGGAATGAATGATACTATGGAAATATGTATCACTCCCTGTTGATTACAGGAAACATCTACATGGCTTAAACTACATATCTAATGTCCTTAGTTACCTAACTGAACCAGGAGGAAATATATTCAATCCAAGGCTTAAATTACATCTTTACATACCTATTTGCTTCGCATGCAAACTTAAAACATATATGCACATAAATCAGCAATGTTTAAGGGAAGCTCTTCAAGACAAAATACATTCACAGACTTAGAACATCATGACTTAGACTACACAGATCAAAATACAAATCATGTTACTGCATCTGACTCCAAAGGTTCATATCTTACACTTACAGATGAAGTTCCAGTAAGTTTTTTATGCCCATTTATCATGCAGAAGACAAACTTTATTTTTTCTTATGTTTCTGGTGCATCAACTCTATATTCTTTTCTTGCTAAAATGCACACAACACAGTGATCCAGAATCTACCAATTTTTAGTGTATTTATTATGTAACTATTTAAGCTTTTACTTTAAGGAAGACATGAACTATTCCTTAAAAATGCATTGTACAGTTCAAAAAATAGTTTATTATTTTCTGTTTAGTCAAAGTAATAGTGGAAGTTAAATTCATATTCAGTCATTCAATGCACAATGAATGCACATTGAGAATATTAAATTTCAAGGGTGGTGGGAAAGTGTATTATTTGTTTCTAGCACAGTGTACACAATCTACATTTTGTTCTGGCTCTAGATGACTTGACTCCATTCTTATCCCTCTTCATCATTTTTCACCAATTCTCAAAATGTACTTGACAATGGAGTCATATGAAAAGACATGTAACTGCCACAATTAAGTCCACTCAGAGAATTCTCAGGTCAAAATAACACTCTGGCAATGAGCTAAATTAACATAAAGCACCATTTACAACAATGTTACAAACATTTTCCCCTTTTTAAATGTCAGCTTTTCTGTCTTCATGCTCAATTCTTGTAAACATATTGTGTAAGGCAAAACATGGAAGATTTAATCTCAAAACAGTTCTATGATGCACATGGGAAGTTTGTGGGTTTAGTTTTGTGTTTTTTTTCAAAAAATACAAATAAATAGTGGTTCTTTTTCTTGGAAAAGTGGTCTCTTTTGGGGAAGGAAAGGTGGGCTGTCTTACTTTTTGTAAAATACATTGTACAAACTGGATCCTTGTCCCTTTCTCCTGAACTTAGTATGAGCCTTTATAGAGTTGAGCATACAAGCATTTGAAGCAGTCTGTGGTTTTACTCCATTTTGCTGACAAGTAATCACTGTTTGGACAATGCAGTTCAACTGACTTTAATGTGCTTCTTTGTATGAAAAGAGGACTGGAAACAGAATAAAATTCCTGCCTATGGTAGCACTTTGATATTTCAGATATCTTCTATCATCTGTACATCCCATTCAGAAAAATATTTCTTAATTGAATAATTGTTTAGTTCATGGCTAAAGATACTAAAAAGCTAGATATTAAATCTTCCACATTTTAAAAATGTCAGACCATACTTGTCAGCCACATTTCTTAAAGGAAAGTAAGGTCTACACAGTAGTGACAATAGTTTCAAGTTATTAAAAGCAAATATTAAACACAGTTATATAGCATCATAAATATAATTTGATTCTTATCCTTCTTAATCTGAGGTGGTCATTTAGGACATTCTGCTACTTATGATCTTTTTATTCTTCCAACACTAAACTTGGAAATCAAATCAAACAGTACTGAAATAACTCGTGTGATGCATCTTTTAAGCTAACAATTCTAGATGCAGTGATCTGTCTAACAGAAAACCCATTGACACTGTTCTATTTTTGTCTTTCAGAATAAAAGTTGTATGTATACCTTCCAGTATTTGCAAAAAATTACCTTCTTAACAGTAATAATGATAATAATAACAATAAAGTCCTGATATAGGTTGACCTGCTTCTGCAGGGGGGTTGAACTAGATGATCTCTAAAGGTCCCTTCCAACCCTAGCATTCTATGATTCTGTTATGTTTGAGTCTATTTAATTCTTCTCTTTATTGATTATTTAAAATAATTAAAAGCCATCTTATAATAGAAATTTTTTAAAAAGACATGAGGAAAAGCTGAACGTGGTAAAACAGCATGATAGAAAAGTGTAAATACAAGCCAGTTATTTGGGAAATGAGAGTATTTTATTTTAACTTCCTCATTTATAATAAGTAAACTGGGTCTATCTTCATTGCCAAAATTCTAAGAAATCTTGTCTCAAAATGTCATGCTTATCAATAAAGTGTCACTTTTAAAATATTACATTTTGCTGTAAGTGTAAACCAAACATAAAGTCTCCACGGAAACTAGCAATTTTGCCAATTCTATGTATGTTTTACAATGTTTTGTAGGAAAAAAAAAGTCCCCTGATTTAAATTTCTTGGGTTTTGTTGGCCACTGAGAATTGACACTAAATTTTCTGATAGTATAGCTTATAAGCCACACTTACATATTTTGCTGTGTGTGTTCAATTTATCTTTTGCTCTATTATACCAATTTAAAATATCAGTGGGAGAGTGTCAAGAAGATGAGTCTTCCATGTTTACAAAAGATTTTGCCTGTGGCATACTGTGTGCTTTTGTGAATCATTTATCTTCTAGCTTAAACCTGTCATGGTATGAAATATTGCAACCGTGATTCTGTATGACAGAATAATGAAACATTGAAAAAGTCCACACTGCAATGACTTTTCTACAAAATTTTGGGCTGCAGAACCTGAAAAGCTGCACATGAAATTGCTTTTCTTTTCACTCCCCCAAAAAATAATGCAGGTCAATGAGTTCCGTTTTATATATCAAATATGCTGTTCATTATTTGTGGAGGTTTTTCTATATTGACCTGGATTTATCTCTTTTTTAAAAAACTCTTCTCTAAGATATCATATACTGTACTGAATGCCAAAAGAGGTCTTGAAGAGGTTCCACAAAACAAATATTTGAATCCTATATTTCACATTAAAAGTCTGAGCCATTGAGAGGATTATGGCTTTCATGGAGTATCCTTTTATTTTCCTAAAAGATTGTTTTAACTCTTTGTCATTTTGAATAACCTCTGAAAAATATGAAACACCATGTCATGATGCACATTAGCAAGAGAATTCAAGATGAAATTTGACCAGCATGGAAAACTATCATTTTTGGGGAACCATCTTGCCAGTGAGCATTACCTACAAAATCCATACCAAGTACTGCAAGTCAAGACACTTTTCTTAATGCAACGTGTTCTATCAGAGCCTAAAATAATAGAAGTACAGGTAGTAATTTCCTAAAACCAATCTTAAAGAGATCAACATTAAAAATTTATGACTATCTTTCTCTGCAACTGTACTTGAAAATATTGTAATGAGATTGAGATGAAAGCTATTAGATGAAATGCTTTCATCACATAAATCTTGAAAATTTCATACTAAGACAATAATTACCTTGAGTGTGGTTTAACTTAGGTTAAATCAATTGATGAATTTACGTTGACTTTCTTAATGGTTGCTGATGCAGTAATCTCAGTAATGACAGATTAGAGAAAGATCATGAATTGGAAAAAAAATTGTAATAATAACTTACAAAAAATTACACCACTGCATAATTAAAACAAAAGTTCATTTTAAAATTGGAGCGTTTTGGTGCAAGGAATTCTGCTCCGTTACTGCAGAAGTATCATTAAGAAAAAAAAAGCAGCTACAATACTTGTGTTGGCCTATTTGATGTGTCTGACTATTACAAGGTATATTTTTCAGCTTTCAACACACAAGCATTCATTTTTTTGGTCTTCACAAAAATGTATTAAACACTTACACGACATGTTCCACAGCTACCTAGAGTAACCAAATATACTGTTTAAAAACAAGAAATAAAGATCTATCTTAAGGCTAATTATAGCTAATCTACCATAATCATATCCCCAATATATCAATGAATCCCTGTATGGAAGAGTTAATTGTATCTAAAGCATGGTTTTCTTTCTATGTATCTTCTTTTATTTTTTTTTAAAGTACTCTGAGATGGTCAACCACAATTGCTCAATACTGTTCGTAATATGCATAGTGTGCAAAGAAAATAAGCATTTGTCAAAGTATTCCAAGTAACTATGAAAAATGGTGGGATTTTGTAAATAACACTGTTATGTATTATTTTTGAAATTCTATCTTTATTTCTAGAAATCATAAAATTACATTTCCATCCATAATGTCAAATATGTGAAGAGCATTAACATTTTAATCCTTTACTATAGTAATTTCAACTCTTTACATGTTGATATTTGAACTATGAAATATGAGAAATTATGGAAATAGGAGGACAATCTTTCCCGTCTATCTAAAACAAATTACCTAGTTCAAAAGCATATGCTTGTAGCAGCTAGAAATAAATGACGAATTGTGTGAAGACATTTTTTTCTGAATGTTCTAGAGTAATAAGTAGAAATTCTCATGGTTTAGGAGACATTATATTTAAACTTCTATTTATTTTGTAGTAGTCTATGCTATACACACAAGAAATTATTTGGAAATTAAGGGAGTACTGTCATCACGAGTATGGCAGATGGATACACAGCAGTTCAAGTTTTGTCTTTAATTTGTATAAAATGTTTGTAGAAACAACATAAAGGAAGATTAATAAACACTCATCCCCATCTCCAGCACCTGTTCATTGACAAACTGAAACGTGAGCAGTGGGTCAGAATAAAGTCCTACTTAAGCAAACATAAATCTGAAGCCACAAATATTTGAAGAATAAATATTTCTCAAGGAGTATAAGAGTGACAATTTGATGAAGGATCTGAGAGTCTACAAAAACCTGACAAATACTCTCCAATTTCATTCTTCAGGAAATACTATGCTATTGCCTCATGACGCTGAGAAGCCAAGACCTATTAGGAACACTTCAAATAAATGCGCCTTCCTTTGGTTACATGGACTTACTGGACACACACTACACTTTCTAGAACCTTGTCAAATGATCTTGGGTAAAATTAAAACTTATCTGATACCACTAACTTATTTGACTAGCATCACAGCAATATTTTAAGTTACACGTTGGTTGTCACAGTGAGACAAAAATAAATAAACAATAATTTCAAAAGACAACAGTAAATAGAAGCACTTTGAGAAATTTGCATTATTTAAATGATAAAAGCTAAAAACAGAAATATCTTTTAAAGACAGTTTTTTCACATTAATATGTTTACTCTAAAAGCATTTAGGAAAATGATCTAGAATTGTAGAAAATATCTAAATAACAAAAGGTATGAGTAAGGCCAGATCTACTTACCAAATTCCTTAGGAACAGTGATCGAATAAACACAATTATGACCAACACTGTAATTCTTGGGATAGTTTGGTGATAATACAGTGCCTTCAGAGCCTGTTGACCGACTTCCACAGGGTGCTAGAAAGTGAAGATAACCAGTTTTGAATAATATTATAAAAAATCAATTTAAAATTATTTGGTTTATGTTGGTAAATGCTATTAGAGTAAATTTTATTACACTTCTACATAGGATTAAATTCATATACTCTACTAAGTACTGAGTATGTGCAACTTTTTAATATTTCAAAAGAGAATTGATGTCACTCTGCAGTTTTCCAGATCAATTATTGTTTTTCTTTCCTATTTAGCAACTGCCTTAAAAAAATAATGATGTACTTTACACACAGTATACTATTATTCATAGCATACAAAACTATAATTCATTTGAATGATGCTCTATACTCTGATAAAAGCAGAGATTATGCAGTCCTTCAGCACACTTGTAAAATCTTACTGATGCCAATAGATTCATAATTCAAAATAATGTATAGGACTACTGAAATAAGAAAGTCAGGATTCCTTGACTGAACATGATGTACCACTTATTTATAGCTCAGTTCTTTATAACATTATATATAAAAAATTATGAGCAAACACTTTTCTTTATCACACAAACATCATATTTATTCTACCATTAATATATATAATACTTGATAAAATGACAGATAAATGACAATGGCATTCATTACAACAATGTATTTTTCTACAGTTAACAACAAAAGCTAGCCTTTGACATTATTCACAACTGTAAAGCAAGAAGCAGTGCTTTCTCTTCTTTCTCTTCATCAGATATTCAGGCACATGAATATCTTTTATATGAAAAAGGTGTATTAGATTTCATATGTCTATTACCTGTTTCTCATCCACGCTTTATAATATAATAGTTTAATCTACTGTAAAGATTATGGCATCTGTTTAGAATTTTTCTTGTAATTATTTGGATCATGAAACATTTTTAAATGAGTTTAATATTAATTTAATATATCTAACATATTTGTTTCCTCTCTTAAGACATAGCCTTCTAAAGTAAGTACTACTCATTGTTTCACTTGCTAAACACTTAAAAATTTGGGGTTTGAGGCATGCTCTAAAAATTTTAATAAATTCTGAATTATAATAAGTAAAGTTTTCTTGCTAATATTTCAGAAGACTTATCTCACTACTTGTCACACTAAAAACAAGCTATTTATTAGTGTTAGCTAGAAATCATGTGTTTCAGTTAATTGTTAAGTTAGTTAACTCACACAAAATGAATGAGTGTACCATGAAAAGAACATCTCTTTTAATGCTAGCAACTTAAGGTCCCATCGCTTTGAGCGTGGGTTCCATTCAGTATGGTGTAGTTGCAATGTTTGATGGACTGTGTACCTGAAATGGGAGCAGATGGTACCTGTTGCTCCAGACTATATATACAATTTGCACATGATTTAATGGGCTAGCGTGAAAGTCCTGGCATTGGAAGTAGGTCAACAGAAGGATCTTGACTTCTGTATGTGCATATGTGTGTGCATATGTTGGATGTGGCACACATACTAGAGCTTAGCAGATCAATCAGGACCCAGAACAGGACATAGTCTTGGAACTCTCAGTACAGCTTTACTGATAGGCACCCACTCTGAGATACAGAGTAAACAATAAGACTATCACACATACACAGAATATTGTTCTCTATGGCTAAAAGAATAATCTCAGTGTCTTCCTTCAATCCACCATCATGTGAAATATAAAAAATTTATGACTTCTTGTGAAAACATTTTTAGATAATAGAATTATTGCTACTTTTTGACAAGAAGCAATAGCCTTGGCTAAGCTTTACATTCAGAGACTTTTTTGCCTTATTTGAAAAACAAGAACTGGAAACATTTTGCTTGTGAATGTAGTAAATATTTTTATGAAAACAGATCTGCTTACTATCTTGCAAGAACTCAAGATTATCAGTTCTAGATTTTGGATGAAATAGAAGAGAATATGGAATAATATAAGCAATAAATGCACCCTAAGTAGAGAAATAATATTGTCAAAAAGCTTATTACTTAACTTAATCCAATTTCCTTCTCTATTCTTTGAGATATGAAGAAATGAGCTACTGCAACAAAGACCAATAATACTGTCCCATTCGAGCTCTCATTATTATACTTCCATAATTAGCAGATATACAATAATGTGCAAATTTAGGATAAATTTATTATTCCACTGAAGTCAATGCTGTTCACAGCAAGATGGACAGAATTTCACCCTTATTTTTTAGTAAGACATGAAGTAACACACACAATAGCATCCTCAGAATTAAGTTAATAGCCATATATTTAGTGGAGCATTACATATAAAGTTCAGCTTTTTTATGTCTCTGTTCTTTTTCATTCCTGTAACTATGCAGTTAAGCAAGATATCTGTGATTTTACAAAACCACCAGTATGCTTAAAACACAAAAAAACCACACAAAACAACAGTTTCCTTATAAAAGAAAAAAACCCCATAAATTCATTTCATTTAACAGGCATAATTTTTCAAATTAATAAAATCAAACTCTACTGCAAATTTTACAAGTTTTCATTCACTTTAGAGCGATGTTTTACACTACAAATTGTTGATATTAAGAGTTGTGTATTTAAAATCAACGACTTTTGAGTTATAGCTTTACTAAATATGTAACATTATTCATGTTGAAATTGTAACAAGTTGTAATATCAATAAGACACTGTAATATCAAAGTGATGACACCAGGACTCCAGGACTTTTTTTAAAGATAAGAAAACAGAGAAACTAATTGTGTTATATACAAGACTTTCAGAAAGGTAGTACACTTTCAAAGTACTCGCAGTTCTCCGAGGTAGAACTATTATTTAAGTATGTATGCATCTAAACAAAATAGTTCACAGTATTTAAAAGCTAGTATAAACATAATTGCACAAAGTATTTTCACTGACAAATATACACAATTTCTAAAAGTGATTAAATCCAGCAATTTTTGCAAATTAAAAAAGAATGCAAAAATGCAATTTAGCACCTTAACTATCTGAGAATTCTCATTAATATTAAAATCTGATTAAAGATAATGTCATTTTTGTGTTTATAATTTGTACTAATTAAAATATTTATATGACAAATTGTTTGAAACATAAATGTTTTTCCCATACATAGAATCCCATTAAAGCAATAAATATCTGTACTGGTTATACAGCGGGCACTTTTCTGGTCACATAGAGAACAATAGACACTGTATAAGGCTGGGAGCAGGATTTCCAGAAGGGCTCCTTTAGGTGTCAAATCTTTCAACAGTGCTCCCTGCAGTCTATGCTACAACACGCTCTGTGCAGATTAGACTGGAACTATTAGTCACTCTGACATATGTAAAATTTCATTTTCACAACAAGAAAATACTTGTATTGAGTATTTCATACTAATTTCTTTCACTTATTGTTCTCATTCTGTACTTTTTCCCTTTGCCCTTTTTGAGTTTACCTTTTCCCTTATAGACTTTCCCGTTGTTTTCCAACTGCTGCTATAATAACTCTTTATCATCACAAGTATTCAGATTCCTGGGTCTCATAAATAAACAGTATAAAGGAAAGTTGAATCAAGATGTAAGCACATAGCTGACCTTTGCAATCTGACAAAATGTTTCACTTCATAAACAATGAGGTGATAAATCATTTACTTCTTACAGTAACAAGACTGTCCTCCAAGACCTTTTGGAAAGTACTAAAAAGGAGGAATATGTTTATCTGATACTTTAGTAAACCCACAGACTTCATTGACTGTATTTCCTTGCTTACTTTTTAGGAAACAGTATTGAGTTTTTGGTTGGATATAATAATTCCTCTACTATAATGCTACCCATTGATATACATTTTTGTACATTTCAGCTATGTAGATCTCATTGCCTTTGCATCAGTTTTACCGTTCAGTGATTTATTTCATTTCCTAATAAGTAGAAAGTTCAAAACTGAAAGATTGTGAAAATCGAAATGTCTAATTATTATGCTGGGCCCTGAAAGGTCTACTTCCAATAAATTTTCTAACAGACTCATCACACGTACAAATATAAACCAGGTTATTTAACATGAAAAGAAAAAGGAGCAGACACTGAGCACCATTTCCACTGGAATGAAAAAAATCCTGCAGAAACCAACTAACAAATCAAGCAACAAAAAAAACCCTTCAAAAAGCAAATTATATTATCTAATGTAATTCTCCACTAATATTCCCATCGTTTTTAATGTTTGCTTAGACTCTGAAATACTTTATCACTTCCTGTATTTATTTCTGCTTTAGCTTAATCTCTGACCTATAAAATACTACTCAGTATGCTGTTCTTGTCCTGCTCTCCAGGATCAGCAACAAATAGGAGAGAAAGGGACTTAACTGTAGTAAAAATGTGATAACTATCAGTGTGCTGTCACTGTTTCCTTGAAATATTGTTAAGCATTAATGACAAAAAGTTCCTCTTCTGTGTATGCTGAATTTATTGTAATGGTATCTTGTATTATAAAACACCACTCCTTGCAGCCCTTAAAAAAGCCCTGTCATAACAATGAAATACTACCTTCTCAGTGTTTTAATTGGTGAGCCTTTTTATTCAGATTATCCTTATTTGTTAGTATCCATGTACCTTTGTCAAAGATCTAAATTTTACCTCATTATGGCAATGCCTAAGACCATCAACAGTGACACCTTTTCTCACATTTCGGCATACACTAGTTGTAGAAGAAATACAGATATCACCACAGAGGCAAAATCATGCAGCAGAACCACAGTTCCCTGTAATCTACACCTAACTATGGCTAGACAGTAATATTTTCTACAACTCTGGCTTGTTGCTTATGTTTTCCATTGTGCCTTTGCAGTTTAAGAAAGAATGAAACTACAAGAAATAAAGAATAGAGAATTTATGTCAAATGTCTTCATCTTTTTCTTGTTACCTAATATTTTTTCTACACCTCAGAGCTTTTAATTCCTTCTACTGCTTTCAGATTACCTACTTTCTAGTCCCTGTAGTTAAGATCTAACAGAAGTGAACTGTAATTGCATCAGTGCCATATTGCACCATCCATTTTTAAGCAGTATTCCTCAGGGGAATCAATGGGGAATACTGCTTAAAAATGAATGGCACAATATGGCTTTATGTCATGCAGGTAAATTTGATTACAAAGCTACAAAAACAATAAAAAATGAAGAATAACAGTGCATAAACTCTGCAAAAGGGACAAAGTGTGCCTTGAAGAACTGCTAATGGGATGCTTCTTATCTAATGGGCCATTGTTTCCAGATCCAGACTTGGATACTTACTATTTAGTTGGTCTAAATGAGTAGGTAGAAAAAAATAATTATTTGGTGATATGATGTATGGTTTTAGAATTTAAGACATTGTCATAGTTTAACCTCATCTGGCAACTAAACAGCACATGGCAACTCATTCACCCCAACCCTCAGCAGGATTAGGGGAAGTAAATTGGAAGGCTAACACTGAGAAAAATTGTGGATTGAGATAGGAGAAGTTTAATAATTGAAATAAAATACTAGTCACAATACTTTATAAAAAATGGAATGAAAAGGAAAATAATGAAGAGACAGAAAGAAAAGCCAAGAAAGACAAGTGATGCAAATGAAAACACTCACAACCAACCAGTCAGTCTCTGAGCAGTAGCCCCACAGACAACTTTCCTCCTAGTTTATTGCTGAGTATGATATTATACGGTATGGAATATCACTTTGGCCAGTCAGTATCCCCTCCCAGCTTCTTGCACACTCTCAGCATGCTTGCTGTCAGGGCAGTATGAGCAACAAAAATGGCCTTGATGTGGTATAAACACTGCTTAGCAATAATGAAAACATCTCTGAATTATCAAAACTGTTTTTAACACAAATCCAAAACATAGCACAATACTAGCTACTATGAAGGAAACCAGCACATGAAAACATTGATTTCTGTTTTTCCTAGTCTGGTACAATACAGTGACACTCTATTCATCCTTTTTTTAATCCAAATGACAAGATTTTTAGTATTAAGGATTTCTTCTAGTGGTTAAGTCAAGACTAATATACAGGTAACAAGAAAAAAAAAATATACTGACAGATATAACAGCAACAGAAAAAAAAAAAAAAACCAAAGTAAAACCATAACAAGGAACACTTAACAGGTAAAAATGGCAGACAAATTTCTTCCACACTTTCAAATTACATATACTTCTATTTTGGATTTCAATCTGTAAATGTGAAGGTGATGAAACACCTAATATTGTTTTGACAATACAATTAATATGGAAAAGACAATATAATCTAGAAATACATATTTTCGTTGCTGATTGGAAATACAGAAATACATTAGAAATGAAAAGACACCAATAAACACAGAGAAGGAAAGACTGCATCACTCTACAGTTGGAAAGCAGTACCAAAGAAAATAATATTTTAAAGAATGTAGAAGCTTCTTATATTGTCATTTCTTCAGTCTTCACAACAGAGCTTAATTATGGCAAATGCATTGATTCTAAAAATGAGAAAGAAGCTCAGGGCAATATATGTTAACAGTATTTGAAAGTGGTTAGTTAAAACAGAAGTCAGTAGAAGCTGTCAAAATTCCCTCAGAAATCACCAACTTATCAAAGTAGAGCCTGAGCCCTTAACAGAAACTGGAAAAATGATGACATTTAAAAAAAAAAGTAAAAAACCAAAACCCCAAAAAAGCCCAAAAAACAAACCAAAGAAATTCTTAGTAGCAACTTAAAATACTAGCAAGTGTAGAAATGTAAAAGCAAAAGCAACCACATAGATATTGCAGAAAAACTTAATGGGTCAAATATTGACAGTGATTTTCAATATGTTCAAATGTTGCTATAGACAAAGACATCTTTAACCTAGGCTTTCCTTTATTAGACACAGCAGTTAACATTTCTGCTCCATTTAAGAGCAGTAAAGTCTCAGCAAGGACATGACATTAAGTTTTTGCATTTAAAAAAAAAAAGAAAGAAAGAAAGAAAAAGGGTTTCTATTATTATGTAGCAGGAAATATTTTAAATAATTGCTTTTGTTTAGTCTCCAAAAGAGAAGATTGAGATCACTGGCAGACTAGTCACTTTTTCAGAACATGGTAGATTGAGGTAATGATAATTTAAGCACATTTGTTCTTGACTTTCAAAGGAACTATATGTGGCTCATGAAGGCCTCACTGACTGATCACATTGCCTTTCTGCAATAAGCAAAGACTGTTCCAGAAGGAAGAGATATTAAAGATACCAAAGGACGGGATTTGAGGTCCTTCTGGCTCACGTTTTCAGGCCAGCTGGAAGATGGTGAGGCACCTCCACTCCTCCATTCTCCTCACTGCACTAGAGATCTCCACTTGATAAATGCACCAGAATTCCATGAGGTGCATTTCCAGAACTGTGGCTCACTTGAGAAACACTCAATAAGGTTGTGGCTCCTTCATTGTTTTTTTTTTTTTTTTTTCTCTTTGCCAATAAAATAGAATTAAAGTAACAGGCTCTGAGAATGGAGTCATCTAATAAGAGAAAATGCATGACATATTTTGTGCTGCAATTTAAGTATTTGCAGTGTTACAGTCCCTGCTCATAACAAATAGAGGTGGAACAGGTATTTGCAGTCAGCCCATGCCTCAGCATAGGTTCTTTTCTTTGAAAGAGTACACCAGAGATAGCTTCCACAGTTGAAAGTGAGTAACTAAAAATTGAAAAATGCTTTTTAAGTCAATCACCTACAGCAAAGCTTTGACGTGATATAGGGTATTTCTGGAGGAAAACAAATAATCATTTTAAAACAACTTTTCTACCATCATACTAAATGAAGAAAAAATAAGACAAAAGAAAATTGGAAGTAATAGGAGTCTTCTATTGGAGACTGTTTCAGAGCCTTTAAGTCGGTTTAGACAGCAAACGGAAAAGAGCATTACATGACAGATGTGTAGAAGTAAAAATAAATCTGACACTAACAAAGCTTTAGGAATTTTTAGCTGCAATAGCAGAATCAAGACGTTGACTTATAAGAAGTCTCAATGAAAGATGTGTAAGGATTTACAGATCCTTTCAGAAGAAATAATCATCCCTTCCAATCAGAAAGTTTTTTTTTTAATTTTTTGTTTTGGAGTCTATATACCTTCTGCATTGTTTGTGTTTTCACTTGTACACTTTTTATCTCTAAATTATATTTCATTGCTTATTTGGTTTAAGAAAGAATCATTCCTATTATGAGATGAAGAGTATGATGATTGCTTCTAAGTCATTTGATAGACAACAGCAGTTGAGGACTGAATAAAGGATGTTTTCTGTTTCGTAACCTTACTGGACAAAGACAAAATTAAAACATCTTTTCATTACACAGAAGAAATTTACAAAATGTGAGTATTAATGTTAAAATTATGAGCCACCTTAGAATTCATTGACATTATGAGTTCCTTTAGAGCTGCACAGAATAAAGAATTCACTCATTACTAGATAGTTGGTAAGTGATATCAACTCCTGAATCTTCTTTTGAATGTAAGACTCTTGCTATTTTAGAAGTGAGGAGTCTGTAATGGGTGTATTACCCATCAAAAAATCCTTGATGTTACTTTAGGCTGCCCATCTCTACTCTCTAGAATGTCTCTTTATGCAAATAAGTTTTCTAGCACTAGCACTGAATCACAGCTGCCAAAATGAATAAGCTTTTTGAATTACCTGAGAATATTACTACAATATTAAAATGAAAATCTATAATTCATTTGGTTTCCAAGTGACTGATGATCACTTGGTTTCCAAGTGATTTCCAATATTTTGAGTGTCTTCATGCATCAGTAGTTACTGAATTTAATTTCAAATCTGAGATCTGACAATTAATGACAAATTAACTAAAGTCCCTGTAATCTGCTGAATTTCAGCTTACTTGCCATCACTGCTGTTTCTGTTTGCAACAGAGACTTCTAAATTAATTTCAATCAGATGTAAGTTCCCACTTTTCCTTAAATGCTTTCCCTTTTCAGTTTACAACTGGACCTGTGGATAATTAAATTTATCAATAGATTCACAACTAGAAAGTAAATCTTACTTTACTATAACAAACTTTGTTTAACAGACAAAAAATAAAACAGTAAGTTTCCAAAGACTAAAATGCCATAATACACCAAAAGTAATACTAACTCTAATAAACACAGTTTTGTGCTAAAAGGGAACATTAAAACACAAACAGTAAGAACTACTTAAATACCTGAGTTAATTATGTTTCATTTAATTATGAGGGAGCTGGGGCTCTTTAGCTTGGAGGAGAGGAGACTGAGGGGTGACCTCATTAATGTTTACACACATGCAAAGGTGGGTGTCAGGGGGATGGAGCCAGGCTCTTCTCAATGATGGCCAATGATAGGACAAGGCGCAATGGGTATAAACTGGAACATAAGAGGTTTCACAGAAACATAAGAAAAAACTTCTTCCCTGTGAGGGTGAAAGGAGCACTAAAACAGGCTGCCCAGATGGGTTGTGGAGTCTCCTTCTCTGGAGATATTCAAAACCCACCTGGATGAGTTCTGTGTGACCCTCTCTAGGTGGTCCTGCTCTAGCAGAGGGGTTGGACTAGATGATCTTTTGAGGTCCCTTCCAACTCTTAAGATTCTGTGATTAGGTGAAAAAGAAATACACTGAAGTACAAATAATCCAAGCAAACTACCAGTAAAACATTGCTGACTTCAGATACATTTCTGTAAAGGAATAAGTTAAAAATAAACAGATACCTTCAGAAGATGTTTCGTCTCATCTAATCGCATTCAGGATAGACAAGAAGAATTATTGTAGATGTGGCCACAGATTCACATTTAATTCTAGGCTTCTAATAAGCAGCTGTCTAGTTATCTAAGCACTTTCTATAACCAGACAAGGTTAAAACGAAGTCTATTATTTAGACTCTGGAAAACTCCAGCTCTCAGCTACTAACCAAGATAGATGTTGAAGAAAAATCAAATTAAAAATTTCCCACTGGGAAACATCTAGTAGGGTTTCACAAGTCTTGATTCTGGGATCAGTCTTAGTCAATGTCTTCATCAGTGAGTTGGGTGGGGGGATGAAGTATAAATTCGCTGATGACACCAAACTGGGAGGACTGGCTGATTCCCCAGAAGGCTGTGCTGCCATTCAGCAAGATCTCGATCGGCTTGAGAATTGGGCAGAGAGGAACCTCATGAGGTTCAAGAAAGGCAAGTGCAGAGTCCTGCACATAGAGAGGACCAACACCATGCACCATTACAGGCTGGGGACTGACCTGCTAGAGAGCAGCTCTGCAGAGTGAGACCTGGGAGTTCTGGTTGACAGTAAACTATGAGCCAGCAATGTGCCCTCATGGCCAAGAAGGTCAATGGCATCCTGAGACGCATCAAGAAGAGTGAGGCCAGCAGGTCAAAGGAGGATGTCCTCCCTCTGTGCTCTGCCCTGGTGAAGCCTCATCTGGAGTACTGGAATTTCTAGAGAGAGTCCAGCACAGGGCCATCAGGATGATCAAGGAAGTGGAACATCCTGATGTGGCTGGTTAAGTGGGTTAATATATATGTTTCTCAAATGAAATAAAAGTTAGGAAATCACTATTTTGTTTAGACTACATTGAAACAACTTAATAGTTTGTGCACAACTTTCCTTAACATCCTCAACAGCTTTCATTTCAGAACATTACCAGAACCAATGCACAGAACTTAAAGTGTCGACATTTAAATATTTAATTACAGGTATCTTTTACAATTCTGTTAAAACCAAATATTGAACTGATACACAAAATTCAAGTAAGTGCTCTAAAGAAGAGGAATCATAGCAGCTATTTTCGCTAAAATTTTTAGTAGTCCTTGAATGCTGTTAATTGAGGAAGGTCTCAATCTCTAGGGATGCCATAAGACAAAAACACTCCAAGTTTGCTGATTTTGTGTATTTATTAACACTGACTCATTAGAACATGTCTCATGGGTAAAATGAAGTATGAGAGTGAAAAAAATTTTTAAATATAATTCTGCTAGAATTTTAGTAATCTGCAAAGGGCTAGTCATAATGATTTCAAGGTAATTCACCTAACTACTAGGAGCTAACACTTAGAGATATTTATTCTATGACCATTATCCTGCACTTCACAAAAGTAAAACTGATGTACATTTTACTTCCTAGTCACACAGTACTGAGGACTATTATTTGTCCAATTGATTCTAGATTTCATTAGGCAACATAATTTTGTGATATCTGTAAAGTTTGTTGTCTTAACATTATGTAAAATGGATTGCACATTTCCCAACACAGGTATCTTTCGGATCTTTGTGATAACCTTCTTTTACTGTAAGGATTTATCTTTTTTAAATAACATAAAACTCACCATCACTCCAACAACTTTCAATACTTACCTTCTAATCAAAAATTAATGCTAACACATTGTATTACTGTCATGGTTCAGCAAGGAGCAGCCTTGGTAACAGGGGGAGCGGGTTGCAGTGAAGACTCGGTAAAGAGTTTTTGGACTCTCCCCCTGGCTCCTGGGTTCACACCCACCTCTGGCCCAGCTGGGCCAATCTGGTGCCTCTGTGATCACTAATTAGGGATAGGAATTTGAAGCGCTGGTAGGAGATGTAAGAGTGATACAAGATGGAGGCGACCATGTGGACCCTACAGTCAGAGAAGCAAGAAGGAAGGAGGAACACTACACCAGAGACCCCTCTGTAAGCCGTGGAGAGAATGCAGGCTGTACCCGTGCAATCCATGGAGGGCCATGGCAGGACTGAGAGCCACCAGCAGCTCCGTGTAAGTGCATCCGGACGGGCAAGGGACTGTGTGGGGAGGGGGCGACGGCGCAGGCCGTGCTGGAGCCTGCACGCCGCAGAGCAGCCCCACACGAGAGGCAAAGAGGAGCTGCAGCCTTTGGAATAAATGCACGTAGGAGCAGCCCGTGCAGGGCTGCCGTGTGTGTGAGGTACCCCATGGACTTGCAGGGAAGACTGGTGTGGAGCCCACCTGCCCTGAGGAGGGACAAATGGCAGAAGCTATCAGGAATAGACTGACTGAAACCTCCACTCCCTGCCCCCCTGGGCAGCGGGGGAGGAGGTAAAAACACCAGGATCAAGGCTATGAGCCCAGGAAGAGGGGAGGAGTGGGGAGAAGGTGGCCTTAAAGGGCTGGTCGGACTCTTCATTGTACTACTCTGTGTTGTTTTATTTTGGTTATGTTTTGGGGTTTTAAGGTTATTTTTTAGTTGCTGTTGCATTAAATTACTTTCTGTTTTCTTTCCCAAGCTGAGTAGCCTGGTCTGTTCAGGTCTTTGGTACTTGAGGCTAATCGTGGTCTAAACCATGACAATTACATTTCCCTTAAAATATTTTTTTAAATACCTTTCTTTGTGGCAATCTGTCAGAAGTTTTAAAAACTTCAGTGATATAGTATCAACTGTTGTTAATTTCATTCACATACTTGTTAGGCTCTCAGACTTCTCATTAAGCTCCACATTCCACTTCAAAAGCTTTATTGATTTTTCTCGAACATGTTTAACCACATGTTTCCTAGTTCTCTTCTTTTTTATAATCTTTACCAATTTTCTATCTGGAAATTGCCCAATTCCTCATCATGGAAGAGTTCTGACATGTTCATCACCTTCTACTGCTTTGACAGAAATGCTAACTTAACCTTAAGGTCAACATTTGTACTTCAAACACTTGGTATCTAGGCTCTTTCAGAACTATACAGAAAAGACTGTCTCATCCTAGCGACTTGTTATAGCTCTGTTTATTGATTTGCTTTGATGTCTTTTCTATAACTGCTTTCATTTTGACTCAGTTCCTTAGAGCCAAAGGAATGATTCTGATGCAGGTTACCTCAGCAATGTAATATAACAAAAAATAATGTAACAAAACAGAACAAAATAGAACATGTAATTTACTCAGCTTCTCGGCAGTAACATTGTCCTTGAATGTATTCTTGGCTTTGAGCTTCTGTTGACATTTTAATCATTCTCCTACTTTTTTATTCTTTGAAAAAGTGTATAGCAGTTAGATTAGGTTCACATATTTTAAAATTGTTTCTCAAAACTCTACTCCTCCTGGAACACACATTTTAATTTCTACTACATTACTTGATTGTGCTGTTCCATCACCTCCTTTGGTGATCCTTTTACATTTTTTTTCTTTTTGATGAGACTCTTAAATGATATTTCTATATGATTTCCAGGTGAGCAGTAAATACTTACCTTTTTGCTGTTGCCTTCAAATTTATTTCAATGACCTTCTATTTGATATAGCCCCTCTTACAAAATAAAAAACGTACTTTAAAGTTTTTTCTCTTCTCTTCCTCCCAGGGTGTCCAATTGAGTGCATTATGGACACTCTGGATACATTCTGAGCACATTGTCAAATGTAATCTCATTGAGAAAATCTGCTCTAAGTCAGCTATTTCTCTACTCATTTAATACTTCTAATGCTGAAATAAAAAAGGTGTTAACTGAATAACTAATACTTGACCTGAGCATAATTAAAATATCACTGTAATGTTCTCTCATCTTTATCCACTTACATGTATTCTCAACTGCAACTCTAAATATCTGAATATATCTTTATTTAAAATTCACCCATGAACCAAACTAGTATTTCTTGGCATGCTATGCAAGTAAAGTTTTGAACTACAGACTTAGTCATCAACTGATTACCAAACAATAGGAAAATATAAAACGAAGTGCAGTACAACACAGAAGGAAATTCAACCTTTTAGAATCATAGAATGGTAGGGAGAATCATAGGAATCCAAGAATGGAAGGGACCTTCAGAGATCATCTAGTCCAACTCCACTGCAGAAGCAGGTCCACCTAGATCAGGTCACACAGAAACATGTCCAGGCGGGTCTTGAAGACCTCCAAGGAAGGAGACTCCACAACCCCTCTGGGCAGCCTGTGCCACTGCTCCCTCACCCTCACAATGAAATAGTTTTTTCTTATGTTTAAGTGGACCTTTTTGTTTTCCAGCTTCATGCCATTACCCTTTGTCCTGTTACTATCTACTACAGAGAAAAAAAGGATGTCCCAAACTCCTGACACCCACCCTTTAGATATTTGTAAATGTTAATAAGATCATCCCTCAATCTCCTCTTCTCCAGACTAAACAGCCCCAGTTCCCGCAGCCTTTCCTCATATGAAAGATGTTCCAAACCCCTGATCATTTTGATGGCCCTGTGCTGGACCCTCTCCAGAAGTTCTCTATCCCTCTTGAGCTGAGGAGTCCAGAACTGGACAAAGGACTACAGATGAGGCCTCACCAGGGCAGAGTAGAGGGGGAGAAGAACCTCCCTCGACCTGCTGGCCATACTCTTCTTGATGCATCCCAGGATGCCATTGACCTTCTTGGCCATGACGGGACATTACTGGCTCATATTTAGTTTATTATCAATCAGGACTCCTAGGTCTCTCTCTGCAGAGCTGCTCTTCAGCAGTTCGACCCACAGCCTGTACTGGTGTGTGGGGTTGTTCCTTCCCAGATGCAGGACTCTGCACTTGTCCTTGTTGAACCTCATGGGGTTCCTCTCTGCCTAACTCTCAAGCTGGTTGAGATCCTGCTTTTAAATTCATAACAAAAAACCTCACTTCTAAGGTAGCTGGAATACATAAATGTCTGTTAGATATGTTACAGAATATTTTTTAAAAAATCATAAAAAGATTCCAGTGAATACCTAAAAATACCTAAAAAGAAAAAAATTGTTATGCATGCAGATTCTGAGTGAAACATCTCGAGTCATGAGATTTTAAGAGAGGTGGTTATCCTTTTTAAACTGGATGATGATCTTCCTTACTATCCCTGGAGTAGGTTGACAAAATTCATTAAAAAGGAAAATAAAGCTGAATTCCATTTTAAATCATTTCTGTTAATTGCAGCTTTTCCTAGTCCACAGCACCCGCCCTCAATTCCTACTCTGATCGTCAATATGAAGATGACAAAACTTACACAAAGAATGAAATACAAGTCTTATACATGTACTCACTGACATATCCCACCTAATAAATCTTCCAGTTGAGTGGATTATTATGCAAGAGTGAAGACTTTCAAACTGCTAGCCAAGGTTGAGTTGAAAACATGCATATTTATCAGATACAGGCAGTGCAGATGACTGGATTTATTTAATTCCAGTTATTAATTAATTGACTTACCTTGATTACTGACTGATACTACATAATCCTGTCCTACTTGTATGCCTTGCAATCATTGGAAAATAAACATTTGCTTATCTCTGTGAATAAATGGTAGGGATTTTTTTGTCCTTCTAAGACTGGAAAACCCTGCAGAAACTTTGTTTGTTCTGAGAAAACTCTTAAAAAAAAAAAAAGTATCTACAATGTTATCCCTTAATACAGAAAAAAGCATACACTTACATTAGAGTTAAAATCTGTTTTTCTTTCCACCTCAAAATACATAATAGAATCATTTTTTAAAGGAATAATAGAATTTTTACAATATTGTAGTGCAAAATTTATATATTCAGAGCAAATAAAGTCAGCTTTTAATATTCTAACTCAAAAAAAATCACATACTTTAGTTCTGCGTTTTTGTCTGTGCTTACTATCTAATTTATTTGGCTTTTATCGCCAAATAAATTAGAAACTGTATGCAAGTTAATACAATATACGTTACATGTTTTATTATCTTTATGCTGATCCCAATAATATCAAAGTGTATTGTTACATTGTTCTTGCTTATTCATGGTATTTTTTAAAACAAACAGTTGCATCTAAGCAGACCTATTAAAAATTATGTCTTCTGTATGCACACTTCATTTCAGATATTTTTTTTAATAGTAAAGAACACTAAAAAATAAGGCTAATAAAAATTAGAGTTTATGCATCTTAAACTATTTGTCCTTTCAAACATTTCTTTCATCTAAGATGGACCTGCTGCTGACCAAGACCCGGCCAGTGACCAACAGAGATAACATCTCTGTCAATAACATGTTTTAGATGGCGAAGAAATTGCTGCACAGCTGTTGAAACTGTAGAAGGGAGTAAGAAGGTCAGAACATCTCTGCAGACACCAAGGATAGTGGAGAAGGAGGGGGAAGAGGTGCCCAGGTATTGGAGCAGAGATTCCCCTGCAGCGTGTGGTGCAGTGGGTGCAGTGTGTGGTGAGACAGACTCTGCCCCTGCAGTCCATGGTGGAGCAGTGATCCATCCACAGCCTGTAGAGGATCCCACACCAGATCATGGGGATGCCTAAAGGGAGCTGTGACCCTGTGGGAAGCCTGAGCTGGAGCAAGTTCCTGGCAGGACCTGGGAATATGGTGAGAGATTAGCCCACGCCATACTAGGTTTGTTATTCGTGACCCCATGGGGGACCCACACCGGAACAGTTTATTCCTGAAGGACCATTTTCCCCATGGATGAGTCCCAAATTGGGGCAGTTTGTGAAGGACACATTGCTGGAGAAGTTCACAAAGAACTTTAGCTCGTGGGAAGAACCCCTGTTGGAGAATTTCATAGAGGACTATCTCCACTGTAGCAGTGGGAAGTGTGAGGAAGCCTCTCCCTGAGAAGAAGGAGCAGCTATGTAACAAACTAACTCTAATCCCCATTCTCCTTCTCCCCTGTGATTGTTAATAAATTGAACCATTTCTCCCCAAGCTGAGTCTGTTTTTTCCCCATGATTCTAATTGCTGAGAGATCTCCTTTTCCTGATCTCAACTTATGAACCCTTCGTTTTATTTCTCTCTCCCTGTCCAGTTTAGGAGAAGTGATAGAGTGGCTTTGGCATCTGGCATCCAGACAGATTAAACCACCATACAATGATATGAAAATAAGGAACATTTTTAAGGAAAGCTAAGATTCTAACTTAAATCACATTTTTTCAAAAACTAGGTTTTTACAAAATACCAGCTGTCTGCACAATCATACAGAAAGATCCTATTTTTCAACCCCATTCCCAAAACTATTTGTGTATTTTACATTAAACAGTGGCTTGTCATCATAGGAAAAACGAGCTCAGTTATCTCCAAGAAGTATGTGCTGATAACCAGATCTCTGCTTAATGATTGCCAGATCCACCAGATGGAAGTTAGCTTGTCTCTTTTTTACTTGAAAGTTCTTGGTGTACAGTGGTTTCCTTTCCATGGAGGAGTAGCAATGAGTGTGTTCATACAGAATTGTGTCTGTAGCGTGAGGTTTATAAGTTAAGATATACTTGGATGTAATGCCTACTCTTTTATTAATTCCTACTCTTTTACTCACAGGACTCCTTTAGGTGCTAAATTTTTACACATATACACATAAAGTTACCCTACAGTCCCTTCAAAATACTGTTTGTTGTATGCTTCAATCTCAAGCAGTATCATTTCCACACAGTGTATTAATTTATGTGATTATTTCTAGTATTTCCTATGTTTCCGGTCTAAATCATGCCCTGCTGAGCATGGAAGGACAGAAAATCCTGTTCATTCAGTCCAGATGCAAACAGAAAAATATATCTTCCTAATAAATTCTTTGGATGCCCTTTTTTAACCTTTTAAGAAACCTGTCTCTATCCGCTGACAGTACTGGGAAGAAAGCCTGGCATGGTAAAGCAATGGACATAGACTTATAAAAAATGGGCAGCAGAAGCTTAGGAAAAAAAAAATAGTATTCAGAACGTGCTTCAGTCAATACAGATTAAAATCCTTTTTATTTTCCTCAAAAATCCTTCAATTGCCTATTCAAGTCAGACTATTAAGAACTAATATTTCAGAGTACATACCATTTCAGTAGCTTTTTATCTATATAAAATACATTCCTAATTTATTTCAATTCTACTTCTAAGTAGTCATGGTCTATGTGATTGTATAAAACAGATGTGCTACTCTGGGCAAAAAGAAAATTATATATGCTTTGTAAATAGCTAACATGACAATTTTAAGTAAAGCAAGTTGCTTAAGTGGTTAAACTTCACATTACTTTGGAGCTATAAAACACTGCCGTGTTTTGACATGAAGTTGTTTCAGGTAATGGAGAAGGGGTTGTAAGGATGGCTCCTGTAAGAAGTTGCTCAAAACTCTTCCCAGCTCTGAGACACACCCACTTGTGGGGCTAAGCAAATTAGGTGCTTCCATGATCACTTTTTAAGAAGAAGTAGCTGGATTAGAAGGGTTCTTCCTTCTTTTCTGGCTGGTGGCAGTGCAAAGAATTGAAAGAGAGAAGCAACCATATGGACCCCAAGGTGTGATGGAGCAGAGACTCCCCTGCATCCTGCAGAGAGGACTGGTGAAGCTGAGATTTGTTTGCACTTTGTTAAAGACCCTGTATCAGGGGCAGAGACTCATTTTGTTAAAGACCTCATGCCAGGGGCAGTGACTATGGCAGTGATTCTCTTCATTAAAGACCCTGTGCCAGGGCAGTGACTATGGCTGGAGGAGGTCATGTCCCGTGGGAGGGACCCTGTATTGAAGCAGGGGAAGAATGCCAGGAGTCGTCCTCCTCTGAGAAGAGAAAAGTGGCAGAGCCCATATGTGAGAGACTGACCAAAACCCCCATTCCCTGCCCCCCTGAGCCGTTGAGGGGGAAGGAGGTAGAGATTTTGGGAGCAGTGAGCTGATCTCAGGAAGAAAGGAGGGATGGGATAGGATGGGATGGGATGGGATGGGATGGGATGGGATGGGATGGGATGGGGAGATCTTAAAATGCTGGTTGTATTTTTCACATTATCCTGCTCTATTTTTTGCTTTTTGTTCTGTTATTTTTCTTGTAGGTAGCAGAATAAACTTTCCTTACTTTCCTCTCTAAGTCGAGCAGTGGAGTCTGTTTTGACTGGAACCATAACTGGCAGTGAGCCCTCCCTGCCCTTGTCTAAATCCAAAACATCCTTGGTTATCTTTTTTCCCTCCCATCTTGCTGGGGCCTCTGCCATCCTAATGAGGATGGTGGTGGATGAGGGTCATTTAGCAAGAGACTGTTGTGGTGCTTAATTGCTGGCTGGGCTAAACCACAACAAACATACAAACACAGAGACTCATTCACAGTAATATTCAGCTTCATTAGCTGCAAGACTACTCTGTGCCTTCTCCAATTGCCTGACTCATGTCTTAGACAGTTTCAAACTTTGAAATAGATTAGTGGCCCTTCAAATAGTGACTTCAAATATCAGCAGCTCTTTATCATTGCTGGATCAAAAGAACAGGTGCCCACTCCTAACCCCAGTAAAACATAAGATTACTGTTGAAGATGTTCAAGACACACCCTCACCTGCCTGACAATCTTAATTCCACCACTGACTAACTTCTCAGTTAAGACTTTTCAACTTTAAATTTACTTTCTTAAAATATGAATACCACATCAGTTTATTGATTATAATGGTATAAACAAAAATTAATAGTAATAGTTTAATATTTTATAGACATCTACACTTTACAAAACTCTCTAACAATAAATATAAGGTTTATTATTTTAAAGGACACATTTTCCCTCTCTACACACTTCATCTTATCTGTTCTCGTGTCATTTCACTCTTCACAACATTAAAAAAATTATTCAGACTGAATAGAGTAATTGGTGACATTGCACATTATCACAAACACAGCCATTTAAGGGGATATGGTGCTTTTTTTTGTTCACCATTCTTGATTTTATATCTTTATAAAGATTTAACTATTGAATGGCTTTAAAATGCATCAGTCTTGTGAAGAAATTTAGTCAGAATCGCCCCTCAGTATTAAAAAGCGGACAGCCAGTGGCATAACTTGTTCATATGCCCACAGCAATGACTGAACTTCACTCTGTATTATCATTTAGCTAGTCACGATTCAAATGTAAAATTATTAGGGATAAATTTCATTTAAATGGAAGTGTTGTTTTTCAAGAGGTAGTAAATGGATGACGATTACAGCTTCACCTATGCCACTTTTTCCACATTTTACTGCACTACTGGAATGCTGACTAAGGTTGGTCTTTGGACTCCAGTGCATGCATTCTACTCTTTATATCATAAATACCAACCATTTAAACTCATGTCATCCTTAGAGTTTCTGGCTAAGGCCTTTTCCTAGAGTCCAGCACAGGGCTACCAAGATGATCAGGGGACTGGAAGATCTTTCATACAAGGAAAGGCTGTGGGAACTGGGGCTGTTTAGTCTAGAAAAGAGAAGACTGAGGGGAGATCTTATTAACATTTATAAATATTCTAAGGGTGGGTGTCAGGAGTTTGGGACATCCTTTTTTTTCTGTAGTAGCTAGGAACAGGACAAGGGGTAATGGGATGAAGCTGGAACACAAAAAGTTCCACTTAAATATAAGAAAAAACTATTTCACTGTGAGGGGTTCCTATGTGACCTGATCTAGGTGAACCTGCTTCTGCAGGGGGGTTGGACTAGATGATCTCTAAAGGTCCCTTCCAACCCTACCATTCTATGATTCTATGACTTCTTCAGTGATAAGCCATCTAGCCTTGTATCCTCACTGTATCTCTGGTTCTGTTATTTCATTGAATCTTCTGCTGCCTCCAAAGTAGGAAGGCAATGTGTTTGCTGTAGACTTACTTCTCTACCATAGATAGTTTTAATTAATCACATTGAGGAACAAGCAACTTGCAGAGAACTGCCATAGCAAATAGTAGCCTTGCATATTAAATAAATAAAAAGGAGTTCAAAATAAGTATTTTTACAAAAAAAGAATTAAAAATCAGTAACTGTTGCAAACCCAAAATATAGTTACTACTGTCCTCTTACAGTATCCCTGTAATGACATCTGATCCTGATTTCAGTTTCCTATTAGACATGTATTCCATCTGTTCTATTAAAGATTAGAAGCTTTGTCTATAAATGTATTTGTTGGATTCCTTTTTTAATAAAGATTAAAATATTAATTAGCATGGAATGAAGTTAGGGAATGTTAGGCTTCTAAGAACTGTTTTATGTCTCTCACATTCTTCTTTGTAATTGTTTGTATATGACAGTTGAGGATTTAGGAATGTAAGGAAGAACTCAACATTTGTACTCCAAAAATGCATAACGAGACAAAAATGTTAATGAAAATTCCAACAGCTTTGATCAAAATGTTTAGATTCAAACTATTCTAAAAAGGCCTTGATTTGCACATAAATGAAATAGATCATCACATGTCAGTTCTGATTTTAACATACCTGAGCATTTTTAAAATATGAAAATTAGATTACCTAAAAATTCAACCTTCTCTTCACATAACTAAGCAAAACAAAACTCATCCAAGAAAGTATTTCAGCCTAATGTGCTAATCATAAATTACTTTTATCTTCTTTTAGACTTATATATTCACCTATGACAAGTATTCTCAGTTCCTTATAATATTGTCAATAATGGTAAAAATTCTGATTTTCACTTTTTTGTCATCATTTGTAATAGCACTCAGTCTGACTATGACTCATTATGTAAAAAACTGGATGACTAAAGTCATGGTTTCAAAAGACCACACTAGTTTGCACCTTCGGATCATAGCTTCTTTATGTAAATAGTGCATAGAAATGTGACCTATAAAGCCTCTGATTAAGGAATCAAAATTGAATGGTTGATGAAAAAATTATCAATATTTAATGTACTACAAAATAATAAATACTAAGATTAAGCTACTCCTCTGCAGTCTTTCCATTTCATGGAATCTTCCACTTGTTTTCAGATATAAACCTGATTTGAGCTACCTCAAATAGCAATGACAAGTTAATACAGATAGAAGCAAAAACTCATACAGAAAAGTGTAATTACTGCAAATTAAACCAAGAGCTTCTCTCAAAGCCAAAACAAAGAACAAGTACTTCCTCTGACATTTCAATTTTCAAGAAAATCTTTGGGAGAAGATGAGATTGCAGGCTCCCCTTTTCCGAGCTCCTAATAATGCAAATTATTCCCCTGGTTATATGCCAGAGGAGTAGACATGTAGTTCAAGGTCCTTTCTCCTTCCTCATAATGTATATGTGTCAGGTTTTTATTATGGTGTTTAATCACTAAACCACCATGACTATAGTATGTAGTTGTGTACATAAGACTGGGAATTAAGATTTATTGTTGCAATCATGATTAAGAATGTTTCTGTTGCTTGTAAACATCATGGTATGGAACTGCTCTTTGAGCAATCCCAGGACTTTTTTTGTTTTTCTTTTAAACAAAACACAAACAGTATATATGTATATTCTGAATGCTGATATTTTGCTACATATACAGAAAAGAAAGCAAATATAGGCAGTTCCTGATAATATCAGATTATTAGATATATCCTTCAGATAGAGATATTTTTTAAGCCTGAATTTAAAATATTTCTAAAGATTAAACAACAGACTATAAAGAAATGTAACATTATTTTTTAGTGATCAATAAACTGATCTTTTTGGTAGGAACACGGCTTTTACCCGGTCATAAATGTGATTTCCCACTACAGGGTTTTTTGTTATTCAGTAAATAATCCCTGTTTGCTATCAAAATTTTAAATTAACTACAGTTGGTGTAGCTAAGAGAAATCATTAATCATCATCTCTATCATAGTAATATTGCATCTGTATATGTTAATTATATCCTGTTCTTAACAACCACCATGAAACGCCAAATAGCTTAGCATATTAGCCTGGATAATCTTTCCATGTGTTCATAAAAGAATGAAGCCAATGATTTGGTTCACTTCCCACACATTATAGAGGCTCAAGGTCATTTTAAATAATAATTTCAACCAAATGTAAGTTATGTCTAATGCACATAGGACTAGGTCATAAAAAAAAAAATATCTGCTGCATATAAGTAAAACATCAGCTTTACACACTGAGTAGATTTTGAAAAACAAGTCCTCTATGATACTGAAAACCTCTTCTGAGCTTTTATGTAACTCCCAAATCATCAGTTATTGACTTCTGCTATTTGGGTCTGTAGCACTCACATTTTCTAGTTCTGCACACTCCTAGGAAAGCGAGTATTGGCAAACTGAAGTCAGCCAGTTCATGCTGAAGCCTGATCAGACCCGGAACATCAGTGTTTTTCCAGTAAAGACTTCCTATGGGTCTTCATGTACCACACATTTGCTGAGAACATTTAAAGCCATCTCAAATAGTTGCCCTTCCAATATAACTGAGCCATAGCCTTAATCTTGATTTTAATTCTGAACGGAGAATGTATTTTTTCCCACATTTTACCCCAAAAGCTAGACTTCAGAACAAGTAAGACTTGTAACTTCTTTCTCAACATGGGTCGTTCAAAATCCTACTCAGGAGAATGTCTTAAATTATACAGTTACTCAGAATGGGTATAGATACTCTACCCTCCTGTACTGAGATTCTACTGTTCAGCAAAAATATCCATATTAATTGCAACAAAAAGAGCTTTTACTTAACAGGGTCTGACTTTGGACCCCTGTATCAGTTTCACTCTTGTGCTATCCAAGTTATTTATCTAATAATTTTCTTAATGGAAATGATCAAATATTAGTCACAAATTCTCTTAGAAGAGAAAAAAGTTCTCTATATTCTTCGAATTATACTCTACAAGACCAATTCTATACACATTCTGAAGCATGTCTCCTGAGCCCAGAGAGGCACTTGGGAGTGTTTTACATTTTCCCTTGCTCTCTTCTGCCCTACTTAGCTCCAAACATGAGTAAAATAAGAATATTCATTCCTAATATTTCTTTTTCCATGTTCTGAGATTTCTCAATCTCCTTATAAAGCTATATGGCAAAATAGGTATCAAAGGAATTTAAGAGAAGAACCTTGACACTAAATTGAATTTAAAATGGTAGACGTTTAGAGAAAATTAGGTAACTTCAGAAACAATTTTTTGAATTTCATACTTAAAACACTGAAGGTATAAAAGAGGGCTCAGGTTCTCAATCTTCTTTCTTAAAAATAAATAAGTTTAAAAATACATTTGAGGTGTACTGAGATGTAATGCCTACCACATTTTATTATAATACTCAATTTCATTGGAGCTTCAAATATACAAGTGGAAGAATGGAGGAATCTCATCTCTCTACTAAGAAAATTTTTACATAGGTGAGACTTCTGGTCAGGAGGCAAAATTTAGTGCTCAAACTGAAAGTCAATCAAACGACTTCGCCTGTCTCACAGTGATATAAATATTCTGTTTTTCTTGAGCTAAATTCTGCAAAAGTGGAAAGCACTGGTTACATGGCAAAAATATAGCATACCACAGCAACATATTTATAAAACTTCATTGACTCTGAACTTAATGAAAAGGTAATTTAAGTTAAACAAATAAAAATTGCAAAGCTAAGACATTTTTATGGAGCTTAATCTAGGTCATCATATATTAGTGTGTACAGTTAGAATCAGTGACAACCCCTTTAAGATTTTTTCCTTTTATTAAAATGATAGTCCTTCCAAGCAAAACACGCTCCCTTTAGTGAACGTTGAAAGAAATAGCACTAGAAAATTGCTAAGTAGATTATAAGTGGCAGAACAGACACAATTATTGCATCATTGATAAAGAAATTATTTATCTTTCACTGCCCATTAAAAGATCTTTAAAAAGAAAGAGGTCTTTCTCCATTTCTATACAACAGCCTTCCTCACTAACTCCTCTCTAGAAAACAATATTCATACCATATTGTAAGGTAAGGAAGAAAATTTTAAATTTCATTGCACGCAGTCTACAAGTTTAAACCCATTTCTAAAGGTTTGCTAGGGCCAGATTACCAATTTTGTGTTACTAAGTTTAGTGTTCAGTGCTATGTTGGTTTTAGTGAGTAAGGAAAATGATGAAGCTCTTCAAATGCTTAAAATATTGGTTATTCTTTATAGCAGAAAATTTATTTACCTTTTTTTTTTCCATCATCCATTTTGTAACAAAAATTTTGTTACATAACAATGAAAAATCCATATTCTATTTAAAATATGTGTATTCTAATTAGAAGTTGATTTAACAGCTTGTTTTTTCTTCAAATAATGGAAATAAATTTCTATTCACATAATAATGAGAAATTAAACTTGCAAATATTACTTTCATAAATTGGCATTTTTTTTTATTTATTAATATTTGGAAAACAGGAGTTTTGTGCTTATTTTTACAGAATATGTAAAAAAACATTGCTTTTTTCCCACTGGCTAATATTCATTGGTAAAAATTAATCAGTAAAATAAAAATTGAACCTCTTCTTGGGGTTTAATTCTGAAAATATTTATGCTTGAGGTAAGAGTAATAGAACTTTAGCCAGGAGATTCCTGAAGCAAGTGGAATTCCTCATATCCATAAAATTTGAATTATTTGATCTTTGGTGCATTCCAAGGCTGAATTTTTCTAGACACTACACCTCTGATAATTTAAACATTGTAATATCGTATGTACTAAAAATTTCATGTACTTGAAATACATATATGGTACATATTTCTATGCTTCATTGCTAACTCAAGAAAAGTCAGTATACAGGATGATTTACTACTAAAGTCTATTCGCAATAATAACTTGTAGCACTATTAATGCAAGGTTATTAAAAACTAGAAACAACATTTATCCTAAGCTCTTAAATATGTCATTTTAATTAAATATATAATAAAAAGGGGCTTTGTCTTAGAAGTTGTTTCTTTTTCTAATTTCAAACCTTTTTCTTCCATATGACAAAGCAAGAATAGTAACAACAGTAACTATAATGAAAAACTGCTTTTACCATGACAACTGGGCAGGGCTCTGTTCCATCCAGGTCTTCCATCATCTCCCATGATACATGTTAGTGTAGAATATCCTTGAAGAACATAACCTGCATCGCAGTAATATGTGACAGTTGACCCCAGCTTATAATCCATTCCAAGTCTTGTTCCATTCATTATATTTCCAGGATCAAAGCAAGACTCGCGAAGCTTTGCTATAGAGGAAACAAATGCAAATATAACTTTGAATACAATCTAAAATGTTACAAATATTTTCTAGAGTTTTCTCTAGAATCTCCTTGAGCACCCTGCAGACAAATGATGTTATTGTTTTTTTTTTTAAGTCCTTGCAATCTACATCAAATGTTCTCTCTCCTTCATTTTAAAAGCATATTATTATATAATGACCAAAACCATGTCTCCTGTATTTTCCTAGGTAATTCCTACAGAGCTCCATTACTAGAACTGCTTATCCAATGTTCACTGTGACCAGTGATGTAGTTACCATGTGTGAATATTGCTTCAGTAGGTAAGACACATCCTAGTTTTAAAACTTGTGGTCTTATCAGTGAAACCTGGTAAATTGAGGAAACCAATATAAGTAGATTATTACAAAATAAAAGATATGCAAACAAGAATTTCTTCAAAATTATTACACGCCAAATGAATATTTTTATATCTGTACAGGACATATAGATATATTATCATTCTATGATATTTTAAAACAAGTGTTTTTTTCACTACAGGATAAAACATGAAGATATTCCTTAAATTTATCTCTTTTTTGGTTTATATCTATGTGTTTCAAAACACCGAAATAAATCCAAACTTATGCATATGCTCTTACCTTTGCTTCCCCCTTCCTTCTATAATGTGATTATTGGTATGCTTAATATGCAAGAGATAACAAAGTTGACAAAAATAACCACTTAGCACTTCTAATTAATAACACTACTATGAAGAAGGGGAAAGAAGATAAACATATTGGATAAAATTGAAATATATTTCCATTAAGAAAAAAAATGGCAAAAATAACAGGAAATGGTAGAAGCCAGAATGAAGAGGCTGACGTCATACTATGCAGGATGCAGTTTATTTTATTAAACAGAAGACAGAACTTTCAGATTCTCTTCATTACCATTTAAGGGTGTTGCCAAGAAGATCAACTTAGTCACTTTCTGTGTCATGGTTTAGGCTCATCAGGGGACAAAAGACCATGATTAGACTCAAGTACCACAGACTTAAGAATTGCCAAAGGCCAGGTAGGGCTTAATTGCTGCTTGTAGTCCAGGACAAAACAGACAAGGCTACTAAATTGGAGAAGAAAACAGAAAACAATTTAAGCCAACACCAACCAAAACATAACCATAAAACCCCAAAACGTAACACAAAACAAAACAGAGTGGTACAAGGATGAACAAAACAACTAGCCCTTTAAGACCACCTTCTCCACACTGGTCCCCTTTTCCCGGGTTCAGAGCCCTGATCCCGGTATCTTTTTCTCCTCCCTTGTTGAACAGCTCAGGGAGGCAGGGAGTGGGGGTTTCAGTCACTCTATTCCTGATGGCTTCTGCCATTTGTCTCTCCTCAGGGCAGGCGTGCTCCACAATGGTCCTCACTGCACCTCGGCAGGGTACCTCACACACACGGCAGCCTTGTACAGGCTACTTCGACGTCCGTTGATCCCAAAGGCTGAAGCTCCTCTCTGCCTCTCGTGTGAGTCTTCTCTGCAGCCCGCCTCCCCACACAGTCCCTCGCCCATCTGAGCGCACTCATATGGAGCTGCTGGTGGCTCTCAGTCCTGCTATTGCCTTCCATGGGTTGCAGGGGCACAGCTGTGTTCTCGCCATAGGTTGCAGAGGAGTCTCCGGCCCAGCGCTCCTCTTTCCTTCCTTTCCCTGACTGTGAGGCCTGCAGGATCACCCACATCTTGTACCACTCCCACACCTAAGCACTTCAAATTCCTTAAATAGTAATGGCAGAGGCGCCAGATTGGAGATGGGTCTGAACCCAAGAGCCAGGGGAAAGTCCAAGAACTCTTTAACAGGTCTTCACTGCAACTCCCTTCCCCTGTTACATAGCAAAAGCAGAACCTTGATAAACCATGACAATCTGCAAGACCAGAGTTAACTTTCTGATACATCAAAAGACATCATTTTTTTTACCATGTATATTTGCATGAAACATTCTGCTAGAGGTAGGTACAGTTCCCAAACGACTACATGAGCTTTGAAATACCTGGAAGGCTATTTACAAGCTTTACATACAAAGACACTTTATCTGATACTGGCAGTACCTAAGAAGTTTCTGAAAAATTACAGATAACAGACAGAAATTATTATATATTTGCTTTTTATATAGTTTAGCCAGCACTTGAGATAAGCCAATGAACAAAGTAGACTGTTGGTTTGATCTCTTAAAACCATTTTTATCTTGACAGGGGAGAAAAAAAATTACATTGCAAAACCATAAAAGTGTATTCACATTTGAAGATGGAGAGACAGAAAAACTCTTTCGAAATTTCAACTTCACATCTTCAAAACGTACATGACAATCTCCTCATGTTGTTATCAATTTATTAAGATTAGCATAGCTAATCTATAGAGCATGCTTCTGAGATGAAAAGCATTACAATAACAAGTAATAGTGACATCACAGTTAATCATTAAGAACAGATATTTCATATCCACGTTGGTTCATTTAGGTAGTTGTACTGTGGTGTCTGTAACATCTGTCTCCTGTTCTGAATGGTGAGGCCTCAAAATAGAGTGTGACATTACAAAAAAGGCTGAAATGTCTGTAACACTCATACTCAAAAATTTAGATGGGCTAAAGTTAAAAGATACAATTTACTAGAAAGTCTGTAACATATTACATAAGTAATTATTATGTACACTAATCATGTTGAGAAATCTGACAGACCTGAAATTTGTTTCAAGTCCAAATTCTCAAGCTAAAAGAAAAAAAGTCGTTTAAATTAGGATTATAACTAGAATTGTTTAGTATTTTTTATTTATATTGATATATTTGTATTGATACACAACTGATATTGTGAGATCACCATTCCTGAATTTATGATAAGAAATCAACGTTTTGTAATTCTAGCAGAACCTTGGCTAAAGTAGAGAAATTAAATGCACAGGAAATTAAAGACAGAACATAAAGTAATCTATTATATCTGGTGCATAAATCAAAAACTGAGGAAAGACATGATCTGTCACAGCACAGATTTTCTCTAGGGAAAAATTACAGCCCTGCAATTTTCTTTTCCCCAAAGGTACAGTTGTGACAGACTCCTGAAGTTGCTGACTAAACAGTAACAATGTCACTATAGAAATAGTTTCTTAATAACTATTCCAAAAAATAAAGCACAAAATACTTCACACTTTCAAACTACTTTTGCAAATCTGAAGTAGTTGTTAAGTGAGTTTGTAAAAAAAGTCAGTATGTGACGCTACAATATGAAGAAGACTGAAGTCATGTGGGTGAGAAAGATTCATCAGGTCTAGCTTAGAACCAGTGAAAAAAAGAGCAAACAATAAGAATGAAAAAATTTATAAAAATACAAGTTTCTAGGAGACAGGAAGAAAATTCTTCACCATCAATGCTGCATTACTCCACTCAAAGGACTCAAGATGCCTGTAACTCTTTCTTTCCCAAGAATAAGCTGAAAACACAGAGTGCAGTGCTAGGTTTAGTAGAATATCAGAGAAAATGCTGGATGATGGATGTTCTACAATTTTAGCTGTAGACTTTTCTGTAGCAGTATTTTTTGAATTGTCTTCTGTAATAATTAAATATGGACTAAAAAGAATTATTTCATTAATTAATATGAGTTATAGCAACATTATGTTCTTGGCTGTTCATAATAGAAGTAAAATCCTTTTGCCTGGAATAAGAATTTTCAACAAGCTTAAAAAAAAATATCAATTACTTCTCTGATAACTGGTATACCACTGGATCAATTAAAGCTGCTGAATTACAGGCAGAACACAGGTAGCGATATGTGCTGTTGCAATCTCAAGTTCAGCGAGGAAGTCTCTATTGGCTAATGCATGTTAATGATGCCAAAACCCTTTAGAAAACGAGTATCTCAGTGCATGGAAAACAACATTGAAAGCCAAGAGAAGCAGGTGCTTTGTCCAAACTTGATGACTTAATATACCATCTATATTTCAAAGAGAACAAAGGTATAATAAACTTCTTAAGAGAGAATATTACAGACATATCTAACTATAGAAAACGTTTCATAATTATTCTCCAGAGCACTTATTGGAACTAATAAGCTGTTCCTGCATTATAAAATGAAAATGGAGAGAGGAATGGAAGAACAAAACCTGAACAGAAACACAAGACCAGATCTGAAATGTAGGTATGGTCTGACATTTGTTTCTGAAAAATATAGCCTGACAATGAGCTACAACTTGAAGTACTAGTCACTTAAAAAGTATCAGTGTACATAGAGTATACAATTGCAGTTGCTCCAATTGGTATGAAAAAAATGAAATTAATTGAATCAGAACAATTTAGGTTGGAAGAGATGTAGCAGAACATCCATGCAAAACAAGGTAAATTTGTTTAGGTTGCTAAGGCCTTTGTCCAGTCCAGTTTACAATTTCAAAGGATTCAGACTATCCTCAGAATGATGGGGCTCATCCACTCTTAAGCCCAAAAGGCTACTGGCCCTCTTTACTGCAACAATACATTACTGACTCAAGGTCAATTTCTTTAAACAGCCTTTGAGATCTTTTTCTGCAGAGCTTTACACCATCCAGTCAGCCCCTAGCCTTTACTGTTGCATGGGGTTATTCCATCGAGGTTGCAGGATTTTGCATTTGCCTTTCTTTCCTGGTTATAGAGTTAAAAAATAGTTAATTTTCTTCTTAGTAGCTGGTATAGCACTGTGTTTTGGATTTATGATGAGAATAATATTAATAATATTAATAACACATTGTTGTTTTATTTGTTACTGAGCAGTGCTTACACTAAGTCAAGGATTTTTCAGTTTCTTATGCTGCCCTGACAGCGAGGAGGTTGAAGATGCATAAAAAGTTGTTTTGGGACACAGCCAGGACAAACTGGTCAAAGGCATATTCCATCACCTTGTTCCAGTGCAGTCTGGATCACTCCATGACAAACAGTAGGATATCACTCCATTCCAGGTGTGCTGGACACCCCTTCCAAGTGAAAACTAACTGTGGCCTGCACTTTGCTGACAAAAAGATTTAGAAAAACACATTAGTAATATTACGGTGTAGCTTTGACTCCAACTGGTATTAAACTTCTAACATGGCAGCACCCAGGTGCAGTGTGACTTCATTTAGGCCGTGGTAGTTAAGTTTCCACTCTCCATTAGATCTTTGCATCATCCACATGGGGATATTTCTCTGTTGGGAAACTGCCCACTGGAAACTGCAGCACCAGCTGTCCTGAAAGAACCTCCTTTTGTGGTTGTTTTTCTTTGCAACACACAAATCCATGCCACTAAGATCAAAGCAGATTTTCCATTCCAGTTTCTCATATTTTTTCCCTGGTCATCCCATGGTGTGGCCTGTTGTTTGTACCCAATATGTCCTATCTCTTGATCAGGCGAATGCTTACTCCTAATAGCTAAGTTACCAGTGGGGAGTACTGGATATCAGTGGGGAGTAGAGCATATCCCCTTGGAAGTGCTGGACCTCCTGGGATAGTTTCTTCACAGCCAAAATGTAGACTCATAGGGAGGAAAAGTGACTTCATATTGCCAGACTTTGCCAGCCAATTCATGCACCTTTTGTCCCTTGACTTCTTTCCAGGACATGAATTACAATGAGTTTGATGATGGTGGTCTCCATATAAATTTCCATCACATGAGTAATATGCACTGGACTTCATCTGGATGTTTGTATGTCACCATAAATCACCTCCAACATGTTAATTCCCCGAAGTACTGGATACTTCTCTCCGTGGCGGTCCATTTGGCTAGGTGACATATAGCATCTTCCTTGAAAGGATACCTTTCCATCACAACAGGAGTCACCTCAAGAAGCTCAGTGCTTATGATCCTATTCCAATTTCTTTTTCAGTTTTCCCTTCCCTAGAAAAGGATCTCAGCTTCTTGGTTTCCCTATTTCCAGGCTGCTGGTCTGATTACCTCAGCACTGAGCAGCTAGGTAACAATGTGCTCCTCTGGACAACAGCTGAAATATTTTCATATATATCACAGCTCACTCAGGGACGAGGATCAGGTGCTTATCATCTTGTTTATGAGTTCTGTTTCTTCCTCCCTCTTGTCTCATAACGGCTCTGCTTTGAATTAGCCTGCCTCATCTACTTCTTCCTCCTTTCCCTTTTTAGTAGGAGTTTCTTCCCTTGCTAAATGAGATGACTCGCATAAAATATTCCTTTTGTGTATAGGGGCAACTCATACCAATGCAGTTTGGTTCTGTGGTTCAGCTGCAATGCCTGTTGCAGGGGTGGGAGTAGCCAGCTAACACCATTCCCTCTTGACCAGTTCATCTGTGTCACACATCCATAGTATCAACTGTATTTGGTTTCCTCAACTGATCTAACCATTCTCTGCTCTTCAAAATATTTATCCTTCACAAAATCGCAGCCCTTATTCAAAGAAGTTTAGACCTTCTTAAGTGAACACATTAAATCCATTCTTTAACTTCCTCTGCCTTTTTCTTCCTATTTACAGAATCACAGAATCTCAAAATCATTTAGGTTGGAAAAGATCCTTAAGATCATTAAGACTGCTACACCTAGCACTGCAAAATTCAACACTAAACCATGTCCCTAAGCACCACATCTACATGTCTCATACCTCCAGAACAGACATTCCACTGCTTCCCTGGGAAGCCAGTTCTGATGCTTGTTTTTCCATTGGATTGTTTTTCTAACTGTTTGTTATATTTTAATTGGAGGCAAATTAAATTAAGTTTTGTTTTCTTCCCCAACCCTAGTGGTCATGTCTGTTTTTTGCCTGGGATCATAAGTTGCAACTGAGCCCAACCTGCCCTTAGGCAGTTCCAAGATCTATGGTACTTAAGGCTGCTCATGGTCTTTTGTCCCTAGATGGGCTTAGGCCAGGACAAACAGTACATACATCAAGGTTTAGAATCAACATATTTGTGATCTACTTTTAACTTCTTAGCAGTGTGGAGACAACTTCCTTCACATCTACAGAACCCAACGACTATAGGAAAGTAAAAGGAGACCGTGGGTTTGCCAAAGCAACAAATGCATCATTCTTTCTCTTACTGTTGCACTTATTGCTTTCAGAATAAGTGAAGATGAAAATCAGCCTGAAGAGGTTAGGATATATTGCCTCTATGTAAGTGACATTCATATTTTCCTTCTGATTGTCTTTATAGTTTATTGGATATTTTCATATTCATTTAGTATCAACATAATTTCTGTATCTTGAGCCATGCAGATGTAGTTATGAACACTCCTATTGATTATGATTTTTACAAGCCTGTATTTTCTTGTTTACTTTGTTGTGACCTCAGACAGATGTGTCTGAGACAGGTAGACAGCTCTACCATGGCCTATCCTCAAAGGTCTAAGCAAAATTTTTTTTCATTTTCGATACTGATTCTGGGAAATCCTTTCATCTTACAGAAATTTAATGTTTATATTCCAACATGTCGTATCATGTAAACAGAGATATAACCTCTGGGAAAAAACATGTATATATGCTGTTAAGTCACTGTATCACGATTCTTGAAACCTGTAAATTCTTTGATTTGTTTTTTTCTTAGGAATCATGCATTTAACATTATTATGTATCAGCTAAATGAAATCATACTAGAAGCTTTATCTCATATATTATAGATAATATACTCTTATACAAAACCAAAACATTACTAAGTAGAAAACTATGAGAAATTGAAACAGATTAAGTTTTAAAGTGATTTATCGACCTTATCTAACAGAAAAGAAAAACAATTTTATTTACCTTTGTACTCTAGATGGAATCCAGTAAAACTAACAGATCCATCACTCCGAAAAGCCAGATGCATGGCATTTGAACTGCTTTCTATCCTCTCTGGCAGCTTGGTATCCTGAAAGCTCCCAATCAGTGGGCTATTGCCATCTGGCCCATCATAGATATAAAGAAAATCATAATTCGGTTCTATACTGAAACTGTAGAACAAAACAGGATTATGAGATAGAATATCCTTTGCCTAACATTTTCACTCTTTTTACCTTAAAAAGTTTTACTACCATTATTTTCATAAACACAAAAAAACCCCACCTGTCAGAATAATAGTTTGTAGAAGTACTTTATTAGAAAACAACAGACTATATGTACTGGTTCTCTGATTAGAAAACAATATTTTGCTGCTAGGAAGAAAAAACCCCTAAACTTCTTAAATAATTAAAAAAACCTCAATATTTTATTTTTAAAGCTTATAAAAATAAGCAGTGTATATCGACTGGAACTGTTGGCAGAAATGCTCTATGATTTAATGCATTCAGATGTAGGGTGGAGTATACAATACTTCTAATTAGAAGTAATCCTAAATCCAGTAATCCTAAATTCTTTGAAATACATACTATACCACAGAGAACCAAGCATCCACTTCTAGGTGAATACTGTAATGTATTTGATGTGACAGCTAACAAAGATAACAATTAGTAATCATTTTGATAGTTACATCAAATGCACATGTATTACCCTACAAAGCTCTGAAAAATTGCCAAACAAGCTACAAACATGACTTTAAAAAGTATCAGCAAGTAGCAGTTTACCTGATAAATGCTAATGATATAACATAATCATTGTTAACAGTTATAGTCCAATCACAATCTCTGCTGTGGGGATAAGGATGAGGGAAGTTTGGTGAAAGTATGAAACCTGCTGAGCCAGTCAAGTTTCCTCCGCAGGGAGCTGTGAATAAAAATAAATTGGAATTGAGGAAAGCAGGTAAGAGAAAAAGAAGCAAGTAGCAGCAGTCTGTTCACTGATATTTAATGTCCTCCAAAAACTAAACAAGAAACAGATTAAGTATTTACAAAGCTTTAACAGAAACAAAAATTGTATTCACATTTCGCCTTAGACAAATATTAATAATACTAAGGAAAGTATATGTTTTTGAACTCTGTGTCCTTTTATTTGCTTGTATAACATTATCATAGAATCATAGAATGGTAGGGTTGAAAGGGACCTTTAGAGATCATCTAGTCCAACCCCCCTGCAGAAGCAGGTCCACCTAGATCAGGTCGCATAGGAACATATCCAGGCAGGGTGTTTCTGAAAACACGGTCAATTTGAAAAATGCTCTGGCTACAGACATGAAAAAACATCACTGGATAAGCTTTTGACTTGTTAAAAGCATTCTAAAATAAGCTTCTTAGCTTATGAAATATGACACTGATAATGCAACTACCTGCATTTTCACCAGACAGCACTGATTAGTAATTTGGTTGAAGATTGACAGAATATAAATAAAGTTCATCAAAAACATTCTAGTAATTGCAGTTTTCAAACTCAGAGAAAAAGCAAATGTCTTCCAAGAACAAGATTCTCACTCAAATATGTAAATACTTAATAAAAACAACAAAAGTGTCACTGTCCTCCTGAAATTTTTTACTTCTATAAGAACAAGATAACAAGCACATTTTCTAAGTGTCTTTTTTGAACAAATTTGCCTCATTATTGCAGACATCAAAGCAACAATCACTTCCCTTGTTCTGATGGGCACACTATTTCTGATACAAGCCAGGATGCCATTTGCCTTCTTGGCTACCTGGGCACTTTGCTGGCTTATGTTCAGCTGTCCGCCAACAAACAGATTCTTTCTGTCCAGACAGTTTTCCAACCACTCTGCCGCAAGACCGTAATATTACGTGAGGCTGTGGTACTCCAAGTGCAGAATCCGGCACTTGGCCTAGTTAAAGCTCGTACAATTGGCCTCAGTGCACCAATCCAGCCTTTGAAGAGCCTTCCAGCCTTCAAGCAAGTCTACACTCCAGCCCAACTTGGTGTCTGAAAACTCACTGAGGATGTTCTCAATCCCCTCCAGATCACTGATAAAAGTATTAAACAGAACAGGCCCCAGGACCAAGGCCTGGAAAAAAACACTGGTGACCAGCCACCAACTGAATTTAATCCCATTCACCACCACTCTCTTGGCCCAGACATCCAGTTAGTTTTTTCATCCAGTGAACAGTATGCCTGTCTAAGCTCTAAGCAGACAGTTTCTGCAGAATAATGCTGTGGTAAGTGGTGTCAGAGGCTTTATGAAAGTCCAGGTAGACCACATCCACAGCCCTCCCCTCTTCCACCACATGGGTCACCTTGTCACAGAAGGACTGGGCCTGATCACCTGGCTCTCATTAGACAGCAAGTTGAGAAAATCAGCATCATCTAATGAAAAATGTTATTATTCAATGTTACCTTTTCTAGTTCATTATCTTCTCTAGAGTTGTTTAAAGACTTTCATTCTCCACATGCTTGAAAATTCTTTCAATAATGTGTTTCAGAATCCATAATTTTCTAAATTTAATGTGTTCAATATTATTATTGTCGTAACTTTTTTTTAACTGAAGGCAGAGTAGCTCCAAAATTTAAATGACGGTTAGTAGTATTAGATAGAAGACCTAAGACTGAATATAGTAGTCCATCCAGAAAAAAGGCAAATGTAAACACAATATGAAAAAATGTATTTTTAATGTATTACTCAATGAAAACTAGATCTAGGTTGTCAACCTGTCTTTATAAACCTCTATGTGGACACAGTGGTAAGCAAGCACTGTCCCAGACAGTCTGTCTGTATGATGATCTTGGCATTAATTCTTTCTACAGAAGGAAGTATAGGTTGATTTAGTTTTTATCTAAAATCTGTTTAATTTCTCTGAAAGGCAGCAAAGTACTATTCCAGAACTTTCTAGCTTGTATTTATTTAATTTTTCAGTGAATAACTTCTAAATAAAGGAAACAATTTATGGTTTCATTAGCTATTTTTGAAAAACAAGAGATAACAAATATAGAATCACAGAATCATAGAATGGTTTGGAAGGAACCTTTAAAGGCCATCTAGTCCTACCTCTGTGCCATAAGCAGGGACATCTTCAACTAGATCAGGTTTCTCAGAGCCCCATTCAATCTCACTTTGAATACTTCCAGGTATAGGACATCAACAGTCTCTCTGGTTAACCTGTTCCAGTGCTTCATCACCCTCATAATGAAAAATGTCTTGCTTATATCTAGTCTAATGATATATTTAAATAATTGCAATTAAATATTAAATAACTGCTGAATTTCCCTTTTCATTAGTGTTATATAGATCCCATTTTGAGGGATTCATCACTGGAATTCACTGTTTACATAAAACTTTTCCATATATTTAAAAATGGAAATTAAAACCATGCTTAAAAAAAATTAGAATCAAACAAAACAGAATAAAAAAAAATATTCAAAATTGAACTATGAATTTCTGAAATCTTAAACTTATAGGAGAAAATCCTTTCTTCACCTAAATGTGCAGTAAACTTCAATTCTAAAATAACATTTTGCATGTCAGGTTTTTTTTTATGTTATCCTTGAGCAAAATAAATGAATTTAGTATTTAAGATTCTTGTATCTAAAAAAGATTGACTCTAGGAAGACTTTGGAATGGAAAACACCACAAGCATAAGTCTGACTACTCTCTTTTGGCAGAGGTATGTTCTCAAATTTATACTTCGTCAGTATAGAAGAATTTCTAATTTTCATCAATCATTCAAATACTTGAATCAATATTTAATTATTTGTAATTTCCCGATTGCTATCACTTTTGAAATGAAGATGTTCCTAAAACAGTATTACAGGCAAGACTGAGGGAGTCTAAATAACCAAGGCAGTCTCACAGGTAAGAACAATTAACAAGTGCATTTGAATTTTAAGTACTGATAATTAGGAGGTTCAAGAAGACATTTTGGAGTGTAAAGAACTGATAAAATAATACAGAACATAGTACAACATTACATCTTCATGAATTATTCCTGCCTCTTATTTCTTCCATCATAATGACGTTAATTTTTTCAAAGTCTTTGATAATCCATGATAACGTTGAAGTTATGTGTAGGGTAAACTTTGTACATTTTTGATTTCCAGGCACAGAATTACTGGGAATCTGCTATCTCCCAGAGACTTTTGTACTTTGTTATTACTTTACATCATGATTCAGTTAACCAAGTTAAATGCTTTCAAAATCTATTTGGTCCAAGCTATGGTAATCACAATAGCATTAGACTGAGAAAGTATTTCCAAAAATAAATGTTATAATTTTTCATAGAATCATAGAATGGTAGGGGTTGGAAGGGACCTTTAGAGATCATCTAGACCAATCCCCCTGCAGAAGTAGGTTCACCTAGATCAGGTTGCAAAGGAACATGTCCAGGTGTGTCTTGAAGACCTCCAAGGAAGGAGACTCCACAACCCCTCTGGGCAGCCTCTTCCAGTGCTGCGTCACCCTCACACTAAAATACTTTTTTCTTATATTTAAGTGGAACTTTTTGTGTTCCAGCTTCATCCCATTACCCCTTGTCCTGTTGCTAGCTACTATAGAAAAAAGGGATGTTCCAGCCTCCTGACACCCACCCTTTAAATATTTGTAAATGTTAATAAGATCCCCCCTCAGTCTCCTCTTCTCCAGACTAAACAGCGCCAGTTCCTGCAGCCTTTCCTTGTCTTCTTATCCTCAAGAAATACCTTACAGTGAGATGCAAAACATCTGAAAACACATCAAATAATTTGAAATCTATTGATCCATGGATCCACGAAGGGTAAATTGAATATTTTATTTACAAATACATATCTTAACCTATATTCTCCCACAAACACTTTATCAGTACAATGATTGTGGCTTTACTGCCTTTCATCATTACACAATTACTAGCCTACAAAGTAAACAAGTCACTAAATTTAATAAATGAATTAATTATATTAATAAATGAATTGTCCATTCTTTGCAGTAAATACTATATACTAATTTAGTATTATTATATACTATTATATTCTAATACTATATACTAATTTTTGCTAATAAACATTTTGTTTTTTCTAAAGTAATAAAGAGTGACAGAGAAATTACGCTGCCATCTTCTCACTCTTTCCTGTTGTATTCTACTTTCAGCCTTGCACAAGTTTACCTGATTTATAAATTGACTAGATCATCTATCTGATTTTTTGCACATATGGGCATATGGACTTTAACCACATCCTCCACACTTACTACCATTTTTCAAGTTTTAAGGCAAAGCTTATAGTGTCCTTGATATTGACTTACTTGCTTTCTCTGTCACAGATCACCAAACTATAAATTATATGGCCTTGAGAGTGAAAGGATGAGAACTGTTATACTATCCCCTCCAGAGGAAAAATTTTGATAATACATACCATACAGAATTCTTCATACAGAACAATTTATCATATTTGCAGTACTTGAATGCCTTTGTTCTTATAAGAAAGTTCCTAGACTAGTGTGATTCATTTAAACAGAATTTTAAAGTTTAGGAATGCATTATTTGATTTTTTTCTGCATACCTATACAGACTGGTGGGTTGGGCTGCCAGAAGTACCGATTTTCTACCTGAATGCAGGTTATTCTCTCATCTCCTTGCAGCTCATAGCCAGGGTCACATTGAAAAATAACAGTGTCTCCAGGTTCTCTTCCATCTCCATTTCTAGTTCCATTCATGGGGACACCAGGATCACGGCAAGCAGTAGCTACGGAACCTAGCAGAGAAGGGGAAAAAGTTTTCCTTTTAAAAAGTCAGTTTTTCAATTCACTTTTGCCTCATAACATTTTTATGATCAGATAGCTCTGCAAATCCAAAATTACTACAAGGGAAGCATAAGTGAATTCCAAATATTTTTCTCAGATGTAATTTATTATAATAAACTACTATTTAATATATTATGCATCAAATTAAGTAAGGTTACATAAAAAGTAAGCACAGCAATGTTTATCAAAGTAAACATTTCATAATCACATTACAGTACTGTAAAATGTTATAGGTGTTACAAATAAATAACAAATGTCAGAATTGCCTGTGGGACTACTCCCACTGAGATCAGCAATCTGTGTAACATAAACACAAAGTGGCAGTATTAAGATTTAATTCAGATGCCCTCTTTCTGGGGAGCTAATAGCAGCAGGCATGGATGTATTCATCTGCAAAGTGCATGGCTGATATCTTTACTACTTTTCTGAATAAGAAATCTTGGTCTAAATAGATTATCTCCCTGAAAAAGAAACACCAAAAGTCAACAAAAACCCAACAAACTAGTATTTTGCTTTCAAAGTCACACTTAATAAACAAACAGCTCCATAGAGTTATGTAGCTTTTTATGGGATTGTTTTTCCAAATAAAAAGTCCAGAGTACAGAGAAAAAAACACCCAAAAAAAACACCACCAAAAAAAAAATCAACTATTACTAGAAGTTAGGGAAATTTTCCTCCTTACTCCTACAAGACTAAATAAATATTTTTTTATTAATCACCACAAAATAAATGAAATATTTTTTATATATATAATTACGCATGTGATTTCAACTTCTGCTTTAGACAGTGATCAGGACTCCTGTTTATATCTTTAAGTAGTTGATGGATTTTAATTAAGAAAAAAACATAATTAAAATAGTAATAAAATTACTATAAAATTGCCACATTTCATTGCACTATACTAGTAAATGTTATAAATTTTGTGGGCAGAAGAATAAGATACTGGAGATAGACCAAAGGAGTGAAATTTTATCAAATATAAAAAGGTGCATAATGGGAGCATAGGTCAGAAGTGAAAAAGAAATCCTAAGTTACACTTAGATCGAAGCCAATAGTAAAACCAGATTGGACGTTAGGAAGAACTTTTTCAATGAGGCTATTATTAAGCATTGGAATGGGCTGCCCAGGGAGATGGTGGAGTCACTAGCCTTGGAGATATTCAAAAGACACATAAATGAAGTACTGGGGGAAATGGTTTAGTGACGGGCTTGGCAATGTGAGGTGACTGGTTGGACTTGATCTGAAAGGTCTTTTCAAACCATAACGATTCTATGATATTAAAACATGCTGAAATGAAATTTAGAATACGGGCTCATACTCGAATTTGTAACTGGTCTCAAAGTACTCAAAAGTGTTGCTATAAAATTTACTGTATGTACATCATACAGTTCTTACTAGATTGCATCATTGTGCAGAAGAAATGTATATGGCTGAAATAAAGGTTGAAGGACATCCATACCTATTTGGAATTCCTGATACAAACTGTCTGGGGTTTTTAGTCACTTAGTAATAATTATGCAAATTAATTTTGAGATATACATATATCAAATTAATAACTTTTCCTTATTTGACATATGTGAAAACCTTCTTGCATATTTGCATGCTTATTCAACCTACTTCTTTTGGATCTGTAGCATAAACAGGCTGTCCAGGGAGGGTATGGAGTCTCCTTCCTTGGAGGTCCTCAAGACCAGCCTGGACACATTCCTGTGTGACCTGGTGTAGGTGGACCTGCTTTGGAAGGGGGATTGAACTAGATGATCTCCAAAAGTCCCTTCCAAACCCCTACCATTACGGTAGTGATTTTCCACAGCAGCTCTTGCAGTGCTGTGCTTACTGCTGATATCAATATTATGACTACTGCTCACACAGCATCACGGCAGTCCCTGATGTGTCTTCTGAAGAGAAAAGAAAGTGGAATTTTATTTGTTTGTTTGAGAAATAGTGGAAAGAAAACAATTTTTTCCCTTTCCTTTTTTTCCAGAGCACAATACCAGGGTTGAAGCTCTAAGCCTTCCAAATTTCAAGCTCTTTGTAACACACAGAATGTAAAAAAAAAAATCTGATTTAAACCAACGTGTTCTTTTAAACACCTATCACTTTAAATAAAGGGTTTCTGTAATTGTTGGTCAGCCTGACTTCATTCTGACAGACTGCACCTTCAAAATTCAATCTGTCCCAATTTCTATGTAATACTTTTACCCCTATGGACACTGCAGTCTCCCTGCATCTCTAACATTGTTCGAGAATCAGGTCAGCCTGCTATTTGCAATCTCAAATCCAACTTCCTATATAGATTTTCCAAAACAAGAATAAAATAACTAGTGTTTTCATTCAGTCTTCTACCTACAGTAGTACTGCTGAGATTAATTTTTAAATCTGTTTTTAACTTCTGTTTCTGCTGTAGATCTAACAGATATTTTAGGAGCATAGCAATAATGATTTTAAAGTAAATTCTAACCATAGACTCAGTTTATTGCTTTTGCATGACTTTATAGATTCTGAGTTTGTCAGTCATTGTTTGAAAATTAAAATGGGAAAATATTAAAACAAATAATTGGAATTTGAGACAATGTAACTCTTCAACAAAAGGAGTGTAACATTTTGCACAATCAGGGCTTTCTACACTGTCCCAGCAAGTTCTCTGTTTATCTAACTCTTAGTTACTTTACCTTAGGCAAGTTTCATTCCTCTCAGATTCTGCAATAAATGAGGTGCAAGGTAGGTCAAGATAATTTTCCATGGGTAAAAAAGCAACAAATAGATCAAAACAAAATAACCACCCAAAGAAAACCCCCATGAAACTCTTCTGAACATTTATTATCCCTTAAGCATTTGCTCATAGGTTTGTCACTGTGTATGAAACCCAGCCCCAAATAAGTTAATTGTCGTATGGTTTCAGATAATTGCTGGATCTCAGCATAAAATAGATACTGTTACAATATGTAATCATGCTGGCAATGCATTCCAGCTGGAGAGAAGTGTTTTGAAAGCCTTAATTTCATTTTCATTGCATATTCTGGGGTTTGGGGATTTTTTTGAACTGTAAATATTTTTAAGCTTTTTGTAGCAGATCTATCCCTATTTCTTTATGTATATATATGAATACAGGGAGATAGAAATAGCTTCTCAGAAAGAAGCAATCATTCAGATCTTGGACCACATACAACGGCTACTCATGCATTGAAAAATCTTACATTTCTACTGGAAAGATCATTATGATTATCTGAGTGAAAAAATATATCTGCTTAATTTCTTTACAGAATAGTGTGCAACCTCTTCTGTTTCAACTGTTAAGGACAGAGTTGTGTAATGGAGGACAGCATTGTTGGTTTGCCTTGTCCTTGATTTTGCACTTTGAATGAACTGAGTGTACAAAAAGGATAACAGTCCTGAAAACATATCTGTACTTGCAGGAAAGAGCCCATCATGTGTATCTGCATGTGTGTTGCCTGTGTATATCTGTGAAGAATGGCACACGAATCATAAATAAAGCAGCCTAGTGATGCAGAAAATGTCGGAAAATGCATCTCCAAAAAATCATTAACACAGTACCGGAATTTGTCCATGAAAACAGCAGAGTAACTATGGCATCTCATTTATTTACCACTGGAAAAATAGTTTCCCCAGCCACATGATTGTATTTTAATTCCAAGCTGTTTTCTTTGTATCAAATACTCAACAAGATATATTCTCACAGTATGCTAAAAAAACAGCACCATACTACTCTCCTGCATGCAAAACATACTGTCAGAAGATATTTCAGTGGTGCAGAATGAGCTTCACGTGCATTTAAAAATGCATAGTTACCTAAAGGTTTCATCAAAATAAAGTTTTTAAACTGCAACAGATGAATTTACCAGTCACACTACAGTTTGCCTATAGTTCCATGTAAGATTGTAAAAAGGGATGCTGAATAACCAATGTAGTGTATGAATGCAGAGACTAATTATCAGGGTAAAATCTCCATAAAACAAGTATTTTGGGAGATGATGCTTTGTACACAGAAGACATAAAGTAGCAAGCTCTAGTCTAGTGTAGTTTTGTTCACTTACTGGTAGTTATGGAAATGTAAGGGAGGGAAAGCTTCACTGAGATTATACACCTTATCCAGTCAATCAAGGCACATAATTTTTGTCTCAAATACTATTTTTTACTAATATCAGTGTCAACTTTCAGTTGTTTCCGATCGGAAAAAAACAAAACCCAAAACAAAAACAACCAAAAAACAGAACACAGGAAATTCAGAAGACAACGTGACTATAAATCAGCACTAAACATAAATATAGAATGCTGACTTAGAAGCATTTAATCATTAAATGTAATCAAAGTAAACAATATCACCATAAATATAGTCTACAAAGTAATATTGTCAAATCTAAGCCATCCAGGTAGATATATGTTATGTAAGAAATTGCTCTCACATGACATAAAATACTGTTACAGTATCTACTTACAAATAGTTCATGAATACTCAAAATATGTTTAAAAGGTTAGTTCTGCACTAGGTGCCTTACAATGTTCCGTATTGTGTGCTGTTTAATTAGTTAGAAACGTGACTGCATACTTAGGCCTGAGCAGAATGCAGTCTGCAGTGCTGACTGACACACTTGTGCAGCTATTAACAGTGAAATAGTGACCTGTAAGAGATTCATACAAATTCTTCTTTTCTGCATTAATGATAAATGGTACCTGAACTGTTAAAGCTGGCAGAGAGGAAATTTCCCTGTAATATGAGATTCATAGGCCTTTGAAATCCCTTGAAACCTTTGAAATTCAAAGGCCCTTGAAATGTTCTCAAACAACTTTTTACTGTTATCTTTCTCTCTCTTTTCCTCTTTCAGCTACTACTTCCAGCTTGGTGACATGAAATAATGTCAGTTGAAGGAAATGTTTCTTTATGCTTAGTACTTCTGTCTTACCCCGAGATATACAGTTTGTGTCTCTGGCAAATACACATTTATTCCCCTCTCTTCTTCCTTCACTTTTCTTGGTTTAATTTTCTATTTTGTGCAGAATTGCAAAATTGTGCAGAAAACTGATCAAATGAAGTTACTTCTGATTTTATTGGTGTACTTCCAGCATGTATTGGGCACTTTATGCTTTGTCTCTGACAGTTCAGAGAAAATATGCTGTAACAGGTACTTCCTGTTCACATATTGCTTGTAGCTTATTATCAACCTTTCATGCTCTCCTAATTTAAGAGAAGACCACTGGCACCTGTTCTCCAGCTACATTATTCAATTTGCTTACCCCATTTAGATGTGTTCCAAAATCTTCATATTGCAGTCCTAAAGGTGACTCCCCAGAGGCTCTTATTTTTCTGTTACACATATATAACAGTTTTTAAAATATTCTGCATTATTGCATATCTTTTTGTACTTTGTTTTACAGGCTTTGTGGGCTCTTTCCATTGTGTTCAAATGTCCAACAAGAAAATACACTATAGATCAGAGATAACATTAGACCAAAGGCCTGTTCTGCCTAGTGATGAGATGTGACATCATCAGCAGTGGCATTTATTTCTTTGTTTACACTAGATGTACAAAACAAACAGCACCTTGAGGAGGCCTAGATACATGATGGTGGCAGAAAGTCTGAGGTCCCTTATTTCATCCCAAATCCATCACTTTCTCTTCTCTCAGAGTAGTGCAAAATTGTTCTTAGAAAAACTATCCTTGTCAATCAATCTCATCTTGACTCTTTTATCCTTCCCTTGCCCTAAATTTTACAAAATTATTAACCACTTCATTGCCATGTAAAGGATTGTGTGGGGCACAATAGATACAATTCTAACAATACTATCTGTAATACATAATTTTAATTAAATTACAATATTCTTTCAACTATTTATATAACATTGAAGCTCCTCTAGACTTTCTCTCCCTCCCTTTAATTTGCTAAAGAATGTTATCTCACCTAACTTATTTTACTAGATATAAGTTAATTTTCTGTATGTATTGGATGATTTGTAAAGAAGTCAAATTTGAATTACACTGCATTACCAATGGTGAACACTTCCACTTATTAAATAAATGACAGAGTCAGAATTGTATATGATCAGTTGATAAAGTGAGGTCAAAATCTGTAAATAACTTGTAATTTTAATCCAGTTCTTAGAACAAGATTTTTAGTTCAAAGATTCAGAAAAACATATTAAAAAATAGAGCATTTATAATCTTAAAAAGGTTTGATCATAAAATATCTGCTGTCGTTGAATAACACTCCTCTCGAGGTAAAAGGGCCAATAGTGCAGTGAAATACTAATACCTAATTTCATGAAAGAGAAAGAGGAAAGTAAAAGTAGATACCTCCCCTGTGTGAGGATTCTGTTTGTTAATTACATTGTAGATAAAGTATGCAGACACCATCTGTTTCACTCAGACAACATTATATACTCAAAGAAAGCATATGAAAGCTTGAAAAAAGCTTGCAGAGAGGTATATTTTCCTCCACGTTTTCAAATATATTTCTTCTCTGATTAGTAAAATAGTATGTCCATACAGTAACAGTGTAACTCAGATTGTGTAGCTATTTATACATTTTTAAAACTTTAACAAGAAAAAAAAAACTTTGTTATTTTAGTAAGGAATATATATCCAAACTCTGTAATATCAAGTATATGAGAAGGATCACTGTGATTTTGTGAATCTGGACTGAAGAGTAAGAGAAGTTCTGAGGCAGTAACACTTCATGGATCCTTTAAACTGTCACCATTAGATCTCAGACTGCAAGATCTAAAGACTGTAGCTTTACATCTGATTCACTTTTCCTTGCAACTCCATTCCTAGACTACATCAACCTCTTTTTCTACTCACCTTTAATGACTCCCTGAGAAAGTTCAATGAATAATGCTCTCCACATTTCATATTTAGCCTCAACATTGAATAAAGGAGATATTAAATAAACATGAGACTCGCCAAAGCAGGCTCTGAAAGGGTCTATGGTAGTAAAATGGCAATATTATCTTGGAGCTAAGGAATTAAAAATTCTATTCAAGGCTGTGCCGACTTTGGTTAGGGTAAAATTCATTTTCTTAAAAAAAACCCAGAAGATGCAACAGAGGTACTCTGTCAGTACAAAATAAATATCTTTTACTTTCTCACTCACATACTTCATTCTTTTTACCAAGTACTGTGTATACATGTATTTGCCATACATATAAGAAGAATGAGGATAGGGCCAATACAAGGGCTAATTCAACTACCAAGCACAGGAAGCAAAACAAGGTAAACAATATTATCATTAAGATAATTAAGAGTGACTGTTGACTCATGTTAGAAACATTGTTACTACTAAACAAAATGTTGATACTAGAAGAGGTCAAGCTAATCTTGAAAAAATACATAGAAATTTAACTGATTCCCCCTCAAAAAACATTAAAATTCAACGATTTCTTCTGTATCAGCACTAAAAATGTCTAAAGGGCTTTAACAACAGTCAAATAACTGTTCAGATTTGTCACCATGCTGCTGTAATAAGACAGAATAGTACTAGAAGGCAAAAGGGAGAAGGACACTGCTGTTTCCTGTTACATGCTATAAAAGCACAGCAGGAACGAAGACTCTGCATGGATGTCTCTGAAAACAAGTGTTATAGGTTAGAAAAGGATGGAGCCTTTAACATACCTCCTTTGTGAAAAACATTATTCATAATTATGAGCTTTCTGGCACTGTCACAGTGGCCCTTGTAACAAACTTTTTTTTTAAAATTTAAAATATGGCTTTACAGGAAATCAGTACGTGTGGTCCAACTCCTTCCCTAACAAAGTAAGAAATGTTTTCACTGATTTTTGCCAGGATTATACTTTTATAAAATGGTGATTCTTCAACTTACTTGAAAACTGTATGGCGAATCCAGATTTGCTGATATAAAAATCTGTGTCAAACTGGATAGTTACTATGTTCAGCGTACTGTGAATGCCTTCAGGAACAAGAGACCCACTTATTTCCTTTAGTAACATCTCATTCTCAGGTGGACCATCCCAAACTCGTAGAATGTCATGGGACGCCTCAGTATCAAAAGCAAGAAACTGGAGGCTGCAAGATTACAATGATTTTATTGTCAGCTTTCATATTACTCAACAATATATCTTTAGCAACAAAACTAAACAAAAAAAAATAAAATCAACTTTGATTTGCAAGCATGGTTTTCCATAATATTTCACACTTTTACCTTGAATGCATAAAAGATCAATTAAAAAAATGTATTTGAAATGAAAAGAAATTGCATTTGCTTACCATGGAACAATATATAACTTTAGCCATTTAATGCAATTATTCACTGAATCTTTTCAGAAAATAGTCTTGTTTTTCTCAAGACAATAATACCTATCACATTCTCATTGAAAATACAAACTCATGCAATTAGCAATATGGCATGAATGCCTAACTAAAATAACTACTACAATGCAGGTATTTTTTAAAAAATGTAGGCTTTTCTACCCAATGGTTCTGCTTACTCTAGCACTTTTTACTTTGTACTTACTCAGTGTTGTAGCATTAAAATAGCTTTAATATTAGATATTTTAAAATAGATATGCAGTTAACATCTAGTCTGTATATATGTTTGCATACATACACTTATGAATCGGTTAAAAATTCATAAGAATTTGACAAAAATGTAATTAATTTTAAAGCATGTTCTTCATCAGATAACATTCATTGAAAAACAGACACTTTCAATACAAACCTACGTATTCAAACTTAGAGTGCCAAAAACCAGTCCTTGAAAAGCATCTTAAATCCTAAATCTCTTTTTTCTCCACTGCGCAGTTAAGAAATGGTTAATACATAATCAAAAGGATTTGATGTAAGAATTGTTTCCAGTACCTGACAATATTTCCTGGATCTACTTCAATCACCCACATGCAACGCAGATTGTTGTCATAGGGAAAAGGATAGCCAGGAGACAAGATTCTTCCTGATGATTCTCCTTTAAAACGGCCTCCACATTCAGCTAATAAAAAACATTACATAATGTGTAACTTCGAATTCATTACCCATAAATGTGGTTTCCTTTGAATATATTTATAGTTTCCTTTATTATTTATATTTCTTTAATTATTTTGAATACACCATAATAATTAGAAAACATACCATACTATAATGACAAGAATCTAGATTGTTACTGAAAAAAAGAAACACTCTGGAGCACAATTAAATTAAGAAAAAATAAATAAATAAAGAAGTAAAAAAAAAAAAAAAATAAGGGGGATGAAACATACTAACTAAAACCACTCTTCTAAGAGAGAAAATTAATTCACCTTTCAGCATAGACAAAGAGTTGTAAAATTGCTCACTAAAAAATTGTCCTTACAGTGAAGCTATAGTATTTCTATCACAGAGGGTAAGCAGCTCCCTCTTAGATAGCCTCAGCCAGTCATTAGGCAAAACTAAGGACTCCATAATTTTAATACCTAGTCTTTGAGAAAAACTTATTTTTTTAATGCAAATCTCTTAGGCTTTTAAAGCCTTCCTATTTCACCTTCTTTCCTTTTAAAGTCCATCTAATACTTTTATAAAATGAAAAGCTAAAATAATACTTTGATGAGATCTCTTGGTATAGTTAAAATGTAGCTTTATTTGATTTAACATCTCCCAAAATATTTAGTTGCAAGATTTATTACCTTATGATCTGTGAGTTCCATCATAAAATATAATTGAAATGCTACTCTTTATGGATTTTCTGATATAATAAAAGCAAATTTGCAGAGACAGGTGGTCTTTCATATCTTTTTTACGCACTTTCCCAACCTTTTAATTCTTAAATGCTCTTTTAATTTCTTTTTTTAATATTATTCAACTTGGAGCATAATATACTCTTCTTTCACTAGAGTAAGGAAATGAACAGAGTGCAGTATAAAGAAAAAATTACTTACTGACAAACTGAATTAAATTAAAAATTAATTACATTTCATCCAGGATCACTGAACAACTTCAAATTTATAATTTCTAATTTTCACAGCAGATAACTGTCTTGCTTTTTTTAAAATGATTTTTGAATGTTCCCTCTCTCTCCTCTGTAATTTACTTCTGCCTCTCCAGCAAGGTTCCAGCTCTCCATTTTTGCTGGTTGCTGAATCAGCTGTGCAAGTGGTGACTTCTCAGAAAGCAGCATCTTCTCAGGTTGCAGTCAGGCATAACAGAGCAAAATCCTCTTTATCTTACATCTTCAGATTGCATTCTACTAAGACAATCCTAATTAAGAACCTTAATTTTGCCTCAACATGTCAATGGTTAAGATTCTTCTAAGTTTGCCAAGTTAAAGGAAATATATATTACACTACATTTATTTCTGCAAATTACATGGACAGTATGTTCTTTGTAATGTTTACTACATGTTTAAGATTTATGATTATCACAATTGCTTGAAAATAGTTTTGCTATTATCTTGCCCATGTCACATTGAAATTATACTAAAAGAAGCACAGTAATATTTTCAAGCTAGTTTCTGATAGCAGCAGCAAATTAAAATGTCTGTTGAGATATCTTGCTCATAAATATCTAAGGATATGGGCTGGGACCAAGTTCTTGTAAGGATGGAACTTGAGTGCATACAGCTCATAAATAAGTACTCTGGAAATAAAGGGCATCGGTGTTGGAAAAACAATCTTTTTTTCCCCTAATTTCCTTTCATATCAAAGAAATTTAGTTTCAATCCAATTCCAACAAAAAATGAATGCTGAATGATTCCAATAAATGGAAAATTTTACAACAGCTTTACTGTTGATTCATCTTCATGTCCTGCTATTTAATCCATTACTGAATTTAAAGTCTCAAAAACTGACTGTTTTGATCATAGATGAGAGAGAGATCATAGGACTCGGGCTTCTGTATGGACACATTCAAGACATATCTAAAAAAAGTCACAGAGTATATTTCTAATGTGAGCATGCTTTTTTTTGTTGATCTTCTTGCGTATTTTTTAACTGCCCTTTATCTTCCCAGTTCTCGTCTAGTCAATTTTCTCATGTTATATCACTACTAAGACATCATCAATATTTTACGGTATATCTTTTAGCCCAAGAAGACATCAATTTATGTATTTTTCAGCCCGAAAAGAAACTTACAGGATTCATATGATATACTTTCAAGAGTATTTTAAAGCATTTGCAGTGATCCTTGATTAACATGAAAAAGTAAGCTCCCTGTGAATAGCAGACTGATAGATATGATTTGTATAAGATTAATTTAAATCTCAATAAATTTACACCACAGATTTATATTGTAAACAGATTCAGCTATATAGAAAATTTTGGAATAATAATACTGTAGCTTTCCCAAAGACCATTGTGGCAGTATAAAATGTAGGTGTTTAATTTGTGTAATTTTTTTTAAAGATAGTCATTTGAGTTGGATGGTTTACCAGTACTGAAACAAAAAAAGAATATAAACCCTTGAATATATGACCATATCATCTTTAAAGAGATCCAGACTCAGTTTGTTGAAAATTTCTGTTTATATCAGCTCTGAATCTGGCTCACTTCCCAACCCTAAGGTGTACTATTTGAGCTGTATGTATCTATTCTGAAGAGGAATTGCTGAATAATGAAACCCCATGACTCTCCTCCAAACTGCCTGTGTCATTTAGGGGACATAACAACATACATCAAGAGTGTTCAACTATCATCCATGAGATGTTCTTCTGACTGCCTTCCAGTAGACCTAGATTTGAACTATATGAAATTTTTAGTATTTCCTTAGAACATTAAAAAGTTGAAGTTCCCTTCAAGTTTTTTTTAACCTAAGAAAAAGCAACACCATTCAGATATAGATGAGACCTATATCAATAGATCTGTAGATCTATGTATAAATAGATCTGTTCACGTACAGATCAGAGTCTACATAGATCTAACGATCTTTAATTTTTTTTTTTCTTATGTTCAGGTAATAGTTTAAATAAATAAATAAATTTTAAAAGTCTGCTACCAATACACGATGGCACAGGGTAGTCCCATGCCCTTCTTTCTCCAGTCATACACTTCAGAAGGCTACTTCCATGGAGTGTGTAACCTGGATTGCATCCATAAATTATCGTGCTTCCAGCAAAATGGCCTTGATCACTGATTTTGTATCCAAACTGGGGCACGCCAGGGTCCTCACAATGTGAAAGCTCAAAACCTACAGTAGGAAAAAAAATTATAGTTACAAAACCAGACACATTAATGAAATTTAGATTTTATGTTTTCCAGTGGAAATCCAATATTTTCATACTTCGAGTAACAACATATTCATTTTTTTTTCTGTTATTAAACAGTCTAAATAGGATAACTGTCTATATTTCTCACTTAAGAGTGTGCAAACAAAATGGTATCAGAACTTCATCTTCTTAAGTGTCAAATTAAAGACCGAGAAAAAAAATATCATTATCATTGTCAATTAGTTCTATATATGCTATGATAAATTTTAAAATGGCAGTCCATTTTTTTTTATGGCAATTTAGTTCGTGAATAGATATTTAAAGGCTCATAACAAAATTGCACAGTAGTTTTGTTAGTTTTTACTGTGCATGGTTAAGACTAGTAGCACAATAGCACCTATGGTACCAAAGAAATACTGTTATATTCATCAATCCTTACCCTAATCCAGCAGTTTGTAAATTTAAAGACTACATGCACAATGCAATGATGATCTAGAGAATTCAAACTAAATTATTTGGACATTTTTGAGGATTAAGAGATATGGACCAAGAAGGAAATGAAATGACACGGAACATAAAGAAACGGGGAAGCCTATTAACACTGGGAGAAAGATTTTCTAATCTAGATGAGGTTTTTTGTTATTTACTGAAAAGCAACTAGAAACTCCACTTTGTTCAAAACCAAATGTATTTTATCAAGATCATGAAGCTCAAATTGTATGTCCATAAAAAAGGCACTTTGTGACAGATTAATATTCCTACAGGTGGGTGATTTGATCAAATGAAGGTTTTTTTCATATCGTCATTCTTCAGTGAAGTCATTTACACGGTGTTTCTCAATCTGGGCAACAGCCTTTCACAACCTCTCTTCAGGTACTGAATCATTACTGTTGTTTGAAAAAATCATAGAATCATAGAATGTCATTATTTTATTTTACAAAAAATATGCTTCAGGTTGAATATGACTATGTGCTCACATAGATCAAATGCTGTTTATTTCCAGTTCTTCCTTTACCTCATTTAACACTTCACTGAAAATGGCTCACCTCCTGAAGAGTCTCCACAACTTTTGAGCTGAATTTTCTCATTCCTAGCCAAACTATTCTTTACCAGTACACATTATACTGCAAAAGCTCTAAAATAGGCTAATGTAAGTCCCAAATGAAGAACCTTTTTCGTTATTGCCAGTTTGGGTACTTCTAAGAAAATTTTTGATCACACTATGTGAAAAGAAGTTAAAATGTGGCTTGATCACTGAAATATCCTCCTTTCTGGATTCTGATTATAGACAAAGGACCAAAGTACTTTTTAACTTATCACTTCCTTCTTGATGGTGAACATGTAACTCCATTGCCTAAACATGGGTATTTGCAGTGGTTTTGCTGCCCTAAGTGTATTTCAGTTATCCACACAGTGCTGAAAATGCTGGCAACAAGACCAAAAGGAAAAATGTATCCTTCTGGAGCAACATCTGATAGCTAGGAGCATAGTGAAGGGGATCTAGAATAGCAATAGTTGACCATTTTAGGCAACTGAAAGAGCACAAATCCTCACAATGTGTCCCCGATGACCAAACATTTAATTACATCTTGTTTGGATTTTGTTTACTGTTTAAAAGCTTCAGGCTAAGTGCACGGTACTTTTGGAAGGTCTCATTGTCTACATCTATTTAAGACAAATATTAGATGTCTTTCCTGAAACAGGGAATGGCCAATGGGCGATGATCAGTGGAATGAAATCTAGTTGTAGGCCAGTAATCAGCATTGTGCCCTAGGGGTCAACACTGGGTCCAATGTTTTTCAACATCTTCACCAATGATCTGGATGAAGAGGCAGAGTGTATCCTCAATTGACCAAAGAGGTATTCCATCATGCTGAGGTATAAAATTGGAAGATAGTGTTTCCAAAGAGACCACTGATCAGAGAATGGCTGGGCATTGGTCTGCTCATGGGAGATGTTGAGTGACTGAGTTGGTGTCACTTGGATTTTCTTAATCACTTTTCTCTGTATCTTTATTTGGACCCATGAATTTTTCTCACTTTTTCAATTCTAAAAATATCTGCAAAAGTTTCAGCACTGTTCAGGATCGTAAGGGAAGGGTTTTCTATGACAATGCCTCTCTGAAAACACAGGAAACATTAATGATAACCTTCAAATACTGGACTTGGATGTACCTATATAAATAAGAAAAATGTAATACCTTGACACTTACATAATAACATAACACTGGAAGTCCTATCTCTAATCATCGGGTATCGTTCTATGCTATCAAAGGCTATTATGATGTATGATTACGCAACTTGCCCCTGAAAAATAATTACATAGTCTTGTAGTACCTTGAAATATTTTAATTTTGTTCTGTTCGACTTACATCATTTTTATCAGAATCAGTTTTTAAAATATGACGGAGTCTTTTGGAATCATAAGAACATTTTTTTAACAGGTGAAAACAAATGACACAAACACAGGGAAAAGAAGGATGCTGACTGCTGCATTGCAAAATTACCTTATAATATTGCTTTGCTGCTAAAAATTCAGTTTTAGTCACCAATGATGAAATAAAGAAGTCATATACACTAAATATCGATAGACATGTAGAAATCACATACACTTTTCAGAAGTTGCCTCTTGACAAAAATTATGTGTAATTACATACACCCTATAAGACAGAGACCTGAAAAGATTTTGCCTCTTCTAATATTTTATTTTAATTGTCAGTCTATGTATAAGTAACACATTTTTTGTTCTGAATTTTTCTTCATTTTCATTCTAAATTAGATTATTCTAAACAATAATCCAAATTCAGAAATTGCTAGTCTAATGCAACATTAAATATCAGACATGAGTCTTAAAATGGAGAATGTCTTTTACTCATTAATTATCTTAATGAAACAATGAATTTTTGTTAAATATTTAAAAATATTTACATCCTTAGATATTTTATGTGCTAGTAGAATCAACTGAATTTTTTTTCTTTCCCTTTCCATGACTGAAAAAAACTTCAAAATAACTTTCTAGAAAAAAGACAATGGTTTAAATATCAATCTATGTCAAGTACTGTCAAAGCAAGCTTTCAATATACTACATATTTGGGGTTTTTCAAAGTGAAATTACGAAACTATATTATTTTGATGACTAATGACTGATTTGCTGTTTTATTGTATTTGTCTTTTGATAGCATTTTTATTTTCTTTTAAAACCATAAAGCTATTACTACTGTTTTCTCAAATACTTACTGGTGTATACAAGTTGAAAACCTTCATCAGTGCCCTCCATGTCTGAGTTAAATTCCAACCATAAATGATTTGAAGTACTACTTAGAGTCAGGCCTCTTAATGACGCCCCAGTATACGCACCCAGCAGGTGAGCTGTGTTATCTTTACCATCATAGATCTGCAAGACAAATATAAGTTTTATAGTTGTGAAGAAAAAGATATAGATATTTGACTTACGAAATAATCCTGAACATCTCCATTAAGAGGAAGGACAGACCTCTCAAGTGAAATACATTGACAGCCAACCCAAAGTACTATTTGCATATAGTGTTTGCCTCTCTTGAGTTACATTGCCTTAATTTCAGTGATTTTTCAAATGCACAATTTAAAACCTGTCAATTCCTTTTTTTGAATAACAACAGAAATGGGCAGAGGTGACATAGCAACCCAGTGTTTTTAAACCTCTGTTTTCTCTTTCACTGACAATATTGTAATGCTGTTCACAACCCTTCAAGCAAATACCTATTTCATGTAGCTGTATCTGCCTCAAGTCACTGAGATGGCATAAGAAAAAAGCTCACATATCCTCAACCTTCTCTTGTTAAATAGACCTCAGAATTTTTTTTCCTATGTAAAGAGAAGCTCAATTATAACTACAAAATAAAAGTAGACTAGGAAATTAAATAACTGGAACAACCGCTTCTGTAACTTGAAAATCATGTAATCTATATGTAAATTGGAATACTGTATTTATTTATTTTTCTTCAAGACTTATTCTTTTCCATATTTGAAATAGAAACTTCTGTCATATTACTAAATATATAAAACAATTCTTTAATAATTGTCAACAAGTTTCCTCATAAGCTTGGTCACTTTAAAACATCACAGGTTGTTGCATTGCTATTTTTACCAGAAAGTGTGAAACTATAACTTAATAATAGTTTCTAATCCAAGCACTACATCCTGTAGGATTTATTTAGTGACACTGAAGATACCTAAAACTTTGATGAATGGGTTTTAAGAAAATTTCATTTGCAAATCAGTAAATTGACCTCCGAATAATTTTTGTATTCCAACATAGGAACATTCCAAAGCTTTACTGTAAGAATAGAGAATTATCTCCAGATCTAAATAATATCTAATTGTATTAATTTGAAATGTAATTAAATCTTGCATTTGCAAACAGGAATCTATATCACAATGAAATAAAATCAAATACACCAGCAATAGTAGTGAGATGACAAAGTGAATGTGAAGTATTATGATGTCCGTTCCCCATCAGTGAGAATGGCTTAAACACATAAATACTACTTTCGCAGAAATCCTCAGTCTCTAGTAATAATAAAGAATTTACATTTAATGATATACTGAAATAAAACTAATCAGTAATTTCTAGCTATCTCAAATAAATAATTTTAGAGCAGTTTAAGTAGTGTGGTAAAATGATTTGGCATCGTTCCTTTTTTTTTACCGAAACAGGTAAATTCCAAGCGTACTTGACATTTAAATGCTAATGTTCATAAACAGAGTAAAAATAAGAAATTAAAGGGAAAAAAGGTGCAGTTAATGTGTATCAATTAAAAAATATACATAATACTATTAAAATGAATTTTTAATTTTATTTACAATTTATTTAAAATTATACTGAGATAAGTAATCAAATTAAAAAAAAAAGTGATCTATGAAGGTTAGTTCTGAAGCGGACTTAGGTTTTTTTTCACTTACTGAAAGAAAAACATCAATTCCAGGAGAATTACTCCTATTCTACAGAGATATTTACATCATAATAGACTTAAAGAAAACCTAGTTCAAATTTTATGTTCTTTTACCTAATCTCTACAAGCTACTTATAACACCCAAGGACTCAGGATTTATTTTGTTTTTAAAGGCTACATAAGGATAAATTGTTTCCTGTTATGTATTGCCAATATTTAATCAAAGGAACCTATGATTAAGTTTTACTGACTATTCTCAATGTCTTGCCAGAACTTCTCATAAGCCACTTCATGATACCAATTTTCCTTATGTGTTCATGAAACACATAGTTTATTGCCAATTTTTTTAAATTTCTTGCCACATTAGACCTCTCACATTGGCATACTGACATCACCTCAGAATTAACACTAATTCTATTATTCAGGTTAATTAGCTGTTCCAATGTATAGTACTTCTAAGTCTATATTATTTGTATTAACAAACACAATTCAAAGTACTCAGACACTTCCAACACTTTATAATTCTTTGAGTAAGAGAAACGCATTTGGATGAGGGAGAGATGTAATCGATTTTAATATAATACTGAAACTTTTTTTTTTTCTGGTTGCCGATTTTCAAATGTTCAAAGAAACATACTCCTAATCTTGAGACGGTGAGATCTCCCTTAGGACAACAAAAAGATGCATATTTTGTTGTATAATTCTCAATATAAGTAACGTCTCATTTTATGCTTCACTCAATGGGCACTAAAAAGGAATTTCTAGATATAATTCAAATGACACAGTTTAAGTTGCAAAGAAAGTGAAAATGCACCTACATTCTCTTGTGAGATTTGCAGAATCAACATTTTCTCTCTAACTTTCCTAAAATTGGTGGGAGTTTTACTAAGGATTTTGAATTAGTTAATAATTCAACTTTAGAATTTGATCCAGAAGACAAGATTATATGTTAATTAAGATATCCTCATTATCTTATTTTTAATATAGGAATATTCACTCTTACAGGCCTTGTTGGAGTTGTTATTGGAGGACATAAATCCTCTTGGATTTATGTCACTTGAGTGCTAAATGGCCAAGAAAAATCAGTAATGAAAATATTATTTGCTTGAATTAATTTTCTTTAAGTCATCCTGTAACATTAATGCAAAGATAATTGATTCTTGACTCTGTAAGATGCCTGAATATGCCAGTGACAAGATACTCAGACAACATCTATGAGATATTTAAAGGCCTGATCTGTCAAACTATTAATTCATAAAGAGGAACAGACACATAAAATGTTCTTCATATTGCAATGATATTTTGAAATGTTATAGCAAGGAAGCTAATAGTGAACATTGTTTACAGAAAAATGTTTTGAACTGATAGATGTTTAATTTGGTGAAGATGGGTCATATTTGCATTTATAGTTACAGAAAAATGGAAATTAATGGCTTTTTCTTTTCAGATGGCTTCTTTAACTCCGTAACGTTTTAACAGTGGAATAGTATAAAGTGAATTTACTAAAATTGTGCATTTTAATAAAACTATTTTTGAGATTTGCTGTTGAAACATAAAAGGCATATGGATATGAATATCTATGCCTTTATAAAGAGAAGAAATGCCATAAAATCAGCAGCTCAGAGCTGAGGCTGTCAACACGCTGTCAAATGTATAATTTATATCACGTGCAAATAGAAACACTAACATAAAGGTCAAAAAAGGCCCATATGTTGAGGGGATTTTTTTGCCCCCTACATTTATTACCTTTCTCACTCATGTTTCAGGATGATATTCCTGAAAAGATTATGATAGTAAGTGTGGAGACTCTTAAAAATCTAATTAGCAAAAAGACCTAAACATTAACTTCCTTTGAAGTCTTTGCACAAAACTCATCAAAACCTGAATGAAGTGCACACATTCCAAAGTTGGATCATGTGTGAGAGCAACCAAATCCAGTAAAACTGAATCCTCCATATTTTGCAGGAGCACAAAAAGTGCTGTGCTAAGCACAGGGGAAGGGGACCCTTAGTACTACTTCTATTTTGTTTACTAGCACATCATTACCTGCCTGTTGCTGCACTGAGTGTTTCAGTAGCAGGAAAAAAGAGTGTTGAATGGAGACAAAAATGGGGAAAATAGCTGATAGAAATGTTCTCATACTTTGAAAATCATGTATTCTTTTTCTCTGCCTCTCACATATGCAGTTTACTCTAAATATTTTAAATTCTGGAAACATGGCCCCCAAACTCAGTTAACAGTACAATTATCAAGGAGGAAAGAACTGTTACACAGTTTTTGAGGTTGTAAGTATTAAATAGATAGACATATAACAACTATGCAGATCTCAAATTCTCAATATGCCTTCATGAAATTTTACTCAATATTAAAATGTGGTCTTATCAAGAGCAGGTTATATCCTACATATGTACATACACATACACACACATACACACATAAGGGACATATATTCCCTGTAGCTTCCAATAAAAAATAACGAGGCAAACAAAACACCTGCCTACAACATTAATATAACTAGACAGAGCAATTACATTGACAAGAGAAAAAGAGAATTACATACTAAATGAAGCAAATTAAAAAGAAATTATATGTTTTGAAACTTCTATTCTATATCAGTTCAAAACTGATAAATGGGAACTCCTTCTGTGCCTAGGGAGTAACAGTACAGGCAGTGATTTATTTGTGTTCAATATGCTGTTTTCCTCTAATGCTGTATTCCCAGTCCAGCTGTTTCATTGTTTCAGTCATAGTGCTTGTCAGGTATAAATTTGATCGATGATCAGTTAATTCATGCAGTAAGCAGCAGACCCCATGACTCAATTAAACAACATATCAAAAGTTTAGTAGAATATTCCTTCTATTCAACTTTGAATGACATTTTGTCGGCACAGATCTAGAAATATATCAGCTGAGAGAAAATTTACAGATTGTACATGATTAACTTACTTTCCAACATATTCATCTATCAGTTCTCAAGAAAAAAGACGTGTCATTGATTTCTTAATCAAATTATGTAGGTGAGAAACTGGGCTTTAACTATGTAATATTAGGAGTTTGCTTTCTTGTGTTGGGCAAAAGGTTGTCTAGAAGATAATGTTTACATATCTTGGTTTCCAAATGCTTAATTGCTTATCCTCTCTAGCTCATAGTTAAAAAGGAACTGTGTATTTACTGTAAGTCACTTAGCTGTTTGTTGTAGGACTGGATGATACTTATTATTTTAAATTTAACTTCCTTCCAATGCCATTTTTCATCTTAGGAGACTTCACTATACTCAGCTCAGATTTCTTATAGTTTAGTCAAGGTAATGATATTTATATACATTTACAAAACAGTGATATGTATTATGTTTACAGCATTTGTTGACTATTGATTCACTTGAAAGTGTAATTTTAATGTCCTACACTTGTAGCCAAAAATATATTAGTCAGTCAGCAAAATAAGCTAATTATTCCCTTTTTTAATTTTCGTCCTCAGTTCTATAAAAAAGGAAGTCCCTGAAAACTCCTTTTCAAATCTGTTTTAATGACATGAATGCAAATCAGTCTAAAGGAATACAGGAAAGAAATTGTGGATAATGCCTACTTTCCTGATCTTGAAGATACTAATGAAAAATACTAAGCATATTCCCATGTCAGTTTCACATCAAATCTTCTACTGATTCTTTTTCAGCTCCTGAAGATGAGAAGTAATCAATAATAATAGGGATCAAAAGAGAACTTCAGACCTGGTTCCGCGAGAATAGTTTTGGAATGTGCAACTACTGCTTTGTACTTCCTCAAAAGAGATTCCTTTATTAAATGGACACATGAAAACAAGAGTCTGATGGGATTAAAATGACTTGTAAAATCTTCATCTGAGAGATGAGGCAAGAAGAAACATTAGATATTATGGTTCCACAGATATCTTTCCTTCCAAAAATAGATTGAGTGACTTTGACTTCCTACAATATCAGATAGACTGAAAGAAGTGATAATCATAGAATCATAGAATGGTAGGGGTTGGAAGGGACCTTTAGAGATCATCTAGTCCAACCCGGCAGATGCAGGTTCACCTAGATCAGGTCACATAGGAACATGTCCAGGCGGGTCTTGAAGGTCTCCAAGGAAGGAGACTCCATAACCCTCGGATTGTGAGGAACTTTAGCCAATTATTGTAATTCAAGTTTGCTTACTTGAAAGACAAACACTCTGATTTCTAGATTTTTTTTTTTCTAACAGACACACCTGCAAAACACAGAAAATTCAATGTACCACTGTTAAAGTATAGTAAGTCTCAGAGTTTACATTTTCTAGGTAAACATTTCTAGTGCAAGTGGTTGGAATGGCTTGAGAAAATACATAGCCATAGATATTTTCAAAATGTCATGAGCATTAAATTATTAAGGAAGAAAAAATTTTAATTACTTTATATTCATATTCATTTCTATTTTTATAACTGTATATAACTGTAGATCTCACTTCAGTGTTATGACTTTTACACAAAGATAATAGAGATGAATGGTTTAAAACTAAAAAGTCTTAAGGAAAACACAGTCATATACTTTTATTGGAGGGGCGTAAAAACTGTGGAAAGAAATTTAAGGATAGTGATTTGGGTTGAATATGAATTTAAGTTCAACTGTACAATCCAACTTGGTTAATTTAAAGGTCTTAACATACCTTCACTCATTGTTCTGCTTCATTAAGAAATTCTAAAACTGTTAAACTGGCATATTTGCATATATCACCTGGATTTTTTAGCAGTAACTTAAGCAACTGAGGATTCTTGCTTGGCTTTTTGTAATGGTGTTTATTTATCAATAAATACTAAGCATATTCCAAATTATATATTTCTGTACTAAAGTAAAAATTAAAAGGTACTTATTTTGGTTTGAAGTAAACAGTGAGGTCAAAATAAAATAAACATATTGGTGCATGCTGGGTACCCACTAGCTTTTATTTATTTTATTTTGTTAGTGTTTTTTTAAGAGGAATATAATTTTTAATTTAATTTTTTTTTTCCTTATGTGTGACTGACTTTATATTACATTGGGCTTATGTCTTGAGTAGAATTACCCCCTTTTCCTTAAAAACCTGTGTCTGACAACGAATGACAGAAATCCTAATATAAAGCTCAGGTAGCTAAAGTTAGATGACATAAAACCCTGACTGAACTGTAGCTAATTCTTAGAAATATTTTTTTTTTACATAATCCTTCCTATTTTAATAACTACATGGCAGAATATTGCAGTATTTTTTTTATTTTTAAAATCAAACATAATTGGCATAGTATTTTTTATTCCTTTAATTTCTGAGAGGCAAGTTTAATTAAATTGCTTATTGTGAAAAGTTAGGCTATTACTCAATTATTTTTAATATATCTCTCTTATAGAATTTAGACAGTATGTGGTAAAAGACAACATGATCATCAGCTTTAAATATATAGGTGGCTAAACAATAAATCCAGAAATTCATATTGTAGGGAATTTGCTAATAAAATCTACAATTCAAAGTAAATACTTTTTGCGTTTATAAGGGTTAGTCCATAAAATTATGGTTCTTGTATCTTGGTTTTCCCTTTATTGTACCTTCATTTAATGTAAAAATTAACATGTAATTGCTGGGATTATTGTTTTGGAGAGATGCTACATAGTACGCAAGACTAATCTAAAGTGTAAACTTCATGTACAAAACATACTATGTAGATGGTGTATTAAAGTAAGCTTTTGGCTGTAATGATTAGTTAGATTAGCTCAAATTATGAGGCCAATGAAGAAGGAAACAGAATTTTAAAAAGATTTTATGAATATTTAACATTAAGAATTAAGACACGTTAATACACGTTAAGGCAGCACTTGCCTTATGGTTTCAAACTCTTTTTTAACTGTACATAGTCAGAAAAATATGAGTTTTTAAGAAACAGATTATGGAAACACCACAGGTTCCCTAAATTTCAGTTTTCCCAGGAATGAAACACATTTGCATACGTATTTTCTCAGAGATGCTCAGACCTTACCTGATACTGTATTGCATAGATAGATAAATTTCAATTATACAAGGAATTACAAGTTTAGAAATAAAAAATAAGTGGCACGATTACATACCTTAAGAACATCTCCTTGGGCTAAATGAAATGTTCTGGCAGAAATATTGATTCCTTTCCCTGCTTGTACCTGAATACTATAGATACATTCATGGTTGTTTTCATAGTTGAGAGGATAATTGGGTGACAATAAGATTCCTTCATTATTTGTTGTGGAGGCTCCGCATTCAGCTGCAATTAAAAGAAAACGTTAAGGGATATATTAATAGGGGAAAAAAAGTCATTTTATTAATTGTGATAATAATAATGTTAATACAACCTACTTCGATATTTTAAACATTTATTGATATCTAAAATCTAGTTTAATATATTAAATATATGTTCATGACAGTGACTGAAAGTTATAAGGATATATTTAAAATGCAATACCTGAATAAAAATATGTTCAATACTGTGGAGAGTTATAATCATGTTAATGGTACATTCTGTAATTATAATATTTTAAAGAATCTTTGTTAAATTTTGGTTTAGAGTAAATACATTTATTTTTACTTCTCCCACAAAGAAATTGATAAAGACTTGAAAATTAATGTAAAATACCCTAGAAGTTTGTATCTGTACATATTTATATATACATCAGGTGTATAAATAGACATACATGCAGATATACACATTTTCACACAGATTAATGAAGTATTCTCTAGTATTAATTTATGAAAATAAAAAATGTAGTCAATGATATAAATTATAGTATAAAGACTTATGCTATAGATACCAGCTAAACAATAAATATATATATATGTATAAGTAGAAATATAATAACTTCCCAGAAGAGATGGGAGTTTTAACAGTTAAAAATAAAAATATGAAAATATTGTATTTTAATTATACTTTAGTAATCAAATTTCATCACAAAACCACCTGAAAACATAAAAACTTCTGGTAATGCTACAGTTGAAATGAATAATTAACTTTAATTTAGTATTATATTTTGGACTATTTGAATGAAAACATTTTTAAAATTGAGGTATCAAGTATTTTAAATTAACTCGACAAACTACTAAAATTCTTCCCTTTCCTTTTCATTTGGTCTTGGTATGAGGTCTTTATAGTCCAAGAGCAAGAGTACTTCCTCTCTTGTTAACAGATACTGCCTTTTAAAAATTTATGTATTTAATTGTAATACTAAATTCTCTGGTTTACTTTTGTTTTCAGGATCACTTCAATATTCTTGCCATTTATTTTACCCAGTCTAATGAGAATGCACACCAGTTATTTTAATGTAGGAAATTCATTGACTTATAATTTATCAGAATAAGAAATTGTATTGTGCAAATCTATGTGGTATTTTTGAAGGTTTGAAAAGGTGTTTAAACAATCTGTGGTATCTATTATAAGAGCTATTATTGTTTATTAACATTATTATATTTCCCTCACAAGACTTGAGCGAAATCCAAGATATGGAAATGTATATGACATTTGCACATTAAAGGACAAAATTCCATTAATTAATTAATTCTATACACAGCTAAAACATCATGAGGAAAGCTAAATCAGACACAGACCAAAGGAGAAGAAATGATTGATAGCTATGTTTAATTCAACTGTGACACTGAATAAATACTCAAATAATTTGAGTGTCATCACTTTGTCTTAGACTAGTTGTATACACATAATCTGGGCAGAAGAGAAAAATCTTCTAATACATGGGATCATGTCTATCCTTTTATTTCATTCTCAAAGAAATGGTTATTTGCTACTCTAAAGATGCATAGGTCAGTTTGAATTACAACACACAGGAGTAAGATGAATGTAATTTCAAGTTTGTGGAATATCTTTTCCCATTCCAGAGAGACAAAAAAGTTAAAAGTACAAGGTAGTTATGGTATTAAGTTGACTCAACACTGTTTTTGTCAGAACTATAATTCAGAGCAATTTTAAAAAGTCTGAACACAGCAGAAAGACAACTGGGAGGATATTTTTAACTAATATCTGAGAACCATGCCATGTTTTCTCTTAAAAATAAGTAAATTTTTGTGTCATAGTATTTATCAATCTGATAGTTCTTCTCTTAATTTAGAGTTTTAAACAACTACAATACTTACAGGTGCAGTTAACTGCTGAGTAAAAAAAATGTCTGGAAAAAAATGTTAACTGAGTTCTTAAGCTTGGAGTACAAATATTAAACATATACTCTGTTTAAAATGTTTGAAAAAAAAAATTAACAGGCATTACAGTGATTTAAACTAAAAAAAAAAGAGACTGAAGAGGCAAACTGGGATGGAATACTAACATTGAAACAAATCATTGCTTCTGGACTTTAACAGTAATATAGAATCATTTCAATTTTAGAAAGGAAAACAAACAAAATATCAAAGAAAAATAATGAAAGGAAAATACCAAAATAATAAGTTATTTCTAATAAATTATTTCTATGCTTTTGGTTGTGAATGCATAATGTGAAATGTTCAATGCACAGTTCTGTAATAAAATAGATGAGTTTAAAGTATTGTTTATTACTGTATTTAAATTCTGTAATCATGTAAAATGCCATTATTATTTTAACTAAGGAATGAAATGCATCTATTTGGTTAATTTAAGCATTTGAAAACAGTTATTCAATGAATGGGTTTTTTAATAACACATTCTCTATGAGAAGAATTTTGCAACGGTTCTTACAATTCAGCTGATGAAATGCTCATCATAAATAATTATGAAACAAAAAAAGTGTGACATTCTGCTACAGATTGAAATTTAGCCATTGTTTTCTTCAAGCCAATCTGAAGCTAGAGCTATAAATAGCAGTTCTATAGTTTGAAGATACGTTATCTCTTGGTTAGGAAACTAAGCACATTGCACAGTTTGACTGGGAAAGTAAGTACAAGCATTCAAAAAAGGGTTTTGTCTTTAACCAACAGTAGTAGAATACTGCAAATCAACAGTTACTTCAGTAAGTGTACCTAAATTCAGTGCTCAATAAACTATTTCTTCAGAAGTTCTACATCTTCAACTGAGGATAGACATACACAGGAAAATAGACTTTTGTCAAAACAAGACAATAAAACAGAGGCTAAGTAGACAATCTTGAAAGAATGAAGTTGTCCCTTATGATGTCTGAAGCATTCTTTCCCTGAATAACCTAAATTTTGAAGCCAGGAATTGTGGGTTTATTTTTATTTTCTATTGTTGTGAAGGAACAGATTTCCTTTCATAGAGCCAAAAATTAATAACTGAGATTTCATATTATGTATCTACAGTACCTGCATCTACATCAGAGTTGAGCTGAACATCAAAAGATGCATGTGGCTGGCTGTGTAACAAATTTGCTTTCAATATACTTTACACATGTTTTGTTGGCTGTTATCTGACTGTATTGCTTATGTTATAATGAAAGACATTGGTGTCAGATTTGGGAAGATCCTGTATTTAAGACCTGCACACAGTTTTACAGCAAGTTGATGTTTCTTCTAAAATGGCCAAATACAAAATAAATCATTGTTAGAAACAATTATTTGTATTATTACTGTCATTTTTTTGTAGCTAATAGCTCTAGCTGACAGGAACAGGGATGAGTCTCATATACTTTAAAAAATATGCATCTGAACTACAATCAGCCATAAAAGGATGAAGAAATAGCATGACAAATGAGTTTTTACATTAGTACTAACAAGGTAAAATGTCTTAACAAATACATATTCTGTATTTGGAGAATTTAAGCAACCAATGTATTAGGAGAATCTAAGCAATCAATGTGCACAATCTGCCTTGAACCTAACTATAGTGTTTTCATTAAAAGGTCCAACCAATCAGACAAAACCTCAAAACACAAAAATTACAAGAAAGAACATAAAAAAACCTGAGAACTGTTGGAACTTAGTTAAAATTTCCACACAATGAAAAGGAAAAGTTAAAACTTTATGTAAAATATTTAAATGCATAATAAATGTTAAGAAAGTGCTTATCACAATATAATGCCACTATACTAACAAATGATGACTCTTAAATGGATGTCCTTTGTTTCGTTCAGGATTTCCTGTCCCTGAAGAAAATAAAAAAATACAACCTAGTCAGAAATTACAGGAGAAATATTTACAGGAATGAATTTACTTATGACTAAAAAATTGGGATTAATTTGTTCGGAGAGAAATCACTGACACAAGTGAATATTGAAGTCCTTAAACTGAGATTTCATGCTGCCAAAACATTCCACATATCAAAAAAAAAATCAGCTAAAATTAGGAAAAGGACATCTTTTTCAAACCTAGAATATTAAAACAAACCTTTGTCTTTAATTTTATGTATACACAGAAATGGATAAAATTATGAACAAGACCCTAATGATGACATAGAGTAAGATGTGCAGAGGGCAGTTAATGGCTCTTCTGCTAAAGAACTTTGCAATTACTGAAGACACACCTGTGGTAAAATCTTCACTTCATTGGTCACATAATTACTCCTTAGTTCAATACTTTTCTGTTCAATATTTTTTATCTCATACAGTAAGGCCTTTCAGACATTTCTATTTTTCACTCCCTAGGTATCCCTTGAAATGCACGTTAAGTCAGGCTTGGCAAAAAATCTACATCAGTAAACAGAAAAAATGCTATCACCTTAGCAAAAATCTTCACCAGCAAAGATTCATTTACAACATTTCAGTGCATACTGAAAATTGTGCATAAACATGACATAAACCACTGGATTTGTCTATAGATTTTTAATGTTTGTTTGTATGCTTTGCATAATTTTACAGGGTATAGTTCCTTGAAAATCTATATGGCCAGAACATCAGACACTATTTAGGATATACTTGGAAAAATAGTTACAAAATATTATAATGAGAAATATAAATAGAAGTAGCATAAGAGCACAGGGAAACAAGATATTAAAGTCAGTGTCTCCCAGCTAAGGTTTCTCAGACTGGAAAGAAATCGTATGTCACTGAGAAAGGCAATGGAAAAGGCCCTACACAGATAGGAAGATAGGAAGAGACTAGACTATTTTTTTTTTTTTTTATGCAGAGATAGAAACAATCAGAAGTTGTAAATTTTGGCATAAGAGTTATAATGAAATGTATTTTGGCTATTGTGTAGCCTTATAAGGGAAGAAAGAAAAAAAAAGAAGAAAATGGAAGGCAGAGAGAATAAAAGACCTGAGAAATCCTAGCATGAGACAACTTTCTACACTTCATTAGAAACGGAGGTAATTCCAAAAAATCAGCATTTATTTCACACTATTCCTTAGTGTGAAACTAAGGAATGACCATATCCTTACAAATTTTAATAATTTTCATTCAGGGTTTTGATTATCAGATATGTATAAATTGTATCTATTTCACCGGTTTTGCTTTAAAGCAACAATAATTGCTCTTATTTGATCTTGTCTATAACACAGGTATCAGGAAATTCAAACTGGCATACTGTATGCTAACATGGCATCAAAAAATATAAAGCACTAAGCAGAAACATCTGGAATGTGATTGCACCTTAACCAGTTCAGCAGCACTCCAACCCTAACAAAACTGTATATTCACAAGATGATTGCTGTCCTCTGTATCACAACCTGGAGATATGTCCCTAATATAGTGTTGAAAATGTTTATTACTTAGGACTATCCAGAGCTTAGACTTTTCTTCTAGAAAAAGCTAAAACTGAACAAGTATTCACATGTGAAGTATTCTTTAAAGAATCTATTATTTGAAATTGAAAAAAAAGAAAGAAATATTTTTGCTATCCTTGTTGAAGTTCAAAGTAAGCTGAACGTCTCTTTTTCTTACATTAATGGAAAAGATAATTTAATTTCTTGAGATAGTTTAGTTTTGCCATTTACTACAGTTAAGTACATCTCTTTCATATTAAATTATGTACAAGCTCATTATCTTTATTCCTACACTTTCTCTGAACTTCTGCCAGCTCCACTGTATTCTGATAGATTTGGAAATCTTTTTGATGAAGTTACTGTAAAAAGTCTCCAATCTTGTATATAAATTACTTTGTTTGTTTGTTTGATTGTTTCCTTTCAATGATTCTTAAATAAATTTTTTAATTCCATTAATTTAAGATTCTTGAGAAGTATAACTGCAATGATTCTTTTTGGTTTTTTTCCCCATCATGGCATAGTCAACTTTATATTTTTTTTATCATTCAGTTTATCTGTTCATTCATCTAGCTTTTTATGTCTCAGATTCTTCAAAGTTATCTTCTGGTTGTAACAATTCTAATTAATTGCCATCATAGAGTTCACTTTCAGATCAATAACAAATATATTAAAGCAAGACAAAACTAATTAAAAAAATTAAACATTAATCATATGACCAATTTTTAGCATGTATGTTAACACACTTTTTTCTTCTTACATATGTTTCCTCAATATCATAACAAATTCATAAATTCTCACCTAAAAGTTTCTTAAATTTTATTGAAAAAGTTAGTTCTTTATCCATTAATTCTCTGTAATTTTCATGTAAAAAACAATTTCTTATTTATCTTTATGGAACATAGATCATTAGGTGACTGGTGACATGAAATTCTGACCCATAAAGAAGACTGCTTAACTGATGGGTTAACCCTGGGCATGCCTATCCAGGGCAAAAGAGGAAGATGAGAAGAGCAATAACTTACCTAAAGTTTTAGTCAGTTAAAATATGTCAGAGCTATGTTCTTGTGATGTTTTCCTAATAGTCAAATGAATAAAGAGTACACAATCTTTTATTTCCTCAGTTTGTAAAGGAAATAAAGCCATGTTCTGATATCAGGGAGTAATAACACAGGGAATTTTCAACTGTTGACATTGTGAGTAGTAGTTGAGACCTTTCATTGGCCATTATCATTCTCATTACATTCTCAGTCTACTGCAAATCTCATGCACATATAAATTTTCAAGAATCTCTGCACCATATTGAGCAGATCTATTTCATATTTGGCCAATATGCCTTCTATTGCTGGTCTTGTCACTGGTCTTGGACTTGGGAGTTCTGATGGACAACAAATTAAACATGAGCAGATGGTGTGCCCTCATGGTCAAGAATGACAGTGGTGTCCTGCAGTGCATTAAGAAGAGTGTGGGCAGCAGGTCAAGGTAGCTTCTGCTCCCCCTCTCCCCGGCCCTGGTAAGGCCACATCTGGAGTCCTGTGTCCAGTTCTGGGCTCCATATTCCAAAAGTGATACAGAACTCCTGGAGAGAGTTCAGTGGAGAGACACCAAGAGGATTAGGGAACTGGAACATTTCTCTTACAATAAATGAGATCTAGGGCTGTTTAGCCTGGAGAAGACTGAATGGGGACCTCATCAGTACTTATGATTACCTAAAGAGTGAGTTTCAAGAGGATAGGGTGAATCTTTTCTGTAGTGCCCATTGACAGGACAAGGGGTAACAGACACAAGTTGGAAGACAGGAAGTTCGACTTAAGGAAAAATTTCTTTATTTTGAGGGTGAGAGAGCCCTGACACAGGCTGTCCAGAGAGGTTGTGGAGGTTCCTTCTCTGGAGTTTTTCAAAACCCATCTGGAGTTCCTGTATAATCTAACCGAGTTGAATCATCTTCTGCAGGGGGTCAGACTAAATGATCTCTCAAGGTCCCTTCTAACACCTACCATTCTGGAATTATTTTATTCTGTGATCATTTTTGTTCTTTTGATTCACTATGTGGCACCAAAAATACAGCAAAGACATGTGATGATTCATTGAGAATCTGAAATTACTATTTCATAGACTAGGAATATTGGCATAAATATCATATTATTTTTATTTTTTGCCTGTAAATTGAAGTTTCAAACACATTATTTCAGTTTTGCATTAAACTTCTGGTGGAATCTATTAAATTTCATTCTAAAAGAAATCAATAAGCTACAGATCTTGTTAAATATTCAGGGAAATAAAATAACAGGTATGTATAATCACAATAGAGAATAAATACTTAAACCTATAAATATGTATTGCCAAAATGAGAATTATTTTATTTAAATGCATGACAGGAATCTAAGGGATATGATAACCCCAAGGACACTACATTTAAAGTATTGGAAATAAACAAGTTAGTGTAAAACACTAACTTAATCTATTATATTTAGTCTCTTCCTATTTAAGGAATTTTCACAAAATATTAATAATTCCTTTATTTTAAAAATTTTTATTTTTCAGGACTACTGGTAGCCCAACATACTGTAAAGTCCATTTGCAGTCACTGAATGAAATATAAACACTACTATAAAAATTCATTTTTATTGGTCTTAATCTCTGTGCTTCTTAGTCTTAAAAATCAGGAATGTGTGAAGTAGGAACTGGTCATAAATAATATCAGTTTTTCTGACACCCTATTTGTTCCCATGCTCTTTTTGAAAGCTGCAAACACTATTTTCCATTGTGTGACTAGAAAAACTATGGCCATCATGTAATGGAAGCATTTTTATCATATGCAAATGAATCACTTTCATCACATTATCTATGTCTACACTGCTAAATGCATCCAGTCCTGGAAGTGTTAAGGTTGTGTGTAAGCAAAAGTGTAAATTATATCAGAAGCATTAAAGTTCATGATAAGCTTTGGCAGAAAATGCCAAACATGAGCAATAGTAACAATATGTAAACTTCTGATTTTAATAAAAGTGGTAAGCAGGAATTTTTGCCTTCCAGTTGTTTGAATATTATCATTTTGACAGATAAACTAAGCACAAAATTGACAAAGGGCTAATATTTTGGGGAAGGGAATGGCTGATTAAGTTATTCAAGTAGAAATTATTTACATTTTCAAAGATAAGGAGAAGATAGATTAACTGGAAAATAATTTACTTCTTCTGTTGCAGGTTTTTTGTTTTGTTTTGTTTTGTTTTCCTTCCTAAACACGCAAATGTAATAAATACTAAAAAGCAATTTTTTTTCATTTATGCTTCTTTTTAAGTTCTTCTTTATTGATAATTTACCTATTTTCAGTATAGTAACATTCTCAGAAATGTATTAGTGAAATTTAACCTGTCTTCATAACTGTCTATGCATTCCTTATTTTTCTTATGTTTAAGAATTCAACCTCAACACAAAAAATAACTTTTATTCATTCATTACACCAACTCAGATTCTAAACCATCTATGTTGATATACATATAAATGTCACTTATGCATATGTCAAACTCAGAACTTTTGCTATACCAAGGTAAGCATAGGAACAGTGGAATAGTTTAGGCACTACAAGCATGATACAGTAACAGTGGATAAGAATAAGCACATAATCAATCAGTGCTTATTATATAATCAGATTCTGACAGAAACTTGTGGTTTACTATCATATAATTTTGTACGAAAAAACAAAATATTTCAAATGCACAGTGACAGATATTTTAATATATAGACCTTTCCCTATATAATGTATTCTTAAATAACTAAAATGTTGTTTTAACAGTTTTCAACAGAACTATAAATCAAGACATTTAGGAAGAACTCCTCACAGTCATCAGCTGTTAAGCTTCTAGTCAAAGCTGCATATGTAAGCTATCCCTACAGTGAGTGGATAGTTAGAAATCAGTGTGCATTTCCTCTCAGTTATCACAGCTACAATTTTAAAAGCAGAACAATTGTTCTGAGGATGTTCTGAGGATATTTTGAGGATATGGTTCTCTAATCTACACAGGAAGCCCGTGCTGACTGCACTACTGTACATGGACCTAGTTTATGAAATTACTCTGATCTAAATGTTGTAACTACTTTTACACAATTTTATAATAAAGGTATCACTTGGAAGCTTGCATTGACAAAATGAGTCAATTACCAGGCATCTGAACTGATAAACACTGATTTAAATTTATACTCAGTTTTCCTAAACTATTAATCAAAATAAGAAGAGTAAGCATTGTGCCCTTAATTTTAAACGCTTTCAAGTACAGACTATGAAGTCCACTGAAAGTTCTAATACTAAATATATTAAGAAAAGATCAAAAAAAAAAAAACTAAGCAGATATGAAGAGTATGAGAGTACATTAAACACTAAGAGGTGTATTACCATGCTTTTTCATGCCATAAATCTGCAAATCCATGGACAATGACTACACGTACAAGCAAATGAAAGCAGCTGACCACGTACCCACACACCTTGGCAGAGGTGCACTCCATACTCGTCGGCCACCACCAAGACAAACAATCTCTGAAGCTCCTTCTAATCGATATCCAGATGAACAAGAGAATGTCAGAATATCTCCCACTCCAAAATTAAATCCCATTCTGTTACCAAATTGTGGGATCCCAGGATCTTCACAAGGTTCGAGGTTATACTCTGAAAACAAGAGTATGAGTGAGATACACTCAGAATGTATGAGTGAGAACATGTTTTCTATCATATATATTTGGAATCTTCCAGTCTAGTAATTTGTGTATATTTCCACGTGACTATGAATACAGATTTCAGATTTAGAAACAAAATGAATGTGTGAATGCTAAATTGGAAATTATACTACATTAAAAAGTAAGATTAATACATTCACAATATTTTAAAGATGTATAACAAGAAGTTTTATCACTCTTGCAAGAGCCATAAATGTCCCAAGTACATAAAACAAATGAAAAAACTGGCATAACATAAAAGATTAAATAGTTGACACTTGGGCTTGTTATGTTTTCTTACCTTGCTCAATAACATGTCTTACAGTTTACTGCCATCTTAATTATCATGAAGCAGAAATGTCTCTATAGAGGCACAAAGGTTTGCTTGCTTTGAAATCATTGTACTTAGGAAATAACTTATATAATTTTATGATTCAATGTATGTATTCATCAAAATCACTACAATTATAAACTTTATTTTTATGTAAAATATCGAAAAAATCTTTTTCAGAAGTCAAGTATAACAGGTATTTCCTTACCAGAGAAAGAAATATTAAATCCTTCGTATGATATTGAAAAATCTGAAATAAAGCGCAACTGAGCCCTGAAATTTCCATAGAGACCAGCATTGATTGGTGAAGGAAGCTCTGAACCAGTAAGACGTGCTAATGGCTGTGTGAAACTGCCATTCTCTGTTATTAGTAAGTAGTCATGATGATCCTCCAAATGAAAGGTATAGAAGGTGAACTGTACTCCTATTAGAAAAAAGTAGAATTAGATCTACATATTCCACCGTTACCATCAATGTAATTAAGGCAAGGATTAAACTAACGTATTTCATTATAAATCATGGTTGAGAAAATGAGATAATAATTTTCTAAAAATTAATATATTTCCCGATTTTAATATTAAAATATCTTTACAGTAGGTCTTTTTGTTTTGACACTACCTTTCCCTTTTGCCATTAGTTGCAAAATATGGATGCTTGCTTGCATTTTTATGTAAAATCCAATCTAATGACTCATTATGTATGGTCAAAATTCTGCAAAATACAAAATTATTTCAGAAAGGGAAAGGTTATCCTGTCTTCGTACAGTCACCAGTAGTCCTGTATAGCAGCAGTGTTAAGAAAGGCTATGAAACATATTACATTCTAATGGTATATACAGTAACAGCAGCAATTCCTCCCACAAAAAGAGAGGTCTCTTAGTAAGATATAGCATATGCCAACATTATGCTTTCCTGCATATCATAAGAAATGTAGTACATATCTAGAAAGTAAGATATATCCTGGAATACAACAGTGATAAACAGATAGGGTCAAGATAGGCATTTTCTGAATTTCTGTAGCTAAGACTTAGATCATGGTCTTTAGGCAGAATGTATAGAAAAGTAAAGAAAAAGAAACAGAAGACAATAGGTAGCATGATTATTGAGTCCTCTAGTATAACAGCATTTTTACTATTAACATATAAGTCATTAAACAATGTGATTAAAGATTAACTTGGTATATGAAGATTAATGATCTTCGGATACTTGCATAGATGTCAGATTTTTAATAGTAGACATAATTTAATCAAAATACAAACAACTGCTATCCCTTTCTACTTCTCCTGCCGCCTGCCTCCCCCAAGAAATTCCCAGAGTAACAAAATTCAAGACTGAATCCAGATATAATGGGCTTATTTCAGTTGTCTAAACATAGGAACCTCATGTGTCTTTAGATATTGGAGGTTATCTTTTCTAGTCTTTGCATGGAGATTTAGAAGCTCTCAGTACAATTATTCTGTAGTATTTTTACAATACATTGGATCTCTGAGATTATCTCAAATAGCATTAGATATTTATGTTAATACAACTCAATCACATCTAGTAAATACAGCTTTTAAGGGTACCTTAAAGGTAATGACATTTGGTTTATGAGGATACTTAGTCAAAGACCTTCCAGTATAGAAAGTAAAGACAAGAAATGAAGGAAGTAGAAAATTATAGATACATATAGATAAGCTTTAACGTGTAGGATTTAGTGGAGATACTAACAAAGACACAAACTCTTAAGTTCCTGACTGATGGGCCATTAAGTCTGTCACTGTAATCTTGTAGCAGTCAGAACAGAATTTAGTATCTGATTAGAAGGGAGGAAGAAGATTGAGTCTCATAGAAATTAGAAATTTACTACAGAGTATTTGAGGAAGTTTGTAACATTATGTAAAACTTGAAATGATATTTTTAAATGGCATTTTGAGACAATAAAAGTTTTTGTGGGATGCTCAGTTACAAAGACACGTCCCTTATTATTTTTAAACTCTGTTCATGACTATTTAATGTGTAAGTATGTCCTCTGTCCAGAGTGTGAGATCGTGTGACCAGTAGTGAACATTAGTATGGACTGCCTGGTGAGTAAATGAGGTCAGGGGTCAACAATGGGAAAAATGGCTGTCACAGCACCTGGATGGAGTGTGATTTGAGGCCAGCTCCTGGGCCAGGACTTGGAAGGTTGCGGGAGTACATTTATATGCATGTGTGAGACTGTCTACAGTGTTCATATCTGTTTGAGTGCTGTAGGTGTTTCTGTGTGTGCCCTAAAGATAACTGTTTCTGTTCTTGTCAAGCTTGTTTAACCAATCATATATGCATATGTACATATTGTCACCTTTGAAATACATTCTTAGTCTTGCTATCAGCTGGACACACAAATGAGAGCAATACGAAAAATCCCTTGGATCTTAGAGACCTCTAGATTGTGCTTCCCTTTAAAGAGACTACAGAACTCTTCAGCATTTTCAAGTAGATACTTCCTTATACTTCTTATAGCTCCACATTCCCACCCTGACTTGCTTTAGCTTACAAATCCAGGTAAACACACCCTTACTTAGTAGCACTGATATACAAATTACAGGATGGGATTGTGTTTGATGCATAGCATAAAACTACATAATCCAAGAAATCTATTCTGGATTTTAAAAATCTTTAATAATTGTGTGAGCAAAGCCATTCATCTGCTTTGAGCATTCTATTTATTCTCCTAGATTATGTAACAAAAAATTGGCAAAAATCACACATTGATTTTTGGAATCAAGGTTAGATTACATATCTTTTGAGCTAATGCATATAAATGTAGCTGTGGGATTGATGAACTCTTAAGTGGTTCAATTTTTTATTATAGTTTTACACAAAAGAGTGTTGATCTGACATGAAAGGAGAGCTGTTAATAGAAAAATGTGATATTGACAAAACATGGTTTAAATTTAGGCAGTATTTGTTTCATTTTTTGCATTTCAAATTAATTTTGTCTCTTTTTATGTATGCATATATGGTGCAATGACAAAATAAATGCCCACAAAAAATTTATGGTAGTAACTCGAAAAAGTGGAATTCCTGTGAAACGTGGCTGATCTGCACTGAGTATTGCTCAAATGCCAAACATTCAAGGGAATGTTTCAATCAATTTTCCAGATTGCAATGACATTTCTAAGCAAAACCCCAAGGTACACCCCAGCAGTAGCAGAACAATTTAGTTCTCTTCAGAAAATATTCTAATGCCATTAATATATGCTGTGTGACAGATTGTGTCTTCTCCAGAGAAGAATTTTAAAAGATATACTCAGGTAGATTCCTTCTCATTTTGTCCCACATGTCCCTTTCTTTATAAGAGGAATATTTAAAATCTGAAATGAAGATAGGAAGACATATCATTATAATGTCATTTCTCAATATTACAATCCAAGCGGTTAGGGGATGGGTAAATTAATAGTTCTAACTGTTAATTTACTAATAAGTAAATAATTTAAAATATATCCTTGATATTCCAGAAATTTCTCTTCACCATATATTGAATTGTCTGCTAACAATAGATAGAACACAGCATTTATTGTCATGATATATGCTTATTTTTCTCCTCATGAGTGAGACTAATTAATAGACATATTAACTATATCTAAAATGCAAGTTTGATTCCCTAGTTAATAAATTAAAAAAAAAATCCTATAATGTTTCAATGGACATTAAAGAATCATAATTCTGGACCATGAAAAATCATTTCAGAATTCGAGAAGTTTAGATATATTTGAACAGTAAAATTAAAACATGTATACTTATCATGTAGATTATGTTATTTTAGACGGTTAATGTTAATTATTTTTGAGAAATCATACCATTAGCTAATGACTAGAAGAAAACACTCCTTGAGATTCTGAAGTTGAAATTATATTAAACATGAAATAGAGTAGAATATGAGATTTACAGAACAAGGTTTTTGTCCCTCACTTTAACTCATTCATTTGTGTGGGATTAATTTTCCCAATGGTAGCTATCTAAAACTTAGTTTCCTCATTGACAATTCATCTGGGGACTATATAAACTTCTTGGACATTAGATGACAGACATAAACAGGCACCTTCAGAGGATGGTTCATTCCATCTACTTTAGATACTTTTTCAGGGTGAGATGATCCATATCCTGAAAATATATGTGTTTGTCCATTAAATGCAGAAATGGCCTAATGAACTAGCTTACTCAGACACAGAACTTTACTGTTAGAAGTTTAAAGTTAAATTAAGTAAGCCTGTGACTTACTGTCATAAAAGGAGACCTATCTTCCTCATGCAATATTACAAGAAGAGTTAAAGAAGTAATACCTTTTTGCCAACAAGAACAAAATACGAGAAGTTCACATAATATTTTCTATTTCCTATTTCCTTTTTCTATTTCAGCAAATCCTCACTCTTCAGTAGTTTCCAGATCTTTAAGCAGCATGAATCAAAAGGTCCAAGTCAAATTACAATACGGCATTAGTATTTAATAGTATGTTTTCTTTCAATAACAGTTCCATAACATATGAATCTTCTTGTCAAAACAAGAATATGCTTGTATTAATATATGTATGTGTATATATATATATGTATCTCAATGTATGTATGCTTCTAAAAGCACATATTATTGTGCTATTACTCTCCCTGCATATTCCCATTTCTGTATATTTGTTTCCTGAAGAGTCTCACTATATATGGTGTTTTTTCAATAGCCTCACATAAAACATAATCACATTGAAAATTTGAGGTTTTATTTACCCTAACCTTAGATGAAGGTTCAAGAAAAAAGATAAATCACAAAAAAATCTACTTCATCTTCCATAAAGAAATAGTTTTCAAAGTACTTTCCCCCATAATCTCATTCTTAATTCATGAAAAAATGGAAGTGTTATTAAGATGTCTTTCAAGAATCATTAAAAAAATATAGCTTAATCTGGGCTCATGTTTATTGTAGCATTTACATCATATTCTGTCACATATTACTCCATGAAGCTAAACTTTCATCCATCTTTGTTTAATGCCCAGATTAGAAAGCTCTGGTTGGTTATCCAATCATTTTTCAGTTAGGCTCCAAACTAAATGACTCCAGGACTAACAGTTCTCTTAAACTTTCTATCAATCCTGCTTATCCAGAAAAACAGTTACTTTCTTCCCACATGCATTATCTTCTTCTTGCAAAAGATGCAAAGTACCTTATATTCTTGCAACTATAAAAGCCAGATATCTTACCTAGAGGTAATAAACGCAAATGTAGCATCTGAGGTAGGCTCAGTAATGTCAGAATGCCTTTTCACTGTGGATTTTCATTTGGTAGTAAAAAGGGACCGAAGAATAGCTAGAGCAATAATTTTGAGAGATGCACTCTGCCACTGTAACACTTAAAGGAGTTTTGAACAGGACACCCAGTCAGAGTGATTCAATATCTAGATGAGGAACTATTGCACTATTTGTACAAAACAGAACAAGGGGATCACAGATCAGCATGATTCTCTGCGGGGAACATCTTATTTTCATGCTATCAGTAACTCCTTCTTAGAGGAATATAGCAATAGTATATTTTACCATGTTTTTCATGCCCTCACAGAGAAAACTGATTAAATTTAGAATTTAATTTGCCTTCCTTCTTCTCCCTTTCACTTCTTTTACAGTGTTACAGATGCAATCCTTTTGTGTTCTTATCACACCCTATTTATATTCCCTTTCTCTTATGACACTTATCACTGTTTCTCTCCTTCTCTTAACATTAGATTCTTATATTTCTCTAGCTATTTCCACACAAAGTGCAAGAGTACTATGCAGTCCCATATTTAAAATAAAATATCAACACCTTTTGCCTTAGACTAGCCCACAGAAGAGACCCACGCTGGAGCACTTTGAGGGGAGTGACAGCCTATGGGAAGGACCTAGCTGATTGTTGCTAATCTAGATACAATAGTGCAAGGAAATTTGTGTCCTAAGCATTTTCTAACCTCTCCTACGTAGCTTATATTTCTTTGAAATAACTCTTACTATGATTACATAATTCCTTCTAATCTCTACATGTTCTCTTATAAGGTATGATTATTTTTTTTCTCTGTACATTTATTTCTAAATTAGATTATTTATTGTACAGGTTTTCCTGTGGCTGAGTTTTTTGGTAGAAGGGGAAATGATGCAGTGGTGGCCCTTTTAAGAAGCTGCTCAAAGATCCTCCTGCTACAAGTCAGACCTATGTCTGGCCAAGGCCAGGCCAGTCAGGTGTTTTTGTGATAACTATTTAGGAAGGGGAAATCTGCAGTGGGAAGAGGAAGTGAGGTAGGAGAGAAACAACTCCGAAGTTAATAAAGGAGGAAGAGGTATGATGGAGCAGAGACTTCTCTGCATCCCATGGTGAGAGGGAAGGCTGTCCCACTGAAACCCATGAAGGGCAATGGTTGAGCCAAAATCTGCCAGAAGTTCATGGAGGACCCCATGCCAGAGCAGGTAGAAGTGCCCAAAGAAGTCTGTAACTCTGTGGGAAGCTCATGATGGATCAATTGCTTTGTGAAAGACTGTAGCCCACAGAAGGCACTCATATGGAGCAGTTTGAGAGGAGCTACAGCCCATGGGAAAGATCTAGTTGATTGCTGCTAACCTAGAACTATGTGTGTAGCATAGAATACTGAACACATATTTTAAAAAAAATAGGTGGAAAACCAAAATCATCTGTTTACCTTTTCCGTGTGTAACGTCCACAGTCCATGTACAATTCAGTGAATTTGGATACAGATCAGGATAACCAGGGGATAAAATTGTTCCACTAGGCCCTCTAACGTCTCCACCACATAAAGCTAGAAATAACAAGGGAAATAATAATAAAGTAATTCATTATAAAACTTAAAATTGAGAGAAAATACAATTGAGAGAAAATATTAACAACTTTTAGAAATCTATTTTTCCACAATTTGAAAAGAAATATAAGCACTGAATAACTAACATACATTTTAATAAATCCTAAGGAAATGAAAAGTAATTTTTCTGAGGTGTTTTTTCACAGTTCTTGGGACTATGGAAGTTTTAAGTCCAGCAGCAAGATGAAGGCAGAAGAATATGCAAACAGAATCACTTCAGTCATAATCTAAGGCTGGAGAGTTAAAATAGTGTAGACTGAATCTCACCAGTAAAGAGTTACTGTTGGAAAACGATATTGCAGGAAAGTATGATATGGTTTATTGCTTCTAATTATTGGATATGCATCTATATCTATAATGCAAGTGATAATGACAATTGTCAATTTAAGAATATCTTTCTATAGTATCAATAATGACTTTGTAAAAGTAATCAGCAATTGAACAATATAAAAGTTAAACTATGGCTTGAATAAATTCAAAATACATATATTAAATCATTACAAAATTGGAATAAATAACTTTACAATTCATCATTACATTTTAATGGTGATTTTTCCGTTCCAGAGCTTTTGAAATATTGAGTAATTTTTAGTAATAAAGAGGCCCTTATACCCTAGAATTATCAATAACAGTGATTTAAATTCAGTATCAAGCTTATAGTTCTTCAAATATGGATTATCTCAGAAGGGTATACATTACAAAATGAATATTTCTACTTAGTGTTTATTTTGTAGAAATGTTCCAGGATATCAAAATCCAGTAAACTATGTTATTACCACCAAATTTAAGTCAACATAGACTGTATAGGAAATTTGATTGCATTTCTTCACAGGAGCAGCTCTTCTAAAGCAATAAATACACACCCTTCCTTTTCAGTCTTAGGTAGGCAAGCTCTCAATCACTCTTCTTTCAGAATTTTTATTGGTGTACACGATAGTTACTCTAAGCCCATACCTTAACCTGAGCCAGTATTCAGCACTCCCTGTTTTAAGAATGCTTTCTCTGTATCAGACACTAAATATGTTGAAAAGTAGTTTGGGAGACAGGCACGTGGCATTTACTTATCTGCAATTCCAGTCAATACAACTATCTCTTTGCTTTGTTGTATTAGCTGTTGCTCACCTATTGCTCCTGTCTGTGCTTCTCAGACTGCTGCCACACCAGTGAGGGTGAGGGAAGGAGTGGGATCACAGTCTGGAGGAGTAACCTCAGCCTCTTAGTGAGAGAAGCTGCCTCACTAGATGGTTTAACTTTCTCTATTCCTTCTGCAATGTCAGTAGCAGCTACCAACATCTCACTCATCAGTATGGAGAAGTTTGGCCTCTCAGTATATGAACAGCATTCAAACAACATCTTAACAATTCTTCAGGAGAAAGATGGTGTGAGTAATTTGTACATCATGCTATTTTCTTCTACTATATCTTGATATTTATTCTACTTATGACAAATTCTGCTATTAATAAGGTAAATCAGGAAAGTTAGACATATCTTTGCTTTTGCTATTAATGTTATTTAGTTGAGAATTATTTCTGGGTATAGAAGTACATTCAAAACTGATCTGAGGACAAGCCATACAGTTAATTGAGAGAATAACCAGAATATACTGTCTGTTTTACCCTATACCTAAGCAGATATTTGTGTCAAGGGAATAAATACATGTTTCAGACAAAAGTAGCACTGCGAAATATTTTCGTAAAGGTCAGTAATTTTTCATAACAAGGTTAGCGCATTTCATGCCATCGTCATCTTTAGAGCACTGACTAAAAATAGGAATATGTTTAATTACAGTTCTCTTATAAAGCTGAAATGGAACTTCATGCTATATCTTAGGATGAAGATCACTCTATATTGCTTAGCTAAACTTGTTTCATTGTTTTAACTAATGACATTTCTGTTTTAAACATGACTATTTATCTGGGTAGACTCATGATTTCTTTTCGTGTTCTATTTCTCCTGCCAACTTTCTCACCTTTTTGGACATACAGCTACTAAGCTGGAATTTTGTACAGCCAGTAGTATGGGCTGAAATATAAAACGCTAGGATTGTAACTGTGCAATCTCATAATTGCTGCCACCGGAGAACAACCTCCCAGCATACTAATTTTCTTTCTTACTTCTCTAATGAAGAAACAATGAAGGTAACCACTGCCCACTTATCAACTGATATTGTCATCTTTAGACATTAGTAAAACAGAATCAGGGTTATGACAGCATGTTACTGGATGTTGTGATGGTAACTTTCTACTTTGTCGATGCCTTAGGTCAGCTCTATTAAACAAGAAAATGAAACCACCTTTTACAATCACAGGAAACAGCCCAAACAAATAACGTATTTTACAGTGGCTGCTTTCAAAACATTTCAGAAATGCAAGTAATGAAAAAACATCTATGGCATGCCATCAGGCACTCAGTATAGCTCTATGAAGGCTAGCAGATGGCAAAAAAAAGACATCAAGAGACCACCATTTTACAAAACAAAGCCAAGTTGACAGATATGAAATATAAAATGTGTAGCAGTTCTGACAAGATGGCAAACAGCCCAAGAATATAATACCACTACTAATATCTGACATTTTGTCAGAGTGCAAAGGAAAACAGAAACACATGAAAACAAAATCAGCAAAAGATAAAACTCTACGCATTGCTCCAGATTCTAAAAGAAACCTCTTTTCCATTTTATCAGATTACACAGAGATGGAGGCTAGGAGAGACCAAAAGTAGAACAAACACATAAGCAAATAACTGAAGCACTATCTGGATGTTCGAACGTGGAAAATGGAATATTGTGTTGCTAATGCACTAATTAACGTATTTGTTAGGCAAGCAGAGAAGATGAATCAAGACATGCCTAATTATGTTTTCCCTTATTCACTATGTTTTCAGAATAATGAGAAATAAAATAACAAAAAATAAAAAGAATACAAAATAAAGAAAGCAAAATATAGAAATGATATTATGAAACACAGATAGGAATCTGGTGCTATAGTATAATGTACTCCGATAGCACTGTGCTAATCAGATATAATGCTACAATTTAAGAAGCAAAGTTTGCATAATTGTCAATTAAGATTAAAATGTAATACCATAGTTCAGTGACTAAGCCAGTTGTTTAGGTCTTAAGAGTGTTGAGTTCATTAATTACACTTTCTTTTGTTGTAAATGATCGTAACTTCATTCATTTTGCTGTGAAGCATGGTCAGTCATAAATAAGAGTGATAGTAAGCAAATCTATCTTATAAAATGGCCCCATATAATTTGAAAATAATTTCTGGTGCAAACAATTTTAGAATCTTTATTCAGGTGATTTTGTAAGGGTCTTAGTAGGTGACATACAGACCACATTTCATCTCTGAACTACTCAAACAGTTGAAATGAAAGCACTGTTTCTGTCATTCATATAATTATCAAGTTCCATTTCAGACAATATTTCATGCTAATAGAAAACTGTTGTAGAAAATCAATCTTCCAATACCAGAAATAGTCTCAATTTCTAGCATAGATATATTTACGGTCATTTTCACCCACTTATTTCTTCTTCTAATTTCTCAACATGTTATTTTCCCTCTTGGGGACTTATTTTGGAAGGATGGCAAAGCACATTAGTAACTCTGAATCAGTTAAATAAGATGTTTTCTTAATCTAGTTCTGTAAGATACATTCTCTATCTGTATGACTATTGCACTACCAATTTCAAATATTTACCTGTCTTGTAATAGCATCTGTGCTGCACAAATATATTACTAGCAAAAATCATATTACGTTGAAGCATTTTTGTTCATAGATAGATTTTTCCATTTTTTTTCTGTGTGTCTTCTGTTCTGTTTTTAACAGACTTTTATTTTACTGTAGAGGTCAGCTTGTATAACTAGCTCAACACTTGTTCACAGAAAAGCCTCTTATCTCTTAAATTTTGCTATTAAAAATCAACAAGCATTAACTATATTCTCTGGCATCCAAGGTTTACTGTCTATGTAGAACTAATTTATTTTAGTGTAACACAAGTCAGTTTCAGAATTATGAAGCATGTAGTAATAATATGAAGTTATTGCAAAAGCTAGATGTTGGAAGAAGAGAGTCATCATACCCAAGAACAGAAAACTATCTAGAGGACATACTTAGTCATATCATAGAATCATAAAATGGTAGGGTTGGAAGGGACTTTTAGATATCATCTAGTCCACCCCCCCTGCAGAAGCAGGGTCACCTAGATCAGGTCACATAGGAACATGTCCAGGCAGGTCTTGAGTATTTGTATCCAAGGTGATGAGCAGAGAAAACATTGATTAGTAATAACGTTTAGTTTTGGAAATTGTTTGAAGCATCTCTGAGAAAGACTAATAATATATGCTAGTTCAGAAAGAACGACAGAGGGGAAGGGTAAGCCTGTTTATCCATAGATGTTTTTGTGAATATATAAATCTAAATACAAGAATGAACGTATAGAAATGCACATTAATTTACTTAATTCTTCTTCAACTAAAAAAAAATCATTTATTGTGTAAAAAAGCAAGGGAAATAACAGTGAATTAGGATCGTACACCGTTCTTCATAGTTCAAGAAAATTCAGCATCTGTCTTCCCTAAATACAGAAGATAATAATGTATCCTAAAATAGGATGCAGTCATGTAGTAAGTAAATCACAATATAGACATAAATTATTATAATTAGCTTCCAGAAAGAAACATTGGGCTTGAGTCATATTATAGTTAAGACTAACTTAATAGAAACTAGTGTAGCCTATATTACTCAAAAGATAAACTTTTATTTTTACCTTCTTATTTAAATCTAAACCAGAATAAGACATGCTATCCATCTCCACTCCTGGCATTCACCACACTGAATATTTGCAGCAGGTTTTTTAACATTTGTATTTTATTAAAAGTGTTTGGTTTAGCTTAAAAATGTCTTAACAGAAACACCATATTTTCTGGATATTTTCCTCATGCTACTACACAACTCATATTTACTTATTACTTTGGATATATAGGTGTTTTCAATATAATCTTGAAATGTTTTCTGTCATGCTTGAACATTTTCTTGCTATGTATTATTTATCATTAAAAAGTACTGTATGCTCTTAATTAGGTATTTAACTTCTACATGAATTCACATGTATTCAAAACTTAAAAGCAAAATACAATGTTCAAACTCTTTAAAAATAAGTTACTGTGAACTATTTTAAAATAATTAAATGGATTGGGTCTGACTGAGATAATTTTCCATTACAGCCCTCATATTGCTGTGCTTTCTATTGGTAGGCTGACAACACGCAAGTATTTTGGCTACTGCTCACATAACATTGAGGCTGTCTCTCACCCACCTTCACCCATTTTCATCAGCAGGCTGAGAATGGGTAAGGTCCTAGCAGAGGATGTAGACTCAAACTGACAAAAGTGATATTCCACACTATACAACATCTGCACATTAATAAAAGCTCAGGGAGAAGAGGGGGAAGGGAGGGCATTTGTGACTTAAGCTTGCCTTCCAGATAAACCACTATGTGTAGTGATGCCCTGCAACCTACAAAGGGGCTGGACATCACCTGCTGATGAGAAAAAGAGAATTACACCTCTATTTCCTTTTGCTTTTGCGCACATGACCTTTGCTGATGCTTTTTTAAACTGGCTTTATCTCCACTCACAAAGGTTTTTTCCCCTCTCTGTACTGCTGAGAAAGCAAATAATGGAACAGCTTGGTGGGCAACTGGCATCCAGCCAAGGTCAACCCAACACACCAAAATCAACTGGCTTTGTCTGTTATGTGCAGATAAAAAAAACTGTTTACTGTGAACCAAAGAAGGGGGAAAAAAAAGGCAAAAGTCTAGGCCTTGATCAGTTCTAATTCTTTTGAAAAGAAATATGTTTTTCACCAAGACAGACATCCAGAAATTGGTCACACTTAACAACACTGAAGAATTTTTAACAGTATCTTCCTAATAGTTTAGAAACAAATTCATTTCTTGAGAAGAGATAGGATTTTATAAAGATCATAGGTTCTACTTTTTATTCTTTGAAGAAGTTTTAATTTTAGGGTTTTATAACTCCTTTTAATGTAGTCTTATTCTCTCAATCTGTAAAACAATTCAAATATTATATGAATTCAAGCAGCTTTTACTACAGTGAAAGGATGAGAGGTAACAGATGCAACAAATGAAATGTCCCTTCTTGGAGACAAAACAGTTGTGTAGGTTCCTGAGCAATCTGTTTTTTGAGGTATGGTTTTGAACTAGGTGACATTCTGAGATTCCTTTCAGCTATAACTTTTCTAGGACTCTAAAAAGAGTAGAAATAGATTCTATTACCATAACAGGTCAGAGAGTGCTGTTTTGTTTTTTTTTTTTCTAAACAGTTTTGCTATACTTCTGCATGTATGAAACCGTGTTTGAGTATGCACACACACACAGAATGCATACATGCACTGAGAATAGCGTGCGCACTGATCTACACAGATACACAGAAAACTAGGGAAATGACCTGTTAATTGCTTCCTGTATATCAATTATTTAAATATTAACTAATTATACAGCTCTTGTGTCATCGTTACCCCCTCTGACCAGTCTTTAGAGAAGGAAATGATTTGCATGTTCATTTTCAAACTATCATTCTCAGTATTGCCTATATGTTCCCATAGATAAAAGAGCGTGACTTTCCCTATAAGCTTTTTGTGATGTTTATCTGTCTAACATCCAAACATCTCATGAAAAAAATAATTTACACTCCTTCAAAGAAGAGAATTTTGGTCAACAAGATCTTCTACTTTGAGATGAACCAGTTGTAAAAAATCTAACTTTTTTCCTTTTCTATACCCATCTCCAAAACACATTCATGAATTGTCATGACTAGCCTACACAATTACCATGGTCTGTCTACATAGCACTGTGTGATATAATTACGAAAATGAGCAATCAAGAAAGAGCTCTGCTCCTCACAAAATATCAGAGTTTCTGAATTGAATGAGCAGGAACAGCAACCAATGCATTTATCAGTAGCACTGTTTATACAAACCCATACTTGTAGTTTATGCAAAGAACAGTCCATTTAGCAAATGCTCTTTTTTCCCTAGGGTCCAAAACTCTGGATCCTATTTAAAAACATTCCACCAGAGAAGAAATTCAGCAATGAAATTAAAATGATTTCAACCATGAATTGATTAAATTTACTAGAATAAATGTACTCAATCCTGCCTTTAGAGCATATTTATTCAATGGACAATTGCCATCTAGCAATGTGCTCTGGAGAAAAAAATATCTCATTAACTTAATGAATTGCATGCTAGTTCAGCATCTTGAGGAAGAAATTTATCACAATATGTAAGTTTATTTCACAGCAGAGCCCAGTATTCATATAGAGTATGTTAACACTGTTTTATATACGTACCATCTAGAGCCTATCACTGTAAGAACACATTTATGGCCCATTCAGCCAAATACCTTGACTGTGAACTGTGGAAATCTGCAATTTTTCATTCTGAGAATTTGACTGATAATCCAAAATCTTTAGGAACTGGGTTTGCTGAACCTAGAGAGTGCCATTTTCAGGAAAGTGATTATTCACTCCCCTTTCTACAACAACAAATTTCAAGTACCATCATATACTGACATGTTCTGCCTATTGCAACGCAAAATTCAAAGCTGTCTAAATAAGCTGAAGGCCAAAAAAATTCCCATCGTTTTAAAAATAAATAAATAAATTGAAAATAAATATATTTCCATATGGCTAATCACACATGATTTGGTAGGCTTTCAAATTCAGCTTCTTCTTTCTAATTGGGTGTCCTGAGGCAAGAAAAATATACTATATGCCCAGATGTGCATTTAGCAGCTCAAAAAATAGCTGCTAGAAGTTTCTTGATAAGGCGAGTACCAGTCAGCTGTGAGATGCACCCAGCGTTGACCAAGGCCAAGTCAATTAGCAATGGACATAATGCCTCTGTAAATAATGTATTTGGGAAGGGGAGGAAGTTGCTGCACAGTTGCTAAGCAGTAGAAGGGAGTGAGAATATGCGAACAGGAAAACATCTCCACAGACACCAATGTCAGTGGTTGAGGAGGGTGAGGAGGTGCACAGGCATTGGAAGAGAGATTCCCCTGTGAACTGTGGTGAAGACCATGGTGAGGCAGCTGTCCCCCTGCATCCCATGGGCATCTATGGTGGAACAGAGATTCATCCGCATCTCATGTAGGACCCCATGCCAGAGTAGGTAGATGGCCAAAGGAGACCACAACTCCATGGGAAGTGCCTGTGATGGAGCAGGCTCCTGGCAGGACCTGGGAACCTGGTGAGAGAGGAGTCTACACCAGACCAGGATTGATAGCAGGAATTGTGACCCTGTGGGGGACTCATGCTGGAGGAGTTAATTCCTGAAGGTCTATTTCCCCTGTGGATGACTCCCACACTGAGGCTGCTGTGAAGAATTGCACCTGGGGATGAGAACCACAGTCGAGTAGTTTATGAAGAACTGTAGCGAAGGACCCATTGGAGAAGTTCATGGACAGCTATCTCCCATGGGAGGGACCCTACACTGTAGCAGTGTAAAGTGTGAGGAGGCTTTCCCCTGGGAGAAATCAATGGCAAAGACCATGTGTTATAAACTGACCATACACCATGTTCTCTGTCCCCCTGCACTGCTGGTGGGGTGGAGTTAGAAACTCAAGAAGAAGGAAGGTGTGGGGAGAGGTGTTCTAGGGTTCCGTTTTTACTTCTCATTTCCCTACTGTGTTTTGATTGTTTGTTAATAAATCAAGCCTTTTCTTCCCAAGCTGAGTCTGTTTTGTCCATCATGCTAATTGCTGAGTGATCTCCTTGTCTTTATCTTGACTCACGAGCTTTTTATTATATTTCTCTCTCTCCTGTCCAGTTTAGGTGGGGGAGATGACTTGGTAGGCATCTGGCACCTAAACAAGGTTAAACCATGACAATAACACTGTGAAAAAAAAAAGAAAATCAACAAACATGAGAGGGCTGAAACTATTAGATAAATTTTCAATCGGGAGTTTTAAATTATATGGTGGAGACTCCAAAATTTATGACAAGTTACTTGATGTCATTTTTTTCTGGTTTAACAGTCATATTAGGGTCATTAATCATCAGATGGTTAATTAATTCAAACAGTGATTGAAAGATGCCTGTTAACAAGCTAGGAACGTGGTGACAGTAACCAACATGAAACTGGAGAAACTGAAACTTATTTTGACTAATCAAAATCTAACTAAATGTGTACATTTTAAGGTATTTTGCATTTTATCGATTCATTCTTACCATCACAAGTTGGGAGTGGGTGGCTCCACCAATGGTTTTTTTCACATAGCAAAGGCTCCTCATGGCTCAGTCTATAACCTGAATCACAACTAAATGAGACAGTGGAACCTATAGAGAAGTCATGTCCATAACGACGTCCGTGAACTGGTATACCAGGATCCAAGCAGGAGTAAGTATTAACAGTTACACCTACATTTTAAAAAAAAGGGGGGGGGGGAAGAGAAGAAAATAGTTAAATAAACAAATCATAGGGGTTTTTCTGTAGCTAATTTAAGTAGCAATTCACTGTACTGTGAATAGGGGTGAAGGCTTTATTATCACATCTTTTCAGTGAATTATCCTAGCACTACATTTCTCTGTATTACCATTATAACATGTTATGGATAATGAATTGCATCCTGCCACTGTTGCAGAAAAAAGAAAATCACATAATTTACAGGATATTTAGTTTTATCCTGTTTCAGGAACATAAAGCAATTTTGCTGAAGTACAACATAAAGTGGTTGCTGACGTTAAAATGCTTTGATGATCACTCAAAACATTGATTTCCAGTCTATATTTTTTCATGATCAAACTTTGTTAGCCTAGCTAAAACACTTTTTATTTCTTTAGATAATTATTCTTGAAATATTTACATTGATCGGTTATTTATATAAATAATTCTCATACCTAAGATTATTTGATATGTGAGATATTGAGAAGCCAAAGAATAGAAGAAAAAAAAGTAGAGAAGTTGACAAAGAAAATTTTAATGCATGATTTTCGATCATTTCGCAGTGAGCGGGTTGGACTAGATGATATCTAAAGGTCCCTTCCAATCCCTACCATTCTATGATTCTATGATAAGAGCTTATAGATTATATATAATATGATACGATAAAATGCAATAATATGTATAAAATACATTAAATTATATATACTGAAGTTTAAATTAATAATAAAACAAAAAATCTAGTAAATGCAGGAATATTACTGAAGTTAGCAAATTAGAAGTATTCAGTGTAAGTTTTTTACTAGTGTTATTCCTTTTATTCCTACACAAAAGCCCTAAAATATCCTTCCTTATGAAGTTTTTATTTAGCATTAAAAGAGAGGAGTTATTAGTCATGATTATTTTCCAGAAAAGGGAAATCAGAATTACATTGTAATGGATAATACAAGACAATTAACTTAATAAAAGACTAATGCTAGATGCGTATATATATAAATAGGGGATGTTAAGTAAAAAAACAATGACTGAAAATGGTTTGTTTCATGTAAAAATGAAAAAGATGTATTCTTCCAATGTTGTCTGATAGTAAAAACTAAACTTTAATTCCTCACAAGTGTAAAGACAACTGTCGAATGAGGATCAATTTTAGAAAAATGAGATTTTATATCTAAATGGAAGAATTCATTTATAATTCTTTTCAAAACTTTGTTTAACTGAAATAGTTTGACATAAGGATATTTGTAATAAGTATAGCTTTCCTCTTTTTGCTGTTCACATTCCCACAGTGTAATTTGTACCTTTTAACACAGAATCATAGAATCATAGGAGTTGGAAGGGATCTTTAGAGATATCTAGTCCAACTCTCCTGCAGAAGTAGGTTCACCTAGATCAGGTTGCATAGGAACATGTCCAGGCGGCTCTTGAAGACCTCCAAGGAAGGAGACTCCACAACCCCTCTGGGCAGCCTGTGCCACTGCTCCATCACCCTCACAGTGAAACAGCTTTTTCTTACATTTAAATGGAACTTTCTGTGTTCCAGCTTCATCCCATTACCTCTTGTCCTGTTGTTAGCTACAGTAGAAAAAAGGGATGTCCTAACTTCCTGACACCCACCTTTTAGATATTTGTAAATGTTAATACGATCTTCCCTCAATCTCCTCTTCTCCAGACTAAACAGCCCCAGTTCCCGCAGCCTTTCCTCATATGAAAGATGTTCCAGTCCCCTGATCATCTTGGTGGTCCTGAGCTGGACTCTCTCTAGAAGTTCTCTGTCCCTCTTGAGCTGGGGAGCCCAGAACTGGACACAGTACTCCAGATAACTCAATTAGCCAGTTATTTTAAGAATTTAGTGCTCTCTGCAGGAAATATTAATCCAGTTTTCCAATTGTGGAAGTGTAGCCATCCTTTGTACTTCAAAATCATCAGTTCTTCACATTTGAAATGGAAATATGTGCGTGAAGGCTAGGACAGTATTTTGAATAGTAATAGTACATTTTTTTGTAATGAATGGATAAAATTTTCATCTGGCAAATTCACCTCCAAATATATAGTATATAATGTCATTAGTGATCAAGAACAGCAAAATTGGCCCAAAATAATGTAAAAAATTAACACCTGAGAATTGCTTCATTGTAGTTCCAAAAAATAGCATTATGAAACAGAAATGAAATGGATTAACAAGAATGTATTCATGACCTTTACTAAGCAAATTAGGCAGTGATTACAAAAAACATTATTTCACATGAAAATATTACTTATTCCAATACTAGGTATATTTAGAAACACAAAAAGTAAATGCTATGCAGGGTTTTGGATCCCTGTAAGTCCACAATCAAGCAATTCCATAGCTCGATTTTCAGCTTATTAGTGTAATCTGCATTTCTCGTTACCTTTAGTTAGAGTTGTAGGTACCTCAGTTACTTAGACTTTCATAATCTTCCTGATCTCATGCAGTTTTACACACACAGAAATGTATTGTACAAAAGATAAGAAAATCAAGATATAAAAGCAATATCCAGAAGAAAGGTATTTGCTTCCCACTCCCATCTTCTGATCCTTAAAGCACAAAGCAGTATAGCAAGTGAAATTACTGGTCATCCCTTTTGCAGTTTAACATAACTAAATCTTTCTCAGTTTGAGAAATAACAGAAACTTACCAAAGACCACATCTGTGAGTCTTTATACATCTATTACAAAGATAACCATTGATGATGAAATCAAACAATACAATTCAGAGTTACTTACTTTCATAATGAATCTTGAATCCATTGTTAGAACGACTGTTGTCAGTGGTAAAGAGAAGATAAATGAAATTGCTACTGCTAAATAGGAACTGTGGGACCTGTGTACCATTGTAAGATCCCAGAAGTGGAGATAATAAATTTGGTCCGTCATGAACTTCCAAAACATCATAATTGAGTTCTGTCTGAAATCTGAAATTGAGGAAAAACACAGAGGCACAAATACAAGAAGCAGTTAAAACAAATTCAATAAACCCATATAAAGTAAGTCATATTTTTACGCTCCTTTCCTGATCATGTTATTTCTCCATGTAACTATTTTACCATATCAATATTATGCTATCAGTTATCTTTCACAATTTCAGATTAGTGTCTTAGTAAGATGAAGTTTAAACTCCTTGAGCTGGCTTATATTGCAGGAAACAAAACTCAGAATTATATAGTTTGTCAGCAAAGAATGATATTAAGTGTATATATTATAGCACAATATTTTTTGTCTTAGAAAATTTAAGTAAATTGCATAGAGGATATGTTAATGTATTCTTATATCTATTTTATTTGGAACAAATATCATCAAAGTACTTTATATTATCAAAGACTCATACTCTGAGTGTCTATTCTTAAAATCAAAGAAAAATAAGCAGGGATAGAATTACTAAGTCTCCTCCAAGACTCTTTGACTCTTTGTGCCAGTTGAGGCTCAGTCCAAAGTAGTAGCAGAAGTTAAGGGAGGTTCCTGTTTAGGAAGCACTATAAAGCAAAATTTCTCTTTAGAGTAAACATGTGCTGTCTTTGTCAAGGAAAATCTGAGTGTGACAGTATTGCTAGATATCTTTCTGCTTTTCTTGTTTTATATGGGACCAGCAATCCCAAAACCAGATTTGTACTTTGGCAATGGTTTCTCTTTCTTGCTGTGACAGATCTTACATAAATCATACTGCTTTAATGGATTCTTTGATGGATTATTGAAAAATTTTTTCAGAAGTAAAAAGAAACAATTACCAGGATCCTACATGGACCCTTCAGATATTCCTAATTCTCTCTCTGATTTACTTAGATGCTTAATTCAGCTTTGTGAATCCATTCAGTGAAATGCATGACTAATGACAATGTGCTGCAGAATTCAATATTCATGTCCCATGAGTCTGAGCCTAAAGTTCTAAATGAGCCTGGTGAAAGACCAGAAGCCAAATTAAACCTACAAAACATGTGTTTTCTTTTATCCATGTCCTGCTCCTCTGAATAACATAGAAAAGAGAAAATGAACAAAGTAATAGGGACTTATAGAAATGAGGCAAGATAAGCCTAAAAGCTGGAGAACTGAACATTTTGGTTTTTGCTATTTCCCACAGGAATGCACAGTGGTATCTTGCTAAAGAGCTATTAGGCAATAACTTGCTTTTTCCAGAATTTGTTTTTCCCACTAATCCATACAAAACAGAAGCAATCTTGGAAACAGATCATTCAGTCTTGCTCTGTTTTCTTAGTTCCTTTATGAAAAGCATACTTGAGATATATAAAAAGGTGTCATCCTCATAAGTGCAAAAGTAACTATCAGGCCATTCAAGACATCAAATTAAGTTGAGGCTCCAAAGACATAACAGAAACCTTCTCATAAGTACTTGTTAACCAAAGACAACATCCAGCACCACAAACAGCACAAAAGTAACATGAAAAGTGTAAGTACTCAACTCCCTCACTCTCCCCAACAACTGAGCACAGTTTTTAGCAAAATGAACTGGAAGAAAAACTGAAATAAGTTTGAAAGGAGGATTATGTACGATGCTGTTGCTTGGTCATTTGGCTCAGGAAACTAATAAATTTCAATTCCATTTATAAAGATGATGCTTATCTCATCTTTTCCTTAAACATTTTTCCTCCTGATGATCAACTTGTCTGATATATTTACATATCATCTGCTGATTCCTTGGTGTGAGAAAACAATAGACATTTACAAGAAAATATTTGGTGTTCATATAAGACAATTCCAAAGTTCTTTCTTACTTTTAGTCACTAGTCTTAAGTTAACCTGGATGGCTTCATTGCTATGCAAGTTCTATTCTCATGGAGGATTCACAAAAATTCATTCAAGCAGAGAGGAGTGAAACAAGCTCAACACAGAATGTGACACAAATTTTTTCACCTTATTTGAACAAATAAGGCTGCTTAGATATTTACATTGTGTCTTCTAGGAGATACCTTTTCAACTCTATTTAGTGTCAAGATAGGAGTAGATGCACATTGTGACTAGTACTCCAATCAGCATGTTGCTATGCCCCTACAACAGGAGTAAACTCTTTAAAAATATACATGCCTGATCATAAAACCAAATCTGAAAAAGTTATTATGAAACTTCTGAAAGTACAAAATTTAATAGTAATTATTGTTTGGTTTATTTTCACTTATGTCTCTGGCTCCATGGCATAGGGACACTTCAACATATAGTCACAGAATGCAGAAACTTGCACATATGCAATGTCCTGAGAGAGAAGACGTAGAGATATAAGAAGATGGGAGAATAAGAAGGAAAAGAACTACTGTACCAGTAACAAACTGATTTAATGTTAAGGTGTCAGTGGTGGAAATGTGTATGAGTAAACTTGTTTCCCTCCTCTTTGAAAATCACAAAAAGAAAGGACGTAAAGATTCTAGATGTTTACTATAAATGTTTATCCCTGACTAAGAAATTAAAAATATTTCAAATAACTACACATACTATGAAAATCTTAGTTGCAACACAGAAGGCTAGAAAAAGCATTTCTCGTTGTTTTTCATGACAAAAGTAAAATGTAAAAAGCTGAGAAAAATATGAGTTTATATTTTAATCTTGTAGGAAAGTCATTTGAGTACAGTCTTTAAACTATGTATTTCAACAAAATTCACCTTCTGTCTTAAGAAAGTAGAGCTGCAGATTGCAAAACAAAGGAAACCAAAGACAGTCAGACTAGAATGAGTTTTTAAAGAGGGTGATGTATGAATGCCCTAGAATGTAAACTGACATGATATGAAAAATCATAAAGTCTAAGTAAAAAATCTAACATTGGTAGTTTACAAAAAGGTTTTCTTTCAGTACACCGTAAAAATTTATTTCATTATTTGGTTTATGTAAAAACTTTCTATTTACATCCAAACATTCTGCTTTCTGAGCAATATGCATATAAGTCCAGTTTATGATGGCAAGAGTGTCAAAAATGAGCATCAATGGAAAAAGAAGTGTCATAATTCCGTAATGAGATTAGGTTATTAGGTTAAAGGGCTGGTTGTATCACTCTCTGTTGTTTTCTGGTTGTTATGTCTTGGGGTTTTATCATGGAATCACAGAATGGTAGGGGTTGGAAGGGACCTTTAGAGATCATCTAGTCCAACCCCCCCTGCAGAAGCAGGTTCACCTAGATCAGGTTGCATAGGAACATGTCCAGGCGGGTGGTTATGTTTTGATTGGTGTTGGATTAAATTGTTTTCTGTTTTCTTCCTGAAGCCTAGCAGCCTTGTGTGTTCTGTCCTGGACTACAAGTGGCAATTAAGCCTTCCCTGCCCTTTGGCAATTCTCAAGTCTGTGGTACTTGAGTCTAATCACGATCTTTTGTCCCTTGATGGGCCGAAACCAGAACAAATGGTAATTTTCATACCCAACTAAAAACAACTTTTGAATTATATTAAGATTGAGCAGTAGTCAAAATCTGCTGTATTAACAGCATCTGAATAGTACTTGATTTGTGCATCAAAGGCTATTTTTTCCTGGATCATCATCTAACTTTATTAATATTTTTAATTAAAAAGAATCCAGAAGATCCTTGAAAACATAAAGAACCTGTTTCAATTTTTTAAATTACATTTTTCTGTTACACTTTCTTATAAAGAACTTAAATGAAATGTATGTATCTTGCTACCATTAGAGATGTAATCAGTCATTGGAATCAGGAAGGGACGCAAGTAGCTTTTCTTACAAATGGAATGCTGCAGTAATTTGGGGAAACTGGAATTCCAATCAGCTGATTGGAAAATTAAGTATTCGTGTTGAATAAAAACAGGAATGCTGCTTTTTTTTTTTTTGTAGTTAATTCAGATCTTCACAGTTGAAGATTTCATGTGTGCAAGAAAAAAAAGAACCTTAACAATTCATTATAGCAACATGGTTATGAGCAAATAAAACATGCTAATTTTAAAAGCAGACAAAATTTTCAACTGGGTCAGATAGGCTTAAATATATGTAAGAGTATAAGAATTTTCAGTGCATCAAAGCAGAAATTACACTGAAGATAAAATTTATGGTCTAAAGGCACCAAGGTGTTTTGGAAAATCCTACCTGATAATAAAATTGCTTAATTTTAAAGACAGTGCAAATTAATGTGTCAGAGATAACAAACTCCAGTAAAAATTGGAAAATGTTAAATAAGAAAAACATTAGCCGAGACCTTTCAAATGTAATTTTGATAGAGTGTCCTGGTTCAGCTTCTATCACCCACTCACAGTTCAAGGAATCTTTATAATACCCTGGCCAGCCTGGAGACAGGATTACTCCACTGGGAGATGAAAAATGCCCACCACATGGAGCTGAAAACAAAATAAAGAAAAAGGTATAGTAACACAGATTAATTATATGTAATTCACAATTATAACTTTCAGTATAGGATATCTGTAAGGAATACATTTTTAAAATTAAGTTGCAGAAAGATGCAACAAGCCTTCAAAGCTGACAGACACTCAGGTTCAGAGTCTGATAGAGACAGTTGAATCAAAACCTTAAAAGGATAAGATAAACTGTTCAATAAATTCTGACAAGTTTTTATACTGTATACTTCCAAGTACAGTCTATTTTCCCATAATAAAGGACATATAACAAAACTTAATATATAAAAAGTGTCATTAGTTCTGCTTTTAAGAGTGAACAGAGAGAGCTGAAAAACTAGCAAAAGCTTCAGTTCAGTATCAAGATAGAAACTAATGAAATTTTATTTAACTTTGACATGAATCCACTGTCACAACACATAGATTTTGCTTGTCACATTGGTAGGTCAAATTCCTCATTCATTAAAAAGGACATATTTACCATTCTTACAAGATAGGTTGATATTTTTGAAGCATTTTGTAAATACATATATTAACTACAATAATATATATATATGCAAATAGAAATTATAGAAATAGCATTAGTTTTACTCTCAGAGACATCAAGTAAACATAAGCTAAGAAACTGCATTAAAACATATTGAAACCGTAGCTGTTGACAGTTGTATTTAAAATTTTCCCATGGCTTAACAATATATTAATTACAGGAATACTCTACACAGCCATAGGTATTACAAAGATGAAGATAATTTTTTGAGAACAGTTCTTAAATAGTTGAAGAGAATTTGGTGCAGAATGAGGGTAGTTTTCATTAGTTGATCTCTATTAAGACAGTTAGTCACAGGGTGGAAGAGAGATTTTCAGAAGTCATAACTGTTGTTTGACTGATGCAGTTTCTCGAGAGTGCCAGTCTATCCCAACGACGGCATAATCTCATAGGTGGGAAGAGTAAGAACAATGAAATCAACACTTCAAGGACAGATCTTTTAAGTCTTGTGAAGACCTGTGTAGGGCTTTAATTTCATGCATGAATGCAAACCCATTACATCTGATGGACCTACAGATGTTCATAAAGTCAAGGGCATGCATCATCAGGCTTTTGTGAGATCTTCTCAGTCATATGGATGAGTGAGGAAAAGACCGTGGGAGTGCCTGGCATGTTTCTGTTTATTAGTTTTTAGTAGGACATTGCTATTCTCTAAACAGAAAATTAATTCACAGATTTATTTCAAATTCTAGACATCTATGAAATGCTGCAACTCCATCACTAGTATATTTTTTCAAAAATTCTTTTACCAATTTTAAAATCCTGGACATCTTATGAATTCAATGCATGTTCATTGTGGTAATTTGAACATATATTCTTCAGCACAAGTGTAAATATCCTCCAAAGATCTATTTATGTACCTTTCTATATGCATATTAAGCATATATGAATATAATACACACATATATATATATAAATACACAAAACATCTCCTTGATACAAAAGAGACAAAACAGAAAAGCAATTGATCTGTGAATTTCTTTCCTTTAGAAGACACATTTTTCTTGAGTTGCAATGTTACGTATCACATAACTAATTTAAACTATTTAATCCTGGGAGGAAAAAAACCCCTAAAACTAAAATGCTTGACACTAAACTAAACGTTTTCACTCATTGAAGTGCTAGCAAGTTGCTGTCATTTAGAAAATATAGCTACTTCAGTAAAAACTATTGCAAGAAAGGATTGTCGTAAATTGGGGGTTTTAGATTATTATTGTTATTTTCTATTATTTTAACTAAAATGGATTATTTAGAATCTTCAGAAGAGGCAGTTACGACTACACTACTGAAAAAGCTTTTTCAGTCACTCTGACTTGTGTCAGTGACCATTACTTGTGACTTTTATGAAAGACCTACTCAGGCTTTCTCTGACAAAAATACAAGGTGATAAGGATCTGGTAACGTGTTAATCTCTACTGTAAGGAAAAAAGAAGTTTAAGACAAATATAATACTGTAAGAGTTGATTGACACTAGACTGTTATAATGGTATAAACATGTAAAGTTTTATTTTTTTTTGAGAGCTTAACACTCATGATACAGAACAGCAGGAGGAGGAAGCCCCAGGAGAGACTGGTCAGGACTGCCCTGAAAAATGAGTATTCTGACCCTATCCATCTGCACCACATTTATTATTAAATGGTTCTCTCGTATGTATTGTAATAGCTGACATTTCTACAGTGAAAACAAAAGTGCACAGCAGCCACATTTAATGTCTCCCAGTCAGTATGCAGAGTTCATGCCTCTGACTTCATATATATGACAATGAAATTATGAGATATGTGCAGGGTAAATTTCTCCTTATGTGAAATGACTGTAATAGGCAAATGTTTACACAGTCAATAAAAATTCTAAACATCTCAATAGACAAAAATCACATCATTAGCTTAAAAATATTTTCATTTGTCTCCAAATTTTATCTTAAATTTAAAAAATGTATGTAATTCAAGAGCTGATAAATACATCCAATGCAAATGTACCTTTGTCCCAAATTCCAGGATTTCAAATTACGTTCCATTTAGAGTCTCACATCACCTATCAGATTACCTTGTGCATGGACAGACATTTATAAATATTCCCATTAATTTAAGTTTTTATGTTACATTGAAAATATAGCCTTATATTTTATTAGCAGTGTTATAAAGCTCCATGGAATGTACAATACAGCAAAGGCATTATAGTCTATGCTAGTCTTGTCTACAGAAACTGACCCAACTTATATCGATGAAATAATAATAATTTATCACAGAAAGTAAATGATGGTGTGTATTATAAGTAGTTACATTCACATATTAAAAATAAGAAAATTTTGTTAAGAAGTGAGTTACAAAATAAAAACAGGAGCTAAGCTTTTAAAACTTCAGAAACTCTAAATCACAGATTATATCATTATTGATTAAATAATTTATTTTTAAAGAAATCTTTACAAGCGACTGAATTAGTTTTTTCTTTTTAGGTGAAAAAAATCTTCAATTATAGGCAATTAATGAAACAAATATTATATTTTTGTGTCTATTAGTAGAAACAAATCCAAAGAAATATGCATGATGATATTTTAAAGGTTGTGATGTACTGGAAATATTTCATATGAATATGAAGATCAAGGGCTAGCACAGGAGTCACTGTGAACAGAAGAAATGTAAGCACTGTAACACTTACCTAAAACCTCAAAAATGGTTTAAAATACCACAGCCAAAGACCTGAAAAGAGATTAACATCTTCCTTCCAATCTAATATTCTATCAGTAAATGTCAATGAGCACTCAAATGATTTTAAATTGTCGACCTATCTGAAGTAGGAAGTCAATAACTGTATTTTAGAGAAAACATACTATATGAAACTGGGTGAAAATATTTTTTAAAAAATACACAAAAACCTCAGACTTAAGAACCACTTAAGAACCTTGAGTGACAAATTGAGCAGGAGACTTAAATATCAAACTTGACAAACAGAAACCTTCAACATATTAAAATAAGATTCAGTGAAAAAACAGAATTTTTTATTTTCTTTTTCCTTCTTATTTCTTTCTCCCAGGTATTAATGAGGCCAATAATGACACTAATTGAATTGGAATTAAAAAGCTCAGAGATTAATAATATTTATTGATGATGAATGTATTGCTAGCACTGGAACTCATTGCTTTAAACAGTTTCTAAAATTGGACAAATGCATGCTTTAAAAGGAAGAAACAAAAGAAGGAATGATTTTTCAAGCATAAAAATATTCCACCGGGGCCAAATAAGAGCTATCTGAAATCATAAACAGTCCTGATAAGTTTCTTAGGTGAGCTTTCATGGTTAGACAGGTTATACAGAAGTGCTTATATCATTGTTGTCTGTGCAATTTTTTTCCCTTTTCTTCTATCCTACAGTTACAAGAAAAAAAATAACTCCTTTAGACATTTTTAAGAGAATCTCATGCTTTAGTCTTTAATTGAAGACTAAATTTTACATGAGCTTTGTGCTACCAACTTGCAAAATTCTGAACTTAATTTGGTGACAAAATGAGAAAGAAATATTATACATACCTCCACATTTAGGAATAGGTCCACTCCACATTACTTTTCCATCCATTAGCATGCAAGTAATTGTTTCAGTTCCTTGTGTTTTAATAAATCCTTCCTCACATATAACAGAAATTGAGCTCCCCAGCTGAAAGTTGTCACCAAAACGCCGAGCATTGATTGGCACTCCAGGATCAGGACACTCATTATGGCCAAATGCTTTTGAAAATTAAAAAAAAAAAAAGAGGGTGGGGGAGGAGAGAGGAAATAATGTAATAACTCCTGCAAGTTAAATGCCAGTTCTAGGGGTTTTTTCTGCTAGTAAGACAAACTATTTATATCGGGAAACATGAAGAAACAAAAGCTTGACTAACAACAGAAAATGTAAGTTAGTAAAAAAAATACTTTAAATATGAGAAACTTATAGCAGCAAGAATCTGGTTAGCTAGGTGCTGGTAGATTTCAGTTATGGCTAAGTTTTCTTACAAACAGCACATCCTAACCAATGTTACGATGGTCCCAAAGCATCCACTGGAATGGCAGGGCAAGTATCTGAGATATAATAACTTCAGTACTCTTTTGCACTTTCAATTTACCATCACAACTATTCACCCATACTGACCTTAGTGGGCCTGAAACTGATGCAGTCTATTTTACTTCCTATGGTAAGAGTTAGTTAACAGATACAAAAGGAGTGATGTTGGCATTCACCGGATACTTTAGCCACACTGTCATATATCAGGTCAAAGAAATTCCTAGTATGTACAGATCCTTCTGTAGTGCTTTTGCCTGGGTCAGGTTTTTTGGTAGCAGGGGGGCTACAGGGGTGGCTTCTTTAAATAAAAAGTGTTGCCAGAAGCTTCCCGTGTAGCTCACAGGTTTAGGGCCAGTCAGTTCTAAGCTGGACCCTGCACCTGACCCAGGCCTAGCCAATTAGTGATGGAGGTAACGCCTCTGTGAATAACGTATTTGAAAATAAGCTGTTGTGCAGTTGCTCAACAGCAGCAGGAACAGGGAGGGAGAATGTGAAAACATCTCTGCAGACACCAAGGTCAGTGGAGAACGAGGGGGAGGAGCATGGTCAGGCACTGAAAAGGCTCCCCTGTGATATGTGGTGAGGACTATGGTGAAGCAGGTTGTCCCTCAACAGTCCATGGAGGACCACTGGGAAGCAGAAACCCACTTGCAGCCCGTGGAGGACCTCACACCAGAGCGGGTGGATGCCTGAAGGAGGCTGTGACTCCGTAAGAAGTTCATCCTAGAGTAAGTTCCTGGTAGGACCTAAGGGTTCATGGGGGAGATGCCCACACCACAGCAGGTTTGCTGTCAGGATCTGTGATCCCGTGAGGGACACAGTCTGGAGCAGTTTGTCCCTGAAGGACTGCTCTCCTGGTGGATGACCCATGCTGGGGCAGGGTGTGAGGAGCTGCCCCCTTGGGAGGCCCTATGCTGGAGCAGTTTGTGAGGAGCTGCAGCCCATAGGAAGGACCCACACTGGAGAAGTTCTTGAGGTACTGTCTCCCATGGGAGGGACCCCATACTGTAGCAGTGGGAAGTGTGAGGAGGCCTCCCCTTGAGAAGAAGCAGCGGCAAAGTCCATCTGTAATGAACTGACCGCATCCCACATCCCCTATGCCACTGGAAGAGGAGAGAGGAGAGGTGTTTTTAAGATGGTTGTGTTTCTCACCTCTCTGCTCTTATTGTTTCTTTAATAAACCAAACCTTCTCCCCAAGTTGAGTCTGTTTTGACTGTGACGCTAATTGCCAAGTGATCTCTCTGTCCTTATCTCAACTCACAAGCCGCTTGTTATATTTCTCTCTCTCCTGTCCATTTTAGGAGGGGGAGTGATTTTATAACTGGGTGGATATAGGGATAAACCACCATACCTTCCAAAATTTTTATCTATGGGCAAATTAAAAAGTTTCCCTATATATATCTACAGCAAAGATAGTCCATGTTTCTGAATACTGAATACACCTTACACTGGAAGAATATAGAAGATCATCTTCTTACCAGAAGTGAGCAAAATCATATTTATAGCAACGTTGTTAAAATATATGCATTAATTAGCTTTATATTTTTATGGTTTATTTATTAAAACCATGGCATAGAAATCTTAGATTTTAAAAAAATTTGATTTTTCAGTGAGAACAAATATCACAAATCACATGCAATGGTTGAAAATTGTATCTTCGTAAATATACCTACCTATGGAGACAACAGAAAGCACTGTGTCCTAAAAAGGTAATCACAATATTTTTCTTCAGTTTTACTAATGTGTCAGCTAGATAAAAAATATCAAAGATTTTCCCTTGAATTTAAAAAAGTAATATTGTCTTAGCCTAGCAGAAAGATTTGTCAGATGTTGCATTACAGAAGTATTAAGAATGACGATAATAATAGACAAGAGAAATAATTCATTTATTGATATTTTTAATTAGAAAACATTACATATATATTGGGAATTAAAATAGTGTGTTCACTGGTGTCATGGTTTAACCCCAAATGAAAACTAAGCACCATGTAGTGGCTTGTTCACACCCCTCCTTGCAATGGGATGGGGAGGAGAATCAGGGGAAAAAAGAAAAATTCATGAGTTGAGATAAGAATAGTTTACCAGCTGAAATGAACCAAAATATAATAATAGTAGTGATAATGATGATGATTATTCTAATAACAATAAGTAGTAGTAACAAAAAGGAATACAATAAAAAAGTGAGAGAAGTAAAAGCTAAGGGAAAAAATAAGTGATGTACAAGGCAACTATTCATCACCTGTTGACTGATACCCAAGTAGAGATCTGCCCCTCCCTACCAATTACCCCCAGTATATATACTGAGTATGAGATTTTATGGTACGGAATAGCCCTTTGGCTAGTTTGAGTCAGCTGTCCTGGCCATGATCCCTTTCAGCTTACTGTGCATTTCCTCACTGAGACTGAAAAGTCCTTCACTCAAAATAAGTGCTACCTGGCAACAAGTAAAACATCAGTGTGTTACCAACATTACTGTCACATTAAATCAAAACCAGAACACCGGACCAGCTACTAGAAAGAAAAGCAACTCTATCCCAAATGAAACCAGGACAATTGAACAGTTGTCTACCATTTGAGGATGGCTTTCTGCAGAGTCATCACTATTATTGAGGAGATTCATTGTCTATTTTTCATATTAGCTTCAGACAACAGAGAGACAGATTTTCAACACTGTTATCTGTAAATACAGATAAATGTTGACTCCAGGTCAACTTGTGTATGACAACAGTTTACTAAGGCTGCAAAATAAGTTCATTGCTCTGTATTTCAACTCAGGAGCTGAGAGTTGTGACTGCTACTGCTGCTTCTATGGAAGAAATTGTACTCTATAGGAAGACAATGAGAGAGACAAGAGAGTGACAAGCAACCCTTCCCAACAACAGTAGTCACTCCCTTAGCCTAGGCCAGCTGGAATTACATTACTTGATGAGTAATACTGTCTGTACTTCTGAAAAGCTTAATGGTGGAGCTGTAATACTATATACAAGCCTTTAAGTGAAAAGAAAAAGAACATAAGGATATTGCCTTAAGATACTATCCATCATCAACAAATTGAGAAACCATGGAAAAGTTATTTATGCAATATTACATTTAAAGAGGAGATTCAGTTATCCTGGCATTTATACTCATCAGCTCTCATGATTGTACTAGTATTTTAAGTACCATGTGAAAAAAAGTCAGGCAGCATAATCATAGCACGGGGTGATGGTGAAGTACTTTCAGTTCTGACATTACCTCAGAAGGATGTTAAAACATGCATTTTGCATCCTAATACAAAGAAAAAAAAAAAAAACGTGAAGGAGGGGGACTGCTCAAAAGATAAGAAGGCAGGAATGAAGCTAACCATAACTCATCTGGTCTGCTCTGAAAGGTCCTTGAAAATAGAGCCAGAAAGGAGTGGTCTCTTGGCATGATTAATTGTTTTGGTAGATGGCCCTACTAAGAGGTTTAGCTTTCAAGTCTAGCATTGGCTTCACAGTAAATGTAACCCTTTCGGAGGAAAATATCAAAGAAGTTAGGAGAATGTCAAATAACAAAGAGATACTTCATAAAAACAATTGTGAAAGGATGTTAAAAGTTATGCAAAGAACAAGTAGGCTTACTCAGTACCATCATATGTAAACTCATGCTTCTATGTAGTACATAACACTTGGAAAATGTCTATCTTGGGAAGTACTGACACTGAAAAAGTCTAACGGGAGGGTCAGCAAAAATATGCCATGATGGTTTGACATGACAGCCATTTCTGGGAAGGGGGAAGGAGCTGTAAAGATGGCTCCTGTAAGAAGTTGCTCAAAACTCTCCTCATCTCTGAGCCAGACTGGGGGCGAAACAATTAGATGCCTCTACAATCACTTTTTAAGAAGAAATTGAAAGAGAAGGCTTCCTGATTCTTCCTTCTTCTGTCCTTTCCTCTTCTCCAGCTGGTAGTGGTGCAAGGAGTGGGAAGACTGAGAGAAACAACCATGCAGACTCCGAAGTCAGGGAGGAACGAGAGGAGGAGGTGTGCTGGAGCAGAGATTCCTCTGCATTCTACAGAGAGGACTGGTGAAGCTGAGAGTTGTTTGCATTTTGTTAAAGACCCTGCATGAGTGACAGAGACTCATTTTGCTAAAGACCCCATGCCAGGGGCAGTGACTATGGCCAGAGGAGGCCATGCCCCGTGGGAGGGACCCTGTATCAGCAGAAGCTGTAGCTACTGGGGAGAACCCACACCAGAGAAGCTCATTAAGGACTGTGTCCCAGTGGAGGGACTCAATGTTGAAACAGGGTAAGAATGTCAGCAGTCGTCCTCGTCTGAGCAGAGAGAAGCGGCAGAGCCCATCTGACCACATTTCCCATTCCCTGCCCCACTGAGCTGTTGAGATAGGAGGAGGTAGAAATATCGGGAGCAGTGAGCTGGGCCTGGGAAGAAAGGAGGGATGGGGGAGGGAGATCTTAAAGTGCTGGTTGTAATTTTCTCAATCATCCAGCTCTCTTTTTGCTTTTGTTTTGTTCTGTTTCCTGTAGGTAGAATAAACTTTCCTACTTTCCTCTCTAAGTCAAGTATTGGAGTCTGCTTTGCCTGGAACTGTAATTGTCAGTGAGCTCTCCCTGCCCTTGTCTCAATCCACAACAACCTTGGTTATCTTTTTCCTCTCATTTTGCTGGGGCCTCTGTCATCCTAATGATGGTGGGGGTGAATGTGTACCCTGAGTGAGAGACTGTCTTGATGCTTCTGTGCTAGCTGGGCCAAACCATGACAGATGGGCATACTTTATTGTAGCAATAGAGCAGACTGAAGTACTTTCTTTTTACAAAAGATGCATCTGGGATTGCCGGTGGTTTGGCCTGCTGAGCTGAAATAACTTTGGTGATTAGGTGATATCAGAAGCCCACAGTTTGACCCTCACCGCTTTTCAAAGTTCATGAGGTTATAGCTTTTGGTAGATAAAACATAATTAAACAGTTGTAATGAATATAGCATCAAAAAAAAGGTGATGATCATCACCTCAAAAAACTCATCCGCCTCAACTTGAAGGGAGGTTGGCATGACTCTGGCTTCTGGCGTGTCTGCCAATGGAGGACATTCAGGGACATCTGGGAGCAAACTCTCAAGTACAGGGCTGACATACTTTTTCCAACTACTGACAACCTGTGCTTCTGCCACTGGAGACAATCTCTTGCAACTTTGTAGTCTCCTCTTCATTAACTCCTTTGTCACAGGCAATAAACATCCATTGTCTTTCACATGTGTCCAATTGCTTCAGAGTAATTAATGGGCATTTTGTCTGTCCTGACCTAACCTAAAAAACATGGACTAAAACAGAGAGACTTCATGGTTTGTAATTTACGTGACTTAGATACTGTATATAGTTCTGATCTCCATAATTGAACAAAGATATAGATAAAGTGGAAAGCATCCATAAAGGAGTGAAAAATATGATAAAAGGCTCAGACTTTCCCTTGAATTGAGGAGTTCAGTGCACATAGCTTATTAGATGGAAGATAAAGGAATGATGAGTTTATAAATACTTCACATACCCAGAAATGTCATTAAGGGCAACTTGGTTTGGGATATAAACTGGAAGCAAGGAGCAAGGTGTAAGTATGCAGTTCTATAGTAACTTAAAGAAACATCATTTCAGGTTGGTGTTTTCCTGTGTTCTGCTGTACCTAGTAAAGTACTCTCCTGCCTCGCTTCCCCCTTAGCATCAATAGTAGTGCATAGTCAGACAGAAGTAAAACACTGTAAGGATCTGATCAAATTGAAAATCACAGCTGTTTGAACTCCTGTTCCTTTGGTTATTGGAACATTCAGTGCATTACTCCTTTTGAAGTCACACATTTTTGTTTGATTCAGGTTATTAGAAATCTTTGTCAGACATAATGAAGTGACTCAAAGATTAGACATTTCAAATCTAAATTTTGTTGACTTCAAACATAGGTTGAATTTATTTTTAGTTTTACTAGAATGAGAATAATTACCTGACTATATATGTTGCCATAATAAAAATACATGTGGAAAAAATAGTTTCTGAGAAATACAATCTAAAAATCAGCTTATGTACTAGTAACTTATTCTTCTCCATCCTATACGTAAAATTCATTAATGAAGTTATCTACGTTAGTAGTCTAAACTTTTCTTAGAAAAGATTGATCATGTTGTACTTCTTTTAGGATGTACTGTTTCTAATCTTAAAGGGGGCAAAAAGAGACTGATAGTTTTGAAATATATAAGCAGGAACACTAGCATAAAATGTATATTTTTAATTAACTTTGGGTTTACAAATGCCAAGACAGAGGGAAAATGATATTAATTTCTTTTTTATCCTTTTTCTTGGCCTTAAAATACTATGGAAAGATTACTTCTGTAATTTATCAGATTGCAACTGTCTTTAGTGAATAAAGATTAGACATATTTTCTGGAGTTAATTTTGCATTTGTATGTAAGTTTAACTAGAGAGTTTAACAAACACATGCACTCTCCCCTTCTACCTTAAACAAGTTCATAAAAAGAAATAAAAATCTGAATGTGTTAAAATGTTCAACTGTAGAAACCATTTCTTTAAAATATTTTTTTAGAGTGAGTAGATTTCATTACACAAATGGTAACAGTTAACACTGCATTGTTATTTCTTTATAAAAATGAAAACTGTACCATTTGAAGTTATCAGTGTTTACTTTAAGTGACTTTATTGAGAAATAAATTATTAATGAGACTACCAAACAAACAAGGAAGTCTGCCAATTTTTTAAAGGACCAGAATTTATTCTGATCAGTATATTCATTACACTGAAATATTATACCTGAAGTCTTGACAGAGTTTTATAAATTGATGTATTTCCAAAGAAAAAACAAATATCAGGATATTCTATGTTAATCATCTTCATCTTTCATTTTTACTGTAAATCTTATATTATCTGGCCTATATTTAGTTCTAGTTCTGCAAAATAAGTTGACCTGAGAATATCCATTTACATACAGGTCTAATTTTGATCCAAAAAGGACAGCCTTTGACTCCAATAATTATTTTATTTTCCTCATCATTACATTTAGACTTGGTACCGTTGAGCACAGCACAGTGAAATCTAAAAGTAAGGAAAACTCTTATAAATGATAAAGGACACAAAACAGAAGAAGACTAAGAGCAAATGTTACCATTTTCATCAAGAAACGTAGAATCATAGAATGGTAGGGGTTGGAAGAGACCTTTAGAGATCATCTAGTCCAACCCCCCTGCAGAAGCAGGTCCACCTAGATCAGGTTGCATAGGAACATGTCCAGTCAGCTCTTGAAGACCTCCAAGGAAGGAGACTCCACAACCCCTCTGGGCAACCTGTGCCACTGCTCCCTCACCCTCACAATGAAATAGTTTTTTCTTATGTTTAAGTGGACCTTTTTGTTTTCCAGCTTCATCCCATTAGCCCTTGTCCTGTTGCTAGCTACTATTGAAAAAAGGGATGTCCCAACCTCCTGACAACCACCCTTTAGATATTTATAAATGTTAATAAGATCTCCCCTCAATCTCCTCTTCTCCAGAATAAATACCCCAGTTCCCGCAGTCTTTCCTCGTATGAAAGATGCTCCAGTCCCCTGATCATCTTGGTGGCCTTGTGCTGGACCCTCTACAACACTTCCCTGTCCCTCTTGAGCTGAGGAGCCCAGAACTGGACACAGGACTCCAGATGAGGCCTGACCAGGGCAGAGTAGAGGGGGAGAAGAACCTCCCTTGACCTGCTGGCCACATTCTTCTTGATGCATCCCAGGATGCCATTGGCCTTCTTGGCCATGAGGGCACATTGCTGGCTCATATTTAGTTTATTATCAATCAGGACTCCCAGGTCTCTCTCTACAGAGCTGCTCTTCAGCAGTTCAACCCCCAGCCTGTACTGGTGCATGGGGTTGTTCCTTCCCAGATGCAGGACCCTGCACTTGTCCTTGGTGAACCTCATGAGGTTCCTCTCTGCCCAATTCTCAAGTCGGTCGAGATCCTGCTGAATGACAGCACAGCCTTCTGGGGAATCAGCCAGTCCTCCCAGTTTGTGTCATCAGCCAACTTGCTGAGGGTACACTTTGTCCCCTCATCCAGGTCGTTGATGAAGATGTTGAACAAGACTGGCCCCAGAACAGATCCCTGTGGAACTCCACCGGCCACAGGCCTTCAACTCGATTCTGTGCCATTGATCATCACCCTCTGGGCTCTGTCATTCAGCCAGCTCTTGATCCACCTCACTGTCCACTCATCCAAGACACACTGCTTGAACTTTCTGATGAGGACATTATGGGAGACAGTGTCAAAAGCCTTGCTGAAGTCAAGGTAGATGAGATCCACTGCTCCAATATTTTTTTCAAAGTAAATGATCATATATTTCAATAGTACTAAACAGTCTCAGATTTCCCAGTATTTAGTATGGTAGAAAGATACCAAGCTCCAGCTCCAAGTTTGCAGTGATGACTGGTAGCTATAGAAACCAAAAGGAAGACAATACATTTTCATCACGCTGACACTCTACGTTTTGTGAGTAATGACATTTTTTGGGGATGCAACAGCTAAGATAGAAGTCTGGGAGATAAAATATAAGACAATATTAGAAAAAGAATGTTTACACAATAATCTAGTAGCAGTTTATCTTATTCAGACAGCAATCTTAAAAGTAACTCTTAAGAAATACTTCTCTGAAGGGCTAACAAACTAAAACAAAACAATAAAAAAGAGGAAAAAATGCTTTGCAATACTATGAACATAATATTAATTATTAACATTCCTTGGAGAAAAATTTTCAGTCTGGATCTCTCAACTACAAGCTCACTTAAACTCATTTCTCCTTTGGTTTAATGGATCCTTTTTGTTACATTCAGCATAAAACATCTTCAACAATAAAGTTGTTTCGTTTTTTTCATGTAGTCAAGGATTTAACACAATCTTCTGAGCAGGATAGATGTGGGTATATAATTCCTTCAAGTCATACAGTTGGATATTCACTTCCTATTCCAGGTAAGTCTTTGGAATTACACTCTTCAGCGTCAGGAAGAAAGACAGGAATGAGATCAACTGGTCATATCAGACATTTGAGAACAACAATAATAAGGACAATGATTAATCTAACTTGGAGGTATTGTCAATATTAAATTGGCTTACATCTTTTGTAAAAACTGCCCTTCTGAAGGGAACAGAAATACCAAAATGCAGACTGACTCACTTTTTAGGGAATTCTGCTGCCTCCCTGGGGCCTGGGTTCAAGATGTGAAGTGAAAACTTCCTACTCTGGTATGGTCTTCAGGTTACTTATTATCCATTATTGATTTTTCAAGTGGGTATCAATGAAGTTGCAATAAAAATTCTGTGAACAATCAAAAGGAACTTCAGGGACCTTGGGATGACTGGTTAAGAAATCAGGAGCACAGGTAGTATTCTTCTCTGCCCTTCCAGTTTTAGAGAATGAAGAAGGAAGAAACAGGAAAAGCCAGTAGATCAATACCTGGCTCAGAGCCTTGTATCATCAGCAGAATTTTAAGTCTTGATCATGTATCAGTTTAAATATTGTCAAGTCTGCTGTCAGTAAACACAGTACATCTGTCTCAAAGACAGAAAAGGATGTTTGCAAAGAAGTTAACAAAGCTCGTTGAAAGAGTTTTAAACCAGATTTGAAGGGCAAAAAGGGATATAACCAGGCTCACTAGAGATAACACTGGACATGGCATGCTCTGTTGCATGGAGGATCCCTTTGGCTAGTTCAGGTCAGCTATTCTGGATATGCTTCCTTCCAGCTTCTTGTATACCTGTTTGCTGGCAAAGTCTGGGAAACTGAAAAGTCCTTGACACAAGCACTAATTAGAAACAACCAAAACATCAATGTGTTATCAGCATACTCTCACACTTAATCCAAAACACAACACTGTACCAGTCATTAGGAAGACAAATCTACCCCAGATAAAACCAAGACATACCTTTGGAAGAAAGGACAGGCCATTTAGGAGGACTACAAGGATTTCATGAGGTAACACAGGCAGAATATTAAAAGGGTCACAGCCCAACTAGAACTTAATCTGGCTGCTGCTGTACAAGACAATACAAAAAATGTGTCTATAAATACATCAACAACCAAAGGAGGACTAAGGAGAAGCTCCATCTTTCATTGAGTGTTGGGGAAAAAAAGTGACAAAGGATGAGGAAAAGGCTGATGTACTTCTTTCCCCCAATCTTTAATAGTAAGACCAGTTGTTCTCAGGGTACCCAGCCCCCTGAGCTGGAAGACAAGATGTAAAATGAAGCTCATATAATTCCAGGGCAAAAAAAACAAAAAGAAGGCTTAAACAGTCATCTGAACATAAGCCAGCAGTGTAGCCAGGTGGCCAAGAAGGCCAGAGGCATCCTGGCCTGTATCAGGAATAGTGTTGTCAGCTGGAGCTGGGAGGTGATCATTCCCCTGTACTTGGCTTATTTGAGGCTGTATCTTAAATGCTGTGTCCAGTTTTGGGCTCCTCTCTACAAGATGGACATTGAGGTGCTGAAGAGGATCCAGAGGAGCTACCAAGGCAGTAAAGGATTTGGAGCACAACTCATGAAGAATGGCTGAGGGATCTGGAGCTGTTTAGCCTGGAGAAAAGACGGCTCAGGGGAGACCTTTTCATCTCTCTACATCTAACAGAAAGGAATTTGTAGGGAGGCAGGGGTTGGTCTGTTTTCCCTAGTTACAAGCAATAGAACAAGAGGAAATGGTCTCAAGTTGTGCCATGGGAGGTTCAGGATGGATATTAGGAGGAATTTCTTTACTGAAAGGGTTGTCTGGCATTGGAATGGGCTGCCCGGGAAGGTGGAGTCACCATCCCTGGAAGTGTTTAAGCGATGGTTGGATGTTGCACTTAGGCAAATAGTCTAGTGGTTGATAGAGTTAGGACAAAGGCTGAACTTGATGATCTTAAGGGTCTCTTCCAGCTGAAATGATTCTATGATTCTACAAAAAAGGCAACAGAAGCACAAGTGACAGTAAGTGACATTCTCCTGTCAGGATGACTGTCAGGACAAAAAAAGAACAAAGTAAATGGCACAAAGAGAATAGTCCTCCTTTTCTGGGAGCAGAAAAAATAACTTAAAATTATCAGCCATAAGAAATGCAAAACAAAGAAAAATAAGGCAAGTCTATTGTGGTTTGACTTCTCTGTTTATACATGTGCTACAGCTGGCCATGTCACCTGCAGTGACTAAGAGCTAGCATGGACTGCAGTCATCAGCACCAGGATTTTATATACAACTAAAACAGTATGTGAGTGTTCAAGAGCAGCAGTCTTGTACATGTAATAAAGGTTACTAACATTATGAAGATTTAACCAGCAGCACAAAGTGTGTTGTTAGTAAACTTAGTAAAGTTCTGCTTTACAATTTGAAACTGGTCTGATTTGTCAGTCTTCTAGACACTCCTAATATAATGTTTGCTAATGCTGTGAATGGTAAGTACACACATATTTTCAGTGCAAACACTGTATCTGAAAAGTAACAATCTAAACACCTTAATTAGGAATCCGTAGCTATATAGGATACATTTCAAGGTGTATTACCATAACGTTATTTTCGCATACTTATAAATATCTCCGAAATGATATTCTAAAAACCAAAACAGACAAATACAAAAAAATGTCCTATTACTCACTGTTATAAGTGATGTTAAATCCACGTCCCGACATTGAATGATCAGCTTGAAATTCCAGACGCAAAATATGACCGTTACTGGTAAGATGGGAAGGAACTTCAGCACCAGTAAATGTTCCTATTATGGGGGAATCTGGAGAGTCACCATCTTTAACTGCAAGAAAGTCAAACTGAGATTCCAAGTCAAAGTCATTAAAAGAGAGGTGGATTCGGCTCCCAGGGTCTGAAATTATTGTCCAGATACAGTTTAAATTATTCCCATATCCCTCTGGATAATCAGGTGAAAGCACTGTTCCCATTGGTGCAGTAAAATTTGAAAGGCAAGGAACTACCAAAAAAAGAGAGAAATAAATTAGGTAATAGAAAAAACATTACAATAAAGATTTATTTTATTACTACATTTTTGTAAGAGATCCTTAAACTTGCTGATTACTTTGAGTTATTCAATACTTCTTATGATCTGTGAAGCCAGAAAGATGGTTGTCTTATTTTTTTATCTTCTTATTCCATTCCCCTCGGTGAAACTGCCTCCCAAGCAGCACCCCAAAGTAACAATATCATCCTTGTTGCATTGGAAGCCCACAGCTGTCTTACAATGTACCCATGTTCAACAATCCTTAATCACTTGTCACCACTTATGCTCTCCTTTAGGGAACTGTTCAGATGAGTAGATTTCTCACTGAGCACATTAAAGAGGCAGAAAGTCAATAGCACCCTTATCATTTGTTGTTCACACAGAAACACGAGAAATTAACTACTCTCAAAGAGACAACAGAATTGTTTTGCTGTTATCAGGATAATATTTTATATTCCATCATTTCCATTCAGGCATAGAAAATTGAGTTGCAGTGACAAAAGCAAGTGATTGCACTCCAAATATATTTGATCTGTACTATTTTAGTGAACGAGTTACGAAAGATGTTGCCACAAATATATAACATTAGTCTTACGCAGTATAATGTAACTTGAAGAGAGCTCTAAATTTCTATAATCATTTAAGTGCTAAAAGATATTCATACATAACACATGGGGAAAAATGTAAATAATTTAAACGTTTGATTACAATTCATAAACTTCTCATCTAAGGAAATATATTAATTTATAAATGCATCTATAAAAAGGGTGTCATACATGTAAAATCGACAGAATACTCAACAAAAGCAGTAATAAAATATTGTATCAAATCCCATGAAGACAACTGCTTTAATACTTGGTAATAAAAGAAGAAAATATTTTAGAAGTTCTAGAATCTGTTTTGAGCGTAATCAATAGGCAAATCCACCACTGTTCAAAAGTAAATTCACCCTGTCAGCAGAATTAATTGCATTGTGCTAAATCTGCAATCAACCACATAAATTATCATATATAAGGAAAAATTTGTCACAATGCTATGTATTAACAATAATTAAAAAAATATTTGGTACATACAAATGCAGATTGGTATGTTTGCAGACCACTGGTTGTTTTCTTGGCAAACGATAGATTTCTCTCCAATTAATTCAAATCCAAACTGACACTCAAATCTTAAAACATCACGGTTAGAAAATCCATCTCCTTCTCTGATACCATACAATGGTGTTCCAGGATCTCCACAGCTTTCCTTTTCAATCTCTGTTGAAATAAATGCAGAATTTATTTCCCTAATAATAAAACAAATTCCCTATGGGCATATGCTTACATCTAGAAAATAATGATACATTTTTATAAGCAAATGAAAACCATCTACATAACAATAGTTGCTGAAACGTGTCACTGAGTTTGATTCTATGATCCAGCTTCTTAAAGGAGGAAACTCCACGAGAATATCTTAGAAAAATTGGAGCTCTTTGTGTTAATAGGGTACTTGAAACTAAAAGGAGAGCGATTCTTACTTTTTTATTTTCTAAAATTTTAGGCAAAAATAATATTAAGTAAAATATCACTTATAGTGCATGAGTGCTTAAAATTAGCAAAAGATGTCAGCATCCATCTGTGTAAACAATGTTGATTTTCCAATACAGGTTTAAATTGATGAACTTAAATTGATAGCAAGAAAAGGGAGTAGTGACACAAAAAGAATTGCACAAATTCAAAAGGAGGCTACACATACATACAGAAGTATATATAGAAATATGTACACATTTACATACATATTATGTACACACATGCAAAAACAACTTCTCTAAATAGAATAAAGAGGAAAAATCACCTCCCTCAACCAGCTGGCCATGCTTCTTTTGCTACAGGCCTGAATGGGATCTGTTTTCTGGCAGTGAGAGCACATTGACAGGACATATTCAGTTTTTCATCCACCAACACCCCCAGGGTGTTCTCAGGGCTGCTCTCAATCCACTCATTGCCTGCCTATATTTTTGCTTCGAATTGCCTCAACCCAGGTGCAGGACCTCGCACTTGGCCTTGTTGACCTTCATGAGGTTTGTTCAGGCTCATCTCTCAAGCCTGTCAACAGCCCTCTGGATGGTATCCCTTCCTTTCAGTGTGTCAACCACACCACACAGCTTGGTGGCATCAGCAAATATGCTGAGGGTGCACTCAATCCCACTGTCTATGTCATTGACAAGGAGGTTAAACAGTGACATCAGTCTGCAGTTCTACAGATTAGGCTTTTGATTTTTGTTGAAGATGATGTAACTTTTTTCCAGTCTTTGGGAACTTTTCCTAAGCTTGAAAAAATGTCAAAGATGATAGAAAGTAACCTTGCAAGGAGATTAACCAGCTCTATCAGCATGCTTGGATGCAGTCTGTTATGTCTTAGAAACTTGTAAAGAAAATTTTGTGCTCAAGGTACAAAACTTAGGAATGCATTCAACACCTACAAATACTAGAATTATGGTACAGAGGTAATTAAAATGCAGCTCTAAATATTTTTTCTTTTTCTAACTCAATTATCAAAAACTTATTTCAAGAGATAACTATAAAAAGAACAAAAACCTTAAACTAAAATGAAATTTTCATATGTAATAATAATAGTGAAGCATTTCCCTAAACCATAGTTTGAAAATTTCTCTTTAAAGGTCTTACTTTTTTATTATTATTTTCACATTTGAAAGTTTGACTATGAGAAAAAAACCCAAAATAAATGGCAAGTGTTTTCATTTTTACTCAGCTTTTCTAGGGTCATAATGTCAGCAATATACACTTCACTTCTCAAAGCTTTCAGCTATTGATGCTCTTGAATACAATTGAAATATAAGAAAAAGTAAATATAGAATATTCCATTTCAACAAGGATATGAAAACGAGTTAAAGTTTGGGTTTTTTTTTAGAAAAACGACTTAAAAGAGATCTTAAAGGATTTATTATTCTGTTTAATTAAAGAAAAAACAAAATCAACTAAACCAAACCATCTAACAAAGAGCACAACTATCAGCATTTCTTACTGTTTTATTTGCATTTGCCGAAAAAGTTCAAGGAAAAGAAGATTATTATTTGTAATTAAAAAAAAACCAAACAAAAAATGAGATTCAAACCCTCCCCAGAAAACAGCAAGTTGAAGTTGTCCTGGAGAAACAATGTAAGATATCCCCAAAAAGACACATACTGACTCCTTCAGTCATCCATGTCAATGAGATTTAATGTCAAACCTACAGAACCACTCAAGTTTCTAACTGCCAAACAAATACAGAATTTTCCTAGGCTGTCCTGTAAGACTAATAATATGCTAATTATCTAAGTCACTTCACAAGTACAATTATATTCTACACATATATATAGATATCATAAATATATATATTCTACAAATTAGATCTTAAACAAGGGATGACATCAAGTAACAATGTAGTTTACTCATAGAATATATGATAGACAGTAAATGTATTCCCACCGATTTATATTTTTTCTTTTTTGAGGCTATTATTCTGCTGTAGCTGGTATGCCAATGGCTTTCTCTACTTGTGATTTTATCCTAAATACTAAGAGTTTCCATGCTTTTTGTCAAATTTGAATATAGCTGAGCAAAGTTCATGCAGTGCGCTTGCTTATCTTGTTTTCTGTCAGATATCCCTATTAGAAAGAATTAAAGGAACTGACTTGGTTTTCAGGAAAATTCTTGAGTATAATTGTCTACAGGTGATAGTCGGGAAAAAAAATCCTATTTTTCTTTATGCTACGTGATTGTTGCATTTGAGAGTTTACATCCATAGGCTTATATTTCATTTGCTTTCATAAACAGAATTAAGTTGAACAAAATATTGTTTGAATGAAAGTTATGATAGTTTAGCCCTGGCTGGGTGCCAAATGCCCACCAAGTCATTCTATCACTCCCACTCCTAAATGGAACAACTGAGAAAGAAGTATAATGAGAGGTTTGTAAATTGAAATAAGGACAGGGAGATCACTCAGCAATTAGCATCACGGGCAAAACAGAGTCAACTTGGGGAGAAATGGTTTGATTTATTAATGAACTATCAGAACAGAGAAGGCAGATGAGAAAGAAATGCCGAACCCCAAAACAGCTCCCCATACCCCTCCTTCTTCCTGAGACTCTCCTTCCTTCCCCCCGAGTGGTACAGGGGATGGGGGTTACGGTCAGTTCATAACAGATGGACTTTACTGCCGCTTCTTCTCAGCGAGAAGCCTCTTCACACTTCCCACTGCTATAGTATGGAGTCCTATCCCTTGGGAAAAATCCTTCATGAATTTCTCCAACATGGGTCCTTCCCATGGGCACGACTCTTCACACATGTGAAGTCATCCACAGGGAGAACAGTCCTTCAGGAATGACCTGCTCCAGCATGAGTCCCTTCACAGGATCACAAGTCCTAACAGTAAACCTGCTCTGGTGTGAGCAACTCTCTCCTCACAGGCTCCTAGGTCCTGCCGGGACCTTGCTCCAGTGTGGGCTTCTCACAGAGCCACAGCCTCACTTGGGCACCCACCTGCGCCGGTGTGGGGTCCTCCATGTTCTGCAAGTGGATGTTTGCTCCCTTGTGGACCTCCATGGGCTGCATTTAGGCAGCCTGCCTCACCATGTTCTTCACCACAGCTCACAGGGGAATCTGTATTCCAGTGCCTGGGCACCTCCTTACTCTCCTTCTCCACTGTCCTTGGTGTCTGCGTAGATGTCCCTTATGCAGCTGCTGCAGTTTAGTAACTGCGCAGCACCTTCCTCCCTTTCACAAATACATTATTCACAGAGATGTTACCTCAATCACTAACTGGCCTGGCCTTGGTCAGCAGCAGGCTCATCTTAGAATTGACTGGCACTGGTCATATCAGCTACAGGGGAAGTTTCCGGCAGCTCTGTGCTTAAAGAATCCACCCCTGTAGCTCCTCAGCTATCAAAACCGTGCCCAGACAAAACCACTACACAGTTTCAAATGAAATAAACCATCTCAAAATCCTATTCATACCCACGTACACTGACTGCAAATCTTTCCTTTATTACTTTAATCTCTCCTTCATGCCTTGCTTACACTGCTTTTATACTCTGTAAATCTTATATTAGCATCAGTTCATTTCTGAATTCATAATAGAATATTTTTGTTATTCTCCTTAAGAGCAGAAATGTTGGAGCTTTTTTTTGGACTGAAGTGAAAAAAGTACAAGTAGTTTTCAGATTTTTTAGAGAATATTAACAAATTTCCTTTCAAATAGACAAGAAAAAAACAATACTGCTTACTGGGCTTTTGTCAGATAATCACATTTAAAATTACATAATTTTAGGAAAGACCACTATTTCATTTCTATTTGAACTCAATCAGAGGGAAAAACTTAATAATATTCAAATTTTTTACTGCTGGTTCTACCACTCTCAGACTCAGAGCCTGACAAAGTCCCCTTTCTTGATAAACTTGGACTAGACCCTCGTTGCAAATATTTCATCTTCAAAATTTCTATTCTATCTATAAAAATAGATTTTTATGCTTGTTTAAGGTTAGCAGATGATGCAGTAAGTTTTCAAACAACTCAACTACTGTCAGAATTAAAGATTTAAATGTAATAGAAAAATGGAAACTTGAGCATGAACCATCAAACAGTGAAATAAAATAGGTATTGTGGACTATCTTCCTGGAATATAGCTTGAATTCCTACCGGAAAAGTTTTGTGTGAGCCACAGAATCACAGAATGGTAGGGTTGGAAGATTACCTAGTCCAATCCCTCTGCTAAATCAGATTCATCTAGATCAAGATACTGAGGAACGTATCCAGGTAGGTTTTGAAAACCTCCACAGAGACTCCACATTCTCCCCAGGCAGCCTGTGCTAGTGCTTTCTCACCTTTACAATATTTTTTCCTGAAGTTTAAATGGAGCTTTTTCTGTTGCAACTTTTGTCCATTATCCCCAGTCCTACCACTGGACACTACAGAAAAAAAGTGTCACCCCATTCTCTTGACATACACCTTTCAAATACTTGTAAGTATTAATGAGATCCCCCCACAGTCTCCTCTTCTCTAGGCTGAACAGTCCCAGATTCCACAATTTTTCCTCATAAAGAAGTTGCTCCAGTCCCTTGATCATCTTAGTGGCCCTGTGCTGGACTCTATCTTGAAGTTCCCAGTCCCTCTTGACCTGGAGAGCCCAAAACTAGACACAGGACTCCAGATGAAGTCTTACCAGGGCAGAGGTGGAGGACAGCCTCCCTCGGCCTGCTGGCCACACTCTTCTTGATGCATCCCAGGATGCCATAGGTCTTCTTGGCCACAAGGGCAAATTGCTGGCTCATGGTTAGTTCATTATCAACCAGAACTCCCAGGTCTCTCTAAGAGTCCACCACTTTTAGTTTCATTAAAAATGACACTAATTAGAATAGATTATTTCATATACTGCACATTTGTAACAAAATTTCAGTTCATAACAGAAGTTGTTATAGAGTATATTATAATGGAAAGACTATTTCTATGGGATATTGCAAAAGATAAGCATTTGAACGAAGTTTATTCTATATGACTACTTTTTTAGGAAAAAATCTTTTTAAACATATTTTTGTATTTTACTCTTTCAGTATCTCATATTTTTTACATTTCGATTTATGTTCTCTGTTATGATTTATTCTGCTTTTTGAGATTTGAAGTTCATGTTTTCTAAAATAAGAGGCAGTCATGACAGATTTTTTGTTTCACTACCACTGACTTAGAAGTCTGGGATCTAGAAGATAAGTGCTGCTATTTGTGCCTAAGAATAAAAAGCACTTATGCTAATATAATTTTCATTGGATAGTCCTTTCTTTCTCTATAGTCTTATAAAAAAAAGAGAAATATCTCTGAGCATAAATACATTTTGGTAAACGTATTAATAATTAATTAGGCATAATCTTTTGAGGTTTACAGTTTTTTAGAGGGGACAAAATCATTAGTTTTATTTTCAGAAATTATGTTACACAGTGGGACAGTAACAGTAAAAAGAGTCAAGATTTTTGGTGATGTTAAAGACTTAACTTTCTTTAGTTAGATAGATTAGTTAGATAGATCCAATTAAGGGAAAAACAAAATAAAAATGGAAAGAAAATTAAGGCTGGTATCTTACTTTGGTTTAAAATATCCTTTTTCTGTTTTTGTGTTATCTCACTGGAGGATTCTGTAGATTTCCAATGAGTGATACACAGAAGGGAGAGCTCAAAGCTACAATAGCTACCAGTATAGGGATACGAAGACAGGAATGTTCTTTTTCTCTTATCCTCTGTCTTTATGAAGGACAGACACACTCCGGAGATGACTAAATGGGGCCTTGGGGAAACGTCCACTTACTATACAAACACATTTTGACAGAGTGACACTGGACTTAGGGCTTGAAGAGGTAACTTGTGTATCTTTTCCCTCCTGTAACTCAAGGGAAAAGAATGTGATCCTTTAAAGGTAAAACAATTTTGAAAGAAAAAGGATAACTGGTGCACAATGGAAAGATACAATTCTGAAGACCTGTCATCAGCAGCAGCAGCAGAGATTCAAAATCTACAGTACCTCAGAGAAATACCAGGCAAAGACCAACCACTCTTTACTTTAACAGCATTTCACAATAATGCCCATTTTTTTTTCCACTGATCATATTAATAGACACATGACACAACTAGATTTGCATTGTTATCAGTAAAATGAATTTTAATTGTTGCAACAAAGCATACTGTATTAAGTAAAAACTAGAATGTAAAAAGAAACTGTTTCTGTATGTAATTAAAAAAAAGGATAAAGCTGGCTGTTGTATATGTATCTCTGTTTATATGTATCTTCAAATAAAGGAAACAGATTTGTCTATTAACTGTTAAAACGTGAATATTTTTATAAACAAAGGAAGTTCTTTTTCAAAAGAACAAAGTACCCAATATCATACAATTTTCAGTTATATTTTTAAAGTTCTCAATACCCTTGTTTAATTTTGTCAGATCTTTATCTACAGGTTCCAAGTCCTGGAATATATAAAAGAGTTTCCATCTTAACCATTATTCTTACTCAGAACAACTAATGTAATTTATTTAGCTTCAATTCAGATCACAAGAAGCTTTATTTTTTTTTTTTCATTTGTTTTCCTAAAATATAGAAAAGAAAGGCTAGCCCTCCTTACCTGCAGTGTGGCTATTTTTCTAGCAAAAAGAAAAATTGAGAATATGGAATGATGCATGATTCTTACATTGAGTTCAAATACAACCAGACAGGAATGATGTTCATATCAAAACCAGGGGAAAGTTCACTCCACAGGAGCCCCACCTATGCATAACTGCCCCAAGCGACAGACTCCTTTAGAGTGTGCTGCAGCACCTTCTTTGTGCTCTTGGGTATCCTTCTCCTATTCCCCTTACAGAAGACATAGGTAGGCAAAGAAAAGGAAATGAGGGCAGGACAATTTACACACACAGTCAGGCCTTGCTCTTGTATGAATTCACAAGAGATTTAATGCATGTGTTATACAGAACATTCATCCAAGGATATAGAGTCGGTAAGCAAAATTCTAAGGGAAAAAAAGATCTGTAACATAAGTAGCAGTTCTTTTCCAGCTATGTCAGCAATGATAACCCTCTGCACCCTTTCTGAGTTGTGCCAACTATCACAGTACTTCTCATTTCCTAATCACATAAAGTGATGAGCTAGAATGTTAACAGTTTGTAATTGAGCTAGAGTAATGAGGGTACGGTCACTTATGGAAAATCAGATTAAGTTTCTCCCAGAATGCAGTGGAAAGCAACGGCAGCCATCACTGAAAGGAATGTTTTAGGTATATCACAAGTGCTCAACATTTCTAGTTTAAGGGGAAAAAAAAGTTACAGTCATTCTTCATAACAATATATTTTTCATAGGGACATTATATCTGCATCATTTTTATTGTATAATTTCTCTAACTTTTTTGCTATAAGCATACTTCATAATTATATTCTGTTATGTACTGTAGGTACTTACAGACTTTATAAATATACACACTTCCTTCTTTCTCTATTCAGTGTCATACTCTGTCTTTTAAAGTGGAGGTATTTACTAGTCAGTCAGGAATAAGCTGGCCTAGCTAATGAATGAGCCCTGTGGGGCTTTACATAGCTGCACCTACAATAAAATAAGTTACTCTGTTAATTTAGATTTAGAAAATGAACTGTTCTGTAGAACTCTATCTTCACAAGCATTTTAATAGCACCACAGGACTTGTCATTCATGTAAACATTCACAAAAACTGGGGCTCAAGTACATATATTTTGAAAATAAAGAAGACAGTTGTACATACAAATTAAAACACCACAGCAGTGGTTCAAAAAATAAACAAAAATGCTCAAATACGCTCAATTATAAGTTGTATCTCTCTTCTTACAGAATTGCCTTTAGAATTTTATTCAGGATGGTATTTTTTCAACAAACCTGTAAAACACATATTAAAATTCACAGACACAAGACTTCAGGATACTTGAAAAATTCTGGTAGCACAAAACAATTTGCTAAGTTTTAAATGTCTTTTCTATAACATTCTAACAAGTATTGCCTTGATGGTATTTCCCAATATTTATTTGGGTTCAAAAGTCCATCTTAATATCTACTACTGGGACATTAAGTCTAATTTCAGCCAAAAGTATAAAAAGAAATTTTTTAATTGAAGAAACAGAAGAAATAATAGCTTCTATACCGAGGTTTATTTTCATACTTAGCAGTATTTACAATCCACAGAAAAATAGCTTACCCTGTTAATAATTTTGAGTTCTATTTTACAGGAACATATAAGAATGTTTTTATCTTTAAATATATGCTTTGGGACTGAGTAAATTTTAAGAATCACTCATTATAAAACCACTGTATGACTTATTCCTGAACTAATAAAAAAATTGAGTTTATTGTGCACAAACCGAGATGTACAGATGAAATTAGAGTAGCAGAAGAAGAACGAAAAAGTCTGTCTGCTAAATTCCTGGGTTCTATCTGGCTTCTAAAAAAAAAATCCCAAATTCCCAAACACAGGCAACTCTTTTAAGGGATCTCTCCCATCTTACTTTGTACAGGCAGCAATATAAAAATAAAAGAAAAATAAAAATCTTTCAGATAATACAAGAGATACATTATTCAAAGGTAATTAAAAGGACTATTAATGGTCTGGAAGGCCAGAAACTTTATAAATTATATCTGAAGCTCAAATCTGACTAACTAGACATTGACATCATGACATCATAACTGCCATACAGAGGAGCAGAGTATAAAAAGTAGAAAAAAAAAGATCTTAAAAAGAACAGGGAAGGTGGAACATATAAATACATTTCAATGTACAAAGACTCTCAAGAACATAAAGGACAATTTTGTGTACTTAACATTTAAATCCTCTGAAGCCTGGCTCCATCTTCCTGACACCTGCCCTTTATGTATGTGTAATCATTAATTAGATCACCCCTCAGACTCCCCCAAGCTAAAGAGCTCCAGCTCCTTCAGACTTTCATCATAAGGGAGATGTTCCACTCCCTTCAACATCTTGGTGGCCCTGCGCTGAACTCTCTCCAGCAACACCCTGTCCTTCTGGAACTGAGGGGCCCAGTGTGGTCTCAAGAGGGCAGAGCAGAGGGGCGAGAACATCTCTCGACCTACTAACCACAGCTCTTCTAAAACACCCCAGGATGCCATTGGCCTTCTTGGCCACAAGAGCACATTTCTGGTTCATGCTCATCCTGCTGTCCACCAGCACCCCCAGGTCCCTTTCCCCTACACTACTCTCTAAGAGTTCATTCCTCTGTCTGTACTGGTACATCGGTTTATTCTTTCCCAGATGCAAGACTCTGATTTCATTAGATTTCTCCCCATGTAACTCATCAGATTGTCCAGGTCTCCTTGAATGGCAGCACAGCCTTTTGGTGTGTCAGCCATTCCCCCCAGTTTAGTATCATCAGCAAACTGGCTGACAGTGCCCTCTGTTTCCTCATCAAGGTCATTAATGAATATATTGAACAGTACTGCTCCCAGCACTGACCTCTGAAGGACTCCACTAGATTCAGGTCTCCAACTAGACCCTGCCCCATTAATCACAACTCTCTGCCATCTTCCCTTCAACCAGTTAACAATCCACTTCACTACCTGATCATCCAGTCCATACTTTCCCAGTTTTGCCGCAAGGATGCTGTGAGAGACAGTGTCAAATGCTTTACTGAAATCAAGATAAACCACATTCACTGCACTACCACAATCTATCCACCTGGTTACATCTTCATAAAAGGCTATCAAAGGCTGGTCAAACATGACTTCCCTTTGGTAAAACCACATTGACTGCTCCAAATGTCCTTCAAATGCCTGGAGAAAGAAAGAAAGGTGATTTTCCATCACCTTTCCAGGGATGGAGGCGAGGCTGACCAGTCTGTAGTTACCTGGCTCCTCCTCCTTGCCTATTTTGAAGACTGGAGGGACATTTGTTTTCCTCAGGCACCTCTCCTGTTCTCCACAACTTATTGAAGATGATGGAGAGTGGTTTAGGAATGACTTCTGCCAGCTCCCTCAGTCCCCGTGGGTGCATCTCATTGGGGCCCATGGATTTATGTACATCCAGGCTGCTCGACTGATCCTTAATCCAGTCCTCACCAACCAAACAAAGCTTCTCTTTTAACCTGACTGTCTGGGGCTCCTGAGGACAGTGTCCAGCAGTACAGGCAGAGGCAAAGAGCAAGGATCTGCTGGGACAACTCAGGCAGAAAGCAGCCATCTATGAGAGGTGGAAACAGGGGCTGGCTTCTTGGGAAGAGTATAGGAACATTGCCAGGCATGCAGGGGTGCAACTAGGAAGGCCAGAGCCCTTCTAGAATTAAATTTAGCCAGGGACAATAAGGATAGTAATAAGGTATTTTTCAAGTACATCAGCAGCAGAAGGATGGTGAGGGGGAATGTTGGCCCACTGCTAAACACTGAGTGTGCCCTGGTGTCTGAGGCTAGTCAGCCTCACCTGCATTCCTGGAAAGGTGATGGAACAACTCATCCTCAGTGTTATCACTGAACATATGAAGGAAAAGATGGTTATCAGAGGGAGTCAACACGGCTTCACCAAGGGAAAATTCTATGATTCTATGAAAGAAGGCATTCAGTAACTCTGCCTTATCTGTATCCTCTGTCACCAGGGCACCTGCCTCATTGAACAGTGGGCCTACATTGCCTCTAGTGTTCCTTTTATCTTCAATGTATTTGAAGAAGTCCTTCTTTTTGTCCTTGACCTCCCTTGCAAGGTACAACTCCAATGCGGCTTTAGCTGTCATAGTTGCCTCCCTACATCCTCTGATGACTAGGTTATATTCATCCCAAGCGGCCATCCCTTCTTTCCATGATCTATATACTCTCTTCTTTCACTTGAGTTTGCCCAACAGTTCCCTATTTAACCATGAGGGTCTCCTGGTTCTCTTTCTTGATTTATTCCATGCTGGGATGCTCTGAACCTGAGTTTGGAAAACATTAGCAATAGTATAAAACATACAGAAAAAACTGTATATTTCTTTTTTCAAACTACACTAGAGGCATAAAAGATATTCCCTGGATTATCTAAAATTGAATCTCCATATCATCTTTTTATTCAGTACTTTAATTTCTGTAAAACTTCACTTCAAATTTATTCTTCACTTGGGCTTGGAATTAATTTAACATGATATCTGAATTTTTTGCATTCTGGGTTTGATGCTGATAGCACATTGAGTCATTTCAGGTAATTTCCTTGAATAAATAAAACATCAACTACTTTATTGGTATGTACTCAGTCAGCACTATTTTAGTTTTGAGTGGTATGTTGTTTGATTTTTTCACCCCCTTAAAAATTTCAATAAACATATAAAAAATCTAAATAAAAGTACAAATTTTTAAATTCAGTAATTATTCTGCCATGTACCAATACATGTAATGGTGCAGAATTATAAAGAAGTGAAAGAAATGGGTAGTCACATTTTTACTCTTCCAAATTCCTCCTGCTTTTACTGTTTCTAAATTTTCTGTGGAAGTATTGTTAAATCTCAGTATTTTGTTAATTCCAGATCTGTCTTCAACAGATAGCTGGCATTTTATAAAACTTCACTTAAAGTTGTGAGAATCAGCAGCAATGTTTGTCTTCTACCTATGTTGTGCTCAAGAGATGTCTGCTTCCTGCCTAACTTTATTCCCCAAAACCCTATTAGTATGGCCTCCCTCCTTCAGCCTTATCTCAGTAATACTTATTTTGCTTCAGTATAATTTTGACATATCAGGGGAGGCTTATCCTCCTACCACATTGTTCTGAACCTGCATTGTGTATATACATCTTTATATTCTTGTTTGCTTATTCAAACTTCTTTGATCCCCATTCCCTACAGTTTTGAATCAACCACATCTGTTCAGACCATTTTCCTCTATTAATGATCGAGATAAGGGGCAGAAAGGAGGTGTGCTACATTTGCTCTCATTAACACAGCTTCTTCAGCATGGAGGAACTCTTTTTGGACATAATTAATTCTTAGCAGTTTTTACTGAATATGTCTGACTTCAGCTGGAATAAAGATGGATCACTAGATAATTTAAAGAAAGTTTCATTCAACTATCAACATTTTAAAGGTTGAAATACAGTTCCACATTCTGGAGTGCTACATGAAATTGTCACAACTCAAAAAATGAAGTAGTTTGTTAAAGACAGAAAAAAATTATCAATTTCAGCAGCCTTCCCTTTATATAACTTTTAATAGCAGTAAATAGACTGCTAGCTTTCTTTATGAAACCATACAACTAAGTACTAGGAAAATAAGAGTAAATGGAAAAATAATACCAAGGAATTTTATCTGCTATTCTTTATAGAACAGTTCCAATAAGAATTTGCAGAATATCCCTTAGATCACTGGTTACTGCTTGGCCTGTCAAAAGCAAATAATAATGTGAATAAATAGTGATCTGTCCTGGTTTAGGCCCATCTAGAAATGAAGGACCACAATCAGCCACTGGTTCACTCCTCTCTCCCAGCAGGACAGGGAAGAGAAAATTATCAAGGGCCTCTGGAACCCTCTAAGGAAAGGGAAAGCTCACTCACCACCTATAGTCCCAGGCAAAACAGACAGAACTACTCAACTTCAGGAAGAAAACAAAACTTAATTTAATCCGCCACGAACCAAAAACACAACAAACAGAAATATCCAACTGAAAGCAATATAGAGTAGGGCAAATGATGGAAAGTGCAGCCAATCCCTTTAAGATTCCCTTCTTCCCACCTCTATCCTTTTTCCAGGCTAAGGCGCCCAATCCTGGTGCTTTTACCTCCTCTTCCCTGAGCAGTGCAGGGAGGCAGGGAATGAGGGGTGCAGTCAGTCCTTTCCCAATGGTTCTTGATGCTTCTCTTATCTCCGAGAAGGAGGACTCCTTGCTGGTCCTCCCAAGTCCAGGACGGGGTCCCTCATATGTGAGGCAGCCCTGCATGGCCAATCAGAAGTGTGTTAATCTCAAGGGCTGCAACTCTTCTCTGTTTCCTCTGGATCGGTGTCCACAACGCTCATCTCCTCTGACATGGAGTTCTCCCAGAGCTGCTGGTAACTCTAAGTCCTGCCATTGCCCTCTGTGGGTCATGGGCACAGCTGCACACTCGCTGTGGGCTGCAGGGGGGTCTCTGTTTCCCTTCCTCCGATTGTGGGGTCTGTGTGGTCACCTTCATTTTGCCCTACTCTTCCACCTCCTCCTATGCACTACAAATTTCCCTTCTTAAAGATTGCAAAGGCACCAGATTGGCCTGTCTGGGCTGGAAGTGAGTCCAAACTCACATCTGGGTCAAGTTTTGCGAACTGTTTATGGCGGCAGCACTGCTGCCCTTTCCCTCTGTTACCGAGCACAGGCAGCTCCACACAAACTCACCACACCACCATACGCAGAAAGGTCTGAAATAATTTTTAAGGTAGCTTTAAGCCTAAAATACACTTATTAGCAGTTACATAATTTCTGTAATTTCTGTGTCTGAATCTACTTTAAGTGAATTATTTTTTCCACATTTAAAAATAAGAACAGTTTTCTTCCACAGACTAAATAATTTCATTTCTGTGAGAAAAATATAAGCATGCTGTTAATCACTATAAAAAAAACCCAGAAGCAGTGGAGAATATGGTCCTTCAATATTTACAAAATATTCCAAATTATGAGAAAAACATACAGTACATTATTTTCCAATATGAGCAGCAACAGGAAACTAATTTGTGTCATTGCTATTTGACTAAGGCATTTCACTCTTATCTTTAGAAAACCTTCAGGAAATTAGAATGTTTCAATAGACTCAATGACTTCATCTCCATCTGTCAGTATGCTTTTGAAGATCATATAAATCAAAATTAACTATTTCAGGAGACATTTTTTTCTGGCACTATGGGAATCATTCAGATTTATACATACACTGTTGACACTTCTGTAATGAACAGAGCTCTTCTTATATGCTAAACGTGCAGATAGAAGTTCAAATCCAAGACTATTGAAGGCTCTTAACCAGAATTTAACTCTTGACACATCCCGCACGTATCAACAGTTGAGAACTGATTTGCAGCTACTATATCATATCTAGAACTTTGAAATGTGTTGATATTACTCTTACTGACAGTATCAAGGCAGTGGTGGCTTCTTTAAAGAAAGAGTTGCCAGAAGCTTCTCCTATAGCTGATCGGGGTCAATGCCAGTCATTTCTAAGATGGACCCACAGCTAAGGCCTGGCCAATTAGTGACTGAGGTAACATCTCTATGAAGAACGTATTTGAGAAGGGGAAGAATTTGCTGCACAGTTGCTAAACTGCAGCAGCAACTGGGAGTGAGAATGTGAAAACATCTCCTACAGACACCAAGAAGAACATAGTAGAGAGACGGACAATTATCTTTTATAGTAATATTTGTTCTTCAATATCAACTTTCGTTTTAGCTGCATCTATTGTCTGTTTACAATTCTGAAATATATTTTGAAAAGAAAAACCACAGTCTGCTACTACAAAAATCATACAGTGAGTTAGTATTGTATTTAGATGGCAAGATTTTGGAAGCCAGGTGTTTGCTGGGTTGACCTCTGTGAGAAGAGGCTGCTGCCATGTTGAACAGAGTAAGCTCCAAGAAAGTCCTGCTGCTGGCCAAAGCTGAGCCCATCAGCTATCCTGGTGGTGCCTCTGTGACAACATTTTCAAGAAGGGTTAAAAAATGCTGCAAAGCAACTGTGAGAAAACAGTAATAAAAATGCCAAGAGGAACAGCCCTGCAGACAGGAAGGCTGAAGGAGAAGAAGGAGGTGCTCCAGGCACGCGAGCAGAGATTCACCTGAAGCCTGAGGTGAGGCCCATGGTGAAGCCCTGACCCTGCAGCCATGAAGGCCACAGAGGTTCACCTGCAACCCAGGGAGGATGCCATGCTGGAGTAAGTGTCTATGCCTCAAAAGAAACTGGAGCCTGTGAAGAGACCATGCAGGAGCAAGCTGCTGCCAGGATCTGTCATTCTGTGAAGAGCTGCCTACAATGGAGCAGATTTTCTGGCAGGACCTGTGGCCTCCGGGTGACCCACACCAGAGCAGTGCATCCCTGAAGAACTGCATCCCATGGAAAAGATCCATGCTGGAGCAGGTCTTGAAGAACTGTAGCCTGTGGGAAGGACCTCACTCTGAAGTAGCAGAAGAGCATGAGGAAGAAAGTGTAGCAAAGACTAAATGAGCTGACCACAATCCCCATTCACCATCCCGTGCCACTTAGGGAAACAAGATGGGAACGAGGCAGTGAAGTTGAGCCTGGGAAAAAAATGTGTGGAGGGATGGTTTTAGTTTAGTTTTTTTGTTGTTTCTCACCACCCTAGTTTGAGTTGATAATAAATAAAACTAATTTTCCCCTAGGTTGTCTGCTTTGTCCATGACTGCTGAGTAATCTTCCTGTCTTTATCCCAACCCATGAGTTTTTTTGTCTGAATCTTCCAGGAATCAGGAGAAGTGAGAGCAGCTTGGTAGACATAGCAACCAGCCAACATTATTCACCACTAAAATGCATCTTACTTTAATATAATATTGTTTTTGGAATACAGATTTCCTTCAAGTTAGAAACTGAGTACTCTCAGCCCTCCCTTCCCATAAAAGAAGAGAGAACTATTGCTAGAAGCTCTTATTAAACCACAGCTTGGACTAAGACCTCAGGCATTTTAGTTTCTATAACCTAAATCTTCTTAAACAAGTCAGCAAGAATGATAGAACTTATCAAAAAGGTTGACAGATTATTTTTAATGGCTACAAAAGAATATATTTTTCTGAAGCCATGTTCTTCAAAGCTATTGAAATATTTTGCTTTAATTTGCCCATAAACACTTTCAGTGAGACAGCCATTGAGTATAAATAATTTCAGCCCAAACAGTTAAACCTGTCCTTCTTGAGCTGGGGAGCCAGGACTGGACACAGTATTCCAGATAGGGCCTCACCAGGGCAGAGTAGATGGGGAGGAGAACCTCCCTTGACCTGCTGGCCATTTACAGTATCAACATTATAATAGTGTACTATAAATATTATAAAATTTTGTATGAATATATTTTATAATACAAATTATTATAGTATTCATTAAAATTAAAAAAAAGAAAGATTAAGATCACAGAAAACAAGAGTATTGTTTCAGAGAGACTGAAAACATTCAACAACTGTTCATTAGTCATTTAATTTGCATTGTTCCATGGTACCCTGCTTTTTATAATCTGTATTAATGGCATTTTCATTAAGTACAAGAAGAAAAGAGATAATAAAGCTAATATAAATCAGCAAACAGTATTCACATATTCTAGAGACTTATGATGCTTAAAGTACAATATCACATACGAGTTACAATACAGGGTCAAAGAATAGGTTAGCTTAGAAGGGACTTCTGACTGTCCCGTAGTCTAAATCTCTGCTCATGTTAACTTTTTTTTTTTAACTAGAGATACCTTTTCAGTTGCCTTAGCTATTCACAGTTGTGCTAATTATCAATATTAAAACTTTTTTCTTTTTCTTTTTTTATAGTTCACCAGAAGCTAGCATGCTACCCTGAGCTATTGTTTTGGCCAAATTAACCTACTGCTCTTTTCTGCATAGAAAATAAAATGTGGAGAAATACAATATAGTGAGTGTAGAAAACATATTAACTATGTCATGCAGATACTTCTGCTGAAGCTGAATCCAACATTATGCATCTTGCAAAGACCAGTTAAGCCAAGAATTTATTTCTACACTTGTATAACTTTATACTTTTATAACCTGTATGATTAAAAAAAAAGATGTGAAACAATAAATTTGAAATTAGTATCCAAGAGCTGTTCAAGACAAGACGACACTTTCTGTTGTACACTGCCTTTAAACAAATGGCCATTCTGTATATTACACTTACTGCTCACAATAAATACGAGACTGCACTCCTGGCATTAAAGTATTGCACATCTAATATATGAGCTATAAATAATGCAAATTTGGACAACATTAGTGTTAACTTGAAAAATTAAGAAAACCTTGGCTCTAAATGGATCACAAACAAGCATGGGACTATGGCATACTGAATGAAAAAGAGTCAGGTCATGGAATCACTAAGCTGAACAGCAACACTACTACATCTTAGTCAAAAGGTGTTGCCATCTAAACCCGTCAGTGTTCAGGGGCCATTTGGAAAATGTCCTTATAACATGCTTAAACTTTTGGTTAGCCCTGAATCATTCACTAAGTTTTTTTTTCATAAGGCTCTAGAATATTTATTTCAGCATATGCAAATATAATGTGATATGTTTTAGAACTTTTTCTTATGAGTTTCTTATGCTTTTATAGCACATTTTTACTGTCTAAAGATGTGCTAAGAGGCATATGTTCAAATGTTAAGAGACATTTCAAAGGTACCTTTTATGTGCTTTAACTTTTGGTCAGTCTTGAAGTGGTCACACAGTTGAGCCATTTTCAACTGAACTATTCTATTCTAGAGTGCTCACTAGAGGCATCACGTTTATGAAGGACTATAAGCACTGCTGGTAAAAATAAACTGATAATAGCAGAAACAGAATTTATATAAAAAAGTGAACTGGATTCTAAATGGATCTAAATGAAGAAGAAATCATTATAAATAGGGTTTAAAAAGCTGGGCATAGAAACTGACAGCAAGGAAAACACAAAACTACAATATTAAAGTATTTTTCTCTCTGTACCATTATTATCTACTTAATGCCCTATAAATTACTAAAATTTCTTATTAAAAAACCAGTAGAAGTACCAAAGAAAAGCAGATATAGTTTGATAAATATGACATAACTTCCCATCTAAGAAGTAAACATGGCTCCGTTTTATTTCTTATATGTAGACAGAATGAGTCTCAAATGCCACAGTTACATACATTCTGTTCATGGTTTTTCTTTTTCAAAGAAACAGCTTACTCTACATGAAAATATTGCAACGTGAAATAGTGCGTTAAAATTATAATGCGGGGACAGTAATGATGAGTTCTGTGCTACATGTATTGAGTACCTTGACATTAAGCAAAGGTGTCTTCCATTTCAAGCATGAAAATGTGAAATCATTCCAAAAATACCAGGATGTGTTAAAAGATTGATTCCAGGTTTGTCCTTATAAGATACACTAGCAGAAAACAGCAGAAAAAGTTTACGAACATCAAGATGCTACCTAGCGGGGTACTTATGAAGTTTTTGCTGCACCATTTGACTTTACAGCCATCACATACCTTTAAAAAGCATTACAGAATTGATTATTAAAACCCCTGTACCTTCTTGAAGTTGATCTCATCAATATTACAGACAAGGCTGAAGAACAGAAGCATTCACCTTTGCGTGGACTCAGGTGAATCACAGACTATGTATATGATTATTCCATAAAAAAAGAGATTGTAAAGGTTATTCATATATATGCTCTAGTTGTAGAGGAAGTGTTTAACCATGAAGAAGCCTTTTGCCATGTAACCACAAACCTGTCCTGGCCAGATGGGTCACTTTTTGAAGAAGTGTAAAGAACTAATCATGATCCTGTATTACTACAATGTGAACTGTAGTTCAGATTATGTGCCTGCGTCAGTTCTTTCTTGAATCCATAGGAACAATACTAAGAAAACCTTGCATCAAGAGGAATTACATCAAAGCACTTGAAAATGCAGTAACTTTTATCTGTCACATGACAGCCCAGTTAAAAAGATTAAAGGAAACAATAGTGTGAATAGGCTGGTGGCCAGAAAAAATATTTTAATCTATTATGATTTTCATTTATGTACTATGTGAAATATAGTTGATGAAGTGAAAAAGCAAAGCTGAATACTACTTACAAGCAGGTCCAGGAGACCAATTGTAGCTGCTTGTTTACTGTTTCCAATTCAAAAGAAACTGAATGACCTCCTGACAAGATAGGCACTTCTGCAGAACAATGAGAATACAGCACCAGATTTCCCAATGAAGTAGCTGGAGATAATTATAGATTTATTATTCCAAGTGATTTGCCAGTATATATAATATACCTGGGCAATGACAAATCAACAAACTCTTTGAACATAACACTTACTATGCAGCAGTAATTACTTTTCATTATCAGTGTTGGGTGTTCAACCTGAAGCTGCACCACAGGCTCCAGGGGAATCTCTCTGGCGCCTGGTGAACACATCCTGCCCCTCCTTCTTCACTGACCTTGGTGTCTGCAGAGCTGTTGCTCTCACTTTTTCTTACTCCTCTCTGAGGCTGTAATTGTGAAGGGGTGTTTTCCCCTTTCTTTATTATGTTATCAAAGAGGTTCTGTTACCATCACTGACAGGCTCAACCTTGGCCAGCAGCAGGTCCATCATGGAGTCGTCTGACATTGCCTCTATCATATAGGGAAAGCTTCTAGCACTTTCTCACAGAAGCCAGCCCTGTAGCTCTTCCAGTACCAAAACCTTGCTACAAAAACCTAAAACTGTAATAAATCTGTAATTATGTTTTTTGAATCTGAAGTAGAAACACCAACATATGCTCCAAAAAATGGTAAAGCAGCAAGAAATAACTGTGCATGAGACTAGACTAAGCAGTTAACAACAAAAAATATCTCATTTCATTGTTAGAGCTGTATTTTCACCCTAGACTGAAGCTCTGAGTCTCTCTCTAGCAAGGTCCGGGTCAGAGATACTTATCATCACTTTTCTTTTTCACCTGAATTATGATAAAAGTAAGTGTGTACTATGAACAGAAAGCTCCAACTTAGCTGAGAAGTAGTAAAAAAAAAGCCTGGTGAGAAATAGGACTAGGTTGATCATATTCAGTTTGACTATATCCTTTATCACATGAAAGCATAGTAAACTAATTCAATAGAAACAATTCAAATAACATACTTCAAGAATAAAATAAGATGTTTTCAAACTGCATCCTATTATTGGAATAAGAGTTTTATTAAACCAATTAGATATTTTCTGTTCTTAGAGTACATTTGGTTTATAAATAAATTACTAAGGAAATCAGGATTCCTATCAATATATTTTAAAAAGAATCTATTCAAAACACAAAATATAATCTTATTTAAACACAAGGTCTCTGATTCAAAATTAGCATCTCAAAGGAAAAGACTATGCAACTGATCAAGTCCAAAGATGTCAGAGAGGGATATTATAGAGAAAAATGCAGATCATAGAATTATAGAATCACAGAATTGTAGTCATTGGATGGGACCTTTGGAGATCATCATGCCCAACCCCCCTGCAGAAGCAGGTTCACCTAGATCAGGTCGCATAGGAACATGTCCAGGCAGGTCTTGAAGACCTCCAAGGAAGATGGGGTAAATTTATTAGTAGCAGTTGCTCAAATACTAGTTTTATAGGAGAACTTAGTTTTATCGGATCAGGCTGAGATGCTGTCAACATAGAAGAGAATGTAACAAATAAAATGTCATCTGAGCTACCTGAAGGCAAGAGCATACTGTTGCAGTTAAAAATGTGATGATATGAATCAAAGAATTTACAGTTTGTGATGTATTATTTATGCTAGCTTCATTAGATGGATGTTAACAATTAATATAAATGCCCAAAGATGAAAAACCACAATTTTAGTATCTCTCCACTTTTTATGTGAGTTTCATTTCAGGAGTATCTATGCTAGGATCCTGGTACCTGATAAGCAAAAGGTGTGAACAGTCAGAAGTATCAAAAAAGTAAATAAGAGATGCAGTGCATCGTCTCAGCAGTCAACTAAAATCACAGTCTGATTTACAGTAATAAAGTCTAAGTTGAGCATCGTGAAGTAAGAAGTTCCAACAGTAATTTTGCCACTAATTAATTAATATGTTCTGATTTATCCTTATATCCTGTTTTCTCCACATATAACACTACAATGTGAATGATTTTGTAATTTTGTTTTATGTTGAAGTGTACAAGATGGTATTCTAATCTTTGTTACGATCAGAAAGTAAAATCATAGAAATGCAAAAAAGCTGCCCTCCAATAAAAAAACTCCACCTCACAGATTCTGGGTTCAATCCACTCCATATTTAGTTTTAGCAAAGGCAAAAATTTAACATATTGTTTAGATAAACTTTTCACCTCCATCATACTATGTTTCATTTTTTAAAATTAACTACTGTAGCACAGACTGAACCACAGATCGTGTTAAACAGTTTCTGGAGAATTCCTAATTCTAGCACAGGAGAAAGGATCACTGGGATCTGTGCTTGTGTTTCTCTCAAACACCAGCCATCCAGCTGCCAAAATAAGATAAAAGTCTCAAGAGACTAAACAGGTTTCTGATTCATGCTTTCCTTTCTATACAAACAACTCCAGCTTTTAAAATATTACTGGGTATCTGAGTTAACTTTTCAATAGTTGAAGAGGTTACTTCAAATACATCAAAGCTCTAATTATGGTCTCAGTCAGAATTTAAAACAATTAAATTTGAGATAAACTTTCTGAACAGACATATATTGTAAATTAATCACTAGAGAGATACTTTTAGTTTGGAAACATTTATATTTTAAGAAAATGTGCACACAGCCATTTCTACTTATATTAAAAGTAGGTATTTTCTTTACAACAGCTATTTAATGAATAAATTGTCTTTCTTTCAAAACATTGTTATTCAACTAGGTTTGTACATGCTTGTGTTAGCTTATCAGATGAATGTCTAATACCTGTTTAGAGCTATAAAGGCATGACATTCAGATAAAATCAATGTTTGGGGGTTTTATATGCTTTTTTTTAAGATCCAGACTTTATCCAATGTATTTATCCCCTTAAAATTATGAAATATTATAAAGATATGAGGAAAAGCTAAGTAGTTATTAGATAAGGTCCATATCAATTTCATAGCTAGGATTCTGTAATTTGTCAGGCTCCTACTAATTGAGATATACTCTTTTTAATGGTTTATAGTGAGAAAGTAGATATCAAAGCAGCCTGTAAAAGAAGTTTACTATGACAGGACATAATGTCCCTTCATGACTTACTTTTTGAATGCAGACTGATTAAAAATAACTGTTCATTTTAAACTGCAAGTAGAATTCAGTCATTCATTCTTTTCAGAGCAAACCAATTTCACCAAAACGGTAGGCAGACAAGGCTATTACCAAGTCTAATGTCTATCAGAGTAATAAAATGCCTTCATTTCTGCTTGGTTCCAGAGAAGCTAAGTAGATTAACTGATCATTTTTTAAGCAGGACGTGCAAGATACTTTAGAAATTAATGCAGTCTGCAAATCTCCTTCATATGGCAGAACTGCATAATCAAGAATCTCGCATTTTTCAAAACAAAACTTAAATCAAGATCTTGTGCCTAATTTTTGAAAGAGGATATATCATACAACACTATACTACAGTAGGGATCACAAAAAAGAAAAAAAAAAACAGTGACATCATTAGATTCATGTCTTCAAAATCCTGATGAAGTCATGACTTAGGAGTCCTGATTGACAATAAACTAAATATGAGCCAGCAATGTGCCCTCGTGGCCAAGAAGGCCAATGGCATCCTGGGATGCATCAAAAAGAGTGTGGCCAGTAGGTTAAGGGAGGTTCTTCTCCCCCTCTACTCTGCCCTTGTCAGGTCTCATCTGGAGTCCTGTGTCCAGTTCTGGGTTCCTCAGCTCAAGAGGGACAGGGAAGTGCTGGGGAGAGTCCAGCGCAGGGCCATCAAGGGATCAGGGGACTGGAATATCTTTCATATGAGGAAAGGCTGCGGGAACTAGGGCTGTTTAGTCTGGACGAGATTGAGGGGGGATCTTATTAACATTTATAAATATCTAAAGGGTGGGTGTCAGGAGGTTGGGACATTCCTTTTTTCTATAGTAGCTAGCAACAGGACAAGGGGTAATGGGATGAAGTTGGAACACAAAAAGTTCCACTTAAATATAACAAAAAACTATTTCACTGTGAGAGTGATGGAGCAGTCGAACAGGCTGCCCAGAGGGGTTGTGGAGTCTCCTTCCTTGGAGGTCTTCAAGAGCCATCTGGACATGTTCCTGTGTGACCTAATCTAGGTGAACCTGCTTCTGCAGTGTGGTTGGACTTGATGATCTCTAAAGATCCCTTCCAACTTCCACCATTCTATGATTCTATGATTATATGTCATTCCTACACTTTCAAGGTGAGACTGTTAATTACCAGAGTCATGGCAAAGAAAATTAAAAAAACATCTCAATTAAAAAGAAGGGAAAAACATATAAATGGATGAATGCCAATGTCTTCTACTTTGCCTTTCAAACAAAACTATTTTCTTCATGATTATCCAGAGAGAAATTTCTCCCATGCATTCCCTGGAACTCTTTAAAAGCATTTACAGATTCTAATAGATGCAAACACATGCACAGCAACTAGTATAAACCAAAAATAACAGATTTAAAATCAGTCAGAAAATGACAGTGTTAAATACCAGTATTGTACTTAAGTTATGCTTCATAACATTCTACTATAATGACTTTTATTTACTGACAGCTTCCTACACTTTCTAATAACACAAGTTAAACAGGGATTCCTAAACCTTGTTGAATTAAATTTAATGATTCAAAAATATGAATGTAAATTGTGCTCACTATGGGTTGAAAGGCTAAGAAGATACCATGTACATGTTCAATATCATCTAAAGGAAGACAGAAAATGAACTAAGTAAATATAAAATGAAAGCATGATGGGAGGAAAGACATATTTCCATAAGCTAGTCCTCAATGTCACGTATAAATTTTGGTGAGACATAATTCCACTCCCTATATAAAATCAAAAGGAAAGAAACATGCCTAAAAGACTTCAGTTTTAACAAAGATGGCAAAATAATTGACCTTTGTTCAAGGAAACAATCTATCTGTAGATAGCGAGAAATCAAAATTGGGAATCTCTGTTTGGCCTATTTGAAGATTGACAGATATTAAACAAAAGCAAAAATCAGCTAAATTCTAGCAGATGACAGTTGCTCAAAAGCATGTTCAGGAAATCCTGCTGACAAAAATATATTCCTACACTTTTATTTAACTTTACAAATATGAGTGATAAATACAAACTCATGATGGCAATATTGAAAATGTGAAACTTTCAACTTAAAGATATGAATAATATAAATGACAATGGAATCACCAACAAGGTTTGGAAGCACTTAGCAAGAAAAATAAAGATTCACTTCATGAAAACTCAGCTCACTACCACTACTGAAAGTAATGATGTAAGTGGTGCTTAAAAGTATGAGAGTAATAAAAATGAGATAACAGCAGAAAGTATGAAAAATGAGATGTCTAAGGGATGACATTTATTCTTCAATCCTTTTAGGTGATATCTCATGGGACATTACCCAAAATTAATTTATTTCACTAAAAACATCCAGCAAATTATTTCAGCTTCGCAAGATAAGTGGACACAAAGCACTTCTCTGTGTAACATGCTTTGCGAAGTGCCTTTCACTGATAGTTCAACCTTGTCTCTAATATTTTCCATTTCATGCCCACAACATGATTTGGAAAGGCTGTGTTTTAACATAGGGTGCCACTCATGCTTCTGAAGATGACAGTCCTATGAAATTGTTCAATATTTAAATTCGGTCGTTCACAGTAATTCCGTTATTTTAAGAGTTTGACTTTTTTACATTGCCCTCTCTTTTTAACCAATAACTTTAACAAAATTACAGTAATTTAAAATTAGATCTTAAGTCAAACATTCGTAATTTCTAGAAAATTTAATATCTGCCATTAGAAATTTACTTTCATAGAAAACTAAGTTGCCATAAAAAGCTGAGAAGCCGCCAAAAACCACAGTAAACCAGTTACCTGATTGTCCTGTAGTCAAGTGACAGGAGCTCTAGGAACTTACATCAAGACTGTATGTATATATGTACCTCACTGAGCAAAAGAAACTTGGATAAAGCAAAATTCTGCTTGAAAACCACTAAGCAATCTGCTCATTAAAAGAGGTTTCTGTGGCAACAAACCCTATCATTATTGAACCACATTCGTTTCTTAGCTACGTCAACTCTATTACCATTAGTTCAGTAACGGTAGCAGAGAGAGTGGAGTAAGGTGAAATTGCAGCTGCACTGCACCCAGATGACCCTATTTTCACATGATTCATCTTCACTTTCTTCTTAGGTCACAACACAGTACCATAATCCTTGTAATTTTCTTCAGCTCCCCCCATTGAATCAGTCCATGCCCTAGAATTATGACAACTTTATAAAGAGAAGGAATATTTAAATCTGGCAACGATCCTAACTTAAAGTGTTCCAGAAAAATAAAAGAGCTACTAAATGCATTGTCAAACAACAAGAAACCTTCCATATTTGCAATAAACAAGACTTTTCAGTCGAAATTTGAATGCTGCTTCTTCAGATAATCTGATTCACTCACATCATAGATGATGTTATGTAAATTCCTTAGCACAGAGGTAGTAGATATTAATGCATTTATCTTGGCTGCATTAAAGATTGAAAAGCAGCGATAACAATATTGACTTTATGGCCAAATCACCCATGGGCAAAAAATCCAAAACTAATTGAACAGACACAAAATTATTTTCCTAGGTAACATTAAGTCATATCTCTCCAAGTGTCTTAGGAATAAATAGCCCAATTTGTGCAAATTTTTCTCTTAAAATACTGAACCAGTTTGGACTCTTTTTATTTACTTGCTGAATTAAAAGATTATCTAAACCATGATATTTTAAGCAAAGATGTCAGTTTTAATTGTGTTTTATAACATTTTAAAATGGAGAAATCCCTTGATTTTTCAAAGACCTCTGTCCCTCCTAGGTGGATTTTATGAAGAATAAGAGGAGAAAAAAAAAAAAAGGGATAAAGTATTTTCAGGATACTTCTCTGTATTTCTGATGATTTCAAAGAAAAATACAAAGTAAGAAGATGTAGTGAGAGGTCACATTTCTTCAGTAGTAGGCTCACTGGAAATAGAAAGCTTACAGTCACTTAGGAAGCCTATGGAATGATGATTCTTTTGCTCAATTAGCTCTGACCTGCACATCACAAAGACAAAAGAACTATCTAGCCTTGTGTTTGTACACAGACTATTTGCACATAGCCTCACACTAACAGAATTATTGTTATTACAGTCCAGCCAAGTGTCCCAGAGACAACAGTTACCAACCTGAATTTTATTTCCTGTAACCCTGTTCAAGTGATAACCACCAGTGGTGGTCATCATGGATGTGTAAGGTCATAATGGTTGCATCTGGCTCAAACTGGATTCAGGGGAGACAGATAACAACACAATAGCCAAGGGCTAATTTGAGCAATGTTTCCACCTAACCACAATGCTGGTCAAGGTCCAATTCAAGCCAAGTTTGGAAAAAACTAACATCTGTAGTCAGTATGCAAATATAATTATGAGTCCATCACCTCACACCATAAAGGACATCCCAGGGCCCATTGAGTTCTGTGTGGCAGCAGACTGCACGCCAGGATCACCCCTTGAAAAGGGACGCCTCTCAAGGCTGACAATATTCTTATCTTAGTAAGTGATTTAGGAATAAAAGCATTGAAACTTCAAAAACTCAGGTGGTATAATGGGTTGAATGCACATATATAATCCTTTAGACATAAACCTTTGACCAAGTTAGAGACAGTCCAGACCTAACGGCACCTAAATTCCCCTCTGAGAAAGAGTTTAGAACACAAGGGAATCTTTTGTGGACCTCCCTCAATGGGAGGGTCTCCTTGAGAGATCTGACCTAATATCAAGTTCACCTTGCCACTGAATCTTGTTACACACTGGCATATTTACTATAAAAGTTTGTAAAATCACAATTTTATATCAATAAATATATTGCTACTTCTCTCTTACAAGTGAAGTGTGTCACTCATCCATTACAAAATGACACTTAAAGGACTAAATATCTGTATAACTCATGTAAAAAAAGCTTCCAGGCACCAGTCAGTCAAGTAGTAAGGCTTAGTAAAAGCATATTAATTTAATAACCATTAATAACTTGTAGAAGTAGGAAAAAATGGCAAACTTCCAATTTCTACTCTACACCTTAATAGGATTATGTCTAACCTACAATAGTATTTTGGATAAGTAAACAGAAAAATTATAGTTGTGGGGGAAAAAAAAAAAGCACAAAACAAAACTCTACAGTTTTAAACATCCCCAAAGAAAAGGGGTTAGGGAGTGGGGGGAAGAAAAGTAAGCAGTTTGAAAAAGACATTGACAATCTTTTCTAAGCTCCTCACTAGGTAATATGAGCATATCATCAATAGACATGGGGCCTAAAATTGTTGAAAGTGAGTAGAATCTCACCCATCGTTTTTCTCAAAACTTGATGATTAACAATTTAATTGATTTGGCACACTAAATATTACAGTACAAATGTCACACTAGATGAAGTGATTTTGTTTCTACCAAGTTGCAAAAGAAGTGCCTGAAAGCTTTCAGATTTTTCTTATTTCTTAGTGGTTGTATTTTAGAGACATTTTTTTATTTTGACAAAAATTATGTCCAGGGCTTAAATTCTCTCATATACAGTCTTCAGTATTTTTAAATGTAGTGCTGAAGTAGGAAACAATGCACCACACTGCTATATCAAATGTTATTCATTATTCATTATGCTGTGTCTAAGCTTTCATTTTATGAAGCCTGATTGTCAGGTTTCAGGTGTCTTTTAAGCTGATATGAAAAGTTAATAGTAGAGATAGCCATGTTAACAGAATACGTAACAACTTCCTATCACCTAAGTATAAGACATTTTCCTAACCTATAGGTACACTAACACAATATACATTCTCAGGATTATTTCCTGTGTGTCTTCCTATACTTTTTATTAGGGTTAATATTAGAGTTAATATTAAGTATTCTGAAGTATAAATACTATCAGCATAGCAAGTTTTAATAAACAGATTACAATACAGAATCCTTAGGTAGCCATAGTGCACAGATGGCTTTTATCATCAGATGTAAAGGTATTTTATAACTTAAATGTGAAATTTAAAGCACTTATGCTGCAGTTTTTTTAATATTTTTTATGGTTAAGTGTATTATGAGACTTATTATTACAGCTATCTGTATAACCTACAGCTATTACATAGTGATATATATGTATTTTAAATATCTGCAAGATAACTGTCCAAAAATAATTCATGGCTGTATGTAACAAATAAGAAATTGGTGATAGCCACTAGGACTTACAAACAAGAAAGGGACTGCATTCAATAGTATGAACTAAGAACTCCATTTTTGCTACTGATAATGAAGGTCATTAACTTTTTTCCCCCTAAAATTCAGTCAAAATTTTATACTGAATTTCTTAAGTTCTTTTATTATTTTTCTCTTCACTACTAACAATGCAACTCGCAAAGTTTCACTTTTTATATAATACACTATTTTTCAGATAATCAGGCATAATTTTCTCTCTTTTGAAATTCCTCATTGTTAATGCTTCTATTTTCTGTATCATTTACTGTAAATGTTGTCAATAAAACCAGCATTTCTTTAATTTTAGTGATCTTTATCACTTGTCTGGCCTTTCCCTTATCCTTAACTCTAGTTAAATGTTGATTTTTTTTTTAATCCTCTCAGACTGAAGAAAGAATGGATTTAACATATTTTTTTTTCCATGTAACTAATCCAGTCACCTAGACATTACACAATTTTAACATATTATATATCAATACATACATATGGTCTAGTTATTATCATCACTTAATCAATAGCCTGGAGAGAACTCTGTGTTCTGGATACGAAGTCTGAAAATATTGAAAAGTCTTCTTTTAAGCAACTTTTGAAACCTAGTAAACAGTGTTTCTAGTTCACTAACATTAAATGGTTCCTGGCATTGCCTTGATCTGCCATGCCAGGATTTGGTGTTTGGCTAGGTTTTCCTTGGCCACAACTGCTTTGAGCTGGTTGAGTCAAAAAAGCAATTATTTGGTAATAGAGGGACTAGAGTGACTGTCATTTACCCTATCTGAGCTTAAGTTCTGTGACAACCATACATAGTGAAGCTTTGACTAAGCTGGGTAGACAGCCCGTGGCATCCATAGGAGTGGGTAGGCTATTCTGCAGATTCAGAACAGTAACTGGGAATCAACAAAAAAACCCACCTATCTGTTTGAAAATGTATGTATGAATCATCGCCTAAGACAAGTCAAGGGAGAGGGAAACTCCACTGTGAACATCATACTCCTCCAAACACTGAACTTGGGATACTGACAGATTGTAATACATTTCTCTTTACTCTATACACGTGGAAGGCAGATCACAGAATCACTGAATCTTAAGAGTTGGAAGGGACCTCGAAAGATCATCTAGCAGACGTTAATGTTAGGATCCAAAGAGTCACTGGAAAGATGTGCATAGCTCCAGGGAAAAGGAGTAGATTCTAGGAAGGTATTGTTAAAAACATTTCTCTGTGTAAATTAGATATTCTGAATGTTAGACTTCAAATGGGAATTGCACAAAGAAGAAATTCCTACTTCTTTTTATAATGCATTCCCTTTTGCTTATAACTTAACTGAAAGTAACAATAGGTTCCACTGCAGTGTGAGTTCCTCTCATATTACTTTCTTTGGCTATGAGGATGGCACAATGCCAACCATTTTGGTTTCTTCAGATGGCTTCTCTGAAATACCTCCCTAGAGAGGATGAATTTCAAACTCTACTTTTTGGATTTAAAGATTTTAGGGATCAGGTGTTCACAATTTCACCAAGCATAAATTTTCAATGTTCCTACTTTAAATTTGAAATAAGCTCATTTTTTAACCCTACTTCCAAAGATTCAATTCAGTTTTAAACAATGTTACCAAAAGATCCTCTATTAATTCCAAATTATTATTAAATGTCTACTAAAGTTCACCTTCTAGAGTTTATTCTGTTTGGTTTGTGAACTCATTTGTTTAATGTCATTTAATTAATTCCATCAGGTTAATTCTGCATTTGCTCAGTAATTTACATTAATACTCAGAGAAAGTTGTCATATTCTCTAATTATCATTTCATAAAGTTAATCATTATGGTACCTATTTAGTAACATTAATTTTCTTCTGAATGTTAGTCTCCTGTAACAATCCAAACAATTGAATCAAAAATTCTTAAGTGACTAAGAAAAGCAATAACCAAGATTAGTTACTTTGCAGGCACATGATCTCTGTATTTCCCTAAATCATCTAAAGTGCCAACTAAGTAGATATTCTACCCTGTGATTTCATATGAATATATTTTTCTGATTTAAATAAATATTAAAGCAGCACACCAAAAACCTACTATCTAATGTCTCTCTAGTTCAACTTAAAAAGGAAAAAAAAAGTAAATTATCAGAAATTAAAACAATGATCTTAATTACTTTTCTGTAACACGAATGTTTCTGGAAACAATTCAAAATTTCCAAGACACGGTAATCTTAAACACATCTCTTCTAATTTCCAATTATAAATAGTTCAAAACAGTTTCTTCAGACTGAGCTTAGCTGGGAAGTCAGCTATGGCCTTCTTTCATTAACTCTCTCCATCATCTGTCAATTAGCATTAATAAAGCATTCGCCATAGAATCAGAAACTTCATACTGTTGTACTTTCATGATGTAGTTGTACCCTCATGTAGCTACAGTTTCAAGAACTGTTTCCCAATTGCTCACTCTACTTAGAACCTAGACAAAACAGCACATTGTTCAACCTGCGAAATAAGTGAACCGAGATATCTAATTGAAAATGTATATATAAGTAATTCTTCTAGCTGAAAAACATGCCTTTTGGCTTTTTTTTTTTTTGAGTTGACACTTAGAGAAAATAAAGACCCAGTAGTTGAACACCTTAGCACCACCTTGGACCACTGTCCAGTAGTTTGGGGGTTTTGCATGTACTGGAAGTGAAAGTTAAAACCAAAGAGAGATTATACCCTCCCTCCACCCATGCACAACAGAAAAATGAAACTATAGTACACGTTAAGGGAAACACTCCTTTCCGACAGTATTAACTGGTCAGATGACACATACAACAAATTTTAACAACTGCTTCAATTGTTAAAAACCTGTAAATTAACCAGTTTGTAATCCCTTCTAAATTCTGAGAATATACATAAAAATAAAAAGCTTAGATTTAGAATTCAAGGAAAAAAGATGATGGCCTACTTTTTTATGCGACAACACAAAGGCACCCTCTTTCTATCAGGGAATGTATTACACTTCTCAAGTATTTTAATAACAAATTTGTGGCATCATGGAAATCTTCAATTTGTCATTCTGGTACTTTTCATATATCATGAAATATTGCATGTATAGAAAAACACTATGCAGGAATGTAGAGGGGAAAGAAAAAAGAACTCACAACTCTCTGGCAGTATTTCAGATTACAATGGATAATTTAAAAGTATATGCCATTTATTAAACATAATTATGAATTTTAAAAGAAGGATACAAGTTTTTATTTGTAGGTCATGTGCATCCCTAATAAGTGTGCTAAAACTCATGCACTCAGTGCTTTATTTCACATGTATAATTTCTGTAAGAATATGACAGCAAAGTAAACAAAAATTCTGATTTTAGATAGAATGATGAAAAGAGATGTCCAAGGCATGTTTCAGATATCCAACATGAATTATATATATAATATATAAGCCTAAATACACGTTGAAAGTTAAACATTAAAACTCTCAATACTAAAGATTTTTTATAAAAGAAAAAAAAATCCGTAACAAACAGAAATTCACAAAATATTCTCTGTGCCACAGAAATGATCTTTTAATAAAATGTTGCTTCAGAACCAATAAAATAAGACAAGGATTCAATTATACCAAAAAAGTTGTCAATACTACAAATTAAAACAAAAGTTCTCACCTAACAATCCATCAAATAATTGATAAGTTTAATACAAGGGAATTTAATGTTTGATGCACCATCTGTGCACCAGCTTTAGAAGTAAGTATCATCATATACTGAGCTGGTGTATTATTTTTGGCTGCAATTGCGTTCATTTTCTTCACAGAGGCTCATATGGTATTATGGTTTGGATTTGTGATTAAATAGTGTTGGTAACACACCACTGTTTTACTTATTCCTGAGCAGTGCTTCCACAGGTCTTTCCCACTTCTCACCCCACCCCACCAATGAGCAGGCTGAGAGTGCACAAGAAATTGGAAAGTGTCGCAGCCAGGACAGCTGACCTCAACTGACTCAAGGGAAATTCCACAACATATGGCCTCATGCTGAGCAACAAAAGCTGGAGGAAAAAGGAGGCAGATGGGGACTTTCAGAGCTATAGAGTTTGTTTTCCCAAGTAACAATAAGCATGATGGAGTCTTAGTTTCCTGGAAGTGAACAAACATTTCCATGCCAATGGGAAATAGTGAATGAATGCCTTATTTTGCTTTGCTTGTACATGCAGCTTTTGCTTTACCTATTAAACTCTCTTTATCTCATTCTCTGAGTTTTCTCACTTTTATACTCTTTTGATTCTCTCCCCTATCCTGCCAGGAAGGGTTTAAGTACAAGACTGTGTGGCACTAAGCTGTCTGCCAAGGTTAACCTGCAACAGCTAGGCAAACCCAAAGCTTTATAGTCAACAGGCATTCTCTTTGGAAATACATTACAGAAAATGCCAGACAACAGTAAACTGAAGCAAAAAGCCATCAATAAATGTAAGATACAGGGGGATTGGACTAGATGATCTCTGGAGGTCCCTTCCAACCCTACCATTCTATGATTCTATGATTCTCTAATAATATACAATTACTTACATAATTGAGGTTTCTCAGAACATGAAAATATATGATGAAAAGGCACTGCTGATGTTGTTTTCTAGCATAATAGTACTTAGAGAAATTAATTATTGATGGTAAAAAAACCCCAACATTCTCACAGCATAATGCTTAGCAATAAGGAAAACACAGAAGTAAGAGAAGTACAAAACCTCAACAAGTTTTGCTGATTCTTCAAAGTCATTTAGTTGGAAACATTTTGGAAAAAACTCCATACACACCCACATTTTAAATTTAAGTTCTGAATGTATTTTAAATATATACACCTGCTTGTAGGTTTCCTACATACTGAAGTATATGAAACCAGCCAAGTTGCTATATAAATCTCTAACCCTCTGTTACATGAAGTGCTAATAGCTGAAGAAATTTAGAAACAGCTATGCCCGGTGTTACTTTCACAGACAAACAGGTGAAAATCTTGCATTCACAGGCTGATGTAGCACTAAATGTACCTTAATGCTTCAAAAGAAGACATCGCCAGAGGCTACCACACAGTCTTTTATCACTTCACGAAAATTGGTGGAATACAGCCATGAGAGGGACCTTAATCAACTCTAAGTCAAGTGTGGTAAAAGGAAACTAATCAGGCATAGCAAATTCTCACTGTTGTAAAATATGTAGAGGAAAGAGACACACTTGAACTAAGAGATAATCAAGATATTAAACATAGACACAGAACTCTATGTTCATAGCACTTTTTAGAGCTCTTCAGCTGAACGTATTCTAACTGCTGTTGTCATGCTGGGAGTTCAAATTCTACCCTTTTCCCAGGAGAATCTGTCCAAAAGCATGAACTGCTTTAATATCTGTCTATGGGTCCTTGCTTTCAGTTCAGAAATGCTCATAAGAAAATTTTCACTTAACTCCCACAAATAAACATGCAGTATTGGATATATTTTTTATCCCCAAACTAGAGGTAAATAGTCTCTTGGAACATATAAGCTTAACAAATAACAGAATGAATGCAGTTAAATACACACTGAATGCTATGGAGGATGAGTCAGGCTAACACCCATTTAGCCCAGTGTCCTGGTTCAACCAGTAGCTAATACTTAAGGACAATAGCTAATACTTAAGATGCCCTTTCCACACATACTGTATTCATATTACCCAGCAGACTAATATCAGGGCAAAGAAAATCCTTTTGCTCCTCTTCATAGAGAATTACCAAATGCTTTTAATTATATAGTGTAAAGTAGAAAGGATGACATAATGCTTTATTGAATAAAATTTAGAAGTGGGAGTCACCTACGAATAATAATTCATCTGAGCAGCTCTCCAGTGGCATGAGGGGAGTTGTAGAAAAAAAATCATAAATTGTGTGTCATGGAAGTAACTACCTTCCTTTTAACCAAACAAAAACTTTAAGTACAAACATGAATATTAAATTAAGTCTTCTTGTAGACAAATAACCTCATTTTATAAATCATCTCAGATAATATTGAGTAATATTAACATGCAGAGGATTCAGAATTAAAATAAAAAAATCAAATGGAAGCAAATTAATATTTCAGGGAAATAGAGGTAAAAGATAAATTGAACAACTTAATTTTTCTAAGAACAAGATTTTAGACTATCTATTTTCACTTTTTGATAAAGTTAACAGAAATATGTTTGTCAATACCAAAAACATACACCTTCCTGAAATTTAATTTAAACGATTAAAAACTCCCCCCCACAATAATGCATTCCAACAACTTTTTAATCACAAATTATTATTAGTTCTCATATGACCTAAGACCACTGTATTTGTACTGAAAAATCACAGCTACAATGAATAGTGGTAATAATTTATTGAACAGCTAAATTTCAGTATCTCATGCAATTTTATAATTTGTTAGCTTCCTACCATATGAAATTTTAACAACTTTCATTGTAATGTAACCTCAACAGCCTTTTATGTACTCAGAAATTCCATTTAAGCAGCTATGAAAGATCAAATGTGATGCAACATATCTCTATAAAATACAAGTATATTATTTTGTACAGTTATAAATCAAAAATTATGTACTAAAATTTGATGCTTTCTTAGATTATAAGTATATATGTGTGTTTCAATACACAGGTACATAGTCAAATTGCTTCATGAATTCTTGACTAAGGGTAGACAATTGGTGGGTAGAAAAGCATCAGTCTTTTTATTCAAACTCAAATGCAAAATATCTATATTGAGACAGGTAGAGAATTTCTTATCGCAGCAGTAAAATGAACATAAACTTTTCTAATAATAAAGAGGAACTATCAAAGACTGAGATGTCAAAAGACCTACTAATAGAAATTAGTAATAAAAAACTAAAACAAAACCAAAAGAAAACCCCAAAAGCACAAGACCTATTCTGATTATATATAACAAAAAGAAAAGAAAGAAAACCAGAATTTTCTTATTTGTCTAGTTGTATTCATGAGTGCTGTAAAGCTACAGTACAAAAACAAAGTTATTTTGGTGGGGTCAAAGAAAAAGACCTTAGATATATGACCTGAAGTGCATTTAGAAAAGCTTAGGAGACCTTTGACTTCTTCCTTAGGGTGATCTTAGCACTGTAGGACAGAAGGAAAAATACAATACCTGTTTTCAGAAAGAGTTCCAAGGTGAATCTAAAATGTAAAGCTGAGATGTAACAAGACCATACAAATTATAAGCAAGAACAGATTCATCTGAGAAATGGACAACAATGACATTCACACAACAGCATGGCTTTTAAAAGTCCTGCACTGCAAGCCTACCAACACTTTCTAGAGAGATTAGCAGACAGAGAGATCAGAGAAATATAGCTTATGTAGACTATTTGCACTTCCAAAAGGCACTTGAGGAAGTGTAAATGGAAAGTTTTCAGAGGGACTAAGATCTCTGTCATAAAAAGACAGGCTTTTGATGGATGTTTTAAAATACAGCTAATTGATAGTAAAAGTAAGTTATCAGTTCTTCCAGAAAAGAGAAGTCAGCAATGGACTACTTTATTATCTCACCTATTTGACAATATATTTGTAGATATGCTGGAAAACAAAGCAAGCGGTGAGATGATAAAGCTTGCTGAGGTTACTAGCTTCATAAAGCACCAATGAGGACAATCACCTGTGAAGAAATAAAGGTCCTTCACAATCTTAAAAAATAATAATTAAAAAAAAGTGAGCAGTAACATGGTAGGTTAAATACTGTATTTTTTATGCAAAGAATGAAGAAGCATCAGATTAAGCTAGTAAAACCAAAAAATATTGAGAATATGAAAACCATATATTGGCTTAAGGAAAAGGTAACAATGTCATAGATGAAAAAAATCTGTTAAGAGTTACTTATTATAAACAGACTGGTTTCAGGAAATCTCTGCCACAGAGTGTAGGAAAACATTCCAAGGAAGCATCACTATATCGTTGCTTGCTCTCATTTCATTATGTGATAGAGTTAAATGGATTTTCATTATGACTCTGTACAGCTGTTCTAATATTCTTAAAAGCTAGAGATTACAAACAGGAACTCTTCTAATTTATGTGGAATATGTTGTTTGAGAATTAGATAAAAGTATTAACCAAACATTTGGATAGTACTGAGTAGAGTCAGAAAAAGCTTGCAGTGAGTTTTGGCCAACAGAGCAGTAAGAACAAAGCGAGTAAGATACAGTACCAATTTTAATCTGGCTGCTGCTTCTTAAAAAGTGATCATGGAGGCGCCTAATTAGCTCAGCCTCAGAAATAGGTCTGGCTCAGAGCTGGGAAGAATTTTGAGCAACTTCTTTCAGGAGTAATCTTTACAGCTCCCCTTACCAGAAACAGGTTCATGGCAAACCATGACAATATAATTCCAAAATACTGTTTCCAACCACAGAAGACTAACACGGCATTAAACTATCTACCTAATCCAGATCATTCAGTCTTCTGTCACTTACAGAACTAGCAGAACTAGCAGGCAGTCGTGGAAAAAACATTTCTGTATCAGCTGTGACCAAAAATCTCAGATGGATCTGCATCTCAGTGCTTACTGCTTTAAAAATATGATGAAATGCAGATCACAAACTCCAGGTTACTGCAGGCTGCAATAGTAACCCAACAACTCAGGAACACAAGTCATACTGCTTGAAGCAAGATGAAGGTCACGCTTCAAGCAAAAAGAAATATTTTTAAACGCTGCATGTCAGAGTATAAATCCCATATCCTAAAATTAGATGACAAATGCAGAAAATTGAATAAGCAAATCTACTTTGCTTCAAATTACCTTTTTACCTATACTCCTGTCTAGCTTGGCATCTTAAGACAAATCTCTTCCAAAAGAGATCTCTTGTCAAAGCAATCTTCTTAATTTTTGTATGCAATTACAATTAGAGTATGTATGTTGTACTATTATAGTTAACAACAAAATCACACAGGTTTTGCTGTGACAGGAGGCAGGGCTATCATGAGAACCTAGTGTTTTAAGAGATTTTACTGGTGTGTAGCCAGTTATTTGGAGAAAAATAAAACAGACTCACCTGAAGAAAAAAAGATCTCTCAGATATGGTCATTGTTCAGAAATTAAAGGTGTGATACTGGGACCTGACAGAACTAGGCTGCCCTGAGGATGGTTTCTTCTGTTTCAAGGGACTCAAATCTGACCTAAACAGAAATTCAACTTGTCCATAAAATGCTAATACAGGACAGTTTTGCACTATGTGTGTGTAATATTTTATTCCCTGAAATAATTTTTCCTATGAATTTACACAATGCTTAGTTACATTATCCTTTAATATCAGAAAATCTGTGATAAAAAGTTCATTTTGAAAAAGTGTATTTGACATCTTTTTAATTTACTGTTTCACCTGTGCCTAAAGTTACAACAGAAAGCTCTTGCATATGAAAACAATTGCAGTTACGAGTTGTCATGTGTGATTTTCCAAGAACTATAATATTGCATTACTAGATTCTCTGACAGTTTTTTGAGAAATTAAAGTCACAATTCCTAAAAAACTTAATGATTCTACAAAAATGTGTTTATCGTCTTTAATGTCAGGACAGTTTTATTAGTCTGTGTTGTATTTTGTGTAGTTGTTTTCCTCTCAATTACAGTTTCAGTGTTTAAATAGGTTGGAAATTGCTTCTCAACTATTGCTTAGACAGACACTTCTTTCTTCTTCACGACAGCTTTGAGAATAGAGCACCACTCTGACAGTGTGGCACCATTTCCTGAAATACTGAATGATGCAATGTATTCACGCAGCTTGTCATCAATAATAACTAATAACTTGTCCTTTCCTTTCATAGCACTGGTGTGGGAAGAAGTGGTGGTTTAGCCCTAGCTGACAATAACCAAACCACACAGTTATTCACTCCTCCCCACCACAGCAGAATCAAGAGAGAGTTCTAGAGCTTTGTGGGTTGAGATAAGGATAATTTAAAAAAACAACACAGAGAATAAGGAGTTATAAGGACAGCCAAGGGACACAGAAAATGAGCCATGCCCGGTGTAAGTGCTTACCACCGCCGCCGTCCGACGCGCAGCCCGACAGAAACTGCGGTTCCCTCAGCCGCCGCGGCGGCCCGGCAGCGTTCTTGAGAGCCTGCGTGTGACGTCGGCACGGCATTGGATAGCCTGGCCGCGCCCCCTAGCGGGGAAAGATGACCCTGCCCCCGCCAAACCCAGGACGAAAGCCTAAAAACGGTAAGTGTATGAGCACCGCAGTCTGATTTCATATCTAAACGAAGGATTACAGTTTCCAAACAATCCCCAAAATTATGACTTGGAAATAAAGCACTTAAAAATTCAGATTACTAAATATTCCACGTTTTCACATTAAAGGGGCCTACACGTATGTGAAGAATAAGAGCTAACACAACAGTGAGATAAAGGGTAAAATATGTGTCTAATGAGTCATTGCTTGTATTTCTATCATGCCTGTTCCAAATATTTATTACTGCATCTTCATAAGTAGTTTTATTTTATGAGAGTGTGGAAAAAGAATTTCAAATCAACCACAACAAAAACATATTTACTTTGAAATACTCTCTCCAATGCTTAACTCTACTTTATATTTAGACAATTATAATAGATCTAGCTATTAAAACCATATCGTACCTCCACAGACATCTCAATCCAGAAGATACATATTTTTATTGTTTCGCAAAGATTTATTAGATTCTCCCAAATGGCAGATGCATAAAAGAATAATCTGAGTTCCTGTAATAATATATATTTGGAAGAATTATTTAGTCCCACTAATGCAGAGGTATTTTAAAAAATCTATGTATTTCATTACAAATGATACAGTATTCTGTCCCAGTCAGAAAGGATGTGACCTGCTATCTCACAACTTGAGCAAATATACCATTTTGAAGGACAATGGGTAAAGGGCACTGGGTAATGACATCCCGCAACCTTCTGTTCCTCTTGTCATATTCCATGTAGGACTCAGAACAATCTATATTCTTGAAAATCCTGCCAGACTCTGATCTAAATGTCAACTAGACTTAAGAATGTCTTTATGAATTTTGATGGCATGAGGCATGCACATCTCCACTACTTCTGTAATTAGTTGAGTCTCAGGATGCACAGAAGCAAATATTTAGACATCAAAGTCTTTTATTGGGAAATTAGTTTAGCTATTAGCAAATATTTTTATTAGGCACATTATCAAGTAATTAACTCAGACATAAGCAGGTCTGTAAAGTACAACAATAGAAGATACAGTATCCATACTATCTATAAGAATTTCATTGTGTTTTAGTGGTTTTACTTTGGACAAGCATTAGAAAGTCCTGATAAATGCTCATTAGGAGCCGGAACACATGAGGAATGCTATTCCCAATGCTGCTCAAGCGCATCTTATGAATTACCTCAGAGGAACGTAATTTGTGCTTTTCAAGATTGCATCATGATGCTTCCCTAAAGCAGGGAAAGTGCAAATTACCAGAAGAGTCAGTTCAAAAATCATACTACTGTATCTAATCTAAAGTTCTAAAAAAATTGTACCTTTTATGTAAGCAGAAACCTATGAGATCTAAATAAATAATACATATAAGTATTATATAATATATAAGTTACAGTTTCATCCATAGTTAGGTGTCTAAATGGATAGTGGAAATTCTGAGGTGGAAAGGGACAAGTTATAAGAAAAGAATTTGAGCAAGTCTATTAAAGAGAAACAAAAGCAAGTTGTGTATACACTTTTAATTCATTTAGTCACTTAAACCAAAATGTTCTCTGACTCTGACTCTCAGATATCAAAATTCTCTTAAGTAATTATGAACATTTTTGAGAGAGAAGTCTATGCAATTCTTTGATTCTAGTAAAGAAGTCAGTGGTATGTCAAGCCCTCAAGGAATTGTTCTAACTCAATTACTTAGTTTACCTAACTGGACTTTCTCTCAACTCCCAATTCATAAATTCTAAAACTTTAATTGCAAAAGAGCTGCTTGTCAAAGTACTACATTTAGACGTCTCCTTTCAGGGCCTACCATCATTTACAGAAAGGACTTAAGCCACCAAGAATAAAACCCAACAAAAAAAATAAACCACAACCCCTCTAACCTACTTCCTCCTCCCTTATTTTACTTAAGAGAATGTTGCCTGCAAACCTGCCTGGTTTCTGGCATCTGTAATGAGTACATCCTCTCAGTGATCAAAGCAAAAGCAGCGTATATGTAAAATTATCCTATGCTCTAGATTGGTGGAATAAAATAAAACAAACTTAGCACACAATGCCCATCTATGCAAATGCTATTTAGTGAGCTGGTGTAAAGTAACAGTGTAGGGCAAGAAAGAAATACAGAGTCAATATACAATGTGTGCAATCACAAAGTTGATTATATGGAGATGAGACTGTGAATATGCACACTTTTTATCCCTGTCTACCTATTAATATTAAATTAATCTTATTCTTGCAGAACTATAGCTTCTAAGAATAGATGTAATTCATGAATAAAACAAGACATACTGGTACATTGTAAGACATTAGACAATAATTCTCTTCCTCCTGCAATCTATTATTTTTCCACTCAGCTACTGTTCAAGTTTTGATATATTAACAAGCTCTTGTTTATACTAATCCTTTCTCTGTCTCCTTTTAACAGGTAGAACTTGGAAATACCATACGGTAAGATCATTAGAATATGATTGTGGTACCATCCCAGACCTACTACAATGATCTTAGTCCATTAGATCCGAATATCAAGAGTGCAGAATTGCATTTCTGCTAAACCACTATAGAGATTAATGTACTTGAACACAGGAAAGTTATGGTTAGAAAAAAGATGGCAAGTACAAGTTTACTCCAAACATGATTATTTGTTCAATCTGTCCATCCTCAACATTATCAGCCTCATTTCTAATGTACACGGTTGTTGATTTGTTATAATTTTGGCCTTTCCACTCTCCCATTTTGAAGAATGATGTTGACGAATAATCATTACTTGCTATTATCTGCTTTTGGTGGTAGGCAAGAACCATGGTTTTGATGAACCATGATTTTGGTGACAAGCAGGGACCATTTAAAATTTAATTTCAAGAAATACATGCAACTATGTTAACTTAACTATGTTAAGTTTTTGGCTGATTCTGCTGTTCACACTATATGAAAACTTCTTCCAGAAGCATGAAATAGCAACAGCTGCTTTATGTTATGAGTAATAGATTCCTCACATTTTAAGACTCTCAAGAACATCATCATTAGGTAAGTTTTTCTTTATCCTGGCCTAAAACTCATCAGTAGTTCAAATTCTTCACTTGTGGTGTTTTTCTCTTGCTGTGGTAGGCATGATTCATTTTAAAGAGAATGTAGGATATATTAATTTCTTTTATGCATTTAGCTTTAAATATTAAGAAGATTGTTTAATTTTAATATTTTTCACATGAAAGAACAGAATATAAGTGTAAAACTTTATGCCAAAAATTAATTGCTGTAAGAACACACCAAATAAAAAGTGTGCAGTTTCATGTGACCAAGACCTTTAAAGAGAATTTCTTTTTTTTGTCAACTCAACTTAGATGTTCTTGTTTTTAAAACTAACAGAACTGAAAATAGAATGCATCCTCTAATATGAGAGAAAAAAAGTTAATAATATAATTTTTACTATAACATTAAATTCACTGCCAATAATCTATTATTACCTTTGTAGTTAACCTTGAAACCAATTGAGCCCACACTTTCATCCGTTTGAAGGTGCAACCACATCTGATTGCTCATGCTCACAATTAAGTCTGGTACAAAGCTCCCAGTTAACCTGTAGACAGAAGAAAATATCTGTAAAGACATTAAACATTCAGTAACTAATTTTTTTTTTTTTTAGAGAGCCTAAATACCTGTTAAGTTGGTTTGGGGTTTTTTTTTTTGTTTTTGTTTTATTTTATTTTTGCAACCCGATCTAGGTGAATCTGCTTCTCCAGGGGGGTTGGACTAGGTTATCTCTGGAGGTCCCTTCCAACCCTACCATTCTATGATTCTATGATTCTAATTCATTATATTCAGATCAGTTGTCTACCAGCTGGTTAGCCAATACGGCTCTCAGTGTTCCAGCCACTGCAGATTTGATAGCAGTCTAAAAGCACAAGCAACTACTCTTTGGTTTATGTTGAACTATGTCATCTCACTTCCTGCTCTTAGTCCAGAAAGACATGCATCTCCCCAAATCTAAACCTTATCTCTCAGTTCTGTGTGCATGACTCAGACATATACAGACATATTACATGGCTCTAGAAACCCATGAGGTTTGTTTATACTTCTAAGAGTATTTTTCTGGTATACAATTATGCACATTCAAATATACAGAATGCATATTTAAGAAGTGGTTATTCTTAAATTGCAACACTATCTCACTACCCCCCATCACTTCTACCACAACTATGGAAGAATGTGCTTTACAGACTCAGCTGACATTCATTCCTTCATTAACAAAAATACCAGATGTCACAACATTATGTTTACTGAATGAAATAGTGTGATAGCAAAAATGAAAAGTTATAAAAGCTGAAGATTCATGTTATATTAGTTATCTTTTTCCCCCAATTGTCTCAAATTTGGTAAGAGTTTATTAGCTACAACAGAATGTTGGAAAGTACCAAAATATTTTCCATTTTTGTGAAATGGATGCGAACACAAGACTGTATGAGTGAAAACTGTTAGTTTGGTTTTTTTGCAGTTCTAACCATTTTTTAAAGCTAATTGAAACTTCAAAAACTTTAAAATATATTTTGTAGTTAATTTAGTTCTCCTCCTGTTTTTTTTAGCTTGTTTCTCTATGAAATACTCTGTTGTGGGAGAAATTCATGTCTATTTCTCACATCTGTGTTCACAGATGGAGCTACTACAAAGACTCTTGCCAGAATCGAACAAGTAAGTGCCTGGCCAAAATAATGTACTAACTGCTCATTCCCATACTAAGGGAAAGTGTCTTCAGTGAATTCAGTCTTTGCCAAGTTAATAGATTAACAGGATGTTCCTCAGAAACAACACTGATGTAATGGCTAACAGTTTTTTAACGGTCGCTGGTGACTGAAAGTACATTTTGGGACTATTAAGGCAATTGGGAATATTAATCTCTTTGTTGTGTTGGAAAGAATAATTGCTATGAAAAACAGCCATGATTTTTTAAAATTGTTTCTATTTTCTGAAGTCAATTATAAATTTTATTTTACAAAAATAAATACAGTCTTCAAAAACAATACTTTTCAATTAAATAGTAAGTGGGGGAAAAAATTATTTTTTGAAAATGTATTTTAAAAAAATAAGAAGTAATGAAGAACACAGAAAGCACTTGCTCTTAAGTGCTTTGATATCTCTTTTCCATATTTATGAAGACTTTGGGACCATAAAGTAAAAAGATCCAGAAAAATAATTATGTGAAGAAAATTATGTAAGATAGTGATGAAATGCTCAAGCTATGAATTATCCTTTTTTTCTTCCTGGCGTTTATTCATGTTCTGGTTTTGGATGAGATAGAGTTAAATTTCTTCCTAGTAGCTGCAACAGGGCTATGTTTTAGGTTTGTGCTGAAAACAGCATTAATAACCCAAACATTTTTTGGTTATTGCTGAGCAGTGCTTGCACTGCATCAAGGACTTTTCTGCTTTTGGTTCTGAACTTTCTTGTCTACCAGTGCCCAGTAACACTAGTGGATTAAACACTTGGATAGGTTCCCTGATTTCATAAATCAGAAGATAAATGTTTTCACATCATTTACACATAAACCAGACATATTCAAGCTAAGGTTCTTCAGCAATTTTCTGGAGGAAAGATAAGTATTTTAAAATTTTAAATACAGAAATTAAATCACAAAATAGCTGATTTAATTGCTATGCATCATACCTCAGACAAAGTCTGCATGGCTCACAAGAGAAAAGGTTTGCAAGTTTATTACAGTACTCGATTGTGTTCTGTCTTCCGTGAAACTTTTTAATACATTTTAATACTAATAATTTCAACATTGATACTTCTGATCAGAAAATAATCAGCAATCATTTCACTGTTAAACAAAAATAATATGTCTGTGTCTGATTATACAATGTTACATAATAATAAACCCGCACAAATTAATTGGGGGACGTTTTGTCTTTCCAGAATCTCCATAGTGATAACTATTTGAAGTTATTTATCTAGTTATTTATAGAACAAATTTTCTTATCATATCCTAACACTTGACAATTTTAATTTCTTATTAAAGAAAATTATTCAGAAGTCCCTTATATGTATGATAAACTTAATCCTGTAATTTCATAATTTCTCCCTAACATAAGTTTCATCATCATACTTCTATAAAATATTATCCGTAATGAAAAAAAATCTTGACAGAGTACTTTACTACATTACTTAAAATTTTAATAACATTGTGCCATGCCTCAATGTGTTGCTGTAATTCAGGCATAAATGAAAAACAATACTTTATTTAGATGTTAATAAAATCAGGTGAAATGGTACTTAATAAGTGTTTTTTCAATAAGTGTTTTTTCAATAATATTCAGTTTAGTTTATCAACCTAAGAATATCTGAAATTGAATTCCAGCACTATCAAAAATATATTTTGAAGGCTTGGTACTGTCTATAAAATACAAATTATGGATAAAATATGGTTTCTAAGCAATAAAATTATTTTAATTTTATGTAATTAATTTTTCATTAAAAATTAATCGTATTTGAAAAAAAAAAAACCCACAATACATTTTGGAGTGCATTCATTTCTCCTAAAAAAACATTGCAATGTTGACTTAGAATGGAACTGGAGCTATGTAAAATGACAGTGATCTACATACTTTTAAGTGACTGGGAAATAAACAGAATCACTAAACTACATTGCTGTGTTCAAAATGTTACAAATTAAGTAATAACATTCTGAATTTGTCTTCTTGAGATTGTTATTCTTATTGTAAGACAGTTATCATCACAAGTTAAGCCTTTGAGAAATACAGATTCCGAAGTTAATCGGTGGTTATTAAGCATATCTCTATGTGTATCCAGGCTCACAAAATTCTATAAGAATGCTAACGGATGATAAAAATATTCTTTAATACTCAGTGCTGTCTGATTTGCAATCATATGTTAAGTTATATCCTGCTCAGATTTTCTATGTAGTAATTTTCTTCACTATATTAATGCATTCTTTGAATTATCTACAGTAGTCAATAATCACTTAAAGGTCAAGATCCTATAGTACATCCTTTGTCATGCTAAGCTTCCTAGGAGATTGTGAAAGTTTATGTTAAATTTGTTCATTTCTCTATATTCAACGATGGTCTTAAACACTTTAGGTTTGAGAACATACCTATAATGGGAGCATAATAGCCTCTAAAAATTTACACGACTACACAAATATACAGACTATGTCTTTTAAAATTTCCTTTTTTTTTTTTTCTGTTCTGATGTCTAGCCCATCTCTTTCTGACTTTAGAACAGTAAACATATAACAGTGGATTTAAACAGTCATCTTCACGTATTTTAGAAGCTAATTAAGATAAGCTTTTGTTGATATTAACCCAATTTTAATCATTATTTACTCCCAGAAAAAGCCACATTAATGATATTCTGTAATGCACACAAATTGTAAATGCAAAAGACTTACACTTGAAGCACAGTTTTAGGATCACCCACTTCTCCTCCATCACCAATTGTCAGTGTGTCATAGCCAATCTCCAGATCGAATTCTTCAAAATTTATCTGAATAACCTAGGAAAAATAATATGTAAATATATTTTAGAAATAAACGTGCTTGTGAGATGAGTCCATAAATAAGACTTTCAGTTGTGTAAAAAAAAAAAGTTAAAATTTCAATTAATATTTACAGGTAACTTTAGCATATTTTACAATAAACTATTGTACTAAAACCGATAGATTTGGTTCATAAAGTGTGAATTATAATAACTTTAAGGTATCTTCACTCTGATGACCTCCTCAAAGGACTGCCATTTTGCTTATTTATATAGTTGTTACATGTTTAATACAATTCTAGATAATTGCATTATATTTTGATTAAGAGACACTCAAAAGGCAACATAATTAATTGCACTTCATGCAACACAATTGTGTTCAAGTAACACCTGAAGTAAAGGTAAAGAACATAATTTATTCTATAACATGGCTCGAATAGGAGAAAGCTGGATGAGAAGTAAAGGAGTTAAGGAATATATAAGTTCCTTCACAAACGTCTCAAGATAACATTGGTTTTTAATTAGGACTGACTAGAAAAAGAAATGTGTATTTTTACTCATACAATTCTTCAAAATGTTCTTTATTTCACTGGAGAAATGTCAGATTTTTTCATTCTTTTTTAACAATGCTCACAAATAAAAACAGTGAGAGAACTCTATGAAAAATATCTGACTAATTAGGGAATACAGTGAAACATGATAAAAATAACTAAATTTGTTTTTTCTCCAAATCATAGGTTTGAATCTTTCCACTGGTCTCTGGTGAATCCCCAAATTATTGTTGAATAATTGTCATTGTTGTCATCTGGAAGGTTATTGGCTGCTCTGATCTGCTCTTTCCATTCTCTGCAGTCTGGGATTATTTTCAAAGATAAAACAAGCTCTCTTTATTTGCTATCAAAATAGAGACAAAATACATGTTAAAAAATTATCTGGTTTTGCTGCATTCAAATTTTTCAGCTCAATATTTTTTTCTTAAAAAATGCTGGCTCGACTTTCTTTTAATTCACCTAAAACTATGTTAAGGATAGATTAATCTACCTCTGGTTTGTATCATATTCTACAAAATAGTCATATTTTGAAGACAAGAAGTAGCAATGAAGTTAGTAACTTTCCAAAATTATTAATATATATAAATTACTGTAATATAGAAACTGTCTAATATAGAAACAACTAATTCCAACTCAGGTTTAACATTCAAAACAGGAGCTGATTTACAGAATCACAGAATTGCAGCAGCTGGAATCGACTTCTAGAGATCATGTAGTCTAACCCTCCTGCCAGAGCAGGTCCACCAAGATCAGGTCACACAGGAATGCATCCAGGTAGGTTTTGAAAACCTCCAGAGAAGGAGACTCCACAACCTCCCTGGGCAGCCTGTGCCAGGGCTCCCTTACCATTTCAGTAAAGGAGTTTTTCCTCTAAATGGAACTTCTTGTATTACGGCTTCTGTTCATTACACCTTATCCTGTCGCCGGAAACAACAGAAAAAAGTGCTGACCCATCATCTTGACATACACTTTTCAAATACTTGTAAGTGTAAATGACATTCACCCTCAGTCTTCTCTAGATTGAACAATCCCAGGTCCCACAGCCTTTCTTCATAAGGAAGATGCTCCTGTCCCCTGATCATCTTGGTGGCCCTGCACTGGACTGTCTCTAGAAGTTCCCTGTCCCTCTTGAGCTTGAGATCCCACAAATGGACACAGTACTCCAGATGAGGCCTCACCAGGGCAGAGCAGAGGGGGAGAACAACCTCCCTCAAACTGCTGGTGACAAAATTCTTGATGCATCCCAGGATGCCATTGGCCTTCTTGGCCACGAGGGCACATTGCTGGCTCATGGATAGTTTATTAACAACCATAACTTCCAGGTCTCTCTCCACAGAGCTGCTCTCCAGCAGGCCAACCCCTACCCTGCACTGGTGCATGGGGTTGTTCCTCTCCAGGTGTAGGATTCTCTATTTGTTGTTATTTAACCTAATGTGATTACAGTAAAAACTTTGGATTTGGCAAAGTAAACTTGCCATTTATTTGGCAAATACACTTTTCTATTGACATTTCAAGACATTTATTTTTAGGAGAAGTTGCACAAATGGGGAAGAGTAACAGAAGAACTGTAAAGCTATCAGTATCTTATATGCAAGAGGTAGTAAATTCATTTACTACATATGGGCTGCAGAAGCTTTTATGTGTAATAATTGTGAAAAACGACTGAATACTTTTTGGAAATTAATTGTCTGCTATTTATCTTTGACATGCAACGTACACAATATGCAGCACAAAATGTACTTGAAATCTTTGAAAATATGCCTGAATGGCAAGAAAATAGATACCCTTAGTGATAAGATATATTTTCAGATTCTTTATCTTACAATGTCTGATTTAGTTTGATAAGAACCACAATGACTGTATTTGTCAGTGCTTATTATATTTATTATTACTTTTAGAATACTGAAATATTTTTTGATGATATTGTAAAAGTTTAAAGATTTAACATTGACTGCACTGGAATCTTTAAAAATAAAACCTGAGTTTAAGCAAGATGAGTAAGTAACTTAAAACTTTGTAATAATCCTGTGAAAAATTTTGCTTTTACCAGTCATCTAACAGGTTTTTTTTGTATTTTTCTGGAAAAACTGTAAATGACAGACCAAAAGTAGGCAGCATCCTTGAATCAGTTTAACATTAGTGTAAAACCTTAAAGTAACTACATATGTTAGTCTGCTATTATTTGTAACACTAAACATTTGAGGTAAAACTGCTGATTTATTACAATACATATTTTTTAATTGTTCTATTGATCTGTTTAGTAGATACACAGTAATCAGAACCACAGGGACAGATATTCTGTCCTGATCTATAAGATCAAACAGTGATCATGTTTATAATCCCCACCACTCCAAAATCTATCTCTACTGAAATAATAACAATGCAGTGGGACCACAAAATATTTTCAAACAGTCAGGAATACTTTCATGGAAAAATACTGCAAACAAAATATTTCATCAGTAATTTGCCTGAAGTACAAGGTTCTGATTAAGGGGATGATACTATCAGAGCTGAGTTCTGGAAGGCAAGCACAAGAGAGAAATCTCAAAAATTCAGAATTCCAGCTGAGACAGTTTATCACCATAGTCATGATTTATCATTTTACACATTATAAGTTAACTAATTATATCACATATTTATCTGTATGGCTTCAGAATTGAGAGTAATAACTTTACTTAAAATTAAGCAATACAATAATTATTATCCTTTTTCAGAAAGAGATATGCAGATGTTCATAAAATTTTGTACATTACAGTTGCTTGTCTGATGCATTCAGCAGGCAGCAAACTACTATAATTATCCTGACACAGACTAATCCTATTTTGAATTTTGTTTCAGAGGATACTGTCAAGAGTAAAGAATCTTTTCTTTCCTCTTCTTCCATGTACACACATATATATAAAGAACAAGTTTTTTTTCAAATAAAATATGCTGCACTGTGCACTCATTCACTAAAATAACTATGAACATAGCTAGAAGTAAGGGAATTGTCTCTCTATATCCTAGTCTGATTTTGTTGTTTATAAACTCAGAAGCAATAAACAAAACTGTTGAATTAAGGTAAATTTATAAATGCAGATGACAATAAACAAAAAAAAAGATGGCAATACTAGTAATTATTATCCAAGGTACAGAGGAAAAAAAGCTCTATTTGAAAAGTAACTTTGAAAAATATGATGGTGTAGTTTGGTTTCTAATAATTTTGCAATTACTTTTCAAAGGAAAATGAGAGCAGAGATCTAGTTCTAACAAATTTCGGTAGACGTAACTCCTTTATGTGACTCTACCTTTTGGAACTCAGTCTTTGGGCAAAACTGAATCTGTAATCCAGCTCAGAAGTAACACAGGAGAAGACTTTATTAAATAATTAGTGGCTAACCTGGGAACTTCCTACAACTCTTCAGAAAGAGAATATGCTGAGGAGGATGTGTTCCAGACAGCAGTTTTTCCAAATATTCTGTATGACTGCCTGTCTAGTTTCTGGTGGAACTAGCTCCTGAAAGATTTTTCAAGGAAACTAGTGTTCTAGAAGTACTTAACTTCAAAAAAATTAAAAACATAGAAAACAGAATGGTGTGTAAGAGAAGCAAATATACATGCTTAGAAACTGCTTCTGAAGGGAAAGTGTGAAGATTTAAAGTTGTATGTATTTCCATATGTGCATCTGTTATCCTAAGGCTTCCAATGCAAATGAAACTCTAAAAACGTTTTCAGATATATAGTAATATTTTCACTTCATAAAATTTGACATTTACTAGTAAAATAATGATGAAGTTTCTAAAAATGCTATAAATCTTTTCTTCTCAGAATAATACTTAAAAATTAAGCTAAGTTACAGCTTAAATGAGCTGTATCATAGATAATACTAATAATCAGCATTATAATCCTGCCAAGAACACAATATTATTACAAACTATTTTACTGCATATTGCATATAATTCAATGATTCAAAATTTTTAAGAACATAGCATTGCATGGTATTGCATAGCAGTAGTTTGTATCTTTGCTATTTACCTACTGCATGAGCAAAACTCAACCTAGGATAAACCAGCATAAATACTTAGCACTACTGTCCTTTAAAATTCAATTTAATCTTTGAATATCAGAGGACATGAGAAAAGGGGCAGAGGGGGAAGAAAAGGAGAAAGAAAACTTTGAGATTTATAAAATATTATAGAAAATAATAAAGGAGATAACACAGAAAGCTGTAAGAATTCAAGGAGACAAAGGCTCACTAGCTGAAATAGTTCCTTCTATATTGTTGAGTCTATTTGTTGGCAATAGGATTCATCATACTTAACTACAGTGTAAACATCTATATTTGATGCAGTCTTCTTCATAACCAATGAAAAAACATGTTTAGAGTGTAATCTATTTCACTGAAAGGTACATAGCACACACTAGATCAATCACAGTTTAGAAGTACCTATTTCTTTACCTTAACTATAAAGTCAGACTAGGCATTTAGAAATGGATGTCTACACTGTGGATGTCTAAAACAGAATTCACTCACATAAATTACTTAAGTAGTACTATCTGATCTGTTGTAAAGCAGCCAAAGGATCCATACAAACCTGGCAGATACAAGACTTTCAGGAGAACTCTACTCTTTTTGGAAGGCAGGTGAAGACCAGATGGGGTTTTCAGTCAGTGGTTGTCAGTAATCTCAGTTCTACAGATAGCAATTGAAAACTGCCTTGCAGAGCCATTGGTAAGCACATTATATGTTAAGAGATGTGTGGATGTTGTACTTAGGGAAGTGGTCTAGTGGTTGATAGGGCTGGGACAAAGGCAGGACCCAATGATCTTAAAGGTCTCTTGCAGCCAAAACAATTCTATGTAATTTCTTTCATACAGTTCTTTATAACGGGGTTTTTGTTTTGTTCTTGGGGTTTTGTGGTTTTGTTTTTTTTTTTAAATTCAATACTAATGCTCTATGACAGTTAATTTTCAATGAGGCTAATGCTACAATCAGTTATTTATAAAGGTTATTTAGAATTCTTTATTTGGAGACCACAATAACTGAAAAAAAAGTATAGTCAGGTGATAAACCACTGGAATGGGCTGTCTAGGGAGACTGTGGAGTCTTCTCCTCTGGAGGCTTTCAAAACCCAGCTGGACAATTTCCTGAACGACCTAATTGAAATGAACCTGCTTTAGCAGGAGCATTGGACTGAATGATACCTAGAGTTCCCTTCTGACCCCTCTCATTCTGGGATTCTAGGATTCTGTGATAGTCCTTCCCTATCCTGAGAATACTACTAGGAAGTGTAGTACATTAAAATAACAGCATGAATGGATTATTTTTTTATTTTTCAAGTTATAGATTTCTGTTTGTGTAGAAATACTATCTGTACTGTTTTGATATGCATTCACAGTTTCTGAGACTGATTAATCTCAGATTATTAATGAGGACTATAAACCCACATTTTATCATTTTATTTGACATGTCCAACCCCTATAAAAAGTATTCTACAAAAAAACCCATTATTTTGTAAATAAGGCCTATTGCAAAAAAAGAAAAATAAATAATAATTACACAATTTAATTCAACTATCAATGTAACATCCACAAACAGAAATAAAGGAGTGCAAATAAATCATTAAGTGAACACATTGGCTTTTACTTAAGTCAGTGTTTATCATATTCCCAACAATACAAATTATTGTATAACTTCTGTCTTGTAAAAGAGAATATTGTGTTGTGGATTTGGGGCCTTTTTTTTAATCTCTAAGCAACTGTTTCAGGTTAATTTTTGCTATATTTTCTTACATCAAATATCTTAACCTTTGCAAATGCTGTATTATTATACCTTTGCAAATCACCAGCAGCTGTACATATAAGTTAGTTTCATTCATTTTAATTAAGCTACTAGAAAAGAAAATATTTTTTTTAATCTAGATTTTGAAGAAACAACTAATTAGTAACGAGCTTCAACATGGTGTGGGAATGGCATCTGTATCTAGAAGACTGCAAGAGAGGGAAAGTTTGGGCTTGGGTATACTGGCCACTGCTCTATTGTCAGAACATCTATTATTCATCTACAAAGAAGCCTATTTCTGCAAACATTATCTTCCCAAAAAAAAAAAAAAAAACCAAAACAGAAACCCATGATATGAATGATCCAAACATACTAGCAACATCAAAAAATCCACCTTAGTGAAAAATATCTGTAAGATATCTACTTTCATCACTTTTCACAGTTAACTAGAAAAAACCCACACCTATAGACTGCTAATACTGTCATGCTCACCCTTTGCTCTTAAATTAAAAGGAATTCTCTGGTTGCCTTCTTCATTGGTAGAAGTGCAGCTAGGCAATGAGAAGAAAATAGTTTCTGTTTATATCTGTGTGTCCCTGTATGCTCTCAGGATGTTTAATTGCTTTTGTGCTGAGGATGTCTGACTACTTCCCAGTAAGTAAATGATGTGCATTTATATCTGATGATATAAGCTAATGAAATGCTGCTGTCTGATTGATAGACTTTACTGTCATAATTTTGTACAGAATCACAGGTCCTTCCATCAAAATAATAGTATTATATATTTGATTATAGAAAAATACTTTCAGAAGGAAAATACACTAAATCCATCATTTATTATAAGACCAAGGTATATTTTTACTTACATTATTTATACTGAGGTATAATTTTAATTAACATTAATACTACGGAACAGCTAATACTGAAAATCTTCCCAGGAACATTAAGGACAACCAAATCATTAGGAGTAGTCAGCATGGCTTTATCAAGGGGAAGCCATCCTTAGTCAACTTTAATAAATTTTTATGGTGATATGACTAGTCTGGTAGATGAGAAAGAAGTGAATATTGTCTGCCTGGACTTCATGTAGGCATTTAACATTGTCTGCCATAAGATATTCATAGACAAGTTGTTAATTTCTGGGCTGGGTGAACAGATAGTGAAGTGGATTGAAAACTGGATGGAAGTCTGGGTCCAAAGGATGGTGAGAGGCAGCACAAAGTCTGGTTGGAGGCCAGCAACTGGTCTATACCAGGGACCAATACATGTCCTAACATCTTCATCAGTCATTTGGATGATGGGGCAGAGTGTACTCAGCAAGTTTGCCACAACACCAAGACAGAAGCAGAGGTTATCATGCCAGAAGCTCATGCTACCATCCAGAGGGATCTCAACAGGTTGGAGAAATGGACCAACAAAAACCTCACGAAATTCAACAAGGGGAAGTGGAAAGTCCAACCTCTGGAGAGGGACAACCCCATGCATCAGTATGTTCTGAAAGCCACCCAGCTCGAAAGCAGCTTTGCAGAAGTGTAGCTGGGACACTAGGTTGAATATGCCCTTGCTGGAAAGAAGGCAGTGTCCTCAGCTGCATTAGACAAAGTATTGCCATCAGGTCAAAGGAAGCAATCCTTACTCTCTGCTCAGCCATGATGAGACACATCTTGGTGTTGTGTCCAGTGCTTGCCAGTACAAAAGAGGAAAGACTGAGAGAAATGGGACTGTTCAGCCTAGAGAAGAGAAGTCTGTCAGAGGATCTTCTCAATGTCTATAAATACCTGAAGGAAGGGTAGTGCCAGGAAGGAGAATGGAGCCAGTCTCTTTTCACTGACAGGACAGGACCAGAGGCAATGGGCACAAACTAAAACACAGAAGGCTCCATCTGAACATAAGGAAAGAGTTTTTTACTAAGAGGGTGATCCAGCCCAGAGTGGTTGTGAAGTCTCCCTCCTTGGAGATACTAAGAAGCCCCATAGACATGGTCCTGGGCCACCATTTCCAGCTGGCCATGCTTGAGCAGCAGGGTCACTTTCAACCTCACTCATTTTCTGTGAAAATTAGGAATCTATTAAAAAATTATCACATACTAACTTCACAATTAGCACTTTTCTACAGATAAGCTATTTGCTGAGAAATTGTCTTATTTTGCACGTTCCTTTTAGGATAAATAATTAATCAATCCATTAGAATTTGTATGTCTAGTGAAACTAATATCTCTTCATTAACTGGAGAGAGAGTTTAAAATAAAAAGTATTCCAGCTCTGGTAATTAAGTAACCTTCTTTTGACTACAGTTACATGGTGCTGATCTAAATAAAGTTTCTCTCTTCTCTAAAAGCATCTTTCTATGTCTTCTTTACTTTAGTTGTGAGAAAGATGAGGATTTTGTGATGATGATTATGTCTATTTGAACACAATTCCATTCCTGGAAAACATTTGATATAGTAGCACGAAGAATTAAATAAATAGCAGATTTTAGAGAAAGGTGAGAGAAAATGCAACTGATTACAAATTATGGGCTATCAAAACGCAACGCTGTATGGTTAAAAACACATGTATATCCATATTATGAAGTTAGACATAGCTAGCCTAAGATCACATTTGTTTTATTAGGCTGCCAAAATTCAAATTTTAAAGGTCAGCTGTAAACAAAAAGCAGAAACAATTTTGTAATATCTCTAAACATTAATATTTAACAAAGATTTGCATAAAAGAGATCAAAATGCTAATAAAGTGTTTACAAAAGCCACTAAAACAGGTTTTGATTATTTTTCTTTGTTTTTTTTTAAAGACATACATAATATTGAATTAAGCATAATATCTTTAAAAATATGTATACACAACTACTTTATAAGTACGAATCATAGAACCATAGAATGGTTCAGGTTGGAAGGGACATTTCAAGATCATCTAGTCCGCCTCTCCCTCACTTGCGTAGACACATCTTTTCCCACATAGGTTTTTAAAGTCCCATCCAGCATAGCCTTGAACACTTTCAGTGATGGGGCATCCACAGCGTCTCTGGGCAATCTGTCCCCACAACCCTCATTGTAAAAATGTCCAGCGTAAATCTATCCTCTTTCAGTTTAAAACTTACCCTCTGTCATCTCACTACAGGCTATGGTAAAAGGTCTTTCTGCATCTTTCTTATTATCCCTCTTTATATGATGAAAGGTTGCAACAAGGTTTTCCTGGAACCTTGCATTCTCAAGGCTCTACAACTCCAGCTCTCTTAGCCTTTCTTCACAGGAAAAGAGTTCTAGCACTCTGATATATTTCATGGCCCTTGTCTGGACCCATTCTAACACTTACATTGACATCTGTGGGCTTTCTCACAAAAGTACATAAATGAATGATGAGGTTTAAGGTTAGTTTCAAAACATGATATAAATGTATTTCCCATCTTTGAGGTTGTGATCCATAAAACCAGAAGTACACACCACTTAATCCTCAAAGCATTTAAATTCACAACGTAGGTCTGGTTTTCACCAAAAGTACCAAAGCTATGAGGCAATACGTGAGATTATTTGGAAATATTTTTCTCAGTAATATTAATTTTACAGTGTCAATGCACAGTACCTCATATGACCATAAAACTGTTAATATTCCAGACTCTCAACTCTGGTTCCCTCTATGTAATTTAGTCTTTTGAATGTGTTTCACGTGTCTAAGAAAACCACTCTCCAAACTTACTTTAGTAAATTATGGATGAATGTCACTCCCATATCAGTGTAAGTTTGACCAGGAGTAAGAACAACAAACATTCTAGTCTTTTTTTTTTTTCTCATAATACAGGAATTTGTACTTTGCATTAATAGTTTTTTGGGTTTTTTTTCAAAGGAGATGTTATATTTGGGGTTAGTTTCTTCACTAATTTTTAGTGGTATTTGAGCACTTAATGCTATGTCTCTGATAATACAAATGTTAAGATTGCAAGGTTTTATTGCAGTTTAGTTAAGCTTCTGAAGGAGGTGAAATGTATTTAATTAACAATGTCATCCCAGTAAACAATAAAGAGCTAAGACTAGAAGATCATACAGCAGAGGTAGTAGAAAAAGCATACTAGAGTAAGACTCAAATCTAAGAATATTTCTAAAGAAAACGAAAGTAATCTTAAACCACTGTATTTAAATTAACTTTAAATACATAATGTTCTGAGTTCCATTTTCTACTTTTCCAAAAGCTATTTTTATAGTAAATCTTATCAGTCCTTTGTATTACTTTCTAATGAGATGTGTTAGGAAAACGCTGAAACTTTTTATGCCTTTTTACTCTAAACTCTTTTTTTTTAATTCCACAGAAAGGGAGACAACAATGCTCCAGATACCCTAAAAAAGTATGACTTCATAAAAACATTATAAAAAAAATATTAGAAAGAGTGTGGCCAGCAGGTCAAGAGAGGTTCTACTCTGCCCTCATGAGACCACATCTGGAGTATTGTGTCCAATTCTGGGCCCCTCAGTTCAAGAAGGACAGGGAGCTACTGGAGAGAGTTCAGTGCAGGGCCACAAAGATGATGAGAAGAGTGGAGCATCTCCCTTATGATGAAAGGCTGAGGGAGCTGGGGCTCTTGAGCTTGGAGGAGACTGAGGGGTGACCTTATTAATGTTTACAAATAAATAAAGGGCAGATGTCAGGAGGATGGAGGCAGGCTGTTCTCAATGATGTCCAACGATAGGACAAGGGGCACTGCATACAGGCTAGAGCATAAGAGGCTCCAAAGAAGCACCAGGAAAAATTTTACTTTGAAGGTGACAGAGCACTGGAATGAGCTGCCCAGATGGGTTGTGGAGTCTTCTTCTCTGGGGACATTCCAAATCCACCTGGAAGAGTTCCTGTGTGACCTGCTCTATGGCACCTGCTCTGGCGGGTGGGTTGGACTATTTGATCTTTCAAGGTCACTTCCTACCCTTAAGATTCTGTTATTCTGTGTGATTCTGTGATCAATAGGTATAAGCAGGAAAAAAATAAAGTGATCTGTAAAACAAAAATGTCACTGTCATTCCCACATAAAACCATGCTTACTGGCAGAGTTGAAAAAAAAAACTTATTGTATTTTAAATAGCAAGACAATTGTAATAAAAAGAAGGGGCAGAGGATTTCTAATTGACCTCCCCTGATTTTGCTCTTCTGTTCAGTAGTTAGCCAAAATGATATTCCTGTATGCAGCACAGAGTTCTGCCCTTTTCAAACCACTGAGGGTAAGCAGTCTTTTCCAAAAGGCAACAGGAGGTCACTGACTGATGTCAGCCTAACTTCATGAGCAGCTGCACATCCTCAAGGGGACAGAAACACAGGAGTGATATTAGTGACTTAAGTCTCAGTGGATGTTCCTGCAAGTATCACCTTCAATGTGCATTGTGAATGTGTATTAGGATTACATGGACAGATTTTGGTAGCAGGGAAGGACTGCAGGGGTGGCTTCTGTGAGAAATGATCAGAAGGTGGCCTATCCTAGAGAAGAAGGTTCAGATGACTCCAAGATACACCCACAAGAGGCTAAAGGTGAGCAAATCAGAAATATTGGCAGTGCCTCTGAGATTACATATTTAAGAAACAGTAAAAACCACTACACAACAGCAGACGAAGTGACAGTGAACATGAAGTGAGATGAAGGAGTGAGAAAATGTGAGCAACAACTCTGCAGACATCAAGGTCAATAAAGAAGGAGCAGGAGAAGATGCTCTAGGCACTGAAGCAGAGATTCCTCTGCAGCTTCTGGAGAAGACCACAATGATGTAGATTGTTCCCCTGCAGCAAAAAGTGGTCCATGCTGGAAAAAAGATCCACTTGTGGCCCATGGAAGACCACCCCCAATACCAGAGCAGAAAACTGAAGAAAACTGTGACCTCGTGAAAAGCCCATATCGAATCAGGCTCCCGGCAGCAAATGTGTCCTTGTGGAGGCCCATGCTGCAGCAGTCTGTTTCTGAAGGACTGCAGATCTGGAGCAGTTCGTGGAGAACTGCAGCCTGTGGGAAGTATCCAGTACTGGTGCAGGGGAAGAATATGAGGAGGAAGGAATGGCAGAGACAAAGCATTATGGACTGACCAAAAGTCCCATTCCCATTCTTCCTGCACTGCTCAGGGGGAGGAGATAGAGAAGTCAGGAGTAAAGTTGAGCCTGAAGATGAGAAGGGAGTGGTGACTGAAGGTTTTTTAGGATTTTATTTTATTTCTCACCACCCTACTCTGATTTGATTGGCAATAAATTAATTCAATTTCCCAAGTTGATTCTATTTTGCACATTATGATAACTAGTGAGTTATCTCCCTGTCCTTATCTTGACTCATTAGATTTCTATTGCATTCCTTTCCTGTTCAGAAGGGGTGTGCAGCTTGGTAGGCACTTGGTAGATACCCAAGGTTAAACCAGCACAGAACGGTGCAATGAATCTTTAAAGAAGTCACTTCATAGAAAACAAATAAACAAACTGCCAGCAGCATTATTTCCCAGTCAAATATCCGTTATATATTGAGCACAACAATGTACTGTAAATATCACTGACAAGAGCAACTGAGTGAACTCAACTGTGGAGGAAAGTGACAAGTCTCTTGGAAAAAAATTCATCAAACATAAAAGAGTGAAACATATCAATTGCTCATTGTACAAGTGGAAACTTCTCATCAAATTGTCTGGGTCATATGCATACCTCTTTTTAAAAGTTCTTGCTTGGGTATACATATTCACAAGTATAAAGACAAAGTGTATTTGCATTCAAAGTGTATGGGAGACACAGCTTACTCTGTCTTTAATTGTATCTAAAGTTTTAATTGAAGGGGGAGTTAATATCTGAAATTCAGTTAATAACTAGAATCTAAAATTACTGATGGCTGAAACAGAAGTAATTACTTCTATTGAACTTATTGCAATTGGCACAATCTATCACACATCCTGTATGGTTAGAACATATTTTCAGTGTGTAAACCACTTCTACATTCATAGAAATGGCAGGAAAACATTTTATGAGACAAAACCTGCGCTAATTAAGATAAATGACCTCTCCTTCTTTCCATAATGAAAGTGGAGATATAATAAAACTGCAGGATGAGAGTCCAAGTAATTTATCCCTTTACAATTGCATTTTTTTTCTTCAGATCTCTTTTATTATACTGATTTTCTCCAACAGTTAACCTAAAACACATGGACATAACTCCTGACTCCAAGTTCTCTTATTCAGCAATTGATTCTATTCCCTCACTCCTGAGCCTGCTAACTTCCTATCTTAGAAACAGTTGGATTCTCCTTTTGCTCTCCTGAGACAGTTTCCTCTTGCTCCATATATATAGCAAATATTATTTTTAAGAACTGCGGTATATACGTCACTCAGATTTTTGTAACTAGGTCAAATTGTTCATGAGGAGTATGGAAGAATAGCATAGCTAAACACTACAAAAATATTAATGTATTCTGAACAGAATTGAAACATTTTTAAACTTTCTAGTTTCATATGGAATAAAAATACTTTATCTGTTACTAATAAATACCATACCAGTTTTTACAATCTGCATAGATGAAAAACAGAGTTATGATTAAAATATACAGCTAAGAGTGAGCTTAAGTAAGCTCATATTTTCTTATATTTCACTGACTATAACAACCACTGTACATCACATTACGCTTAGGAAAAAAACAAATTTCAGACATTTGCTTATAAAAAGAGTTTCAGTGTAGTTGTTCCAGTGGGCCTGATCAAAACAGACTTGAGGAAATGAGTGTTTGAGTTCATGTTAAAGCATCCAGCTTCCTTGAGATTTATACTGTTATCATGAATAAATATGGATTGACAACAAGTTAAGGAAATATTACTTTGACAGTTTTCACATCATTAACAAAATAACACAGATGTGGAAAATTAAATGTAAACACTCAGCTTCTTGCTGAAATTCTTTTGCTTATTTTTGACTTGGCCTAAAAGGCACAGGAATTAAAACTTGGAAAAGAGGAAATTGTTACAAGAGGATGACAGAAACATCATTACATAAAAAAAGGGAAAGGGAAGAAAGGAATGTAAGAATTTTTTTATTTCTCTAAATTAAGAATATCTTAATATACGGTCATTAAAGGACGACTATAACATCAGTTCAGTAATTGTTGGATATTATTGCCTCAGTTAACCTCTTCTGACTTGAAGATTACATCACAGGAGTAGTTTCCCAGGTATTTTTAACGACTTCCACAGTTTCTCAGAAAATAAGGACTAGAGCAGTTGGAAATAGATGTGGTAAGTTTTCAGCAGGCTCTGCTGATTATGACAAAAAACTAAAACCAAACCCAAAATCCAACTATCTCCCAACTCTTAGACATAAATCATTGCTTTCAAAAGTATTTCAAAATGCAATAGATAAAACAATAAAAATGTGAATGCTGTCAAACTTCTGAAATTTATATTCAAACAATACAATGAAAGTAAAATGTAGACTATGATGATAATGAAAACTAACATATAAATATGTAAATTTTCAGAATCGGTGATTAATAAATTAAAATTTTCACCTAAATTTAACACTAATCTTATTTATATTTTCTTCTTTACGATTTTTGAAAATGGTTTGATTATTTTAAAAAAAATAACCCTTTTGCCTATTTTGCTCCTTCTTAATGCATGATGGTGTATGATATGTGGTGTGAACATGGCTGAGATCTGTCAGGAAGGCTGTCATTCTAGCACTGACATTTTCCACAGTGTTTCTGTCACCATGGATTAGAAAAAAAATCAGCAAGTATTGTTTATAAGACTTGACCTCTGGTTAACTAGCCACTGTAGGTAGGCATTTAGTGCAGGAAAATTTTATTAAAGACACTTTATTTCTTTAAAAAAATAAGTAGATGATGTTACTATAATTTATGTTGAAGCAGCTTTCACAGAAACTGCTTTTCTCTATCTAGTTGATGCTAAGTGGGTCAGTTGTCTTGTGACAAGAAAACTTTTCTCTGATTTGGTTGAGCCCATCAGAAATCATTAACTTCCTTAACCTGTGAGTTTCTTGCATAAATTTCTAAATAAACTAAGTCTTCTGTTCTAGGCTTCTCTTTTCTACCTCAGAGGTTACAAACTGCTATCTTCCTTTATGAGGAGCTGTTAGTCTACAGATAAACCAACTCTACGTTACTAGTCCAATAAAGAATAGGTCATAATAGGACCTGAGAAAAAAAACTGGTCTGAAGCAAGATTCAAATAACTCTATAATTCATCCCACAAACAGCTTTCTGTGCATACAGGTCATATGTGTGACGGTATAAACCAAAAGTCGTAAACAGTCATAACAATATTTCTAGATGATTATTGGTAAGAAGTACTGCTTAAGCCTCTGATCTGATATAGAAACAAAAGAAAACAAGTTTAAATGTTTTAGGAGAAAAATAGTAGAAAATACACACTACTAGGGATGGGAAGGGAATTAAGCCATGAAAATAAAGAACTAAGAATAAACAACTGAGAAATCTTTATTCTCATTTCCATGTGGATATTCACAAGAATGCTTTCTAAGGACCCAAGGGATTAATAATCTGGAAACCGCAGTTCAGGCCAAAGCAAAGCACTTTAAATTCCATTGCACCTTTAGGGTGTCACGGAGAGACATGATTTTCTTGAATGTTGTTTCAGGCAGATCCCCTGAACTATAATTTCACTATGTTTGATCAACAAAGATTTAGTTGATTCCAGAGTATCCATGGGTAAAACAGGGACAGAAATAACTTGCTTGACACATATAAAATTGGATATAAACCACGTCAGGATAACCTGAATGTGGGAACACTGGCCATGAATTTTCTTCATTATATACTGTTGAAAAAGCCTCATGTTTACAGATACGCATCCTCATAGGGAATTTCAATCACCTCAATATCTTCTAGAGTGGCAGCAAAGCAGAGCATAAACCATTGAAGAGCTTTATGGAGCATATTGATGACAACTTCCTAACACAGATAATTGAGAGCCGACCAGGAAACATGCACTGCTGGACCTCAGGCTTCCAACGAGTCAGAGCTGGACGTGAATGTAAAGACTGGGGAGCAGCCTGGGTTGCAATGACGATGAACTGATTGAGTTCAGAGTGCTGAAAGAAGGGATGCATGGAAAAAGGTAGGAACACAACCTTGATAGGAGAGTAGAATTTGTTCAGAATTCTTTTTTGAAGAATCCAATTCAGATAGTTTTGGAGAGAAGAACAACCTAGACAACTTGATTTTCAAGGATTTCTACAGTCAGGCTCAATAATGGTTCATGCCAATGAGCAGAAAAAGAAGTAAAGGTACTATCAGGCCTGCATGAATGAACTAGGAGCTCTTGACTAAAATGTAAAACAGAAACATGAGAGATGGAATCAGGATCAGGACACTGAGGAGTTTAGAGACACTCTTCTGAGCATGCAGGGATATTTCTAGGAAAACCAAAGTCCATCTTTGGGTAAGACTGGCAAGCGACACAAAGGGAACAAGAAGAGTTTCAACAAGTATGTCAACAGCAAAAGGTAGATGACAGAAAACATGGAATTCAGTGCACTGAATGAGGAAGTTTGTGTGGTGCCAAAGGACACTGAAAAGGAAATTTTCAGAAAAGTGAAGGAGGCTCCTCAAGCTGAAGTTGCAAGTTGGATGCAAGTTAGCAATCTACAATTTAGGTTAAGCTAACTCACAGTTTGCTCTTTGATTTTCCACTAGCATAATAAAATAAATGTCAATATTACTTCAGTATTTAGATTAAAAAAACCAAAAATTAGTAAAACATTCACACAAAATTAACTTTTTATAAATTTCTTATATGAGAGTTATTCTACTGTTCTGAGATATTTAAAATTTAAGCAGAATGTAAGAGCACACTTTTCCATAAATGTCTATTGGAAAAGTTCAGAAGACTTTTCTTTTACAGACAATACAAGTATTTTTATCTGGATATGATGCCATGCAAGCAACTGTATATATCACAGTGTTACAAAGTTGTGTACAAATTGCTCTGTTAAATTTCCTTTCAGAGTCTTTCACCCAGTGCTTTCTTCCTTTGAAGATTCTCAATTTCTGAGCTATTTCTTGCAAATGATACAACAGAAGTAACTCTGAAATACCAGATCAATAAGTCCTGAAATATTAGGATCAATAAATTCTCATAGTTCTCATGGCTGCAATATAAAATATTGTAAATATTGTCATATTATAATGAACACTATTATATTATTTGTTGTAAACATTATAAATAACTCTTAATAGCTAATGTTTGTTATAAATCTAAGACATTTTTTACTTCAAGGCAAATATCAAAAGTTCCGCCTTTTAGTAGTCCAGCAAGGCAAGCACTACTGTGTTCAAAATAATAAGACAATAAATCAAAACTGAACACATGAAACCACTGTTGATGTAAGCAAAAATCTGTATATACATGTTCCTCAATATATGCTAAAAATTTGATCTAACTTGTAAAATGATCCCATTTTCTTTTAACCTATACTAGCTGTAATCAATGTTAGATAGTTTTTTCTATTTATATGGAAAACTATACACAAATCTGAATGTCGTTTCAGATAACACTGTAAACTTTTTACCTACCTGCTATTTTAGAAACCCTATAATTATCTGTAAGTCTGCATTGCAATTTAATTGTATTCCACCGATAACATTGAAATAACAGTATTTTCTGTGTAACGCTAGCTAGATTATGAATATACTCCTAATATATAGAATAACTCCTTACACTATGATCTGACATTGATGAGTCTAAGACTTCTTAGCATCTAGCAATTTCAGCAGTGCTTCACAGAATTGCAGAAACAATTACCAACATTCATGTTTTGAAATAAAATATCTTCCATTACTTCTTTGCATTCTTTTTACTGACATAACTCTCTGATGTACCATTCACTAACAGATATTCTTGATTGTGGCCTTATTTGAAAGTTTATACTCAAATTTTCGTAAGTGACTTGTTCTTAGAGATTGTTTTCTCTCTTTTTTACTGTGTTCTCAACACTTTTATGGTATTTAAATGCATGAAGAGGCAGATAAATAAGAAATTTGTGGTCATTTAACCTTGGAAACCATTCTGTGCAATATAGGGCCAAAAAGGTGTTAAATTCTCTAAGTAATGACAGCTCAGTGGTTTACAAACCATTTATAGCACTTGTTCCAAGTGTAAGAGCGACATTTCATTTCTTCAAACAATACAATATTAATTTCTATCTAGTGCCACATTTGACAGAACTTTCAGAAATTCTAAATGTGTACAAATTTCATCTTAAGAGGTTTTGATTAAAGAAATAAAAATATGAAGCTTCTTTGTGATAAAGAAATGGATTTTAACTACTACTTTTGAAATTTTTGCCCCTCTGTGAGACTAACTGCGTCACCTTTCAAGGGCACAACATATTTTTAATGATCTTTCAACTGGATTAACAATTGTCCTTGGAACAGGGATAAAACAAACAGCTCCCCCCTCCAAATACATCTACCATCTTCATTATGATGATTTTAATCATTTGATTTAACATTTTTTTTCCTATTCCAAATTTGAACATGAAGATGGCTTCCACACAGGGCTTTGTAAAATTAGAGAAAAAAAAATGCACCTATGTAGATAAATGACTTATGAAACATAAACAGGTTTTTATTGAGTTCCCTGATAAGATCAGGTGCAAATAGGTAGGCCTTCTAGGCCTCTCTGATCAACTAATGGAATGTGATGCAGATGGCAATATAGAACAGAATTTAGGAGGCAGAACATACTCCTGTACCAGAAAAGACAGATGTTGTCCTTTATAAACCATTCCTGAGCTGTACAGCTATTTTTTGTTTTATTACAGCTAAATAAGTCCATTACACTCAGTTCAGATAAAATGACACACCTGCAAATAGAATATAGCCATTGCTGCCAGGTGCCTAGCTCCTGAAATTAAACACAACCAGTGTCATAACTTACTTTTATTACTCTAGTTTGACTCATCTGGCATTATCAGAACTCCTAGTACTGTTGGTTTAAAGTGTACTTATAAAGTATAAAGGATTTAAATATAGTGATTCTGACAATTAAATAAATTACACAACTGTAGAACAGTCCTTTGTGAAGTTCAAGTGAATTAATGAGCTTCATTGATTTCTCACATAGTCTAAGATCAAACATGACATAAACAGTCTTATATACAAAATAGCTCTACTGATTATAACATAATGGCAGTGGACCCACAACATTGCTTCATATGTACCATTAGGTAGTTGCTTGGGGAATTCATTCAGAAAATCTCATAAAAACAGAATGTCTACTTGTCATACAAGCAAAACATTCAGGGGAAACAAGTTTTAACATCTAATATCAGCCATTTCTTTGAAGTGGCTGCAGTTCACCAAGTGCAGCAGCTAGACTATAGAGATAAATCTTATTAGTTAAAAATTACATGGTCTATATGTGCTTTTGTTGGTATTTTTTTTCAAAGCAAAGATTGAATCTTAGACTTACCTTATTAGTATTGATAGCTGTGATGACCCACACACATTGAGCATTGCTGTCATACTGAAATGGAAAATTGGGTGATGTGAAAGTGCCTCCAGGTCCCTGAAGATTGGATCCACAAGTCTTCACTGCAAAAATAAAGTTAATTAATTTAATTTACATACAAAATATATATCTGATTCATAATCCAAGTTTAACTTATATTAATCAAGATGTGAAGGATTAAAATATTGTTGATCAAAAATAGAATCACTTCATACATGATAAATGAATATTCATGTTTAGTTATTCTAATGAAGTAATATACTTTCTCTTGCGTGCAAGCTTATAGTATTTTTTTTTAAATTATGTGCTGTAAAAATAGCAACTACAATAAGAGAAATTGCTCTGTTATTTTAAAAACATGTTAAAAAGTAACCTAATGGCATTACTTTCACTAATGTCTTGAAACACAAGAGTTTAGGTAGAGCAACATAAAGATAACTTTTATCACCAAATATTTTTCATGGTGAATGACATGTCAGCAGTTTTTCTGCTGTAACCACTGTCCAATCCATTGAATCAATGGCTGAAGCACTGAAAACTTCAAAGAAATCTTATAAAATTAGACTTACAGAAAATAATGCATCCATTTTTAAAGACTACAAAGAGAATTTAGTTACAAATTGAAATCTGTATGGTTGTTTACAGTAGCCTATCTTAAATTTTTAAAAAAGGAATGCCCATACTTACTGTAGGTTGTGGCTCACATTACAAATAGCAGAAAAGACATAAACAATGTCCTTTCTGCATGCAAATGACATTTTAAAGTCACTAAATGCTTAATCTGCTGAAGTAAACAAAAGTTTTGTTGTTCCTTGATATTTGGATCTTTGCTGAATGCACTATTAGTTAACTTTTCCTGTATGAAGCTGTAGAAGTGACAAGCAACCTCAGCTAAACCTGAGGTTATGCTATTCCTCCAGTGGTTATTATGACACTACAAACAAATTGTAGAACCTAAAGAATTATTGCTTCCTCTGTATTGTGACAGACATCTTGCTGAATTGGATACAAAATGGACACTAAGATGTAAAATTTCCATATGGTTGTGTCGTGCTTTCAGAAAGCATGTTTATTTGATCACTACTGAACATAGTAAGATTCAGCTGCTGCTGGATGAAGACTTCTTCCTTCTCTGCCATTAGCACCTGGAAAGAATGCCACTGTTTCCACCTAACCTGCACCAGTTTTACCCCTGTGGTGAACAGTCTATTCAAAGCCACACCAGAAGGCTGAAAACAAAGAGAGAGAAGAGAGAGATGACAAGAAGGCTCCTCATTTGTGATCAGTAGCTGAAGCCATTAAGGTCATGAGTGAGACTAATATCCTTTCATCAAGGATTTTAACTGTATGACTCTTGCAGCTCATATCTGTGTGTGGGAGGAAAGTCAGGAGGAAGAAATCATGAGCGTTTTAGACACAATCTACTGCTTGATTTGAAATGAACCATTGTTTTTGGCAGAACTGGGACGTAAAACACACCTCCTTTGTGTGTATGCTGTCTTAAAGCTGAGTTGTGTTTGCTGTCTTTTCTCAGGATAGTGAAGCTCTCAAAGGGAAGCCATATCATTCTGTTAGTGGAAGGGTCCTTATAAAAACTAAGTCTTTTACTCCTAATTTCTATTATAAATACTTATTTGAAATATTCCTGACAGACATTTGCTTTCAATACCATAGTCCAAAATTTGGTTTGTAAAGTCTGGTTAAGTAGAAAAGGAGCGATTAAAATATGAATCTTCATTCATTTGAAAATACAAATACAAGAAACTGCAAAGATGAAGCTATTAACTATACTTATTTACAGTATAGGAAGGCTTCTGACATAGCAAAATAAAACACTGAAAAATTATAAGCTAATATTGAATTTCTTTGGGCTTAAAGGAACAAAAATTCACACTTTTAGGATTTCAATGGCTATATGTGATTAATCTCACTGCGTTTGTCAAGTAGTTGATGGACAAAACACATCTGTTTCTTGGTGAATATCATAGTACTTTCTTTACAGCAATAACTGTAGTGAAAGAAATGTTCTACTACAATATGACAATGTAATATTCTAATATAATAGTAGTTTATATATTAATAGCTATAATCAATAATTTGCCAACAAAACAGAATAAAACAAAATCTTATGTGATTTCTTTAGCTAGTCATTTTTTCGTTTGCCTCTGAATCTCAGTACTGCATTTTGTCTTTCAACATCCTCATTTTTGCTTTATCTCGTTACCTGTGGCCTTTATCTCAATAAATATCACAGATTCTCTGACTCTAATTTTGTGTGAATCATATGAAAATTTGTTCTTAATTGCTGCCATATTTAAAGTGCTGTAGGATATAGGCAGTGAAGTATACATGTGTAAAACTAAGATGAAATTTTGTTTAGCTTTTACTGATTATTTGAATAATCAATTCAGAGATAAGTGACCTAAATGTATTTGTTTTTTAATTTAAAATTATTATTATTTCCTACATCTTTTTTTTAAGACAGTCTTTTGTCTTAATTCAAGTAGTTGCTCACAATACATTTCACCTAAGTGTGCACTGCTGTTCATGGCTACATGCTGATTTTTAAAACACTGCAAAGAGTAATTATAGTAGATGACAGAAAATTGTTTCCACTGGATTTTGGAAGTACTCCCTCAGGCAACTAATTTACACAGTTCTTCATATGAGTAAGTCCATTTAATGTAAAAAGAATTTACAGAAAAGCTGAAGATGGAAAAGTTGTTAAATAAAATCCAATGGTGGGTTAAGATCACATAACATCTTTTCCCAGACATCTTGAATCTATCCCTCCTTATTTTAAGGTTTTGAAAACCCTACTGTATAGTCCTGATATTGGTTAGTTTTTACCTGCGGCAGTGATTGTCTATCTGTTTCCAAATATACTAAAGAAGAGAAATTCCAGAGGTATTCAGATCATTCAGATTCTTTCACCATTAGTAGATCCTTCTAAGTAAAGAAGCCTCTTTGAACATAGACATGTTTGCTGCTTCAGTCTGTCAAAATGAATTGGTTACTACTTCAAGTCAAGACTGGAAATACAAGATAGCTTCAAATCATTACTTGAAATCTGAGCTGCTTTATTTCAAAGAAATGTAAATATTAAAAGTTTGAATATCAGAAAATTAATCATTATTATCATTAGGAAACAGATTAGTTCCTTTTCAGCTTACTCTTGTGTCTTCAGAGGTTTTTATTTGGGCTTTGGTTCATTATTATTCAGCAAGAATTTGCTTTCTTTTTTGGAACTGATGTAAAGGTATGAATTAGATTACTGTTCCTATGCAGATAATTCATGTGTGTAAAGATGAGTTGTGATTGTGCATCTGAATATTTTATACAGCATTTGGAAATACATAAGCATAAAGTCACAGATTCTAGTATCTTCAAAAACAAACATTAAATTTATACTAACAACTTATAGTGACAGATGCAGATTGAAACCACTCAATTACTTCACTAACTCAATGATAGTAGTAGCAGTTCAGTAAAATCTCACCTTTAAAATTAAATTAAAATTAAATAGGTATTTTACCACACCTCTCCAGAAGTAAATCATTAAACACCAATCATTATAATCTACCATTCAGATTTAATAATGTTTTTATATTTCTAAGCCACTATGTTTATTTGAAGAGAAAGTTTTAAGTTTTTTCACAGTACCAGATCTGACTTAAGATGTTTTGTAAACACAGAAAAAAGATCGTTAATTCCCATTTCACTACTCCAATCTCAATCTGCTCTTTAGAAAATAAGTTTTTTAATTATCTTCAGATATTTACAGGGATTTTATATTTGAGATTACTAAGAAGAAAAGAACATGAATCACAAAAACTCAAAGAATCTTAACAGTTGGAAAGGACCTTGAAAGATCATCTAGTTCAATCCCCTGCCAGAGTAGGACCACCTAGAGTAGGTCACACAGGAACTTGTCCAGGTGGGTTTTGAATGTCTCAAGAGAAGGAGACATTCTGGGCAGTCTGTTCCAGTGCTCCCTCACCCTCACAGGGAAGAAACTAAATTTTTCCTTATGTTTCTTTGGAACCCTTTATTTTCCAGCTTGTACCCATTGTCCCTTGTCCTATTCTTAGACATCACTGAGAACAGTCTGGCTCCACCCACCTGACACCCATCCTTTACATATTTGTAAACATTAATGAGGTCAATCTCTCAATCTCCTCTTATCCTCCAAGCGAAAGCACCCCAGCTCCATCAGCCTTTTATCATAAGGGAGATGATCCACTCCCTTCAACATCTTGGTGGCCCTGTGCTGAACTCTCTCCAGCACTGCCCTGTCCTTCTGGAACTGAGGGGCCCAGGACTAGACACAATATCCCAGATGTGGTCTCACGAGGGCAGAGTAGAGGGGGAAGAGAACCTCTCTTGACCTACTGCCCACATCCCTTCTAATACACCCCAGGATGCCATTGGCCTGTTGACCATGAGGGCACATTGCTGGCTCATGCTCGTCCTGCTGTCCACCAGCACCCCCAGGTCCCTTTCCCCTACACTACTATCTAAGAGTTCATTCCTCTGTCTGTACTGGTACATAGGGTTATTTTTTCCCAGATGCAAGACTCTAATTTCATTAGATTTCTCCCCATGCAACTCTCCAGACTGTCCAAGTCTTATTGAATGGCAGCACAGTCTTCTGATGTGTCAGCCACTTCCCCCAGATTAGTATCATCAGCAAACTTGCTGACAGTGCCCTCTCTTCCCTCATCAAGTTCATTAATGAATATATAGAATAGTATCAGTCCCAACACTGACCCCTGAGGGACTCCGCTAGATACAGGCCTCCAACTGGACCTTGTCCCATTGATCACAACTCTCTGCCTTCTTCCATTCAAGTAGTCAACATCCACCTCACTACCTGATCATCCAGCCCACACTGTCTCAGTTTTTCTGTGAGGATGCTGTGGAAGATAGTGTCTAATGCTTTACTGAGATCAAGATAAACCACATCCACTGCACTACCACAATCTATCCATCTGGTTACATCTTCATAAAAGGCTATCAAAGGTTGGTCAAACATGACTTTCTTTTGATAAAACAATGTTGACTACTCCAAATGACCCTCTTGTCCTTCAAATGCCTGGAGACAGCACTCAGAATAAGTCGTTCCATCATCTTTCCAGGGATGGAGGTGAAGCTGACTGATCTGTAGTTACCCAGCTACCCTTTCTTATGCCTTTTGAAGACTGGAGTGACATTTGTTTTCCTCCAGTCCTCAGGCATCTCTCCTGTTCTGCATGACTTACTGAAGATGATGGAGAGTGGTTTAGGAATGACTTCTGCCAGCTCCCTCAGTCCCCGTGGGTGCATCTCATTGAGGCCCATGGATTTATGTACATCCAGGCTGCTCAACTGATCCTTAACTCAGTCCTCATCAACCAAACAAAACTCCTCCTTTAACCTGACTCCCTCTGGAGTCTGGGGCTCCTGACAACAGTCTCCAGCAGCACAGAAAGAAGGAATTCACTAACTCTACCTCCTCTGTATCCTTTGTCACCAGGGCACCTGACTCATTTAATGATGGGCCTACGTTGCCTCTAGCATTAGTTTTATCTGCAATGTATTTGAAGAAGCCTTTCTTGTTGCCCTTGACCTTCCTTGCAATGCACAACTCCAACAAGGCTTTAGCTTTCCTAATTGCCTCCCTACATCCTCTGACAACAGTCTTGTATTCATCCCAAGTGACTATCCCTTCCTTCCATGATCTATAAACTTTCTTCTTCCACTTGAGTTTGCCCAACAGTTAAGCAGATAAGTTTTTATAAAAATAAAACTAACAGACATTGGGTTAGAAATCTGAGATATCACCTCAGAGATATAGTTATGACAATCAGATTTTTTTTGCAAAGTAGAAGGAAAAGATTTTTGAAGAAGAAAAGATATATTTAATGATTTTGTACTCTTCCCAAGAAATTCCAAATAAATTTAGACAAATTTTCTCCTTTCCAAAAAAGTTCAGTACAGCAGAATCTTTCATTTTTAATTTGGAAAAGCAGCTATTACTGTTAATGTTGCTACAGACAAAACAACTTCTAACTTTCTCATTGAATTATAACTGTAAGTATTCAAATTCCTTTAACTACAGTACCCTGTTTGATGATGTTCTACATTTCATCTTAGAAAAATTCTACCCTGGTCACTGGAGTGTATGTCATTCTGTACAAGGAATTCCTCCTTTATGTGTAAAAACAAATTCATGTTTGTTACTTTAACTATGGAAGTGAGCAGTCAGCTGTACATATAATATATTTTTCCAATACGGGAGACACTGTCAGCTGGGTATCATGACTATGTAGATTTTCAGAGTAACATCTTTCAGCTCTCGCTTCCCCTGTACTCTCAACTAACCAGTTTTCAGATGCTCCAAGTCCTTTGTTCTTTGTTTTATATTTTCTCTAGACAATACTCTAATTATTTTTTTCTTAAGTTCTTAGTTTTTATTATTAATGTATATATTTTCATTAATACAGAATCTGTCACAATATGCTGGATTTTCATCTTATTTAGGAAAACTGGAATACGTTTAATTATAAGCCTGTGATTTTTTTACATAAGTTTTTTACTGTCTCTTTAGATAATGCATTGGAAACTAGAATAATTAATAAGCAGGTCTGAAATAGATGATGATAAGACCTGAATCTTCACATAGGAGAATGTACATACCGGTAAAGTGATATACATTACTAGGCATATCATTGTAAATAGCCACTAGAAAACAGAATTTTATTATTTTTACAAGCCCAACAGAGCAATGAGAAAAATATCATATTGCCTTTATGAAGAGTTGCAGTTAATGTATATTCTAGATATTTCTAATTTATAATAAGACAACCAAAGCACATTAGAGTATAAAAGTTTGGCTTATACTTAAAGATTTCTAAATCATTTTTAAAGACTAATTATTTTACTTTCATAATATCTCTCTGAGGTGGAAAATAATGTAACTTTTGCAGAAGGAATTTCTCTACTTAATTGCCTCTTTTCAGTTGATCTAAATTTTAGTTGAGTAGCTTAAACCTTGTTTATTCTTTACTTACTGTAATTCAATGATAAGCTCAGAATTCCTAATTCCAGACTCTCACGTTATGACATTCATCTTCTGGCATTGTTTGGGAATTTCTATGTCTGTTTAAATAATCTCTTGATTCATGGTAAGTATACACATTAAGTATCAGGTACCTATCCTAACACCCAAATCAATCTAGATTATTTCCTACAATATGTCACTTGTTTTTTGCATAGACTAGATAAAGTATTTAAAGTTAGTTATTTTGCCTTTGCTTCAAGGAGAAAATCTCCTTCCATCACAGACATAACTTTGTCATAACCAGGTATACCATAGTAGGATATAGTTCCTGGAATAACTTGTTAAACTACTTTCAAGAACATAAAAAAATCAATGGCCAGCAGGGAAAAAAAAAATTCTTGTCATTTACCACATCAAGTAATAAATTTTAATTTTAATTGTTTCCATTAAATTTTACAGAATTGAGAGTGTCTTGTGTGAAGGAAATCTCACAAACTCTATGGAAAATCCAGATTATGAATTCAGAATTTTTAAATTCTATCCTGTTTGTTATTTCCTGTGGCGTTATTTTTTCAATTATATTCTTCTTCCTAAAATAAAATAATTTAGGTACACACCAGTTGTGTCAGTTGCATGTGTCACTTTATTGTGTACATGTGGAACAGCGAACCTTTTTGAAAGTCATATGTCCATGTGAGAACCAAACTTACTTTCTAACTTTGAAATAACCTTCTTGTATCTACATTTATTTTCTCTCTCTGCAATAGTTACTCATGTTTTCAATGGTGATAAAAATAATTTCTTATTTCTAATAAGAATATAAAAATTTCTTTGCTTTATGGGTCATCCTTGAGTCCTAAGAAGCACTGACATTCCATCTTCAAATTAAAAACCAGATAAACACACACTCAATACAGTCTATTTAAACATGTGTTAATTTTTCTACTCAATATTGGATACTGAATTATAAAAGGTTTATGTGGACATCATCTAAGAATATAATATACAGCCAGAGCTCCTGATTATAAAGATATGTAGAAGATTCCTGAAATGTGTTAACATTAACTATGTTGCTGTGTCTTAATAGTTTTTATGTGGCCCTTTTCAGATCTTATATGCATGTGTAAAGAATTTTAACAACTCAATTCTCATTTTTCTCATTGCACAGCTATGTAAAGGGAAGTTGGGTATATAAACCAGGCCTCATAGATAATAAGTAGATAAGTCCGTGTTGTTTAGAAAAATCCTTTTTCCATTTTGGCTGCAGAAATCATTAAACTTAATTGGATATATTTTTAATGTTTTACTACTATAGAACATATATTCTCACTGGCACATCAGTTTTTATTTTGATAACTATATGTTTACAAAAATATTACAAAATCATTGTTTGTTTAGGAAAACTGCAACTCTTCTCTACTTCTGTATTGCAGTACTGCTTACTTAATTTGAGGATTGTTCCTGAAAGTTAATGTAGGACTGCAGATACTAATGTTGATTTCATGTGAACTATACCTATGACTTCAGTAGTCAAGCAGAATAAACAGTAAAGAAAAAAGCATAAGGGGAAAAATTGTTTAAATGAGGAAAACATTTTAATTGTGAAGAGGCCAAAATTGTCTAAGTAACTTGTTATTGTCAAAAAGATGAAAATCAATTACTTTGAAAACTTAGTATGAAATTATCTAAGTTGTAGCCTTTACCAAGACATAGAAAACAGCAAGCACAATCAATATTTTCTTTTTACTTGGTCAGGCCTGGGGAGAAGCCTTGGTGTCAAAACAGAGAGCAAAACAAATCATCTTATTTTTTCTGAGGAACTTTACTGAGGATGAAAGATGCTGTAGCAAAGTTTTCCCTATGTTAATAATCTTTTGGGAATGGTAAAAGAAGAGTTAATGTCAGAGAATGTCTCAATTTTTCTGTTCCTTCCTATTTCCTCTGTCAGATAACCAGTTTTACTTTATTGTAATGAAAACAATTTATCAACCCAGATTGACCTTCTGGAAGGTGTGTATTCCAACAAACCTTAGGAAGCCTTGTTAGTTCTCCCTCAACTTAAGAGCTGCATTCTGTAATTGCCTGGGCTTCTTAACAGTGTGCCAGTGTGTACAGTCTGAGAAGCAAGCAAGACCAAGACTCCATGCTTATTCAAACAGTTATGATGCCATTAGAATTATAGATAGCTCACATGGCTAGAGTACTTCAACAGATTTTTACAAGCTATCCAGGAAATGCAGAAAAGGAAGGAGTGGTTGGCCTCTATGTAAGAGAGAGGGTTGAATGCATGGAGTTTATCGAAGAAAAGAGGACAGTTCTCTAGAGAGCTTTTATTTCAAAATCAGTGATATATCTGTTATAGGAGATCTCATATTAGATGTCATTTGATCAGGACCAAGGATTCCCCGAATAAGTCACAGAAGCCTAGTTCCTAGGAGACTAGGAAAGCAATGCTGTGGTACAAAAGCAATCTGGGAGATTTCTGTAGTGAACTTTAGGCAACTTCCTGAGACAATTGCAGAATGTAAAACAGGAATATTGCCTTTTTAGAATTACTCTAAAAAAAAAAAAAAACCAAACCAAAAAAACCCAAGAAAAGGGTTTTTTAAGTCATGACCCTCCAAAGTTGGCCTTTGCTGCAACATAGTGTTTAAGACTGTAAGGGGTGTGAAAATGATGAAGACTGGACTTTAGAAATCGAGTCTGACTGGGCCAACCTGGTTGACTCCTTCAATGAAAAAACACCCAGTGGATGAGAGGAGAGCTATAGACATCATTTATATTGTATTTAAGGAGATTTCTGACAGTGCCCTTCAACATATTCTTCATAAACTCACAAGGCATTTTTGAGACAGATAGACTACGAAATATTTGGAAAATTAATCATACTGCAGAGTTCAATAGGTGGTAGTTAAAATCTCAAAATCAATCATTGATCAGTAATGGGTCTGATAGTATTCAATATCTTTAAAAACAATTTGAATGATGGAATTGAACATACACTCACCAGTTTTGCAGAGTGAGGAGAGGTAGTTGCATGAGAAGAGACAACTACTATAGAGATCTCAGTGGGCTGGAAGACTGGGCCAACAAGAATTATATGAGTTTTAGCAGCAATAAATGTAAAGTACTACACATGGGATAAAACTAGCCGCAGCAGCAGTGCAGAAGAAGGCCAACTGTCTGGGCATCAGTGCAGATGAAAGGCATCTTGGGGTCTTGGTGGAAAGGAAGCTTAACAAAACCCAGTAATGTCCTTTGGTAGCAAAACAGACAAATTATTTTGGGGTGTGTCAGTTAGAACAGAGCCAGCAGATGAAAGGGTGTGATTATTCAACACTACTTGGTATTTGTTGGGCTACATACATAATACTGTCTATATGTATATGGTTACTCCAGGTTAAGAGAGACAGTGAAAAATTTGAAAGGATCCAGGAGACTGGAGAATTTGACAGAAGAGCTAAAAATGAAGGAACTGTGTTTGTTTGACCTAAAGATCAGAATCCTTAAGGAGGAATTTAATCACAGTCCTTTTCTATTTAAAAGACAGATGTACAAAACATAGAGACACTCTTTTCACAGAGATACATAGAGATAGAATAAAAAGTAACAGGCACAAGTTTCTTCAAGAGAAATTCCATCTGCCTGTAAAAAAAAAAAAAATCCTTCCTCTTATAACTATCAGAGTTGGAACAGGCTGCTGAAAGGAGTGGTAGAATCTCCCTCACAGAAAGTAGAGAAGAGAGGTATGCATTACTCAAGCCCTACTTGCAACAGCAGATCAAATGATCTGTTGATGTCATTTCCAGCCTAGACTTCTCTGACTCTACATTAGTACCTAAATGTAAAAAGAAAATAATAATTCAATGAGATTTTGCATAAGTTTGACCTGGGTCAGGTTCATTCAGTATTTTTATTAACATCTTGGACTGGAGAATGAAGTGCATACTTATTAAATCTGCTTTTAACAAAGAATTGGGAAGGACTGTGAATATATTAGCAAACATAACTAGAATTAAAAATGATAAATTGAAGAAATGACATTAAAATAGAACACAATTCAGTAGAGAAAAGTATAGAACAAAGCACAAAAGAGAAATAATAAATTCATAAATACAATATAAGGAACAATTCATTCTGCTGGAAGCCTTCAGGGGTTATAGTAGCTCAGAAACATAGCCAGAGTAAGTGAAAATGTAAGAAACTATTCCTCCTCTCCACTGAACATTGGGAAAGCCCTTTGTTAAATACTAAGCCCATTTTTAGAAACTGTATTTTAAGAAAGGCTCATTGGGAAAATGATGAAAAAGGCTAGAGGCCTATAAATATGACCCTTGAGGAAGGACTGACTGAACTGCTGTTGGCTGGTTTAAAGAAGAGCAGATATTCTTGAAGTATACCATAAGCTATTGAAAAGACAAATTAAATAACTTGTTTTTTATATAGAAGTACCTATTTAAATATGTTAAATACTGCAACAAGAGTTCATATTTGAATTAGAAAAATTCATCTGCTTGCAAGGCTAATGAAGGACTGATGTGCCTGAGTAGGCTCTAAAAGCACTTTCCTTGAAAATAACATTAGGTAAACATCTTGTGGGAATAAACAGAGCTGGAATAAGGAAGTAATGCTGACCTGTTAGCACCACTTTCAGCCCTATTCATCAATGATGTATTACTTGTAAACATAGGTATGTGTATACATATATATACATACATCATTAGTCAGCATCACATTAAAAAGGCTCAGATACATGTCTGCATTTCAGAGAGAAATGAGGAAAAGATTAATTTCTTTAAAATCTACTATAGGCAAGTAAACTCATTCATAAAGGCAAGATCTAAAATTTATAACGTACATTCTATTTGCATAACTGTGTCTATCAAACTGATCCTTATAGTCTATCCAATGAAAGTTACTGAGCCCGTTCATGATTCAAAATCACTTCAGTGAAATAAAATGACCAAAATAGCAATATGAAATAAAAAAAATGTTCTAACTTTTTCAGAACCTAATTCAAATCCATAATATCATTTGTTTCTTTTTCTACAAATAATCCAAGTTGTGTTGTAGTCTATTAATTGGATGATCATGATTTAAACCATACATTTTGTCTATTCTTTAGTTTTCTCAGATACAAAGAATTATTTTAAAACCCACTTTTTTTTTTTTTTTTTTCCCTACAGATTAGATGAACTATTCCAACTTGCAGAACTTGTTGCTGACTTGCCAGCAGACTCATAAAGGGCAGCTTTCATAAATGTTTCACAGGGTCTGAGAAACAAGCAAGCAGAAAACAGGAGTGGTGAGCCTGAAAATAAAAAGGCTAATCGACCAACTGTGAATAGATCTGTTTCCTTCCCTGAAAAGTAAATGAGAGGAAGAGATTTATCAACTGGCAAATAGTTTCACAAAGCAGATAATTGTCTTTGCTTAAGCCAGTTGGCTTTGTAATAATGACATTGCCCTGCAGGGGAATACTGAATCCAGTGGCAGATAAACCAGGGTCTAAATCTTGAAGTATTTAAACTTTCTTGAATGAAGTTCCAGAGAAGATAGTGTAAGCAGTGTTATTATAGCCACATGTATTAAGCACTTCTTAGAATATAAAACTAACTAAAAACTGCATACTTTTTCATCTTTTACATAAGAAAATTCAACTGTAATTCAATGTACAATAAACATATGGTCAAAGATTCTCATGCAATTTTTTTTATTTCTCTGGAACAAGACAGGAAGGCATTGTTCCTTCTGCTATCCCGTAACAATGGTAGGCTACAATATTTGCACTGGAACAAATTTGATAATCCCCAGTAGAACCTCCAGCATGGCATTTTCCTGGAAACTAGTCTTAAGGTCTAAAAGTTGATGACAAGTTACAGTATTTGCTTATATTTTGTAAGTGATATATCAGTTTTCCTTCTCAAAGTCTGATTATATTTCTCCCGTACAAATATTTCAGATTTGTTCCAGATTTACTTTCCCAAATATAATCTTATGCCAATTCCAGCTGGTATTACATGATAACTCCTAAACATTTTTTGCAGGCAGTTATACTCATCCACGCATACACCCTATGAGAACAAGTCCTGAGGATTTTTGATGTCAAATCAAATGCATCTAACAGAATTGGTAAATTCTAGAACTCTGACCAATTGCAGTATACTAATGAAATTAATTATTAATGTTCATTAATATACCATTTTTGAAAAATGTGTCATTACTATGGCATTTCTAGTGTATGCACAATATAATTCATGTGAATGAAGGAAAACAATTGCAAGCTCTACTGTTCAAATATGCAACAATACACGATAAAATGCAACACTAGATGGCATTTTAAAGTATATTAGGTGAAGTAGCTAATAAACCACCTGTCCCCTTGTTATCTGCAAAGCTGCATCAATACACACAAAAATATTAATTTCTTGCATAAAATAGCATTTATGCATGACTGCCTAATTTGTTTGCCCAAATGGTTTGTACACAAACATGCAAGCTCAACAAGCAGATGCATACATATTTTAGCAGATACTTTCTTCACATTAGTATGTTATATTTATGCTATTTATGCAAAATCCTTTCAAAATGTTTATTGTGTGTTCTGTGCATGAAACGTAGAAAAGAGTAATTACAAGTCTAGAAGAACTGTTTATATTCCATCTTTAGTTCATCTAAGAATCTAATTGAAACACTTTGTTAATCAAAACAGCCAAAATTATAGCACACCAAAAGTACTTAAAATCACAGAATCTTATGGGCTGGAAAGGACCTCAAAAGATCATGTAGTCCAAACCCCCTGCAAGAGACACTCTAAAGCATTTCATACTTGATAAATTATAATATTTATACTATTTGTCTGGATTTTCACCATATGGCATTCTATCAATTCCTAGTAATTCTCTTAAGATTGGTCCTCCAGTTTTAAAGGTGAAATTGACTAGTTCTATGATGAGTATAAAGAAGTGAAACATTGTCCTTTTAGTTGTGAATCACATGTTCTGTCTATGAACAGTGATTGATTGTTATATTTAGCTAATACACATTCTAAAGTTTCACATTTAGATAGAAGTTTATCAGAACTTCCAATGGATTTCTTACTTGTTTTTCTTTCTAGTTTAATGTTAATTAACATTGGAGATTGTGTAATTTAGAAATCCCATTTTTAAACAATGTCAGTTCTAAATATAGTCATATTGGGAAGAAAATAAAAAATGGACTGAAGATTACCCTTTCATACTTAAGTACTTTGGTATCTGATACTACTCAGAGTTCAGAATTTATGCAAAAGTGAAAGACATTATATTTAGCAACTATTTATGCTTGAAGGTCATAGCACCTAAAAGCTATTGAACTGCCATTCTAAACTTCCAAGTAGACTTCTCAGTCTTACCAGAGTACCACTGATAACACTTTATTGTCTGTTAGGAGGTATACTCAAAGAAATAACAGTGTGTGGTTTTTATAAATGAAATCTTAATTGCAGTACAACTGTTCCATCTGTTTCCATATCGAAGTGTTCTCTGTGAACAAACTGCACTTTTCAATATTAGGCTTTGCTGTTATGATGATTTACATAAAATGTACACACTAATATTTTCTTTATATATGCTAATAATTATATATATAAAATGAATGTATAGATACACAAATGCTTTCATTCCTTGATTCAAGCATTCATCATGCTATTTGCTATAGTATTTGGACACCAAATGCAGCAGAGTGATGTCATGCTTTTCTTCTATTTCTCAGTATTTTTTACCCATTATCCATTTGTTCAGGGGGAAAACCAGGTATAGTCTTACTTCTTCAGTCCTTAACAATCTCAAATTCAAGTCTTTCTCATCTGCTTAGAAAATATGTAATGAATAGGCTTCATGAACTACTACATGTATATTGAATCATTGCAATTTTGAAATCCGTCTAAGAGAATGTATTTAGCATGTGACAGTTTTTCATCAGCTCATTAAGAATCAAACTTCATAATGGAAGCTCCCAAGTAAAAGATTTTTTTTTTTACTGACAAGATGAAGGCATTAGGATTAAAACTTCAGGTACTCTTACAGTATTCATTTAATAGGATTTGTTATTGAACAACAGCTAGATGGGAAATGAACAAATCACTATAAGAGTAAGAATTCCAATTTACCTTTACACACAGGTCTATGATCACTCCATGCAGCAAAAACTTCAGCTATCCTCTGACAGGTAATACTTTTTGAACCTTGTAGGACATAATCTTCATCACAGGAGAACTGTACTGTTGCTCCCAAGCTGAAATCCAAAAATGACATAAAAATAAGCTTTTAGGTTTTTTTACAAATAGATATCTATTTTTTCTTTTTTCCACCCATTCTTTTAGGTATCATGGTCCTGACCAGCAATGCAAACAAGTAATCTAGTTTACCTCTTTATACTACTCAGTTGTCTGGAAAACAAGTGACTGTTTTCTAACCCAACTTCTGACTTCCATACAGTAAAGGTTTGACAGACCTAAGCATTGTATAACAAACAGTAGTATTTATGTTAATTGAGACTAGGAAACAATGAGAAAGATATATAAGGAAATCACCTAGAAAAGCCAAAAGTCAAGTACAAGACTGAGGAAGAAATTCCCCCTTGAAACACTGTATTCCAGTGTAGACCTCAGGAGACAGATGACACTGTAAATATCTCCTGCTATTGATTTTTCTTGAGGAAGTCTGACACTTTTAACTTTGAAACCAGAGTGGCATTGGAAGAGAGAGGACAAAAACCCAGAAAAGGACTAGATATAGACAAAGTTTCATGTATTTTTTAAAAATAGTTTATTATTAATAGGAATTTCCTGTGTTAGTTTGGACTAGGAATGCATGATTGGAAATAGACAGTGATAGCTGGGTTTTGTGATTTGATTAGTAGGTTAAGATTTTAATTAAGATTAGCCATAAAGACTTGACTGTATATAAGTGGTGTGCTTTATCTTTCCAGTCTCCGAATGTAACAACTGGTAGACAATGAAAGTTACAGGGTGAATATGTGTATTTTCTCCCTTAACAACCACGGGTGTTAGAAGGTGTAAAGCACTAGGGCACAAAGACTCAATTATAACCTAACTAAACATAGATGTGTTGATACTCTGAAAACAGAAGAACAATCCTTATTCATAGGGAAATTCGGAAAAGAAAACATCATGGTGAAGTAAACTGCTTTTAACTACATTTGTCATTGTTCTTTTTTAAAGTTAAAAATTATTTTGTGTATATATACATCTGTATATGAGGCTTTTAAAAATCAATTCAGAAATTCAAATACCTCAAAAGGCCAGGTTTTTCTTTCTCTACTATTTCTTCTAAAACTGAACAGAAGAAGATAGATTCTTTAATTAACTACCTGTGCAGAAAAATAATTAGTTGTTGTTTTTTTTATTTTTTTTATTTTGGTACAGTTCCTTGAAAAATCTTCCCTCCTAGTCTGGTCATTGGGAAATCATATACTATCAATACTGTACAGTAGTAGGACATTTCATTCTAATTCGAACATATCAAGATATGAGATCACAGACTGATCAATTTGAGGAATTCTGCCTAGATTTACATTTATAGTCAATCAGGACCTGAATTCATTCTTTTTTCTGGGATAATGCTCAGAACAACTTATTTTCAGTTTTATTCTAATCAAAATATAAGATGACTTCTGTTTCAAAACACACTTTTTTGCATAGAATATTAGCTACCAGAACTTAGCAGTAGAGATTTGAAGCATGGTACAGCTATGAAGTTGTTCATTGCTATATACAGTACAGATGTTCATCATCAAAAAAGTAAAATCTCCAACAAGTTTCAAAAGCAGAATATATTCACCAAGGTGTCTGTGGATGCAACTAAAGGCTGGATTAGGTTCATTTAGTCCAGTCTGTTAACACTGAGAGTGATGAAAATTGAATGCTTGGAGAAAAACTTTAGAATACAGAAAATGTCTATAGTTCATCTTTTGGTCATTACAATATTTCAATAATTTATGATTAAGGAAAAAAAGTTATTTTTCTTTCAAAGTTTCATTTCCTTCAGAAATTAACTGGAGCTACTAATTTATTTGTCAATTTCAATTTCTAATAAAAGAAGCTATGATTGCCATTAGATTTCTAGCAAACTCCATGAACTTTCAGCATATTTTCATTAGAAAAATGTATGAGTAAGAGGGTTATACAAATTGATAAAACATTGTAACCTAGTATCTATTTTTGAAGTCTCGATCATCTGCCCCAAATTTGGGATACCTCTTTACAGAACACAAACTAAAAGCAGTGAGAAGCAATCTAAAATGAAGCTATAGAATCTCTACAGAATGCAAAAGAGCAGGTTTGAAAATTTGAACTTCATATGAAGATCATATGTGTCAAACTAACTAATTTTGAATTTTTTTGCTTTGTTATTTGAAAAATTCTTTCAACTGTTATTGTACAATAATGCAAGGAATCAAAACCTCAAGTAACAATAAATAATATTACTCTGCATTTTGAACTTAGATTTCTCTTGTATGTTTTGTGATGGATAGTTGAGAGAAACTAGATGAAAAAGGAGTTAATGCAGTTTGTTTTTTTGCATTGATGTGCAGGAAATACATCCAAATTTGTACATTGCAGTACTATTCTAATTCTGTGTAATCAACTGAAAGATACAATAAAGTACAGAAAAAAGTATTCTCCAAAATACATGTATTTCTGCCATATTAACATATTCTGTCTGCACCTGCCAACATACAATTTGAGAAAACACTATTTTTTGCCATATAAAAAAATCACTCCCAGAAATAATTCTACTCCTGAAGTCGGTTCATGTAAAAGACTTAATACTATGAATCAAATTTTCTTAACCTATTAACTTTCTACATATCTCTAATCCAGATTTTATTGTATGCAAGATACTGATAGAATCTACTGTGATGTTTTTGAGGGACACTAGGAGATTTGAGCTAAGCTACAGCATATGCCCATTTAAGGGCATGCATAGGAACAATTTGCACATCAGTTGATACATTCCTTTGAGATACTGCTGCAAAATATTAAGATCTTCAAAACATGTGGTTAAGAAAAATTTTTGACATGTGCTAAACAAACTAATGAACATACTAAGTTTCAGTTGTAGAAGATTTCCAAGCACTTTGGAGATCAGTAGTAATTCTGTGTAAACAGTTCTTAAGGTGTCACCTTTCCTCACAAAAAACTTTTATTGTCAGAGGCTTCTGCTTGAGAAAGGAACCAATTAACTGCTGACAAGTGAATCATGTGCTATTCCACTTTAAACTAGCCTCACATGTCATGCTGGAAATCATTTGAATTTTATTCCGTTTTCAGGATGTTTCAGAGTCTAGAAGTTCACTTTGCACATCTGTAGAGAAAGGTATGTGATTTGGAGAACGTTTGAGGAAAATTGGGAAACATGCAGTCAGTCAATGTGGTTACACTTCAAAGTCATTCTTCCAAAGAAATAATTATAAATTAATTTAGAATATAAAATGAAAGAAGAAGTTATTGCGAATTATGTAGTAACTCAACACATTGCTATAATAAATTGTCTTTAATATAAACTTCATATGCTTTCCTCTCGGAATAGAATCTGTGTTTTTAAGACCACACTAGCATTTTTGTTGCTGTCCAACAGCATTCACTCCTTTGTTGTGATCCAAGTTTAATCTGAATCTCATCTTTAACTACCTAGTTTGATTACGCTACAGAGTTAGAGAAATAGAGATAAGCTCACTCATACATTTCATCAAGGCCAAACTTTGAGTTCGTGGTGAAGAAACTTCATAACTGCTTAATAATAACTGTTTCATAAAAACATGTTAAGTATTATTTAGTTTGGCTGTGATTATTTCACTATAATCAAAGAAAAAAACAGCCTCCAAACCCCAACAATTAAAATAAACAAATCACACAAAAACTTTTTCTTTTATCCATCACATTTTCCTTATATTTTCTAAAGTGGCATTGATTACAAAAGTGGACATTCATGTGGAAAAAGTTTTGGATTTTACTGTATCACAGGTAACATAAAATAAGTTGTGGGAAATTCCAATAAAATGAAAATAAGTACATCTAAAATTTGAAGAAACTTCAAAGGAATGGAAGTTTTCTTTCTGAGGTAAGAAAATCTTTTTCAGTATAGGAAAAGCTGGTAGCTATTAGTAAGTCTTATTTGCTTTATTTTAACCTGTAAAGACTTGTTAGGAACAAATAGGCATCTAGTATGAGAAACAAAGACTTTAAACTTCAAAATATGGTTATAATGAATATTCACATTAGATAAAATATACAAACAGGTGAATCTGGAGTGTCAAGTGCCAAAGAATGTCATGAAATGCTACATCTTATCTTAGAGCTTGCATTATAGATTTTCTAACACTATGTAAGAATAAAGTAAAAATATAGGAATGTGCTGAGAGAGCAAGTAGTGTTTCTAATCAGAAGAGAAATTGCAATAAAATGCTCCAAAACCTATACCTACACGTTTGAAGAAAGCTAAAGAGAAAGGACAAGGGTTTGCTCTTCTCTCAAATAAATCAAATTGCAATGAAATTAGATTTTGATTGACCTTCATAAAGACAGATCTAAACCCGTTTCAAAATACTGTAGTTAAAAATTAAAGTATCCTAATTGAGATTTTTCACTTCCTTATCAGAAAGGGAGAACAAAAGAGTAACAAGTAAGGCTATTTCCTACATTAGAGAGAGAGAGACTTCAAGAAGGGAAATTGAAAAGTGTTCTGTTTTTCTCTCTGTCAGGTATAAGGCAACCTAGAAAAGATCTGCCATAGTACTGTACTTTTTAAACTAAATGTAAGCATTTTGTTTCAATTTATTTATTTTAAAGAACACTTACTTTGGAAGCTTATGAAGCAAATGAACAAATTACAATAATGACTAGAAATTAAACCAGGTTAATTTAAAAAACAGTTTTATTCAATCTGACAAAGGTTTAGTTTTCTTCATTTACATTATAAGACCTCTTTTCAAAGTATCAAGTGTTCTACTTGAGATAAATAGCATATATATACTACTAACTTTCACTAGTCCTTTTCTTTAGAATTACTAATCATTTTCACTCATCAAACCTTAGATAAGAAACCAGGTTATTTATCACTACTATGTGCAAGATTAATATAATTGAAAGAGTAATTTTTCCCTTTTTCAAGGCCTGTCAATAAAGTCATTAGAAATTGTGCAGGGGGGTGTGTGTGTGTTTATGTCCTTTCACTCTTTCTAAATACAATGGGTTTGCATTATATAGGAAGACTACCATAAAATGATGGAAAGACTCTATTTTTTGAAAAGAAACTAGTCCTCTCTGAGTTGTTTCTGAAATATACAGTCAGAATAGACCGTTCTGTTTAGGAGGTTTTTCCTTTGTGAGTTGATCTATGTGAATCTGCTTTAGCAGGGGAGTTAGACTAGATGATCTCTAGAGGTCATTTGCAATCCCTACCATTCTATGATTCTATAGGCTGTGATCTCATTGCAGGTATTGCATGAGATGGAACTTATTTAGAGAAGACTATCCAGTCCAGATTGGTTTTATCTTGAAAACAACAACAAAAGAAGAACCATGAAAATTCAAATATCTAATTGAAAGAAATTACTTTGAGGACAGCTTTCAAGCATAAATTTGAGTGGCAGTAAAGCCTTTGAGAAGCCTGTACTTCCAGATAATATTACTGTTTTGCAATTTATTAGGGAAACCTGAAAGGAAGTAGGCTTCCCATATTTTAGACTATTCATGGAATCTGCTGTTAATAGAAAGAGGATTAATTAAGTCCTGTTTTTTTAGGGTTTGTGGATTTTTTTCACTTTTTCTTACTTTACAAAAAGGTTGGCTTCATACCAATTCCAGGAAGTGATCAAAATAAGGATCAATTAAAATAAACCCCGAGTTCAGTTTGATCTGAAAACACAACCTTTGGTGGAAGGTGCAAAACACTTCCTTACTGCTACACATAAGACTAAGAGCATAACAATGCATCTCTTACATAGAAGCATGGAATGGTATGGTTGGAAGATACCTTTAGAGATCATCTAGTCCAGCCCCCCCGCATCTTTTATTTGGAACAAAAGCTTATATGTGGGGTTTTTTTAAATCAGAAAATATCATGATACTGAACATGTCTTTTCACTTCCAATTTTTTACTTCCAGTGGATGTGGTACGTGTAAGCCGTGTTCTTTTATAGCATACATTTTTAGTGTCCTAGTTATTTGGTTTTTTCCATTATAATGGGATGAAATTTATCTATATGTTATACATGCAAGCATTAAATAACACGTTTGTGGAAATTAATAGAAAAGTTGATTGGAATGCGGTTTACTGAGAAATTAGACCAAAAAAACCCACTTTAAAGAAAACACATTGGTTTTGATTTTTTTTTTTTATATCTTGTATTCTTTGTTCATTAATTTGAATGTCTTTTTGTTTTCTCAGAAATTAATTTGAAATAGGAAAGCTTCCATATTGTTGATGTAAACTGAAGAAAAGAAAGATGAATCATGATCATGATCATCATCATTAGATCTTCTTTGAGGTACTTCCCTTCAGATAATGACCTTCAGGTAGGTCCTTCAGTGGTTACTTGCTAAGACAGCATTAGAAAAGGACTTTCACTACCAAACCATACATCTCAGGTTAAGACATGAAAAGGTAGCCTAAGAAATTATTCCAGAAAGGATGACAGTTAAGCTAATGATTCAAAGTCTTAATTTTGAGAATTCCTATGGAAATACACCTACATGTATCAGACATCTATGTTTCTGAAAAATATATGGTAGAAAATGCAATATTCTTTATTAGATTCCAGTGAATGTTTCTAGAATAATGTCTGAAACCTGCTTTGTGAGATTTTATCATTCCTTTTGTGTTTCATTCAATTTTTCTATGTCCTTCACAAAAACATCCAGTACCACATGCATGCTCAATATTTGTAAATCTAATACTGTATTTGTGACAATATTATTTCAACTTACCTTCAATCCCATTTTTGCCAGATTAGCAGAGATATATACTTGCTTCTAAGTTGTTTTTTTATCTTCTTTGCATACTAACTACAGACTACATTGTATTACATAATTTTATATGGAATTCTATTTCATTTTTTATTAAGAAGTTCAGTTTTGAGTGAGTAGCTCAATAACAGCAATAAATTAACATACACATTTTCCAAGTTCAGTATTAGAGAAATGATACAATAGTAGGGTTTATATTTTACCTAAAATCTGAGCCTATTCGTTTTCCATTCTCTGGTTCTCCAGGATCTGGACACAAATTGGATGCCTGTTTAATACCTCCCTCATTTACTGCAAAAAAACAAAATAAACAAAAAAACATAATACAGCTTTTCAGATATACAGAATTAAGTAATTAAAAAGTATGAAAAAAATACATTATCTGTATTTAGGTCCTTTAAAATAGATTTTTTATAGACTATGATCACCCCTGCGGTTTCAATACACAAATTTCTCCTCCCTTTAATAAGTAAAGAAAGTATTTTCTGATTTATTGGGATTTTTTTCAAAATAATAACATATTTTTTTTTGCAAGATGTAATAATCAGCTATTTTGTTTGCTTGTAATATTAATGAACCCATACGGAAATGTTATTACTATTCCTTTACTAACATTATCATTTAAAAGATTGTTTATCAAGTTTTGAGCTGTAAGATTTTACTCTAAACGTAATCTAAGAAATGTCATCTCCACTAAGAGCTGACCTTTTTTCCTTGAATTATAATAAAACCTGAATGCATGGACTCCTGCTGAGAGAATTGTCCTTAATTACTTTTGAAAATGTAGATATCCCCAAAATATGATGATTGGAAGGTAAACTGAAAATACCAGCTTGATTTGCATGCATTCATCAATAAATTAAAATGGATCTTCAGAGAGAAACTTCCTGTGAACCTTTCAATGTGTTTTTCCAGAAACTTGTATGTAGCAATCTAGCTCTCAACATACTCAACCACCTCTTCACGCATTTATTTCAATGCATCATATACATTCTTGTAATTTTTACAGCTTCCAAAAGTATATTTTACAAAAATAATTTGAGGCCAAAATGATTCTACTAATTTCATATTTAATTTTTGAAGTTCGTTGAATAATGAGGTAGCAATTCTCCCCCAAAAAAACATTAGCCGAGGACATTGGTCTACTATTGCTTAGTAAATTTGTGGCCCAACAGAAGAATATTATTTAAAAAAATAAAAGTTGACATGAAATCAAGAGATTTATACTAAGCAGAAAGAGATTTTCACCTGTATTCATCTTTAGTTCTAGAGGACGTAGACCAATGGATTTATATTATTAGATTTGAACCTCACAGAAAAAGTTTGCACACAATGAGGCTAATCTCATTGTGTTGTAAATTGAATGTACCTGAATAAAAAAAAATGTAGTTACAACTATACTAATTTTAACCTAATTTCAGGACAGTATCAATCAGAATACAAAAAAAGCTGTACCATGTCCTAGGTTTTTCCAACAGCAAACCAAGGCCATCTTTGTTCCTCTGCATCTCTATGCTAAAGAGATCTTGGGGCAAGGAGAGTTCTTCCTTAGAACCTTTCCATATTACTGGATTTCAGTCTTTTCCTCCCCCAATACTATTAGCTGTGATAAAAGCAGTTTCACTATAGAAACCAAAGTTCCAGTTTGTGTTGTAATATTGTTGGAATATATTTCTCTCTAATGATTACAATTTCAGAAACTACATTTCACAGGGATATTTAGCAGGAACTTGTTGGATGAACATTTACAATGAATTCTCTCTTTGAAATATCTGGATGTGTTTCTATAGTTCCAAAGTCTATATCAAGATGTGAGAAATTCAGAATCATCATAAATGGCCTGTATATAGAGCGAAGGCCTTAAAACTTTGTCTAGACAGTTAGGATTCACTAAGCAATGCAATTCTACTTGAGAATAAGCAGGGAAAAGACAGCTTCTCAGTTTTATGATAGTCTGTTAACTTTATGACATTAAAAATATGTAAAAATTATATTTAGGAAACTATTCATTATTTCTGATAATAATATTAAATAAATTAAGATAAAATGGTGTCATTTTTGGACTGTATCATATATCTATGTACACAGAATAATTTTTAAATGAAAACACAGTAAAAATATTTCCCTTTATTGTAATTAATGTTTTAATATTTAAATTATTTTATTTTTGTAGACTATATTTCCCCAAGCACAAGTTATAGGGTGTTCTACTGGATTTCAAAGCACAAGAACTATAATATACTTCAATTTCTACAAAAATTGGAAGTTTGAAAATCCTATTCTGTTTAGACATCTTCTATATAATGTTCCAATCTTAAAATACTTTAAGAAACTGATTTTTAAATGATAAAATATGAATTTTTTAATAGTTAAAAACAAAAATACATCAACTTATGTTGAAAAAGTCAATAAAATAATTACAGTGCTTAAATTAATACATATACCACAGTAAAAAGTAGAAGTCATTAAACTGATTTCTGACTTGATCGCAAATCCATTCTTATTTCTGTTAAGTACTTAGTACATTTTATTATTTTCTATTGATGTTAGTGTACCGGACAAAGCTTGAGTTTTCAGTTTACTGAAATATGTCTTTGTGCCGCTCCTCAGATATCTGTCTATCTACATTTCTTTGTTTTACCCCCCAAGACAGTTTAATGACAATAAGCAATGAAAGAGTTTCCTAAATTGTCCTCTTGGGAAAGCATACATTCACTGTCTGCTCGTGAAACTGGAAGCAAGAAGTTATTGAATTTTAACTCATATGGAAGATATATACATGAGTAATGTTAGATGGTAATTTCTAAAGACATTACTAATACAAGATATAATGTAAAATAGGTATTCAGTGATCCTTGTTTCCATTAAAAGTTGAATGTTATTTGTTTCATTTTTTAAAGGACCTTATCTGTCACTGTAAAGCAAGTACAAGTCCATCTGAGGCCACACACCTTTTTATCTAGTCAACAACTAAATACATAGGCTTTTCATGAAATACTGCCTCTTCAGTTTCAGATACCAAAGGTACCAAAGTGACTAGCTAACCGAATGCCAGAGTAAGAGTCAGTTAGTTAGTTCTGACAAGTTTGTGTTCACTGAAGGTACAAATAGCAAGATTTTTCACTTTCACTTATTATTGACTCATATAGGTCATCTACTTTGAAAAAAATAATAAAATGAGATACAGGTCTTTTCAGCTTTACATAGAATAGCATAATAAATAAGAAATTATATAAAGACTTTAAAAATATATTGATAAATTTCATCACTAATTTTGTAACAACGACCTTTAGATCAGATATATTGCAAGTGTCTGATACTTCACTACAAATATTCTACAATTCTTATTAATGTTTATATAGTGAAATATTTACCAATTTGAGCAAAACAAATTTATGGAGAAACAATCTATCAGTCATTGTAATATTTTCATTTGTAACTCTAGATCACAGATGAATCGTCAGACAGAGACCTTGGTGATGGATCTTATAAACACTACTGCTATTATATTACCATTATATTTTTGTTATATAAACAGTCTACTTTCCAGACAGCCAGTATGTATTAAAAAAATAGTTGTTTTTAAGTGACCTGATACAAAGTTTTCAAACAAACCAAAAATGCCTTATGGAACTATTTCATTGATGCAGTTTACATTACGGAACTATTTAGTTGATGTAGTTTACAGAAAAATTGAATATGGCAATATGTTACATTGTAAAAATGGAACAGAAGTGTGTTTTGCTTTATTTTTTTTACTTGATAAATACTAAATGTTGTTGCTGTTTGAAAAAAAGTCACATCTAATAAGCTGACAGTTTAAAATCTAAAGCTGAAAAAGGCATTAAAAGTTATACCTCCGTGCCCTGCTAAATTCTGGAAATTGAATCCACCACTGACACATTAAACAAAACCAATAATGCAAATGTATCCAACATAAAGATCTTAGAAAGCAAGTACTTTCACTCCTGTGAGGAATAATGAAATGTAACATAAGCAGACATAGGCTAAGCACTTAGTTCTTCTTCTTCTAAATATTTAAAATGTGGTTCTAGTCCAAAAAGGAACTCTATAAAAATGGCATGTCCTTTGCAGAATAAATCCTCTTTCGTGTATTTGGGATCGTATCTTTTTAATTTATATTAGAAAGTTTCCTATCTTCTCCTTTTGAATTCATCTGCACTTGGTCTTCTAAGATGCAAAGCACTCACAATTTCACTTTTTCTGTAATTAAAACTGAAGGCACTAAGCAGCTCTAGAATTTGTAAAACTACAGTTAATCAGTGCAAAATGTCAAAGTCAAGGAAAAAAATTTCAGAAAGACGTCTCATGTGTCGCTGAAAAAATATATGATTGCACATTTAGAAATGAAGAAGGGCTTTGATTTGTATAGCCTTTTGCTGCTACTGCTAGTTTTCAATTAAAAGAACATGTCAGTTGTTCATAACGAAGATTTCAGCTGACACCTGGAAGGCTAAGTATTTATTTCTCTGAAAATACTGTAAATTTATTCTGAAATTACTGACAAAATAACATTTCTTTATACAATGCCAGATTTATAGAAAGCCTGTCTTTAGAGTAGGACCATATTTAACTATTCACCATGCAGATTGGAGAAACAGGTTAAAGTCAGTTATCAGATATACATAAACAATTTTGAAAACACACAAACAACACAGACAGCACAAACTTCACTCTTGCACTAGGAAAAAGTAACAAAAAAGGAGTACACTCACAGATAGAAAACTTGTTGCTGTTGTCTTTCCCTGGAAACAATTTAAATCCTCTAGATTTAAAATCTATGGCCTTTTTCACTAGTTAAAAAAACAAACAAAAACACGAATCAGGCAAAACAGTCTAAAATATTTCATTTCATTTGATAAATTTAATGATGAAAGTATATAAAAATTAGAGTACCCGCTACCTAACAAGCCCATATTGTGTACTTCTGGTGGAAAACAGTTTACAAACACAAGTATTGACAACAATTTGTACACCTGATAAAATAAAGAAATAAGATTTATAGCTCCCACAAAACCAAGAGAAAAGAATATGGCCAAAAGTGTTTATTTCCACACAACATATAGTTGTGTGAAACATTGTCATATTTTTATGGAACGTGGAAAATGAAAAGAATGATAGATATACTTTCTTTAGAACAGTTCAACCGTTGAATCTTATTTGATGTATCTTTTGTGTTAGGAAATAATAATGCTTTCCCCTTCTCCCTCCATTAAAAAAAAGAAAAAGAAAAAATCCTACAGAATACTGTTATATCTGCCAACTGAAAAATCATCAGCCTTTTAAAAAAACATACTATAACATTTTTTTAAACAAATGATTTTTTAGTAAAATTTTAATTCAATTTTTCTTTGAAGTGATAGAGAATTTAAAAGTAAAAAAAGTCATCCCTGACATCTTATGCAAAGTACATTGAAATCTAAATATATATGCTCAGATTTGAGTTTTGTTAGCATCCAAGCAATACAGGACATATATTAATCCACATTTATCCTGAAAAGGTTTAATCAGCAGTAAAAATATTGGCATTTTTTGTCAACATATTTTGCCTTTTTACTTTAGATTTTAAAATTTATATTAGAAGTCAGTATAATGTTTAAGAACAAGACAGAAGCAAAAGCTGAAAATTTGCAATGTTTTAGTAAGCAAAAAGTCATAAAAGTAATAGACCAAAATACATTCTATAATCATGTAAATTATCTCCCCATTTCAAAAGGATGTCCACTAGTTTTTTTTCAAAATCTACCTTAGCTAGGTTCCTAGCTTCAGTACAGAATAATAATTTTTATTCAGGAAATACTAAGACTTTATTATTTGTATTTAGATCACACATACAGAACTGCAATATTTTGATGACAGAAGAATCACTGTTTATTAAATGAAGCATACCAAGCTAATATTCAGGTTTAATTGCAGAGATTTGGATTTAAAAAAAAAAAAATAAAATACAGCCTACTATTTTGCTATTGGTTCTGCACCTGGTCTCCCTATTTTGAAAATTGTTACTTGTAAAGTGTAATATTGAAAGTAGTTTTCTCGAATTCTAATCATAGATTCATAGAATCATACAATGGTAGGGTTGGAAGGGACCTTTAGAGATCATCTAGTCCAACCCCCCTGCAGAAGCAGGTTCACCTAGATCAGGTCACATAGGAATGTGGCCAGGTGGGTCCTGAAGACCTGTTCCAGTGCTCCATCACCTTCACAGTGAAAAAGTTTTTTCTTAGGTTTAAATGGAACTTTTTGTGTTCCAGCTTCATCGCATTACCCCTTGTCCTGTTGCTAGAGATCATATAGAAAAAAGGGATGCCCCAACCTCCTGACACCCACCGTTTAGACATTTGTAAATAAGATCTCTCCTCAGTCTTCTCTTTTCTAGACTAAACAGCCCCAGTTCCCACAGACTTTCCTTGTATGAAAGATGTTCCATTCCCCTGATCATCTTGGTGGCCCTGCGCTGGACTCTCTCTAGAAGTTCACCGTCTCTCTTGAGCTGAGGAGCCCAGAACTGGACACAGTAGTCCAGATGAGGCTTCACCAGGGCAGAGTAGAGGGGGAGAAGAACCTCCTTTGACCTACTGGCTACTCTCTTTTACTTCTGTAAAACTCTTTATCTTGAGATGGCTTTATGATGAAGACAGTTAATCCAGGAAAAGCATGTGGTGTCAATATATTTTTGAAACAAAACCAAAACTTTGTAGATATCAAAAGGTAAGAGTTAATGAAACTTTTTCTTTCAGTTACTAAACTAATTTTGCTCTAAAAAACTCTGTCAGGAGGCTTTATAGATTAGATATATTTAAAGATATTTTATGCTATATATAAGCAAACACTGCTGATGAAGATAGAGATTAAAGGGACTAGGTCTATGAGAAGTTAATGCAAGAAGATAGTACATCATTAAAGAATTTTTCAGCACCTATTAACTTCATATAAAATCAATGAATAGTCAAATAAACCCTCAGACATGGCATAAATAGCATAGTATCAAAATACTTTGTCTTTTTATAAATAAAAATAGCCATTACTATACAAGTGTAGAACAGGGGAAAATAGCATTCTACTAAGAAAGACAATTTGTAGGATAGATATTGGACAGGATGATAAATACTCGTACAGTTTTGATGGAAAAGAACATACTTTCTTCTAAATACATAGAGGCTTTTCTCTTAAAACACAAAATAAAAATTGCCTTAGGTATCATTATAGTGTACTAGTCGTTCAAAATAATAGTTCAAACATTGCTGATGGTTCTGGGAAATATGTTGTGAGTTTCTTTTTTGTTTTTTGCAGAAGCACAATATATCTGTTGTGACTTTTAAAAAAATTATTTGTTTTAAACTTTTAATACAAGAACCTCTCTCCACTATAACACATCCAAATTAATTGAAGTCCATAAGTAATTCTATTCTTAGTGGAAGTCAGAAATCCAAGACTGTCTTTGTGAACACATTTATTTAAGCGAGAGATTTTTTTATTATTATTTCTGTCACTTTGCCAAGGCTATTAAATATGTGTAGGAAAACAAGAAATTCAAGGTCTCTGAGGCATCTTTACACTACAAGAGAAGAATTTTGCTTTTTGATGGCTTTGTATGTTGATTTATTGAACAATAGATTCTGAAAACACCGTGAAGGAGTAGCTATAGAAATGTATTGGGTCCATACATACCATAATAATCTGTCAGACTGCATATGCATATTCATGTCCATACATAAAAACCACCTTAACAGCATCAAAGAATCCCTTACTCAAAACACTATATATACATAAATAAATTAATTAATACTTGTTAAACTAGTTATTTTTCACATGTCAATGTGGAAACCAGTGAGGAAATTTGTAACTGTTCAAAACCAGGTTTAGCATACACAGAATAGTAAGTACTGAAAGTGGATTTCACTTTTCAGAATTTCAGATGGTGGATTTATGTCAGCAAACAGTGCCATTGTAGAAATCTAAATTAGTTTGAACTTTGATATATTCATTTGTCTCAATACAAATATTTCAAACACGATGAGACAGCTAAGTATGGTCAGATTAGTATGTTTCTATATTTCTGAACAACCAAGTTCCAAGGAAATAAATTAGTTAAAGAAAGTAGGGACACTGTTGAGAAGGCATTCTTGTGTAGATAGAAGTTAGCAATAAGATTCTCCAGTGCTTTGGAGAATAATATTGCATAAATTAAAACAGGTATGAAGTCAAAGCTTCCTTTTTGCCCTGTCCTTCCATCCATTTCAGGATCAATCAAAAAATAAAACTGAAGGCAGAATAAGGAAATTAAATTATTCCGAGAATAAATTTAATAAACTATTTCTACAATACAATAAATGTTCAATATCACTTTCATATCATTAATTATGCAATTGAAAAGACTATAAAAATCTATTTTAAAGATAATAAGTTTTTTTTAAAGCTATCCGATATAACCACCTGTCCAGTGCAAAAACAAGAGAAGAGATGTCTTGTAGATTGGTTTGTTTGTTTTAAATTTATGAAGTCTACAAGTTTGGGTGTTTTTATTTTCTATTTTTGGAAGGCAGGAATGCTGATGCATATATCCTATCTAAGAATGTCTCTGACAATCCTGAATGTATTTTTGATAATGTGACCTGATGAAACAAAACAGTAGCATCAGAACTTTGTTACACTGAATCAGAGATTATGTAAAAAACCCTGAAAACCTGAAAACTATTTAAGCATCCACCTTGGAGCTTACATTCAACACTGCTTATGTTTTTTGTTGTTTTAGGTTTTTTTTTTTTCCTGTTCAAATAACTTTAATACAGAATAGAATATTATAATCTATGCAATTTAGAAGACTCAATGTTTACTGTAAAATACGGATCTGAATTCTTGAGGAGGGAGGATATGAATAGTCCTGGTAATAGAAGTAGTCCAGCTAGGAGGTTTGCATGACAAACTGCTGAGTGAATACTATGCTGACAGACAGACCAGACTCATGTATGCTTTTCAAGTAGTGAATTTACATATAAACTGAAATATGATTGGAATAATTTTGTTGAAGTTTTTGACCAAAATAGTCTCTCATGTAAGATAAGGGAGTTTCAAGTACTTAAAGGCAAAGTTTTGCACAGAAGAAAAAATGATATTGTCTTAATTATTTTTGATAAAAAAGTTGTGTAATTCTGTATTTTTATGCATATAGACTACATAAAAACACTTGTGAGAGAGAATTAATCTAAATTATTTCTAGATTTTAGTCTTTAGACTAGGTATTGCATTCAAAAAAGACCTCAGGTAAAAAAGAATATGTGTACATACATCTGAAGCATGTATATTATTAAAAAAAAAAAAAAAATTGAAACTACATTGTCCCAAGATTAATCTTTTCCTTTTTCTCACAAGACTTAGAGAGAAAAGTTCATCTTCCCATTGAATTTCAATTCTCAAAATTCTTCCCACTACACTACTATTATTTAGAAAATAAAAATCAATACCATTTATTCAGTTCAGGTGTTAGGAAACACAGGTTCACATTAAAAACATTTGTAGATGTAGAATTACAAGATCTTCTGCAGTAAGTATATTTCATGGATTTCTATTATCATAGAAATAATGAGTAATTAACTCATTAAATGCTTTCTGTAGAGACAAAAGATTTTTGTTTGGAAGAACTAATTCTGTCTGCTGCAGAGCCAGTAATTCACTGATTGCTCAAGAACTTCAGTCTCGACAATTTTACTTGCAGCACCTGCTATTTCTAATAAGAGCAACAAGAGTCTGATACACTCTGGCCTTCAGTGCTCTTGCAGATATTCTAAATAAATAATGCATAACCCTTCCAGTTTATCTTGGGCATCTGTCAATGCATGACGTTTATCTTAATGTTTATCTACATGCACAGAACACCCACAACCTGAATGCACTGAACTTACTACTCATATACAGGTCAGTTCCTTTTCCTTTTGTGTACACATCATACTCACTATGTGTGATATAACTGATTTTCAAACCCTGCCAACATAAGTGCTAGATACTCTGATATCTTTGAGATCACCACTTTAAGGGATTGCACAAATGGAGTGGGGGTGAGGTGGGAGCTGGGGGAAGATATAGCAACTCATTTAGTTTTTTTGTTGATGTCACTTTTGGCTCCAGAAATTTAAATTATCATTTTCTAAACCTAGCAATTACCTAACTAAACTTCACTGTAATCCAATACACTGATCAATGTGGCACTGTGTTCTAGAGCATTTCTGCACCTTGAAAGTTGGCATTGGAGGACATGAATCTTCATCCGTTTTTGTAATACAGCATCAACTGCAGAGGTTAATTCTTAAATGTGAAGAACCATTCAGAATCTGAACAATTAGACCATAAAGTGGTGAACTTTACTATTCCTCTTCTCCCCAATCCCTGCCTCTTTCAACTAAAGTGCCCAGGTCAAAGCAGATTATATAGAAGGTTTATACTTCAGATTACTGAATTACTGCACCAAATTATTGTACTAACATATTGCATTAGTACAAAATGTAATAAATATTTACTTCATGAATATACAACATTTTAAAGATAATGATGTGGTGAACAATTGAATGATTAAAATAGTGAAAATGAAGTTTTGATTCTATGCTAAAATTAGAGTATGTTTAAATACAGTTACTGCTCACTATAATCTATAAATGAGATAAAATTAGACTTTTTATTTTCTTTCACGTATCTTAGTTTTGCTGACAATTTTTAATATTATACATTTCCATTTTACTTGTGCTAATTCTCAGGCACACTTTTTATCTATGGATCAAAACCTATGATAATTTTCAGAGAACAATATGATATAAACTATGTATAACTTAACATGCATTTGAAAATTTCTCATTGGGTTATTACCTCTGTTGAAAATACATTTATCAGCCACATAATGCAAAAATCCTCCTCTTTACTGAAAAGTATTGTTAGCATTGAGCATACACGAAAGTTTGTTACTGAGCTATGTAATTTATCAACAAAATTATACATCAAATCCTCTTACTTTATAATATTTTCATTAAAATGTATAAAAAATTTCTGTGGAAAGTCCCAATTAATATAAAGAAAACTGTATAATAAAGAAATGCAATGATGACCTAAATTATGTAAAATTAGTCAGGAAATGTATTTAAACAAACTTTCTAAACACAATTTAAAAGTATATATAGAGAAGTTATTCAATATATTGGTATGATTTAAAAAGGATGAGGATTTATAGTTATTTTACACTAATGGTCTTAAAAATTGTCAAAATTATAGTTTTTCTACTGTATTCTACATTATGTGTACCTCATCTAATTTTGAAAAAAATTATTTCCTAGAAAGTAAATATGGTTAATATGTATATTTAAAAAAGTATAATTACATGAATAATATTTTTTTTTTATCATTGTAAATTGGGAATACCTGATAGTATTTTTTTTTTTTTCCCTGGTTCAATTTTTCCTGGCTATTGTTAAGGTCAGATATCAAAAAGCATAAGGTAAGGTGTGACAATTAAGTGTTCTTAAGGAATAAAGGGGAGAGGAGAGAGAAAAAATGAAGGCCTTATAAGAAAGAAAAAACAGAACTGAAAATGAAGAAAGAGAATGGAAATATCTGTAAAATGAATAAGATTTTGAAACAAAAAGCTAAGTGAAATCATCAAAACAGATCTATAATCTTCAAAGTGAGCACATTATTAAAAATTTGCAAATGCTTGGTAACACTTCTGTCCTTTAGAAAGAGAACAGAAGCTCACTGTAGTGAAATATGTTGGAATCTAAAGTTATCTTGAAGATAAATGGGATTTAAGAGGACAAGGATAACATTGAGTCTCTTTTAGAATTGCTATATGATGATTAGAGTCTTCCATTCAGATTTCCTGGTACTATGTGAGTTTGAGTTTGATAAGCAATTTTTTTTTCTCCAAACTTAGTAGTTCTGCTTTAGATTGACTTATCCATATTTCATTTATGAATTAATAACTGTAGCAGTGGTGTTTTTACATGGCTAGTAGCTTATACTTTTGTCTGTATAGTATAGAGGTCTTCAGGCTGGATATTGTCTTAGAATGCAGGATTTCTTAATGATATACAAAAATCAATTAATTCTTTAGAATACTTTCAGTCTTTCCTCTGTTGCTTTTGTGTTGCATACAGTTTTTACCTCTTTGTGACTTTCTTGGTGCATATAGTTATATACCTGCCCATTGCAAATATTAGTTTCATTCAGAAAAAAACCCAATATTTTTATTGATTTTTATTTTTAATGTAAGAAACTAAAGCACTGTTAACCTGCCTCCACTGATTATGATTGCTAGATAAAAATATATGCTCAAACTTTATGTATATTCCTTGAAAAAAAAAAAGACTGACTACTATAAATTGTTTATAGTGAGTTCTTTTTATGTGATAGGAATTAGTTCTTATTTATTTCTGGAGTAGAAATCCAGGTAACTACAACGAAGAAAAACCCGCCACTGATTTGACTGGATATATCTAATTTTCAATCACTTCACAGTAATGCAGTAGAATTGTGGAGTTTTTAATTTTACGCTTGTTTTTTGAAATTATTAAATTCACAGTCCTTTTAAAAAACCTCTGAAGTGTAATATCATGTCAGTAAAAGTAAATATCAGACTTATGTTTGCCACTGTTACATCAAAGTTTCTTCTCAGTTATATGACAGAAGAGAAACCTCTGCTGTATTAACATCATTAGCTTTGATATTTATTTTATTCCTTTTTCTATTCTACCTTAAGATTTATTTAGAGATCTTTGTTCTCTGTTGCCACTGAACACATTATTTTCAGGGTTATTTAATTTGGGTGGATGTATGTTTCCATGTTAAAAGGAATGGAATGGAATGGAATGGAATGGAATGGAATGGAATGGAATGGAGAAAGGAGAAAGGAGAAAGGAGAGAGGAGAGGAGAGGAGAGGAGAGGAGAGGAGAGGAGAGGAGAGGAGAGGAGAGGAGAGGAGAGGAGAGGAGAGGAGAGGAGAGGAGAGGAGAGGAGAGGAGAGGAGAGGAGAGGAGAGGAGAGGAGAGGAGAGGAGAGGAGAGGAGAGGAGAGGAGAGGAGAGGAGAGGAGAGGAGAGGAGAGGAGAGGAGAGGAGAGGAGAGGAGAGGAAGGAGTTCATTTGGAAGGGACCTACAATGATCATATAAACCAACTGCCTGTCTACTCCAAGGCTAACCAAAAGTTAAAGGATATTATTAAGGGCACCATCAAAATGCCTCTAGCATTTGAACATATACCTCTTAGCACAACTTTAGACAGTAGAAGTGTGCTATAAAACACAAGAAAAGTTCTAAAATGCATCTCATGACATTTGCATATATGGAAATGCATATGCATATATGTTCCATAACCTTAAGAAAGAAAAGATTCAGTTGATATGAATTATAAAATAATTCAATAGCACTAGCAGCATTACTAAGCTCTGAGTTCTTATTCTATGAAACAGAGATAGTAGAAAAGACAAAAAATGTCAGATTGTCCTTTAATAGCACTCAAATACTTACACAAAAAATAAACAAGGGAAAACAATCACATTTAATTTCTTTCCTGATTTCACATCTGAAGATGACAGAACATCCTAGGAACTGTGATTGTAGTATACACATGAATTGAGACTGAATTCTCATCATTTGAAGCTTCTAGATTTATCTGAACTTAAGTGGTTAGGGACTTTCTTTTTTTTCTCTCCACTTCTGAATAGAGAGATACACTTTCCTGAGTCTGAGTGCTTAGTTTCATTAGAACTAAAAAAGATGCCATGTTCCTCTTCCAAGTATCATATCTAAATATATTTCTCATTAGTCTATCAAGCTGCATGTTGAAAGAAAGTTTTTCACCCATCTGCTCATTTTCCCAGAAGTCTTCATTGTCTGAATAACGAGAACTCTTCTTCCTCCTCTTCCTAATGTATATATTTACATACTCATTTGTCCTTTTTTAAGTTCTTCACATACTGGTATTCACTTCCTGAAACACTTATTCTTTCACTCTGTCTTAGATTTTCTTTTTTAAGGTAGAATGATCAGAACCATGTAACATCACTGTACCTTTTTTATCCACCTGATTCAGTCTGAATTTTTTTTCATGAAGAAATTATAATCATATTTCTCATGTTATTTCATATTCTCATGTTATTTCATGTTATTGCCTTAGAAAATGATACTTGTACTTCCCTATCTCTACTGGAAGTATTTCACCAAATGTATCTAGAGTTCCTTTTTCCTCTCTTAAATAATCAGAACACAAAACCTTTTTTTCTGTTTCCAAGTAATAAATTTAGAGAAGAAATTCTTCAGCCAGCCTTTGACATAGCTTGCAATAATTTTTGAAATCCAGATAGTAACTGTGGTGGACTAATTTACACCTAGCAGTTTAATTTTAGATAGCTAGATTCCTCTTGCTCTCTCTACAAATATCTTTTGCCCATATACCTCAGCAACAATAATACTTTAGGAAACAAAACAGTACTGTTATTGTTTACTCATTCTGAAATATTCTCAGAACAATACTATGGAAGCCAACAGTACTATACTTATTCTGTAGATATCCTTTTGTATGAATGTTAATTTATCATAAATTAGCATTATTCTGGTCTCACTTCAACATTCTTAAAAAAGCCTGCAGTGTAGACTACATACACAGTACATTCTTAGCATTTTAAATATACATGTATACAATATATTGAGTTTCAGCAAACTATATTTATGATATTAAATTTTAAATTAATTTTATTATATTAAATTAATTAATTTTCATAGATTTGGAAGAATACTTCTTGAACTATTATTAAGAGCACAGGAAAAAATATATTTCAAAAATTAAACTAATTTTTAATATCTATTAAATTGGGAAATATTTTTAAAGGTATTTATATAAACTGCTTAAGTATCTCTTATATACGGTTTCATGGTAATTTTATATGCAGGGTGAGAGAAATAGTTTTTATACATTTGTGCATATTTCATTACCAAAGAGGGGCTAAAACCCTTCCATAGAAGTCTACACGAAAACTCTGTAGAAACACCTGTGGACTATCTCCTGATAATGAAAATTTCTTCAGGTCATTTAATGATAGTCTCACATTCACAAACATTCCTTCAAAATATATCTGTGTCTTTATAATGAGAAATATTTTATGAAAGGCCATTACAGGCTATTTAATGAGGGTAAAAAATATGTTAAAGTTTTTGTATAAAGAACGCTAGAGAAATCAAGACTTTAAATGTGTATCACAATTACTGCCAAATCTAACTGCCAATTTAGTACACTCTCACATCTTTAAATTAAAAGAGATACTTCAAATACTCCCACAGAACTGAAAATAAACCTGGTTTTTTTTTAACTTGATCAACGATGTTCTGGAGTGTACACACATCCACACAATCACTACAAACCAAAGCCAAACCTTACTAATTTCTACAGTTGATAACCAAAAATACACTTCAGGTTTATACTGAAACTAATATAAATGAAACACAAATAACTGCTTAATGATTTCTGTTTCATATGAAAACCAAATACAGTGCTTTTTTTTAAAATATCCTACTTAAATTAGATATTATAAAATTCTATAAAAATGAGGCTCTGCAGTTTCAATGGGTATTAACAAATGAATATACACTAACTCACTCTAGATGACTATCTGATCCAGAAGGACAACAGATTCTAATCTAATGTTGTCTTCAACCATATAATGAGACTTTTACAAATTAATTGTGCTATAAAAGATGTTCCTTTATATATTTGTATTAATAAATTTTTGACGCACAATAGATTCACATGAAACAATGGATTAGTACAATAAAAATTTAAATTATATAATAAATATTATTCAACGGTATCAGCTATTCCTTCCTAGAACTAGTGAATGGATAAGAACATACCAACATGTAATTTGTTTCTAAATGTCTATGCTAGATGAATTAAGACATTCCAGAATTGTTCTTTCTCAGTCTCGTGTTTCAGATATCAACATTTGTATTTTAACACAATAAATAATGCTTTTTTAATACATCAAACGTTGTTCCTTATTAGTATTTTAGCATGTAGATTAAATTATCTGAATATAGGAACACACCAAATCTTTAGCTTTACCATTTTAATACCTGTAACTGATTTCCTTATTGTACTAAACTTCACTTCATTCTTTGATTTTGTATTTTTTTATAGAATTATAGAATGGTATGGTTGAAAGGGACCTTTAGAGATCATCTAGTCCAACCCCCTGCAGAAGCAGGTCAACCTAGACCAGGTCGTATAGGAACCTATCCATGCAGGTCTTGAAGACCTCCAAGGAAGGAGACTCCACAACCCCTCTGGGAAGCCTGTTCCACTGCTCCCTCATCCTCATAGTAAAATAGTTTTTTCTTATATTTAAGTGGAACTTTGGTGTTCCAGCTTCATCCCATTCCACCTTGTCCTGTTGCTAGCTACTATAGAAAAAAGGGATGTCCCAACCTCCTGACACCCACCCTTAAGATATTTGTAAATACTAATAAGATCTCCCCTAAGTCTCCTCTTCTCCAGACTAAACAGCCCCAGTTCCTGCAGCTTTTCCTCTTATGAAAGATGTCCCAATCCCCTGATCATCTTGGTGGTCCTGCGCTATTTGATGGAATAAAAAATGTACAGATGTTTTAAAAATTTAAAATTTTGATGAAAATATAAACTAAAGGGAGATGATCACAATAGCATCATCAATTATTCTAGAACAAAGCAACTACTTATAAAATACAGTTTTATGCTATGTTTGATTATATATAAACACATATGCAGAATATATTGATATTTTTAATCTCAAATCTCTATATTTTCATCAGATCTCACACTATGCTTGATAGTTTAATATAATGATATAAGCAATAAAGGTGCATCAAAAGAAAATTCCTTGTCTTTCCCTTTTTCTTTTTGTAAATCAAATTAATTTGAACTGCTATGACAATACTATTAATAATTTATTTTTTCCCACTAGAACTAGCTGCCCCACTAGAACTCAATTTCAAACAGATTTAATCCCTTTCCCATTTGGTTCACTTACATTTTTTTAATGAATACCTGACCTTTCCCTTTTAATTTATACAAAATATTTTTCTGTAACTACATAGGCACAAATAAAATAATATCCAATACCTCTATGAGTAACAACTGCAAGTTCTTTAGTTCTTTCTATCTGATCAGCATTTCTTGGTTGTCTTCTTGTGCTTTGTAAATTTGCTTGATGAAGGGAGAGTGCTTCCTTGGATGTGGCCGAGTCCAGAACTGATTTTCTTATATTCATAGCTTGTACTTGTTGCTCTTCAGAAGGTTGTCTACAGGTGGTCACTGCACTGGATACAGCAACATCAGCAGATGTGCTAGCAACAGTAATAGCACCAGTAGTGGCCGCAATACGCTCCTCTAACTCACCAGTGGAGGCAGTTTTGATCAAAGTGGAAGAACCTGTGGGACACACAGTAGCACTGGATGCTAACTTTTTCTTTTAAATTGTATTTTTCTGATCAGCCTAAGAGATTAAATTTCCCCCTGTTTAATATAGTAAAGACAACTGAAATGAAAAGAAGGCAATATGCTTTATTTAAAAATTTGAAGTAATCAAAACATTTTTTAATGCTAATGAACATTTTGTAACTATAGTGATATTACACATCTATTTTTAAATTTCCTCAAAACTTTACAGAATAAATCTTTGTACCAGTCATAATGACAATACATAATTTCCAACAACGCAAACTCAGTTTTCCAATCAGCATGGCTAGAGCAAAATATCCAGTTATATCATCGAAAGGGACCCCATATAAAGAAAAGTGATAACTGCTCTATCAAGATTTGAAACAGCAACATTATATAGTAATCAGAGAGCAGGTAAAGCTTCCATAGTCCAAATAATAAGGTTGCAAAATACATTGGTACATTTGATTGTTTCCATCAAAGCTTGATAGGGCTCAAAAACCTCATTTAGACTTGACTCAAGGTCAAGTAGATATGAAAGTTACATGTATAAACAAAATATCTAAGCATAATTACAGAATCACAGAATCATTTAGGTTGAAAAAGGCCTCTAAAATTGTCAAGTCCAGCCATTAATGTAGCACTACCACATCCACTGCTAAACCATGGCCGTAAGTACCACATCCACACATCTTCTAAATACCTCCAAGGGTAGTGATTCAACCACTTCCCTGAGATGCCTGTTCCAAGGCTTGGAACTTTCAGTGAAAAGCTTTTCCTAATGTCCCAACTAAACCTCCTCAGCACAGCTTGAGGCTGTTTCCTCTTGTCGTCTTGCTTGTAGCTTGAGAGAAGAGACCAACAACCGCCTTGACATAATCTCCTTTCAGATAGTTGCAGAGAATGATGTCTCCCCTTATCTTCCTTTTCTCAAGCTAGAAAACCCCAGCTCCTTCAGCTGCTCCTCATAAAATGTGTCCTCCAGACCCTTCACCAGCTACATTGACCATCTCTGGACATGCTCCAGTACCTTAGTGTCCCTCTTGTAGTAAGAGGCTCAAAACTGAACACAATATTCAAGCCATAGCCTCATCAGTTGTCATAGTTTGACATGCTTCTGTGCTAGCTGGGCCAAACCACACCACCAGTGCTGAGTACAGGGGGACAATCACTACTCTACTCCTGCTGGCCGTACTATTTCCAGGATGCCATTGGCCTTCTTGGCCACTTGGGCATACTGTTGGTTCATATTCATCCATTGTCGACCAACATCCTCAGATCTTTTTCTTCCAAGTATGTTTTCAGCCACCTTTCCCCATACCTGTAACATTGCATGAGCTTGTTGTGACCTAAGCACAAGACCTCGCACTTAGCCTTGTTGAACTTCATACAATTGGCCTTGGTCCATCAATCCAGCTTATCCAGATCCCTCTATGAAGTCTTCCACCTCTCAAGCACATAAACACACCTGTCCAACTTTGAATCACCTGTAAACTTAATGAAAGTGCACTCAGTCCTCTCATTCAGATAACTGATAAAGGTATTAGACAGAACAGGCCTCAATACTGAGCCCTGGAGAACACCAGTTGTAAGTGGACACCAATTGGATTGCACTACCACTCTTTGAGAGATTTTTTCCCACTAAAGAATACACCAGTTCAAGCCCTGAACAGCCAGTTTCAGCAAGAGAATGTTGTTGGAAGCAGTGTCAAAGTCTTCACTAAAGTATAGGTAGACAATATCCACAGCCTTTCCCTCATCCACTAAGGCGGTCACTTTGTCATAGAAAGAGATTTAGTCGGTCAAGTGGAACATGCCTTCCATAAATCCATTGCTGACTGGTCAGGATCACCTGGTTGTCCTATACATGCCATGTGATGACACACAAGATGATTTCTTATATAACCTTCCCTGGCACTAGGATCAGACTGGCAGACCTTGAGTTCCCCAAATCCTCCTTCCAGTCCTTCTGATTCTCCAGTCAATGGAGATCTTCAAGATTAGCCAGGAATGCTGATAAATGATGGTAAGGGAAAGGAGCTTAATAATTATATCTATACATGACATTGGTTGTAGGCTGTATCTGTAATTCCACTTTTCATCTCTGATTCCTGTAGTATAGTCGATTATTTTACTAAAGAAACCTCCACCCCAAAAATGTTTGATGAGATTGAAAATTGTCCATTCACTGATTGTGAAAATACTATGTTAACATTTCCAATTTGTCTAGTCGATAAAATGTAAAACCCATGTGGGAATTTTTAATATTTCATCAACTTTTTCATCCTTCCCCATTCCCCAGACTAGGCTACAAATGTTTGAATGCCAAGTCCCTCACTTGTGAACATTTTGAACATCTAACACAGTGGGAATTCCATCTTGACTGGAACAACTAAGTGACTGGGCAACGTATAATCATATTCATAATAAAAGATTAGAATAAACAAAGTTGATGTGGCATGAACTGTAGTATGTTATACTGGTATCTTGAAAACATGGCTTTTTTAGTGTATAATAAAGAATAATGGACTGTTGAATGGTTATGCAAACAATACTATGCCACACTTTTTTTATTCTGACCTGTCCTCTCATGTAGACTTTGAGACTTGTCCTATAAGTCATGGGTGATGACAGAATGGAAATAAATCGGAGATTTTGTACTGTTAGAAGAGCCTATATACTAGAAAATGGATACAAGACTCCCAGAGTAACTTAGCAGTATATAGCACTTTTCATGCACAAAGTATATAAAATCTTTTGACAGAATTATAAAATATACTGTATAAATAAATTGAACATAACAAAATGTCAAAATGTTTAATCTTGCTAATAGAGTCTCTCATTCTCTCATTTACTGCAGCAATTCGAGGCTGAAAATGTTTTGTTTTGCTATACTATTAAAAATAATACTACCATAACAGAATACTTGGCCGTTACACAGACAACTAATAACTATGGGTAAATGATATTTTTACTATCTTATATTTAATGTCTTATTATATGCTTTGCAGCACAGCATTTCTAAATCATACACTGTTGGTTTCCTCTACAAAATTAAACAACCTTAAGAACATCAAGGAAAACTCCAGGGTAATGTGTCAGAGATTGAACCAAAAACTTACTGTCCTATGATGAGAGCAGTGTAAGTAACTAAAATATATCTAGATATGTTTTTCACTTTGTTTCAGGATAACAGAAGAATGTCACAACAGTGAACAATATCAAAAGACTAGAAAAATGTCATGGTTTAATCCCAGCTAGCAGCCAAGCACCATGCAGATGTTTGCTCATTCCTCCTCACTCCACACCTGTAAGATGGAGAATAGTGTCCAAAAAACATAAAACTTGTGTTTTGAGGTAAGAATAGTTTAATGATTAAAATAAAATATAAAAATAAAAATAATAACAATAATTGCAAAGAAAAGGAATATAACAGAAATAAAACGCAAGAACAACTGACACATACTGCAACTGCTCTGCTCACTACCCACTGACCAATGCCCACCAATCCCCAAGCAGCAATCAGCCCCTCATAGCAAGCTTCCTCCATTTTATATAATGAGCATGACATCCTATGGTATGAATATCCCTTTGTCGAGTTCTAGTCAGCTATCTTGACTATTCTCCTTCCCAGGTTTATATGTACCTCATCACTGGCAGACCATGGAAAACTAAAAAATCCTTGTCTTAGGATAAGCACTGTTTATCAAGAACTAAAACATCACTATCATGAACATTATTCTCAATCCAGATTATACTAAATGCAAAACTCAGTACTGTACCTGTTACTAGAAGAAATATTAACTCTGTCTCAGACAAAAAAAAGACAACTAGTTATGATACAGGATACAATAAATTTTGACAGACTAGTATCAAGATTAAAATACATTAAATACATGAGCATGGTTCAAGAGATATTTTGGAATAAGATAATGTTGATTAAAACAAAAAAAATCTTAATACATGTTACAGACCTATTTTAATAAAACCTACATGCATGTGTTTTATCGTGAAAGTGAATATAGAAGAACATGAAGTCACCTGCTCCCTATATCAAGCTCAAAGCAAAATAATATATTCAGAATCTCAGTCAAATGGCACATTATGTCCTAGTGCTTTAAAGATGCACAGGACTTTAAATGAAAACAGATTAAGAGAATGATAATCTCAAAAAAAAAAAGTACGAAAAATTACACTTACTTAAAACTTCAAAGCTTGTACATTGAAAAGTAATGTACTACTTTGATACAGAGGCAATAAAACACCTAACTTGTTAGGCTTCCACAACCACTGCCACCACAAAAAAAGAACTCATAGAATCACAGAATCCCAGAATGGTAGGAGTTGGAAGGTAGAGATCATCTAGTCCGACTCCCCTACCAAAGCAGGTCCACATAAATCTAGTCACATAGGAACACATTCAGCTGGGTTTTTAAAACCTGCAGAGAAGGAGACTCCACATCCTCCCTGGGCAGCCTGTGCCAGTGATCCCTCACCCTCACAAAAAAATAGCTTTTTCTTATGTTTAAATGGAACTTCCTGTGTTCCAGCTTCTTCCCATTACCCCCTGTCCTGTCACTGAATACAACATAAAAAATTGACACCCCTACCTCCTCACATTCACCATTTAGATATTTGTAAATATTAACGAGATTCCCCCCTTAGTCTCCTCTAGACTAAATAGCCCCAGTTCCCACGGTCTTCCCTCATAAGAAAGATGCTCCAGTTCTCTGATCATCATCTTAGTGGCTCTGCACTTGACTCTCTCAGTGTGGTGTGATTTACACATAAGAATTTAAGACAAAATTAATGATATATATATACAATCGACTTAGTATCAGCTACTGCACAGAACAGATTTATCCACATTTCCCTAAATATTAATTGTAAACTGTAAAAGCATGAATTTTGGTGTCTATGAAAACAAGTTTAGACCAACTGAAACCCTTACACTGCACAATTTCCACTTCAATTAGCAGCAGTCAAATCTGACATTTCAGTTTGTTAAAGAGATTTTTTGATAAATTGTGATTTACTAAATGATTTTTTTGAAGTAGAAATTTGCAATGAAAAATGGAAGAATGGAAGACTGATATCTGTTTTTTTGACAAAGTTTAAACTGACAGTTCTCAGATAGCTGAAGTCATCTCAAAGAAAGGTCATCACTTTAAATTCACAATAATTTAGATGTAGAGGCAAGAAAGAATAATTGTTACTTGAGCATGGGTTCAAAAAGAAAAGGAGCCTGACCAGCCCAGGTTAAAGCAATCTGAGATCTACTAGACTGGAGAACCATTTCTCTAAGTGAGTCCTTCTGGACGAGGAAGAGATTAAAATCAGTAAAACTGAGGGCATTTCACATGTCATATTGAACTGCTTAGGTGAGGAAAGATTTGAAGCAGTATTTACCCATAAAAATCCAATTATGTGGAAGTGGAAGAACGAGTCAGTTCAGAAAACTAGTCTGAATGAAACACTACTCAAATGTGTTGTAACTGCTAAAAGTTTGAATAATGCAAACATATGGAAGACCCATAAGCCTTTCTATTTATACAGGGGTGGAGGTTGCTCCTGATTACAGGTTCATCTTTAGTTAAGCAAAAAGTCAAGAGTCTTTGACATTTGCCTGAGACAAGAATCCAAAAATAGATTATGAATCTGTGCTAGATGCACACACTTTGCATATGCAATATGCTACAAGTATGTACAGGGTTCCCATTGTAAACATGATAACAAAGGAAATTTACCCCAGATAAATTCATGGTGGAAGTTCTCAAGTAAATCTAAATCAAATAGACTAGCTTTTTATAAGTAATCCCTGACAGAATAGAACAATCTAGGGAGATAATGAAGCCTTCAGCAGAAGAATTTACCACCAGAAAAAATTAAAAAAGGCCGAAAATGGTGTATCTTAAGACAGTGAAATGGTTTTACTGAAAATGATGGGGTTTACTTCCCTTTTAGAAGACTATAACTTGGGAAAGCTTCCCTTTAAACAGGGAATGCTAGAATAACGTATCTTCCCTCCCAGTACAGATGTTTAAAATATATTAATGTAGGTTGTAAGTAATATGCCAACGTTAAGTTAAAATTTAAAATCTTTATAAACAACTAGCCGGAAAAAAAGTACTCACAGTAGTTCATATATGTTGGAAAGACAAATCAGATAAATGCAAGTCTTGTTATAGATCTTAATTTGAATCTTTGTACACTTTAGAAATAAGTTATTTTCTTAATCAAAATAACTCCATTTCAGAGAAGACAATCTGAATGTTATCCTCATTGTATAAGACTCAGTTCTATGCTATGTTATATTGTGCTGTATTCAGTCCTAGATAAGATGCAGGTTTCTGTTGTTATCTTCAATTTAACTGGAATTATTTTTCTCTTCCATTTGTACAAGCTTCCACAAAGTAATGATTAGTCAACATGCGTTAACACATTATTTAAAATCTAGGCCTTTTTTTCATAAAATTAAGCAATTACCAGTATTTAGTTGTCATTCTTTCTTACAAGATGTGACAAAGAAATATGTTTTAGCAAGATTCAGATATGATTTTAAGGAAAAAAAAAATAATTGACTAAATAAAAGTGACAGTGTGAAATCACAAAACTTGACTCTGTCAAAATAAATGTCTCAAATGCAACTAAAAAACTTGATTCATAAAGAAATATTTGGCAAAAGTTTTAAAGATTTTCTAAATTTGTTTTTATTTCAGACAGAGATGATGAACAAACAAATGTTTTAATATTTATTTGTTCACTGATTAGTATTACCACGCTGATTAGGAGTCAAACTGATAAAAAAAGAGGAAACATTCTGTAATGTGAGTTTGGTCATATAAAACTGGGACTAGAACAATATTTATCCACAAGATAATAGAATAACTTAAGGCCAAATGGACCTCAGTAAGTCTCCTCTTGCCCTGACAACCTAGAGCAGTCAGTTATGAGGTCTCATCTTCACGCCATGCTGCACCATGGAAAGTAACTCACTTGCAGTCATTTGGAAGCTGCTATTAGCTTTCCCCTCTTCTCCAGGCTGGAAAAGCCCAGCTCCCTCACCCCTCTCCTCACAGGGCAAGTACTTCAGTCTGCAGTCATTCTGGTAGCCTCTTTTTACTAAACTTGCTCCAGTGAAGAACTCATTTTCCTGTCAAGGGGCCCAAAACTTGATGCACTATTCCAGCCCCGGTCACAAGGGTGTTGAGTAAATGACAACGATTTTCTCCTTTGATCTAATGGCTACATTTCTGTTGATATGACTTAGGATACTCTTGGCCATTTTTGCTGCCAGGGCACACTGCTAGATCATGTTCAGTTTTCTATCCAGCACAATGCACAGGGCCTTTTCAGCAGAGCTCCTTGCTATCCGCTAGTCCTGTTACCAGGAGTTCTTCCTACCAACATGCAGAGCTTTACATCTGCCCTTGTTGAGTTTTGTAAGATTTCTCTTGGCCCATTTCTCCATCTTGTAAATGTCCCTAGGAATGGCAATCTTTTCCTTGACTATATTGACCATTGACTAACATTTTGGTGTCATCTGCAAATAAAGTGAGATTTCATTTTGTCACTGATTCAAGACTATTGAAAAACATGTTGAACTGAACTTGTACCAGTTACTGAACTCCACTTGTTACTGGACTCTAGGTAAGAGTGTGGACCGTTTATGACTGTCCTTTAAATTTCTATGCTTTTTACTTCAGCAGTGGAAGGAAAAAACCTGTCAAATTGATCATAAATGGGATCTAAGGCAGCTATTTAAATTCACTAGAATTCATTTTGCTTATTAATTCCTAGGAATTTGAGATCAAAATGTAAGACCAAATGAAGATCTTCATTATCTTATTTATTCAGCATGAATTAAATATGCATGATTTTTTTAGTCCTTGTGACAAATACAATCCAACCACAGAATTCTCAAACAAAGGTAAAGGTCCTATTATTATGTTACTATATTCTGATTACTATATTCCACCTTCATTCTTCTTTCAGATATTCAAGGACATTCCATCAAGACTTATTTAATATCCTTACTTCAAATCTTCCTATAGTTAAGTAATTTTGCAGTGACCAGTGCATTTACTAAGAGGGTTTTTTTTGTAATAAAATATCTTAATTAGTTGTTATCTTTGATGTTCTCTATCATTAAATATCTGTTGTCTGTAAGACTTTCCAATAAAGTTACAAATGTAGTTAGAAGAATGTATTCTGGATCTCTTAAAGTATTTTTTTAAGTTAATGTAGAGAATAGTTTATTTGACTCTTTTAACATATTTTTAGATGTCATTCCAGCCTTATTATTTCCACTTCTTTTTTATTCCTCAGAAATTTCTATTATTTTTACCTTATCTAATATGCCACCATAATATATAGCAATATATATAATGATATTATAAGATACAGTATAATAATTATGTATTTTTTACATTATATAATATTTTTATCTTAAACTCAAATTTGTTTCTGTTGATTTACAAGTAAATAATAAAAAAGAGCAGAATCCAAATTACAAATATGCATTTGAGAAAATAAAATCAGTATAAAAGGCTGACACAAAACATTCTTCTGATTTTTAATTATCAGATATTCAGAAAGAAATACATGACTTCAGTTTTCATATTGTCCGATATTTATGTGAATTGATTCAGAATTAAATGATTTTTTCTGTTTGGTATCCAAAGGCACTTCTTTACCCTACTACATTCTATTTGTGTATTTGTGAAGCAAAAAGCCCTGTCAATTTTGTATTTTTCTTTTCTGTAATTTGCTCTTGTGAGTAATTTATTTATTTTTTGAAAGAGTAGGATAACATCAAAGAGGCAAATCTTCAAGAATAATTACTATACACACTATATACATAGCAATGGATACAGAAACAATGTAAGAAAAACACATGTTTCTTTCTGTCAAGGAACTACTCATGACAAAATGACACTGAATCTGTTTTATACACTCTGCTGTGTGAAATATAATTCACTGTTCTTACCTCAAACCATAGACCAAAACAAGACCTACCACTACATTCCTTCATGAATGGGAACTTAATGACTGCATTTTTTACAATTTTGGAAAGCATCTTATTCCAAGATTTTAAGCAGAAGAATCAAGAAATAACAAGGAAAATGCTGCAACTTCATTTTATTGATGGTATATTTACAATAATTTGTTTTGGTTTTAGTTTTTGGTTTTTAAAAAAGCAAGTTAAAACCATCATGAAATCTTGAACGTATATTTTCAAAAATTATGTTGATGTGTACATGTATTGTGGATGTTTAATCAGAGGCTTCCATAAGTGTGAAATTTAAAGGTTCTGATTTCTAATTCTGTTATTTCTATCACCTTGGATATGCCATTATATTTTAATCTTCTCATTTCTTATCTACAAAGTGAAATTCTCTCTTTCCTTTTACTGACAGACAGATATTAGTATTAGTTGCCTAATGTCTGTTCTGTGCTATAAGCAAGTAAACTAACACGCATAAATCAAATACATAGATAGAACAAATTGTAATGGAAGAGGTCATGTTCGTTAATCAAATCATGAAAGAATGGTTGTGCAAGGAACCGTTTAAAGTCATTGTAAAACTCTTGTAAAACTTTAACCGTAAAGTCTCTACAATGTGCACAGGTGCAGTTGGCTGAGATGCTTATAGCAGGTATAATAGGTTGCGCATGAGCTGATAAGAGCCAAGAGAAGAGTTCAGGAGCGGGCCACTAGAGGAAGACTACTGATTTCATCCCAGCGACCACCCTACGACCACCAGGAGGCAGAAGACAACCCCCTAGTACCAAGACGGGCACATGCGCAGAGTACACCAGGGAGCGATGCACCCGACCGATAAGGATTGTATAAAAGGACTCTGATACGGGGCGGGGGTCGCCCGCCGTTGGTGGAGCAGTCTCCTGGCAGCCCAGCGCTGATTTGCTTATTTGCCATTTGCTTAATAAATTTGATCTATGAGTCACTTAAATTGGCCTGTGAACTTTTTCACAGCAACTTATAACACAAATCAAATAAAATCAAATCTACAGATTGCTAAAACCAGAACTACTCATTAATATGACTTTGACACTTCAACTTTTCACTTTTTTAATGAAGTTCAGATGTGTGGAAAAATAGTGAATCATAAACCCAGTAATAATTGTCTTCCATTTACTATAAAAAAAAAATCTCTGTATCATTTCTCTATTTAGGTTAGATAATTAATCTTTGTCCTAAACAGGCTAAATGTCCAAATTTTCTTTTCTAAATCCAGTGTTAGGCATCAAAGAGCTATTTGACACAAACTTATTACCAAAGATTAGTAATTTAAGATTCTAAAAATTTATCCAATATATTAATCTCCACTGCAGTGCAGATAATTTTAGGAGGTTATTATTTTATCTTTGTTTTTAAACAGATTAGTACTTGTTAGAAACAATGTGAAATTCTTAGAAAGGGTATTCATTTACCAGGCAAATGGCAAAGACAAACTTGAAGCAAAGATATCTTGCCAGTTTACTATGATTTTAGTCTATGTATATTCATAACATAGGAAAGATTACAAATCTTACTACTTTAGCACAATTTTTGCATATTTTACCTATGTCTAGCTAAATAACCAAAAATGACACATAATTTGCCCAATGCCCAATGCCCCAACTGCAAGCAGTAGAATGGGCACTGGTTGTGATACCTTGCACAGCGGGTCCACCACACAGATCCCCTGTGGTTCCCAGCTCACCAGCCCTCAGGGAAACATGACCCTTGCTGCACCCTTAACAATTACTGTCTTGATCATTGTGAAAAATACAATGGCTATGAACAAAGTAAAGCATTGCATTTAAAAAGAAGTATTATTCTTCTCTTATGAGCTAATCTCTAAACAGACTAAATGTTAACTATAAAGTAATGCAAAGTTTAACAATTTATAAATGAAACTATACCATCTTTTATACTTTTTTTTTTTTTAAAGGGTCAGTACAGGCTAAAAAATAATACTTTTTAAGAAAGGTCAAGTCCTAAGTGAAATCAAAATGACTTTCTGGGAACAAGGAAAATTCTTTCAGTGCAGAAACTTATTCAAAATCCACTTACACCTTACAGGGATAAAGCTATTCCGGAAGAACAATATGTGCTGCCAGCATCAAGTGAGTACTAAGTGAACATTTAAGCTATGAAGTAGGCATTAAGTGCAAACAAGAGCTTTATCTCAGGTAAAGCTTCCCTGTGAGATGCTCCCAATGATCCATTAGCCAAAATTTCAGGATATCTTAAGCTAAATGTTGATGTATTAAATAAATTTCAAATAGGTACTTCAAAGAGTTAAAAATGTATTGCCTTAATGAGCATTTCAGGTAATATTACACCACAGTACAATTATAATAATGAAAAGAGTTATGTTTCAATAGCTAAAATAGTTACTAATATCCAAAATATCTACCTCAGATACTGCAAGTACCATTCCTCAGCAGTGTAATATGCTATGCAGAGATATACTCACAAAGAGGTATCTTTTACGGAAGAAAGATACATTAACATATCTAAAACCATGTCATTTTGATTTTTAAAAATAGCAGCTGGTTTTGGACACTTCTAACAGTTATTATCTCATAGAACTTAAAGAGATCAAATTTTGAGACGACTAGTTGCTCAGGATATCTGAACACTCCAGACTTTTACAGAATGGTTGAGGTTGCGGCCTCATCTAGGTGGACCTGCTTCTAAAGGGGTTCAACTAGACGATCTCTAAAGGTCCCTTCCAACTCCTATAATTCTATAATTCTACACTTCTAAGATGGGCACCACTAGAGATTGTCTAGTCCACTCCCAGCTGCTAAAAGCTGTGTCAACTACAGCAGGTTGCTCTGGATTGTGTGCAGTCTATGTACAGCCTGTCACTACAGAAACACTCACAACTTTCCTGGGAAAAAATCATTCTATTTATCAATCATAGTCATAGTAAAAAGAATTCTTTCATTTAAGTGTAATTTCCCATATTCTGATATGTGCCCATTGACATTTATGCTTTCTTTGGACGTCAAGATAAAAGCCTGTCTCCATCTTCTTTCCCAAAGTCATATCAATGATTATGCAATAAGTCATAGGTTTCTGGGGTTTTATTGGTGAAGCTATGGTTGTCACCAAGCAGATTTATTTATTTATTTCCATTACTTTCATGCCTTTTAAATGAGTAATGTTCCATTTTCAACATCCTTAAGGAAAAGTAAAATCCTAGCTATAAAAAAAGAACATTTTCTCTGTTTTTTTACTTGAAGAAGATTTTTTTGTTTTCTACACAGGAATGTAACATTCTTTGCAGTATATATAATCTTAGAATTTAAGGTCTTTAATGAGCAACAAATTGAAATAAGTATCACTTAAATGTTACTGGAATTAATACCAGTAAAAATTATAAAACATATATATAAAATAAATTTCATATCTTCTCCCATTTAAACTATTTCATATAGTGCTGTAGTTTGAGAATAATTTCTGTAAACTTATCTTAATGGAAACCAATTTGTACTAAACAAGTCTTTCCTGGAATTATGTGAGTGTTTCTGACAGGCAAGAAGTTTTGATGGGCTGCTTTAGGGGATAAAAATTCCTTTAGAAATCTTTCTCTTCTCAGAAATTTAACTATGAAACACATCAGACATCTTCTGAATGGGTCTTGAAAAATATTGATTCTCATTCTTTAAACTGATGTTTTATTTGATGCTTGTAGTATATCATGTTCTCTGTGTTCCTGGTTCTTTCTATTTAGAATTTGGCTTCTGTCAAAACAATTTTACTGTCAACAGTTTCTGCCAACAATTTTACTGTCATCGCTAGATATTTACTTTACATAAATTAAACATTACTATGATCATCTTTGCAAAGATTTCTGAAAGATTTTACGGAGTTTCCAGGTAACTTACTCTATTTCTAAAAAAAAGGTTCTGGAAAGCAGTGATTGAACACTTTCAGAAGGTAATAAGTAAATTAATTTCACCAGGAAATAGTAATTAAAACTAATTTAAAAAACAAAGCAAAACAAAATACATTACATGACTTCTAACACAAGATGAATACAAAACCAAACATTTTGCCTCTGTACAAAGACCATGGGATACTTTAATGTCAATTGAACTCTCAAAAATGACATTGTAATAGTCTTCACAAGAGGAAAAATAATTAATTTCTTCCAGTTTTGTTAACATTCGTAAATTCACATTAGGGTCATTGGGAAGCTGAATGATTCTTAGCTTAACCACTACTGACTGGTTTGATCTAAGTGTCAAAACACTGCTCAAATGCCTTAAAAGAAAACAGTAGAAGGTCAATTTCTTAAAACTGAAATTTCCTTCAAGACCACCCTTTTTCAATCATTACTTTACTTATCACATATAGGTTTACAATTTTCCATGGAAAATATGATTTCAGCATGTGACTTCGATATCTCTTTCATGAAAAGACAAACTACAGTGCACGAGACACCATTAAAATGAAATCTTTTCTTCTCATGACTGCAGTTATAAACTTATACATGCTGTTTGCCTGTTTGTTACATCTATACACTAGACATGTCTATTGGGAAATATTGCTCTTAATCCTTAGTTGACTATCAAGTGAGAAGAGAATGGAAAGGAGTTACAGGTGAAAGAGTAGAAAAACCAGCACTTTGTTTTACTTTCAAGAAGCAAACATGCCTGTTCTTTTTTGTATTTGTATCAGCTTTTTTTAATATGTATATATGTCCTTCAAGGCAAGGATTCCCTTCACAAGTATTTGTATATATTATAGTGCACTAAGGCAGTACTTTAAATCAAAATAGCCTTACTAATACAATATCTGTCAGTGTTAGGAAGAGTGGGAAGATTAGTGTTACCAGGTTTTCAGATGCCCAGGAATGGGACGCATAAGACCCAGTGCCCCACCCCAGTGGTAACTTTCTGCATGACTTTAGTCAAATTACTTAATCAGTACACATCTCAGTTTTGGCATCCAAAGCAGACATAATAACTATTTCTAGTACTATCATTGTGATTCATGACTTTCCAGTCTCTGTATCTCCCCTCCTCCCACAGCTTGATTTATTTTTCAAGCTGCAGGGTCTTGCACTAGTCAATCATTTTTCAATCAGAAACTAACCCATGTGTTTGATGATCTTTGCTGTCTTTTACTGAACTTTGCTATATTTCACTTTCACTTTTCTATATTCTTCTGACATGCAGAGAGGCCAGAGCAACAGGAGTCAAGGTGCAGGTCAATTTATACAGCAGCATGTTTTCTATTTTGTCCCTTTTTCCTAACATTTAATTTAAAAAGTACTAAGTGCTTTTTTAACCACTATAGTATGGACATGAATTCTATGTAGTGTTTTTAGTATACTGACTACATCAGAATACAATGAATGGTTATTAAGAAGATATTATATCATTATTAAGAACTCGAAAAACTTCAGGAACAATAAAATAGGGTGAAGAGACCTCTTTCCCAAGTTTATATATGCACATGCAGTCAGCCTGGGACAGAAGTGGGGAGAAAAGGGAGCTTCACATGCTGTCACCAAAATGGTGACATCATTGGAGTATCTGAGAAGTGGTGGTGCAACTCACACATCTGGAGTGTTGTGATGGGGATTTTGGAAGGTTTTAAGGACAAATTCTTGATAGGCATACTGATGGGAAGTAATCTTGAAAGTAAAAAGGAATCCAGAAAGGCTGGACATTCTTCAAGAAGGAAATCTAAAAGACGTAGGATTGTGTTGTACCAATGTGCAGGAAGATGAGCCAATGGGGCAGAAGACTGAAGAGTGAGCTTCTGCTGGAGCTCAGAAGGAAAGAAAGATTAGGCAGCTCAAGAGGACTACAAGGAAGTTTTGAGATCATGCATGGAGAAAATTAGAAGGAACAATTAGAACTTAAGTTGGTCACTACTGCAGAAGACACTAAGAAGAGTTTCTACAAATATATCAGCAACAAAAGGAGGACTAAAAGGAACATTCATCGTTTAATAGATACAGGGGGAAGCTTAGTGACCAAGGATGAAGAAAAGCTGAGGTATTTAATGTCTTCTTTGTCTCAGACTTCAGTACTAAAATACTGTTCCCTGGCACCTGACTCCCTGAGCCAGAAGACAGGGGCAGGGGAAAAAGAAAGGACAGAAGGAGGATCCTGGGAACTACAGGCTAGTCAACCTGATCTTGGTGCCAGGGAAGGTTATGGAATAGCTCATCCTGAGTGCCATTGTGAGGCACATAACAGGACAACCAAAGGTTCAGGCCCAGTCAGCATTGCTTTATGAAAAGCATGTCCTGCTTGACTAATCAGATCTCCTACAATAAGGTGACGTGATTATTGGGTGAGATTATTGGGCTGTGGACGTGATCTTCCTGGACTGTTAGTGAAGCCTTTCACACAGTCTTCCACAGCATCTTCCCAGAGAAATTGGCTTCTCATGGCTTGGATGGACCTACTTGGTGCTGGATGGAAAACTGGATGGCTGGACCCAGAGAATGGTGGTGAATGGAATTACATCCAGTTGGTGGCCGGTCACCAGTGGTGTTACCCAGGGCTCAGTGTAGGGATCTGTTCTATTTAACATCCTTATCAATGACCTGGATGAGGGGATTGAGTGTACACTCAGTAAATTTACAGATGATACAATGCAGGGTGGGTGTGTAGATCAGCTTGAGGACAGAAAAGTTATTCAGATGGACCTGGACAGGCTGGATTGATGGGCTGAGGGCAATTGTAAGAGTTTTAACAAGATCAAGTACTGGGTTCTGCACTTGGGCCTCAACAACTCCATTCAATGTTACAGACCTGGGAATATGTGGCTGGAGGGCTGTCCAGTGGAAAAGTACCCAGGGGTGTTAATCAACAGTTGACAGAACATGTGTGTGCCCAGGTGGCCAAGAAGGCCAACGGCATCCTGGCTTCTCTTAGAAATAATGTGACCAACAGGATCGAGGAAGAGATTGACCCCACATACTTGGTGCTGGTGAGGCTATACCTCAAATACTGTGTTCAGTTTTGAGCCTCTCACTATAAGAAGGACATTGAGGTGCTGGAGCATATCCAGAGATGGATAAAAAAGCTGGTGAAGGGTCTAGAGAACAAGTATTATGAGCAGCAGCTGAGAAAGCTGGGGTTATTTAGGCTGGAGAAGACTGAAAGGGGGTATTAGTGAGGTGGGGGTCAGTCTATTCTCTTCACTAACAAATGATAGCACAAGAGGAGATGGGCTCAAGTTGCCCCTGAGATGGTTTAGGTTGGACTTTCACTGAAAGGATTATTAAGCATTGGAATGGGCTGTCCAGGAAAGTGGTGGAGTCACAACCCCAGAAGATATTTAAAAGACTCATATAGGAGGTGCTGAGGGACTTTGTTTAGTGATGAGCTGGACAGAGGTAGCTTATTGATGATCTTAAAGATCTTTTCCAACCTAAATAATTCTATGATTCTGTGATCCTATGATGGCACAGGCACTCTAGGCTGCAGCAAGCTTTTATCCCAGAATTACTGGAACTGCCTTTGCTTCTGATGACCATGAGCACAGATTTATCAGCCGGCAGTGGAGGCAGTAACCTCCATCCCTTCTGTTTCAGGTGGGAAGAGCTGGCTGCTCACACTGTATATCTGTCCACACTATGGCTGAGCTGTGAACAGATTGCCTGGAGATGTTATGCAGTCTTCATCCTTGGACTTTTCAAGATAGATAGGACTGGATGCACTCCTGAGGAACCTGGCTTTAACTCAATGTCTGATTTCTTTTGAGTAAGAAGCTTCCTTCCAACCAAAATTAATACTTATTGCTCCTAAGCTACATCTTAGGATAACAAATTTTTTATGTCATTCATAAAGAACATTTTAACCTCTTCAATATACTGCTAGATCCTCAGTCCACACTGTATGATGCAAAAAATCCCCTTGTTGATCCAAACTTTTCTGATACACTGATAATAAACTGAATATGAGCCAGCAATGTGCCCTCATGGCCAAGAAGGCCAATGGCATCCTGAGATGCATCAAGAATAGTGTGGCCAGTAGGTCAAGGGAGGTTCTCTCCTCCTCTACTCTGCCCTGGAGAGGTCTCATCTGGAGTCCTGTGTCTAGTTCTGGGCTCCTCAGCTCAAGAGGGACAGAGAACTTCTGGAGAGAGTCCAGTACAGGGACACCAAGATGATCAGGGGACTGGAACATCTTTCATACAAGGAAAGGATGTGAGAACTGGGGCTGTTTAGTCTGGAGAAGAGCAGACTGAGGGTAGATCTTACTAACATTTACAAATATCCAAACGGTGGGTGTCAGGAGGTTGAGACATTCCTTTTTTCTATTGCATCTAGCAACAGGACATGGGGTAATGAGGTGAAGCTGGAACACAAAAAGTTCCACTTAAACATGAGAAAAAACTATTTCACTGTGAGGGTGAGGGAGCAGTGGCACAGGCTGCCCAGAGGGGTTGTGGAGTCTCCTTCCTTGGAGGTCTTCAATACCCACCTGGACATGTTCCTATGCGACCTGATTTAGGTGAACTTGCTTCTGCAGGGGGGTTGGACTAGATGATCTCTAAAGGTGCCTTTCAACCCCTACCATTCTATTATTCTACAATTTCAGTTATCTCATGGCAAAAAAGAACGTATGTCTGTGCAGTGGAATTTGAGGACATGGGCAGAATAATTTTTAAACATTTTTTCCACACATGCTATTTTACACCTTCCATAGTTTGTCCTGCCTACTTGTTCAAGTCAATTTTTTCTCAACTAGCACAAACTAGATTCCAACCAGGCTAAGCACTATACAAGAAGGTTTCTTATCCAGTAAGTCATAATTGTTTAACAGATACCTTTCAGGTTCGATCTCCTTTTTATGCTGGTATTCGCGCCCAAAACTTTATCTCATAGTTCTTCACTCTCTACTCTAAAGACTCAATGAAACTTTTAAGTTTTCATTAAATAGATTTGAATTCTTATTTCTTAAGGAGTTTGAAGGATACCTTAAAAAAGGTACATTTTTTCTAGAATTAGATTATCTCCGACTTAGTTCTGAAAACACAAATTTCCTCAATCTTACCCATACTGTGAATTAGTAAAAGATATAGTCTTGTATTTAACACTAAGAAATAACTTATGACATAACATATTGCATGGGTCACTTCCGTATTCATATTCCAGAGCAGAATTTTTGATCTATTTTTCTATTGGAAAAATAATAACTTTCCTATCTTTAGGCAGGAGACTATTCAGCTTACAACTCAGTCTTCATGCTTATGGAGTGACTAGTCTTCACAAATAATGAAGGAGGGAGAAACACTTAAAAGAGTGAAACAACTATATTTCACATACTTTATGCCTCAAAATGTAGCTAACTCATGTAGAGATAGAAGAGATAATTCCGCATAATAATTTATGCAGTCTGGTTAGAAAGTACATGCAAAATTCAAGTATGAGGCAAGAACAAAAATCCAACATTCAGGTTATTTATTATCTAATTGTCTACATCTTTCTGTGGTTTTCTTATCAAAATGTTCTCTTTACTTGTGTGAGTGTACCTTAATGGTCCAATTAAAAACACTCTCCAAAATGAAAAAATACCTTCTAGAAAAATATAAAAGTTGAAAATGTTGAGTGTGGTAGGAGAGAGGGAAGGACATTGGAGTAAATCATCCAGAAGAAATAATTCTAATACATTTGATGTCACTGACAACATTCATTTTAAAATTTAAAATCTGTTTTCAAAAGTTAGATCACTTCATGTTGGTTTACTTTGGAGTCTAGTGAACTTCACAGCAGTCAAAACTATTAAAAACCTAACTGGAATGACTTATCTCTGTTGGTTATGGAGAAATAAATTTCATTGCATTAGAAATAAGTCACTCAACAAAAAAACCTAGGCATATTATCTGTTTAACTGACTTGAGAGCTGGCCAGAGAGGAACCTCATGAGGTTCAACAAGAACAAGTGCAGAATCTTGCACCTCAAGAGGAACCACTCCATGCAACAGTACAGGCTGGGGGTTGATCTGCTGGAGAGCAGCTCTGCAGAGAGAGACCTGAGAGTTCTGGTTGACAATAAACTAACCATGAGGCAGCAATGTGCCCTCATGGTCAAAAAGACCAATGGCATCCTGGGGGATGCATCAACTAGTGTGTGGCCAGCAGGTCAAAGGAGATTCTTCTCCCCCTCTACTCTGCCCTGGTGAGGCCTCTTCTGAGTCCTGTGTCCAGTTCTGGGCTCCCCAGCTTAAGAGGTACAGGGAACTTAGAGAGTCCAGAGCAGGGCCACCAAGATGATCAGAAGACCGGAGCAACTTCCTTATAAGGAAAAGCTATGGGATCTGGGGCTCTTTAGAAAAGAGGAGACTGAGGGGAAACTTCATTAATACTTACAAGTGTTTGAAAAGTATATGTCAAGAGGATGGGGCAACACTTTTTTCTGTAGTTTCCGGTGATAGGACAAGGGGTAATGGACATAAACTGGAACACAAAAAGTTACACTTAAACAGAAGGAAAAACTAATTTACTGTGAAGGTGATGGAACACTGGCACAGGCTGCCAAGGAGGGTGTGGAGTCTCCTTCTCTGGAGTTTTTTAAAACCTGCCTGTTAGTGTTCCTGTGTGATCTGATGTAGCAGGATCTGTTTTAGCAGAGGGATTGGGCTAGATGGTCTTTATAGGTCCCTTCCAACACCTACCATTCTCTGATTATGGGAACATTTCAGTGTCAACGTTGTTCAAAGGAGAAACAAAGTGTTCCAAGAGTTTATCTGAAGACCATTAAATATTCTGAATGTAGACAAGCGTTTTATCTCAGGTTTTTCCCTCAATTGTTTTAACATCTTGATATGGAGAAATCATCAGTGCAATATATTACGTTGTTTGGTGGTCACGAAGCATACCAATATACAGATTAGTGTATTAATGTTTTGACCTCATAAAACTGAAATATTTTGAAGGTCCTATAAGCTCTACAGTTTATTATTATTAGAAGGGTTCCACTTTCAAAGAATATATATGATAGCCTTTTTTTTTTGAGTTGTAGTCGGTTTCCTCACTAGATTCCTTTTTAATATAAAACTCATTACATAGATATTACACAATTATCTAAAAAAATATATTTTGTATATTCTGTTATATCTTTAACAAATGTGAAGGTCTCTTTACTGCACAACTTAACACTTATTTCACAAGTAAAGGATGAACCATCAATTTGAACATTGGCACAGACTATCATGTTTTCACATTTAACATTATTTCTATTGATTTTTAAAACAAATTACAATGTTATTTCAAGTAGAAAAAGTTAATTCAGTTTTAGAATCATCTTTCTGGAATTATATAAAGCATTACAATTAACTTACTTAACTGCCAACAGTGGCTTTATTAAAACCTGTAATTGGGAGAATTCTAAAAATAAATGTTTTTAAATGGGTGGGGGTCAACAAAATGCAGCAATTTTTCTCATCTCTGTCTTGACTACAGCTAAATCGATGTAATTCTGCACACTGTCATTGTGTGGGTGTAGGTTGTCAATAAAAGATCTCAAGAGTGCAAAAGTGAAAAATCATCTGTTCAGAAAGTACAGCACAGTATAAGATAAAGCAAAGCTAATAGACCTACAAGTACAAAAATCCACTAAAAATATTTTCTTGTGTGATAATGTATGCAATTCAAGTTTTTTGTGTTGCCTGCGGGCAAAAAAACCAAACCACAAAACAAATAAAAAAAAATGCTGAGAGTCTCTGGTAATTTCCTTTCATTTTATGAAGAGAGGCTTCATTTTGCCTCCATCCATTACAAAATCAGGAGCCATCTTAGCCATCTGGGCTGTTTAGACTGTAGAATTTCAGGGTCTGAAAATTCATAGATTTACAATTCTGAGAATTAAAAATCTGTCTAAAAACCGTTAAGTCTGTCATCTACCAAATAAATTACCAATTCAACCAGTAAATTATTTACATTGCCCCAAGCAAAAGCAGGCACAGTGGTAATTGAAGTAACAGACTTTTAAACCATGCAACAAGTGATGCAACACCTTAATTTCTCTTAGTAACTCACAAACCCATGAGCATGCTGGGAGAAAAGCCGTTTCCTTGAGTGGTCACATTATTTGAGATTCAATCTGAGATTAAGACATCTACATTCATGTGTTTATAGGCGCACTAGGTACATAATCTATTACAATAAATACAAGTGTAGTCAGTGTAGTCACTAGAATGTAGTGGCTTAATTCACCTTAAAGTACATACCTTGTACAGGACATAACAGCTGCTTATATGCTGTTTGGTGTAATTTAATGTGTAAGAATAACAGAATGATCACTCTGTAGCCCGCACTGACAAGATTAGCTAGGTAGGGGGAAGATATTCATATACAGTTTGGGTTGGTGCTATTTTGTTACATCATAGCACACTACTTTGCAACACCTCCATTCGTCTGCCAGAAGAGTCTTCTGCCACCACCATAAAACTATCTTTTGTATCCTAGGTGATTTATACATGAGGACACAGATACTCTCATACCACTGAACTGCGCCTGATAGTCTCCTAACTTTAATGGCTAGTTAGATACCCATAGATATACACACATATCTACATTTTGATGTCTTGGAGATGAATTTCACCTCAGACTTCATTAAGACTGTTGAATCTTCTGGCAGTAGTACTGTATACTGTTTGTTGCATCAACCTTTGAGATGAGGAATGAATAGCAAAATCTGTTTAAATTGTTCTCTGTTCTGAAAAGAAGTGATAGTTTTCCCCTTCTGGCAACTCCAGCCATGATGTTCTTAGGCAGCTTTGTACTACTTTTGCTCCCTACCTGATTGCCAATTGCTTCAAATTCTCCCTCAAAGCAAAACTAACCCAAAAAACTAAGAAATGTTGAACTCCATAAATAATTTCTGCATCATGATACATTTTCATTCATATATATAATAACAGAAAAAAAACGCAAACCAAACATCCTAATGATAGCAAATCAAGCAGAGAAAGAGAAAACTTCAGTTTTCTCTATATTGCTTTACACTTTGAAAACACTGGCATTTATCCAGCTTCAGCTCTACATAGTTGACTGTCAAGTATTAAGAAGGACAACCATTTGCATGCTTTTTAGTATAAGCATAATAATTTTTATTCTGTTCTGAAAACTTCATGAATATATTTCATTTCTTCATCTGTATTTTCCTATTAGTAAAGATCCGTCATGGAAGACAGACATGATTGTGCACTCAATTGACATAGTCCATACTGTCTTATTCGTAGTAGAAGTATTAGTTTGTACATGGTTTAAACAAAGGTAGAGGAAAGGTGAAGGGAAGCAAAAGCAGTTATGAAATGGCTTTCACAAGTGAAATAAAAAACAAGTATAGTTCTACTACTGAAACCTTACAGAGCTTTAAAGGAGGAGGGAGGGAGAAAAGATGATGCATCTCAAAAGATAGAAAAGTTATAGATTCTTAAAGCCATGTTTAACTATCACAAACTGAAAAATCTTTTTCAAAAGCACTTTCAGCGTCTGGATGTGTTAGACATAAAATATGTTTTTGTATACATCAATCTGTATGACTGGAAGCTCTGAAACTAACTTAATCCCTTCTGCCCACTTAGATAATGTTAAGGATTCATACATAGGTGATGGAATGCAAAGAGTAATCAACAGAAAACAGCAAGCAAAAAGAACTTTTACAGGAAATGTGAAAAAAGACTAAAAAAGGACAACTATTTTTAGAAACTGCAGAAGAGGATTATCAGTACCAAAAAACGTTGAAGCAGCCACTTCAGGAAGATTCAAAAAAGCTTTGGTTCTACTTCAGACAACAGTTTCTAACTCTATGTAATAGGGAAGTAATAGGGAAGGAAAACTTAGACGAAGAACTCTCAGTGAAGCAAAAGAGATGTTGAAACGTGGGTCATCAGAAAAGTCACAATAAGCATGTCTTGGTTATTATGCCACAATCTGGGTAGGGAAACTGCGATTCTCTTTGAATCGACAAATATCACTTTGATTTTCATTTATCAACATATATCAAATGTTGTGTAACTCTATCTTTTGTGAATTAACATGCTTTTAAAAAGAAATTAATACATCTAATATGTATGACAATGTACTTATATGAAGCTGTTTCCTAGAGTTTCATATACCTTAGTTAATTTCATTTTTTCTGTATAAGTCAATTTAAACATTTTCAGAAGTGTCTGCAAGGCTTAAAGAGAAAACTAGGCAGAACGTGATAATTAAGAAAAATAAAAATACGTGTACAAAAGATTATATAATACCTTGGGGTTTTTGTTGGATTTTTTCCTTTTTTTTCCATACAGTTAGATTGTAAGACATTGCATTGAATCATTTTTACTCTTCAGGTATCTAGGACCCAGTAACTTTAGATATTACACTGAAGATGGGCAATGTGAGGCTGTCTTATAAAAAAGAATCTTAAAAAAGAAATTTTAATAAATTTAAGAGGGAAGGGAGTAAGATTTGGTTCTTTCGTATTCCTCCTAAAAATGTCTGTATTTTGTTTTCTTTGAATAAAACAACCAACAGGGTGGGGTTTTTTTAGATTTTAATTTATATGAATGACAGGGGTTTGGTAGTGGGAATGAGGGGCTGCATCGTTGGAGTGGAATAAAGCAAGAGCAGGAGTATTCTGTTCCAGAGCTAGTAACACTCTCAAAGAAAATGGAGCCCATGAATAACCTACATCGGAGCTGGCTCTTCCCCTAAGAGACTGTGACCAACAGCCAGCGTGTACCAAGGCAAAAGAAATGAGTAAGAAGGTAGGAATGTCAGAAGAAAAAAATGAGAAATGAGGAGTAGCAGAAAGAAACTCCAACACCTTGAACTGAACTTCCTGCATTGCCCGTAACATCACCAAAGAGACAAAGTTTAATCTGAGGAGACAGAGGAAAGGAGGTGTCCAGAATTAAATTAAGCCTCTGAAATGGGTGAGGAAATGTGCTTTCCCTAACTGTTTAACTATTTATCTTTATTTCCTGACAACCAAATCAATGATGAAATGTTTTATATTAAGATTGTTTTTCACAGGATAATAGTTGAGTGATTTTCCTCATTTTAACCCATAAGTGTTCTCACTCTTATTCTTCGCATTTTCTGCCTGTTCTACTGTGAGGTTGGACTGAGTAAGCGGCTACTCAGAGTCAAATCACCATAGAAATATACTATCACAAAATATGTCATTGTGTAAACAAAACCAGCAAGTCAAGGGAGTGATTAGGTGAAAAGAGTACACCGAAGTGCCAAGTAGTGATGGAATATGGATTGTGCAGTGTTCTGAAGTTCAGAACCCTTCAAAAGATGCAACAATGGAATAAAGAAAGTTAAAGATGAAGTGGTAAGAAATTATTAATTCCAGTTATAGTAGTACTACATAGCGAAGATTAAATTTCAGGGAGTGAAGTCAGAAAGAAGCTAACTCTGCCCCAGACAAACCCAGAGCACAGTCATATCTATGTTATTTAAGAAGAGGAAAGGAGTTTCTACAACCGATATTACACTGCAGTGCAGTGATAATACAGGCCATTGAAAGGATTAAGAGACAACCCTCTCAAAGGCAGTGCAGAAATATACTCCTGAACTGAAAAACAGGCACCTGTATCTATATTACAAAGCTCTTTGGAACACCTTGATTTTTATCAGATATCTGTTTTTGTGACAACTCATCTCAGCACACTAGTGAAATTCTTGTTTTAAAATAGTCTTTCCAAAAAGACTAAAGTTGTCTCTAACAGAAACAATAAAGGGTTCCATTCTTAATAAACAATATTTTGTGCTATACATTTTTTTGTTTTCTACTTGTATGAAAGATATGTTTATTTATTAAAATGTTTATTTAATTTCCTCACCTGTTACATCTTACCTGTTCCTCACTCCTCCCTATTACCTGACAATGGATTTTTCTATTTTGTACTATCAAAGTTAAGTTTTAATGACCATATCTACTAGAGTATGCACAATTAATGTATTTACATGCTGAAAGTATTTACTACCTACATTTTTTTTAAGAATTTTAAAAAGTATTTTCTACATTCTAAGAATGATGGACTACTGCATCATTTCACAACTTAGTATAGATTGAGTACACTTTAACATACATTCAGCAATATATCATTAAAAGTTAATTGAACAAACAAAACTAACAGTGAAAATCCCACAATGTAATGAGTACAAACTTAGGTGGTATACAGAAATAGAAGACACACATCATATTCAGAACTCCCATATCTACCAACTCACGTGTCTTATGTGACTTGCAGTTAACATATTTTGAAACTAAATAATACTCCATTTAGTTTAAGTGGGAATACAAGTATGCATGTCATCTGAGACATAATTTGTCCCTTTCTCAGCAGTTCAAAATTAACATCTCAACAGTACAATTACTTCACACAACCTACTGAAATAGTTATCACATGATCTCTCAATTATGAGGTAGGATCTAATAGAGAAAATTTCTACTTTCTATCATTTAACAATCTCATAAGCTAAGAGTGTCATATATAATATCTGATATGAAGGATATCATGCAAAAAATGGGTTATTGCTTTTCATAAACAGTTGTTGCAGCCCTGGAGCTACTGCAGAAAATTCCGTTTAGCTAAATTCACTCAGACTAAACATTCAGAACATCTATGAGCTGGGGAAGTCCAAACAGAGGTATGTAATATCTGCTAAAATAGTAAACTAGAGATACATATTATCTGTTGAAATAGTAATCTTATTTGTTCTGTTCTTGTATAGAATATGTTATCTGAGGAAATCATATGGAGTTGCAAAAAGTTTACTATTAAAAAAGATCAGTTACATTAACATATAGTCCTAGTCTTGTTAGTTTTAATTTTTATATTAGTTGATTAATTTTATCAAATTCTGGGGAAATTTAAGTAGCTAATCTCTTATTTGCTATATTTCCTATAGAGAACTGTAAATTTCTGAACCAAAATTCATTTGGAATACTGGATTTTTTTTTTTTCATTATACAAATGGAAAAGCACAAAAGTACTAAAAGGGTTACTGTTCCCTGAAGATCCATTCATACACTGTGGATACTGAAAAATATTATTTACAATAATGCTTGTGAAAAGACAGTATTACCATATGCTAATGCAGCTCAATTTTCATTAACAATTCTTCATTCAAATGACCTTGTTCCAAATGATGCTATTCCCAAGTTAATGTTTCAGATGCTTTCACTCTTAGTCAAAATATTGCTGGTTCATAAAAACAGTGGATAAGAATCTTACTGGTTAATTATACTCTTAACAGCATAATGCATTCGTAATAAGGTAATAAGAAATAATAGTGATTAAATGCCACATTAGTAAACAGAAACTTATTCACTGTTTTACAAACATGACTTATACAAACATAGAAGTAAATACATAATGATAAAAAAATATTATTTCTGTATCTGTGATACTAACATGTTTCAGAATATTAGGATCACTTTAAAAGCATTTTAGGATTATTTTAAAAGTACCTGCACAAGATAAAGTGGCCTGCTGTAATTTTTTAATGACTGAATTTAGATACACTAGATAACACACTGCCCATAGTCTAACATATTGTAAATTGATATAACATGTTGCTCAGCTGAATTTATCATTTATGCAAATATAAACTATATCTTTATAAGGATTTTTTTAAATGGCCTTTCCTATTTACTCTACAACTTCAGGCACCTTTTTTTAAACAAAAACAATAATTAAAAAATGTATTTTTTAAAATGTACCTTGGTAGTGAGCACTAAATCCACGGTACCGGTGATTGCTGTCTGTTACGAAATGTAGTCTGAGCCAATTTTTGTTGCTGATAACTGGAGGAGGTATATTCATTCCAGAGAGCCTGAATTGAAACAAACAAACAAATACTATCAAGGCTGAAGATTAGTAGATTTTCAGAAAGACTTGGTAAAGGTCTTCTATGGAAAACATTTTTTTTCATTCACTGACTTGCCCTTTATGGAACTTACTTTTATCAATGAATAGCATGTTATGATAAGCATCATGTCAAGATTGATGACAGGCAAGACTGTACATTCTACATGACCAACTAGTGAGATACAAATCAGTGCTAATCCAGAAATCACACAGTTGTGTTATTGGTTAGGCACAGGACTATCGTGATGCAAGTACATGACACTCAGGCTGATCTGTTTAGATCAGTTCACAGATTAGGCAGAACACTGCTCTGAGAACCAGGATAAGGTACCCAGTGACGCTCACATTCAAGACAAGGAAAAATAGAGTTTAGGTTATTCAGGTGACCATCTAACACTATAAAATAGACACTTATTTTTCCTGAGTTAGTAGTTTTTTAAAATTCAGGGTACAAAGAAATAAAAAACAGTCCATCACTTCAATGAATCTGAAAATTAGTTATTAAATGTAAGGAGTGGGGAACTGTGGTGGATTGACCCTAGCTAGCAGCTAAGCACCCCACAGTTGCTCACTTGCTCTTCTCTCTTCCCCTGTCCCCTGTCCTGCTGGGACAGGACAGGGGACAGAATAGGATGATCAAAAGCAAGAAAACTCCTGGATCAAAATAAAGACTCTTCAAAAGTCAGTTTCATAAGTGAAGAGAAGAATGCATAACAAAAAGAAGTAATACCAGGGCAACTGTTCACATATCTGATAAGCAGACCAACCAAGCCAGTCTCCAAAGAAACGACTACTTTCCCCATTGCCTCTCTCTTTATTTTTTATTGCTGACCCTGAAGCTATATGTCATGATTTAGGCCTATCCTGGGACAAAAGACCACCATTAGACTAAAGTACCACGGACTTAAGAATTCCCAAATGGCAGAGAGGGCCTAATTGCTGCTTATGGTCAAGGACAAAACAGACAAGGCTACTCAGCTTAGGGAAGAAAACCGAAAATAATTTAATCCAACACCAACCAAAATATAACCATAAAACCCCAAAACATAACAAACAGAAAACAACACAGAGTGGTACAATGATGAAGAGTACAACCAGCTCTTTAAGACCACCTTCTCCTCATCCCTCCCCTCTTCTCTGGTTCAGAGACCTGATCCTGGTGTTTTTTTCTCCTCCCTTGCTGAACGGCTCAGGGGGGCAGGGAATGGGGGTTTCATGCTGCAGCTCCTCTCTGCCTCTCGTGTGGATCTGCTCTGTGGACGACAGTCTCTCCAGCATGGCCTGCACCATGGCCGCCTCTTCACACAGTCTCTCGCCTGTCCAGGCGCACTCACTCAGAGCTGCTGGTGGCTCTCAGTCCTGCCATTGCCCTCCATGGGTTGCAGGGCTACAGCCTGCGTCCTTGCCATAGGTTGCAGAGGGGTCTCTGGTCTGGCACTCCTCCTTCCTTCCTCCTTCTCTGACTGTGGGATCCACATGGTCACCTCCATCTTATACCACTACTACATCTCTTTCCAAGCATTTCAAATTCCCATCCTTAAATAGTGATGGCAGAGGTGCCAGATTGGCCCAGCCAGGCTGGAGGTGGGTCTAAACCCAAGAGTCGAGTGAAAGTCCAAGAACTCTTTACCAGGTCTTCACTGCAGCCCCCTCTTCCAGTTACCAAGCAAAAGTAGCTCCTCGCTAAACTATGACACTATATGACACAGAATATTCTTTTGGTCAATTCAGGTCAGTTGTTTACGTTTTAGCCTCTTCCCAGAACCTTCTCTATGCCTGGCCTACTTACTGTGGGGACAGAGTCAGTGGAAAAGCAAAGCCCTGACAATTGGCATGGGTTAATTTTTTACAAGGAGCTAGTAACGCGTACAGTGAACATCCTGGGTTTGTCTGAGGTCGGGTTAACATCTACAGGAAGGTAGGAAGGGCCACAGCCACAGTAGCTGACCCAGGCTGGTCAACAGCTTTTCAACACCATACTGACATCATGCTCAGTATATAGGTGAGGAGCTAATGAGAAGGGGCTCTGGTTTTCAGTCAGAAGCAGCTGTCACACATCTCTCTCTTTGTATATTCTTTCACTTATTGTTACAACTGTTTCTTCTTAATTTGTGGTGTTCTATTAAACTGTTCTTATTTCAACCCTTGTGCTTTTCTTCCTCTTTTCTTCCCAGTTCCCCTCCCAGTTCTGCCAGGAGGGGGAAGAACAATCAAGCAACCTCCTGGCTTTGTGTTCCAAGTTGGATAAAACCATGACAGTGCTGTACAAGCACTGCTCAGCAGCTGTCAAAACATTGGTGTGCTATCAACTCTGGTTTAGTCACATATCGAAAGCACAGCAGCATATGGGCTTCTATGAAGAAAATTACCTCTGTAATACTAAACCCAACATACAAAATAATCTGGGAGTTTTGTTGCCTGATTGTTTTTAGTGTCAGGACATTACTCCAATTACTGTAGTCTCTTGATTTACTCATTAGGAAAGTCTAAATTAGAGATTTGGATTTCTTTATTAGACGAGATGTTAGAAAGAGGAATAAGAATATTCTTCTATTTTTGAAAAAAAGAAAATAAAAGAAAGTCTATAATGAGACAGGTCATAAAGCTATTCAGGCAATCCACAAGGGAGAGAACAAGTGGATTTTATTATAGAAATTCCTTGTTTTTAACAAAGGACTTTTCATCTGACCTTTGAAGTGACTTCGCAAAATGCAATAATGTCGTTATCGATATTGTTATCTCCATTTTACAGAGAAACTCATGCACAGAGAAGGAAAGCAACTTCAATAACCTAACAGACCAGCAACTAAAAGAATATCGTAAGAAAAAAACCTACCAATTCAGAGCTCTGGCTTTTACAACTAAAATCAAATTAGCATTGCCTGGTGAATGGTTACACAGTCTTTTGAAATGCACAGTTCTGTCCTACCCCTCTTTATTCAATTAGAAACTTTTGCTTCGAGTTTTCTTTAAAAAGTTATGGTTTTCTTGTTTCAAGTAGAAGTAAATTGGACAATTTGAAATTTCTTATCAAATAAAAAGTCTAAAAGATTTTATATGGTGTTCTGTGCTGAAATAGTACTTCATTTTAATTTAATGTAGAGATCTTTTTTCACATCTGTCCTACAAAAATCTTTGGTTGTAAAGTTAGATTAATGTGATAATTTTAAGAAATACAAGTGATACACTCAAAACTAAGAAAGCTAAATCAAACCAAAACATTTCACTATCTAATTAAAATATTTTTACTCATTTCCACTTCAAGTTATGTCAATATATTCTCATTAGACATCTCAGTTTCTTTAAACAGAATTTCTGATAATGAATTTATTGCATTAAGTGTTTGGACTATCACCAGTAATAAAGCAAAGCTTTAACCAGACAGAACAATGGAAAATTAACTCCATCTCAGCCAGACCCAATACAATGGGCAAGAGATCTTCATAGTACTGAAAAAAAATGACTTCCATTCTCAGAGAAACCAAATTTCCTTAGAGGTTCAGCCCTAAGGTATGTGCCTAGCTCCACCATTAATCACTTCCAGACTTTCAATTTATTTAGCTTTATTAAAGAATTGTCTTTAATGTAATTGATCAAGGTTTATTTAGAGTCAACCATATTTATAACAAAGCAAGTACTTTAGAAGTAGTTAAGTGGAAAAAAACACCAAATTCCTTAAATAAATGACTAATACACTTGCGTAGATATTATTTGGTGAGGAATGCATTGAAAGAATTATATTTTAGAGGTGGTATTCTTTTCATGTTTTCCCATTGACACTATCTGAAAACAGAATATGTGTAAGACCACCTTCCAATTTTCTGAAACTGCTAGTACCCTTTTTCCCTCAGGCAAAATGCTTGACAAAATGCAAATGACAAAATGCTTGATTGACACCATAGGCTATTAAAGCTCTTTCAAATACCTACTTTAGAATGTCTTTATAATACGGAAACACATTAGATGTTCTGAGAACACACAAAATCTAAGTATTTTAAGCTTCAGAAATCTACACAAAATTCTAGATACAAGGAATACAATGCTGATATTGACTGAGTTCTATCTAAGCTCACAGTTCCTAAAATCTGATCTTTACAGGTCATAATTTCTATGGGATTGTTCCCAGAAAGTAGATTTGCAAGCTGACAGAATTTATAATGGCAATTGTCAGAAAGTGATTGCTTATTCTGCTCATATAACTGCCCATTTACTCACATCAATTTATCTTCTCAGAAAATTATAAAGCTGTTCATTACAACAATGCATTGACAATCCAACTTACCGCTGTGCCAGCTATTATTCCAAGCATAGCTACGCTGCATTGCTTACACCATTTTAAAAAATCACCATTATCTACAATAAAGCAAACGCATCCATCTCATCTTTTTATTTTCAAAAGATGTATCTCTTCCCCAAACTCCACAGAATCCTGTAGAGCAAATTTAAGTCATCTTCTTTACCTATTTAAGAGGTAATTTTCAAAAATCACTTTGCTGACTGTGATCCAATAAAGACAATTAGTATTTTACTCTCCCTCAAAAATATAATGTGTAATTCCCACCTTATGTTGCAAGGTGAAATTTAAGGTTGGTTTGTTTGAGTTTTTAAATAGCTTAGTGGACATTCTCCACTTCTTCCAGAGACAGATACTGACGGATCTCTAAATACTATACACATACTTTGAAAGGCACACTACCAGCTAGCTATAATCTTTAGAAGTTTTTAAAAAATCCCTGTCTTGTTCATGTACCAAACTAGCTTTAACTACTAAAAATCTTCTAAAAATATAGATATATGCAAACAGAAATGAATATGGAAAGAACTGTCTTTTTCTTTAAAGCCAGGTGACAAATAAAAGAGGATTAGTAAAAGACATGAATGATAAAACGAAAATACTTGTTTTTTTCTACAAACTTCACAGCTATGGTGTTCTTAATTCTTACAGGAATGATGGTCAAACTATTTAACAACTACTTTCATTCACACTGCTGTTATCTTTTCCATTCAGTGCTTATGTGCAATGATTTCCATCTTGTTAAAAAGTGTCTCAGAGATTATTCTAGATTAGTCAGATACAATAGTGTACAATTAACCAATAAAAGAAAAAAATTAGGTATAATAGATGTATGACGAGAGTTAAAAAGTGCTCAGATTACAAAATTCCTGTCAAAGTTCAAAATCGGATCAGTAAACAGAATTTCAAAAACTTCAAGGAAGGATATATAAATTTCAAAATATGCATATAAATCATTGGAGAGATAAAATAGTCAACCAGTTCTCACTCTATTTAACTAGCCAATTCTATTTTATTCCATATGAATCTGTATGGAATGGTAGCAGAATTTAAGATTTTTGTGTTATTTATTTGTTTTGAGCAGAAGTCAGTGACACCAATTCAAATATTCTTTTAGTGAAATTGATTTATTTGCAAAACATGTACATTTTAATTGTGAAGATGGGTTATTATTAATCAGCATACCAGCCCTGCTAACATAACACTTTGTTTAGGCATTAAATATGTCCAAAAATATTCCAAAGTAGAAGTATTTTTATTGGAAAAATATACAGCAAACCTTTTGACACAAAACTTTTTCATTAACTATATAGTTCCTACATTTCTTCTAAAGCCAGGAAATTCACAGAAATAAAATTGATAAAAAAAAGGAAATTGAGTTTGATGCTTCATCTATAAACACTGCTGAAATGCATTCTAATATCACCAAAGCGATAGGCTAACACAGACATACACCTTAGCATGACTAGGTGGATACATAGATATTAACACTCACACATATAAACACAAGTGCTCGTTTTGGTGTTAAGCACAGCTGTGTAGGATGTTTCTCACTGGTATTATTTACTTATTGAAATAAACTTTTAAATTAAAAACTTGGATTGAAAAAAACAGCAAGATAACACATAAAGGTCTCATCCATTATCCCTGTACATAGAATCATAGAATCATAGAATCATAGAATGGTAGGGGTTGGAAGGGACCTTTAAAGATCATCTAGTCCAACCCCCCTGCAGAAGCAGGGTCACCTAGATCAGGTCGCACAGGAACATGTCCAGGCGGGTATTGAAGACCTCCAAGGAAGGAGACTCCACAGCCCCTCTGGGCAGCCTGTGCCACTGCTCCCCCACCCTCATAGTGAAATAGTTTATTCTTATGTTTAAGTGGAACTTTTTGTGTTCCAGTTTCATTCCATTACCCCTTGTCCTGTTACTATCTACTATAGAAAAGAGGGATGTCCCAACCTCCTGACACTCACCCTTTAGATATTTATAAATGTTAATAAGATCATTCGTCAATCTCCTCTTCTCCAGACTAAACAGCCCCAGTTCCCTCAGCCTTTCCTCGTATGAAAGATGTTCTGTATCCTTGATCATCTTGGTGGCCCTGCACTGGACTCTCTCCAGTACTTCCTTGTCCCTCCTGAGCTGAGGAGCCCAGAATTGGACACAGTACTCCAGATGAGGCCTCACAAGGGCAGAGTAGAGGGGGAGAAGAACCTTCCTCGACCTGCTGACCACATTCATGCATCCCAGGATGCCATTGGCCTTCTTGGCCACAAGGACACATTGCTGGCTCATATTTAGTTTATTATCAATCAGGACTCCCAAATGTCTCTCTGCAGAGCTGCTCTTCAGCAGTTTGACCCCCAGCCTGTATTGGTGCATGGGGTTGTTCCTTCCCAGGTGCAGGACTCTCCACTTGTCCTTGTTGAACATCATGAGGTTCCTCTCTGCCCAGCTCTCAAGCCAGTTGAGATCCCGCTGAATGGCAGCACAGCCTTCTGGGGAATCAGCCAGTCCTCCCAGTTTGGTGCCATCAGAGAACTTGGTGAGGGTACACTCTGTCCCTCATCCAGGTCGTTGATGTAGATGTTGAACAAGACTGACCCCAGAATCAATCCCTGTGGAACTCCACTGGCCACAGGCCTCCAACTCGACTCTGTGCCGTTGATCACCACCCTCTGGGCTCTGTCATTCAGACAGCTCTCGATCCACCTCACTGTCCACTCATCCAAGCCACACTGCCTGAGCTTTCTGATGAGGACATTGTGGGAGACAGTGTCAAAAGCCTTGCTGAAGTCAAGGTAGATGACATCTACTGCTCTCCCCTCATCTAACCAGCTGGTTATGTACTCATAGAAGGATATTAGGTTGGTCAAACAGGATTTTCCTTTGCTGAAGCTATGTTGACTCCCCCTGATAACCATCTTATCCTTCATATGTTCAGTGATAACATTCAGGATGAGTTGTTCCACCACTTTTCCAGGGATGGAGGTGAGGCTGACCAGCCTGCAGTTTCCTGGGTTGTCCTTCCTGCCCTTTTTGAAGACTGGCATGAAATTGGTCTTTCTCCAGTCCTCAGGCACCTCATCTGTCCTCCATGATTGTTCAAAAATGATAGAGAGAGGCTTAGCAATCACATTAGCCAGGTCTCTCAGCACCGTAGGATGCCTCCCATCAGGACCCATTGACTTATGAGCCTTAAGCTTGGCCAACAAGTCTTTAACCTCTTCCTCTTCCAACTAGGGCAAGTCCTCTGCTGTCCTGGCCATCATGTTATCTTTGCTGGACTGGGCTTCCCGAGGGTCAGCCTTGGCCATTAAGACTGAAGCAAAGAAGGTATTCAGTACTTCGGCCTTCTCTGCATCCTCAGACACCAGGGCACCCTCAGCAGTTAGCAACGGGCCCACATTAACCCTCACAACCCTTCTGCTGCTGAGGTACTTGAAAAATGCCTTATTGCTGTCCTTATCATCCCTGGCTAAATTTAATTCTGGAAGGGCTCTAGCCTTCCTAGTTGCACCCCTGCATGCCCTGGCAATGTTCCTATACTCTTCCCAAGAAGCCAGCCCCTGTTTCCACCTCTCATAGATGGCTGCTTTCTGCCTGAGTTGTCCCAGCAGATCCTTGCTCATCCATGGAGGCCTCCTACCTCCTTTTCCTCCTTTCTCGCGCATTGGGACACACTGGTCCTGGGTTTGGAGGAAGTGGTGCTTGAAGATTGACCAGCTCTCATTGGCACTTCTACCTTCTAGAATCATATCCCATGAGATCATGTACATACTGGTACATACATGTACATCGTGTACATGTACATACTAGTGTGGTTTAATACTTCCATGGCATAATCCAAATACTATGAAAGACAGTAGCTTCCTGCTCCTTGGAAGGAAGGGGAAAACCTACCTAATAGAACAGCAGGTGACCAGTGACTTAGTTGATTTGGTTAAATTTTGGTTAAATTTAAGAGCAAGTATCTTAAACACAAATGTGAAGTATTAACCACTTAAAGCTTATTCTGTTTCCTGTACCTGTATACAATATATACTCACGATAAAAGACTTCAAACACTCTTTCTTTTGTTCTCCATGATTGCCTTGATCATAAAACAGCCCTTGTAACAAGCTTCCTTATGAATACTCTTTGTAAAAATCTACCATACAATGTAGATGTAAGCACACTCATTTTTTGATACAAAACTAAAACTCATGTCTCCAATTTAATAAATCCAGATCTGTTTAGAAACAGATTCACACTAAAAAAGCAAAGCTGAAACTAACAGAAAACACAATGCCAGATTTAAAAGATCCTGAAGGACTAAACAATTATGTTAATATATCCCACTTGCTCCATCAACCCAGTTAGGAAGACATTTATATTGGAGTTCAGATATTAACCTAATCATTAACCTTTTAGTCAAGTACTAATCAGGTAAGTTTTTTGTATGACTAGGCCTATCCTTTATGTTTCTAATTCTGACAATGAGATTAATCAGACATAATAGCAATCAATATAAATATTAATGTCTATTGCATAACAGCTTCCTTACTTTTTTTCTTTCCTGAAAATGTTCTATCCAAATTTTATGAAATTATTTCAGAGCAAGGACACTGTGACATGTGTTGTCAAACAGCCAAAGAAATCTCTTATACTTCTCACAAAACCTATTGCTTTCTAAATTGAGAACCCAAGAGTTGAATTTTGCGAAGATATCAAATATATGTTACATGCTAATAGATATTTTCATTTATCTTTGGATGACATTCTACCATCCTATGATTCTATGTTTAGGAAGAAGGGAAATAAAAGCCACCCTGAAAAAAACACTTGTTCTGTAAGGTATTTTAACTATCTATTGATTAACTTGAGAATTATTCAGCTAGAGAGAAAAATAATTCACCCTATGACTCTTCTTGTCAAGATCATTAAGACTGAAGAAAAAGTCTTTGTTTTAAAAATGTCAGTGTTGAAATATATGAAAGGCCTGTCATGCAAGTTGCCTGTCAAGTTGGAAAAAGTTCAGTTTTGAAGTAAAGTTGCTGTCACATAAACCAAGTCTGTAAGAAACCACATATGATGACTAAAGACTGAATAAATGTCCAACTGATGATTAATGAAAGTTTCTAGTACCGTTGATATGAAATGTTTAAGATTGAGAAATCCTTTTTATCTTCAAAATAAATTTCAGCTTGTAAAGCTAGATGTTCATATGCCAAAGATTTTCCAATTAATCTGACTCAGCAGAACAGTGAAATATGAAGAAATGTAAAAGGAGACTTCCGAACACGTGTACTCTGAAATGTTAATCGATAATACAAATAATCTGGTCTTTATGACACAAGTAATAAACATTACATCGATGGGCAGTAGTGATGTCTCAGTTGCCTGAAGGACTAGCATCATAAATTGCTGATTTTCATACAGATGTCAGGAACTTGGAAGGAGTCATTATCTATAAAAGTGATACAAATATCTCATACACAAAGTGACTTCACATAACTCAATTTTCCTGGACAGATCACAGAATCAATTCAAATACCTACTAAGTTCATTTGGTTTGCACATGATGGTTAATGTATAGGTCACTCTATCACAGTAGCTGTGGCAAAGTTGTGTAGTTCCTTGGTGTAACTGATGAGACTGAGACATAGTCAGGGCAGTTAGAAAGGAACTGAGACAGATGAGTTTGAATGCATCACTGAGGATACAGTCTCAGCTTGCACGGGCTGTGCAGGTAAGACCTTCCCCAAACAGACTCATCTCAGTGCTGCCACAGGATTTGTCTTCCTGCATATGTAAATCTGTGGGACACTGACTCTTTTAAGAACTTCAAATCCATGAGAGTCTTGGCTGGAGAGCTGAGGACCGTGTACAAGTATAAGGGAGATGTGATTATTTGAGTCATTCCCCTAGAATTGTGCACATTTAATTCCTCTACTTTCACAGTTACTCTAAATAAAATTGAATTGAATATAGCTTATAATTGACTAATTACTTCTTTGGGTAACAGTCAAACTGAACAACTGGAACCATTATCATAGTTTACTTCTCTTAAATTGCTGGCAACATCTTACTATTTCGTAAGTGGTTGTTTTTTCCACTTTTGTTTTTTTTTTTTTAATTCTATATAGAAAATTACTATACTTGCAAGTCTACTGCACAAATGGAGCAAAGAAGCTTGTTCTTGTATCTTTCTGGTGTTAATAAACGAACCAAACAAAAAACCATTTTCCTGGTACTGCAACTTGATGTTCAATAGCATTGTACAGCTTGTTACACACAGAATCTTGTTTGGGCAGAAGAGAATACCCTGTATATGGAGCCAAAGTTTACTATAAGTCCAACTAGTGTATTAATGGACTAATAGTCTAAACATTGAAATTTATTTAGTAATTTATTTAAATAAAGAAATCTTCCTAATATCTATGCCTTCTGTCAGGTATTGTGCTCCCTCTTTCAGCATCTCTGTGAGATCAGCAATTTTTCCTTTCCAAAACAGAATGGGAAAATGTTTGTTGTGAGTCATCATGAGTTCTCCTGAAGTCATCCCTGGAAAGATGTTAATGATAAAACTCCCTTTCCTTGGTCATGAATCATGTTTGGGCTATTTGATGTTTTCTTAACAAGAACCTACTTTTTTTCTCATTAGTTGCCATTCTGTCCCAGCCCTGAGTAACACAAAGGGCCAATGTGTGTTACACAACAACTGGCTAAGGCTGTCAGACCTTTTCTATATATGATAGTCACTTGATCAGTAGGCAACTGTCAGAGCTCAGACATGCTAAAGCCAGCTCAAGTCAAGACACCTCAGAAGAGTCATAAGACAATTGCATTGTCAGATCATTGCAAAGCTTTTGGTCATTTCTGAATAAGGCAAAAGTCACATTTACTGAGCTACCAGTTAATACAAGTATTCCAAGATTCATAATAAAGGAATGTAGAGGCATGGAAATAGGAAGTAAAAAGTACTCCTACAGCTAATTCTCATATAACTTATCTTCTTAGTACTTCATGTAACTACAGTAGTTAAAATGGAGAGCACATATAGGTATGCAATATTCAAACTGATAAAAGATTCTAATTATATTTTCTGTACAGCATAAAGGGAAAGCAGCATGAAACTCTGGCTGGAGATAAAGCTTAAAATATAACACACATCACTCCCACTCTGCAGCAAAATTTGGGATCCCATGGGTCTTATTAGAAAAAGTACTTTTAGAATTTGAGTATCTGCCACTCTAGTTACTCATAGATATTACATCCAGATGCAAATGTATCTTAAAAGAGCTATTCCTTAACATTAAAATAAAAATTAAAACTGCTGTCATGTTAGACTTGAGTCAGTTATGTTATTTCATCATTTCTAAAGGATGATAATAAGACTGTGCAAATCCTGAAACATCTTTAAGGAACAACTCATCAGTACAAAGTAAGAGGATAAAAATTAAGCAGCTCAAACTACAGGTGATCTTTCTCTGAGAGTTCACTCCTTCCTCTCTTCTATTTTCTGCCTCCGAAAATTTATCAAGGTAGATAGTGAAATCTGTCAGAAAATGCTACTCTTATTGCATGATTTTAATATAATTACTGTCAAGGAATCCGTGCAGATTACTCACAGAACCATTCAACTCAGTTTCCATCTTATTTTTTTTAATCAACTTTTTCAACTCAGTTTCTACCTTTTTTTTTCAATTAACTTTTTGTTCAATCACATTTTGTGCAATGATTTTCTTCCACATATCAAACACCTTGTCTCTTTCTAGTTCTAGATTTTATGACATTTACATCTTAAGATAGCTTACGTCTGTCTGTATTGACCTTCTCCTCCTCTGCAATAGGTCTATAATCTCATATGTTTCTTACTCAATAATTTTATAGAACTTTCATTTCAGGATGCTTGTCAAATATTATCCTTTATTTCACTAAAAATAAATAAATCCAAAGTGTAAAGAGGCAATATGTTGTTTTCCATCACAAAAATCTAAGACAAAACTGGAAATTTCCAGGGTTGTAAGGGCACCCTCTTAGCCCTGACTGGGCTCTGCCTAGGAACTCTGATTACTCTCTACCCCATTCTAGCTCAGCCTAAGTCTGCCCCAGCTCTGTCTTTGCCTGGTGTCCTTTTAAATGGGCTCTTGGTATGACCCTGAACCTGGTTCATCACTAACCACAATGGGGGCTATTGATTGACTCTGTTATCTAAGTTTGCAGTTCTGACCCCTGTGTTCAGCTCCTGCAAGGCTGCATATCATCAATGAACACATGGCCTGCATCAGATCACCCTGTTTTTATTTTTTCCCCTCATCAGGAATTCATACTCATGGATATAGGTTCCCCCTGAGCCTTCTCCTTCTCCTTTCAACACTGAACAGTCTCAGCTCTAAGTCTCTCTTAATATGAAAGATTCTTCAGCTCCTTAATCATCTTTGAGTCTCTGCTCTAGACTCACTTCAGTAAGTCCATATCTCTCTTGTACATAGAAGCCCAAACTGAACACATTACTGTAGATGCAGCCTCACCAGTACTGAACAGAGGGGAAGGATCACCTGACTGCAACTGCAAGCAATGCTCTGCCTAATGCAGCCCAAGTGACTATTGGCCTTAAATGATGCAAAGGTGTATTGCTGTCTCACTGCCAGCTTGTTGTTCACCAGGATTCCCAGATTGTTCTTGGAAAACAGCTTCCTAGATTTTACTGTAGTCTGGGATTATTTCTCCCAAATGCAGGACTTTGCATTTCCACTTGCATGTTCAATTGCATGAGATTCCTCTCAGATAATTTCTTCAGCCTGTCAAGGACTTTCTAGTCTATCAGACACTGCTTCCAGTTTTGTGTCATCTGTCAGTTTGCTGAGTGAAAAACTGTTGCCTGTGGGAACGACCTACATTGGAGAAGTTCTTGGACGACTTATCTCCCATGGGAGGGACCCCACACTGTAGCAGTGGGAAGGGTGAGGAGGCCTCCCCATGAGAAGAAGCAGCAACAAAGTCCATTTCTAATGAAATGACCGTAATGCCCATCTCCCATACCCTGCATCGCTGGTAGGGGAGGAGGAAGAGTCCCAGGAAGAAGGAGGGGTGAGGGGAGATGTTTTAAGATTTAATTTTACTTCTCATTTTCTCTACTATGTTCTGATTGTTCATTAATAAATCAAACCATTTCTCCCTAAACTGAGTCTGATTTGCCCACGATGCTAATAGCTGAGTGATCTTCCTGTCCTTATACTTGACTCACAAACCTTTCATTATATTTCTGTCTTCTATTCAGTTTAGGAGGTGGAGTTTAGTCTAGAAAAGAGAAGACTGTGGGGGGATCTTATTTACATTTACAAATATCTAAACGGTGGGTGCCATGAAGTTGGGACATCCCTTTTTTCTATTCTAGCTAGCAACAGGACAAGGGGTAATGGGATGAAGCTTGGAACACAAAAAGTTCCATTTAAACCTAAGAAAAAACTATTTTACTGTGAGGGTGAGGGAGCAGTGGCACAGGCTGCCCAGAGGGGTTGTGGAGTCTCCTTCCTTGGAGGTCTTCAATACCCGCCTGGACATGTTCCTATGTGACCTGATGTAGGTTGACCTGCTTCTGCAGGGAGGTTGAACTAGATGATCTCTAAAAGTCCCTTCCAACCCCTACCATTCTATGATTCTATGATAGAATGACTTGGTAGGCATCTTGCGCCGAGACAAGTCTAAACCATCACATTGCATCAGCATCAAGCTAGAGGACTAGTCATGTTAAAGAGATTGGGCTTCAATTTCATTTGAGTTGCATTAGTTTTTAAACAGTAATACATAACTGAAATGAAAAATTTGAGGATTTAAGCTTTATTTATGTGTATTGAATGTTTCTAGCAAATGGAATTCCAATAAATGCCTAATGCAGAGACTACGACAATAATTTCAAGAACATTTACCAATGTTATAGTTTCATGTTTAGAAAATATTTTAGTGTAAACGTAACTTTCAGCTAGCTAGTTTAAATTCATTAAGACAGGTTTCTGGAAGGTCTTGCTAGCAGATTAATTTGTAAATGAAAACAAAATTAAAAAATAATATTCTATGGATTGTTAGCCTTTGCTGCTGTCATAATCATTTCCCACTCCTCTTAGAGCTGAACTCTGCTCCACAATTCCATCTTTTTTAAGGAAATTCCACGTTATCATAATTAACTTTTATGAAAAAAAAAATTAAAAACCACATAAAAACAACCAAAACATATACTCTCATAAAAAACAAAACATAAACAAGAAAAATATCTGCATTTTGGGACTGGATCTCAAATTCTGTAAATTATACAGAATTAAAAAGTTAAATCTTTGAAGTCTCAGTTCAAGGTTGGTTGGTTTTTGGTTTTGTTTTTGAAAGACATAGTGTCAGCTATTAATTGCAACAGTCCTTCACCTTACCCTTAACTTCACTTAGTACATTCAGACCAGTGTGTTCTTTCTCAGTAAAGATGATGGTGAAGTTTGTTGTGACATAAAAAAATAACGGGAAAAGAAGTTGTGTGGCAGTGCAACATATCCACATGAAAGACATCAGAACTTGTATTACATGCTCCAAGAATGAGAGCGTATATACTATGTGGTAGGTAGTTTTTCTGCTGATTCAACTGTCACGGTCCAAAGCTTAAAGTCTGGATACACAAATGGCTGAGACTGAGATCTGAAAGCTCCAGTCACTTATTTACTAGATCTTACACAGAAAGATGCAAAAAATCTGCTTAGTCAAGTAATAAGTCTGGCAGCTTGCTTAATCAAGATATATACATTTAAATATAAATATATAATATATAATAGTTATGATTAAACAATGGATTGTGCCAGGTGAAATATTAGATAATATATTTGCTGAAGCCTTAAATAATGTCTTGACAGCTTTAGGTTTTCACCTCACAAGCCTTAAATGAAAGCAGAATATATTTATAACATTACTTGAAAAGTTTGGAGCTTCCTTTCCCAAAGTATTTTATAGATGCAAATTTTTTTTGTCTTCATATATCTTTGTTATCACAAATTCCTTGGTTTACATAAATCTTGCAAAAATCTTTAACTGGCATGACTTGAACTGTAACACCCTGTAGAATACCTATTATATCCTTGATAGTGTCTAAGAATATATGTAGTGATGTGTTAGATTAGAACTACACTGAGACTAATATTTTTATTTCTGACAGTGAGCAGTAAAAGATAATTTACCAGGAGTGTCAGAAACTGTGATTACACAGAATGAGATTCATCCCTTCATATATCATCACAATTTCCAACAATTTTATGGACTGCAGACTTCTTGAATGCAGCCCCTCATGCAAGTCTTTATGTTTAATATTTTGGGATAAGTTTTCCCTTTATGAAATCTGATACATTTTTTAATCTAGTTATAATTTTTGTATGTATAACATCACGTGTCAATGACTTCTACATTTTAATTATATATGCTATAGAAAAATTCTACCTTTTATTTTCCTGACAAATCATTGAGTATTCCTCACACACATTGGGTGTATGAAACAAAGAAAATTCTTTATTTACCTGATATATAATATTCATAATTTTATTAATCCTTCACCTCCTTTCTCACTTATGTCTTTCCAAGATTTAAAGCTTTACATTATTTTATTCTTCTCCCTATGGATGCTTTTCCATATCTGTTTCTATTCTTTTTCCCTTTTCCATATCTTTTCTCGTGTTGTTATACCTATCTTGACATAGTATATCAGAATATTAATGTGGTTCAGAAATTAATTCACAAGGAAATTGCATTTAATTGTCAAATATTTAAATTTTTAGCATATGCTTAGATGAATTTACCTTCACGGTTTCAAAATAATGAAAATACATTGTATTTCACTTGGAAACACCTAAATCTGTTACCCTTAACAATAGTTGGAAACTTTATATCATAAAAATATTTATTGAAATTGACACAGTTATTTGAATAGCCTGTTTTAACATCAGGAGAGAGGGGTTTTGAGAGTAAGTAATTTGTTCAATGCTCATTCTCAAAGCTATACATTGCTGCATTTTGGTGATTTTTTTCACTTTACTTGACCTACTGTATGCAGAAGAAATAAACATACAGTAAGCATGCATGAATGAATCACAGAATCACACAGAATGGTAGGGGTTGGATCATCTAGTCCAATTCCTCTGCTCAAGCAAGTCCACCTAGATCAAGTCACTGAGTTTTGAAAACTTCCAGAGGAGAGTCCACAACCTTCTTGGGCAACCTGTGCCAGTGCTCCCTCACTCTTACAGTAAGAAGTTTTTCCTTAAGTTTAAATGGAACTTTTTATGTTCCATCTTCTGTCTATTTACCGCTTGTCCTGTACTGGACACTACAGGAAAAAGGTGTTGCTCCATCCTTTTGACATATGCCTTTCAAATCCTTATAAATATTAATGAGCTCTCTCCTGTCAGTCTTCCCTTCTCCAGGCTTAACAGCCCCAGTTCCCACAGCCTTTCCTTATAAGAAGCATGCTCCAGTCCCCTGATCATCTTGGTGGCCCTGCGCTGGACTCTCTCAGGAAGTTTCCTGTCCCTCTTGAGCTGGGGAGCCCAGAACTGGACACAGGACTCCAGATGAGGCCTCAACAGGGCAGAGTAGAGGGGGAGCAAAACCTCCCTTGACCTGCTGACATTCTGCATGCCATTGGCCTTTTGACCACAAGGGCACACTACTGGCTCACGGTTTGTTTGTTGTCAACCAGGACTCCTAGATCTCTTTCTACCTTAATATAAAGATATTGTTTTAGCAAGTTCATAGGATGCTTAATGGTTCAGTTTAGTTAGTGGTTCATCTTACAAGTGAATTTGCACCCTAAATTACATAAAGTGGTTTTCACAGGCAAAGCAGATGGACAACGAAAAAAAAAGAGAAGCAACATGTGAAGTTCGAAGTAGCCTGCAGGCCCTACAGAAAGACTATTTTGTCTTGTTCTCTGGATGTATTTATGAATACAAAGGGTTTCATACATGTATTCAAAATTTTATACATTTAGCTATTATGGCCTGAGAAGTAAAAGATAGAATTATCAATGCATAGAATTTATCCAGTGCACAAAACATACTAATGAATTTGATCTAGAATCTACAAACAGCAGTGATTTAAGGTTATTTCTGCAAGGATTACTGTTGTCCCACAGCCCATCACTTTGATGAATAAATGAAACAGATTATAGCAGGGACCCAAAACACATGACAAGGAGGTGTTACGTTTTAATTACTCTGGAATGACAAAGGAAACATATGTCTTGGTTTTAGGTTGTTTCATGGTTTGTGCGTTAGTTGTGGGTATTTTTCCTTGCTTTATTTTGAAATTTATGTTATCCTTTGCTTTATGTGTAATACTCTTTCCCCCAACATACAGCTCATGCAGCAAAAAATACAGCTGTTTCAGCGTTGCTTGCAAGATTTGCCAGTTCAATCTCTGATATTTCAGTCAAGACGAGCAATCATTCCCCCTCACTACTCTAGCAATTGCCATCATGGGACAATAGTAAATGACCATTTAAAAACAAGTATAGTACTTTACTGAATTAAGTAAACACAGAGAAAGCATTCTCTGTTAAATGATCAAGCAATCTTTCAATCTATATTTTTTTTCCAGAATCCACTGAGTCAGCTTTGTTTCCATCTTTGAAGGATTTCCAGATCAGTTTTGATCAAGCCCTTAGCAACCTTTTCTCATCTCAGAGATGAGCCTGCTTTTAGCAGTAGGTTGGGTGAGACAGCTTTTGAGTTCCCTTCTATGCCAAATTACTGCAATGATGATTCTATCATTCTATCTTGTGTCTGTTTACAAACTAGTTATGTAGCTATGTCTACGTACATAACAAACTGAATTCCAAGGTTAAACTCCTGATATGGACTTCAAGTTGATTTTTATTTCCACGGATACAAAGGTTTCTGAAAGTCAGATTCTCCCTTCGCTAAAGACTGAGTCTACTTATTGTAAATGTCACAAAGTAACTAAATATCTCTTTAAAAAAACCTTAAACTGAAAGGTCTCTACTGTTAAGTAGCATAGTAAAGATTTTTGTCATGTAACCCATGGCTACATGAGTCTATTCAGTGTGAAAATTTGGAGACATTTTTAGGTGTTACACTTTGAAGTGCAATCTGAGAAATTAATGCAGAAAAAGTCACTAGAACAGGGAAGAGCCTTCTATTTCTTTAGAAACACACAAGAATAAATAGTACAAAGTAACACAAAGAAGGCTCCATTTCCACTGTTTTTCCTGTCTTAGGTTAAAAACTTTCTCATGTTTCAGTAAGCATTTTGAGAGTACCAGATGTAAAATCACTTTTCAGCAGTTTTTTTTACTTCACTTTGCCATACTAATTGAATAACTTTTTCCACCTTTTTGACTACAACTAGAATATTCTTCTGAAGGCATTTTTCCTATGTTAAGCAATATCAATTTTGCCACTGTTCTTTAAGTTTTAACTCACTTGGATCAGATTACAAACCATCTTCTACCTGTGACATTTAACATCTTTATTCAGATTATACTACTCATAATCATTACTTTCCTAAGTTCTTCCTCTGAGTGTTAAGCATAGATCTAAAAAATTTGTATAATAATTAGTGAGAAAACAGTAATGATATCAAAGGCATTGTCAACATTCTTCATTGATAAAAAATAAACAATTATACTGAGTTGGAGCTTTCTAGCCTCATTTTAATCTCACTTAAAGAGCACTTCTGCTTCTTGTCATATCTGTTTTGATATTTTTCTCCAACACATTCTTATTTTCATTTATACTTGTACTACTGAGGTGTGATTGCCAAATTTATGTTAAGCAGAGGTTTTCCTCTGTAGTCTTACATATAAGCATCATTTCACAGAACCTCAAGGGCTGGAAGGGATCCCAAAAGATCACCTAGTCCAAATCCCCTGCCAGAGCAGGACCTTATAGAGTATGTCACACAGGAACTCATCCACCTGGGTTCTGAACTTCTCTAGGGACTCAACAACCCCTCTGTGCAGTCTGTTCCAGCGCTCCCTCACCCTCACAGGGAAGAAATTCATCCTTGTATTTCTTTAGAACCTCTTATATTACACCTTGTACCCATTGCCCCTTGTCCTATCATTGGACACCATTGAGAACAGCCTGATTCCATCTTCCTGACACCTGCCCTTTATGTATTTGTAAACATTAGTAAGATCACCTCTCAGACTCGTCTTCTCCAAGCTAAAGAGCTCCAACACATCCTCTCCTGGGCGGAATTCAGTACATTCCAGCTGCTCTTTCACATAAAGAGCAACTCCGCCACCTCACCTTTCCTAAAAAGGACATAACTATCCATGACCAATTTCTACATATGTGAGCTGTCCCATAATGTCTCTGCAATTACCACCACATTATAACCCCTTGTCATACACAAGGGATCACATTTGATCAAGTACATTGACTGGAAATAAATCTAACCTGTTCAGACAGTGGATGGCTGTATAAATCAAAGAACTGCTTTGTTATTGAGAACCTATTGTATTAATGCACGTCTGTTCTAGTTTATTCATCAATAACAGTATACTTGATTTCTAAGTAACTTCTGAAAGCTAATTTCTGTTGTGACTAAAAATTAAAAATCATGTAGATGTCTAACATGAATGAACTCTATCTTGCCCCCACCCCAACAAATAGCCAAAATAAATCTCTTTTCTGTAACTATCATATGAGCACTCATTTTTAAATAGCATTAGTTGATGTTTTCTTCACTTATTTCTTACAAGTGTTGCAAAGTACTAAATGTTATAATTTTGTTTTTTCATACCACTAGTGAAGTGAGATTGAACATCAGCAAATACTAATTTTCACCATCATTAAATTGCAAATGACAGTAAAGGCATGGAAAATGGCATATAACATGCTACATATATTTTAGAAAAAGTATAATTGAGGAATATTAGAATGAGAGACTTCATATCCTGGATATTCCAAGAGGCCTATAGTGTTAAAATCAATTGCTCCAGGGAGTGATAGCAGAATATCAGGCAATGAATGCAGAGTGACACTATCTAAGGCTCCTCTAGAGTAAATGGGCAATATTCAAGTTCGGTAGCACTTCGTCATTTTCCAAAGAATTTTTTTTTTTAAAGATATTATTATTTTGTTTTTACTGCTGGAAATATCTGAGGTAATGTGCTGTTGTAATGTGTATTGTAAACCTCCAGGATGATGTTTTTACATTGTGGTATAAATGTTAAAAGTCTGTGAAAATGTGTGATGCTATCAAAACCAATAGTGACATTCTGGTACAGTGATCAATGACTACATTATTATCAATACTTTAAAACTTGGTTCACAAAGTTTGTAAGCTTAGATTCAGAAAAACGGCATTGTAATGAATGCTATGCTCATCAAATTGGCATTAGAATCATAGAACTGCAGGAGTTGGAAGGAACCTCTAAAGATCATTTAGTCCAATCCTCCTGCTAAAGCAGGTCTTCCTAGATCAGGTCACACTCCTGTGACCTGGAATGTGTATCTATGCAGATTTTTAAAACCTCCAGAGAAGAAGATTCCACAATCTCCCTTGGCAGCCTGTGCCAAGGCATCCTTACAGTAAAAAAGATTTTCCTTATGGAACATTTTCTGTTCTAGCTTATAACTACTACCCCTTGTCCTGTCACTAGAGATAGGAGAAAAAAGTGCCACTCCACTCTTATGACATACACCTTTCAAATACTTATGTTAATGAGATTCCCTATTAGTCTTCTCTAGGCTGAACACTCCCACAGTCTTTCCTCATAACAAAGATATAGCTGTGTTATACATTAAGAGGAAACAAATGAAGTTCACAATATAAAAGAATTGCATGGATACATGTAATATTCACCAAAAAGTTCATCAGGAATGTTCCCAAGTCAAAGATAGATGTAAATTGATAAGAAGTAAATAGTTATTTGGACCAAATTCTAATTTGACAACCCAAAGATCCAAATTTTTATGTTCTTTTTCCATCCATACAATCCATAAGAGAGTCTTAAACTAACACACTATCTTGTAAAAGTTTATAATAGGAATGTCATGATTTCAGCTTGGATAGTTTATTCTCTTCCCAGTAGATCATACAGGACTTTGTTTCTCAATTATACTGAAAAACAGTATTAATAACACAGAAATGCTTTGGTTGTTACTGAGCAGCCTCAAGATCTTTTCTGCTTCTGCCCCTGCCCTGCCAGCAAGTGGGCTAGGGGTATACAAGATGTGAGGGAACACGACCAGGACAGTTTATTTCCTCTCAGGATAGCTGACCTGAACTAGCCAAACGTTTATCCAGTATCATAGAATGCTCCATATATAAACTGGAAGTTGTCAGGGAGGTGTGGATCACTGCTCAGGCATTGGTCAGCCAGTGACAAGCAATTCCATTACTCAGAACTTGTATTTTCTTGGGTTTTGTTTATCTCTCTTTGTTATATTCCTTTTCATTATAGTCATCATTATTATTATTTTATGTCATTTTTATATTTCATTGAGCTATTATGTTTTGTTTCATCCTTACGGGGATCAGAGCAGGGGAGTGAGAGAGCAGCTGTGTGGTACATATGTGCAGGTAGTGGTTAAGGCAAAACAAAGGATCAAAAGAGTATTAAGTATCTCTGACAAAATCTTTTAAAGTTGGATGTTTTTCCCATCTAAGGGAAAGATTTTTTAAAATATGCTATTTATTTCCCCATAAAATGTTCAAAAGTAATACAAAGAGCGTGTTTCTGTTTGAAAAAACAAAGCACAAAACCTGTGTTCCAAGGGAGAAATTAATTTTGTTAGCCATTGTTTTCTAACAGCTGTCTATTTTAAAAATTGATGTGATGCACAAACTATGTAGTACTAAACAATGAAACATTTAAATATATTTCAGAACAGAAATAAACTATCTATGGTTTTGCAAACATACATATCATTTAGTATGTTTCATTTTGCATTGTATCTAGATTTGTACAGAAAAAAAAGACACTGTAGATACAATCAGAAACACAGTGATGGTCATAACAATACAATATTTCAGTTTACTACAGAAAATCTAAACCTCCTTTATGTGTTAGGAAAATTAAACAGAAAACATTTTAAAATATCCAAGCATATTCTATTGATAAGAAAGAAATGAGCTATTTTGTTTTAAAAGGTATGATTACAGCATATTTCAAACTTCTCTTTGATAGCAGAGTACTTTTAAGTATGAACATGTCAGTGGTAGGTCAAATGACAGAATATTACAGAAACATTTTCTTATGAGTACATTCTTACCCAGAGAAAAGAGAGCTGAAAATTCTGGTGAGGCAGAAGTGAAGTATATTTTCCTTACAACATTTGAGACACTGCTATACTCTCAAATATCTTCACATTAATACATACCTTCAAGCCAACAAATAATTGGAAAATTGCATAATTACGTGTTCTTTGAAAAGAAATTGTGATCCTTATTCAGATGCTTATTTAGACTACAGCAGCACTTCTCTTAATTGAGAGATCTAAGCACATACTTTTTGACAGCCATTATTTTCTATCACTTTCCAGTCTATCCACTGAAAATGTATTTGTTAATTCAAAACCAGTAATCATTTCAAGTTCGCTTAGTCTAATAACTTCGTTGATTTTTTTTTTTTTGTTAAAACCAAACTCTCCAAACACATAAGAGGAGAAATTGTGAACTTGGTTTTCAACAGCTAAATTAAATTGATAATCAGGAATAGAAGATATAGATTTAATGTCTTTGCCTAGGACAGCATTAAATATATACTTGCCATCTTCACATGCTTTTATCAGGAGACTGTCCCAAGCACATCTTTCATAAAATATACTGAGAAGGAGTTTCTATCACTTCAACTACACAATTTAACGTGAATCTTAACAATGGAATGAACAATTCTGACTGGAGTACATACTGGAATCCAGAGCACCAACGTCAAAGCAGCCTACTGAATCATTCCAGTTTTCTGCTCTGTGATTGTTAAATATTCCTTTAAAAGTGACCAACAGCTAAATAAGAGACTGAAATATTCCAACCAAAATATCCTAAAGACAAGCACTGGAAAACTCTTATCTGTTCAGATACTCTTCTAATATTCAACTCTGAACTACATGCTAGTTGTATTATCCATTAATGACATTGTCAATAAATGTCTCAAATCCTAACTCTTCACTTGAGCAAAAAGGAATATTTCCCAAGAACTCATTTCTTTCTTTTTTTTTTAATTGGGAAAAAAAAATAGGGAAAATAGCATCCTCAAACTAATTTTCTCTTGGTTTCACTTCTCAAATGGAAAAAACACTATTCAATTCAAGCTACCAAACGCCAGTCCTTGACATTGGACAATAAAAACCCTGAAGGGCATCTATGCAATTTATTCTCTCCACTTAAATGAATACGGCTTATCAAGATTTTCTTAAAGAAAGGACTCAGCATAACTGAAATATTATAATGAAATATTATAAGCAGGAAGACTAGTTAGCACTTCATGAAAAATTCTAAGTCTTGCCTTGTGGATATCTGCAGACCTGGCTCACTGTGTTACTCAGAACCAAAGAGTAAGAGTATTTTGTTGCAGACAAAACACCAGAGTGGTTTTTTTTAAATCAATTTCATAATAGAAATGAAAAGCAACAAAATGTCTACAAAATTATTTTCTAATACTACTTACTATCCAGATCAATCAACACATTTTTAGTAATTTTAGAAATTGTAGACTATTTGTTTTCCAGAGTGAAAGGTCAAGATGCCAGTTTTAATTTATAGTTCCATGTAGGCTTTATAAACTATGTTGAATTAAACCTCAGGTTATAGTCTAAGGAGATGTAAAGTATTACACTGTAAATCTAATCAACAAATTGTTAATGACATGTTCCAAATCTATTTTTCCTAAAATATAGAGGAGATGTATTTGGAGAATTAAATACATCAGTTTAATTTAGGGAATATAAATGGTAAGCTATAAAAAAAAAAAATATGCTCTCGATCTGCATCTCTACATGAGCAGTTAATAAGTTAGCATTGTAATTATTTGTTTTGTAAAAAGATAATATGAGAATTTCCGTATGTATAAAGTAATCTTGTTACATCATTTAAGTATAGCCAAACCTTTTTACAGACAAAAAATAAAAGTAATTGTCTGAAACTCATGACTGAATACATAAAGCATATTCAAGAGTAACAGAATGCATATTTAGCTATTCAAGTGACTCATTATCTGTATGTCATCGGTGTTACCTCACTAATAATTATTATAAACTATTGTCTAAAAGTTATTTTACCTGACAGTCAGTTCAAAAGATTTCTGTATTCTAATACAGATGATTATGTAGGTGGCAAATTATGAAATACTATTTGCTAAAGCTGAGACTCTAGTGTATAGACTTCTACTATACCATGTAGTAGTAAGGAATATTCTTTACAGGCATCACATGTAGAAACAGATTGATGTTTTCAAAACAATGTAATTACCTAATTTGGATTATTTTCTTATTACAAAATTTAAAATAATTTAGTTTATTTGGTCTCTGCTATAACTGGTGGATTTAGGAATTGTTAGGAATTGTATTCCTAACAAGAAAACAAGACTCTATTGACTTCATTGTAGCTAGCCAAGCATGTTTTGTATCACCTGTTCTTCAAATGCCTGTTTGCAGAATCCTCATAATCCTTTAGGAAATAATTAAGTGCCTAAGGTTTTACTGGGGAATATTACTTAAGATTTTACTGAGGAATTATTTATAGTCTTTTATAAGTTCTTTTTTTTTCATGAGCTAATAATATATGTAAACCAATATAACCGATACAAATCTTTGTAACAGTCACCTTTCCCAAGCACATAAGTAAGTAAATAAATAAATACATGAATGAATGAATGAATAAATAAACCTACTAGGCCAAAAAACCACAGAACATGTCATTTATTATTTTCTACTTAATTGAACCTAACCTTGAAAGAGATTGTTTAACACTTTATCTCTTCTACTTGATTTAGACAATGCTTCTACATTGAGATCAAGAATTGCAAATGCCAGACTAGCAAAACTGCTGTTTCTACTGCTAACAAACAGAAATTTTCTCTAAAGGTAGGATATTTAGAATAAAATACAAATTAAAAGTTCTAATGCTACTCAAATCAGTATGGAAACTTCCAGCAAAGTGTAACAGTAGCCGTACTCCCAACACATTATGTAAAGAGACCAAGTATAGAGTTCACTGAACAGAAACTCCTTCAGAGAAAATCTGTGATAAACAGGTGTGAATAATGCTGCCTCCATCACCTCTGCACTGAAAGGACTCCATGCCATTCATTTTCTGACATTATCAAACTCTCTAAAGGCTCCATCAATCTTTACCCGTACAGCAGTCTGTTCTATTCTGTTTTAAAATACATACATTTTTAACACAGTGATGGCTAGAATGGTTGGATCTATAGAGGTGAATGGGCATACACTGTCTTTCATCTCAATGTTATATCCTTGAAATATATTTGGAAATTATTTTACAGCTACAATTAAAACAACAGCATTAAAGCCATAGTAACAACCATTACTGGTTTTGGGTTTTTTCCACAAGACTATCTATTGACTAAAAGAAAAGTAACAAAAGTCATCTTGTCACATCTCATAATCTTTTTCTTTCGCCATATTAAAATTTCAATAATTGACTTACCATATTGTAGGTGGTTCAGAACCTTCTACTTCCAAATAATCATATTTTTCTTCCATCTGGAAATCTGTAAATATCAGTGAGATAGTATCTCCAGGTTCTGCCACAATTGTCCATGTGCAATCCGCATTATTGTGATATTCATTAGGAAAGTTGGGGCTTGAGATGATACCACTGGATCCTCTCATAGTTCCTCCACATGCATCCTCAGCTGTTGAAAAAACATTATATGTGTCATTAAAATCACTCTTTAGAAATAGATACATTCTTGTTGAGAACTGAAGTTTCTATTTTAGGGGAAAAATTGCTGAAGATATGTAAAATTTTAGACTTGGACTAGTTCTGCAAATTTATGGTGTAAACAAGTAACTGCTTCAGATTTTAATTGCTTAAAAATTATAATACTATTACCAGCATATATTTTTACAATCTCTTGTTTATTTTAACTAGCATTGTTTCACTCACTTCAGTGTGGCATGCCAAATTTTCATCATTTCCTCTTTTGTTTTATCCAAAAAAGTTAAAACTAAAGCAATCTGAATTTAATCCCTATGATATACAGTCTGATATATGACATGTAGCAGTTATATTATAAGAAAAGCCTAAGAGTCCTACCTATCTTATGCTAATCACTGTATTTTATTTTAATGAGCATCTGATGATGTTTGTTCTCTAATGTTTTTTTTCCAATTTTCAAACAGCTGATCACTTTTCATCACTTTTCAGAGAACAATGCAGGGTATGACTGGGGACAGCTGTTGCAAAGAATCTGACTTTTATTTCAATACAAAACACCTGAAGACAGACTTTTTTTGAAAAATAGCAATAAGCATGTCAATGAATTAACTGGTGGTAGAAATGTTTCTCCCTGAGTTGATCAAGAAAGTGAATGTCTCCCTCAATTAGCCAGACCAGCATGGGTGGAGTTAGTATTTGTCTCAACACAATACAGAGTCTAAATCTAAGCAAACAAAAATAAAAAAACAAACTTCAAACAAAGGAACAGGCTTTAGCTGGCTTCTACCCATGTAATCTTTCCAGCAATTACAATTGTGGTAGTGAGCATATAATAAATACCTGTAATGTGAATCACAGTGGTATTCTGATAAAACTACCTATTGCAATTGATATATTTCTACCTTTGTGTTGTAATGTTATGTATTTTGCAACACACTGCTAAATTAAAAGTCATGTGTAATATCAATTATCTTTAAATTAATTTGGTATCACAGAATCGTTATGGTTCAAAAATATCTTGAGATCATCGAGTCCAACCACTAAAACACTAAACATTAGGCAAAATAGTAAACATCACGTTGTCCACATGTGGCATATATAAAAGAACCTGGTCAGAGTGTCAGACACTGAAACAGTAATGATCTATTTTCTAACATGTAATCTTATAATGAATAAACTAGGTAAACATTGGAGACTTACAAAATCAGTTCTAATATCAACTATTTCTATGAGAAAACACTTCCCAAATGGTGATTCACAGATTGCATTTGGTAAGGCAAGAAAATACAACTGATGTTCTGTATCATCTATCCTTCTGGTGCATATGCGCCTAATAATTAAAAAGAAAAAAAGTTTGAGGCTCATTTTTGAAATGTTTTCTATGAGCTAATAAAATTGACCAGGAATGTAATGTTATTACTTTAATATTTCAAAAAACTTAAATGGAAACACCATTTTACAGATGTACATATTGTATTACATTACTTACTCAGTATACCATCAAAATGTTTGAACCATAGCAAAAAATAAATCTTGCTTCTGCTTAATAAGAACATTAACACAAATAAAACTTGCCCCAGAGCCTGAATAAATCAATTTTGCTGAAAAATTAATAATGAGGATTTAAAAAAACAAAGGAATGTATTATCACAGAACAAAAGTTTTAATGAAATATGATACCCATAATGATTTACTTTAACTAAAAGAAAAATTATAACGACTGTGAGAAACATCTTAATTGCAATTGCTTATTAGTTGAAAATGTCAAATTTATCTCTTAAAAATTCTGCTAGATTGTTATAAGACCAGACAGAAAAACTAAAGTAAAGACTTATCTTGGGTTTAATCTTACTATTTATCCAGTGCATTTAAGATCCACTAAATACAATAAAACTGAAATCTCATCACACCTCCCCACACACACTCTCTCACCCATCCGGGTGCACTCACACAGAGCTGCTGGTGGTTCTCAGTCCTGCCATGGACCTCCATGGGTTGTAGGGACATAGCCTGTGTCCTTCCCATGAGTTGCAGAGGGGTCTCTGGTCTGACATTCCTCCTTTCTTCCTCCTTCTCTGACTGTGGGATCCACATGGTAGCCTCTATCTTATACCACCTTCTTCAAAGATTTCAAATTCCTGTCTCTAAATAGTGATGGCAGAAGTGCCATATTGGCCCAGCCGGGATGGAGGTGGGCCTGAACCCAAGAGCCGGGAGAAAGTCTGAGAACTCTTTACTAGGTCTCCACTGCAACCCCCTCTTCCAGTTACCAAGCAAAAGCAGACCCTTGCTAAAGTATGACATGAAGTTTCAGTTTTATCAAGTATTGATTTGAAAAAGTTCTTACAGGGAAATTTTCATAACTAAAGTACTGAAGATGCAAATTGAAAAGACAAATAATAGCATGTGAAATTAGCTCTTCAGCTCATGAAACAACTTAAAAGCAGAAAACTTGTCCGTATCATGCCAGGCTAAAAACTTTGGAATATCTTTTTTTCACACTTGAAATTCTTTGAATACTCTGAAATGTACTACAGAACATATTTTTTCACTGTTCACATATGTACTAAGGAAAAACCTATCCTAGTTCCTAACAATCTTTTTAAAAAACCTGGTTTATTCTATGTATACTTAAAAAGATAGTGTTTTCAAAACACAATTTATGTCAATAATCATGTCCACTACATCAGAACCACATTTATTTAGAGATTTTTACCAAAAATGGTAGGTGATTGTAACATAATTTTGCTATCATCAGGAAAATATGCGAGACAAATCATTGTGTATTTGATTCTGATTCATGCAGAAATTTACTACAAATAAAATTACTACTACTTACATTTAAGTGCTGTAAATAAAACAAAAATCATACAAGATACCATCTTAGCCTCTGTAATGCAAGCATTAGCCCAATAAATAACAGAATTTTTGTGCTGTCTTTCTACATTCCTTCAGCTACAGTATCATTTGCTTATGGCTCCTTTGGTTCCAGTCTTGCAGTCAAATCCTCATAGGTAAAAATTGACAACTGAGCAAAGGCTAACAACCATTAATCCCCATGAAAATGTTTGCCACCTTAAATTGTGAAAAAATTGACCTTCAACTAAATTGACAGACACTGAAGCTGACATCAATTCTATCCCTGACTTTGTAGTGCATAACACCCTGACAAATAAAATACAATATTTGCTTCTGAATAAGCCAGTCTGAGCACACATATTTCTGTAATGGTACTATCTGGCCAGGTTTTTTTCCACTTACCAAATATGAAGAAAAACATTCTCAGGAATTATAAGAAGACGATAATTTGGTTAAAACCTGATACAACCTGACATTATGCAATTATAAATACATAGCTAACACTCATAATAATGAAAGAAAAAAAAAATCTACTTTTCAATTACTCCATATTTTCAAACTAAATTTATTTTTTCAAGTACTGGGAAGATTTATTTAACGTACGAACTTGCATATGTGATATGAAGGTATAAATGCAAAAAATATGCATACTGCCAAGATATCTTTTTTCCAAACATACTTCTCTGATCCTAACCATATGCTGAAAGGGGAAGATTTTTCAAAGTGATATGCAAGTGAGGACTTGGTTTAGAAAAGCTTTTCAAGGTATTATGAATTCAAATTAAGATCTATATTTGAATATGCATAAGGGCTCTTATATAAAGGGAATATCACTGATATTATGATGTTAGGGATGATTATAAGAGTACAAAGGATTTCAGAGGTTGTGGGTTTTCCATTTTCTTTTTGTGTGCACAGACTTTTTTTAATATACATAGATACCTGAGGCTTTTTATTTATTTTTTTAAATTATTACTAAATTCTTGTTAAAAAAAAAGTGAAATAAATATACATTTAAATACTTTTGATTAACATTTTCTATTTTCTTTATTAGCCCTCTTACCATATTGATGTTCATTGTTCATTTTCATAATAAATTTTAAAATCTATATTTTGACAATTAGTCTTATTTAAACTTAATTTTCTGCTTCTTGTACATTTCAGTGATATTCATAATAACATTACATAAATATTGAGCTGTACTTTTCAAGAAGATAGATGATCAAAGACGGCAATGTTATCAGTGATCTATAGACCATGCAAATTCATGGGTTTCAATGAGAATTCAATGAAATTGCATGGTATATCAAGCTTTAATCCGGCACACAATGTATCGCATCATCTTATCTATCTAGATATTTTTAGAGTATTGAGCAGTTAAACTTAAATGTATAATTCAACTTATCATGGAGGAATAGACATTTGTTATCTATTCTTGAAAATAACTCAAGGAAAAAGAAAGAGTGAAGCAACATTCCAAGTTCAAACAATGATCTTTACAGTAACCAGTGAAAGTTTTGAGCAAGCTGAGCCACTCTTGAAGAAACCCATCTAGAAAATCTGAGCCTGCAGTAATCAATCTACACCTTGATCTTAGTTAAAAAGACCCTTCTAAATTCATGGCATACTATTTGCACTGTAGTTCAGGTACAATGACAAACACACTGTTGTCTGCTCTTTGAAATTTTACACAATCTTTTATTTCAAACAATCACAATTACAGAATGGTAGGAGTTGGAAGGGACCTCTAAGGATCTAAAGATCATGTAGTCTCCCTGAAGCAGGTCTGCTTAGATCAAGTCATGCAGGATTGCATCCACGTTTGAAAATCTTCAGAGGAGACTCCACACCTTCCCTGGGCAGCCTCTGCTGAATCTCCTATATCCTAACAGTAAAGTTTTTCCTTAAGTGTAAGTGGAACTATTTGTGTTCTAGCTTCTGTCGATTACACCTTTTCCTGTCACTGGAGACAATAGAAAAAAGTGCTGCCCTATCCTCTTGACATACACCTTTTAAATACTTGTAGGTCTTAATCAGATTTCCCTTCAGTCTTGTCTAGACTAAACAGTCCCAAGTCCTGTAGCCTTTACTCATGAGAAAGATGCTCCAATCCTCTGATATCTTGTTGTCTCTGTGCTGGACTCTCTCTAGCTGTTCCCTATTCCTCTTGATTTGAGGAACCCAGAACTGGACACAGGACTCCAGGGCAGAGTAGAAGGGGAGGAGAACCAAACTTGAACTGCTGGTCACACTCTTCTTGATGCATCCCATGATACCATTGGCCTTCTTGGCCACAAGGGCACATTCATAGAATCATAGAATCATAGAATGGTAGGGGCTGGAAGGGACCTTGTTGTAGTGGTTAGCTCGATGTCCACCCAGTCATAAAATCACTCCCCCTCCTAAACTGGACAGGAGAGAGACTGAAGTATAACAAATAGCTTGTGAGTTAAGGATGGAGAGATCACTTGGCAATTAGCGTCATGGGCAAAACAGACTCAACTTAGGGAGAAAAGGGTTTGATTTATTAAAGAAACAATAAGAGCAGGGAGATGAGAAATAAAACCATCTTAAAAGCATCTCCGTCCACCCTTCCACTTCCCAGTATCCCTTTCCTTTCCCCTTAGTGGCGCAGGGGATGAGGGATGGGGGTTGCAGTCAGTTTGTTACAGATGGACTTTGCTTCTGCTTCTTCTCAGGAGGAGACATCCTCACACTTCCCACTGCTACACTGTGGGGTCCCTTCCCCGGGAGATGGTCCCTCATGAAATTCTCCAGCATAGGCTCTTCTCATGGGCTGCAGCTCCTCACAAACTGCTCCAGCATGGGGCCTCCCACAGGGGCAGCTCCTCACACCCTACCCCAGCGTGGGTCATCCACTGGGAAAACAGTCCTTCAGGTACTGACTGCTCCAGCCTGGGTCCGTCAGGGGATCACAGGTCCTGACAGCAAATCTGCTCTGGCGTGGGCATCTTCCCCACGAACTTCTAGGTCCTGCCAGGAACTTACTCCAGGATGAACTTCTTATGGAGTCGCATCCTCCTTCAGGCATCCACCTACTGCAGTGTGGGCTCCTCCATGGTCTGAGTGTGGATCTCTGCTTCCTGGTGGTCCTCCATGGACTGTAGGGGGACAACCTACTTCACCATGGTCCTCACCACATATCAAAGGGGAGCCTTTTCAGTGCCTAGGCACCCTTCTCCCCCTCCTTCTCCACTGACCTTGGTGTCTGCGGAGATGTTTTCACATTCTCCCTCCCTGTTGCTGCTGCAGTTTTGCAACTGCGCAACAACTTCTTCTCCTTCTGAAATATGTTATTCACAGACACATTACGTCCATCACTAATTGGCTAGGCCTGGGTCAAGTGCAGGGTCCAGCTTAGAACTGACTGAGCTACCCTAACCTCGTGAGCTACACGGGGAACTTCTGGCAACTCTTTTTTATCTCAAAATACCTGGCCCTGGTAAAACCACTACAATTGTCAGCCAGGACTCCCAGGTCTCTCTCTGCAGAACGGCTCCTCAGCAGATCAATCCCCAGCCTGTACTGGCAAGGGGTTGTTCCTCCCCAGATACAGGACTCTGCACTTGCCCTTGTTGAACCTCATGAGATTCCTCTCTGCTCAACTCTCAAGTCAGTTGAGTTCCCACTGAATGGCAGTCAGTCCTCCCATTTTCGTGTCATCAGTGAACTTGCTGAGGGTACGCTCTGTCCCCTCATCCAGGTTGTTGATGAATATGTTGAATAAGACTGGCAAGATGTTGTATAAGTGGCAAAAATTAGTTGAGCAATCTAAGGGAATCAACAGCCTATCATCCTCTCTTAAGCTTTTTACAGTAATATTAATTATTGTTCTATAATAACATTAATAACTACCTTATGTCTAAAGATCACAAAACATTTCTACATTAGAAATTAATCAATTATTTGAGAAATCCCAGTGCTCTTCAAAATAATTTAATATATGTAATCACATGACATTAACTACTGATTCCATTAGCGGGATGAAAGACTACCTGTTTCTGTATAGCAAACATACATACATATGTATATATCTACAAAAACTAAACATCTAAAGAATTGTATTTGAGGTTCAACTGCAGCCTTTAATATTGAGATCTAACAGTTAAGGTTTCTGATGAGCAAAAGAAAGAAACAGGGATCCTAAAAAATGTTATTCTCTGTATTATCACTCCATATTTATCACAGAGTCAAAATAAATTAACTAACTTCTTAGACACATAAAATAATTACGTGGAAAGTGAAGCAAAATTGTTAGTATTTTCAAATGTTTCTAATTGAAAGATATTGTTTTTCATACCCTTCTGAGAGAGCTCCTAATTATTTGATGTGATGAAGTGGAATGGAAATGGAAATGAATTATGCAGATAATACTTCTTGATATTTTTCCAAGTCATGACCCTTTAACTTTAATCTGGAATTTGGAAAAAAAAAATCTACCAGTGTTTTCTAAATAAGTTTTTTAATCAATTATCTTAATGTTAAAACTAAAGGATAAAGAAAACTATATGATCCGCTCCAGGCAGTAATTTGTCATGAGAAAGCAAAAATTATTGTTTATCAGAATGGCAGCACACTGTCTTAGTTATAAATCAAGTAATAAAAATATTTCTGAATCAGAAGCTAGTTGCTTTCCCAAGGAAATTTCCCAAGGGCTCTTGCTGTTTGTGAGAGTTTGTGAGTTTATCTATAAATGGCAAATAAATAAATAAATATCACCTAGATAGCAGCACTACCGATCACTGTTTAGGAAAGGTTTTTTATGATTTCAATAGGAAATATTATGATTGTTTTGGAACATGTAAACAATTATGTAGAATTGTTTACTTTTTTTTTTTCAATGAAGCTCAGAATTATCTTGACTTGAATATCGCTACCATACAAACATTTTATGCTTCATATTTTCCCCTTTATATGTCTGTATGTTTATACACTCAGATTGTTTTTACAAAGCACAGCATTGAGAAGTAGCTTCATAACACATTTTGAGCTTAATTTTCCACAAGTCTGAATTTGCTGGTTTATCCATCAGTGCCTTTCACACATTTCCAATGTCACACTTGGCCAGTGTTTAATCCAATGCTCATATATTCTCAAGCTTTGCAATTTTCAGCACTTCCTATACTACTTTCATAAAAAACAATGTAGAATACGTTTCTTATTAAGGTTTTTCACTGACTGCACTACAGATGAACAGCAGAAAGTTAACATATGCCAAAGGGGAAAGCCCCTTGAAAAGTTAAACTCAATTTTAAAGTCTGCAATATAACAACCTGTAATTTGCAAATTAATATAGTAATACATTACATACACAGTTACAAAAATATCCTTAAGGAGCAGCATAAGCAATACCATTTCTTAACAGAATTCCCTCTGCTCCCTCCTTTTCACAAACTACAATAATTCTTTCTTTTATTTTCTACACGTGTTCTTGGAGAGTCTGTATAGTCTATTTTGGGTCAGCTGTGCCAGCTATTCTGGTTCTATGATTTTATTAATGTCATTCATCTGTGATTGCACATGAATTTACACTTTCTATGTTTCCCATAGCACGTGTGTTTGTGTACAGGCATTTGAAATGTCTTTGGTTGCCTCACTTCCTCAAAAAGAGTACCAAAACATACTTCATCACCCTGCCCTGTGAATGCTTCCTCTCCATCTGTTGTTCCCTGATAAACATGCTAACTGAGGTCACCAACCCCAATAAACCTAGTTTAAAGATCTCCTCTTTAAGTTAGAAAGTCTCTCAGCAATGGTGCTTTTATCTCACTAAATAAAAAATAGTTATCCAGCTAGTTTCATGGTAGGGTTGGAAAGGACCTCCAGAGATCATCTAGTCCAACTCCCCTGAAGAAGCAGGTCCACCTAGATCAGGTCCCATAGGAACATGTCCAGGTGGGTCTTGAAGACCTCTAAGGAATGAAACTCCCAAACCCCTCTGGGCAGCCTGTTCCACTGCTCCCTCATCCTCACAGTAAAATAATTTTTTATTATTAAATGGAACTTTTTGTGTTCCGGCTTCATCCCATTACCCCTTTCCTGTTGCTAGCTACTATAGAAAAAAGAGATGCCCCAACCTCATGATACTGACCATTTAGATATTTGTAAATGTAAATAAGATCTCCCCTCAGTCTCCTCTTCTCTAGACTGAACAGCCCCAGTTCCCACAGCCTTTCCTGATATGAAAGATGTTCCAGTAAATTACCAACAGATAAATAAAACAAGTATCACTTAAAGTCCTTCACCCTGAAACCACTGGAGGACCACCGTGGATCAGTTATATACACTGCAGTCATAGAAGGTGGATAAGCCCTAAAGGAAGCTGTAACCTGTGGAGAGCCCATGATGGAGTATGTTAATCTAACAGGAACTGGGGCCCATGGAGAACAGTCCATGCAGGTACAGTCCGTCTGTTCCTAAAAGACTGTACTCCATGGAAAAAAACCAAGATAGGAGCAGCTCTTCAGGAACTGCAGCCTGTGGGAAGGACACATGTTGGAGTAGTTCTTGATGGATAGAGATGGACCTCATGCTGGAGCAGGAAAAAGGTGTGAGAGGACGGAGGGGAAGAAAAGTGTTATGGACTGACCGAAACTCTCATTCCCTATTCACCTGTGCCACTCCATGGTGAGAAGGTAAAAAAGTCAGGAATAACAAAGTGGAGACTGGGAAGATGAGGACGTTGGTAAAAGGTGTTTTAATTTTGTCTTTGCTTCTCACTGTCGTACCCTCTTTTTGATTGACAAGAAATTAAATTAATCTTCTCCATGTTTAGAGTCTTCTGTCTGTGACAGTAACTGGTAAGTGATGTCCTTGTTCTTATCTCTACCCATCAGCTTTTCATAGAATTATAGAATCATAGAATGGTAGGGGTTGGAAGGGACCTTTAGAGCTCATCTAGTCCAATCCACCTGCAGAAGCAGGGTCACCTAGATCAGGTTGCATAGGAACATGTCCAGGCGGGTCTTGAAGACCTCCAAGGAAGGAGACTCCACAACCCCTCTGGGCAGCCTGTTCCACTGCTCCATCACCCTATATTCCACCTATATTTTCCACCTATATTCTCTTACTGTCCTTTTGAGAAAGTAAATTCCAAATGCAGCTTGGTAGACACCTGGTAACCAGTCAAGGTCAACCCAATGGATTGGTGAAGATAACACAAGAATTCACAGCATATAGTCATAACAGAGGTTGGAAAATAAAAACTTGTCTGAGTTCTGAGGACTTTGTTTTAATTGAAGAAATTGTTAAACATTTCTTAAGTGGGAGCATGTTGAAGAGAGGGATGTGAGTTTCAGAGTAACGTTGAAAGGGAGATTTATTTTCAAATCCTGTCTTAAATTCTATTAGAGTTTTGGTTTTGATAGCTTCCAGAATACAGTATACAATATTGCACAACCACCTCCTTCCTTCCTCAAAGAAGACAAGAAGACATGGATAAACTGTGGTAAATCCAAAAAGAGATCAACAAGACTGTTGTGACTGGGCAACTGAGAAGACTGAGGGAACAAGGTTGGTTCAGTTCAGACATGATGCAGCTTCATGTGGACCTCACAGCAAATCCCCAGTGCCTGTAGGGAGGCTGTTGAGATGACAGAGGCAAGCTATTTGCAGTGGTGTATGGACAAGAAGAGGCAATGATCCTGAAAAGTTGTTCACAGTGCATATAAGGAGAAACTTTTGCACAATAAAAACAATCAAGAAGTGGAAGAGAGAACAGTGCCCAGAGAGCTCTGTAAACATACAATTTCAGAGATTCGAAGGCGGCTCAAACTCCCTCCTTGAATTTCTTTACCACAAATCACATCTGCTTTTAAATTCTACAACAAAATATATTATGGCTTCATCCTCAGCTGAAGTTTCTCCTTGCCATATCAATGGCTCTGCTTCCTACAAAAGTCCTATATGTTTCAATGAATATTTAAGTAATTCTATTTTTTAATTCCATTTTGAAAATATTACCAAGTTGGCAAGACTAGGGAAAAATAATCAGACTTTTCTCCTCAAACCTAACAAAACATAGATTTTATTTCAGTGTTTTAATAAAATAGTAATGTGAAATCAAAATTGAAATCTCAGTAAAACAGTGGACTTTTAGGTTTCTCTCGATCATAAGAATGTCTATTTTATTATGAGGTGCATCATGTTACCATTTTTCCAGCTTTTAATTAATTTATTAATGATACTCAAATAGGATTCTGCAGAATTTATATTATTGCTTAAAATATCTATTTACTGTTAAGACGACAAGTAGTTGTATGAAAATTTATCACTTCTCAAAAATGTCTGAATATAAAAGATAGATATTTGATAAAACTGTATGATGGACATATTTTAACCTTAAGTAAGAGTTGTCACCTCAGAACTCTGAAATCTTACAAGATGTTCTTATGTGACTTAGGTCAAAAAAAAGATCTCAAAACATCAACAATTAACACATTTTGATATGTAAAAGTGGAAAAAAAAATAGTCTTAGCGAAAGAAAGACATGCCTTCATAAAATTTTAGTATCTTGGGTCCAGAACAAACCTTTATTTAACAGAGACACTTAAGCTATGATCAATTACTTTTTACTTCCTATGGATTTAGAGATAAGAATAAAATTTGAAATCTCTCTCTATAGTCAATATGATGATTATCCACAGGAAGTATCTGCATTTCTATAGTTACCTAAAGAGGTGACCTAGTACAGCCATATTCCTACCATAGGCATCTTTGTTCATATATCTGTACACCTTGGGAACCAGACTGTAAGACTCTGAAAAGGCAGTAAAATGTGTTTTGTTTTTCAACACTAACTTACCTGTGCTAGTCCACTAGAGTTATGGGACAAATTTTGATGTGACAAGACTTGAACAGTAGATACAGTATGATTTCTTTATCTGCAATTAAATCCATACAGTGGGACCAAATCATTAGTTGACTCAGTGACATTGGAATTTTTGAGTTTGAAGATTTATTTGCAGGTTTATTTTATTGTGGGAACTGATGTAACATGCTGAAGCCATTGTATGTCAATTCTAGGTGCATTATTATTCTTTCCTTTTCTGAAACAATGAATTCAGACTGATAATGATTAAACTAATATGGTTTACGTTATACTAACAATGCCTTCAGTTACATATAAGATGTTCTTCTTAATTTGTAATGATTTCAAGTGTAATAGAAGTGTTTATACCTATGAAGTATTTCTGTAAACAGAGTTTAAAAGATTTCAATAACTTTGGGTAGAACATCCAATCTTTGACAATCTAAAATGAGGGTATGGAAAAGATGGAGTGAGACTTTTTTCTAGGGTGCACAGGAAAGAAGCAAGAGAGAATAGTAAAAAATTGTAAATTAGGACAAATCAGGAGTTTTTAAAAAAATGCTATTTGAGAGGCTGACTGTAATATCAGAATACCTGGAAAAGCTGCGGAACTTTCATCCTTGGAGATTTTCAGAAGTGATCTGAACTAGACCCTAACTAAATATATATGCCTTTAAAGGAGTTTGCAGGAGGTTCTGGTGAGGTAGGTGTTGGTCTCTTCTCAAATTGCAAGTGACAGTATAAGAGGAAATAGTCTCAAGTTGCTCCAGAGGAGGTTTATGTTGGATATTAGTAAAAATATTTTTCACTGAAAGGGTTATCAAGCATTGTATGCTCAGGCAGGTGATGTAGTCATCATCTCAAAGGACTTAAAAGACATGTAGATGTGATGGTTACAGACGTGACTTAATGTTGATTTGGCAGTACTAGATAAATGGTTGGACTTGATGGGTTTAAAAGTCTTCTTCAACTGAAATGATTCTATGATTCTATAGTCAAATTTGAGAAATGTGTCACATTTTATAATCTCAGGTCCCAACGTAGGTTCTCATTTCTGTGATAGCATTGAAATAGGAAAGAGCAACAACAAGCAAAGAAACTGAAAAACAAAAAAGAGGGACATGTATTTTCTGAATTAACTTGCTATTTTATAAAACCTTCCCAGCATATAATTTAGTAGAATATTTAAAGCAAGATCAGAGAAAAAAAAAGAATATTTCTATTTGTTTTATTTCCAATATTCTCAGCCAGATATTTAAAGTTACATTTTTATCTCAGAAGACATGGATCTACTTTAAGTTTTATACCATCCAATGGAGAAAAGATTGTATCTTCAATCATCTTTATCTATTTTTTAAAAATTGCAGAATAAGATCACTTGAATTTCTTTTTATACCAACCACCATGTAATCAACTTCTACAATTTTCTACATTACATAGGACTTTAGTGGGAGTATCATAATTTTCGTTGTCTAGTCCTCTGAACCTTCCAGCCTCATGACAACTGGATTACAAGGAGTATGTAGCTTAAAGTAATTTACTTTTATGAACTGAGGAAAAATGCAAATGTTTATAAAAATATATTTCTAAAATGTAAAGTTCCATATGCTCAGGTTTATAAAACAGCTAAACAACAGGATGTATTCTTACTGAGCACTGTGTAAAGTAGGAAGCACAATTTCTTTACTCCTGTAATGTTACAAACCTAAAATTCCATCTTTTATCTCAGTATAAAATGCCTATCACTGACAAAAACTTTTCAAGACTTCAGAGTCAAGATTTCTCTACTTGATTTAATTATGCAAAGACTTTAAAATTCAGCACTCCTTAATGTGATCTGTAACTACTGCTTTGCCAGAAGGGAGAAACGGAACTTAACCTCTCCTGAAGACATTTTCTCAGCCAATTTAAGACTCCTTTGGCAGTTCTGTTACTTTGTTTGCCAAAATTTATCAAACCTAAATCAAATCCGCTTGCCTTTGAAAAGTTCACAGACACATTCAAATTTGGAAAACTAAAATCAGAACTTGAAGGAAAAGATTTTTACTCCATAAAAGCATTTGGAAATAAGAGTTCTGCTTAAAAGATCTACAAAGAAAGTTTTCAAGTAGAAGTTCAATATATCTCTTTTCTTTATCCAAATGCCTCTGCCATTCACACCTCATTCTACTACCAGATGATTTTATTGTTGCATTAAAAATCTTCCTGTGGTCAAAAAGGAACACATAATGTCTATGCAGACAAGAATTTATTTTTCATCTAGTGATTTAACAGTAGGTAAAAGTCTAACCTAATGAATGCAGAGAATCATAGAATGGTTTGAATTGGAAGGAACCTTAAAGATCACTCAGCTGCAACCTCCCTCCCATGGGCAGAAACATCTTCCACTAGACCAGGTTGTTCAAAGTCCCATCCTACCTGACTTTGAATATTTCTGGAGATGGGGCTTCCACAATTTCTCTGAGCAACCTGCTCCAGCACCTCACCACTCTCACAGTGTGATACCTTGCTGGTATTATTACCTTTTTGTCCTGGTTTAGGCCCATCAGGGAACAAAGGCCACGATTAGCCTCGAGTACCAAAGAGGCTGAGAATTGCTCAAGGGCAGGGAGGGCTTAATTGCCGCTTAAGGTTCAGGACAAAACAGACCAGGCTACTCGGTTTGGGGAAGAAAACAGAGAAACAATTTAATGCAACATCAACTAAAACATACCCCAAAACCCCAAAACGTAACAAAATGAAACAACACAGAGTGTTGTTTCAACACACATCAATGAAGAGTCCGACCAGGCTTTTTAAGAACACCTTCTTGCCACACCTCCCCTCTTCCCGGGCTCAGAGCCCTGATCCCGGGGTTTTTACCCTGTCCCCTCCTGAACGGTTCGGGGGGGGCAGGCAGTGGGGGTTTCAGTTAGTCTGTTCCCGATAGCTTCTGCTGTTTGTCCCTCCTCAGGACGGGTGAACTCCACACCAGTCCTCCCTGCAAGTCCATGGGGTACCTCACACACACGGCAGCCCTGCACGGGCTGCTCCGACGCGCACTTATTCCAAAGGCTGCAGCTCCTCTCTACGTCTCGTGTGGGGCTGCTCTGCGGCGTGTAGGCTCTCCAGCACGGCCTGGGCCATGGCCGTCTCCCCACACAGTCCCTCGCCCGTCCGGGCTCACTCACATGGAGCTGCTGGTAACTCTCGGTCCTGCCATGGACCTCCATAGATTGCAGGGGCACACCTTGCATTCTCGCCACGGCTTGCAGAGGAGTCTCTGGTCTATCGCTTCTCCTTCCTTCCTCCTTCTCTGGCTGAAGGGTCCGCGTGGTCGCCTCCATCTTGTATCACTCTTACACCTCCTGACTTGCATTCTGAATTCCCATCCCCTAAATAGTGATGGCAGAGGCGCCAGATTGGCCCAGCCGGGCCAGAGGTGGGTCTGAACCCAGGAGCCGGGGAAGGGTCCACAAACCCTTTACCGGGTCTTCACTGCAACCCGCTCCCCCTGTTACTAAGCCAAAAGCTGCTCCTTGCTAAACCAGAACACTTTTATTAGTACCACAGAAATGGGGACTACTTGAATGATTCAGGCTAGAAGCTTTTGGCAACAAGAGGACAACTCCTGCTCCTCTCACAGCTCTGCAGACACCAAGTAGTTCAGTGTCCTGGTAGTATGAGTGGCTCGAGTCTGTGTCTAACAAAGTACTCAAGCCAGCCGAGTCTGTTGAGCTCTGCAGCAAAACCATGAGGAAGTGACGAATTACAGTAGTGGGAGACTGTGTTGGAGATGGAGGCCTCCACCTGCTAATATGTCATCTAAAATTTAGTGATTGTCACTAACTCAGATCTCAGACATAATTGACACTTCCCCAGCCTGAAGTTTTATTGGTCCATATGACACTATATGGCATTGAATATCGTTTGGTCATCTGAGATCAGAAGTCCCAGCTTTGTCTTCTCCCAGCATCTTGTTCACCCCCAACATACTTGCTGGGAGAGGTAGGGGCAGTAAGAATCAGAAAAGGCCTTGATGTTCAGCAATAGCTAAAACACTGGTGTGTATCCACACTGATTTCGTCACAAATCCGAAACAGATACCACAGGGGCTGCTATGAGGAAAATTAACTCAATTCCAGATGAACCCAGTACATCAGGTAAGAAGTTTCATACCTCCAGCTCACACTGATTTTCATTTGAATTGCAGACATAAGGTATAGTTCCTACTGAAAGGATGTAACATTTCAAAGTACAAGAGACTAAACTATTCTATTCTGTAAATCCATGTAATGCATGCTTTTTCTTGTTAAGTTTAAAATCTTTTGTAAGTATTCCAAAAGCTGAATCATATTGATGCTGCTAAAATTCTGTCTTAATAAAGATAATTTAAATTGGGATTTACCGTATCCTGCTATCATATGTAATAATTCATCACTATTTATTTGAAGCATATTGAAAATGGAATATCAGAATACAATGGAATCATACTGTTGAAGTGTCTGGATGAAATAAATATCACGTGTGAATGAATATGAACGTCCTAACTCAGTATCACCAACTTCACACCAGATGAGAAGTCAGTGAGAGATAGAATTCCTTTCTAAAAATTATTTTTCCTCTACCTCCTGTAGTTTGAGCAGACATATATGTCAGCAAGAAAAAACAAATTGACTGAGAAAAGTAATACAAATCACTGGCTAACAGAACATTTGCATTAAGTGACAAATCTCAACACATACAATGTAGTAATACAGTAATGGAATGCATAAAATACTATTTTCATCATGAGGTCAGTGTAACAGTTAGAAACAAAGAAAAAAATATTCTTTACATTACAACCCAGTCTACCTGAAAGTTAAATAATTAAACAACAGTATAAATTATTGTTGTATAAATTAAACATTTTACATAGAACATGGCACATACGATTACTTGTAATAGCAAAATGCAAGACAAGCCTACAATTGCATTGTTGAAACTAGATGCTGAACTCATTATATAAATACTAAGATTTTCAGCTTGATTTCTTCCTACTGTAGCAGCTTTTGAATCTACAGCTTAACTTTAAGAAAATTTTACAGTAAAGACACATTTTGAAAAACATTGCTAAAATTTTCATGAAAGTCAGCACCTGGATAGATATTATTTACTACTCCCATTGCAGAAAACACTGAAGCAGAAATAGAATCACACTATTAGGCTGCAGTGGGTTTTCATGGCAAAGTTTTGGTAGCAGGAGTGGTACAGAAGTGACATCTGTATAAAAACTGCTAGAAGCTTCCTTTATATCTGATAGGGCCAAATGCCAGTTGCCTCCAAGACAGACCTACTGCTGACCAAGGCCAAGCCAATTATGGATGGAGGTAAATCCTCAGTGAATAACACATTTGGGAAGGGGAAGAAAGGTACTATGGAGATGCAAAAGTTCAGCAAAAGAGAGAAGCAGAATGTGAGAAGAGCTCTGCAGACATCAAAATCAGTGGAGAAGGATGAGGAAAAGATGCTCCAGATATTGGAGCAGAGATTCCTCTGCAGCCCATGGCACAGTCCATGATGAGACAGGCCCTGCCTCTGCACCCAGGGAGGCCACAGTAGAGCAGAGATTCACATTTTTGTTATATTTTGTCTCCCCTGTCCAACTCAGCAGGGGGAGTGACAGAGTGGCTTTTGATGAGACTCAGTCAGAGACAAATCACCACAACAGGAAAGACACAGACAGACTGGATGGAGTCAAGTAGAAGGCTGTCAAGGTCACTTGGGTTCTGGAGTATATGACATGAGGAGAAGCTGAAAGAACTGGGTCTGTTCAGGTTGGGAAAGAGAAGATTTGGAGGACATCTTAGTGTTATCTTCAATTACTTAATCAGAAATCACAGAGAAAGTTGAGCAAAGTCTCCTAAAAGATTTACAGTGAAAGGACAAAAAAGAATAAAGACAAACTAGGATGTAGGAATTTCTGATTCAATATAAGGAAAAATAATTTTTTCATAATTGAGGTCATACACAAGAACAGAGGTCTAGAGATAGTCTAGAGTCTCTATCCTTGGAGATACTCAAAACACAAGCTGCACACGGCCTTAAGGAACCTCTTGTAGTTGACTGTCCTTTGAGCAGACAGTTGGAAATGTCATGGTTTAGCTGCTTTTGCTTGGTAACAGGGGGAGTGGGCTCGAGTGCAGATCTGGTAAAGAGTTCTCAGACTTTGTCCTGACTCTTGGTTTCAGACCCATCTCCAGTCCGACTGGGCCAATCTGACACCCCTGTGATCACTATTTAAGGATGGGAATTTGAAACTCTTGGGAGGAGGTGTAAGAGTGGTACAAGATGAAGGTGACCACACAGACACCACAGTCAGAGAAGGAGGAAGGAAGGAGAAGCACCAGACCAGAGACCCCTCTGCAACCTGTGGCAAGGACACAGGCTGTGCCCCTGCAATCTATGGAGGGCAATGGCAGGACTGAGAGCCACCAGGAGCTCCATGTGAGTGCTCCCAGATGGGCAGGAGACTGTGTGAAGAGGCAGCCATGGCGCAGGCCACACTGGAGAGCCTGCAGGCTGCAGAGCCCACACGAGAGGCAGAAAGGAGCTGCAGCCTTTGGGATGAATGCACATGGAGCGGCCTGTGCAGGGCTGCTGGGTGTGTGAGGTACCCCACAGAGGAGCAGGGAGGACTGGTATGGAGTCCATCTGCCCTGAGGAGAGATAAAGGGCAGAAGTCATGGGGAATAGACTGACTGAAATCCCCATTCCCTACCCCACTGAGCTGTTCTCGGGGGAGACACTGGGATGAGGGCTCTGAGCCTGGGAACAGGGGAGAGATGGGGAGAAGGTGGTCTTAAAGGGCTGGTTGCGCTCTTCATTGTACTACTCTGTGTTGTTTTGTGTTGGTTATGTTTTAGGGTTTTATGATTATATTTTAGTTGGTGACAGATTAAATTGTTTTCTATTTCTTCACCAAGCTGAGTAGCCTGGTTTGTTTTATCCTGGACTATAAGTGGCAATTAAGCCCTCCCTACCCTTCAACAATTTTCAAGTCTGTGATACTTGAGTCTAATGGTGGTCTTTTGTTGCCTGAGGGGCCTAAATCAGGACACCAACCTGTGTGATGTCATGATTTAATGATTTTTTTCAGCAGTGAACATTAAACAGGCCATAAGTGTTTTATTTTCCTTTGTGACCTTAAATGTAGTCCACACAACTAATCAACATGTAGACTTCATACAAGACATATTGAAGGTGGTAGAAGGAATGCCTTACAATCTACTTATTCCCAGTACAGATAAACAACACTCCAATTTGTAGCTTGACTTAAGTTGATCGTACAGGAAACTTTTTAACTTTTTAGTCATTAAACATCTTTCCTAACTTCTAAACGTTTTAAGATCCATCAGAAAATGAATTAAAAATAAAAAATGGTGGTTATATGAATTGGTCACGTAATATGAAAAAGAAATATCATGAGAAGAAAGGCACATTTGATAAATGCAAAAAGTCATGTCAAAAAAAAAAAGGAAACTTCCTTAAACTCTTATTTTTCATAAACCCCTTAACATTATGTGATACTTCTATTTGTAAGATAATATGGCTTCATTTCCATTACAAAGATAGATTTAACAATGTAATTACTTTTATCCTGTTGAATGACTTTTTCATTAAAATGTTTTCTCAGCTAAAGAACGTTTTTCAAGTATGATTTATGATTATGACAGTTTCCGTAAAACACCTCAGTTGTATACACATAGTTAACAGAGTAACAGAAATGTTTAAATGCAAACATTTCATCTGAAAAAAAACAAAACTATAAGTGTTAGTACACTTTAAGGACTATGGAAATTCAGAGATGGGGTAAACAAGTTAGTAATCTGAGGTAAGTCACATGCCATGGAAGTGAACTTGTTTGGGCATTTTTGTTTGATTTTGTTTTGTTCTTTAATGACACTAGAAAAAGTAAATATGACAGAAAAACAGCAGTCTTGGTCACTTTTCCTCCTTCATCCTGAATAAATAATAGCCATATTCCATCTAACATAAAGCTGTTAAAAATTAGGACAGCAGCACAAGGAGTGAACATTTGGTCCACAGAATTTCAGAGCTTATTATGGAATACAATATGTTCCACTTAACGAGGGGATAAAATTCTTCCATTTATTGCACCATTTGAAATGAGATGCTTATGCACAGTACAGACTAGCTAAAAAAGAGACAGGGAGGAGAAATTGGAGAAAGGCAGGACCTTGTAGTCTTTAATAGAGTTGTTGTTTCCATGGAAACCCTGCCAGCATGCTGGATAGAATCCTCTAGGAAACTGATGATTAAATAATGCAAGACTTCCTAATTGTCTAACATAAACTTGTTCTATGTTTTTAAGTACAACTCTTCACTTGATATCACATTTATATTGTTAGAGAAGTGCTCAGGATAAATTTCATGACGAAAAAGAAAACAATATAACATGCATCTACCTTACACAGAAGGATAAAATAATATTTTAGGTTGACTTACAGCAATTCTACAATTGCATAAAGTTTAAATATATGAATTTTTTCACAAAATATATGTAAATACATAAAAAATAAATTAAATATAGGTAGAAAATAAGCCAAAGTTACAAAGTAATATATTACACAATATATTACTCACTGTAAAAAAAAAGCTTTTAAATCTCATGGAGCTGAATTGAATCCAACTAACACATTTGGTATACAGATAATCTACACAAAAAATTAATAGAAAATCAGTGAGAATACTCACATTTTTATGCATTTATCTGCATATATAGTAGAAGAAATAACCTACATATACAGATATGCATGTACAAAATATTAGATTTGCTTCATGTATGAAAAACACCTCGTCATACTCAGTGAACCTAGAACTACTGTCAATGGAGTTTAGTCCTGAAATACAGCACATATCAGCTCCTCAGGCACTTGCAAAGAGTTGTCTTATGCCTATACCTTAAGACAGAACTGTCCACAGTTCCTTGATTTCTTTGGGGAGGCCTGTACGTTGTCTTATTCTTAGATGGAGTTTCATACTCATCCTTAGTAGTCAGCTCTGCAAAACAGTTTTTATGCACTCATTTCCTGATTCTACAATAGGCTTTAGTTCATACAGTTCTATTTAGGTTGTCAAATATTTGTTCACAGTAAATAAGGTCAATTGTTTTCTGAATTTTTAATCTATAGTGTTACAAAATTAATTGCATCAAGATTTGTAGCCTCTGGAGGCGCTGATAGGAGATTTTGGAAAAATATGTGTTTACTGTTTACCCACCTGCTAGAAGTGTCTGTGACTTAATCAGTTCATTTATCTTCATTTGGTATTTTAGTTTTCTTTAGATTTTCACATGAAGACAAAATGATAGTTTAACAACATAAAATCTTTAGAGGTAGCTCTGACAAATATTATGCATAGACATGTACACTTTGTCTTCATAACTCCCTAAATGAATAGGTGATGGCAAAAGGGAACATAAGAGAGAAAAATGCATTTTTGTTCCAGGATTCAATTTTCTTTCCTCAATTTATGAGTTATATGACAGGCATCATTAACTTAAGGAAGTTGATATTTTTTGTTAGTTTTTAATGGTTATATTCATACCTTCACTTTTTACATATTGTTTTCTACAAATGTGTGTAATATTGATCCAGTAACTGAAAGCTCTTATCTAACAGAGGTATCTGAACACTGTCCAGAAATTAATTTGCTCTGTTAACATTCCAGGAACTGCTAGTAACTTTCAAGATGTTGTTCATAAAATGTCTGAATATTGACAGCAAAGCTCTTTACCAGAGACTTCTTAATGTGGGCCATAGATCTTTTAGACTGTTATCAAATGATGGTACAATGATTAAGAAAGATGACTGATCTTTAGAAAGACTGGAAGAATGAAATACTGGGGATGACAGAAAAGGGAGCTTTTAGTGTAATTATTTGTGCACGTTTAGAAAATCTCTCAATTAGACTTTCTATCTGCTACCCTAGCCAGGAAACAATTGAAGTGCAGCAGTTCCTACCAAGTCTGCCAAGTTCTGAGCTCACAACATGCAGATTATAGGCTAATTTATTTTGAGACTAGAGAGCTGCAGAATCACTAATGTCTGTAAACCACCTCCATATTGCTAGCACAAAGTGGATAATATACAGTGTTAGAATTTATGTCTGAGAGAAAATTATTTGGCTAATAGCAAGATCATTATAACATCCTTGTCCAAAATGGCAGGTAGTCTTGCAAATAGCAGGGTAGACATGAGACACAAATAAGTTTAATCAAAAAATAATTGAAATGAGGATGATTGTATGTCTATATGCAGCAGAACAAACCTGGAATTAACACACAGTCTCATGCTAATCATTCAGGATACATGACCCTTTTTGTCTGGAGCTTCTATGAACATACAAATCTTAGACCAAGCAATGTATCTAAGACTCTAGGTTGTGAGTAGAAAATAGTATTCATTGTGGAGAAAGAAGCCATATAAACACCAATGTTTTATCACAGACTGAATACGATACTGCAAAACCAGATTAGCTTGTACTTTTTCCAGCAAACAGAGCTTGGAAAAATATTATTTGAGAAGTAACACTAGTTTATGATACTTTGGGTAATATTTATTATTTTCTTGTGGATATCTCCAGAGTTATGAAGAAGAAAAACTGACAGAATAAAAGCCTGAAAACTGCAGTTCTGACAGATTTATATGCAGATACATATAATCTTGGATTTACATATGCTTCTCCAGAGTCATCTTAGGAGACCTGTAAAAGGTAGAATGGAAGAATGGGACTACGGATATAATATACAAAATTAGTTCAGGTTAATACTTAAAAGGAAGACACATAACAGGATTCCTCTATAAAGTCTTCTCTTCCAGAATCTTATGCTCTTTAAAAGATTTTCCTATTTATATTATTTCTGTTATAGCATCATTCCTATAATCCTTAGTCTTCCCTGCTTCTCCTTGTATTTCCTTTTTTGTCTGTTACTATCACCATTCAGTTCATTGGAAAAATTATAGTTTAGCAGTGTATGACATTATTTTTAACAACCGTTTCCTGTCCTTTTTGTTTCATATAGCTTTTGCAGTTTTGTAAGCATTGCCACCAGTTCCTTGCCTTTAAAATTAATCTCTTTTCTTTTCATCTAGCACTATTAAATTGTTTCTTTCACATCACTTTATTATCGGCCTTTATTTTGGAATCTTATTTCTGTAAAACCTTTTAGAAAGCATTATTTTACTAGACAAGCCATCATATATCTTCTTCGGCTCTTTATTTGGTCCATAACAAATTCGAATTCAAAGCAACTCATATTCTCAACAGAAGTCAACTTCCTCCCCACCCCAGTACCTAAAATTAAATTTCATTACTTGAAGGACAATCCAAGATCATAATTGGACACAGAAAGCAAGGCTTCATATTATCTATGTAGCAGAAGGTTTTGTTTTTTTCCTTTGCAAGATAAATCAGAAGGATAAATCTCTGCTTCAAATCCATGTCAATGCACTGAGACAAAGAAAAAGAAGTTCTCCTGAGTTATGTCTCCTTCTCATCTCAACATATCTTTATGTCGTGGTTTGATCCTTTCCCCCTTATCAGAAATGGCTGTCATGTCAAACCATGACACTGTGTCATACAGGCATTTTGTCTAACTCTGTTTTTAACTGGTATGTACTCTGTGGGTTTTTACATTTTCATGTCTCAATAAAATAAGTACTATTTAAAATATTTTTGATAAATGATCATCCAAAAAGTATTAACAGTTAAGACTAAAAGCAATCAGTAGGAAGCTTGTTCACAAACATTCATGTTCCCTTAAACAGTTATATACATGCTCTAAGAAAAACCACAATTTAGAAGAAAAATCAGAAATCAAGTCAAGCATATGTCACCACTGCTTTTAAGAAATGCAGAACACTGGAAGCACCAGTAAAACACAACTTGTTAAGGAACATAGTCATTGAACAGTCTGACTCTTACTGAGAACTCCAAACCTCCAAAACCAGCATCATATACTTCTGCACATGAAATTATATTCTAAAAAGACACAGATATATTTCTACAATGCAAATCCATAGAGAACTAATCTAACAAGTTAAAAAAATATTTTTTTTCTATTCTAGGAATAATTCAGTGCTGAGGTTTTTAATATAACTTCTGTTAAAAACCAAAAAAAAATAATACCATGAAAATATAGAAAAGATTTGATTAAAAAAGTACATTCAAGTTAAAGTTCTTAGACCTTAAGATATTTGAAATCTATTTCCTTAATTTATTTTTAGCTCTTTAATGCTGTAAAAATAGATACTGAAATCAAGATCTGTCCAAAGAAACTACTTAGTTAAACTGCAGGTATCCAAACTCATACACTTACACAATACATTACTTAGGTGTAATCAAGTAATACCATTTTTAAATACAAGTAGCTAGGTATGTAGAGAAAAATAAGTAATGCAGAAGACAAAGATATTGCTTGCAAAGGTCTTAAGTATGTGTACTTCCATGAATTTTTGAATGGATGGTCTCACCACAGAAAGGACATCGAAAAATATCATATACTTTCCAAAGCCTAGAAAAGCTCAGTCTTAGGTGGAATTTCCGTACTCTTATGTAAAATGAATGAGACAAATAGTCTATAGATCATGGAAAGAAGGCATTTAAAGGACAAGAGGGTCATTTGGAGCAGTCAACATGGTTTTACCAAAGGAAAGTCATGTTTGACCAAACTGACAGCCTTTTATGTAGATGTAACAAGACAGATAGATGGTGGATGTGGTTTATCTTAAGTTCAGTAAAGCATTTGACATCATCTCCCACAGTATCCTGGCAGTAAAAGTGAAAAAGTGTGGTCTGGATGATCAGGTAATGAAATGGATTGTTAACTGGCTGAATGGAAGAAGGCAGAGAGTTGTGATCAATGGGGCAGGGTCTCGTTGGAGGCCTGTATCTAGTGGAGTACCGCAGGGGTTGGTGCTGGGACCAGTACTGTTCAATATATTCATTAATAATCTTGATGAGGAAACAGAGGGCACTGTCAGCAAGCTTGCTGATGATACTAAACTGGAGAGAGTAGCTGACACACCAGACGGCTGTGTTGCCATTCAACGAGACCTGGACAGGCTGGAGGGTTGGGCAGTGAGAAATCTAATGAAAATCAACAAGGGCAAGTGTAAAGTTTTGCAATTTGGAAAGAAAAACTCCATGTACCAGTACAGGTTGGGGAATGAACTCTTAGAGAGTAGTATAGGGGAAAGGGACCTAAGGGTCCTGGTGGACAGCAGGATGAGCATGAGCCAGCAATATGCCCTCATGGTCAACAGGCCAATGGCATCCTGGGGTGTGTTAGAAGGACTGTGGTTAGTAGGTCAAGAGAGGTTCTCCTTCCCCTCTACTCTGCCCTCGTGAGACCACATCTGGGATATTGTGTCTAGTCCTGGGCCTCTCAGTTCCAGAAGGACAGGGAGATGCTGGAGAGAGTTCAGCACAGGGTCACCAAGTTGATGGAGTGGAGCATCTCCCTTATGATGAAAGGCTGAGGGAGCTGGAGCTCTTCAGCTTGGAGAAGAGGAAACTGAGGAATGACCTTATTAATGTTTACAAATATGTAAAGGGTGGGTGTCAGGAGGATGAAGTCAGGCTGTTCTTCATGATGTCCTATGATAGAACAAGGGGCAATGGGTATAAGCTCGCACATAAGATGTTCCAAAGAAATAGAAGGAATAATTTCTTCACTTTGAGATTGACAGAGCACTGGCACAGGCTATTCAGATGGATTGTGGAGTCTCCTTCTCTTGAGACATTAAAAATCTACATGGACAAGTTCCTGTGTGACCTACTCTAGATGGTCTTGCTCTGGCAGGCAGGTTGGACTAGATGATCTCTCGAGGTCCCTTCCAACCCTTAAGATTCTGTGATTCTGGGATTCTGTGAAATAGTCATTCTGAAATATCTGAAATTCAACCCAGAGAAACATGGAGTGCACCCTGATCTCTTTGACAACTGCAATTCTTTAAATAACAACAGGAAGTAATTGGATGTATGTAAAATGGCCACTTGGTTTATGAAGGCTTTTTGGATAAACACAAATATTTGGAATTAAATATTGGGAAAATTGAAAATACTGGAATGAGAGAGAGGGCAGTTTAAAGGAAGGAAGGGCTACATATGACTGAAATATTCAACCACTCTTCATGGTAGCTTCAGGTGAAACAGGATCAAAAGTAGAGAATCTTACTCTAATTATCTATGTTTGACAGAAGGGAGCATAAGTGAAAGGAACCATTAACAGGTCTATTAAATGTTGAATTTACATTTTGCTTTTTGATTACAGCTAAGTACATTTCTATTAAAAAAAAAAAACAAAACAAAAAAAACCAAAACAAGACTGTAATAAGGAAAATATTATACTGATAATCACATGAAAAATAGTACCCAAAAGTGCCATCAGACTGTGCCTGAGCCTGAGGCTTGCAATGGTTGATCTTAATTACAGGCAAGAGTTTACAAATGTCCAGAAAGTAAGTCATAAATTTACAAGGTGAGAAACCAGAGTCCATTTTAAGAGGACTATATAAATAACAGAGAATTTTTTTTAAGTATATATAGACCTGCTACATATACCTTTTCTTTCTTACATAATTCAAGTTTACTTGAAGAGTTACAGTGACCAGCAAAAGTGGATAATGGAGCAAACATGCAACTAGAGATACTAGAATAACTAGAGCAAGCATGGCTACTTGAAATAGCTAGAAAAAGTAAATTGTTGACAGTCATTTTGATGACTTAGTTGCATCTTAAAAGATGCCATGCAATTAAACAAGAAAGACAGCAGCACCCTGGAATTATTAATCCTGTACTGAATGACACATGTTATATGAAATGGAGTATTCTAGCAGTCACATCATCAGGGGATGAGAAACTGTCCTTGTACTTTGAGCATCTGGAGCATGCAGGTATTGATTAATCTGCTTTCTCTCTCTCTTCAATGGAACAGTTCTCTTAATCTATTTGCTGTTCTTCATGAATGAGAAAACTTAGTTCAGTGAGCATCAGACATCTTAATTTTATTTTCTGAGGTTCGTGGAGAGTTAGTGTTTCTTAATGATTATAAAATTTGACCTCATTCTTTAGTATTCTTAATAATAATAAAAACTGAACATTTAATATAATCCTCGGTGTAATGGACAATGTTCATCTAACTTAGGTGACAAAAAGCTTTTGAACGTTCATCACCAATGAGAGGAAAATTCCCAAAATAGTTTGTTTATGAAGTTATGGTCATTGTCATACATAAACCTCTGATTTTTATAATCCTATTCAGATGAACAAATAAATGAAAAGTAGTTTTCTTTACACCTTCAGTTTAACACAAAGTAAGCATTGCCTCAATATTTTTATTCAATGCCCAAAAATGCAGGAGGACTTAATCTCTCAATATTTTTTTTCCAGTGTTTGTATTAAATGAAGTAGGAATAAATGAAGAGTTAAACTAAAGCATTATTCCCGTAAATGCAATTGGTTTTTACTTTTTTCAGTTAGAAAACTGGAATCTGGCACTGTGGTTTTAGCCAGTCTGGAGATTTATAGATTGCAGTAAATAAACACAATATTATTCTGGGACTTTGGCCAAATTTATCTAAAGCTCCTGTAGACATTCTACTTGTGTCTTAGCACAAAGTGCTTCATTCCATAGGCAATAAAAAGATAAATATCTTGCCCACATACTTAGAATTAAAAAATTCATTTATTCTGATGAAATAAAAACCCAAAGCATAATGCTAAACTAAAACCAAAATACAAATTAATCAAGGACTTTCTTCATTAAAATATTATTTTTAATAGAATGTTATTTTAAAAGTAGAAAATAACCCACATAGACTAACTAGGTAAAGAACTGGACACACTGGCACCACAGAAAGCAGAATAGAGCATGCTGGAACTATGAGCTGTGATCAATGACTCACAAAAATTCACTCTGCTAATTGAGGCCAAACACTTCAAAAGAAAGTATGAATAAATTAAAATCAATCTGTATGCAATTAAAAAAAACTGCTAATGGTCTCAAAGGCATGACTTGTGAAGTAAGAGTGTATAAGGATTATTGTAGTTAAAGAAAAGAAGACCAAAACTAAATAAGTAAAAAAAGCAGTTGCAAAGATTTGTTTCTAATATCCCCAGGTACAAAGCTATATACAGGAAAATAGATGGCATGCTTAAATTTTAGCAAGAAAAATTCATGTGGAATAAAAGAGAAAACCCTTTTCTAATAAAATTATAACTATAATATGGGAAACCATTGCCTTTGGAAAATGAGGAGGTTTTCAAAGGACTATCTGAACAAATACCTTCTGTGAATAAATCTTGCTGTGAAATGTGGGTATAAATTCTTTTAGATCTTCTAAAATCTTTACTGTTTGCAGTTTGTCCTACTGCCTTCTCAACATATATCAGGAAGGATAAAGTCCCAGGAGAACTACAGTCTGTGAATTAGAGACTTCTGTTTCCACACCCTTACTCAGTGTTGTGCAACATACTCTCAGTGTGCACTCCTTGTTCTATTGTTCTCTGATCCTGTTCCACAAGCTTTCAAACTCCTCATTATGCATCCTCAACAGTAGATCCACACATCCAAGCTGTCCTTTCACACAGAGATCACTACACCATCTTCTCTGCCTTTCTCTCCTGAGAAGGCTGTCCCACCATGTCTCAGTTACTTCTATAGCATCACTGTTCTGAGATTGCAGTTCCTCTTGCTTGGGTTCCAGATTGATTTGAGACAGATATCCAGATATCCATTCAACCTAATTAACTGTTTATGAAGTCTCTCATTTTCTAGCACCCTGTATATTTTGCTTTTGACCCCTGTGCACTGGTACCTGACTTAAATCTAGGTAAAAATGTCCATTTCCCATCTCTCTGAATGGAAAATTATTTTCTTTTAAATTTGATTACTTTGTAGGAAGTATTGATATTGAACAATTTATTTTTTTTTTCTTGTGGTTTGCTCAAGAAGTGAAAACTGGGAAACAACATGCCTCAAAAATTAAGACTACTTTTTTTTGGCTATATTTTGAAGAGTTTTTTTAAAGTTGTAAACACATGTATACAAAATTTTAATACATATCCTTACAACGATATAATAAAAAGTTATAGAAAATACACAAAGGATTAAATATTGGGACATACCACTAAACATTCAAAATACAAGACAGGATTGAACTGTGACATGAAAGAATTAATGCCTAAATGTACAGCAGGAAGTTTGTTTCTCTGAATTGTAAAATACCATCCAGTGTTAAGAATATTTGGATTAGGAAGAGTAAACTCACTCAGCAAGCAGTGATTCTAAATTTTTGCAGTGTTGGTTTCTCTCTCAGTCTTAGAAGAACCAAAATCAACTTTATCATGTAGAGCAGCAAAGAGAACCTTTGCACATAAACTACTCTGTTCTAGTGAAATAAGATCAGCTCCATGTGAAATGTGAAAGAAGATCTATGTGCTAACTTTGTACAGATCTACTATGAAAAGTTTCATTCAGATCAAAACTCAGAAAGTCATCATACAAGACACATGACTTAACAAAGGAGATATCCTAGCTATATGTTCATTACAGTCAGTTCTGTAAGAGATTACTCTGTTTGGCCTTTCTTGACCACCTTAAGTAGAATTGAATCTTTACTACAAGTGTAATAAAACTACTATGACTTCTGCTACATTTATGTGTGCTTCCAGTCTCACATAAACAATAGGAGCTTCTTTTAATGTCTTAACTTGTAGAAATTAATAAAAAGATGACTAAATTTTGTGAAAATAAAAATTTATTTTTGCAGCACAATTGAACTTCAGACTCAGTGGAAAATTTTAAATACTATCTCTTTAAAAACATACTACAGATCTGAAACCCATACTACAGATCTGAAACCCATCTCACAAGACGGAGACAATGCAGTCTTATTATTTAAACAAACCAGCAACACTCCAGCCAATGTTCACAACAAGAAGATTAATTAATGCTGAAGAGCAAGTTTTGCATTCCAGAAGTGAATCAATAATCATTCCTTATATTACTAAACATGCGATCTAGAAGAATGCTAAAATGTCATGCTAGTATTTTAGCAATGAAATCTTTTGCCTGCAAAAAATACTTCTCAGAATTAAAATTTGTTATGACTTCTGCCTTCCAGATGTAATTACAACTAAGTTATAAATCAAAGTTTGCAGAGTGTGATTTAAATAGTAAATAACATTTTCACAAATTCCATTTATACTCATGTGTATTCTAATTTTTAGAAGAAATTGAGAAACACCTGAAGTTTTATCAAGCCATAATTTCAATAATTTTAGGAAAATAAACTAGTGTAATTAAAAGACTATGGCAGCAAAACTTTTTTGTATTAAATAACTTAGTAAATTGACTTAGTGATAAATTTCAGGTATTACCTTCAAAGTATCTCAAATTATTTTAAAAATATTATTTATGTTAATTGATCACTAACAAGGATTTATCCAGAACTACCATATAGAAAAAGAAGCTAAGAATATAAGATATCATAGGAAAAAAATACTTATCATAAGCAGAATTTACTAGTCCATCATGTCCAACATCTCTCAAAATAGTCTTTGAAGTTTCTAATAAATAAACTTGATTAGAAAACAGTTTTATATTGCATATATCACGTATATCACAAAGCCCCTGATAGACAGGGTCTTTGCTGAAATTAATGGCTCTACTATTGTACTATCATCACTATTACAGAAGTATCATTGCACACTGTAAGGTTTCACATGTAAGCATAATGGTTACTTCCAGTTCTCCACCAAGAACTTTAGTTGTGTGGCTATTATTATCATAAATGAACAAATATAGATTTTGGACATAAATCTAATATATTAAAAACTTTCAGAACTTTCATGAATAAACTAGTCTGGTTAGGAATGTGCACTATGTTAGATCATTATTATTGGCTTCATAATTTCAGTGAGATACATTTAGTAGACACTATATATATTAGTAATGCTAATATTTTTTATTATTAGCACATTAAAACTAGCATATTTTAGCATTAGTGTTAGGAATAATTCTAACATAACAAATATTTCTCTTTCTGTACTAATTTCCTAGTTCATAACACATCAGTTATGACTTCAGAGTAGACTTAAATAATTCAGTAAAGTTTCATCAGTACTTTGAATAATAAATTCATGGATCTGACTGCATGTTAAAATTCACATGAGGATTTCCTATTTTTCAGGCTGAGGTATCTTTATTCACATAAACAAAATGTGTACTTATGTAAAATGTCTCTGATAACGAGAACCAGATACCACCCTGAGAATAACCCTAATATAATACGAAAAGACAAATGTGATATTTTACTATAGAGGAATTTCAGTGCTTTTCATACAAGCAAAAGTTTGATTCTATTGATCCTAAAAATCACATGTTTTAAAGGTGTGTAGCACATCTTGTATATGCAAAATAAAGAACTCGAAGATCTTTTATTGCAGAAATTCAAAGCAACAAAAGGTAATCCATCATTCTTTATTTAAAAAAAAAAGTACTTTAGAGTATTATTTTGCAAAGCTTCTGGGCACTGTTTGAAACCCCACAGCACTCTACCTGAACACATCTAATGTTAGACCTTTTTCATATTTTCTCACTGCACCTCTCCCCAGTTTCATTAACTTTTCCAATTTTGGGGAAACATCATTGTCAGTTAGTGACCACTTAAATGTTTAATATAACAACCATGTGTCATTCTAAGTCACTTGTTCTATAATGTCCCTAGAAGTTTCTGTGGGATATCATTCTACAAAATCTTGTTTATTTTCTTTCTAAATTCATGTAAATAATCAATTATAGTTTTAATCGAGTCTCACACAGCTACACTGGGGTTTGTGTCAAGAATATGGAGTAACAACTGTTTGTATACAAGGATCAGATTCAGACAAAAAAATGCTCATTCCCCATGAGATGTAATTTATTCCTATTTTTAAGTTAGCACACATTATTTTCCTCTCTGTATAATGTCAGTTCCACTGCAAAACATCAAGTGTATTACTTTGACTTTATCTCTTACTTTGTTCTCTCCACAGCCTACAAAGCACAGATTACAATAAAGACACAGAATCATCTTATTTACTTCTTATGTTACTAGGTTCTTTGCCATGCTGTCATAAAATTATTTACATGCCTGCAACCAAATTTATCTGTCTGTGAAATGCTTACATGGTCAGAATAATTTCTTGCTACTTAAGCGAAGTTTCAGTTTGGGTTTTTTTTCTAAATTCTGTACTATTATAAGCCATGTATAAACATACATACACCTTCAAGAAAGAGTACTGAAGGATCTACAAGATTCTTAAATATACTTTTATTTCACATGAAAAATCTTTCTTTTTTATCTGACCTAAAAATTACTTCATGTAGTTGAAATATGTTTAATCATGTAAATATGTACTATGATCCAGTTTATTTGGAACAAATCTATTGAAAAGAAATTAAGAATACACCTATACATATAGGTAGAAATAAACCTAACTTGATCTGCATATATATATATATATATATATATATATATATATATATATGTTGCAGGAGTATTACAGAATTCCCATATATTCAATTTAATAACAACTTCTTTACTCTTTCACTTGTCATGACAGAATATAAGAAAATAACTATGTCCTGTGTAACTAAGAAAACCAGAAATGCTCTTTACCCATGTAAAAAAAAAGTACCCACAGTCAGTCAATTGTGCACTTCTGACCAAAATACATGTCAATTCAAACAACTGGAAAAAAATTATTTGTTTAAAAAATGAACAAAGGTTTTACATTAATAAATATTTTGTAGCTATACTTGCACTCAATAGTGAAAAATATTTACTAGAACATCTAGGAATATAAACAATTATATTCTGTTTAAAATTTCTGAATTAACAGATTTACAGTGAAGAGTCTCAGAATTCATTTTACCTTGGAATACAAAAAGCTTCATTGTTATAGAAGTCATAATACTTCCTGGCTTATAAAAATATTTACTTATTTTAGCCTTTGTACAATGACAATGTTATATATAAATATAACTTTATAATATTACTTATTAGTCTCAGAAAATTATTCCTAGTTTGATGCATCAATGAGAAACTGCAGGCTGCAACATTATCTCATTATTAGGTGATATGATTAAACTGCTGTCATGTTTCACTGCTAAAAACAATCTTAACAAAATTAATTTGTCAGCGAAAAAGACTTAATTTAAAAACTAGTCATGGATTTTGCACAATATAATTGACCCCAACACGATAAATGCAATTTTGTTTGCTTTTAATTATTTCTAGTAAATTTCTAGTAAATCTAATAAAAATAGAGTATTTTAGTGAATATCAGAATATGCAAGTGACAGCTGAAAAAGTTTGTGCATTCAAACTATATTCACTGAGAAACAGGATATGAAACAAAGCAATTATTAGATAGATGCACTGTTTTTGTAATACAATCCTATAGAGACTAATAAAGAAAATGAAAGTAGTTTGAGGAATAACTCCTTCATGAATAAAATTTGGCCCAAAAATGTGTGACCAAAAAAAAATACAAATATGCACTGAATTTAAACTATAACCATGTAATAGGGTCGCACGTATGGTTTTTTGGGACAATTCAAAGCTCTGTTGATTCCAAGTAAATTCCTATCATTGAGACATCAATATGTAAGAATTGCATTGGTAAAACACAAACATGAACTTCTCCTGATCTCTTCATTTAAAGCGAAGGCAATGTAGAAGGAATCTTCTTATCAAAAAATTACTCCCTAAATTTATTTGTTCTGAATTATAAACAACAATGACAGATATACACAGATGACCTAAAGACATTCATGAGCTTAACTCTACTGACATTTAAGTATGCTGTAAGTTCAGACTTTTATTTGATTTATTTCCTATGTGTAAAATGAACAATTAGTGTATATATATATGCCTGGAAGAGACCTGGTCAACTACTAAAAACCAATAGTTGTTTAATGTTGATAAAAATTAATTCAGTAATGCTTACAAATTTTTAAAAGGTGTATGTCAAGAGGATGGGGCAATACTTTTTTCTGTGCTGTTCAGTGATTGGACAAGGGCTAATGGACAGAATCTGGAACACAAAAAGTTCCATTTAAAGAAAATTTTTTTTTACTGTAGGAGTAATGAAGCACTGGCACAGGCTGCCCAGGGAGGATGTGGAATCTCCTTCTCTGGAGGCTTTCAAAACCCACCTGAATGTGTTCCCGAGTCATCTGATCTAGATGGACCTGCTTGAGCAGGGGGGTTGGACTAGATGATCTTTAGAGGTCTCTTCCAACCTCTACCATTCTATGATTCTATGATATATACTCAAAATTATATACTACTTTGCATCTTAGTCTCAGAATTCTGTTTTAAGTGTAATGACTATTAGTAGGGAATCACAGAATCATAGAATCATAGAATAATAAGACTTCTTTCAGAGGAACTCTTTGAAGATGAATGTTTAATCCAAGAGAGTGTCCATGGCAGAGAAAAAGATATAAGAAACTCATTAGTGAGTGATCACCTTTAGCAAGTACTGCAGAATTCTGTGTTAGATAATTGCATTAGACAAAATTAGGACAAATTAATTAGAACAGAATCACAAAAGTCCCTGTATTAACTGTAAAGTTAGTTGTTTCTGATTTAAAACATAGGCTCATAGAAGAAATTATTGAAAATTATCAGCTACCTTTTTATCATACATAGACCAAAAAAATCTTAACAGTAATTTGGTGCATTAAGCTTTTTAAATGTTATGCCTGTCCTGGTTTCAACTGGAATAGAGTGAATTTTCTTCCCAGTACTTGCTGCAGGGCTATATCTTGGGTTTATGCTGAAGAGAATGTTGGTAACACAGGATGTTTTGGTTATTGCTGAACAGTGCTTGCACAGCATCAAGGCTATTCCTGCTTCTTACCCTGTCCCACCAGTGAGTAGGCTTAGGGAGGCAGGGTTGTGAAGCCAGTGTGTGCACAAGAAGCTAGGAGAGAATATATTCAGGACAGCCAACCTGAACTAGCCAAAGAGCTATTCCACATCATAGGACGTAACATCCACTACATAAACTGGGGGGCAGACATGGGTTGCTGTTCAGGCATTGGACAAGAAGCAGTGACAAACTGCACTGGGCATCACTTGTCTTTTTCTTGGATTTGTTTCTCTTAATTACTAGTTTGATTCTATTTATTTTCCTTTTTATGATTTCTTTTTTACTTTCTGATTCTCCTACCCAACCTAGAGGAGGTATGTGGAGGGGGAGTGAGTGAATGGTTGCTTGGGGCTTTATTGCTAACTGGGCTTGAACTATGGTAATGCGCAACATCAAAACTTAACTCAAGAATCTAGCTTATGTTTCAGTAGTTCGTAACCACCACTATTTAAATGTGTATCTTGTTATTTTTTTGTCAAGTTTTTAACCCTTAGCTATTTGTTAGAAAACTATCTTCTCAAAATGTATTTTCTTTTTGCAAAAGTAACAATTAAAAGTCACCTCTTTCTCCTCTTTTCACATGCACTGAAAAGTTTGAGTTTGTACAACTCTAGTCAAAATGACAATTTTGAAACCTGATAGAACTTATTTCTTATTTTTCAGAATCCTTTCCAGTTTGTCAACTATATTTTGCCCTAAATGTAAGACTATTCATATAATGAGCTCTCTAATAATGAATAAAAAGTGCTTTTAATATTCTTATATGACAGTCTTCTGCTTATGTACTACAGTTACATTTAATCACAGAAGAGTTTATCATTCCAATTCAAATTTATACCATGTATTTGCACTTCCTCTTGAAATGAAAACAAAAGCTATCCAAAGTTTTACTGAAAAAACCTCATATCAAAAGAAAACATGGGTAACACTGACTGCCATGACTGACTGCAAAGTGGAAGGTTCTTCCTTATTGAAAAGCATAATTTTTCATGCCATTTCATTTCAAAATTGGCAAATCAAGAATTTCAACAATGGTCTACAGTGAACTCTGTTATATTTTGTTACAAATGGGTTTTCCGCAAATTAACAATCTCAAACTTTTTTTCTGATTATCTCAACAAACAAAATTTGGATTTATTCCTTGATTGTCTTCATTATCAAATAGTATTTTTCTGAGAAGTAAGAGGGGAAGGTTCTGGAGCTATACAGAAATTTACTAGAAGATAGCATTATTAGTAATAACTTTGTATTTGCTTCAAGATAATGAATAAACAAGTATCTTTAGGCCAAGAATAGAAGACAACAGAATGGTACTTCCAATTATTCACATTTCCCATATATAACTACTTTTTTTTAGTGATACTGGTTTACCAAGTTTTAACTCAGTCAAATATTTTCTTTTTTTTAATCAGAAATTTATCCTAAAGTTAATTTCAATTGGAATATTTTTGTAGCCCATGCAAGACTGTATCAAATTTTTTTGACAAATATAAATATAACTTTTTAAAGCTAAGGTATGAATCCATAAAAGAATCTCAAGCTTGTCTAAAATAAGTGTTTCATCAAAATATTATTTTTATAGTGTTTGTTTGTGTAGACTAGTGCTAATTTCTCCATTTTATCAGTTTAGCTCTTCACTGTGGAAATTGTATTTCTCTCTAATAGTCTCAGAATAAAATACTTACCTATAAGACAGAATTCCTGACTATTTCTATATTCCTAATGTGAATAAGGGAAAAGGATTTGAGCTACGATATTGGTTAGAATTTAAGGGATATCCTATATAGAAATCTTAAGATATCAAATCTGACTGAAAGTGAAGGCAAGTCCCTCTAACTCAACTGTTTTGTTAGTTTCAAGCTCCTATTGTCTCAATACCTATGATTATACTTGACAAAAAGTCAGTCCTTAGGAAGTATTAAAGGGTATTAAGAGTATTAAACATTCTCATAGTTGTAAACCCATAGGGGTTGTGGAGTCTCCTTCCTTGGAGGTCTTCAAGACCCATCTGGACATGTTCCTATGTGACCTGATCTAGGTGAACTTGCTTCTGCAGGGGGGTTGAGCTAGATGATCTCTAAAGGTCCCTTCCAATCCCTACCATTCTATGATTCTATGATTTATACACTACTTAATACTAAGTTTGTAGTTCTTATTTAATATGTACATTTAAAAAAAAAAAGAGAAATATTGTCCTAATAGGATATTGACTTAAAAATTAGTAGGTCTGTGTGCTGAGATGCATCATATATGAGAGCAAGAGATAGGCTTTTCTTCCTTTAATGAAAGTCTAAATGTCAGCAATTAAAACAGAAATCTAAAGTTGTTCATGCTAATAAAAATATTGTATATACTCGAGAGTACTACAGTAGTATTTCTCTTACCTCTACAGATAGGAACAGGGAAGTCCCACGACGCTGTATTCACAGAGTTAGCTATGCAAGTAAGCTGAGGGTGGCCATCCAAAATATATCCAGTTACACAGCTGTATCTGATTTTGTCACCAACATCAAATCTTGTACCATACAAGATACCCTTTGGTGGAACTCCTGGATTGCCACAGGAACTGCTCTGCAATTCTAGAGAAGACATTTTTATTACTGCTAATGTTTTTATAAATCAATAATTCATTTTAAAGAAATGGAACAAACAAATTATGGAAACTTTGGGCAGATAACATTTTTTTTAATGCATATTACATAACACTTAACAATTTACTGACTTGATCTAGTAAAAGTAACCATTTAAGTTTCCAAGTATCCAAAGGTAGACTATAATACAAAAATGAGTATGAGATTTTCCTTAAGCTCCAGCTACAGATATATTCATATATTTTTTTCTTAATTGATAGCAAAGAACCCATTGTATAGGAAGAGGAAACAAAGGAACTTGAAGTATTTCTAACTCTAAGTTATACAAATGCAAAATAATAAAAAAAACTAATTCAGACATTAAAGAAGACTAGATTTCAAATCAATCAAAATTTGGAAGAATGAATGAAAGTACTCAAGATAGAACACTAGAAGGTTTTAACAGACATAAACCTGAGCATGATCGGGAAGATGTTGGATGATAATGAGGTTCAAGTGAAGAGATACTGTTGGTAACTGATTTCTGAGCATATAATTTAAACATATGGGATAATACAGATCAGAGACTTCTAGTCTAAAGCCCATTGAGAATCCAAAATAAGTCACAGCTCTGCTGTTAGTTTGATTTCTGAGAACGTTAATTAGTGTTCAGTTCAGTGAGTTCAGTACTCACACTCCAGCTGCGTGACCTTTTGACTGATGTTTCAGCATCATAAGTAGCTTGATTACAACATTTCTCATCATTTACTCCTGAAGCCCTTTAGTTAATGGACATACAGAGATGGATTTTATTGGAGAATCAGCAAAAGAGGTTTCATAATCTCATTCTGAACTCTCTAAGGCTTGTACCAAATACATTTACCAGCCTAAGGCTAACAAGGAAGAAGCAAACAAGGTAAACCTACACTTGGATTCACAGCAAATTTCCCTAATCTACAAAGTAAGGAAATAAGATGAAATGAGAATAAACAGGTATTGTCTAAATTTCTGAGTTCTATGTAACTAAATTATTCTTCTACATTCCTGATGTGCTTATGAGTGTGTACATGCAGATACATATATATTAATGTATTTGAATATAGTATGAAAAAAAATTATTCAAACTGGTTTATGATGTTTTAATTAAAGAAATGATGTGGGTTTTTTTAAAGAAAAATGTATAAATGGTTATCCAAACAAGCAGTATGGCTCAATTTACATTGTCTAACTTTCATGCCAAGAACTAGAGTATATGAACCAAACTATGTAATAGTTATTACAAGGAAAAGTATAGTCATATGCATATATATGTTATACTTGTATACATATACTATATATAAAATAAATGCTAACAATATGTTCAACTGCAAGTGTTGCCGTAACAATATGCAGATTAGTTGCTGTCACTGTTAATGCTTTCTTTCTCTTACACTGCAAATGCTTTCCTTCTCAGCCCCGTGGCTACCCCCCAACAGTGTCAGCCCCTTCCAGATGCAGCCACCTCTTCCACTGTGGGGTCCTCCCAGCGCTGCCGCTGGGTTTCAGTCCCACCATTGCCCTCCATGTGCTGCATGAGGACAGCCACCAACTCTCCCTGTACTTCTATTTTCAGCTTCTCCAAGAAAATGGGATCTTTCAGAGGTTTGTATATTTACTGCTTTGTAAAAAGATCACAGAATGATTCCCTGTCCATTGAAATTAAGAATATAAAGATTGGCCGTCTCATAAAGAATTACCCACAGAACACAATGGAATCTTATGAAATTAAAGTAGTAATTAAAAATCACCCTCTTTTTTTTTTCCAGTTGCAACACTGTATGACACATCTAAAGAGAATACTTGGCATTTTCCATTAACTTTTTGAGACTATGCAAGTCACTAGTATGTTACTATTCATAATCCTTCAAATCATGTTGTTCTAGATTGTAGATCAATCAGAAAACAAATTGTTTGATTTAAAATATCTTTGTCTCTTCTGTGAGTATTTTAATTTTTAACTTATACAAGTGCATTATTTTGAGAGTAGGTATGTGATTCACTGAGCAACTGCATTAATCTCCTTTGATAGGTAGTATCTTTTCAAATTGAATGTGACACTATACAACCAACTCTCTGCCATTTAAATCTACAGATTGTTACCTTGAGATTGTCGTCTGTCAGGGAACACAGGAACTGCCAAACTAGATTGTAATTTTTGTTCAGTTCTGCACAGATTCCTGACTTCAGTGATATTCTTATATTCATTATTGATATGAAGCATGAAAAAGTATTTCCTTTCAAATTTGAAAATTTTATTGGACTTCTTGTTCAATGTAATCTGAAAATAAGCAGAATTGAATTTTTTACACTGTCTTACTTTTTTAATATTTTACTGTGTGTTTTTGCTGTTCTCCTTTTAAAGCAAGCTAACTTCTGCTTAGTAGGAAGGACACACTCCTTTAAAGAGTTTGATTAGCAGGACGTCAGCCACTTATAAATACTTATTAATAAGCTATTTCAATTAAATAATGCTAAACAGAAATTCTTTATAACAATACATTCAAAAACAAGACTGGCAGAAGTTGAGACTTTTTCAGCCTTCACATAAGAAACAAGTCATAATCAGATATGGAAACTTAACTTTATTCAGATTTTTTCCTTTATATTATTTATAAAACCAAGAGTTGCACATATCCTGTCTAAACTGTTAATCTGTTGTCAAATATTCAGAACAAGTATTGGCAAATATTTCAGTAAGAAATGCCTGTGTCATATCATTGCATTGCATTAAGTTCAGTGGATATTAGAAATTTAGGAATTTAAAGACCTGAAAGCAAAAGTAATGGATTGATCCATATCTTTGTCATTGTTTTCGTTCAGTTATTACAAATCAGTATGATCCAATTTTTCCCAATTTAAAGTGAGAAACACTGTCAATGTCAAATGTATATCTTCCTGAGTATTCACTCATTGAAAAACCTATGAAATAGCCCAATAGAGGTAAATACTTTTCTCATTTATTCCTTTTGAAATTGAATATTCATGATGTCCTTACACTGTTTGGACATCATCATGTATTACTAGATGACATTAGTTCCAGACTGCTTATTCACTCATTATTCCAAAGAGTAATTTCTCTGATGAACAAATGAGTATGATCCAGGGAATATATAATTCTAAAAATACTCCAGTTGTCTTTTGAGACAGAATATGAGGTAACTGGAAATACTAGAATATGGCTGTACACAGATATCCCATAGAGACGCAACACATATGTTGTTTGTTTGTCTTACTGATAACTTAGAACACTTTGATATTGAAGACTCAAGACCACAAGAAAAATTTGGAGTAGGCAGTATCAGCACAGTGAAGGAAAAAATAAAAAACTTAATATCTAAGTGAGAATTTAACTGCACAGATATGTATGGTTAGGAGAGCAAAGAAAGAGACAGTATAAATGAATGTTTTGAAAGATCTACCACAAGTAATAGAGTTTGATTAAAACAGAGATTAAATGAAAAAAATCCTCTTCACTAAAATGCAGGACTATCCTTTGTAGTAGTTTAAAAATAAAAGTTATTGATGCTGACAGATCTCACCTCAAGATACTAGTGCAGAATGAAGACTCACTATTCTGAAATTAACATTTGTTTACAGCAGTAAGAGAAATTATATTTTATCTAAAAATCAAAATTTATTTGAAGTTTTTCTTTTAATTTCTACGTTTCATGTGGTTCAGTCAGAAGGGACTGTCCTATACTGGTATCTATCTATAAACAGGTAGGTAAGAGGAAGTCTTCAACCTGAAGGAAAACAAGGTGAAATATGCTTTCTCTTCTTCTGTTTGTAATTGTTCCTTCTAGATAAAGAAAATGTCTTTGTAACATTAACCTCACTGGAAGTCTCTACCTTTCACTAAAGATAATACAACTAATTTCATTGTATCATTTCTTACTTATTTTTTAATGAATGACATAATTTTGCTTTTGTCTTCCCTTTGAAATTATCTTCATACTAAAAAAATGACAGAGGATCTTGATTAACTGAAGTGAATCAACTGATTAGTGTCTTTTCAAACTGTACCCTGAAGGAATTTAAAATGCAGATATTTTATACCAAGTTTGATTTTGGTTCTAAGTACGTTGAAAAAATCAGTATATTTGCTATCTTTGCAATTAATACAGGTATATTTTGATTTGTAGCATTAAAGTCATAGACAACTTTTATACAAAAATCTGTTTCATCATTAATTAGAACTGTATTAATATAATTCTGCAAGCAAGAGAATGACAACATGGCACAGAGCAAAAAAAATCTCAAAGATATGTAAAGGCAACAAGGGATAGTTGCAGCACTGTATTAACATTGATACAGCGGCATGACAAACGTAATAGAACAAATGGTCCGGGATATGCAATGCATTCCCTTTACATGCAATATACTGTTCATCTGAAGACACAGAACAGCACTAGAGAGCTGGAAGATGATGCAAAAAGACAGTGCAGTTACTAGTTTCATCATATGACAGCATAATCCTACAGCAAGTAAAATCAGTAGAAAAATTACTATAAGCTTCAGTAGATATGGTTAAATCAGACGTTTCCCCATCAGACAAAATTCTAAGGTGTTACCTCAAGGGAATGACAAAGGTAAAGGTACCAGTCACCCTTATTTGCCTTTACGAAATTCCACTTGACTCCGGTGAAAGCTTTATCTGCAGTGAATTCCTGTACAGCTTCTGAGGGCACTAGTTAATCCCTGAGTATGACTGAGAGGTAAATTTACATAGTGCATAAATTGAGAAAGACCATTGGAGACTACATGAAGTTTTGGAATGAATGTAGAGTTGATGGTGTCACAGATTGCTCCATCCACGCTTGTGGAAGTGTTCTACTTCGTCAGTTCAGTCCAACACCTGAGGTACTTTGTATGCTAGATGTAGTGGTTTTTCAGTGTGGCACGTGGATGAAGCCTAGATAGCACCTTGTCTGACATACAGTGGCTGTGTAGATATATCTATATATGTCGTAACAGGATTGTTCCATTTAGACAGCAGTGATTCTTAGCATTGTTTTGGCATAAGTGTATCCCTGATTATTAAAAGTGTACAACTAATAGTAGAAAAACTTTTATTTTGCTAATTTTTCATAGTGGTTATTATATGACTCAGAAATACATCTTAAATGCAGATCTTGCATAATGAAGTTCTATTCTCAGTGTCATTTCTCTAACCACAATCTTACTTGTAAGTTCTGAAGCAGATGGCTACTTAATAAAATCCTTTTTATTAGAAAAGGTTTCTTTGGTTAATGTTCATCTCAGGTAGAACATAAATTTTTCATGAAAAATGTCCAGACATGAGAACATTTAAAAATACTGGGTCAAGGGTATATGCATGATTTTGCTTGTAATGGTACTTACCTTGATAATTTCACAGTGTTGAATTGCATTATGGCTTAATGACTCTACTGCATAAGGTGAAATAATACAATATTACTAATCTTGTCCAAATTACTAACAAAATGGTTTATTAACTGGGAAACATAATGTGATCAAATTATTAGATAGTAATGTGAATAAATAAAAGTCTACAACAGGTCATTCATTAGGAGAAAGCACAAAACCTTTGAGTAAATGATATTCCATAAAACTTGTCATATAAATATTGTATATACTGTGAATATATTGTGAGCACATATATAGATCTATTTATATCTCCCTTCTAAACAGTCAGTTTTCGACATGATGGGACAATCTCATTCTACTCCAAATAGAAAAGTATTGTCTACTTTTCTCATCTACTCCAACTTACCTTTTCAGTTTTAGTAAAAATTCCCATGTGTCCTTCACTTGGGAACAAGTTTTCTGTAACTGTTAGGTTCTTTCAGCGTTATTCTATCATTCCTTTAGCAAGAATTAACATTACTGTTGGGATTCAGCATTCTATTATCATCTTCTTATGCATTTCTTAGAAAACATCTCTCAAGCTACTAAATTTGCCTCCTTACGCTGGAGGCAAGTTCCCTGGCACATTTGGCAGAATATTCTCAGAACTCTCAAGTATGGTAGAATGAAAGTAGTGTATTGCCTGATAAAATATATTATTTCCTTTTGCAGTGATGACTTAAAATGTCTGAAAAAAGAAAGTTTTCAAGCTGAATGTCTACCAACATTCATCTATAAGCAAGTATCTCTTGTCATAGGAGGAACTGCTTTATATAATCTATCATTTGTGGGGCTTGGTAAAATTAAGTATATATTTTTTTTCTTTCTAATACTCAAAAATTAAATAATATAGTAGTGAATATGATTCAGTGAACTATTGCCTCTGGGATAAGTTTTTTTAGATTTTTCCAGATGTTTTAAAATTATAAAAGATTATTTGTAATTTCTAGTCCGAGTCCCACAGGATGAGAGATCAAACCGTTTCATTTGTTATTCCTACATCAAAATATTTGTGTTTGAGACGTAAGCAGTAAAAGACATTTACTCTTATTTTATAGGTACTGTGATGGAGAGCATCTATAAAGTAATTCAGATTAACTTTCTTCCTCTTAAGTCTCCTTTTTCGAACAATGTAAGACTGAACTCATATGGTCAGTCTGCTCCCAAATTGTATTAGCAGCCGGAATAGTATCTACTTTTATCATCATTCCTTCTAATTACCTGCTATGGATCATTTCTCTTTTGACTAATCTGTTATTGGAATGAGTAGAAATAGTCATAATTTGAGGGAAGAGAAGATTAATTATTAAAATAACTTAAGATTTGAAATATGTTCTCATTAAATATCTGTGTAGACTGCTGTTTCTCTATGTGACATGTTAATACTGAAGCAACCGTGCCAGTTACATCTCTGAACTTACTGGTATTTCTGTATTGACAAACTACTTGAACAACACCCCTTCAGCTTCTACTTTTAATTACTTTCTTAATTCTCTGCTTTTGCTGAGAAAAATAAAAATGTTCTAGGAAAAGCTAAGTTTAATAGTCTGCTGCAGTTCTGCACAAATCACTGACAGGCCTTAAGAAGCATTCGCTGTGGTGCCAACTCACTGAAAGATCATATATCTTATAGAAAGCTTTGCAAAACTTCTTTAGAGTGACAGATTGGTGTGTTAGAAGAGCTACACAGTGTCAAAGAAATATATGTTATACAAGTAGGCTGTTAGCACAGTGTGAAATGCTATGGAATACGCCGAAATGTATCCTCAGATCTGTATCTGACGTCTAATTATGCCAAATAAATTTTTACTTTAATGCAGAAAGATAAAAAAAAATGTGAATTTATGGACAATAGTATATTTTCAGAATTAATTTCCCATTTTTGGTGAAAGGGTGCTAGTGAACTGATGAACATTTCAGATTCATTTTCCCTATCTTTTCCACTGAAAAATAGAGGTAAACAGGAAAAATGAGAAAGTTCATTTTTTTTTACTTTGTTTCTCAATAAGTTTAGAAAGACATGTTTTTATTCAGGCAAAGGGTCTACTTTCATCAGATTTGTTTTTAAATATTTTAAGCACTTTGACTTGTTTGTCTGATTTTTACTTTATTAGTGTACTGAATTAAATGTAAATAGAAGACTGTAAGGGAAAAAAAAAGATGGCAATCGGGAGCAAGGAAATTTAAAGATGTTCTGACTTGTTGGGTCTCACCACTTTGAATGCTCAACCTTGCATTCAGTTGTAAGAATTTTGACAATAACTTTCTGGATGTTGATGGCTCAACTGACTAGTACATTTTAGGGTATGAACATCTGGATATCTTGAAAAATTTTCCTTCTTTATCAATTACACCTAATAAAATATTTACCAACAAGTATGTGACACTGTTTAGAAAGGGCTATAGTGGTGATGGGATTTCTTTGATGTCCATTTTTTTCAATGAAAATAAAACATTTCTTCATTAAGATTTATTTTCTTTCCTGTACATATTCATTATATTAAGAAAAATGAAAAATGAGTTATAGCTGTATTAGTGTGTTTATATAAACTGAAACTTTTGAGTATATTTTTATGTCTCTCTGCTTCTGCAGTAGTTTATTCCATTTAAAATTTCCCATTTAAGTTCTATAACACTCTGCCTTCTCTTAGATTAGCAAACCTTGCATAGATACAGGGAATATACTGAGACGTTAAAGAAAAAGTACTATCTCTTAAATAGAATCAGTATATGTATTTTTACTTTCCTATTTTATTTTTATAAGAGGATTTATTTTAAGAAAAATTTCATTACTGAAAAGGTTGTCAGGCATTGGAATGGGCTGCCCAGGGAGGTGATGGAGTCAAGTTTTTAAAAGACAGGCGGATGTTGTACTTAGGGAAATGGTCTAGTGGTTGATAGGGCTAGGACAAAGGCTGGACTCAATGATCTTAAAGGTCTCTTCCAGATGAAACGATTCTATGATCCTATGATTATATGATTCTATAAAGTCTACAGTTATGATACTGTAAAAATGCAACAAAACCTGAATTACTCAGATCTACAAACCAGAAATAAATTGGAGATTAGCATGTCAAATTTATATTGTGATTCCCCTTGTTCACAGTTTTTAAAGTTTTTTCAAAACAACTGAGAAAGCTTCGGGGCTAACTGTTGTACTTTAGTTCTGTAACATAGTGAAAGTAGATTAAAAGTAGAGAATAAAAATCCTAGTTTACAATATTTACTTACTTTATGAAACAAAATATATTTTGAAATGCAAAATTATTTACTAAAATCAGGATTTACAACTCTCCTTAGCAGATGTTGCATGAAGGATAATATTATTGGCATAGCTATATTGTTGATGCAAAAAAAGTCTCTAATATTAAACTATGAAGGTTTATCTAGTTAGGAAAACCTTTGTATTATGTAGTTGTGTTTGAACAAAATATTAATAACCCAGTCCCAAGTGACTAAGGACTTACTTTTCTTGATGTTAAAGATTCGTATATCTGCAATAAGAAATAAATCTTTATATTGTTAGTATTATTATTTACTTTATTTATGTGTATTTGTTTGCAGGGATTGTTTAAACACTTATTCTAAACTTTAAAATAAGAGAAAATATCTCAGACATAGTTTTTTTTTCTGGGAATAAACAAGTCAAATGTACTTTTGCTTATGCAAAACCAAACTTTGGTATAATCATTTATCTTGGAAAAGTATATTTGTTTGTACAGCTTTCTACCTCCTTTTCTGAGATCAGTTTGGTAATCGTGGTAAAAATGGAACCTCTCAAGAATTTGACTGTATCGTCAACTGAATGAAATTCTGGTTGCTTTTCAAAAGTCAGTGTTGTTTTCAGCATTAAAGTCCTCTGACTTGTAGCTGGAACTCTATTGACAGTATCCATAAATGCCAGCTATAGTTTATAACTGTTTTCAGTTTGTGTTTGTCAGAGTATCAAATGACACTGAAGTAGTCTTTTTTATGTCAGAAGTCATCTAAAGGGCAAGTTTTTAACAGAGGGTTAGAAATAGATGTCAAAGCAACCTCTGATATATGGCAATCTACATATCAAGTTCAAGAAATCAAATTACATCACTTCACTTTGTAGTAAAATCCTTCCCTAAATGCCACTCACTCCAGATCAATAATGGATCCATTTTGTAATTTTTTTCTGGCTAATACTGGATCTATTTGAAAGACCTGTTTATTCTTACATCATCTTCACTTGACAATGTAATTAATATCTTTTTCATATTTCTATAACTTGGAACGCTTTAATTCATGGGATCCTACTTTCTTCCAGTTTAAGAAAGATCCTTTTCATTTAAATATCTCCCTCTTCCCTTAACAACTAGGGTATACATAGTATATGGAGTATATAACAGACATACTTCACAAACAAACTTTCCTTTTGAACATTTACCAACATGAATATTTTTCCAACAAAATATCATCTTTAAGAAGAACAATTAAAAAATCTAAATTATGAAACTAAACCACATATGCATAGTTTTGTATTAGTTCTTTCTCATATTACTCTTGTTGGTGTTAAAAACACACCACCATCTGGTTAGTTTAGATGACTTCAAATTACTTGAGTTAACAGCTTCAAAGATTCAGAGCAGAGGATGGTGACACAATTACCAGCATGTCTGCAGTGCTCACTTACAGGATTTTTTCTAAAATGCATTTCATATCTCTGTTTCTCAAGGAGGATCTGCTGCTTATGTAATGACTGGTTAAGATCTGTAGTGCCAATCATACAATAAGTAGATGACAGGCAGTACCCACCTGCCTTTGTCACAGATATTTTAGTATCTAATGATTTTATAGATGGTAACCAAAATTGCTGAAGGAAAAGTACTATTTCTATTCAGATACAAATTTTACATATTAGGCATGAAATTCATACTGTTCAAGAAAACAAAAAATAGAGTAATGAAAATATAAAATATAAATTATGAATTATTTACTTGATGAAATTAATTTGCTTTGAATTTGTTAAAAATTTTTTGATATTTGTTTTGATAATTATATCTTCCTAGAACTCATAGTTACATTTTACTCAATTCAGAGTTTACTTGGCATTTAGCCTTTTTGCTTTCAATAGCCTTGCTTTCAGAAATATTTATTATGGTAAAAATCTATTGCATTGTCATTCTGGAAATATTATTTAAATGTTACTTTAAATACACTTTATTGTGCACTACATGTATACTCTTTTGGACTAAGTAATCAGCTAAATGCTTTTGCATTAAGTTTATATATCCTATTTATATATATATATAAAAATATATATATATATATATGTATATATATGTATATATTTTTATTTATATATCCTACTTTTCCAGACTTGTCTGTTTCCAAGATGTTTTAACTCAGGGTAATGTCCTGAAATCACAGATAAAACACAGTATTTAAAATAAAGTACATCATTAGGACATTGCATGTTATGTTAGGAAACTAATTTTAAAAATAGGTTAGCAGAATGAAGCACTCATAATTGGCCAGAATACTATATTTAATACTGGTATTGGCAGGAAGATATCAAGACAATGCTATTAGTGCTATCTCTAAGGAAAAATTCCTACTAAGGAGAATTATTGGAACATGTTTTCTAACACAAGTCTGGGAGAGTTCAGAGATTTTGCATATAGACTGAACATCAGGTCACTTTATTCATTGCAGCTTGTTATCCATCCTGCTGCTGGCTTCTACAGGCAACAGGAAGAGATTTTGAAGGCACAGTGCATTTATTTATTTTTTTAATATAGGAGCTACTTCTACTATCACATTCAAGTATTTCCATATTCTAAGAATGTTTAATAGGATATAAAATATCAAGAGGGCAGCAGAAAAGCGCCTGGTTGCAGGATCAGAACTGAACTTCTTCAGTATATCACTATAGACTTTCTGTATTTTTCTTTGATGTTAATTAGCATTAGTTCATGTTGTTAATTAACAGTTATTTATACTACAGAGAAATTTCCTTAATTACTCTTAGAGGCAGGAGAAGGGCAATCAGGGTTTGCATTCTCTAAAAGGAGGAGACAAGTTACAACTTCCTCTTTCCTGCAAGAAGCATAGGAAGGATAAATTGGTTATAATTGTCAGTACTTTATGACCTTTTAATGATGAAAAAAAATTTGGATGATGGGAGAAATAATATCATGGTGTCCTAGCATGCAAACCTTCTCTCTCTTTTACCTTCATTTTCTGCAATGTCAAATATTTTCAATATTAGTGATCATGCAGACCTTTACACATTTCAAGACACTGATTGTAATGGACTGTAAAATAGTCAGGTTATTCATAGTGTTAAGCAGTAAAGCAAAGATCTCATCAATGTTGCAGTAAATTTGAAATGATGTAGATCTGTTGATTTCAAATTAGGGCAATTGCTTCTGGGCATAGGTTAAGTTAATATCAACAGCATCACTGATTAATGGAATATTTTTCATTTATATCCGTTTCAAATGAAGCCAGATGTTGCCTGATATATTTTATAGATTAAAAGGTGGTAGTAGCTTAATATAATATTCAATTATTTCTCTGCAGTTAGTATCTAATTTGCCTTCATCCCAATAATTTATCTCTTTCTGGTTTTACTTTGCTTCTCTTTACACGTCTACCAGAGTAGTCATCTCTTGAACGAGTTGAGAAATCGGCGTCTAAGGTTAGAAGTGATGTGTCATGAAAATCCTAAAACTTGGGTTTTTTAAATCTTGTATCAACAGCTGTATTTTAAGATGTCATCTGGTAGCTTTATATTTAACAAGGCAAAGTTTGAAATCAAAGGGGTTATTTATTAAACAATTACAATAATCTCAAAGCATTATTCATTCACTAGTAGCGGTGATTTGCATGAAATGAGGATTGTTAAAGCAGTAGTCAATTGATTTGTGATACTACACTAGCAATTGTTTGTACTTTTATGTTTAATGGATATTATGTGAAACTTAAAAGACAAAGTAAAGCTTTCTAATGAACTGGAAACATATAAATTATCTTCAATGATGAATCAGAAAGCACTTTCAAATTGACCAGACTATCATGTATCTTTTTTAAAAGGACTCTTTTTCTCAGCTGGGCATGTACCTGCTCCCTTTTTCCAGGATAAAGGTACACCTTTTCTAATTGCTTAAAGACTATTCCTGAATCACGAAACTAATTCTTGAAAGTCCTTTATCTTAAGATAAGTGATATTTTATCTCTCTCTGTGTGCCTTGAAATGATTATTTTTAACACTATCAAACCATTTAAAAAGTGAGTTTTCCTTTTTCCCGCCATGGTTTTGAAACAATTAACTAGTCTTAAGAGTGATTTTGAGGAAAAATCCAATGATGAGAGAACTCAAGGGCTGAAAACTTGCTAAATCTTATGTTGACTTATCTAAAATTTAAACATCATCTTCCAAGGTAAAATTTAAAAAATTACATTCCTTGTCTTAGTTCCACGTATTATACAATGGAAAAGCTAAGTGTCAGGAATAGTTAATAGGTATAGATGTTGAGCATGGCAAAATATGGAACTATGTAGCTGGTAAAATTACACAAAAGGTATGTTTTTTACATGTATACCACCTGGGAGGCTGAGGTTACATATATGCTAGTAAAGAAACAGATCAGCAATTACTCTCTACCCTTAAGATCCAGTGGCAAGGCACGGCTAAAATCCTTGTATCGTAATATTTTTCTCAAATCATGATGACCTCATCCATACGTGTAATCCCCCACATCATGCCTAGGAACTGTGAAGGTGCAAATTGATTAAAAAAAAAATAAAACACACACCAAGGAACAAACATTCTGACAATTAAATGGCAGAGATGATCGTCTATTAGGGTCTGCACCCATTCTATAAACATATTTGGTTTACCAGTGTATACACAACTGAAGTGATTCAGCCAGCGCTGCATAAATGCCTTTCCATCTGCTCTAGTCAGGATTCTTGTTAATTAAAAACCCTGGAACTGTTCTCACAAAGCTCCATCTGGGATCAGTGCTTTATCTTTCATTTTAGTGAGGTTAAAAGAGGAAGATGTGATGTGGATGAATGAAAGGCGTCCTCTGAGAGAGGACTCTGTGTAGGAGACTGGGAATCACTGTTAATACCAGTATAAGCAGAAAGCAGACTCTAGTTGTAAGCATTTTAAATTAAATTTCCATAATAACGTAGATTTTTTTGAGAAGCATCCCATGTTGAGGGAAGAGAAACTTGTGTTTATTTGTATTAACTTCATTTGGATAGAATATATAACCTGGGTGGCAGCAAGACTCTCTCCAACAACTAAAAAAGGAAGCTTATAGTCTCTAGGTCACAAAATATATACACTATAGATGCCTAAAGTTAGCTAACCTGAGTCTCAGACTATTTAAGTTCCTACACTACTTTATAGGCAACTAAAATAGGAAAAATGTGAAGTTAGATGATTTCTTTCTCAGTTTAAGTAAACAAAGTATTTTCTGACATGGCTTTTGAGGATTTTAATGTGAGCTAGAATATATTAATATTTTTGAAGTATTGATTCAACAGAGAACCAACTTCCAGTCATTTCTATGAATTCTGCTTTGCTAAATTACATTAACATTAATATTCCTGTCCCCTATTTAATAGAAAAAATACAAAAGGACATTACAACAAAATCAGTTGTATCAATCAAAACTATGACTCACATTTCCTTTCATCTTCATGTATAAATTCAGAATTTTAAAAGCCTGAGAGTATCCAGAATGCTTTCAGAAAGTTCTTCCTTTGGACCAAGAAGTAATAGGACTGTTAACCAGCAAGTTTTCCCACAACCAGTTTCACAACCAGCAACTAATTTGAAATTAACAAAGCTGATTTTTTTTTCTCCAAATTCCATACTATACACTCTAAAAATTCTCACAACATATGAAAGAGAAGTGAAACCCTAAAGAATGCACCAGGTTTGGAAAAAACACAATGCAGTAAATAGTAATACACATTAGATACAGTTTGTTGTAGAAGTTTAAGCTTTACATAGCAATTATCAACTGTGCTGTTAATTCAGTTTGAGTTTTCCAAATTTAAGTGTTCAAGAACTCTTAAGTGGAATCTTTGCTGACAACTTTTATTTCTTTCATTGTGAAAATTTAGATTCAGTTATACTTCTTGATCTCAATTGTGACAACATGACTTGAGTTCGAGATGACACACAAGTCACTTAAGGAACATTACTCTTAGAAGTTATTGTATTAATTTGCCATATATAAAAATTCACAAAAGCTTGGACAACTAGAAATAAGAATACATTCAATGGATTTAGTAACACCAGAAGACATATGCAGAAACGTGAGTCTGGATTTCAAAGGCCAAAATAAAAACAGTCTATTGATGTAACTTTCTTTTAATAAAGCTGGATCAAAACTTTCAGCTTCAGTGTATGTGTTGAAACATGCATTTTCTAATATACTTTCTAACATAAAAAAGAATAAGAAATTTTTAATTTGCTATCAAAAAATAAAGTGACAAAATAAAAACTATTAGTAAAACTAAAACAGAACATTGATGGAAAGTTACAAAATGAAATATTACAGTATTCTCCCATAACATTGTATTTTCTGAAAAAAAAAAAAAAAGTCAGGATATGTGACCTAAAATCTTTTTAGCCCCCCTTTTTGTAAACAGTTGAATTACATGCAAAAATTAGTTTCCACTTTATACATGCATTTATTATTATTAATCTACATTTACGTTACTGTATTGTTGGTGTGATTTCTGTGGACAAGTAATACACAGTGCAAGTGTCAAGGTAATTAAGCTATAATTATACCATCAATTTACTCATACAATTCACATTATTGTAAATGGGAACTGTACAAATGAACCAAGGGCAGATTTTACCCTTGCCTTCAGTTACATTTTATAGACAACTCTGATAGAAACAACGGGCAGAATTTGACTGGTGTACAGGTGTAGTAAAAAAGAAAAATCTGGTAATCCAGAGGTAGGGTAAACAGAAAATAGAATGTATGTAGCATATTAGTTTCTTTATTCTTTAACTTCTTCTGTTTCAGCTTTATCTGGAATACTTTTATACTAAAATATCAAATAACAGTTCCCCAGCTTGTTTAAGGTTCATTGTACTGATACTGTCCTATCAAAGTGTCCATCATTGTCATTGACTAGTATAAGTAAAATTCCTCCCTAGTCACCTTTAAAAACAAGCTGTTCCAGACACGTATATCATAAATAAACCACTTATGGTGAAAAGGAGATTGCTTTGTACACAGATTACATTTTCATTTCTACCCTGCTGCTATATTAGAAAACTTTATTTGATTCATCTCAATTCACCGTGCAATCCAAACCACACTGTCCAGGTGGAAATGATAGGAAGGGCATATCTGTTCAGAGACTGTTTTTCATAGAAGTAAAACTTGTGTTAAAGTAATAGACTTACAAAAAAAACTGGAAAGAGGATGGAGTATTGTCATGAACTTTGCATGTCAGTACTGATATTTTCAGTTTTGTAGATATGTCCAAATCTAGAGATAAAATGCTAAAGGAAAAACGTAATTTAAAAATAAGTTTGAAGGTAAAATGAGGAAGATTTTAAAGATTACATTTAGCTCAATATCTTTTCTCAAAGTCCACTTCTGTTGGAGTTTGTCAGCAGGGAGAGAGTAGACATCTATGAGAGGTGGAAAAGGAGACTAGTTTCTTAGGAAGAGAACTAGAACATTGCCAGAGCATGCAGGGTTGCAACCAGGACGAAAACAGGTACATCAGCAGTAAAAGGAAGATTAGGGGGAATGTGGTCCTGCTGCTGAACACTGAAGATGCCCTGGTGACCGAGGATGCCAGAAAAGGCTGAACAACGAATTCTTTCTTTGCTTCAGTCTTTACGGCCAAGAGCGGCCCTTGGAAAGCCCAGTCCAGAAAGGAAAGTGGGATGCTCTGGACAACAGAGGATTTGTCCTTTGTAGACAAAGGAAGAGGTTAAAGATTTGTTGGGCAAACTTAACACTCATAAGACAATGGGATCTGATGGGATTGTCAGAGAGTGCTGAGGGAACTGGCTGATGTAGTTGCTAAACTGCTCTCTGTCATTTTTGAACATTCAAGGAGGACAGGCGAGGTGCCTGAAGACTGGACAAAGGCCAATGTCACTCCAGACTTCAAAAAGGGCAAGAATGACAACTACAGACCAGACAGCCTCACCTCCATCCCTGGAAAGGTCATGGAACAACTCATCCTCAATGTTGTTAACAAACATATGAAGGAAAAGATGGTTATCAAGGAGATTCAAAATGGACTCACCAAGGAGAAATCCTGTTTGACCAAACTGATAGCCTTCTATGAGTGCATAACCAGTTGACTAGATGAGGGGAGAGCAGCAGATGTGATCCACCTTGACTTCAGCAAGGCTTTTGACACTACCTCCCATAACATTCTCATCAGAAAGTTCAAGAAGTGTGGCTTGGATAAGTGGACAGTGAAGTGGATCACTAGTGGAAAACTAGATGAATATTGGAATGCAGAGGATGGTGATAGATGGCACAGAATCAAGTTGAAGGCCTGTGGCAGGTAGAGTTCCACAGGGTTTGGTTCTGGGGCTTGTCTTGTTCAACATTGTCATCAATGACCTGGATGCGGGGACAGAGTGTACCCTCAGCAAGTTCGTTGATGACTCCAAACTGGGAGGACTGGCTATGTCCCCAGAAGGCTGTGCTGCCATTCAGTGGGATCTTGACCAGCTGGAGAGTTGGGCAGAGAGGAACCTCATGAGGTTCAAGAAGAGTAGAGTCTGTCATCTGGGGAGGAACAACCCCATGCACCAGTACAGGTTGCAGATTGACCTGCTGGAGAGCAGCTCCAGAGAGAGTGACCTGGGAGTACTAGTTGACAATAAACTAACCATGAGCCAGCAATGTGCCCTTATAGCCAAGAAGGCCATTGGCATCCTGGGATGCATCAAGAAGACTGTGGCCAGCAGGCTGAAAATTGAAAGGACCTGCACAGTTCTTACTTCACAATTTAAGTGTCTTATCAATTTTGCTGTTGTTATTGTGATGTAGGCAGTAGAAGTGCTTTTTTAATTGAAAGTTTCTGTTCAACAGTTTACAACAGAGAAGTGACCTAGAATCCTCTAGACTTTCTATGGTAGTCCAGCTGTCAACTACATATCCTGTAGAGATTATTTTTAAAATATCGGTGTTTTCTAAACTAAATACTACACTGTCCTGGCTTCCACCCAGTCTGCACAGACTTAGGATGGGGTTGCAGGTGTCTGTATAGACATGGAATCTGTTTTTCCTAATTATGTCAATTTTTTTAAGCTCAATAACAAGTTTCTCATGAAGGCCTTAATGACTGTTTAATTTTCCCATTTTTACCTTTTCAATTGTTAGTATAGCCAAATGCTTCTTGTTAATTTTTGCTTTGCCTATTTATTGACTAAATTTCAGGAGATGATTATTACATTAAAATAGATTTTCCTAACAGAGAATATCTCAAGGGTTAATAAAATTCTATGGACATTTAGTGAATGTAATAAATATTTCTTTGGGGAAAAAAATGTACTTTCATAAATTTTGTGTTGATAAAAGCATAAGAAAAATAGCTTCAACAGTCTCAAGACTTAATTAGATATCTACAAAGTCAATAAGAGAGCAAGTTCTATCACTGTATTGAAATTCTCTATTTAAAAATTATTGTTTTATTTAAAAGAAAACATACCCAAATATGGATCTATTAATTCATTACAAGGTTAAACTGCTTATTAAAATATTTAAATGCTGAATTTATAACAGAAATAAATTTAGTGATTTCTACATTCTTAAAATATCTTAATATGATATAGGAGCATTCTCCTGGTTTACTGTCTCAAGATAGAACATCAATGTTAGGGACAAGGTACAAAAGGAAGTTATGTGCATCAGCTAAGAGTACTGGCAGTTGTCACCATGAGTGTAACAGTTCAGTGGTCTCAGCATAAAAGTTAAATACTGAACAGTGATCAAATCCATGTTAAGCTGCTTTCGAATTGCAATCTCCACTAACATACAGGCCTATGAGCCTCTAGACTGCACTGTGGAAAGAACCATGAATCACTGAGGCTATTTTAGCTTAACATAGCTTTAAAGATGCAACAAGTATCTTATGATGGCTAATTGGACTGTGCTTTTTATTTTTCTCTTTTACTTTTCAGTAAAATTCTGTGAATGTTCTTTATTTGAGAAGATCATTTAAGAAAAAGATGTCAGGAGCAGTTAGTATTGACTCAGATTTATTTCTCAGCAAGGTACTGGTAGTCTTGGGATGAGAGCATATTAGTTACTGTTTTGCTGCTATTTGATAGAACAGGAGCAAGTTTTATTAATGGAAATCACCAACAGGTCTCCTACCCAAAAACCATTACACTACTTCTGTATGGGAAATAAAACCCAGACCAGTACCTACATCTTTTTTAATAAGGCACAGGACTTAATAAAAGCTCTGAATCATGCCTTTGCTCTCACTATGAAAAGCCAGGGTATTTCAGGTGGTACTTGGTTTATTTGGATGGAGGAAAAATACATTAACATACATATACACTAATATAGAACTTGTGTTTGAGTAGAGTGAACCGTATAGGAAAGAACTATAGTCTATAGACCATAGTAGTATGCAACAAGAATTATGCATGGAAATATACAATTATATATCTTGATTGCTCTCTTAATATGATTTATCACATTGCACGATTTCTATCTTCCTTTGTTGATCTGATCATCAATAGATGCACTTTGTTAAAACCAAATTTGTTAATGAGAAAATAATTTCTGTGTTTAAAATTAAAGCTGAAAAAAGACACGAAAAATAGTACCTGAGTGGCACAGATTTGTTGAAAAAGGAAGTGAACTTTATAGCTTCTTTGAATAATCACTTGGAACAAAAGAGATTGAAATCCATGATGAAATAAACACCTAATTGTCCATACAAGTGGAACAGCTGCAATAACCTAGATTGAGAGATATTGACTACACAGTTTCTGCTAGCAAGTTAATTAATAGGTTCACATAACAGGTTTAGAAAAATTTGCAAAGAAGGTGGCAAATTAAATTTAGATCTTTTCTTTAAGAAAGAATTTTCTTATCAATACAAGGAATTCCCAACCTGCTGACAGGTATGTTTTGCAGACTGCAAAGCTATTCAGCTACTGCATCTGATTCTTCTGTAAAAGAAGCTATTTTTACATTTCCATACATTACTGTAAGTCTGAGACACTCAAAAGATGAATTACTCATCTGAGTTTAAATTTCAAGTTTCTATTTTCAAATTTAAACAAATCAACTGAAGGGTTCTTTTTTTTCTAGAATTGTAGGATTCTTCCAGTCCTATTATCTTTTCAGCAGTCTTTCAATTTCACAATAATCCAATTATCTTTCTTGAACTGCTCAGCTTTTAATGAAGTCTCAGTTCAATGACAACTATCTCACTAGTTGAGGCTCTTTGATAAGAGCAAACCTTAGTTCCTTTTGTCATCTTTCAGTCTTTCTGATAACCTCTTTACTTTCTTGATTCAGATTGTGAAGTTGTGTTCTTACAAATTAGATCTCTTTAATACTTCAATAGACTTTCCAGGGACAGTATTATGAGTTTCAGAGACTTTCCTACTTGAAACATATCATTGTCAACATAAGTTCAGGTCCAGGTAAATCACACAATGCTTGACCATTACTAAATTGGAATTAAAAAGAAAAAAAAAAGAAAAGAAAAACACGTTTGTATTAAAAGCTATACACAATCTTTAAACTGAGGGTTACTTTTCAGGGTTACTTTATACTGCATACTAGATTTTTTTTTTCTTTTTAATACTCTTCTGTTTACCAAAAAACCAAATCACAGCCAAATGAGTTGTGCTAATAAGCTCTCAATGATTTGTTGAACACTTACAAGAAAAGTTAAAAGACCGTCCCATCTATTTAAGTAGCTAACGTGCCACAGGGTAATGATTATAGTGTGTGAACAGAATAAGGCACAAATCCTTTATTGATAGTAATAACCACTTAACCACATTTATATTTTTCAGAATTGGCTGTTGGCCAGAAAAATTAGCAGAAAATATGCAAATAGTTCTGTGCATTGAGTTTAGGCAACTTTAATTAACGGAATTTATTTAATTTAATTGCTAATGTTTCTCCAGTGGGAATGAACATTCAAGAAGGTGTTCTGTAGCGGTAACGTAACTCAGGCATTTAATCTGGGTTTATAAACCTGAAGTAGAAATATACTCTCTTAGCCCTTTGTCTTGTATATTGTGTGTAACACTTTCAACTTGCAAAACTTTGAGGAGCAGGAAATGTGATTCACATATCTTTGGAAAAAGACAAGTAAATTGACACTTTAAAAATATCTGAAAAAGAATTCACTGAATTTTGTTTCAGAAGATGTGGTACAATTATATTTTTTAAAAGAAAATTAAAGTTACCATCAATATCAATGATGAGTTTTACTTGCACTCAGTAGTTATTGTATCTAATTTAGAAGATGTCTTAAAAACTAGCAAAGTCATAGTGCAAAAATACTCTAATTGGCTGAAATGCTACAGAGCATCTGTATATACATTTATGTGCTTAAGATTATATCACATAGTGAGGAAACAAACTAGACATATGTACAAACTTGTAAGTCTCACAGTTGAGCATGTGCAGATAAAAAGTTTTTTTGTTTGGTTTGCTGAGGAACAGCAAGATATTCACTGAACTCTTGTGAAAAGTTTTCTACTAGAATGAAAATATAATAATAGAGTCCACTGTCAAGTTCCTGTTTTGTTTCTGAGAGTTGAGAGACAATCTTTTCCACAAAATCAATGGAAAAAAGTAGATTTTTTTTCAGAGGACAATTTAAAGTCTAATTTAAATACTATAAGATAAACTAAATGCCTTTGTCTAGTCATGTAAACATTCCGTCATCATGCTTTATAAGATATTTTGAAGGTAGAGGTCACTTGGTTACAAAAGTTAAAACTATATTCCTGTGAAACTTCAGGTAAAGGTATTTTTGTCCTATCAGTTCAAAAATATAAAGAATGAATGCTGTATTAAAGAATAACAGAGTAAGTCTTGTACTTATATATTAATGAACAAAATATATATCTGTGTATATATATAATGAACAACCAGGAAGGCTAAAGCCTTTTTAGAATTAAACGTGGAAAGAGGAGAGGAGAGGAGAGGAGAGGAGAGGAGAGGAGAGGAGAGGAGAGGAGAGGAGAGGAGAGGAGAGGAGAGGAGAGGAGAGGAGAGGAGAGGAGAGGAGAGGAGAGGAGAGGAGAGGAGAGGAGAGGAGAGATTACTTCCTGTGGGCTACTAAATGTAGCATCATAAAATAATTCAGATTGGAGGAACCTCAGGAGGGTTGTAGTCCAAACTCTTGCTCATAACAGTGTCAACTAGATAAGATCTCAGAGCAGAGATTCCAGTAATCTCTTTGCTTGGAATTGAATGTCTGTCTTGCCTTTAACCTGAATGGAGACCGTTGTCACTGGGCTCTTTACAGGTACTTGAAGCCATGCCATCTGCAAAGATGCCACCAGCCATCTCATCTCTAGGATGAAACAGTCCATCTCCCTTGGCCTCTCCTTGCAGAGCAAGTGCTCTTTGAACTTTCTGCGATTTATCAGCATCTTTCTTGTACTGAGAATCAAAAATTGGATGCTGTATTCAAGATTATAATTTACTGACTACACCTCTATTGATGCAGTCCAGTGTGCTATTAGCTACCATTGCTTCCAGCGTGCACTCATATAACAAGTAGTTTACACTTTTGCCTTTATTGTTTTATAAGAATAGAATATTCTATTTCATTAAAGATTACTGTTTTCCAAAAATTACACACTAGCAGAAAAGGTGATTTTTAGGCCCAAAGGAATGTCATGAAATGAGCAAGGGTTCATGATTCATTCTCTTTATTCTAAAATCTGTCAGAGTTCTAGGAGCATCTGGTCAACCCTCTTAGTCATATATTATTAGTCCTGCAAAGAGCAGGGAGTTGGACTTGATGATGCTTATGGATCCCTTCAAACCTGAGATGGTCTATGATTCTATGATTCTTCCATAATATGGGGAAAAATTAATCATCAACTTACTGAATATGTAAATTTTTTCTGCTTGAAAAATATCTATAAATAAAACTAATTTTTATAATTTTTAATTGATTATTTACATTTCAAATCTAAAAAAGAGGTAATGTATCAGATGAACTTCAATGAAGTCCTAATTTTGATTGGAAATGGACACATACAAACCTAGGCCAGAGATGTAGGCTATATCATTAAATCAGAGCAAAATCAAGTAAATTCGATGAATAATAAAGTTCCTAGCAGACTTTCAAACAAGTGGACAAAGTCATAAATATGATAAAATCTAGTCTGCCTTTGGTGCCAACAGGCTAAAATCATAAGAAAAATCTACAAGAAAATGATGTGAAATCATCACAGGAATTGGTTGTGGGTTGCAGTATGGAAGACCCTTCTGTTCATCCTAGTGCTCTGATTAGGAAAAGGTGAATACAGCTGAAATATTGCTGTGGCCTTTCAGCAATCCCATCAGTTGAAAGGTGGAACCAGGTGCTCTACAGAATCAGTGTGATGTTCATCTGCTTGTAAGAAAACGGATGTGACCTGAAGGCAGGAACAGCAATAATGCCATAAGTACTTCTGTTTTCCACCATGTCACCTGTACTCATGTGATAACAGAGGCCTCTAAATCGATGAAAATTTCTAGGACACAGGGTGAAAAACGCTAATATTGTGATTTCTGTAGTAGTATATCATATATACTGTCAAAGAAGCGAAAAAACCAGCCTATGTGCTCCCATAGTCTCTAGGTACAACTTGTCTCTACACCTACATGATTATTTTATAGACAATAGTGGGAAAAAAAGTGATGGCACTCTGCTATACAGGAAATCTGCAATGACAATACAGGATATCTGCATCAGCACTGCAATGTGCATTGGAAGCCTTGTGAGGGGAAACTTGACCACATAATCCTTCACATGTAATAGGATTTATAACCTGTTGTAGCAGTCTAAAAATGTTACCTATGAGACAGTGTACTTGTCCTAAAGGAATGAGCTGAGAAAAGAAAGACATAGAAAATAAAATGAAAATTAAAAATCTCCCAAGAAAGGAATCCAATCCCAGAAAACAGATCAGTATCCTTTTTCTTTATAATAGGTGTAACTTCTTAAATTAAGTTTCTCTTTTATTACTATTTCCAACCTTTAATACACAGCTAATCTTTGGGATTTTATTTTTTGGATTTTTTTGTCCTTTCAAGTCTGTATAGGCATCCAATTGGATTCTTTTGGAATTCAATTGGAGACTATAACAAGACTACTGTATTGTGCTCCCATGAAAGTACCAAATCCAAAAATGACAATCTTGCATCTTGAAGCATTTACAACCCAAATCAATCTTTTGAATCCAAGATATTGTGATTCATTTTCTTCTAAGCAACGAGTTGGTTTTGTGTACTCAGTAAATCTGCTGGCAGGCATTACACAATAGAAAATCAGACAAATGTTGAGACAACATACAACTCCAAGGCTGCTATAATCTCTTACTGTTGTTCTGCATTACAAATATTGCATCAAGATGTAGTTTGATATATATTTTAAAGTAATGTAAATGGACTGTTGTCAAAAGAACGTTTTTTTCAGGCCACCAGCTGTATCTCATTCGTGCCTTGGGTTACTCTTAGTATTTATGAGCTGTGCAGTAGGCTAGGTCAGAGAAAAGTATAAACAAATAATACAGAGGCAAAAAAATGATATGTTTTCATCCACAGTAGTTCCCTCATCTGGCTCCCTAAATAGCCTTGTGAGTGCTACAGCAATAAAACAGGAAGGCTGTGTACCAGATTAAGTCCATAGCATCTCAAAAGCAATGACATTAAATACTAAAAATGTGTCACCCCTATCCTCTTGACATACACCTTTTAAATACTTGTAAGTATTAATGAAGTCTCCTCTCAGTCTTCTCTTATTCAGGCTGAACAACTCCAGTTCCCACAGCCTTTCCTCATATGGAAGATGCTCCACTCCCCTGATCATCTTGGTGGCCCTGCGCTGGACTCTCTTCAGAAGTTCCCTGTTCCTTTTGAGCTGGGGAGCCCAGAACTGGACACAGGACTCCAGATGAGGTCTCACCAGGGCAGAGTAGAGGGGGAGAAGAACCTCCCTCTACCTGCTGGCCACACACTAGTTGATGCATCCCAGGATGCCATTGGCCGTCTTGGCTTGTGTTTAGTTTGTTATCAACGAGGACTCCCAAGTCTCTCTCTCCAGAGCTGCTCTTCAGCAGGTCAATCCCCAGCCCGTACTGGTGCATGAGGTTGTTCCTTCCCAGATGCAGGACACTGCACTTGTCCTTGTTAAATCTCATGACCTTCCTCTCTGACTTCTTTTCTGTTATCATCATTCAAGATTTTCTTCTTTTGATTTCTTTTGTGCAATTAACTGCTTTGTTTTTAGCATTTTAAAATAAATTGATATAATTTTAATAAATATTACATTATAATTTAATAGATATGCTGCATTTTAATATTTTATAAATATTATATTATGTTATATTTTAAAAGATGTTATATCAATCATAAATGAATAAATGTATTTAATTTATAATGCTTTAGAAACAGAACTTTTCAAGTGACTGCAGAGCCTTAGAAAATGTCAAGATAGAAGGAGTCTGTATTTCCTTACATCTCAACGATATGTGAAGGTGGAATGTATTTCAGATGTCAGAGTAGTAGTAGTGTGGATGGCAGCAGAAAATTTCTCGATATGAAAATGCTTCATGCCCAGAATAACATTGTAATGAAGATGACATAGCATGTTGTTATTTTAAAACACTTTTTTGTCTATTAATGTCTTATTCTTACAATTTATCTACTTTCTATTAATTAGTAAACTAGAGGGACAGGATGCGGAAAGGAGTAAGCATACAGCACCGTCTTTCATTTCTACATCACTAGTTCAGATCTGGGCACAAACGTACATGTTGTGAAGCCATAGTTTAGTAGTATTACTTTAGTAGTCTGTGGTTTCAAATAATTTTCCCGTTGCACATCTTCATCATAAATTCAACTCCATAACTGCCATTAAGTGCATCAGTATTGATTATCTCTTTAGAAGATGAGAATTGAGTGCTACAAGTGGCAATGCTATCTGGTTCTAAAATAACATTTATTCTTTTGTCAGAACAGTAAGGGAAAGCAACATAAATATTAAATATAATTTTTATTTTTTAAATGATAATCTTTGTGATCATAATGCTTTAATCTTTTCTTTAATAATACAATAAATATGTAAGGTAGTCTCTTATTTTATTTTGAAGCAGAAGAATTGCTTTCTGAAACCAGGTCTGTTCACTTCAGGTGCTGGTTTATGGCAGAGAAACTTCAGAATGTAAAATAAAAAAAAATAAAAGCAATAAGGGCATAAGAATTCAACGAAACTTTAGATACTATTTTGATAAACTTTTTAATGATTATGTTGCCATTTTTTTCAGAAAATTCTTTTTAAAAAATGTCCTGAACATAATGAACTTGTATTTTTAGGGGATGAAAATTTCTATGATTTTAGATCAAAAATTTCTTAAGAATTCTTTACCATTTTCCTTAAGATAAACCTCTTTATTTGAAATAAATTGGTTAGCTTTCAAGTTTTAAAGTATTTCTAATGTACAGATGTATTTAAAAATATTTTGACACAATTTTTCACTTGCATCTATAAAGTGGACCTTATATAAGCAGCTTAGGTAATTTTTAGCTATAACCTGCAACTTATGGTCTATGGGATTTCAGTGGCCTGCTAACAACCATCTAACAAAGCAATGATTTTTTTGTTTTTTCTTTATGTTGTCCAAATAGGGATTCATCAACACAAAAACTGAGTCAAAAGAAAATAGCTCTTCCAGTCAGAAGTCTAATGTTTATTTCTAGTTATGATTACTTTTAACTATTTTAACTTTTTTTTTTCAATTTGTAAGGCATTTGATTGATTATCTATTTAAAATTATTATTTTCTACCATTTGTTAAAGCTATCTAAGTTTACATTGAGGTTTTCTTGAATGACCTTATTGTTTAATGATGAATTGTTTATTAAGAACTCATCGAGAAAGCAAATGTCTTCCAAATTAAACTTCTAACAAATTTTATTTGATTTTAAAAGGCAGAGAATTCCAGATGTGACTAAGCAATTACTCCTCTCTCTTGTAAAAATAAAATAGTGATTATAATCACAGCTAAATGGCTATAATAGTATTGTTCTGGATAATGTCAGTGACTGATATAACCAAATGCTCAAGTTACAGACATTTATTCCCAAGCATTTTACATGTCACAAAATTTGTACTGAGCTTGGTGGGAGCTACTAAATGCTCAACAGTATGAATATCTTATTACTGTTCTGTGTCCAAATCACAGAATCTTAAGGGTTGGAAGGGGCATTGAAAGATCATCTAGTCCAACTCCCCAGTCAGAGCATGACCACCTAGATTAGATCACACAGGGACTCGTCCAGGTGAGCTTGGAATGTTCCTAGAGAAGGAGACTCCACAACCCATCTGGTCAGCCCATTCCAGTGCTCTGTTACCCTCACAGTGAAGAAGTTTCTCCTTGTTTTTTTGGAATCTCTTATGTTCTAGATTGTACCCATTGTCCCTTGTCCTGTCATTGGACATAATTGAGAATAGCCAGGCTCCATCATCCTGACACCCATCCTTTATGTATTTGTAAACACGGACATGTAAAAAACTGGCAAACTTAGAAAAGACTTTACGATGACAAAATGAGCCTGCTGTTAGGTCACAACTTTGTGATAGTTACAACTTTAGTTCTCATCATGAATAAACCTATTCAGCTGTAGAGTTTCCTATCAACTTTTGAAGAGATTTTAAGATTGCATACTGAGCATACTGAACCTATTCTTACAGATTTGCATACTTCGATGTTGATATGGAAGCTCTATCAGATCTAACACAAATTAAGTCCAAAATTCTATCAAGTACCAAATGTGGGTTGAAGGATTCAGACAGGTAGCTCTAGAGGTATGACCGTTGCTTATCACTAGCTCTGTTTTTATGAACTTTATGAATATTTCAAAGTCTGCTATTGTCTATTATTCCTTGAAAAATTCATTGAACTATAACTTAGGGAAAGTATGAAGGAAGAAACTACTTATAAACATGGGGTTGCATTTAATTTGATACTCTAATGATCAGTATATTATTTCCTACAGAATACTGTTTCAACTATATTGAATTGCATTTATTACTATTTGTCTAGACATGGGATCAAAATGTGAAACTTCAATTAGATTGCCTTAAGATTTGTTTTTGCAGGGTATTGTTCGTATCTTAATAATATAACAGTCCAGTAGTTGATGAATATAAGTTCAAAAAGAAAACCTCAAAATCTCTTGGGAAATTTCTTTCAAGACTTGCGGTGTATTTTCAATTTTATTTCATCAAAAATGACATTGAAAATATAAGTAAAATGCTAAAGTAAAGGTTGACATATAATTATGATCTAAAATTAATCACTGGCTTAGTTAAACTTCAATATGAGGCATGTATCAAAATGATAAATTACAGTACCATAACCTGACATTATTTTAAAAGAAATAGATTAAACAGAACATTGAAATAGTAAGTGGACTTTTTCCAGACTAAGGGAGAGACATTTTTTATTCCAATAATTAAATATTTCATAAGGGAGAAGAAATGATAGGTCACTTGTTGTTTTTTAAATTTCAAATAATGATCTTTTTTCAGTTGTTAAAATAAATGAATATATTTCCATTCATTTTGCCCTGAACAAAGTTAGGCATTGTTCTGTGGCTTTCTAATCAATCTGCTTCATTTATTTATTAAAATCTAGCACAGAAAATTTTGCACCCAACAGAAACAACTAAAGCCAACTGGTAGTTATGCCACAATAAAACACTAGGTCTATAATCAAACACATGTGCATTAGTTTTTTTTTCTACAAATGACATGTTATTTTGTAAATGAAAGACCAAGGAAGAAAAATCTACCTAGATGGATTTGTTACATTTTCTCTCTAAAATAGAATAGTAAATTCTTAACAGCAGGAACAATCTTTATGTGCATTTTTACATACTATTAATAATGTTGCACAGTCTTTGAGAAGTACTAGCAGCTAGATACTCTCTCCTGCATTGCACAGACACCAGTGTGCAAGCCAGACCTATAGTTTTGGACAGCGTGCTTCTTGCCTGGAGCCTATACCAATTATTTCACAGAGAAATTGCTATTTGTTGAGCTTCACAACTGCTACTTCATGATATGCAGCCAATCAAACGTTCGTATGGGATTCTGAGGGGAAGAGAGGGAGATAGGATCTCAGGTAGTGTTGGTATCCTTCTTAGTCCTTCTGGTTAGGTGAAAAGCTCTGGCTGTGAGCAAGCATATCCAACAGACCAGTGCCTAGCTGCACGATTGTCTTCAAGGTCTTGTCTCCCTTAATGTCATCTAAGATGAAGTAAGACTGCTAGGAAGAAATGAAAACACTTGATCAAGGCAAAGAAGAACATAACCACAATGAACTTGCTTACCTCAAAAGTAGGGTCCCTAAAAATAGTCTTCCAGGGAACAGATACTTAATTACAGAGTAGAAGAGAAGAACATTGAACGCTGGGTTTAAAGGAACGCTAGGAAGTAGGTAGTAAAATTGGGACACTAGACCTTAAGACATCATTTTTGGATTTATTTGGGGAATTGTAAGGTAGAATCTCATGGGAAGTAATTATGAGGAGGAAGGACAGTCAGAGAGATGTTTGATTTTTTAAAACAGAATCAACTATTTTAAGCGGAAGTGAACTTTGGCAAATGACTCATGAGGCTAACAAGGGAGCTTCATGATGAAATGAAATGGAAAGAAGTACAGACCAAAATAAAAACCTAGAAAAAAATGATAGCTAGCAAGAAAGGAGTATAAAAGTGTTGCTTCAGTACTTAGGAATAAATTGAAGAAGACTAAAGTCCAAGAGACACTAACATTAGTGAGGAACGTTATGGATTATAAAAGAGATTCCACAAGTGTCTTAGTAGCAAAAAGAAGGACAGGGAAAAATGCAAATACATTGGTGAGTGGAGAAGACCACAATGGACAACATGCAAAAGACCAAAGAACTCAATGCCTTTTGTGCATCATTCTTTAAAAGAAGAAACATCTTTATGTATAAGTACAGTTGGGAAGGAGAGAGACACTGAGTATGCAGTAAGAGAGGAATTACATAGAAAATTGAATATAATCATATTCATAGGTTTACCCAAGGGTACTAAAAAGAGCTATCGCACCATAATTGAAAAGCTGCAGTCTGTAATCCACACAAATGAAATATAACGATGTGAAGGGATGTAAAGTGGCCACTGCCTTAGCCAGTTTTCTCTGGCCCAAATGCAATAGCACAGGTTGGTGCACCTTGAGACTCAGGTCAATGGACCTTGTTGATACTTTCCCATTTGCAGTTTTAACCAGTTGCACAGCTGAGAAAATATCCCAGAGAAACATACAGACAAACATAAGTGAGTGACATGATCTGCTACAGACTTCCACAGACAAGGTGTTGCTGATAGCTGATATCACAGGCCAGTGACACCTATACCCCTTCTGACTCCAGTAGCTAGCATTCAGATCTTGAAGGCTTCACACACAGAAGACAGAGTAAGATGGCACTGTGAGTTAAAAAATTATTAATAAGAAGACAGGACAGGTCATGGTGATCAAGTGCAGGACTCAGCCAGACAAGCATACTGACCAGAACCATTATTCACACAGATATCACAACATTCACAAAATAATGAATAGCACAAAATAATTTGTGATTTAACTTAATACTTTGTGTTAAGACTTTAAAAAACATATTAAAGAGAAAGAATGCTTTGAATAATGTGCTTTTACTGCAGTGTTTAAGAATAAAGCAATTACAGAGACATGGTTGGACACCTCTCGTGACTAGAGCACAGTCATAGATGGCTATGTGTTATTTAGAAAAGACAGGCAAGCAACAGGTGAGGGGTGGGAGCTGCTCTCTATGTGAGAGTACCTTGAGCTCTGCCTGGGTGGGGATGAGGGGTGGATTGAGTGTTTATGGGTGATAATTATTAAGGGTCAGGGTAGTGTGGATGATTGTACTTCGGGAGTTTACTACAGGTCATCTGATCAGAAAGAGGAAGTGTATGAGGTCTTCTACAAACAGATGAGAGCTGCCTCAAATTCACCATCCCTGGTCCTCATGGGAGACTTTTGCTGGCAAATCCACTCAGTCAAGCACACACAGTCGAGGGGGTTCCTGCAGAATGTTGATGACAACTTCCTATCACGGGTGGTCAAGGAGCCAACAAGAAGAGGTGTGCTGCTGGACCTTGTACTGACAAATAAAGAAGGTCTGGTTGGGGATGTGAAGGCTAGAGGCAACCATGGCTGCAGTGACCATGAGATGATGGAGTTAAAGATCCTGTGTAGAAAAAGCAGGATACTGAGACAGATTGTGACTCTGGACTTCAGGCAAGTTGAATTCGATGTCTTCGAAGACTTGTGTGGAAGAATCTCACGGGATAGGACTCTCGATAGTAGGAGTGCCCAAGAAAGGTGTTCAAACTTCAAGCACCACTTCCTCCAAACTCAATGTGTCCCCACAAGTAGAAAAGCAGGAAAGCAGGCAAGAGGCCTACATGAATGAACAGAGAACTACTGGAATTACTCAAGGAGAAGAAAGAAGTCTATGTCAGGGGAAAAAAGAGTCTGGTTGCTTGGAAATACTATAGGAACATTGCTAGAGTATGCAGGCACAAAACCAGGAAGGCCACAGCCCTTTTGTAATTAAAACTGACAAGGTAAGTAAAGGAAAACAAGAAGGGCTTTTTCAAATATATCAGCAGCAAAAAAATCTTTAGGGAGAATATGAACTCTCTGACGAACAAAGAGGGTGCCCTGGTGACAGAGCAAACAGACTACTGAATGCCTTCTTTGCTTCAGTCTTCACTGCCAAGCCCAGTCCCTGGAGGATAGTAGAATAGTCTGAAGAACAGAAGACTTTCCCTTGGTGGACAAGGATGAGGTATGAGGCCTGTTGAGTAAGCTTAACACCCATAAATCTATGGGACCTGAGGGGATGCATCCATGAGTGCTGAGAGAACTGTCTGAAGTTATTGCTAAGCCACTCTCCATGATTTTCAATCAATTGTGGAGGACTGGAGAGGTGCCGATTGGAGGAAGGCTAGTTTCACTCCAGTTTTCAAAAAAGCCAAGGAGGACTGTGGAAACTCCAGGTTGGTCAGCTTTACCTCCATCCCCGGAAAGCTGATAGAACAACTCATCCTGGATGCCATCTCAAAATACATGAAGGAAAAGATGGTTATCAGGGAAATCAACAAAGATTCACCAAGGGGAAATCCTGTTTGACCAAACTGAGAGCCTTCTATGAGAGTATAACTGATCAGTTAGATGAGGGGAGAGCAGCAGATGTCACCTACCTTGACTTCAGCATAGGCTTTTGACACTGTCTCCCATAACATCCTTCATCAGAAAGCTCAGGCAGTGTGGCTTGGATGAGTGGACAGTGAGGTGGGTTGAGAGCTGGCTGAATGACAGAGCCCAGAGGGTGGTGATCAATGGCACAGAATCGAGTTGGAGGCCTGTGGCCAGTGGAGTTCCACAGGGATCAGTTCTGGGGCCAGTCTTGTTCAACATCTTCATCAACGACCTGGATGAGGGGACAGAGTGTACCCTCAGCAAGTTCCCTGATGGCACCAAACTGGGAGGACTGGCTGGTTCCCCAGAAGGCTGTGCTGCCATTCAGTGGGATCTCGACCGGCTGGAGAGTTGGGCAGAGAGGAACCTCAGGAGGTTCAACAAGGACAAGTGCAGAGTCCTGCATCTGGGAAGGAACAACCCCATGCACCAATACAGGCTGGGGATTGACCTGCTGGGGAGTAGTTCTGCAGAGAGAGAGATCTGGGAATCCTGATTAGTAATAAACTGGACATGAGACAGCAATGTCCCTTGTGGCCAAGAAGGCCAATGGCATTCTGGGATGCATCAAGAAGAGTGTGGCCAGCAGGTTGAGGTAGGTTTTCCCTCTTGAAACAGGCTGCCCAGGGAGCTTGTGGAGTCTTCCTCTTTGGAGATTTTCAAAATCTGCCTGGATGTGTTCCTGTGTGACCTGATCTAGGTGGACCTGCATTGGCAAAGGAGTTGGAGTAGATGATCTCTAAATGTCCCTTCATACCCCTACCATTTTATCATTCTGTGATTCGAATGGATATAGTTGGTATATCTTCCTTCCCTAGTTTATATTTCAAGACCAGAAGGACATGCTAGATAATTTTACATGACTTCCTAGACCATGTGCTGGATACTCATACATTGAGTCAAAACAAAGATACTCCAGCACTTTTTTTTTTTCTTGTTATCAAACAAGTTGAATGAAAGTAAAAGTTCAGAATTTATATTTTTTGTTATATTTATTATGTTTCTTTGGTAGACTATGTTTCATTTTCAAAACATGAGTTTCCACAATGAATATATCTGTTTAGTTAATTTAAACATTCTCTATTTAACATTTTCCTTTCATGTCATTATGTACTTTTTTTTCAGAAATAGTAGGCAAGCTCAACTGAATTTTATTTTTATTGAGGGTTTGCTGAAGCAATTTTATGACAGTGATCATCCATACCCAAAATAGCTTTGTCAAAATCTGAACAAAGCCAACATAAAAGCCTGTAGTATCTGTCAGGTAGTAGACCAAGTGACAACTTTACACATTAAAGTCTTTGGTTATGCAATTTCAGCCTGGAAAACAACTTCTGAGTAGACTGTTTTTTAGAGACCACTTCAAAAATAAACAAGAATTCATTAGTACTCATTTAAATTTTTATATTAAGATAGCAGTGATATTATTAGCTTAATATAGCTAGTTCTTCATGAACCTTACCTAAATCCAAGGTTTAGGTTATGTGTAACTGTATTTTTGAATTGTGATATGCAGAAGGGCTAAAAATAGATTATCCTATTTGTTCACATTTTCTAGCTGTATACCAACTGCCAAAATTATTTTTAGCATCCACATCCTTGTACATTTAAGTCCTAGTAGTATTTCTGATCTACTTGCCTCAATAATCCTGTACATCAGCTACTAATTTTTCTTAATTTTGCTGAAAGAAATGCACGATAGGACCCTAGAAGTTGCTGGATGAAAATACTATTCTGTTAATAAACACCATCTGCTGCCTTCTTTTCTAACCCCCACCCCTTATCCAGAAATTGAGATTAATCTTGAAATTTTTAACATTTCTCTCAAAACTCTCTCAAAAGAATTTCAGGTGAATTGATGAATTTCTGTAGCACCACACCAGTGCAAACACAAAGACCATTTCATTATTAATAGTGTGCAATAATTCAGCTTTATAATTTAGATTTAAAAAGAGGTGTAGAGGTACAAAACAGATAAAACTGTATTTCATAGATCCATACATATTATGTAATATTTGTATATGCTATAAATAATTACAATTCATCTCCAGGACATTCAGAGTTTTCTCTAGAAGAAAAATTTATATTCTTTTTTCCTTCCTCTTGATCAATAGGATAGTACAAAAGTTTCAATCACATTTATCTTGAATAAAGATTGACGTGAATAAATTACAGCAATAAACTTTTTGATAATCTTAACAATGTCAGCTGCCTGTTTGATTGCTATAAAATAATTCAATAAGAACAAAAGGAAGCACTGTTCAAAGCAGAATTAGGTTCACTGAAGCCCTTTACTGTATGGGCCAAACTGCTATGCTGTTTTCTTTCTTAGCAGCTGTATTTTCCCTCCCATGCTCCCAGTGAATAAAGCTGCTTATGTATCTTCAGGACAACAGGAAATAGGAAAGTGCATTGAATTATTCTATTATGAAATAGAAATAATCTTGTCAAAAATAAAATGAAAAAGACACAGCTGCAGTGTGACTTGGCATAAATGATCAAATAAAGGATTAAGTGTAGTATTTCTTTTCTCGACATTGATATTCGTATGTGTTACACAGACCCTGAAAGTTATCAAAAAAAAAAACCCAAACAAAACAAAAAGATGTCAGGAGCCTCTCCAGAAAATCCAGCCATGGAATCAGAAGAGTTATAACTCCCTCATTCCTCATTCCAGCCAGCAAACTTGTGTCTCTAGATGGTAATTAAATGATACATTGCTGCTGGTAATACTACAGCTCTTTTTTTTTCTTAAAGTCCTTCAATTTTCAATGTATCTCACCATTTTCTGTTGTAACAGTAAGTGGATTCTTTTTCTTTTGAATAATGTTTCATTTTTCTCTCATTAAATCCTTTTTCTTTAGGGATACTGTGCAATATGGATAGGCTATATGTATGTATATAAAAATAACTTCCTTCTCCAACTGATAGAAGAGTCAATGAGGAGAGCTGTTATGCTGGACCTTGTTCTCATCAATGATGAAGGGCTGGTGGGGAATGTGAAGCTCAAGAGCAGCCTTTGCTGTAGTGACCATGAAATGGTAGAGTGCAAGATCCTTAGAACAGCAAGAAGGTGCACAGAAAGCTCTGTACCCTGGACTTCAGGAGAGAAAACTGGGCTCTTCAGGGAACTGCTTGGTAGAGTACCATGGGATAATGTCCTGGAGGGAAGAGGGCCCCAAGAAAGCTGATTAATATTCAAGGATCACCTCTCCCAAGTTCAGGTACAGCTAATTGCAACAGAAAGGAAGCCAGGCAAAAACACCAGGAGGCTTGTATGGATGAGCAAAAATGTTCTGGGCAAACTGAAACACAAAAAGCAAGCCTACAGAGGATGGAAACAAGGACAAATAGCCTGGGAGGAATACAAAGAAATTGTCTGAATGGATAGCAATCAGATTAGGAAAGCTAAAATTCCAGTAGAGTTAAATCTGGCCAATAATGTCAAGTTGGTGATAAAATGAAGAGAAGGGAAAATGTGGACCCTCTCTTGAAGGAAGCCAGAGACTTAGACTGCATCAAAAGAAGAGTGGCCAGCAGGATGAAGGAGGTAAATCAGCCCCTCTGCTCTGATGAGATCTCACCTGCAGGACTACATCCAGCTCTGGGACCTCTAATATCAGAAGGACATAGCCCTGTTGGAGCAAGCCCAGAAGAGAGCCATGAAGATGATGAGTGGACTGGAGCACCTCTCCTAGTAAGACAAGTTGAAAGAATTGGGGTTGTTCAGCTTGGAGAAGAGAAGGCTCTGGGGAAACCTTGTAGTAGCCTTCTAGTAACTAAAGAGAGTCTACAAGAAAGCCTGAGAGGGACTTTTTACAAGGGACAAAGAGTAATTGCTTGAAACTGAAAGGGGATAGATACATATCAGAAAAAAAGAGGTAGTTCTTCCCTGGGAGGTGGTTGCCCTGAAGGACTTTGGATGCCATATCCCTAAAAGTGTCCAAGGCCAGGTTAGACAGGAATTTGTGCAACCTGGTCTAGTGGAAGATGTCACTTCCCATGGCAGGGGGATTGAGACAAGATGATCCTTAAGGCTCCTTCCAGACCAAACCATTCTATGATTCTCTGATGTCTCTCTATTAGATGTTTTCTTTCCCAAATAACAGAGAAACTGACTATAAAGAAGCATAGGTACAATAATACCAAAGCTAACTCAAATGTGCCACTTGATTATCATAGAATCATAGAATGGTAGGGTTGGAAGGGACCTTTAGAGATCATCTAGTCCAACTCCTCTGCAGAAGTAGGTTCCCCTAGATCAGGTCACATAGGAACAAGTCCAAGCGGGTCTTGAAGACCTCCAAGGAAGGAGATTCCACAACTCTTCTGGGCAAGGAAAGGAAAGAAAGAGGAAGAGGATTGAGAGATCAAGGATACAGATTATGGCTTACGATATTAATGGTAGAAGGCCAGAGAGGATATTTCTGTGGTCTGTCATGTACTTAATTTGACTAGATGCAGGAGCTTACATGTGACTATCTAGCATAATAGTTCTATTGATATATCATTTTATATCTTTTCATGCATTTTTTTTTATTCTCAGGATATCAGAAAGTTTATGTTTCTTTATGTTATATTCAAGAAATTCCACAGTAGATTTGTAGTTTCTACAGATTCTACTGGGTACTATAGAGTTTCTTTTTAACTTTCAGCTCAACTGTAAATATGACTAGAAGGAAGGGAGGTCAAAGAAAGAGACATTGTTGGACTGTTTATTTGAATCTTTTTGGGAGGAGTTAGGGTAATTTTTAAGGTAGTGAACAGTAATATATCCCATATAGCTGTCTCTCTATGTCTTTTATTTCCAAATATTTCACAGGAAATGAAATTATACATTCCTTCTTTTTCAAATCACACCTGGATGCAATCCTTGGAGATATATGTCTCTACTGCTCACCCTGCCTTCTCTTGCTATCTCTCTATCATTTTGTATTATTGCAATGATAGGTTGCTAATCATTTCTGTCTTAGCTTTCGAATTACAAATCCATAAGGAAGCACTTAAGTATGTGGTCTGATATTTAGGGGTACTAAGTATGCAGATGTTTCATCAGGAAGCTAAAAACTAGCTACTGGGCAATCACAATTGGATACTAGGTAGAAGAAGATCTGAAAATGTTGATTGCAGGGTTATACACATTCACAAAGAGTACAAGAACAGAAATGGAGATTGCCTTGAAATGATTATCATTTAAATACATCTATTCTTCCACATCAAGGAACGATGCGTGAAATGAATGTAGCATAATGAGTTTTCATTTCTTTGCTAGCTGGGTATAAAGACAGGTAACTTCATACAGACTCAGAAAACTGGAATTGAAATATAAATTTGATCACTTAATGAAGCTGCTTTGATGCAGCTCTTAAGCAGATCTGTCCATGGGAAGGGAAACTCCAGTGAACTGAGACTCTGGAGTCTAGCCTAACTTCTTCCAATATTCCTCATTTTTCAAAATAAAGCCATTGGATTCAAAAGACGTGAGTATCAAATTCTTGGCCACAAGGGCACATTGCTGGCTCATATTTGGTTTCCTGTCAACCAGGACTCCCAGGTCTCTCTCTGCAGAACTGCTTTCCAGCAGGTCAATCCCCAGTCTGTACTGGTTCATGAGGTTGTTCTTCCCCAGATGCAGGACTCTCCAATTGTCCATGAGGTTCAACTTCAACAAGTTTTCAAGACCCGCCTGGACACGTTTCTGTGTTGGCTGATCTAGATTGACTTTCTTCTGTGGGGTGGTTCGACTGGATGATCTCTAAAGGTCCCTTCCAACCCCTACCATTCTATGATTCTATGAAATTCGAAGTAATAAGGTTTATGTTTTGTTCAAAAGTGATTTCTGTGTTTGAAAAGAAAATTTCCTATTTCTCTCAGTGATTTAGAAGCTTCGGTTCTATTAATCAGCATGTCTTTTTTGCCTAAAAGGACACTATGTGAGAATTCAGTCATATGTACAAACTGAACTCCGTTCAAGATAATCCATTTCTGGTTTAATCATTTTCTCTCATAACTGAAATTCATAATATGCTATCTGTTAGCCTTAGTAGTAAAAAACCTTTTTGCAAACAGTATGCAACGATAGCAGGTGATACCATTTATACTGAATTTGAATTTCCCAATTGATTAGATCAAATCAGTGACAAAAAATACTACATATTTTCCTAATATTCATAAGAGGAGTATATACTATATCTTGCATAGTTAAAAACCATAGGAATTTCTATAGAACATTTTGTAATGATGCTGCTGCTGAACAATGTTACTGAACACTTGCAAAATTAACAGACTACAGAGTACAGTGTACAATCTAGCCAAAATCAATGGTACATTTAGCTTGAACTAACAGACAACAAACTATCCGTAATCCAGATAAACCCAGTTACGAATAGCTTGAATTTCTATTTTGTAAATTACCTCCAGCTTGTGTGCAAGCCAGAAAAATGTGTTTAATTGCATAATTTATTTTTATAATAACTCAAGAGACAAGAAAAGCCTGAAAATTGTTTTATGTTTTTCATTTCATATCTTTATATATATACATATAGGAGGGCATTTCTATATGAACTAGCATTTTAAGGCATCATACCTGAAGATAAACAGTGTCAAAGTCTGAATACATTTTACTATGGAGTGGTACTGTGCTGTACTTCTAAGTCAGTGCCCCATTGCATTAAAAGTTTTTTGATATTTACCTAAATATCAAAGTGTTACTCAGCCTGTCACTTTCTCAGAGATCAATTTCTGTTGCAGATGGCTACTGAACAGGGTACAACATTGGCTTCAGAGCTTCTACACACAGTTTACGATAGCTCCTAGATTGTTGACAGAGACAATGTAAGCAGAAAAATCTTTAAAGTCCTTAAATCAAGTTTAAACAAAAAAAAAAAAAAAAGAAAAAAATCCAATCAAACAAACCAAACCAAACAAAGAGAAAAAAAACAGAAGAAAAGAAAAACATAGAAACCATAGTTTGTGTTTATATCCTTGTCTTGATTTAGGCCCATCCAGAGACAAGAGACCATGATTAGCTTAAGTACTACAGACTCTAGAACTCCTGAAAGACAGGGAGGGCTCAATTGCTGCTTATGGTCCCGAACAAAACAAACAAGACTACTCAACTTGAGGAAGGAAATGGAACTTAATTTAATCCACCTCAAACTAAAACATAACCAACAGAAATATGCAACGGAAAAATAATACAGAGTATTATTTGGTGGAGATGCAACCACCTCTTTAAGATCACCTTTCCTCCACCTCTTCTCTCTTTCCAGGCTCAAAGCCTTGAGCCCAGTGTCATTGCCTCCTCCCGGTATAAACAGTGCTGGTCACAGGGAATGAAGGCTGCAGTCAGTCCTTTCCTGATGTCTCTTGCCACTTATTGCACTCCTGAGAAGTTCTCGCCAGTCCTCCCTTGCTTTAGCTCAGAGTCTCCCACACACTGGGCAGCCCTGCACAAGCCACTCTGAAGTGACACTGCAACTCCAGTTCATCTCCTCTGGGTTGGGATCTAAACTGCTCACTCTCTCTAACCTGGAGTCTCCAACTCTCTTCCCTTTTGTCATGGGGTCTCTACTTCTCGTTGTGAGCTGCAAGGATGTCTCTGGTCTGACATCGCTCATTCTGTCCTTTCCTGACTGTGAGGTCCACATGGTCACCTCCATCTTGCCCTCCCCATCCACCTCCTTCCACAGACTTAAAATTCTCATCCTTAAATACTGATCACAGAGGCGTCAGATTGGCCTAGCCAGGCTGGAGGTGGGTCTGAACCCCAGAGAACTCTGCAACCGCAACCCTCTGTTACCAAGCAAAAGCAGCTCCTCACAAAACCATGACAATCCTACAAACACATGCAAGAGTTCATGGCCCCAATATGAAGAAATTGGATTAAAAAAAAAAAAGATGGATTATATACTCCTACCCTTCAAACATGACTAAAGTGAGTTTGATCATAAGCAAGATCCTTCTTGGAACATACATGTGACACTACTAACTTCTGGACTTCAGGAATATTGTACTCACTCATTTACTTAAACATCTGTGTGAAAACTGTAGAAAAGTATGAAAACTGCAACAGAGAAGTAGAAAAATAAAAATCCAGATTCTTTTGTGAAGAATGTCTTACCTTCATAGTAAACTTTAAACCCGTGTGCACTAACTGCAAAGTCACTTGTCAACCGCAGTGAAAATACAGATTTCGTACTTGTCACAGGTGGAGGAAGATGAAATCCTGTTAACCTAAGAAACAAAAAAGCACAACTCATGGTTAGTTGTCTGAAAAAAAAACCTCTGTGACAGATTGCTGTTTCAAAAAATATTTCATCAAGGAAAAGGCAGTTGACTTAAAATAGTGATGGTACTTGCGAAAAGTATTTTCATATAATAGCTCAAGGAATCGGTAAAAAATTTTAACAACTTTCATGCACACTGAGCCAGGTAAGGTACATCATTTTGAAAAAAATTGTACTTAGTAGAGGTGATAATATGATATAGAAACTGGACTTTAAAAATTGTCTAGATTAACAGTAGATTAAAAAAACCCATACCTGCAAACCACTGGTCAATTTCTACTATTTAGGGTTACATTCAAACATCTATTGCAGTCTATGTTTTACACAAACTTTTGTTACAATTTATGGTGAGTGGATTTTCTGAACTAGTATGATGAAAAGAAAAGGACCACAATTCACTTCAGTGAGGGAATTTAAGATTATTTTAGCTATGTACTTTAGCCTCAGAGATGATATTTCTGCTTTCCACTCAAGCAGAAAATCCAAAGGAAAATCATTGTATACTCATAGCACTGCTGTTATGCCCTACTGATACTCAGTTCTACATATTCATTTGACGTATATATGGTAATAATTGCTTTTTCTGCTTCAGGAGAATAACCATATCAGGTTTCATACAAGACCAGAAAAACTCATAGTATTTACCTGTCAAATGTATGTAAAAACCAAGTTGAATAATTTAACTGTATATACTCACCAATGAAATCTAGACATATCCATGGTGTCCATGGTGTGTCAAATTGTATAACAGATTTGGATTATTTGTTTTATTAATAAATAACATTAAATTGTTTTCTTATGTTTGTAGCTAAGCCATAGTTTTATTCATTACTTTGAATTTTGGATTCTAGAAAAATTTACATCAGAAGAGATCTGTGGAGGTCAGATAGTCCACCCTCCTGCTCAAAGTAGTAGAATTAGTTCAGGTTGCTCAGGATTTAAATTTTCCTTTTCTATTCTTAGAAAAAAATTTTTTTTTTTTTCCATACATATATTCATGATAGTGTTCTGATTTACTTTTGTATATGAAATGAAAAATTTAGTGTACACAAGCACAAACAATCTCCAAAACTTTTCACTACTTTGTTAAACATCCACCATGAAACAGCTATTTATTAAATAATATTCACAGAAATATTTGATTTTGTAATATATAAGATTCAAGAACATCCAATTCACAGATTGGTCTGTGGATGTTTTCACCAAAAGGTGTAAACTCTGATGTTTTTTATTGGAAGAAAAGGTAATATATTTTTAATTTTGCTTGAAATGAGTACTGCAAACACCAACAGTGTGTTATGTTTCTTTAATACATTTTCTGCTGCTTATACTGAAATTCAGTCTCAGCCGTGTTCAGAAATTAACTGATAAGTTACATACTGCAATTGTCAGTACTTCTAGACTCACCAGATGGAAGAACAGAGAATGATTAGAAGCCCAGAATTCAAAAGGTCAGGAAATTATTTCCTGAAAAAATTATTGTAACTGCAAAATTAGCATTTTTTAAATGTTTTATTTATTTTTTAATTTTAAGATAACCTTAGAGTTCTGTATAGCATATCAGTAATTTACCATGAGACTTGTTTGCTGTGGCAACTATAAAAACTATTATCTCATTCTCTGATAACTATATACTTGGAATTCTTAATAGATATTCTACATTAATGAATATTATATTGTTGTGCTTTCCTAAGCATTTTTCAGGAACAAAAAAAAACCAACCAAAAACTAAACACAAAACTAAATAGCCTGTCTCTTTTTTCCAGGAAATATTTGTTCATTACCCTATGCTCTTACTGAAAGGCATTGCAATAGCCAAAGTATGCTATTGATTAGAATCAATATGACATGAATGCCAAATGACAAAATAAAATTATAGAATGATGACCAGAAAATTGAAAAACATGAACAAAAGTAGCAATGATGTTTAGAAGTGAATATAAAGATCTATCTGTATGCAACAATTCAGATACAGATATCCAGACACTTATTACTTTTTTTTGTCATTGACATATTTTTAAAGGAACACGTATCTTACTATTGTGGCAAGCACTACAATTCCTCATACAAAATAGTTTATTATTAGAGTAATTTGATAGCATTTCAGGGGTGTGCCTGTCATGATCATCATTATACTGAGTTTACTCAGAAAAGTTCCATTTGTTTCTTTAGTTTGATTGCTATGCTTAAATTTGCATGAAAAATACAAAGGTTTTATTTGTGGTTTAGTGGACACTAAATTAATAAAATCTTTCAGTAAGTAAAAATACAGCAACATTAAAATATCTCTTTATAAAATATGACATATTTTCAAAAAGGAATGTAACAAAAGTTGCTCAGAGAGTTAAAGTAACTTAATACTTGAGTATTATTCATTAAATACCACAGTACATTGACCTCAGAGCTTAAGTCTCATTTGTATGAGAGACTCTACAAATAAAGTCATAAATATTAGCTGGAATAGTTTTCTTTGCCATTTAAAATGAAACATAGCAAGTAAATAATAAATATCTGTAAGATTATCTACGTAAAGTTATAATGCTTTGTAAAATACTTTCAGTATCATATTAATCTGGTAATATTTTTGTAATCACCTCTCTGTAAGAATTAATAGACTGATAACTGGGAGCCAGTGAAAAGGGCATATGAGATGTGACTAAATATCATAGAATCAAAGAGTGGTAGGGGTTGGAAGGGACCTTTAGAAATCATCTAGTCCAACTCCCCTGCTGAAGCAGCTCCACCTAGATCAGGTCACTCTGGAAGGCGCCCAGGTGGGTTTTGAAGACCTCCAAGGAAGGAGACTCCACACTCTTCCTCGGCAGCCTGTGCCAGTGCTCTATCCCCCTCACAGTAAAATAGTTTTTCCTTACGTTTAAATGGAACTTTTTGTGTTCCAGCATTGTTCCATTACCCCTTATCCTGTCACTAGATAAAACAGAAAAAAAGGATGCCCTAACCTCCTGATATCCACCATTTAGATATTTTTAAATATTAATGAGATCCACCTGCAATCGCCTCTTCTCTAAACACCCCCAGTTCCCACAGCCTTTCCTCATAAGGAAAGTACTCCAGTATATGTGTAGAAATAACCCCAAGTAGACTCAAGACTGAAGAGAAGAAAATCTCTATCATCACCATCATATTCTTTGGCAAAGGATTCATTTTGATGGTTGTTAACCAAGACTAACCCCTGGTGACATCTTTATTCTGAGGAATACCAAAAGGGTCATCAGAAGGGTGAGAATGCCACCAGAGAGAAGATTCTAGGAAGTTCCTGTACAATTTTAACTATGTTATAAATGAGATTTTTCCTTAATATTTAGCTACTTGGAGTACGAGTGTTACTAACATTGTAAAGTGGGTTAGTAATAACAACTGATATATTCACTGTTGGCAAAATAAAACAGATTTTTTTTGAACATTCAATATTCTGCAAGTGCAGAAAATTTCCTGATATATAAATATAGTGACTTAAGGATGTGTATTTTCAGCCAAGAGACAAGTTTTGAAGGAATCTGTTTCACATGTCATGAAGTTCTCCGATTCCACCCTTATATGTATTTCAGTAATGGAAAGGATCAAATGGAGTCTGTAACAAAACATTGTCTTAAGGCTGCAATATTTTCTAAATATTCTGTCACTGTTAATTAATATATAGTAAATAAATTCTAAGAAATGTTGTGTTTGAGTCTGTATAAAAGTCTGTGGTATTTTTTTTGTTGTTTTATAAGTGATTGAAAATTACATAATTAACTTCTTTCAAATACCTAATTAAAGTCTGTGTCATTGTGTCTCTTCCTGTGAGTTACTATATTTTAATTCTACTAATGATTTCAAAAAAGGTGCATACAACAGTAAACATTTTAATCTCTGTTTTCCTTTTTAAAAGTAGATTTTAAAATACTCTTACTCCAAGATTAATTATAATCTCTCTCATTGTCTTTCTGTATTGATCTATATCATCATTTTAAAATGACAAGTCATCTTAGATTTATAATTTTTTGCCTTTTAAGGATTCTGACTGGAAATTTTTGGAGTTTCAGCAATCATTTATTTTCTGCATATACTGATCCTTGGGAAAAACCTTTAATCGCATATCAAGTGAATTTTTAGCTACATGCTGGACTTTAAATTCACAAGCCCTTAAGGAAAGACAAGCTCCCAACTGCAGGATCAAATTAGAGCAATCTGTTCATAATTGCAAAGTTAAAATGATGGAAAGCAGTCTTGATTAGTCATACAAAATTGCTCCTAGACAAATTGTTGACTTGAGATTTTAGTGTGATAAATAAAATGACAGCATTTCCTCGTTGCCTGTGTATCATAGCTAATTACTGTTTGACAAAGCATTGATTACCCTTTTAAATATGTAGTTTTAAAAAATTGCATTTTAAAGACTTCACTTTTTTACATGTTCACAAAATTCTATCATTTCCATGGTTTGTGACTGATTTCCAAAGAAAGTTCAGTTCATCTAGAATATTTCAGTTTTGATTAGATGGTATACAAGGAGATTCATCAAATCATTTTTTCAGTGAATTGCAGTCTTTCATTGATCTCAATAAACTTTTTATTAGGACATAGGAAAGTTACACCCCGAAGAGTTCTGGGCTAATCTGAAAGATTATTTAAGCATCAGTTGTTCTATTATGTTTATGAAGGAGTTGAGAAATTAAAATAGTTTAAACCATAGTTGCCTAGAACTCTTATCTTTGCTTTTAAATTAAACCGCGCACCTTTAAAGCAGCTCAGAACACATTAAACCAATGCTTTTCTTCATTCCCTGAAACTGTACTCCCTATTCAACACACAAAAACATTTAAGTCATTCAGTCTGAAGCTTACCTCAAACTACTGGGTTCCTGTATCAAATTCCACATTCTAATGCTTGAGATTCAGCTCTAATAATTCTAGCATATTTTACTCTCTCAGTGTCCACTGTACTATAGGATGAGAGACTTATTTTTTTCACTCTTGTTCTGATTTTCCCATTCAGTTTACCAAAACTACATTCCAATTCCCAAATAAATAAATAGAAAACTTGTCCCATTGAAAATAAAAAAAAAATATACAGGAAAGTTACTGTAAAAGATTGCCTGGGTATCCCAAAATATTCATTCCACAACACAAGATAACAGGATAAAACACATTGGAAAAGAGCTCAAGAGGACTCTATAATAGAATCATAGAATGATAGGGTTGGAAGGGACCTTTAGAGATCATTTAGTCCAACCCTCTTGCAGAAGCAAGTTCCCCTAGATCAGGTCGCATAGGAACATGTCCAGGCGGGTCTTGAAGACCTTCAAGGAAGGAGACTCCACAACCTCTGGGCAGCCTGTGCCACTGTTCCGTCACCCTCATGGTAAAATAGTTTTTTCTTATGTTTAAATGGAACTTTTTGTGTTCCAGCTTCATCCCATTACCCCTTGTCCTGTTGCTAGATTCCATAGAAAAAAGGAATGCTCCAATCTCCATTTAGATATTTGCAAATATTAGTAAGATCCCCCCATAGTCTCCTCTTTTCTAGACTATTTATATTTCTATTTCAGCCTTTTAATGGTTAAATGCTGAAAATCTACAGGGATTTAAGTGGCCTATCCTCTATGAGCAGTCAAATTCAATCCTTATTTTTCCATGAGACATTCTATGTCAAATTCAATTTATTCTGTGTGTTAATAGCCTCTTCCACCTGATCTATGTAAAACATCTAAATGATCACAAACAATACAGGAGGGAGAACTTTGCAATTCTAACATACTTATTCTCACAATACACACCAAATTTGGAAAGTACTGTTCTCCCAGTAAAGGAATAGGCCCAAAAACAAGAGACCAGAATTCATATTTGTTTTAAAAACCCTGGTGTCTGTAGAGGCAGTTCTTTATCACAGTCCTTAATGTAAATCAAATCATAAAGGCATCAAATGGTTTGGGTTGGAAAAGACACTTCAAGGTCATCTAGTCCAACTCCCCTGCATTGAGCAGAGACATCTTCAACTTGATTGGGTTACTCAGAGCCCTGTCCAGACTGACCTTTAATGTTTCTAGGGCTGAGGCATCTGTAATCTCTCTGGGCGGTCTGTTCCAGTATTTCACCACCTGCATTGTAAATAACTTCCTTCTATCCAGTCTGAATTTATCCTTTTCTAGTTTAAAACGTTTACCATTTGTCCTGTTACTACGGGCTCTTGTAAAAAATCTATCTCCATCCTTCCTGAAGTGCCTTTAAGCATTGAAAGGCTGTCAGAAGTTCTCCCTGAGGCCTCTAGTGAGGATAAGGGGGACAAAACAGGTCACTGAGGAAATTTAGAGGTTGCCAAAGTTGAGAAACACAATGTCTAACATGTCAGCCTATGGAACTGGTGGTGAATGATAAATTTCACCTTAGAATTTGTAGAAGAAATGACCTAATTTTGATTTTGACCATCACTCCGGCAAAAATAAACTGATTGCCACATAAACCAGCTATAAACCTTTTTGAGTACATGTTACTTTTTATTTCTTGTACAGAACTTACAAGAGTATTTCTACAATCACACAGACACCTTGCTTTCCTTAATTTCCAATATATGTTCAGGTGGTGTTTCATACAGAAGAAAAAAAAAATATTTTAAAATGAGTTCACCAGAATATATCTGAAAGTAAAAATCTACTATTTACATCATGGATATGAATTTAAATTTCTGAAGATCTGAAAGTCCTTTATCTAATTTGATGAATAACATAAACAATATTTCCTTGATTATGTATTGTATATTGCTCTGCTAACTGTTAGTGCAAAACTATTTTCCTTTTAACTCTTCAATGCCATGCTTTTTCTCACATTTATTTTCTATGCACCCACCTATGCATCCATGCCTTCCTGACCAAGTCTGAAGAGTAATTTGCAAGGACAACAAAGGCTAAGAAGTGCAGAGGCAATAGTAGCTACTCCAAGAAAGGATTATATATATTTGAAAAGAATTCTAATGAATTGGATCGCACAATTACTTATGAGGTCAATCAAGTCACTGCTTATGATTACTAATGAATTTCAGAGTGAGAAATAATGACTTACACTTTGCAGTTTTGTGTTTTTGTAGATATGTTCAAACTATTTTTTTTCAGTTTTATATTCGAAAGTAAAATAGTCCAGAATAATTAAAATTGTAATAGATTCCTTTTTATTCCTTCTTACCTGAAAGTTCTTATAGTATACATTTTCCTATAGAAGTCAAATAATCAAACTCTTTTTGCTAGTGTCCTGATACGTTTTACTAGAAAATAACTTCTTTAATATATAAACCTGCTATTAATTATTTCATAACAATAGAAATAATTCTATTCAATAGAAATAATTCTATAATTCTAGTGGCAAGTTAAAACTGATAAGATGAAGTTCAGTTACCTTGTTGAAATAGTTCTTTTATTAATCCCAGAGTATATAGAAGGATTCAGAAACTGGTTGGACATGTAACTAATAAATTCGGAGTTTAGAAGTATATAATTTAAAGAATTGCTAGAGTATTAGGACAGATTGAAAATCTTACAATTGAAGATATCAATTTCTAGGCAATGAGTTAAACTGAGGATCTTTATTTTGTGTATTCCACATGTGCTTTGGGTGCAGATGTGAAGGTTTTGGTAGTGAGAAGGCTCTGTGATGAGAGGATAGGAACACCCTGTCCCTCCGTGTACCAAACACACGCTCCCTCTGTGAAAACATATTTAAGAAATAACAAAATACTGCAGTAATAGCAACAAACAAGGAAAAAAAAACTGTGAAAACCAGACCCGAAGGAGGAGGAAATGGTCCAGGCAGTGTAGCAGATATTTCCCTGCAGCCCACGAGCATCATGCTAGAGCACATACTCACACTGCTGCCCATGGAGAACCCCACACAAGAGCAGATCAATATTTCCTTAAGGAATTGCATCCCATGAAGAGGATATACATATTAGTAGTCCATGGAAGACACAGGTTGTAACAAGGGAAAAGTATTAGGAGAAAGAAGCAGCACAGAGAAACTGTTATGGCAAACCATAACTTCATATTCCTTATCTCCCATGTGCTGCTCAGGGAGGGGAAAGGTAGAGGAGATAGAAATTAGAGTGAAGTTGAGTCTGCAAAGAGATAGAGACAGGAGGAAGATGTTTTAGTTTTTGTCTTTTCTCAACATCTAGCTCTGGTTTTGACTGTCTAATTAATTTTCCCCAAGTCTCTTTTGCCTATGACAGCAATTGCTAAATGATCTCATTTTTATCTTGAACTAGGAGGTTTTTTGTCTTATTTTTAATTGAGGTCCTGTAGATGGGGAGTGACCCATCACAACCTTTAAAGTTCTTTCTCATACACCAGTTAAGAACAAACATTTTTTGAAATCTCAAAAGTGCATTGGAAGAAGAAAACTCTTCCCTTCTGAGTAATTGACAACTAAGTCTGAATCTAACTGAGTGTTCAGGTTTTTGGGTATGCATGTGCACATGCACATGTACATGTTGAGAAGTTATTAAAGGTGTTGAATTGCAGCTGAGAATAATGCAAGCATGATCTTCAGTGTCCTGGTAAAATTAATTGATATTTAGTCTTCTAGTTTTCCTTGAATTCCGTCCTAGAAAGTAATTACTTACTAACTCAATTAGGAAGAAACTAAGAAATGTAGAGTCTTTTTCAAAATAATTCTTCACTCTGTTCTGTAATTCCTGCACTTTTCATGTCTCTTCAATGAATTTAAAACAGATAAACACATTTTGTCTTAATGGTCTATTAAACAAAGCAAACTAGATTGAAGAAGTAGGCGATTAGGTGTGCTGATTTTGACTGGAGTAGGGTCAATTTTCTTCATAGTAGTGTGAGGCTATGTTCAGGGATGTTTAAGTTACCACTGGCAAGTACTAACACACAGTCAAGGCCTTTTTTGTTTTTCACCCCACTCCAAAAGTGAGTGGGATATGGGTATACAAGAAGTTGGGAGGGGACACAGTCAGAACAGTTGAACCCAAATGACTCAAGGGATATCCCAAACCATATTATGTCATTCTCAGCATATAAAACTGGGAGAAGAAGGAAGAGGAGAACATTTGGAGCGATGGCGTTTGTGTTCCCAAGATACCGTTATGTGTCATGGAGCCCCACTGTTCTGAAGACAGCTGAATACCTGCCTGCCGAAGGAAAGCAGTGAATGAATTCCTTGTTTTGTTTTGCTTGCCTGTGTGGTTTTTGTATTACCTGTTAAATTAAAAGTTTTGCCACTTTTACTGTCTCTTTCCTGTCCCACTGTGGGGGAGTGAGCATGGGGCTGTGTGGTGCTTATTTGCCCAACAAAGTTAAACCACAAAACTGGGTTCCAGTTTTACTCTCTCTAAAAATGTTAATTAAAAAATCTTATACTTTATTCAACAATTCATTAATGAATCAACATATGATTTATGAACTAATTTATTTTTGCAAAATGATAATTTTTCCCTATCAAAATGCAAAAGTGCTCATGCGATCTATTATTTTAAAATAATGATCATAGGTCAAGGCTGAACATTTTTAATTGAATAGCTGCTTTGAACTAAACAATAAATTACTCATCAGGTTCTGGCACAAACATTATATTCTTTACAAAGTATGTTTCTAAAAAACTACCACCATCCATTATCAGTGTGAAACTTTTACTATACAGATCTCTATTTCTTTTTAGTATCCTTTTAGCATGAAACTTTAGAAATAATTATCTTTCCTGTAAGTCAATGTATTTTAATACATACAAAATAGTAAGAATTTCAAATGATAAATAAGAAACAAATATCTTACTAGCATACATACCATCTTTACAGATCTCTAGGGTGAGGATTAGCCTGTTTCGTAGATAGAAAATTGATCAGAACAAAACATCAAAACTACTCCTTTTGAGTACTCAAAAAAATTCTGAGTCCTTAAAGTAACAAGGATCAAAAAATGATGAAACAAGCAGTATATAGTTTTAGCATCTAATAGCTACAACATGTGACAATATAGTTTATTCTACTCATCTTCTTAAATCTGGGTGAAGATGTACAACAAATTTTAGCAGATCTTGACACTTTCTAAACACCAAAGGAGGGGAACTTGCTCATTCCAATTTTTTCCTACAGTTCTGACACCGACTTCACACAGGGTCCAGTGATTTGCACACTCCTGTGGGAATTGGTTAATTTAAATACATTGATGAAGAAGTAACCCATTAAAGCAAAATCCAAGTCAATTCAGTTATCAAAGGGAAGCATATCCATAAAGGGATATACCTGAAGAGTGTTAGAGTCACTGGGAGTGAAGAGAAGGATCCCCCAGACAAAGTCAGAGCAATATGGGAGCCAGATTTGCTTCTACAAGTGTCAGCAAGCTTTTAGATGAGCTCAACTACCTTTTGTAGGAGTTTGCCATATTTTGCTTATCATCATCGTAGGTGCCAGGAATTTCCAGAACAGCTTCAATTTACACTAAATATTCTGTGAGTTTTGGAATTTATCCATGAGCAAAATGCTTATGACATTATCACTACACATGTTATTTCTGTTCTGGTACAGAGATAAAACTGTAGTACAAGACATGTGAAGGAGAAAAAGCTCTATGCATACATTTCAGAATATATATTTAATATGAAAAATTCACTGTCTTGAAATATAAAGGTATCGTGTAACAACAACAAATAGAATAGATTCTGTCAATTCATCAGGTCAATTAGTTGGAAAACAGACTATAATAGTTAAATAAAAGAATTTTACTTCATTCCTTTTTTTAAGAAAACTTGCACTCTCAGTCAAAAGTATCCTACCTTCCTCACAGACCTAAGCACACTTCAAAGGACAAAATACAGGGAGAGTATGCAGTAGAAAACAAGAGAGGAAAGTTGAGAGGATGTCGGACGAAGACATCTCTCCTTTAGCATTGGGTATTTATAGCTTTCTACAGGGAGGCTGAAATCATTGCAGTGGAGAAAGAAGTATGTATAAAGATTTTATTTTTGACCATTGCAATGAGAAATTAAGCTCTTAATTTCCCATATCCTTTCTGAAATGCTCTTGGAAGTTGTAGGTAGAAGAGCAGAAAAGCTTTATATTTGCATAGGAGAGAAGAAGAACTTGGAACATTGGAAAAAATTAAAAAAACATGGGGCTGTACTATTCCACTGCTAGGACAGTGATTTCAAAATATCATGTTGCTTTTCCTTACAAAGTAACTCTTTTACTATACGTTACTAAGAAAAGTCCAATAGGACAAGTTCTTTTTTATTACATGCTGAGAATCCACTATTTTAGCAAACAGGTTGAGTTTTTTAAAAATGCTTGGAGTATCAAAGACATTTTTAGTATGAAATTTTTGAAGATTTAGTTACTTTTGCTGAAAACAGGTAAGAAAATGGAGCTTGTGTTTGTCTCTACCTAGGACTGGAAATAGCTATTCATGTATAAGATGTACATCTATAAATAATTCCAGATCTACCAGAGCTGCATCTAGCATGCACCTTTTAATAAATAGGGGAAGGTTTAAGTAAAAATGAAAGTATACCACAAATATGAGGCCACTGAGCTAATCTATTTTGCAACTATCAAAGAATAGGTTAGGCTATGCTATTTTAATTCCAGTTATCTTAATTCCATGTATGAGTAATTCTGACTGACATTTAAAAAACAATTCTCAGTAAACAGGATCAGAGTAAACATGACTTTTAAGGGAAATAATCATGACTGCAAACAGGATATCTAACAAATGAGAGCATGAGTGAGCTGCTTACATTTCATACCAATATAAGCAGTAATAGTTTTTATTTTTAACTAAATGATAATGACAGCCAGATAGAAAAACCTATGCAAGAACTTTCCAACATTTTCACTGTTCATGCATTGCTTCGATATACATTTTTTAAAAATGCTAAATACAACTTTTTCAAACCACTGGGACACATAAAGAAAAATATGAAATCAACGTAAAATTATTCTCAGGACACAAGTCATTTAACAAAGTACACAATGAATAGCATTTTTTAGAATATTGAAGGTTGTTCCTGGTCTGTGCCTTTGTTGAAGTTTTTCCTTTTAGTTAAATACCAGCAATAACTGCCCACTTCTCTGAATATAAATCTGAAAAAAAGCACTTTGATTAAGTAAGCACACTTTTCATCTAAAAAATAAAATACAGCACACAAAGAGCACAATGAATAAATTTGATTGTGTTGAGGGTTATAATTATTTTGAAAACAACAAGTAACACTTCTGGTTTTGAAATGGCTTCTTCATAGCTTTTTTTCATCAGAAAATTTCTTACAGCCACATCTCATAAATCAACGTTAATAACCACGGCCATATAAATCTAGATCGAATTAGCATAATAATGAAACCTGGTATTACAACATATTGATCAATAACCTAGTGTGGTTCTAAAGAACAAGAAAAAATGCCCAATAATACTCTGAGAAAAAAAGAAAAAAAACAGATGCAATTTCCCTAGAGAACCATTGAGAAAATCTTAGTCACAGAAAGATTAAACCTACTTCAGTCAAGCATAGCAATGGAGAAAAGCTTTTAAATCCTCCACATAAAACTAAGCAATCATGTCAAATGTACTTCCAAGTTGTCAATACTATGATACAAGTAAAAACTTGTTTAGATTTTTTAGTTAAAGACTTTTTTTTGTAATTTTAGTTAAGGCAATTTTGAGATCTTATAAAGGTAACCTTCAAAAGTGGTAATTTCACAGATAGAAATCACAAATATGAAATGGTAAAGTCAAAAAAGAAAAATTACGAGTGGATAATTATGAGTGGGCTCAGAAAGGTAAGACAGAGACAGATGAAACAAATTTACTAAAGAAAGTAGAAAAGAACGGAATACAATAAGAGACATATTATAGATAAGTTTGATAATGGAAGGAATATTATGAAAAGAGAAAAGTACAAATACATTCAGAGTTTATTTTTCACGGGAAAGCCCTGTGAAATACATTGTTTTCCATTTTAACTATAAAGAGAGATAATTTTAAATTTAAACTACTTGTAATCATAATTACAGAGTTTATAACACATACCTCAAGAATGAGATGTGTACATAGTGCTTTTTAATACTACTTTTAATAGTATTTCATTTGGAAAAAACTCTTCACTTGTTTATATAGTAAATAATATTACATTTCAGATCTCCAAGTTCTGTATTTTGCCCAATCAAGAAGTTTTCTCGATTTTCTTTTTTTTTATTATTTTGCTTGGCATAGAGTATTTTGTGACAATTTAGAATTTAACATATTTTTTTTCCCAATTACAGAATCATCATAGAATCACAGCATGGTAGGGGTTAGAAGGGACCTTTAGAGATCATCTAGTCGAACTCCCCTGCAGAAGCAGGTTCACCTAGATTAGGTCGCATAGGAACATGTCCAGGAGGGTCTTGAAGACTTCCAAGGAAGGAAACTCCACAACCACTCTGGGCAGCCTGTTCCACTGCACCCTCACCCTCATAGTGAAATAGTTTTTTCTTATGTTTAAGTGAAACTTTTTGTATTCCAGCTTCATCTCATTACCCATTGTCCTGTTACTATCTACTGTAGAAAAAAGGGATGTCCCAACCTCCTGACACTCACCCTTTAGATATTTTTTTAAATGTTAATAAGATCACCTCTCAATCTCCTCCAGATTAAATAGCCCCAGTTCCCGCAGTCTTTCCTCGTATGAAAGATGTTCCATACCCTTGATCATCTTGGTGGCCCTGCGCTGGATTCTCTCCAACACTTCCCTGTCCCTCTTGAGCTGAGGAGCCCAGAACTGGACACAGGACTCCAGATGAGGCCTGACCAGGGCAGAGTACAAGGGGTGAAGAACCTGCCTCGACCTACTGGCCACACTCTTCTTGATGCATCCCAGAATGCCATTGACCTTCTTGGTCACGAGGGCACATTGCTGGCTCATATTTAGCTTATTACCAATCAGGACTCCCAGGTCTCTCTCTACAGAGCTGCTTTTCACCAGTTCAACCCCCAGCCTGTATTGGTGCATGGGGTTGTTCCTTCCCAGATGCAGGACTCTGCATTTGTCCTTGTTGAAGCTCATGAGGTTCCTCTTTCCCCAGCTCTCAAGTCAGTGGAGATCCCACTGAACGGCAGCACAGCCTTCTGGGGAATCAGCTAGTCCTCCCAGTTTGGTGCCATCATCAAACTTGCTGAGTCTATACTCTGTCCCCTCATCCTGGTCATTGATGTAGATCTTGAACAAGACTGGCCCCAGAACGGATCCCTGTGGAACTCCACTGGCTACAGGCCTCCAACTCGATTCTGTGCCATTGATCACCACCCTCTGGGCTCTGTCATACAGCCACCTCTCGATCCACCTCACTGTCCACTCATCCAAGCCACACTGCCTGAGCTTTCTGATGAGGATGTTATGGGAGACAGTGTCAAAAGCCTTGCTGGAGTGGAGCATCTCCCTTATGATGAAAGGGTGAAGTAGCTGGGGCTCTTTAGCTAGGAGAAGAGAAGACTGAGGCATGACCTTATTAATGTTTACAAATATGTGAGGGGTGGGTGTCAGGAGGATGGAGCCAGGCTGTTCTCAGTGATGACCAATGATAGGTCAGGGTGTAATGGGTATAAGCTGGAACATAAAAGGTTCCCAAGAAACACAAGGAAGAATTTCTTCCATGTGAGGGTGACGGAACACTGGAATGGGCTGCCCGGATGGATTGTGGAGTCTCCTTCTCTGGAGACATTCAAAACCCACCTGGATGAGTTTCTGTGTGACCTAGTTTAGGTGGTCCTACTCTGGCAGGTGGATTGGACTAGATGATCTTTCAAGGTCTCTTCCAATCCTTGAGATTCCATGATTCTGCGAAATGCTGTATGCTATCTCCTCTCAACATTCCTTATTTTTATACACTGTATTTATTACTTAAATCAACACACTGCGCCCTGCTCATTTAACTTTATCCAGCACCCAATGTTCTACTCAAAAATGCAAACTTAATTCTTTGTACATAGATGCTTATTATTCTAGAGAGGTGTTTTTATCAGTAACTTGATATCAGTAACTTGATATCAGTAACTTTAAATCACCTTGTGAAAAAGTGATAGAGAAATGTCCATTTGCTAGCTTTAGCAATACTGGTCTCTTGTGGGCCATAGGTAAAAACAAACAGCATTTATCCAAGAAAAGATTCCTTTGTACAGTATTAGAAAAGGACTGAAGGAGATAAGGATTTTATGTTTAGTTAGAGTATGGTGGAGATACAGAAAGTTACTTTAAACTGTGAGCAAGAAGAGTAAATCTATTTTATCTGAGGAATTTCTAATATTGTTTAAAACTTAATAAATTAGATTCTCTAAATATACAGTTCACTTCATATTATCAGGAAGAAATATTCACCATCCAAAATTACTTCAGTCCTTTGTACAGATTCTATCAAGCTAAGTTTCCTACATATCTTGAAAAGCGTATGTGTAGTATATGTGTTTTACAATGCAAAAATGGTAGCACATTGGAGTCACGTAATTTGAAAAATCCTAATTTGAATTTGAAAATCCTAATGAAAAAGACATTTTGTATATCTATGTTGCTATATTTAAGTCCTGTCTTGAACTGGTGAGCCCAGAGCTTGGCACAGTATGATATATATGATATACATACACAGTATGATATACATACATACATACATACATATACAATATGATATGTATGATATGCATTTCTCCCTTTCTCCATTGCTGTAGTAGTCATATATGTATATAAGCCACCCTCACAAGTGGTCTCCCAGGCTATTTGAAATCCCAAAAAGCAATGTAACAAAACAAAGGAAAATACATAACTAATATTTAGCAGAATTCTTAGAGATTACCACATTCCTCTCCCTTAGGTTAGTGGTTGGATTTGATGATCTTTTCCAAATGTAATGATTCTATGATTCATTCTTTACCTGTATAATGCTAGTTACCATCTTTTCCAAAGAAGATAATAATTCTAAGAGACTGTAAAAGATGTTTTTCTTGAATTACACAAGAAGTCAATTAAGCAAGATAGTCCAATATCCATCACCTACTTCAAAATAACCAAATTGGCCATCCCAGTTACTTCAGAGGAAGATATCTCACAAAAGGCTGATAACAGGAAAGTCTCATCCTAAGGTTAGTTAACAGGAAGTTACCTCTAACTTTAAAAAATGGACAAAATTTTTTTTTCATTTGTTGTTGTGGTTTGATTTGGTTTCAGTTTGAGTATGGTTTTAAATCATTACCATTAAACTTTGGACCTTATTGTTAGCTAAATGATCATCTAACCATCTAAAATCTTGGCTTCTTTTTAGCAATGTAAGTTCAAGAGGCATGTTGCACCCTGACTGGACAAAGAGTTTCTTTTATCACTTTTGATTTTCTACCTTTCAGTCTCAGTGAGTATCTAGACATTTAATATCATATCAAAATATTCCTAAGAGTACAGCACAATTGGTGTGAGCTACTGTTCTTTCAGCTTTATTTTTATAATCACAATGCCACATATTTTATTTTTTCATTGTTTTTCTTCATAAAGTGAGCTTTTAATCTTGAAAAAAGAAATCTCCATTTAAATATATTGTCTATTCTTCCCATCTCTCAGAGTGGAGTGTTTATTTACCATTACATTCTGCTATGTCTTTTTCAATTATCTTTGTTTCTCTTATCTACTAGATTTGCTGTATTTAGTGCTGTGTGTCCCTACCCATGGACGACATTCCACATATCTTGTGTTTACACTTTGCCTGTATTTATTTTCTGTTCAGAAATTTTTCTTTTTTTAAATTCATTCAGTTCTATTATCTGTCTTATCATTTTCCAATTTGATGGCTGGTTCACTGTGCCTTCTGTTCTTTCTTTAATAATTGCCTTTGTTCCCTCCTTCAGTCTTTGATCTTTTTGCCTTCTGTTTCTTTATCTCTTCATTGGTCTTTGACTGACACTTATACCATTTTATTTTGTCTTTCTTTGCAAGGAGAGAGTGTCATCCCATTTTGTTTTGTTCACTGGTCCCTAAATTTTCAAGTGAAAATCCATCCTTTCCTCTTTTTCTATGCAAATAGTAGAGAAAGCTAGAGAAGTGTGGATCAGCTGAAAGAAAAATCAATAATCAGTGGTTTGAAGGTGTTTCCAAAGTGCTGAATCCTTAATTAAACAGCTCATGGTTTCTTCTTTTGGATATAAAGTGAACAGTGATGAGAAAAGAAAATGTATTAATAAGCAGTCTGAGTGAAAAAAAGAACACCTCAGAGAGCTACATGATCTCTTATGGAAACTTTTTGAGGTTCAGTAATTGGTTTACTGTCTCCCTATCGACAACTCTTAGTCTACATCAATATCCAAAAAGACTTAAACAGGAGAGTGGAAAAGAAAGCTCTGTACATTTTCAGTTGTCTAAGTTAGTTGGAAACTAAGACCTGAATGACTGCAAATACTCTATACTAACAAGGCTTCAAGGCTTAATAATCAAGCAGTCAAAGAGATTTTGTCTCTGCCAGAGTCTGTTAACTTGAGAAACTTTTATAATAGTAGACTAAAAGTACAGAACTAACTTGGAGAGTAAATGTAACAACAGGATTTAAAATTAAGATATAAGCCAAAAGATAACATGACTCAGAGAATCTTTATTTGGCTTAAGTAAACAAGGCATTGATCATACGTGAAAGAATTTATACAGAACAAAAGGATACACATGTATGAAGTAAAATGGACCTACGTACATTTTGGATTCAGAATGGAAAACTAACACACCATCATGGCATTTTCCCAGGCAAGACTAGCTCTGGGCATCCTGTACTACATCTTGTAGTACTGTAGATAACATAAAGACAAAAAAGTTAGGAAAGAGCAAATAAAATAAACAATCAAAGTCAGGAAATATAACTGGAAATCTGGACATAGCAGAAGTGGACGAAGAAGGTAAGCAAAAGCAGGGAAAAAAAGGGATTTCCTTAAACTTTTGGTTTTGATGAGAAAGATTGGAGCACTTGCTAACAAATAATAGCATAATAAATTCCTAAAATAAGTATGGCAATGGGTTTGACTGGGAGATAATAAAGGATATAACATAGATAAAAATCTTTGCAAGGAATTGAGATTAAAATTCTAAGAACCAGAAGGGAAGAGTCTGAGTCAGAACAAAAAGACACTGTAGCTTCCAGGATAACAATAATTGATGTGTTTTGTCCATTAAGTGTCCATTAAGCTGGAGGTTACACTATTTTATCAGCACAGCCTAATTGCTGTCTTTTTGACCCAGACATCTATCTATTAAAATGAGAAATACATATTCAGTATAATAAGAAACACAAAAACAAGCAGAGCCTATTAAATGAGAGCACTGGAAGTTTCTGCTATTGACAACTTTTATTCTTTCGTCAGTCTTTCACAACTTGCAATCTCTGAAGCAGTATCTATTATTCCACATGCTACGGAATTTAAAAAAAAAGATTTATTTCAATTTATTTTTCAGCTAATTGTTCTGTTACGTGATGAAGACTTATTTTCTGAATAGTTTGCAATGCCATTACCAAAGTCTGAGTCTGCTTGTTTAGTACCAAATTCAGACCTTTGGAAGTACTAGGGTAAAGAAATCATAGCCAGTTACATTTAACACTAAAACCATCCTGAACTTTTAAAGATTTACTTATTAATCTGCATGGTGTTTTTCCTCACAGTGACTGGGGAGCAAATGTTAAAAATGCAGGCCTACTCAGGGAGTTAGACGTTTTTGTAGAAAGTAATTCATCAATAAAAGCAGTGAATGTCTCCAGTAATTTTAGTGAGTTTCTCCTATACAAGTCAGAATCACTGATCAGGAAATGTATGCATTTGGTTCTTGTTTGCCTCATCAGGCAGTGTAGATGAAAGGATGATTCATCTTGCTTAAAAACAAGAGATTAGAAAAGATGACTATTAAATCACCTTTTAAATACTGAAAATGTTAAAGCTTTCTTCCACTCAAATTCCCTAAAAAGAAGTTAACCTTGAGTAGATAGAGGAAAAGATGGCCAGGAGAGCAGAAGACTTGCCCTGGGTGGAAGAGGAAGAGGTTAAAGAATTGTTGTCCAAGCTTAAGGCTCATCAGTCAATGGGTCCTGATGGGATGCATCCTAGAGTGCTGAAAGACCTGGCTAATGTGATTGCTAAGCCTCTCTCCATCATTTTTGAACAATCATGGAGGACAGGTGAAGTGTCTGAGGACTGGAGAAAGGCCAATGTCACGCCAGTCTTCAAAAAGGGCAAGAAGAACGACCCAGGAAACTACAGGCCAGTCAGTCTCACCTCCATCCCTGGAAAAGTGATGGAACAACTCAGTTATCACTGAACATATGAAAGATAAGATGGTTATCAGGGGGAGTCAACATGGCTTCACCAAGGGGAAATCCTGTTTGACTAACCTGATAGTCTACTATGAGTGCATAACTGGCTGGTTAGATGAGGGGAGAGCAGTAGATGTCATCTACCTTGACTTCGGCAAGGCTTTTGACACTGTCTCCCACAACATCCTCATCGGAAAGCTCAGGCAGTGTGGCTTAGATGAGTGGACAGTGAAGTGGATTGAGAGCTGGCTGAATGACAGAGCCCAGAGGGTGGTGATCAATGGCACAGAATTGAGTTGGATATCCAGCAGGTCGAGGGAGGTTCTTCTCCCCTTCTACTCTGCCCTGGTGAGGCCTCATCTGGAGCCCTGTGTCCAGTTCTGGGCTCCTCAGCTCAAGAGGGACAGGGAAGTGTTGGAGAGGGTCCAGCACAGGGCCACTAAGATGATCAGGGGACTGGAACATCTTTCATATGAGAAAAGGCTGTGGGAGCTGGGGCTGTTTAGTCTGGAGAAGAGGAGATTGAGGGGAGATCTTATTAACATTTACAAATATCTAAAGGGTGGGTGTCAGGAGGTTGGGACATCCCTTTTTTCTATAGTAGCTAGCAACAGGACAAGGGGTAATGGGATCTCTAAAGGTCCCTTCCAACCCCTACCATTCTATGATTCTATGATTCTATGTTGAACAAGACTGGCCCCAGAACTGACCCCTGTGGAACCCCACTGGCCACAGGCCTCCAACTTGACTCAGCTCCATTCATCACCATTCTCTGGGTTCTGTCATTCAGCGAGTTCTCAATCTACCTCACTGTCCACACAGTCAAGCCATATTGTCTGAGCTTTCTGATGAGGATGATATAGGAGATGGTGTCAAAAGCCTTGCTGAAGTCAAGGTAGATGGCATCCACTGCTCTCCCCTCATCTAGTCAGCCAGTTATACTCTATATAAGGCTCTCAGGTTGGTCAAGCAGGATTTCCCCTTGATGAATCCATGTTGAGTCCCCCTCAGTCTCTTTCATCATCCTGTTTCAGTTCTTCTCCACCTTCACATTGATGAACTTCTTCCTAATATCTAACCTAAATCTGTCTTCTTTAAATATGAAGTCATTATTCCTTATTCTATTACAATATGATCACTTTTAAAATAAGACTTTGTGTGCACCTTATTTTGGAAAGCAACTAATAAATCTGACAAGTAGTCTGAGTGAAAGTATTGCATTTCCTGTTCCATTTTTTCAAAATTTCTGCTTTTCACATGAATTTTTTGTGTTACTAGATTAATCATTTCAGTCAAGCTTTGTGAAGGTGCATATCAATAACATATTTTCAATTTTCTGTGTGCCCAATTTGAGAAACAAGAGTTTTGTTTGCACTAGTGATAAGAAATCCCACTTTTAAATGAAGTTAACAGAAGGTACGTTTTGAACTGATAAAACATCTTATAAATCAAACACTTTGCAAAAGCCAATTGAAGTCATCTGATGATATCTCTTTCATGTTATGATTTGGGTTTTTTTTTGGTAAGTTGTAAATAATTCGCTGCAGTAGCTACTGCCTTGTATGAGGTAGTGGCAGGGGCAGCGTTGCTCCACAAGGGGCACAGCGGGAAGCTGAGGGTGACCTCGCACAGATTGCACTCTCACAGTCAGAGCACCATCCTGTGGGGGCTGAATACTAGGGACAGAGCTGGGAACTGGTCATAGGATCCATTGACAGCATCCAGTAGGTGGTGAACCAGGTCAGGCTTCCTCCAGGGAGTCTGACTGTGAACAAAATGAAATACAGTCAAGGAGGCAGCTAAGCTCCTCATAGAGAAGGGCTGAGGGACTCATTTTGAAGGAAGGGGCAGGGACATAGATGTATGAAAATCATGATTAATTTTAAAACACACTACTAATGGCAGTGGTATTATGCATATGTATGCATAGAGAGAATGGGAAACTCAATTCTACAATTTCCTTGCAAGTATTTTACTTTGCAACTTGGATAGTATTTTCTTTTCTTGTTTTTAAAGAATTTTCTAACCATAATGCACATTTTATTGACAGTAGATACCAAAGAGTAAGGTGCTTAAAAGTGAACATTTTAAAAACAGATGTTGCAATCAACAGTTTTCTAAATTTTTTTTTGCCCTAATTGGTTATCCAAATCTGCAATGTTACGATTGTGTACCCAAGCTCTGTTCACAGTTCCAAGGGAATGTATTTTTCAAAATTGCCAGTACCTAATCAATTAACTTATTTGACATTTAAATATTAATCACAAAATTGCTATTGCATTGAAATCAGTGAAGAAAATTTAGATACATTTTAAAGAGAGAAAAAAAATGCATCTCTAGTGCAATCATACTGGGATAAACAAAATTAAAAACCCAGTATATTTCTGTTTCATTGTGTTGACTAAAAGAATATTTCATATAGAATCGTAGAATCATAGAATGGTAGGGGTTGGAAGGGACCTTTAGAGATCATCTAGTCCAACCCCCCTGCAGAAGCCGGTCCACCTAGATCAGGTCACATAGGAACATGTCCAGGAGGATCTTGAAGACCTCTAAGGAAGAAGACTCCACAACCTCCACATTATGTTCAAAAAGTATTTTTGTAGTAGCCAAAATTATGTATTTTCTGAAGTTAAAAATAAAATTACTCAGAAAATTACAATTCCACCAGAATGTTCTGGTAAAAAATATCAAAAAATTTCACCATGTTTAGTCTTCAACAGGATAGACATTGTATGGAAGTTTGGAAATCTCTGATGTTAGAAAAAAGACACAGTCATTTTGTGACAGCTGTTAAGTTGTTTATATCATTAAAAAGTATGGATACGTTTATCTAAAACTCATAAGAAGTGGAGATGTGACAAACTGTCACAAACTGAAATTTCTGAACACTTACTAAATATATTTTTTGCTTGTTTTTGAAAGCCTGCAATATCAACATGTGTTTGCAGAGATATTTTTAAATATTGTCACAATGTCAAAAGGGTTAATAGGATCATGGAATCACAGAATGCTAGGGGTTGGAAGGGACCTTTAGAGATCATCTAGTCCAACCCCCCTGCAGAAGCAGGTTCATCTAGATCAGGTCGCATAGGAACATGTCCAGGTGGGTCTTGAAGACCTCCAAGGAAGGAGACTCCACAACCCCTCTGGGCAGCCTGTGCCAGGGCTCCCTCACCTCAACAGTGAAATAGTTTTTTTTTTATATTTAAGTTGAACTTTTTGTGTTCCAGCTTCATCCTATTACTCCTTGTCCTGTTTCTAGCTACTATAGAAAAAAGGGATGTCCCAACCTCCTGACACCCACTCTTTAGATATTTATAAATGTTAATAAAATCTCCCCTCAATCTCCTCTTCTCCAGACTAAACAGCCCCAGTTCCCACAGTCTTTCCTCATATGAAAGATGTTCCAGTCCCCTGATCATCTTGGTGGCCCTGTGCTGGACTCTCTCCAGAAGTTCTTCGTCCCTCTTGAGCTGAGGAGCCCAGAACTGGACACAGGACTCCAGATGAGGCCTGACCAGGGCAGAGTAGAAGGGGAGAAGAACCTCCCTCTACCTGCTGGATACACTCTTCTTGATACATCTCAGGATGCCATTGGCCTTCTTGGCCACAAGGGCACATTGCTGGCTCATGTTTAGCTTATTATTAATCAGAATGCCCAGGTCTCTCTCTGCAGAGCTGCTCTTCAGTAGTTCAACCCCCAGCCTGTATTGGTGCATGGGGTTGTTCGTTCCCAGATGCATGAGTCTGCACTTGTCCTTGTTGAACCTCATGAAATTCCTCTCTGCCCAGCTCTCAAGTCAGTCAAGATCCCGCTGAATGGCAGCACAGCCTTCTGGGGAATCAGTCAGTCCTCCCAGTTTGGTGTCATCAGCAAACTTGCTGAGCCCATTCTCTGTCCCCTCATCCTGGTCATTGATGAATCAATGGTTATCTTCATCAATGACCTGGATGAGGGGACGGAGTGAGGGGACGGAGAACTGGCTGATTCACCAGAAGGCTGTGCTGCCATTCAGGATCCTGCACCTGGGAAGGAACAACCCCATGCATCAGTACAGGATGGAGATTGATCTGCTGGAAAGCAGCTCTGCAGAGAGAGACCTGGGAGTCCTGGTTGATAATAAACGGAACATAAGCCAGCAGTGTGCCTTCGTGGCCACAAAGGCCAATGGCATCCGGGGATGCATTAGTGTGTGGTCAGCAAGTTGAGGGAGGTTCTCCTGCCCCCTTTACTCTGTCCTGGTAACAACATTTTGCAAAATGAAACACTAGGAAACACAACCTTACTACTCGCTACAGTAATCTGAAAAAATAAATGTCAGCATGAAAAAATTCGTAAAGCTTGCATAATTTCACTATCACATTTTCTTAATTTAAAACCCAATTTTCCACTCACACAAATGTGTACTATTTTTCTGCTGCACCCACACACTGGCAAGAAACTGTACATCTTGCAAAAGTAGTCTATTTAAAGACGTATATGGAGGCTTAATTGTCTTTTCGTTTTAAGTGCTGACACTCTATTCTACAGAATTCGTTCTCCTATTCTTCACCAGAATGTAGCGGCATCCTAAATATCCAACGCCAAAACTTTTGAGCACGTAAGGCTTCCTTGACTTTCAAAATACTGATATTTTATAAAAGTAAGTCTCAAAATTACATCTTTGGAGTCTATAAAAAGAATTCTGCACACATTTATCTGTATATGTAGATAGATATCTATGTATCAATGCATACCGGTAGATACACATAGATAAAAACAGACACATGAACATAAATCTATGTAAGCCTTCTCAGTAGCTTGAACAAGACATACAAAGAAATATTTTCTGCCTTTGCAAAATATAATTTTCCTTTTCCCTTTATTCTTTCATTTTCCTCCACTTGTTCTCTCTGATGCTTATTAAAATTGTAAAACAATAAGGAACTTGATTTCATAATACTAATAATTTTTTTATTGTTTTGCACTTTTGCAGGACGTTGTTCACATACTCTTGTAGATTACAATTTAGAATGAATATGACAGTAGAAGCCTTGACTAACTTTAGGAAATTTTTGGGCACCTAAACGTGATCAAATCTCCATGTAAACTATACATTTTGATGAGCGGGCAGAAAATAAAACTCTATGTTCTTTTTTCTCTTGTGAAAGAATCCTCAAATCTTTTATCTATTGATATCCTCTTTCCTACAGCTAGTATCAGAATTGCATATAAACACTCATGAAACAGGAAGTACAAATGGAAATAGAGAAGTACAAAACCCCCTCAATTTCATTAGACATACACTCCTCTGTGTCTTCTTACTGCTATCCATTTGAAAAATAGAATTCATATCCTGGATAGATCTGTGATGAAGAATTTTACTCTTTTAGTTTCCTTCTAGTACCATGTTACATTTTCTTTGTAGTGGGAGGATGCTGGACCATTATACAATAGTATTAAAAAAAAATAGATATAATTGCCAGTGAATCAACACTTGCCGTATATTATGAAAACACATTCAATTATTGGAGCAGTGCTATGTGAAGTAAAATTAAACTGGATGTTCGTGGATTAGGAAAACATATTACATTCCTCATCACATAATAGAACTATATAGTGGTTTGGAACCTTTAGATATCATCTAATTCCAACTCTCCTGTCATGGACAGGTACACCTTCCGTTAGACCAGGTTACTCAAAGCCCCATCCTACCTGATCTTGAACACTCCAGGGATGGGGTATCCGCAACATCTCTGGGCAATCTATTTCAATGCCTCATCACTTTAATGGTGAGATACTTCATAATACCTAATCTAAATCTACTTTCTTTTTCAGTATAAAACTTTTCCTGTCACTACAGGCCCTGGTAAAAAATTTATCCCTATCTTCCTTACAAGTCCCTTTAAGTATTGAAAGGCTGAAATAGGTTCTCCTGGGAGCCTTTTCTTCTTCAGTCTGAACAATCCTAACTCTCTCAGCCTTTCTTCATAGGAGGGGTGTTCCATCCCTCTAACCATTCTCATGGCCATCCTCTGGACCCACTCCAATAGGGCCGTATCTTTCACGCATTGGAGGCCTCAGAGATGGATGTAGTGCTTCAGGTGAGGTCTCATCAGAGCACAGCAGAGGGGCAGAATGACCTCCATAGACCTGCTGGCCATGCTTCTTTTTATGTAGCCCAGGATGAGATTGGCTTTCTGGGCTGCAAGTGTACATTACTGTGTCATGTTCAATTTTTCATTTACCAATAGCCCTAAAATCTTTTCTGCAAGACTATTCTCAATCCATTCATAGCCCATTCTGTATTGATGCTGAGGATTCCTCAAACCCATGTGCAGGACTTTACACTCAACCTCGTTGAACTTAATTTGGTTTTCACAGGCTCACTCCTCAAGCCTGTCAATGTCCTTCTGGATGATATCCCTTATTTTAAGTGAATCAACTGCACCACTAGATATAATCCACAAACCTACTGAAAGTGCACTCAATCCCACTGTTTGTATCATTAGTAAAGCTACCAAATAGTATTGGTCCCAATATGGTCCTCAGAGTTGTTACTCATCTCCATTTTAGTTATTAGCCATTAACTGCAACTTTTTGGATGTGACCATTTAACCAAATGCTTTATCCATTGAGTAGTCCATACATCAAATCCATCTCTATTTTACTTAGTTGCAAGACTGTTGTGTAGGACCATGCTCAAGGTCTTACAGAAGTCTAGGTAAATGACAACTTGACTTACAGAAGTCAAGATAGATGATAGCAAAGATAGTTAGCAAATGTATAGATTTTTCAAACTGCTTTTTAATTCTTGTCATTCCTTTATGTTCAAAGATGTTAATACACAGTTGTAAAAAAAAAAAAAAAAAAACAAACTTATTCTTTCTATCTTAAAACCATATTTTTTCGTTCTCATAACAGCTCCTGTAAAGATTACAGAAGTTCCACTACTACTAGATCACAAAAACTGATACCTCCACAATCTCACATTCACTTTACATTCATCCATGCTTTTATGCTTCTTAATTGACTACATTCTGATGAGACAAATATTATGAGGGCTAGATTTATTTTAGCACTTACTTTTACTAGAACTAAAGCACATCATATTGATTTAAAGACATTTATGATTAAAGACATTGCACCTCAAAGTTTAAATAAGAAATCATCCATAACTTTAAAATATTGTCTTTAACTATTTTCTCAGATATTTTATCATATGAACACAAATTATGTTTTAATATTTATTCTTTACCTTGTCCTAAAGTTTGCAGGATGAGGATGCCCATCATATAATGACAAATAATCATATTCTTCTTCTAGAGCAAAAGACTGAAAGACAATCTGTATTCTGTTTCTTTCTTCTGCTATTATAACCCATGTACAGTTTGCACCATTTGGATATCCATATGGGAAGCCAGGGCTTTCTATAGTGCCATTAAGTCCTTTTAAAGTTCCACCACAGGTATAAATAAATCCTAAAAAAAAAAACAAAAACAAAACAAACAACAAGGAAACAAAAGTTAATAATTCATTGTCATATCAGTCTTGAATAAAATACATCATTGGAATTTATGGTTTCTAAAAATTATCAAAATACTTCTTTTCAAGTATTGCATTTAGAAAAGTAAAGTCCATGTTATAATAGCAATCCTGGCCACTAAAGGCAAAACAACTCCACCCACCTAACAAATGTGTTTTCCATACTCATATTGTTTATGTAAAAACATATGGTAGCATCTTGGCAAATAAATATGTATAAACAACACCTATGACTAAATTTGGTTGCCTATAAGACAAAGTATTTGCATCAATTCCCTTCTAGTAAAAAGAAACAGAAGCAGACTGAAAAAGAAAATGAGTCTCCTTTTGTTGTAGGTCTGATACAGATTAGATCTATTAACCCTCTGTTGCTTATCTCCAGACTCAGACTTTTGTGCCTCAAAGAAGTTGAAAAGATATTTATTATGAACAAACTTTTCCCCATCAATAATTCTGTTTTGTGAAATCTGGGTACTTAAAGATTCACTGTGAAATAGCCACCTGTTGCATCATTATATTATCTCATGTAAATAATTATGTTGTGTATTTGTTACCAAAAAGAACTCAGTAAGCTTTTCTATATTTAAATAAAATATTAATATGAAAGGCTTATGTGTTTAACCCCTGTAGTCAGAGAAGTCATACACAGACACTTACTCTTCACTGGTGGGATAGGGGAGAGAATCAGAACGGTTAAAAGTAAGGAAATTTGTGGGTTGAGGTAAAGACAATAAGGCAAAAGCTGTGCATGTAAGCAAATAAAAGCAAGGAATTAGTTGTCTAATTTGACAGGCATTTAGCTATTTGCAGCAAAGTGGGGCTCCACACTCCAAACAATTACATGGAAGACAAACACCATAACTTACCATACCCTTTCCTTCTTCTTTCCCTCAGCACTGAGCATGATGTCATATGGTATAGAATATCCCTTTGGTCAGTTCGAGCCAGCTATGCCAGCTGTATCCCCTCCCAACTGCATGCCTATTCCCAGCCTATTTGCTGGGAGGGGCAGCATGTGATACATAGAAGGCTTTGGCTCTTTGTAAGCCTTATTCAGTAATAACTCAAACATACTTGTGTTCACAACACTGTTCTAATGTGAAGAAAATTAAGTCTATGACAGTCAACATCAGTACAGTGGAAGGCAGAAATGCCAATAGATATTTTTTAGTATGAATATCCCCAGATGGTAGAAGAGACATCAGCATCAGAAAGCCAAATTTACTTGGATTATAAGCATTTTTCTCTTAATACCCAAACTTCAGTTTCTAAAAAAAAAAAAAAAGGAAAACAATAATAATTTTCAAAATATATCTCCCAAGTCACTGTGTTCTGGAAAGCTAGGTCCTTTCCTACACATTTACTCTCAGTTCTAATGTGAACAGCAGTTCCTAACTCTTTTAGGTCCTGAGGATATTATTTTGTTTCCACGAGTCTTTGTTTGAAGTCTGACTATAGGTCTACATCCTCTCTCCAAGCTTTCTGCTCTCTTATCCCTTAAATATTCTTGGTTTGCCTTTTGCACCCCTGAAACTTGTCTTCCCAAAGCATGTTCAGAGAAAGCTCCCTCTGCTAGCAGGAAGATTTCATCAACTGAGAGAAAGCACAAAGCACTCAGTTGCTCAGCATGCTTTTTCAGAGAAACATGCTATACATTTTATACCAAACTACAAACAAACCAACCAGATGCCATCTCTGTAATGATACACATGCATATATTTGAGCTTATTGAATCATCTCTTTAAGGCATATTCACATACTTATTTCGTGATGAGCATTTCAATATGCAGAGACCCCTTTCTCTGAAGCATTAAATAAAAATCTCTTGAGATTTTATGCTTTGCATAGCTACACTGTAAAGTGACTTCTCTTGACAGTAGAAGTGACACATGCAAATATTTTTATCTTGGCTTTTTCATATTTATCTCCAATGGTGAGAAAAGATGCTTCCTACGAAGTGGGATTACTCTTTTACCACAAATACCAATATATCATAGATATCTAGGAGACTCAGGGAATGCAAGATCCTCTTAGAAAGTAATTCTGGCTTTGCTTCATCTGACATGTATAGTAAATTTTATCTCTGCAAATTAGCTTAGAGAATGCATTTTCATATCAGTGCCTACGCACTTTCATTTTTTATCAAGCCTCATTGCTAGGAGTCTTTTTTTTTTTTTTCTGCATCTCACATACTCAAATTATTTTCAAATCTCCTTTATTTATTATTATTTATTATTCAAGATCAGCTGTTTTATTTAACACTTAAAAAATCTTTTGGAATACTGTTTGTGTGCAAGTCACTTTAGAAAACTAAACTCTTCACTCATCATAAGGTATTCATCCTAGAAATCTAGCACTTTACACCAAATATAGTCAGTGGAATAAGATTTTAAAATAGCTAAATGTGAATATATTTCTCAATTTAGTTTTTCCTAGAAGTGTCTTGCTGAGGCCTGATTCAATGAACTAGAGAAATAAAAAACTTGGGAAGAGATTTAAAATTTAAATAGTATGTACTGTTAATTTCCATGCGTCTCTCCAGACCATGTGTGGAAAACACAGTCTGAACTTTGGTTGAACAACATAATACAGTTCCATAATTCAGAACCTGTGTCATTGTTATATCTAAATCAGCATAAAAATCAATTACATCTGCACTATTTTGTTAATTCAATACAAGCTAGAAAGAAAATCTCAAATAATAACTCTTCTGTGATCAAAATAAAATGATATTTTTTAAAAAAAAAGGAGCAGAGGCAAAACAAAGTGCCTTCTGAGATAACACAGTACTTATTAAAGAATGTAAGACTTCATATCAGATCCAATAATTGTTCCTATCTATAAATATATATGAAATATAAACTCCCATGACATATAGAAGTTTCACTTACTCCTTCTACTCTACATCCAATAGGAACAAAAGGGAATTATTCATAGCTGCAAGATATAACTTGGATATTTTTCCAATGATGACTATTAGAATGCAATACAGCTATGCATGTGTCAGAAGATATCTTTTTACTTCCAAGAATAGAAAAAAACAAATAATGAAGTTTGATTTTTATAAGTCTTCTCTTTTAGTTTGTAAAATTAGAAATCAGGCCAAAAGGATCAATACATCATGCACTTTAATCTTATTTCATATGGTAATCCATTTTGTAACGCTCTTCACCTTGGCAGAACCAACTTGGTTACATTTAAAATAGACAACGTGCATTAAGTGACCGGTCTGATCAAATGTTAAAAACATGACTTTTATTTTCACTAGAGAAAATTCATGCTGAAATAACTCATAACACAGAGAGGGTACAAACCACGAAGTTCATGGAAAGTGTGGAGGGTAACTTCCTCACTCAGCTGATAAGTGAACTGACTGGGGAAGGCACCCAGTTGGACCTCTTGTTTTTGAACAGAGAAGGTCTTGTGGAGGATGTGGCAGTTGGAGGCTGCCTGGGGAACAGTGACCATGAAATTTTTAAGGTCTCTCTTCATAGAGATGTTGGGAGGCAGAGCAGCAAAATTAACCCTTTGGACTTTCAAAAGGCAGACTTTGACTTTTTTAAGAGGTTACTTGGTAGAATCTCTTGGGAGTCAATTTTGAAGGGTATAGGAAGGCTAGAAACTTTTTAAGAAGGAAATCTTAAAGGGCCAGGAACATGCCATCCCCACATGTCCCACAGGCCATCCCAGTTGTTAGGTTATGTAGGGAGACAATTAAAAGGTCAAAAGCACAGCTAGAAGTCAAACTGGCTTTAGAGGTAAAAGGTAGTAAGAAAAGTTTCTATAAGTAATTAACATTAAAAGAAAGACCAGGGAGACTCTCCATCCCTTATTAGATCCAAAAGGAAATTTGGTATTAAAAGACGAGGATAAGGCAGAGATATTTAATGTCTTTGCCTCAGTCTTTAGTAATAGGAACATTTCCACTGGGGAAAATCAGTCCTGCAAACCAAGACACGGGGGCGAGGACCAAAATGTTCCCCCTACAATTCAGGAGCAGATAGTCAATGACCTGGCTGCTTCACATTGATGGGCAAAATCTATGGGGCCGAATAGGGTACATCCTAGACTGCTGTGCTCACCAAGCCACTGTCCATTATTTATCAGCAGTCCTGGTTGACTAGGGAGATCCCATCTGATTAGAAGTCAGCCTATATAACATCCATATACAAGAAGAGATGGAAGGATCACCCAGGAAATTGCAGGCTTTCAGTTTGACTTCAATGCCCAGGAAGCTGATGGAGCAGAACATCCGAAGTTCTATTACGCAAGCACATGAAGAACAACCAGATGATCAGGCCCAGTCAGCAGGGATATGTGAAGAGCAGGTCCTGTTTAACAAACCTGATCTCCTTCTATGACAGGGTGACTAGCCTGTTGGATGAAGGATATGGATATTATCTACCTTGACTTTAGTAAGACATTTGACACTGTTTCCCACAGCCTTCTCTTAGATAAATTGGCTGTTCTTGGTTTGGATGAGCACACATTTTGCTGGATGAAAAACTAGTCAAATCCAAAGAGTCATGGTCAATGGAGTGAAATCCAGTTGGTGGCCAGTCACGAGTGGTATCCCCCAGGGCTCAGTGCTGGGGCCAATCCTGTTTAACATCTTTATTAATGATCTAGATGAGGGGACACAGTGCACCCTTAGTAATTTTGCAGATGACACCAAGCTGGGTGGAAGTGTCTATCTGCTAGAGGGTAGGGAAGCTTTACAGAGAGATCAAGATAGGCTGGATGGCTGGGCCAATGCCAAGAGTTTCAATAAAGCGAAGTGCTGGGTCCTGCACTTGTGCCACAACAACCCCCAGCAGGGCTACAGGCTTGGGGAGGAGTGGCTGGAAAGCTGCCAGGCACAGAGGGACCTGTGAGTGTTGGTTGACAGCAGCTGGACGTGCGCCAGCAGTGTGCTCAGGTGGCCAAGAAGGCTAATGGTATCCTGGCCTAAATCAGGAACAGTATTCTCAGCATGAGTAAGGAGGTGATCATTCCTCTATACTTGCCTTTGGTGAGGCCGCACCTCCAATACTGTGTCCAGTTTTGGGCCCCTCTCTACAAGAAGGACATGGAGGTGCTGGAGAGGATCCAGAGGCTGGGAAAGGATTTGGAGCACATCTCATATGAGGAACAACTGAGGGATCTGGGGTTGTTCAGCCTGGAGAAAAGTAGGCTCAGGGAAGACCTTATCAAACTCTATGTCTACCTGAAAGGAAATTGTAGGGAGGTGGAGGTCTGTCTGTTCTCCCTAGTAACAAGCAACACAACAAGAGGAAAAGGCCTCAAAATGTACCAGGGGAGCTTCAGTCTGGATATTAGGAGGAACTTCTTTACTGAAAGGGTTGTCTGGCATTGGAATGGGCTGCCCAGGGAGGTAGTGGAGTCACAGTCCCTGAAGTGTTTAAGAGATGGGTGGGCATTGCACTTACGAAACTGGTCTAGTGGCTGACAGGGCTGGGAAAAAGGCTGGACTCAATGATCTGAAAGGTCTCTTCCAGCTGAAACGATTCTTTGATTTTATATACTGTGATCTTTTTTATTGAGATTTCAGAACTAGCATTCAAACCAGAATTTTCATTAAAGAGATTTGATGCAAAACATGATATAAAGAATTTTGAAAAGCTTGAAGTTAGACTAGAAAAGAAAAATACTTTCTGAAGTATGTGTGAAGATGAACAGCACCACTGATTATATTCTCTTAATAGTTAATATGATTCAAAGTTTCCATTGTGTTGTTTTCTACCAGATTTAAAATTCAGATGTTTAATTCTCATCAATTTTACATGGATAAATATTCCTTGAAATCAGAAAACACTGCTGTTTTTCCTGTTTCAGTCATCCTTTGACTCATAGTAGGATTACAGTAAACATCAGTACCATCAATTCCTATTTAATCTTTTCATCTATTCAACTTTCACTGTCTTCTAACAAAGTAAGTAATACTTACAACATATACATATCTCTTGCCCTTGTACGTCCTTTAGCTATACTCAGTACAAAAGATTGGTTTTTGCTTTTTCTTTTCCTCCTGACCATTCAATTATACTGTTTAATAACATATTTCTCACCTTTCAAGTACTCCACAACTTTTTTTTAGTCTCCTTTGTTCAATGTATTCTTTAATAGTAGTAATCACTATAAGATAATTATACTGTGTCTGCATTAACACATTCATACATTTTTAAGTTGCATGTGGATTTCTTTATAAAGCGATATTTAATACTTACTATCATTTAAGAGTGAACTCAGAAAATAGATGACGAATTTTTCACATGCTACTTTTTTCCTTCTATATGTTTTCTGATATTCTGATCTTCTTTCAGCTTCTTTCACTTGCACTTATCTCGAAGCACAGTCAATTATATCTTAAAGTATTTCTCAGCCCTGTCATTCCTTTGTCTCCCTTTTTTTGTGCAATCTACCTATTTGCAAAATTGCTCTTTTGCCCCTAGATGGTAATTGTCTTCCATTCAGAATAATAGAGGCTGATGACATCCTGAGGTGTATTTGAAGGGCCGTGGCTAGTAGGTTGAGAAAAGTTCTCGCCCTCTTCTACTCTGCTCTGTTGAAGTCTCATCTGGAGTCCTGTGTCCAGTTCTGGGCTCCTCAGCTCAAGAGGTACAGGGAACTTCTGGAGAGAGTCCAGTGCATTTTTATCATTTTTATGTAATAAGTAATAATAAGTTCTTCTGTTGTAGTTATTTCTATGTCTATGAGTTGTTTTCTTAGGGTTTTTGTCAATCATTCTTTTCATATAGAATACTTATTTACTTGTTTTTGACTGTTTTATTTAGTCTAAAGAAATTCCAGATATTTCTAATAAAGCTTTGTAAAAAACACAAAAATCTTGTGTTTGTGAACTGCAAGATGTAAGAACATTATTGTACTGCCTCTGTGAAAATAAACTTTAATGAGTTCCAAGAAATATAGGATTTTTAAACTAAAGTGCCATTTCATTTCTGTTTGTTTTTAAAAGCATTTGCTTTCACAAACAAGATATTTGACTACTTAGTTTATGCACAGCTTACTGGAAATTGTCGCAATATGTAGACATTATAAAACATTCAAAAGAAACTTGTTTCAAGATTTTTACCATTTTAACTTTTAGAAAAGGTAGTTATACTTTGCAAATAATTGAGTAAAATAGATTTTCTTGCTTTTGCATAGACATAACAAGGTGTCAAAGTGACTTTTCCAGTCATTTGATAGGGTGACAGGAAAATAGTTGAGTGGAAGTGGTCTTAGAGGAACTTTAGGAAAGATGTAACATAAATCTAGCCCCCCGTAAGTCATTCAACAGAAGACTATCACTTTCAGAGGAAAATAAAATTTTTTTCCCTGTCCTTAGGTACTTAATTACTTTGCTTTGTATGTAACTCTTTGACAGGGAATAGCCACTGCCTTCTATTTTAAAAGTACTCTATTTTAAAATCTACAGATTACAGTCTGATTTCAACAAAGTCAGCTGAAATTCACTCAAGATTTTATTCCCAATGTGTCATTAATTTTTTTTTTTCCTAAGGATATTTCAATATTTTTCTCCTATTCCTCATGTCCCATCTCAAATACCTTATAGAAAAAGGATCAAAATAACTGCCCAAATAACAGTTTCTTTGCTAATGGCAGTCAAAGAAAGGTAATCTCTCAGATGTGACAAACATCTGGGCAATTGAACTAGACATGTAACCAAGAGAAAATATTTGGAATCTCATCACAGAACAAATTAAAAATCAAATCCGGGATGAAAGTCTGCCATATTTCTCTCACACATGTTAGTGCTGCCAGACTCACAGAGGAACCAGATTTCTTATGTTTAGGGAGATTGTAGGTAGATATTAAAAGTGTTTGGGGATTTTAAAGAGAATTTACCTTTAAATTAACAGAATTTCTCTTCTCAGTGGTACTTGGCCACCCCGCTTCTCTGGTGTGTTTAACAACAAACATTTTGAGTAATGATTTCCTCGTTTTAAGAGATCTAATTGCAAAAAGTGCTTTCATTAGTACCCTGATGCTATAGTGTTTTTTTTTTTCTTCTATCTATTCTTCCTGTAGTTCTACCGCTTGAAAACTGTAAATTAACCAGAATACAACTAGGAGTTGATGCAAAAATCTTCTTAGCAGTCCTAAAGAGAACACCACATCAAATTCATGGCTTAAAATTAATTCATGCAGACTTAATGTTTTATTACATGAGGAATTTACTTTATGGAAAAGATAGGAACAGAGATTCTACTTTAAAGATCACTTGTTGAAATAATTATATTTATTTTATATTTCCTTTTCATGAATGTGTTTTCTGAAAAACTAACCACATGTCCAAAGGTTTCATGTTGTGCTTTGTTATGGGTTTTTTTTTAAAGTGTGATCTGAGAAACTTTTCATTTGTAAATTAAAACGGGATATTTTCAAAGTTAGCTTAGAACCATGACTTAACATGGCAAAATGACAAGGAAGACTACTCCCAGAATACTATGAACTGCCAATAGCATTTTGAAGCATTTTTGTTCTTTCAGAAATAACAAGTCTTAATTTGCATAAACTTCCTAATTGATTTTCAAATAACATACCTTAGAGAAAAATTATTAATCACTAAATTATGATGGTAAGGAGTCAACCCTTTCCATCTAAACTGCATGAATGACAGTTAGTATGATACAACCACTGCAGCAGAAAGTAAAAATAAAATTTATGAAGTAGTTTATCATTTGGTTGAATCCATGCTTCTAAAGTTTCATTACTGTTGTATATATTTCTTATTACATTTTAGATGTTGACAGAAAAGATTTTGCCGCAAAGTTTAAGACATTGGGACTCTAAGATATAAGTAGATAACAGGGCTTGAAAAAAATACATTCAGACAAAGTAAAAAATAAATTAAATTATCCACAACTGAATAATTAATAATATTCTGAAATTGTTAAACATTATAATTCTTAAATAAGAGAAGACTCTTTGCTTTTGGTACTTGTGCAACATAAGCAAACACCCACATTAAAAAAAAAAATAAAAAGAGATTAAAACAAAAGTAACTTCTTAAGAAATTAAGATACATTCAGTCCTACACCTTTAAATTAAAGTTCAAATGTCCAAAACTAGTTACAGTTTTTACACTAATTTAAATGTAACAGCAGAGCAGCTAATTTGATGATGACTTGAATTTCTTAAATTTAAAGCCCATTAGCATACACAGTAAACTTCTGTCATTATATAGCTGGTTCATTAAAATCTAGGATCTGGGATATGGACCTCTATAATGAGACTTACAAAGACCTAATCTAGTGAAGAAAAAAAATAGAAAAGAAAAACACAATTACAGTGAACGCAGTGTATTATATCTCATAGTTTGAAGTCTTGCAGTAGTTTTATATAAGTGACAGTGAACAGATTATTGCAAATCTAAGTTACCTGTTAAAATTATATAGCTTTATGGAAAGAAAATGTTTCCATAATCCTTCTAAAACATCACAGAATGAGACCTAGACGGGTTGGAGGATTGGATGGAGAGAAATCTAATGAAATTCAACAAGGGCAAGTGTAGAGTCTTGCATCTGGGAAAAAATAACTCCATGTATCAGTACAGACTGGGAAACAAACTGTTAAGAGAGTGGTGTAGAGGAAAGGTACCTGGGAGTCTTGGGGGATAGCAGAATGAGCATGAGTCAGCAATGTGCCCTCATAGCTAAGAAGGCCACTGGCATCCTCGGGTGTATTAGGAAGGCTGAGGTCAGTAGGTCAAGAGAAGTTCTCTTTCCTCTCTGCTCTGCTCTTGAGAGAATATTGTTTCCAGATCTGGGCCCCTTAGTTCAAGAAGGACAGGGAGCTGCTGGAGAGAGTTCAGCACAGGGCCATCAAGATGATGGAGTGGAGCATCTCCCTTATGATGAAAGGCTGAGGGAGCTCAGGCTCTTTAGCTTGGAGGAGGCTGAGATGTGACCTCATTAATCTTTCCAAGTACGAAAAACATGGGTGTCAGGAGGATGGAGCCAGGCTGTTCTCAGTGATGTCCAATGATAGGACAAGGGGCAACAGATACAAGTTGGAATATAAGAGATTCTAAAGAAATACAAGGAAAAATTGCTTCACTGTGAGAGTGATGGAGCACTGGAATAGGCTGCCCAAATTTGTTGTGAAGTCTCCTTCTCTGGAAACATTCAAAACCCACCTTGACGAGTTCCTGTGTGACCTACTCTAGTTGGTCCTGCTCTGGCGGGGGGGTGGACTAGACGATCTCTCGAGGTCCCTTCCAACCCTCAAGATTCTGTGGTTCTGTGATTTTGTGATTCAAGCAAACTGAAAAAGTAAGAGGGAAGAATGGGGAAGAAATTCCAAAATAGTGAAAATGTTCCAGTAAGTATTTAGACAGTAAACAAACATTATCAAATAAATATGATGTTGGTTTGAAGCAACTTCAACGAGATTTGAAAAGACTTTGAAGACTCAGTGCTTGGAAAATCAGGACAAAATTAAGACTCTGTTTTAAGTTTCTGCCAATAGAAACCGAACATAGAAATGGCTCAGTATTTACTGTATGCTACGGCAGGCAGTCTTCCTGTATTCTGTTTCCTTCTTTCAAAAAAATAACAGACAACTTTCTATGGCAGCTTAGACTGCTTCAGATGTAAAAAACCTAGAAAATCTTCTCATTCACTCACAAGGATTATCTTCAGAAGAGATGTTGTTTTTTGGGTTTTTTTTAACAAACAAGAACTTTCTTGCTGTCCTGGTTTAGCAAGGCACAGCTTTTGCTTGGTAAAAGGGGGAGTGGGTTGCAGTGAAGACCCAGTAAAGAGTTTGTGGACTCCCCCTGGGTCCTGGGTTCACACCCACCTCCGGCCCGGCTGGGCCAATCTGGCGCCTCTGCCATCACTATTTAGGGGATGGGAATTTGAAGTGCTGGCGGGAGGTGTAAGAAGTAATACAAGATGGAGGACCCTTCAGCCAGAGAAGGAGGAAGGAAGGAGAAGCAATAGACCAGAGACCCCTCTGCAAGCTGTAGCGAGAATACAAGCTGTGTCCATGCAACCTATGGAGATCCATGGCAGGACTGAGGTTACCAGCAGCTCCGTGTGAGTGCATCTGGATGGGCGAGGGACTGTGTGGGGAGACGACCATGGCGCAGGCCATGCTGGAGAGCCTGCACGCCGCAGAGCAGCCCCACACGAGAGGCAGAGAGGAGCTGCAGCCTTTGGAATAAGTGCGCGTTGGAGCAGTCCGTGCAGGGCTGCCATGTGTGTGAGTTACCCCACGGACATGCAGGGAAGATGGGTGCAGAGTCCACCTGCCCTGAGGAGGGACAAATGGTAGAAGGTATCGGGAACAGACTTACTGAAATCCCCACTCCCTGCCCCCCCCAAACGGGATCAGGGCTCTAAGGCCGGGAAGAGGGGAGGTGTGGCAAGAAAGTGTTCTTAAAAAGGCTGATCAGACTCTTCATTGTTGTGTTACTCTGTGTTGTTTTCTTTTGGTTATGTTTTGGGATTATGTTTTAGTTGATGTTGCATTAAATTATTTTGTTTTCTTCCCCAAACTGAGTGGCCTGGTCTGTTTTGTCCTGCACCTTAAGTGGCAATTAAGCTCTCCCTGCCCTTTGACAACTCTCTGCCTCTTCGCTACTCGAGGCTAATCGTGGTCTTTTGTTCCCTGACGGGCCTAAACCACGACACTTGCTTTAGACCAGATGGAAACTCAGACTCTTCGAAATTCTGATATAAACTCGGGGGAAAAAAAAAATAATCTAACTTGTGTTTTGTGCTTATGAAACGTTATCATTCTGAGGGAAACATCAACTTTCTCAGTGAAACATCTGTAAAAACCTGATCTCAAAAGCTACCCTGTGATGCCATTACTGTGATGTTTGAACCATTGTACCAAGGGCATTCCATTCCACTTAGAGTAGTTTAAACTACTTGAGGGCAGCAAAATTAAAGATGTGTTCAGAATTACACGAAGTAGCAGAGACAAAAATCCCAACTGTAGTCTTTGATCTACTCCAAGCAGTGTCAACACTTTTTGAGTTAAATAGGAGACAGATTTGAAATAAATAGGCAAGATCTCAACTCCTTTACTGAATGTATTAACAAATACAGGTTTTATGAAGATGCAAAAGTGGAACAGGAGTTAAAAAGAGATACAATGAAGATCACTATAAAGAAAAAATGATGTATAAGTAGACACACGATAAGTACACAGTAGTGACAATAAAGCACACTGGGTTTGCTTTTCTGTTTTCCATTTTCTAGATCATATAATAGTGAAAAAATGTCACCACTTCAAAAATCAAAGAACCACAGACTACATAAAGGTCATATGAATGCAGGGAGATTAGGCAAACTGATTTCACACTATGGGACAGTTTCTGGCATAGTCCTTAATAACGAAGGGAGAATAATTTAAAAATCATGGAAACTATTGTTTCAACTGTAAACATTCAAGCAATATATATTTTTACAGAGTAGAGGAGGAGGAAAATCTCCCTTGACCTGCTGGCCAAACTCTTTTTGATGCATCCCTGAAAGACATTGGCCTTCTTGGCCACGAGGGCATATTGCTGGCTCATGTTCAGTTTACTATCAACCAAGAGTTAGTTAAAAATAACACCTTTGGTCACTGAGATGCCTCCATTTCTAAGATTTTTTTTTTTCGTGAGACCTCATTTCTGATATCACTAAAACAATAGCTTGAAGTATTATCAATATTTCTAGTATTATATTAATTCAGAGTAATTATATTCATTTAAAAAGCAAACATGAATATTGGAGGGTTTTACTCTAAAGTTCTCACTATTTAAGAAATAATTGGCTAAAAAGATTTACTTCTCTCTACACTGGAAAACACTACAAAATCATGAAAAAAATCTGGAAAAGGTGATAAAACTGCTAATACTACTGCTGTGGTTAAGGTCCAAGCAGGAACAAAGAATCACAAACAGTCACTCAGTTCTGCCCCCTCCTGACGAGATGGGGAAAAGAAAAGTAACCAAGGGCCTTTGGACTCCTAAAGAACAGGGAGGACTCACTCCCAGGCAAAACAGACAGGATTACTTGACTTGGGGAAGAAAATGAAATTTAATTTAATCTGCCACCAACCAAAATCATAGCAAATACAAATGCCCAATCAAAAACTATACAGAGTAGAGCAATAATGAAGGATAAGATCAGATCTGTAAGATTCCCTTCCCCCCACCCCTTTCCTCTTCCTGCGCTCAGACATCTGATCCCAGTCCTTTTACCTCCTCCTCTTGTCAGTGGGGAGATGGGGCAGGGAATGGGGGGTTCAGTCTGTCCTTTTCAGCTTCTAATGATCTTGCCTCTGGAGTACGGGACTCCTCGCCAGTCCTCCCTTGTTCTAGTGTTGGACCCCTGACACCCTGGGCAGTCCTGCACAGACTGCCCATATGCATGTTCACCCCCAGGGCTGCAGCTCCTCTCCACCTCCTTTGGCATGAGGTCCACAGAATTTATCTCCTTTCGTACGGGGTCCATTAGTCCAGCCATTGCCCTCTGTGGGTTGTAGGGGGACATTCTGCTCTCCATGGGCTGCAGGGGGGTCTCTGGTCCAGCATTGCTACTCTGAAATTCATTTTTGCAGACTGTAAGGTCTGAGTTGTTATCTCCACTTCCTCCTGTGCACTACAAATTTCTGTTCTTAAATAGTGTTGGAAGAAGAGCCAAATTTGCCTGACCAGGCCAGAGTTTGCTCCAAGCAGTGCCAGAAGAAGTTTTGCAAGCTGTTTTACGGGGACAGCACTGCAGTCCACTTTCCCTGTTGCCAAGCAAAAGTGATTCCATACAAACCCACCACAACTACTCTACAACAGGAGTACCACCATGTTCTCTCACATTGACAATTTCTTGATTTGACTTCATTTCTAGAATAATTTAGAGAGATAATAACGCTAAAAAGTTATAGAGCCAAGCAACATAATCAAGTGCTATTTCAGATTTTATTTTTGTCCCAATGGTCTCAGGACCACTGAAACTCTTGCTATTGTTCTGTGTATTTATTCTGATTCTTTCCAGAGACAATTTGCTTGACTTCAGAAGCATCCAGATGCAGTGCATAGTCAAACTTTCGAGGAAGAATCCAGCATATTATAGTGAAATGTTGAGATCTTATGTAAATAACAAAGTTTAAAACTTCAGCTGACGGGCAGTTTCCTTAGGCAGCCATCCTTATTATGGCATTGAATTACAGAAAGAGGAGCAAGGGATAACACATTAACTGGTTCATCCACCCCATCTGATTTTGTCAGATAAGATAAAGTAAGATAAAAATCACCATGTAGGGTCTTCACTATCAAGAAAAGCTGAATTTCCTCTCTGCCTGGCTAGTTAAGATTCAGTGATACACTGATCATTTGCAGAAAAGGGAAAAGAAGAAAGAATACTTAATGGTATGTTTGGCACCATGTTTTACCTCCTTACTCCATATAAGCATCAAAGAAAGATCCATTTATTCTCTTGAACTGACCAGTACTGTTTTCCATGTTGTCACCAAAATCTTTGAACCAAAAGTATTGGATCATCTGAAATTCAGATGCTGAACAAAGTTAGATGGAAAGGTTATGAGAAAAAACAGACTGAAGAATTTCTGTAGAAAAGGAATCTATAAAAAAGTTTCATGATGGAAAGAAAAGTTCCACAAATATAATAAAAAAATATTTTACTGTGAGGGTGACGCAGCACTGGCACAGGCTGCCCAGAGGGGTTGTGGATTCTCCTTCCTTGGAGGTCTTCAAGACCCACCTGGACATGTACCTATGTGACCTGATCTAGATGAACCTGCTTCTGCAGGGGGGTTGGACTAGATAATATCTAAAGGTCCCTTCCAACCCCTGCCATTCTGTTATTCTATGAAAAGCAAAAAAGCAAACAGTGCAACACTGAAGTCATGGAAATGGAAAGTAAAAACGTTTAGGTAAATAGTTCTAACTTGGATGGCATAGTTTATCTTAGCCTGTAAAACTCCTTGAGAGAACAATTATTCCATTTTATTTTAATAAATTATAGAAACATAGAATAGTTTCAGTTGGAAAAAACTTTTAAGATAATTAATTTCAACAACTAACCTAACACTGTCAAACCCACCACTAAACCATGTCCCTCAGCATCTCATCTACATACCTTACAAATCACAAATTTATCCAGGGATGGCAACTCCACCATTGCCCTGGGCAGTCTGTGCCAGTGTCTAATCACCCTCTCAATGAAAAGGTTCTTCCTACTCTCCAATTTAAACCTCCCTTGGCACAACTTCAGGCTGTTTTCCCTTGTCTCATCACCATTACTTGGGAAAAGAGACTGGCCTTCACCTCATTACAGCCTCCTTTCAGGTAGTTGTAAAGGATGATAAGGTCTCCCTTAGCCTCCTTTATAGTAAAGAATCCTAAATCTCTCAGTCGTTTCTCATAAGATTTGTTCTGCAGACACTTCACCAGCTTTGCTGCCCATCCCTGGACATGTTCCAACACCTCAACATCTTTCTTTTAGTGAGAGACCGAAAACTGAACACATTACTCCAGGTGTGCCCTCATCAGCATTGAGTACGAGGGGTACCAATATTCTTGTGAATGCTGAGATTTTATTGTTGTTACATATCTTCATTTGTATGGGATAAAGACATTTTAGTTAATACTTTTCACAATATGTACCACAAATTTGGACAGATTTTGGTTAATGTGATAGCTGTTAAGTAATCACAAATGCCTCTTACATACTATTACTATTTCCATTTAAACAGTCACACAGACAAGCACACACAGTCCAGGAGGAATGTTGATGACAACTTCCTGTGACAGGTGATGGAGGAACAAACGAGGAGGAGGAGTGCTGCTGGACCTGGTGCTGACAAATAAGGAGAGTCTGGTTGATGTGGTTGCTAAGCCACTCTCCATCATTTTTTAACAATCACAGAGGACAGGTGAAGTGCCTGAGGACTGGGGAAAGGCCAGTGTCACTCCAGTCTTCAAAAAGGGCAGGAAGGATGACCCAGGAAACTACAGGCTGGTCAGCTTCACCTCCATCCCTGGAAAGGTGATGGAACAACTCATCCTGAATGTTATCACTGAACATATGAACAAAAAGATATTTATCAGGGGGAGTCAACATGGATTCACCAATGGAAAATCCCATTTGACCAACCTGATAGCCTTCCATGAGGGCATAACTGGCTGGCTAGATGAGGGGAGAGTTCTGCATCAGGGAAGGAACAATCCCATGGACCAGTACAGACTGGGGATTGACCCTGGTGAGGCCTCATCTGGAGTCCTGTGTCCAGTTCTGGGCTCCTCAGCTCAACAGGGACAGAGAACTTCTAGAGAGAGTCCAGCAAAGGACCACCAAGATGATCAGGGGACTGGAACATTTTTGTTATGAGGAAAAGCTGCTGGAACTGGGGCTGTTTAGCCTAGAAAAGAGGAGACTGAGGGGGGATCTCATTAATATTTCCAAGTATCTAAATGGTGGATGTCAGGACATCCCTTTTTCTATGGTATCTAGCAACAGGACAAGGGGTAATGGGAGGAAGCTGGAAAGCAAAAAGCTTTATTTAAACATAAGAAAAAATCTATTTTACTGTGAGGGTGAGGGAGCAGTGGCACAGGCTGCTCAGGGAGGATGTGAAGTCTTCTTCCTTGGATGTCTTCAAGACTTGCCTGGACATGTTCCTGTGTGACCTGATCTAGATGGACCTGCTTCTGCAGGGGGGTTGGACTAAACGATCTCTAAAGATGCTTTCCAACCCCTGCCATTCTATTATTCTATGATTCTATGTCTTCATGCATGAGGAAAATGTAGATGTCTGGTCTTCTTTGGTTTCCTATTAGCACCAAAAAAAATCACTGCTAGTTGTTTCTCAAGACTTAATGAGAATTTGTTATATAATAGCCAAAGGCACAGCCTTGGACATTCAGTTCCTCCATGCTAGTCATTAATACTCAGAAGGGATCTGTGTTTCTTCTTATCCAGAAAGCAAAACACGTATTTTTCTATTAAATTGTGTGACTTTACATGTTTAATTTATATGCTCCCTGGTTTTAGCTTTTTTCACCTTTTCACGACTATTATTCCAAGTGTCTCATCTATTCTGCAGTACCGATGTCTGCTTTCAGTAAGTAATACTTCTGAAATTAATCAGCACCACAAAATTGCTGCTAATGGAGCCACCGGCTTATCATGAAAAATCATTCCTTCTGACATGTCAGACTAGCTCTAGCAGGAAAGCTATTACTTTGAAACAAATTCTACTGCATTGAAATATTTTCAGTAGCAAAGAATTTCAGTAGAGTATTAAAAATTCTTTAATTCCAAAAAAGGAGAGACACTTTTGTTTCTTTCTCAAACTGAAACATTTAATATTTCTTTATTAAATGTTAGATAACGGCATTGTCTTAGCTAATAAAATCTTCAGGTGGGAAAGACTTTTTTTATAAATCTTTTAAAACTGTGCATTTTCATTTTTAATTTAGTGTTTAAAAAAAAGCAGTATTTGATTCTCATGGTACCTTATTATAAATATTAAGGAGCTCACTTTTTTTTCCCTCGAAACCAAACAAATTACTGATTCCTTGCTTCTTTGGAGTAACTGAAAATATCTGTTTATAACAGTGCAAAGACTAATACAGTGACAGTCTTTCTCATGGGAAACATTGTGAAAATGATTAATTTCAGTGTATATGAATGTATATGAACACATCAACATAGACTTACAGAGAAATACTAAAACAGGAAAATGTTTTAATACTCCATACTGATCTCTGTGATAAGGAAATGCTCAATCTCATTCTACATACGGTGTAGTTGTTCATAAGAAGGAAGACCTTTGTAGTAGTTTAGGAATTCAGAGAGTGGCTTTGCATTGTTCTAGCTCAAGATTAAAGTACTTACTTCTTGCAGAAAGTTGGATTTGGGGAATCCAAAAAAGGACTGCAATAAGGTCCTTCCAGAAGAAGGACTGCGACCTTATCTAGGTGACCCTGCTTCTACAGGGGGGTTGGACTAGATGATCTCTACAGGTCCCTTCCAACCCTAGCATTCTATGATTCTATGATTCTAAGAACGTGGAGAGATTTTCTTAAACAGTTGTGAATATTTTCTACCAGCAGTTTTGATGAAGATCGATGTGTATTGAGCACACCAGGCATAGTACAAGTAGAAACTGGACACACGTGGCAACTTTGTTTACTACCAGAGAATATTTTTAAAGATGTATTTAGTCCTGTAATTACAAAAGAAACAGTATTGTTGTGTCATCTAGTTGATAAGTAGAATCATACCACAAATGCATAGCATATTGTTTCCTTGTGCTCAGTCTGAGGCAAGAACATGGAATTTGGGTTAAGTTTTGGTAAAAAAACACCAGAAAAGTGGAGCATAGTAGAAAACTGCACCAAAGTCAAAAAGCTTTGACTATATCAAAGACCCTGGCTCAGAGGAGATGTGACCAGCTCTTATGGCACTGTCTGTTCAGCGATGGTCGATGAAGTTGGAAGAAGAATTGAGTTTAGATTTAACTTTTCATTTATATTTTTGGCTTATAATAACGTGTTAAAAACAAACCTCCTTCTCTGGGGACATTCAAAATCCACCTGGACGAGTTCTTGTGTGACCTACTCTAGGTGGTCCTGCTCTGGCAGGGGGGTTGGACTAGATGATCTCTCGAGGTCCCTTCCAACACCTATTATTCTGTGATTCTGTATATTCAAATATCTTTTTTAATTAAGATTTCTTAGTGCCTACATGAACTTCTGGTCTAACTAAAAGTGACATCCTATTAGCTAGCTGTTCAAAGTAGATTTCAAGCCCTTGTTCACTATGTTGTCCCAGTTTATGTGTCCCACAAAGTACTGGAGATAGGTTACTAGCAAGTCAGTTTCATGCTCATATCTTCCAGGATGCCTTAGCTCTCATTTTTGTTGTGTCCTAGAATCAAAGCCAAATTTGCAAAACACTATTTTTTGTTTCTCTAAAAGCAGGTGTTTTTTTCCAGCCTTAATAGTATATCCAGTGACTTCTCTGCCAATGTATCCAGAATCCTCTAACTGCTGAATGCAGTCCAGGGGTTTAAATAATTTTTGTGTTCCAGTACTGACATTTAGTCTTCTTTCATCTGCTTACAAATGAGATACAAAGAGCAGAATTTGATTAAATGTGGGTGTTTACAATGTCCTAACAGTAAGACTTCTGTTATTATCAGTGGATTGCTGGACAGCAGATTTAGCAGTGCTTAGTCATATGTATCACATAAACTGACTCCATAAAGTCTCTGTTAGCTATAGCACAGATTTGAATATATAGATCAACTGGACATTTACTCTGCAGGTGCCTAATATCAAGTGAAGGAATCCTGCCTAAGATACATCTGTACCTTAGTCCTTTCCAGTAATTATACTTACACCTTTTTTCTTCCCAAGCAAGAAAAGGACACAAGAAAAATTAGGAACAAGTGGACAAATTGCTTATAACCCTCAGTATTTTCTTGTAATTATGCCTGTAAGGTTCACAGCGCTTTCTTTGTCTTAGCCTTTCCTGAAGGAAATGAAGGCCAGGAACATGAGCAGCGCACACTCATCTGGTCTCACAATAGAATGCAAAATGGCCAGTATTGCAAGGAGAAATCTGTTAGTCTTTTCCACCAGTACTAACTGAAGCCATTACATCTTGTTGGTAATGCCAGGAAGATCAAGTTGATTTTTTCATCTCCCTCTCCCTGTAACAGGTTCTTCCCATATCCAAGAAGTGCTGAAGTAAGTAGGCTGATCAGCTGCTTTCTCCCTCTGTAGGAGAGGAAGATGCAGGGAATCCCAGCAAATAGTCTCAAATCCTATGTTCAGATCTTTATGTGCACAGAGTGGAGTTAAGAGACATGACAGTGAAGAGGGAGAGAACGGTGTGTAATAGCAATACTGCTTAACCAGCTCTTAAAGAGGAACATGATGAAAATTGTACTAGCTCTACATCTCATACACATATTATACAGTGAGTTTCTTTTTATAGTGCCCCAGCTCACACTACACCAATGAGCAATAGCTTTAAGGGAACAACCATAAGTGTTCAAACAAGAGCTAGAGAGCAAGAATAGCACTCACTGAAAAACATCTTAACATCTTAATAACCTTTTTTCTTCCTCCTTCATAGACAAAGTATCTGCTTTTTCTTAAAAAACTTCTGTACCTATGCAAAACATGATGCTGTAATGAATTTTAATAAGCGCTTAGTGTGCCAGCAGAAGTTTCTACAGGAATAAGGAGTGGTATATTCTTTTCTCTCTTGTTTACTATCTCTATAATTAGAACTATGTGATTATGCCATCAGTGCAGTGAAATGAAAATGGAATCCACAACCAGTATGAGTAATTTACCCAATCTGCATGGAAATGACAGAACTTTCAAACAAAAAATAATTATATTTCTCTGCTTTTCTTAATTACTTTGTTGTAATTTGCAGTGTACTATGCAGAAATCAATGCACAGTGAACCTAACAACTTTTAAAGAACATCACTTACTTCAATGTAAAGAATAAATTTGCAGAAAATGGCGTATGATTTATGTTGCAGGAAAGGAATACAAATGCTGCTCAGTGGATTAAAAAATCCAAATTGCTAGGCTATAATTGTGTGCTACTAAGACAGTGTAATTGTTAATATTTGAACAACACTTTGAATATGTAATATGAAGTGATATATCAAGGCAAAACATTGTTATCATTATTTGAGTTGATTAACAGAGTAACTCTTAGAAGTCACAGAGAGCTTAGAGATAACAGATCTCCATTTAAAGAAGCTGAACATCTCTATGCCCAGATTCTGTAACTGCTTTCAGTTTAAAAAATCCTTTAAAACTGTCTGAAAGTTTAATATATGTTCAATAAGGAAGTTCAGAGAGGAGTTATCAGTACTTTAAAACCAAAACAAATTGTGAGGACCACTGCAAGAAGTTACCTTCAAAAAGAATTGTACTAGATTACGTTGCATTTGTACTTGTCTGAAAAATGTTTCTAAGAGGAAATAAGAATTAATTTTAAATGAGATGTACTTTTTTTTTTTTTTTTTTTTTAAAGTGACACTGGGCTTAGTGTATTAAAAAAACATTAAAAAGTAAAACCCATCCATAGTCACACTTGGAAATAGGAGATTAGATAACCAAGGATGTGTCCTAACATTCAGAAATGCTAAGAGTAGGGCAGGTCCCAAAAAGAATCAGACTGTTAGTTTACACGAGCAATCAATATCAATCTGATTCTTACTGGAATAGCTATGGATGGTTTTTATTGTTTTTAACACCTGATTAAGATCATGAGAAAATATCTCAATGTTTTTCACTTTAGAATTCTATTTATTTGTTTACTTTCTTGCCAAAAATTCCTTTGATACTCCAGCAGAAGTTGTAAATCTTATCTATCTACCAAATGTATAATTTAATAACATTGAGGTATATGTCAAAATTACATTCAGAATGGAGAAAATCAGAAGACTTAACTTTTAACCTTTCTTTACATTTTATTCTGTTTTCAAGTCTTCAGAAAAATCTGTAGTTTTCTTCTCTACAATGTTTTGTCATAGACGATCACACATTAATTGTGGGTAACATCTCCCTAGATGTTACTAATTCAGAAAAACAAACACATTCTCAAAATGAGACATTCTGTTCTTCTTTACATGTAGATTTGATTAATATTTTGCTTATGTAAATCTGTAATCCTAAATGTTCGTAGTGTTAAGGACCCCATGTGGAGTAATAAACAGTAAGAATAATTGAAATAATCTATTTACAAGGGTTCTTCATGCTTCTATGAAATTATGAATTGATTTTTTTCCTCTAAGTAGGAGTAAATCAACACAACTTGTTTCTTGAGAACCACAAGCAATTAAAGCTTCTGGTTTTATGAAGATATAAGACACAGATTTTGTTTTCAATTAAAGTCTATAAACATTGAAGGCCTCAATATTATATTAAACCCATACTTAGGAAAAATTATCAGGTTACTCCAACCTGCTTAACAGATTTCCTTCTGAGTATCAAGCACTGAACTTAAAACTACATATTTCTTTCAGTTTTTTAAATAATAACACCCAAATTTTGCCATTATTAGAATGAATTCCTTAAACAGTTATTTTTGCACAAATATTCTCGTTATCTTAATGTACTGTGTAACAATATAATAAAAAATAACATTTATAAATATCTAAAGGGTGGGTGTCAGGAGGTTGGGACATCCCTTTTTTCTATAGTAGCTAGCAACAGGACAAGGGGTAATGGGATGAAGCTGGAACACAAAAAGTTCCACTTAAATATAAGAAAAAAACTATTTCACTGTTCAGGTGAGGGAGCCCTGGCACAGGCTGCCCAGAGGGCTTGTGGAGTCTCCTTCCTTGGAGATCTTCAAGAGCCACCTGGACATGTTCCTATGCGACCTGATCTAGGTGACCCTGCTTCTGCAGGGGGGTTGGACTAGATGATCTCTAAAGGTCCCTTCCAACCCCCACAATTCTATGATTCTATGATTTTCTATAAAACCTTGCTTTTGATAATTAGTTCTACTTAGGACACCAAATACTAAATTTCCTATGTAAGGGGAAAATTGTAAACATTGCTATATTTGTATCATTAATAATATTTTGACAGCTTAGTAAGCTTATCTGTTTCCATTTTTGCTACCTTGTGTTGTGTCATTAAATATTTGCTACCTTCAATTACTCTGTGTTTTTCCTTTTTTCAGTATTTACTTCTGTCTTTTGCATGCATTCCTTTCTTATTCAAGTCTTCTTTGAAATAAATTATATACTATTTTTTTTCACTTCACATTTTTTTCTGCATTTTTGACAATTCTAATTTCTCTTAATATTTTATCAGATTACAGTATAAAATGAGAAAATGTGGAGATACGTAGTTTTAGGAATAGGATAAAAGAAAATATTGTTGATTGCTTTTAAAACATATCATCAGAGAAATCATCTCTTGATCTGCCTTTTAAACTTCATATTATGGGAATTTATTGCCTACTTAAACTAGTAATCTTTCTATGGCTTGCATTACCTGCTACAGGGGAAGATGACATTGAGATATTGTAGAGAAACATGCTGGAATATTCCATCTGGCTGAGTTACAAGATTTGCAAAATGCCTAAGGAATAATGCAGAAACATTAGCTACAGTTACAGTATCTAAATGTCAAAAAAAATTAAATCTTAACAACAGGTAAATATGATATCCCTGTGAGTTTTACACTTCAATGAGTGACCCAGAATCAGGAAGATTATTACTGCTAATGAGCTCAAGAAAGATGAAAGAGCACTTACGGATCTACACTGAGCTGTTACTAGGTTCACAAATTATGACATTCCTGGCTACATTTCTCTTTAATTTTCTCTAACTTATTTTTTCTTGGGATGTGTTATGGAAAAAAAAAATATATAAAAACTTAGAGAAAGGAGTTTGTACATCATGAATATCAGATCTAATTGATTACAGAATGACATTGACATAGCTACATTGACTTTGAGCTAATATAACCATAACAATTGAAGAAGGAAAGTACAGCTCTGCACAACAGTGTCTTATAAAATGCATTGTCCTTCAAACATCTGTAAATGTCTCAAAAAAAAAAAAAAAGAAAAGAAAATAATTCCAAGGTAAAGAATGGCAAAGTTATGCCTGCAAAGTCAGAAGAGTTCAAAGTACTTTCTTCCACTAGCATTTTTTTCAGTCATTTCAGAATCCATTATATAATAGTTTTGTTACTGAAATTTAAATATATTTAGAGTGAGACGGGACAAGGAGAGGACAACGTATGGCATTTTTTACAAGATCTGGAGATAAGGACTTAAATAATAATTAGAATGTTGACTTTAGATTTGGAAAACCTCTTTTCAGAACAGGCTTAGTGGATGATTTCCATTACTCTCACCTCATCACTTCACATTCAGAAACAAAAAGTTCGCAAAAATAGTCATAGTTCTGGTTGGGTGGTTTTATGTGTATTGATATAAAATTCTCTGTAAATTTTCTTTTTCAAATGAATTAGATAGCATTATTATTTCAGCAAGACTACTAAAGAAAGTTGTTAACTGGCTATTTTACTTCAGTTTTTGGAAAACTGATGAAATCAATCATGAAAGTTATGGTATTCAGAAGAGCACAATCCAGACAGTATCACTGGACTAAGTTAACACAATCTGGACTGTAAGATAAACAAATTAAAAAACGTGTCTGAAGACTACAGAATCATCAAAATAATGTCACAGAGGAGAAAGTATGTATAATTTACCCGAATGTCTAAAAATCTTCAAAACAGCCTTTTAAAGATGGTAAATTGAGCATTGAAACAGGGTGAAAGATAATATGCAATGGTTCAAATGACAGTAAGCAGGAGAGTAGAAGTACATTGTTAATCACGTTTACTGTGTCAGAATATCAAATGATAGAGCACTGGAATCACAGAATCATTGAGTTTGGAAAAGACCTTTAAAAGAGCAAGTCAGACCAGTAACCCAGCTCTGCCAGGTTCAACATCAAACTGTGACCTTCAGTGACACATATACAAATCTTCTTAATATCTTCAGGGATCGTGACTCCATCACTTGCCTGAGCATCCTGCTCAAACCCTTTACTACTCTTTAAGAGAAGAAATATTTCCTAGTATACAATCTAAACCTCTCCTGGTGCAACTTGGAGCCATTTCCTCTTGTCCTGTTGCTTGATATTTGGGAGAAGAGACCAACACCCACCTTCACATAACCTCCTTTCAAGTTGTTGTAGAGATTGATAATGTCTCCCCTCAGCCTCCTCCAGATTAAACAACTCCCATTCTCTCAGCTACTCTGCATAAAACTTGTACTCTAGACTCTTCACCAGCTTTGTTGCCCATCTCTGGACATGCTTCAACACCTTAATGTCCCTCTTGTAGTGACAGGCCCAAAATTGAACAGGGTATTCAAGGTGCAGCCTCACCACTGCTGAATTCAGTGGGATAATCGCCTCTCCAGTCCTACCGGCCACACTCTTTCTGATACATGTCAAGATGCTACTGTCCTTGGCCACCTGGACACACTGCTGGCTCATGTTCAGCCGACTGTCGACTGGCATTCCTAGGTCCTTTTTCAAAGGGCAGCTTTCCAGTCACTCTTCCCCAAGCCTGTAACAATGCACGGGGTTGTTGTGACCCAAGCACAGGACCCAACACTTTGCTTTGTACAATTAGCTTTGGACCATCCATTCTGCCTGTCCAGATCCCTCTGTAAAACCTTTCTACACTCAAGCTGCCTAATCTGGTGTCATATGCAAACTTACTGAGGGTGCACTTGAAACTCACTTGAACTCCTCTTGTAATCCTGCTTGACCAACTTGATAGCCTTCTATGATGTCATGAGTGGCTGAGTAGATGAGGAGAGAGCAGTAGATATCACCTACCTTGACTTCAGCAAGGCCTTTGACACTGCTTCCTGCAACATTAAGAACTGGCTCAATGATAGAACCCAGAGGGTGGTGATCAACTGAATAACTAATTGAAGCTGCCATTGACCAGGCAGACTTTAGGTTCATCACAAAGTACTCTAGAGACAACCTTTCCATATTTTATTCTTTCCTTTTCCAATTACACAATGATGATGTAAATTATCCAGTTCAGACATCAAATTAAACATACCTATAGTGACTACATCAAAGTCTCTGAATTTCTGTATATTTTCTTGTTAATGAAATTAGAGAAAAGTGATGTGAAAAACTGTCAGTTTACATATGATTCTCCTATATTCATTCTTTATTTATTTTCTATATTAAAGTGATACCACAACACTATACCAGATTACAGGCTCACTTTGTTGACTGTTACTGTCATTATAACATCTCCAGTATTTATTTCTTTCAGATTTCATTTTTCTTAGTAAATATTATGTTGAGTTTTGGGGTTGTGAATTGTTTTTGTTTACCAAGTATGTTGGTCTGTATTTTTCTACCTTACTTTCTTGTATACATGCACATACTCTTTTAATTATTATTGTGTACAATGTCTCCAAAACAAAGAGTACAGGTCCTTATTGATAGAAATTAATATAAGGTAGGAAATAAAGAATAGAGGAAAGAACTTCCAACATTTTCTGAAACAAGAGGAAAACTTGTACCTTTGACTGTATTCAAATTCTGATAAACATATATCAGAAAAGAAAATATTACAATATAAAAACATTTTGCTTTCCTATAAAACCTTGAAAAGGTCTAATACACTTTTTTTCAAAAATACTTCTTTTCAAATATGGGTGAGATTTAACCTATACAATATTAATAACTTTGAATGAATTATGAACTTACTGTCAGTGTTATACTTTTACAACTCCTTCTCTTCTTTCAAAGAGAGAGAAAAACAATTGGCTTGAAGCACCAGCAGAACAGGTATATTTTTCTTTTGCTTTTTCTCCAAGTAATAATTGCAACAATGAACCATTATAAAGACATCCAGCTTAGATTTTCATACACTAAAAACAATAGACATTAACATTGCCATTCGTTACACGTTTTCTTACCCCATTACTGCCTTATTTTTACTCAAGAGGAGAGGCAGCATTTAAATTCAAAACCGAATATAAAAATCTTTTCAGGGAGCTCAGTGGTGTTAAGCTTGACATGTTGCTTATTTTATCACCACTGTTAATTTTCAGAATGTTTGTTGATATGAAACAGCAAAGGTTTTTCTAATGAATTAAATTGTGAATCCAGTAGATAGAGTAAATTATACAAAAAAAGTCTTTAGAAAATTATTTGGTAGAGAAAAAAAATCTGACAATAGAAATAGTATTGCAAAAAATGTTTTTGCTCAGAATTGAATACAAGATTTATTAACATAATTATTCCTCTAGATAAAATTACTGTTACTCAGATAAGCAAAATTATATAGTAACATGTTTTTTTCTATCATTAGAAACTTTAAGAGACTTGTTGACTTTATAGACTGACTTATCTATAAAGATGTAGTCTTTATTTGTTTAGAAGTTTGGGTTTTTTTATGGGGTGGTGAGGGGCTAATGCTACCAAGCACTTAGATCTTTTTCTATGTTCAAGTATAAATACATTCAGTAGTTTGAAAAAAAACCCCACATTTTCTTCGCAAATGAAAAAAACACCCACACATAATTGCGACCTCATCTAGGTTGACTTGCTTCTGCAGGGGGATTGGAATAGATGATCTCTAAAGGTCCCTTCCAATCCTACCATTCTATGATTCTATGATTCTATTATAACTCCTCCCCACAAACAACAACAAAGCCACTTCTTCAGGATAAGTTTTCAATTTTAAATTGGAAAGTAGCTTTTGCATTTTTGAGGGATTTTTTTTCTACAATATTTATTATTGGTTTTCTTTATAAAAATTCAGGCACATGTCAAGATAAAGTACTGTCAGAAAATTGTTTTTATCTGAGTTTACAACCTGCAAGTGAGTAATAGGGCAGGACATTCTATTTTGTGAGAAGCACAACAAGCAGAAAACTGAGGGCTTTATTATTAACCAAATATCAACTACTTATTAAAATTAAGATTTCTCTTCATTCCACACCAGTTAGTGTGGCATTATCAGTCTCATCCAAATAATATTTATTATTTAGTCTAGCAGAATTACAAAGCTAAAATATTAGTCCTGTAATTTTGATTATTTCTCTTTCTATCCAACTCTGTTCTTATCTTGAACACCCTCCAGAAACAACTGAATATGTGTTCAAAATTTGTCTCACTCCTAATAGGGAAGTCATTTCTGAGATGCCTAATATGATCTCTTTGGTTATTTATCAGTCTTTCTAGACTGTTGCTTGAAACTGTGAAAGGTACAACATGTTGCATGTGAGAATAAAATGCTATCACAAAATTTCACAGCTTCGTAGAAAAAAAAAAAAAGCTCTGTGGATTTGCTTACCTCTGAGATAATTTTTTAAGCATAGTGTAAGTTTATCAGATAACTGCCTTGTCTCCAAAGATACAAAGGAGCAGAAATCCCAGTATTCCAGTCAGATACTTGAGTCCCTGCCATGCATCACCCTAGGAAAGTATTCCTGGATTGTGCAAGACTTGTTAATAGATTTTTAGGAGAGAAATCAAAGGTGTGGAAAAGGGAGGAATAAGGTGGTTTGAGGAGGAACAAATGTGCAAAACTGGAGATAAGAAGATAAAAAGGACCAGTAAATTGTCAGTAGTTTGCTGGTCAATATAAAATCATAGAATCACAGAATCTGGAAGAGATCTTTGAGATCCAAAGATCTCAAAAGTCCAGCCTTTGTCAAAGTCCTATCAACTACTAGACTTTCCCTAGATGCAACATCCACCCATCTCTTAAACACTTTCAGAGATGATGACTCCACCATCTGCCTGGACAGTCTGTTCCAATGCCTGACAATCCTTTCAAGTAAAGAAATCCTATGAATATCCAGCCTGAACCTCCCCTGGCGCAAATTGAAAGTTTCCTCTTGTTCTATTGTTTCTTAATAGGGAGAACAGACCAACTCCCTCCTTGCTACAACTTCAGTTCACCTAGTTGTAGATAGTGATGAAGTCTCCACTGAGCCTTCTTTTCTCCAGGCTAAACAAACCCACATCCCTCAGCTGTTTCTTGTATGAGACATGCTCCAAATCTTTTCCTAGCTTGGTAGCCCGCCTCTGGACCTTCTCCCGCACCTCAACATCGTTCTTGTAGAGAGCGGCTACATGGTTGGCATGGTTGGTCATGGCAGAGGCCATGACCTGTTCCTGATCAATGCAATCTCCCCTGTCTTCTCATCAAATTCCATCTCTCTTTCCTGGGTGAGAGGGTCTCACAAATTGCAGGTGAGACAGATAGAAGGATAAAGATTAAAATTTTGCTTGTCTTAGTGTTTTAAAGTATAATTTAGTTTCTAGAACATAAATAAATAAATAATTCTATATTTGTACTGTTTTACTGTACTTGGATGCTTGAAGTAAAGGACATTTTGGTCTCTGAAAATGAAATAGATCATTATTTTTGTTTGGTGACACATGGAAGATCTTTCCTAAAATAAGCAAGAGTAGAAAAGATTATGAATAGAGTACACTAAGTATGATGTAAATTTAAAAAAATCTCATATGACAAGCAATCATGTTATTCCATCCCAAAATGGATGCCATAGAATTTAAAAGAAATATTTTTGCAAGGGAGAAGGTTGTCATCACACAAACTGGCTTAAATATTGTGAATTTGTAGAAAAGATATTCAATACAGAACTGCTTTTGGACTTAATGATAGAGAAATAATATTTGTAAGTATCCGATAGTTTATTACAGCTGCTTTATATCTTAAAGCTTTTAAGCATTGGTTGCTTAAAAGGCAAAGTGTAATTGCTGTGATGCAAGGGTTAGGTATCTAGCTGAAATTTGAAGTAACTGTCCATCAGCGTAACTGAAACGCTCCATCTGCTGGACTTCAGATGCATTGCAAAAATGCAGTTACAAATTAATTCTCGGTGACTTTTTTTCACTTTCCCCTCAGCAAGCATGAACTGAGCAGTGGCGTCCATATTTTTCACAGATCACAGGCATACTGTCTGAGATTACGTCAATAATGTCTGAGATTATGTCAATAATGTCATCCATATTAGCCAAATAACCTGTAATTAGCCATTCATAATCGGCTAATCTGTAAGCCTTCCAGAAGTTAAAATATTATGGACTTCTGGATCACAGAAATACAAAAATGACATAAATCTTACCCAGTCGTGTGAAAAAGTTAACAGGGTCCAAAATGTCAGAATTATTTTTAGCTCTCCTTCTGTTCTGCTGTTATCACAATATCTTTCCTGACCAGGACTTAATAAGTGCCTATGGCTTTAAAACCACAACAGCCTGCACTGCATAACACACTGTTTGAGAACAGGTCTGTTCCTTGGAGCCTTCTACTGATAAGGAGTCTCATCTTGTTCTTTTTCTGTTATATCTGCTAAGAAAAACAAATGTTATTGAATGACCTTGTATCCAGCTCTGGAAAAAATCATTTTGGTAGCAATAAGGAGTTGCATTGGTCAGTAAGCAATAATCTACATCGTAACATCAAAGGTCAGGATGTCTCCTAGCATAAGTTTCCATCTGTACATTCTACGTTTCAGGTGCGGACAAGTGCAGAGGACAAAGTCATGTCATGTAGCAAGATATAAGTGGGAAAGAGCACTTCAGACATAAGAATTAGTTAAGTACCAGAGAAGGATACTATTGCTGCACACTTGAAAGTATCATTAACTATCTATGCTGCTGTCTTGCCTTAATTAAAAGAAAGATTCTGAGGCAGATACCTGTATAATTTCAACTAGAATCATACAATGAGTTTGAATTTCAGTAGTTCATAATGGCAAAGAAATTAGTGGTTTTCTTCTGATTTTCCTTTGAAGACAAAGTATCATGAACTTAATTCTAATTTTTATTGAAAAACTGTATACGAATATTGTGCAACTATCCTGTGCTATATATTATTTTCTTGCATGTATTTTTAACTGAAAATCAAAATCTTAGATATATTGAAACAATATAATCAAAATTGTCATATTTATCTATATACAGCAAGTGCTAGAACATAATAAAATAAGACTATATAAAAAGAACTTTGTATAGACCTCAGATTTTTCTGCTCTTCATCACATTATGTAGTTCTGCTGAAATGATTGTGGATTTGACTTTATATGGACAAGCTGTTAAAGATTTCAAGATTCATTTATATTTCTTGTATATATTTGAGGTGTACATTAAGACAAAAAAAAAAATCAAAAGAAAAGTGGTTTACTCCTTCATTCTACATAAAATATTAATGATGGCTGACATAAAAATACTGTATTATTTTCACAATTATTCTAATAATTAAATGCTAGGAAATGTGAGTAGTTAGCCGTACATGTAGACCTCTTAAATGCCAAGTACATAATTCTCTGTGTATGTATAATTATAAAATTGTCAGCAACTACAGAAGTAGTTATGAATGACAACAAATATGAAAACAAGAAAGGTAAGAATAAAGTAGAGCACCAAGCATAGGAGAAAATATTTATGATTGGAAGAAATTAGGAACAAGGGAATCACAGAGAATTCTTCGAGGTATACTTATGGTTCTGATTCCATCACTTTTTATGCAACATTATAATCTTAATTAAATGTTTGTAAATCAATATCCAATATACAAAAATAAAATAAATAAATTTATTATTATTTTAAATTTTATTTTACTTCCTTCAGGCTGTTATGATCAACAAAGAGCAGGCTAAGTATTTCTTTTGTCTTTCTTTTCCTGCTATCGTTCAGCAAAAAGGTGCCATTGCCAAATATTAACAGTTACTGATGTGAAATTATCCAGTTCTTGGAAAGTTAATAGTGGAAACTTAAAAATCTAAGTCCATAAACACGTATGCAACTTATTTTTTTTATGGATAAATATTTGTGGTCTCAACTTACATATTGAAAAATCAATAGTCTTCAAGACAGACATTAAAATAGTAGGAAATCTTAACTTTAACGTGAACCAAAGTGTAACATATTTACTAACAGAAACATATTGGGAGAGTTGGTTTTTTTTTTTGTCTGAAGAGATTCCTGTCATGAGACAGCAGTAAAGCTGATATAAAGCAGGTCCTTTGGGGTAATCTATTGCTATATATGGGAAATTGCTTGTTACAGAACTGAATTTTACTCTTTTACATTTTCTGTCATATGTTAAAACATGTTGACAATAAAAATGTTACAAAGAAGATCAATTGTTCAGCTTTACCAAACATTTTTATATTAAAAATAGTACATCTAGTTTTATATTCCATCTCATAGATGAATTTTTAATTTAACTTTAATTTTTTTAACAAATAAAATTATTTAATAATGTTAGTTTATGTAAATAGATTTTATGAAAACTGAAGGGTCTGAATTTGTGTCCTTTTCCAAAATGAGAGCAGGTTCAAAAATCACAATATTTACTCCAAAACAATTTCTGAGTAGCAATGTTAATGTATTTAAAGGAATGATCCTCTCTTAATTAGTTTTTTTATATATGATATTTATTTTCTTTCAATAGGTAATGATATTACATGGGCAACATTAATTATGTGTTGTACTCCACCTATTTAGCACAATACTTGTCTGCAGTTAATGTAATTTATCCTGGGCTTTGCTTATCTGTGTAAGCATGCCTTGGAGTCTATACACCTTGAGGTTCTTTAAGCACTTGGCACTGGTTTTGCTTACAAGCACAGAAATGAATTTTCTCATCTTGGAATATAAGGATCCTAATTGTGTCTGTCTGGCAACAGTTCAAAACAGTCACCTTCAACCACTGAGATATTCCTAGTTGGGTCAGCCTTTGGTTTATAGGAATTATACCAAACTATCTACCTCTTATATTTTTCTTAAGCAAAGATCAGATGTGAATGTTCAGAATTATTTTATTTCATGCTACGGCAAAACCAATAGAAATATTTTTAAAAACTTGCATGTGAAATGACAAGGTTGATTTTACCATTGAAAGAACTTCTATGCACCTTTTCTGAAAAAATCCAGTTACCAAAATTATAAATATGGTTTCACCAAAAGGTATTCATGCCAGATTAGGTAATGGAGTTTACATGGAAAGCATTGAAACACAGTTTTCAAATCTGAAAGTCATTACAAAGACTGTATTTAGAGTCATCCAATTTTTACACTACTTAGCACTGTGTAACCTTTTGTAAGTTCATGGAAGTTCAAAAGCACATTACTGCTGAACTCCATTGTAACTCTCTTACTCCTGAAAACTCAGCCTCTGAGACCTTGGATTGGTTACTCACAAACATACTATCGACCACCTTAAAAGTTTGTTTTAAACCACTTATGACACATCATTAAGGAATCTGGATTAGAGAGATTGCATATGGATTTTAGGTACCTAAATCCAGACTTCTGATCTTGAAAATCCTCACTCAGCTAAATGCAGGAGGTGTCTACATTTCATTGACAAATTAATTTATCCCTTCAAGCTCTTTAGAGGATTAAAAAGACAATCTTATTCTATGACGATTTCCAATCTTAGTAGTCTGTCAGTTAATCCTCATTACTTCTGTGTGGACCTGTACTTGTTTTTTGTTTATATCTGGGAGCAATTTGTCACAAAGCTTTGCTGCTTAGTGTTGTTAAAGGGTTTTATAATCTTCTAAAGGAACAGTTATAGAAATGTGAAATATTATTGGGATGTACATGTTTTCCTTGTAAAGAAATTCAAATCCTGTGTAAAGTTCCACTTTTACTTTGTAATGAAAATCCTCATTTAAAAGATTAGAAATTTTAACAATGGGAAGTTCAGTCCTCTTGGTGACTAGTGTCATCTAGGACAACTGCAAATTTTCATTGTCATCTTTAACTGCCAATCCTCCTGACTTCTGAAATTTTATTTATTCTATGTGTATCATGCATCTCTTACTGCCCTCACAGCACAACAAAAGATCAAATGATACAGAAAAACACAACAAATTGTGTTATCTTATCATTGAAAAATATTAATTGTAGCACTGTGATTTAATATGCAATTTTCCTCTCATATTTTTCTCCCATACTTAGCTTTACTTTCTAATAGTGCAAGAAGGAACAAAAAGCTTCTATTAAAAAGTTGCATTAATATTCTTGTTTGACTCTCCTTGTCTCAATGGAACCTGAAAAGCTATGTATGCTTACCCAGTGCTGTTTAAAAATAACTTTTTCTTTTAAACAGAAAAGGTTAAAGAGTCTAAAGGATCTGGAGTTGCAATCACTCAAATATTTCCTCTGCTGTCCTGGGAGTCTGACAGTCAGCAGAGATGAGATGCTTCTTGCATCTGTTGCTATGCAACCCCTGTGGCATCCCACGAGCTCAAATGTCTCGGTCCTATACTTCAAGCACAAAATGGGGAGAAGAGCTGTCAACTTTGGAGGTTCTATCAGTATTTTCAGTTTACTATTTAGTCAAGAGAAGTTGTCTAAAACATATAGAATAATGGAAAGTAAAGACCAATAGAAAATTTAACAATGGGCAACATGATCTGAAAAATTATCTACAACAATAGTTTATATGGATAGCTAAATAATACTTTGCTCAGATTACTCCTGAATCTTTTGTGTTTTTTTTCCTTGACTAATAATAAGACCAAAGCAGGGATATTTTTATGAACATCCTGTAAAATCTACATTTCCAACAATATTCCCAATCAGAAGAGAACAAGGTTGAAGTGAAAATAGCAACATAAGAACATGAATAAGACAAGAAAAACAGGAACTTTTACTTAGATCTTGCACACCCTGATCTCCATTTTATTGACTTTTACATTCCTAATTAAAGTAGAAATGAAATATACTTCTAAAAAAAGATGAATTATGAACTGAAATAGCCTAGGCTTGTCTTCTTGCAGTGCTAATCTTTACTCATGCTTCTTTTTCTGTTTTTTACAGATAATTTTACAAGCCACTTAATATTATAGTAATGTATGCAGTTTCTAAGTACCTTTAGTTCACCTGCATTCATAATGATGAAATTAGTGTTTGAGTGTAGTATCACCAACTTGACAACAAACTGTTTTATAGAAAATTATATAGTACTGTCAAGAACTTGTATCCAAGTTAGTAACTCCTAGCTAAACTGTCATAACTCGCATGAAAGTAATTTGTTTTTATTATGTCATAATTAAATGCATAAAATTCACACAAAAAATCCAAAATGAACTTCAGATGCATCATATTTGTATCCAAAAAAAGATAAGTTCTACTTATCACAACATAGTAGATTAAACCACAGATCTAGCAGCCTGTATAATCACTAATGCTGTGATTTCTGCAAACACATCTTGTTTTGGTTTTCTCTTCCATTAAAAGAGTTTTTGTACTGCTATGTTCCACTAAAAGACTGTTCAGTGAGTCCAGTCAGAAGAAGATTTTGGTTCATAAGAGTTCATGAGGTTCTTAAAACAAGAACTGCATGAACAACATCTGAGTTGATAGAGATGCAAAACAGACTTTAATTTAACATGATAAATAACAAAGGAAACAGAAGCTGAAGGAAAACCATTCATTGTCTTTGAATGGAATTAAAGGTAGGTTCTTCATATAGTGTTTGTTTTAATATAACTGGTCTGATTTCCTCAGTACATAAGTAATTTACAGAATAAGAAATATTGGACAGCCCCTATTTAATTTTCAAAACCACAAAGTTTTTTAATCTTATTTGCAAGTTTATCCACAAATTCATTGTGAAACTCTGAGTGCCCTCAAATAAGAAAAGGAAGTCATATATTCAGATGATTAACTAGGTATTTTAAGACAGTTTTACTTAGATCTTGTCCACATTTCCAAAACATGATCATTTGAAAGTGAGTTCTAGAAAGATATTTCTTCTACATTACTATTAAATGAAATAAAACAAAGAGTGACCTATGAGACATAGCTGAACTATCATAATCTTTTTGCAGATACTGCATTTTTCTGAATACCTGCTGTGCTTTATTTTATAATAGAATAATGAATTAAAGTGTCATTGAGGTTAATTCATTCTGTTATTTCCCATATATCTTTCTGAAGTTGTGAGGTTAGTTACAGCATTTTAATGGAGGTTTTACTGAGTATTAATTTTTAAATTTTCCTCCCAATTTGTTGTCATCTAGAATCTTGGTGAGAGTACAATCCACAGCCATCTCAGAGTTGTTGAAAAAGATGCTAAAGGCAATAAGTCCAGGACCCTCCACTTGTTAATAACCTCTGATGCCGTGAAGAAGCTAGTCAGGACTCAATAGCTAACGAGACTATTAAGCAGGTATTCTTTATTGCAGCACTGGGGAACACAGGGGATTTCTCCACCAAACATGCCCACCTCAGCCTTTGTATTTTCATCTTATATTTACAACAAACATGAATAGTCATCACATTTCCAGGAAAGGGCCCACCCATAGTCCTGTCTTGGTCCACCCAAGTTACACCACTGTCTTGTTTTTTTTGGTGTCCTCTTGCTTCCTTCAATAGTCATTAGGGATCGCTGTTGGATTAAGATTCAAACTTTCCTTGTGATGTATTTTTATTCCTGGGTCCTTGGACAGGATGAAAACTGGCCTAAAACCTCTGCCATCCCAGATAACAGTTTTGTTTACAGCTAGGCAGGCCTTGTAATTATTAGTGGTGTACAATGTCCAAATGTTCAAGTGTAGAACTAACATAATAACTTTGCCATAATAATTTTGTTTACGTATATACCAGTCTTGAAACTATCAGGCCTAAGCAATAGTAACTTCATTTATGTACATATCAGCCCTGAAACTATCAGCGCTAAGTGATAGTTATGTTACAAAAAATAGCTGTGTCTAATAGCTCTGTTTGTGGGTGTACAAGACCAGCAGTTTCATAAAATATATGTGCGATTTTCTAACTAATATTGTAAATTTTAATATGCAAGCTTCCATAACCTAAACTTACCTATCTACCCATGAATCACCTCCAGAAAGAGTACAACCCATTAACTGTTGTTCTCTAAGCCCAGTCATCAAAAGAGTTTTTGTTCATCTGGATATCTATATTTCCAGATCATAATGTTTAACTATGGGTAATAGTGTTAAGTCTCATTAAAGTCAAGGTAAGTGACATCCACTGCTCTCTCTTCATCTGCAGAGACATAATTTTGTCATAGAAGACAATCATATTGGTCAGGTGTGATTTACCACTAGCACTACAGCTCAGACTCTATGTTGAACTGCACATTGGTTTTTGCCCCTTTGAAATTACTCTGAGTTAACTTCTAGCAGTCCTCTCCACCTCCTTTTTCCATCTTACCATCAAAGTTTCCCTGATCATTTAAATGCAAAATTTGGTATATCACTGCTGAATTACTTTAATCTCATAGAAAATGTTTTTTATTTGATGCTATGTTCCTTACTCTCAAAACTAAATCTGCACCTGAAGCTATGGCTATATTTTCATATATTTAAATACATGGTTTCATCCATAAATCTATCGTTTTTCACAGCAAGAAAATACTCTTTACTGAAGATTTTGATGCAATCGCAACTAAAAAAAATAGCAACCAATCAATTACAATTCCTCTAACATAGTGCAAATCCTGGTATAATAATGCTCCATTAACTTAATTACACGACAGATTTGCAATGGTTTTTATTCTTGCAATATTCAAACAGAGAAAAAGGGAACATGCTTAATTAGAGTCATTATTTAGGAACTGATATGACAACAAATAAATAGAATTTCAAAGAGAAAGTCAGCGTTTAAGAGGAGTTTTGAACTACAAAGATGGGATTTATAATATCTGTTAATGTGACTTTGAAGTGTAATGTACAAGTTTACAAGTGTAAAAATATAAATCATTGTCCTTACATCCATACAGAGATCTATTATTCACAATAGAGATACAGTTCTGTTTTTAACGTTGTACTTTGTTTTCCTTTGAGTGCTGTACCATTATTTCACGTTTGAAAGTGCTTCTTTTCATGAAGAAATCAGGAAAGGCTTATGTAAAAATTTGTAATCAACCAGAGGATCACGTTGCAGAAGGTGCTTACCTTCCTTTCCTTTGTGTGACTATTTTAAGGGTCAATCTGGAACGATTAAGAAAGGAAGATAAGCAGTTGACTAGATCTATTTTATTGTCTTGTTAAGGAACAAGGTGGAGGGGGGGGGGGGGGGGGGGGGGGCGGGAAACAACTCCAAAAAAGCTTTAAAATATATTGTGATAGCTGTTACAGCCACAGTTCCTATGCTCCAAGGACCAAACGGACAACGTGCATGTAACAGATATGTTAGAATTACAGACTGATGTATTTAAAAGCAAATGAAAGAACTGATACCTTACCCAGCTGTGCAGGTAAACTATTCTTAAACAAAATTATTATTATTTTAATTTATTTGAAAGTAATTACAACAGTTCTGGTCAAAACCCTTGTGCAAGCCAGGGACAAGACATTAAATACTCTTGAACAACTTACTTCCCCACTTTGATTGTATTAAAAAAAATGCCTTTTTTTGAAGTAATTTTCAACCATAAGAAAGTGTTTTGGTTCCTACAGAAAGAATAAAAACCACTTTGTTTAACTAAAACATTTTCATATCCTAAGTTCACCAACCTAGTCATACCTTTTAGGTTGTAAAGTACTTGTTTTCCTTTCTTTAGTCACTGCCTTAATAAAAAGGTATACTTCTCTCAGTAACTCTCCGAGTTAAATGTAGGAATGTAGAGTTAGATTTTGGACGCCTTTGTCACAAGTGGCCACAGCTGAAAACATACTTAACCACAATTCTAATTTTCTTACTTTTTTAAAACTTTTTTCCCCCTACCTTTATTTTTGTTTGATGTTTAGATTCAGACATTTTTGAGACTCAAAGCTGAAGTTCCAGATTAGTTAATTTTAAAAAAAAAGATGATTTAATTGTATATGCAGTTCAAATGCTTACAACTAGCAATCTAAAAAGAGTAGTACAAGTAGAACATTCAAAGGGACGATTAACACCACACTCACAATCAGGTTTTGGAACACAACCATTTCATAATTTCCTTTTAAATATACCTATATACTTCACACACTCACTTTCTTCAACATCATTAGTTAGAACTTTCCACAGAGCAGCACTAGTGTTTCACAAGCTTAGAATGTCAGTATTTGAGAGGTTACTGTTAAAGGGAATTAACTAAATGATACATGTCAAGAATGTCAAGTATTATTTATAACATCATCGATGTTTATACATACTTGATGTTACTCTACGCAGCTAAAAGGCCTAAAAAGTTTATGAAGAACTGGTATCATATCATTAATAAATAAAAGGAGTTATTATGAAAAAAAATATTAAATCAAATAGGAATGCATGAGGAAAAAAAATTAAGTCTTTAAAAAGATCACAGTAATATATTTAAGCATGTACTCAAATATATACATCTCCATGCTAAATGGGATGATTTGCACTTCTAGGTGTTCTTGTAACCTGCTTCCCCAAACCGCTGTTCTTTGCTGTCAAATTGGACTGTCAATTGTTACATACTTAACCCCACTCTTCCTCTTCATGATGATGATACTTCCTGGACCAAAAAATTCTGAAGGCAGATTTAGGTAGATCAAATTCAACTTTCATGCAGTTCCCCATATTTTTTAATATGTAAAATTACGTAATATGTAAAAAAAGAAAAATATGTTAAAAAACCTACGTACACATGCACATATACATATGTTCTTTACTCAAACTTTAAGGCTTAGCCATCCATGAATTGCTACTATAACTATCATTCAGTAAACAAAGAATATAGAGTTCTTTGCATGAGAGTCCTTTCTCCTATAATTAATTCTCAGTATATTTTCTGTCTTTGGATAAGCAAAAATCTGGAGTCAGTGATACCCACATTTTTGAAATGTCTGTCATAAAATGGATATGCATTTCACTTTGAATACCGGGTATGTAAGTAACAATAGCAATTTCATGTATAGATTCTGCTTGTTCCTTCAGAATCCATAAAAAAAACAAAAATCCAAAATGCCATTTCACAAAAATTAAAAAAAAATGTGGTGAAAATTAATTTTCCTCCTTTTATCTGGAGACTGAGCTTTTTCTTTCTGAGTATTTTCTTCAGAGAAATAGTCTTGAGGAATGGTCACCTGAGAAACTGCTGCTTTGTTCCTGCACATTGTCCCAGCCACTGATTATTCTTTGCCCTGCTGTGATTTAGTCAGGCTTTTAAGGAAGCTTTCCCATCCAAAAACTTTTGTAAAGAAGTATTCAGCAAATCTAGATTAAGTTGATCTTTTCAGGTAGATTCACACCTGTTATACACACAGAGTTTAATATAGATTGCATCTGCAGAAACTGACAACCTCACGCAGAAGGCCAATAGTGCATTCTCCATTATCCTGAAGGTGAGAGAATAAAAAATTTGAGATAATTTTTATTTTTCTGAACATTTAATGTTCTGACTATCAGAATAATTCAAAACCAGTGCACAAAACTACAACATAATTTTTAACAGTTATTTGGATATATAGAGCACTGCTATTTTACAGTCCTCAAACAGCAGTATTATCAAACACATCGCAAGAATAACCACTTGAACATAGATCCAGTGCAGACTGCATCTGGTGTGGAGTATCTGATATGTGTTATAACTTACTGATATGTGGTAACATTTATTCTGACTTTTTTTCTAATAATTTTCCCTTCAATTATTTACTATCACTTAAATTATTTAATTTTGGAAACTGAATTATGACCAAGAACTTACAGGAGTAGAAAAATAATAATGACAACAAAATAGAACCAAATCAACCAAATCAAACCAAATCAAACCAACCAAACAAACAAATAAAAAGCCACTTTGTCTGAACTGAAGAAAAAAGAGGAAAGTTCTAGAAGGATCCTTAATAATCAAGAAACAGTGACTGCAAGACACATTGAAATCTTTTATATCTCAAAGTAGGAATGAATCATAGAATCATAGAATGGTAGGTTTGGAAGGGACTTTTAGAGATCATTGTGTTTTTACTTTCCATTTCCATGACTTCTGTGTCGCACTGCTTGCCTTTTTTGGTTTTCATAGAATGATAGAATGGCAGGGGTTAGAAGGGACCTTTAGATATCATCTAGTCCAAACCCCCCTGCAGAAGCAGGTTCACCTACATCAGGTCGCATAGGAACATGTCCAGGCGGGTCCTGAAGACCTCCAAGGAAGGAGACTCTGGAAGATATGCTTAAGACAAACACCATATTGTCCTTATTGCAAAGACAATGAACTCGTGATCCTTATACAACAAAACAAACTACATCATTTAATCAAAAGTTTGGAATTCAAATAAGCTTAATTCTAACAGTGATAAATTATAATTCCTAAATTAAATATCAGTACAGTCACTAAAAATAGTAAGTCAACATTTTTTCTTTCATATCATTTTTTAAAATATCCTTTTTACTTAGAGATCTCAAATCACTAATTTGAGTGGAATTTGTAGCTATCTTAACAGTGTTCCAAGTTTAAGAGCCTCTTAATAGAACTTAAAAAATACAAAAAGAAGAAACCACATAAAACTGACATCCTTGCTGACAAATTCTGAAACATGCTGTGATATTTAAAGCTTCTCATTCTTTAGAGAGAAACAGACAAGAGTTCAGTAAACATATTCAACCATCTGCTTGGGATTCCATAAATTAAAGATGTCTGGGTATTTTTAACTGCATTCATACAGACTTGGATATCTTTTCTCTGTTTTGCATCTGTTGTGTTTAGCTCCTTATTATAAAACTAACAGAGGGAGTCTAAAAGATAAGGAAGATGGTCTCTGGATTGGATAGAGTGCAAAAGGATACTTACCACAACTCTGTTGAAGATGTTAATATTTACTAGAAGATGTTTACTTTTATTCTATTAAACCCAAAAATTCCTTTATCATATATTATCTTTGTAATTGTTGACAAATTCCAGGAGCATTTGTAGGAAATATGAAAGTTCAAAGCAAGCAATCTTGAAAACAGTTCCCACCAAAATTTGGTTTTAGAGAAATTAGTGATTACTAACATTAATTACCTTTGGGTAGTAGATTAATTTTTATGGTTCTACTACATTAAAATACATTTTTATTTTCTATATGCCTCCTTGAAAGATTGTCAAAATTAGATAATTTTTACTAAAGTTACCAAGAATTTTCAGGAACAAACTAATAAGAATGCATCTTGAAATGAATGGCATGGGGAAAGTTCCTATTACAGTTCTTAAACAGGCCTCAAGTGGAGATAAAGATTCAATTTTGTTCTATTTTATGGTTGATAAATGATAGCAGACATAACTATTTACTTTCATTCCTATGCAATATGGAAAGAATTACAATTTAGTGACTGTATTTTCTACAGCACAGTCTTCTCATTATATACTTCTATCTCCCATACAATCCTGATAATGATGAATTATGGGTTAGATGAGTCAACAATAAAGTAAATTGAAAACCAGAGAATGGCTGGGCCCAGAGGGTGGTGACCTGTTGCATGAAGTCCAGTTGGAGGCCAGTAACTAGTGATGCAACCCAGGAGTAAATATTTGGTCTAGTTCTCTTAAATATCATTGATGATCTGGGTGATGATGCAGAGTATACCTTCAATAGACTTGCACATGGCACAAAATTCTGCCATCCAGAGGGTCTTCAACAGGCTGAAGAAATGAACCATCAGGCAATCTCATTAAGTTGAACAAAAGGAATTGCAAAGCCCAGCTCCTGGGAAAAAAAATTAATCCACCAATACATTCTAGGGGTCACACAGGTGGAAAATAGCTTGACAGAAAAGGCTTTGAGGTCTTAGTGAACACAAAGTCAAACGTGAGTCAATCATGTGACCTTGCTGCAACCAAGAATGGTATCCTGGGCAGCATTAGAAGGATTGTAGCCAGTACAGTGAGGGAGGTGATCTTTCTCCTCTACTGAGGACTGGTGAGGTTATATCTGAAGTACTGTGTCCAGTTCTGGGCTTCCCCATACAAAAGAGATATTGACATAGTAGAAAGAAACCAAAGAAGAGTCACAAAGGTGATTAAGGGACCCAGGCATCATGGGAAAGGCTGAAAAGTTGAGACTATTTAGCCTGGAGAAGTAAAAGCTCAGCAGAGATCTTATGAATTATATAAATACCTGAAAGGAGAATGTAAAGATGGAGTTTTTTTTTAAGTAGTGTCCAGTGACAGGACATGAGACAATGGACACAAGGTGAAATTAAAGAGATTCTGTATGAACATCAAGAAACAAATTGTTTAATGTAAGAGTAACAGATCAGTGGCACAGGTTGCTTTAGGAGTTTGTGAAGTCTCTGTCCTTGGCGATATCCAAAAGCTCTCTGCCCATAGTCCTGGGTAGACTGCTCCAGGTAGCTTTGCTTAAGCAAGGGGTCAGACCACATGAGTTTCAGAAGTCCCCTCCAACCTCAGTCATTCTGTAATTTGGGGCTTCTGTTAAATACAATTCAGTATGAACCATTAATATGTCATCTGAGTTACTTACTTTGCTAAAATTTTGTATGCATCAGGATGACTAAAACAATTTTATTTCTCGACACCTTTTTTTTGTAACATGAACAACTAGATTTGTAATCACATACTACATTTCATTGCTGACTTGATCTATTCAGATTGGAAGTGGTTGAAAAGGCATGCCAAATAGAAAAAAAGTAATAACAAAATGTTAACTACAGCACTGAAGCAGAAGTGAAAAAATATTTTAGAATATCATTAAGGTATTTTTACCCATGAGATTAACAAAGTATCATATAAAAAAATTCAAGGAAAACAATAGAAATCAAAGAAGAGTAATGATGGTATAATCTCAGAAAAGATATCTAGTAAAGAACTGGACAAGTTTTTTTGTTTTTGTTTAGTGCTACATATGGACATAGGTAGTAATTTGTACTTTAATATATTCAGAAAGTTTTTCCCACTATATTTGCAGATGGAGATGGTTTAATCCATCATGTCTTACATTTACTGTGACACGTATCCAACTCTGCATTCATGCTTTATTTTCCCAGAATATAATAGATAATAATATTTATATGACAATCCTTGACCTAATGATGCAGTATCACGATTAACTACAGGATGAGATTTACATATTCAGATAAATGTAACTCATTTTTGAGCAGCTCTCAATTAGAATCTATAAAAATGTCTACATTTGTCTAGGTGACACAAGTATCCTTGTCCCATTCTCAAAAATAAGGAAAGTATTAGCTGCTTCTCAGAAATGTTTCACTTATCTTTTGCATCTTTTGCTTGATTTGCTAAATATACATTAACAGTAGCATATGACAATCCTATAGACTGGTCAGATGGGAACACCATCTCACATGGCTTTAGAATCCTGACTTTCCTGGGACATATGTGCAAATATGAATACACAGTGTACTAGCATCAGACTCTCATCCAGAATCTTAAGGACCAGATGGCCTCTACAGAGAGTCAGACATTGGAGACAGAGGTAATATCATTTCCCTTATGCAAGCAATCGCAACATGATAATACAATGCACCCTTGAGTATTTTGAAGTCCTAAAGGAAATAAAATATTCAGATAATTGAAGTCTTCTGTAATCAAAGGAATTCTCAGTTTAATTACGATGACCTTTTTTGAAAAGACAATTTTTATGTAATTGAAATCATGCTGTGATTGTGTGAGGAAGAAGATTATGGGAAGTAGTCATATTTTTGTAGCAGTGGTAGAAGTACATTTATTAAATCAGCTTCATTTGAAGAGCTGATCACCACAACTTATTTTCCCAGCTGGCCACATTGTTTTAGGTCATAAAGTTGAAGCTTGTGTATTAGAATCCACTGTCTTCGTCAACACCATATATGGTTGCTTATCATTCAAGAAAGGAAAATGGTTATCCATGCAAAAGTCTTTTCACCCAATAAAAACTACATTGAACCAGATGCTTGCCCCAGTGTTTTCAGTAGATATTCATGACATCAAATGGGCCAAGCTTCTGCACCGTAATTTAAACTGATGCCTCAGATCATACGGTCCTTCCTCTCTAGGAAGTCTGAATCCAACTCTTTCCTCCTACAGGAAGAAAAACAATATCTCCACTCAATGGAGAACTAATTACAAGCTATATTAAAATTTAAAACTAGACAGTAATCACTCAAACAGATCATAGAATACACATAACACAATGTATTTTCTACCACTTCATTCAAGATCATGTTTTGCTGACACTTTTAAAATTTGCTTTTAAAATCTGTGGATTTGTGGTTCGTATTTTTTGTTCTATTTTTATCTTTTTTTTATGATCTCAGTGATAATTAGGTGTAATAATCTATTTGAATACTGTCCTACATTTCAGACAGTGCAGTATGACCACCTATTTGAGTCCAACAATTATTTTATGAACTGAGTGAAAGAGAGGGAACTGTATTATTTCTCATTGTCTTCAAAGCAGATAGGAGAAGTAGCCTCCAAAAGCCATATTCAAATCATTCTGGGAGAAAAATTAAGTGAGAACATTCCCCTACCCTGAAATACCACACTGGGATAAGACTTTTTTTTTTTTAATATATATATGGAATTATTATTAATCCTCTTGATGAATTTAGGGTTTAGAAAATACAATTGTTTTATCAAATATTGTGAAAAGCTTTGCCAGGTCTAGGTCTCTGTAAGCTTAATTTGTCAAGCAATCAAGAGCCAAGCTAGAAAATCTTAGTAAGGTGTCAATTTCTTCTGCTAAAACAAAGAGTGTCTATGTTTGAATGACTACCTTCAAGTCACCAAATTGTTTTGATACTGTTTTACTACACATTTAGGAATCTAGTTCAAATATACAGGCACAGAATATCTTTTTAAACTAAAGTTTGTTTATTTCTTCAGATCCTTTGCTTTTCATGGAAAACATATTTCTTTGCCTCCCCTTCCAACTAACCATTTATGAGACGAAAACATTTTATACCACTTTGTTTTTAGTCAGGTAGTGGTAATGAATACTAACAGATATATAAAGAGGATAAATATAAAGAGGATAGACACAGAAATCTCAGTCCAGCAAGAAAGTTCACTCCTGGAGGAGAATAAGCAAATGAAACTGTTGAACTGTTGAACTGTTCTCACAGGGCAATGCGATGGTATATTTAAAACCAGTTTCCTCCATACTGCAAAATCCAAAGAGACATTAAGATCTGTGGAATTTAAACAAAAGCAAATATATTTCTAGAGAATGGGAAGGAGGAAAAGTAATTCCGAGAAACACAACTTCTTCCATGCCAATTTCTTCATGTCCCTGCCAAGATTTACATATCGGTCCATAGCAATTGTTTATGATAGTCATAAACTGTATCAAAGTTCATAAGAGTTTCACCAAATACATTTTATAAAGTGGCCTAAAAGTTAATATGACTCATAGGTCATTGAATAGCCAAATAATAAAAAAATATGTGATCTGAAACTGTGATCTAAATGTTCTTTGGTCTATGACCAACTTCAATCTACCTGACAGTTTAAAATTTAGTCCTCAGTAAGATTAATTTTCTTCTGAGGAGATTCTGTTAATATTGGCTTCTATATTTTAAAATAATCCCCCCAAAAATGCCAAATTATTCCCTCAGAAGGGACCATAAATTTCCACAGTGAATAATGAAACTAAGTAGCAGTATGTGTTTTCCAACCATTATGTTGAATGGTATTTTTCTGACCTAATTTATGCACCTAAACATTATTCTTCTAAGTCTAGGCTAATTGTTTTATGTGTCCTTTATACTGAAAGGAGACAAAATTACAAATTTACATACTTCTTAGTCTTTCTTCAGATTTACATCTCAAGAGGACCACATGAACTGTCTTCTACAACTATTTCATTGACTCATAGAATGGTAAGGTTGGAAGGGACCTTTAGAGATCAAGTTCAACTTCCCTGCAGAAGCAGGTTCACCTAGATCGGGTCAAATAGGAACATGTCCAGGTGGCTCTTGAAGATCTCCAAGGAAGGAGACTCCACAACCCCTCTGGGCAGCCTGTTCCACTGCTCTGTCCCCTCACCCTCAAAGAGTTTTTTCTTAAAGTGGAACTTTTTGTGTTCCAGCTTTATCCCATTACTCCTTGTCCTATTGCTAGCTACTATAGAAAAAAGGGATGTCCCAACCTCCTGACACCCACCCTTTAGATATTTATAAATAAGATCTCCCCTCAGTCTCCTCTTGTCTAAACAGCCCCAGTTCCTGCAGCCTTTCCTCTTATGAAAGATGTTCCATACCCTTGATCATCTTGGTGGCCCTGCGCTGGACTCTCTCCAGCACTTCCCTGTCCCTCTTGAGCTGAGGAGCCCAGAACTGGACACAGGACTCCAGATGAGGCCTCATCAGGGCAGAGTAGAGAAGAACCTCCCTTGACCTGCTGGCCACACTCTTCTTGATGTATCCCAGGATGCCATTGGCCTTCTTGGCCACGGGGGCACATTGCTGGCTCATGTTCATTTCTTTCCACATTTTGATTATGAAAAGGCTTTTAGTTGACTGGTTAAAGTTTTGTGACAACTTTTAAGCATGTAAATAAGATATAATGATTCTTGCCATTGTCTTTCACTTTGAATGACAAATATATTATACCTAGTGTCGCGGTTTTGCCCAGCCGGAGCAAAGGGGAAGGAAACCGCGACTCCTCCCCCTCCCCCTCCCGCCGGAATGCGGAGGGGATCGGAGAGGGAATAAAAAAAAGTAAAAGAGCCCGCGTAAGTTGAAATAAGAACAGTTTACTGGGGAAATTGAAGAGTAACAACTATAACAAAGACAAGGGGATATTACAAAGAAAACTGGTGAGTGATAGAGTTGCTCACCACCCAACGTGAACGACCGCTCCGGACCAGCGACCGGGAGCCCGCGCCCCCCGGAAGAGCTTCCTCCGGCCAGCCCCCACCTGTACCCTGGGCATGACGGTGGGATGGTATCGAATACCTGCTGGCCAGCCTGGGTCAGCTGTTCAGGCTGTGCCCTTTCCTGGATCCTCACGGGAATTAACTCTATCCTGGCTCAAACCAGGACACCTAGTTAGAAACTGTTTTGTAAATGATAACTAATCTCCAACCTTCCTCTAAATTGATATCTAATCCCTATTTTGGGAAAAGTATATGTAAAACATTATAGTCTATCTAAACTTTCCACAGGACTTGAGCCTTTTAGAATTATAAAACCCAGTTGGTTTTGCTAACAGTTTGTATTGGGAAAGAAGCTCCATGAGGACCTCTATGAGAATCTCCATGAGGATTGCTTGAAATCATTATTATATCTCAGTCTTTTAAAAGAGAAAATTCACTTTCAAATAATTCTGAATTCTGCTCTAATTCTTACCATTACATTATTTCATGAAACACAAGGAAACAAAACAAAGCAAAAACCCCTGTAAAAATTGTTAATAGTATGTAAGCACTTAAAATTAAACTACAGATTTAGAGAACTGTGTGTGTAGCTCAGAAATATTTATTTTCTTTTTTTATTCATGCCAGTAGCAGCGTTACATATCTTCCTTTCTATATAACCCACCAAAACTATGAAGAGGGAAGTGTAAAAATAAATGGGAAGGTTGCTAACAGAATAAAGATTGTAAAGGAAATATCACTATGCACAGAGTATTTCTACAGGCATCCTAATGCAAAACAAGACCACAAAGAGCTGCAAATTAGTTTTTGAAAAACTCCAACACATGCAGAGCTGTTGCATGAAACTATTTGTCTTCATTAGTTCTGTCAAATTTTACTATAGAAGAACATAAAAGAGGTGTCTGTACATTAGTTCACATACAGTTACCTCTTTTCACAAAGAAACATAAGAAAATACAGTTTTATTTTGTCAGGAGGCTTTTACATCAAAATATTTGATGAAGAACAGAAGAAAATTACCTAAGAAGGAGTAAAAGCAGTAACATCAGGCATTAACCAGTTCCAGCAAAGAAACTGGTTGCCAGCTATCCTTCCTAGATTTATGAAACCTCTGCAGCTATTGATTTAATAAGAACACATTGAATCATTAAAGGTTCACATAAATGTATTCATCCTTTCAAATGTACATTGGACAAACATGAGTTAATTCTGATGTAATGGGTCTCGCATGTATTCCTTCAAAACAATTTATGTTTTTACAGGAATTATTTTTTTAGGAAGTAGTCATTTAAGCTTTTTTTTTTTAATCATGAGAAAATAATGCAAGTCTTCTTACCATCATAAATATACCCTTGGGCATGAATCACTTTATACTTCTGGTTTTTTGCTGTTTGGAAATCAGCAATTTTCCTCATATTGCTATTATAGTATTGCTTTATTACAGTGAAAGTTAGAAAGACCTACCTACTGCATGCTACATTTGTCAGGAAATTAAATTCTTGAAGAAGATATGAAACAAAGTAATCATACAGTAAAACTTCCTTGGCATATTCTACAGTGAAACTCCTTGGAAATTTATGAAGTTAAGATTTTTAACTTTTTATCTTTTTTTGTGTCTAATAGTTCTCAATAGATATTATTGGCAGGGCAGGACCCAATTTAAACATAAGACATTCAGTAAGGATGCAATATAAGTAAACTTGTTGACTTTAATTTTACAAAAAGATATTTTTTAAAAATCTCTCAGTAGAAGGTATTTGTGTTGTTTGGAAAGAAACCAAAAAAGAACAAGACTCTTAAAGACGGTACAGGAGCAAAATACATTTTATCAATAGTAATAGTTCACTATATGTATAAACCATTTGTTTTGCAAAATGTTTCAGTTCTTTTCATGGATCACCATGATCACTATCCTAATAAGCACTTCTGTTGCTAGTTACTGATTTTTTCTAAGTAGAGTCATGATAAACTGAAATTACTTAAAATTAGTGTGTACTTCTATATTCATTCTGATTTTGTGTCTCATAATATACATTGAGTTAGAACACTGCTTTATGTTGAAATCATCTATTTCACTGAAATCAATCAAGAAAATTTTTTTTAAAATCTAATCAAATCCAGGTCAAAGACTGAATACTAAAAGACCAAAAAGGCTCGTAGATAAATGAACTACATAGGTATTTTTACTGTAATTTTATTACTAAATGATCACAGAATCACAGACTCTTAAGGGTTGGAAAGGACCTTGGAAAATCATCTATTCCAACTCCGCTGCCAGTGCAAGACCACCTAGAGTAGGTCAGACAGGAACTCGTCCAGGTGGGTTTTGAATGTCTCCAAAAAAGGAGACTTCACAACCCATCTGGGCAGCCTGTTCAGTGCTCTGTCACCCTCACAGTGAAGATATTTTTCCTTATGTTTCTTTGGAAGCTATTATGTTCTAGCTTGTACTCGTTACTTCTTGTCCTATCATTAGACACCACTGAGAACAGCCTGGCTTCATTCTCCTGACACCTGCCCTTTGTGTATTTGTAAATATTAACAAGGCCATCTCTCACTCACCTCTTCTCCAAGCTAAAGAGCCCCAGCTTCCTCAGCCTTTCATCAGAAGGGAGATGCTCCATTCCATTAATATTTTGCTTATTTAATTTTGCTTTTAAAATTCTCACGTATTTTTCAATTAATGCTTGTAGCAATGGACATATAGTATTTTTTAGTCTAATTAAGACTAATTTTCCTTTTCTATACCAAACACATGCTGTCAGGACACTGCATTTTATGCAGTGGAACATCTGTATCCCACAATTCCTGACTACGTACATTAGAGATGCATTATTTTCCCACAGTTTATAAAAGTTTTTCCTTCCATTAGATTACAATAAAGGCTTGATGAGGGTGGACATTAAAACCAGTGAGAGAAATACATCATCAGTAGAGTGTTGTTTTGAGTTCCTATCACATGGACCCATGAATTGCCATAGCAGCTGAAAAACTTAACTGACAAGATCTATGGTATCTTGCAGTGTATTTATTTTGAGCAGCGTACTCCTTTCTCACTGAGATCCTTCTATTTTAACTCTCTAGTAATTAAATGCCTTAGTTGTAGATTGCTTCAAGACTTCGTGTGCAACAGATAACATAAAAATCTCTAATCACTGGCCTTGTGGATTAATAATAGTTTATAACCTTGCTGTGCAATTCTGAAAAAACAAATCCAGTGTATCTGTACATGCTTTCAGTATTGTTTCTCAGTTTTCTTCTCACAGTTTTCTGACTTCCCGTGTTCCATGGTGGGACAAGTGTCTACTCTGAATATGCTCATTTTCACGTCTCATGAAAATTCAATTAGTTTTAAGAACTAGTGAACACATCCAGAATTCATTTTCTTTGTGATTTGCATTGGAAGTGATGACTGACATTAGAGTTCTGATATTGTGCTACTTCATACAGAAGAGAAAATCAAGGCATTGTAAGACATGCACAGTAGCATATTTAATCCCCAAGTTTAGCTGGAAAAACTTACGAAGTAAATAAAGTACTTAATTCTTATCAACATATCCCTTCTAAACTAGAAGAGTTGTTAAGTCTTCCTGTTATCATCATTCATCCCTGAAAATATCTTATTATTAAGACTATCAATATAAGAAAACAACCTATGATGTATTGATTTTTTTTTATTCTGGGTTTTCAAGCCCTCCTGATTCAAGAAGCAATGCAAAATGCTAGGAGTTTTGTTCACTGTACCTTGCTTACCAAAGGCATGCAGAGATAGTAAATTCTGAGGGATGCAGAAGGGATTATTTTCTAAGCGACTGGATAAATAGTGAAGTGAAAATTTAATTAATCTTAATTTGACATGCTATTGTAAGGGCAAATATCACAACATCAGGATACACAGAATGTATTTCATCAAGATTAAATACCTGGCTATAAAACTGGAAGCACTTCTGTATCCATATAACAAGGACTGCATTAACACCAGCAAAAATGCATATGAGAATCACATGAAAATCAAAAAAAAAGCTCAATGATTTTGACACCTTGATGCCTAAGACCAGGTCATTTGGCCTGAAACTAAGAATGAAATGTGAGTTTTCTACCACCTATTTTTTTATATTCTAACTAAAATTTAGAGACCTTTGAATTGAGGGCTAGGCACCTGCTGATGAAGATAGAACTATAAATCAATTATTTATGTACTGTTTAAATTATTAATAGATTAGCACCTGTATTTTTTTACACTTATCTATCTTTAAAAACTCATGATGTTTTTCCTTTAAAGAGGATTGTTACAAAGCTAAATGCATTTAATGCATACGAAATAATCAATCAGTGATTGGCTTATATTAGGAAATTTTACTCCTCTGTGTATGAGGGAGGACCAAGATAAAACCCCAACTTGTCCAGCACAAGTTCTTATCTTCCAAGCAGAAGGGAGAAAGAAAGAACTCCATGCTGAGGTTTTCATGATGAATATCACAGTTGCAAAACTGAGTTTTGCAACTGTATTTACTGTATAAAAATATTTTAATTCTAGGACATAGTTTCAGCGCAGTATCTGGTTTTGAAGATTAAAGATCCTCATCCTTAGGAAACCCTGGAGGAACAAGTCTCTGCAGAGGAAAGGAACCAATTTTCTTTTAAGTTTTCTTTTATCTATTTCTATACAATTTAATTGTGATGACCCAGATAGGTACTTTGTGCAATCATCTTTTGTTATCTTCCGGACAGGGAATACAATTTAATGACAGCTACAGAAAAATGGAAAAATATTTACCACATATAGGAAATTTTAAGAAACGTTCATATCACAAGGAATTTTTATTTATGGAACAGAGAATAAAATGGATTTTGAAAGCAAGAAGTATAAAAATAATTTCTACAGAGAATAATGTAGACTTTAAAATAAACTTTCAGTTTTAGTCAGCTGAAATAGTCAAAGTTGAGGCTCTATTATTTATAGAGCACTGTGAACTACATGGTTCTTTGTAGGCATATGTAAAGATGTGGATTCTTTTCCTGGAAAAAAAAAAATCAATATTTTATAACACCATTTATTATAGTCTTATTAGATACTTAAAAAATGATTTGTTTTCAGACCATATAACTAAGTCAGAGACAGCTTCAGTTGTATTCCCCACACTATACATCATACATTGAAGCTGCATTTTAACCATGACCCCATAATCTCTTTTTTCCTAGGTATTATTTAAGGTTCAGGTTAACCATTGTTCACTATAAATGTCAAAGCTTCATGTTAAGAATAACTGCTTTCTGGTTTAAAAGAATTTTTAGTCTCCTAAGATACTAGAGGTCTAATTCTTTAAGGAGTCAAGTAGCAGAAACTGGACCTATAAGGACATATTTTAGAATAGTTCTTCACTGAGACAAAATTAAGAGTAATCTGTGTTGCAATGGAGTCACCCAAAAGGTTGACTGTAGGTACAGCTACTTCTGGTAAGAGATCAGGAAAGTCAAAAGTAGATTTTTTTTTTAATGATAAGGAAGATGAAATTGTGATTTATCTAATCTAAACTGTCTATTCAACTTTTTTTTTTTCATGTCTTTTACCCTTTCAGGATATCACTGTTCTCCACTTACCAATATAATCTTTGAATTTCCTTACCACTTCATTCAAGTAAATAGGGACTTTGCGAGTCTGTGTCAAGGTTAAAGTTAGATGTATAGGGTAAATTAAGTTCTCAGCTTCATCTCACTGTAAATACTGAGTAATTGAAATCAATGGACGTACTCCTGATTTATACAAGCGTTACTAAAAGCAGAATTTGATGCCTCAGAGGTCAACACTGAGGGTCTTGCACACAAACAATTACATTAACTGATATCAGCTCTGTAGATCTGTCAAGGATACAGCTATGTGTAAAACTGCATCATTTTAACTAGACTGAGAAATGAATCAAGAAGAAAGTCTTCTTAATGTCATTAGTAAGTTTCCATAATGGAGGTGAAATAATTTGCAGCAACAGTAATAATCTTCTGAAACAGATATCCCAGTCACTTTAATGCTGATACAGTACACATTGGCAATTGGAAACACAAATACTATCTGCATGAATATGAAGCCATTCCAACATTCAGAGGAACTTTTGTTTCTATTTACGAATTCAGATATTAGAAAGTTTCAGGACAGGGAAATAAATCATAGCGAATCATTCACTGAAAAGACTGCAAGTGTAGATACAACCAGTTGTTTTGAGTTCATATTTAAAACCTTACTATCATGTCAATATTACTTAATAAAAGTGAAAGTTTTATAGATATAATGATTTGCTATCCATTTTACAAATTGGGTTTTATTATTTTAATACATCTGTTAAGCCATTGAAATTTTTCTCTTAAAAGTAGTCACATGGGCAATATTTTCAAATAGGATCGATGAAAAAAAAGTGCTTAAATCAATGCATAATTTTCAGAAATACTTAGATTGTTGTTGATTTTTAAGTGTCAGTGACATGGGTCTTGGAAATAATTTTGCAGTTTTATTCTGCGAGTAAGAGTGTTTCAAAACAAAAACATTTCAGCAGTGAAAAATAAAATATGATCTAACAATTCCATGACCAGTAGATTTATGAAGTCTTGTCTGTGAAGACTACTTTGTACTTATATTATTTGACAAATTTTTAGGCCTGATTGCAATACTTTTTTTCTCCAAAACAATTTATTCATTCATCTGGGAGAGTTTTTTATTTTCTGGTAATTTAGTTTATTTGTTTTGAAAGTTTCTCCGGGGACAGGATGGAAAAGCACTACTTAGATTTTCTTCTCCTTACTAAAAGCCCATAGAAATGGAAACATTTGTAATGTCCAGTCATATGCTGAAGCTAGCTAAAATTGTACAAGATGAACAAAACCAATGAAAGTGGGACGGAGGAAAGTGATGTAACTGTTCAGAACTTGTTTTCCTAGAAAACTTGCTTCAAGTTCAAGGCCCTGCTGTCTGAATAAAAATGTGAAGGGAACCTGGCACACCTCCCTGCTGGTGTTTTTGTACAGCTTGCAAGCAAACTGAGACACAGATTATTCTCTGTCTCGACTCTCATTAAGGAATGTGACCACTACTGTAAGCACAGTGGAGTATCCTCCATTACAGCAGCTCTTTGGCAGACCCCATTTGTTGAGAATAAATATGGATTGAAACTGTAGTAGGTAGCAAAATCTGTCTAAAAAAGGTGGTACAGAAGGCAAGTAGTTATGGATAAGCAGTAATATATAGTCTTGAATAATGGAATTTATCTTGGCAGATGTATTTCATCTTCCTATAGAAGACTTGAATATATCCTGAAGATGTAGATGAAGGCAGCATATTGAATGCCACACTAACCATTCAGGGATAACCCCTTGAAACCTCAGCTACACTTGTCAGAAAAAAACCCCAAACTAATCAAGCAAACTAAAATGAAAAACTATGTGTAAAATAAAGAAATAGGCCACTGAAGGCATGTTTCATGAGTATTGAATAGCCCTGGGACAAGTCCTATCTTTACTTACCAGAATGTCTCACCCCACTTTGTTACCAGAGGCAAATAGAAAAAAATGGCACACAAATCTTTTAGAAGACCATTTATCTTCTTTATCTTTATATAGTTTGTATAATCTATCAATTGTATTTGCATAGCAATAGAATCCATCTTGAACTTAATTAAGCTGGTCACTGATGAGTTCCCTAAGTGAGAAGAAATTAGCAATGTCATTGACCTTAGCAGGTAATTTGTGCGCTGCTTGCAGCACGGTTGCATACATGTCAAACTAGTAGGACAAATATCTGGCTCATAAAGCAGAGTTGAGAGATTAGTGGTATGTGAAGAAGCTTTTCATTCCTAAGACAGAAAGATTAATAACCAGTTCCATCAGGAGAAAGCATGAATTTAATGCAAGACACACTATATTTGATTTCTTTCTTGCTTCTGCTTTCCTTGTTCTCATAACATAACAGGCCTGGATTTTGCATATCTTTTTGGTTTCCATTTCTATATAGCAAAAATTTTACAAATTATTTTGAAAGAGTAAGAAAAAGAAGAATAAAATTATCCTAATCATCATTCTTATTACTCAGACTTCCAACTTGATATTGAAATCCAGAATACTTTCTTTATATGTTTATTCTTTATTATGAGTGTATTCTCTTCTTATTTATTTCATTTACAAGTAAGAATAAATAAACAACAGAGATAAATTAGAAGAGGTAAGGATTTATCACATAGAGCAAATCTGAAAGCTCCAATTTAAGCAATGCCAAGACTTCTCTCCCCATTTCCTGCAGCTTTCTCTTTCTTCCCTTGACAGTTTGCCCTGGCACATGCACAAGCAACTCTGCTTGCAGTTGCTCCACAGCACTCTTTGGAAGGGTCACTTTCACAATACAGATTTAAGCCAAAGCTAAGTATCTTCACCTTTGAAAAATTACATAAACACTCAGAAATAAATTATCCTGCTGTGGATGGAACTTGTCTATGAAAGGTGAGAAAATGCTACCTTTTGGGGAAAAGCAAAAAGAGAAAACAGCACAAGAAAAAAAGAAAAAGATAAAAAAGAATGAAAGAATCATAGAATCACTTTGGTTGGAAAAGATTTTTAAGATCACCAAGTCCAACCCCTAACCTAACACTGCCAAGCCCACCAATAAACCATATCCCTCAGTACCTCATCTATGCATCTTTTAAATATCTCCAGGGATAGTCACTCCACCATCTCCCTGCGCAGTCTGTTCCAACGCTTAATAATCCTCTCAGTGAAAAAATTTTTCCTAATCTCCAATGTAAACCTCCTCTCATGCAACTTGAGGCCATTTCCTCTTGTCCTGTCATTAATTATTGGGCAGGAGAGGCTGATCCCCACTTCAGGTGGTTCTAGAGATTGATCATGTCTCCACTCAGAGTCCTCTTCTCCAGACTAAACTACCCCAATTCCCTCAGTTGCTTCTCATAAGACTTGTTTTCTAGACTCTTCAACAGCTTCATTGCCCATCTCTGGACACTTTGCGGCACCTCAGTGTCCTTCTTGTAGTGAGAGGACCAAAACTGAACACATTATTGAAGGTGTGGCCTCATCAGCACTGAGTACAGGGGAAAAGAAAAGTCAAAGCATTTAAAAAATGAATGATACTGTTTTAAAGAGATTGACTTTCATGATGGGTAAAACTGTTTTTCTACACAAAAGCAACAATTCAAACTCCTTCATCCTATCAACATAAATATGGACTGGAGCAGCCACTTCCCAAGTCCACCTTTTCTTATGTCAGATCTCTCAGCAGTGGCAATATTGGCTATGTTAATGCATTTAATGCAGTGGATACTTTCATGATTAAATTAGAGTATTCAAAATAAATGAGAAAAAACTCCTTAAGACAGATATTTATTATCAAAAATCACTAGAACAAGAAATAAGATAGAATTCATTGTAAATGGGCATTTTCCATAAAGAATCCTGTTTACACAATTTTCAGGAACAGTGAAAATGTAGCAGAATCATCATTACTGCCTCCTTGTGATTGCTATTATGATCAGTATTCCCTGAACACTTGAACTCCTTGAATACTTGAAAGTCTTACTTTCAGGAATCCTGTTTGCAGTTCTTGAGTAGTGTCAAGAGCAAAATAGACTCAACTTGGGGAGAAATGGTTTGATTCATTAATGAACAATCAAAACAGAGTAGGGAAATGAGAAAAAAATCCAAATCTTAAAACACTTCCCCCCACCCCTCCTTCCCTGGACTTTTCTTCCTTTCCCCCACCAGCAAGAGATGGATGATGGGGGTTACGATCGGTTCATTACAGACGGACTTTGCCGCTGCTTCTTCTCAAGGGAAGGCCTCTTCATACTTCATACTTCTCCATACACCCAGTGTGGGGTCCCTCCAATGGGAGACAGTCATCCAGGAACTTCTCAAATGTGAATACTTCCCATGGGCTACAGGTCTTCACTAACTGCTCCAGCATGGGACTTCCCATGGGGGCAGCTCTTAACACTCTGTCCCAACATGGGTCATCCATGGGGAATATAGCCCTTCAGGAATATACTGCACCTGTGTGACTCCCTCCCAGGATGACAAGTCCTGACAGCAAACTTGCTCTGGCGTGGGTTCCTCTCTCCCCACATGCACCCAGGTCCTGCCAGGAATTTGCTCCAATGTGAGCTTCCCATGGGGTCACAACCTCCTTCAGGCATTTACATGCTTCTGCATGGGGTCCTCTGTTCCCCAGTGGCCTCACCATAGCCTTCATCACAGGGGAACAGGGCCTAAGCACCCTCCTCCCTCTCCTTCTCCACTGATCTTGGTGTCTGTAGAGATGTTTTCACATTCTCACTCCCTGTTGCTGCTGCTGTTTGGCAACTGCATAGTAACTTTTTCCCTGTCTCAAATATCTTAATCACATAGGCATTACCTCAATCACTAGTTGGCTAGGCCTTGGTCAGAAGTTGGTCCATGTTAGCATTGACTGGCATTAGCCCTATCAGCTACAGATGAAACTTCTGGCAGCTCTTTGTTTCAAGAAGCCATCCCTGTAGCCCCCCACGCTACCAAAACCTGGCCTAGAGAAAACCACTACACCAAGTTACCTGTCAAGTAGTTGAACAACTCGTTCAAGTAGTTTCATTGAGAGAAGAAAGATGTAAGTAAATCTGATCGACAAGACAGTGAAGATTGGCATGAAATTTAAGGTAGAGACACCTGTAGTTAGGGCAGCAATTATATTTTTTCTAGTTAAAAGGTTTGCAAATTCAAATTGCATAACAGACTTTTTAATAATCTCATAAAAAATGTAGATCTTAAGATACAGCACAAGAATACATGTAGGAAATGTGATGGTCTAGGTCTGATTATATGATTTAAAAGTTTTATACCTTTTACTTAACTCATTAAAATTACAGCATAAAATTATTACTTTAAAAAATACATATCTACAGAAGTCAGCAGTTAAAAACAGCAATCAGAATAAATCTATATTTGTAGCAATCATCTTTTCTGTCTGTACCTGTCAAAGTCATGTTAACTTATTCATCCTCATTCATGTAGGCAATTTTAACTTAAATGGATGTGCAGCATTTTTCATGTTTCAGGTTTTCATGTATAAGGGTTTGTCTGAAGCTGCAGTTTCTTATGCAATTCTCTGTTGACACTAATGAAATTCTTAACATTGTTACTCCAAAGTCATGGCTTTTTCCCTTAAGTTGTTTATATGTAACTTTGTATTCATAAAACAATACAAAGTAGTAGCTAGTACTAGGTAGGATGGATAGCACTCAGCCCTGACAGAAATCCTTTCTTTTACAGTCACTAGAAGCATCTGAGATGAGAACTAAAGTCTTTCAGTATCTCACCCTCTGTATTTTGCCAAGTAAAAATGTATACAACTAAAAAGACATCTCACTATCTACATATTCATTTTGAATCCATTATTAAGCAATTAATACATTAAAAAAAAAAAAAAAAGAGGAAAAAACCCAAACAAAACTGTAGTCTTTAAACTAGCTTATTCCCATAAGGAAGTAGCCTGCATTTTACAGCCACACTTTTTTTCTCAGTTTTCACTGAAATGAAGGGTTAGGTTTTGCTCTAATTACTCAATTTGATTTCCAGCCATGGAAGACACTGAGATACTATGCAAGCCAAAGGCATATTTAAATAAAGTATGAGTCATACAGCAGCAAGTCATGAGAGAAAGAGAAAAAAGCCAATAGACTAAGCTTCAAAATGCACTCTGGTTTTCAAGTAATTTGGAAGGGTAAATTCTGAGTAGTGATAAACAGTGTTGGAGAATTAATGAATGCATTATGGCCTACAGAATGGCAGTTTAAAACCAAAAGATAATGGACCTTCTGGGAAATAAGTGGAGCTGTGAGAGGTTAGAGAAAAGGCTGGGAATCCTGATGCATTCATTGCAAATTTACAAATAAAAAAATAGGTTGGCTATTTTAAAAGATTTCCATAAAACTGAGGTGGGAAAGCCTTATAATTGACAGATTCCAAATCACACAAAGGAGGCTTTCAAAATTGATCCAGTAATGTAGGAAAAACAACCCCAAACCAAACCAAACAAAAAACCCCCACCCAAAACCAGAACTCCAAACACAAACCCACACACCTTAGTTTAAAACCATTCAGAAGTTTCTTTGCTTCAGATTAAAACATAGAATACAGGAAAGATCTTTTGCTTGGTAATTTGACCACAAAGTTAATGGCTATTGTTAAGATTCATTATCCAAATCCCAATTATATTCAAATTATTTTATTTCTTTGCCTTTTCATCATATGTGTAGAAAAGTGGGTGACGGAGCCCTGTCACAGGCTGCCCAGGGAGGATGTGGAGTCTCGTTCCTTGGAGGTCTTCAAGACCTGCCTGGACATGTTCCTGTGTGACCTGATCTAGGTGGACCTGCTTCTGCAGGGGGGTTGGACTAGATGATCTCTAAAGGTCCTTTCCAACCCTCTCATTATATGATTTATATGATATGAAAAAGGAATAACAGCTCTGTGTTTTCCAGGGATGTTTCATATGCTAATATCTGAAAGATTATGGAAAAAGAAGAAAAAACTCCTTGTAATTCAAAGTACTTAAATTTTAAGTACATGCTGAACTATAATTTATTTTAATGTAACTTCAACTTCATGCACAAGGCCATTGAAGACATTTTCTGCCACCAAATATGAGCAAGGTATTCCCATAAAGGGTTAATATTTGTTCTGGATTTCTCTGCTTTCTTTTTCTTTTTTCCTCCTCTCTGTTCATTTCTTTTTAATTTCAAATGTTTCTTATATCTCTGTTTTGCCTAACCAGCTTTGAATATCATCTTCCAAAAAACAAGAAAAGAAATTGGATTTTTTTTTCAGTTGGAATTGGTTGTGCTCTAAAATACTTGGGGAAATATGCTACAGCATGTAATACTCAAGTTTTCTATGGTATACTACATAAAGCACGCATTCAAATGTATAATTACATAATTGATGGGTATATGAAAAGCATTCTCATTCAATGCTTATTTCATCAGCACTTTTGCCTATTATATCAGTTAATTTCTGGAGGCAAAACTAACCCTTATATACATATGTATTCATTGCATGCACATTTTTCCTGCTTTTTGTCATAAGTGCTTGGTAAAAGTGAATGAGCAGGATGGAAGTTATTCTCTGTGAAACATATAAAATCTGGCTGAAATTACTTCAAAATTGTTGACAAACTAAATGCACTGGAGGCAATCTAAGCTTTTACCTAAGATAAACAGAAATCACACACAGATAGGAGTTGAACAGCTCTGCTCTAGCAACAAAATGCTTTTTTTTAGATTGCCTCTGGAAAGAAGAGAGGGAAGACAACTGTACTAAGAGGGCAAGTAAATGCTGTTTGCTTTGTGATACTCATGTAATTGACTCTAGCTACACAATTAACTTAACATTTTAAGAAATTTGTGTTGTTTTTCAAGTCCTGTGGGAGTTTTGCCTCTGGAAAAGTACAGGAAGGAGTTAATAGGATTATTTAACTACAAATGAAATTAAACTTTGCATACAGAACCAAGTAAGTGTGAAGAATACACTTACATGTGTTATGCAGCAGGAAGTATAGATAAAGTATAGGTATTTCATATCTTCCCCTAGTATTTGAGATCAGGATCATAGAATACTTTGCAAATATTAATTGGTCTGTATGATATGTCTTTAGGTGAAGCTGTAGCAATAATTTTTTTAATTTTACATATACATTTGAGCATTTGTGATCCACTAGGCATTAGAAGCATTACATAAGCAGAAAAGCTATATGTAACTTGTAAAAAGTCTAGTTTATAAATGATGAAACTGACCTAATTCAGGATTGACATGCTTTTTCCATCTCATGCAGTTTCAAGCTACAAAGAAAGATTTTTAGAGTTGTCAGCTTTGTGAGATTGAATTAGCAAATATAAGATAAATAGTGTCAGAAGACTGCCAAAAGTAGACTAAAAAAGCAAAAGGCTGACTTTTTAGTATCGAAATTCCCTAACAATAAAGCATCACCGTTTGTTGAAAACTGAAATATTATTTTTAGCACTATTTTTGTGAACATTTCTTTTAAAAAATTAACAAACAAAAAAATCCACACTAAAATGAATGTCCAGCTGGTGTAGTTTCAGCAGTTGCGTACAGTAAATGAAAGCAGCTCTCTCTCTCAGTAATATAGATGATAAAGAAGGTCCATGTGCATGCCAAGTTTTTCTACAGACATTGTAGCACAAAATAGAGAAGGTTTAATCCCTAATAGCACAAAGAGTTGCATTGGCTTGAACTCAGCTATGAGGAACAGAGCAGTTACTGTTTTTTTGCATGTAGCCATTTCATGCACAGCAAATGAATTACTTCTAATGCATTCATATTTGGGAAATTTACAAAACCGGGGGGAAGGAAAGAGTAGATGCCCACTTGAAAATAAGATCCACATGTCTCTTTAAATACTCACCCAGAGAACTGAGACAAGCCATAATCAAATGTAATTCCTGGAATAAACCAGGTATTATTCAGCAACAGCTGTTTAATCCTGGTTATTAAAAAAATTTCCAATGAAAAAAAAATAGTCAAGGTATTTTAATTAAAATATTTTTCATAATTATTAAGACATGTCTCTAGTATATGCTCTTTTGACTTAGTGAAAAGACTAAATAACTTGTTTTCCCGTTCTCCAACCTACAAATCCCCCAAGCAGTGGGATGATACAGATAATCCCCAAAGTATTGGTGGGTGAGAAAGATATGTAGCAAATCACATATCCATGATGTATTCTGTCTGCTGCATATAAGTCTTGATATTATCCAGATATTCTTTTCATCTACAGTTGATTCTAGAAACTTTTGGCACTACAGAAGTGTTACAGTAAATTGGGGATTAAATAAGTTACTTGTAAAACCATTGAAACTATTGGAATTGGAATCAAAGTTCCTCTGAAGATTTGAGCATCTTAAATGTGAAACCTTCTAAGTCTGCTTGGCCACCATAAAAAATAATTGTTTGAAATAACAGCCTGGGTTCTTTTAGACAAGAAGAATAAAGACCAGATATTGGGAAAAATATTTGTATAGAGCTCCAAAACATGTTGACATCTGCTGTGACTCACCATCAGTCATGACACTTCTGTGGATTTAGTTTTGTTATTCCTGCCTAATAATTTTGAAGTTGGCAAGTGAGATTATTTATGTGAATCAGAATAAAGCACATCAATAATACTCTTCAAAAATGGACAATAGGAAGAGATGGATTGGGCATCTGAGCTATCCATCCACCTCAATTCTGTGGATTTCTATTGTAAGATATTGCCTTATCTTCCAGTATACTCCTCACTGCTGGATAAAATGGAATTTAAGTAACTAAATTTTGTCTCTGAAAATTATGATGCAGAAATCTCTTTTTCCACGCATATCTTGTTTGGGGAAGAAAATACACTTGAAATTACTCAGTATCATGTAAAAGTTCCTTAGCAAACTAAAATTCAGTCTGAACATGGTTTGTTGTACTTCAATATGGATGGGATTGATGAGATGCTGAGTAGCTGATAGTCTGGACTTAGACATGATCAAGACCATATCTTGCTCACATCTTCAGAACAACTAGTTGCCATTTTCAAAATACGTCTAATAGACTAGGACTCTCATAAAGTGCTATGAGGGTTAGAGCTTTACCTTAAATATAACAAATGCATGTAATGCTCTATTCCTGTTTCTGTCCTTAAAAAACTCTCATAGAGCAAAAATCAAGCAGAAACACTACAATGGGTAATGGGATGAAGCTGGAATGCAAAAAGTTCCACTTAAACATAAGAAAAAACTATTTCACTGTGAGGGTGAGGGAGCAGTGGAACAGGCTGCCCAGAGGGGTTGTGGAGTCTCCTTCCTTGGAGGTCTTCAAGACACACCTGGACATGTTCCTATGAGACCTGATCTAGGTGAACCTACTTCTGCAGGGGGGTTAGACTAGATGATCTCTAAAGGTCCCTTCCAACCCCTACCATTCTATGATTCTATGAAGCTTGTAATTACAGTACTCCATTGTATTCTTCCTGGTTCAGAAATTCTCTGTCCGGCTTGAGAGAATTCAGTTGTCTGCTAGATTTCCCTAAATGGCAGGCTATGAGTCTTGGACATTCCCCAGTCCCTGATTTGTAGTCATTCTATTGCTGTATAGCAAAAAAACATGCTAGAAAGCAATTACTCAAGACTTCTTCCTATAGATTGATAATTGATTAAAATGTAAGGAAATCACAGTTAAAATTTGAGACATTCGAGAGAAGTATTTTGCATTTTGAACTTTCATACAAAAACTCTCAATAAAAATTCAAGCAACTTAGTTAATTAGGAAAGATATTGTTGAATGTATTTTAATTAATCACTAGCCAGTTTATTGAAATACGCTTAGGAGATTAAAAACTTTTGAAGTCCATTTTCCTTCCAGGCCAAAAACTCCTCAGAGATGAGGTTTGTTTCTTCATCCCTGTGAACCCCCTTTTTTCACTATCGTGTTTGAAAAAAGCGCCAATTCCAAGCCCTACCATTCTATGATTCTATGAAAATGTAAACTTATGATATGGTACCATTTATAGGAACTATGCTTTTTAAAAGCACCGATCAGTAGATAATTAGATCCACTGAATGAACTATGTGCATAGCTTCCACCATTATTATGCAACAATACTCCTGAAATATTGACATATACAAGATGTATGTTCTGCTACAGACTGCACAGAAATAGGAGACATAGATTTTTATTTGAAAATACTGCTGTCTAAAGAAAACATAGAACAGTACAAGTCCGTGCAGACTGGGGAGCAGAAGAAAATAATGAGGTGGTGCTAATCACCATAACATGTGGTGGTCTCAGCTCACCAACTATCTAACAGGCATCAGGTTTGGAGAAACTATAGCAGAGAAGCATCTGAAAAAGGGATCATTTATAAACCATATTACAAAAAGCAACATGAATTCATTTTTTGTACTCAACTTATTTACTAGAACTTACACATATTTCATGGAAGTACAGTTACTTATATTTTGTAGTCATTACTACTTATTTTGATATGCATTTGTTCTTTGTGTCCTTTTCCCATAGTTTTGACTGCATGTACATATATGTCACTGGTATCTAGCTCCATTTAATGCTTTAACATAGTAACTTGGATGATTTTAAAGTCTGTCAGAAAAAGTAACATCTGAAAATTAGGGATTTGTGTCACTTCCATTTTATGAGTTGATGCACTTGTCTGATTATTTTAGATGGTTGGCAGATCAGTACTGAAAATTGTTATGCAACCTGATATCTTATTAAAAGAAAAACAATAATTTGCAATTGTATTTAAAAAAACAACCTCTTGGAGGTTATTCCCCTGTACATAGTATGAGATGTAAGACAATATGGCTAGTATTTCACATTTACTCAAAAGGAGAGAATTTATCATGAATCCAGGGTTAACAGCAATGTGCTTGGAACAGGAGACATGTCTTGAACTTTCTGCTTGACCAAAGACTTCCATAACTTTGGGAAGTCCCTTGGGACATTTTAAAAATTCTTTAGAATTTTTAGAAGCTATTCAGAGTCTGGAAATCCAGCTATGCCACAGTATGATTCTGAAAAATGTAGTACTTAATACCTATTGAAATAATGGGACTTGGGCATTTAGGCTTCTGTCAGTTCTGCTAGGAATGTACCTGGGTCATTAGGTACCTAAGTACCCTTACAAAATCTGCACCGTAACTGACTTGCAGAAAAACTTCTATCTGGAAGTGAGGTAATAGATAATAACATTCCTTCATGACATTGGTATAAGGAAACACGCAGTAAAAATTATAGCACTGCTAGATACTAAAACATGAAGTAGTATATCAATGTGTAAGATAGATCATTAAGAAATGCCATTACATAATATTAATCACATCGTCTTATCTAGAAAACCGTATATGGTAGTGTCCAGCCTGTACCAGAGATGACACTGCAGAATAGTTGTGCGTTAAAAAAGGTTTGAGCAAAGGTTGAAAAGAGTTGAAGGAATCTCAAAGAATTTGTTGATAAGATCTTATGTTAAATTAACTGGTCTGCTCACTGTACTAGATCCCCTGTACTTTTTATGAATTTACATGCATTCACAGATCATATTAACTTTTTTTATTTCTATATATCTTTATTCTTTCCTTTCTTTCTGACACATTATTTGTCTGTCGGATATTTTTTTAAGCAATGATAGCATTTTATATTAAAAATTCAGTACATATATGTGTTTAATTTCAAGGTGTGTCTGTGTTATTTTTTTGCCTTGTCCTCATCAGCTATCCTCTTATCTGTCTTGTAACTGAACAACTCAAAGCTACAGTTTGAGTGCCTGAAAAATAGTAAAAAATACATTGTATCTATTCATAGAGGGAGAAAGCATCTTAAGTATCGTGGTGATAAACAATAAGTTACAGCTGGATAAGCAGAATGTCCATCGTGTAACCAAAAATCAGTCAAGTCTACCCAAAACACCTAGGACTGGCAGACTGAAAGGTATCTATAACCAGCACTGAAAGACTTGTGTGAATGTAATGTGTGGTGCTGCTAATGACTGAAAATTTTACATGGACTTAATATACTGATGAAATAAAAACTGCTAAGAAATTGTGTGATAGAAGATAATCCAAAATGCATGGCATGGCACAGTTAAAAAAATTATAAATCCTCAGAATCACACCACCATAGATTATGTCTAATCAATCTTTTCTGGATCAGCTCTAGAATTTGTTCTGTTAACAATTTTCCTCTTCTTCTTTTCTTCCTACCAGCTCTGTTTCACATATACTACATTTGTATTTTACCATCACTTCATATCGTCTTAACGGACTTTTGAATCTGGAGTTCCTACAACAGCATACTTGTGTCAGTGTTCCATTGTCTGTATTTGAAAGTAAGACTGTTGTTCCAAAATGGGAAAAAAAACCAAAAATAAATTCCGTTAGAAATGGGCAGATAAGGCAATTGTTATTAGGAAAGAGAGTGAATCTAACAAATAATCCTGATTTCTAATAAATCACTTTGAAATAGAGAATATGATGAGGAGAAACCACTGAGAAAATTGATACTGTCTTAGTTCTCACAAAATATTTTACATCCCACTAATAGTATAAATGTGAGCTAACATATTGACAGAGACCGAAAAGATAAGAGCAACTGAAATCCTCATAGTCAGCATGAAAGCTTTTCTCAACAAACATTAATAAGAAAAGACTATAACATTTTTATGTGTAAGCAGCATTATGAAAATCCTTTAAGAAAGTTAACTGTGCCAGAGACTATTAAAAAAAAAGGTGTTCTGTAAAAGATGCTGTTTCTTTACTAACACTGGAAACGATGCCAATATTTACTAGCTTACACTTCATGAAGTGCAGCTTTTAAACATGCTGCTCCTGATTACTGGTAGAGAGAACTAATAATTGTATTGTAGAATAATAAAAATAAAATATATCACTGGACATATCATCTACCTGGCTGTCACTTTCTCCCCTCTACATGTATTTCCCCCTCCACTTGAAATGGCTCAGCAAATGGTAACTAAAGATGATTGTTACACTAATTTCTTTAATGACTTGATTTAGAGTACTCATCTCCTGTAGAATACAAGGCAATTATCAGTTTCATTAAAACTTCTTTATTTTATTTCTACCATATTTGAGGTCCTTGGAAATCTGACATGTACCCAACAGACAGAAGAATGTGGTTCAAAGACCAGTTTAACTTTTTCCCACTGGTATCACTGTAAGGTTCTGACACTCCTCAGCATAAATACTAAGAACATCCATCACCTGAGATATTTTTCAGGTAGTAAACTCAAAAACATATAAATGAACAAATACCACATTTACATATTTTCCTATTTTTAAAAGCTGCAATCAAAGTGTTCTTCAGGAAATACATTAACATTTTCTCTATCAGAGGTATAATGTCAAAATTATATACTGCATGAAAACCCAATCACTGCTTAAAGAAAGTTGGTCAAGAAAGGCAAAATGGAAATCTATTTATTCTGATGTAAACTTCCTTAAAAAGTCTTTTTCCAGATGGAAAAAAATCCAACAAAACCAAAAAAGAAAATCTTCTGCTTTAACTTTTCTGGGTTGAGTGATTTTGCATTGAGATCTACAGATGTTTCCCTGAAGCTACGATTTCCCATCATGTCTCAGCATGTCTGTAGTTCAGACACTGTCAATAATGAAGGCACTTGTAACTGTACATAGTTTAGCTTTCTTTCACTATGTTACTCTTAGAAAAACCACCTCCTATTCTCTTATCATTCACATGTCCCTGAAAGTACACATTATTTCATACAATGCAAGCATAATACAGTAACAACTGTGAGTCAGAGACCCATAAACATACTACTGTACAGAAGCAGGCTGCTAGGGAAACTGGCCTTCATCATGACTGCATTTTCTTGATTTCCTTTTCTGGAGGGAAAAGCACAGGGGCTGTTGCCAAAGGTGTTATGAGCCTAAGAAATTTGCTATACATTTTAGGGAAAGTGACGATAGGCATATTGAAGTCATCCTCAAACATTTTCTGCAGTAAGAAAGTGAAGAGTAGTATTTTTGTTGAATGTTTGTATCACTTTTGTCTTAATTTTTCTGATTAGCTTGGTATAAATTGATAAAACTTAATATTGAAGCATTGCTTATGTCCTTATCATTGTGAAATTTAGCTCTTACATTCAATAAGGGAATCACATTTTAAAAAAATCTGTTATGTTGTGCAATGAAACACTAAGAGGAGAAAATAGAACAGGTAAATTTCATACAGGCTGAAGAAAACATCCTAGGAAAATGAGAAGCATGAAAAGGATTATTTCTGATAATCTTACTTTTCTTACAGTATATTCCACTAATTTGCCACAAGGCAATGTAAAGAGCAGTAACAGTGAGGTAGTATAGTAGGAAACCTTTGAATGTTCAAAGGGGACATTTGATCACTTTAAGCTCACAATATAATGTAGTGTAAATTGTTATAATATGGTGGGAAATGTCCTACTTACACAGAGGATGCTCCACTCTGCATAGCTGCTTTGTGCTATGTGAGAAGCATCTGGCATTCCTTGCAGGTCTCCTTGCTCTGTACAGCGGTGTGGCTAGACTGGCTCACTCATGATAAATATACTACCCAGTTGAGGTGAGAAAACAATATGAGGATACCTAAAAGAATTGTACGACTTGCTATTGAAGTAATATTTACACATAAGTAGTAACCTTTAACTCAAAGGCTCACAAAGTGTATTAAAAACTGAATTTGAAACTGTCCTTATCTGTCTCTAAGTACCAGCGTCGCTGGAGTCAGGCCAGGTGTACTTCCCTAAATGCACACTAAGTTTGTTTGGCTCTTTTTTCCTCCTTTTTCACTCACAACATGGAAAGTCATCCATTGTTTGTGAAAACTCAGAATTATGCTGAAATAAAAAGAAACCTAAAACCTCTTCTCAAATAAGAATGAATCAAGTAACAAATATGTACCACAAGGATGGCATAGGAAACAGTAACAGTATTGATTTTGGTGAGGCTGCATAAGCAGTTTCAGTACACAGGCATTTGAATTACATTGGGGGGAAGAAATAATATTTCAAAGGCAAAAAAAAAGAGCCTTAATTTAGTTACAGTTAGCTAGTAACTTACAGTACTTTTTTCTCAAAATGCAGAAACAAGTAATTACATTTTCTTATTATTGTTGCAAATATAGAACTTATTTTCTCTTTTTTTTTGTCTTTGAAATTTTTAGAATCAGAGGCATTTGGGTAACTGTCCCTTTTTCCCTTCCATTTTCTGAAATAGAAACTTTTTTTAGGAACTGACAGAAATAAGAAAAAACTCCAAACTTATTAACTGAGCTCACAGCTGGGAGTAAGTGAAAGAGAAAACACATTTTGTAACTGTGTGACAGCAATTAATGAACCTGCTTCCTCTCAGCTGAAATGTTCTGATGGATTGTACTAAGTAAATTATGTCAACACGTGTAACTGTCAAAGTTTGGTCATATTGTGATATTCCACAAATTGCATGAGCAGATACAAAGAAAGTTTCAGAAGCTAACATACATAGTCAGTAAGCTCAGAAGGATGAGATGCTGAGCAGATGCATGGGTTTAAATCACAAAGGTCAGTTGTAGTTTTATTTTTTTGTGTAATTAAGCATTTTACATAAGATTATTCACTCAACTAGATGCCAAGGAAACTTTTGGATTCTGATGCAAGATATGATAAATTAATGAGATGAAACTCAGAATAACCCATATAGAAATGTAAAATTAGAAGTAATACAGTTGTGAAAGTGGGGTAATTCTCAGAAAAGATATTGCTTCCAGGTATGAAAGAACTTTTATTCTGTCAATTTTGAAACTGCTGCACAGTGTAATTCCCAAACTGTAAAGATTCATAGCCCCAATACTGACAAATCAAAGAGTTACACTTAAATCTCATTAAAGTCGGTAGAAATCAGACATCATCTGTGAGTTTATCTGCAAAGAGTTATTTTTTTCTTCTAGTAAAAAAATCTAATTCTTGGAATCTTAGTTGCCCCTCTTAACAGCACATGTTAGTAAAACACTATGATAAAATCTAATAAATAGTTGGAAGTTTGGGAATAAATCCTTCGATGCAATTTGATCTTCTCAAAACAGTAATAAAAGAAACTACTGTATTTTTTAATGTGCAGATATGAGATGATATTGCTGGTTTTACTTTGCTATTTCTGTTGCTGAAAAAATCTATTAAGATCCTAGACAGGGCATATAGTTTTTCAAGAATAACCATTAATGACTTCCATCTGTTTAAAGTAATTAAAGCAGGTGATACTTGGCCCAGTAACTTTAAGATTTTATTTTTATTTTTCTCCAGCAAAGGCCAGTAGCAATTCTCTTGAAGTCAATTTCTTACAGAACCGTAAAGAACTGAAGACTTCAAAGTGTATTTCAAACCACAATGTATATCCTGATGGGGTTTTTCTTGTCAATCTAGTGTTAAAATGCAAACAAGAGCACCTAAGGTTTTGCTAACCCACAGATAATAAAGCTGTTTAGCAGAGCTGGTCTTCTCCTGATCATTACCTGCAAGAATGCAGTTATTTGTTTTTGAGCTGTGCATATTGTATTACACTGATATTTATAATTTTGTATTAAAAAGAAGAAACTAAGCTAATTAATTTTTTTTTATGCAGGAAACTCCAAAATAGCAGTTAATGCACTTTTTGGGAACGGTAAATCATAATGATAACCAAGCAAAAAGCTCTCTGTGCTTCTGTAATATAAAAGAACAAGCTATGAGATCACGATCAAGATATACATCTGCATTGTAATAACACTGTTTTCTTAAATCAGATTTAAATGATTTCTCGAAGGGCTATAAACACAAACCCTGCTTCCATTCAATCCAGACATGAATCAACCCTATGAATACCTAATTTACACATAACATTATGTAAAATGCTCTGAGTATTGTGCTTTTTTTAAACAGATAGCACTGATCTTAGATATAGTTTAAACAAACGTGAGTATTATTATTATGTTTCTCTTCAACTAAAATAATACTGAACAGCATGTCAGCCATAGAATTTTTTTGAGCTTGCACTGAGCATGTCAAATTGTTCTGTGTAAATTACACAAAAATAAAGCTTCCCCAAAAGTCTGCACTGTTTACAAAATAGGTGGTAGAACAATCATAAGCAAAAATGTCAACACTTATGTCCTTTCTTGATGGAGAGCAAAAATCTTTGGGCTTGATAGAGGGTGTTCTGTGGGGAGTAAATAAGATTGGAAGATATTATATGGGAGAGATATTCTTCTAGTTTAACACAGCTTTGTCAACAGCCATAGAAAAAAAAGATGAAGATACTGAATGTTACAGCACATTTTGAAGCAGGACATTTCTGCTGAGTTCCTTTGTTTTCTATCTTTTGTCCATGAAAGTTGCTACTTATCACAGGACAGAGAGGGAGGAGTAAACATCATTTTTTGATGGAATGATGCACCGAACCTCAAAAACTTATCCTTAATCTAATAATTAGGAGTGTTCAAAAAAACTTCAAACAGTAACATGATTAATATTAAACCTAAACTCTCCTCTCCTCTCCTCTCCTCTCCTCTCCTCTCCTCTCCTCTCCTCTCCTCTCCTCTCCTCTCCTCTCCTCTCCTCTCCTCTCTTCCATTCAGTTGCTTCACTTTGCTTTACCCTGTTGCTCTTCTCGTCTCATCTCTCTTAACAAAGGACTGAACTACTATATGCTTAGCAAAGTGTTCTATTCAATTGTATCTGAAAAGTTTCCTTTTCATCTATCTATCACAGAATTAGGACTTGGCTTCATGACTGGTCCAACTCACCAATTTTGTTCATTTAATTTTTTCATACCTGAGACAAAATACAAGCTTTGCAAAGCTTTAGTGTTTTACATTCTCCTGTGTACTAAAGTTGTGTGTATTTGTTCCTCAGACATGTTCTTATGCTACATCTAGGTGAACCTGCTTCTGCAGGGGGGTTGGACTAGATGATCTCTAAAGGTCCCTTCCAACCCCTACCATTCTGTGATTCTATGATCTTAAAAAAAAAAAAATAAAAAAAAAATCTTTATTTAAACCTTCAAAATCTTGAAACATTTCCAAAACTTTCTACACAAATTTCCCTGGAATCATACTAATCTTCTTGTATAGAACATATTGCTTTATTTATCTAAAATGTTTCCACCAAATCTAAATTAAATTACAGCTATCTTGATAATGACACAGTTTCCTTTTGGTTTTGTACAGTATACTCTTTCTACATGGCAAGCACCACCAATGCAGCTGTGTAATTTATCACTGAGCACTGAGTAGTCAACACACTTTCTAACACAGTCACTCTTCCCTAGCATTTTTAGAAGCAGTTGTCTTTTAGATTAAGCAGAACTATTATTTAATAAATCACAGAAATGCCCCTCAGAAGATTAGGGAAGTAAGTATCGAAGGCTATTTAACATACTCTGCTTAGAGAATTTATACAGCAGACTGTAATTATCCAAATTGGAATTTAGCCAGCAGATGAAAGCTAATAATATTCTGTGAAAAATACCATGCAATCTTTCAGGACCAGACATGCCAGCAACATCACATCTGAAATACTGCAACTGCAACAGCTCAGTGTCTCTAACATGGCTTGCAAATAGTGTTTCAGTTCACATCATAAGAAGAAAAGTGCTTCTAATGCAATCAGCACCACTTCTTGCAACTCAAGAAATATGGTTTTTAAGTCTCCTATTGAAATACTAAACAAATTAAAAAACTCATTCTACCTCAAAAATACTATAAAAAGCATTCTGAGTACAGATCCATTAATCAGAATAACTAACCTTTTTAAATTCAGTCACTGTCAACATAAAAGAACCTTTTGACAAGGCTCCGCACCAAAAGTTATCAAAGTAAGTTACCACAGGATAAACTGATTTTTACGAACTTAAAGATGGTGAAAGGATTAAAAAAACCAAAAGCAGCAGAATAGAGTTTTATGATTACTTCCTGGGATGAGGAAGAATCAAAAGTGGGGTTGCCCTAGGATCAGTGATTAGATTAGTTCTCCCCATATCTCTCTCCCCCATGAAGTAAAGAGTATGCAGTTGTCATGGTTTAGCAAGGAGCAGCTCTTGCTTGGTAACAGGGGGAGGAGGTTGCAGTGAAGACTCGGTACAGAGTTTTTGGACTCTCCCCTGGCTCCTGGGTTCACACCCACCTCCAGCCTGGCTGGGCCAATCTGGCGCCTCTGCCATCACTATTTAGGGACAGGAATTTGAAGCGCTGGCAGGAGGTGTAAGAGTGATACAAGATGGAGGCAACCACATGGACCCCACAGTCAGAGAAGGAGGAAGGAAGAAAGAGCACCAGATCAGAGACCCCTTTGCAAGCTGTAGTGAGAATGCACTGTACCCCGGCAACCCATGCAGGGCCATGGCAGGACTGAGAGCCACCAGCAGCCCCATGTGAGTTCACTTGGATGGGTGAGAGACTGTGTGAGGACGTGGCCATGGCACAGGCCATGCTGGAGAGCCTGCATGCCGCAGAGCAGCCCCACACGAGAGGCAGAGAGGAGCTGCAGCTTTTGGGATAAATGCATGTCAGAGCAGCCCGTGCAGGGCTGCCGTGTGTGTGAGGTACCCCACGGACTTTCAGGGAGGACTGATGCAGAGCCCACCTGCCCTGAGGAGAGACAAACTGCGGAAGTTATCAGGAATAGACTGACTGAAATTCCCATTCCCTGCCCCCCTGAGCCCGGGAAGAGGGGAGGGGTGGGAAGAAGGTGTTCTTAAAGGGCTGGTCAGACTCTTCATCATTGTACCATTCTGTGATGTTTTATGTTGGTTATGTTTTGAGGGTTTAAGGTTATGTTTTAGTTGATGTTGCATTAAATTATTTTCTGTTTTCTTCCCCAAACTGAGTGGCCCGGTCTGTTTTATCCTGAACCTTAAGCAGCAATTAAGCTCTCCCTGTCCTTTGGCAATCCTCAGGTCTTTGGTACTTGAGGCTAATCGTGGTCTTTTGTCCCCTGATGGGCCTAAACCATGACAGCAGTGAAATTGGAAAGATGGGATGTGATATTAAGATCCTAAATGTTGCATCAATGTTGAGGAAGTCCAGAATTTCCTCTACAAAATGAGTAGATGTGCCAATGCAAATGTAGGTGTATTTTAGAGAATCATATACATACATAAAACATCTCTAAATTATCCCTGCATGATGTTGAAATTGAGTCTTAAAGTTTCAGTCTCAGAGCTGTCACTGACATTTCTCTGAAACCACTGACTCCATGCTCCACGGCAATTAAAACCCCCTCTTCAAATATTAGGCATGATCAGGAAGAGTACTGAAACTGTTTTCCACTACAGAAAACTCAGATGTACGCATATCTCAAGTACTGCTTGAAGTCCTAATGTCCACATCTTCAGAAGGGCAGAGACGAGACGTGTTAAAGAAAATGCAGAGACGGACAAACAGCTGATCTTAGAATTGAAGCAGCTGCTTTATAAGCAGAAATTAAAAGTCCATGACTCTTTCTGGAGATGTTAGCAGTCTGGAAAGAAGGTATCAGAGTGGTATATTCTTTTTTCCCTCAGGAAATATTAATTGAGCTCTGCAGGTTCTTCTTGTGGGAGCCTTAGAGAAATAGATTTCATCTTCACAGCAAACCACAGAGGCCAAAAATGCTATATGATGTTCTCTTTCAATCAAGGGCTACTATGATGCGTGAAAGATGTTCTGTGGGGACAGATGTGTGCCCTGTCTGGTGCAGGGAGATTGTGTGTAGATAAAGGCTAGTCTCTCTGAATCACTCCTGCTGAGCAGGCTCTCCAGAACAAATGCAGTCTAGTTTTCCAAGTGGTTACAGTCTGGACAACTGGGAAAGGTTTTCATGGAGAAGAATGAAAAAGACATTGAAAAAAAGATCTTCCAGAGTAACCTCAAGACTCTAAAGTTGGCAGACAATGGAGTTTCTAAATTACAGAGTCCAGATAACTACCTGTCTCTCACTGCTCTTACTATTATTTTCACTTAAATTTTCTGGAAATTTTTTGTAAACATGCCATCCTCTAATTCTTTCTTACCCCAGTACAAAAGTTTTTAGCACAGGTGGTCAGTATTAGGGCAGTGAAATGTCTGTATTTGCAGTTGCTTGGGATTTTTTTGCCATGTCAGTCAACAAGTTTATTTCATGATAATTCCTGATTGACATATTACAAATGTTTTATTAGACATGTTTACTCATACTTTACCAGTAAGATGATTGAAAAAGACTTACAAATTAAGTTCAAGTGAAATTTTTAATGACCACTGGCTGCTTTTACAGTTCCAAAGAAAATGCTACATTTTGTTCAAATAATTTTTTTGTCACTGCTTTGTTCATAAGTGGACATCTGGAAGAAAATATAGAATTGCTACAGTTTAGTATTTTCAACATGCAGTTCCTTTTTCTTCCTTTGAATAATTTATATATTTAACTCAATTGTGAAAGATTAGACAGATAAAGAAGCATTTGGCAGAATCACAATACAGGTAATTATGGGTCTGTCAGTATTTCCATTATGAACTCCATTTAGCATTAAGGGCTTAGCATTTTTCCATCATTTCAGAAAATGTCAAACTGAAAGCTGTCATGCAGATTAGCAGCCTGGATGCAAATTTGTTTACACAAAAATATTTAAATCTACTCAGCTGTTTTTGATTTAGAGATCAGCCAGAAACTTTAAACTCTCAGGGTTTCTCATGTATTTCTGCCAACTTCTAAACCAAATCACAGACAAAAAAAATGGGTTTGGTTAATAGACTGTTGACTTGTTGACTTCTAAAGTTTTGGAATTATTTACTTTAGGCTGTAAAATGCATTTTGGAATTTCTGTTCATCTTGCAACACTAGCCTTTCTCCTGCCATCTTTATGATTAATTAGAATAGAATTTGAAAACTATAATAAAAGGTAATATTGATATTAAGGTCTGAAACTTTCTCTTTTTTTATGGGACTACTTAACTATCATTGTAAGACAGTGAGTAAAAAGGGACCAAAGCCTGTAAGGTTTTGGTGTCAATTACTTAGCCCACTAGCTCTAATGTCATTGCCATAAATAATTTGATGGAGTTCAACTGTTACAGCTTTTGTTTCATCAGTTTAGTCCCATGCATGTTATGAACAGTTTTGTAGGGATATCTCATTTTAAATAAACTCCTCTGTACTGAAAAGGAGTATTTTGTTTGTTTTAACAATCTTCTCTGTTCTGCTAAAAGTCAATGACAAATCTTTTCATGTCAGTGGGGCCAACTTCTAAAATGACCTGCTCGTAAATATTTCAGTAAAGTTATAATTAAATGGATGATCACACTTGTTCAAAAAAATGCTTCTGACTTGAGAAGTAAGAAGCTTCAAACGGAAACACTTGCAACCATCAAGCAACATGCAATAGAAACACTGCTATAAACATTAATTGAATTAACAGAATTGAGATAGAAAGTATTTATGCAGAAAGAAAGAAAATAAAAAAAGCACTGAGAATGTAAAATACAAATATTCAAGTAGATAACTGACATATTTAAAAGCCTGATAAGAGATTATCAAACAGGAAAAAATAATGATACAGACTCTCAAATAATGCACAGTCATCTGGGTGTGCCAGACAAAGAATAGGAAGCTAGACCCAAGAAGTCTGAGAATCAAAAGCACAAAAATTGACAGGATAAAAAACACAGTGCAAATAAACTTTGTGCAAAAGAAGCATTGAGGAAGCACATGAGAAGGAAAAAAAAAAAAATCAACTAAATATTTCCAAAAACAGTTTGTTCAGGGGAGTTTCACTTACAGAGCACTGTGTACTGGATTAATAATGCAAAATAAAACCCCAAATACAAACCCAACTCACAGTATTTTAAGAATGAAGAAACATTTTTCAGAAAACATTTTAAATAGCATTAAAGTACAGCTCTATCTTCAGAAATATCTGCAAATTACTTGATGGTGATTCAATGTTTATTGTATTGTGTACTACATTTTAAAAATAAGTGACTCATTGACTTAGCCTAAATTCTAGCTGACAATTAATGACCTCTTTATAATTACAGAACTTCTGCTGATATCTGTGTCATGCTTTGACTCTTTAGGTTAGACTTTTGTATTAACTCAGCTGCCAATGCATTTCAAAAACCAGTATGAGAGGCCCGAAAGGGAACAATTTGGAACAGCAGATTCATAGTAAACCGTCTTTGAAGCTTGGATTGTGTAACAATCTTTGAATCAGTTGAGTAACACAATCTAGCTCTGTTTTCTCCTTTGTGATATTTTTGTCTTTTCTTTTTTAAATTAAGCTGCAATATTCTGCAGAATCTGGAGTCCTGACTAGCCTGTTCTGGTCATCCCAGACTGATATTGATAAAAGTTGCCTTAGTAATACTAGATTTGTAAAATTTCTCCTTATCTTGTCACATGGACAGTTTCATTGCATATGTTTAAGCCTGAAAAACCGCAAAGATACATCTTGGATTTCAAAAATATACCAAGTCTCCAGACTTTAACCATCTCATTTAATAGTGTTTATTTGTATGCAAGTAAGTATTTTAAGTGTTTTTTAATTGTGAGTTTTTACATTTCTTTGAATGGAGTGAAGGGAGTTTTTTTTGGTTAGCAAAAAAATAGTCATGTAAACAGGCACAATAGGCTGAAGAATGAAAATAAATATATCTGAAACTCCACTCTCTCAATCTTGCTTTCCTGAAGATAATTTAAAATCCAAAGAACTTAGTAAAACTTAGTAAATCTAATTTATGACTGTAGGACTGGGAGAATATTTAATTTCCTAACAGACTACCCTTACATGGTATTATGTTGGGCCAAAAAAAAAAAAAAAGTCACTACAAATGACATAGAAATTGGAAAGAATTTTCTATATTTTACTGCTTTAAGTTTTTGGGATATCTCCAATGATACTTGTGGAGTGAGAAGAGAATTTGGGAAGGGAGCCCAGAAGTGCAGGGGAGGCTGGATAAATTGGGAAAATTTACAGAAGCTAGCTGATGAGATAGAATTTGAGTGTAACAAAAATATATAGATAGAGTTTAGGAGAGTGGGGTTGTTTTTTATGGGTAGCTTAATTTAAAACTAGCTGAAATTAGTGTAGAAACTCATACAAATTTGAATAACTTGTACTTGTAGTACTAGAAAGATTTAGGAATTTTGAAAGCATATCTTTAGGAATGTTATGGAGACAGGCATGCAGGAATCACCAAGGCTGTTGATGAACTCACTCTATATTAAACATTGCGTTTCTCAGTGCTATTTCAAATAAAAAGCTTTCAAAAGTATAAGTTTATGAGGATATTTACAAAAAATATTGTCTTATATGATTGATTGGTGCAACTTTCCACTGCAGGCAATGAAAATGTCAATAAAATGTCATACCAATTTTCAGGGAAAACTTGTTCTCCTTGCATGAGAAATGCTATTGCTAGTCTAGGGTCTATACTACATCTTTTTCCACAGAAAAGGGCTGAAAATTAAAATTTCTAAAGAATGCTGAAGTACTTAAGTAGAAAACTGGGCCACTGAAGAAGTATAATAACATTCACATTCTTACAAGATGTCTGTAATTGCTATAAGGAGAATATGGTTGAATTTGGGATATATGGAAGTTCATTAAATAGAATTTATAAAAATCTCTAAGGAAATCCTCTCCCAAATGTCAAAGGTATCTTATTTTCCCAGGAAGGGGTTTCCAAGATTGAAATAAAGGGTAAGAGGTGATATTATCAAAGTCTCTAAAGCTATTAACTATGTAAATTGTATGAAGGAAATGATTGCCCCCCTTCAAAAGATCTCACAGAAAGGAGTTGCTCTTCAGAAGAAGAATTCAGAATGAAAGTGATAAATAATGCTGAGTGGTAATGTGGGAAGAAGTAAACAATGATGTTGATATTTAACTTGAAGATCACACCAAGAAACTGAGGCCTGAGCAGTCAGTTAATCTCTTGATTTTAAGATGACATCTTTCAAGTTCATCAAACATAATTTTTTCTCTATTCTGGGATCTTTTATTGAGGGGCCCAATTGAAAGGAAAATCTTTTAGCAGTTTCATATTAAAAAAAAATAATATTTGTTAAATAATGTGAATGCTGTAAAAATCTTAGCCATTTTAGTAATAGTCCTAAGAGGATTTTTGTCATGAATATTGCTAAAACATTCACTTCATCAAGTACGATCTGTATCATGTTACTTCAATACATTAGACTGATGAAAACTTTCTAATCAGATAAGCATTTTTGTGTGCAATACATTGATGTAAAGATTTTGGTGAAAATGTCTTGCCCTTTCAGTTAAAGATTAAGAATTATGTATTATATCTAATTCATTTCTCATGGTCATTATCTTGCCACATCATGTAGCAAGCATTTCTAAAGACAGTAGTAGTAGTCATATGATTAAAGTATAAATGTCAGTTACCACAGTCATAGTCAAGAGAAAGCACATAAGATGAGCACAGTCATGAGCTGAGCATAGGTTCTTCTTGATAGAGCACACAGCTACAGATAACTGTTACCAGAACTGTGGGCTTGCACACACACACATGCACCATATACACCTTGACAGGCACAAAGAAAGTATATTTTATCACAAAGATGATTCCCCACCTGGATGAGTTTCTGTGTGACCTACTCTAGGTGGTCCTCTTTTGGCAGGGGTATTGGACTGGATGAACTTTCAAGGTCCTTTTTCAGCCCTTAAGATTCTGTGACTCTGTGACCTGACTGTGTGAGATAGCATAAGACTTAGTCTTCTTTTCCTTCCTTCACCTTTGGTTAACCAGGTAGGCTTTCCAAAAGTCGGGATTTGGACAATTGTTTTCCAATATACTTTAGTTCTTATGATTTTGGCTCACTATATTACATCTTTTTAGACCCTGAGATTGTGGTAAATACAAAGAACATGCTAGCAGAAGATAAATGAAGTAAAATTAATGTGAAAATGTCCCTATTTCTGTGCTTTGGATTTGCTGATTAATTTAGCATTTTCAAATATGTGGAATATATGATAATCCAAAACAAGTAAAACCAAATTGCATGAATTATTAAATCTGAAAGCCTCCTAAACTGAAAACTATTTTCTCAGTTCCTTTGAGTTCCTCTGCAGCTACTAGCAGCCTTCTACAAGTTCCAATATATTTTACCGGAGAACAAAAATTTAATAAGGAATGTTGAAACCAAGTTGCAAACTGATTGTAATTCACCATATATCCTGAGCATGAGTACTCCATGGATTTAAAAACTACAGCTGACACTAAATTAGCATACTACCATTATATTGAATCTAGTGGATTATCAAAAATGCTGAAATGATAATCCATAAAATGTAGAAACAGTATTTTCTGACTGTATCAAAATATGTAATTTCTTTTACTTAGAATCATAAACAATTTACTTTTGTAACTTTTAAGCTTACAAAATTATAATGCAATTTGAGTTTTCCAAAAGGCATTTCTATTGATAATTTCTAGTATATTATAAAATACATAGCTTCTGTTATGACATATATTTTGGAGTAAAATAAAATGTATATACAGAAAACTGTAATAAAAAAAATGAAAAGATGCAGAGACAAATCAGCTCTCAAAGGTCCTATTCTAGACTCTCCCATTGCTTTCAACAGGCTCAAAAACATGCAGTACAAAGACTATTTTATACCCCATTTTATAACTTCCATTTACCTTTGTATCAAAGCTGACATACAGAAGTAAAAAATGAAACTTTTACTATATAGACTTCTAAAAGATTAGTTTCAATTAGACTAAGTTTCAGTTCCCAAAGAAAACTGCACAGTGATCAGGAAAGCTAGCTACAGTAGAATGTGAAGTCTTCCATCTGGGTTGGATTAAATAGCGGAGGAATGGTTCTGTAATTCAAGTAGTTTCATCTAAACACTATGTTGACACAAGAGAAATATCCATAGTCTGCATTTATGTAGCTCATTTCTGCTAAGAACACCAAACTACACTTCCAAATATTCACTCCCTGGGTCTGAAAAGAGTTCTACAAGAAGACAGTGATCACAAGGAGATAATTTTAACTGCCACTGAAATACAGCTACCTCTGAGAAGTGATATGTCAATTACTTTAAATAATAATACCAGTATTGAAATAAAACAGAAACTAGTATAGATTTTTTTTCCCTGTATTTGAAAGGTGATTAGAGATTTTCAGTCTACTAAAAAAATTTAGGAAAAATTCCCCTATATCAGTAGGAGTAAATATTTGTGTCATTTCTTCATATATTTGGAACAGTTTTTTATGTGTTTTTAGTAACTAGCGTTTTTCTTTTCATTAAGCTTTCCCCCTAATGTTTGCTAGCTATCACTACAGGTACACTTGTTTTGTTAGGGAAATCATTAATGTATTACATCCTTTTGAGATTGTAAATTAAGAGGTAATGATACCTTGGAAAGCACATATCTTTCAACTTGTTACCTGCTCCTTTGTAAGTTGATAGAGTGGTCTGATGAATTTCCTTATAACATAAACAAACACATGGATATAATTTCTATATGTATATATCATGTATGTAATTGTACACATATGTGTATACATAATTCCATGAGAATGAAACTAACAAGTTACAGTGCCTAAAGATAAAAAGCTAATAAGATATGTAAATATAAGAAAGAGACTAAATAGAATTCAAGGTCAGAACTAGGTTCATCATCTATATAATTCAAGTAATTACTCAGTTATTTCTGCTTCAAGACTCCAGATTCCTTCAGTCAGATTGCAAAGATAATCAGTGTTATTTACAGGCCTTGGGAAGTAAGAATTCATCACCCCATGAATCCTTCTGTAGTTAAGTTACTTACTGTTTTTCACCTTATTTCTATGATATAATGTGCATATGACACATGACGCTGTGATGCATTTTGCAAAATCCAAAGGAAAATGGGCAGTCCACCTGTCTCCATCTTTGCTGGTTGCATCCCATCCTGTTCTTTGACAATAAATTTCTGTGAGAGAACCAGTCCTTGTGGAACCCCTTGTATGCCATTCCCCAGTACTTTGAGTCTCTGAGTAACACTGTTCCTAAATCTATAAACATATCCATCTTACATTTCCTAAATCTATAAACGTATCCATCTTACATTTCAGGCACTGGGAAGGAGATGATGAATTTCCACCATTTCCTTCTTTGACATTTACAATAGTACTCAGCACTTGCAATGCCAGAATTATAGAGCCATAGTAAATCTTACATGATATGTAAGAACAATGCAGTGAGACCATGAATGCAAATCTGCCCAGGAAAAGTAAACAACTAAATATAAACACCTACAAAAACCTGGTATGTCTGTGTGTGTTTATTATTTTTTTAAAAAAATCTTACTCATAATCTGATGTCTATTCTATTTCTCAGAAGAAAAGATGGATGATGAAAACTAGATATTTAACATTTTCTAATACTACTAGGCTTTTTCTTTAAGAGGCAGGTGATATCCTGTACATTATATATCATGCACCCTTCTATTTAGGTCCCAAATAAATGACAAATATTGCTCCTTGAATTTTTGATAAATGCAACAATTCTCTCCTTTTGTAAAGAATTGTACAATATGATTGAGAAGGAAACATTCTTCTGCTAATTGTTTGAAAGAGACATGTTTCAAGCTCAAAAGAGTTCTGGAATTTTGCACTAAACCTTAGCATGAAAATTATTCAATTAAAATGGTGATGCAAGTTTTACACCCTTGTAATAACTAGTTTTGTCATATATCTCTCTGATTTGTTACTTAAACATTGTTTCATCAAGTGTCTCATGTCTCAAGAGCTGTGTTAAAATTACAGGAGTCTAAGAAAAAATCAACTTAGACAAAATTGTTCATACTCTATTCTTTCCTGGGACGTTGCTTTGGAGCAACTAGTAAACTGATTTGCCCCAAAGGCTTTGTTCTGTCATTTCAACATTAACCATTATGTCCAGAAACAGAAGATGAATAGTACTTATCAGTAACAAGTTGAGTCTGAAATGTCACAACCCTATTGAATTAGAACTGAAGTCTTTTATTAGTGGAGAAGGAAAAAAAAAAACCCAAACTCAGTAGTTCATAAAACTTTTCCTATTCTTACCAGTTCTAATTTGTCAGATTCTGTAGAATTAACATTTTATATAAAATTCAAAGTTATCGATGTTTTCCTTTGACTTATGCTGTCTTGTTCTGTCCCAGCATTATAATGGTGGACTCACTTGGCCTTGCTTCAGAGGTGCTAACATGTTCCCCAGGCTTTTACTGAAGAGAACTGAAATTGTAAATGTTCAATAACGTTGAAATCAGATAATGTCCAAGATGCTTCTTTTTAAGAAAGAAGGGATAAAAGGCTGTGCTACTAATCAAAACCTTTTATCTGAAAGAGTGTAACTATCATGCAAATGTAGTCATCCTTATAGGGTATTTAAAAATCTTTAAAAATTTCTCTAAACAGATTTGTGCATTTCCTTCTCTTTACTGGATCCATGTGCACTTGGTTACAAACCTCAAATTTTGACCTATGTAGCACATCAACAACACTGGGTGTAAAGTCAATTATATTACAAGTTTTCATACTATTTGGTACTTTCAGATAGGTGTAAAGTGTAAAGAATGGAGGATGTATATGAATGCAGTGGTATGGAAAAGGGAAGGGAAAGGAAGGGAAGTAGAAGGAGAGACAATAGATAAAGTAATGAAACACTGGCCAATGGATGCCTCTTAAACATGGTGTTCCAAAAGCAGCCTCTAGCTCAGGAGACCCAAAACTGCTGGCCGCTGAAGTCCAGGATACTGTGATAGTCACTCTGTACTTGCTCTTTCTCCCATCTTTACCTAGACTGCTGCTAACAGTCACCGTTGGAGGTAAAGACATTAAGTTAGATAGGTAACTGAGCCAAGCTGACTCGGTTCTCAAAAACAAATGAAACAATCCTACAAACAAAAAAAAAATCCAAAAAACAAACAGGTAGATTACAAGTTCCTGCTATGTTTATTGCACAGGAGTTTTCCAAAGGGGGAGATTTGAAAGCATATCCACAGAATTCTTTAGGTATCGTGGGCTGGTGCTTGCAAGCCAAGACAACCTGTCCCTCTTCAGTCTATGTGGTTTCCTGGAACCCCTAGCCCTCTCCCTCCAAGAACCGGATCATTGTGCTATTTCTGTATGTTGAACAAACCAACCAAACACCTTAATGCAATCTGGTGCGGGGCCGGGGCCGGAGCGGGCGCTGGCGCGGGCGGAGCTTGCTCGCGGCCCGCCGCTGACTCCGCACCGGCTCTCTCTTGCCACTGTCGCCTCTCGCAATGGAAACGCGGAGACTATAATAAGCGATGTTCGGCTGTGCCCTTTGCGGGCCCCTAACACCAGCGAGCAGGGTAAAGGCAAACTGCCTTCCCTGCTGCTGCTGAGAGGGGCTGTGTCTTTCATTTCGACGCTGCAGAGGAGGAGGAGCCGTGAGCTAAGCCGAGAGCACAGCTGAGCCTTGTTTTAGCCGTGAACTGAAGGTGAAAGACGGGGGTGAGAGAAGCTAACTTTGTCTGCAACCCTGCAGAACTGTGTAGCTTGAAAAGCTGCTGTGTGCAGTCTACTGAGCAGAAGACTCGTGTGATCTGCGGGAAACAGGCACCGTGGAGGAGCTGAGCGTGTGCGGAGGAGTTGAAAAAGCAGCACGACGTTGTCCCGCCGCTACTCAGTGTCTCCCTACACCCCTGCGTGCGTACACATGCACAAACACAACCACACAGAGACACACGCAGATGTGACAGTGGCAGTTACCATCTGCAAATGAGGAAATCTGAACCTGCTCTTGCTCGCCCAACCTTTTTCGGCTTCGGAGACAGCGAGCACCTCGCTGCAGCCACCAGTGCCCCACTGAGGAAAACCATCCGCCAGTAATCCCAGAAGTCAAGTGACGGGGGAGGAAGAGATGGGGAGGGGCTGGGGGAGCCTGAAGGGAGCGGGGTCAAAATGGGAATGGGAGAGAAGGGAGACTGCAGAGGTAGATAAGAGAAGCAGGGCACGCTTTGTTCCTGCTAAATGTTCCCACACGCCAGGTACTCGTCACTGGAAATGGAAATCCTTTCCATTTTCTCATCACTTCTGTCAATGAGCCGCTTAAAATCTCATTGCTTCATCTCCCTTTTATTTTGAAAGCTGCCCTTGTTCCGCTTGTCACAACAGCAACACGGGAACAGAGGAACAACAGCAGAGGCAAAGCTTCATTTTAGCCAGGCAGACAAAAGAGCAGAGCTCTCTGTCTTGGAGCGACAGCTCCACAGAAGAGATGGAGGAGTCTTGCGGTCTCTGTTCATTTCGCCTGCTTTCCTCTCTGGTTTGCTGCTTCCACAAATAGCACAAGTATTTGCTTTTTTTTTTTTTTTTTTTTTTGTTTGGTGAAGGCACATACCAAACTGAAGGAGTGCAAGTACCGGTGATTTCTCTCCTAAATCCCAGTAGGCAAAGCTCACTGATGCTGCTTCATTTTTACTGTTTTGGGGTTTTTTTGGTTTTTTTTTTTTCTTTAATCTCTTCACCTCCCCTGTCTGTAAGAGGTTTGGATGGTGGAGGTTTTCACTTCCATCTCCTCCAAGCTTAGGCTCCCGTGCCTAAATTGTGCTTCTCACTTCTTCCGAGGGGAAGTAGGGGGGAGAAGGGAGAGGTGTCTTGCACATCTAAAGGGAAGATCCATCATCTCCTGCAGCCAGCCAGAAATCAGTCTGCTTAGCATTTTCTAAGGGCTGAGTTGTGGAGGTTTGTTTGTTTCTTTGAATGCCTTCTGTGCGTTCTCTCACTTTTAAATGCTGAGATTTCTTTAATTTTCTACTCCATGTCTATCTAAGGAATATTTTGTTGGGATTGATACATGATGTAATGGAATGTTGTGTAAGTAGTAAAGATTTTAATTGAAGGTACAATTGCTCTTTACCTCAGCTCTTCCTACCATCCCTTCCCCAGCAGTTCTGACACTTTCCTTCCTCCCATTTTTTCCTTTCTTCTCCTGTTTCTAACTCCTCACAAGTGATGTTGCAAGGTTCCAAGAAGAACAAATGTACAGATGATTTTTTTCCCCCATATATCCATATATAGACAAAGGATATATACAAGAAGTGCATAATTAATCAGATATGAATATGGCTACCTCAGGATAGTTTGACACCTGCAACAGTGGGATAGCTGTGGATTGAGACTGGAGAAATGGTGACAGGACAATGACAAAAGTAAGAAGGGCCTGAGAGGTAGATATCAAGCAAAGCTGTGGAAGTGATCTGAGTAACAGGAACCTCAGCAACTGTATGGGTGTTATGATGCAATGCTGAACTATTCAATAGAGGTGATTAAGCAAAGAATGGTATGGTCTAGAGCTTGCAGAGGTGGGGTGTGGTGAAAAGGCCTTGCCAGGCAATGGTAGATCAGATACAGGATCTGGGGAGTCACCTTGCTCCCAATCTGGAATGTTTTAAATAGTTATTCGTTCATTGTTTGCCTCTACCAAGGTTTCTGAAGTGTGTGCTGACACCATGGGAATGTAAATCAAGATAAAATGTATTCATTCACCGGAGTGGGGCAGAGAACTAAATATAAATGCCCAGGATAGATGCAGTACTGCACTGAGTCTAAGCCAGCTCTATGGATCATACCTGCCTAAAGGCCTCTGCATGCAGGTAGGTTATAAAACCTGACCTAACAGATCACAGTTGTGGTTGCTGGGAGGGGTTGCGGGGGAGTTCCCAGTCCTGGGAAGTCCCCAGTTGCTGGGAACTCTATGGAAACTGCCAGGGTCGGCACCTGGGAAGCTCAGGCCCTGGCAATAGGGAGGACAACATTTCATAGCATCTCTCTGGGACTGTACGTGGGCAAGAAGAGAAAGGGCTAGTTTCGCATAGCCCCCTTTTGGTTTGGGTTTTTTTTTTTCATTTGTTCTTCGTCTGGTTTAGGTGCTTTTGCCCTCAGTATCTCCCCGCTCCCAAGGGCAACCGAAGCGGCATCTCAACAGGTGCTGTGGAAACTTATTCTGCTCCCACGGCCATCGCCAGGCGGGGAGAACCGCCCGACTCTTTAATTTGTCGGATGCTGCCGCCCCGCGACTCGTCCTCACAAAGCAGCTGCTTCGGCAGCGGCTCCGGAGCCGCCCGTTAGCCCCAGCGCCTCCCTACCGCGCCCGCCGCGTGCCTCGCCCGCAGCCAGCCAGGCGCTTGCAAACCATCGCACCCTGCACACAGCATGCGTTAATGACAGGGGGCTGAACCAGGAAAAAAGAAAAAGCTCCCAAAACCTCGGGTTGGTCTTGATCGGAGACCTCCTCCACAACGGGGCAAAGCGCGGCGAGCCGCTCGCTTCAATAGACGCAGAGAGAAGCTGCTTGTAATTAAAACGTGCATTAACATCACAGGCAAGCCCCTTCCCCTCAGATCCGCCGTGTCAGGATAACGTGGGATGAGGTAAAAGCTCCCTCGACACCCCCTTCGCGGAACACGAACTCTTTTTCACAGGATGCAAATGGGGGAACAAGCAGCTGCAAAGCTCTACAATAAACTGTTTCATCCAAGGCAGAGCCAGCTTGGGAAGGCACGCCTTTGAATGCCCCCCCCTACGCCCCCTCGCCTTTCCCCCCCAACACACCTCCTTCCCACCCATGCAGGCAACCTCTGTGGGTGATAAGCAAGTGTAAAAACTCGGAGAGGATCGATAAGGTCTACTAAATAGTCTGGCAATGTATGATTGTGACGGGGAGAAGGGATGAGGATGAAGATGGGGATAAAAGGGTGTTTAATCAGATATTAATCACTGGCCACAAACAAGGGGAGATTATTTCGGGTAGGCAGCCGACTGGGGAGTTGCAGAATGGATCTTTTTTTACTGAAGGCACGCGTGACAGGACCAGCATTTCACCGTTTAGCGATGCCTCTGTAATTTTGAAGGTGCACATTATTCAAGACACATATTTCTTCTTTTCTCCGCGTTTCCCTTAACTGTCTGCAAGCACAGACTTAGTGGAGATATTTATGCTGCTAACTAGAGGTTTCCCTTTTGCTCTCCTTGCACGAACATAGAAGCAGGAAGAACGCAAAATAGCTACTGCCCCGAAAAAAAAAGAAAAAAGAGAGAGAAAAACCCCAACCCATCCCCTTCCTCTCCAAAACCCTAACCTCCAAATATATCAGGAAAAAGGAACCAAAGGAGGGAAGAGAAAAGGTGCCGATCTTTGCACTCAGCGGCAGACCGTGCCTTCAAGGCTGAATTGCTAACATACCTCTTCGGCAGCCGGGGAGCCCTGCATGCATACAAACAGCTGAGCGTGAAGCGCATTTCGGGCTGAGACGGCTACGCACACGCTGGGCTCCTCCGTAACTTTCCCCGCGCAATGGGTTAAACTAATAAGTGCATCGATACAGGCATTCCCGCAAAGAGCCCGTTGCTCGACCGAAAACGAGAAATGCAGGTAATCTCCCAACATACTACCCTCATCATCACCTTAAAAAAGTCACTCGGTGGGATTTGCTTCAAGATACACTAGTTAGAAGCTATATGAACCAACTCACGTCTCCGTTTGAGCATACTGCAAGAATATTTATTGAGCCCCAGCTCAGTCACTGCATTGAACGCCAAGCCTGGCAAGCAAATACATTTCCTATTGCCGGAGAGAGCTCTGAATCAACTCCTTCTTCCCTCCCTGCTTTAGCGATCATTTATATCTTCCTATTGCAAAGAACCCAGGGTAAAAATAAAAAATAAGATATAAATACATTTTTAAATTACATCTTGATATGAGGCGAGAGCTTGCAACGCCCTGACCGAAAGCAAACGGACCCCTGAAAATATACCACTCAAATACTACCCTACCTTTCACACACGAAACCATCAATAAAAAGATGAGGTTCCAAAATGTAAATCCACTTTTAATCTCCATTTTCTTCACCAGGATGAAGTCCAGTCGGCCACATTTAGTACATCCCCTTTCCCAAAAGTCTGCTAATTTCGATTCCTTTGCACGGATTTCCCCTCTGCAGATCCCTTTCATATTACTCTCGAGAGCTCCTAATTCCTATTCCTTGGCCAGGCGCAGCGGAGTTGTTGCTGTTGATGGTGCGCGGTCACAGCTCGGAGTGAATGGTGTTTCTGGGATACCACAGCAACCTTGACGAGGACTCAACCATCTCTCCAACGGGGGCACAAAGTCTCAGCTACTCTCGATCGTGTCTTTTCCTTTCCCCCACCCCCCCGCTACCCCAACTCCCTGCGCAGCCGAAACCCACCACAATTCTGGCTCGTTACAGCATCCAGCAGGAGACACGGAAGAGCATCTTAAAGCTCAGACACTCTCTCCAATAAACTCCAAACAGCATTTGCAATTGAGATTCTTCCCCCGCCCCCCTATTCCCCCACGAGGATCAATTCTGCCTAGGAAGACGGCTCGGGAAATAATACAGTGGCGAGGTCTCCGCAGCCTCCCGGAGGAGCTTCGGGCGGCTGACACGGCGGGGCTCATACATCCTGCCACCGCTCAAAAAAACAATCAGTGCCTCGTTATTAAGAATTCACGTGCGATGCTTGGGGGCTGCCATCGTCGCCACAGACACACACACACATACAGACACACGCACGGTCTCCCCTTCGGGCACACACCTCGCACGGCAGCATGCGCGTCTCCGAGGGGATTTGCAGGCTAATTGCTCTGCGCGGAGACATTAATTACAGGCTGGTCTCCGCGGGCGCGGAGAGGCTGCGGGCAGGACCGCAGCGGGCACACCACGGCCGTGACTGCAACTGAGGGGTTTCGTGCCGCGGCCGGGCGGTGACCGCAGCGGGCGCAGCGGCGGCTCCTGGTGGCTCCCGGCGGGCCGCGCCGGGCCGGGCCGGGCCGGGCCGGGCCGGGCCGGGGCGGTGCGACCGCGGCTCAGCCAGGAAGAGCGACGGCTCCACCTAGCGGCCGTGCCGCCACGCCGCCGATGCAGCGCGGCGCGGCTGGGCTCAGCTCGGCTCGGGGGTGGGGGCGCGGCGCCGCTCGGCTCGGGGGGAGCCCTGGCTGAGGGGGAGAGGAGGCTGCGGCTGGCGCTGTGGGGAGCGTTGCCTGCTGGCCCCAGGCGGCTCGGCACCGCGCTTTCAGTCTCCCTCCTCCACTCGCGCAGCTACCGCGCAAGTTCCGCGGAGCGGCAGTTCCCTGCACTGAGGGAGGAGTGTGGAGGGGGCGGGAGGCGAAGCACGCGATGCGGGGAGTGCGGGGGTGTGTTCCGGGTGTGTGGGAGGGCGGTTGTACATGGCTGCGGGGAAGGGAGGTTGTATGTACACGTGAGTGCACATCTAACTGTCCCTATGGGTGCGAGTGCGCCCGCCAGGGCCTGTTTGTGTGGCCGATGTGCGGGATTTGTGTGGGTGCGTGTTTGTTTGGGTGCACCTCTTTGTGCCTGTGCGTTTTTGCACACACATCTGTATCCATGTGTGTGTCTGTATGCGTGTGTTTGTGGGCATGCATGTGCTGTCATGTCAAATATGAATGCACGTGTGCATGCACTTTGCATCTATGTGGTGTATGATTATGTGAGCATGTGCACGGGTATTTTTATGTGTGCATATGTGTGTATGTGCATGTGTATGTGCATGTGTTTGCATTTGTGTGTCTGTGTGCGCATTTGTGTGTCTGTGTGCAACTCTGCCCCTGTGATTCTCTGCAAGTACATGTGTGTATGTGCTTACGTGTCTTGTGTGTATATATGTGTGAGTGCGTGTATATATGTGTGAGTGCGTGGATCTGTGTGTGCCTGTGTGAATGTGTATTTTTGTGTGTGGGCATATGTATGCATGTGCTTGTGTTCTTACACACTTCTACATGTGCAAATGCTTCTGTCTTGCCTGTGTGTGTACGTGTTTGTTTTTACATGGTTGTGTGTGTAGCACATAGGTGTGCATGTGTGTGGGTGTCTGGGTGTAACCCAAAGTGCCAATGTGGGCGAATGTGTGAGCTGAGAAGTTTTGTTTGGCAATCACGAAGCTTTGATCTCTGCACCTGTGTCCACGTAGGGCTTTGCACTTCATAGTTTTGAACAATGTGTGAGGTTTTTGTATGTGCATGGACCACATTTGAGGGAGATCAGAGACTGTTTTCAATAGGGACATGGATGAGATGTGGGACTGTCTATAATGTGTATGTGCATATATTAATTAGTATAAACATATTTTTATATATATTCTATATACATATATGCATTAGTACCACAGTATCACAGAAAATAGTATTGAAGCAATCTGGAATGGTCATGATTCATCCTTTAGTCCCAAAAGCACACTGCAAAAGAGGAAGTTTGCATGGCCGTGAGTCTGCTCCCATGTGAGTGTAGAGGTGAGCAGAATGTACCTTCCACCTTTACTTACAACTGTACCCTGTTTTAGCGAGGCCAACAGCATTTAGCAGAGTGTGGCCCTACATATGGCTGACTGAACTCAGCTCTGTAGCTGTGAGACTGAATGTAGCCAGCATGAGGAAAGAGTATCTTTAGCTGCAAGTACTGACACTAACTGGCCCCATCGGATCCATACAGGTTTGTTTACTGGAGAGAAGGAAAGGTATATATTTCATGGCTTCGTGTACTGTCTGCAGCCCTCTCTTGTAGACACATAAGTCTTAGCGTGTGACTGTTGTAATTGAAACTTGGTGGGCCTATTTGCTTCCTCTGCAGCATCTCATGAATGTGATCTTACTAGTGATAGGAGCCCAGTGCTGCTGTTAAGGGCAGTGTAAGTTAAGATCAACTTTTTGACAGTGTCAGTGGTCCTTGTTTTAGGTAATGTGAGATTGGTGAAAATCCCTCTGTTCAGATCTGCCTGCCTTATTCATTAACAGAATTCCAATCCATCTCTCTTTACTATATACATGTATTTACATTTATGCCTCTATGTATGCATGTAACTGGAATTAATTTTTTAAGAGTGATTCAAAACTCAAGGGAGGCTTCTGCTTTCAGAATAGTACAAATATCTGCACTTCTAGTATTCTTTTTTTTTTTTTTTCATGTACTTGGAAGAAAGTTCTACCCTTATTCCCCCACACTTTGCAGCTCTGGAACTCAAATCTCCTTGGGGTAAATATCACTTGTAGAGGATAAAGAATAGGTTGTGAAGGCCTATACTTTATTATTATTAATAATATTATTAATAATAATGCTGCATCACTCAGTACTTCAATACCTAACTTATTTAGGAGGTTTATTTTAACACTGTTAGAAGTAATCTCTGTTTGGCACCTAGTAGGATTTACACAGTGAGTTATCTGTATTACTTCTGAAAATGAGATTTGATTCATCAATTAGATGTTAAATGCGAACAAAGAAAGGCTTACAGTCAAGAATGAGACATCCAAGAAATTTTTGTGGCCAAATTCCTATGAATTTTCAAGGACATTTATGTTTCCAAGTCATTCAGATGCATTTTAAAAATAGTACTTCAGCTGCTAAGGCACAATTGCTAGTATTAATACTAGGGATTGATTTAAATTTCGTTATATAATATTCTCAGCCCCAACCTTCAAACACTGTGATGTTGCATTTTTATTGTAGTTATTTTGTTTTTAATTACTAGAATCTCATACTTTTTCAGTTATTCTGGGTTCAAATTGTAGATTATGCTGTATTTTTCATGTTCATAGGTTTTCTTCCTTCTCTGTTTTACTTTTCCCTCACTCCTCTTCTTCTCACTTCTTCTCACCTTTCTTCCCTTCTTTCTCTCTTTCCTTCTTGTACATCCTCTGTTTTTTCTTCCTTCCCTTGTATTTTCTTTCTCTTCCTTTCTCTCATTTTTTTCTTGCCCTCTTTTTTTCACTTTCTCATTTCTCCTCCTTTCTTTCTTTTCCCTTGCTTTGGCATGGTCAAGCTTATTGATCATTTGGGTACCAGTCAAGGATGAAAGTGACTTGGCAAGGGCCATTAAGTCAATCACTATGATTAAATACTCCCAAGAATTTTAAAATGTGCTGAAATCAGAAATGGGCAGATACTTAAATATCTGACCTGTCAGGAACATGAATATCAACATTGCTAGTGGAAAACGTGTATCAGAGACCTGGCAGTAATGGTGTTTCTTCATGCTATTATTGTTGGATGCTTCATAAAATAAACTACACTGTCATGCCATGGATATAGTATCTGTAAGCAGGTAAACTCTCCAAGAAATAAATGCACCAGAATAGTTCTATGGAATAATGTATTACTATTGGTACTTGCATTTCCCCTCTTCACAGTTCTCTCTTCACTTTGCCAAGGAAGATCAAATTTAAGTTTTGATAATTACATTATGAATTCCTCCTACACTTTCAATTGCATTTGTTATTCTTCATTCACTGTCATATACTTTTGTGTAAGGTAGCTGTATTTTGTTAAATAACTCCTACATTTTGCCCCTGGGTAATTTCACTGTAATTGTAGGTAGGCTCATTGCTTTTGCTATAAAAATGCAGTGGGGTCTTCTGTGACAAATAACACTCTAAACAATACAAGGCACAAAGCTTGCAAGCATAGATAACATGTGTAGGTATGTGTAAGGTGTATAGGCAGTGATATTTAAAAACATGTGTTTAACTTAGGATACAAATCTCATTCACTCATATCACATAATTATTTTGACACTCCTGATCCAATTCATAACATGGAATTTTTTTAATCCCATAAGTTAGTCCATCTGGTTATAAACCACAGTATGATTATTAGACCCAACTATAACCCTGAACTGTCTGTTGGTGAGCCTTAAGATTCTTCTCTTGCCTTGAAAACAGGAGGAGAGTGTTACAAATATACTCCTAAACTTTCATTTTCTCACTCAGGCTTTACAACATATGTTGGAGTCCTTCAGGAGAGGTCACAAAGAGGAGGACACCATGGTGCCATCCCCAGGTAGGTGGCGCTCCACCTCTTACCTGTCTTTACTCAGAGTAGTTTTACTGGTGTGAAACAGATAATTAATTTTAGATGGGAAAGAGTAAGATGAGAATCATTCCACAAATGTTTGAGTGCTAACATTTGCTCATGTTACTGCTACCTATTCACAGTACAGGATGTAGCCTGGATGAATATCAAGTGCAATACAACCCAAAGAAAGATGGAGTAAAGCAAATAAAGTGATGGAAATGGCTGAAGGGGAAAGATATCATAACACCTACCTCTTTGTGACTACATTTTAACTTCAATTTTCATAAATCAGGTTCTAAGCTGACTCTAGCACAAAATATCTTGGTAAGAAAACCAGATAGCAGCAATATTTGAGAGTGCTCACTTACACTCCCAAATAAAGAAAAAAAGGAACATTTCTTTCATATGCAATGTCCAGAGGGAGACAGAGATCATGTGTTTTGTTGTAACAATTAGTTGTGATTCTGTTATCTGCCTATTAAATGTTCTTTGTATTCTGCTAGGGCCACATCTGAAATCTGTTTAGACACAAGAGGGAGAATACAATTCTATTTTTTGCCACATTTCCTGATTTAGATATTGTACTATGTAACACTTAATTTTCAAGTGGAGTTCACGGAATTAATTTTGGTCTACTGCTACCAGATTTTGCATATCTTAGTGACTAAATTTATTTTTATTCTATCAGTTGTGATCAGTTGTGATCTTGGTGTGTAGTTGTGTTTGTCTGGGATTCAGACAATTTACATTCTCAGGAAAAGCTGTCACCACTGTAATGTTCTCCCATCTCTGCTCAGCAGTGTTCGATAATTTGTAAATCCTGTAGGATGTGGGAAAATCAGAAGTGTCTGACTTATTTACACAGATAGAATGACTTTAAAAAATGACATATGCAGTAAGGCCAGGCTCATTAAGGTGTGCTATGCAGAATTTCTATCTTGGTTTCCCTGTCCTTAATAACTGAGTGACATACATTCAAATCACTATTTGAACACTATCTGTATTACCTCTTAGAACTGACATGACCAAAGATGTCACTGTTTATTCTGCTCAGTGCACTGCTTTGTTAAGATACATAAGTAGCTCCCAACAAGCTCATGAATGTGATACAGTGCAACATTGTGCATTGAAATCTTGCCAAAGGGATACTTGAGTGGCAAAAGTTTTAAAAAGATATTTCATGTGATTATTGCACCACATACAATTGTTTGTTATGTATGGTAAAGACAGCTTATCACCTGGAGTCCTTGATACTATGGACATAAAGAAGGGAAATTCTGTAACAAGGAATGGCTACATGTAGTGTCAGTAGAACAAAAAAAAAGGAAATATTGGGGGGGAGATTGGTAGAAAATTGCTGTGCTTTATCACTGAGATAACAATCAAAAAAAAATAGTCCAGGATTGCATCCAATACTAGAATTCTGTTATAAGAGTACAATTGCAGTATGTAAAGGAAAGGAAATCAGGAAAGGGTGGGGAGGAGCTGAAATAGCAAGAGAAAATATTTCATTTTTTAGTAGATTGTGTAGATCGGAAAGTGAGTGAGCTGGTGGGGAGAGATTAAAACATCATTCCAAACTCTACTTTCCTGTTTGCATTAGATTGAGACATAGTAAAGATATATTAAACATGTCAGTTATTTAACTGTCATTCAGTGATAATCAGATGCCATATGTGTAGTATCATTCTTCATTGAGGAAATCTGAAGTGCATTCTCATTGGTGAGTGTAGATTTTCTCACTAAACTTCTATTTGTTAGCCAGGGGGTGAAAAGAATATTTCATAGAAAAAAGACTTCTACGGCATCTCAGATTTAGTGTTAATTATTGATGTGTCTGTTTTTAATCTGTATTATCGGTTGCATTGTTTAATGTTTAATGTTTTTAATGTCTTTGTGTGGTTCATGGGATGTTAGGGAAGACAAGCACTGTAGATATAAAATAAATAATTAAGTATTCTTGATGATACTTACAGGAGTTACATATATAAATCCCCTGGCATCTGCAGGAGAAAAAAATCTAGAAGCCCTCTGTTTTGCTGTTATTCTGCATGAAGGATTCTCCTTGGCATGAACAGGGATTCTATGCATGGAGTTGTAGAAAAACTAAGTCTGTGGAATATTGATAACCTTGACTCTAATTTCAGATTAAAAATTATATAATGAACATTTATAAGTAATTCATGTCTAGAAAGAAGGCTCATGTTCTATCTTCTTGTCATATATTTTTTAATAAACACTTAAGTGTATAGAGACTTTGACATTGCAGACAGAATTGATAATCAGGTTTCAAGATATGTTTCTGGATATGTAACTGAAGTATACTAAGGGCTTTTAGATGCCATATGCTAAAGTTAAAAAGACACAGATAGGTTAGGAAATTTTGATGTCAAGTGTCTGCAATTTTTAATCTTGAAAAAAAGGCAGTAAAAAATGGAAATTAAATGTATCTGATGAACACAAATATCACAGCTGAGATTTAATTTTGATTCGTGACTGCATTATTAATTTGTCTCAGTTTTCAAAGTAGCCTAGCAAAATATTTCAGTCTTTTGTTTGTGTTATTTAATGTTAGGCATTGATCAGAAGCTGGGGGGTGGTTAAGGAAAGTGGGTGGAAAAGATTATTGGACTAGTTTCAGACTATTATGTTTCAGCTAGATGTTTGGTATGCATGAACATAGCTAGACCCTTTTGCTATCTGTTTCACTCTGTACTCCACTCTCAAATGATTTATAACTTTTGAATCTCTTCTTCTGTTTAGCCAAGTGTAGTATTACAGCAAAGAGTATATTGGTGCTGATTTTGAATAGCATTTCACAACCAGCTCTGTCACTTGCTTCTTTTTCGTTATGGGCATCACGTATCACTTGGGAAATGATGAGCTAAAAGTAATGAGTGGTGATGTTATAAATTTTTGTGCAGCTTGAAATGCAGATGTGAACTGACTTATGAATGTGAGAAAAAGCACATGCCCCTGCTCCCCTCCCCCATAGGAGCGCTGAGACATAAGCCTGTACTCTGACCTCCCCAGTGCTGTCCCAAGAGAGCATCAGCCCCACGGGCCAGGTGAGACCTGGTGAGTCCCTGCAGACAGCTCTTGGTGGCGCTGCAGAGGTTGGGAGTACCTGTCCTGGGGGACTGTGCCCATTTATGGGATGTAGGGGAAGGGCACGCTAGGATCTAGCGAGGCTTATTATGGGATGTTTAGGGAAGGAAACAAAAGGTGGGGAAATTAAGGGATGAATGTGGTTTGGGGAGGAATAAATGTGCAAAAATGGATAAGAAGATAGTGGACCAGTCAGATGTTGACAGTGTATTAATCAGTACCTGTGTTTCCATTTCAGGTAGTGGGCTACATTTTTAAGCACTATACATTTATATTTTACCTGGTTTGATGCTCTTGAATGTGTTGCTGCTTATTTATTTATTGTTTTGTTGGGTAGCAGAATTTATTGCCATGATATGTACACTACTTTTGATTCTAGAACTGTCATTTCTGTTATTTCTTTTTACATCAAAGTATAAAATGTGTAAAATCACCCATGAACTAAATGAACTATTGTTTTAAGTCCTCCAATTTCAGTTATTAAGAATAAATTACTTCAATAAATAGAAATATAGTATCAATATCTAGAGGCACTAATTTTTTATTTTCCATACTGTGCCAATTTATCACATAGAGAAAATTTCTATCAAGTTCCTATGATTTTTTTTCTTCTGATTTATTTTTCCTGTTTTAGGATTTCCAGTTTCCTGTGAAGGTGTTATCTACCTTTCTGAAACAGTAATCAATTGCATTTTTTATTTCAGACATAGTATCTATCCATATATGTGTTTGTCATTATTACAGAAACAAAGAAAAATGGACTGTAGCATATTGTCATATTGAATGTATGACTATATGAATCTCAGTCTATTTGTCTTTTTAAGGAAATAGTTTCATTTATAAGCAAGCACTTTCTTGTCTGAAAACATAATAGCCTCTGGCAAAACTATTTTAGAGATACAATAAGTGCCATCACAATATTTTGTAGTAAATGAGAAGTAAGATTTGCCCTGGAAACACTGAAGGTCTATAAGTTAAGAAAATAATGAGATCCATGAATATGGAATAACAGAATCACAGAATGGTAGGGGTTGGAAGGGACCTTTAGAGGTCATATAGTCAAACCCCCTGCTAAAGCAGGGTTACCTCAAACAGGTTGCACAGGAACATGTCCAGGTCGTTTTGAAAACCTCAAGAGGAAGAGCCTCCACAAGCTCCCTGGGCAGCCTGTGCCAGGACTCCCTCCCTCTCATAGTAAAGAAGTTTCTCCTCATGTTCAAGTGGAACTTCCTGTGTTCCAGCTTGTGTTTGTTACCCCTTGTCTTGTCAGTGGACACTACAGAAAAAAGACTGGCCTCATCCTCTCGACACCCACTCTTGTTCTGCTCAATGTATTTATCGATGATCTGAATGCTGTAGTTGAACACATCCTTAGTAAGTTTGGTAATGAAACTAAGCTGGAAGATGGTGATGCACCCGAGGGACAAGAGGCCTTGCAGTGCCATACAAGTTTAACAAGAACAAATGCTGGATTCTGCACATAGGACAGAGTAATGCCAGGCACAAGTATGAACTGAGAGAGGAGTGGCTAGAGAACAGCTCTGTAGAAAAGGAGCTGGGTATGGTAGTTGACAGCAGGCTTAATAGGAATCAGGAGTGAGCCTGGGCAGCCAAGAAGGCAAACTGAATCCTGGAGTGCATCAGAGGATAACCAACCAGTCAAAAGAGGTGATTATTCCACTGTTTTTTTAGCATTGGTGTAGCCTTACTTTGAATACTGTGTGTAGTGCTGGGCCTCACAAATTAAGAAGGATGGGAAGGTCCTCGAATGCATCCAAAGGAGGACAACACAGCTAGTGTAAGGGCTGGAAGGAACCACCAATGGAGAGCAGCTAAGGATTTACACTTGTCTAGAGAAAAGGAGACTGAGAGGCAGCTTCATTCTTTTCTGCTTACTGAGGAGAGGAAGTGGAGACAGGTTCTGATCTCTTCTCCCTGGTATCTAGTGTTAGGACACATGGAATTGACTCAAAGCTGTGTCAGAGGAGATTCAGACTTTGCATAAAGAAACTTTTCTTTGATGCACCATGTCTTTTAGTGTTTAAGAAACATTTGGAAAATACACTTGATATACTTTAACTTCTGGTCAGCCCTGAAGTGGTGAGGTAGTCAGACTAACTGATCATTGTAGGACCCTTCCAGCTGGACTGTTTTTTTCTGTTCTCTTCTAAGTATTTATTTGACATTATAATATTACAAAAAAATAATTGCATATAGAAGAACATACACCTTTTCAAAAGCTTTCCTCAGCTACTGTATATAGATATTGTTTAACTTACCTAAGTAATATGTCATTTCACATTAACAGTTTATAACGGCCCTTACATCCATCTCTTCTCACACCGTTACCTACAGAATTTAAGGGAAAGGGTGACTACAGAGTGGACAAAATATTAAGAGATGAAGAAATATTTCTGAATTCAACAAAGAAGTTAGAACTTACTAAATTTTACTTTCAGTAATGGCTGTTTAGTAAGGTTTTAATGTCACACTTACTAGAACTAGACGTATGTTTCTATTCTCCTAAGGTAATGCATTAATTATAGAATGCTTATTCATGAGCCTTTCTCAAGGGGATTAAGTATGTTTTTCTCCTTGATCAGTGTCCACACTTTCCATGTAGTATGTCTTCTATACAGAGAATCCAGTCTGACTCACAAATCCTGGCTAGCTGTCTGCTCCTGAGTTTTTTACTAAAGAAAATTCATTCCAGGCATTCTTTGGAAGAAATGACTCAGCTGTGTTTCTTAACAAAGTTATTAAGAAGCAAGGTCTAGGAGAGAATTCACAGCAATCTCTTAATTGACTGAAACTTACATATATGTACACATGTGTGCGTATATATATAGGCACATATGTATTCAATTGCAATAGCCTAAAAGTTGAATCTGGAAACTCCTTTTTGCTGGCAACATTCATTGAAGCAGCAGCTGTTCCACTTGTGGATACTTACTTACTTAGAAGGACACTCTTCTTGTCTCATGCTTAATGCTAGGTTCCGTATTCTCACTAGTCCTTGGAGAATCCTAGATCCATAATTTAATAATTTCTCAAATGAGGATTTTGTTAACAGAGCCATTCAACATGACAGCTTTCATAGCATCTCACTGAAACACCTAGCATTGCACAAAGTGTTTGAAAATTAGATTAAATGAGTCTCTGATCTTGTACATCAGATGCTGTGTTCCTGTGAAAAAGATATGAGTCAAACAGCTGAAAATAATGTTGTTTTGTATTTTTAATGGATATGTGTAAGAGCTGTTCAAAGCAAATCAAATCAAAACTGCGATCTAACTCAGAGGTAAAAGTTAAAATGTTGAGGAAGTTCTGAGTTGCTGAAACCTGTGAATTCCAGGACCAGGATTTCTCTGTTGCAGTTGCTGAAGCCCAGCCAGGTGCATCCTGGAAACCCAGTGGTCTCTACATCTCACTCCTGGGGATGGTGCTGCCACTGGTTCCGCCTGCAGGTCTGGTCAGTAGTGAGGCTGAGGATGTGTCCCAGAGAGTATCATAGAGACACACTAGAGAGAGAGACAGACACACAGACACACACAGACACACACAGACAGACAGACACACACACACACACAGACAGACAGACACACACACAGACACACAGACACACAGACACACAGACACACACACAGACACACACACAGACACACACACACACACACACGACTCTAGCTAACATGGCTAGCAAGACAGTCACAGACAGGACTGTGACTCTGGCTGATTAGGACTGAAGTGAACACTCTCACACACAGTCTCCCTCTATAGACACAATGACAGATCCCTTGAAGATTAATATGACCTCTTAGTCCATCTAATATCCATGGCTGAACCCTCAGTCCCTTACCTAGGATGCAGGTTTCCTGTTTTCCAGCATGTCCAGCTTGATGTTCACCAGCAAGCGGATGCATGCCCTTGCATACTTGTCTCACCCTAATTTTACACCTACACAGACACATATGTCACATATTAGCATGAGCTTTAGTTATACATATTACCTGTTCCTGGACAGTGGAGCCCTCAACTACCCTCTCACTTAGACCTTGTGCTTTTCCATGCAGGTTTTCTGCTTGTTGGCTAGTCCAGTTTGAGTTTTGCTAAGGAATGACACATGCACATACACATTCAGAACTGCATTCAACAGGGAAAGATAAACACAGACAGGTCTCTAGTTGCTGAGGGACGTGACTGGGCATTATGATCCATATTCTCTTCTCCAGTTACTGCCACTTGTGGTGTGCAGCACTCACATATAAGATACGGAATGAGAGAACACAGACAAAATACATAGGAAAAGGATTTAATAAATACATGTGATTAAAATAAGAGATCTGAATCATAGCAAAATTAAAATAATATAGAATCATATAATTGGTTTGGTTGGTAAAGGCTTTAAGATCATTGAGTCCAATCATTAACCTGACACTACCAAGCCCACCATTAAACCATGTACCTCAGCAACTTGTCTATGCATGTTTTAAATATCTCCAGGGATAGTGGAGGCTCACTGGGCAGCCTGTTCCAGTGTGTAACAACCTTTTAGAAGCTTTTCCTGTTGTCCAATCTAAACTTCCTCTGGTAAAATTTGAAGCCATTTCCTTTTGTTCTAGCACTCTTTACTTGGAAGAAGAGATAGAGCCTTATCTCTCTACAACCTCCTTTCAGGTAGTTTTAGAGAGCGATAAGATCTTGTTACAGTCCTCACTGAAGATTTGATTCCAGAGGAGGAGGTTTGGTTTGTTAATGATTTATTTATTTGATCCTTGTTTGCCCTTGAGCAAGGAATTAATTAATTTTTGCCATAATGGTCAGGAAAGAATTGAAGAGGTTATGCTACAGATGTAGTTTAGTGTGTATCTAGCTTCTGTTTCAACTTAAAGGCAGTAGTAATCATGGACTGGCTCTGTATCACTTTGTAGAATGAAGAATGATTATTTCCCTCGTCTGTGGTATCTTTTCACAATGGTTTCTTGCCCTCCAATTTAGATCTGGAACATCTCTTTGCCCCTTAATGAAGTTATACAAAGTCTCTTGTGTCTGTGATGCTCAGCAAAAAGTAGAAATACTGCTTCAAGAAAAATGCAGAATTTACTCTTCTGGGTTAGGATAGGAAAGAAGAAACAAAGACATACATTCTCCTGAAATTTGGACTGGTTACAAATATTGCAAATATTTCTGAAGGTTCTACTGATGTGGATTAAGCAAATATGATGATTGATTTAGAAAAAAATTGAAAGGAAACGTCAAATTCAAAGGGACTATAAACTTCTCAGTGGATTTGAAGTAGATGTCATTAGATGTATGTGGAATCTAATTAATGACAGATCTTTTTACTTCCACACTTTAAATGTGCATCATTGAAGTCTTAAATACTGACATATGAGAAAAAAAATCATTGGGTAAATTAATTCTTTTAAAATTTGCATTATTTTTAGTGGTTTTATATACTTTTCTATACATAGAAGAAATTTCACTTTCCATGTGTGGTAGTTCAACCCTGACTGAGTGCCAGATGTCATTCTATCCCTTTCTGTCCTAAACGAGACAAGGGAGAGAGAAATATAACAAGAGGTTTGCAAGTCAAGATAAGGACAGCAAGATCACTCAGCAATTAGTGTCATGGGCAAAACAGAGTCAGTTTGGGGAGAATTTGTTTGATATATTAATGAACAATCTGAATGAAGCAGGGAAATGAGAAGTAAAATAAAATCTTAAAACATTCCCCCACTCCTCTTTCTTCCTTGGACTCTTCTTCCTTCCCCCTCAGCGGTGCAGGGGATGGGAGATGGGGGTTGCAGTCAGTTCATTACAGATGGACTTTGCCACTGCTTCTTCTCAGGGGGAAGCCTCCTTACACTTCCCACTGCTACAGTATGGGGTCCCTCCCATGGGAGATCGTCCTCCATGAACTTCTCTAACATGGGTTCTTCCCATGTCCTACAGTTCCTCACAAACTGCTCCAGCATGGGGCCTCCCACAGGGGCAGCTTCTCACACCCTGCCCCAGCGTGGGTCATCCATGGGGAGAACAGTCCTTCAGGGACAGACTGCTCCAGCCTGGGTCCCTCACAGGATCACAAGTCCTGACAGCAAACCTGCTGCGTGGGATCCTCTCTCCCCATGGGCTACCAGGTCCTGCCAAGAACATAATCCAGCATGGGTTTCCCGTGGAGCCCCAGCTTCCTTTGGGCATCCACCTACTTCAATGTGGGGTCCTTCATGTGCTGCGAGTGGATCTCTACTCCCCCTTGGACATCCAGGGGACAACCTGCCTCACCACGGTCTTCACCATAGGTCATAGCAGAATCTTTCTTCCAGGGCCTAAGCACCTTCTTGTCCTCCACTGACCTTGGAGTCTGCAGAGATGTTTTCACATTCTCGTTCCCTGTTGCTGCTGAAGTTTAGCAACTGCGCAAATTGTTCCCTTTCTCAAATACCTTATTCACAGAGGCGTTACCTCAGTCGCTAATTGGCCAGGCCTGTGTCAGCTGTGGGGTCCATCTTAGAATTGACTGGCATTAGCCCTATCAGCTACAGGGGAAGCTTCTGACAACTCTTTGTTTAAAGAAGCCACCCTTGTAGCCTCCTTACTACCAAAACCTGTTCCACACAAAACCACTACAGCACTATTATCACTCTGCATCTTTTCATCAATGCTAAGTTCTCTTCAAATGGTTTAAGGGCAAAGAGGAAAAAAGGAAAGAGGTTTCAACAAAGGATCTAAGGAAAAGTCTTCTGCTTTTAAATGCCTGAAACCAACGTTATAATGGTTAGAGTTATGCATCTTTTTTCCCCTCAAGTGTGAGATTGATCCTCATTAGGGAGAGCTTTCTAAAACAGCAAAATACTAAAAACATTTATATGTAATGAAAAAAGAAATTATCTGATACTTACAGTTCCCAAGTATAGATTTTAATAAGAGATGGCTATTAGTAAACCTCTTACCAGAGTATATGTGTAAGAAATAAAAGCCACAGAAAGAATAATTTCCATGACAGCAGTGTTCACTCAAATCTATTCTAGACAGAGACTCAGAATTCAGCTAGGATTTCTGAAGCAAGTTATGATGCTCAAGGTTCTTAAAACACGGGTGAATATTTAATACATTTTTGTGTAGTGTAACTCAATTATGGCTAAAAAGGAAAGAAACATTAACTTTTTCTGACAAAATATTAAAATGGAAATGTATTACACATTAGAGAAAAATTCAACTCAGAAAAATGTGTACATAAAATTAAAAATACTTCCTAATGACTAGGAAGTTATGCTCAAACCTTCTTAGATATCATAGAATTTCTACAACACATGTTGCATGCATAAGTATTTTTTAAATAAAGGATCACTTACTATATGTAAGTGTGATTTCACTGTTCAGTTGTTCAATACAAAGCTGTTCTTCAATTACTAATAGAAAGTACTGGTACCCTGGGATTTTTTAAATTCTTTTTTGTAATTGAGAAACTTTGCAATCAGAGATGATGTAAGATTTACCGTAAGTACATATGTTTGTCCTGTAGTATTCTCATTAAGTACAGAAAAATCTAGATTCTCAGTATTCAAGTGTTAGTTACTACTTCCTGCAAGGCAACATACACAGAAAGTCATCCTTAAATTAAGATGGTATCATACTAATTTAGTTAAGATACTACACTAAATAACTAGTATAAATCAATATGCTTTCAGCAGAGTCAAAGAAGCAAGAGCCTAACTAGCTGGTCTTTTCCATTTTATAGGTAATCGCAGAATCACAGAATCTCAAGGGCTGGAAGGGACTTTGAAAGATCATGCAGTCCAACCTCCCTGCCAGAAGCAGGACCACCTAGAGTAGGTCACACAGGAACTCATATAGTTGGGTTTTCAGTGGCCCCAGAGAAGGAGACTCCACAACCCATCTGGGCAGCCTGTTCCAGTGTTCTGTCACCCTCACAGTGAAGAAATTCTTCCTTGTATTTCTTTGGAACTTCTTATGTTCCAACTTACACCCATTGCCCCTTGTCCTATCATCATTGTTTTTCATTTTTTAGAAAAAAAAAAATCCATGAAAATAGTCTGTCGTTCTAACTCATGATAGTATTAATGCAATAAAGTATTGTTAAGAGTTTGTGTGGAGAATTACTTTTGCTTGGTAACAGGAGGAGGAAGCTACAGTGATGGCCCCTGTAAGAAGTTCTCGAAACTTCCCCCTTATCTGAGTTGGACTCACCTCCAGCCCAGCTAGGCTAACCTGGTGCCTCTGCAGTCAGTGTTTAAGAAGGGAAATTTATAGTGCTTAGAAGGAGGTGGAAGGGTGGTACAAGGTGGAGACAAACAAGTGGACATCACAGTCAGAGGAGGAGGAAAGGAGGAACACTGGAATGGAGATCACTCTGCAGCCCACAGCAAGAGAGCAGCTAGTTCCCTTGTGAGACATGGAGGGCAATGGTGGGACAGACCACTGGAACAGGCTGCCCAGATGAGTTGTGGAGTCTCCTCTGGAGACATTAAAACCCCACCTGGACGAGTTCCTGTGTGATCTACTCTAGGTGATCCTGCTCTGGCAGGGGAGTTAGACTAGATGATCTTTCAAGGTCCCTTCCAACCCTTAAGAGTTTGTGATTCTGTTCTATGACTGATAGTAGCCAGCAGCTCTCAGAGGACTCCATGGCAGAGGAGGTAGAAAGGAGCTCCAGCCCTTGGGATGAACATTCATCAGGACAGCCTGTTCAGGGCTGGGAAGGGCCCTGCACTGGATTGAGGAGGACCTGGGAAGAGTCTGCCTGCCCTGAGGCAAGACAAACATCAGGACCTGTTGGAACAGGACTGAATGAAACCCCCATTCGCTGGCCGCCTGTACTGCTCTGAGGGGGAGATGGTAAAGACACGGTGATGAGGGCTTTGAGCCCAGGAAGAGAGGGGTAGGGGGAAGAGGATCTTAAAGGGCTGACCATACCCTTCTTCATCATCTTATTCTGTATTGCTTTTGGTTGGATATGTTTTCTGTTTGCTATGGTTTTGGTTGTTAGAGGATTAAGTTTCATTTGTTACCCAAGTCGAGTAATCCTGTCAGTTTTGCTTGGTATCATAAGTGGTGAGTGAGCTCTCCCTGTCCTTAGGGAGTTCCAAAGGCCCTTGGTACTTTTCTCTTTCCCATCCTGTTGGGAAGGGGAAGAGTGAGCAAGCAGCTGTTTGTGATTCATTTTTTCTGATTGGACCTAAACCATGACAAACATAAATTCATAGATTGAAAATATATACTATGTGCTAAACAAATTAATCTTGAAGTATAAGCACAAAATTAATTTCCGCTGTCATAAACATTCACACTCTTACATGAAGCAACAGTCAGGCATGTACTACTGTATTTTAATGGTAATATATAGGTACTGGTTAGAGATCTAACTACATTTAAGCTGAGTGGAATGTAGATTGTTATGGCTTAGAACACATCCAATGAAAATATAGGTCTCTGGCAACCTTACTGCTATAATCTCAGCCTGAAAAGGGTATATAAAGTCAATGAACCTTTTAATGCATTATTCTGTTTACCAAAGAAAAACATCAATCATAAACTCATTTTGCCAGAGAGGATGTAATGACTTGAAGTTCCCTAAGATGTCACATCAGAAAGATGAACACTTCATTGAAACTCTGCTGTCCCTCATGTTACATGGGTGCAACTTGATAATGAAAATCTGTTTTTCTTAATTGCTTTATGCAACAATTTTGCAGACATATATACTGAAGAAAAAATTGCACACCTGTATTAGATAGCAGACTTGCTTTTCTGTAGTGAGAAACCATTCATTTTTCATTTTAAATTGAGGAAGAATGAATGAATCTCTCAAAAAATGGTAAACAGTAGGTAAAGTTGTATGTACAATGTTCAGCTTTCAAAAAAATGTATCTGGGAAAGAATTCATAGGAAGTTCTTATGAATATCGGAGAAAAAAAATCCTGTGGTGGATAATGATGTTAACGTTTTTGGTTTTTTTTGTTAACTTTCTCAGAGATAAGAGATTTGAATCTTTGTCATCTTTCATGCTGGACTGACTTTTGAACCTGTGTATATCCCACCAGTTTCTTAAGCTCAGAATTACAGGATTCCACAGAGTTCATTTCATACTGTAGTTTCTCATTGCCATGGATATTTTTGAACGATGAGAGTTTTGTTTCACTATGGAGTGTGAATTTTTAAAACATCTCCTGTCTAACACCTCTATTCAGTCAAAGCATGTGCCAAAAAATAAAGCAACTGTTGCTGAATCATTGAGTTTTCTATGTATTGAACTCCAGAGGGGACAGTAGATGTGCATTTTTATTTCCCACAACAACAGAAAGACAGAACTAGTACTCAGACAAAAGAGACAAAAGTGTTTTCACCTGCTACTTCTCTGGCTTGATGATGGGTCTGTTTCTCACTACTTTTCTCCCCAGGGACTGTCACAGACCACAGAATTTTGGCATGATTTATAATGACTTGACAAAACATTGAAAAACTGCTGAAAGAAGACACAAGTATAAATAAAATTTGTCTCTCAGAATCCTTTCCTTTCCCTTTCCTTTCCTTTCCTTTCCTTTCCCTTTCCTTTCCTTTCCTTTCCTTTCCTTTCCTTTCCTTTCCTTTCCTTTCCTTTCCTTTCCTTTCCTTTCCTTTCCTTTCCTTTCCTTTCCTTTCCTTTCCTTTCCTTTCCTTTCCTTTCCTTTCCTTTCCTTTCCTTTCCTTTCCTTTCCTTTCCTTTCCTTTCCTTTCCTTTCCTTTCCTTTCCTTTCCTTTCCTTTCCTTTCCTTTCCTTTCCTTTCCTTTCCTTCCCTTCCTTCCCTTCCCTTCCCTTCCCTTCCCTTCCCTTCCCTTCCCTTCCCTTCCCTTCCCTCCCTTCCCTTCCCTTTCCCTTTCCCTTTCCCTTGAATCTGTTTCAGAGACAATGCTCACAGGTGTTAAAAAATGTGTATGTGTAGCCAGGAATAGGCTGATGCATTCTTCAGTTTAGCTTGAAAAAATACCCCTTGCAAGTCATAGAACTACAGAATACAGCAGCAGCAATAAAGGCTGAGCAGCCCCTGTTACCTAAAGAGTGAGAACTTGAAGAATGAGAATCAGTACTGACCACACACAAAAGAAGAGATGTGTGGTACTGTAGGATATTTTTGAGAGTATGACACATATTGATGGTAAGCATACTTTTTTGCCTTCAAATACATTCTCCACTGTGCTTCTTGGGCAGTGATGCATGGAAGCACTCTTTATTGCCTGCCCTGTGCTTGTGTTGCAAGCAGAGAGATCTGAAAATTGGCAGCTCCTGATGATGCAGCAAGCTTGGAGCCCATTCAAGCACAGGCTGTTTTGCAAAAGCAGGAATGCCTGGAGAAATGGAACCAAGTAGCTTCTGCTACAAACTTGCAAAGGGAAAGAGAGATAGACAGAGCCATGACTGGTGCCTTGATGATACAAAGAACAGCAGGAAAAAAACCCAGCTAAAATGGACAAGAGGAACTCTGACAAGAGTCTGTGCTCAGTGCTACAGAGGAAAAAAAAAAAAAGAAACAGTTGCCAGCCTGCTCTGGAAGGAAAGAATGTTTCCTCCCCCTAGATGCAGATGTAGGGCACAGGGTCCACCTTAAGGAAACATGAACACCAGGCATCTAGCCAAAATGGCCCAGAGGAGCCCTGGCAAAGGGCTGTGTTCAGTGAGGTACAGCAAGGCAAAAAAACCTTGGAGATGGGTTCTGGCCCACCTGAGGGAGGAAAAAACCTTCCTTGCCATTGTGTCAAGGCATGGGAGTCAACTTCATGAACAGCAGGTGGTAACCTAGCCAAAATGGACTACACAAGGCCTGACAAGGCCATACTCATTCCTCCTTCAAAGGAGGAAAAAACCCTGGGGGCCAGTGCCAGTCTGCCCAGGGCAAAATTCCTTCTTAATCCTGGAACTGGTGATTGACTGAGCATGTAAGACTTACCTCCTCATCCCACAGGCTGGTCATGTTTTCCAGAAGATGTCTAATCCCTGTTTTCCCTCAATTTGAAGCCATTTCAGGAACAACTGAGAGAGGCTAAATGTCCCTACCCTGATCAACTTTGAGGGCAATAATCTTTCCTGTACCTGGCAGGACATCAGTGTGTGCTCCAAAGCACTGAACTCCTTGCAACATCTCTGCATCTCATTTTTTTACGGTTGCTGACTCTGACTCTGCAGGGGATGATGACGAGCTCTGCAGTGCTCCTCAAATGTTCTACGAGAAGACATTCCCTTGGTCTTGCAACTGATATCGAGTTGAAAAGGCCTTGATAGCCCTAGGTACCTCCAGGTACCTTTCTGAGAGTTATTTAGAAGAAAAGAGAGAAGAGAATTGAAGAAAGAAGACTTCAGTTGTAAAGGGACTTACAACTGTCATCTATTTTACTTTATTATCAAAAGTTAAAGCGTAAGACTAAGAACATTGTTCAAATGCCTCCTAAATGCTGAAAAGCATGGAGCATTGACCACCTGTAATCTTGCCTGATGTCTCCTCCAGAGATCAAAGAATCTCTTCCTGAGTTCCAAGGGGAGTTCTCCATTCAGCCAAGCTTGTCTTCTGCTCTGCTTGCTTGACTTAGGGCACAATGGGATTGCCTGTTCCTATGCTTTTAAAAGACGATTCTTAAAAACTCACCAGCACTCATGTACCCCTAAGCCTTCAAAAGCAGATTGCCAGGGGGCACTTCTAAGTAGCTTCCTGAGTAGCTTAGTTTGCTCTCTTGAAACCCAGGTGACCAACTCTGCTGATCTTTTTTCTCATTATACTCGAAATTTTAAACTCCAATATTTCATGATCACTGTGGCCAGTACATCCACCTACCACTACATCCCCCATGAGTCCTCCTCTAGTCACAAATGTGTCTTGGAGGGCATCTCTCCTAGTTGACTCACTAAGTACTCAAGACAAGAAATTATCTTCAGCATACTTCAGAAATTTCCCAGACTTTTTTGTCCCTTGTTTTCCATCCAAATAATCCTCACTCAGAGGCCCTCAAACACATCATCTCTAACTGTAAGGGCTGTACAGGCAAAAAGTGTTCCTTACATTGTAACTCTTCCACTTCTTCTGCCCTGTGTGTCCCTCCTGAAGGAGAAACCATAGCTCTCCATCCCACTCGCCTATCTCTCTTTGTGGGAAGAGGTTCAGATCTTATCTAAACCCCTGATTGTTTTTTCTTTTCCTTTAGAGTTTAAAATTTTGAGTACTGAAAGGATAACCATGGTACTATTATTATCATTTTATACATTGGCGCCAAAATTGTGATGCATATTCAGGCTATGTAAACATGGACATATGTACCACATACATTCATTTGGTTTTAGTGATATCAGAGTTGAAAGAAGGGGCTTTGGTTCCCTCTTCATGAACTTTACAGGCACATTGTTAGCATGATGTTTATGGTGAAGTCTTCTTCTTGGAAGGAATCATAGAATCATAGAACCATAGAATGATAAGAGTTTTGAAGACCTCCAGAGAAGGAGATTCCACAACCCTCCTGGGCAGGGAGTCCTGAATAGCTTTGTATTCTTTACCTATTTTTTCTTTCACTTCAAAAACTCTTTTCCTGCTCTGGCCTTAATTTTTTATATCTTTCTTGAAAGTGATGGTAGTGCGCTCAGCCTCTGTCTTGATCCTAATCATCATCTTCTTCTGTAGACCCTCTGTGCCTCTAATCAACTGCTTAATCTTTGTTTGCCTTCCTTGCAGGTGGATCTCGCATTCCTCTTTCTTGAACCCAAGGAATGAAAATTTCTATAGTCTACAGTTGAATTTTCACCAGGACTTTGCCTAATGCTTGCCTTTCCTATGGAAATATCTTTCCTGACAGAGAAGAATGCATTTGCCTGCATCACATTCATGAGTTACAGTCACCCTGTGATCTACTTGTGTCTCCAGGGACATTTGCCTACTCTGACAGTTCCAAACTGTAGCAGCAACTCATGGTGCTCCACCTGAGATTGCATTTCTACTTATTTCTTCACTCATAATTTATTGATGTAGAGGATATCTCTTCTGTCAGGTCTTCAGCTGCTAGTGAATAATGGGGGCTGTAGAACTATACCATGAGATATAGCTTCTTCCAACTCATGAGTGCCATGAAATCCGCAATATGATGTGGGCAAAGAAACATTTCTTGAACAATGTTTTTCTGCAATCTACATTCAAAAGACCTGACCATGAACTTAACTCTCATACATTTAATGACATTAGTATATGAAAAATGGAGCCTGAGACACGTATTAATGGGGCCTTGACCCATCAGTGGCCTCCTGCAATCCAGCTGCACACAGTCGTGCCCAGCAGATCCATCCCTGAAGCAGCTGGCTGGGCAATGGATGAAGCTGGTGATGTCAATCTAGTCACTCACAAAATGAATATTGGCCTCCTAAAAGAAAATAACCACAACAGGAATTAAGTGAGCTCCCATTTTGGAAGTTTAATTGGAGAAAGTGCCAGATCAGACTGAAAAAACTGCAAGAGGTGAAACAGTGGTGGGTCAGTGCAATGCAGTTAGTGGCACTGCTGTCTGTACAGATACACTTTGCTCCCCCAGAGTGTGAATAAAGGTTTCTGAGTTTTCAGAATAACTCAGCAGTCATTAGTGAAAAGTAAGATTGTTATTGATAATGCTGATATGGGTAAGGAGGTGGCTGGCCAGGTAGCCATACAACAGTAAAAGGAAACTACCTTTCTTGAACAGTCCCTGTGCATCTGTAACATAGATGCAAAGAACTGAAGATTTTGCTTTTTATATGCCCACCTGAAACACCAGAGAATGTGGTAGGAAATTACTGATAACATTTTTCAGGTGCAAAGGAGCTTCTTTTTTGGTTTAATTAATAAAAGAAACTATGAAAAACAATAATCTAGCACATATATAGCAATTAGTTTGCTAAACAGGTGCAATGAGATAAAAAAGCTGCCTGTCTTTCAGTTAAAGAAACTCAAAACTGTCATGCAAGTTGACTGTGATGCAACATGGCCTTGTGTGTGTCCAAACATGGATCTAACATGTCAGCAGGCAGAGCAAGGCTAGAGATAAATTCCTTTGCCACAAGAACCCCGATGTACAGAGGACTTTGAGGGAAAAAGATAGTCTTTAAGCATCAAGGATTTAAAACAATATGGGATTTATGAGCTAAAATCTATACTTTGAATTACACTTGAAAATGAAATGGTAACCAGTGCATTTTAAGACTGTGTTTTCCACTTTGCAAAGGACTGTGCAAGCCAAATGAATTCTGACATGGCAAATTCTGAAACAACTAACTATGGTTGTACTAATTGCATTCCTGTACTGTGGGGAATGCAACCCCATAAATTGCTCTACACAATTAAAAAAGCATGTTAAGGTACTTGAATGTGTCCAGAGGAAAGTAACAAAGATAGTGAAGGGTCTAGAAGGCATGTCCTCTGAGGAGTGTCTGGGGACACTGAGTTTGTCTAGTTCAGAGAGAAGTTAGCTGAAGAGTGACCTCATTTCTCTCTATAGCTTCCTGAGGAGAGGAAGTGGAGGGAGATGCTAATCTCTTCTCCCTAGTATTGAGTGATGGAATGGATGGGAATTGTTACAGTTGGAATGGTTCAAAGCTGGATTATTGGAGATTTTGACAAAACTGTTGATAACAAAGGGACATTTACCTAGCACTGAGCAGTGCTAACACAGAGTCAAGACCTTTTCTGCTTCTTACACAGCTCTTCCAGTGGCTATGTTGGAGATGCACAAGAAGTTGGGAGGGGACACAGCTGGGACAGCTGACCCAAAGTGACCAAAGGGATATTCCATATTATACAATATCACACTCAGCATATAAACTGAGGAAAGAAGAAGGACAGGGGAGACGTTTGGAGTGATGACGTTTGTCTTCCTAAGTTACTGTTACCAGTGATGAAGCCCTGCTCTCCTAGACTTGGTAGAACACCTGCCTGCTTGTGGGAAGTGGTGAATTAATTCATAGAATCATGGAATCATAGAATGGTAGGAGTTGGAAGGGATCTTTAGAGATCATCTAGTTCAACCCCCCTGCTAAAACAGGCCCACCTAGGTCAGGTTGCACAGGGACATCACCAGGCAGATTTTAAAAACCTCCAGACAAGGAGACTCCACACCCTCCCTGTGTAGCCTGTGCCAGGGGTCCATTATTTTAACAGCAAAATAGTTTTTTCTTCTGTTTAAATGAAACTGTTTGTGTTCCAGCTTCTTTCCTTTACCCCTTGATTTCTTTGTTTTGTTTTGCTTGTGTGCATGACTTTTGCTTTACCAATTAAACTGTCTGTCTCAGTCCACAAGTTTTCTCACTTTGGCACTTTTGATTCTCTCCCTCATCCCACCAGAGGGGAATGAGCGAGTGGCTGTGTATGGCTTAGTTGCCGGTGGGGTTTTCAGTAAGGCATATTTTAAATTCTTAAATTTCCCCTGAATTTTCAGATAATGACATTAGCTAAAGAGGTTTTAATGTTTCTGCATGTGACCCAGAATGTTGAGGGTTTGCCACAATCAGTATTTTTTGGAAAAATTTATCTGCTGTAACATAACGTGATTGAGTTTACTCAAAAGGCTAAGCTCAGAAGTCCAGAATTCAGATGATATGTTATGGAGGAATGGTAGCTGTGCTAATTTAGCACAAAAAAATGCCTATTTTATCATACTTTTTTACTTCTTTTCTTGAATAGAAATCATTTGATGTATTCCTTCTACAGAAGACTGAGAATTCAGACAAATCTACTAGTTTCCAGAGTGCATAGCGGTTTATGGTTCCATTGATTTGTCATAAAGAATAAGCATAATATTATTATATTATGATTATATCAGGTAACAAATGTCAGCTGAATATGAACTTTTGCAGAGATTAAGAAACAATATCTAAAGTGTGATTATAGGAATTGTATAATTATCTTTTCAAGATTCTACTAGGGAACAGTGTAACACTAACAGAATAAATACATACTAGTTGCTGAGACTTATCTGAAGAAAAATTAAGAAATATTACAGGGGCTAGAGGTAAAATTTTAAAGGTAAAATTTTCTAAAGGTAAAAATACCTGTCCTTTAAAATAGCTGAGATATGTAGTGGGACTGCAATTTATAATAATGATCTAGTGAAATGAATGAATTTCTGTGTAGAAAAGGGGAAATGTTGAAAAAAGTCTCTCAGAGTCTGCCAGGGAACCACATAAGTAAATTAATACTTTTTTTTTTTTCCTTTTGCCTGTGTGGGATGGATTCTACTTCCTAACGCTGAAGTGATAATAATAACTAGGTATTTTAGATTTCTTTTCATCAAAAATACCCTGAGGGAAGAACTATCCTCACTCCTTTCCTAAAAATATCACTCACTAAACAGACCAGTGTTATTGTTAGAATGGAACTAGATTTCCATTCTGAAGTCTTCAGAATACCAGTGTGGGCTTTTTAATGAGATTTAACAGCTAATTACCTAAATTCCTTGAAACACGCCTGCAGGGCTTTATAGTCTGAAATAGCAAAAAAGTTGTTAATGCAAGCAGCTGTGTAGGTATAGGTTGACCTGTTAAGGTTTGTATGTATATACATACAGAAACATCTAGCTCTAGATATGCATATCGTTGTGAGAAGACATTTATTCAAGATTCATTCAGTTATTCACAATAAATCATTTTTTAAATTCAAGGAGTTTATTTTTTTTTCTTTCTTCCTATTTCATTTCAGCACACTGCAATCAGAGTACAAGACTTATTTTGGTTTTTTAATAAAAATACATGGTACATCATACCATTACATGCCATCCAACGTGTGGAGCAATATTTCCTTTCCTGTCAGCTATTCTTGTGACAGAAGTAGTTTATTTTGCCATCATCTTACTCATGTAAGTCAATGAAGTATCTTTGTCTTATGGAATATAGTGTAAATTTTGCTTGATATAGTATATGAAGGTCATAAAGAGAAATCAGAGGGAAATGCATAAAGAATATTTAAAGTTATCTTTGCAATAATTTTCTGTTACTGTGAATTATGTTATTTATCTTATAAATGTACCTAAAGGCCTCATCAAAATCATAAAAATGTTCTTTAGTGTAAAACAGAGTGGGAAAAAATCTATTTCTCTTAAAAAATTTACTGTGCAATTGGAGAATATAACTCAGAGAAATGAGTAATCAAGGAGTAGGCTGATAAATACTTAGTTAAACTTTTTGAAGTTCAATAAGGAGGTAAGAATTTCATAGAATTCTTCATGGTTAGTTAATAGGATGAAAAAGAAATGAAACCAAAATAAAGTGAAATTAGAGAATGAAAACTTAGAAAAGACCACAAAAAAGGTAGAAAATTGAAACATTGCTTAGTAGTGAAGAATTTTCACATTCATTTTGCTTTTTTGAGATATATTTGCCCCATGTTATGCATATGAAATGAATTAATTTTAAGTCCATATTCTGGTAAGAACCGTGTCTGTTCTGAGCTAATAAATAATATTATACTCAAGTATTCGGACAGTTTTTCACATTTTATTTGAAGACTCAAGAACTGTATTTCTCTTGCAAAGCGTTGTCTGTACCTTAAAAATGTTGTGGCTTGCCAAACACAGGAGATTTAAAAGATTTTTGCTGGGCAGTCAAGATATTTTCTTTGATTTGACAAATTTTTCGTGAAACTTTTTTCACATAGGTAGGTGCTACAAAGCTCATTGTTTCATCTTTGTGAAGTGTTTCACAAGGAGTAACATCTAAGTTCCCAAGTTCTTTAACTGCAAAATATTTCTTCAGTGAGAAATTTCAGCTAGGAGCTCAAAGACTTCCTGTTGCAAAGATGATGGATTTTTGTTGCTCAGTGTAAAAATATGAATCATTCATAAAAAAGCTGGAATATAAAATGGTCTTTTTAAATAGTTTGAAGATGCCTTTTGAATATTTCTGACATCCACTTGATTTATTTTACCAACTCTGATCAAATGCTAACTGACCTTTTTTCTTTATCAGGAAAGTACAAACATAGACATTCACAAAGTTAGAGGAAAGAAAATATTAATTAGCATACTGAATATGGCCAACTCAGTCAACTGTGTATTTTCCAGAAGTACATCTTTGATGGATCAATATGTTTCACGGAAATAATTCTAGAAAGGTACCTAATGAAGTTACACTGTAGGCTCATAATATCATTATCTGGAGCATAACAGAATAATTGTAAGGAAAGAATAGATGACATTATGTAATGTTACCAGACAGAAATCATAGAACCTCTAATATGATGACTTTTTATCAAATAGTTGGGTTTTTTTATTGTTTATTTAACTGATGGTGCTTCCCTTATAATACCTTGTTATGTTTTTTAAAAAGTTAGTATGACACAAATTTCACCAAAATATTTTCAGTCATTAGATGAAACTGAGGTACATCTGATTTCCTTGCAAACATTATACATGTAAAACTAATCAACTGATTGCTTATTTTTCTTCTTTCATCTGTAATTCATATAAGTCAAATGTTGTTTGATATCAGATGCATGAAATTGTACTCAAGTATACGAATATATGCATTTCAGTAAAAAGAGATGTCCACTTCATAAAAAGTCAGGAGGAAGATTAACTTTTTTTTCTTAAGAGCCAAGAAAGTCCTTGAGTGGGAATCTCTGTTCAATTATTACATTACCTACTTCTTTACTGCTGGAACTTCTTTAACTGAGTAACTCTCTTAGGGCCTCTGTGGAAATATACTTCCATTGTCCATTCTTGAAGGCCTGCTTAGCCACATCTTAGAGAGTAGTTATGAAACAATAGACCAACCTATATAAAAAAAGAAAATAATGGAGTATTATCTGTTTAATGGACTTTCAAACTAGCTAATAGATTTTAAATAAAAGGAAACCTTTTGGTGCATGAGGAAATGATCCATACAGTGAATGTCTGATGCAAGACACAATAATTGTAGGGACAACCTTTAAATAAACAATTGCTTTTTCAGAAATCCAGGCAGAAGTACTGTACTTAAAGGTCACAGCTGGTAACTTCCAATAGCTCCAAGGACATTAAAAATTTAAGTGTGGAGCCAGTTACCTTTGGACTGTCTGTTTGCTAGCAGTATGTTCTGTGAAATGAATCGGTATAGATGTCTCTGTATAAGGAATTTTCAGTAAGTCTATAGTTTTCTCTTTTTTAAGGTTAATATTTCTAGTAAGAGAAATATCCCATAATCTCTGTTTGTAGATTGTGCAAATAGCCAAATGTTACTAGGTATCTTCTTTCTTCTCTTTGCTGAACCATTAATAATTTAGTCCTTCTTATACTATTGATGAATTATTATTACCTGTTCATTGTTGCTATTCATCTCTGGGCACTTTGACTAATCAGTTTATTGTGTTGGTAAGGACTCTATGAATGACTGACTGAAACTTTAAGGAAAGATTATTAATTCCTACAAATAATATAGTGTACAGTTTTCATTCAAAAGAACCAAATGCCACGTTCTTATGGTCATTAATATTAGAAAACTGGTTTTTTTTTTACTAGAACACACAAAACTGACAGAATTTTGAAATACTAAAGTGACAGAACCTCTAAATAGACAAAAAGTTTTAAAATATGAGATGACTTTTTTTTGTTTAGAAATTATCATGTTTCATTTTTTTTTTATTTCTGAGTAATTTCTCAAAAAATTTGATATTGTTTCAGAACATTGTCCTTTGGATTCTACTTTGCTTTCATCTAATGATCTTTTTTTCTGAGGCACGTGTGTTTCGCAAAACATAAAGAAAGATCTCTTATGTAACTTCCATAACCTATTCCTCAGAATATCTGTACATTGTTTTCAGTTATGTCTGCCAGTGCTCCAATATTTTATTATCCTCTGTGCTAGAAAAGATGAATTCTGTGATGTGCTGAGTATCACTTGCATTGTACTGAGTAGTCTTGTTCAATTCAATGGAACTCTTTTAAGTGTGTGCTTAGCTTTCAGCTGAAACCAGTGAATATCATGAATGTCATTTGATTTGAACAGTGTTAGGGATACAGTATTCACTACTTTCCAAACTCGGTTTTAGAAATAATTTCAATTCTCAACTCTCAATTTCTGGGTGGAAAAAATACCTTCAATATATAACTTATGCCTACTTGTAGATCATCTGTCTTTCTGTAGATTCTTTAGAGGTCTGTTATCTTGGTATTTAATGCACAGACAGGTGATAAGATTCAGATCTAGGTATCCAGGTGTTTTATATAATCACACAATTATGTATTTTCTCCCAGTTCTTGAGAATACTACAGGATATTGTAAAGGCAAGAGTCAACATTGATTTTTCTGGTTGTTTTATTCACTGTGATGCCTGAAAACCATACAAAATTTTAAAAAGCAGTGGTTTAAAAGATTCTTTCTCTAGTGAGATTTTATGTAAGTTGTAATGTATTCTTCAAAGAAACTAAAAATGATGTATCAGTATTCTAATGTACTGAAAATTCCAGTGACATTGGGATTTTTTTTAATAAAGTATAAAATAAATCATAACTTGAAATTATAAAATCTAGTGAAATTAGAAATAAAAGGCACACTTTTGATGAATGTAGGATATGATTAACTCAAAGTAGTAGAAAATGGTAAACTTTCCTCTTGCTGACTCTTTGAATAAGAACTGAATATTTTTTTTTAATATATGATTTATCTTTTTCAATTTCTAAGATCAATAAAAAATACCTTTGGCAGAAGTCAACTTGATAGTCTAAGAGCTTTATCTGGATCAATGCAGACTGAGTTACAGCCTTGCAATGAGATAGCAGACAGCTGCTGTATCACTGCAGTGGACTACTTGTTGTCCTAACCTTGCCTAAAGGTAAGGTAAAATTTATACCTCCGTAAAATTAGTTTAAAATAATGTATTTTACCTCACAAGTTAGGGTGAGCTAAGTGTGCACATATAGTCTGTTGTAACTTCCTTGATGAACAAGGACTTGTAAAACTTCCATAAATTGACTGCTTTTTATTTTATGTCTACATGGTTTCATGAAAAGGAAATACTCCATATTTTTAAGGCTTTTACAGTTTGACCATCCATGGATAGCAGCACTTTTAAGAAATGTGGTAATTCTGGTAAGAATTATTTTTAAAATACAAATGAGCAAGTGAAAAATTTAATTAGGTACAGGATCTGGTTTTGTGAAAATCATGATATGATTCATGGAAGATAAAAATGCTCTACTCCTTGGGAGTTTCTGGAAACCTCTTTGTCTTACAAGATGACCCCAAAGGTCATCATTATTAATCAAAAAGATTGATCAAAAAGGGATCAATATTCCAGAATCAGAATATTTCAATAAAAATAACATTCAGTAGTGCAAAATGTATAAGTTAGTTCAAAACTACAAGCTGTAGCATCACTTTATAGTACCACAGACAGATGATTACAAATTCAGGCTGAACAGATGAGCTGCTAAAAAAATAAAGATCCCATTTACATTTAAGGTGGTCGATAACAGCATGTGAAGGAAGATTAATTTTTTTTTTTAAAGATGAAATACAATTTATATATTGTTTATAAACAAAACATCTTCTGAAGAGTGCTTAGATGCATCTATAATGTAGCAAATTAGAATTTCTAAATAAAAGTGTTTTGATACATCTCTCAGTAAATGATATTATTGTCTTTTCTTTTTTCATACTCTATAGTGACTCATCAAATCTTTTCAGATGAAATGGTGTCATTCTCCTACAGTAACTGGCCTCTGTGTCACCTTTTCTTGGTGAACAAAGACAATGAACAACCTTCTCACTCACTCTCAAATGTGAGTCTTCCAAAACAACTCTGAAGCACTTACCAGTATGTCTGTGTGTGAAAAGCTAAAAGTATTGACACCTGCTCTACAGATAAACGTTGCTGCTCAGTGCTCACAGTGCAGTATCTACTGGTGCTGTGCGGTTTTATATAATGCAATTTCTTATTTTCCATATGTCTGAGAACCTTGAATGAAAACAGTTCTTTAACAGCTCATCGTCTCTACTTGAATTAATAAACTTCTGTTTATGATAACACAAATTATTGCTATGAAAATGATAGTGATTTCACAGAAGGCTGTGATAAAAAGTAAGCTGCAAATGCTTCTAATAACAGATACTCTTTTCATGCAAATGAAAATCTAATTAGATGAGGAAACAATCTGTTTTTAAAGACCACCATAAAAAGAGCTGCATTGCATTAAATATAGTTTGATAAAGACATTAGCAAGAAAACAAGCTACTGGAATAAGTAAAAGATATTGAATATTTAATCTGTCTTTTAGGACATAATCCTAAAATATTCAATCTATGGAATTTCTGCTGAATTATTGCTGTTAGAGTCTTTGCAAAAGTAAATATTTCAGTTTCCTTTTAAGTGTTGAAAGCTGCTCGATTGGAATGGGGAATTCAAACTGGATAGATTATCGGAATTTACTCTGTTTACTCTCAAAATTCTGTCATATAGTTTAATATCATAGAATCATAGAATGGTAGGGGTTGGAAGGGACCTTTAGAGACCATCAAGTCCAACCACCCTGCAGAAGCAGGGTCACCTAGATCAGGTTGCATAGGAACATGTCCAGGTGGGTCTTGAAGACTTCCAAGGAAGGAGCCTCCACAACCCCTCTGGGCAGCCTGTGCCACTGCTCCCTCACCCTCACAGTGAAATAGTTTTTTCTTATATTTAAGTGGATTAAGTCTTGATGCATCCCAGGATGCCATTGGCCTTCTTGGCCATGAGGTCACATTACTGGCTCATATTTAGTTGATTGGCAACCAGGACTCCCAGGTCTCTCTCTGCAGAGCTGCTCTTCAGCAGGTCGACCCCCAGCCTGTACTGGTGCATGGGGTTGTTCCATCCCAGATGCAGGACTCTGCACTTGTCCTTGTTGAACCTCATGAGGTTCCTCTCTGCCCAACTCTCAAGCTGGTCAAGATCCCGCTGAATGGCAGCACAGCCTTCTGGGGAATCAGCCAGTCCTCCCAGTTTGGTGCCATCAGCCAACTTGCTGAGGGTATACTCTGTCCCCTCATCCAGGTCATTGATGAAGATGTTGAACAAGACTGGCCCCAGAATCGATCCCTGTGGAACTCCACTGGCCACAGGCCTCCAACTCGACTCTGTGCCATTGATCACCACACTCTAGGCTCTGTCAGTTAGCCAGCTCTCGATCCACCTCACTGTCCACTCATCCAAGCCACATTGCTTGAGCTTTCTGATGAGGATGTTATGGGAGAGTGTCAAAAGCCTTGTTGAAGTCAAGGTAGATGACTCTCCCCTCATCTAGCCAGCCAGTTATACTATTCATAGAAGGCTATCAGGTTGGTCAAATGGGATTTCCCCTTGGTGAAGTCATATTAACTCCCTCTGATAATCATCTTATCCTTCATATGTTCAGTGATAACATTCAGGATGAGTTCTTCCATCATTTTTCCAAGGATGGAGGTGAGGCTGCCTGGCCTGTAGTTTCCTGGGTCGTCCTTCTTGCCCTTTTTGAAGACTGGCGTGACATTGTCCTTTCTCTAGTCCACAGACACCTTTCCTGTCATCCATGATTGTTCAAAAATGATGGAGAGAGGCTTAGCAATCACATCAGCCAGCTCCCTCAGTACTCTAGGATGCATCCCATCAGGACCCATTGACTTATGAGCCTTAAGCTTGGCCAGCAAGTCTTTAACCTCTTCCTCTTCCACCCAGGGCAAGTCCTCTGCTGTCCTGGCCATTCTGTTATCCTTTCCGGACTGGGCTTCCGGAGCTTCGGCCTTGGCCATAAAGACTGAAGCAAAGAAGGCATTCAGCATCTTCTGCTGCTGATGTAATTGAAAAACGCCTTATTACTGTCCTTAACATTCTTGGCTAAATTTAATTCTAGATGGGCTCTAGCCTTCCTAGTTGCACCCCTGCATGCCCTGGCAATGTTCCTATACTCTTCCCAAGAAGCCAGCCCCTCTTTCCACCTCTCATAGATGGCTGCTTTCTGCCTGAGTTGTCCCAGCAGATCCTTGCTCATCCATGGAGGCCTCCTACCTTCTTTTCCTCCTTTCTTGTGCATTGGGACACACTGATCCTGGGCTTGGAGGAAGTGGTGCTTGAAGATTGACCAGCTCTCATTGGCACTTCTGTCTTCTAGAATCATGTCCCATGAGATCTGTCCAAGTAGATCTTTGAAGAGGCCAAAGTCGGCTTGCCTGAAATCCAGGGTCACGGTCCTGCTTTGTGTTCTGCCTCTTCCACACAAGATCTTGAACTCTACCATCTCATGGTCACTGCAGCTGAGGTTGTCTCCAACCTTCACATCCCCAACCAGGCCCTCTCTATTCGTCAGTACCAGGTCCAGCAGCACATCCCTCCTTGTTGGTTCCTCCATCATATGCGACAGGAAGCTGTCGTCAACAATCTGTAGGAATCCCCTGGACTGCGTGTGCTTGGCTGTGTGGCTATCCCAGCAAATATCAGGGTGGCTGAAGTCCCCCGTGATGTATATCAATTGATGTATATCAATATGATTTTATTGAAGTGCTGAAGACTCTTACAGCAGAGTTCCAAGAACAACTGTTACACTGCATAGAAAACAATATTTTAGATGTAGTTTTAATTTCTATTTTTTTCCTCCTCTCTCATCAAAAACATCATCCAGATGAAGATGTTTCCAGCAGAAGCTTGCAGAATCTTACAGCCATGCATTTAGAATTAGAGTTAACATATATATATATATATCATAAGAAGACATTAGTATATTAAAAAAATATATTTTAGTAGAAATTAAAAGTTTGACAGGGCTAAAGCTCTTCAGAGAAGCAGACTGATTTTCAGTAAAATGTTATTAAGAAAAAAATTTAATCAAAATGAAAAATTTGAAGCTCACGAAACAGAGAAGCTTGGGATAACTGAAAACATTTAGATCAAATCTTCCCATTATTTTTCCTTCTCACATTAACAAAATCTTGAAGATCAGTTCATTAAAAACATTTTGATTATTTTTACCATTTGGATACTTGTTTGTCTTGCTTCTGACAATGTTTTTCCTGTTCAGTGGAACATAACAGCTAAATGAAGATGAGAAACCCGTAGCTCATTGTTATAACATATGTCTGGGATCTTGGATTTAGGTATATACTATTGAACCGAGTGGGGGAAAGTAAGTATTTGGAATTATACTTGCTGTTTCCCACATTGCTTTAAGACACTGAGGTTCAATGTTCCTTATTCTCATCAGACAAACCATAGTTACAAACTGATTGTAACTTTTAAGGATAGTGCTGATTTAGTAGCATAACCAGTTCCAATAGATGCTGAATTAGATACCTTAAGATCACAAAGAAATCACCTCAAAATTGCAAAAGCAGATTGTAGTGTGTTTGTGTGGCCAGGTTTTGGTAGTGGGGGGCTACAGGGGTGGCTTCTTCTAACAAAGAGTTGCTAGAAGCTTCTCCTGGAGCTAATAGGGCCAGTGTGAGTCAACTTTAAGATGGACTAGCTGCTGACCAAGGCCAAGCCAAGTAGCATTGGAGATAATGCCTCTGTGATTAACGTATTTGAGAAGGGGAAAACGTTTTGCAGATGCCAAGCTGCAGCAGAAGAAAGGAGTAAGAATAATATTTCTGCAGACATCAAGGTTTGTGGAGGAGGACAAGGTGCACAGGCATCAGAGGAGAGACTGACTTATTGAGCTTCTTATCTTCTTGAGCTTTTGTGTCACTTACCTAGGTGAGTGAGGTGGTGGGAGAGACTGTGAGTCTGAACTCTATATCAAAGATTATTTATATCTTTTACACTTAAAGATAATCAGATAAATATGTAATTACCATTGGGAATGTTAACCCGAAACAAAGAAAGATTTTATATCTCAGCAGAGAATTTGTCATACAGCAATCAGTCTTCTTTTTATTTCTTTCCTGTATGATTTCTGTAGTGCTGCATTTGTTAAATGTGCAATTATTAAAATGTATCCCCTTTTCATCAGGGAGACTAAAAGCTCATCCCCAGGCTGCTTTAGAGTTTGGAAGTTCAGACATTACCTTATGATTGCAGAGCCTTTGCAGTTGCTCTACTAGTCCTATCTGCTCATAAAGGTAAGTGATATCTGTTTTTGATCAAGTTTTTTTATGTGACTCATGTTTTCAGGTTCTGTTAGCTGAAACATCTTTTGGTAGTGATGCAGATGAAGATGCTTGTCAGTTGACAAAAGTATCTTCTCCAAAAAATCTTGTTGATCTGCTGAAGAAGGAGCAGGTCTGCCTCACTTGTGAGATCCCGCTGGAGACAGGAGACTACTTTTATATGTTGTTCTAACTTAGATAATAGTGGTAGTCTGAATCTTGCCCTGTGTTGCTTTACAGTTCATGGTCAGATCCTCAGGTGATAAAAAATTGATGTAAGTCTAAATCATATCAGGTCCAATCATTTAATCTTAATTGTTAACAACCTGAATCCTTTTAGCGGTATCTTCATTAACTTTCTCTTCTGATGGCACATCAATATCAGTATTTGAACTTACAGTTGGTTCTTTATATTGATTTTTAAAATTAAGTTAGAAAAGTTTGTGAAGTTCTTCCAAGAAGGTATGAAATTATTTATCATTACAAAGAACAATATGTTTCTTCAGTAGAATACAAAAGAAGAACTCAGCCCCCGGTGTTAGCTAGAGCCTCTTTTATATATTGAACTACAAGTAAAATTCAGGAAATCTAGCATTCACTTAGGTAGAATTTACTATGATGCAATACTCTTTTAATATGCAGACTGGAATAAATCTAAACATTTTCCATAGCCTTTGGAGAACCACTGTGCATTGTATGGCTAAGAATTAATTGGTTATCTTGCCATTTAGTTATTTCAGTTCTTTTACCTTGAATTCCTTCTGCTTTGGAGAGGTGCAAGGAATGCACTTGAACCAAAATCTCAGTCCAAGATATCTTACACATTGTGAGGATAAAAGAAAAAAAACTTCCATTCTCAATTTATTTTTGACTACCTTGAATTTCAGCAAATAGATCTCTTATATAAAACAATGTTAAGCAGGCTAATAAATGCAATGTTTTCCTAAAATGGAAAAGGGGATAATTATGAAGACTACAACTTGTTGACACTGTCTTGAAGACTACAAGTTCAGAATGAAAAATTGTACACTGACTTTTGTAATTTTTTTCTGTATGTAATGGTGGGGTTTGAAGCACTAAATCTGGTCTTTCAGGTATCATAGCTACTTACGGGCCTTATTGCTGTTCCTTCATTCAACTCACCCTCACAATATGCCTATCCCTCACATCTTTCACTCCTGCTCTCCAATTTACCCTTATCAATTTCTTTTACTAGTCCATCTCTTCTCCTGTGCTTTTATCACTTCACTTGATCATATTCTGCAGCCCAGTAAATATGATTATTGCTATTACAAGTAGAAGGTCTCAGGTTCAGTAGACTCAGTACTTGCTTATGCTTGTTTTGGCCTGATTTATTTTATTTTGGTATAGATATGTTAGCAATTGTCTAAGGCCCCAAAAAGCCAGTACACAGCCTGTTACTAACAATAGTAATCACTTATTACAGGGCTGTAGGGCTAAAAAGTCTTAGTCTGCAAACAGAAATCACAAGCTGCAAATCACATGTGGTAGTGTTCAAGGTAAAGTCCTTTTAAAGTTAAGAAAGGAACAGAAAACCTGAATAACTGAATCACTGAACAAGAGGGTGCATAGACCAACCTATAGGATTCCCATTGACAGAATCAAGCTGCTGGCAAGCAGCTTTCAGCTCTGATGATTTGCTGTGATGCTCTGCTGTATTTTAATAACTGTCATATTTTAATTAGTCTGTTAGACTTCTTTTAATAAACTAAGAATAAAATCTTGGCTTCTCAAATGAAACATGTTCTTTCCATGCCCATAACAAGAGTTTCAATGCAACACTCATTATTTTTTTCAAATAAGAAAATATTGGTCAATTATTTGACTAGAACTTTTAAATGATTATTCTGTGTTTCCAATGCTTAATATACTAAAAATATTTACCAATGTCTTTCTAAAATCTACAACAATAAGGGAGATTTAGTCTGTGCTTACTATTTTCCAATGAAGAAATTAGTATTCATCAGTTGCTGGAATCTAGTATTTGATACTTTGAATTCAATTGAACTAATCTCAGAATTAATCTCTGAATTCATGCTTTGATATTCTTATACCAAGGTATAAGAATATTCTAAGATTTTCCTATCAGTTGGTTTTACCATATTTGATTTCATAAGAAAGTCCCCATTAATTATTTTAAAAGTCCTAAAAATTCCCTCCCAAAAGCTGAGAGGGAAAGAAAAAGGTCCTCAACTGAGAGCTGGTGGATGGATAATATGGAGAAAATAAGCAACAGAGACAGAAAATGTCCATAGCAGCACAAAAATGAAAATCTGGATTCATTTAATGCTTTTTTTTCCCCGCTTTTTTTTTTCTGTGTGTGTTTAGTGGCTGCCTTTTAGCTTGGCCTTCCTATACAAATTCACTCTGTGAGTTCTTTGAGGCCAGGAGTGTCTACATGTTCATATTTTTATATCTCCTGGTTTGATTGTCCTAATCTGTAAGAACTATTATGAGCAATAGGGCTAATTAAATTGATGCTAATTAGTATATCTTAAATGATTAGTAAAAAATTAATTACATGTCCAATTAAGGCATTTAAGTAAGGCGTAAATCCAAGCATCTCAAGAGCCTATTTCTTTTATGGTTGAAGAAAGAATCATTCCAGAAAGAAAATCAGAGCACTCTAAGATGTAGGACTAAAATGTATCAGCTGTGAATATTCCAAGAGGTCAGGAACACGAAAATCATAAAAGAAGTTCAATATCATGCTAGGACAAATCTGTAAAAAATATATAGAACTGAGGAGCTTTACTAGGAAAGGGATAAATAATGCTGTTATGACTGCATAGGATATTTTCTGACTTGTTGGTTGGGGGTGAGGGAGAATTTTTGCTTGTTGTGTGTTTTCAGTTATTTTTTCAGTTACTTATCTACAAGGAGATTACAGAATGTATAACAGTCTGAATGCTGATTAAGGTTAGTCTGTCTGCATATCTGTGTTTAGCTGTGCCCTATCTATAATAGCCTAACATTTAAAACTTTGGTTTTGAACAATTATGATCTTTAAGGAAAAAGAAGAGAAAAGGAAGTGAAATTCAAAACTTGAACTGGACTGTCTTGTTGATGTAACTATCTATAGCTACTGTTTATGTATTTTATAAGCCATGTTGTAGTGTAACACATAAACATTCCCTCTTTCATTTTGGAAATACTCTTTTCATTGACCCTTGCTCCTGTAATGGTGCATTGTCTTATATGTTCTGCAGTGTTTCATTATTATCAAGATCTCCAGACTGCCTTATCTCTCATTTTTATCTCTTGACACCTTTATGCTTCTTTTCTTTTTATCTTCAGGGTTGTTAAAGTTGTTGATGATGGTACTATGACAGGTTATTTGATGTTGGGCAGGTAGCTTGGTTTTCAGATTCTATTTTCACATCCGCTTTTCAATGGTTATTCAATGCTAAATGAAACCAAATACATCTGAGTTTGTATCTTGCATTGATTTTCAAGATGGAAAATTCCACTAAGTAAAATCCTTTTAAATCATCCACATTCTCATCTCTATGTTTGTTGAAGTGGTTTTTTTTCTTTTTGATATGTGATATCTTAGCTGTTTTTTAACTTAAAGAATTTGTCTTTTCTTCATTTTTGTTTACTTCATGCTGTAGCGTTTATGGTTTTCTTCTTAGTGTAGTTTCAATTTTCAGTTTCAAGAAAACATTTTAATATTTTTCAATTAATTAAAAATATAGGAATTTTACAATCAAATTCCTCAAGCAATCCATGACAATATTGTAATGAAACAAAATATTTTAAATGTTCTTAATAAAAATGATGAAAGAGAGGAATAGTTCTTCCTTTAAATTTGAAATACTAGTCTTCATGCATTTAGTTCATAGGTCAATAAGCAAATTTAGCTCTGGTATAGTTTTTGCATTTCTGAGCATGCTGCTGAATTTAAAAGACATTTTCATTTTAGCCATCTGCATGAAAGTGACAGTAAATTTAAAAATCTTAATTTTTTTATATCTCTTTTCTGACTTTCATTTGATCACTTATCTTTTTATCTCTTGGTCTGCAAGCAATATAATGATACTGCCCACTATGTAGTACTTCTGTGATGACACATGGGACATTGCAAAAGGTAAAATACCCTGTTAGTGAATTAATCTAAAGGAAATAAAGTATGTAGAATTATGTATCTGAAGATGAAAAAGGATAGGAGGATTATTGGAAAATATATTTTCTATATAATTAACATTCACTTAACTGATTTTGGTCTCTATTCACTGGCGGATCTTGAATGAAGGTATTTTTGTTTTCAAGACTTTAATAGCTTTCTAAAACATGGCACTAGCATGTTACACAATCATTAAATAGTTTTAGGATGTAAAAGCTGCTGCTTGTAATTAATTACTTCCAACATGCACAAGTAGCAAGGTAAAACCATTAAGCCTTAGGTTGTACATTTCTTATTTGCATATGATCAAGAAGACCAAGATTTATACTGGACCAAAATCCATCTTAATCATTCATGATGTCAGTCCACTTAAAAATCTAATGAAGTATCTTTTCTAATTTTGAATCTCTGAAAGTCTTCACAAAGAAATACACTTCATTCTTAAAAAAGAAATTATCAAAGACACAAGCACAAACTCAGTATAGAAGAACTCAGAATGATCAGAAATTTAGTTTATATTTTCAAGTTTAGACCATGGGATTGTATATTGACAACAATAACTACAGTTTTGATTAATAAAAGATAATAAGTAAATAACTAAGTAAATAATCTCAGCACTACAAGTCAGCTGCATTCACTTTATAAAAGTACAAGCAATTACAGTATAGAAGCTCATCTGAAACTTCATATTTCCTATTCCCAGCAAGGCATGATTTACTGGAGTTAGAGCATCAAATGAATCTATACTGAAAGTATCACTGCTTCTTAAAGAATTCATATGGTGTTTAATGTGAAATTATATACATTGATAAGAATAAATGTATCAAATTGTATCAGGTCTTCCATCTTAAAAAGCAAAGCAATGATTAAGTCAGATGAACCAGTTCATTTTATCAGTTCTATAATTTTATTGTCGTATATTCAAACAAAGACTACTTTAAAGATGAGAATGGTTTTCTGTCTTACTGTACTTTTTCAGTTGCATGGTAATTGTTATATGGTAATTATTTTATTTTTTCACTTTCTGACTGTAAGCAAACCAAACAACTATTGAAGAATCTTGAATTCTCTAATTTCTTTCTGAGAAAATTTACTTATAGTTGTTGAAACATATTGTTTCCATTTCTGAAGCCTTACTTGTTTTTCCTGCTGACCACTGAGAAGAATTTGTTGAATATCAGCTGTCAGTTTTGGACTATGGTGCTTTAAAGAGAGAAAGTTCTCTTGTATTGATCTTCATTGTTTTGTTTTGTTTTGTTTTTAATTAACGTCTCTTTACCTCATCTAACAGTTAACTTTCAAAGCGCTAAAGTAGGCCAAATCTTAACTTTATAAGTACAAGAAGCCTTGCTTCGACAAATATTTCACTGCTTTTAGTAGTGTTTACCCACAATAAAGCCAAGATGTAGGTAGAATTTGGAGTGATTGGTCTCTTTGGCACTGTAATAAACTCCTTGAGAGGTGGGGATACTGCAAATGATAAAAGGGAAATAAGTGAATTACATATGGCCACCCTTTGAATTCTGTGATAAAGAGCAGTTAGTGATATCATCTGAAGAAGCAGCACTGATGAAAAGACTTCAAGATGCTGACAGTATCGCACATGCTACAAATCACCTCTGTTCTGTCTGTCCTGGAGGATATCTGGGCTGGAGTCTCAGGTTGCTCTGGATCAAATGTAAGGCTTCAGTGAAATCTTAGAACATGACTAGCCTCTGTGATCTACACTGGGTCTGTTTTCCTACCTCCCTCACACCTGTTTTTCATCTCTGCCCTTTATTTAACTTCCTGCTATATTCTGTAGTAGTGCACCTGTCTACATGAAGAGGCGGATCAGACTTGAGTTGGAGGATCAGCCTGCTTGCTGTGTCCTAAGATAAACCAAAACTGTGAGTGGCCTCTTAAAAAACTCATCTGTTCCTGGCATCTTGTGCTTATAAAAAGAAAGCAAAAGAAAGGTATTTTTCTGATTAGACTGAATCCAGCAGTTGAATCTATTCTGTTGGTGATACCTTTATGAGAAAGATGTAACTTACGTGTGTGTCATAAGCAGTCACAAACTTTTCAAGACATCTTCAAAAAAGAAAAGTAGAAAAATTTCTATTTCATTTTAAAAAGAAAAATGGTTTTTAAACCATTTGAGAGAAATGAGAGAAAAGGCATCTATGGAGATTTGCAAAAGGGTTTACTGAAAAATATGTGTAAGTTTCACGTCCTTGCCCCAATCTCCTAAACTCAGGCTTTAGATGGCAAATACATTTGATCACTTATATATATGCTTGGATGATTTGTAAAGCTCATACATGCTATTTAAAAACATTACAGGAGTATTATGCATCCTGTGATGTTAGAAAAGTAAAACGATAAAAGCTTATTCCAAATGTGACAGACAATCTAACATGTTTAAAAATTGATTTAAAAGCTTATAAAATACAGTGTAATTTTTCCTCCTATTCTTTTTGAACTATGTTGTGATGTTCATAATTATTTACAGCCTATTTAAAGGCATATATTCCTCTCAATTATGACTTGAACTGTAATTTAGCTTTTTTTCTGTCATTAAAGTTTCATTAAAGTAGGAAAAGATGTGACAATGTTCTCTTTCATCTAATCAAATTTTTCATGTTTGTACAGATACAGAAGGTCTGGTACAATGTGATTGCTTGCATAAAACATATTTCAAAGCTGATCACAAGACTTTTATATTTTTCTGTTATTATTTTGTTCATATTCCCTTTCTTATCACTTCAGACCATTTAACTGGGAAAGACCTCTTACTCCTTGAGTCACCTGCTGTAATAGATAACTCAGTCATACAAGTTATTTTGTGGACAAATTTGAGCTTATCATTAAAGTAGTTTTTGCATTTCCTTCCCTTTCTTCCTCCCTTCCCTCCTTCCTTCTCTCCTTCCCTTCCTCCCTTGCTCTTTTTCTTTCTCCCTTCCCTTCTTTCATACAATCCTACCACATCATTATGACTGAGATACTACTAGTATGTTTTTCACTGCTCTTTAATTTATAGGATAAAGAATAACCTTAATATTATATGTATTAAAATATTAATTTATTTGATACCCAATTTCTAATAATACTTTTCTTCTACCAATGTTTCTTTTATTCCTAGCATTTATTTCCTAACACATGATTACACCCTTTCACCTTCTTTCTTCTTTGCCTATTTTTGCTGGCCAAAGTTTCTTTCCTGCCCTTCTCCTACTCTTCTTCTAGTGGCTCTGACACATACTAGATTTGTAGCTTATCTGGGCTTCAGATTAAAACACCAGGGATCTGCCTCTAAGAATGGTTCATTAGCCATAAACTGTCAACCACACATAGCACATTTAAGTTGAACAAACCAGCTCTAAGGATGTGGCCGCTACATTTTTTTTTTGCCTCGAAGAAGAACAGAGAATCCTTGAAAAAATTATATTCTCCTTGTTACTCTTCCTGTGATAAAACAAGATAGAGCGATAAAGTGAATTAATTCTGTGAGGCAGCAGAGTAAGGCTAAGCTATTGGCTATGGAAAGTATTTTGAAATCTTTCACTGAGCTCTGTTAAATGATTATTAACTTCAAGAGGTAAGCACTTCCCAGTGTCAATAAAAGTTAATAATCTGTTTAAATTCATCCATCCTCTGGTCATGGAGGCAAAAATAATCTAAAACACTAGGAAAATTTGAGATGTTTCATTATTCCATAATAAAAACAAATGGAGGATTCCAGTGCCACAATCATTAACACACCCATGTGACGTTTACCAGTGTAAATATTCCCACTAACTTCAATGTCATTGCAGTATGAAAGCTTGGGTTAAGAACTACTACTTAGCCCACATAAAAGTTATAGTATGAGTCCTCTATTAGACTGAAATATCAAGGGAAGTAAGCAATAAATTGGCTACCACAAAGGGCTGAACCTTTTATAGTCTGGATATGGATGACACAGATTTCTTTAACTAGTTCCACTGCTGTCATTTACAGCTGCTCTGGCACTTCCACTCTCACTTATTTCCACTGATAGTTAACTGTGGGGAATGAAAGTAGGTAATTGGTTCAATTAAAAATATTTTTGTTTACATCTTTTCTTCCTTTTCAAATTATTTTTATGAAGACTAGTTCCTTTACCTGACAGTTCTGGAGCCGCACCCAAAAAAACCTACTGCCACAGCTGGTGGTACAGACAGAAGACTGTGTGGAGAGTTTAGAAGCTGCTTACAATTTGAACTGTGGCCAAAAGAAATTCATGTCAAATCACAACCTTATCTATAACCAAGGTGGGAAAACCAGCTATCATTAATAACTAAATAATAAAAAAAGAAAAGTCATAAAAATCTATAGTGGTTTAGCCCCATGTCCACCCAGTCATAAAATCACTTCCCCTCCTAAACTGGACAGGAGAGAGAGAGAGAAATATAACAAACGGCTTGTGAGTTGAGATAAGGATGGAGAGGTCACTCAGCAATTAGCATCATGGGCAAAACAGACTAAACTTAGAGAGAAAAAGGTTTGATTTATTAAAGAAGCAATAAGAGCAGGGAGAGGAGAAATAAAACTGTCTTAAAAAAACCTCTCCCCACCCCTCCTCTTCCCAGGACTCCCTTTCTTTCACCCCCCAGCAGCCCAGGAGATGGGAGATGAGGGTTGTGGTCAGTTCGTTACAGATGGACTTTGCCACTGCTTCTTCTCAGGGGGATGCCTCCTTACACTTCCCACTGCTACACTTTGGGGACCCTCCCATGGGTGACAGTCATTCAAGAACTTCTTCAGCGTGGGTCTTTCCCATGGGCTGCAGCTCCTCACAAACTGCTCAGTCATGGGGCATCCCATGGAGGCAGCTCCTCACACCCTGCCCCAGCGTGGTTCATCCATGGAGAGAACTGTCCTTCAGGGACAGACTGCTCCAGCCTGGGTCCCTCATGGGATCATAAGTCCTGACAGCAAACCTGCTCTGGTGTGGGCACCTCCCCCACGAACTCCTAGGTCCTACCAGGAACTTGCTCCAGGATGAACTTCTTACAGCCTCCTTCAGACATACATCTGCTCCAGAGTGAGGTCCTCCACAGGCTATGAGTGGATCTCTGCTTCCTGGTGGTCCTCCATGGACTGCAGGGGGACAACCTACTTCACCATGGTCCTCATCACATATCACAGGGGTGCCTTTTCAGTGCCTTAGCATCCTCCTCCCCTTCCTTCTCCACTGACCTTGGTGTCTGCGGAGACGTTTTCACATTCTCCCTCCCTGTTGCTGCTGCAGTTTTGCAACTGCGCAACAACTTCTTCTTCTCAAATATGTTATTCACAGAGATGTTACCTCCATCACTAATTAGCCAGGCCTGGGTCAGGTGCAATCAGGGAAGGAGGAAGGGAGCAGGAGCACCAGAATGGAGACTCCACTGCAGCCCATGGTGAGAATGCAGACTTTGCCCCTGCAACCCACAGAGAGTAATGTTGGGACTGATAGTCAGCTACAGCTCTGGGAGAGCTCCATGCCAGGGAGAGTGATTATGTCTGGACAGACAGGAGATTGCGTGAGGAGGCAGCCATGGTGCAGGCCATACTGAAGGGCCTGTGGGCTGCAGAGACCCACACAGGAGGTAGAGAGGAGCTGCAATGGTCAGGATGAACATACAATGGAGTGGCCTATGTGGGATTGCCCAGCATGTGAGGGATGCCATGCTGGAGCAGGGAAGATCAGCAAGTAGCTCAGCCCTGAGGCAAGACAAGTGGCAGGAGACATCAGAACAGGACTGATTGTACCCCTCATTCCCTGCTCCCTGTGCCGCTCAGGGAGGAAGGTGAAGATACTGCTGTTAGTGATGGGATGAAAGTGGTCTTAAAGGGTTGGATGTACTCTTCATCATTGTTCTGTGTTGTTTTCTATTTGTTATATTTTTGGTTGTTGATGGACTAAATTAATTTTCATTTTCTTCCCCAGATTAACTAGTCCTGTCTGTTTTGTTCAGGACCATAAGTGATGAGTGAGTTTTCTCTGTCCTTAAGGATTTCTCAAAGGCCCTAAATTACTTTTCTCTTTCCTGTCCTGCCAGGGGAGGGATGAGTGAGTGAGCAGCTGCTCATGGTTCTTTGTTACTGGCTGGGCCAAAATCACAATGATTAGCAACAGAATTTGCACACAATCCTGGTTCTAGCATGAGCCATGAATATATAGAAAATGCTTTTGGAGAATCTTACATTCACATGGCAAGTGGGATGTTTTAAGTAATTTCCTGCTCTAAGACTTCAACTTCAGTTCCTAGGAAGGGAAACTGTCCTAAGCTTGCCAGTGGTGCCTGAAGGTGGATGCTGCAGGACTCCAAGCACAGATACAGGCAAAGTCTTACCAAATACATCTCTCCAACACACTAAATGTATCATGTAGGTGTACTTATTTATGCCTCTGGATTTTGTGTTGGCCTATTATTCTACCAGAATAAAATAATTACTATGTTCTTTTTTTTAATTACTATATTCTTGTTTTTTTCTGAAAACGTTTTCAGAAAAGCTTTTTCTCCATAAAAGGATCAATGCTGGGATCGATACTATTCAAGATCTTTGTAAATGATCTGATGACAGGACTCAATGCTGCTTTGCCAAACCTGCAGACAACTTCAGATTGAGAGGAGTCATAGATACACAGGAAAGACGAGCCACTATATGAAGACTCCTCAGTTGCATGGAAAATTGGGCTAAAAAGAATTTTAGCAGGTTTTACAACAACAGTGGAAAGTACTTCACAGAAGACAGGACAACCTCCAATCACAATACGGGCTGATACAATTCTGCTGAAGTGCCTCTTGGAGGTCCTGGTGGACAGGAAGATGAACAGTTAAGAGTGTGGAAGAACAGTAAGGAAGGCAAGTCGTGACTTGGACTGCACCTGGAAGAGCAAATCCAGCAGATAATGGTGTGTAATTGGTCTATTCTACTTGGAATTCCTTAGACCACATCTGGAATAATGTGTCCAACTGTGATTCCCCTAGTTCAAGTGAGGGGAAAAACTGAAAAGTTGGAAAGGACTCAGTGCAGTGCCACCACTCTGATGACTGGAGAACTGATGCATGAAAATATTGAAGAAACTGAGTTAATTCATGATGGACAGGAGGAGGCTGGAGAGTATGTATGAGTTTAATCACAGTCTTCCAGCACTTAAAATGTCATTACTGCAAAGATATCTCTATCTTCTATTTATTTTTTCTCTTACTGAATTTCAGAAGACTTTAACTCTATCAGAAATTTCCTGCAAATATGATTTATTATTCAAAAGTTTTTATTACCTTTCAGTCAATTTTCAGTTCTTCTTGAAGTATTCACACCAAAACCCCGATACACAACAAGTATCTTAATTTCTATAACAATTGCTGTTTTACAGCTCTTGTCTTTGGCAAAGAAATGTTTTTAATCCCAAAAGAAGACTGTGTTTTACAGCTGAACTATAGCTCAGATATTCAGATCACTATTCTTTTTTACCTTTTCTTTTTTTTTTTTTTTTTTTTTTGCAATGGGGGGTACCTTTTCTAGGGAACTATTTGGCATCTGAATTTGTTAAGTTCCAGACATAAGGTTCCATTTGTGTTCATTCACTGAGACTGAAAACAGATAAGACATTTATATAGTAGTAAATGAGTAAACGTTGTACAAATAATATGAGTGTAATGACCAATCTATAAGCATCTTTATGAATTTGATAGATGAAGGATTTGTGCAGTCTTCTCAAGGTGGACTTGTGCTAGTGCATGCTAGTCTTTGCCTTAAAAACATAGCAGTAAATGAAAATCATAGAATCATAGCATGGTAGGTTTTGTGTTCCAGCTTTTGTCCATTATCTCTTGTCTTACCACTGGAGACATTACAGAAAAAAGTGTTACCCCATCCTCTTGACATACACCTTTCAAATATTTATAAGTGTTAATGAGGTCCCTGCTCAGTCTCCTCCAGGGTGAACAATCACAGATCCCACAGCGTTTCCTCATAAGGAAAATGTTCCGAAATGCGAAGCAAGCAGTAATACCTCCTAAACAAATAAAGTCATCATTAAACCTCTAGAGATCCCAGCTGTGTGTGATTTCCATATCATATTTTCTGAATTCAGAAAACATTTCTTTGGTTATGCCTTAAAGAGCTACAGCAGTAGCCTTCTGGAATTAGTACAGCTTTCATTGTAGATCACATCCTAAAGAGAGCAGTGAATTCTTCTGACTTGAAGCAAGTGTAATTAAACAACGCTCAAAACAGAATCCACATATTTTCTTCCATTCAGTCTTCCAGATTTTATTCTGCAGGGATTTTTTAAATATAAAATATTTATTTTACAAATGAGCAAATGATGATGATTTCTACTGTTTTTTTAAAACAATGATATGTCTAAGCTACAAAGACTGGTCTTGAATTTAGAGTCTGTTCAGATTTGTGCTTGTGGTTTAGTTGTGAAAACTGAATCAGGATCCTGCTTCAATTCTATCCAGAGTAAATTAAGACCAAGTGAACAGATTCAGATTCAGTGAAATCTACATCCGTGATTTCATCTGAGTGTTATTCTTTTGTACATAAGTACAAACATCCTTCATGTAGAATAGAGTCTAAAAATATCCATGGCCAGTATTTGGTAATTTATTTAAAGTTTGAGAAATTCATCCCTTTCCCTTTGTTCAGTACTTGTAAGTGCAGTGTGATTTTCTCAAGCCTATCCGAAAAAAAAATAAAGTGGGCTTTATCTTCATAGAGTTGTTGCAATCAGGACTTTATAAATATATAATGTTTCAGACTTAGGTTTTGTGGGTTGGATATGACTTATTGTGGTGGTTTAGCCCTAGCTAGGTACCAGCTGCCCACCAAGTCATTCCTCCCCCTCCTAAACTGGGCAGGGGAGAGAGAAATAAAGGGCTTGCAAGTGAAGATCAGGACAGAGAGATCACTCTGTTCCTAGAGGCACAGAGGGACATAGAATGAGGGCCATCAGTTCGTCACAGATGGACTTTGCTGCAGCTTCCTCTCAGGGGAAGGCTTCCTCACACTTCCCACTACTACTGTGTGGGCTCCGTCACCAGGGACATAGTCCTCCATGATCTCCTCCATGTGAGTCCTTCCCATAGGCTACAGTTCTTCACAAACTGTCCTAGTACGGGTCTCATCTATGGGAAAACAGTCTTCAGGAACAGATTGATGCAGCATGGGTGCCCCACAGGGTCACAGTCTCCTTCAAACATCCATGCACACTGGCATGGGGTCCTCCTCAAGCTGCAGTTGGATCTCTGCTCCCTCATGGACCTCCATGCACTGCAGAGGCAGGGCCTTCCTCATCATGGTCTGCATCACAGTCCACAGGGGAAATTATCTTCCAGTGCCTGGGCACCTCCTTCCCCTCTCTCTCCACTGACATTGGTATCTGTAGAGGTGTCGTTCTCACATTCTCACTCCATTCTTCTGCTGCTGCATTTAGCATCTGCACAGCAACTTCTTCCCCTTCTAAAATACATTAATCACAGAGACATTACCTCAGTAACTAATCATCTCGGCCTTGATCAGCAGTGAATTCATTTTAGATTTGACTGACATTGACTCTATCAGATACAGGGAAAGCTTCTGGCAGTTCTTTCTTTAAAAAACCTATCCCTGTAGCCCCTTGCTACCAAAACCTGGCCACACAAACCCACTACAGTTAATACAGAAGTCTCATGGCATTATAGCTGTTTCTTGATTTGACTGACTCTGGTAGGGATACTTGAATGTGAAAGTTTGCACTCTGTAAAAGCTGAGTGTAAAAGAATTATCTATGTTCTCAAGTTTTAAAGAACAAGGCAGACTATCCTCATTTATAGGTCCACTGGAATTGTGACTCAGATGGTTTTGTTTGCCTAATTAATTTAGCAAAGGACACAAATGGACAAAGCTTCAGAGAGGAGGAAATCCTGTCCTCTGTTTATATAAGAGGAACATAAAATGGAGATATCAAGCTAATTTCACTTTTGTAGGTTTTTGACCAAGAATTCCTCTCATTTTCCAAAGCACTACTCTTATTGCAAACTCAGATTTTTCAAGGTAGGTAGCCTCATGAAGAGTGTTAAAAAAAAAGAAAAAGAATAAAGGAATTGAAAAAGTTATTAGAGATAACTTTGATAACAGTGATGCACCTAATATATCACAGAAATTTGAGGTTTGGGTGCTTAGACAGGTCAGTGAAATTAAGCAAATTCTCATTATACCTTTTCTTTCAAGCATTACAAGAAATTGAAGTTACAACACATTGAAGACAGAGAATGATGATGGCGCTAGGTAACATTTCCCAAGAGACCTGAGGCAAGTTGGTTCAATACAATTCCTCATGTGGGATCTGAACACCAAACTGTGATGAGAACAATTTTCTGGATGGGAGAGAAGTAAATGGTCTGGTATTGGGCTGTTTACCTACTAGATGTTCCTGCCAGCTGCTGGGGAACTAAGGTAACAGTTTCCTGAGCTTCTCCTTCTCCCAGGTACTAAAACTACTTTATATCTTATACATCCACGTGCAATAATGATGTGTTTCATTTTCTAATAATGAAGTCTTCCTTGTTTCATATACAGAATAAGTATTCACCCCACATGGCTTTAACAACAAAGTTAAGAATCTAAGGAAATATTCCCAAAAGCTGACTGAAACCTAACGACATGAATTTCCCTCTGATTCCTCTGTAATTGATGGAGACAATTAGGTATTTATCCCCAAGGGAGAGAGGTGGGGAGGGTTAACTACTAAGGGTACCAGGAGAATGTAGTTAGTGATTTGTATCATTCTGGCTGGAGATTCAAGTCACTAATGTTAGTTCTAAGAGGAAAATTTACCTTTTTAAACTTAATTCTTAATTACACTAATCATCTGTCAAAAATGAGGAGTAATATTATAGGATATGGAATTTAGAAAGAATACAAATCAATCTATCAACTAGAAAAAAATCTTTTGTTTTGATTTTTTTTTCCCCCAAGTATCCAGAGCTTAGGAATTTGGTTTTTTTAGAATAAAAAGAATTAATAAACAGTAATCACAGTGGAAACTCAAAGAACAGAAAAACTTCATTATGTATGTTTATTGTATTACTCTCTCACGTTTTCATGATTTCTGTAATTCATTGTGCATTCTTTTTATTGGCCTAATCTATTTCTTGCATCGTCTCTTCCTCTGAACTAAGGGAAGTGGAATATAGGAAGACATAGTTTTGAAGCACTTTTTTAGGAGTCAGTTTGAAATCATGCGTACTTACTTCATAGAACCTTTATACTCTTTCTTTTGTTACTTCCCAACAGCTTTACTTTTCATTTTAATATATACTTCCAGAATTAACCCCAGGGCTTTTACTTATAAAAACAAAAATATGTTGCCAAATGACTAGTGGAAATACCAAGGAGCAATCTTTAAGCAAAAAGACCTATATGTTCATCAAGATACCAATATAATTTGTCATAATAAGAGATATAATGGGTGAGATTTTATGAGAATATAAAAGAGATAATGTTGGATTATTGCTATTATTAAATTTACTCTGGCATTCTGTTTCTATAAGGAGCTGCTTATACTTGATATTTCAAACAACAGAAAAAGCCACCATTAAGCACCTGCTGATTGCTTAATGACATAATGTGAGGAGAAAAGTTCTTTCCTGACTCCTACAGATTATCATTTCATGCCCTGAAGCATAGGATTATACTGTAATTATGTTAGCTTGCATAGTTGTAACTGTTATTAATGATCACAAAGTTGTAACTATGCCATGTAAATGTAATGCAGAAAGAAATAGGACAATGTAAAATGTAACTAACCTTGACTTCAGTAGTAGCTATGGGAGACCAGCAACCAGGACAACTCATAGAATCACAGAATCATAGAATCATGGACTGATAGGGATTGGAAGGGACCTTTAGAGATCATGTAGTCCAACCTCCCTGCAGAAACAGGACCATCCAGACCAGGTCACATGGGAACGTGTCAAGGCAGGTCTTGAAGACCTCCAAGGAAGGAGACTCCACAACCCCTCTGGGCAGCCTGTGCCAGGGCTCCCTCACCCTCACAGTGAAATAGTTTTTTCTTATGTTTAAATGGAACTTTTTGTGTACGAGCTTCATCCTATTCCCCTTGTCCTGTTGCTAGCTACAATAGAAAAAAGGAATGTCCTGCTTTGGACTCCCTCCAGCACTTCCCTGTCCCTCTTGAGCTGAGGAGCCCAGAACTGGACACAGGACTCCAGAGGAGGCCTCACCAGGGCAGAGTAGAGGGGGAGAAGAACCTCTCTTGACCTGCTGGCCACACTTTTCTTGATGCATCCCAGAATCATATAATCATAGAATGGATTAGAAGAGACCTTTAGAGATCATCTAGTCCAACCCCCCTTCAGAAGCAGGTCACTCTGCTCAGGTCACATAGGATCCTATCCAGGTTGGTCTTGAAGACCTCCAAGGAAAAGACTCCACACCCCCTCTGGGCAACCTGTTCCACTGCTCTGTCACCCTCACAGTGAAATAGTTTTTTCTTATATTTAAGTGGATTAAGTCTTGATGCATCCCAGGATGCCATTGGCCTTCTTGGCCATGAGGGCACATTGCTGGCTCATATTTAGTTGATTGGCAACCAGGACTTCCAGGCACTTGTCCTTGTTGAACCTCGTGAGGTTCCTCTCTGCCCAACTCTCAAGCCGGTCAAGAGCCCGCTGAATGGCAGTACAGACTTCTGGGGAATCAGGCAGTCCTTCCAGTTTGGTGTCATCAGTGAACTTGCTGAGGGTACACTCTGTCCCCTTATCCAGGTCGTTGATGAAGATGTTGAACAAGACTGGCCCCAGAACCAATCCCTGTGGAACTCCACTGGCCACAGGTCTCCAACTTGATTCTGTGCCATTGATCACCACCCTCTGGGCTCTGTCATTTAGCCAGCTCTCGATCCACCTCACTGTCCACTCATCCAAGCCACCTTGCTTGAGCTTTCTGATGAGGATGTTATGGGAGACAGTGTCAAAAGCCTTGCTGAAGTCAAGGTAGATGACATCCGCTGCTCTCCTCTCATCTAGCCAGCCAGTTATGTCCTCATAGAAGGCTATCAGGTTAGTCACACAGGAATTCCCCTTGGTGAATCCATGTTTACTCCCCCTGGTAAACATCTTTTCCTTCATATGTTTAGTAATGACATTCAAGATGAGATGTTCCATAAACTTTACAGGGATGGAGGTGAGGCTGACGGGCCTTTAATTTTCTGGGTTGTCCTTCCTGCCCTTTTTGTGGACTAGAGTGGCATTGGCCTTTCTCTAGTCCACAGACACCTCATCTGTCCTCTGTGATTGTTAAAAAATGATGGAAAGCAGCTTAACAGCTACATTAACCAGTTCCCTCAGTACTCTAGGATGCATCTCATCAGAACCATTGACTTATGAGCCTTAAGCTTGGACAACAAGTTTTTAACCTCTTCCTTTTTCTACTCAGGGCATGTCCTCTGCTGTCCAGTCTATCCTACTATCCTTGCTGGATTGGGCTTCCCAAGGACCAGTCTTGGCTGTAGAGACTGAAGCAAAGAAAGCATTCAGTAGTTTGGCCTTCTCTACATGCTTGGGCACCAGGGCACCCTGTATGTTCAGCAGCAGGCCCACATCCTCCCTAATCTTTCTTTTAGTGCTGATGAACCTGAAAAATGCCTTATTACTTTCCTTAACTTTCCTGGTTAGATTTAATTCTAGAAGGGCTCTAGCCTTCCTAGTTGCACCCCTGCATGCTCTGGCAAAGTTCCTATAGTCTTCCCAAGATGTTAGGCCCTGATTTACTAGTCTTGAAAATACAAATTTTTTTGTAAGAAGTAGATGTCTAACGTGAAGAGGAGGAGGAGAAGGGAGTCTATATTCTTAAGAGTATTGCAACTTTGTGGATTGTGGGTGTGTCAGCTGAAGATTTTTTCATGGTTTGACATGACAGCCATTTCTGGTAAGGGGGATAGGGGCTGTAAAGATGGCACCTAGAAGAAGTTGCTTGAAACTCTGAGCCAGACCCGCTTCTCGGGCTGAGCCAATTAGAAGCCTCCATGATCTTTCTTCTTTTCTTTTCTGGATGTTGGTGGGGCAAGGAATGGGAAGAAAGAGAGACACAACCAAGTGGACTTCAAAGTCAGTGAGGAAAGAGAGGAGGAGGTGTACTGGCACAGAGACTCCCCTGCATCCTGTGGAGAGGTTCAGTGAAGTAGTGATTTGTTTGCATTTCATTAAGGACACCACATCAGGGACTGTGACTTATTTTCCTAAAGATCCTGCATCAGTGGCAGTGATTCTTTTCATTAAAATCCTCTGCCAGGGCAGTGACTATAACTGGAGGAGGTCATGTCCCATGTGAGGGATCCCATATTCACAGAAGCTTAACTGTGGGGAAGAACCCACACCAGAGATATTCATTAAGGACTGCGTCCCATGTGAGGGACCAAGTATCGTCAGAAGCTGTAGCTGCTGGGAAGAACCCATGCCAGCGAAGTTCGTTCAGGACCATGCCCCAGGGGAATGACCCTGTATTGGAGCAGGAGAAGAATGCCAGTTCTCGTCCTCTAAGAGAGAAGCATTAGAACCCACCTGTGAGAGACTGACCACACCTGCCATTCCCTGCCCCCTGAGCCATTGAGGGGAGAAGAGGTAGAGATATCAGGATGTATAATAGCTTATATCGCCCCACATTGGGTGCCAAAAAGGCTGTGGTAGTTTGAGCCTGGCTGGATGCCAGGTGTCCACCACACTGCTCTATCCCCCACCTCCTCAGCAAGCCAGGGAAGGGGAGAAAATAAGATGGGAGTCTCGTGGGTTGAGATAAAAGCAGTTTAATAAAGAAACAGCAAAGCTGTGTGTATGGGAAGCAAAGCAAAAGCAGATAAAGCTGTTACTCTCTACTTCCCATCAGCAGCGATGTCCGGCCACCTCCCGAGAAGCAGGGCTTCAGTACGCGTAGCAGTTGCTTTTGGAAGGCCAGAAATGAATCTTGCCTCCCCTTCCTGCTCCTCTCCCCCAGTTTATATTACTGAGCTGACGTCATATGGTATGGAATATCTCCTTGGTCAGCCTGGGTCAGCTGTCCTGGCCATAGTCCCTCCCAAGATCATGCCCACCCACAGCTATTGGTGAAGGTGGGGGAAGGAATGCTGGAGGGACAGCCCTGATGCTGTGCAAGCGGTAGTCATAATATTGATATCAACAGCAAGCACAGCACTGCAGGAGCTGCTGTGGAAAATCACTAACATCCCAGACCCACTACACAGGAGCAGTGAGCTGAGCCCAGGAAGAAGGGAGGGATAGGGGAGGGAGATCTTAAAGTGCTGGTTGTAATTTTCTCATCAGCCTGTTCCCTTTTTGCTTTTTATTCTGTTCTGTTTCTTGCAGGTAGTAGAATAAACTTTCCTACTTTCATCTCTAAGTACTGGAGTCTGTTTTGCCCAGAACCATAATTGGCAGCTAGCCCTCCCTGCCCTTATCTCAGTCTACAACAACCTTGATTATCATTTTTCCTACCATTTTGCTGGGATCTCCACCATTCTAATGAGGGTGGGGGTGGATGAGGGTCAGTGAGCAAGAGACTATCAGGATGCTTTATTCCTGGCTGGGCAAAACCACAACAGGTTTGCACATAAAATGTGCAATGGATGACATACTTTCAAATTACCTTAAATTTAAGTGATGACAATCTAAATAAGTAAATATTAACTGACTGGATATTTTAGTTGGAAAAAAAAACCTCAAAAAAACCTCTTAAAGTTGTATTTTTTGTTTTGTTTAGATTTGATTTTTTTGTTTGTTTTGCTTGGCACTTTTTTGCAGAGAGAGGTGGTGTTGAGTTTGTTTTGGTCTCGGTTTTGTTTTGTGGGCGGTTTTTTTCCCTTTTTTTTCTAGCATTGTGGGTTTTTTAATAGCAGTTTTGTGTCAAAAGGAGAGAAACAATACTCTATTGCCTGTAAAGATCATTCTGGAAGAATGATTAGTTGTGTGCAAAGGAAAATTTAGAAATTAAAAGCTGAAAATGTATATGCAGAAAAGAATGTTTGAAACAGCTGGAAAAGGGCTAAATGGAAATCCCTGTCCTAACGAGCCAGCAAAATAAATCAGAGGGTGAATAGAAGCTTAGCATTATAACGAAAAAAGAATGGAGACTAATCTCCACATCTAAATGTCTACAGAAATCTATGTGGTTAAATATATTGTTACCAGCAAAAGGTTTTACCTATAAGCTACACCCTGAAAGGATTAAAAGAATAAAGGAGTTTAAACTTTTTTTTCCTTATTCTTTATATTTAGGTTTCCCAACATGGTTCATTATTTTTATTTTCCATCCATTTTAATATACAAACATGCTATGTTAATAGACTAAGCATATTACAAAATTTAGAAATTAAAGATTTTGTATTCAATGTTGTAGAAAAATCCCAACAATTGTTGCTTGTTAATAGGAGAAAATGTGTAATACTCTACATCTTTCCATTCTAACTTCTGTTAGCACAGTTATAATTTTCCTGCAGTGTACTTGTGACTAAATGAATAAAATACCAGTTGGGATAGTGAAATAAATGTAGCAAGATGGTATCTAAAATTAATTGCAGAACTAGCATCTGCTATAGCATATTTATTTTTGTTTCAGTATTTGACTTTCAGAGGTTTGAAAATAAAAAAAAAAAAGCACTCTCTACTTATTGTTCCTGGGCAAATCTTTCAGGAGGGATCTACTAGTGCCTGCTTGAAGTAGACATTTACGATTGATGTAGCAAGTTTCTGAATATATGGCATTTCAAGAAGGTTGGATGCTTTCCCTTGAGAAGGTATTCTCTAGTCCCTGTAACACTGTATTATACATGCTCTTCAGAGACACCTGTACAGGCTGGAGTGATGGGCTGAGACCAATCTGCATGAGGTTCAACAAGGTCAAGAGTCCTGTCCTGTACAACAATCCCATGCAATGATACAGAGTGGCTGGAAAGCTGTCTGTCAGAAAAGAACTTGGAGGTGTTAATTAATAGCTGTCTGAATATGATCCAGCAGTGTGCCCAGGCAGCCAAGAAGGCCAAGGGCATCCTGACTTGAATCAGAAATACTGTGATCAAGGAGGTGATTGTCCTCCTGTTCTTGGTGCTGGTTAGGCTGCACCTCAAATACTGTGTTCAACTCTGGGCCCCTCACTACAAGAAAGACATGAAGGTGTTGGAGTGTGTTCAGAGACAGCCAATGAAGCTGGTGATAGGTCTAGAGAACAAGTTTTATGAAGAGCAGCTGCGGAAGCTGCTGATGTTTAGCCTAGAAAAGAGGAGGCTGAGAGGAGATATGATCACCCTCTACAGCAACCTGAAGAGACATTCCAGTGAGGTGGGGATTGATCTCTTCTCTCTGGTAACGAATGATAGGACATGAGGAAATGGATTCAAGATACACTAGGACATTAGGAAGAACTTTCTCACTGAGAGGGTTATTAAGCATTGGAACAGACTGCCAAGGGAGGTGATGGAGTCCTCATCCCTAGAGATATTCAAAAGACACATAGATGAAGTGCTGAGGGATATGGTTTAGTTTAGTGATGGGCTTGGCAGTGTGAGGTTAGTGTTTGGACTATAGTCTGTACTGGTGCATGGGGTTGTTCCATCCCAGATGCAGGACTCTGCACTTGTCCTTGTTGAACCTCATGAGGTTCCTCTCTGCCCAACTCTCCAGCTGATCAAGATCCCGCTGAATGGCAGCACAGCCTTCTGGGGAATCAGCCAGTCCTCCCAGTTTTATGTCATCAGCAAACTTGCTGAGGGTACAGTCTGTCCCCTCATCCAAGTCGGTGATGGAAGATGTTGAACAAGACTGGCCCCAGAATCGATCCCTGTGGAACTCTACTGACCACAGGCTTCCAACATCTGTTATTCCAAGCACTTCTAGGAATAAAACTAGTAAGAATTTGTGCAGCTAGTGAAAAATTGTTAAAAATATTTGTTTTGCAAGAAGTAATAAAATAAAGCTACTTCCTTTTTTTTATTTTAATTTGAGTTTTCTGTATAGCCTGTGGATAATTCTTCATAAATGTATTTCTCATTTCTTTGACAATTAACCACTGATAATCATTTATGACATTAACCATCCAGTAACTACTGACTAGTCATGAACAAGAGGTATCAGAGGGCAAATGGCATGGCAGAGTAAGATGTGAATGGTATATTTGTTTAGAAAACATTTATGGTATCAGTGGAGAATTCAAGGTAAATAAACGTTCCTTCCTGCCTGCCTCCCTTCCTTTCTGCCTGTCTCCCTGCCTGCCTTCCTGACTCCCTTCCTTTCTTCCTTAGGGTATTCTTAGTTTTAAAACACATTCTGGTTTGTATATGGAGCTGCCAATTAGTTAACTATAAGAGGAAGATGATGCTTGGACCACAGTTTTCCTGCTGCGAGTGACACCTGAAGAAGTTATCATAAACGTAATATAGGAAGTTGAGGGTTTTAGTTTCAGGCTGCAATCACAATCTTTATTTAAAAAATATTATTCTTACAGGAACAGTAGGGGTTATTGTGCAATGCTCATGTATGTTGGCAAAGAATTTACATACTGGAACAATCACTCTGAGATGGAAGATTCTCCTCACATTAGAGAACACTCACCAATGCAACCAGGGAGCCTTAGGTTCAGTTGTGATCGGTGTTTCCAGAAACAATTAATCTATGAAGAACTGGATTTCTTCTATGAAACAACATTCATTTTTACTCTTTGTCTATATTTGATATATTCAGACAAAATTTAATATGTGCATGTTGCTTTTAAATAATTTTATAGACCACTTTTGCACCATTTGCAAAAATGATTTTATTTATTGGTTTATTTGTTTAGTAGGAGGTTTTTTAAGATTTGATTTAAAAAAAATAAAAATGAGGATAAGAGTGTAAAGTTTTCTGAACAATGTTTCTTGAGGATTTTATTTAATACATTTTTGGTGGGAATAAAGACATCAGATTAGAAAATTGTCAAAGCTGAATATTTCAGACCTGGAATTGTCATGTCATTCACTTAGTGACCATAAGATGAAGATTTTTCTGTTTGCCTCTTCTTAAGATTATTAGAATTTTTCTCCTGTGCAATCACCAAGAATATTTTACTAGTACTTTAAATGCCTACTAAGACTCAGGATTGTTTTTCCCCAAACTGGACTTTAAAGAAATAAAATCAAAACAAACAACCACAAAATATGACAAGGTTCATGCTTAAGAAAGAAGATCTGGCAATGTGTGGGTCAGATGTGTCAAACCAAATTAGAACCAGGGATAACAGAACTAATATTTTATGGTGTCATTACTGGAAGGAAATAAAAAATGTCAGACTTGCAAAGCAAAGAGCTATTTGCATTCCAATCTGAATAAGTTACTTTTTGTTCAAATATAGCAAACAGAATATCTGTGATGTTCTGTGATTGCAAAGTGGAAGAGCATTTTTTTTCTTACAGAAATTATGGGGGGAAAAAATATAAAGGAGAGCCCAGACATTAGAGGATAGGGATGGCTCTCATATAATGAATTGACACCATTCACCTTAGAGACATTTGTAATGACAGAGAAATAGAAAATAATTCTCATAATAGGATATTTAGAAATCTTCTATTACGTTTATTTGTATAGAAGAAAGTCAAATAAACTTCCTGAGTAGTTTATAGGAAAACTCAAATTGGATGAAACCGATATATAGAACAATAAATTGTAAGTGGTAAAATTTTAAAGTGGTAAAATTTCTTTGGAAAACAATGGTTTCCAGATTCTTACTTTCATAACGTCATGCAAATACTATGACTTTGAAGCAATGTCATTTATGGATATATTGTTCAATAATTTTCCATTATGAGATTCTTTTTTGTTGGGTGTTGAACTTCTGTTGTAAAAATATCAGTGTGAAGGGTTTTATTTCTTCCAGATTTCCCTGCAAAAATCATCTGAGAGAAAGAATTTTGAGATTTCTGGATAGTTTGACTCTGGACATGGAAGGATAGCCATGTTTTTTAGTCCACTGCAGGACTGGTACCATCCTGTGTAACTCAAAATGAGTATAAATCATTAATATGTATTTATTAAACTGGCCTGTAACAGACTGGTTAAAATAGTTCACCTAACTGGAATACAAATATAATTGGCTATAGTCTGCTAGAAAAGAAAAGCAACAGGAGACTGACTCAGACTTCTAACATAAATAACAAATTCTGACACTGAAACTGTAAATGGACCCATCTGAAAGGTTCTGTGTAATGATTCAAGTGCAAAAAGAATAGGATTGTTAAGATTTTAGGAGTCCACATAGACCAGTAAATCAGAAAGATCATACTAGTAAAACTTTTTGTGAGAAACCACATATAACTACAGATATACACCATGGAGATCATTGCATGTGAGCTGGTAATTCTAAGCTTTCCCTGGGAGCAGAAGAAAATTGGTATTTACTGTCTGCTGAAGTTTAGAATGTGATGAATTTTGTTCTAGAAGCAACAGTTTTATTACACTAACTACAGCAAATTATGGTCACAGTACATTTACATGTGATCAAATGAATTCATCTCTCCCAAATTATAGTAATGGTTCACTGAACTGACTTTTAACTGACTGTAAACCAAGGAAGGCATATAGAGAGTGAAAAAGTTGGTTTCCTGACAATTAATGCATTATTAGCAGAGTAGGAAACCATTGGCTGAAGAGGCTAAGGCCAACATATTTAGTGGTTTTTTTTTTTTCTTGACTAAAATAGCAGCTGAAACCTTCAAGTAAATAAAATTAAAACAATAATAAAATATTTCAGCCTTTAATATATCAAGAATAGGTTTGAAGCAACTTATCCAAGTTAGGTATTTTCCTATTTTAAGACTGATTCTTTTCATTCTATGTAAAAAATTGTCTAGTGAAATCAGAGCACGAATAGTAATTATTTTGAGAATTTATGGAGCAAAGATGAAAAAAGCAATTGTGTCAGCTTTAATTTCTAAATAGTGATTGAAACAAATAATCTAGCAAACATGGATCATCTCGAAATAAAAGCAAAAAAAGATTTGTCAATAATAAATTACTTTAAAACAACATAATTTACTTCTGCAACAGGATAATAGGACTCGTAGACAGAATAGTAGTAGAGTCATAAAATTTGACTTTTAAAATCCTTTGACATTGTGCCTCATGATAATACTAAGAAAGCTGAAAAAAAAATGCTAGAATGAAAATGCTTAAGGGTGCAATTCCGGAAAATCTGGCAAGGAAATTCTGCCTGTGTTGTAGTCATGAATTCACTGCCAAAATGATGGGGTTTTGCAGGGATCAGTAAGTACAACAAAGCACTAAAAGTCCTGCTTAGGAATGAGTTGGATTCTTCTCATTGGATCTTCAAGATTGGATTAAAAAACATGTCGCAAGTTCTAAATCTATGTAGTCTATATATAATAGAACAGACTGTCCTGCTGGAAGCAGGTGAAAAGAGAGGATAGTCTCTTGAGTTTCCTGGTAGATCTGTGATTCTTTATTCTTTTGCATACATAAATTGTTCTATGCTTCAGTACTTGCAGGCAATTCCTGTGTCAAAGGCTGAAGCAGCTACTTAATTATACAGATAGTTAATTACTCAGACATCAATTAAGAAGGAGCAGTCTCCTGTTTCCATGAACAATGCTATTTATAGAAATCTGAAAGAGATGGACTTTTTTTACAGAGAATTTGAAACTTTAATGCTGGATTGCATTGTGTGGAGCTTTTAGGATTATATGTATGTTATATAGTATTTACTAAAATCAAAAATTAGGTTTTAATTTCAACACTACAATGAGTTTGAAGTCTAAATCTAGGGAAAGTTCAAATGACACTCTATGCCTCTAACTGCACCATATGGTCTAAATGCTGAGTATTTTATAAACATGCCTGAGACAGCTCTAAATTAGGTCATGGCTAAACCAGCAAAATTCGAAGTCAAATTTGGGTCAAAAGGACCTGCTTGTCCTTTCTGTGTTACACAGAAATAAATCAATGCATAAATAATATCCATCTGCATGGATGTCTAATTTGTGAATCATGATTTTGTCATTAAAATTTCATGTGTTCACTAAAGCCATAGTGTTCCATCAGTATCAAGTTATACTTTTCATAGAGAAAAAAATGTCCTACTTAGAAAAATATATTATGTAGTCATAAGTATTAAATCCATAGTTAGTAGATCCTTAAGGTTTTTTGAGATCTTTCAGCTGAAGCTGGATTAAAATTCCCACGTTCTGCATTTCAGTGACTAAATTCATTCTCTGCATCTGTTGTTATTACATCTCACTGGGTAGTTCAGCTTTCTGCCATAATGTATATTAATCCAGAATAGTCATATATTACAGTATACATATGCAATAGCTGTTAACATTGTAAAACATGGTAATTTATTTCCTCAGAGCCTCTTAATATTTTGAATGAATATTGCCAGTTTGATACTATATTGATGGATCTCTGCAGAACCAGCAACCTGAGACAACCAGACTGCAGAGGGCTCCTAATATCTCAAGAATGTATCTGCATAACACTTGATTTCTTTAGAAAGCTTGTCTTAAAATGTTTTGGAGTGGCTTGTCTTAAAGAAAGTACTCGGTTCACCTATAAGTTAGATCATATAAAAATTGTATATCTAATGATACCCTAGATCTAGGACTAGAAGAAGAGAGATGTCCCTGGGGACATAACCATTTTTTCCTAAAATGAATGTCTAAATCAGAGTCAACAAAGACCAAGGTACTGTCCAATATGCCTGGCTGCATTAGTTACCTAACACTAAGCTTAGGGAATATGTCAGCTCCTTTACCGTCTACCTACCCAGGTATATGTTTTACATTTTCAGGGGAAGGACAACCCAAACTGACCCTGGCATGACCACAGAGCACTGACCAAACTGACCCTGGCATGACCACAGAGCACTGAGGTACTAATAAAACACCATTCAGTAAAATTAAGGCACATTTGGATGGTTACGGTAAGGTGGTCTCTGTGGGTTCCCAGCTCTTTCCAGTGCCTGTAGATTTAAACTAGTCAGCTAATCACATAAGAAATGTTTTTCATTATGGAATGCTTTGTTGGTTTTCCACCTTAAATGTATTTCCCAATCTGCTCATATACTAGCAATGCACTGAGGATAAAACATTGAGAAAAACAAGTGCATCAGGATATCAAATGCCTTTTTTTTTTTCAGATTTTCACTGAAAGTTCTTGGTAAATATGGGAAAACATTGTATTTATCATTTGTCTCAATTTTTATTAGCAAGAAATGAAGTTTTTGATGGCTTGGAAAGATGATCTGGAAGATTCCCATGTTTTTTGCAGTACATTACTGTTAAGTTGCTTTTGTTGTTTCTCGGAAAATTGTTTCAAAAAGCAATGACTCATGACTCTTGAGTGCACTCTCATTTCAGTAAGAAGTCGATATGGTATTTATTTCACATTTATATCAAAATGTAGTGTAGTTCAAACTGTTTAGAGGATATATATCTGTATTCCAAGTTTTAAGCAACTCTTCTTCAGAAATGTGCAATACTTTTTACACACAGATTTTTTTTTTTCTGCTAAGATTAAATTAAAATCAGGATGATAATTGAAAAATATGAAAATAAAATGTAACATGGATAAGCACAATTAAAAGTCAGACATGATGAAAAATAATGTAAACCAAAAATATGATACAATTTCTTTCAAGATAACACAAAAATGTAAACATTGCAAACACTCTCTGTCTCATAATTTTTACTACTGCTTTTCAAAATTTGCTTTGTGAGATTTTTAGAATATTACCTCAAAATTCCTTGAATCTTTTCATTGCATTAACAATTCAGTAAGATGCCTTTGAGAAATACATTGAAAGTTGAGGAGAATAATGAAAAAACCTTTACTTTCAAAATCAAAATGTAGTCTTCAAATATTTTGAATATTCTTGCTACTTTTAATAAATTCTTCCTCAGAACATTTAATCAAGCTTGTATATATTGCATTAAAATCCAATATTCTTTCTTGCCCTAATATTATGCCTTATGACTAGTGTAGCTGGGTTAGCAAAGTATGCATTATGGTCTATAAGTGATGTTTCTGAAGTTTTAAATATAAATTTCTATCAACAAGGAGAGTAAATTACATAAGTCTTGACTGATTTGTATCCTCATCAGACTTGTCTGTAGAAGCAGGAATTATGTAGCATTGGATTATGTAGGCAGATTTTTTCTTTTTTAAAAAGTAAGAAAACAAGGTTTTTGAAGTTTATGTGAAAAATTAATACAGCTGGTGATCTGTGTACAGTATAATTGTATTAAGACTGAATCTTTGTTTTGACAAATCATAGCTAAATAATTATTATTTTCTTTTGGCTGAAGGCTATCTGTAATATGCCTTCATTAAAAATCACAGTCTAATTTTTACTTTGGATGATCCCAAAGAAATTACTTTTAATATAAATAAATTTTAAAATCTTTCCTTAGAAATATAAATACAGTTTTAATATATTAAATTATTTTGGTAGAAATCAAAGTTTTACCAATTAAATATCATAGAATCATAGAAAAGTGCAGATAGGAAGGGATCTTGAAAGATCATCTGGTCCAACTTTTTGTGGGAAAGGGAGCCTAGATGAGATTATCTAGCACCCTGTTGTCGTGGTTTGGCCCAGCTAGCACAACAGCACCACGACAGTTTCTTGCTCGATGCCCCCATTCACCCCCACCCTCGTTAAGATGGCGGAGGACCCAGTGAAATGGGAGTAAAAAGATAAGCAAGATTGTTGTGGATTGAGACAAGGGCAGGGAGGGCTCACTGCCAATTATGGTTCTGGGCAAAACAGACTCCAGTACTCGACTTAGAGAGGAAAGTAGGAAAGTTTATTCTACAAGAAACAGAACGGAATAAAAGCAAAAAGGGAGTAGGATGATGAGAAAATTACAACCAGCACTTTAAGATCTCCCTCCCCCATCCCTCCTTTCTTCCCGGGCCCAGCTCACTGCTCCCGATATCTCTACCTCCTCCCCCCGCAACAGCTCAGGGGGGCAGGGAGTGGGGGATGTGGTCAGTCTCTCACAGATGGGCTTTGCCGCTTCTGTCTTCTCAGATGAGGATGACTCCTGGCATTCTTCCCCTGCTCCAACACGGGGTTCCTCCCCCGGAACACAGTCCTTAACAAACTTCTCTGGTGTGGGTTGTTCCCAGCAGCTGTGGCTTCTGCCAATACAGGTTCCCTCACACGGGACACAGTCCTTGGTGAATATCTCTGGCGTGGATTCTTCACCGCGGTTGCAGTTTCTGCAGTTGCAAGGTCCCTCTCTTGGGACAAGGCCTCTTCTGGGCATAAGTTTAATGAGCTGCTTTGTCGTGGGTTCCTCCCCACAGTTGCAGCTGTGGATATTGGGTCCCTTCCTCGGGACAGGGCCTGCTCCGGCCATAGTGATAAAGGGCCCCTCCTTCGGGACAAGGCCTCCTCCGGCCAAAATCACTGTCCCTGGCTCGGGGCCTTTAATGAAGTGAATCGCTGCCCCTGGTCCGGGGTCAGCTTTAGCAAAATGAGTTTCTGCCCCTGATGCGGGCTCATTATCAGAATGAGTCTGTACCGCTGATGCGGGGTCTTTAAAGAAATGAAAATAAATCTCAGCTTCACCAGTTCTCTCCATAGAATGCAGGGGAGTCTCTGCTACAGTACACCTCCTCCCTTTCATCACTGACCTTGGAGTCCGCATGGTTGTTTCTCTCACCGTTCCTACTCCTTGCACCACCACCAGCCAGAAGAAGAGAAGGGGCAGAAGAAGGAAAGAAGATGGAGGAAGACACCTCCCCTTCCGGCTTCTTCTTAAAAAGTGATCGTGGAGGCGTCTAATTGGCTCAGCCCCAGAAGTGAGCCTTTTCTGAGCTGGGGAGAGTTGTGAGAAACTTCTTGGAGGAGCCATCTTTGCAGCCCCTTCCCCCATACCAGAAAAGGCTGTCATGTCAAACCATGACATCTGTTCAATTACATCTTGAAAACATTCAGTGAGGGGACTCTACCACGTCCCTGAGGACGTTGTTACAGACCTTCATTGCTCATACTGTAAAAAAATTATTCCTTATATCAAGGATATACAAATCTCTCCTGGTGCCATTTGTCCCCATTGCCCCATATCTTCTACATGTGGCTTCCCATGAAGGGAGAAACTCCTTTTTGTAACCGTATAGTAACTTAAGTACACAACACAACAATTGAGCCTTCTCCAATTACTAAAGACATGACATTTTCAGCCTTTCCTCATAGGCTAGTATTTTTTATCATCTCTGTGGCCCTCCTTAGGACCCTCTCCATCTCTTTTGATTTATTGGGACCAAAAATGGACATGATACCTTATATGCAACCTGGCGAGTTTTGAGTAAGGTGAGATGATCACATCTTAATCTCTGCTCTTGCAGATGCAGCCCAAGATCTGTTTTGCCCTTACTGTTGCAGTAGCACCTTTATGACTTGTGTTCAGCACCACCTATTTTGGTGTAATCACTAAACTTGGTGAAGGTGTTTTCAGTTCCATCATCCAGATCATTTATGAAGACGTTGAACAGTGTCCTTTGATCTGCTATCTCGGTGCAAGTAGGCAACAGAGATCCATGCAACAGTAAAGATGCGATGCTCGTTGTTATGTTAGAAACCACAGAAGCACTTGAGAACTGTTATGTAGGAATTAGGACTCTTCCTCCCTAAAAGGCAATGGGATTGATAGCCCAGTGGAAGTCTATCTACATCAATACATACAGCATGGGCAACAAATAGGAGGTGCTGGAAGCAGGAAAACTATGACATATTTGTTGTCACGAAAACATGGTGTGATGACTTGCACAGCTAGAGTGCTGCAATGGATGGCTATAAACTCTTCAGTGTAACTTACCTAGCAACTCACCATCTCTAGTCAGCATGTTCAGCATTTGTAGGAGGACACAGTCCTCAATGCATTCCAGGAACCTGACGGACAATTTGTGTACCACTATATTGTTTTCTCAACAAATGTCTGGGTAACAGATTACCCATGAGGATCAGGTTCTGCTGGTCCAAGACTTCCTTGAGCTTCCTTTCAACAAAATAAAGTTTGTTGGTCTTGTCACCCTGACTGAGAGGTTGGTAACAGATATCTAACATAAGATCCCCCTTGATGACAATCTCTCTAATCTTGATCCAGAGGCATTCAATAGTATCTTTGTGGTCTCCAAAACTTACTTCCATATACTCAAATTTCTCTTTTATAATAAACACAACTCCATCTCCTTCCATTCCATGTCTTTCTGAAAGATTTGGTAGCCATACATTGTAGTCTTCCGGTTATACAAGTGTATGTCTGTGTCCCTGTTGGGGAGCACATGCTCAGCCTTGCTACTGACTGGACTCTGGGAACAAGAGGCAAGCAGCCTCTCTTCCAACCCAGGCTACTCAACCCAGCAACCTCTAATATGAGATATATTAATCTTCAAATTGATGTCATGGATGATATTGGTAAGAAAAATAGCATTCTTCTACTGCAGGTGGACCCAATATGAGGTAGTGGTGAATATGTCCTTGATGAATGAATTAGTGGCCTAGTTGAGTAGTCAAGTTTTCAGTTTTTTCTTTCTGTTTACTTTTTTACCTAGTTGCTATTTTTATCCACTAAGAAACAAAATAGTGTATTCATTACTGATTGGACTAGCTTATCTTCCAATGGAGATAAAACGATTGAAAATGTTTGTTTACTTTATACAGACATCACTTCAGCAGAATAAATGTTTGAATGTAGGAAGTTTTAGTTTTCATTGTGGTCTCATAACAGGAATATAGATTTTCAGCAATTAGTCTTTTTCTCTATTGCATCCTAAAATAATTGGAATCGTTAAGCAGTAAAGACTACTGCTGGAATAAGTACAGCACATCCTTACATTTATCATAGAGGGCAATTGTGGGTAGCCAGAGTATGCAATTCTGTGGTTCTGTGACAATCAAATTTCTAAAATACGTCTACACATATGAATAGCAATAACCGAAACCAAACACACAAACACACACACACACAAAAATAAAGAAACTATTTGCTTTCAGGAGGCTTAAATAGTCTGAGAATGCTGTTGCTGTTGTTATTATAACTATAAAAGAAGTTATATTGAAATTGGCCTAAATTTTCTCTAGGGGTAAAGAAACTCCTTTCAAGAGACATGGTTTTAGTAAACAAAACAAAGCAAACAGGGAAAAATAATTTAGAAAGAAGCTTTTGAGAAGAATTACTATCTATCATCACCTTCTCTATAGAAGAAAAATGTATTTGTCTAGAATATGGAAGATATAAACTCAAATCTGTTATTTGTCTGAAGAAATGTGGACTCATGTTACACATAAACCTTCTCTAATGCCTATACTGTATGTTATTTGGGGATTTCTCAGGCTTTATAGCACAGAACTGAGTATAAATTGCACAAACCAAATAGCAGGAAAAGTTCTGTGGAGGCTAATTTTATTTAACTGTGTTATTTTTCAAGCCAACTCTCTGTCCCAGTTCATTTTGTGAAGTTTTTCATACACTCATGTAGGCATAGCATAAATATACCACAGAGGAAATATGAAGATAAGAAATGGTTAATGACTAGATGAAATGGGAGTGCTTAAGTTAAATGAAGTGCTGAGGAATTATGTGTATCTATGTTCTTAAATATCTAAATATTGAAGCTGTAGCTACTGGAGTTGATGGCTTCTTATTTAGCTTTCTGGTTTTGTTAATCTTATTCATATGATTTTTATAGTACTAGACATAAAATAATGAGGACAGTGGGAATTAAAGTAAGTTTTAAGATGATGAAAGGTATCTGCCATGGTCAATCCAAGATTCTGTGAATTCAAACTTTCAATGTTTTTACCTCGGTCCAATGAAAGATCATACTGCTAAAATTATCTTAATAACAAAAATATTCAGATTCCTTTCAGAATTAATTACATTTTGTACATAGGACTACCCAGTCAGTGAACTATTATGCACAAATAAACATTTCTGAAAGCCTCTCGTGTAACTATAAAGAATGGACTCTCTTCAGAAATTCATGAACAACGTTTGTAAGAAAGACAAGAGGGAATTCTCACATTTGTAGGTTTATCTGAATAAAAGCCCATGGTGTATATGTAAGCCCAGTTGATATGTAAGGACAAAAGAATCTCCTTTTCCAGAAATTTTATTTTTTCTGGAGTCAATAAATGTACGGTGTATATTTTTCCTATTTTACTATAATATATATAAAGCTATGTCTTAAAATATGGCCTAGTTCCATTGACAATATAATGAACTGTATTGATAAAGACTATTTTTGCAGGAATTATCTTCCTAATCCAATTTTGTTTGAGAGGTGAACTGAATGGAAAGTGCTGTTGTCCCATACCTGAAGAGTTTCTTTAAAATATATTTAAAAAATGTTAATAGAATGGAAAGTAAAGGTAAAAATAGCTACAAATACAGCCTTAAATTCTGTCTTACAATAGCATCAGATTCCTTTCCCGGTAGTTGTATTCAGGCAAGCAGTCTTTCAATATCTACTGTTTGACCTGTTTGTACCATGTCATGGTTTCCTCTTCAGCCTCATGCCCAAGTTCTCTTCCTTTGCATATATATGTAGTAGAAAATTGCAAGAATTTAAATGAAAGAATAAAACCGACAGATAGATTTTAATACTTCCTTCAATTCTTAACTTTACTGTTGTACTAACCTCCAGATTATTTTCAAACATTATTACAATCTTGTTTTCTTTCCTGTGATTGTTGCAAAGTTGTACAGGCCTGACTCATGACTTCTGCGGTAGTTTGAGCCTGGCTGGATGCCAGGTGTCCACCACACTGCTCTATCCCCCACCTCCTCAGCAAGCCGGGGAAGGGGAGAAAATAAGATGGGAGTCTCGTGGGTTGAGATAAAAGCAGTTTAATAAAGAAACAGCAAAGCTGTGTGCATGGGAAGCGAAGCAAAAGCAGATAAACTGTTACTCTCTACTTCCCATCAGCAGCGATGTCTGGCCACCTCCCGAGAAGCAGGGCTTCAGTACGCGTAGCGGTTGCTTTTGGAAGGCCAGAAATGAATCTCGCCTCCCCTTCCTGCTCCTCTCCCCCAGTTTATATTACTGAGCTGATGTCATGTGGTATGGAATATCTCCTTGGTCAGCCTGGGTCAGCTGTCCTGGCCATGGTCCCTCCCAAGATTGTGCTCACCCACAGCTATTGGTGAAGGTGGGGGAAGGAATGCTGGAGGGACAGCCCTGATGCTGTGCCTAGTCATAATATTGATATCAACGGTAAGCACAGCACTGCAGGAGCTGCTGTGGAAAATCACTAACATCCCAGACCCACTACAACTTCCATCACATTTTCTTTGAAATTGTTATGGTTTTGTTTAACTTTTTCTTATTTTAGGCCTATATTTGTCTCTCTTTGTTGTCCTGCCTATTCCACATATAATTTCTTGCCAGATAGTTGTTTGTACTTCTAGCCTCTCTTACAAGGGCATGAGTCCAAAACTATGATACAGCTCAGTCAGAATCCTTACAGATTAAATTAGCCATTTTTTAAGTTACATCATGTTATCTAATTACATAATCTTTTCTTATTATTTATAGTCTTTATTTTTGCTTATAAAATGGATATGTGAAATTATTTCTAGTAAGAGCCAAATATTTATACTGTGATGTTTTCTTTTTTCAACTTCACAATGATAATTTCTGTTTGAAAGAATAAAGAAATTTTAGGAATCTATTGTTATCTTTACCATTTACTGGGACTACAGTCATCAGGAAGTGCTATCATGCTAATAAATGTACAAATGAACAGGAAAATAATGGCCTTGTCCAGTCTGACTAACTACTTGGGAAGAAAAGTTGCACAGCACACAAATGAACAGTGTTTCACAGTCAGAGGTAATGGTATTTGTTTCTTTACATTTTCCTGTATCAAACCTCAGTTTGTTTTCAAGCATCCATATAAGCAATCACTTGTAAACAGAATTTCACTGTATACCTTTAAATATTATATTTATACATAAATACTCATATATTTTCATATAGATGCTTATGAAAGTAATTGATATCTACAGTCCTAGAAGAGAGTTTCTGAAAGCATATTTAATATTTTAAGACAAAATATCACAGTTCAGTTAGAAAGTATCACTAATCCAGCAATTCCTAGCCACTGGCAATATAGGAAGTAATGTAGCTTGATGCTGGACGGAGAGCCTCAGAAATAGAACAGTCAGTGCTTGGTATTAAAAGTGGTATATAAATGAGTAAAATGTAATGTAATGTAATTATGGTAAAGACGAGGTCAAGTATCCTTTAAATTGAGATTAAGTATATTATTCATGACAGTGTAGACATCATTAGACATGTATAATGTCTATGAAAAGCAATCTGTGTGAGAGGATATCAGTAATTGAGCTTGACATCACCAGCCAGCCAATTCATACCTCTCTTGTGATGCATAAGCTGTATAAATCTTCAGAAATATTAGTTTGTGCTAGAACTGGAAACATGCAATAGCAAGTTAGGGACACAAATCTCTATAGCAACATAAAAATACATTTGTTATTATTTTGCAATTGATAAATGACACACACAACGTGAACAAAGAAGTGGGAGGTAAGAGTTGGAAGGTAAAGAAGTAAAGGTGAGAAATAAAAGGGTGGGAGGAAAGCAAATAAAGATAAATGTCTTTCCCAGATAACATAAAACCCAAGTCAACAATTTAAGAATGAAATATGAAAGAAGAAAGTATAATGAGAACAAATGTGGAAAAATACAATGAAATTCAGTACACTTAACTGATGTAAATAATTCAATCAGGTTCTGGTTTAGTTTTATCACCGGAGACTATGAAAGTTTAATATTTTATGTAAAATGGTAAACATACCATTGAGAATAAATATGTCTGAGATTTTTGTCCAAAAAAGCTAGACTCAAAGTTTTTTTTTTATGACAGGCAAATTTTGTTGTAAAAGTCTTGTTAATTTGTTGACAGGATGTTTACAAAAAGGCAAAGGAATATATTCATGTTGATAAATACATTTAAAAAAATAAATAATGGAAGGCATTGGAACCACAGAAGAACTAGTTAGATTTAAAATGGCAGAAATACTAAAGTATTTCTTTAATTTTCAGTATGTATTTAATTATTTATCTTCTCTATTCCTTTTCTCTATCTTTTCTTTAAATTAATATCTGAGTGAATGTTTCAAATTGAGACAATTTTCAAGTAGCTTTCGAAATACAGTGATGTGTTTGTCTGAAACATCATCAATGTAATCTGTTGGAAGTGAGTAAATACTACCTAGTTGTATCTAAATCATGGATATCAGACACTAAAACAAGGATATGAAAATATTTACTTATGTTTTCACACTGTAAATTGCATCAGCTGGATACAACATGATAGAGTGCACAACAAAATAATTCAAGGAATGACTGCATTACAAAAATCCATGTGGTTACATGACTCAGTTTACAACAGCAGGCAGGTCAAGGATGAGATATAGGGCTACTCTCTATGCAGAACTTTGCATAGCTATCTAGCAAATCACTATTTCTCAGTGATGAGTCAATACACAGGGGAAAAGGCAGCACAATGACAATAGTACCTGCCAAAAACCATGAAATATTTACGTGTCATCAAATTATCCAACTGAACAACAGTCTTTCCAGCCAAAATGTATCTATGAACACATATTTTACAAATTTACTTTGGTGATTGATCCTGAGGACATAAGCAGTGGACATTTACTCTACTGAGAAGAAAAGAGTGGGTTAAGGATGTTTGCAGGACTGTCTTAGAGTCAAGATGATCAATAGCTGCAGACTCACCAATTGTTATCAGAAAATTATAGACTTGATTAATCTCATATCCTTCTACCATGAAGTGACTGCATGGGTGGATAAAGGTAAAGTTAATGATGTTATCTATTTTGACTTCTGTAAGACCGTTGACACAGCCACATGCAACATCCGTGTTGCTAAATTGGAGATATATGAGCTTCAGTCAACAGCTCAATGTCCAAATAGAGAACAGTAAAAAGTAACGTCTCACAGTGATCCATTTGGAGCAATACTGATTAGTATCTATTGATCAAATTCTGATAGTATCTATTACTAGATACTGATCAATATTTATTGATTAATGACATCTTGGGTTGAGTGTATCTTTGACAAGTTTTCAGATGATACCAAGTTGAGTAGTGCAGTTGATTTGCTTAAGGGAAGGAATGCCTTGACAGGCTGGAGAAGTAGACTTATGTGAATCTCAAGAAATTTAATGAGGTCAGGGGTAATGCCCAGTATCAATACAGGCTGAGAAATGAAAAGATTGAGAGTAGTCCTGTGAAGGACTTGGGGTTCTGGTAGATTAAAAACTGGACATGATCTAGCAATGTGGGCATGTAACCCAGAAAGCAAACTGTATCCTGGGCTGCACCAAAAAGTGTGGCCAGCTGGTTAATGGTTCTGCCCCTCTGCTCTGCTCTACTCTACTCTACTCTACTCTACTCTACTCTACTCTACTCTACCCTGGTGAGACCCCTCTTGCAACACTGCATCCAGCTGTGGAATCCTCAGAATGGGAAAGACATGGAGTGGGTCCACAGGAGTGCCTTGAAAATGATTAGAGGGATGTAACCTCTCCTATGAAGAAGAACTGAGTGGAGGTTTTTCAGCCTGGAGAACAAAGGACTCAGAAGAGACCTTATTGTAGCCTTAATTTAAAGAAGATTTGAAAGAAAGATGGAGACTTTTTAGCAAAGCCTCTAGTGTCAGAACAAGGGATAACTGTTTTAAATTAAAAAGAGGATAGATTTAGATTATATATAAGGAAGAAATTGCTTACTATCAGGGTAGTGAGACACTGCACTAGGTTTCCTAGAGAAGTTCATTGAAACTATTCAGATTCAAATTGGACTGAGCTTTGAGTAACCTCATCATCAGCTGCTCCACCAGCAACAGGTAATGGGCACAGTAGAAATAAAAAGAGGGTGCTTGTGTGAGTGACTCGTTGCTAAAAGGTACTGAGAGACCCATCTGTCATTAGGATAAGGAGTCACAAGAGATGTGTTGCCTGCCGGGAGCCAAGATATGCGATGTGGCTGAGAGAGTGCCGTGGCTCGTCAGGGATGTGGGCTACTATCCCATACTTCTGTTCCATGCGGGTATGAATGATGCAAAGAGACACAAGATCTCCAGAATAAAAAAAAAAAAATTAAAAGCCTCGGGGACCAGGTAAAGGGTAGGGGGACACAGAGGTAAAGGAGAAGTCACCAATGCAAAAATCGGGCAAGTAAACTCCTGGCTAAGAGGTTGAAGCTGGCGGGAAGGTTTTGGATTTTATGACAATGGATACTTCTTTGGGGACCATAACTTGATAGGACAGAATGGAATTAATCTCTCTCATAATGGCACTGGAATATCTGGGAATATGATAGCCTACTTGACCAACAGGGCTTTAAACTGAAGGAACTAGGGGGTGGGGGGAGAAGTAAAGTAGAGCAAACTGTCCTCCCTAGCAGGGAAACAGGACAGGGCAGGGAACACGATGATAAGTGCCCTTCATCTGCACACTGGGCTGAGACACAGAAGGCTGTCCACCTGGAGTGACAGTTAAACCAGGGGGGATCCTCCTGCACCCATCCAGGGAAACCTGTGTGTTTGAGTAAGCCCCTACATTGCCTTTATACCAGTGTGTGCAGTCTGTGGAATCAGCAGGAGGAACTGGAGATATGGGTGCGGATGCGGGGCTACAACCTCATTGCGGTCACAGAGACGTGGTGGGACAGCTGCCATGACTGGAGCACAGCCATGGAAGGCTATGTATTGTTCAGGAAAGACAGGCCAACAAGGCAAGGAGGTGGAGTTGCTGTCTAAGTGAGGGAGCAATTAGTATGTACTGAACTGTGCCTGGGTGGGGATGAGGGGCAGATGAGTGCTTATGGGTGAAAATTAAGGGGCAATGTAAGGTAGGTGATACTGTTGTAGAGTTTGCTACAGACCACCTAATGAAAAGGAGGAAGTCGATGAGGCCTTCTACGAACAGCTGAGAGCTCTCTCAGTCATAATCTCTGCTCCTCATGGGGGACTTCAACCTCCCTGATATTTGCTGGCAAAGCCACACAACCAAGAGCAAACAGTCCACAGGTTCCTACAGATTATTGACAACAATTTCCTATTACAGGTGATTGAGGAACCAATGAGGCGAGATGTGCTGCTGGACCTTGTTATGACAAATAAGGAGAGTGGTTGGGGATGTGAAGGCATTTCAAGATCCTGTGTGGAAGAGGCAGGACACAAAGCAGGACCATGACCCTGGATTTCAGGCAAGCTGACTTTGACCTCTTCAAAGACCTGCTTGGAGGGATCTCGTGGGATAAGATCGTAGAAGGTAGAAGTGCCCAAGAAACCTTCAAGCACCACTTCCTCCAAGCCCAGGATCAGTGTGTGCCAAAATGTAGGAAAGCAAGAAAAGGAGGCAGGAAGCCTCCATGGATGACCAAAGATCTGCTGGGAAAACTCGGGCAGAAAGCAGCCACCTATGAGAGGTGGAAATAGGGCCTGACTTCTTGAAACTTTGCGAGAGCATTCAGGGGTGAAACTAGGAAGGCTAAAGCCCTCCCAGAATTAAACCTAGCCAGGAAAGTTAAGAAAAATAAGAAGACTTTTTTCAGGTGCATCAACTGCAAAAAGAAGATCAGGGGTGTGTGGGCCTGCTGCTAAACAGAGAGGGTTCCCTGGTGACCAAGGATCCAGAGAAGGTCAAATTATTTAATGCATTCTTTGCTTCAGTCTTTACAGCCATAGCCAACCCTTGGGAAGCCCAGTCCAGAAAGGATAGTAGGATGGCCAGGACAGCAGAGGACTTGCCCTGGGTGGAAGAGGAAAACATTAAAGATTTGTTGGCCATGGTTAACACTCGTAAGTCAATGGATCCTGATGGGATGCATCCTACTGTGCTGAGGGATCTGACTGATGTGATTGCTAAACCACTCTTCATCATTTTTGAACAATCATGGAGAACAGGAGAGGTGCCTGAGGACTGGAGAAAGGCCAATGTCACTCTAGTCCTCAAAAAAGGCAGGAAGGACGACCCAGGAAACTACAGGCCAGTCAGCCTCATCTCCATCCCTGGAAACATTCTAGAACAACTCATCTTGAATGACATCACTGAACATATGAAGGAAAAGATGTTTATCAGGAGGAGTCAACACAGATTCACCAAGGGGAAATCCCGTTTGACCAACCTGATGTCTTCTATGAGGACATAACCGGCTGTCTAGATGAGAGGAGAGCAGCAGATGTCATCTACCTTGACTTCAGCAAGGCTTTTGACACTGTATCCCATAACATCCTCTTCAGAAAGCTCAAGCAGTATGGCTTGGATGAGTGGACAGTGAGGTGGATCGAGAGCTGACTGAATGACAGAGACCAGAGGGTGGTAACCAATGGCACAGAGTCGAGTTGGAGGCCTGTGGCCAGTGGAGTTCCATAGGAATCAGTTCTGGAGTCAGTCTTGTTCAACGTCTTCATCAAGGATCAGGATGAGAGGACAGAGTGTACCCTCAGCAAGTTGGCTGATGGCACCAAACTGGGAGGACTGGCTGATTCCCCAGAAGGCTGTGCTGCCATTCAGCAGGATCTCGACCGGCTGGAGAGTTGGGCATAGAGGAACCTCATGAGGGAAGGAATATTCTGGGAAGGAATATTCCGGGAAGGAATAACCTCATGCACCAGTACAGGTTGGAGATTGACCTGCTGGAGAACATCTCTGCAGAGAGACCTGGGAGTCCTGGTTGATAATAAACTGAACATGAGCCAGTAATGTGCCCTTGTGGCCAAGAAAGCCAATGGTATCCTGAGATGCATCAAGAAGAGTGTGGCCAGCAGGTTGAAGGAGGTTCTTCTCCCCCTCTACTCTGCCCTGGTGAGGCCTCATCTGGAGTACTATGTCCAGTTCTGGGCTGCTCAGCTCAAGAGGGAAAGGGAACTGCTGGAGAAAGTCCAGCATAGGGCCATCAAGATGATCAGGGGACTGGAACATCTTTCATATGAGGAAAGGTTGTGGGAACTGGGGCTGTTTATTCTAGAGAAGAAGACACTAAGGGGAGATCTTATTAACATTTACAAATATCTAAATGATGGGTTTCAGGAGGTTGGGACATCCCTTTTTTCTATTGTAACTAGCAACAGGACAAGGGGTAATGGGATGAAGCTGGAAGAGAATAAGTTCCATTTAAACATAAGAAAAAATCAATTTACTGTGAGGGTGACGGAGCACTGGCACAGGCTGCCCAGAGGGGTTGTGGAGTCTCCTTCTTTGGAGGTCTTCAAGACCTGCTTGGACATGTTCCTCTGTGACTTGATCTGAGTGGACCTGCTTCTGCAGGGGAGTTGGACTAGATGATCTCTAAAGGTCCCTTCCAACCCCTACCATTCTATGATTCTATGATTCTATGATTCTAGACAGTAGCACAGAACGCTTAAGAAAATCCATGTTAAATTAGAAAATTTTAGTGATATGGGCATCTGTTCTGAGTTAATAGATACACAAACACACATACATACACATGTATATAATATGTATACATCAGATATAAGCATTATTATTTATAAACTTACATAAGGAACTTATTTTCAGGAATAAATGATTTTCTGTTTTACTAACAGACAGATATTAATATGAAGTAGGAACATCTGTAGCTTTCATCATAGTATCTTGCTTCTAGGTCTGTTTTCTCATTTCTCTTGTTTTATAAATAAGTGGTATTAATCATTGGAAAGGAATAAAGTAATGGTGGAGTGTAGCTAGTGTAAGAAGATGAATTAAGTCTATTTTGTAGGCTTTAGTTTTGATATCTAGTCATTGAATATAGTGATTACGCTGCATCTCTGAAACATTTATAGGTACTGCATAACTCTTGTTAGTCTACTCAATCTTTACAAAAATGTTAAGAATGATAATGTTTAGCACAGGCATTTAAATTGTAATGAGTAAAAATGGGAAGATGTGGACAATGAGTACATTAATAGCTTTATAGCCTATATTGAGAAATAACAGAGATATTATTTCTAATTAATTTATTTCAGTAATCTCATTAGTACTTTGATAGGTGCAATTTTTTCATGGATTACTTTATAGACTATTTCTTTATGTTTTTATATCTTGGTTATTTCTCATTTCTTCTTCATAAAATTAAATATACGAGTAACTTTATGTACAAACTGTCTATAAAGATGTAATTTTATGGAATTTCTTATAAAATTTCAGTCATAATTTCTAGTTTCAGCAACTTGGCAGCTAATTTTAATACTTTTAACATGTTTTTCAATGCTCCTGTCATTTCTTTGTTAGGAAAAAGACAGTAGGTGGGACACTACATTAAAAAATGCAAGGAATTGTTTCATTTCTTCTTGTAAAAAAAAAAATAACCTGTTGAAAAATAATATACAGCTACAGTGAAGAGGAATTGCAACTAGCAACTAAGACATCATTCTTCTGTAGGATCTTTTGTGTTTTCTGACCATTTTGGCATATGCAAGATTGGTATATTTTATAGCTGACACGTTGGTAGCCTCTTCTCTTAAATATTTGGAAAAATCTGTGACAATCTGCTTCTCCAAGATACTGAACATCAGCAGTGAATTACACTTAGAATTACACTTATCAGAAGCAAATATCACAAAGACAAAACAGAAGAGAAACGTGCTATTCAAGTATTTTGAGGCATAGATTATCTTGTCTCTGCCATTTGGAAATATTTGGTCATTTGATCAAATAGTGATAGCTACATACTAAAGAATACAAGCTATGTAGTTTCAATGTTGCACTAACAAAGACAACAAATTTGTAAAGCAGAATAAATATTCTATCAGCAATGTTCAAAATAATAATTCATATGTTGTTTAAAATTAGAGATATTTAAGGTGTTTTTTAATTGATTTTTTTTTCCTCTGGTGTTCAATAATTTTTTCTTGTTGTTAACATCTATAATTTTACTTCATTTATATCTTCCAAAACAGGATGTTATTTGTTAATACATTTTAAAGAAAAAAATGTTATCCTGGAGAAATTAAATACCTTGGATTCTTTATTGTCTTTTATACCTAATTATTCAGTGAAAAAGATTATTCTAAGACCTGTTTCATAGTTAAAGGAGGAGTTTTGTTTTGTTGATGAGGACAGGATTAAGGATCAGTTGAGCAATCTGGATATACATAAATCCATGGACCCCAATGAAATGCACCCATAGGTACTGAGGGAGCTGGCCTAAATTGTTGCTAAGCCAATCTTCATCATCTTCAGTAAGTCATGGAGAACAGGAGAGGTGTCTCAGGACTAGAAGAAAGCAAATGTTACTCCAGTCTTCAAAAAGAGTAAGAAGGAGGAACTGGGTAACTACAGGCTGGTCTGCCTCACCTCCATCCCTGGAAAGGTGATGGAACGATTTATCCTGGATGTTGTCTCCAGGCATTTAAAGGACAAGGTCATTGGGAGCTGTCAACACTTGACCAAGGGGAAGTCATGCTTGACCAACCTGAGAGCCTTTTGTGAAGATGTAACCAGGTGGATAGATGGTGGTAGTGCAGTGGATGTGGTTTATCTTGATTTCAGTAAAGCATGTGACACTGTCTCCCACAGCATCCTTACAGCAAAACTGAGAAAGTGTGGTCTGCATGATCAGGTAATGAGGTGGATTGTTAACTGTTTGAAGGGAAGAAGGCAGAGAGTTGTGATCAATTAGTCAGGGTTTAGTTGAAGGCCTGTATCAAGTCCAGGTTGGTGCTGGGACCAGTACTGCTCAATGTATTCATTAATGATCTTGATGAGTGAAAAGAGGGCACTGTCAGCAGGTTTGTTGATTATACTAAACTGAGGGGAGTGGCTAACACCAGAAGACTGTGCTGCCATTCAGTGAGACCTGGACAGGCTGGAGGGTTGGATGAGGAGAAATGAGTAGTGTAGGGGAAAGGGACCTGGGAGTCTTGGTGGACAGCAGGATGAGCATGAGCCAGCAATATGCCCTCATGGCCAAGAAGGCCAATGGCATCCTGGCGTGGATTAGAAGGGTTGTGGTTAGTAGATCTAGAAAGGTTCTCTTTCCCCTCTACTCTGCCCTGTTGAGGCCTCATCTGGAGTACTGTGTCCATTTCTGGGCCCTTCAGTTCAAGAAGGACAGGGAACTGCTGGAGACAGTTCAGTACAGGGCCACAAAGATGATGAAGGGAGTGGAGCATCTCCCTTATAATGAAAGGCTGAGAGAACTGTAGCTCTTTAGCTTGGAGAAGAGGAAACTGAAGGGTGATCTCATTAATGTTTACAAATATGTAAAGGGTGGGTGTCAGGAGGATGGAGCCAGATTGTTCTTAGTGATTTACAATGACAGGACACGGGGCAATTGATATATGCTGGAACATAAGGTTCGAAAGATACACAAGGAAGAATTTCTTCACTGAGGGTGATGGAGTACAGGAACTGGCTGCCCAGATGAGTTGTGGAGTTTCTTTCTGTGTAGACATTCAAAACTCAAGTGGACGAGTTCCTGTATAACCTATTCTAGGTGGTCCTGCTCTGTCAGGGGGTTGGACTAGATGATCTTTCAAAGTCCCTTCCAATCCTTAATATTCTGTGCTTCTATGATTCTGTGTGAATGACTCTCCAGTCTCAAGCAAGGTGAAAACATGGGAAACATTTGGTAAATAAGGGATTTGGGCTCCATTTCTGTTTCGGAAGATTTACATATTTTATTCAAATGGGGCAATGAATAGGAAAATAGATGCTCTCCCCATACCAAAATCCCACCAGCTTCATGGAGTAATTTTCTAGGAGGAGTTAATGACTCTCAAAGCTACTAATACCAAACTTGTACTGACTACGTGAGATTGTACATAGGAAAGCAGTCTCAGTATGTAGCTGCACAAAGCAAGTTCTGACAAAAAGCTTTCTAATTGACATTATTGGGCAAATATAGGTAAAATTCAGGAACAGGTTTGGAATAACGAAATGTTACCCTAACTTCCTCAGCAAATTTACCAGTTATTGTTTCATTCTCTTACAATACCACTGTTCTTGCAGTAATACAATATCCACTTCATTTTATTCAGTTTTGTAGATTCGAATTTAAAAAAATAATGAGAGTCTCCTAAATAAGCCATCTTTCTCCTTGAATGCATAAAATACTGGGGAAATGAGCTACCACAGAAAACAAAAGCTACAACAATGAATTCATAAATTGGTCCATTGTATAATCTCAAGTTTTCCTTACACAAAGAAATTAATTTTATATTTTTATAGTAATACCAAAACCAGTCAAACACTATGAAGTTAAAGAGATTTTCTCCCACTTTAATTAAAGCATATTCTCATATATAAATATGGCATCAATCAAATTAATTTTATTAAGAATTTTTAATTATTGTCATGTTTTATTGTTCACAAATAACCTTTTTTACACATGGTAGCTGTATTAGTTGCTGTATTCAACCAAAGCTGCTCTCTTTGTTGTCAAAGTCCATGTAAAAAGGGAATGGTAAATAGGGAATAAATGACTAGCATATGCTCTTTGTTCCAATTATGAATCAGTTTCTGTCATAATTCATCACAGATTTGCTGAATGTCACCAAATGTCAGAAATCTCAAGACCCTTAAAACCAAAGCCAAATCCCAAGATGTAAATTGTGACTTCGAGGTTCATATCACTGGCTTCTGAATAGTCTGTTTGATCTTCTAGAACATAAACATTGGCTTAAATTTTCGTTTAAGTAGGTAGAATTTTTAGGATTTTTACACCCTAGAAAAGAAGTATTTTTTTGAAGAGTATTTTTTTAAGGAGTAGTTTTTTTGGAAGACACTTCCAAGGTAAAAACTATAATTGAGAATATAATAACAGCATGAGGATTTGGATCAAGAATCGATTTGTCGTCTTAAAATATATCCCAGGGTCTGTATCCTAATCTCACTTTACATAAATGTTCTCCATGGATAAACATCTTCATATGTGAAGCCTCATCCTCAAAAAACTAGATGATATGACGTATCAGAATGATATTAGCTTACCATTCATTATTTCTCTTAAATAAAACAATGCATTTCTTCTAATAAGTCCCACTCAGTGCTTATGGCATTAAACAATTATATTCTTCTTATCTAACACTGCATTTTATGTTTAAAATAAAATACTTTGAACTGTTTTTAATGGGAAAAATCCAGAATGTTAATCTGATATACCTTCAAAAATTTGGGGCTTTTTTTTACTTAGTTATTTTCTCTTTTGCAGTACCTGAAGTTTTACTGCATTCTCTCAGTCTTTTTAATTTAATCTATCTGACTAGTTAAATAATTTTTTTTTATTATTTATTCTGCTAAGGTTGATTCTTTTTACCTTTCATAATTACAGTCAAATTATGACACTAATAAAAGAACAGAAATATGAAACCATATTAATATATTTCATTATCTCTCACTTATTGCACTGTTTACAGGGAATGTATAACATCCACATCAGCAGTAAATCAAGAATTCTTTACATTATTTCTCCATACATAATATGAGGCATGTATTGGAGAATCATTTTCTGACACACATTTTTAATAGTAATTATTTTTCCCTCATTTTAAATACTTTCTTTCTCCATGGAAATAATTAACAAAGCCAAATCTTATTGAGAGTTCAAAAATTTTAAAAGTTTATGTCTGGAATTGTTATTATTTTAAAGAAATACATTGTAGATCTATGGAGAGAAATAATTGAGGCAAAAATGTGTCATAATTTGATCAGCAGGGTAGTACTAGTGGTCACTGACAAATATGCTGCTTTTTCACCTGATCTGCAAAAGATCATTTAATTAATGTTATAATTTTAGATATGGTTTTTGTAAAATCCATGAAGTTCTATGGATAATAGCAAGGCAGAATCTGTAGAAGGAGATAATAGTTTTTATATAAATCATATTGCTTGGGAAGGAAAGAGAGGAGAGAAGTTTAAATAAACAAAGCTTACAAAAAACTTTCAGCTACAATTTAAAGTAATTTTAACTTAATTGTGTTAATGAATTAGATAATGTAAAGAAAAATGAGATTGGCACTTACAGTGTAAAGAGGAGTGTTAGGAAGGGGAGAAAGGGATAAAATATCTGCATCTTTATCAGGTTATGCAGAATTTTTTAGAGCAAAAAATAGTAGTTTTATGACAACTAACACCAACTTTTAGCTGAAGTATGACTGTAATTTTTGAAAAATATACCAAAGAAGGCCTGCCTGACAATTTATAAGCAACTAAACCAGATGATTTCAGAAGAAATGTGCCAAATAACATCACATGTAGGTCTTTGCCTCATAATTAACAGATGTTGATTTTACATAGTTTTCATCCAAATCTTGTTAAAATTAACAACAGCATTGACTTTATAGAGTTGTGCATCCAACCAATGTCTCTGATTAAAACTAATAATAAAATGAATAATATCTATTTCTGCCATTAGTAGTTACCAATAGAGAAGAGCTCTGTGCTTATTGTAAATATTTAAACAAACTTTTAGAAATTGTTTCATAAAACAATTTTCTGCAAATCCATTTAAATTAAACTGATAATGCAGTGTAAATTACCAGAAAGGTCAGGATCTGTGAAGACACCCAAAACCACACAATGGATAACATTAGATTTCTTCATATGCTATTGCCATTTTTTTTCGTCTCAGTTCACAATTCCTTTTCTCTTCCCTTTTGCCAGTAATGATCACAATCATGGTAATTTTATATGGTGGAAGTCTTAGTTACAGATAATGACAACAAAGGTCACTGATGTTTCTTTCTTTTCCATTTAATTGTGTGAAACTATTATCTCTCATTAGCTTTTTTTCTCTGTTCTGGTAACACTTCTGAGCTCTCTGAGCTACAGACAGGACTCCAGCATAGCTGTTCTCAATATGCCTTTCCTTTCCTCAGATTTGTCACCTGAAGTGATAATTTACAGTACAGCAAATTGATCCATCTCACTCTCTATTTCCACTGCAAAAACTCAAATACTACTTCAGCCTGGTGTAGTACCATGCCTGCTAAACACTGCCAAGTCACTCAGTGCCTTTGTCTGCAGTGACTCCCTGCAATTCCTCATATTTTCAGTGGAAGAGAGTATTTTATATAGGAAAGATTTACAGTGTACATAATTTGATAAAATAAAGGATCCACATAAGGGCTGAGGGTCTCAGACGAGTAAGCGGCATACTTGTATTGATGTACTGTAGAGAGAAGGTTTGGTATGAATGCATAGCACAACCTTTACACCTGCATTGGTCAATTTGAAGAGATTCCTTATCTCTGAAGTGAACGTATATGTATTGTTCAGGGTTATAACAAAGGATTAAATTTCTGTTAATAAAGATGTCACTGAAACACATTAAACATCCCAGAAACCTAGCAAAAAGTTGGAAACTGATATTTTCCACATAAGATGTTAAAATATTTTGCAAAAGGTTTTTTGAAATGCTCCCAATGTCAGCACAAATCTTTTACAATCATAGGTTTAATGTTTCATGCCTTACGCAAAAGATGAGTTTTTTTAGCAAATCTGTGCCCTCTAGCATCATACTTTGGTTGCTGGCTTAGAACAGACTCAAAAGTTTTAGTAACAGTTAATGCATCACCAACCCCTTGTGTCTGTAGTAGTGGCAGAAACAACAGTGTTTTTTATCCGTATAATGTCATTAGAAAATAACTGTTTTCGAAGTATTCTGTAACAAAATCCTCCAACAATCCTGCTTACACATATACAGCCATAAGCAAAATTCAGTTATTAGCAACATCCTTAACATTTTTTATCACATTGTACCACAAAAACTGTAGCACTGAATTTATTTTTAATGAAAATAAGCCCATAAGAGGAAAAAAAATCGATTTTTATTTATCTACCTCTGCTTTATCACTTAAAGGAAACAGTAAAAACCAAACTCTAAATCAGGTTGCCCACAGTGGCTGTGGAGTCTCTGTCCTTGTAGATGCACAAAGCCCGACAACACAGCCCTGAGCAACACAGCTTAGGCGATCCTGCCTGCTCTGAGCATGGGAATGGACTTGACAATATCCAGAGATGTCTTCCTCCCTTGACGATTTTGTTAAGAGTGTATGATTCATAATTTATTTGTTAAACAAGTTAGTGAAATGGTATAAAACATGTTTTGTCCAGATGATCAATGTAGGAGCTTTGTTAACTCCTTCTCCCCCTTCTTGATTCCTATTGTTATTTTTATATGGAATAACAGTCATATACTTGCATCCTACCATCCTTCCTTGATCACCTTTATATTCCCTCATTTCTCTGTTTTAGGTCACTAACCTATAAGATTGTGTCTATTTCTTTTTATGGGCATTGTACTGCTTCATTATGTGTTATATTTTATAGATGGAGAGGAAAGAAGAGGAATTAATTTCCATCTTTTTTTTTTCAGACTATTAATGCCAGGTAAATGACACAAAGATCTGACAGAGGAGGCCTCATCTACAAGAGCAATACTATGTTTGTGATATTTGCTGGATGAAGCAGACGTATGGAAAGCAGATGGGAGAACCACAACTGCAAGAATGCGGTGGTCATAACTTATGTTTCTCAATGATGTCTGTCTGTTGAGCCTACATTTAAACCTTGCTCAGACTCTAAATAGTCTGGAATTATAAACAATTTCAAAACTAAACTAAAAGTTAAGCAGAAAAGAACAAATAGAAAAATTATATTACTTGAAAGGATGTTTCTATAAAATTATGTCAAGGTGAGACGTAGGCTTCAGGAAATTGTTGAAAAAGTAATTCCAGTTCCAGGAAGCCTGATAATATTTTATCCAATTACAATCTGTAGTTACATATAACAGAAAAGAAGATAGCTTAGCTGACAAAATGACAGCGAAAGCTGCTATTAAAAATTTGAAGCTACAGGAATTCAGACTACATACAGGGTAAATACTTTTAGGAATAGAATACTAGGGAGTAATGAGACTCAACTACTTCCAGAGGGAGAGGAATGGAAGAGCCAACCCTGTGAAGGCTGCACCCATGCTGCTGGGACACAGTTTAGCAAGGACTAAACACAGGGGCAGAGCTGAGAATAGTTAACAGGTTTCATCATTTCGTCAACATCATAAATAATGATGGGCCAGAGACCTTCCAAGATTTCACCTGGGAGCAAAAGGAGAAGGGATCTGTAACTGATGAAGGCAGAACAAATCACAGGACAGGGAGACGGGAACGGGACTGTAGACTGGCACTTCCACAGTGTTACTGGGTCAGACACTGACGGCCCTGGAGCTGTTATCAAATGAGATCCTGGGCCCCTATGCAGGAGTGGGTGGGGGTCCCAGGTGACATTATTAATGCCCTGATAGTTGCAACAAGATATTATGCATTCTCCACCACTTCAAGATCTTTCAAGTGATATTGATATTTCTGTAACTCAGTCAGGATGTGTCATGTGCTGTTTTTGCAGATACATTGAGCATGATTTCCTTGCTGACACAGTTTTATTGGAGTTTACAATTCTGCTCCACTGGCATTAATATAAAAAATTGGAGTAACGTTCATAGCATTAAATATACTGTAAATGGATACCTTTGCACCACTTGCAACTGAGAATTAGACTAATTTTTAATGTAATAGTGTGCAATCGATTCTGTTTAGAAATGCTAGTGTCTTCTGTTCCCTGTCTTATTGATCATGTGTTAGATAAATTCAAAAGCTTTTGCTGTGATGCAAAGAAGAAACCTTTCCACTAGGTAATTTTCTCTGCCAAGTGAAGTGCCTTATTAATTCAGATAATACAGTTGTTTAATGTGTTTTCTTTGGAAAAAAAAATGCAGTACACCATTCTTACAACATCAAAAGGTACAAAGCCATTGAAATTATTCTTGTTTTCTTCCTAGGGTTTCTCTTTTATAAACCTTCATATGATACTGGAAGTTTATGCTTATTTACAACTGTATATAAGACTATCTATGTTTACAATTTATAGCAATCCTTCAGATTCTTCTTTATTTTCATTTTTTAATGAGCTTAGGATAATTAGAAAGAATGAGGATGGGTGAAAGTTTTAGTCAATGCTTGTACTAACACCGTATTATGCAAGCTCCAAATAACTGCATTTTATTTTAAGCAAAAGTTAATAAAAATCCAGATTACACTGTGTTCACATTGCATTGAAATCAAATGTCTGTAATTCTCTCTGCTGGAATTTAAAATATTCTTTCAAACTTTTTCTCAGATATCCAAATGCATATTTTAGCTAGTCAATGCTAATTTATGATAAACAAATATGGCAGATTTGTGCTTAAATATGAAGTTAAGAAGTTATATTTTGGAGTCTATCTTTGAAATCTGAGTCTGGAAATTCCTTCATACTGCATATACATTAATTCTACTTGATGCTACATTAACACTCCACAGGGACTAACCAGCACATAATATAGTGTGTATATGTGTCTGTACATTTCTCCATCAACTTCTTAGTTATATTTCATTCTTAATGTATTTCATTCACATTGTCATACCTCTTTAATATTTCTTTCTAATGTCTTCCCATTCTATATGTTTTTCTTGTTCTATTCATTCTGTCAGGAAGAATTCAGGAATAACTTCCAATACTAAGTAATCAAAATTCATACCTAAGCATAGGTCTTTTAAAAGTATCTGTCACTGTTTTACTTGACACATTTTTGCTTAGCTTCAAATACCAATTCTGACTTTCATATTGTCTTAGTTTTTGACACAGTCTGGATTTTCTTGAAATGTTATGTTCAACTATATCCATACAATCTCATTTATGTGTTTGGTTGTGGCTATGTCTCTGAAATTAATCTGTTACTGTCAATGTTATTGCTGCATAAAAAACACCACTTTGGGCACTCCTAGAATGCATTTACTTAACTTATGACAATGATTCTGAGTGTGTATGCTAGAATAAGTTACTCATTGGAAATATTAGCTGAGAATCTGATTTCCCACTCTGTCTGAAATTCTTGCCAAAGCAAAAGCCTTTTCCACCAGACTGTGGCAAAAGCAAGAATAAGGACAAAAAGCTTTGCTGGATTTTGGCTGGGACAGTTAATACCTAAAGAGAGAGAAGCAGTAAGCCTAATATAATAGTAAAGAAGTAGCAACCCAGGGATACATAATAATATTAATGGCACTATTCTATCAGTTTATATTTACATTCTGGTCCTAAACCCAGAACTAAGCACACATTTAAGTCAATAAACGGTCAGAATCAAAACCAAATACATGCTAAGCCATAACAAATGGAACTGAGGAATAGTCATTAGAATAAAGAGCTACTCTTTCTTTTGCTTATTTCTTCATTGTTTCTTGCCTGGGAGAAGGATTAGGATGGAACATGTGGTTGAGAGACTCTTACAAGGAAAGTGAAATCTATGGGCTTGAAGTACCTTAAGAAATGGGTGAAAACTCGAGTCCAGTCTCCAACTTCGGGTATATTTATATTCATATAGATAGTAGTGTTTCCCTAGCCTGTGATGGTAATGAAAGAAATCATAAATAAATGGGGAGATTTTTTGTTGAAGTCCATATATTTTACTATATTCGGATCGTATTCTCTCTTGAGACGTGATGATATTCATCATCCTACTCCCTTAGGACTTTGAAATATTCTCTAAGCTCTCTCTGAAGGTAATAGCAGAACTGAATCACCCAAATATTTAGTGCCTCAATTAAAAATAAAATCATGTAAGAAAAAAAATTAACCTAGATGCCTACAACTCTCCATGGCCTGAAATGCTGATGCTTGGCGAATTACAGACGTTTCCTGGCTAACACATTAATATAAAGTTAGAATTCTCTTTTCCAGGGATTTGACTGCATATATTCCATGGATTTTTTTCAGAGACCTTAATCGGATGTCCAGGACCTCAACTATCAAACAAGAAACACAATGTGGTGTTATATTTACTAACAAGTGGTATGACTGCAACTCTCTGCTTATTGCCTGACATGCACATTAGGCCACAAAAAATTTTAGCTTGTGAGAACTTGTGTGGCATAAGATGCTGAACTGCATGACATTTCTATTGATTTCCTGCACAGTACATCCTGCTAGTATGCAGTTCCTTATTATACAAATTTAAGGGTTATTTTTCAATTATTTAAAGGACATCTGTGCAAACTAAGGATATGCTTAAAAGAAAGTACTGTCTTCTGGTTTAATAGAGCTGCTGTTTTACCATCTAAGGAGCTCATTTTACTAAGGTCATGAGTTGCCTTCGGTTGCTTCCTTGATCTCCTGTCTTCTTGTAGAGTCAGAATTATATCTCTCAACTCTGTGCTTCAGTGTCCATAAAAATAAAAACAGAGACAGAGACACTGACTGTTACACATATGATGTTTTAAAGCTTGCATACAACTTCATAATAGCTCTATGTTTTCTTTGTGATTAAGTGCTATCTAATATTCTAATGAAGAATGTGATTGAAAAACCTCTGCCATCATATTTTCCTTTTAGCCATTAATGACTGATTTTGTCAACTAGATCAACTTTATAGATCTAACTTACTATTTACCTAACTTGTCAAGGAAGATAAGAAGGATATAATATTGAGAGAGATAGCTGTAAAAGTGAATTGGTAATTAACTAGTTTGACTGTTTCCCCTGCTGTTGGTGGGATACATGTGAATGTACTTGTTCTCAATGTGATCAGTAGATAGGACACTCATTCCCAGACAAAAACCTGGGAAGAAGTCTGGGAGAGGTGAAGGAAGGTGTTTTAAGATTCAGATTTTTTTATCATTTTCCTACTCAATTTTCTTTAACTGTTAACAAATGAAACCAATTCTTCCTAAGTAGTAAGTTTTTCTCATGCTGGTAATTGTTGAATGCTGTTTTCTTATCCTTATCTTGACCCATGAGCCCTTAATTATTTTTCTCTCCCCTGTCCAGTTTAGGAGGGGAAGTGATAGAACAACATAGTGGGCACCTGGAACCCAGACAGGGTTAAACCATCACAGTGTGATCACCTTCATCTTGTTCCACCCTCCCACCTCCTCCTATACACTGTAGATTTCCCAGTGATGGCAGAGTTGCCAGGCCAGAGGTGTGTCCAAATGAGAGCAGAAGTTTCAAGAATTTCTCATGGGCAGCACTGCAGCCGTCTCCTCATGTTACCAGGTATAAAGCAGCTCCACATAAACCCATCACACACAAACCACTGAAATATCCATGTGTAGAAAATCCATTGTGCATTTCTTGGAAGTAATGAATTTACTGTGATATTAGGCAATGACTGCTTGGTTTAAAGACTAGATAAATATTTTTTTTTAGATTTTAGGATTTATATCAACAGCTTGTAGGAACTTTGGTTATCATCCCATGATATATGCATAAAATATATTCAACAGGATTTCAAAGTTTTACCTCAGTCATCAACAGAATTTCTGATATATGAAGGTTTACTGGGGACAGCTGACCTCTTCTGGTTATCCAGCTGAGAAAATCTCATTGCAGGGTAGCTACATGTATAGTAAAGTCATGAATATAGCAAGAGACATTTGAGAACTTAATTTAGGAGAAGCATTTGCCCATTTAGTCAAGAGCTTATTGCATTTTTCAGTCTGCTCTTCTCTGAGATTCCTTCCAACTCTCAAGATTCTGTGATTCTGTGATCCTTTTCTTTACATTCTTCAGGACAGAACCTATACATCCAGTTAAAAATGTTTTGGATGCAAATTATTTAATATTTGTATCAGGATAAATATTAGTAATGATAGGTTAGAATAAAATGACAGTAGTCATTAGATTCTTATTTCTAATCTGGATGAGGGGATAGAGTGCACCCTCAGCAAGTTTGCTGATGACGCTGAACTGGCAGGACTGCCTGATTCCCCAGAAGGCTGTGCTGCCATTCAGTGGGATCTCAATCAGCTTGAGAGTTGGGCAGAGAGGAACCTCATGAGGTTCAACAAGGACAAGTGCAGAGTCCTGCACCTGGGAGGAACAACCCCATGCACCGGTACAGAATACTGGACCTGGGAGTCCTGATTGATAATAAAGTAAACATTACCCAGCATTGTGCCCTCATGGTCAAGAAGGCCAATGGCATCCTGGGATGCATCAAGAAGAGTGTGTCCAGCAGGTCAAGGGAGGTTCTGCTCCCCCTCTACTCTGCCCTGGTGAGGCCTCATCTGGAGTACTGTGTCCAGTTCTGGGCTCTTCAGCTCAAGAGGGACAGAGAACTTCTGGAGAGAATCTAGTGTAATGCCACTAAGATGATCAGGGGATTGGAGCATCTTCCTTGTGAGGAAAGACTGCCGGAGCTGGGGTTGTTAAGTCTGAAGAAGAGGAGATTGAGGGGGGATCTTATTAATATTTACAAATATCTAAACAGTGGATGTCAGGATATTTTGGTATAACTTTTTTCTGTTCTATCTAGTGATAGGACAAGGGGTAATGGGATGAAGCTGGAACACAAAAATTTCCATTTAAACAGAAGAAAAAAGTATTGTGAAAATAATGGAGTCCTGGCACAGCTGCCCAGAGAGTGTATGGAATCTCGTTCTCTGGAGGTTTTCAAAACCCATCTGGACATGTTCTTGTGTGACCTGATCTAGGTAAACCTGCTTCTGTAGGGAGGTTGGACTAGATGATATCTAAAGATCCCTTCCAATCCGTACTATTCTATGATTCTATGATTCTATAATTCTATGATTCTATGATTCAATGTCAGGATAAAACCAAGAAAGATGATTAAGTTAGTAGTGTAAGGTAGGACTAAGAACTTCCTGTTCATGCCCACAGTCATAGCTATGACACTCATTTATCTGAGTTTTCTTTGGAAAATACTGGTGTATTCTGCATATAATTTTAAATCACATATATTACTGGTGGTAAATGAAGACCGATTCAATTTACTATGAAGGAAGGTCAAATCATCTGGTATGGAAAGCTCCTTGGAAGAAAAGGACTCTTGTGTGTTGTTAACAGCCACATGAAAATGAGCCAGAACTGTGCGCAAGTGGCGAAGGCAGACAATGGAATCCTGGTGTATATCAGAAATAATGTGACCAGCAGGACCAAGAGGGTGATTGCTCCCCTGTATTTATCACTGATTAGGCCACATTTCAAGTACTGTGTTCAATTTTTGGCCTCTCACTACAAGAAACATTCTGAGATGCTGGAGTGTGTCCAGAGATGGGCAACAATGCTGAGAAAAAGTCTAGAGCACAAGTCTTATGATGAGTGGTTGAGTAAACTGGATTTTTTTAGCCTAGAGAAAACGAGGCTGATGGGAGACTTTATCACCATCTACTAATACCAGAAAAGAGGTTGTAATGTGGTAGATGTTGGTCTCTTCTCTCAAGTAACAAGAGGATATGGCCTCAAGTTGTGCCAGGGAAAGTTTAGATTGGAGATTAGCAAGAACTTTTGCACTGAGAGGGTTGTTAGTCATTGGAACAGGCTGCCCAGAGAAGTGGTTTAGTCCACATTACTGGAGATATTTAAAAGAGGTGTAGTTGTAGTCCTTAGGGACATGGTTTAGTGGTGGACATGGTAGTGCTAGGTTAATGATTAGACTCAATGATCTTAAAGTTCCTTTCAAAACTCAACAATTCTATGATTCTATGATTCAATGCTTGTAACTCAGAGATACTCCTGCTGTTAGAAACCAAATTCTTTGTCATAATATTTAGCTGAATGTAGGCACCTCCTATGCTTCATAACTTTGCAAATTGCATTTCCTACTGAGAGAAGTCATTCTTTTTACTACAGATTTCTTTTATGTGGTGAAGTTTTCTTAAAATCGTCCAAGCTCTTCCTAGGAGCAAATGTTTAAAGGCAGCACACAATAAAATTGGGAATTTCATATGGCATATTCCACTACTGAGAAAAAAAAATATATATCTAAGCTCTGGGGCCTCGCATCGTAGAATATTAAAAAGACTTAATCAAGGCAAACTAGCAGTAAATCAAGGCTATAATTCTGCAGTAACATGTAGGGAGGCAGTAAAAAACAAACCAAAGCAATAAACAAATCATAAAATATTGTTTTTTGTTTAAAAACTTGTCTCAGAGCAGCTATATGTTAAACTAGATTGTACAGGAATATTCACTAAAGCACTTTCTCTAAATCTACAGGAACTTTGTCTTTAATAACAAGAAAATCAAAATGTTGTGATTGTTTCTAGATTAGTTGAAAATGTTATCAACAGACTAATCTACTTTAGATAGTTCCTACTTCACAGCTGGATAAGGTACAAAATACCAGCACTAAGAAAAATTTCCTAACATCTCAGAAAATGGAAATTTCCCTGTTGACAGAAACTATTGAGGAACACAGTCACTGTGATGTAGCCCAGTGATCAATGTACAAGACGTAAGGTCACTGTGATCTGTGATCTAAGCAACCTTGATCCATAAAATTTCAGACAGAAACAAAAGATATGTGTTTTCAGAGCATTTCACTGTATAGTAATCCTTTTAAGAAAACTTGGGTTGCCTAGAAAGATTATTTGGAAATGTGTAGCTGCCACAATAACACATACCTCCCGTTATGGATTCCATCATATGTCAGAAGATGCACAAATGATAAATTAAGACATGTCAAACACTGGGTGACCCAGACCAAAATTATGCATTTTAAACCAATATTCAGGAAAAGAACATGCATCCAGTGTTCTAAAAGGATAATTTAAATCTACTTCCAAGGCCAAAATTTAGAACATGGTGAGTCAAGCTGCTAAATATATGAAAAGACTTAAAAATAATGAATGCCTGAATGAATGAATAAATGAATTAACAAACTAATTAATGAATAGGTAATAACTCTTTTTAAATCATCTAGTTTTGGATCTTCAAGCTTATATGTAAGTAATCATTTATCTCAAAAAATAGAATAGTTCCAGTTGGAACAAACCTACAGCAACCATCTAGTCCAACTGTATGACCCCTTCAGGTCTGACCAAAAGTTAAAGCATGTTTTAAAGGGCACTGTTCAAATGCCTCTTAAAAACTAACATGTAATGAGGCATCAACCACCTCTCTAGGACGCCTGTTCTAGTGTTTGACCACTTTCTTGATAAAGAAATGTTACCTCATATGAAACCTGAACCTAGCCTGACACAGCTTTGAGTAATTCCCATGTGTTCTATCCCTGGATATCAGGAAGAAGAGATTGGCACTTTTCTCTCCACTTCTCCTCCTCAGGAAGCCAGTTGCTGCCCAGCCTTCTTTTCTCCAAACTAGACAAGCACAAAGTCCTTCCTCCACCGGACATGCCTTCCAGCCCTTCATGTTCATTTGTGTTGCCCTCCTCTGGAGACATTCAATTATCTTAGTATTGTTTTTAGATACTGCCCAAACAATGAAAATTGCACTATTGCCTAAAGACATGTTGGCCCAAATGGAAGAGCAACACAGCACCCCTGTATAGTCCATCCAATAGGAAAATATATGTATAATCAGTCTTCTTAATATTCAGTGATTAATTTTCAGGAGTTGGTAGATTATTTTGGAGTCTAAAATTTTTTTTTGGCAAAAATATGGAAATTTAACTCATCTTTCATAGGACATCTATTGTCACTAATCTTCTGATTTGTCTGTAGTACCAGTATGCTTATAATTCTACCCATGGTTGTGGAATATCAGATCTTAGACAAAAAGTGAGAAATCTGAAGTAAGAAATGAGTAGATTTCTAGTACATTGTCCATACAAACTCACTTAATTCCTCTGAAAACATTCTGCTAAAAAAGGATTGATAGAGTTGTTTAGTTTCAAACTATAGATATTTATCTATAGAATCAGAGTGGCAGCTTGCTTTATGAGGTTGACTGTAATTTATCATCACCAATATTTCTCAGTCATACTCTGACTGGAACTTTCTTTTAGGACACTATATACCCGGTCTTGTATGACAACATTTCCTCAACTGTATTGTAAAGAAAATTAGTGTTTTCATTGGTATATGGTCTTGGCATACATAGATGACAGATTTATTTTATTTTATTATTTACATTAAAAAATTTGAAGTTATAGAAGTGGAACATATTGGTTAGAAACAGAGATTTACTGAAAAATGTTGTTGGACAGGGTGTTCTCTATTCTTTCAGCCTTTTCTAAACTAGGAAAGCAACACTCAGCAATGCAGCAACAGCAACTGGTGGAACTTGGATGCTTCCTGGAGGGAAATACCAAATGATAGCAAATGTGTCCAAGTGCCTTTTTTTCCAATTACTTGCACTCCTATTCTTAACTTGTATTAACATTTTAGTAAAAGCATTAAAAAAAAAAAAAGAGTTAAAAAAAAAAAAGAATCTTCACAGATTAAAAATGATTGACACTTCACACATGCAAAACCTAACACATTTTGTTAGTGAACAAAATGTAGTGAAGATATTTATTCCAGCTTACTCTTTGTACATATTGTTATTTAACATTATTATAATTCAAAACAAGTTTTAAGATAGTAATTGATAACTCACACAGAAGTTACCTTTAATTTCAATAAAATCACTTAAAGCAATGACATTTTAACTCTCTGAAAAAAAAAATGTAATAGTTATCAGACACTCCATGTCTCTATGAGTGATAAAATTATCACTTAAAAAAAATATCAAAAGCTTATTTTTGTAACCTACTAAAGTTTAAGTTTTACAACTTAAATTTTGTCAATGTATTTAAACATCAACATATATCCTCTCTAGTTGAATGACAGCTTATTCAGCATGTTTTCAAGTGTATAACTAAAGACAGTATATGGATTAGATATCCAATTAGCTGTACATTAGAATTCATGAATCAGCTACTTAGATAAAAGGTGACATCTCATTACATTTTTAGCCCGACATGGAGATTTCATAAGATAATCAGTTTTACTGAAATTTATTTTCTTCTGATTAAAAATATGTCTAATATTTAAAAAGACCAGACTTCTATTCTAGGAAATTGATTTATTTTTTCTTAGGGTGAACATTGTTGTTTTCAGCGGGATAACCATCCTTAGATAAACTTTGAAATGGCATCCAGGAAATCAGTTAGTGAAATTTATCTCTCTTTTTTCATTTAAGACACAACTTCAGTTCCATGCATTGTGGTACTGTTGTTATTTTCTATCATAAATGTTCCATCAGCCTGTGACATGACAGTAACTATTACTTTCCAGTTAATATGAAAATTTAGGGTTTATTATATATAAAGATTGAATTAATTAACTAAATTGTCCCTATACTTTCTCACTTTTTTCATCATATTTCAGAAATAGGTTCTTAAACTTGAAGATTACAGAGTGAATCACAGGGCTGCCAGACATGAAATTAATGTGAGAGAAGAGCTAAGTGGGATAGGGCCAGAGCTGGACATGATAAGCAAGTTATCCACCTGCCAAGGATTGAAATGGTAAAGGAACAGACACAGTTGAGAACCAACATCTTACAGTGATGTAGGCTTGCTTATAGTGGACTTACTAGAGTAAATTGGAGCCCAGGGTGGAGTATTATGTTTCCATTACCCAAAATGTCTAACTTAAAGCTTAATTAATTGTCTGTATAATATGACAATCAGTAAATTTATTTCTAGGTATTTTTGCCTCTACTACACTGGGCATTTTTTTAAGTGCTTATAGACTTAATCATCAAATTTATAGACCTTTCAATTGCTTTTTTAAAAAAAATTACTTTCCCCACAAGCATGGTCATAAGATCTGAAGAAATTCTCCATGAACGGAAGAGCAAAGGTTATGTAAAGCTGACACAGACATCTGAGTCAGATAAAAGTACGAAAAACTCAAGAATTAACTCTTCAGTAAGAATTTTTAATGTAACGGAAATAGGAATTTAACAATTATTTTGACTTTTGCACAAATTTATTAAGAATTTGATGCCTCAAGTAAAATTCGTACATAATAAAAATGGCCACAAAGATTTTACATCAATTAGAAAACCTTTAAATACATTAATGGAACTTTTCTTACAATCTTAAATTTTTTTAACACAAACTTCAGTACTTTCATTCATATTTTTTAACTCCTCTGCTGAATGTCCATGCTTAAATAGCATATTTTAAATTAAGTAGTATTTTTTAACATATTCCTACTTTTTTGTGATATTTTCAGTGATAGTGGTTCCATTTCAGTAACAAATATACTTTGGTTTTGAAATCTATCCCTGGTTTTTGATATAGCTATATAATAGTTCTTATGATATAACTGTATTGTTATTTCTAACTGAATTTTTCTTCTCAGATTGCATTATTCTCACTGGTTTTAATACAGCACATATGAAGAATATATTTTTAAAATTTAAAAGGATATTCCACCTAGTCTTTTTCTCATTGATCAATTCCTGACTTTCTTTTAAAAAAACTCCTTTGCTAACATTTTTATTTTCGTGTTACAGTATATCCATGATCTGTTCATTCTTGAATTTTTGTGTTTGAATCCTGTCACTAACTTAATCTCTTTTATACAGGGCTAAAATTTCTCTCTCTTACTGGATTCAAATCCAGGAATATAGATGAAATTATGCAAATAATGATTTTCAAGTTTTAGCAGCTTAATTTTAAAATAGAATATCTCATTTTTGAAACTATATTTTTTTTACACTTATTTGAAAGTATTGCATCAAGTAATGCTTCAGAAAATCACCTTCAAAATTTTTTTTTTTTTCTCAAGTTTACTATAAATCTATGTGTGCTTTGAAGAAGAAAAGAAATAGCTTCCATATCTTGCTTCTGAATCCTATATTCCTTTATAATGGAAGCATGATACTCAAAAGATGTATATGCATAAATCATATTAATTATCTCAAAACAACTGCAGCATGCAGATTCTAATATAATATTTGAACTTTTTAACTCATTGAGAAGTACAACATACTTTTTATACAGTTTTGCAAACAAGGATTTTAAAACAGTATGTTCTAAAGCCCTTTTACGTGAAGTAGTTGAGAACTTTTAAGTATGGCACAGCTTATATATTTCTTTCCAAAGACACAAAGTACTTCAGAGTAGGAAAGTGACCAAGTGTGTTTTTAGTGTCAGTGAGAGGCTCAATTTTTCTAGCTTGAAAAATAACATTTGTAACCCTTGGCTTCCCTAACTTTCTCAGCTGAGTAGAAAGTCCTTTAAGATTCATGAAATAACCTAAGTATTCCCCCAGGAAAAAAAAAATGCTTGACGTGAAAGTATTGGCAGAAAAACGTTATGCCATGAAAAAACACATTGAAAAAATATCAGCTACCAAACTAAGCTGAGAAAACATTGCAGGAAAGGCTATACATTAATTATTTTGCCTGTCCAGTGACATAATTAGGAAAACTTTGGTAAACAGAATCTAAAGTTGAGTACACAATTTAGATGACAAATTTTAAAAACCTCTAATAAATAAACTCCTCTTAATAAATCATGAGAACAATATGTTTTGAAAGAACTAGATAGTACATTTAAGAAAACATACCGCTAAGATAACCATCTTTGTCTTAGATATGGGCAGGAAGATGGAGTGCTCAGAACTAAAATGTCTTTTTAGCAGTGATGAACAGTTAAGTCCTCAATAATGGCCACTTCTGGACTGACATACTTAACAATAATATGTCTCCTTTATGGCAATTTTATAATTTTCATTTCCATTCATGACAAAATGAAGTCCGTTTCAGAAGCCATGCCTATCATTCACTCTTGTGTACAGTGGGAGGGTGGGAGGGATTTCATTGTACCAAATCTCACAGTTCATGAAAGACTCTTCATGATGTGAATGTCAATATTTTTCTGGAAATCACAAAGCAGGAAATTTTAGAAAGAAAAGAGATATTTGAAATCATGTAAGATTGCAGAATAGACCAAATATCTTCAACATCTTCATCAATGACCTGGATGAGGGGACAGAGTGTACCCTCAGCAAGTTGGCTGATAACACCAACTGGGAGGACTGGCTGATTCCCCAGAAGGCTGTGCTGCCATTCAGTGGGATCTCGACCAGCTTGAGAGTTGGGCAGAGAGGAACCTCATGAGGTTCAACAAGGACAAGTGCAGAGTCCTGCATCTGGAAAGGAACAACCCCATGCACCAATACAGTTCTTGGCTCCTCAGTTCAAGAGGGACAGGGAAGTGCTGGAGAGAGTCCAGCGCAGGGCCACCAAGATGATCAAGGGTATGGAACATCTTTCATACAAGGAAAGGCTGTGGGAACTGGGTCTGTTTAGTCTGGAGAAGAGGGGATTGAGGGGTGATATTATTAACATTTATAAATATCTAAAGGGTGGGTTTCAGGAGTTTGGGACATCCCTCTTTTCTATAGTAGATAGTAACAGGACAAGGGGCAATGGGATGATGCTGGAACACAAAAAGTTCCACTTAAACATAAGAAAAAACTATTTCACCGTGAGAGTGACGGAGCAGTGGAACAGGCTGCCCAGAGGGGTTGTGGAGTCTCCTTCCTTGGAGGTCTTCAAGACCCACCTGGACATGTTTCTATGCAAACTGATCTAGGTGAACCTGCTTCTGCAGGAGGGTTGGACTAGATGATGTCTAAAGGTCCCTTCTAACCCCTACCATTCTATGATTCTATGATTCTAGAAATAAACGTAAGGAACATAATCGAAGCATGTCATGCAAACAAATAACCTAAATAATAAAGAAGAGATAGCCACATCTTAAAACTAGAACAATGGAGAGCAATTGAGTATGTCCAGCTAATGTCAAACTATCAGCTATGGAAAAAAAAAACAAACAAAACACAACAAACAACTAGTACTGACATTAGATACCACTGAATGTCGATGCACCTACTTTTATGGAGGAGGAAATTTATACACAGTAGATACAACTAATTTTCTAGAAGGCATGGATCTGTTGTGCCAAGGATGAAAATGTCTCAATAGAGAGGAACAGTGGAAACAATTATTAAGGGAAAAAGACATATAAATTATTTCTCAAATCTCAATCAAAAGCTTGAGATTTCTGAACTGATTCTACTACTGTCCTTTATTTTCTAACTCACATTCAGCAAGTTCTTTATGACAGAATGGTAAAAAGTGAGTTGAGTTTGTTTCTTTACTTCTTATAGAGAGGTAAACATGTTCTTATCATTTTGAAGCATATACTTGAAATACAAGCATATATCTTGTCTTATACATAAAATTCACATAATGCACTAACAAAAACATTATGTTGATAGCTTTTTAACTGAAAGAAAGGTGATTTTTACAATGTAAAATGATACTAAACATAGTAAAATTTGGTCTTTTCTGGAGAAAAAAGACCAAGAAAAAAATTAGAAACATGATGGACTTTGAATAACATCTCAGTGGTAAATGTTATATAATTGCTTTCTATCCCTTTGTCAGCAGTGAAATGATCCAAAATATTGATCAGAGGTGATGACTAATGCATAATGTTTGGGCTGCAGCACATTGTTGCAACTTCTCACCCTCATAATAATTGTAGCATGAGCCAGCATAAAGATGAATGTTTGGGGGTTTTTTTAATGGTCTTTCAATCCAGATGGGTAGGATTAAAGAGTCTGACAGCAACAAGCTGTATTAGAGCATCAATGTCAGTTAATATATGATGGGCATTTCTCTGAAATGGATGAAAATGCTCCAAACAATTTACATTACTACACAATGTGAAACAATTACTCACTGTCAAACCTCCACTTCACAGAGAAGTCATGTAAAGCCTCGATTGACAAATTGCAAAGTGAAGTTATTTGAATTTTAACATATTAGTCAATGTCATAATATGCTTGTTATCTTACATGCTGTGATTTAATATGATTTGTCATCAATGACATTAAATATAAGTGATGGTATTAAGTAAAAGTTGGTTAAGACATTCCAAAAGTTTTGTAAAGATACTGATACATTGGAACCAAAACTACCATAGGAACACATGATATAATTAATGAATTATGTATATGGAACTAAATAAAGGAAATACAAATAAAGACTAAATTGGATGTATTTTCATATGAGTTGATATTTTACTTTTGTAAATATGAATTTATTTTTCAACTAAAAGAATTCAGCTTCAAAAGATAAAAATTGAAATAATAGCTGAGCAAAAATTTTTGGACAATGAGAAAAAAATTCTTTGGGGAATGGTAGCTCAGAAATTTTTAAACAATATATTCACTTAATTTATACAAATACCCCATTTCTCATTATGACTATTTAAACTTCACGATGATTTCTGATTAATTTACAGATCAGATTAGTTTCATTAAACTTGTGAAAGGATTTTTTTTTCCCTCAGATTTAATTATAAAGAACTAATTATAATACAGGCTTCTATTAAGAGATTTTCATTATAGTTGTGGGGGACATTGTTAATTCTATTTGTGAATATAAGGTAGATATATGAGGTGCAAGAAATTAAAACACTGAGTTATTAAATCTGAATGCACTACAGAAACTATTTTTTAAACCATCTAGAATGTACAGGCATATAAAGATTTCTCTTTTTTTTTTTTTTGTAATTAAGTGTATTATAAGGAAAAAGGATTGTCTTTGAATGTAAACATGGTAATGTCTTTCCAGAATTCAGATAAGTATTGCTTTTTAAGAAAGAAAATTTCAAGCAGATTCACTAGAACCTAGGAAGAAAAAAAGAAAAAGAACTAGTTAGAAATTGTGACAATATACCTTACTGGTTCTATTTACATGTACAAATATTCATGATAAGGGAAAATTTGATGGATACTCTTTTTCTAAAGACTATCCAGGAGTTTGGTTACTTAAGTTTAAAGTTTGCAGTGTAATTTTCCAGCAATATTTTTCTGGCAAAAAAAGAAAGAGAATTATAGTACTATCTTTCATAAATTAAAAATTTGAACAATATCCTTTAATTTTCTTCAATTAATATTTTTCTCTAAAAGTTTTTATTTTATTTTGACTACTGTGTAAATAGTTTTAATGACTAAGGTGGTATGATTTTCTCAGTGCCGAGGTTATAAAATGGTGATATGTGTTTTTTCCTGCCAAACACTGGGTCGAAGTGTTTTGTAGCCTTTTATGTTCAGTTCACATCTACATGAGGTCAGATATCAAACAGCTCATTAAAATGAGATAGTTAAATTAATACTGCATAGATATTTCTGCTATAAACAATAAGTCCAGAACATTGTTCATATTGTCAAGTAAAAGGACAAGGAATTGCTCACTGTGGCTTCTGGACTCATGTTTGGAGATGGTCTTTTGCATAAGGTTGATGTATATTGCCAAAGTTATACAAAGATCCTTCTTTGCTACAGACAGTGAACATGTTCTGATCAAATCTAGCTCTTCCAGATATAAAGTAGCTCATTTACGTTGAATATACATGACTGCTTTGTTCTCTAACCACATGTAGTATGGTTAACTGCAAGATATAAAGAAGTCTTTCAAGGATCCAGTCTCAGAGAATGGTCCTGACCTTTTTTTTCCCCTTTTTCACAGAATCACAGCATGGTGGGGATTAGAAGGGACCTTTAGAGATCATGTAGTCCAAGATGATAAAGCAGATCCACCTAGATCAGATCGTACAGGAACACGTCCAGGTTGATTTTCAAAATCTCCAGAGAAGTAGATCCCACAGCCTCCCTGAATTGCACATATTTCTGCACAGTGAATTATTGGATTTCATACGTTGGTTTAGTGGTAAGTTATTTTCTCAAAAAAAAAAAAAAAGATAGTGAAAAATAGTGAATAAACATTGAAAACACTTTTAGTTATAGATGGGTGAAAATCATGGCCAATTAAATTAAAATTATGACAGTAATAAATCAGTTTTGCTGAAACTTATTTTTTGGAGATGTGTCATGAACTCAAGGGAGAATTTTTAATTAGGTAATAAAACCTCCATAAATTGTGTGATAAGTACACTCACTTGGTTTTCCCCAAAGTAACACTTATTCAATTTTTTACAACTTACACGAGGTAGAGTAGATCTATCAGAAAGAAATCTGACCTGGAAACTTACATTATCACACTCATGAAGCTGGTTTATTTGGACAAAGGCAAAACAATTAATGATGTCTAACTATTTCATATCTGAGTACAACAAACAATAAACTGTGACTGTTAATAACTGCATGATAGAAAGTCCCTTCTTCTTCCCTTTCATTTAAGGTATGAAAAAAAAAGTGGTAGGTCTTGCTTTTTTTCTAAAGTGTCATAAGAAACGTTTTTACTTCATGTCAAAAAATAGCTTTGCACCTATTTGATTATCACAGATCAGAGACTGTTATAGCTTCCCATCAGCTGAAGAGTCAATTGTTTTGACATAAATATGTAATAGAGAGGAAAAGTGTGTGGAGAAAATGATAAGATCTTCAAGATTTCAACTCTTTTAAGGAGAACTACAGCATAAGAAAACCTCTAAATTGAGGGCCAAAATCAAGAAATTGGATAATGAAGATTTCAGTTTGAAGTGAAGATATGACACCTTGCATTTCAAAACTCTTAAAAGGTATCTTTTGTAATAGGTAAGTAGTGTAAAAATCATGATGGCCTTCTTGGGTGTGTTTTCAAAGACACATCCAATCTGTCATTAACTTTTAGTACCTCTGTAGCTGGGTTCCAAGTCAGTCAAGGTTTTTAGCCAGAGCATTCTTCTCTTCTTTCAGATGTTTAAAGGTTATCTGCTATAGGACCATAAACTCCTTTCTTTTTTCTTTCCACCCAACCCATTAATATAGAAGATCAAGTGAGTTAGTCAATATAAACTCTTGTAAATGGTTTCCCTTCTTCACAAGGTATGTGTCTCAACTATTTCACTGTCAGAGAAGCATCTTTTAGTGAATTACTAGACTGAAACATCAGTCCCTTCAATTCCCAAGCACAGGGATATCTGTCTATGGCGGGTGAAATCTGGTTGGAGATCTGAGTCTTAAGAGTCATGGAGAAGGGTCTAGAGAATAGGTCTTATGAAGAACAGCTGAGTGAACTGGAGAAGTTTAACCTAGAGAAGTCTGAGCGTGGATATGATCACTCTTTACACCCACCTGAAGTGTAGTGAGGTGGGAGATGATCTCTTCTTTCCAGTAATGAATGATAGAACACAGGGAAATAGATTCAAGCCAGGGAAGGTTTAGATTAGACATTAGGAAGAACTTTTTCACCAAGAGGGATATGGTTTAGTTATGGGTTTGGCAGTATGAGGTGACTGGTTGAACTCAATGATCTTAACGTTCTTTTCCAATTGTAATGATTCTATGATTCTATAATAAGTACACCTGTATAATTTACATGAAAATGGATTTTCCTCATTCACATACAATTGTTCGGTATATGGGTTGCAAAGACCAATATGAAAAGGAACACATGTAGACAATGACACAGTTGACAATGATAAACTTTTTCTTTTCTTAGAGTAATATTACTGTCATATAACTGGGTTGTGAAGTTAGGTTATAGTTTCTTTTGCTTTCCAGAACTGTGTGATAGCAAAGGTAATTCTGCTTTAGCAGTAAGCAAAAAGAATTGTGTTTTCTTAACACTTCTGAGAATCATTCCATTAATTTATCTATAGAAATGTCTGGTTAAAGGTTTATTAGAATGCAGTGCAGACACTTTCAGTGTTGTGAACCTAGGAACATTGTCTTCCTTTGAATTATAGCTAGTGAAAAGTTGCAAATTAGTTCCTTGGTGATGAAATGGTGTTTTCTCTAAATGAACATTGTAAGTGCTATGCACATCTATGATTTGCTATGACAACTATATTTGTGCTATGAACAGTGATGACTCATCTGAGAGCTGACGGAATAATTTCACTGGTATAGATTTTTTGTTTGGTTTGCCTAATCAGATATGACTAAAACAGGTAATGCTTCCTTTCCCTCTGTTGCACTGGCATTCTTCTCACCTGGACTGTTTATTATATTGAAATAAATAAAAATAAAGTGATGATGCACAGTTTATCTGCAATGATTTGGATAACATAATTATTAAAGCAGCATAATTGCATTTATTTGCTCTTTTCTCTAAAGCTTCATTAATAAACTTTATTGTCTGGATTAAGTCAACATGGAAGACGTTTGGGTGGTGACATCAGCTATGAAAATATATAGAGCTTTTCTTTTCACTAATGTGTCGAATTTTTTTCTCTTTAATTATGACAGAAGCATTTACTAAACACCTAAAAAGGCCACACCCAGCTATTGATATTAATACTTGATAATGCTAAATATCAGCACTTCTATTTTGGTATCTGTGATATAAATTACCATGTCACAGTTCAATACTTTGAGAAAAACATTTGTTAGCTAATACCTTCCTTAGGACAAGTCTTTTCTAACTATTATATTGCATGCTGACAGACTGTCTCCACACCTCCAGACTGACAGAACAAATAGGCAGCATTTTTGTAATATAATGCCTTACTACTGATGAAACACTTCATATCAGCAACTTCGTTTTGACTATTGTTTATTATATTCTAAATTATACTACTGAAGAGAAACTTTTTCGTCTTATCTATACAAAATGTTTTGACCTTATCAAACAGAAATATTTTTACAATACAAAATGTAGTACTGTAGTAGTATTCTCTATCAAAAAATATTATTTCATAATTTATTTCAAATAACATTTCAAAAAATATGCCATTCTATCCAGCTCCACTAAGATCTTGGTTTGATATTTATTTTCATTAACATGTCTTCATGAGTAATATTTTAATAATAATATCTTTGATCCATGCTAACAAGTTTAATAGATAACTCATTAATCACTTTTTCAACTTACTAACATTACCTCTTACCTACTTTTTTAAGTTCAGTAGTTGAGAAGTTGCTGTTTATATTTTACTCAAGGACTCAGCTGTAGGTGTTTCATTAGGAAAAACTTTTATAGTTGCAAGAAAGAGTTTATAATATGGAAAGATGAAAAAAGATGAAATCTATCTTCTTCTCCCTGGAGTTTCAACTATTTCTAAGATTTTTTTTTAAGTCCAATTGCTCCAATATAATTTCAGTGCTAAATTCCAGTGATTTTTCTAAACTCACTCTCAGATACACAAAAGCTGACTTTTCTGTTCTTTCTTTCACATATATAGCTATACTTTTCACTACAAAGTTTTGCTTTATCTCAGGAGTAAACAGTTAGATAACATTTATGTCATTGCTAAAGGGGAATACTTTTCAGAACACTCATATATCAATATTAGTGAATAGTGGAATTCTGATTGGAAGTTTTAATTAGTAACTTCTACAAATACTAATAAAGAGAATAAATATAAACTATACCTTAAACTTTCAGTCCATTTTCTTTAATGCCTTGTACTCTGAATGACTGTTTTACATCAATGTGACACAATTTTAAAGTGATAACAGGGATTTCCTTTTATCTAGCTAAAACTCACTGTGTAAAGAGCTACACACGGAACACTCTGGAAACATTCTAAAACTGTGGGAAATGTCATCTAAGGATGCCTGCCAGTGTCTTGCAAAGCACATATAGAAGTTCATTGTTCTACTTTACATTAAAAGTCTTAATACAAAAGCCGTCACACAAAATATAGGAGACCCAGTTTAAACATAAGAAAAAACTATTATACTGTGAGAGTGACAGAGCAGTGGAACAGGCTACCCAGAGGGGTTGTGGAGTTTCCTTCTTTGAAGGTCTTCAAGACTTGCCTTGGACATGTTCCTATGTAACCTGACCTAGGTTGACCTACTTCTGCAGGGGGTTTGGACTAGATGATCTCTACAGGTCCCTTCCAACCCCTACCATTCTATGATTCTATGATAATACCTTTGACATGACCCAAACCAAAAACAAACAACACAAAACAAAACAAATAACTTTCACAATTGGATTAGAGGGAGAAAGATAGAAACAATGTGAACTTCAGCCTGTCATTTGATCTAGAAAAAGGGAGAAGTAAGTTCCCATGACTGCATTACTCTTTTGCATAAATCAGAGGATCTTCAGTTAAAAAAAACCCATGTTTTAATCATAGCACAGGTTTCTCACTTAATTTGGCAATCAGAGGGCCTGGATTTTTTCTCATAATATTGGTAAGGGAATACCAGACCACACTCTTTTGAGGACTTCAGAGATAAACATTTACACCACAACTGAAATAATCAACTGTTGATAGCTATTTCTCTAAAACAAAGGTAGCTTCTCAGACTGCAATTTATCATATACAGCCATATCTTATGTCATATTGTGTAGTTTCTGGTATCTCATTCAGTTAACTTCAGCCCAGACACAGGTCATCAGTCCAATCCACTACTGGACTAGGGAGTGAATAGGATGACCAAAAGAAAGAAAATTCATGGGTTAATAAAAAAGAGAGTTTAATAAGTGAAGGAAAAAGGGACAGGTTCACTCTGTGCAAATCAAAAAAAAAACCAAACAAAAAACCCACAAGTGATGGAATAAATGACTACTTCCCACAAGCAGACTGATGTGCAGCCAGTCTTTGAACAACTACCTTGAATGATTTGCCCTTCCATTTTTTCTTTTTCTTTTTATTACTGAGCATGATATCATATCACCTGGAATATCTCTTTGGTCATTTTGACCAGTTATCCCTGTTTTGCCTTCTCCTAACTTCTTGCCCAGTCCTAGCTTATTTGCTAGGTGGAGGGGCAGAGTGAGAAAAAGAGAAAGTCTGGACATTGTAAGCAGTGCTCAACACAAGTGAAAAGTAGATGTATTACCAACATTATTTTAGACATAAATCCAAAACACATCACCATGTAAGTGTTGCTATGAAGAAAATTAACTCCATCCCAGACAGATCCAGTATAAATATGTTGCTTAAGCATAACATAAGCTGCAGAGGTCATATGAGCACAGAGGATAGGTAATAAAATCAAAGTTATGTTTCATTTTTCAAGTCTTTATAAATATGTTGAGAGACCTATGTTCCATGAAGTTCAGTAATGTATTGGGAGTTATGTAAGACTAACATGTTCAAAGTCTATTGTCTAGCTGTCAATATGAAATTTGACTTACGATTTTTCCACTACAACTATAGAAATGACACTGAAATTCTCTGACTCATTTCACAGAACTTAAAAAACCTTATTACTATTTGAAAATCCTTATTTTAAACCAATTCTGTTCTGAGGCTAAATGTGCTCACCTATACTGGTGATAGTCCAGAACAAGTGCACAAAAATAAAATCTTTAGATGTTCTTTAATTATTGGTATTTATATATTTTGTAGCACCTAAAAAATTTTTAATCTACCAACTCTTTAACATTACAGGTGCAACAAAAAAAGAAATTGGATTCCTCTGAAGTCTGTTGCCACAGCTGCTTGTCTGTGGAAGTTCTGCAAAATATACCCTGATGCATAGACCTATGTTTAGTATGGCTCAAAGGAACATATTTCACAACCTGTATTTAGTTCTCCTGTTTGTATAAAAGACTTCCAAGTGCTCTTTTCCTCTGTAACTCACAGCCATTATTCAGTCACAGCTTGGACCTTTAATATATTACTGTAATGATAGTTCTCTGAATGCACAGAACCGAATTGGGCATCTTACAGTGCACACTTCACTGCATTAATCATAAAGAATAATATGTTTCCATGCAGCGCTGGTTTAGAAGAAGGATATTTTGTCAAAGTTTAATCACTTGCTACTAAAGCCAGACTATAAATTGACAGTGCTGTTCCCCTGAAACCTTTCTGAGGTCTAAAGCACAGCCCTGTGATTTTGTACACTTTTTGTAAAAGAGGTATATTGGACTTAAAAGGTGTCACTCTTTCTGAAACACTTAGTGTTCCTACATAACATTTTTAAGAAGAATGTGGATTAACTAGGCTGATTGGAGAAATATCAGTAGCCATGCCTTCCCTATGGTCTGAACTTTTTATGTGTTCAGCTTCATAGCTACCAGCTTAGTGATAAACATCAAATCACCACTCTTCTTGCTGCAGCAGAACTTTGACATCCATATATGTGTAGAAAAGGGAATTGTATTCTATTCTGGTCATATAATCATTAGCATTGTTGACTAAATCCTTACTGGAGTATTTCTCATCAGGAGATACATGGAACAAAAATCAGTTTGACTTTCAAGAAAAAACAATATTTGATACTGAGTATGCAATATTGAATAACAAAATGGATATTGACAGAGTGTATTAACACCTACTAGCATCTCAATAATAAAAATATAATTTCATGAATTAAAAGAAATTTGCATGTATGAAAAACAGAAATCAATATCCTGCAATATGTTGTGATAACATGCTACTGAGGCAATAGTAGAAACATCATCCAACTTAATACTATTTTTTTCCCAAAGGAATTAAATAAAATATTACCTCATAACAGCTTTTGTATAGTTATGTTTATTTTACTTTACTTGAGATTCTTGGTCATTCTTTCTGGTGTCTCGTTAGAAAAAGGAACAACTAGAAAATTTAACCATAAAGTTTAACAATAAATAAGATTAAAATGCAATTGTACCCACACCTAACAGTTATTTGGAGTGTTACTTCAAGAAAACACCAAGTTACACATCAGTTATAGAAAAATAGAAATTCAGTCATAATCTTCAAACAAGAAAAAGCGACTACAAGTAAGAATTTTTCTGAATTAGAGAATTTCAAATTAAGATAAGTGTAACATAAGGATAGGTTTCTGGGAAATAGCCTTTATGTCACATGTGTACAAATTTATTAATTCAGTGTGTATAAATTGATAACAAATATGGGTCTGCATTTATTATCCTTATTTTTATTGAGACATAATATTTCAAAATACTTTCCCAGTCTCTTTGTTGCAGTAACTAATCTGGACAGAGCAAGAAAAGAGTTAGAACTTGCTTAGTCACTACATCCAGGAAGAAACTGGACAAAAGGAAAAACTGGAACCATGCTTTTCCCCTCTCCTGTCCTCAAAGTCCCATACAGTGTTCAGTGTTGCTGAGACAGCATTTGACGTTCAGAGCTGGTAGCAAATTGCTAACCTCTGGAAATAAGGAGAGAATAGTGAGGAAATCATGCCTTTGTGATAGAATAATGTCTTTTCTTGCTGCTTCCTGAGGCAGTACAGTCATATACTTCTGTTTAAATAGGACTACAGAGAAAGAGACATCCTACCTCAGAAGAAACAAAGTGCTGATTTTGTTCAGGCTTTTCCATTATTCTTTCTTGGTAGCAGAAACATTTGTTAAAGCTTTCCTTAATATTTAAATATATTTATGTAATGCACTGATGAGCATGCTGGGAAGTTCTAAAGTAATTAGATTGATACTGAAGATAATAACATTGTCACTAACACGACTATAGTAATAAATACTAATATGATGATAATCTGGAAGGATAATACTGATTGTAAATCAGATAAATTAGATTTTATTTATGATTTACATATGTCTAAAGGTCTCTTCCAATCCCTATCATTCTATCATTGTCTGATTGTATGACTTGCACAAAATTTGGATATGCCTTCCAGTTCGTAGTTATGCCCTATTGGCATCAGAAAGGACGTGTTAGTTTATGTGTTGTTGGATAATGAAGTAGCCATGTTGTTGCTGGATAATGAAGTGGATGAGGGAAAGGCTGTGGATGTGTCTTCCTGAACTTCACTAAGGCCTTGTCAGTCTCTCACAGTATCCTCCTAGAGAAATTGGCTTCCTATGGCTTAGATGGACCTACTCTGAGATGAGTGGAAAACTAGTTGGATGATCAGGCCCAGAGATTTGTAGTGAATGGAGTTAAAGTCAGTTGGCAGCTGGTCACCAGTGGTGTTCCCCAGGGATCAGTGCTGGGGACTGTTCTATTTAACATCTTTATCAACGATCTGGATGAGGGGATTGAGTGTACCCTCAGTAAATTTGTAGATGACACCAAGCTAGGCGGGTGTGCAGACCTCCTTGAGGACAGTAAAGCTCTTCAGAGGGACTTGGAAAGGCTGGATGAATGGACTGAGGCAAATTTCATGAATGTCAACAAGATCAAGTGCCAGGTTTCCACTTCAAGCCACTTGGCCCACAATAACCCCATGCAAAGATACAGGCTTGGGACAGAGTGGCTTGAGAGTTTTCTTGTGAAAAGGACTATGTTAATTAACAGTTGTCTGAACATAAGCCAGCAGTGTGCCCAAGTGGCCAAGACCAATGGCATCCTGGCCTGTATGAGAAATAGTGTGACCAGCAGGACTAAGGAGGTGATTATGTCCTTGTACTTGGCACTTGTGTGACCACATCTGAATTACTGTGTCCAGATCTGGGCCACTCACTACAAGAAGGACATTGAGGTGCTAGAGCGTGTCCAGAGAAGGGCAACAAAGCTGGTGAAGTGTCTGGAGAACAGGTCTTATGAGGACTGTCTGAGGGAGCTGGGGATGTTTAAACTAGAGAAGAGGAGACTTAGAGGAGATATGATCACTTTCTACAACCACCTGAAGGGAGACTTGTAGTGAGGTGGGAGATGATCTCTTCTTTCCAGTAATGAATGATAGAACACTAGGAAAAAGGTTCAAGTTGTGCAGGGGAAGGTTTGAATTGAGTGTTAGGAAGAATTCTTTTGCCAAGACGGTTATTAAGCATTGAAACTGGCTGCCTGGGAAGGTGATGGAGTCAGCATCCTTAGAGATATTCAAAAGATGCATAGATGAAGTACTGAGGGATATGGTTTAGTTTTGTGATGGACTTGGTAATGTGAGGTTAGTGGTTGGACTTGATGATATTAAAGGTCTTTTCCAACCATAAAAATTCTATGATTCTAACAAAGTGATCAGTGAGCACTGCTTGTTAACGTTTTCCTCTTTCAATTGCTGCAGGACACAGTGACATATTATGTCACAACCTGTTCCCTCCTACAAGTATAACTTCATTTATTTACATATGTGAACTAGTGTCCTTATCTATGACTATCTGAAAGATTTTCCCTGTGGCTTTATTTAAGCAGGGCATTAGTGTTTCACTAGGGCATGTGACTGAGTTGAGTAGTCTGCCTCAGGCAAGTTTTATGATAGTGTATGTGAATGAATTGACTAGTGTTCCGCAGGCATATCTTATGATAGAAATGCTCACGTTCAACAAATTCCTAATGTGATCTTTTACACTCATCTGTCAGCGTCACCAATTGCAGATGTCAGCGTCTGTTAGGAGGGTCACATAGTAGGCTGCTGCCTTATTGCATATAAGGAAAGGAAGGCCAGAATAGCTTGACATATTTTGGAATCGCTTCCTTGCTTTCACTGTTTCATGGGAAAACAAGCAGAATTTTCCATTGTATGACAGTTTCCTTTATTTGTTCTCCCTGTCATCTCAGGTATTATTGACTCTCATGGCTGTTGTTGCCTCTAACTTATTCTGTATTCGAAATACTGTTGGTGAATGTGTTAAGCATCTGTCTTTGGGACCATGATATTCCCTACATTTTGAATGGCTTGTATTAGGTTCGGTAGAGTAAGAAGGTAACAACTATTTATGATTTATGTCTCTCATCTTCATATCCAAGGCAGTTATCATCATACTTGGGAGCCTGAACTATCCTAACACACAATGATCACTGGAAACTCAGCTTCTGACATAAGAAAATTCACTGCCAACTTCATTGTTTTGAAGATACCTGAGGCCATCCTCACTTCCTTGCAATCCAAAAACTTATTAGCTTAAGGTGGGGAAGAAGAGGGAAAGGAGAGGAGTAGAAGATGTTTTCTGGCACAAGTAATGAAACTGTGAGCGATCTGTTTATGGTATTCATACTTTTATACACTATTTGCTACATAAATCTTATGGCTACATTATTTAGAAAGAGTATAATTCATTCTCTGTAAAAGTCTGTCAATCACAGATACAGTAATAGTTGTAATAATGTTTGTTAAGTCACATATTTTTCTTCATTCCTTCTCTTGCAGGAGCCCATATCTAGCAGATGATGAATAAAATCTGGCCAAAATACCAGTAATGCTGAGGAAAAGCATTTCCTCAAAATATTATTCCTGAAGTTGTTTCTGTGAGGAGGGAGAGGAGAATGTCCCAGGTATCTTCTTGTTGGAACATGGGATATGATTTTCAAGCTTGATCACTTCAAAGATATGTAAAAAGGGCCAGATCAAGGGCATGAAGGTCTAACCCTCTACATATATCTGATAAACTGTAGTCATAGTGTCATGTCATGCAACCACTGAGGATGCAATTGTCCGAACTGTCTTCAGACACAGACTATGAATCACGGCAGATTGCAAGATATGTCTTTTGAGTCTGCAGTGCTATTTACAGTAATAGATAGTCAGTGACAAAGGCTACAGTGTATTTACTCCAAGAAAATCCTTAGTCTAGGACTAATTGCCCTTCATACTTCCTCCTCTGTGAGAATGAAGCAGGGAAGAGTGCAGTGTTTCTGGCAGATAACCCTTACTTGTAAGGAAATGGAGAATCAATGTTGATTTCCTAGTTTTGGCTTCCATATAACTTTAAATACAGATTCTGTGACTTCCCTTTTCCATTGGCTCTGCCAGCAGACTGGCTACCTAAATAAGATATAGAATTAGTTTTGTGGTGCATGCCACAAGTGGTTGTCAACCTCAAGTGCTTATCCTGAGCATCTTCTGAGATTATATGATCTCAGTAAATTCATCGATGGACTTATCATAGTAGGAAGACTGTAATTTTATTCTGTTTTCCCATTAGCTAGAATAAGAAGACATTTGTAGCCAAACATATTTGAATGTTGCTAAGCACGGTTCAAAAAGTGCAGGCAATGGCAAAAAGTTTAAATTACCTTTTAATTTGACCAGAACAGTTCACTCATCTCTAACAGAAATTGTCTCAAGTACTTGTTACTACAAAACCCTGGGAGAGATACAATTTTGAGAAGTACTACAGATTCATGTAGATAAATATCTTATTTTCCTTCCTTTAGTGCGATTATGACTTCGATTAATTCTAAGATCTCAAACCGAGTACCTTGCATTTGGACTTTGCCTATATTACAATGGCTCTTGAACTTTTCTTTCAAAGAATGACAGAGCAGGACTTTTCGTATGCACTTACTGTACTTGGAGACATGCATTTAGCATTTTAAGCCTCTAGTATGTCTTTCCTGCTTCACAGTAGCTCACCAATTGAATATTAATATAATGCTTGGTAATTCAGAAAGACATGGTGAATTTCCTTTGTCTGTATATGTCTGTTGATTAAGTATTTAATATTCAGGCAAAGAGCCTGGATTCTATACCTACACTTATCCTTAGAGTCTGAATGACTTATTAGCAAGGTGTAGTTCCATTCAATACCTTTATATCCATTTTTGAAGAATGTTGCATGCTACAGCTATGAGATTTTCCATTATTTATAATCAGTGTTATATTTCAAAACAGTAAAACAGCCTGTAGCTCATACATTTATATGATTTTCCTATTGAAACATAAAATATAGGAAAGAAAATGAAAATAATTTCAATTCTTGTTTTGCAGTGGAATTAACAACTATTTTTCAGTACTTCCATATGCATTCTTTGCAACTACAGTATTAGATTTATAATTCCTTAAATCAAAACTCCTGTCTTGTAAATATGTTATAAAAAATTAAATAGTTCTTGAAAGCTGAACCAGACACATGATTTTGTGTTTCTGTATTATTCTTACTTGTCCATTCTTGCCCTTCCTTTTTGTGTTCTTCCTTAAAATTATAAATGAAATTAGAAGGTAATATTTTCACTGGTCCGAAATAGAATAGTTTTAGAGTTATTTGGAACAATTTTTATCTTTTATTTACATAATTATTCAAAAAAGATTTTTTTCTAAATTTTCTTGTTAGTCAAAGACAATGGTTTTACAACTTCAAGAATGCAATGCATATAGTCCTTAGTCATCGACTCTAATAGTAACTTTACTTTGACAGTTTCACAACTTTCTTCTTCCTTCTCTCCCATGTCATGATTATAGTATCTTAACCTGCTTCTGCAGGGGTGTTGGACTAGATGGTCTCTAAAGGTCCCTTCCAACCCCAACCATTTTGTGATTTTGTGATCTTTCCGTCTTAGCTCATGTTTCCAGCATGTAATAGAATCATATACTCATTTTCTTTTTTTTTTTTTTTCAAAAAGAAAAATAAGAGAAACACCATAATGGGTCACTTGCTGGTAATTCTTTCCCTGTATCAATCACACTCTGCTCTGTTTCTGATGCAAAACATTGGAGAGGCAGTTAAATATTTTCCATACTATGTTCGTGTGACCTGTCGTATAGTTACTTTTCATTGTTTGGTGCCTATAGGCAATTTGGTGATTAGGTATATAAGAGGAGTAACACATAAATTTTACTGTGGTAGGTTTGTTTTCATTAAAGCTTACTTAATACAAACCATTATTAAATACCTAACCAATTTTTCAATGATACTTCTAGGCATAGGCAATGAAGAATAAAAGTGAATTTAATATCATGCTATATTTTAACTCTGAACATAGCTTGCCTGTGCAGCTTTCAATTAATTTTAAAATGAATGTGTTCTGTTGGCAGAACTATTTGAGATTTATGGTAAGAGAGCTGGTAATATTCATGATTTTTTCTTTTTCTCCTGTAAACTGACTTTGTCAACAACAGCATGGAGTCGAGCTGGAGGCCTGTGGCCAATGAAGTTCTGGGGCCAGTCTTGTTCAACATCTTCATCAATGACCTGGATGAGGGGACAGAGTGTACCCTCAGCAAGTTGGTTGATGATACCAAGCTGGGAGGACTGGCTGATTCCCCAGAAGGCTGTGCTGCCGTTCGGTGGGATCTCAACTGACTTGAGAGTTGGGCAGAGAGGAACCTCATGAGGTTCAACAAGGACAAGTGCATAGTTCTGCATCTGGGAAGGAACAACCCCATGCACCAGTAAAGGCTGGGGATTGACCTACTAAAGAGCAGGTCCACAGAGCGAGACCTGGGAGTCCTGGTTGATAATAAACTCACCATGAGCCAGCAATGTGCCCTTGTGGCCAAGAAGGCCAATGGCATCCTGGGATGCATAAAGAAGAGTGTATCCAACAGGTGGAGGGAAGTTCTTCTCCCCCTCTACTCTGCCCTGGTGGGGCCTCATCTGGAGTCCTGTGTCGAGTTCTGGGTTCCTCAGCTCTAGGGAGGCAGGAAACCTCCAGAGAGTCCAGTGCAGAGCCACTAAGATGATGAGGGGACTGAAATATCTTTCTTATGGGGAAAAGCTTCATGACCTTGGGCTGTTTAGCCTGAAGAAGAGAAGATGAAGGAGAGGCTCTCATTAATGCTAGATGAGTATTTGAAAGATGTATATCAAGAGGATGGGTTGGCACTTCTTTCTGTTGCCTCCAATGACAGGACACAGGGTAATGGACACAAGATGGAAAACAAAAGGTCCACTTAAACATAAGGAAAAGCTTCTTTACTTTGAGGGTGAGGGAGATCTATCCCAGAATCGTAGAATCTTCATGGCTGAAAGAGACTTTTAAGAACATCGAGTACAGTGTTTGTCCTAGCCCTATCAACCATTAGACGTGAAAATCCTTTCAGTAAAGAAATTCCTCCTAACATTCAGCCTGAATCTCCTCTGGTGCAACTTGAGGCTGTTTCCTCTTGTTCTACTGCTTCTTACTAGGGTGAACAGACCAGAGTCTGCCTCGCTACAGTCTCCTTTGAGGTAGTTGTAGACAACGATAAGGTCTCCCCTGAACCTTTTTTTCTCCACGCTAAACAGCCCCAGATCCCTCAGCCGTTCCTCTTATGACACAGGCTCCAAACCCTTTACTAACCTGCTAGCCTGCCTCTGTACCCTCTCCAGCACCTCAAAGTCCTTCTTGTAGAGAGGGGTCCAAACCAACTCTATAAATAGAGAACTTAAGAATTTCATGGTCACTATTCCCCAGGCAGCCTCCAACTCCCATCCCCTCCATAAGACCTTCTCTGTTCACAAGCAAGAGGTCCAAGAAGGGCACCCTCCCTGGTCAGTTCACTTACCAGCTATATGAGGAAATTACCCTTCACACATTTCAAGAGTCTCCTGTTTTGTTCCCTCTCTGCTATGTTGTATTTCCAGCAGATATATGGGAAGCTGAAGTCTTCAACAAGAACAAGAACAATAAGTAACCACAAGATTTCTCCCTAATCCTTACCCCACTGCTCTGGTTGTGAGGTCTATAGCAGACTCCCACAGCAATATCAGCTTTATTGGCCTTACCCCTTAACCTATTCCAAACACTCTTAACCCCATCTTCACTATACTTAAGTTCTGAACTTTCATAACAGTGCCTAACATATAGAGGCACCCCACTGCGATTGCTTCCCTATCTATACTTCCTGAAGAGCTTGTAGCCATTGATTGTGGGATGCCAGTCGTGTGAGGTACCCCATCATGTTTCTATGATAGTCACTATGTCATAGTTTTCCTGTTGCATCATGGCTTCAAGCTCCCCGTTTGTTGCACATAGTCCGTGAATTGATATAGATGCACTTCAGATGAGCTAATGATACTAACATCTTTTTGTGAGTGTGGGGGCCGTTTCTTACCAGATGTTTCTCAGGTTTTTCTCTGACTTCTAAATCATCAACATCCTTTGCGTCTTCATTTCCCATTATACATCCATCCATTGTCTCCACTGAGAAGGCAGAGTCTTCACTAACACACCATCCTATAAGCCTTGACATGCTTGCCTTGGGCTTATTCCTAGCAGTCCCAGTTATATCCACTTCCCCCTTTGAAAATGTTTTGTAGGTACTTGATAGGAACTAGAAGGTACTAGGCAGGTACTAGAAGGAAATAGGTAGCCTGGCACAGACTACCCAGGGAAGTTGTGGAGTCTCCTTCTCTGGAGGTTTTGAAAACCTGCCTGGACTCTTTATTGTGTGACCTGAGAGAGGTGAACCTGCTTGAGCAGGCAAGTTGGACTAGATGGTCTCTATAGGTCCCTTCCAACCCCTACCTTTCTATGGTTCTAAGATTGCATGATTCTATGATTTTGATAGCATTTTGTTTTCTTCTTTGGTGCAAAATATTGCAATGAAGTAAAAAGAGTTTTTTAAAAATAAAGTGAAAAATTGTATCATAATTATCTATGAAGGTGTTGAAAAAGACTGGCTCCAGAATCGACCTCTGTGGAACACCACAGGCCACAGGCCTCCAACTCAACTCCAGTTGCAAGTATTCAAAATTTGAGTCAGTTTTTAAAAGAAGAGGGCTCATGGGCATACATTTACTTTTATGAGAATCTGTTCAAAGTGTTTGAAAGAGACTGGAAACCCCAAGTTTAATTTCTAAACTTTCTGATAAATGCTGTCCCTTGAGGGATGTATTCCACCTCTTTTCTTAAATGTGTATTACATTTTGATACAGTTTTTAATAAGGTTTTTCTAAAACTTCTATTTATATGAATGGCATTTAGAGTATAAGGTAAGGAAAATGGAAAAAGAAAGAAGATCAAACTGAACGTAAGCTTACATAAATGTAATTACACTTTATGACAACAGAAGTACATTGAAAATTATTTTAACATCCTAAAAACACCCCTCATGACAAAAATTGATCTGAAATACACTTCTTTTTTCTTTTTTAAATCGATTTCAGTTCAAAGTGAAATTCCACGGGTTAAGTTGTTATTTCTATCTATTAGGTTACTGTGCAACAACCTCATTTTTCACTAAGAAATAAACATGACATAAGCAACCTTGTAATTATTCAAAAAGCAGAAGACAGAGACTACCTTGTACCTTGTTAACAAATTGGTTAATTTATTATTTCATAGAATCATGGAATGGTAGGGGTTGGAAGGGACCTTTAGAGATCATCTAGTCCAACCCCCCTACAGAAGCAGATTTACCTAGATCAGGTCTACTGTTGATATCCAGTTCAGTAAAAATAACTTTCCATATCTCCTTCTTTCAGTAGGTAAAAAATTATTATAGGGAAAACAATATTTATATGAGAATACATTGAAACAGTTTGTTTCTGATACCTGTACTTGACAAGATTTTTAAGACTCGTGTAGACATAGGAAACTGCAACATCAAGTGTTTGGGTTGTGGAAACATTTTTTCTAATACAAATGTAAGAACTCAGTCCATTTATTTTATTGAACAGAAATTTATACAGCAACCTGAGCAACTAATTAGAAAAATTAGAAAACTAGGCTCAAATTAGAAAAATCCAAGGTAGAATTAATGTGTTTGTAACCCTGATGATAGTAATTGGAATGATAAAGGTAGTCCAAAAAGAATGAATGACTGTCTTCATGAAATGGCCATCCTGTTCTAATGCAGTGTTCATTTTTTACTTCCTTTACATATTATATAAAACAATATTTGCCACAACTAACTTTTGCTCTAATGATCCTAATTCCTTGATTTACAATCGAGTTTCATGGCTTTAGATTCCTAGGCCATAGGTGGTTCTCAATGACCTAGTACTGTTATTACTATTTTGAAAGACAAAAGTGACAAATTGGGACATACTGTGCCCTCTGCATGAGAGCGTCTGTAGGGTGTTCTCTTGTAGGGAGGTGTTATTGGACACTCAGCTGCTTTTGGGCTGTGGTAGTTTCAGCTCAGATTGCTTTTTTTCTTTAGTTCCATCTTTCTCCGGCACAATGAATGTAGAATTTTATTTGATATGTGAACCTTGATATATCTCACCATGAGTTTTTTTTTCATCTAAAATTGTATTTCTGCAATCTCTATGAGACCACTGAGGAATCAAAACAAAGTGAAATGTAGCTGCCCCTTGTCAACAGACAGAACATAACAGTGGCACCATGTAACCTATTTTGACACCCTATAGGTTGGTAAGTAGTACGCAGTGCTTCTATTTCCTAGCATATTTTTTTAAGTTCACAATGATGCCGTTTTAGAGTCTGCCTCCTTAGAAACTAAAATACAAGGACACAGTCAAAACATCAGTTCTTTAAAAAAAATGAGGAAATAGTCTCAAATATATTAATGAATATTATACAAAAGTTTGAGGTGCAATCCTTCCTTCTTCAGGATGTAACTGAGAAAATATTTAATTTCTATTCATTATGCTTATGCATATTTTTATAATACACTATAAGCCACTTAAGACTTCAATTTTCCTTATCTGAATCTATCAGCAGAATATGATCTCCTTGTATTTTATGATATCATAAATCAATAGGAATGTTTATGAATGAACAGTATTAGCCTCTGTAATGGGAAATACGTATGTAACGTGCATGTCAGTTTTTTCTTGGAAATTCTAAGAGAAAAACTAAAGCTCCTTACCATTCACTGTAAGTTACAATCTATTTAAAGAAAGATACATCTACTTATTATGCCAGTACTATTAGTAATAGTAAAACTGATTGTCAGCAGTTCCACTGTAACTCATTCCCTTTCTTGAGATATAGAACACGGCTGTAAAATCATGTCTGTTTTAGAATTAGGTGCATTGCATCTTAAATAAAAACACTTGTCCAGATTTCAGCTGTGAAAGAGTCAATTTTCACAAGAAGCTGAGAAGGGATCACAGCTGGGACAGATGATCATAACTAGCCAAGGGGATATTTGATACCATATGACACCATTCTCAGCATATAAACTGGGGAAAATGGCCAAGGGAAAGGAGGAAGCATGACTCAGGGGCTGGCTGGGCATCAGGTTGGACGTGATGAGCAATTACACTGTGCACTGCTCACTTCATATATTACACAAACACACAGAATGGTATAGATTGGAAAGGACCTTGTAGTGGTTTTACCTGAGCCAGGTTTTGGTAGTGCAGAGGCTACAGGGGTGGCTTCATTAAAGAAAGATCTGCCAGAAGCTTCCCCTGTAGCTGATAGGATTAATACCAGTCAATTCTAAGACGGATATGCAGATAACCAAGGCCTGGCCAATTACTGATCAAGGTAATGCCTCTGCGAATACTGTATTTGAGAAAGGGAAGAATTTACTGTGCAGCTGCTAAACTGCAGCAACAACAGGGGGTGAAAATATGAGAACAACATCTCTGCAGACAGTGAGGTCAGTGGAGAAGGAGGGGGAGGAGGATACTTAGGCCCTGAAAGACACCCCTGTGACCTGTGGTGAAGACCATGCTGAGGCAGCTGTCCCCTCGCAGTCCACAAAAACCCATCAGAGAGCAAAGATCTACTCACAGCCTGTGAAAGACCCCACACTAGAGTGGGTGGATGCCTGAAGGAGGCTGTGACTCTGTGAGAAGCCCAGGCTAGAGCAAGTTCCTGTCAGAAGTTGGGAGCCTGTGGGGATAGAGGAGCCCAAGCCAGAGCAGATTTAGTGTCAGGTCTTGTGATCCTGTGACGGTCCCAGACTGGAGCAGTCAGTACCTGAAGGACTGTTCTCCTGGTGGATGATCCACACTGGGGCAGGGTGTGAGGAGCTGCCCCTGTGGGAGGCCCTGTGCTGGAGCATTTCGTGAGGAACTGCAGCCCATGGGAAGAACTCGTGTTGGAGAAGTTCATGAATAATTGTCTCGCATGGGAGGGACCTCACAGTGTAGCAGTGGGAAGTGTGAGGAGGCCTCCCCCTGAGAAGAAGCAGCAGCAATGTCCGTCTGTAATGAACTGACCGAAACCCTCATCCCCCATCCCCTGCGCTGCTGGAGAGGAAGGAAAGAGTCCTGGAAGGAGGGAGGGGTGGGGGGAGATGTTTTAAGATTTGGTTTTATTTCTCATTTCCGTTCTCTGTTCTGATTATTCATTAATAAATCAAACCTTTTCTCCCCAAATTGAGTCTGTTTTGCCCATGGTGCTAATTGCTGAGTGATCTTCCTGTCCTTATCTTGACTCACAAAACTTTTGTTATATTTTTCTCTTCCCTGTCCAGTTTAGAAGGAATGACAGAACGACTTAATGGGCATCTGGCCTCCAGCCAGGCCTAAAACCACCACAGACCTCCAGAGAATTTCTGATCCAAATCACTGACTATTCTTTTACTAGTCTTAATATTGTTATAAATGAAAATGTTAATGTCTTCTCTCCTTGTATTGTCCTATTAAACAGTCCTTATCTCAACCTATAAGATTTTTTTACCGTTTTCTCCCATTCTTCTCTCCACTCCTCTGGGGACAGGGTGGTGTGAGGAGTGAGCAAGTGGCTGCATGGTCCTTAGTTTCCCACTGGGCTTAAGCCATGAAAACATTTAAATGCTCCCACTATAGAAACATCTTTACTTTTGTATATCGTTAGGGTTCACGTCATTTTAACCACTTCAGTTGACACAGGAAAAAATATTCTGTCACTAAAAACTATGGAGACAGAATCTCACTTTTGCCAGAAGCTTTGAGTTTTTATATTACTCAATTAAAATTTCTTTTACTTTTGCCATTGTGCAGTGATTGGCAAAATGACATATTGTTCCCTTACAGTTCATATGTATAAATCTGATTGATATACAGGTATTAAACCTGGTATTAATTGCTGCTTAAATAAATAAACCTCCTTAAAGTACTGAAAGACTGCAATAAGGTCTCCTTGGAGCCTTTTCTTCTCCAGCCCGTCTTAAACTTTCTGCATAGTAGATGTGTTTCACCCCTTTGATAATTTTCATGGCACTCCTCTGAATTTGCTCTAAAAAGTCTTTGTCTTATACTGAAGTCTAAAAAGCTGGACATCCCAAGTGGGATCTCAGGAGCATGGAGAGGCAGAATCAGCTTCCTCAACTTGCTGGCCATGTTTGTTTTGATATAGCTGGCTTTTTGGGCCATGAGTGCACACTGCCAGCTAACATCTAGTTTTTCATCCACCAGTATCCCTAAGTCCTTTTCCACAGGGCTGCTTTCAATCTCTTCAACCCCTAGCCAGTATTGATACTGGGAATTATCCTGATCCAGGTGCAGGAACTTGCACTTGGCTTTGTATAACCTCATGAGGTTCACATGGGTCCAGTTCTTGAGCTTGCTGCAATCCTTCTGAATGGCATCTCACTCCTCAGGTGTGTCAACTGCACCTCTAAGCTTGACATGTTCTGCAAATTTGCTGAGGATGTACTTGACTCCAACTCACTAGTACACTCAGTGCCACTATTTTTATTGTAGTTTACGTAATAGGTTATTGGAGGAGGCTTATATCAGCAATTAGACTTTTTATAGAGTCCTTCAGGAGGTATACCTAAGGCTTGAGTTTTATCCGATCTTGATGGATACAGATGTATGTTCCTCTGTTATATATTAACAGATATTATGTGTTAACTTCTGCTGAGAGCACCACAGTTTGGAAGTGCCCAGAGAAGTTGTGAGTTTAACAGGTCTCATTTGTGGAACCAATATATTTCTGAAAGCTCTATTTAAAAAGGCTAGTGTACACATGTAAATGTGGGAACCATATTCTCTTTTCTATGTATGCTAATCTTGGAATTAATAAGAATTTGACCAATATTAATTTATTGTAGTTTGACAAGGACACTAAGGATCATTAACAATCTAGTGTTTGTCAGCCACCTTCAATCATACCAGCCAGACCATTGAGTTGAGAAAGGGTGTTACTCAGCTTAAAGTCTGAGAACTTTATTTCTTGTGATCTGGCAGGAACAAACATGCAAGTCAGAGACTCTTCCAAAGCAAAGAACTTCCAATTAGAAGAGAGAACACACAGTTTTTAGCTTTGCTGAATCTGAGACAACAGACAGCAGATCAATAACATTCTTCCCCTTTAGGTACACTAAAATTGGACTTTTTTTCCAAAGGGATCTTGTCTTCAGAAGAAGTACACCATCTATTATCATAGTGGTACTTCATGGAGGTAGAAAGTATTTTGTAAGATTGATTCCTTATGAAAAATGTTGGGTATTAAATATGTATATGAAAGACAGCACAGAGTATAAAACAGAACATGTATTATTTCGTCTTACTTGCTTAATCAATATTTCTGTATGGAGTCTATCTCCATATATTTGCTTTCAGTTGTAACTTTCAAGTCAAGTGGTAAACTTATTCTTGATATTAAATGATTGTAAAATAGGAAATATCTTTCATATTAAGACAGTGTGCTTAAGTATTTTTATCATCTGCTGTGAATCGAACCTTGGACTAAAACAATTTACTTGGTCTGATGTGACAGTGAAAAACAGAGAAGCATAAAAAAGATCTCACAGGGACAATGCTTATCCTGAAGTGCTATCAAAAGTGTGCCATAGGTAACCTGAAATCATTAGCAGAGCACTTTAAAGTCCATTAGCTACGGACAGGCGAGTTATAGGTTGATCACGATCTGTACATCAAAACCACATTGACTTTCCTATGTACTAGATTTGAGCAAAGAAGGGAAAGCTGCATGTTTCATATGATTGGCAATGATATATTCAATAATTCATCAACAAACACTAAGCAGATTTAGATTTTTTTTAAAAATTAACAGAGATACTTATTTTTTAATAAAAAGTAATTAAATCTTCATTGACTTAGCATACAAAAACAATAGCCCACATACAATGATTCTAAAAATGGCATCATAGTGATAAGTATCTGTTGTAGTTTAACTCCAGTTGGCAACTAAGCAGCACACAGCCCCTCACTCACTCCCCCCTGGTGGACTGAGGGAGAGAATTGAAAGAGTAAAAGTGTGAAAACTCGTGGGTTGAGATAAAGGTAGTTTAATAAGTAAAGCAAAAGCTGCACACAGAATCAAAACAAAACAAGGAAATTCATTCACTATTTTGCATCAACAAGAAGATGTACAGTCATCTCCTGGACAACAGGGATCCATCATGTATATTGTTGACTTGGGAAGATACACATCATCACTCCAAATGTCCTCCACTTCCTGCTTCCTCCAGATTTATATGCAAAGCATGATGACGTATGCTGTGGAAATCCCTTTGGTCAGTTGGGATCAGCTGTTCCAGCTATGTCCTCTCTCAGCTTCTTGTGCACCCTCAGCATCCTTGCTGGTGGGGTCAGACGAAGAAAAGGTCTTGATTGTGTGTAAGCACTGCTTAGCAACAGGTAAATCATCTCTGCAATCTTAACACTGTTTCCAGCACAAATCCAAAACATAGCCCCATCTTAGCTACTGTGAAGAAAATGAACTTAATCTCAGCCCAATTCAGCACAGTGTCTCTTGGATTTATTCGAAAATATTAAAATTTATAGAATAAAGAATAAATAATTATACGACAGAAAATGATAGAAAGAAAACAAGTGGTAAAAGTATGATACCATACGTGATGTATTGAACTGGTGGCTGTCAGATGCCCACTCATCTGCTCACTCATTCTACTTCCTCAACGGGACAGAGTGAGAAAATAATATTAATAACTTCTGGGTCGAGACAATGAAAACGTATTACCATCATAAACAAAACACACTTGACGAGGAGGTGAATGAGGATGAGGTAATGGGGGGTTAGGGTTAGTTTATAGTAGTTTGTCTTTGCCACTCCTTCCTTCTTGCACTTCCCCCTGTTTCTGCATGAGTTCTCTACAGGCTGTAACTTCCTTCAGGATGTATCCATCTGCTCCAGAATGTAATCCTCCATGGTCTTCAGGGGAATTTATGTACCCTGGAGCACAACAGGAATCCATGTGCTGGAGCATCTCCTCCTTGCAGACCACTCCTGCATTTGACACCTGAGCAGGGACACTCAACACAAAAGGTTTAAAACTATAAGAGTGAGGAAAATGCTCTACTTATAATATTAGAGAAAAATGAGACTGCTCTTACAAATATGAAATATTGTCTTCATGTGTAAAACCAGAATTATATTGTCAAGATTTCAGTAAAAATCAGATGGCCAAAAGGACAAGCTTTGAAATACTCCTTTTCAGTCTTTAAAGGACTTCATATCTTCTACTGGAAGTCACCAAGGTTTATGATTTAGACTGTAGGTTGTCAAGCCCACATGTGAGAACTTTGCTGGATTTAAGCACTCTGCTCAGGGCAGTTTGTCATCAGGAACACAGAACCATGAGATACAGTCAAAGACACAATAAAGTTCCCTTGCACATAGGAGAAATATATTGTCTTGGCCCAGGTAACACAGAATAAATCCCTCCCTGCAGCTCAGTGTCACCAGACTTGGTAAACATCGTGGTCGCAGTCTCCTGGGCTGTAGGGGAGCAAATAGATGCTGAAAGTCATTTGATGCAGCATCAGTGCTAGATGGAACTGCTGTGCTCCCACTTGCAGCTGTGAATAGTCTAACTGACAGTAACATGGTAGTTAACACATGAGGAACACAACAATGTGGAATGCTGAAAGTTTCATTTGGAGCACACATGGATGACCAACTTCAGATCAGTACTCCCTAGAAAAAGAAGGCTCCAGAAGATATTCCAATGCAACATATTCCCAAAAGAAAAAGAGAGGCAAAACACTAATTTCAATATCTACAGCAGCTCTGAGTTTGAAAAAGACTACTGGTCAATCTGGGGCCTAAGGCAAATTTGTACTACACAAATGCAGTGTGATTAAAGATTCAGTGTGATTTGAGTCATAGTCTGGACAACAATTAAGAATACTCTGATGAGTATTTTATTAAGATAGAAATGTCAAAGTTAATCAGAAAAACTAAAGAATGTGATTTCTTGTACTAGAAAGTGATCTTCCAAATAAAGACCCAAAACCAAAACACAACTGCCTAATAAAACCAAACTGGAAAAAAACCTTATAGGAAAGGGCAGGAGTAGGTGATATGCAACGAAAAATTAACAAACTGCATGGCCCTTCCTATCTTTAACATTCCTACTTTCATCATTCCTTGTTAGCGTTTTTACTTTATTTTCCAACATTGCTGTAAACATAAGTTATGCTCCTTCTTATGCACTAAATGCTACTTGTAGAGCACAGATGTATTACTCCCAGTACATAAATATAAGCAAGTTCATAGCTTTTTCAATATAATTAGAATTTAGGTCTCTGTCCTGAAGTATGAGCTGAGCTTGATGTCAGAGACACTGAACAAAGATAAGGGACTGTCTGCATAAAGAAAAATGTTTGGAAAATTGGAATAGTAACTGGAAATCATACAACTGGTTCAATCCGTGTAGGAATTTATAGGTTGATGAATATGGAGTGCCTATAAAACTACAAATTTACAGGATGCTCTTGTCACATGTAATTGGTTACTGGATTAGTTTACTTCAAGAAAGGGTGTTTTTTTTTTTGTATTTCTGCCTTTTAAAATGATTCCCTGCTAATGAAACAAATGTAATTCTGCCAGTCTTGAGATAATTCCCACATCACACCATTATGATTAGTTTCACTTTCACACCAAGTCTGCCAATTTTTAAAACACTCTTTTCATTAATAATACTGCCTAGTATGAGCTGCCAAAAACTATTTAACATGTGATGTGAAAAATCTGGCATTATGTAGTTGCTTAGGGAGAGTCACTAGTGTAAGCTTTTTATATTTCCTCCAGTGGATTTGCCTGAAATTAGCTCTGTATATTCTCACCGTGTATTCTCTGGTAAAATAAAATAGCTATTTTTTCATGATTGCATGTGAACATTTATGAAGTCAGAATGATACAATTAGTACTCTCTTAATCCTATTTTTATGGATGTTATTCACATGCGAAGACTTATTTGCTTGATTTCAGTGCCAACACCTCAAAACACATTAACTTTTTATTCCTTTTTGAGGCTTAGCCAGTACACCTTTTCATCACAAGGAGATTCACATTGTTATAATCCTAGCCTACATAAACATCCCTGTTTTTTATTCCTTTCTCTTTCTCCTAGTGGGTCTGCCAGACCTTTGTATCTGATTCTATGTCTCTCCCTTTGATGCCAGCTCTATACTCCACACCAGCTTACCTCTTTTTGCTGCTTGACATCTTTCCTGATGACTCACTCCAGCTCTGTGACTTATTTGGTTACTTCTGTTCTCTCTTCTTTAAAATTAGATGGTGAGCTCTTCATTTCATGGACTATGTATTTTTATCTGTCCTATAAAGCTTACATGGCATTTATGGAAGCAATACAAATTAATAATAATAAACATTTTATACTCTACTGATATATGTTTAGGTATTTGAACAGTGAAATACTACCTTCAGTCTAAGAAGATGTCTAAGATTATGTCAGGTCATAGCATTTGTGGGTGTATGGAGCTCTGCTGGGGCAGAGGAGCTGGGGCTGGAAGCCAAGGCTGTCCTCCTGTCCCAGACAGAGAGTAGGGCAGACCAGGGCCCAGCCTGGACATCAAGCACATTCCTCAGGCAGGGATGGGCCAAGGCTGGACAGGGACATTTGCCCATAGACAAGCCTATCTTGATGAGGCCCGTGGCTGGGCATTACAGGACTATGATGAGCTGGAAATTGGTCCTGCTGCAGCAACCACTGAGGCAGGTACTGACAGGTCTGGGCTGAAATGGGGTCCTGGGTCCAGGAATAACTCATGGGAAGCCTGAGGGAGTTAGAACAGGGACAGTCAGGGCTGTCAGTGCCCTTAGTGCTCTGCCAGGTGGATAACTATTCTTTTATTTAAAATATATTTTTTAATGGTTTTCTTTGTATGTCTCATGAAAATGTGAAAGTTAAGCCAGATCTGGAAAGATGAAAATAGACTTAAAAATGGCGATCTTCCTTTTGATTCTCAGAATAAATGAGTACAGGCAGATGCACAAAACCATTTGCAGATGAACCTTGCTTGGTTTAGACATGCACACACGCGATTGTGTTTAATTGTGTTGCCAGTAATGAAAAATACAGGCCTTTTAAATCAGCAAATATAAGCATGTTTGAAACTTAATCCCATTTTTACTATCATGTCTTATTCACTGTTAAATGTTGCTAAGCCACATTGAGATTTAAAGTACAATACAGCCTTTGATTTTGCCTATTTTTTCCTAGAAATCTGTGTTTACCCAAAAAAAGGGGTACAATTAAAGCATGTCTGAGTGTTTCATTACTAAGGCCATTAATGAGACTGAAAGGACTAATGGTCAAGTCAAGTAAATCAAGTAAGTTGCTCATTTTTTGGAATCATGAATGAGTAATACAAATTCACAGCACATAAGGATTTGTTTCACAGTGTCAAACCTTAATTGTAATTTGAATTACAACTGCAAATAAAATAAATTCTCTAGGTCTGTAAGCTATTTTGTGTTTAGTCTTTGAATAAATGTACACAGGTAGGTCTACAGGCATATACATCCACAGACAGATACTAGGTATGCTGCAGTTGTGGTGGTGGGCGCTGCTCCTCCTGATGCACAGTGCACAGTAGTATGTATAATCAGTATATGGAATCAATATGTGCAATACACCTTCTCGTTGACATATAAAGGACAGCAGTGTGATTGCTCTTTGGAAAGCCAACATGGGCTACATGAGTGTGCCTCCATGGAGCAATGAAGAGCAAAGGAATCTGTGTATTTTTAAACACACAAGGTGATAAAGGAGGAAAACTTTTTGTTTAGTATGCTCATGTTTGATTATATACATGCACTCACCTCTGAGCTAGTAACAGCACAAGTGGTAATGGGATGAAGCTGGAACACAAAAAGTTCCACTTAAACATAAGAAAAAACTATTTCACTGTTCAGGTGAGGGAGCAGTGGCACAGGCTGCCCAGAGGGGTTGTGGAGTCTCCTTCCTTGGAAGTCTTCAAGACCCGCCTGGACATGTTCCTATGCGACCTGATCTAGGTGAACCTGCTTCTGCAAGGGGGTTGAACTAGGTGATCTCTAAAGGTCCCTTCCAACACTACCATTCTATGATTCTATGATTCTATGATTCTATGCTCTCCAGATGAATCTTCCACTAAAGCTAGTTTGTTTCACATATAAAACCCAAACTGAGTTTGGGCACAAGCCAAATTCTGAAGAGCACATGGAAAAACACACTGAATAGCTGAAGTTTAGATTTAAATTTGATGGGTTTAATTTGCATCTAGATATCTTCTACAGTGACATAACAAACCCATTTTTCTCTTTTCCTTAATACAAATTAGGATTTTATTCCTTCAGAATAAATAAACTTTGTGTAATTCTACCTTAAAGAATCTTCTGTTTAACTAAAGACACAATTTCTTCTGTGTCGTGGTTTAGGCCCATCAGGGAACAAAGACCACGATTAGCCTCAAGTACCGAAGAGGCTGAGAATTGCTCGAGGGCAGGGAGGGCTTAATTGCCGCTTAAGGTTCAGGACAAAGCAGACCAGGCTACTCGGTTTGGGGAAGAAAAAAAACAGAAAATAATTTAATGCAACATCAACTAAAACATACCCACAAAAACCCAAAACATAACCAAAACGAAACAACACAGAGGAATACGTCAATGAAGAGTCCAACCAGCCTTTTTAAGAACACCTTCCCGCCACACCTCCCCTCTTCCCGGGCTCAGAGCCCTGATCCCGGGGTTTTTACCTTGCCCCCCCCTGAACGGTTCGGGGGGGCAGGCAGTGGAGGTCTCAGTCAGTCTGCTCCCAATAGCTTCTGCCGTCTGTCCCTCCTCAGGACGGGTGAACTCCACACCAGTCCTCCCTGCGAGTCCGTGGGGTAACTCACACGCATGGCAGCCCTGCACGGGCTGCTCCGACGTGCACCCATTCCAAAGGCTGCAGCTCCTCTCTGCCTCTCGTGTGGGGCTGCTCTGCGACGTGCAGGCTCTCCAACACGGCCTGGGCCATGGCCATCTCCCCACACAGTCCCTCGCCCGTCCGGGCTCACTCACATGGAGCTGCTGGTGGCTCTCAGTCCTGCCACGGATCTCCACAGGTTTCAGGGACACAGCTTGCATTCTCGCCACGGCCTGCAGAAGGGTCTCCGCTCCACTGCTCCTCCTTCCTTCCTCCTCTGGCTGAAGGGTCCACGTGGTCGCCTCCATCTTGTATACCTCTTACACCTCCTGACTCGCATTTCAAATTCCCGTCCCCTAAATAGTGATCGCAGAGGCGCCAGATTGGCCCACCCGGGCCGGAGGTGGGTGTGAACCCAGGAGCCGGGGGAGGGTCCGCAAACTCTTTACCGGGTCTTCACTGCAACCCGCTCCCCCTGTTACTAAGCCAAAAGCTGCTCCTTGCTAAACCAGAACATTCTGCAATACTAAATATTCAGTTTTTTCTTAGGTAATGTATCGACATAAGAAATCAGGTGTCAGAATCTAGGATAGTTTCTGCTCAGCAGAATTCCAGAGCTCTCTCTTACAGGCAGTATATAGATGATAAAGAGAAAAAGTTTTGGGGTTTTTTTTACTTTTTTTTAATTTTCTTTTTTGGCAGGGGGTGGGGGGGTGGTGTATCAGTAATCTCAAGATTTTGACCTTAGTGATATGTCACTGTCTGCCTCAGTTTCAAGGCTTCAAGAGTAATTTTGGTTGTTTTTGTGGCTACATTCAAACTACTTTTAGAAAAACACAATATATGACAGCTAAACAAAGCATTTAAAAGCTTTTCTACCAACTAAAAAAGTGTTTTAAAGCTTGTTGGCATAAGAATATTCATTAAGTTAAACTATTGAACTTGAGCCTCACTCTTCACATTTTTCCATTCGGTTTTAAGAATACTCAACAACTGGTGAAACTATTCGCAAAGTCCCTGAAATAATTTATTTTTATAGTTATTACAACATTAGCATCTCCAGATTCTCTGACATTAATTACAAATTTTATACATATATACCTTCTTGAAAATGTATGAGAAATAACTCCCAGTTGTTCAATTTTAAGTCATAGAACATGAAAAGATGAGATCTGATTGCCTGACTGGAGATATAAAGATACTTTAATTCCAAGTATGTAATGTAACTTGCTTGACCTCCTGCAGCCTGGGCCCAAGAACCTTTAGGAGTGTAGGTCTTCTGTGATGCCTCCCAGGCTCACAAAGGTGCTTTGCATGCCTCAAATGTCATCTGTCCTGCTCTACTTTTAAACTAATCAGTCAATTTTAGATATTTAAATGTAGACATCAATATATGACACAGTCACTAGGCTCCATTTATAGTCAAAGAATTACATAAAGATTCAAAGGCTTATTTTACATGAGCATTTTAGGATCAGACTAATTTTGCAGTGAATACTTTTTTTACTCCTTAGGTATAAAAGAATTTTTTCAATAATCCACTAAATTGAGAAGGTAAGAATATATATATATATATATATATATATATATTCACCTAATATTTGAGTATTTACTAAATAGATACAATTCACCAACTTATTTGAAGATTCATTGAAAAAATGAAACATTCTGTGTACCATACAATTTTGTTGTTAATTACTGGTAATTTCTAAAAGAACCACTTCTAAGGATTTAAACATTTAAAAATGTACCTTCATTTTTAAAAAAATAATTCTATAAAAGTGGCACCATTTTATATCAGTGGACTAGCCCTATGGTGCATCTAGAATCATAATTACAGACTTTAGTCATGAAAATAAGTTTAATATTTTATTATTTACTGTTAACACAGCTTTGCCAATAAAATTAAAAAGAAAGTTAATTGGAATCTGCTGCATTTCGTTCATCAAGTGCATCACTACACCTACTCATTGAGTGTAATAACATTTCAGAAGTTTCCCCTAAAAGCAAAGTCTAAATGAAATGGGTAACACAGTTATGGATATTAAAGCAGAACATTAGTAGAAATATAAATGGTTCCAATAAATAAGTGGAAAACAAACCAACTGAATTTTTAGAAAGCTACATTTGCAAATTTTGCTTTAAAAAAACAATACTTTTTAGTGTTTTAGTGAAGTATACTTTTTTCTGTAAATCACTGTAATATTGGAAACATTAAATCTCCCACATCATTAATGGAAAACCATTTGATTGGATCAGAATCATATAGTATTTTCTTCCTTTAGGCACAGCTGCCATTTTATTTTGTTTTAGAACCTCTAAATATCATTAAGTGTAAAAATTCATAGGTGAAGCCACTCCCAAAGAGAAGAACATGCATGAAAATCAGGCACAATGAAATAAGAGTGATAACAGGGGGGACTGTTTAAATCCATGCACTTGTAAGCCATAAAACATATAAGAATATTCTTGGGAGTGATTGCGTCAGAGGAAGAAGAGAGTTTGTTATATTAACCATTAGGCTGTTCGCTGTCCTCAGTGCCAGGTGACATTCTGGTTCAGAGCATCAGATAACATTGTGAATCGGAGCTCCAGATAATTAGTACGACTCTGCTTGAGAACACAAAATAATCAATAGCCTAAATCAGCTAGTTGTCCAAGTGATTTTGAAATACATGTGAATAAGTATAACTTGTATAATAAGGGGCCAATTAATAAGAGTGATGTAATGTGTAAAAGTAAAAAAATAATCAGTCAAAGTAAAGGGCAAATTTAATGAACTTTTAATAAGTGAACTTTTATGTATAGTGAAAAAGAACTAAAGAATGTTGAGTATAAATATCTGTTAATACTTCATTGGACATTCTTTGGGAATCATCCCTTGTCCTCGGTGCATTGTCAAATAAAGGATGTCTCTGCTTATCTAACTTTTGCATAGATAAGTTTGTCTTCCCCAGCAGATTTACAACAAGCTGGAGGATCCATGAGACTGCATACCAGTGAATGGGGAGACAAGATTGAGGGAAATCAAGCTCCAGTACCTGGGGTAGGACTGGGGGTTGGAGGGTTGTTGAGTCTGTAGTGTCAAAAAATGGAGCACAGATGTGTAAGTGAGTATGTGAGCATCATGGCGAAGATCAAGCTGGGCTAGATAGTGAGTATGTGATGTGGCTTGTGAGCCAGGTGAGGGAGTCACCTGTAGGTGACAGTTCATATATAGGTGAATGGATTTGGCTACTATAAGACCATGGATGCCTTGGCCAATTGTCAGAGTGACTGCAGGATTTGGAGTCAACTGGGAAATGTTTGTGTGTGTGTGTGTGAAGGAAGCAGTCTAGCAGCAACTGGAGTGGAGCTATGGCATTTTCTCTTGTATCTAGTGACAGGACAAGGGGTAATGGGAAAAAGCTGGAACACAAAAAGTTCTATTTAAACTTAAGGAAGAACTATTTTACTGTGAGGGTGACAGATCACTGGAACAGGCTGCACAGGGAGATTGTGGAGTCTTCTTCTCCAGAAGTCTTCAAAACCCTCCTGTATGACTTGATTTCAGTGGACCTGCTTCTTCAGGGATGTTGAACTATAGATGATTTCTAAAGGTCCCTTCCAACCTCTACCATTTTATGATTGTATGTCCAGATGCCAGAAACTGGGAAGACTGTAATCTAGGAAGTGGGCAGGCTGAGTGTCTGAGCCCAGTTGCTGGAGGAATCCAAATTGTACATATCTCTGTATATATTCTCATTAACAGACCTCCACCTGCTCAACAAGAAGGGGAAGCAGGTTGAGGCTATTGGTGGTATGTGTGGTCAGCCATGTGTATCTGTACATATGTGGTGTGTTCATGTGCCTTATATGCACATGCCTTCTGGAAATCTTCCACCTCACCACTGCTTGAGCATGGAGTGATGGAGCCAAGACAGCCAATGTCTCTATTGGGCTGTTAGATCTGCCCTAAAATTTCTGCCCCAAACTTTTGAAATGTTATTTAGTAGTAGCAATTAATGACCAGTTAATGTTACACTACAGTAAGTGTAGGTTTGTATATCATACAGGAGAAGGATATGTACCTAGGAAAGGCAATGCTTACTTATGAACCAGCATGTTCATGGATCTGTGCAGGACAGGGTATAGTTTAGTGAACATTTTATTGTATAAGTTGATGAATACTTTAACTGAGAAAAAACTTTGGGATCTACACAAAAAACGTAGGTAGAATTAAGACTCATTCAGAAAATTTTGACCTAACTCCTTTTTTGGAAAAGACAAACCAGAATAAAACATGAATATATCTGTACAGTGGACTAGACTGTTCCTAACACTTAGGATGAACTTCATCACTGAATTCTAAATTCTATGCAATTAACCAATGAACTTTTGAAAAATTATCTATATTTAAAAAAAAAAAAAAAGCAAAAGACAACCATTTTTCTCCCTAATCATGTTATGACTTTCAGTGCTCAAAGGAACAGGTGAGTGAAGCATTGACTGTGTGAGAAATAGCTAGTCCTCTACTTCTGACTGTTACATTAGATAGACACAGTAAGCAATATATTACCTTGAAAGAGATTTCATTACATTGTAGAGTATGGTAGGAACATGAACTATGCATCAAAATTACTTTGAAAGCACAAGCTGGATTCCAGCTACAGTGAAAGATTCAAGATCTAGTGATTTATAACATATGACTCAGTTGTACTTGCATGAAATCTCTTGTTTCTGAAGACATTCTCTCACATTTATGCAGTGCATTTCTACAGTAATCTTTTGTTCTTTATATTAAGCTTCTGAGTTCATTGTTATTGGTAATTAAGTCAAGACAATAAATAAGATAAACATTATCTATTATAGATGTTAAGGACTATATATTAGATTTTAACTACATTAATCTAATTAGATTCTCAGCAACTATTATCTGTTTTTCAGAACTGTATTTTCTGATGAGTACTCCTTCCCTCTGCAACAGATCTGTCACATATTTCATTGGTTAATATATTTACAATTCATATATTTTATTTTATTTTGGCCTTTATAAGGAGAGGAAAAGAAGAATCAAGAAAATTCAGGCACTGTAATGATACAGCTCTTATCAAACCATTGTTTTTCCACAAAGTTTCTTCTTGGAATCACTTTTTAATGGATTTCCAAATTCTAAGGAATTCTGTCATCTGCAAATGTTACATCCATTAAAAGATCAATAAGTAATGAGTCCATATACTTCAGGCAGAGTAACAGATTCATAGACATGCATCAGGCATTTTCTATCAACAGTTTGGAGCCTTTGCAATTTTACAGTAGAAGATGACTCATATCAAATATTTTATTCCAATTAGTATGAATAAACATGATTTTTTTACATCCAGAGGAAAATAAGCAACACTCCAACAGTGAGTAAGAATGAAATGCTTTTAACATATTAACTAACTATTTGGAAACAACACACAGAAACATTCTTAATCTCTATATTACCTATTTAAAGAACTCCCCATTTGCCAGGTGAGTTTACTAAGCCCTCACAAATGCAAACCAGTCTAGCATGCTTCTGAGAGATTAAAGGCCCATTTGAACTTAATGTACTCATTGTTTTTACTTTACATTAGGGACTGAATGATTCACAAAGTTCACTTTTTAGAAAAAAGTTTTATTCAAAGAATGACTGTAAGAACAATGAAGTGAAAGCAGCTTTGTGATTTTGAGATTTCTGCCTTTTTAATTTTTTTTTTAAATTGTTTCAGAAATTGTAAAAATGAATCAGTAACCAGTGTAGATCTGCATAAAAAACTGAGATCATAAGGTGCAATTTCTCAGTCAGCTCAAAGTGGTAATGTGTGTAGTCACATAATAATGACAATAAAGAAGTTAAAAACTTGAAGGAATCTAAAATCCTACATTTCTCACTAGTTTGAATTTCACACACACAAAATTAAATTAAAATTAAATTATAATGAGTTTGAAACATGGTAAAATCACAAAATCCAATCAATTCTAGGAGTTCATATTCAATAGTTCATATCACACTGTTTTTAGGAATACATATTGGGGGGAAGGAATGAGGAAAGAGATTTGTTAGGAAGAAGTTGGAAAACTTGTTTATATCAGTTTTGTACCTTTCCAAACTTTTACCTGCAAAGTATAAAAAAAAGCATACCAACGATATAAAATAGGACACTTTGGTCATTAAAGTCTGCATTGTGAGTCATTGATGACCATAAGTAATTTTTAGTCTTTTACCTTGCAAAATCCTAGTTATCATATCTAAGATATCTGTTTTCTACATGTTTGTTGTTCTATGGCCTGAATTTATTCTACTGCTTATTAAAATCTATTAAAATCTATTTAAAAAGCATTTCAGAATAATTTTCTTCTATGCATGAATTACTGCATGATGTTTGAATTCTTGACTTCTGTGTAAGACTTCCTGTTTTGAATTAATAGCTTTTTCAAAAATATGGATAGCATTAGTCAATCATTTTCTTTCTGAGATTGTATAGAGTTTTATGAAAATATTCTTGCTGTTCTTTCTTACTTTGATATTGATACTAAGTTTCACTAACTGCTTAAAAAAATATGTCTTAGTGTACTTGTATGATAAGTCACAGAAACCAAAAGTTTTAAGCATCAGCAGCTTTTGAAGAGTTACTCTGGTTTAATTTGTAATACCAAGAAAAAAATTATCTGGAATTTTACCCATGTAGTATAGTTTATAAAATAGAACAAAAACCACAGTACACACATAGCTCTGTTGCACTGGGAAACAATGTGTTCTTTTAATATTTAGTATACACACTAAAGAGAAGTCAACATAGTCTTGCATTTCACTGAAAGTTCCCCCACCACTGCCTGCTTGTTCAGGCCTTAACTTAAGAGTAATATTTCCTTGTCTGTTGTACTGCTATTAAATATGAGCAAGGGTTAAAGTATTCTAAAACTTTGAGTAGCCTGATTTTAAAAACAGTTTTCAGTTGAAAGGCTTTAGAATGTTCCTACAATAAAGGATTTGGATATGTTAAGTTCTTAGCATAATGCACTACAAATCAGCAAAGGATTTAGCTCACCAGCACAATCACTTTTAGAGCTCCAGAAGGTCGCTTTACCATCAGAGAGTGAGATCTGCAACTGTAAGCCTCTTCTTTATAACAAGCTCTCTGTTATTTGAAAGGGATGTTTGACCTTTGTTTATTTAAGCCCTCATAATTAAATTTTGGCATAAAGATCCTTGGAGATGCTGTGGTCCATTTGTAGATCAAGCTGTTGAGTAATGAGTGTCTCAAGAATCATTCTCCTTCTGACCCTCAGCTATTTAATTATGTAAAGGAAGAAGGATTGTCTTTACAAGCAGTAGTCTAGGGGTAACCTGCATTACTGTAGTTGGGCCAGGCTTCTGCGAGACAGGGGATGAGTTCCATTTCATCAGGGAGTTGGCACCTGAATCCAGGTCTTGGGTGAGTGTTCAGATACTGGATATGAGGGCACAACAAAGGAAATACTGCCAATTTTGCCATCTGTCTGTTGTAAAATAATATCTTCTACACCTGCTCTAGAAAGGCAGAAAGAAAGAATATTTCTGTAACATTCAATCTGAAGAGCAGCAAAATCTAAGATGTGGCTCTTTCTACAGCAATTTTTCTGGCTACTTCAGGCATCTCCTATTCATTATTTGCCTTTCTGGGAATTCATTTTTTCTAATGTGTGTATGTGATTTTGGGCTTTATGTTTTTTCCATTTAGGAGGAAAATATCTAAAGATCTAGAGCAGTAAAATGTTAAGTAAGAGTATTTAAATTTCTTTCCTGAGTTCAGAACATCTTGTTAACTCTACCTTTTAACCCTACACTGGAAATGTCAGTAAAGCTAAAACACAAAAGGTTAATTTCCTTACTAGTTTACTGTACTTGATATTGGAAATTACGGTGTGGTGGGTTGACCTTGGCTGCATGCCAGATATCCACAAAAGCTCTCTATCACTCTACCTTCTCAAACAGGTGAGAGAAAATACAATGAAAAGCTCATGGCTTGATATAAGGACAAGTAGAGATCACTCACCAATTACCATCACAGACAAAATAGACAACAACTTGAGAAAAATTAATTTAATTTACAAATGATCAAATCAGAGTAAGATAATAACAAAATAAAACCTAAATCCTAGAACATCTTCCCCTCACCCCTCCCTTCTTCCCAGGATCAATTTTACTCCAGATTTCTCTACCTCTTCCCCTGCAGCAGTTCGGGGGTATAGGGAATGGAAGTTGTTATCAGTTCATTATACATTGTTTCTGTTGCTCTTTGCTCCTCAGAGAGAGGACTACTCACTCTCTTCCCCTGCTCCAGTGTGAGGTCCTTCCCATAGGAGACAGTCCGCCACAAACTTCTTCAATCTGAGTACTTCCCATGGGCTACAGTTCATGAACAGCTCCAGCCTGGATCCTTTCCTTGGGGAAAGCAGTCCTGCAAGAACAGACTATTCCAGTGTGGGGTCTTCCATTGAGACATAAGTCCTGACAACAAATCTGATCCAGTCTGGGTTCCTCTCTCCACTGGTTCACAGGTCCTGCCAGGAACCTACTCCAGCATAGTCTTCCCATGGTGAAAGCCTGCTTTAGGGACATCCACTCACTATAGTATGGGGTCTTCTCTGGGCTGCTGCTCCCTCATGGTCTCCACGGCTGCAGGGACAGGGCCTCACCATGGGCTGCATCATGGGCTGCAGGGGAATCTCTGCTCTGGCACCTGGATCACCTCCTCCCTTCCTTTTTCACCAATTTTGGTGTCTGCAGAGCTCTCACATACTCTCACTCCTTTCTCTCTCCTGCTATTGATATTGTCCATTTTTTTCCCATTCTTGAATACTTTATCCCAGAGGCATTACCACTGTTACTGATGGGCTTGGCCTTGGTCAGCAATAAGTCCATCTTTGAGCTGGCTGGTATTGGCTCTGTCAGATATAGTGGAAGCTTCTATCAACTTCTCACAGAAACCACTCCTGTAACCATTCTGTTACCAAAACCTGGTCATGCAAACCCAATACATATGGTAGTGTTTTCTAAGTTAATTTGTTTCATAGGTATTTGGTCAGCTTTTGATGTAATCCTTCAATTAAATAGTTAAGTAGTTTGGGCTTTTTTTTCTTTTTCCTTTTTTTTAACCTCAGTAGCATAAATTGGTAGTCTACTCAAAAAGCAAAGAATAGATTTCAACTGGGCTCAATTTACTTTTACTGAGGGCATGATTAGTGAGGTTGCAAAGGCCGTACAATACTGTAGATTTGGCCTTCTACTAGAAATATAATTTTAATCAAGAAAGAAGCAAAAATTTGTCAGAAGAAAAGAAATTGGAAGTCATGGGATAAAATGTTAACAGGATATTTTAATCTATTCTAAAAATACTTTATGAATTTCCATAAAATAGATTGTGTTAATCTTCAAATACCCTTTGCAAAGAGCTATTCATCATTTTATGGAATGCTTTCAAATCAATGGTGCTGTGTGAATTTGATAACTGTATCAATCTATCAAATGATGGGAAATTACCTAGATTTAGGATTTTTTTCATAGTTTTACAGCATAAAAGTATAAATAAGAAATATCCACAACTGTCTAAAATGGAATACATAAAGTTAAGTCAAGTGAAAATGTTCCAAAAATAATACAGAGCTTGCTTATATTTCTCATAGTGGAATAGAAACTGTGGCAGGATCAAAAATCCAGTTGCACAGAATTTGAAACCAAAATACATATACAGTGCAGAGTATGAGGAAACAAGGGATGAATGTATAGTAGGTAATCACCTGCAGTGAATGAGAACGCAGTATGAAAAGTCTGTTTTCTGATTGTTTGTTTGATTTTCCTTAATGATTATCTTTAAGAATCCAGGAATGAACTACTATAGATGTTAGTTCAGGCAAAATAAGTTTACATTATTTAATAATTTATAGATAAGATGTAGGAAGGGAGCTAGATGTGCATTAGGAATATCTGCCAAGAACATCAAGTAGCATGGAAAAAACAAAACAAAAATGAAAAAAAATAAAGTTTACACTGTAGCCCACTACATTTTTCACCAATATATCTCTTTTGTAGTGACATTTTTCTTCCCAGTATTGTAAGTAAGTGCATATATATATACATGAATATATATCTATAGGTCAGTTAAGAAATTGGAAATCTTTTTCATGGAAATGTTTAGAAGACAGATAAATCAGTCCAGTTTATAACTAAACTTTACTAAATTAATTGCTTAGCAGCACACTTTGTGCTAATGCTTAGTTCTTGTATGTTATTGGTCATCATCAATTCCAGTACAAAATTATTACCCTTCAACGCTCATACGCTGCTTTAGCTGTGATTGTTCGAACATCCCACAGCTGATGCCATTTTTGAGCAGTGGTGATCGTGGTCTATAGTAGCTCTAAGTCAGCAGTCAAGGTAGCTGTATATGAGAAAAATCACAACAGCACTGTATGCTCTTTCTTCCTAATGTTTGGTGATTTTATGCCATTTACCCCTTTCCTAATGATCCTCTTGTTATTACTTTTTCCTGATTTGGTTTGAGTTGGGTTTTTTTTTTGGTCTAGACATTTTGTACATTAGATAAGACAATTATTTGCACTCCCTTGTAAATATCTTGTTCTTTTTCTTTGCAACTGTGTCATTTGGCTGCCTCTTTTATGCAATGATACTTCTTTTAAGTGGCTGAAATATTACATGATCATCTAAAATGCCTGTATACTGTGTATCATTGTGCCATCACAGTGTTAAAAATGCTTATATGTATATTGTTACGTATATTGTATGTCATTGTTTAAAATCTTTAAGTAAACTTATGTTTGGGTTCAAGACAAATTAATATTAATTATGTGGTTACATTCACTTACTGTTTCTAGGTGTTACAGATCTCTGCCATGTCTACATCAACCTGTTGATTTTTACAATGGCATAATTTCTGATAACAATTAGAAAAATTCTCAATCTGATACCTCCAGTACCAGGACCAAAATCCCAGTTATTTTAATTAATCTCCAGTGTCTTACTTCTTACTTGCCTTACTCAGAACAAACCTACATGTTCTGTAGGACCATCTGACCCAAACCAGGCTGATGAAGTCTCAAAGGCCAGAGCTGAATAGGAAGATCCTCATTCAGATGATCCTAATGATGACTGTATTGTCAGATGAACTCAGGGCTTCCAGTTATACTGAAGGCTCAGTTCTCTTTGTATCCCTCTGGCTGCTCTGCCTATAGTCTGCCATTTTCAGTAGAGAAGCCCAGAAATGAAGGCCTAACTCACATTCAGATTCTGCATCAATTGTCAGTGAGAAGCACAAGTAGCTCAAGACACTGCAGACTCAAAATTCCTCCTGAAGGCCATCATTCTGGTCACGAATTAGCAACTGATTTTCATTGTAATTCTTGATAGGCTGTTTGACTCAAGAACCTCTATTAAATCCAAAGATTTTACTGTCATTCTTGGTAATCAAGTTTTTGTCCTAAGATTTTTGCAATTACTTTGGATTTAGCTGTGTTTTTTTAATCTTATCTAAATGTTCTGAAAGAGATTCAAGTAAAACACAGGGAAATTTGGAAAGACATGGTACTCAATATCTAACATGGAAATTATTCTGTTAAATTCTCCAATTTATTAATCGCAGATATTCTAATCATATTAAATATCATTTTTGTGGAATTTCAGTGAAAGTGTTTACTAATACTAACATAAAATATCTTGAATGATCACACATACTTGACTTTCACAGTAAAAAAGCTGTACAGCATTGTGAACAAATATCAAAACCAATTGAAAAAAACACAGTCAAGAAAACTCCAGGAAGAAAATTATGTCTTCTGTAAGAATTCTAACCTTTGATTCTTGGAAACATTGCAAATACAATTTTATTATTTTCTGTTCAATCTAAGAATATCCAGGCCAGCTAGTAATTAGTCAAGAGAAGGCTTTTGTATTTTATTTCCAATTATTCAAGGCCATCAATGTTCCAATTCACTGTATTTTGTAGCCTTTCCAAAAGCTTGTAAAGTATGGGCTTGTGAGCATTATCATTCAAAATTGAATTACCATGGAATTAAAAATTAATTTCATCCTGTTCGTTTTATCCTAATGTCTGCTAAAAAAATAGGAATGTCTGCCATAAGGAAAACCAATAATCCCTCTCCTAAGTATGCTCTGATTTATTTTTGTTCTTTTTTTCTACATGGTTTTGGCCTATTACGAGTTCTTAAACAAAGCTAAGAAAGGTAGTTTTAGTAAATTAGACAGATATGACATATACACATCCATGTAATGTGTAAAAGCCAATAGAGTCCCTCATTAAGAGTGTGATATTGCATAAACCAAATGCATTGCTGATCAGAGGTGAACTGTTTTGGTAAAAAAAGCCTGAACAACACAATTTTCCTTCTGGAAATGTACACAAATGTTTAGGGTAATAAGCAGAAATGAATATAACTACTTTTAGGTGGTCTTTGGATCAACTGAAAAAATGCTCAACTAAATGAGTCACTATAAATGTTGCTTTTGACTTATAAGTGTAGTTATTTTTTGTGAACAGCTAGAATAACTCTTCCAGAAGTAATTTGTAAATACAATGGCTCATGGGAACTGAAGACTTTCTATGAGATTGCATTTGGACTCAAGAGAAGTACTATGGATAAAACTGTGACACATAGAAATGGAATTACCTTAGAGTAGTTTCACAGTTTAGATAGTTTGACAGTGGATGACTGTGAGAGATAAAGAAGCAAAACCAGAAAAAAATTTACAAGAAGTTATTAACACATTCTCCCAGTGAGATGTGTAATTTCCTATATTTCACATTTATTTTACAAACTCTCCACTATTTCCCATAGTGTTTTTTGATATGCTATGGTGGTTTTGTCCAGCTAGCAATGAAGCACCATGATAATCTCTTGCTCACTGCCCACCATCTATCCTCACTCTCATTAGGATGGCAGAGTCCGCAGCAAGGTGGGAGGAAAAAGAGATAACCAAGGATGTTGTAGATCAAGACAAGGACAGGGAGGGCTTGCTGCAAAGTACAGTTAAGACAAAACAGACTCCACTACTCGACTTAGAGAGGAAAGTAAGGAAAGTTTATTCTACTACCTACAAGAAACAGAACAGAACAAAAAGTAAAACCAGAGCAGTATGACGAGAAAAATACAACCAGCACTTTAAGATCTCCCTCCTCCATTCCTCCTTTCTTCCTGGGCTCACCTCACTTCTCCCAATATCTCTACCTACTTCCACCTCAGCAGTGCAGAGGAGTAGGGAATGGGGAATATGGTCAGCCTCTCACAGATGGTATCTGCCGCTTCTCTCTTAGATGAGGATGACTCCTTGATTTCTTTTCCTGCTCTGACACTGGGTCCTGACCATGGAACACAGATGCTATAACCTAATAGTGAACTTTAAATCCATCATGGGAAAAACATAAAAATTTTTATACTAAAAATTCTATTTACAGAAAGAATAGTGATATCACAGAATCTCAGAATGGCAGAGGCTGGAAGGGACCTTTAAAGATCATCTAGTTCAACTCCCCGATCAAGCAGGTTGATCTAGACAAGATTATGCAGGAACATATCCAGATGGCTCTTGAAAATCTCCAGAAAAGGAAACTCCACAGCCTCCTGGGGCATCCTGTTAGAGTGCTCTGTCACCTTCAGAGTGAAAGAGTTAATCCTTATGTTTAAATGGAACTTCCAGCTGTTTTCCATTACCCTTTGTCCTGATATGACATTAGACTGAGAAACATCAAAACCACGAGTTAAGAATTTCGTAGCTGTGTTCTTCATCAGAAAAAAAAAAAAAAAAAAGTGAATATTTTAGTATTGTGGTCATTTCTCATTTGCTTGTTTTGTGATATATAGTTTTTTTCTCCTTACACTTAAAAATAATATTAAATATTGATGATGAACTATTTCCAAAGGTAGGAGAGAACAGAGTTGCATCCGATAAATGCAAACTTCGGGTAAGATTCACGGAGATCAATTCAACATTCTCATCTGAGTAATGCCCAAAGAAAGTCAGGGTTAGACCTCTGTGCTCCCTACACAGAAGCATCTGTCATTTACAAAGTGCAATCCAAAAAAAGATGAATATACTGTGAAAGGCCTGGACTAACATTAATCAATAAGAAAGGCCAAGTACAGGGCTACCTATATAAACACTGTTGAATACAGTTTTGGAACTTAAAAGCTTGACTTCTTTGAAGGCTTATGATGCTTTCAGGATAAACATACTGCAGAAGCAATTATCTGCAGGTGCATACATTGAACAGGACTTAAGTACAGTTTCCAAACAGTATCATTTGTATATTACTAAATTGTCATTTAAGAAAGATTTAGTTGAAGGCTTGTCTCAATTGGAAAGGAACCAAACTTTTTCTAGAGTGTTCACTAAATATGTTATCAAATAACTATTGAGATTTCATTTATCATGGAGGCAGAAGAGAGACATCTAGGCAGAGATGGAAAACTGTCAAAAAAAATTTCAAAAAAGGCAGACCTGAGCTCTACTCACAATTTTCCTTCTGGATTTGTATTTTCCTATTTATTCAGTGTTTATTGGAAAACATAAGAGTGTACAATGGAGAAGAAATGCTGGCATAAATCTCTGGATTGGAAAAGCCAAGAGACGTCTCTCAATTTTCTAGGTTGTTACTATAATCCCCAGACTGTAATACAGATGTCATCTCTTTTGCTGGCAGGCTTGTCCTTACCCCTATAACATTTTTGAACGCAACTGAAGCTCTGCTTTATGCTATGCTTAGTACTATTGGTTGATGTTGGAGAGAGCTCAGTGCTTCTTTATATTGACAAGGACATGGAATGAGATGAAAACAATACAATTTTAATTTCTATTTTGTGTCTTGTTTCTCAGTGGCTTGTCATACATGACCAACAAAAACAATGTCACATCTGCTCTTTGACAAGCCATGTTGAAAATTTTCTAAGGGTTTTTTTTCCATCTCTGTTGAAATTTTTAAAGGTCCTGACTGAAAAGCCCAGCTTAAATAATTGCTGTAGCAGTGTTTGCAATGCAACTGACAGTGAAAAAAAATGGTTATGCTGGCATGGTTCCAGTACAGCAGCTAAACACCTGGGTAAGTTTAAATGTGTGGATATTCCCACCAGAAAGTGATTTTATTGTCAGTATGTTTCTAGTTATTTCATTTACAATAAAATGTAAGGTTTCTGTTACCACCTGCAAGGCATGGTAGAGTATCTCCGATAAGAACAAGTATCTGTAGTATGCTGCTTGATTCCTCTTTATGTGACAGATTAATGTATGATATACTCTACAGCTTGGTGTTTTCAGATCTTTCCATATGTGCTGCTTTACATTGCATTTTGTGGAACTTAGAAAAGTTTTGTGCTTAATCTGTTGAATGCCTTGTATTTTGACTAGAAAGAATATTTATCCTCTTATTTCCTCATAAAACAGAAAGGAAAATAGTCTTCTTCAATTGTATCCTTCCATATATAAATAATATCTATCAAATTGTAGATTTTATTTCATTTTTACACAAGTACATCTGTAGAATCTAGGAAGACACAGATTAATGGCAACTCAGGAAAAAAAAATCAACAAACTTTATCTTAATTCACATTCTTCCAAAATCTGCCTTTTTTGCCCTTCCTTCTTCAAAACTACTTGAAAATTTATTTGGAAATTGGAAGACCTTGAAATCACAGAGCACAATGAGCCAAAAAGATGGATGACTAGGATGACTGATGTCCTGAAAGGGATTTTTGAGTGTTTCAGCAGGAGTACTAAAACATAAGCTGCTAGTTAATGCTGTTTGAAATTGGTAAACAAAGCAGTGACTACTGATGCATTTCTTTAAACAGTTTTAGACTGGCCTAATCTTGTGATGTCTTAGGTGTCATTCTACATAGTAGGGGATATACACTACAGCAAAAATCTCCATTGTTACAACTGCATGTGGAATTCTAGAAATCCATATCAGTTTTATTAATAAACCTGTGTCGAATAAAATAATGGAAGAATTAATTTACTGGATAGTTTAATGAGTTTTAATTTAGAAACCAATTGAAATGAATTATTACTCTTATGGAAATTGTTATTTCATATATTAATAGCAAAAAAAAAAGGGCTCAATCTAGATATACTGAGCATTGGAAAATGTATAGGATGACTTGATTCCCCTCAAATACTTGTAACTTGTGTTTGTATTCTCAAATACAGAGAAGATTTAACAAATAAACTCCATTGAATACTGGTTTTCCAATAGCCAAGATATTCAACCTCACAAATCAACATTGGAAGCTGAATTTACATAACAATTGTGGAAATATAATTCTTAGATTTGAGAATTCGCCAGATTGTCCAACTGGCTGACAAACATGCTCAAATGCCTTTGAATATTTATTTTAGTGGATGCAATTGTAGCAATTTTAATCAGAAAATCTACATTTTTCTTTTTCAAAGACATGCATTTAAGTAGTTTTCAGATCTTCCTGGAAATAATAGACGTCAAGTGCCATTGACACAGGTGTCTGTTACTTTATGTGTCTTATATAGTGGTCTTAGTACATTTAAATTGTTCAAGGGCTCCTGCTCTTTGAGATTTCTGAAAGAAGAAGAGAGAATGGACATGGATAAGACACTGTGTACAGTGCCAAGCAACTCATCTTAAGTGTAAAGAATGCCCTGGAGATAGAAGAAACACTGAAATGAATGAAAATCACAGTTATTCTAATATTCCACTTCTCATTTGGACTATGTTAAAACAGGACACAGCTGAGTGTTTACAACTACTTTTGAATTCTTCAAACAATGAAAACAATAGCTTCCAGAGGGACATAGATTTCTGCTGAATTATTTGTGTATCATTGTGATAGAAACAAAAGGAATGTATGATACACAGAACAAATTTTAGTTCTGCCATAATTCTGAATAAGAGATAGTTTGTTCTTTTAGAAGAGGTCCCTCCTCTGGCCTTGACCTCAATAAAAAAAAAAAAAAAAAAGAGAGAAAAAGAACAAAGCCCTCGTTCAAAGCATTTGATTAAAAATATCACTTGAAAAAACATGTCTAGAAATGAGAACGTTGCTATGAATACCACCCAATAAAAGAGCATGGCTAATCTTCTTTACATTATTGTCATTGCAGTGCTGAATTATTAAACAGCAATTTTTCTACTGCTTTGAACTCTGAAACTGCATTTTCTGCAATACTTATGCTCCCTGGTACACTGCATCAATCAAATCTGGCTGCCACAGTTTTCAAATAGTTTGTTAAAAAATGCAGTGATTTAACATACTGCCAGTACTGAGCCACTTGAAATAGCTGTAAAGTAGCAAGAACATTTCCATTAAAGAGAATTGTCCGTTATGGGCTTCTTAATAGATTTTTGGTTAATTGACAATTATTTACATGTGAAATATTAAGGCAGTTTAAATCAGTCTTTAACCCTCTCCTGTTCTTAATTTACTTTGCCATGAAACAATTGAAAACCTGTAAATGCAATTGCTGAATTGAGGATTTTAGTGATGCCTCTGTTCGATAGCAAGGGAGCTGGAGCTAGTCTTAGAATTGATCAGTTACAACTGGCATTAGATTACATGCCTTAAGGTGCCATCTATTGGGTTCAAATTTCTCAAGTTATAGACAGGATTTCCATGCTTAACCTGGGGTAATATGTGGTCTGCATCATGTGACACAGTTGGAGACATGTGGCTGATGTCTGTATCACTATAATCAATCTCCTCATTCCCAGGCATAAAAAAAAAAAAATCACTTATAGGTAGGATACTTGGTATTTGTTCACTAGGAATATTTTTTCTTTGTAATTCTGTATTATTAAAGATTAAATAGTTTAGATTGGACATACGTAAGAGTCCCAGATAAAATAAGACCAAGCAAAGAAATCGGGATTGGACATCTAGAAATCAGAAACTAAGTAAATATAAAACCACTATGTTCAGAAGCATTGCAACCCAAATGAAACATGACAAGTTGACAATTAATTGCTCTTGACAAGCCACTAGGAGTTGAAACTGTTGCATGGCTGTTTTCAGAGAGTAAAACTTGTGACTGAGGTGAACCTGACAACAGAGCTGAGAACTTGTGCATACACTGGAAGCTCTGGGGGAAAGAGAGGGCTAGAAAAAAAGGATTGACAAGGTTGTTGCAAGGCTGTCTAGCTGATACCTAACCTACTGCCTGGGATAGCAGAGGGATCAGGAGCTCAGACAGCCGTAAACCCACTCTAAGCCTGTGTGGGAATTGTAGGAGAGAACTGAGGGGTGGTAGGAAAGGAGATCAGATGGCTCCAGGCTGAGCAGGTGCCTCTTGGGATCCTGGCAATCAATGGCTGCAATTGCTGTTTTGCCAGTAGAACATGTGATACCTTGCCTGGGCAGAAAGATGCATGACAGAGCTACCAGATGAATGAGGCTTGGCAAACCTGAAGGTGGGAATGGAAATCTGGAGCCTCCAGTCAAAAGTGGGGAATTAGTGAGGTCCAGTCTGAATACAGAATTGCAATTCATTCAATTTTCCTACCTATTATTGTCTTTATAGTGAATTCACATAGAAATATATGTGTGCTTTGTTTTCTTTTATGTACATTATTATTTATAATTAGATAGCACATAATATTTTTTACTAACTGTGAAGATAGTTTAAGTTAATCTTAGAAATGTGTAGAAGAACATCGAACTGGAAGTTTCAAAAATATCCTAATTTTGCACAGGAAATGAACTTTTTTTTTTTTTTTTCCCCTGAGGAAAGTATACAGCTTTCCTATAAGAATATCCACACAAAGGAGTGAAAATTAAAGACTCAACTGTTAAAAGCAATATGCATAAAATTAGTTTTCTAATTGCTTACTACTATTAATGTTAATTGGTTTAAACAGCACCCAAAACCAGATATCCAAGCCAAACCTTTCAAGCAGTTTCATTTGGAAATCTTGGCTTAAGAAGAGCATAACATATATATTCACCACCATTAGTGATTCTGGCATACTGAATTGGCTGGACATGATAACAGATTCCTACCTTTCAGCACATGAATTTGGAGGACGCATTGACAAATATATGGTTATACATAGCCAGGAAACAAAAGAAAGCCCCTAACTTGAACAGGACTTAACATCCTGTTTGTTCTATTTCAATCAAAATAAATTTTCAGACTTTTACTTGATTAATGATAATCAAACTGTTGGACTATTTATATTATCTGACTCTTTTATTCTGACAACTGCATAAATACCAAGTTTTAAAGAACAATAGAAGGTTTTCGGATTTGATTCTCGAAGTTTGAATTTCAAGTTCAGTATTTTCTCTATAGTTATGATCGTCACACAATACAGGAAGTTAGCTGCAGACGTGTTTTATGAGCTGTCTCAGAGTTACATTTTAGAAAATCTAAAAAAATATGGTTAGTTTTACACTTTAAATTCAAAGATGGAGCTGCTCATTGAGAAAGAATGGCCAGGCTACTTTGAAAGGCTTTGGAATACAATAAGATCTGTTTCAAATATAATTTTCTTTCTTTTTTATTTTTTAGTAAGAAAACATATTAAATACTTTATGTAGTCATGTCAACTCACAATCTTTGATTCTCTTTCGTTTGTGTTCCTAAACACTTTGGAAAAAAGTGTCTGTGATTCATTTTACTTAAATAAATGGTGCTTGCTCTAATAGCTAGTGTCTGTGGTATATTTGGAAAATCATGTCTCATGTCAGCTACAGACTTTTCTGTGCATCAGATCAATCAGTGAATCTACCTCTCACTGCATTGTCCTTTTCTGTAAAACAGATATAATACTTTGCAGTCCCAGTGTTCTTTTTTACAAGGATAATTGTTAACATCAACAAGGAACAAATACTATAATGTTCAGAGTTTTGTGGGTACACTTTTAGTATGTATAAAACGGTCATGACATGGTTTTTTGTGACAAACTGTTATCTGTTAGCTATTGGTCATTTTGTGACAGTTTGAATGCTAACAGTGTGTACTCCATAGATGTGCATGTGAATAGCCTAAGAGTATGTAGCTTGAACTGCATGATTAAACAAGTAGTAAGAATATTTTCAGTATGAATTCCTCCTACAAAACACTAAGGTTGGGAAGTTAGTTATTAATTAAACAAACAAATTAACAAACACAAGAAGGAAATTAAAAAAATAAAAAGTCAAAGGATTAGCTATGAAGTAAAACCACTACAGATGATGAGGACATGGTAGAAAACTCATTGATTGTGATAAGTAAAATGTTCTCAACTAATAAATAAATAAATTTAACAGATAGAGTAGAAAGCAAGACTAACAGAAAGAAGCAAAGGAAGCACTAGTCTTACTGACATGTGCAAAGACTCAAATGGTAAAAGAATTCTGATGCATGAAAACATCAAAATAATAATAAAAAATAATTAAAGAGCTGGAACAAGCTGAAAAAAGATTAACAAAGAAACAAGACTTGGACATCTTTTTTTTCTGTTGTAGCTAACAACAGGACAAGGAATAATGGGATGAAGCTGGAACATAAAAAGTTCCAATTAAACATAAGAAATAACTATTTCACCGTGAGGGTTGAGGGAGCAATGGAAAAGGCTGCCCAGACGGGTTGCGCAGTCTCTTTCCTTGGAGGTCTTCAAGACCCACCTGGACATATTCCTATGTGACCTGATCTAGGTGGACCTGCTTCTGAAAGAGGTTAGACTAGATGATCTCTAAAGATCCCTTCCAACCCTATCATTCTATGATTCTATGAAAAGTACTGGATTTTTTTTAAGGTGAATTTATAGAGTAGATGCCAGTAAGCTGAGGACCATAAGTAACAAATCAAGTACAAACATATTGCAAAATAATGACATAAATTTAAATAAATGCAATTAGGCAAGAATTAAGAGTGTGCTGCAACTATTGCAAAAGCGGAAAGGAATTCTATTTTACTGTGGACTTTGTTTCCTGTAGCTAATTTCCTTAGCTCTGGTTTCTGCTGCTCATTCCAACTGTATATTTGAAATATCTTCTGCAACTATTACAGTCAATGAAACAATTAAATGTAAGGACAAAGAAAAATGAAAATCACTGCCACTTCTGAATGTAAGATTCTTCACTGGAGGGCAGACAAAAAAAAATGTTTCCAGTGTTTGAAGAGTATAAGATAGTATTTTTACTTCTTGTTGCTACTAATAAAAACATGGATAAAAAACCATATTTGAGATAAGAGAGATAAACCGTATCTGTAAATACATCTCTGCTGATTTTCATCCTTACTAGTCCAACTCCCAAAACTAGCATAGAAAGGTCAGTACAACCTGAGAAAGAAGAATGTGAAACTGAAGATGATGGTAATGAAGTCTACCAACACAAGCACAAACACCCCTATGGTAAGAGACTCTTTTCTCAGTAGCAAAAACTTGACAGAATTTGCTTTGTGCTTTTAAGCTGTAGCTCCTTTTGATTGTCTCATTGCAATATAGAACTTTCTGACTGCACTCGAAAACTTTGTGGGTTTCCATCAGTTACATGGGAAAAATATTCAATTGCAGGACTGTGTCCTTAATGTTATTTTTCATAAAGCTACTAAAACCATGCAGGAATAAGGAAGCAGAAGAGGAAAAATCACAATATAATGAAGAAAAACATTAAATATAATAGACTGAGTTATACTTATCGTTCAAATAAATATTTTTACAGGAATACATTTTTCAAACGGACAATGTGTGCCAGTTATGTGTGCTTTGGTTGTAGTACAAGTTTGTTATTTTAGCAGCACAAACTGAAGCTCAGAAAATTTAAATTGATAGTCTGGTTTGCCATTGGCTTGCTGTGTAATCCTGTGAAGTTTCTTGGCCTCCTTTGTGCCTCAATTGATAATAACAAATATTTCTTTATTCAAGTCTTTCTGAAGACCAATAGCAGAAAAGCATGAAATATAGATGATAGTGTGTTACATGCTACTCTTCTACTATACCCAAAGCAGTGTCTACAAGTTTTGTCTGGATAGTGCTTGAAAATAACAAGTCTAGTTATGATTATTATACTTACTACAGTAATAGAAATTACATCTTTGAAAAGTTCTAGTGGACTTCCCCAGAGTTTCTTTTACTGATCCATGTTCATCAGTATTTGCTGAACTCAATCATTGAAGTCAGAACAGCTAAGCCATTTTGCACCAGTTTCTGTTCTTAATATTTTAGCTGTGAGATTTCACTTGCCTCACAGCAGTTTTGATGACTAATACATCATTCCTGGGCTGAACAAATTATTTTTATGGCATATCTTTCTGGGTATTTTTACATCCCATACTTATTAAAACTCCTATTTCAAGTGGCAAACGCTAATACAGTTAAGCATATGTACATATACTTCCACATATGCAGAATATTTTTTTAATATTAGAGAACTCAATCATGTATTAAATATTTTAAAATATTCTTTCAATGGTTAAGAAAGTCTTCTGTAGTCTTATCCCTCTGAGGCATCAAATAAAACTTTTTTACTCACATCTCTAGCAGGCATTGAGGGTAAGTGCTCTAACATTGCAAGATGTTAGATGCAAGATTATTTTTTATGCATTTTGCATGCTTTTTTCCAGTGTATGTTAAACATTTGTGCAACAGAATTTGTTTGCTAAATAAACTACATGTAACAGAACATCTATATTGAGCTAACACTAATATTCTTTGCAATTCTTTGCAAAAGACCTAACAGTAGTAAAGTTTCCATTGCAGGCTGTTGGTTTTAACTCCCTTGTTATTCAATAACATTTGAAAAATCTGATTACATGTATCTTGAATGCAGAAGGAACTATTTTAGTCTGAATCAACTCTGAGCTGAGATAAAGTCATCTTTAAGCTGATCTCTCCTAATACTTCTCAAAGTAGAAGTTACTTGCAGAAGGTGTCCAATCTGTTGCATTAAGACAATTAGGCGATAAATGATGGAATTTCTTCAAGTGATGACTTCTTTGGCAGTTAAATAGGAATAGTAGTGGCAGTAGAGATAGAAAAAATTGTGCTGGATTCAATAGCCCAGGGGGGTCACAATTCTCTGCTACATAACAAGCAATCATGGACTGCAGCATAGGGTTTTGGATATCTCAAGTGATCTATGATGCTTAGATAGGAATTTTAACCATCAGTCTCTGGGGTGTGATACTGGGAAACCATATGACTTCCACAGTTCTGAATGACATCTAAATTTTTGGGGTTTATTACTCAGGAAACTGATTTTAGCATCTCAGAGAAAATTCTCAGTAAACATATTTGCATTGAAATGGAAATTATTGAAATTGAAATTATCTCTGAAGAACAAGATATGACAGGATTTTAAATACGTTTTTGACAATATCGAGAATCAGTCTGAAATAAAGATTGTTCCTCTTCCAAATAGTACTAGCTTGAGTATCTACATTTTCCATGGTTATTATAGAACTACTACTAAGTTCTATTAAGTTTTTTTCTACTGTTGGTATCTGAAGTTATTGGTCAAGAAAATCTTTAGTGGAATTTCAGAATTTTCTGATAATTGCTTTGCATGACACACTTGAGTTGCTCTGTAAGAGCAACAGAACCAAGTGATAAATTATTTCACAGTTAAACACTTCTTTATATTTTCATTCTTTTTCTATTGGCCATTACCTAGAGGATGAATCTTTGGGAGTCCTGATTGCTAATAAACTAAATATGAGCCAGCAATGTGCCCTCGTTGCCAAGAAGGCCAATGGCATCCTGGGATGTATCAAGAAGAGTGTGGCCAGCAGGTCAAGGGAGGTTCTTCTCCCCCTCTACTCTGCCCTGGTCAGGCCTCATCTGGAGTCCTGTGTCCAGTTCTGGGCTCCCCAGCTCAAGAGGGACGGGGAACTGCTGGAGAGAGTCCAGCGCAGGGCCACCAAGATGATCAAGGGTATGGAACATCTTTCATAGGAGGAAAGGCTGCAGGAACTGGGGCTGTTTAGTCTGGAGAAGAGGAGATTGAGGGGAGATCTTATTAACATTTATAAATATCTAAAGGGTGGGTGTCAGGAGGTTGGGACATCCCTCTTTCTATAGTAGATAGTAACAGGACAAGGGGTAATGGGATGAAGCTGGAACACAAAAAGTTCCACTTAAACATAAGAAAAAACTATTTCACTGTGAGGGTGATGGAGCTCTGGAACAGGCTGCCCAGAGGGGTTGTGGAGTCTCCTTTCTTGGAGGACTTCAAGACTCACCTCGACATGTTCACCTGATCTAGGTGAACCTGCTTCTGTAGGGGAATTGGACTAGATGATCTCTAAAGGTCCCTTCCAACCCCTACTATTCTATGATTCTATGAAGTGATGAACTCAGCTGGAGAACATCTGAACACTTATGGCTTGCATGACAAATTAGTTTCATCTTCACATTAACAAAAATCCATATAAGTTCTGTCTAAAGAGTTCTGGAAGGAAAAAAAAAAAACCCAAAAAACAGTGTTAACCAAAATCCTTGTAAAATGTGCATCATTAGCTTGCTCAAATCAACAAGAATGGAAATAATCTGATGTGCTCTGTTTATTACAGAGTTTTAAAAGGTTATAAATATAATTCTTGTTAGTCAATGACACTTGCATGCTTCATGGACAATATGCTGCAGCATGTAATACTAAGTCTCATGAAAAAAAAATAAGTACTTCACGGAAATCAATATGACTGCATTGTCCGTTACCAAGAAAAGAGTTACTGCAGTAAGATAAATAATGAAATGTATGGTACTTCTGAATAAAATAATCCTCCAAAAAGTCTACTTAAATCCTTATTTTTATTTATTTTCATATATGTATATAATGTTGAAGTGAGAAGAGGCATCAAATATATTTCAGCAAAGAAATTCTTAAGAAAAATATAGAAGATAAGTAAATTAATGAATAAATTCTTTCTTAGGAATATTTTGCACCTTAAATACTCATTAATTTTTAATTACTTTACTTTTAATTACTAAATATTATCAAGTATCCTACAAAAAGGCAGAAAAGAAGAAATTCAATACCACAATTTTCATCATGCAGGTAAGCTTCATTCCACCTGCCCTCAGACCTCAGCAATATCTACAGTTAAAGTACTCTTCCCAGAGTCTCTTTAAAATCAATGGAGAGAAATATACACACTTTTAGAGAACATTTATTTGACATATTTTAGATATCTATTTTAAAATGAGAACTGACATCCTCCACAGACGGTGAAGATAGCTCAGGCTGGCTAACCTATTGTGATACAGGTAGATATATATTATATAGAGTGTAGGAAAGACAATTTTGTTTCTGAAATGTCATTGGATAAAAGCATTCATGTGACAATCAGAAAGTATAATGAAATATATTTAATAATAATCCTGCGACGTCTGTAACAATATGCGTTAACAACATCTTAAAAATTATTCAAAGTAACTAACATTTACATTAACTTTTCAAACTTTACTCTAAAGATCTGATAACCTAGGTATAAGGAGTGAAACAGCTCATGGAGAGGAAGAAAGAAGGAATGAGACAATATGAGTCAGTTAGGTTGACACTAGACCTAGCAATTGTTATACTGTGTAATTTTGTAAAAGTTGCAGTTATTCACAAATTGAGTATACCTTAGTTCATCCTAGAATTATTTTTTTAACTAACAAGGAGTGACAAACAATATTTACTACCTGAAGAAACAAAGCAAGCTTCTGGATTTTCTAAATTTTTATTAGCTTTTGGCAGCTCTGTAGAGAGTTAGGAACAGTGGTTGTCTTTCCTAGTACAATGGATTCTTCTTACATATCCAATTAATTGTTTTTTTTCCCTGTTGATTTCTGCTAATTTTGAGAGAGGGAGTAAGGAAAAGAGTGAAAGGCTTTTCTTTCCTTCCCGAAGTCTTCAAGCAGAGGTGTCAATACGAAAGCTTACCTATTGAAACATTCTTTGAAGTCATACGTGCTCTGTATCTTCTCTAAGAAAACAACACAGAAATATTGTTTCTTACTCTGTGGAAAGTAACTCTTCTATATTAAAGTTTCATATCTCCTTTTCTAAATCAATATGATCTGTATTGAGCAGAGTAAATACATCAAGTGGTTTCTGGAAAATACCTTTTGTTGTCAATCTGATCAGTTATCCACATCTGTTGCCTAATTCCATAATATAAACTCCATAATCCAAGACCAGAGCAAAATTATGTAGAGTCATAATTGTTTCTTACTGTTTGCCACTTTGGGTGTTCATATGATTCACACATTAAGATAAATCTCATAATTTTCAAAACATCATATTTCCATATATAATAGTTTGCTTCTCATGTATATTCTAATTCCCTTTAAATAGAGTTTTATGATTAATACTCAAAAAGTTTGTATCTTCATACAACTTGTAGTATGAAAGAAGACTTCCCTGTGATTTGTGTTGGACAAAAGAAAAAGAAGTTAAACTGTATGAAGATGTATGGTGACATACGTTTGTTTAAAATTAAGTCAAAAGGAGCTTAGTACCAAAATGCTTTTGTGATGATTATGAGATTTAACCTAATCATATCTATGACCTTAATTTTCCAAATCAAAGACTTAAAAAACAATAATTTGACAATTATAGATTGCAGATCCCAGAGAAGTAATAGTTTCTGATGTGTTTGGGGATTTTTGGTGGGTTTTTTTGTTTGTTTTTTTACCTATTAACTCCTACTGTTAAGGTGTTTATATTTCCAAGGAAACTTCAAGCTTGTCATGATTTTGATGTAGTTTCTACTGAAATGTGAAGACAGTTAATCACGATTTTATTTTATTAGTTCTAACATGAGGGATCAATATCCCCCAGTCACAAATATATACTGGAGTACTGAGATCTCAACTGTTTCCTGTCACTTTCTCTGTGAACTTAGTAACACAAAAGAATCTGTAATAAAACTACATAAATAGAATAGCAAAAACTATATACTGATCCAGATCTGTTTGAAAGGCCAAGAATATAATTGTATTTATTTTTTGGAATTTAATGAGAGCTTTAAAATTCAATTGATGGGAATCGTTTTGACAAATATATGACACCCCAAAAAGTTTGTTTTGTTTAGGACACAAATGGCTTTGCTAGCTCAAAACAAATATGTATGTAAAGTCTGAAGAAGTATCTGAAGTTTGTTAGCTATATAATGACAATAAATAATCTGAAACTGAAAATTAAACTATAGAAAATTTCCTTGGCACACTGCTACTTAAATGAGGGTTTGTAATTTACACAAAGCATAACTACATTTTTAATAGCTAAAATACACATTAATCATTCAAATGCTAGAGCGTCCTTAGAAGAGGTACATTGCTATGTGTCAATATAAGGACTATTTATAGGTGCACTGATTGTTTTAATTTCAGCGTGAACATAAATTCATCCAATTTAACTGAGCATTTAATAATGTAGACAATCACCCACCAAGGAAAAATAACATGTTTTTAATTCCCTGACAAACAGGTTGACCTTTAAAATCAGAAGCAATCTCTCTTTCACAGCCTCTGGATGAGGAGATTTTAGAATTTGATTCTGTCTCAAGCATTTTCATTTAAGTATTTTTCCTGTGCTCTTGAAGAACCATACTATGTTCTTGCTACCCTACATTTGACAGACAACAAACTTTACTGTTTAAAGTAACATGCCAACCTATAACTTTGGCCATATAGAGTCATAGAATCATAAAATTGATTCGTCTGGAAGAGGTCTTTAAGATCATGAAGACCAGTCTTTGTCCCAGCCCTATCAACCACTAGACCATTTCCCTAAGTGCAACATCCACCCATCTCTGAAAAACCTCCAGGGAAGGTGACTCCACCACCTCCCTGGGCAACCTGTTCCAATGCCTGACAACACTTTCAGTAAAGAAATTCCTCCTAATAGCCATCATGAAACTCCCCTGGCACAACTTGAGGCTGTTTTGTCTTGCTCTCTTGTGTGTCACTAGGGAGAACAGACCAACTGCCACCTTGCTACAGCTTCATCTCCCCTGAACCTTCTTTTCTGAAGGCTAAACAGCCTCAGATCAGTCAGCCATCCTCATATGACACGTTTTCCAAATACTTTACTAACTTGGTAGCCTGCCTCTGTATCTTCTCCAGCACCTCAATATTCTTGTTGTAGAGAGGGCCCCAAAACTGGACACAGTATTTGTGATGCAGCCTCACCAAAGCAGAGTACAGGGAAATGATCACGTCCCTCCTCCTGCTGACCACACTGTTCCTGATACAGTCCAAGATGCCATCGGCCTCCTGAACTGAGATCTGAACTAGACAGCAAAAGGGACAGTTTCATTAAAGAAAGCTAATTGCATTCTGCTGTGGACTTAAGAGCAGAATTTTGGGATTGCTGCAGAAACTTTGGTTTGTTGTCTGCATAGTGCAAATAATTCATAATTTGTGTTTCCTATAAGGGAGTTTAGGCATGATATAACCTCAAGAACAGAAGCACAGTAATGAGATTGTTGACGATAGCTTCCTGTCGCAAGTGACTGAGGAACCAACAAGGAGGGGTGTGCTGCTGGACCTGGTACTGATGAATAGAGAGGGCCTGGTTGGGGATGTGAAAGTTGGAGGCAACCTCAGCTGCAGTGACCATGAGAAGGTAGAGTTCAAGATTCTACGTGGAAGAGGTAGGACACAAAGCAGGACCATGACCCTGGATTTCAGGAGAGTTGACTTTGGCCTCTTCAAAGACCTACTTAGACAGATCTCATGGGCTAAGATCCTGGAAAGCAGAAGTGCCCAAGATAGCTGGTCAATCTTCAAGCTTCGTTTAATTCAAGCCCAGGATCAGTGTGTCCCAACGCGCAAAAAAGGAGGAAAAGGATGTAGGAGGCCTCCACGGAAGAGCAAGGATCTGCTGGGACAACTCAGGCAGAAAGCAGCCATCTATGAGAGGTGGAACGAGGGGCTGGCTTCTTGGGAAGAGTATAGGAACATTGCCAGGGCATGTAGGGGTGCAACTAGGAAGGTTAGAGCCCTTCTAGAATTAAATTTAGCCAAGGATGTTAAGGACAGCAATAAGGCATTTTTGAAGTACATCAGCAGCAGAAGGAAGATGAGGGGGAATATGGGCTTCCTACTAAACACAGAGGGTGCTCTGGTGACCGAAGATGCAGAGAAGGCCGAACTACTGAATGACTTCTTTGATTTGGTCTTTATGGGAAAGAACGGACCTTAGGAAGCCCAGTCCAGTAAGGATTGTAGGTTGGCCTGGACAGCAGAGGACTTGCCCTGGGTGGAAGAGGAAGAGGTTGGGCAAGATTAAGACTCATAAGTCAATGGGTCCTGACGGGACACATCCTAGAGTGCTGATGGAGCTGGCTGATGTGATTGCTAAGTCTCTCTCTCCATTATTTTTGAACATTCCTGGAGGACAGGCAAGGTGCCTGAGGTCTGGAGATAGACCAATGTCACTCCAAGTCTTCAAGAAGGGTGGGAGGACAACCCAGAAACCTATAACAAACTACAGGCCAGTCAGCCTCACCTCCATCCCTGGAAAAGTGATGGAACAACTTATCCTGAATGTTATCACTGAACATATGAAGGAAAAGATAGTTAACAGGGGGAGTCAACATGGCTTCACCAAGTGGAAATCCTGTTTGACCAACCTGAGTCTTCTACAAGTGCATAACTGGCTGGCTAGATGAGGGGAGAGCAGCGGATGTCATCTACCTTGACTTCAGCAAGGCTTTTGACATTGCCTCCCATAAAATCCTCATAGGAAAGCTCAGGCAGTGTGGCTTGGATGAGTGGACAGTGAGGTGGATCAAGAACTGGCTGAATGACAGAGTCCAGAGGGTGATGAGCAATGGCACAGAATTGAGTTGGAGGCCTGTGGCCAGTGGAATTCCACAGGGTTGGGTTCTGCAGCCAGTCTTGTTCAATATCTTCATCAATGACCTGGATGAGGGGACAGAGTGTACCCTCAGCAAGTTGGCTGATGACATTAAACTGGGAGGACTGTCTGATTCCCCAGAAGGCTGTGCTGTCATTCAGCGGGATCATGACTGGCTTGAGGGTTGGGCCAGCAGGTCAAGGGAGGTTCTTGTCTCCCTCTACTCTGCCCTGCTGAGGCCTCATCTGGAGTCCTGTGTCCTGTTCTGGGCTCTTCAGCTCTAGAGGGACAGAGAACTTCTGGAGAAAGTCCACTGCAGTGCCATCAAGATGATCAGGGGACTGGAGCATCTTTCATATGAGGAAAGGCTGCAGGAACTGGGGCTGTTTAGTGTAGAGAAGAAGATGGTTAATGATAGGACAAGGGGCAATAGGTATAAACTAGAACAGGAGAGGTTCCAAAGAAATACGAGGAGGAATTTCTTCACTGTGAGGATAAGGAAGCACTGGAACAGGCTGCCCAGATTGGTTGTGGAATTTCCTTCTCTGGAGATACTCAAAAAGTCACCTGGATGAGTTCCTGTGTGACCTACTCTAGCTGGTCCTGTTCTGGCAGAGGAGTTGGATTAAATGATATTTCGAGGTCCCTTCCAAACCTTAAGATCCTGTGATTCTGTACTCCTGTTAATGTGCTTCAGGCTGATGACGTGAAAAAGATTCAAAGTAGCGAATTTTTTGAGAGTTTCTGTGAAAACTCTCAACATACGATCAATAAATGAAGAGTACTTGTTCTCTTACTAGGTAACAATTACATCTTTACTTATTATTTGTATTGAACCTCATTAACGTGAAGACTGAAATTCATTTAAGATACAGGAAAGTTGTAGTTTTAAATTGTTTATATTAGCTGAATAAAACTACATTTTTGTGGTATTCTCAGTTATTGTAATTTTTATTTATTACTTCAGAAAGTATACTCAAAGCACGGCTGTTACAATTTCTGTGTGATTGATGAGTAGATTGCAAAAGTACAACTAATGTATCTTAGACAAATGCAAATGGAAAAATTAGCATTTAAAAAGAAACTAAGTATTGACAGTAAATGTAGGTAGAATTTCACATTTAAATGAAAATTCATCTTCTATAAAATGAACATAATTTATAAAAATTTATTTTTTTCACTTATTTTCTCTTTTTTTTTTTTTCCCTCAATTGAAATACTACTGGATAAAATGTGTGACACTTCCTATCTGTATCCTAGGAATAATGCTGAAGGGCTCAATTTATTTTAAAGTCAAACTTGTTTAAAAAAAAGAAATTGCACATGCCTCTTTTTTTTTTTTTTCCCCTGATATGAATGGCTACAAGATTCTTGATCTAAGCACAGATTGAAATTTACACAAGTTTATTTTGAAATGATTATTTTTAGACATTTCAATTAAAAAAAAAAAAAGGACAAAAAAAATCATTTAAAGAGAAGAGAAATCATTTTCTGGAAATACTGCATTGTCCTTCTCTGTTTGCTGGAAATATCTGCCTGGTAAAGCCTATATCCTCTCTTAGTATTGGAAATCAGTAACTCTTCTCTTGGAAAAGATGAAAAGATCTTTGGAAAGGGAAAGGAAGGAATGAAAAATGGAGTAATCCTAGTAATGCTACCAATAAGCAGTAAATTTTTTTCAGGCTTTTCTGTTGATGTGTTGATTGTTTACAGACCTGACAACAGAACAATCTAATATAAAATGGGACAGAGAATGGGTTGAGTCCTTTCTGTAGTGCCCAGTGACAGGACAAGTGGTAATGGACATAAACAGGAACACTGCTGAACACAGTAAGTTCCACTTGAATATGAGGAAAAATTTCTTTGCTATGAGGGTGAGGAATAGGCCCAGGGAGGTTGAGGAGTCTCCTCTGGAGGTTTTCAAAACCCTCCTGGACATATTCCTGTACAACCAGATTGAGGTGAACCTGTTTTAGTAGAGGCATTGCACTAGATGATCTCTAGAGGTCCATTCCAATCTCTATCATTCTATGATTTTGTGATAATGTTAAAAAAAAAAAATAATTTGAAAGGAAAGTTTCAAGAATAAAATAAATATTCTATGACAGAGGCAAATATCTTTTCTGACCTGCAAGACTTTTTCCAGTATGGTGGCCACCTTCAAAAGTTTTCTCAGTGTGTGATGGAAACATTCTTTTTTACACAGAAGGTTGTTTTGTTTTTCACTTGTTTTCTGAGTTCAAGATTTCCAGTACAATTTCACCCTTTGTTCCGAGATTAAAAAGGAAGAAATATTACCAGACTTTTGCATTTTTTTAAAAATAAAACCTATAACAAGAGTTCCACACTATTAGTTTATGAGCTGAGGGGAATCTACTGACATATATTTCAACAGATGTACAAAAAAAGATGACTGAGGGAATAATTTCACCTTCTCATATTCTAACTTTGTGACTGTTACGACATGAAAATATTGTTACTTATACTCAGTAAAATTGGTTGACTAGTTCTTAATTAAAAATGTGTCATCTTGGGTGTTATAATCAACTAGATGTTCTCAAGCTGGTATTTCAGATGATTCCATCAAATAGTCACAAATATGTATTTATAATAGAAGCAAAACATAAAAGTGGCACAGAAAATAAAGTGAATATTAATGTGTTTTTGAGTTTATACAACAGTATAATAGTTTGCATGAATAGAAAGGGAAGAGAAACAAATGCAGTTAAGAAATACATTGTATACTTATAACAAAGAATATAATTACCCTTTGGGAAATGTACCTAGACAGCTAGGCTTTTCATTATGTGAAACTTTAAAACTGAAATTTGTTAAAAATTAAGTGTACTCTTAAGTATCATAGTATAGTTGTACTAGAAATTAAGATTATGGTTCAAGAATTGATGAATGTAATTATTTTGTCTACTTTATTCAGTAGATCAGAATACAGTGTATACTTCTTTCTGATTCTTATTAAACTTTTAGGTAACTGATGATTATTTTGTAACTGTCGTCAATTTCAGTTTTCTCAATTCTCTTTGTGAGCCTTTTCACTTGAATTCAAGTCATTCAGGTTTTATGAAATATGTTTGATACCTGTATAGTATCAAACATACCATGGTCTGAGTTTGGCTTTTTTTAACAACATTCTTCTGATTAAGTAGATTGACTTTTTAGTATAAACACAGCCTAAGAAATGTAGTGATCTTTCAATGCATAACAAATATCCCAAGTATTTCTATTTTGTTGGTGAGATAGTAGTTGCTCCCCACCTGAGATTTTTCTTCTATTGCTTTTTTTCTCCTTGAGAAGTTTTCAAGTCTTTCAGTACTACATTGATATTACTGCTGTGCACTAGACTGCAAGAACAACTAGAAGACCATCATCTTCTGCTCAGTGTTTTGAAAACCAAACCATAGGGTAGCTAGTGTTTTATGATTGTCTAAGATACTTTTCCAGAATATCATATTTGATTCATTAGTTTTCTGTAAAATGAAAGAGAAATATCAAATACCATCTTAATTTTACTTTCAAAATGGTGATCAAAACAAGAACTACTGAGATCCACTTGTCTGTATCAAGTGAATGGTTTAGCTATTAGCTGGTTATATAAAACCAAACACCATTAAGTAGGAGAGCAAGAATTTCAAGCAGAAATATTGGACAATAGTAACTGCAAGAATTATATATTTCAGGGATCAATAGTGGTAAGTTACAAGAAGAATGATAATGGAAAATATCAATACAGAAATATTAGATGCTCTTTAAAGTCCATGAGGAGAAATATTTGTACTTGATTTTAAACAAGTACTTTTGGCATTCTTTCATTTTTTTAGGAAGTGGGAATATAATGGATGAAAACCAGAATGCATTTAACATCATCTATATTAAAAAGAATGCACACAGTTTTTACTAGTGCAATAATTTACTTGTTGGTTAAGTCTTCCAAATCTATTTTCCCAATATATATAAAAAAGGCAACACATTTTAGCTATTTTATTAAGTAAATTATACTCATCAGAAAACAGATAAAGAATTCACTATAAGGTTACATGTAAGAAGTTATTAACTAATAGCTATATGATAACAATACAAAGCTGTGTGGAAGTGTAGATACACTTAGGAGTAGGAAGGCTCTTCAGAGGGACCTGGACAGGGTGGATCAATGGACTGAGGCCAATTGTATAAGGTTCAACAAGGACAAGTGCTGGGTTGTGCATTTGGTTCACAACAGCCCCATGTAACACTACAGGCTTGGAGCAGAATGATTGGAAAGCTGTCAGGCGGAACAGGATCTGAGGATATTAATTGACAGCTGGCTGAATACAAGCCAGCACTGTGCCTAGGTAGCCAAGAAGGCCAATGACATCCTGACCTGTATCAGAAATAGTGTGACCAGCTGGAGCAGGGAAGAAGCTGCCCCCTGTACTTGGCACTGATGAGGCAGCTTCTCACATACTGTGTTCAGTTCTGGACCTCTCACTAAAGAGAGACATGGAGATGCAGAAGTGTGTCCAAAGAAGGGCAACAAAGCTGGGGAAGTATCTAGAGAACAAGTCCTATGAAGAGTGTCCTAGGAAACAGAGGTTGTTTAGTCTGGAGAAGAGAAAGCTGAGTGGAGATGTGATGACTCTCTACAGGTACCAGAAAGGAAGTTGTAGTGAGGTGGCAGTCTATCTCTCTCTCTAGTAATGAATGACAGGATAAGAGGAAATGGCCTCAAGTTGCACCAGGGAAGGTTTAGATTGGAGATTATGAAGAACTTTTTTACAGAGCATTGTTAGACACTGACACTGGTTGTCCAGGGAGATAGTTGAGTCTCCATCACTGGATGTATTTAAAAGACATACAGGTGAGGTTCTGAGGGACATGGCTTATTGGTGGGCTTGACAGTGATAGGTTAGTGGTTGACCTTGATGATCTGAAAAGTATTTTACAACTGAAATTATTCTATGATCTATGAAAATGACAAGGAAATATTTTAAAAATATTTATTAATATCTAGAATATCAATCTATAATTAGTATTAGATTCTTGAGACTAATTCTTGAGACTTTTACATTGATTATGCTGATAAGTGGTCAGAATTTTTACAGATCAAAAATTTCAGTATCATCAGGGAAAATAGCCTTTTCTCACAGTTAGAGCTGTGCAAACCATTGCAGTTAGAGTCCTCCTAGGCTTAGACAAATATCAATTTGTTGATGAAGATAAAGAGGTAGTACAGAACAACATGCTATAAATTCTTCCTGAATATTTCTGAAAAATATATTTAAGTTGCTGGGACAATATACAATGGCAATTGTGCTAATTGCAAAAAGGAAGTAATATTGCTAATGTCTTCCTTTTGAGATCAACAGTGCCAGCTTCTCAGCTATTCTCTTTAATTACGTCTCAGGTTAGTATGGGTACTATTCGCACTTAACTAAAAGAAATAATAAAAGTATACAAAATTATTTACTAACAATTCTCAAATATTAGGCTAAAAGACTTCATTCTTTTGAACGTGTAAAAAAGTAAATTTTTCTACAGTTTTGGCTTAGAATGTGATTTGAATATATATTCAAACTTGTTTTTATGTTTAAGTCTATCTTGAAATGAATAGAACTATGCTGAGATATGCTATGTTGATAATGAAATTAAATGAAAATACAATGAACTAATTGTTTGAGGAATAAATTTCTGGAATTTGTTTAGTATTTTTACAAGTGCTGCAATTCAAGATGCTCAAGTTGTGAAAAGATGTGGCCCAAAGACTGGTCACCTTTCAACGTATATAGAGTAAGAGAAATCAAATAAAATTCTATCTGTTGCTTAATACTTTTCCACAATCAAGTGAACTGCTGTAATACTAGTTCTGGCAAGCTTCACATTTCTAAATCTTGGCTCATCAATTTGGTTTTGCTGATTTTTTTTTTTTTTTTTAATTTGGAGATTTTTAAAAATTTCCTCTGAGTATTTTCTGATAACCCTATATATTAAAATAAGAATCTTTATATTCAATACTGGTTATGAAGGGAGCTAGTAATTGTTACTTGAGTCTATGGTTGTCAAATACTTTCTACATCTATAACCTGAAACGTGACTGAATAGCTGACCAAATCTTAGTGGCTTTTTTAAAACCAGGCTCTATCTTTTGCAAGGAGCTATATCATAACTCAGTAATCCCACATTTATAAGAATCCTCTCAAATCCAGATATTTTTTTCTCCACTCCATTGCTCCTAAGAGCCTGTTTTTGGACCCAGACCATGCTTATAACATGTTGTAGCTTTACCAATCTCTAACCACTTGGCAGATATTTTATCTGGTGAATGTTTCCCTCAAGCTAACTAAATTTGGAAATGTTTCAGCTAAAATATTCAGCTGTTTCCAGGAAGGACTAGTGAAAAATATATTGCTTTGTACATACACATTCATAAGAGATAATTCTGATTACTTCTTTCCTAGTTCCTATCCACTATTATTAAACACCAGGATTTATGAAAAGAAGTATTGAGGAAACACAATGATGCTAAATGATTGGCATTCAATAAAAAAACAGTAAAACTAAACATCTTTTCTTCCTCTCCTCTCCTCTCCTCTCCTCTCCTCTCCTCTCCTCTCCTCTCCTCTCCTCTCCTCTCCTCTCCTCTCCTCTCCTCTCCTCTCCTCTCCCCTCCTCTCCCCTCCTCTCCCTTGGCTTTATTTCTCATCCCCCTTCTCTGTTTTGATTGTTTAGTAATGAATCAAACCTTTTCTCCCCAAGTTGACTCTGTTTTGTCCATGACAGTAATTGCTGAGTGATCTCCCTGTCCTTATCTCAATTCAGAAACCTCTTGTTATATTTCTCTCTCTCCTGTCTAGTTTAGGAGGGGAAGAGATAGAACAACTTGGTGGGCATCTGGCACCCAGCCAGGGCTAAAACCACCACAAACACAATGATAACCGAACTGCTGTAGAAATTATCTGGAGGTTTTTTTTTTTTTCCTACTATCTTTTCTTCTTCTACTTTGAACTGAAAAAAGCCTGTGTAAAATGTATTTTAAATTATTAATTCCATTACATATTGTTCAGTGATTGGAATTTGAACTAAGACCAACAGCCATTCTGTTTAAAAATTGGGGATTTTTTTTTTTTAATTTTAATTATTTTCTTGGATGTTTCACTGATTGTCGGGTTTCTTTTCTTTGTTTTGATATTTTAAATTCTTTTGGAAGTGATATATTTCTTGAAGATTTTTTTCAGCATTCCAGAATAAAACTCCTACCTGGATATTATCTATTTTCCAGATATCTTCACATATAATTAAACACACAAAACATAACCAGTAGTCTTATATGAGGAACAATGCATAACTCGTTCTGATTATATATTTCTCCTGGGTTGTACCTCTGTTCAAAATATTTAGATTTACTGCACTCTTTCAATGTCACAAGGGTTTACCACCTACTCATGTTCAATATAGAATCCTAGAATCGTTGTGGCTGGAAGAGACCATTAAGATCTATTGCTTCTACAAACTCTTTCCATGATAATTTCTTTTCATATTCCTTCAACGTCTTTCTCTTTTCTAGTCTCTATCATCATAGAGACTATTATGTTGTGATCTAGTGAATGCATTTGGCTTTAGACCTATGATGTTTAATTGTGTAGTCCATTCTACAGTGTGATTTTGACTAATATTAATTGGCATTTTCAGTGATGGTGTCAAGGTAGGGTCTGGGGCATGCTATCACAGACTATTTCTGGAAGGTTATAGAGATAGGATTGAACTTGGTTTGGCTATTTACTGTCCAGTGTTATCCTAACAAGCTTTGTATCCTTCTTAAAAGATTGATTACTTGGCTCTGGATCATGAAACATCATTATTTCCATTCTGTGAAAATATCCTTTACTTTATTTCAAGAGATTTTGATGCTAGAATTACAATGATGCCATTCATGACACAGCAGTGACTCAGGGAAGAACACTGTTGTGGTGTAGATGTCACTCAGCCTTGCGAACAGACAGATACCTCAGCCTCTGTATTATTGTGTGGCAGAGGCACAGGTAATGCAGCCCCTCCATTTCTGGAGGACAAGACTGTTGGTTACTGATAAAATACCTCAGAATACCCTTAAGTTTCTCAGTGAATTGCAGTAAAAGACACTGACAAGGAGCTGTAATGTATTTATAGTGAAATAGTTCTTTAGTCCTTGTAAGACAATACCATATATGTTCTGATTTCTTTTCTCTGTGAATAGTTTAATTATATTACTGTGAGTCAGAAGTCTTTTGCTTTCAACCAGCATTCAGTCAAGAATCCCAATTTTTAGCTATTCCTTGAAAACACTGAATAACAGCTTCAGAAATCAGTTGAATGAAAAGTGCTATATAAATGGGAGGTCATTCTCATGTTTTTTCAAGAATTTTAAAAACTATAAGAAATAGAAATTTCCTCTCTTCATTTCATTACTAATTTACTTAGATCACTTCACCTTTGTAAAAATTATTGAGTACTGATCAGCAATAGAAAACCCATATTAGGGGTGCTAGTAGTTTACTTTGCTATATCAAGTCCTTCTGATATCTCCTGAGTCTGTTGTTGGATGTTGCAAAAATTCAGTGTTAATTGTCTATTGTAAACATATAATTGTGAAAAATAATGTTTTCATAACAAACTACCGCATGAAGTTTCTCATGCTTCATAAAAGGGCTTATGTCACTTATAAACCTTATTTATTGAGGGATCAACCTGAAGTGTTCTTGCTAACTGTTGAAATGGAATTGATCCCTAAAATTGTACTCAAGTCTTCTCAAAGAGTTTTTTCTTTAAGTTTCTGATTACGTTGCTCAGTTGGTAGAAAATAGAGAATTTTCCCTATCAAATACTGCAAGATTCTAAATGGCTTATGAAAGCCAGTGACTTAAATTAGAATTGTAAACTACAATTATAAAATAGTACAGTGATTTTGAGCTGTTGTCTTCTCAAGGGTAAATCCTCTGAAGATGAACATTTGAAGTTAAAAACAGTTGATAATGCATTTGTCCTTAAACTGTAGTTGTAGCAACTTCAGAAGTAAAGATATATTATTTCTCTGTATTTATAAATTATTTAATGAACATCCAGTTTCTTTATCTATTGTCATTTACTAACAGCCAAACATTCATTCAAGAGAGGATTTTTACACTTTGAGAACAGACTTGCAACTGCTGGTGATTCTGCTGATAGCCAAGGTATTTAGAACACAAGATGCTTAACATCTCTCTCATAGTAGTAGTCTCAGTTTTCTGTATAACTCAGATAAGATTCCCATATCAAGATTTTCAAAACTAATTATTTTGAATGTCCCAATTTTTAAATGGACAACTGCACTAAATTCTTCCCTTTCCCCCCTCTGCCTCAACCTTCAGGGTTTTTTTCTTGCTTTTCAGGAACTCCTGAGCAATCTTTCTCTGAAGGTCAAGAAAGAGCTTCAGAGCTTCACGTAAAAGACTGAATATTTGCTAGTAAATTCTCAAGATGATAGCTAAAAGAATTTATAATTTATTTTAGTGTAAAAAGAGTAAGTGGGATAAAGAAATTTGAAGATCCTGTAGGGAATCATCAGTTTAACATGTAGAATTAAAAGTAAAAAGAAATTAAAATAAAAAGTACACTTAAAAGAGAAAAAAAATAATGTTAACTAGATGATAAATTCCATACCAACAGATAGGTTGGAGAAACATATAGGTAAACTGGTCTAGACAAAGAGTCAGATCAAAGTGTGTCAAAAAAACTTTAAGAAATGAATGAACTATCTTGAATTTCAGTACTCAGATGGGAATGTACCATAGTGTATATCAATGGTGAAAGAACGGCAGAATCTCAATATTGCTCTGTCTACAAGTGAATCTCTGAAGAACAAAATAAGCACTGAGACATTTTTAATCTAGAAAGAGGATACAACTCTGTTATAAGCACGTGTATTATTATTTGACATGGATGAATAATACAGGGAAAATGGCGAAAAGGAAATAACAAAAAATGCTGAGCTATTAGTGTACTGATTTTTTTTAAGTGATGGAACAAACACTTTAAAAATGTTGCTGAAAAATTTCTGTAGTTCAGTTTTGAATGACTAGTAATGTCTTATAAAGTTTCTTGTTTTCAAAAAGTTCTCCAAATGTGTCTTGATCTCAGTTCTCAGAAAAATTTAGAAGATAAAATGGCCCATCTCCACCTGTATTCTCACTGGATCATTTCTCCACTGAACTAGGAAGCAGAAAACCCTGTTAAAACAAATCATCCACACTGTGGAAAGAGTTTTATCACTGTTTTTTATATAATGTAGTTTGTTAACACATTGCAAAATATTTACATAGTCCAGGTCAGATTATTAGCATCTGAACCTAAGTCATGGAACATAGGAAAAAATCTTCAAGGACAAAAGAGCTTATAGAAGTGCCTGTTCCTAGTCCAATCTTTTCCTCCTAAGCACTTTGGGCAGTTGGAGATGAAAAGGGGGGAAAAAACTTATCTATTTTACTACAACTGATTTTCCTTATAAGTATTGAACAGGAAAAAATATACATGCAAAACTATTTCAGCAGATACAAACTTTATTAATCTTCTTCTGAAGCTAAGGTCAGGGTGTCAACAGAAATTGTTTTCAGAGTTGAGCTGCTAACCAATATAGACAGGAAAATTATTAAGTTAGTTATTTAAGAAAGTGATTTAGAATGTAAAAGTGATATAGTGTCTTTAGTTTTTCTCTGAAAGAATGACTCTCTAAGGAGTATAGAAAGCCTTGGAAGACTTCTCCTAAACTAAATCTAATTTGTGATTTCTTTCCACTGGGAATGTTCTTAATATCAACAAAAGTATGAATTATTGATTAAACTTCCATCATTATCTGTAAATTTCAGTAGTTGTCCTCCAACCTTTGACTATCTTTTGATGCACCAGGGATTTAGTTTAGTACAGTAAATCACATAAACATAAACGCTATTTGAAGTATTTAAGTCAATACTGCTCATATACAAGGATTAATACAACATTGAATTATGAGCCATATACAACCTTGAAGCAAGTGGGAAGGCATTTAGATCTTGCTGTAGAGGAATCTCATAAAATTATGGCAAAGGAATATACACAGGTAAATGTTTACCTGAGAAATATGCTTTTGCTTCATCAAGAACCTGAATTTTTAACTGACTTGGTTATCATCTTGTTCAATAAAGACTGGAAATCTGTTATACATGTAAGACACAGTACAATTTAACATGCTATAAAATATATTATCCAGAGGGCATACAAAAAAACCCAAATATGAAGCACAACTGTTTAAAATTATATTCCTGTTTATGATGATTACTTTTATTCCAGCTTGATAAAGCCTAAATATTATGCATTTTAGTGGGATAATAATTTTTTAACTGGAGAAAAATATTTTCTTATGTGTATGACTTTTTTATTGAATCATTCGCACTATCCTGTGTAAATATCTGACGGTAGAGAACAATAATGGTAACTTCAGATCTGCAATAGCAATTTAATCATGCACAGGCTGAGAACAACATCTCAAATACCTCATGGTAAATAAAAATTTACTAAATTTAATTTTATTGTTCATTTTTCCCAAAATTCATGTTAAGTGCAGCTGCAGCTGATAGCTCACAAAATCTATTTTTATTATATTATTTAGAAAAATTGAAGATCTTCATATATTTTCTGAGAAAAAGACAATTTGTCCGAAACCTAACAATATTTTTTAATTTTTTTTTTAAATGGTATTTTAGATATGAAAGTGAAGCAAATGTCTGATTTGGAGTCTGGGTAGTGGAAAGAGTAGAACTGGTAGAGGCACTAGAATGCAGTACCAAAGAGTTAAAACACACAACTAAATCACAAAAACTCTCCAACTATGCAACTCATCCAATAAAATGCAGTAGATCTAAATAGTTAAGACTTCAAATGACTCAATACTGAAAACAATGTTCAGAAATATTTCTTTTCTACATAACTTAATGTCTTGAGGAGGAGAGTTGGGGTAGTGCTAGAGCTTTACGAGAAGGTTTATACAGAATTCTAAACTTCTTGTATTGTTCTATGTTTTGATCTCTGATGAGAATTTTAAATCAATATTTTATTAATATGTAGGAGTCATTATCACGATATTCTTCCAGTGATAAATATTGGAGTTAATATATGGAACTGTTGTCTTCATTCCTGCTTTCAGAATGTGTGATATTTGGGAATGTAATTTTTTTTTTCTGTCACAAGTTTGATAGCATTTTCAGTGAGCTGAGTGAAGTCAGTAAGATGGTTTTTTCTTTGGCTTCAATTACAGAAGACAGAAGGTTGGTAGTTTGTCTTTTGTAAAACTTCAACAAGATACTTTTCTTGCACAGAGAAGTTTTCATTTCATATGCAAAATTATTTGTTTGCATATTGTATATGTCTGAACAACCATCAATGTTAGCAAGCAGAAGAAGAAAATAAAACAAGAACATAGATATATTGTTACATAATGGAAAACTGCATTGATGTAAACCACTTAAAACACTAAACTTACCATGAAATGAATGTGAAGCTGATAAGAGGAATCCTTCAAAACCTTTGGAGATTTTGAACTCTTTTCTGCCCTTCAACTATGTGAAATTAAGATCTTACATTTTTGGGGGGTGGGGAAAGAAATTATAATAAAATTTTTTAAAGGAAATAAACTATGGGTATTATTAAGAACAAAAAACCTAAGGAACTAAAATGATGAAACATTCCTCAAATGATCCAAATTCATGCCAAAATCCTTTGCTCTCTCTTCTTAGATCTGTTGAACAATGTATAAGCAACTGGATTTTTTTTGCAGCGGAGAGTTGTATCAATTCCATGACCACTGGGCCATCCAATAAATTTCCCTGGCTCTTACTACCTTTACACATTTAATACCTGCAGCCAGACATTCATACTAATAATATAGCTGTGTGGAAACTAAATTCAACATACTAAAATGAAATAAAGAAGGAACTTTTTCATTCCCAAATTAACAATCCTACAGATTCATGTTAGTAATTTCAGCCCCTATAAAATTCTGCCAAGCTAGCAACAAAGAATATAATCTTTTGAAGCTATCATAATTTAATCTGCACTATTCTTTAGTCCTTTTCCAATTTCAGTACCATATTATTGTGGTTTAAGACTCTCTGGGAATGAAGCATTATGTAAATACTTGCTCACCTTCACATGCATACCAGCTCCATGAGGCAATGGTGGAGTCCACAGCAAGATGGGAAGGAGAAAAGTTCACCAGGGGCCTTGTGGTCAGAGACAAGGACAGGGAGGGCTGACTTGCCAATTATAGTTCCAGGCAAAATGGACTCAAATACATGACTTTGGGAAGAAAACAAGATTACTTTAATCCACTACTAAGAAGAACCAGAAAAGGGAAAGCAAATTCAGAATAGGATAATGAGAAAAATACAACTAGCCCTTTAAAATCTCCTTCTCCCCAGCAAACACTTCCTCCTTCCTGGGGTCAGCTACCGACTCCTGACATCTCTCCCTCCTCAGCAGCACAAAGGGATAGGGAATGAGTGTTCCAGTCAGTCCCTCACAGATGGTCTCTGCTGCTCCTTCATCCTCCTTAGAGGAGAATCCTTCACATTTTTCCCTGCTTCAGCATGAGGCCCCTCCCACAGGATACAGTCCTTAATGAACCTCTCTGGCATGAGTCTTTTGCAAAGGCTGCAGCTCCTCACAAAACCCTCCAGCATTAGGCTCCTCCATGACCAGCAGAACTGCAACCATATTCTGCTCCAATGCCAGCCTCCTACAGAGCCATAGCCTACTCTAGGCACATTAAACCCTGGTGTGGGGTCCACCACAGGCTGCCAACAAAACTAAGCTTCATCATTATCACCCTCCACGGGTTGCAGGGAGACAGCTGTTGTCTCACTCTGGGATATAGAGGGGACTCTGCTCCAGTACATTTCCTCCTCTCTTCCCTCACTGATCTTAGGATCCAAATGGTTGCTTCTCTCATTCAGCCTCATCTATCAACTCCCTGTTGTGCCTTCTCCTCCTCACAAAGTGATTGCAGAGGTATCCATTTTGGTTAGTCCCACATGTGGGCCCAACTAGATTCAGGGGAAATTTTGAGCAACTTCTTATAGGGGCCACCACTGCAGCCCCTCCCCTGTGACTGGAAACATCTCCACAAAACCCAGCACATATATACAGATGTACTTAGACTGAAGAATTAAAATGAATTCTTGAGTTTTAGTGTCATGCAAAAAATTTCAAAAAGTACTATTCCTCCAACAAAGTAAAAGATTAAATATATCTCTTCTATTTCTGATTGATGCTTGTTTAATGTAGTCTTAAAGACCTCCAGTAACAGGGACTTTACAGCCTCTCAGCCAATCTGCTTCAAAGTCTTACCAGCATTACCACTAGAAAGCTTTTTCCTAATGTTTAATTTATAGGGATTTTTTTTCCTGTAATTTAGATCTATATTTTTTGTGTTTTCAGCTATAAATATGGAGTTATGAAGTCTCCTTCGCTGGAGACATTCAAAACCCACCTGGACGAGTTCCTTTGTGACCTGCTCTAGGTGGTCCTGATCTGTCAGGGGTTGGACTAGATGATCTTTGAGGTCCCTTCCATCCCTTAAGATTCTGAGATTCTGTGAAAAAATAAACCATTTTCAGGAGCCTTTTACATACTTCAGAGCAGTTATGATATCCTTATCTATCCTGTAAGACTTTACCTGAGCCTTATCAATGATGAACAAAGCAGAATGATTTTTTTATATTCCTACACGTTGTATTCTTGTTTACACAGACCAGCATGTTTTTTTAGAAGCATTGTTTTATTTGTTAGATTCTACTTGCTGAGTGTTTCACCATTTTGTGTTTATTCAGTTTTCCTTTTTACACGTGGTATCTTGCATTTCTCTCTATTAAATAATGTAATTGAGTATCTATTCAATTTTGTTTGACCTTGATTTTAGTTTTTATTTCTCTCCCTCCCCTCCTTCCCCAACCTAATGAAACATTAGGTAAACCAATGTAATATTATGTAAACCAATTCAGACTTGTTCAGCCTTATTCTTAATAAATTTCTATTTTCTATTACTTAGTTCCTTGTCATATTTGGAATATTTACAAGTATTTTTTGTCTAGTTGAAAAAATACTACCTAGCATGTCTTTCAGAATATAAATGAAAATCATTAGTGTCTTTAATTTCCCAAATACGCTTTTTAAAAGACATTCACAGAATCTTAAGGGATCGAAGGGACCTCAAAAGATCATGCAGTCCAACAACCCTTCCAGAGCAGGGCAACCTAGAGTAGGTCACACAGGAACTCATCCAGGTGAGTTTTGAATGTTTCCAGAGAAGGAGACTCAAAAACCCATCTGGGCAGTCTGTTCCAGTGCACTGTACACCTCACAGGGAGAAGTTTTTCTATTCATTATGCTTTCTCTTTTTCCCAGTCCTCTGGAAATTCATTTGTCTTTCATGAGTTTGCAAAGATAATCACTGATAAAGTGAGATTCATAGAATCAAAGAATTATAGAATCATAGAAGAGATAAGGTTGGACCTCAAAAGATCATTGGGTCAAAACTTTTGTGGGAAAGAAAGCCTAGATGAGAGTATCTATAAACCCTGTCCAATCAAATCTTTAAAAGTGATGGGGACCCTACCGAATCATAGAATAGGTAGGCGTTGGAAGGGATCTTTAGAGATCATCTAGTCCAACCCCCCTGCAGAAGCTGTTTCGCCTAGATCAGGTCACATAGGAACATGTCCAGACAGATCTTGAAGACCTAAAAGGAAGGAACCTCCAAACCCCTCTGGGCAGCCTGTGCCACTGCTCCATCACTCTCACGGTGAAATAGTTTTTTCTTATATTTAAGTGGAACTTTTTGTGTTCCAGCTTCATCCCATTACCCCTTGTCCTGTTGCTAGCTACTATAGAAAAAAGGGATGTCCCAACCTCCTGACATCCACCCTTTAGATATTTATAAATGTTAAGAAGATCTCCCCTCAATCTCCCCCGGACTAAACGGTCCCAGTTCCCGCAGCGTTTCCTATATGAAAGATGTTCAAGTCCCCTGATCATCTTGGTGGCCCTGTGCTGGAGTCTCTCCAACATTTCCCTGTTCCTCTTCAGCTGAGGAGCCCAGAACTAGACACAGGACTCCAGATGAGGCCTCACCAGGGCAGAGTAGAGAGGGAGAAGAACCTCCCTTGACCTGCTGGCCACATGCTTCTTGATACATCCCAGGATGCCATTGGCCTTCTTGGCCACAAGGGCACAGTGCTCGCTTATGTTCAGTTTATTATTAATCAAGACTCCCAGGTCTCTCTCTGCAGAGCTGCTCTTCAGCAGTTTGACCTCCAACCTGTACTGGTTCATGGGGTTGTTCCTTCCCAGATGCAGGACTCTGCACTTGTCCTTGTTGAACCTCATGAGGTTCCTCTCTGCCCAACTCTCCAGCCGGTCGATATCCCACTGAATGGCAGCACAGCCTTCTGGGGAATCAGACAGTCCTCCCAGTTTGGTGTCATCAGGGAACTTGCCGAGGGTACACTCTGTCCCCTCATCCAGGTCACTGATGAAAATGTTGAACAAGACTGGCCCCAGAATCAATCCCTGTGGAACTCCACTGGCCACAAGCCTCTAACTCGATTCTGTGCACTCATAGAAGACTATCAGGTTGGTCAAACAGGATTTCCCCTTGGTGAAGCCATGTTGACTCCCCCTGGTAACCATCTTTTCCTTCATATGTTTAGTGATAACATTCAGAATGAGTTGTTCTATCACTTTTCCAGGGATGGAGATGAGGCTGACTGGCCTGTAGTTTCCTGGGTTGTCCTTCTTGTCCTTTTTGAAGACTGGCATGACATTGGCCTTTCTCCAGTCCTCAGGCACCTTGTCTGTCCTCCATGATTGTTCAAAAATGATGGAGAGAGGCTTAGTAATCACATCAGCCAGCTCCCTCAGCACTCTAGGATGCATCCCATCAGGACCCATTGACTTATGAGCCTTAATCTTTGCCAACAACTCTTTAACCTCTTCCTCTTCCACCCAGGGCAAGTCCTCTGCTGTCCATAGGGAGGTTGCTGCACAGAATGATTGTTCTTAGATAAAAAAAAAAAAATCTTATGTAAATATTAAATCCCACTTGGTACAATTTTTACTTGCTACTCCATATATTCTCTATGTGAATCCTGGGGAAGAGAAAGTGTCCTTCCTCTTTGTAACTGCTTTTTAAATACCGGAATATTGTGATGAGTTCCCCCTTGTTCCTTCTTTTCTGCAGCTAGAAAAGACCTAACACTTTTAGTTATTCCTCATAGGTCACATTCTCCAAACATTTTACTATCTCTGTGGTCCTTCTTTTGAGCTTCTTTAGTCTTACTATGCCCTAAATTTTCTTAAATATCCTTCAATGAAATTGCTAGTCAATTTGAATACATTGAATTTTTCTAAGTAACGCCTTTAAATCTTTCTGACCTCATCACACTGAGGTCGTCTTCTTCTGCCATTGATAATAATTGTCATAACTGCCTGAGTTCAGGTAACATTTTAAATAAAAAATGATGTGAAAAATTAGTTCATATCTTTGGCATCAACTATCAGTAGTTTTTTTTCTCCACTGAGTGACACATCATCCCAATTCTAGCTTTCCCTCCTCTTACTAATTGGCTTCTGGTTATTGTTGTGTTTATGTGCCTCATTTGATTTTGTAGTAAGCATTTGCATTTGTATTTTTGTCTTTGAGACTGAGTTGGATGCTGAGCTCATCTTTTGGCCTGAACACTCTTTTATTATACTTTCAAAATTTCTTTCAGACTTATTTTCTCAGCCTGATCTGTTATTATAATTTTCACATAAATGAAGTAATTTTATTAAAATATATAATCTACTTTTTTTAAAAAAACATTATTTTTATTTGATTTATTTTTCTGTATTAAGTTCCGTGAAATCATTCTCATTTCATTAGCATCATCATCCAGAGTCTCCTTCTCTGGAGGTTTTCAAAACCCACCTGGATATTTTCTTGTGTTACCTGATCTAGGGGGAACTGCTTTAGCAGGGGTTGGACTAGATGATCTCTAAAGATCCCTTCCAACCCCTAACATTCTGTGATTCTGTGATCCAAGTTACCATTCACTCTGAGATTCTCCAACATGTCCTCTTAATTGGTACAATTGTTTTGTAAAAGCAAATTTTCTGCCTAGTTGTCCTAATCACAGTGAGGATCAAAATGTGTTTAAAAAATGCATTCCCAAACCTTACTGGACAATCTTTTGTCTTCTCATTATATACTTACATGAAGATTTTTCTCTCCCCATTCCCCTCTGCCTTCAGTGATTTTGGGCTTCACTCCTAGAAGAAATAAAACTGGACATTGTACAGTAGTTTGGTTTACTGCCTTTTCAGAGAAACTTGATATATGACATACTAGATGTCTGGAATAAGATGTATGTTGTATTTCCTTCAAAGTTGTCAGATTTCATTCCTGAAATGTATGGATCTGTAATATACAGGGCATGCCCAACTAAAGATTGAAATGCCTTGACAGTCAGGCTGGAAATTTGGAAAGTTTTGTATTTTGGAACAGCTTATCCTTGGTCTAACTGCAGTGTAATCAGTAGTGCTAATAACATAAATATTTTTACAAATGGATTTAAAATGAAAGGTCTTCTGTGCTTTAACTTCTGTATGTTTTTTAACTATGTCAGCTGGTCTAAAAACTAATATGGTTTTTATATCTATATTTTACTTGGTAAGGTTTTTTAATATTATTAATATTATTATTATAAGTCCATTAATGCTGAATTAGGTTCTATGTATAGGTGAAAAACACATTGTATGTACACATATTAATATTGTTTTGGTTAGCTCAGACTTCTGTCATGCACATTTTTCTTGGGCAGTAATGAAAACAGTCATGGAAAGAGCAAATCCTAAGCAGTGGAAAAGGGAAAGAATATGAGAGGACAACCACTTATTTGTGGGGGTATTCTAAAAGGTTGTAAGACTTTGGTTTAGTCTTCACTATAGCTGTTAGGAATCTTATCTGCCATCATATACTATGTTAACCAACAACAACAGCAGCAATAATATGTTCCTGATTAAGATCTGAATAAAATTGTGAATAGAAAGTTGCTGCCAAGAGAATAGAAAAAACTGCCAACAAAGCTGGGAAAAATATATTTCCTATGGAGACAAAAGCTACTTTTGCAGGGCCAGCTAATCTATGTGCCAGACAAACTGTTCACAAAAATAGGTTTAGCTTTTCCTTGCTTCTGAAGTTCCTGGCTTAGAAATGGATATTGGGTTCCTGGTATATTACCCTATGTCTAAGTGTTCCCAAACCAAATGGTTGTTCTGGCAGTAGGGTGTGACCTCATTTGACAGTGCATTTGCCCTGCATATTAATCTATTGCCATGCATCCTGTGCCTTGGCAGGAGGAATTGGTAAAGCAACTAAAATTAAAGCATACTAAGGGTGTTTTTTTGTGGTTTTTTAATTTTGTTTTGTTTCTATTCATTTATTTATTTTGAGGTCTTTTTTTAATAGCTGAAGCAGACAAATTGGTTTTATTGGGAAATAACCTAGCACAGAGACTATGGCTTATTTCCTTTTCTTTAGGGAGAAACACAGGTAACTTATGACAGAGTAGTGCTTCCATTGCTCGATATTCTTTCTCATGAAAGCCGAAGAAAAAGTATTTCACTGAGAAGTAAGAGATTCAAATTAAAATCTCTATCACAGCTTAATTCATACATCAAAATGAAGTTGCAGAAACAACTAGGCTTCTTGGTACACCAATTTGAGATCAGCTGTGCTGCTGTATACTTAAGTTTTATTTCTTTTTCCCTAGTGAAAAAGGATTAATATCTCTCCTTTATTCCAAGTGACATAAAACCAAATTGCAACACTTCAGAACTCTTTATGAAATAGGATTCTTATCCTCTGATCAACAAGATACCTTTCTGAGGTTGATGGTTGTATTTGTTGGCCTCTTAGTTCTCCCAACATATGTTAGATTTTTTTTTTTCCTGAGAAAAGTTCCTATGAAAATATTAGGAAATTTCAAGAAAGAAAGTAAAGAAAGTAAAGACATGGGGGCTGCTCCCTAGAAAATTGGTCTGGCACTAGATTTTTTTCAAGAATACTTGACAAGAGACATTCTTTGCTACATTAACCAGTGCCAAGTCCTATCTGTTCTCAGATCCATAGCTGCAGTAAGAGGTAAGCATTGGCAAGCTGACAAATAAAAATTAAAGTAGTAGCAGAACAAATTCCTTTCTTAGACCCTTATCACTTCCAACTGGCAAGGAGTTTTAGTCCTAATGAGAAAACAGGATTTAAAAGTAATGAAGCTTCTTGGTTTCAGTTGTTTACTTTAAAAAGGTCTCATTCTGCAAAGTGCTTGTTTTCAGTTCCAAGTTTTAACAAGAACTGTATGTGTCACTGTAAGGCCAGTATCATTATTTAAAAGATAAACTTGAAACAGTATTAGCTTCATAGAGGAAGTTTATATCAGTTCCTAAATGATCTCTATTCATAAATCTTTATATTAAGATAGATAATAGTATGAAGGGAAATAACTGTTCTTCACACTCATCCATTTTTCTCTTTAAAGGAAAATAAGTATTTACTTTCAGTGGAAATGTTAACATATTGGCAGTCATAGAAGATATTTATTTAAACACTACAGGTTCTTTCTTCTCATTTGAATGGCTATATTTAAAGAATATGAACATTTTGTCTTCCTTAATATGGAAACTAACCATAATTTCAAAATCACAAAAGTTTGACTTTAGGGTTTTTTTTAGTATCTCCTCCTGTGATTAACTAATCAATCTTTTATAAATCTTTTCATTTCCATGACAGTATGCTGAAAAACACAAAAATCCAATTGAAGATATAATTTTTAAAAACATTTGTCACTTTTACCACTTTCTGTTAACTTAAATAGATGTTGTTAATATTGACGTTATCAAGACTTTTGACACTTCCTCCTATAACATCATCATAGGCCTAATGACAAAATACAGACAATATAAACCAAAAGTATAGTGGAAAACTGGCTGAACTGCTGGGCTCAATGGGCTGTAATCAGCATCTTTAAAGCCCAGCTGGAATCTAGACACTAGTGGGCTTTACCAGAGACAAGTACTGAGGCCAATACTGTTTAAAATCTCCATTAATGACCCCCATTATGTGATAATTATGTTCCTCAGTAAGTTTGCAGATAAGACAAAACTGGAAAGAGAGTTGATATATTGGAAGGTCATGCTGCCATTCTAAGGGACCTGGCTGGGCCGGAGCAATAAATCAAAAGTAACTTCACAATATTGGGAAGAATAACCCCATGTACTCATATACATACAGGCTATTCATCTGAAAAGAAACTTGGTAGAGAACAACCTTGGGGAACTGGCGGACAAAAAATCGAGTCAGCAGGCTGACTGATGTGATCATTCTACTCAGCCCTGGTGACATACGCCTGGACGCTGCGTCCAATGCTAGGCTCTCCAATACGAGAGATGTGGACGTAGGGGAGTGCATCCAGTGAAGGACTATTAAAATTATTGAGACACTGGAGCTTCCGCCCTATAAGGAGAGGCTGAGAGCACTAAGACTGTTCAGTCTGAGGAAGAGCAGGCTCAGGGAGTATCAAATGGATTAATAAATAAGGTGGAGCCACACTCCTCTCAAAGATGCCCAGTGAAAGAATCAGAGGCAATGGGAATAAGAAGAAACAGTGGAAATTAAACACTTACAAACTTAAACTTTAAAAAATGTTTACTGTGATGGTGATTAAACACAGGAACAGGTTGCCAGAAGTTGTGAAGTTTCTGTCATTGGAGAAATTAAAAACTCAGTTGGATACAGTCCTCAGCAGTGTCCTCTAACTGACCCTGCTTTAAACAGTAGACAATTTCTATAGCTGCCTTTCTGCCTCAATGTTTCTGTGAGTCACAAGAATTAATATTGGTTTGTTTATCTATTTAAAATAATTTTATACATTTATAGACTTACAAGAATTCTAACAAGTAAAAGAATTATGTTAAGTACTTATTTTTTAATTTTTTTTTGCAATATTTCTCTCTATTAATTGAAGATACACAATGCTATTTACATGTAAGTCAAGGATAGCATGTACACTAACTATCTAATCATTACCATTCATAAAAAAGCACAGAATCCTTCAACTGGATATGCCATGAACTCATATATACTAAGAAAGATATGTTTTAGGAAAAAAAAAAACTCCTTATATCTCTATCATGCCTAACATAATGAGTAAATATATAGCATACAAGACCTGTCTGAACATGTTCCTATGTGACCTGATCTACGTGGATCTGCTTCTGCAGGGGGGGTTGGACTAGATTATCTCTAAAGGTTCCTTCGAACCCCAATCATTCTATGATTCTATGATATATGACTGTAAAGCTGATGATGACATGATTGTAAATGTGATTTCAGAATTTGTATAAAAGAACTGCATCAAATAACTGTGTATCAGAATTGACTCTCTCTGATATGCAAGCTCCAGTAGAGCAATACCTTCTGGCTACTCAGAAATCTCTAGATGGATTCAAAGAGGCTGAAGATAGTTGTGCAGAAACTCTTGCTGTGTATGTGTATTTGAAACTGGGATTACAAATGAGTTCAGATTTGTTGAGTGATAGCAGAGGAAAACAGTAACTTTTTTAAAAGGCTCTGTTTGATATTGCTTGAGATTTCTTTTTATTGTGGGACATGTGAATATATGTGTTTGTTTTTTCTCCTTTTTGAAATATTTTTGAGTCTTTGTTTCCTAAAGCTCCTCAATTGCAAGTAAGTGAGATCAAAACAAACTCATTGCAACCTGGGTAATATTTTAATTTTAATTTTAATTTTAATTTTAAGAATAGAATAGAATAGAATAGAATAGAATAGAATAAGCATGGTCCTGACTGACAGATCTTTCTTTGCTTGTTCTCTAGACTGCAACTCCTGCTGCCATTTGCAATCAGTTGAACGTGTATGCAATAGGTAGAATGGAACTTTCTATTTTCTGTATGTTGAGTTCATAATGGTAAGAAGAGAAGGAAACATTAACAACAAAATTATTTTTATTTCCCAAGTGTGACGTCTATGATAAGGTTTTGTTTCATTCCTATCCCTTTAGTATACTTATATATGCAATTAAAAGACAAAATGTTTTATTTTATTTTTTTCATGTAAATGTTACAGAGTCTTATTAATTCAAATGGTAATCGCCTGTCAGTAAAAGAAGTTAGTTACAGAAACTTGTTTATATAGACTAATGAGTAAGCTAAAAAATGTTACTTGTCAGAAACTAGCTTCTGCCAGCATTCTCTTGGAGGGCTAAAAGTGACTAAAAATGGAAAGTTCATCAGAAAAGCTGGTCTCTGAATTTCTTTGATCAGAATCCAAAATCCATCATGCTTAATTCATAAGCCAAATTACTGGAAAAAAAAAAAAATTTTTAATGGTACTTAAAAAAATATTTACAGATATATCTTAAGGTATTTAATTGTGCAGAGTAATAGATTAACACTTGCTTACACCTTTAAAAATTCCCTACCTCCTCCTTAACATAATTAGAATTATGTTAGTTGGAATTATTATTAGTTTAACAAGTAGCATGTAGCATTGTGAGAAAAAGGAAAAGAAACTGACATTTGTATCAGTCTTTGGTTTTAAATATCTTAGAGTTTTTTCTTTATATTTTCAATAATTTCTTTCTTATCCTAAATTAATATGTGTAGTCTTCAGTTCATAACCTGGATAAAACTCAGTTGTATACAAACTCATGGTAAGCATTGTAAAGCTAATAAATATTTTATCACACTTAATGAACTTAGTAGTGGATTAAATTATTAAATTCAACACAAAGAAGTGAAGAAAAGCTTTGAGTATTTAAGTGAAATTGTATACTGCTAGAATTAACGATGCATATGAAACTAAGTTTAATATTTGTACTTAGTACCAAATTTAGGTAGCCATATAAGCAGACAATTTAGTTAGCCAGACTACTGAGTATCCTTTGTTGAAAAAAGATTTATTTCTTTTCATTGAATGATGAAAATAATACTGAATTTTTGCTCCTATCCACAATGCTCTGAGGAATATAATAATACATGTCATAAGCCAATGTTTCCTGATTTTTTTTTCTAGAATTATATTTAAAAATAAAAATTAAAAAACCTTTAAAATTAAAGAAAATCACCAATAGAGTTACCTCTGTAGTGTGTAAGAAGGAGGTTTCAGAATTCTATGTCAACATACAAGTTTAGTTTGAGAGTCAGCACTTTTAGTGGTTTTGTCTGCACCGGGATTTAGTAGCTGAGTGAGCTACAGGAGTGGCTTCTTTAAACAAAGAGCTGCCAGCAGCTTCCCCTGTAGTTGATAGGGATAATGTCAGTCAATTCTAAGATGGACCCACTGCTGACCAAGGTCTGGCCAATTAGTGACTGAGGTAACCCATCTGTGAATAATGTATTTGAGAAGGGGAAGAAGGGGAATAGGGAGTCAGGATGTTAAAACATCTCTGCAATCAGCAAGGTCAGTGAAGAAGGAGGGCAAGGAGCTGCCTAGACCCTAGAAGAAAGATCCCCCTGTGACCTGCAGTGCAGCCCATGGTGAGGCAGCTGTGCCCCTGCAGTCCATGGAGGCCACCGGGGGCAGAGACCCACTCGCAGCTCATGGAGGAGCCCACACTGGAGTGGGTGGATGCCTGAAGGAGGCAGAGATTCTGTGGGAAACCCACGCTGGGGCAAGTTCCTGGCACCATCTGGAAGCCTGTGGGGAGAGAAGAGCCCATGCCAAAGAGCAGGCTTGCTCTCAGGACTTGTGATCCTGTGAGAGACTCATGCCAGAGCAGTCTATTCCTGAAGGACTGCATTTCCCATGGATAATCCATGTTGTTATGGGAGAATTCACTCTGGAGAAGTTAATGAAGAACTGTAGCCCATGGGAAGGATCCAAGTTGGAGAAGTTCTTGGAGGACTGTCTCCTGTGGGAGGGACTCCCCAGTGTAGCAGTGGGAAGTATGATGAGACTTAGGGGGAGATGTTTCAAGATTCAGTTTTGTTTCTCATGTCCTTGCTCTGTTCTGATCGTTCAGTAATAAATCAAACCAATTTTCCCCAAGTTGAGTCTGTTTTGCCCATGACACTAATTGGTGAGTGATCTCCCTGTGGGTTGGCAGATCTCAACCCACAAACCTCTTGTTATATTTTCCTTTCCTCATGTCTAGATGAGGAGGAGGAGTGACTTGATAGGCATCTGGTACCCAGCTATAGTTAAACTACCATAACACTTCAGCATTTGTGCTGATTATATGCAGTCATTTTTATTTAAAAAATGGAAAAATCTTTTGGGATTTTATTTTATCTGTCTTGGCAATAAGGAAGATATTACTGAAATATTTTTTATCCCTAATTAATTCCTAATAGAAAATTGAGTTGAAAAGATATTAAATGTTTTTCCAAAGCCATATACAGATTATGTTCTATTGTTGCAGGCAAGAGATGAAGTGGAAAAACCCATCACATACCATGAACACTACTCAGAATTTTTTCCTATGCCTGTGAAACTTGTGTTCCTTATTATGGTTTAGCAGGAGACATTATTTTATTTGCAGATTTGTTCCCTTTTTCCACATTATCTTTCTTCCAGGCCTCTTGGGCTTTTTATCTAAGATATGTTCTGCTACTGTAAAAACGTTGGACTTTGTAAATCTGTACTCTAGACTCTCCCTGTAACATTCTGGGTTTCTTGACATTTTTTAGTCTAGGCTTAAAATCTCTAACAGTTTGTTGGAATCAGTATCACAATGTGACTATGGAGAATAAAATCAATTGGATACTTCTGGATAAAATATGTACTGAATTACCAAATTTATGTTAACTTGATGTGATCTCCTCAAAGATTTCTCTTTCTCTTATACTCTGTGGAAAAAAAAAATAATCAAAGTAGAATATTTGGTCCTACAGAAAGTGAAGTGAATCCATTCTTTTTTGTTTAATTGTTGCTTTTTATTAAAAAAAATAAAGAAATGTGGAAATCCTTTTCGGGAGAGAGAAAATGCTTATATTCAAAGTGCTACTCTTCTACTGTGTGGATGCATGTGTGTAGTATTTTGTTGGAAGAGTATCTATCTGCATTTAGAGTATTTATTTTGAATCTTTAATTCCTATCTCTGTGAAAGATTCAGACACACTATGAAGATGAGGATTATATAAATGAGACCACAGTAGCACAGTGCAGATTTCAGTTGCCTGTTAGATAAGTAAACACATGTTTTAATATCATTCTGGTACATACCAAATAAGAAGGTATCTTGTCATGGTATAACTCCAGCTGACAGCTCAGCACCATGCAGTGGCTTGTTCACTCCATGCTATTCACTTACTGTTCACTCACTGTTATGTTATCAACTTTGTTTTCATACAAAATCCAAAACACAGCACTAATACCAACTACTAGGAAGAAAATTAACTCTATCCCAGCCTAAACCAGGATAGTGCAACACTAAAACAAAACTGAAGAATGTGGTAAACAAATGCTTAATCTCTTACATAGCATAAAAATTGCAGGATGAAGCATGCATTCATCTGCATGTGTACATAAAAATGGGGTTACTCTTGTACATTTCAGAGATGGATTTACCTTCCTGCAGAAGAAAAGGATAAGTTCCACTTTAGCAGGCAGAGACCTGTCATTTAACTCTGTGTCTGTAGGTATGTGGTGCATAACACAATTTGTTACAATTTCATACAAAGTTTAGTTCACTGCAAACATTTCAAGCATCTACATTGCCAGCTCTCTGGAATGAAATATATAGCAGACCTTAGGCATTGTAGGATACAAATTTGTGAAAAGTTGCAACAGCTGAGTTTCTGTAATCATCATATTGATACTTGAATAAGGGTCAGCATGAGAGAGAATTATGGCAATACTTACATGTAAGTCCCAGACTGAGCTCTTAAAAGCGTTTTGGGAAAGGAAGAGTAATCAATCATGGTGACATCTTGATCCTTCATACCCTAGAATTTTTGGACTCCCTCGTACTTTAGATCTGCAAATCCTAGTATATAAAATCTCTCATCATCTCAAGTCCATAGAAGAAGACTAAGCCTCCAACTCTCCCAGGCTTTCAATCTCACTAAGTCTTCTGGAATCTAGAGATCTAAGTCCTTCCCACTACTTACTGTAGGTCTTGTAATCTTCTCTGCTCCTTCCACATTGTCAGCCTCCTACTATCTGCTTTCCACTTTTCCCATATCTGTTTCAATATGTAAATCTTATATGTGTTCCCTACAAACCACATTAGTCTTCTATGTGGCAGGGATAAACAAAATAAGATAAATGAAAAATAAAAAACCCCAAAACTCAAAGTCAACATAGATTACAATAATTGAAATAAAACGTTCTACCTGGGTAGAAAACTGCTCCAGGCAGAAAAAAAGTGACTGAGTTTCTAAAGAGGCAGGAACACTAGGGAACTTCTTGATTTACTTCATAGTCTAAGAGGCAGTCTCATAGTAACAAGAGAGCTCTTCTAAAGCAAGATGTTTCAGAAAGCCACTTTCACCCACTCAGATGCCCCTTTGGAGAGATCAAATTAGTTGGCCATATTATTACTGAAAGTTGGTGTTCTAATAGTTTTACTGATCATGTTAAGTTATCTGATCAAATTGCCTCTTTCAACTCCCAATGCATCTTTTTGAGGGCTTGTTTTCAGAGCAAAAGCAAAATGTAAGTTAGTGCTTAGAAAAGTTACCAAGTAATTTTAGAGAAATGAAAAAAATAAAATCACGTCATTAAAATTGCAATGATATAGATGTGTAACTGCACAATCACTATGAGGGTTTTTAACCCAAAATATTTCACTGTTGAGGTCTTCAGAGGCATTGATGAAGTTTTCATAAATTGAATTAGAATATCTGAAGGAACTGGGAACTGTAGAATGAAACTAGAAAAGAAAGCTAAAACAGGAGAAGTGATAGAAGTCACACATGAGCTTACTCATCCAAGGAAAAACAGAAAAAAATGTATCCTAAAGTGTAAAAACCTATTTTGTACTAAGAGATTAAGGGATACTCTTAAAATCAGTTACCAAAACAAAATTGTGGATCTGGTGACAGAGGTTGCATCTCAAGACAATATCCCGCTTTTCAAAGTGATCACATAAATTTACCTTAAAACTGGCATTTTTTTCCACAAGCAAGAGGTTCCAAAAGAACTTGTAATCTGCAGAAATCCTTTTAGCAAATTCAGTTCTGGTAAAAATGAAACTAATGCCATCATTTAAGCCTTTCAAAACACTTAGATGCAGACTTTTAGAGCAACTGCCACTTGTTTCTTGAATTTGCTGGCAGATACAGTTCATTGCAGAAATATTGTAGAGACAAACTGGTGAAAAATCCACTGTAAGCTGAAAATCTTTTACTGCCAGCTTATTTCAGTAGTTGGGAAATACCCTGGGAATGTGGAAAAGGACATCATGGAGGACTTGTTATCCTGCTAACTTACAACTACTTATTCATAAATTCATTAAATGTTTACTCTCCTAATAAACATATTTTCCTTGAGTTACCAATTTATAGGTCAACTAGGATGTTTTTTCACTACAGTTGCAACCTACCAAATTATTTTAGAACTTTGAAGTGATGCAGATTTAAATGGGACATGAGAGAGATTTTCTTTGCTGATTAAGAATATGATGCAAAGCCCATATTGATTGGAATATTGGACTACTGGCTTTGGTGCCCTTTAGATCTGACTTTGAATTCCTTTTTAGTTCCTTCACTTATTGTCTACTCATCATGCATTCGACCCCTTTTTAAACAAAAATATCCGTCTCATACACTTAGACATCGAGCTGTTTAGAGAACATATTTTATCAGGGCATGCAGTCTGTTTATGTGTCTGTATAGTGCCTGAAACAACAAAACAAGAACTTTAATAACAGTTATAACACTCAATTAAAAAAGTTATTTTATTTGCCTGACAATATCAGGTAGTGTAGTGACATAAATCAGAGACTCTTGCCCCAAGACATAATTCTGTTATGGTACTACACTTACCTGATGGCCTGACTCCATAAGTACTTGTAAAATATTGGACATTGTGACATTACTATTGCTTGCTAATTTTTATTCCAGAGTTATTTAGATGTTCAAACTGCAGAAACTCTAGTATAATAGGAAAACCACAAACAAGTAAGACTCACAGAATCACAGAAACATTACGGTTAGAAAAGAAATTTACCATCAGCAAGTCCAAGCACGAATGTCAGACTGCCAGATCCATCACTAAACTAAATCATATCCCTCAAGACCTAATCTATGTGTCTTTTGAATAATCTCTAGGGATGCTGACTCCATTGCCTCCCTGGGCAGCCCATTCTAATGTTAAATAACTCTTTGATGAAAAAAATTCTTCCTAATGTCCAGTCTAAACCTTCCCTGGCACAACTTGAACCCATTTCCTTATGTCCTGTCATTCATTACTAGAGAGAATTACAACTTCAGGTAGTTGTAGAGAGTGATCATGTCTCCCTTCAGCCTCCTCTAGGCTAAACATCCCCAGCTCCCTCAGCCACTCCTCATAAGACCTGTTCTCCAGACTCTTCACCAGCTTTGTTTCCCATCTCAGGACACACTGTATCATGTCAATGTGCTTCTTGTAGAGAAGGGCTCAGAACCGGACACAGTGTTCGGGGGAACACCTCATCAGCGCCGAGTACAAGGGGATAATCACATCCTTGGTCGTGCTGGTCACACTATCTCTATATACAAGTCAGGATGTCATTGGCCTTCTTGGCCACCTGGGCACACTGCTGGCTCATGTTCAGCCAGCTGTGGATTAACACCCCCAGGTCCTGTTCTATCTGACAGCCTTCCAGCCACTCTGCCCCAAGCCTGTAGCGTTTCATAGAGCTGTTGTGACCCAAGTGCAAGATGGAGCACTTGGCCTTGTTGAACCTCATGAGACTGACTTTGGCCCATTAATCCAAGAATGCAGTGTCTTCATTCAGAAGAATGCATAGTTAATGGTGTATAGTGTAAATTATAAGCCTTCCAACCCTACCATTCTATGACTCCATGATTGCATGATTATATGAACATAAGGTGGAAAATCAAGTAACAGAGAAAAACCTAACCAAGACAACTTACAAGTCAATATAAAAGGATATGGGGGTGTTGGTCGACAGCTGGATGAATATGAGTCAGCAGTGGAAGGAGACCAATAGTATTCTGACTTCTATCAACATTAGGTAAGTGATCATTCCCCTATACTTGGCACTGGGGAGGCCACATCTGGAATACTATGTTGAAGGACAAGGAGGTACTGGAGACGCTAACTTCTATTTCAAGGCTTGATTAGAGATTGCTTATTTTAATACCTAAAGTTGATGGTTCCTTAATCTGTTTACATGAATAATTGACAACATTTATTGACATTAAATATATTTAATGTTTCATATTTTACAAATCAAACAGATATCCATGATTAATACAATATCTGATTTGGACTTTGAATGACTTAGGGCACGAGACAGTTTTAAGCTCCTTATGTGCCTCTCCCTGATGATCTAGAAGCTGAACTAATGTCTCTATAGCTGGTGCATGATTTGGGGTTTTTTTTTCAGAATTAACAATAGAAAAGTAAAATTTTGAAATACAGGTGTAAAGTCTGAGATAGGAAATCACAGAATCTCAAGGATTGGAAGGGACTTCAAAAAATCATCCAGTCCAACCCCTCTGTCAGAGCAGGACCACCTAGAGTAGGTCATACAGCAACTGGTCCAGATGGGTTTTGAATATCTCCAGAGAAGGAGACTCAATAATCCGTCTATTCAAGAAGACGTACAATGAAGAAACATAAATAGATCTAAAAAGGATTTTTAAGGAAAATTCTTCACTGTTTTTTAGTTTTTATTTTTTCTATTGCATTTCTTTGTCTGCATTTCAGTCTCAGATAATTTTTTTCATTCATTATCAGCACTATGAATTTGCTTTTGTCTATAGACCTATTTATTGTATTTGATTTCTATTACACTTTATTTTAAAACATCTTTTAGCAAAGAGAGAGAGAGCAAATGTCAAGTTTAGCGAGTCTATCCTTGTATTACTGACAAGTATAAAATGAATTGCTAAGATCAAGACAGCACTAAACCAAAGCCTACTGTACAATTAACATGTTACCTCCACTCAGACTGAATTTGAAAAAAAACATTACTTGTTAGACCTTTTCAATCTATCCAAGCAATCAAAACCCTGTTAACCTCTGATGTTTGTCCTTCTTTTGACTGTTTTTTGTTAATCAGAAATATTTCTGTCGGGCCATTGCTGCTTATTATCTTTGCAGAGATTTAATCAAAAGAAAAATGTGCAGTTAAAACTAGGCAAATACTTAAAAAACAATGTGAATCACAGTCAGTAATGAGTGACTCATACATTTTCAATATTAATTAGAAATCTAGGTAGCACAAAGTAGATGTGCTTAATGGCACACAAGCAGAAACTAATATAAAACAGTTATATATATAAAAAAACAATGAATTTGAATTTGGAAGAAGACTCATCTTAAGTCTTCTGCAAACACAGAGTGGTTCACATCCTTCTCACATTCTCGTGAGCATCAAAAGCATAACTGAATAAATTGTCTGAGGATATTAACTACTTGGAAAGATGAAAAAGAAAAGAAGATAGACAAGACTGAAAATTTATGGCAGATCTGAGGACAACAACATGTAAACATAAACAAGCAGCAACTATTCACTCTGCATTAGTCAAAACGTGTGTTCAAGTCAGCCTAGATACATATTTAAGACTTCAGAAGAATAAAGTCATGGGCAGCACAAAGGTTTATTAGTTGATGGCACTATATCTAGCAAAGGTGACGTGGCTAGAGGATCTCATACGAAATGCGAGACAGCACCTTCCCAACTTTTGATGGTGGCAGAAGAAGGCAGCAATTACAATATTCCCAATTTTCGTTGTATGTTGAGATCATAGAATCATAGAATCATAGAATGGTGGGGGTTGGAAGGGACCTTTAGAGATCATCTAGTCCAACCCTCCTGCAGAAGTAGGTCCACCTAGATCAGGTCACATAGGAACATGTCCAGGCGGGTCTTGAAGACTTCCAAGGAAGGAGACTCCACAGTCCCTCTGGGCAGCCTGTGCCACTGCTCCATCACCCTCACAGTGAAATAGTTTTTTCTTATATTTAAGTGGAATTTTTTTGTGTTCCAGCTTCATCCCATTACCCCTTGTCCTGTTGCTAGCTACTAAAGAAAAATGGATGTCCCAACTTCCTGACACCCACCCTTTAGATCTCCCCTCAATCTCCTCTTTTCCAAACAGCCCCAGTTCCTGCAGCCTTTCCTTGTATGAAAGATCTTCCATTCCCCTGATCATCTTGGTGGCCCTGCGCTGAACTCTTTCCAGAAGTTCTCTGTCCCTCTTGAGCTGAGGAGCCCAGAACTGGACACAGGACCCTAGATGACACCTCACCAGGGCAGAGTAGAGGGGGAGCAGAAGCTTCCTTGACCTGCTGGACACACTCTTCTTGATGATCCCAAGATGCCATTGGCCTTCTTGGCCACAAGACCACATTGCTGGCTCATGTTCAGTTTATTATCAACCAGGACTCCCAGGTTTCTTTCTGCAGAGATGCTCTTCAGCAATTCAACTCCCAGCCTGTACTGGTGCATGTGGTTGTTCCTTCCCAGATACAGGACTCTGCACTTGTCCTTGTTGAACCTCATGAGGTTCCTCTCTGCCCAACTCTCAAGCCAGTCGAGATCCTGCTGAATAGTAGTACAGCCTTCCGGGGAATCAGCCAGTCCTCCCAATTTGGTGTCATCAGGGAACTTGCTGAGGGTACACTCTGTTACCTCATCCACGTCGTTGCTGAAGATATTGAACAAGACTGGCCCCAGAACCGATCCCTGTGGAACTGCACTGGCCACAGGCCTCCAGCTCGAGATAGAATTATTCAGCTGATGCAGGTAAATCTAACTTGAACTGAATGCTTCCGTACTGTACTTTTTAAAGTGGATCAGCATCAACATTGACAACATCACAGAAAAAAACTGCAGACAACTTTAAAAATTAAATGTGATAAATCAAAGCATATTGCAGTTTTTCTTCCAACAGAACTTCATGATGCAGCAATCGACTAGAAATCCCCTTCTTGCACAGAGCTCTTGCAGTTGTTAAGGAAACCAAGAAAACTTGAATATATATGCACTTGCTCCTAGAGTACAATGATTTATATACTGTAAGATTTTTATTATAACAAAATACTAACTGTGAGGCAAGAATAAAAATCTACAGTAACAAATCATTTTCAGGGGAAAAAAAGAAAGGGATTAAAATTCTGTGTGATCACAAATCAATTTTTACAAAAATAATAATTTTCACAAAAAAAACCTGTATAGATTGTTTCACTCTTATGCCCTTCAGATTGTAGTTATATTTTACAAAACAATTTGAGTTCTTCAGAAAATGTCCTGCTAATTCACAAGCCCTTTCTAAGTGTCGTAGGAATGACTCTTGCTAGTCTTGCTCGTCACAAATGCATCAGGAAAAAATTTTATGCAAGGAGGTGATAGTTTCTACTTTGTACTCATTACATAACGAATCTTTGCCTGAGATGCTGGTTATCTCTGATTCTTTACACATTGTAATTGCCACATTATTGTAAAATTACTTTTTCTTCAAATTCTATAACTGTCACCAAATATACCAACATACAGTTATTCTGCTGTATCTTTCTAAGGCTTATAAAATGATACAATATGGTAATGTGCAACGACAATGAAAAGTGGAAATTATTTTTTCTGAACAATGGACATAAGAAAAAATGTAAGATATCATTTCATAATCTTATTTATAATTGGGTTTTCACTTTTTTACTTTCATATTACTATGCAATGTCATGTAAAAAAAGAATGTATATTGAGAGCAGTAAAAAAGCACATCGTAAGCCATATTGTATATTGCTTTCTGTTCTTTATTCATTGGACAAACTGTTGTAAGGATTGTATGCTTCTGTCAGGTTGTAGAAACAAATTCTTGAATGTTGATAGGAATATGGATTTTTTTCAACTTCTTTTTAGCTTTATGAGAGAAAAGCTGCCTTGAGAATGTTTCTTGTTCAATATTCAGAAATTACTTCCTCAAAACAGTAATATACCTACCTGTGAAGCATAGTGAAAATTGTAATTGCTTAGAGCAAATGCACCCTCAGACGTGTCAGAGTAACTTGAAATCTCCAGTGTAGTTGCTGCCTTATTCAATTCAATTACTGACCTGCTTTGGAGTTGAAGATGACAGGAAGTCCTCCTTTGCTTTCCAGCATCTACAATGAACTATAACCAGGGTTGGAGAACATTACATGAATGAAATAAATAAGCCTAGAAGATGTCTTCTAGAGGACTAGAAGGCATCTTCCAAAGGAAATTTACGTTGCATCCACCACCCAGATTAAATTTGTAAATTACAGTATAACACTGTAATTCCATTGGTTACTAGCAGTTGACTAAATACAGAATTTAAATATTAATTCAAAGTTTTTGGATTTTTTTTTTTCAGGTAGCTGTAATAAGGTAGATATTTTGGACTAAACCACTGGAAAAATGGTAATCTTTCTGAGTGCTATACTACCATGGGCCACCTTTTATATCACTTTAGCTTCACTCTTTGTAATTTTCAGAAGAGTGTATGCTTCTAGAGATGTGGCTATTAAACAATAACTTTCTTCTCTTTTGTGAGAGGCTACAGTAGAATACAGTTCAATTCTACTCAGTAGCTGCTAGTAATATGACAGCTTTGATTTTTAAGAATATATAAAATAAAAGTATGAAAACTCTAGAATGAGGATGACTTTGGATTATATGCAGTGTTGCTTTACAAAGACTGATCAATCTTTATCTTGAAAGTCATCAGGCTTTTTTTGCTCCTGTTTTCTTGAAAGATTGTTTCAAAATGCCATTGATTACTCATCAGTACTCATCACCTGTTTACATAGCTTTGTGATTGTGACAAAACAGTCCTGTCGCTTCTTACTCACCTAAATATCGGTTAATTAGTGGTCAGTTACATAAATTAATCTATTATAAAATTCACTCATTTATTAAGTGATTTATTAAGTAGCAAGGATGCTGTTCAAATGACCCAACTTATCTCACTAGCATACCACTAATGATTCAGTGCTTTTACAGAACATTATGACATATAAGACATAAATTCCAGTTCCTCACTAATCTTCTTGACTTTACTTATGGTGTCACTAAATAGAGTTCAGTAGATCTGTTTTTACCAAATAAATGTTTTGGAGTTCATCTTATTTAGAGGCTGCTTTTGGGGAAAAAAAAAGTCTGTATTTTTTTTTTTTTTTCCAGAGAATGAGACTACAGTTTTCCTTTTTTAATTTGGAGCTACTTTGAACAAATATTTACTGGTCTAGACACTACTTTTATCATGGCTGGCATTTGAAAGCCCCATGCAATTAACTTAATCAAAGTTCAATCAAATTTCATTAGACATTGGCACTCTTCTGCCTACATCAAGGACAGAACAAAAGATATATCTGGAAAAGGTTGATCAAGAAGTCTAACTATAAATATATCAGTATACCACACATAAATTAATGAAATTTAATATTATTAAAAAAAAAAAAAAGTCTTTCTTAGAAAACTGGACTTTCATGGCTTTTTATCCATGAGTTTGAATAGTGGTTTTCTTTCACAGGTGTATAGCCATGATGTATTTCCAGCTCTGTGCAACTGTCAAACATTCACAGAAAATTCACAGAAGCAAAAAATGATACATGAAATATTTTTTCCCATTTAAATTAAAGGGATTCATCTTTCAAAAGGACTAAGTGAACCATGATTCTAAGAACTATTCCCAGTGAAATCTGTCCATAAGGCTCTCTAGCTCCTTGAGAATCTATTTCATCTCTTAAAGACAGCTTGTAGGTTTGGTCAGTGTTTCCATTTTTCTCCTAAAAATTCCCTCTATATAAGAGTAGAATACATGTAGGAAAATAACTATCAGCCCTCACGATTTCCTTCAACCTTTGATAACCTGGATCTCTGAAGCAAGAACTAGAACTTACCACCTGAAGGTTTCTTAGTAACTGATTTATCTATTCTATGACTTAGCTATTTCTCAATGGATTTACCTTAAAATAAAAGTTTTTCATTAGTCATTTCTTATATCCTAAATATTGTTATTTAATGCACCATACTTATACAGGCTATGAGTACTGGTCAAAACAGAGAAAAAGGAATAAGCAATTTGTAATGCCTAAGGGTGTATCTACAGTCTCTTTAGATTAAGAGTATAAAACAAATTCAGTTATTTTTGCCAGTCATTGGATTTCAGATTGAATCACAGTGCAGCTGTGGAGCTCAAAAACTAGATTTCTCTTAGATGAAACTAAGGCAGATGCACCTTAGAAACACATCTAATGTGTTCTTGGAATTATTGGGCATTAATCTCTTAGAATCAATCAACAGCTAATCTAAAGAAACCCCATGAAAAGCAGATGTTGAATATTAGATCTTAAACACCATCTGTCTTGTTCTGTAGAATTTTTTCTCATGGGCCAAACTAAGTTCTAATACAGACGTATCCTAAGATTTTTGCTTTCTTCTCCCTCTGTTTCTTTGGCCCAGTCCCTTAACATCTGTTTTCTTTACTCCATATATTAGAACAACAATCTTTGTGTTATGCAACTTGAATTCAGGCATAAAGTAATTTCTGGGCCCACTGATGTCCAAGAGTATGTTCAGACTTTTTAGCAGCTTGGATGCAACTCAGACCTGCAAGTTGAGTAGTCTAACAACCCATGAATTCCTGCTGGTCATTCATCCAGGGTACATGTCCATCTTTGTTGACCAACCAAACAATAATCCCAATTGACCAATAATCAATATTCCTCCCAGATGGCTGAATAATCAACATGTTGTAACTATTTTGAGGAAAGTTAGCAGTAGAAATCAGCATTTTTACTGTCTTCCAATAATGCTTTCATTAAACTTATGCCATTGTTACAGTTTCCACAGTTTTTCTATTTGTGCCGAGAGGAAAAGAAGGTGGAAAAACTGTACAGTCAGAGTCAGAAGGAAAGCTGTCCCATATGGTGAGCAATACTAGTAGTAGCCAATTGATCATTTAAATATGCATTAATTCCTTAGACTTTTTTGTTAGTCACTTACATTTCACTTGTGTTTTGTTTAGTAGGGATTTTTTTTTTTTAGTTTTTAGCCTTGAGGTTGTTTTTTTTGTTTGTGGGCTTTTTTGTTTTTTCTGATACAAAACAAAAATGTATTCAGAACTTTGAATTTTAACATGAAATAAAATTCTTGGTTTTGAGGAAGTCTATTCATGGATACTATGTAAATATTATACACAATTATTCCAGAAATCTATGGTTGTATAATAATAACCAGTAATTAATAATTATAATTATGATATCACCTGCCTAAGAAAGAGTTGTTAAACAGTAAATAGTCATCAAATCTTGTCAGTTCTCAAAGAATCGTGGATTTTTTTTGTCTGGAGGAGACCTTTGGAGATCATTGAGGCCAGCCTTTGTCCCAGCCCTATCAACCACTAGACCATTCCCCTAAACACAACACTCATCCATCTTTTTAACAGCTCCAGGGATGGTGACTCCACCACTTCCCTTGGCAGGCCATTCCAATGCCTGAAAACCCTTTCAGTTAAGAAATTCCTCCTAATAGGTATCCTGAACGTCCTCTGTCATAACTTGAGGCTGTTTCCTCCTGTTCTATTGCTTGTCAGTAGCGAGAACAGACCAATACCCACCTTACTACAACTTCCTCTCTGGTAGTTGTAGACACTGATATGGTCTCCCCGAGCCTTCTTTTCTGTAGGCCAAACAGCCCCAGATCCCTCAGCTGTTCCTCATATAAGATGTGCTCCAAATCCTTTACTAGCTTGATATCACACCTCTGGATCCTTTCCTGCACCTCAATGTCCTTCTTGTAGAGAGGGGTCCAAAACTGGACACAGTATTTGTGGTGTGGCCTCACCAAAGCAGAGTACAGGGCAATGATCAGCTCCCTTCTCCTGTTGACCACACTGTTCCTGATACAGGCCAGGATGCCATTGACCTTCCTGGCCACCTGGGCACACTGCTGGCTCATGTTCGACTGCTGTCAACCAACACTGCCAGGTCCCTCTCTGCCTGGCAGCTTTCCAGTCACTCCTCCCCAAGCCTGTAGCACTGCTGGGGTTTGCTGTGGCCCAAGTGCAGGGCCACCAGGCACTTGGCCTTATTGAAACTCATGGCATTGACCTTAGCCCAGCCATCCAGACTATCCAGACCTTTCTGTAGAACTTCCCTCTACTACTTTAAAATAAGTCTTTCAGTGCTGGTAATAGTCAAGAGAAAGACAAGAAATCTTCACAAAAGGCATCAAAGGAACTACTGCAAAGGAAAAAGGAAGAACAAATCTCAAAGATATATTTTACTAGATTATAACAGTGTTAGAAAATATTTTGTGAGGTGAATGAAAATTCTCAAATTTTAAAAGCTTTCTTCTTTAAATATTTTTTCCTTTTTTTTAGCTCTATCATCTGACTTTCTTAACATGAACTTACAAGTGAACAACAGCATTATCAGAGTTCAGTTAGATCATCTGGGAATGACTGAATAGTTGACTCTAACCTCTAGTACCCTTAGTGGTGGTCAAATCGTGAAACTTTACCTAGTATAGATAAAACAAGTGAAATATAATTTGTGAAGGCTGCACACAGAAAGAAAGGCAATTTCAAACCTGTGGTTGAATATCAAACAAGACCATCATTCCCGGAGAGTGGGAGTTCTGGCAATGTGCCAGTGGGCAGGAAGGAGAAAAGACTGATATTTACCAACAGTGGTGATAGAAACAAGGTATAAAATGGAGGGACTAGTTTTGAAATATCAGTTAATCTTACAGTATTATAAACTCCTAGTGCTATATGTCATACTGTGAATGGATAGTCATACTTTTTCCTCATCTTATGTTTAGAAGACAGTGTCACCTGTCCATTATCAATCACCAAAAATTTTCTAAGGAACATCTAAGTCCATATGACATAACTTCTTCAACAACTTGACTCTAAAAATCTACAGAGCCTTCAAAATATGATTTTCTAGTAGCTTAGCTTCCCAAGGTTAAGCAACAAAAGAATACTGAGAATATTTTACTCCCCAGATTCATATTGGAGGACATTTCCAGCCCTTTAACTTTCATTTGCTCTTTTTCATACCATAGGGCAGACTGAAACATATGAGCTAGACTTCATTATAAAAAACCTAATTTATAATTCACAGCATTTACTCGCAATATGTTTGATAGTTTAGTTGGGATAGAGGTGTCTAGAGATTAAATCTGCAGTTGTTGGAACATTTTGGAATACTGGGTGAAAACAAGTTATTAAGTACATTTGAAAGTAGAATTAAACCTCTGAAGCGTAAGGTTTAAAGGTCTAAATTTGCATATGAAACAAGTCAGATAATAATTTAATTATTAAGGCCTTCACCTAGCTCTGCATTACTGTACTTTTGCAGCTGTGAAGGGTTCCACTGGCTTCATGATTGTGTGAATTTAGCTGAGAGTGATTTTGGAGTCAATGGACAATTAAAAAGAAATATCTATCATTAACATTCTACTACGTTTCTATCCACCAGGATGTAGAATGACTATAATGGTAGACATAGATTAAAATATAGACTGTCAGAAGTTCTAGAAGCAGAATTTTCCCTTTAAATTCTTGACTGCTTTCAGTTTCAGATTTGTTGCTTGCATCTTTTTTACATGGAGACTTCCTCTGTCAAGAAAATAGCAATTTGGAAAATCTTTTCAAAAACCATGGGTTTTTTGCTCTCTAATACTTACAAAGTAAAAGAAAATTTAACTTCATACTAGTTAAATTTATTTCAGGCCTTTAGTTTCAGATAAAAATATGAATGAGATGATCATACAAGTCTAAGAAGTAACTTGCTTTTTCAAACAGTGAATAATCACAGAAACACAGAATCACAGAATGGTAGGGGTTGGAAGGGATCTTTAGAGATCATCTAGATCAACTGCCCTGTTAAAGCAGGTCCATCTAGATCAGGTCATACAGGAATGTGTCCAGGTGGGTTTTGAAGACCTCCAGAGAAGGAGACTCCACAACCTCCCAGGGCAGCCTGTGCCAGTACTCCCTCACCCTTACAGTGACATAGTTTATCCTTAAGTTTAAATGGAGTTTTTTGTGTTCCAGCTTCTTTGCATTATCCGTTATCCTGTCACTGCATACAGCAGAGATCCTCCAACCTCCTGACATCCATCATTTAGATGTTTGGAAATACTAATGAGATCCCCCCATAGTCTCCTCTTATCTAAACTAAACAGCCCCAGTTCCCAAGAGATCATGTTGAGGTACATGTCTTGCGTTATTAGACACTGACGTTCTTTTTGCCTTTAACATCTCCTACAGAAAGATGAAAACAAGACTGAAAAAGAATAAATTGTTATATCTTCTTTATAGGAAGCATTCATTACCTCTCAAAATAAAAGGGGTTCAAAATGTTGTTCTCCAGTGTAATATCTAAATAATTTTTTATTGTCATTATAAACTTTTGAAAATATTATAAATATTAATATATCTTCATTTGATGCACATTTTCTGTTTTCCCTCTTACTATGCTTTGATTAAATACTTGAATTGCAACAGCCTTACAAAGTAATTTTTCAACTTTACCCAGAGTGCCATCTAATGGTACTATTGTCTCAAATGAAAATAAAAAAACAGTGTGGGTCATATTGAGGTTTTGTTTTTGAGATACAAATTAATTACATCATTCTATGTTGGAATGCAGCCATCAGTTTTCTCAGCTAGTAAAGAATGATAGAGCAGAAGTGATCCAATCTTTATATTGTTCCCTCATTGAACTAATTTATCATTCACACAAATTCTGCTATTTCAGTGGAACAATAAGACTACAATCTTTAGGAAGATATGAAAAAGAAATAAGAAGTGGTAAAATAACCTTATTGTCTTCCTTCTTCCTCCTTTTCTCTTCTCGTGTAGATTAATTTCTGCATTTCAGAATGTCACTTGACTCTAATACAGCAATATATTTAATGCTAAGCACAAACTTAAATTTTGACTTAACTATCTCTATAACTAAAGCCATAGGATAATTTAAACTTTTCTGAATTAATTTGTTCTGTGAAATACCCTGCATACACGTAGCACCTTTAAAACCTACTACTATTAATGATGCCTGTGTTATGTACCTAATGAATTACTTTAATTTAGCACATTGTCTTGGTTTGATCTACAGTTCCTTGTTAAGGCTTACATTGACAGTGAATCTTATATATACTAATGCCCATAGTAACATGTCAGGCTCACTTGACTGTGAGACAAAATTTAGCTTGAAAAGCCTTGTACTACATAACACCTTGGTCCATTATACTCCATTTACTTTTACTGCAGAAAGACCTGAATTCATCTCAACTGATGCTGGCTTCAGAGCAAAAATGCACTGCTAATAATGCACTTTTATGTTGGTCCCTAGGTAATGGTTTAAAAATTGAATTGATTTTTTATCACATGCAATTTTATTCTTCTCAATATAACAAGTACATTGTTGAGATTGAAAAGGTAGAGGAGAGGGCAAACAAAATGATCCAGGTTCTGCAAGTCTGAATTACAGAAGTATTTGCCTCTATAAGTTAGAAAATAGAAGTCTAAGCAAACACCTTGTAGACAGGGAAATATTTTGAAAGAAAAGAGCATGCTAACACTAACATACATGAAGTCTTCAAAAAAGTATTTTCAAAGGGTAATTGACCTGAATAACAGAAGATGATGAAGTTTAAATTTACGTAATCAACAAATTCTATCAAAGGTTTACAACCATTCAGTAAAATAATTTGAGTGAAGTAATAGATATACAGAAAGAAAATAAAATAAGACACCTTGTTTGACAGAGTAATACAGAAATACTGTTGCACATCAAGCTGTTATGAGAATGATCAACCAGGTACAAACAGGAGTTGGACAACAAATTGTGGTAACCGTAAGCTCCTTTGACTAGCATATCATCTCTGTCATAGCCATTTAGAATGGAAAATACAGGATGAATAGTTCAAGTTTCAATTATTAACTTTTCCAAATATGACTGTAAGTTTCCAGATTTGAGCATATTTCATGTTTAAGCATATTTCATATTCCATGTTGGAGTGTATTTCAGCTTGAGAGTTAGGCAGAGAAGAACCTCATGAGGTTCAACAAGGATAAGTGCAGAGTCCTGCATCTGGGAAGGAACAACCCCATGCACCAGTACAGGCTGGGGATTGACCTGCTGGAGAGCAGCTCTGCAGAGAGAGACCTGGGAGTCCTGATTGATAATAAACTAACCATGAGCCAGTAATGTGCCCTCGTGGCCAAGAAGACCAATGGCATCTTGGGATCATCAAGAAGAGTGTGTCCAGTAGGTCAAGGGAGGTTCTTCTTCCCCTCTACTCTGCGCTGCTGAGGTGTCATCTAGAGTCCTGTGTCCAGTTCTGGGCTCCCCAGCTCAAGAGGGACAGAGAACTTCAGAGTCCAGCACAGCACCACTAAGATGATCAGGGGTCTGGAGCACCTTTCATATGAGGAAAGGCTGCAGAATTGAGACTGATCAGTCTGGAGAGGAGAGTGAGGGGTGATCTCATTAATATTTACAAATATCTAAATGGTGGATGTCAGGAGATTGGGGTATCTCTTTTTTCTATTGTAGCTAGCAACAGGACAAAGAGCAATGAGATGAAGCTGGAACACAAGAAGTTCCATTTAAACATACAAAAAAATGTTATACTGTGAGAGTGAGGGAACATTGGAACAGACTGACAAGGGAGTTTGTGGAGTCTCCTTTCTTGGAGGTCTTCAAGACCCACCTGGACATGTTCATGTGTGATCTGATCTATGTGGACCTGGCTCTGCAGGGGGGTTGGATTAGATGATCTCTAAAAGTCTCTTCCAATCCCTATCATTCTATGATTCTGTGGTTCACCCCTGAAGCATTCCCATCCATTTTATGTTTAGGATATTGAACTGGAACACATTTCACTCCCCAAGTCTCACTTTTCAGATTTGTAGCTAGGTTTGAGTCTCAATATCTCTCATTCTTTTTTTGATATAAAGATAAGACCATTACAAGCCCCAACTTTTGTGTCCTCTTTGTCCAAAACTGCACTCATGGAAAAGAAATCCACCACAAATTTTAGGATAAAAGGCTTGACACTTCTGTTTTTCCTTAGACTATATTGTACCAGGACCAAAAAAACTCCATCCATCCTACAAGAGCAAAATACACTAAGCTTCATTTTGAACTATTCTTCAGAAGTAAAGTTTCTCTTTTCACGTAGGAAGCTTTACAATCCAGACTACATATCTAAAATTGCAACTTATGATAGATAAGATCATGTTATAAACTTACTGTATCATTCAAATCAATTCATTTTATTGGGACTTTCTCAGTGGAAGAAAACACCATAATATATTTGTTTAGGTCTCAAATACTCCTTTCTATTCATTTTTATGTACTGTTACGGTTTTACAAAAGAAGAAACAGAGAGAATAAAAAATGGATCTAATAAGTTTAGTAGTAGATAATTTTGTAACATAGTGATTATTATCAGACTATTTATTGAAAAAAAGAGTCTTGCTGCATATTTTCCCTCATAAAAGTAAAGAATAAAAGGGAATTACATTTCTTTCTTTCTTTGTATGATGTTAAAACTTACGCTTTTAAGGATGGTTGAGCTTAATTTAAATATCTTTTGCTGTTTGCGATCCTGTTTTCCATTTACTTCAACACTGGTTACTTCTTTCAGTACAGGTGGGAGGAAAAGTGGAAAATGTGTTACCTTAGGAAAAGACTGTACAAGAATTTCCATGTCTATACTGTTTGTGTGTTTGTTGCATCCCTGTTCTCTTTTTTTACATTTTCCGCACAAGTGTATAGTTGAATGCTATTGCACTCATGGTCGAAATGTCCGTTGAAAGAGAACAAACACACAAAAAGCTAATTTATTTGGATCTTTTGAAGAGTGTAATGCTTTCTTAGGGAATTGAATCTCTGTGGCACGATGGCTGGTCACAATCCACAGGGCAATAGGAGTCTGTTGCAAGAGTCCTTGCAGTGACATCCGGCTGGATTGGAATGGGGCTTCTTGAACCACTGATATGCTCTATTCTTATATCCATCTGGATCATGGTCACACATGACCACCTCAGCACATGCATGATTCATTTTTATTAACTGTATTAAACTACATACAAAACATCTCAAGTATTTCACCCATTTGCAAAATATTGTCCTATGTGAATTTTTGCATCTGCAAAACCCATTTTGTGCTATTACAAGACTCTTATATACAGTTTTGATCAATTTTAGAGAAGGAAAGACCTGTGGAACTCTCTGGCCACATTCTTGAGCAAGGGCATTACTAAATCCCTCAAACTCAAAAATAGTGTCTGTCTGGCCAGGTGCAGCAGAAGCTGTCTGATGAATCTCAGAGACTGTCAGAATCTCATGTTGTTGCAGGCAAGTCCTTTGTCTCAGACCAGGTTGTTGCCTCCTTGAAGATGACAAAGAGAGGAAATCCTAGATGATCCAGAGAATGAATAACCACTAAATATACACACAAACACAACCCAGAAATCCTACTACAATCCACTAAAGTTCTAGTTTAAATTCTGTAAGTTTGTCACAAGATTGTTTAGTAAGAGAAGAATGACTTTGGTAAAAACATTTTTAAACTTGATTCAATGGCAAAATTTCCACAAAAAACCGCAAAACTGCCAAACTGTTCTGTGTAACATAAAGGAAACAGAAAATAATGAGACACAACCCTAGAAAGTCTCTTCTACTGTTAATATTTGCACAGGAATGAAAGGAAACATTTATATGTGTCTTCTGTTTTGAACACACATAATTTGAGCATTCTTGTCTTTAAAAGCAAGAAACAGAGATGCTTGTCTATAAATTCTATTAATAATAAGCTTCAGAAAGCTTCAAATAAGTTTCAAGGGTGCTTGTATGTGCATGTATTCATCTGAGACTATAAAAATATATGTTCACGGAAATAAGGAAATCAACAAACTAAAGACTTGAAAGACTTTGAATTCTAATACCTTCCATGCTTGCAGGCCAACTTACATTGGTGCCATAAGTAGCTTTATTTCATATTTTGCAGCTCTTCTAATTCATAGTATGCTGTAAATGCATATTTAAGGATCTTAGAAGCAAAATCTTACAATAACTTCTCTTAAATATGTTAAAATAAAAGCTAGAATTGTTCCTGATTCCTAAATTCATTTGAGTTCAGAAAGACAGCTATATAAAATGTTCAGAGCTTTTAGTGAACTTTTTTTTTTTTTAGTGGTCTGGAGCAGAAAATATGAACATCATTCTCCACTGTGAAGTGCTAAAGCTGCAGGAGCCTGGGAGATCACTTTCATCAAAGCAATAAGGGCCTCATGAGGATCTAACATCTAGCTATCACTCTCATCCATTTCAGTCTTTAATTTATATTGTATTAGACTCCTCTCCAAATATGGCTTTTTTCCTATCTTCTTATTAATTTCTTTTTCTTATGTCTTTATTTCTAATACAACTTTTTAATTTGTCATTTCTACAAAGATACACACTGATACAGAATATGAAAAACCCCTTGTATTTAAAAAAAAAGATTTAATGTTGATGACTGCATTTGAGTATCTCTCACACTATGATTTCAGATACAACAACAGCTGAAGCACTAAATAAGAGCAGAGTAAAAAACTTTATTTTGAAACATAAGATGGTGACTCTGTGAACACAATGTGTTAATTTCCAGATGCACTTAAATATCTCTTATACGCTGAAGTTGGACATCTTTCTAATCTGTGCATGTGGAACTATTAGGTAGGTAAGAGTGAGTATTTTTTTTTTTTTTTTCAGAAACAAAGATAATTTTGTTCACTGGATTCTGCTTTTTTCCCTTGCATATGAGTATCCTGAAAATAGAGTAGAACATCATTTAAGTTCTTCACTACATAGTTTGTCTCACTTTTTGTAGCAAATATTGTCTTTTGATGTTCTTTTTCCATGTTTTTTTCTCCATAGTGGCCATCACATATTGATTCAATTCCCAAATTTTCTTTTATTGTTTTCAATGCTATCAAAAGTTTTTTGTTTGCTTACCTGTCCAGTTCAGATCAGTTCAGATTCATTTCAGATTTTCTGTGCTTTTTTTTTACTATACTGCTTCTACCTATCTCCCTGATAATATCAATTAATCAATTACAGGTTGAATCAAAAGGCAAGCTTGTTTAGTCACTAGTTCAGGTCTAATATTTTTATCCTTTGCAGATGGACGATTTTCCTTTCCTTATGTTACGTATTTAGTTATCATCTCCTATTAATGCCTCACCTTCACTCAGAATAATGCTGTGCATCTGAGAATTAAAACTGTAAAATATGAGTTGTATGATTATTTAGTATCTCTCTTGAAATGTTTTCTCCAAAATAGTGACCAAATGCCCAATTACATGAGCATTTGGAGATGTATTCTGGCATTCTTTCATTGAATAGCATCTTCTCGAGATGTTTATCTCAATACGAGTAAAGTGTGCCTGGAGAATATATCCAGTAGCTGAATGAGAACCACAATATGGCCTCAGTGGAAAATACTGCCAAACATCAAAGAAAATATTTGATAAATATTTGTTTGAGTAGATAAAAACTGAAAAGAATGAAATGAGTGATAATATAATTTACATTTGCAGATGGATCAAAAAAAAATCTAAAGATTTTTTTTTTCTCATAAAGTAGTTGGACATCTGTGTTGAATGCCAAGAACATTTATCTTGTTGCAGTTGTCTCTGTAAAACTGATTTGCATTTTATTATTATTAATTCATGAATGGGTGAAATCTTTCACTGTTCATTCATATAATTATCCTATCAAAATTAGTGTTCTCCTACCTGTTTTACATTAACATAGCCCAAGTGATTGATATGATGAATTAGTCAGTTATGTCTGAGACTGCTATCACTAGTAGAGTGAGAAATATGTGGTTCAATGCTTGTAATAGCAACTACAAACCTTTAAAAAGCTGATGATGAGAGAGGTAAGTGTAATTTCTGAAAAAAATCCTATGATTTTTGAGTTGAGATACAAAAAAACCATTAAAAATTCATCATCTAAAAATAGCTATAAGCCTTCAAAACAGTATATGACAGATTTCAGTTGTGCATAACTTTGTGTTGGCCTCCTTCAGAGAAATATGTGTCGTACTCTGTCCTCATAAAGGCAAAATTATCATTGAGTTCATTGGGAATTTGTACTGATGAAGGGCTTTACGTTTCTATTTAATATTGATGATTTATTTTAGTAGTTTAAACTGCAAGATAATGGTAAACCTTTTTTTCTTTTTTTTCCTGTTGCACTCCTAGGACTGCTTTCTAAAGCTGTAATGTACTGTCTATTCCCTTCCCCCATAAGCTTCTCTTTCTTGCCTCTCCTCCCAAACAAGAAACCAAAACTCCAAACCTCCACATACAGCCCTTCCCCCTCCTAGAAGGATCCAGACAAAAAGTTCATTATAGTTTCTGGATTTGACTGGCTTATGTGCTCATTTGTATAATGTACTGCTGACAGTCTTAATTTTCAACTCATTATCACTTCTACACAGCACAGCATGTTGAAAAATGCTAAGCATTTTGTAAAAAGTCCTCTTCCTTCTTAAGGAGGCATCATAATTATACTTTCTTACAAGGAAAAGGGCTCTGTAATCACTGCATCCCTGGTGTAACCTTGATAGAGTACATTTAATAAATCAGGCTTATAGCCCATTCTGAAACGACAACACCTGAGCTGTATTATATTTTCAGCTTCATCTATATGGTGCAGAGTTCTATTCTGTACCTCAATATTTGTCAGTTCCAAGAAATAAATAAGGGTTAGATAACAATGGCACTTAAACCTTGTGCTAGTTGTTTTTAAATGTATTGACATCACAGCTTTTAAATCACCAGTCTCTGGCAAGATGCCTCACAGCAGTACATTGTCTTCTGCCTTCTTAAGTGTGTGAGATTAATAATTCTGCAATAAACTCTTCACAATTCTGTTCAGTGCTACAAAGTAGGTTGAGATAAAGGGTGTGATACTTAGCTTCAGTTACTCCAAAAGATACTTTGAAAAAAGTATTTTGTGGTTGTGGCACAGTCCTGGAATTACACTGTTAGCATCTATGGCAGTGAAAATAAATTGAGGATTGATCAAGGGACCAAGCTGAAGTACAGTGTCATTGGTCACTAGACTGAAAACTAAGAGGAGTATGAAATCTATGATCCTTTGTGAGGAACACTGAGAGAAACTGCCAACTGTCTTTCATTCATGGGGATCTTATGATTGTTCTCTTTTCTAAACAGACTTAACATGTATAGGGAAAAAACTGTGTCACCTAACACAGAAAAAAACCCCATAGTTTTCTTGCTTTTTGTAACAAATTTAGGGGTTTTACCTTTTCTTGGAGAAGAACAGCAGCATACTATGTAGTCATTTAATTATTAACCATTAATTCAGGTATCTAATTTTAGGTACCTAACTCTACATTTATTTATTTCCTTGAAGTCATTTGTATTTGCAAAAAATCTGCAACAGCAGGCTACACTTCCTTCTCATTCTGCAGAAAACTTAGAATAGGTGAAATTAATCCTATTGGCAAACACAAACTATCACTGTTCACGAGGACAATCTGATGATGAATAGGTTATCAAAGTTGAAATGGTGCCTGCTTTAAAAGGGATATCTACAGTACTATACTCTCCATGCTGCTGTGCCAGTATGTCTCAATCCTGACACTGCTCAGTGATGGAGCACTGAAACTCTTCTTGTCCATGTTTAAATCTATCCTGAATAGAGGTAGTGGGAACTTTAGCAAGATTTTATATTTTTCAGACTTTTACTGCTCATACCTCATTGACAAGCATTAGTGAGTTTAATGTTGCCCTGACATAGTTTAAATAAAACTTATTATTGTAAGCAGGAAGCAAGATGCACAGAAGGTGGGATCCAGGTTCCAGGTATTAAACATTGCTTTGTCAAGTCACAAGAAAATGTCAGTTACTGTGTTTTTCTTGAGATTAAAAACCTGTTAAATGTAAAATATCTTGGTGATGCCCTCTAAGGACTTTCAGATTGTGCACATTATTTAGACACTTTTTGCTACCTGCAATTGTGTATTTTGAAGTGGTAGGTGGTTTAGTGTGTTCTTATCCATCCCTATTCCTTTTCAATTTAGTCCCCAGAGAGTATAGGTTAGGCACAACAGCTGATTGTCACTGACTTTCTTTTTACTTAGATAGGCAGCTGAACTGAATAAGGAACGAGGAGAAAAAGTCAGCAAAGTTGTCCAAAGTCAGTCAGTGCCATGTCTGAGAGGGGAACATAGAATCTTCTTGACTTCCAATCTAAATGCTGTGGGAATTGTCTGCTTTTCATTAAATACTGTATGTTTTGGAAAAATGTATTGCTGTTCTGTTACATTTTGCTTAATTTCTTGGGAAAAAATAAAGTAGTGGTAGTTATGAGGAAACAAAACCCAAAGTCCCATACTGTGAACTACATATTTTGAGTTGCTGTAGACAGGAAATATTTCTAATATACATGACTGTGCTTATTGTTTCAATTAAACCATCAAGATTTGTGAATTTATTGGAAAACAGTAAAATGAGTCTAACATGGAAATGAAGACATAGAAAAGGGTACACAATGGAGCAAAATTTTTAAATGCTTTTCTCACTGAAGAGTGATTTTTTAATATTTCAATTGATGTTATTTAAATATGATTTTTTTAAAAATTCCACTCATATGTCTAATGAATGCCCATTTTAAATCGGAACAAATAGGTCAATTCATCTTGACCACAAATGATAAGCCGATATTTCTTTACAGTGACTGAAACTGCAGGACTATTTCACCTCTTGTTTTGCTTTTCTAAAACTCTACTGTCTATTGTGGCTTGGATGTAATTAGCATGGTTTACACATTCCCCTTAAGATATTTTGGGTTTTGTTTTATTTAAACTTATTTAATTTTAGAAACTTGAGTAATGTCTGCTCCAGGTAATGTAGTGCCATTCTGATACACTTAACTGACTTACATGTGAGTTAATTTCCATAACTATGTATGTTACAGCTAAGTAATTAGTAACCTTGCTAAGAAACCTGGCAGCTGGCTTGGGATAAGTGATAAACCGAACTAGTACTTCCACAGCTCCCATGTTATTTCATGTCAGGATAACTGAATATTTAGAACTGTCTTGTGTCTTGTGGATTTATCCATAGAATCTCAGGTGATTGAGAAATGGTGTTAGCATTCAGGCTACGAGGACACACAGAAAGGAAAAGAATATGTTAAGAAAGTAAAGGAAAAATGGTAACATCTTGTAATAGGGCAAACAGATACAACTGGGGAATTAAACCTAAAGACATGATTGTAGGCAATTACTGAAATAGAATAAAGACTCAAAAGATAGATTATGTGAAAACCTCACAGAGAAAGTAATTCAGCTTGTAAAGACAGCAGATTTGTTTAAGGAAAGACCCAAATAACTGTTACTACTGCAGCAGTACATAAAGGTTTAGGCAAAATAAAACCAGAGAAGGAATAAAGAACATGAACTTTCTGTTCCAGTGTTCATGATACAAAAGTAGAGAAAACAAAATGAGAAAAAGGAGTAATTCAATCACTGGCATCATGGTTTTACCCAGTCAGCAATGAAGCACCGTGACAGTGTCTTGCTCACTGCCTTCCATCCAGCCACCACCCTCCTTAGTTTGGCAGAGGCCCCAGCATAATAGGAGGAAAAAAAATGAACCAAGGATGTTGTGGATTGAGAGAAAGGCAGGGAGGATTCGCTGCCAATTACAGTTCTGGGCAAAACAGACTTGACTGCTTGACTTAGAGAGGAAAGTAAGAAAAGTTAATCCTACTGCTTATTAGAAACAGAACAGTACAAAAAGCAAAAAGAGAGTACGATGATGAGAAAAAATACAACCAGCACTTTAAGATCTCCCTCCCCCATCCCTCCTTTCTTCCCGGGCTCAGCTCACTGTTCCCAATATCTCTACCTCCTCTCCCCTCAACGATTCCAGGGGGTAGGGAGTGGGGAATATGGTCAGTCTCTCACATATGGGCTCTGCTGCTTCTTTCTTCTCAGAGGAGGACGACTCCTGGCATTCTTGTCCTGCTCTGATATGAGGTCTCTCCCCAAGGACACAATCCTTAATGAATTTCACTGCCATGGGTTCTACAGCTTCTGCCAATATAGGATCCCTCACACAGGATATGGGCTCCTCTGGGCATAATCACTGCACCTGATGCAGGGTCTTTTACTAAGTGTAAACAAGTTTGTGCTTCACCAGTCCTCTCCACAGGATGCAGGGAGATCTCTGCTCCAGCATACCTCTTCCTTTCTTCCCTCACTGACCTTGAGGCTTGCATAGTCACTTCTCTCTCTCTTCCAACTCCTTCAGCCACCATCATCTGGAAAAGAAGGAAGGATAGAAGAAGAAGGAACAGGAAGAACCCTCCTCTTCCAGCTTCTTCTTCTTAAAAAGTGATTGTGGAGGTGCCTAATTAGCTCAGATTCAGAAGTGGGTCTGCTCTGAGCTGGGGAGAGTTTTGAGCAACTTCTTACAGGAGGTATCTTTACAACCCCTTCCCCATTACCAGAAACAAGTCCACACAAAACCATGAAAACTGAATAAGATGAAACTAAGCTATTCATAAGTTCATAGGAAAATTCAGACCTGAGAAGGATGAGGGTTTTTTTATGACCTCCTCATTAATATGGGAATGCTCTCCTGAAGTCAAAATTCCCCAGGTTGAACAAGCTCCAGTTTCTCAGTCTTTCTTCACAGGGCAAGTGTTTTACCTTTCTGTCATCTCATGGCTTCTCTGCTGAATTTGATGCAATCTTCCCTATAACTTAGGTCTTATACCAGATAAAGTATTCCAGACTTGGTCTAATGGTGAGCAGAGGGGCAAAATCTTCTAGGACTGCTCTTGTCAGTACAGCTAAGGATGCACTGTTTGCCTTTCCTGTTAGGGCACACTGCTGATTCATGCTTCTCCTGTTGCCAGTCAAAAGCCCCAGGTCATTTCAATAGAGCTACTCTCCAGTCAATTACTGCCCAAACTTTCTTACAAGGGCTTGTTTGGGTTTGGTTTTTCCCAGTTTCAGGACTTTGAGTTTGTCTTTGAATTTCATGGCATATTTGTTGGACTGTTCCTCCAGCTCCCTCTGGATGACAGCTCTGTCTTGAATGGTATTGAATGTTTCTCCTAGTTTGGTATCACCTGCAAAACTGATGAGTGCTTCCACTTGGTTATTGATAATTAAGCAAAACAAGACACAATCCAGGAAAGACTTTTGTGTTATTCTGCATATTACCTACCTTTAGGCAGATAAAAATAATAATATTGTTATCAGATAACTTGATAACAATAAACTTCTGAGTTTAATGAACATGAAACCAGTTATTTAACCATCTAGTATTCCACCCATCCCAGCCTGGATTCAAAAATATTTGAGAGCTTTATAGGTCAAAGTAGGTGACATCCAACATACTGCCTCCATCAAGTTAGTTGGGTTAGTTAAGTATGATTTAGCCTTTAGAAATCCAGTCTGACTATTCCTGATCACCTTCATATAGCCATAATTTTATTCTAACATGACTTACTCTATGATTTCTGCAGGGAACAAACTGAAATTAATAGGCCTGTAATTCCCTAGATTATTCTTTCTACCTTTTTGGAAGATAGGTGCAATTTTTCCAGTCCTTGATAATTCTCCCTTTGTCTTCATGACCTGTAAAAGATGAGAACAGCCATATATCCCAGCACCATTGGATGCAGACTGTTGATTTTCAGGTATTTGTATAGGCTGAGCTTTCTCAAGGAATTCCTGACAACCCTTATATACTGCTGATAGTTCTCAACCTTAAACCACTTCACTAATCACAGGGGCTTTGGAGACCCTGTTGTTGAAGACTGATGCAATTAAGTTATTTGGTGACCTTAGCTTTATCTGTGTCTGCTGTCACTAAGTCCTCTGTAGTCTAGATATTGCCTGAATAGATTCAGAGCTCCAGTGCAAAAGACATTATAAACTATAAAGAGCATATCCAGAGATCTTTAATGAACATACTTTGCGAAGATCACTTGAAAGCCATATTTGCAGCCAGGCTATCAGATTGGCGGGTAATTCAGTTATACCTCTAATCTGAGCAATATTCCAGAATAGCAACATCAATTTGAGGCAATTGGAGGAAAAAAATGTTTGTAATGTCTCATAATGACTCTAATAGTGAGGACAGTGGACAAATATAAGAGGATCAGTAAGAAATATACACAAGACATTATGAAATATAGTTGCTGGGCAAAAAACCAGTGTAATATATGGATATGACCAGAGGATAATTTGAAAGTGTCCGCAGAATCACAGAATCATAGAACTGTAGGGTTGGAATGGACCTTTATAAATTATCTAGTCCAACCCCCTGCACAGCCAGGTCCACATAGATCAGATTGCATAAGAACGTGTCCAAGCAGGATCTTAAAGACCTCCAAGGTAAGAGACTCTACAACTTACCTGGGCAGCCTGTGCCACTGCTCTGTCACCCTCACACTAAAACATTTTTTTCTTATGTTTAAATGGATTTTTTTGTGTTCCAGCTTCATCCCATTACCCCTTGTCCTGTTGCTAGATATTATCAAGAAAAGGGATGCCCCAGACTCCTGGTATCCACCATTTAGATATTTGCAAATAATCATGAGATCACTGCTCATTCTTCTCTTCTCCAGACTAAACAGCCCAAGTTCCGCAGCCTTTCCTCATGTGAAAGATGCTCTAGTCCACTGATCATCTTGGTGGCTCTGTGATGGACTCTATCCAGAACTTCCCTGTCCATCTTGAGCTGGGGAACCCAGAACTGGACACAGGACTCCAGATGAGGCCTCACCAGGGCAGAGTAGAGGAAGAGTAGAACCTCCCTTGACCTGCTGGCCACATATGATGTATCCCAGGATGCCATTGGCCTTCTTGGCCATGAGGGCACATTGCTGGCTCATATTTAGTTCATTGTCAACCAGCACTCTCAGGTCTCTCCCTGCAGAGCTGCTCTCTAGTAGGTCAATCCCCAGCCTGTACTGGTGCAGGGGATTGTTCCTCCTCAGGTACAGGACTCTGCACTTGTCCTTGTTGAACCTCATGAGGATCCTCTCTGCCCAACTCTCAAGCTGATTGAGGTCCCGCTGAATGGCAGCACAGCCTCTGGGGAATCAGTAAGTCCTCCTAGTTTGGTGTCATCAGCCAACTTACTGAAGGTACACTCTGTCTCCTCATCTAGATCATTGATGAAGATGTTGAACAAGACTGGCCCCAGAACTGATCCACGTGGAACTCCACTGGCCACAGGCCTCCAACGTGACTCAGTGCCATTGATCACCACCCTCTGAGCTGTGTCATTCAGACAGCTCTTGATCCACCTCACCATCCACTCATCCAAGCCAAGCTGCCTGAGCTTTCTGATGATGTTATGGGAAGTAGTGTCAAAAGCCTTGCTGAAGTCAAGGCAGATGACATCCACTGCTCTCCCCTCATCTAGCCAGCCGGTTATGCATTTGTAGAAGGCTATCAGGTTGGTCAAACAGGATTTCCCCTTGGTGAAGCCATGTTGACTCCCCCTGATAGCCATCTTTTCCTTCATATGTTCAGTGATAACATTCAGGATGAGTTATTCCATCACCTTTCCAGGGATGGAGGTGAGGCTGACCGGTCTATAGTTTCTCGAATTGTTCTTCCTGCCCTTTTGAAGACTGGAGTGACATTGGCCTATCTCCAGTCGTCAGGCAGCTTGTCTGTCCTCCAGGAATGTTCAAAAATGATGGAGAGTGGCTTAACAACTACGTTAGCCACATCCCTCAACACACTCAGATGCATCCCCTCATGTCCTATTGACTTATCAGCATTAAGCTCTCCCAACAAGTCTTTAACCTCTTCCTCTTCCACCATGGACAAGTCCTCTGTTGCCCAGGCCATCCTATTATCCTTACTGGACTGAGCTTCCTGAGGGTTGGCCTTGGCCATGAAGACTGAAGCAAGGAAGGGATTCAGTCCTTTGGCCTTCTCTGCATCCTCAGTCACCAGGGTACACACTGTGTTTAGCAGCAGGCCCATATTCCCCATAATCTTCCTTTAACTGCCTATGTATCTGGGTAAATTTAATTCTAGAAGGACTCTATCCTTCCTAGTTGCACCTCTGCATGCTCTGGCGAAGTTCCTATACTCTTCCCAGGAGGTCAGCCCCTGTTTCCACCTCTCATAGATGCCTACTTTCTGCCTGAGTTGTCCAAGATCTTTGCTCATCCATGGAGGCCTCCCGCCTCCTTTTCCTGCTTTCCTACGTGTTGGGACACACTGATCCTGGGCTTGGAGGAAGTGGTACTTGAAGACTGACCAGCTCTCTTGAGCACTTCTACCTTCCAAGATCTTATCCCATGAGATCTGTCCAAGCAGGTCTTTGAAGAGGTCAAAGTCGGCACTCCCGAAATCCAGGGTCACAGACCTGCTTTGTGTCCTGTCTCTTCCACACAAGATCTTGAACTCCATCATCTCATGGTTGCTGCAGCCAAGGTTGCCTCCAACTTTGAAACACTTAAAAGGGATTTTGGACAGAATTACAGCAAAATAGAAAATATTGACATATATAATGGCGTATCCAAACCAAAGACTTTCATTCTACAAAAAGAGATTAAAAATCCACCAAAAAAAAAAAAAAAAAACCAAAAACCCCTCAATATATCTATTGCAACTAGCATAGGCAGAAATTGGAATTTAATACTGTGAGAAAATGTTTTGATTAATTCATACTAAACCAGTCCACAAACTAATGAAAAAGAATCAGTAATCTTTGCCAGCTATTTGAGGACATTTTATATGATTTACCAGATTAAACTGCTGACTATGTGTATTTTTACATGCAAACTATCAATGCCATTGGAACAGCCTGGCAATGTTTGACATGCCTCTTGGCAAGTATTGTTGGGTACAAAGGGTTTTGAAAATGAACAAAGCCTGCAAGTCATTACTGATGTAAACTAGGCTTTGAAAGGAAGCACAAGACTCTTGATTATAACAGACAAGGTTCTTAAAGAAATTAAAGAAGAGGCAATCCAGAACAATGGTATGGAGATGCAACTGTATTAAGTAGCTTTTAATAAAGTATTTTAGGTCAAACTGAAGCTGAAAAGACCTACTGCTGCCTTCTTCAGATATCTTTTGATTCTGCAGCGCTCTATTAAGGTACTGAGCCAGGAAGCCATTATATCCAGGCCATAAGATATAATGGGAGTCCAGCAATTTACTTTGCAAACATCGGTCAAAACCCTGAGAATGTTCAAGTAAAACAAAAAGGATGAAGCAGGGACATAACTGGAGTCAGGAACCAATACTTAACAATGTAATGAAATACATATGTGAGTCACTGATACTGAAGTATTATAATACAGTGCAGTAGCCTACAATATAACCATGCTACACGACTTTTTAAGGACTTCAAAAAGCAGTATTTTTGCAAATAGAGATGACAGCATTTTCTAGATACAAAGAACATCATTCAGGCAAGTAACTGCTCGCTGCATTCTTCCAAATGGAATAATGCTGCTGTCCTCACCTTTGGGCACAGAATATTTTTGCAGTGAAATCAAAGGTCCTTAAAATACATCTTAAAGAAACCACATCTAAGTGGACCCTTTGGACTTTAGTAATACGACGTGAGATTAAGCTGTTACTCTTGAAACCTAGTCTATATTTTAGGTATGGTGTGTAATTTGTGCTTTCCTGAATGTAGCAAAAATTACTTGACTCTGTCAGAAAGGAAAAATGTCTGTCAATACATGGAAAAAAGGATTAGCTAATAGATATTAAGAGTACAAATGAAAACAAAACAGAAAATGTGATTATGCAAATACATAAATCTATATATTTACTTGAACATTGTTCACAGTTCAGGCCAAGCTACCTCGAAAAGACAAAGCAGTAGAGGAAGCAGGAAATTGTTCTGGTATAGGCTGCATGAGATTAGAGACGAGGAAGACCAAGGAAGATTTTAAACTGGACAAAATGTACTTCATACAAAATCATGAACAATATGCAAATGTAAGTAGGGAATTATCTTTTTTCTTATAAAAATAAGGTAAGCAAACTGAATTACCAAATACTAGTTCTAAAGAGAACTAGTAGATTTTTTTCACATGATGCAAAGTAATTTTGTAGAACTTGTTTCTACATGTTTTAGAAACAAATAGATCAAGAATTTGAATAAGAGAAATAGTCTTTTATTGAAAATGAATTCTCAATTACTACATTCTGGAAACTTTTAGCCCCGAATGGAATCATTTTCATACTCTTATCTATGATATTTTTCTTTTCAGTTTTTCCTATTAACCATTTTCAAACACTTTAGATGCATCTTGCTCTCCATACCATACATACACTGACTACAAGATCAAAGTACTCCAAAACAGGAGTACTCTAAAACATTGGAACAGGCTGCACAGATGAGTTGTTGAGTCTCATTCTCTGGAGACATTAAAAACCCACCTGGATGATGTTCCTGTGTGATTTACTCTAGGTGGTCCTATTCTGGCAGCGGATCCCTTCCAACCCCTTTTGAGGTCCCTTCCAAACCTTAAGTTTCTATGATTCTGTGTTTCTGTGTATGAGAAATGTAAGTGGGACATCAGCTGCTCAGAAATTTAACCTGAAACTGCCTCTAAATAAACATAACCAAATAAATTAGCTCTATACTCTTTAAAGATTGTAACAGAATATCAAACCATAAACTACTACAATGGCACCATTAAAAATTAGAAACAATTTGTCATGATTTAAGCCCAAATGGCAACAAAACACCACACAGACATTCTCTCACCTTCCTGCACTCCCCCTACCTTCTGTAGTATGGCAGAAGTCCCAGCAAGATATGGAGAGAAAAAATCACCAAGGCCTTTGTGAATGGAGACAAGGTCAGGGAGAGTTCACCACAACCTATGGTTCCCAGCAAAACAGACTCAACTAATCAGCCTAAACTGATCTTGTTGGGGTTTTTTGTTTGTTTTGTTTTGTTGTGTTTTTTGTTGTTGTTGTTGTTGTTGTTTTGAGAGTGACAGAACACTGGCATAGACTGCCCAGAAAGGGTGTGGAGTCTTCTTCTCTGTAGGTGTTAAAAATCCACTTGGACGCATTCCTGTGCTAGATCTAGGTGGATCTGCATTGGCAGGAGCGTTGTTTACTACATGATCTCTAAAGGTCCCTTCCAATCCCTACCATTCTGTGATTCTATGATTGTTTTCTTCTCTGTTCCACTACTAACTACAAATGGATAATAGAAAGCAAAACCAGAGTAAGATAATAAAAAAATACAACCAGCCCTTTAAGACCTTCTTCCAGCCCTCCCTTCTTCCCAGGCTCAACTCCCTGCTCTTGATATCTCTACCTCCTCCCTCTTCAACATCACAGTGGAGAAGGGAATGGAGAATGTAGTTAGTACCTCACAGATGGTCTCTATTTCTTCTTCCTCTGCCTCAGAGGAGGGAGATTCACATTCTTCCCTTGCTTTAGCATGATATCCCTCTCATGAGATATGATCTTTAAAGAACCTCCCTTCTGTGATCTCTTCCCAAAGACTGCAGCTCCTCACAGACTCCTTGAAGATGACACTCCTCTGTGGCAGTAGAACTCCAGGCACATTATGCTCCAATGTCACTTCCCTACAAAATCACGGCCTCCTCCAACCACAGTCATCATCTCCAAAATGGAGTCTTCCATGAGCTGCCAGCAGATCTCAGCATCAACACCAGCCTCCATAGGTTGCAGGGGGACAGCTACCATCCCATCACAGGATGCAGGGGGATCTCTGCTCCAGTACAGCTCCTCCTCTCTTCCCCTACTGACCTTGGGGTCCGCATGGTCACTTCTATCTTGTCCCACTCCTTCCACCACCAACAGCCTCTCTCTTCCAGCTTCTTAAAATCTGCCTGCAGAGGCAGCTAACTGTCTCATCTCCAGATGTGGGTCCAACTTAAAGCCAGAGAAAGTTTCTACCAACTTCTTACAGGGGTCACCACTGCAGCCCCCTCAGTGTTATCAGAAATAACTCCACACAAAACCCAACACACAATTCAAATGTGCAACATGACACAAACTTATTTTCAGTGTCAGTGTTGTGAAACCTTTCTTTCTCATTTACAAGTTACATATACGGATTAAGTAAAAAACTACTCTGACTGTAGTCTTTACATGTTTCTAAATCAGGGGTAGCTACATGAACAAGAAGATACAAACACTCATTTTACAGCTACTGTTGCTAGGGAGGGAGAGTGCTCCACTGGGATCCCTTACTGAGCTTGTTTGTCTCTGCCTGGGATTTTCAAGCTAACAGCTCAATGACAGTGGAAACTCAGAGTGATTCAGGATTTTTCTATTTGCTTTCTATTTTCTTTCCACCATCTTTAATTCTGTAACTCTGGAATTTCTAAATAATAGGTCAGAATACAGCAAGTAATTTTTAATTTTTTGAAACACTTGGAGCCACAGCACCTTCACAGTTCAAGGTTGGTAGTCTGTTAGTGCCTACAGAGAACTAAAATATCCCATTGAACTCAGAACCACTTAATCACCTGATTTAGGGTCTGATTCCTACTAAATTTGTTCTCAAGTTATTACTGACTAGAGGAAAATTAGAGTCAGTCTCAAAAATATTAATACTTTTTCTTCTTTCTTATTTTCTTGCCTTTAATATTTTAGATTCTGCTTTTGATCCTTTCCATACCCTTCATTTTTTTTAAGTATTCATTTTTGTTTCAAAAAAAATTGTTACACAACTAAGAGTAATTTAATGTTATCAAATTACAATGTGGGAAATTGTATAAAGCAATTTACATACTTTAAAACTGGATATTTTAACCTGATAATAGTAAAGCAGTGGACTATGACTACATAATATTATGACTTTTTTTTTTCCATTTGAAAGGACCTCCAAGTCCAACACACTTTCTATGGAGGACAACAGCCACACAGTATCCAGAATGCTTCCTGCTTTGTCTTGTTTGTCACTCTTTTATTTTAATTTTTAAATTCCACTGATTTCTCTGTATGTTTGAGATGTAAATTGTATGGCAAAATTTGAAAGCAGAAGTGTCTGTGGAGAAAGTAAACCATTAAGTAGCATGGAAACAGAGAATACTGTTCCTTGAAAAAAGCATTTATATTATTAACTCAGATTGTTCAAAAGATTTTGATCCAAGTAACCTTGTGTGATGCTGAGCTCCTTCAGTACAAGTAAAGGCATGACTTCCTGAAGCATTTTCTGCATTTGTCATAGTATTGTTTAAAGTGAGCTCTGTTTGATCTGTTTCTTAAATTCAGTTATGTCCCTGGACTTTCTTCAGTAATATGTAGCTTGATTTACCACTCTCCGTATTGGCATTACATTTCAGTACTGGTAATCTATTCTGTAACATCATCAAATACTTTTATAGGCTTTTGTATTCCTAAATGAACTCATGAGACCTATAAACTTAAACTACTCAGAGATGAGATGAAATGCATGGTACGAGTTTCCAAAAATTCTGTAACTTGAGGAGCTAATCATGATGAAAGTATCAGAAAAACATTTGGATTTTTTTTTTTTTATCCTTCTTGTTGATTTGACAGTTGTTGATATCAACACAGGATTTGCACATATCCAGCTTTTTTTCATCACACAAAATGCCTTCCTGATTGACTCAGACCTTAAAAAATTATTTGAAACCCTTAGAAGAATATTAAAGGTTTTTTTCTATTCTCTTTTTATTTCTATTAATAACTCTTCCTTTTTTTAAAAAAATACAATATTCAATGTCTAATAATAGAATCATAGAATGGTAGGGCTTGGAAGGGAACTTTAGAGATCATCTAGTTTAACCCCCCTGCAGAAGTAGGTTCACCTAGATCAGATTGCATAGGAACGTGTCCAGGCAGGTCTTGAACACCTCCAAGAAAGGTGATTCCACAATCTCTCTGGCCAACCTGTGCCACTGCTCCCTCACCCTCACAGTGAAATAGTTTTTTCTTATCTATAAATGGAACTTTTTTTGTTCCACCATCATCTCATTAACCCTTGTCCTGTTGCTAGCTACAATAGAAAAAACGGATGACTCAACCATCTGACACCCACCATTTAGATATTTGTAAATATTAATGAGTTCACCTCTCTGCCTCCTCCTCTCTAGACTAAACAGCACCAGTTCCCTCAGCCTTTCCTCATAAAGAAGATACTGCAGTCCCTCTTGAGTTGGGGAGCCCAGAACTGGTCACATGTTCCCAGATAAGGTCTCACCAGGGCAGAGTAGAGGAGGAGAAGAATATTCCTTGACCTTCTGGACACACTCTTCTTGATGCATCCCAGGATGCCATTGGCATTCTTGGCCATAAGGGCACATTGCTGGCTCATGTTAAGTTTATTGTCAACCAGCACTCTCAGGTCTCTCCCTGCAGAGCTGCTCTCTAGCAGGTCAATCCCCAGCCTGTACTGGTACATGGAGTCGTTCCTTCCCAGATGCAGGACACTACATTTGTCCTTGTTGAACCTCAGGAGGTTTCTCTCTGCCCACTCAAGCCAATCAAGACCCTGCTGAATGGCAGCACAGCCTTCTGGGGAATCAGACAGTCCTCCCAGTTTGGTGTCATCATCCAGGTCCCCTCATCTAGGTCATTGATTGAGATATTGAACAAGACTGACCCCAGAACCAGTCCCTATGAACTCCACTGACCACAGGCCTTCAACTTGACTCAGTGCCATTGATCACCACCCTCTGGGCTCTGTCATTCAGCCAGTTCTTGATCCATGGCACCATCCACTCATCCAAGCCAAGCTGCCTGAACTTTCTGATGAGGATGTTACAGGAAGTAGTGTCAAAAGCCTTGCTGAAGTCAAGGTAGATGACATCCACTGCTCTCCCCTCATCTAGCCAGCCGGTTATGCACTTGTAGAAGGCTATCAGGTTGGTCAGACAGGATTTCCCCTTGATGAATCCCCCCAATAGCCGCCTTTTCCTTCATATTTTAGTGATGACATTCAGGATGAGTTTTTCCATCGCTTTTCCAGGGATGGAGAAGAAGCTGACCAGCCTGCAGTTTCCTGGATCATCCTTTATTCCCTTTTTGAAGACTGGAGTAACATTGGCCTTTCTCCAGTCCTCAGGCACCTTGCCTTTCCTCCAGGAATGTTCAAAAATGATGGAGAGTGGCTTAACAACCACGTAAGCCACATCCCTCAGCACACTGGGATGCATCCTGTCAGATCCCATTGACTTATCATCATTAACCTTGCCCAACAAGTCTTTAACCTCTTCCCCAGAGCAAGTCCTCTGCTGTCCAGGCCATCCTACAATCCTTGTTGAACTGGGCTTCTTAAGGACTGATCTTGGTCATGAAGACTGAAGCAAAGAAGGAATTCAGTATTTCGGCCTTCTTTGCATCCTTGGTCACCAGGGCACTCTTTGTGTTTAGTAGCAGGCCCACATTCCTCTGGCAAACTTCTAGAAGGACTCTAGCCTTCCTAGTTGTACTTCTGCATGCTCTGACGAAGTTCCTATACTCTTCCCAAGAGATCAGCCCCTGTTTCAACCTCTCATAGATGGCTCCTTTCTGCCTGAGTTGTCCCAGAAGATCCTTGCTCATCCATGGAGGCCTCCCGCCTCCTTTTCCTGCTTTCCTGCATGTTGGGACACACTGATCCTGGGCTTGGAGGAAGTGGTGCTTGAAGATTGACCAGCTCTCTTGAGCACTTCTACCTTCCAGGATCTTATCCCATGAGATCTGTCCAAGCAGGTCTTTGAAGAGGCCAAAGTCGACTTTCCTGAAATCCAAGGTCACAGACCTGCTTTGTGTCCTGCCTTTTTCAAACAGGATCTTCAACTCCATCATCTCATGGTTGCTGCAGCTGAGGTTGCCTCCAACCTTGACATCCCCAACTAGATCCTCCTTATTTGTAATCACCAGGTCCAGCAGAACATCCCTCCTCGTTGGTTCCTTGGTCATCTGTGACAGGAAGTTATTAACAATTTTTAGGAACCTCCTGAACTGCATATGCTTAACTGTGTGACTATCCCACCAAATACCAGGGTGGTTGAAGTCCCCCAGGAGGACTAGGCATTGTGACATTGTGACTGTGTGACAGCTCTGAGCTGTTTCTAAAAGACCTCATCCACTTTGTCCTCCTGATCAGGTGGCCTGTATCAAACTCCTGCAACTATATTGCCTGACTTGCCCTGTCCATTAGTTTTCACCCATAAGCTCTCAACCTGCCCTTCATCCCCACCCAGGAATAGTTCAGTTCACATTAATTGCTCCTTCACATAGAGAGCAACTCCATCTCTTCACCTTGTCAGCTTGTCTTTCCTGTACCACAAAACCCTCCATGGCCGTTTTCCAGTCATGGCAGCTGTCCCACCACGTCTCTGTGATCACAATGAGGTTGTAGCCCCGCATCTGCACCCACATCTCCAGTTCCTCCTGCTTATTCCCCAGGCTGCATGCGTTGGTGTAGTCGCAGTGTAGGAGCTTACTCAAACACACAGGTTTCCCCGGATGGATGCAGGAGCATCCTCCCTGGTTTAGCTCTGTCTCAGAGTGGTCAGCCTTCTGCATCTCAACACAGTGTGCAGATGAGGAGCACTTATCATGGTCTAATTCTATCACAGAAAATATATAATTTTACTTAGGCCAATGTCATAATTCTCTTTTTTGCAAAATAAAAGATTTTGTTTGTGATATTCTTCTGGAGACAGAATTCCATTAGTATATCAAACATTGAGTTTTTTCAAGGATCAAAGAATGAATTCAAATGTCCTCAGTAGGCAAAGGGCCCTCAGCTAATGGAGAGGTTTTTGTGTGAGTGAAGAGTGCAGGTGTTCTATCATAAAGATGTATGATGACTTCATTCATATCACTACATCTCCATTATAATAGATTTCTCAGCTGCTTCTCTTGTATTCTATAGCAGTGTGATATTTCAGGCATTTCTCTATAGAAACTGATAAAAAAGATGTTTTCTTGCTCTCAGTATTGAAGTACATAGCACAGAACAGATACAGTGAACTTTTAAATAAGTGTAACTAAGTAAAAGCTAACAAGTGTATTTAACTGGTAACTTAATAAGCATCTCTTGTGTAATCGGGACAGAGGTCAAGAAGTGAAAACAGTCTATATTATTTCATTACCTAACAAGAGATAAATACAAGATATTATCTAACAGCTATCAGACACCTTATATAACATGATGTCCTGGTTTCAACTGTCATAGATTTAATTTTCCTGCTAGTAATTGGTATAGTTTTTGATTTAGTATGCAAACATTGTTGATGAAACACTGATATTATAGTAGTGACTAAGTAGTGCTTATGCAAAGTCCATTTCCCATGCTCTACTAGTGAGCAGATGCGTAGGAAGTGAGAAAGGAATGTGGCCAGGACAGGTGACCTAAACTAGCCAAGAGGATCTTCTATACCATAGGATGCTCATTATTTAAACTCAAGCAGCTGGCTGGGAGTTGTGATTGCTGCTTAGGGACTGGTATGACATTTGTCAGTGGGTCAGAGCAATGACACTATGTGTCACTTGTCTGTCTTGGATTTACTTCTCTCTCATTTTCATAGCATTCCTTTTCTTCATCATGATGATGATTATTATTTTAATTTATTTCAGTCATTGGATTGTTTTTATCTCAATCCATAAGTATGAAGTTTTTTTTCTGATTCTCATCCCCACCTCACCAGAGGCAGTGGAGGAATAAGTGAGCAGCTGCATGGTGCTTAGTTGCTGGTTGAGGTTAAACACATGTCGTTTCCCATTTTTTACAAAGGACACTTGTCCATCTGATTTTCTGATTCCGCCCATAGCTGTGACAGCAGTGAAAAGAAAGTAACAGACAAAGGAAGAAAAAAAATATCTCTTATGCTTTTTATAAGGATCATAATATTGTAAATGGAAGTAAAAAAAACCCTTAAACCTCAGATTCTAGAACAGATTTTATAATCTACGTTCTATGAACCGGCAGTTGAGAGTAGCTATTGATTGTTTCATTTCCTAGTCCTTAAAGTCTCCTCTGGTTGAATATTTTGAATTTAAGAAATGGCAAGTCCATACTATCCAGTTAATTCCTGATTAAATAACTATATGCTTTGGTGTATGGTAACATTTACCTCGTTTTGAGAAACCACAGATCCTTCCAGTACAAACATGCAATGTCATGTTACTGTTGTACTCTCTGGTTTCACTAACACGGAATTTGTAGGAGGCATGAGTAAGAGTTATGACATGAAAATATGGAAAATTATATTGAAGGAGGTGGAAGCATCAGAGGTGAGGAGAAACTGTACGTGACCTTTCCATACTAGATATGAAAATCAAACTTACTACAGCAGGATAAAGCAAAAGAAAAAATGATCAGAAACAGAAGCACATGATTACAATTTCTGAATCTGTTAATTCTGAATTTATACAAATTTTTTCCTAATGTGTCATTTCACAAAAAAGTTGTAATTTTCATTTGCATGTAGGAAAAGAAAAAGTTACAGTATTGTGTCATGGTTTAGGCCCATCCAGGGACAAAAGACCATGATTAGACTCAAGTACCATAGACTTGAGAATTGCCAAAGGGCAGGGAGGGCTTAATTACTGCTTATGGCCCCAGACAAAAAGGACCAGGCTACTCGGCTTGGGGAAGAAAACAGAAAATAATTTAATCCAACACCGACTCAAACAGAATCATAAAACCCCAAAACATAGCAAACAGAGTGGTACAATGATGAAGAACACAACCAGCCCTTTAGGACTACCTTCTCCTCACCCCTCCCTTCTTCCTGGGCTCAGAGCCCTGATCCTGGTGTCTTCATCTCCTCCCCTACTGAACCGCTCAAAGAGGGACAGGGAATGAGGGTTTCATTCAGTCTATTCCTGATGGCTTCTGCTGTTTGTCTCTCCTCAGGGCAGATGGGCTCCTCATCAGTCCTCCCTGCTCCTCCTCAAGATCCGTCACACACCAGGTGGCCTTGCAGTGCTGCTCCAACATGTATTCATCCCAAAGGCTGCAACTCCTTTCTGCCTCTCATGTGGGTCTGCTCTGCAGACCACAGGCTCTCCAGCCCAGCCTGCACCATGGCTACCTCCTCACACAGTCTCTTGTCCGTCCAGGTTCACTCACAAGGAGCTGCTGGTGGCTCTCAGTCCTGCCATGGCTCTCCATGGCTTGCAGGGGCACAGTCTGCGTTCTCGACACGGGTTGCAAAGGGGTCTCTAATCTGGTGCTCTTCCTTCCTTTCTCCTTCTCTGTCTGTGGAGTGTGTGTGGGCACCTCCATCTTGTACTTCACCTCCTCCCAAGTACTTCAAATTCCTGTGCTTAAATAGTGATCGCAGAGGTGCCAGGTTGGCCCAGCCGGGCCGGAGGTGGGCCTGAACCCAAGAGTTGGGGGAAAGCCCCCTCCCTCTGTTACGAAGCAAAAGTGGCTCCTTGTTAAACCATGACATATTTTCATCTTCATCCAATTTCTATTAAGCACAATTTAACAATATTTTGTAAATTGAGTAGGTAAAGATCTCCTCTCTATTACAAATATGACATTTAAGCTGTTGGTATTAGTCAAAAGGAGGAGTTTTTTTCCAGATTCACTAGCAACTCTCAGTGCTTCAGAGTTATATGTGATTTGTTTTGTATGTTGGAGAGCACAAAAATGTGCTTTCTATCTGATTGAAATTATGAATTTAAGTAAATTATAAATTTGACACCAAACTGGGAGGACTGGCTGATTCCCCAGAGGCTGTGTTGCCATTCAGAGGGATCTCGACCAGCTTGAGAGTTGGGCAGAGAGGAACCTCATGAGGTTCAACAAGGACAAGTGCAGAGTCTTGCATCTGGGAAGGAACAATCCCATGCACCAGTGCAGGCTGGGGGTTGAATTGCTGAAGAGCAGCTCTGCAGAGAGAGACCTGGGAGTCCTGATTGATAATAAACTAAATATGAGCCAGCAATGTGCCCTCATGGCCAAGAAGGCCAATGGCATCCTGGGATACATCAAGAAGAGTATGTCCAGTAGGTCAAGGGAGGTTCTTCTCCCCCTTTACTCTGCCCTGGTGAAGCTTCATCTGGAGTCCTGTGTCCAGTTCTGGGCTCCCCAGCTCAAGAGGGACAGGGAAGTGCTGGAGAGAGTACAGTGCAGGGCCACCAAGATGATCAGAGGAATGGAACATCTTTCATACGAGGAAAGGCTGTGGGAACTGGTACTGTTTAGTCGAGAGAAGAAGAGATTGAGGGGAGATCTTATTAACATTTATAAATATCTAAAGGGTGGGTATGAGGAGGTTGGGACATCTCTTTTTTCTATAGTAGCTGACAAGGTAATGGGATGAAACTGGAACATCAACAGTTCCACTTAAATATAAGAAAAAACTATTTCACTGTTCAGGTGATGAAGCAGTGGCACAGGCTGCCCAGAGGGGTTGTGGAGTCTCCTTCTTTGGAGGTCTTCAAGACCCACCTGGACATGTTCCTATACGACCTGATCTAGGTGAACCTGCTTCTGCAGGGGGGTTGGACTAGATGATCTCTCAAGGTCCCTTCCAATCTCTACCATTCTATGATTCTATGATTCTAAATCAGGATTAAGTCAGTCTCATTACAATGTTAATTTCAATGTCAGATTAATTAGAAAAATGTAGATTTTTGAGCTATTTTTATTTAGAAACAATCTCTTCCTCTACCAGACTATCATCAAGACAAATTTTCTTTGAAGATATGTCTGAAAGATTTTTTTTTTCTGAGCTTACAGCAGGTAGATTTGCAGGTTGAAGGGGAGGAAAGTGAATATGTAACAGTGACTAGAGAAAGCAGCATTTTTAAGATAGTGTATAGCTTCTTATTTGTCCAATACGTACTCAAAATGTTGAGGAAGAACATAAAATATTACTTCTCTTTTTTTTTAAAAAAAAATAAATAAATAGACTTACTTTACATTTTTGGTTTATTTGTTTTTGGAGGAGTTTAGTTTGGTTTTATTTTCCTTGAGCTGTTAATTTTCTGGGAATTACAGGTTGTTTCCATTGCTAAGAATTACTGATAGCTCAGCTATTAACAGTCCTGTTGCTTTTCATGAGCAAGTCAAATTGCCTTATGAAGACAAAGAAAATTTACCTCTGCTCAGTTAGTACAAGAATTAGTCCACAGTTGTTTGGGCCTTGTCATGGTTTAGCCCCAACCACAACTAAGCCTCATATAGATGCTCACTCACTACATCTCAGTAGGATAGTGGAGGGAAAAGGAAAAATAAAAGTGAGAAAACTTGTGGATTGAGATAAAGACAGTTTAATAAGTAAAGCAAAAACTGTGTGTGCAAGCTAAGCAAAATAAGGAATTAATTCACTGCTTCCCTTCAGCAGGACTCTATCAAGCGTCTTGGGAAGACAAACACCATCACTTCAAAAACCCCGTCTTCTTTCTTTCTCCAGCTTTATATGCTGAACATGACACCATATGGCGTAGAATATCCCTTAGGTTCATTTGGTCCACCTATATTCCCTCCTAGTCTCTCGTGCACCCACAGTCCCCTCACTGGTGGAGTGACGTGAGGATCAGAAAAGGCCTTGACTCTGTAAGCACTACTCATCAGTAACAACAACATAAACCTTCTTACCAACACTGTTTTCAAAAAAAAAATCCAAAACATAGCCGCATATCAGCTACTATGAAGAAAATTAACTCTACCCCAGCAAAAAAAGCACTGAATCCCTTGAATCTTTAATTTCTTCCTACTTTGTTGTCTTCTGTATCCTTTCACATATAAGCACATACCAATGTATGGGCAGAATACAAGTAATACTGCTTCTATGTATTTTCTAAAGCTCCAGGGAACTTATTCTGTGTTGGTTCTCAGATGTTTTATTGAACTGGGAAGGTAACTTCATTTTTTTTCAGCCACTTTCCACCTCTGTGCTGTTTAAGTGCTTCCCCTGTTTAGCCAGTCTGAAAAGTGGATTGGCTGATAGGAGTGCTTATTTAACATAGGCAGGAAACTTTCAGCTTTCTCTACCATTGCCATTGCCATATTCTAATACTATAAAAAGTAACATATAAGCACCAGTGCTATGCTCATTACTACTGTGCAAGGAGTCACAGCATGCATGGTTGTCAGGACAGAAAGATAGAGCCTTGGGCTCCTTCCTTGTCATTGACATTTGGAGTGAATGTCTTGCAGTTCTATACAGAGAATATTGTACAAACATAATTGAAACATGGGAAGAAAAACATATTTACTGTTTTCTAATATTTCTTCACAGGCAAAGTGAATCTGCTTTCCAACTTTTTGTATCTAAGATTGGAAAGATCTTTGTCTCTACTGCAGGTACAACTTGTTGCACAGAAGAATAATGTGATTCTTTCACAGTTGAAAAGTACAATTAATATTGATAAACAACATTAAAATCACATATACTGGTGCATCTTTATATCTTATTTGAAAAATAATATTTTAAATTGATAATGAAGCATAGTATGTCTACACCTGAACTTATCCTGCAGATGAGTCAGCTTATGCTTTAAGTCACAGGGATACCAATCCTGACTGTTCAGAGCTCAGGGACATTTCTTTCCAGAGTCTGAGCTCCTGTATGCATTATATTTAGTATTGGATGTCCATGATAATATTTTGACATTGTGGGGACTTCAAAAGTAGCCTCTGTGAGAAAGGACTAGGGGTTGCTCATACTGGATGCAGCCATTTCCAGTTGGTTCAAGCCAGTTCCATACATCTCTGCAATAGAATAGAATAGAATAGAATAGAATGGAATGGAATGGAATGGAATGGTAGGGGTTTGAAGGGACCTTTAGAGATCATCTAGTCCAACCCCCCCGCAGAAGCAGGTCCACCTAGATCAGGTCACATAGGAACATGCCCAGGTGGGTCTTGAAGACCTCCAGAGAAGGAGACTCCACACCTTCCCTGTGCAGCCTGTGCCAGGGCTCCCTCACCCTCACAGTAAAATAGTTTTTTCTTATCTTTAAACAGAACTTTTTGTTTTCCAGCTTCATCCCATACACAGATCCACCACAGGACAAAGTTGAGCCCTTCAGCAAAAAAAAAACCAAAAACATAGGGCAAACTGCTGCAACTGCAGAGTCAGAAAGAGGAATGAGGGGTAAAAAGTGTGAGGAACAACCCTGCAGATATTAAGGTCAAAGTAGAAGGAGAGGTTAGATATGTTCTAGGTACTCATGCTGGAGCAAGTTCTCCTGACAGGATCTGTGGTTGGTGGAGAGCCCACTCTGGATCAGTTTTGTCTTGAAGGACTGCAGCCTGAGAAGAGGATCCAGACTGGAGCAGTCCTTGGAGGATGGCAGTCCATGGGAAAGATCCATGTTGGAAAAAAGGAAAAGTGTGAGAAGGAAAGAGCAGCAGAGGGGAACTGTCATGGACTGAATGCAACTACTGAAGCATCAAAGTAGTACTCAGTGTGCAAGGAGATGGAAGAGGGATCAAAGGACTGAATTTAAGACTGGGGGAAAGAATGGATTTGAGACTGAGGGAAAGAATGGAGTTAGAGGAAAGTGATTTTTCTCTTTACTTCTCAATAACCAAATATATTTTAATTGACAATGAATTAAATAATTTTTTTCTCCATTCAAGTCTGTTTTGTCCATGATGGTAACAGCTAAATGAAATCCTTAATTCAGTGCAAGGCCACAAAGATGTTTAAGGGAGTGGAGCATCCCTCTTATGATGAAAGGCTGAAGGAGCTGGGGCTCTTTAGCTTGGAGGAGACTGAGGGGTAACCTGCTTAACGCTTACAAATATGTAAAAGGTGGGTGTCAGGAGGATGAAGCCAGGCTGTTCTCCGTGATGTCCAATCATAGGACAACAAACAATGGGTACAAGCTGGAATATAAGAGGTTCCAAAGAAACATAAGGAAAAACTTCACTGTGAGGGTGAGGGAGCACTAGACAGGCTGCCTAGATGGATTGTTGAGTTTCCCTCTCTGGGGACATTCAAAACTCACCTGGATGAGTTCCTATGTGACACACTCCAGGTAGCTTTCTCTGGCAGGGGGGTTGGAGTAGGTGATATTTCAAGGTCCCTTAAAATTCTGTGATTCTGTGATATTGTGCTATATATGTCTTGTTATATATATCTCCTTATTGATCCTATTAACTTCATCCTTTTCATCAGTATCCAAAGGAATAAAGCATTTTTAACTCTTTTTTAGAAAAGTGAATTGCTTTATTCTTTTGACTGTTTATCAATACTGTTATCATACAATAATTGACTAGTGACAAGAATTTCATTTCATAGTGGTGCCTAATGTAATCTGCAAATTACATTACTGAGACTGACTCATTGGATCTGGCATACTTTGCATTTTATCTGACTGGCCACACAGCCTCTCTTTTAAGATTTAGATTGCCAGAAATGTAACAGAGAACAAGAATGGCTTCCTGCCAATCAAATTATAGAACACTGAAAAAGGTCAGAGTTACACAGTTTATTATTGTCTTTCAGAGATTGTACTAGATATTAAAATTCTCTGATGTCTCATTTCACTGACAAAGATTGTAAAGAGAACAGGAAACAGCACAGAATAGATTAGGCCCCATGACCACAATTTTTATGAAGATGAGAAATGGAAAAAAAAGTCACCAAAAAATGCAACCCCTTCTCATTCTATCTAGACTTCTAATATGCGATGTTCTTCAGATAGGAATATATAAAGAAAATTTCCATAGATCAGAACTGTCCAGGTAGATCTGGGTTAGAGACAGAATATAGTAATTCTGTCTCAAGGGTAGAAAGTGAAATGAATTTTGAGAGAAAATGAACACATCTAAATGGTAGGTAAATTGCAGCAGACAGTTTCCTGCTGTAATTTACAATGTGTTCTACAAAGTATATGTTCTAGCTATTACTTTAGGGTACAGTGAATTAAAATCTCTTCCACAATGGGTGAGTTCCTAAATAAATAGCAAAGTAGTACCTGTCCTGGACTCAGGGACTCCTTGCTTCAAATGTCTTGTAGCTTTTGTCTCAATTACCACACACAAATAGTACAACAGCTTGACAGCATAGCTCCAGAGTATTTTATTACCTTTTTCTCCTATTGAAAATGGCTACATAAAGTAGTGGATAAGTTGTTATCAATTTCTTCTGGGTCACAGGTTTACATCTGTGTTATGAGAGTTTTTCTCCATCATCTCTTTCTCATCTCAGATAAGCAGTAGTACAGTAATAGAGATTTAGATTGTCTTTCCTCATAACCATGTTATTCTATAGTTAAAAAAGTTGATGAGATGAAGCTGATAGTCTAGGGTTAAGATATGAGTATAATAGTTAAAAAAAGGAAAAGATGGAGAGAAAAAAATTAGAGCACAGTAAGATAAAGGATGTTTACCAGAAAGGCCAAGCAGAAAGTATGAATACTGAAGAGTTAAATTGCATAACTTACCTTCCTTGCAAAAAGTAATTCTTCAAAATACATGACCTGTATCAGAAAATATGTTTTTAAAAGGAACTAGCAGTTATATCAAGGTTTTTATGAAACTTTTTTTCCTTTCATTGTTGTATGTCCTCAAAAATACAGTTCTGCAATAACATCTTTCATCTGTGAATACATATTAGCAGTATCTTTGTGTAAGCAAGAATGTATAAAATATAGGAACTAGCATATAACTCTCAGAATCACAGAATTGTTTAGGTTGGAAAAAACCTTTAAGATCATCAGGTCTGACTACTAACCTAACATTCCCAAGTCCACCATCAGATCACGTCCCTAAGAGCTACATCTACATGTGTTTTAAGTACCTCTAGAGACAGTGACTCCATCACTTACTTCCCTGGAAAGCCTATTCCAATGCTTGGCAACCTTTGCAGTGAAGAAATTCCTCATAATATCCATTCTGAACCTTCCTTGGCACAGCTTGAGGCCATTTCCTCTTGTCACAGAATCATAGAATCCTATCATTTGGGAGAAAAGATCAAAATCCATCTCACTGCAATATCCCTTCAAGTAGTTGTAGAGAGCGATAAGATCTCTCTTCAGCCTTGGGAATAACCCCTAAATCGACTCAAGTGTAGTGAATGCTATAATACAGCACAGGATATATCTAAAGCTCTAGGGCAGATTAGGAGACTTAGATCCAATTTCTATTTTTATTTTGCTTGAAATTTGTCTAATTTGTATGAAATTCAATTTATAAGTGGAGAGTACAATTATTTTGGTAACTTTTACTGGTAATGTGGCGGTAATTTTATACATATTTTTTAGTCCCATAAGTGTTACTGTGATGGTAATTATTGATTTTCTTATATTCTAAGCTATTGATTACTGCCATGAAAGTCTGTACCACTTTCTGTAGTACACGTCAATAGTGGAATCTGGACTTTCTTTATTGTCCCTAATAATTTGATACAAAATCCAACACCTTAAAGTATTAATTAAAAACACATTCCTCCCTCTTGACCCTGTCTAACTTTATACTTCTCAAACTATTGTAAACATTGAATTAGAACTGATACTTTTAGATGGATATAAAAAAAAAATAACTATTTTCCGGGAAGAATAATACAGTATTTAGCCTAATTTTGCTTTTGGAACAAATTTAATTGAATGATTGTAAAGGTTTCTGCAACAAGTTTGAGAATTCTGATCAGATCCATTAGGTTCATTACTTCAAGAAAAAAATAACTTGATTACATTTTAAACTAAACTGATAAGTTCTAACAGTTGTAGATGTTATAATCAATTTTTATGACCCTAACATTCATTACCATTAAAACTAACATTACTCCCATCGCCGACTTAGAGTAATTTTTAAATTAATGCTATTCCACTATAGCTAAATTTTTCAATTTACAAAAAGACTAATGGTAATACATAGGCAAATCATTGGCCATACAGAGTAGTTTCTAATGCAAAAAAATTATTAAGCTTTTATGATTCATAATTCCCTCCCCCTTTTTTTTTTTAGAAAAAATGTTGCAACATACTCAAATTCAGAATCTTCCATACATTTGGGTTTTTAGAAAAGCTTGAGAAGGGAAAGTATATTTTTTAACTAAATATAAAATGGTGGTCATTATTAGACAGTATTTTCCTCTAAAAGTTTCCAGTAATAAAATGGAATATGCCAATAAAGCAATGAACAAAGCCTACACCACTTTCTTTACAAAGTATGAATCCCAAGTTTGTAGGGAAGACATTGTATACAACTCTTGCAAAAATGTACATCATCATTAAAACAGGACCTAATTCCATCTACCAGGCAGGTGACAGCTTGGAGTAGGGTTTGATGGCAGTGAAAAACAAAGTCTGATGTATGCACTTGAGTCAAACTACTCAAGCATTTTATAATGCTCTATGTTTGGGTTCTTTTAGTCCTCAGATAGGGAACCAAACTTTTGGATATTTTATTTGATAGTTATCCACTGTTCATAGCTGATCTACTGTCTGCTAGTGATTTTTTCATATTAATTGTCTCTGTAGATCACTTAGAACACGAGGGCACATGCTGGTGCATGACAGAGAATCAATCTTTGACAGATTAAAAGGATGAGAGGTTTCAGTGATATCACATCCTTAAATTAACTGATCCCTTCCCTAAAATTTGTCTTTTTTCACTGGTCTGTAATTAGGGGATATGAAGACTTTATTATCTTTTTTTTCTATGTCACCTTTAAAGCTGTAGGTGGAAGATATTGAAAGATTCAAGTCTGTTCAGCAGGTGACCAAAAAAAAGATCACACAGATAGAGCACATGCAATAGATGAAAGTCTGAGAGAATTGAGTTTATTCGTTGTCAAGAAGGAAAGACTCATGGAGATTTATTGTTGTCTCCAACTATGTTAATGAGAAGTTGTAGCAAAGAGACAGACTATTTTTTTAAGGTGTAAAGTAAAATAGTAGTAAGCAAAAGTAACAAGTTGCAGGAAGGAAAGTTCTGATTAGGTACTGGGAGTAAAACACTAGAATGTGAAATCCAGAAAAGATGTGAAACCTCAGTCTTTCAAGTTACCCAAAACCAAATTGTACAAAACTCTGAGAAATCTGATGTAAGTTGATTCTGCTCTGCCTGAGGGTTTGAAAGAGATGAGATCCAGCAAATCTTTCAAATTTGCATTATTATGTGGTTCTACAGTTTCTCGCCTAATTTGCAGACAATGTCACAACACTTATTTGTCAGTGGAAAAACAGAAGTTATTTCTCAGCACAATGTTAGAGTCAAGAATATGACAATTCCTATTTCTCAAAAGAGAGACAGTAGTGATTTGTAGCAATCATTATTTGCATAAGAATGCAGAAAAAAATTACGGTGGGAAGTGAAAAAAGTATGGAAAAAAATTGTACATATTGGATAGGATTCGTGCAAAATGTTACACAGGTATCTGTTTTACCTTCCTTATCATAGATCACACTGTTTACCTCCCTATTTAGGCCATGCTTTTTATTGTTCTCAACACAGTTACCAAGAAAGTAAGAGCGAGGCCAGTTATAGCATTATGTATATAATCTGGAGGTGATTTGTACAAACTATGAAACTCTTTGACCTTCCCAATTTTCTGACAGTCTGTTTCATAGCCTTTCTCAATTCTCCTTCGTCAGAGCATTAATCACCTTCAAAAAGTGAAAAGGAAAAAAAAAACCCAACAGGCTACTACTGAGATGAATGCAGAGGCAGAGTTAGTTTTGACTGCTTGAATTTATTACATGACTGCTAGAAGCCTGTAAAATTTATTGCTCATTTAATGACATTAAATCCTGTCTAACTAACAGCTCTTGTCTCTACGTAAAATTTAAGTCCTGTTGTCAAAAATGTTGTGAGAGAGTACTTGGTGGGTTGCTTAGATACTTACAGTTTGCATGGATTCTTCTTTATAAAGCAATAGGTAGTCTGCACATTAAAGCTCACAGTATCAATCTAATGTATCTTAAAAATTAAAATAAAACAAAACAAGCAATATCATTTTACACCCTGAGTTTTAATGTAACTAAGAATCAGTGCTGGTCTCTAAATTCTGCTGAGGTAAATCTGTGAATCCTACAGTAGACCAAATATGATAGATTATAATGCCAGAAGAGAAACCAAATGTGGCCTACAGTAAGAGTTTGGATTAGTATTCTCAATAGGTGAACTAGAGAGTTTTAATTAGAACTCTTTTTAAGTTGGTCTGGTTACTAGTTATCACACATACAGAATCAGACAGAATCTCAAGGGCTGGAAAGGACCTCAAAAGATCATCTAATCCAATCCTCTTGCCAGAGCAGGACCGTCTAGAGTAGGTCACATAGGAACTCATCCAGGTAGGTTTTCAATGTCTCCAGGGAAGGAGACTACACAACCCATCTGGGCAGCCTGTTCTAGTGCTCCATCACCCTCACAGGGAAGAAATTCTTCCTTGTATTTCTTTGGAACCTCTTATGTTCCAGATTATACCCATTGCCCCTTGTCCTATCATTGGACATCATCAAATAAAAAGCCTTGTTACTAGACTGAGTATGTTTAGCTTCAGTTTCTAGACATTAAGTTTTTAAAATTCCATTGGCAAAACATATTGTTGACTTTTATGTTTATATGCAAAGATTTAGAGTGGAATCCATCTCCACCAAATTAAAAAATGAGACTCAGTTTTAGATGAAGAACGTTACAATTCTATATGTGTATAGGAGTCTGTAAGTCACCTAAATTTCATAATATTCTCTTATTAGACAATAGAGTTAATAACAGGGAGGTTGGACTAGAGAATCTCTCAAGGTCTCTTCCAATCCTTAAGGTTCTATTTCTCTGATTCTGTGAACAGCTAGTAGGTTGAGTTAAATTGCTCTCCAGGCTCCTTTTACTGTACTGCCAACTCTTCATTGGCAATAACAGGATTTAGATATTCACTACACAGCTACTCATCTGTTTCAGGTATCTAAATTTGTTTCTGAATCACAATTTTTCTGAATATTTTACTTTTCACTGGACACTGGTAACTCAGTAAATTTGTTAAAATCTGAAGAAAATGGTACATATATCCTCTTTTCTAAAATGTATCCAAGGACATGTTGACATCTGAGAAAGAGCAGTAAGATGGGAAAGTATTTCCACAGTTGATAAATGTCAGCTAATAAGGTCGTCTGTCTAAATGCAATATACCAGAAATGTATAACAATGTACATTAAAATCCATTTTCTAAGAGAAAGTGAGTTCATGTCCCAACCACACAGAAATTTTGACATTTTAAAAACACCATAGAACTCCTGCACAAAGTATTCAAGCATCTGTTTAAGCAGTTTAGTATTTCCTCTAAAGTCAATATGCTACCTTGAGTACTGAAAGTGAAACAAATGGTTAAATTCTCTGCTGGACTGCAGTCATTACTTCTACTTCGGAGCGTATCTGGCTTCATGAAGAAATGGACTGAAAATTAAATGAATGCAATTAAACTTCTCTGTATATTTTGTCTCCAGTCTTTGTTTAATCTATCTTCATACTTGCCCATAGGATCTGTCCACTGTCTGAGTCTTGTATAGAGATTTGAAATGGGCCTGCTGATAAGCTTCTAGGTATTAACTGATTAAATTCAGGAACCTTTTAAATGGAGCACAAAATACCTGTAAAGTTCGAAACTAACACTAATGAATGACCTTAAACTTGAAACATGTTGCTTTCTATCTCCTAAAAATTATTTTTATGTGAGTACATTTTACTTCTCTGATGAAGGGAAGGAAGTAGAGGTTGGAGAGACTACAAAGTAAGGAAGGAAAAGGACAAATATTTGTTTGTTTGCTGGTTTAATTAATAAATGGATTTTTTTTCCCTGAATGTTCTAATGCAATCAGATTACTTTTATGAGGGGAAAGAACTCGTGCCAAGGTCTTGTTTTGTTGCAACCTGTATTATAAATATGGATGAAAGCCAGATTCTGCTTATACTAGAAAGGATACAAGGGTTAGAAGTAGAATTAGTTCTGTTCTTTCTGTTCATTTTTGAGGTAGATAAAACAGAGGTTTCACTTTGGACTAGATAATCTTTCTAGATCTTTTCCAACCCTTAAGATTCTGTGATTCTGTAATTTCTTTCAATAATTGCCATGTATGTAAAAAGGTGACAACAAATTGCTTGTGTCACACTGAGTAAATAATAATTCGTACAGTTTTAAATGGATGTAGGTTTTATACTTCAATACTGATGTAGCAATGGGATTGCTTCCAAAAAGCCTATATACATATGTATAAAAATTGAATTATGAACCTAGAGCAATGCAAAAATAACAGATTAGTTAATTCTCAAAAATATTTGTGAATAGAGAATTATAACAATGAATGTTATTCCCAGTGGAATCACAGAATCACACAAGATCACAGAACAGTAGGAATTTGAAGGGACCTCTCCTAAAGCAGATTCACCTCAATCATGTCACACAGGAATGCATCCAGGTAGGTCTTGAAGACTTCCAAGGAAGGAGACACCACACCCTCCCTGGGCAACCTGAGGTAATGCTCCATTATCATTACAGTAAATTAATTTTTCCTTATATTTAAATGGAACTTTTTGTGTTCCAGCTTTTATTCTTAACCCTTATCCTATCATTGTACACTACAGAAAAAAGTGCTGTCCCATCCCTTTGACATACATCTTTTAAATACTTGTGTTAATGAGATCCCCCCTCTGTCTTCTCTCAAGGTTGAATAGTCCCAGGTTTCTCAATCCTTCTTCATAAGAAAGATGCTCCAGTTCCCTGATCATCTTGACGAGCCTACACTGGACTCTCTAGACAGTCTTTCAAGTGTTCTTTATATACTTTTGACTTTCTAATTCTGCCTTAAATTAATTTCAATGTATTTACAATGAACTTTAAATTAATGAAGTGTTTCTGACCAGGATTGGACAAAAAAAAGCCAGTACTTGTTTGAAAATGATGAATGTCAACAAAGAGAAATATTTAATGTTCATGTTTAACATTACACTGAGCTTGAATATTTCCACCTGGACTTATTCATCTCATTTAAATTAATGACAGTAAATGCATATTTTAATGAGTTTAGTAAAAGCCTTGTTTTATTTCTACACCACATGTACTGGGGAATGTGTACCAGGACCAGGACTTTGGGCTCCTGTCATGAAATATGTTTTGTCTATCATAACAGAGATACTTACAGAGCAGGAATTAGCAATGTGTAATGCTGTGTCAGAGCTTCAGAGCAAAGTATTACTATTAGCATACTTCGTTTCCCTAAGGTTGTACCAGTAGTACATTCTATCCATATGTGCCTTCAACACTAGAAATAGAATCTCTTCTTTTTTCTTCTTTTCTTACAGACACTTGAATTTATTACTTCCTAAGATAATCCTAAATCCTTAATACTGATCAAGAAAAATCTCTTGTGGATAAGTGCTCACATATTTCAACCGCTCCATTGCCTTTTAATTCATTGTGAACTAGGACAGAATGTAAATGTTATGCTCAACGGAGATTCACAGACAGCAGTAGAGGTTAGGAATTCTTATCATTAAATTATAAGAATCAATAATTGTTGGAAATTGATCTCAGTCAAAGAGGACTTTCAATCATCTCTTATCTTTTTAAAGTACTGAAATTGATAAAGTCTTTTAAAAGGTTAAAACAAGAAAAGAAAACAGAAAATTGGCAATTGATTGATTTCTATGCTTTCTTGTGCTAGGAGTCCTAACCTTCAGTAGTTCCTTTATTTTTACTTAATGTGTATAAGACTGAGAAACTGTAGAATTTCAAGTCTGCCAGTGACCCTAGGAGATGCATCTTTGAATGGATTTTTATCTTTTTTCTTGCTTGTGTAGTTTTTTGGGGTTTTTGGTTTGGTTGTTTTTTCAAAAAAAAAATTGAATATTCTATTTGACTAGAAATTAAATCTATTTCTGTCACTAAATTGGCCGTTAATCTAAGAATAGAAAATATAGTTTTAAATCATTGGTTTTAGAGGGTTTCAATTTGAAGTTCCCATTGAGGCTTACTCTCCATATCACAGACTTTGGTTTCTTTAATTTTACTTGTTACGTGAATATTTAAATATTATAGATCAAATTAATCTATCAGGAGGAATCCAGTGAACCACTTCTCAAATGAGCAATAGCCAGATGTACAACACTCTTCAAAGAAGTGGCACTTCAAATCCCTTCAGACATAAGAGAATAGCAATTGTTTTTGACAACCTAGACATGGGTGTAAGCCATTGTGATGATGAATAAAAAGGAAACCATGATATTCTCAATATGTTCTTTTTTGATTAATGAAACTACTTTCCTGGTACCTCCATTTTAATTGAAATAACTATGTCACAGAAAGCAATGATATAATTATATACAATTTTTACAGTATATATAATTATGTATAATTATATATATAGTTACATGTAATTATATAATATATGTATAATAATGCAAAATTAATATGAAGCTATAGAATGTAACTATTTTAAATTGGAAAAGGTCATTTGCCAAGTATTTTTTAATGTTAAAATATTAATATTTTGATATTTTGATTCCAAATCTAAATGAAATTATTAAGAATTGACTCAACCAAAAAAAAAGAATAAGACAAAAACAAGTCAGCAAGCGTTTAAGATTCTGTTTTTTGAGGTTTTTAGACAGAAGGTATCATGATCAATTGAACAGTAAAACAAGGAAGCAATTTTGACTTCTGAACTTTTGTTATTTACTGATGAATCTTTGGAGATGAAATCTCACTCGTGTACACTCAAGGATTTCAAATGTTTGAAAATAGATAAAAGACAGTAATTTATTAATAATTATTTTAAGATTGTGGTTAAAGTGCCATTTAGATAAATACATTTGGTCTATATTTAACACTGTAAATAACATCAGATAGATTTTTGTATTCTCATTTTTTGTCCCTTGTTGTAGGTTATAATTACTATATCTTGTGACTATATCTTGGTTTTTTGTTCATTAATAGAGGAGTCTTAGAAAGTTTATTTTTTTTTTCTGCTGGAAAGTTTTGGTTTGGGTTGGTTTGGTTTTTTTTGTGAGGGAGATGATGAATATAATTTTCACTGTGAGGGAGGGAGCCCTGGCACAAGGTGCCCAGGGAGGTTGTGGAGTCTCCGTCCTTGGAGGTCTTCAAGACCCGCCTGGACATGTTCCTGTGCTATCTGATCTAGGTGGATCTGCTTCTGCGGCGGTGTTGGACTGGATGATGTCTAAAGGTCCCTTGCAACTCCCACCATTTTATAATTCTATAATTCTATGATTTGTAATAATTCTTTAAGGAAAAAAAAAATCCTAAATTGAATATTATGAACTAGAACTTAACAAAAAACTCTCCTAATTTTTTAATCCGCCTAGGACTGGCTGGCATTAGATATGAAATAGGTTCTAAGCATCTTGTAAGTCATGAATTAACAGAATTCTTTAATTATTACATTGGGATTAGAGATTTTATTGTTCTTGTTTTTTTTCAGAACTTTGCATGGGATTGTTCACTTTAATAAAGAAAGAGAATACAAGAACAACTGAAACAGAGAAATTACTAGTAAGTCTGATAATTAGGACATTAATGTAAATGACATCAGATTTATTTTAACTGAAGGGATAATTAAAGATATAAAACATTCTTACAGAATCTTACTTCTGTTACATGCAACTTAGCCGGCAGAATTTGAGGCTTCAAGTAGAAATGAAGAAGAATGATGTTGATATTTTTCATAGAATTATAGAATCATAGAATGATAGGGGTTGGAAGGGACCTTTAGAGATCATCTAGTCCAATCCCCCTGCAGAAGCAGAGTCACCTAGATCAGGTCACATAGAAACGTGTCCAGGCGGGTCTTGAAGATTTCCAAGGAAGGAGACTCCACAACCCCTCTGGGCAGCCTGTGCCACTACTCCATCACCCTCATGGTGAAATAGCTTTTTCTTATGTTTAAGTGGAACTTTTTGTGTTCCAGCTTCATCCCATTACCCCTTGTCCTGTTGCTAGCTATATTAGAAAGAAGGAATGTCCCATCTTAATGATACCCACCCTTTAGATATTTATAAATGTTAACAAGATCTCCCCTCAATCTCCTCTTCTCCAGAATAAATAGCACAAGTTCCTGTAGCCTTTCCTCGTATGAAAGATGTTCCATTCCCCTGATCATCTTGGTGGTCCTGTGCTGGACCCTTTGAGAAGCCCAGAACTGGACACATTACTCCAGATGAGGCCTGACCACGGCAGAGTAGAGGGGGAGAAGAACCTCCCTGCATTTGCTGGCCACATTCTTCTTGATGCATCCCAGAATGCCTTCTTGGCCAAGAGGACACATTGCTGGATCAAATTTTGTTTATTATCAATCAGGACTCCCAGGTTGTTCCTTACCAGATACAGGACTCTGCACTTGTTGAACCTCATGAGGTTCCTCTCTGCCCAACTCTCAAGCTGGTCGAGATCCCACTGAATGGCAGCACAGCCTTCTGGGGAATCAGACAGTCCTCCCAGTTTGGTGTCATCAGGGAACTTGTTGAGGGTACACTCTGTCCCCTCATCCAGGTCTTTGATGAAGATGTTGAACAAGACTGGCCCCAGAATCGATCCCTGTGGAACTCCACTGGCCACAAGCCTCCAACTCGACTCTGTGCCATTGATCACCACTCTCTTGGCTCTGTCATTCAGCCAGCTCTCTGTCCACCTCACTGCCCACTCATCCAAGCTGCAGTGCTTGAGCTTTCTGATGAGGATGTTGTGGGAGACAGTGTTAAAAGCCTTGCTGAAGTCAAGTTAGATGACATCCGCTGCTCTCCCCTCATCTAGCCAGCTGGTTATGCACTCATAGAAGACTATCAGGTTGGTCAAACAGGATTTTCTTTTGGTTAAGCCATGTTGACTTCCCCTGATAACCATCTTGTCCTTCATATGTTCAGTGGTAACATTGAGGATGTGTTGTTCCATCACCTTTCCAGGGATGGAAGTGAGGCTGACCAGCCTGTAGTTTCCTGAGTCATCCCTCTTGCCTTTTTTGAAGACTGGAGTGACATTGGCCTTTCTCCAGTCTTCAGGCACCTTGTCTGTCCTCCATGATTGCTCAAATTGATGGATAGTGGTTTAGCAATCACATCAACCAGCTCCCTCAGCAGTCTAGGACGCATCCCATCAGGACCCATTGACTTATGAGCCTTAAGCTTGGCCAACAACTCTTTAACCTCTTCCTCTTCCACCCAGGGCAAGTCCTCTGCTGTCCTGGCCATCCTGTTATCCTTGCTGGACTGGGCTTCCGGAGCGTTGGCCTTGACTGTAAAGACTGAAGTAAAGAAGGCATTCAGTACTTCGGTCCCCTCTGAATCTTCAGATACCAGGGCACCCTCAGCATTTAGCAGTGGGCCCACATTTTCCCCTCACCATCCTTCTGCTGCTGATGTACTTGAAAAATGCCTTCTTTCTGTCCTTAACGTCCCTGGCTAAATTTAATTCTAGAAGGGCTCTAGCCTTCCTAGTTGCACCCCTGCATGCCCTGGCAATGTTCCTATACTCTTCCCAAGAAGTCAGTCCCTGTTTCCACCTCTAATAGATGACTGCTTTCTGCCTGAGTTGTCCCAGCAGATCCTTGCTCATCCATGGAGGCCTCCTACCTCCTTTTCCTCCTTTCTTGAGTCTTGGGACACACTGATGCTGGGCTTGGAGGAAGTGGTGCTTGAAGATTGACCAACTCTCATTGACACTTCTACCATCTAGAATAATATCTCACGAGATTCATCCAAGTAGATCTTTGAAGAGGCCAAAGTCAGCTCTCCTGAAATCCAGGGTCATGGTCCTGCTTTGTGTTCTGCCTCTTCCACACAGGATCTTGAACTCAACCATCTCATCGTCACTGCAGCCGAGGTTGCTTTCAACCTTCACGTTTTTACTCATTTCCTTTAAAAAAGTGTACTTTGTCTGCCAAAGAGTTAAAAAAAGTTAAAAAACTTTAAGACAAGAAGCAAGTTCTCGATTGCGATCACTGAAAGAATGAAAAAAAACCCAAAGAAATGAGAAAAGAATATAATTAAAGAATGTAAGAATTCTGTTCTTTAGAAGGTATGTGGAGAATAATCTTTAATTCCCTTCCAAATGGATTGCGAAAAGAAAACTTAATACCACAATAATCAGGAAATTGTTCAACTACTGATTCAAGTGTTGCAGAATAAAGTCCAGTGATACGGTCAACTTCATTATAGTGGAGGTCAACATGTATGTTGTCTTCTTGATTTATTATGTAATTATAACCTTATTCAGCTGTCACATAAATCAACAGGAGTCCTTTGGTTGATTGCAATGGGAGTAGGATAGGAATCGAAAACATTTGAATTTTCAGATGTACCTTCCTAAATCTAATATCACATTATATTTTAAATTATGGTAGAAAGACTAGGGAAACCAAATGAAAACCAAATAAAGAATAAAATGCAGCTTATATTATATCTTAAGAAGTAGTGTTAATTCAGTGTCTGAATCACTGTTTAAAATACTTCTTTTTTATTATTATTATTACAATGTCACGTTTCTGCACTTTTTATCAACTAATATCAGTTATATTGTAACAAAAATATTTCCCTATGTTCTCTTATTACACAGATAAAAATTCCATTGACTACAGAGACAGGAAGACCTACAGGAAGAAGGTAATAACTGCAAACAATTTTACAATGGCTTTTTAAAATATATCATTGACTTGCTATTGCATACTGATGAAGACTGCTTCTTTTAGCTTGCTTTTGAATGACTGGTCTAAGTGAAGAAAAAGAAGCTTTTGTTATACTGTTTTCTGAAATTTTCTACAGAAACACTAGTTTTTCCAACTAATGCAATTCTCTGTCAAAAAATGTATTGCATACATTTGCTGATAATAAAAGAGAAATATATATTAGGCTTATGATTTGCAAACACAGACTGATAATTTCACCTACAGTTGCTGTAGATTTGAATTAATATTTTGGGAAACCCAACAGAGAATAACAGAATGGCAGGGATTGGAAGAGATCTCGAGGGATCATGTAGTCCAGTGCCCCGATAAAGCAAGTTAACCTAGATAATGTAGTCAGTACTGCCTGCATTTATTGTTGCCTACTGAGATTACATTTATAAACTATGCTTTTGAATTTTCTGTTCTGAAATATCAACAACAGAAACTTCAAGAGTCTATTTAAGATTTGTGTTGTAATTTTTCCAATGGAGGAAAGAATTAAATCTTATGTTGTTTTCCATTGATGTGTAACTTTTTTCCCTTGATGCTTCTGAAAAGAATACTGTAGAATATTTCACCCTATGGCTGAGCCAGCAGCTGTCATTGTCTCTTGGTTTCTATCACTGCAAATTAAGCCACATTGGAAATACTTGCTTATAAGCTTTTACTTAATTCATATATTATTCTGTCACTAATGCCCAACCTGCTTATTCTGTTCTTATAATTTAGGACTATGATGACTTTCCTTGTAAAATCAAATAGTTATATGGACAGTAGCCAGCAAGATCTGAGTGTAACTCAACACAAAAATTAATATTACTGTATAATTTTTGCAAGGTCAAACAATATTTCCTTTCTTCATCACTCCCAGTACCATTTTCTATCTTGCCATGTAACTGTGTTTACGTAGACATATGTATTTCTCTTTGTGGAAGTACTTCATCTATCTCCTGACATGAATTTTTTAACAACTCCTATGGCAGTTTAATGCTTTGTAAACCACTAGCCATCATGTACTGCAATTAATTTAGTAAACTGCTAACACAGCCTACCAACCTCATAGCATAAGAATTTATCTCTTCTGCTAATGGCAAAATTCATATGAAGGTTTTATCTTGAGCTGCTGCTGTGCCACACTAGTTAGATTTGTAAGTTGAATTATTTTTCTTCCTGACTAACTCTGTGAATTAAATACATGATTGTAGATGACTCATAATCTGGTATAGTTACACTAAACAATTTAAGATTAATAGCAACAGAGTCTCTGAAATACTCATTCAATATCATGTTTCTCCTTGTCTTTTAATAATGCATAAAACATTAGCATGCACTTTGTTTTACTCCTCAGGCTTTTGTAGGTGCTCTTAAGATGACTGGAGCGGAGAGTCAGGAATGAATCTGAGAGACCCTTTTCATTAGGAGATATGAATTTTCCCATGAGAAGGTTTTAAATCATGAAACTTTCATATAATAGAGTCATTTAGGTTGGAAAAGACCTTTAAGGTCATTGAGTGCAACTCTTAACTTAGTATTGCCATGACAACTGCTAAACTGCTTTTGAAAATCTTCAGGGATGGTGACTCTACCACTTCCCTCAACAGCTTGTTTCAATGATGTTTCATCATCATTTTTACTTGATCATTATATTAGAAAAACAAACAAATAAAACCATATTATAAAGGGGTTCTACTTAATTCTCTTTATAATAAACAAACAGAAAGCATTTTAGTATGTAACCAGGCTACCAGACTACTACTGTAGCAGAATTATGTATAATAATTACATTTAACATCACCCAAATTCCTGTTAAGATGTGGAATTTGTTTTCTTTCAGCAGTTGCTGACAGAAAGTTAATTCTGTATAATTTGCAGTAAAAATTATTCTTAGAGCTGCTTGAAAATCTATAAGGGCATAAGCATATTGAATTTTTCTTCAGAATTGCTTCATGGTCATACTAAAAGAATGATGGTAAGAATTTTACACTGAGATGTTTTCCTGTGTTATTTGTGATAGGAAAATATGTGTTGTGAAAGTAAGAATGTTTGAAGTGAAAAAAACAGTGGAAATAGCAGTGAGTGTGAGAGCCTTGTGTTATTTTTTCAGGAGGAATTATTTTGGTTTGTTTTCCTGTACATGGGTTTAAGGTCACCATTAATCAATATAGTTTAATCAGTTGGAGCAAAGGTATATTGTTACAAAGCTCTAAGATGAGCTCAAACTGTTAAAAAGACAAATGTCCAATGAACAACAAAAACAAGTGTTCTGTCCTGTTACCAAAATCAATTTCAACAGCAATCACTTGCATTATAGCAGTCTGCTTGTGATACAGAGGAAAGGTCAGTACAATTTCTTGCCTAGTTAGCAATGCAACTTTCAAGCATCCCTGGGCAGGAGTTGTGATCACAGTGTCTGGCAAAGTCATTTTTCCACAGACCTTGTGTTTGTCACATTATTCCCCAGAGCTCAACAGTTTGTAGTGTCCTTAACTTCACAGACTACTTTCTCTTATGATTTCTTTTAGCAAAGTGACAATAACTACATATATCTTGTCATTAAGAATCAACATCACAGGGCAGTGATAAATAATAGTGAGTTTTTATGTTAGTATTCTTAAACTTTTCACCTTTAAACCATCTGCAGCTTTGACACTGCAAGCAGAAAATGCTATTACTCTCTGGTTGCACCATTCCAAAAATAATGTGATTGAAGCAGTGTGAAAAAAAAATCCAGAATGTAATTAAGCAACATGTTAGATGCTTATGAGCTGATATCTCTGTTGTGCTATAGATTTCTGGGTAGAAATGAAAGAAACAGGTTAACTCACAAATAATTGGTTCCACCGTATTTCAGACGGATCATCATCATAGTTCACAATCCTCGCTAATGGAAGCATATTCTTTCCTTTTTGCCTGGAGATAAATGAGTAAGAGCAGCCATTAACCTGCCATACAAAAGCATTTTGTTTTTTCATATTCACTTAAGATAATTTGTGAATTCTATTCTGGTATAATTTTTTGTTATCACTACAGATAATTGTCGTGTTAAAAACTTTTCAGTCAAGCACTGGAAGATTGTCTAATCTCTAAGAATTTTCCTTGTTGCCTGCTCAAATGAGTTTTCCACTATTTCCAAAGAAAGTAGATCAGGTCTCATTCATTTGTATGATAGCTAGAATTAGTATTGATGAAACTGGAAATTTTTTTTGAAAATATGATTTTTATTATCACATTTCATATTTTTATTAAAGTGTTTCATAAATAAGAAGACAATGTTGTCTAACTTTGGCTAGTAAACTCAAGGTTCTTTCTTATTTTAGAATAGTAATTTGTATCCAACTATATTAAATTCTTTAAAATTGAGCCACGTATTCCATATAAAATCTGTATTCTTTTCAAAATGTGTAGCCTTCCCTTATTACATACTAAGTACATTAGTTAATGTTTTGATCAGAAAATGACACATAGAATGAGAAAATCAGCATTATACGAAGACTACTAGAAGGGAAAAAAATAATTAAAAGGAATGAAGGGAAAATAAAACACGAGGGAAAGGGAACAGTAAGTGAAAAGTGACTCATAGGGTTAGATATTAGAAATATTTGAATCTCCAGTATTCTTAACCTATTTGGTAGCATATATTACAGTAATTTGCAGCAGAAACAATTGTTCTGAATGAGTTATAGACATCAAAGAAATAATTCCATTTCCTTTTTTTTTACTTCATGCTTTGCTTATATAAAATAAAATTGCAAAGTCAGAAAACATTTATGAAAGAAAACCAGTTTCATCTCCTAGGTTTTGAGAAATTGGTCCTTGATTTTGTCCCACTCATCTATGATTTGCAATTACAAATGATGTCATTGGTTTCAGTACTTTTTATTACGCCTATATTTCACTTCATTTCTTCCTTTCCTGTAATCTTTTATCATCTCCTGTTGTTTGGGAGAGAAAACTATCAGTTCTCTTGACTATTTGACTTAGTATCACATCTATTTGATTGTGTTATTTTCCCTTCAATTGACTTTGCCATTTGGGGTCTTAGAAGAGGAAAACTGTCTCCAAGATGATATTTCAAAAACAATTTAGCCAGATTTCATGCATTGTTTTCTGAAGTAGCAGCACAATCAGTACATGATACAATAACACCAATGGATTCTCAGACATGGTATGTTCCATGCCAACAATAGTTCTTTCTTAAAATGATGTCTGCCTTGAATGCATCATTCTCTCAGAATTTTCTGGTGCTTTGTAACCTGAAAGAAAAAAAAAAGACTTTTTCCTAAGTAAATTTATGACCAGGTCTCAGACACTTATGCAGTGCTTGTACAATAAGTCCCCACTCTGAGCAAATGAGTCTACAGCTATTGCAATACTCATACCAGAGAATGCAACATAGTTATAGGTAAACTACAGGGCCTCAGCCTCACAGAGTTTTAAGTACAGTTTTCCTGGAAATTTTCTCTAGAAATTGTTCTCTATTTTACACAAATAAACGTGGTAGGATTTTCTACTACACAAAGAAAACACCAGCCAAACAAACAAACAACAACAAAAAGAAATCAAACTTCTTTTCTAGATCCTAGTTCCCTGAAAAAGCCCCAGGCTGTATGTTCTGTGTGCTCAGGCAACACAGCTCGGTTTATCAAGAAGCTTCCTCAGTGTCTTTGAGATGGGTTCAAAAGGAAAAAGCAGTTATACACTTGTAATGAGCAGGAGCATAGAGACCTACAGGCATCCAAGTGACGTAAGAACCAGTATTTTATCTCCATCTAGTGGACTCTTGAAAGGTGTTCTCTCTGACTTTAGGTCACAGAATGTTTTTTGTATGTAAACCATCAGGATAATTATCCAGCACTGTTTGCCCTTCAGCCACTTCAGCTGCCTCAGTCTCCCTATGCTTGTGTTCTCTCTCTCTCTTTCTGGGGCAGTGGCATACCAATCTCCTGGAGTGAAGGCTCAGGACTTCTGAAGGTTATTTGGGGTTCAAAACTCCATACTTTTTTTTGTTTTGCTTTGGAAGTTAAGAGTACACAGATTCAATACTGTGAGTCTAGGCAAAAAGTTCCTGAAATACAGGAATTTGGGAAGAGAAAAATAAGCAGCTTGCTTAGAGGTCAATAGATCCTTCCTCAAACCATAGGCTAAGACTGATTGAGATCAAATCCCCAGTGGCTTTTACATAGCTCCACTATTTATCTGAGAAAGTGGAATTTAAAATGATAGCTTTGAAAAAGCTAGACACAGCTCTTGCTGTGTGCACATGTAGTCTTACAAATCAAATGGATTACACTGCATGGAGGGACTTAATATTTTTTCACCACCAAAAATCCTACCATTTTCAAATATTAGGTGCCTTAAGGAGATATACAGTAGCCCTTTTACTTTTTCTGTAAACGGTGAAAATTGAAGCTGTCCCTTTTCAAGAATTCAAGAGATGTGGGTTTTTTTCTGCAAGTTAATTTCAGAAAAGCCTTTTTCTTACAGATGAGATTAGAGAAAACAGCAGGACAAAGGGAAACTGGAAAGTGTATAAGACCTTTGGAAAGTGTTTTTTTTTCCTCAATATTTATGTTAGCAGTTCAAACTCTATGTACCTTGAGAGTCCTGTACTTTTGTGTGAGGTGCTCAGAGTATGCAGTGGACACACAGACCATCACAGATGTCATCACACTGCTCTGACCTATGATTTCAGAGTGGCTTATAGAATCATAGAATCATAGAATCATAGAATGGTTGGGGTTGGAAGGGACTTTTAGAGATCATCTAGTCCAACCCCCCTGCAGAAACAGGTTCACCTAGATCAGTGAACATGTCCAGGAGGGTCTTGAAGATCTCCAAGGAAGGAGACTCCTTCTGGGCAGCCTGTGCCACTGCTCCGTCACTCTCACGGTGAAATAGTTTTTTCTTATATTTAAGTGAAACTTTTTGTGTTCCAGCTTCATCCCATTACCCCTTGTCCTGTTGCTAACTACTATAGAAAAGAGGGATGTCACAACCTCCTGACACCCACCCTTTAGATGTTTATAAATGTTAATAAGATCACCCCTCAATCTCCTCTTCTCCAGACTAAACAGCCCCAGTTCCCACAGCCTTTCCTCGTATGAAAGATGCTCCAGTCCCCTGATCATCTTGGTGACCCTGCGCTGGACTCTCTCCAGCACTTCCCTGTCGTTCTTGAGCTAAGGAGCCCAGAACTGGACACAGGACTCCAGATGAGGCCTCACAAGGGCAGAGTAGAGAGGGAGAAGAACCTCCCTCGATTTGCTGGCCACATTCTTCTTGATGCATCCCAAGTTGCCATTGGCCTTCTTGGCCACGAGGGCACATTGCTAGATCAAATTTTGTTTATTATCAATCAGGACTCCCAGGTCTCTCTCTGCAGAGCTGCTCTTCAGCAGTTCAACCCCCAGCCTGTACTGGTGCATGGGGTTGTTCCTTCCCAGATGCAGGACACTACATTTCTCCTTGTTGAACCTCGCAAGGATCCTTTCTGCCCAACTCTCCAGCCTGTCGAGATCCCACTGAATGGCAGCACAGCCTTCTGGGGAATCAGACAGTCCTCCCAGTTTGGTGACATCAGGGAACTTGCTGAGGGTACACTTTGTCCCCTCATCCAGGTCGTTGATGAAGATGTTGAATAAGACTGGCCCCAGAATCGATCCCTGTGGAACTCCACTGGCCACAGGCCTCCAACTCCAACTGTGCCATTGATCACCACTCTCTGGGCTCTGTCATTCAGCCAGCTCTCTGTCCACCTCACCATCCACTCATCCAAGCAGCAGTGCTTGAGCTTTCTTGTGAGGATGTTGTGGGAGACAGTGTCAAAAGCCTTGCTGAAATCAAGGTAGATGACATCCGCCGCTCTCTCCTCATCTAGCCAGCTGGTTATGCACTCATAGAAGGATATCAGGTTGGTCAAACAGGATTTTCTTTTGGTGAAGCCATGTTGACTCCCCCTGATAACCATCTTGTCCTTCATATGTTCAGTGATAACATTGAGGATGAGTTGTTCCATCACTTTTCCAGGGATGGAGGTGAGGCTGACTGGCTTGTAGTTTCCTGGATCATCCTTCCTGCCCTTTTTGAAGACTGGTGTGACACTGGCCTTTCTCCAGTCCTCAGGCACTCATATCTCTGGAATGATTTCATTGAGATGAAAATCTCTACTATGATAGTAGAGAAATTTTTGTTAGGATTCCATTGAAATTAGATATATTTCATGAGAGAGATAAAACTAATTATCCAAAACAGATCATTTGACACAGGCCCCTAGATAGACATCATTTCTTAAGGCCAGCAGTGATTGATTCTGCACATTCAGTCCATGTCACTCACTGGCCCACAAATCCTTGTCACAATATAGTTACCTCAGTGTATTCTAGCCATTCTTTATTCCTTTGAGAAAATATTTAACATGACACTGAATGAAAGATTCAAAGTGTTTAAGTAAGTACAGTCCTAAATATTGGGATTTGTGGGAGAACATGGGCTCCCTGGCTGTAGCTAAACTGTTTCCCCTTCATGTCACACAAGTTGAATTTCTTCATGGGTTCTATGGACTCCCAGAGTGTGAACTTTTTCCTCTTTTGTCAAACTGTAGAAGTGAAACAAGGGTTATAGAGGGCTACCGTTAGGGGTGGGTCTGAGATACTCTCTGACTCTGAAAAGGTAGCAATTAGGTCCAGAGTAATTGGAAACCCGAAACATCTGAAAGTTCAAATGCAAATGAGGCATGATTCACATAAGGTGTAAAGAAATTGATTGTTGGTAGGGTACACGTACAGCAATTGAGTGAATAAGACCTAGGCCTAGCTGGGAAGGTCCAGCTGCAGCAAAAGTAGGGAGTCCAACTAGGTTAATCTCATAAAAGAAAGACTAGATGATTATCGTCATATCTAAGACCTATGCCAACTTATAGCATCCTCCTATCTGTAATAAAACTATGAAGCAGCAGTAAATAGGAACACTTCATACACTAGTATTGATTTAATGATGTTGACCTGCTGGGTTATCAGAATCATAGCAAAAATTTCCTCTTTGCACTCTACCAGTAACAGAGATAAAAATTTCACAGAATAATGGAATTACAGGATGTCTGACCTTGGAAGTTATTTACTCAAGCAGGACCACATTGTTTTTTCATGTTCAGAAAGAACATTTCATGTTTCAGTTTTTGCCTTTTGTCCTGTTACTAGGCTCCACTGAAAAGAGCCTGGTTCTGTCCTCATTCTCCCTTCAAGTATTGATATACATTAGTAAGATCACTCCTCAGCCTTCTCTCCTCCAGGCTCAGTAGCCCCAACTCTCTTAACTTTTCCTCATAGGACAGATGGTCCTGACCCTTAATCATCTTCATGGCCTTTTGCTGGACTCTCTCTGGTATGTCTATAATTCTCTAGCACTGAAGAGCCCAGAAATAGAGACAGTACTCCAAGTGTGGCCTCACAAAAGCTGAGTAGAGGATAAGAATTACCTCCCTCAACCTACTGGCAATACTTTATCTAATGCAGCCATTAGATAGCCTTCTTTGCAGCAAAGATCCATTTCTGGCTCATTTCTATTATAAGCATAATATATTATTTTATATCTATATGTCAAAGGTAGGGTAAAAATATTTAGAAGTCATATTGCATCCAAGATCTTTACCTTGCTATGGCTGTATCTCAAATTCAACCTAGCTAATAAAGTTAACTATGTAAACAAGTATTGTATCCTACAAGAAAAATATCTCAATTCAATAAAAAAACAAATGAAATAAAAATCCCTAAAGAAATTAAATAGAAATGAAAAATGCCAGTCCTTCATTAATAGAGTCAGTTTCTACGTGATACCTTGCAATGCCACAAATTTCAGTTCACTAAAATGCAGGTTTCTGAAAATAAGCACAGACAAATCTGAAAAGTACTCCTTCCTAATTTTGTCCCTTTCTGTAAATGCCCCTGACACAATATGTAGTATATACAAAACTTCTGTCTTTGAAGTGTACTGAAAGTGAAGGTACCTGCAATCACTCTGTAATCAAACACACAGTGTAAATTTAGACCACACTGTGGAGCACAGTGCAGAATTTCCAAGGCTTGCAGAGATGAGAGCCAGCATAGCTGCATAACCATTGCAGTCTAGAGAAGAAAGATTTATTATTATGGTGCAGGGTTGCATGAATGAAGCTATATTTCTTCCAGATTGAATCTGGCTTTTATCCAGACATTTCAAGCCCACTGTGCCCTCCAGAACTTTATATGGCCACATGAGTGAATGTAAAGGCCCCACAGACATGTCTTTAGTTTAGTCCACATAAATACAGAAACTCTTTGCTTTCAAAACTAGACTAAACTGTACACAAACTAAAGATTTCTTTAAAATCATAACAAATGCACCATACAAAAATATATCAATAGATGCCAACTTCTTGCAGAGAACCAACATAACACTCATCAAATTCATTATACAGCCAGCAAAATATGAGGTTCAATTTCACAAAACAATAATCCAGATTTGAGTAAAAACCTCAAAAGTCCAGGGTAGAGGTGTGTTGTGGTTTTGTCCAGCCAGGAACAGAGTCACATGGATAGTCTCTCACTCACTCCTCCCACTCCCAGAGGGATGGGGAGGGGAATTGAAGAAAAGGAAAAAAAAACCTTGGGGCTTAAATAAGAACAGCTTAATAGAACAACACAAGTTAATACATGTGGTCTGTGTGGCATGGAATAGCCCTTGGCCAGTCTGGATCAACTGCCCTGGCTGTAGCCCTTCCTAGCTTCTTATAAAAGTTAACCCTATCCCAGCCAAACTCAGGTCTTACAGTAATTAATTCATATATTATGCAATTATCATTGTGCGGTTAATACATTAAAAAAAAATACTTGTCACTTTATTTTATAACTTTTTCTATAAAGATATGGAATTGTTTTGGTTTTGGTTTTTCTTGTGTGATATTGTGAGTAAACTAGAAAACAACTGATACAAAACCAGTCCAAAGTCTTCATGTTTATAGAAATTGCTGACATATTCAACAAATAATCAAGAATTTATATTATACATGTTGGTGTCTCAGTTTAATTACATTTATAACAGCTGTGAATATTTAATGAAACTTCAGTAATCTATTATAGTTTATTATTAAAGATTTTCACTTAGACTTACTGTAGACTTATTGCAATAAGTAAAAAGAACAAGCATTACGTTTTTGAACTGTTGATAACACAGGCTTTTTTTTCTTTTTCAAAACAAAAGAAGAATTGATGAACACATGTGCATAACACTTGTTTCTGTACTTTTTATATAACAAAGAAGTGGTAAGAAAACATCCTCTCAGGAAACACAGTTAAAACAAAATAAAAATTAAATTAAAATTCAAAGTTCAAATACAAAGTTGGGAGACATGATGAATAGATAAGGGACCAACATGAGGCAATGACAGAGCAAACCACAGCAATAGGTAGGAAGGTCTGTCTGAAACAGAGACTATAACCATCTTTCTTTATTTAGTAGATAGGATGTTTCTTGCTTTAGGGGGGAAAAAAAAAAAAAAGTGTTGTGTTACATTCCCTAAGGCCAGTGACAGTATTTTCAAAGCCTTTGACTTATTAATTCCAAAGCTTGCCTGAGACACTCTCCTTCAGGCAATTCCTTCAGTAAGGACTGCTCAAGGAATATAAGCTTAGCAAGCCTGTGCAGGGTGATTGACAGAAGCTCCATTCTCCTTCCTACCTTTGGTCAAATCCTTATAGAGCATGTTGCGTTCCCTATATACTGAAGCTTGTTGACAGATTACTATCTGTCTCTACATGCTCTGCATATCTCTAACTACTGTACCCTACTTTCAAGAATTAATCACAAAAGATAGCTCAACTCTGTTACATCTCTGCTTCATATTGAATGTTCTGAAGGAGCCCGAAGAGCTCAGTTCCTTCACTAGAAGCGACATTATTAGCAATGAATCCTAAAATGTGATATCAGTTTTGGCTCTCAGAGACTGAGGAGCAAAGGTAATGATAGTCTATGACTTCTCTTGCCTATTTGTTAGCCTTTTGAGATTTGTACAGTTTTGTCATCTAATGCATTGTATTTTGACATTCTAATTAATATGAAAATTAGACAAATAACATGACCTATCTTTTATTACTTCTCTAAAAACAAGGAAAAACTATAGAAAGAAAACAATCATTTGTTTCTATAAAGAGAGGGTTCTTTGCTTAGGGTTGTTTTAGGATTTTTTTTTTGCTGGTTTTAAGTAGTAAGAAATTACAACTTAAATAGAGTTCATAGAATCATAGAATGGTAGGGTTGGAAGGGACATTTAGTAATCATCTAGTCCAACCCCCCTGACAAAGCAGGTCCACCTAGATCAGATCACACAGGAACATGTCCAGGTGGGTTTTGAAGACCTCCAGAGAAGAAGAATCCACAACTGCCCTGGGCAGCCTGTGTCAGTGCTCCATCACTTTCACAGTGAAATTGTTTTTTCTTACGTTTAAATGGAATTTTCTGTATTCCAGCTTTATCCTCTTACCTCTTGTCCTGTCACTAGATACAACAGAAAAAAGAGATGCCCCAACCTCCTGACATCCACCATTTATATACTTGTAAATATTAATGAGATCCCCCCTCAGTCTCCTCTAAGGGCTCTGTTCCTGGAACTGTAATCCTTCAGGCTCCGTTATTCAGCATCTTTGAGACATCAACATTTTAAAAATTACTACTTGGTTGCAGCCTAACCTCACGGGCTCTAGAAATCTCAGTCATAAGATCCTCACTTCTGTCTTCCATAAAGCTACATAAATTGAAATGTTTCTTGTAACAAAAATAGAACTATTACTTCATTGCTATGATCCAGGAGGTACTCAAGACTAAATATCAGCAAGTCCCAATTGAACTAGGATAGTCAAGGTTTCATTAACCTGTATGAACTATCAATCTCTGCAACAGGAGGGCTGAAAAAAGGTTAGGAAGTAGTGGAAAAGCAACATGTGTGTAAAAAATGATGGAGGGAGGAAAATAAACAAAATACAGGGGACAAAATAAAAGCAATCTGTATAATAGATGTAGGAGAAGCAAATATTGTCTTGTAAGATCAACTGATTGTCTGATTTAGTCTCAAATAAAAAAGAGTTAGACCAAGTCAAGGAAAGGTGAAATGAATAGAGGAAAGTAATTATGGCCTGAAAAAAGTTTTTCTTTAAATTTCATATCAGAAAATTAAAGTACTTTGTCTTTTATCTATGATAGCAGCACAGCAAAAGCCTTTAAATACTTCATAAGAGATCACAGTATATTCTAATATTTGAAAATCTCAAATGGTTTTATTGTATTAACTGTAATGTATAAGTATAAATCAACATAACTGGAGAATTACTTACAGAGAAAAGTTCTAACAGCATTGTAGTAAAATACCTTGATTTTGTTAGTATAATCTGTGAACTATGTATCATGCAATTTTTTTCCTGTAGATCATGTTGTCAAAATGTTACATATGTCTGCAATAAAAGGAAGTTTGAGATAAACCAACTTTCCTTGATGGACAGCTGCTTCATCAACAAGAATATTCAGTTTGTTTTACTTGGCGGAACTGCACACCCAGATTATCTCAGAACTAGGAATAAAGACATATTACATATACTTAAGTATTCGTGGGACCAGAACTAAAACCTATTTTAAAATAAGAAATAAATCATTATGGAAAAAATATAAAACTGTTATTCTTGCATGTGAGGTTGTTAGATGTGTTAGGCTGAGTCAAAAATGTACTTTACTACTGTCTCTGTTTCTTTAAATCTAATGTTTAGTAATTAGAGATGGTTGCTGTTTGCATGTTCTATGATCACAGGAATCAAGGATTTTCTCATATGGTTTGTCAACAGCTCTGATTTACTTCATGCTTCTTCATCTTAAGACTCTTATATCTAAGATTTTCTTGTGGCTTTCTTGTGGTTCAGCAGCACCACGACAGCCTCTCACTCAGTGACCCCCATTCATCCCCACCCTCATTAGGATGCCAGAGGCCCCAGTGAAATGAAAGGAAAAAGATAACCAAGGTTGCTGTGGATTGAGACAAGGGCAGGGAGGGCTCTCTGCAATTACCTTTCTGGGCAAAACAGACTCCAGTACTCAAAGAGGAAAGTAGGAAAGTTTACTCTACTACCTACAAGAAACAGAACAAAACAAAAAGCAAAAAGACAGTAAGATGATTGAGAAAATTACAACCAGCACTTTAAGATGTCCCTCCTCCATCTCTCCTTTCTTCCCAGGCACAGATCACTACTACTAATCTTCTCCCCCCTCAATGGCTTGGCGGGGGGCAGGGAATGGGGGATGTGGTCAGTCTCTCACAGATTATCCTCTGCCGCTTCTCTCTTCTCAGAGGAGGATGACACCTAGCATTCTTCCCTTGCTCTGATATGGGGTCCCTCCCCGGGGAGACAGTCCTTAATGAACTTCTCTGGTGTGGGTTGTTCCCAGCAGCTACAGCTTCTGCCAATACAGAGTCTCTCACACGGGACACGGTGCTTAGTGAATATCTCTGGTGTAGATTCTTCCCCACAGTCGCAGCTTCTGTAGATACAGGATTCCCCCCTCAGGACATGGCCTCTTCTGGGTATAGTTTTAATGAGAGTCTTTGACGTGGGTTCTTCCCCATAGCTATGGCTTCTGTGAACATGGGATCCCTCACATGGGACATGGACTCCTCTGGCCATAGTCACTGCCCCTGGCATGGGGTCTTTAATGAAGAGAATCATTGCCCCTGATGCAAGGTCTTTAATGAAGTGAGTCACTGCCCTTGATGTGGGGTCTTTAACGAAATGCAAACAAATCACTGCTTCACCAATCCTGTCCACAGGATGCAGGGGAGTCTCTGCTACAGCACATCTCCTCCTCTCTTCCTTCACTGACCTTGGAGTCCGCATGGTTGTCTCTCTCTCTCTTCCCACTCCTTGCATCATCACCAGTCGGAAGAGAAAAGACATAAGAAGAAAGAAACAGGAAGAACACTCTTCTGGCTTCTTCTTAAAAAGTAATCGTAGTAATCTAATTGACTCAGCCCAAGAAGTGGGTCTGGCTCAGAGGTGGGGAGAGTTTTGAGCAACTTCTTACAAGACATATCTTTATAGCTCCCTTCCCCTTACCAGAAATGGCTGTCATGTCAAACCTTGACATTTTCTTTCTCATCTCTTAACTACAGTAACTGACACTTTAGAAGCCCAAGAAACTGTAATTCACATTCATAAGGCAGAACACACTTTCAGGCATGGTTCTTGTGTTAGGTACTACATTCAACATTTCTTTAATCAATAAGGATATTAAAAACCCCCTAGTTTGTGTTCTAATTTTCTTAATTAAGAAATTGATTTTTCTTATAATATCTTTACAGTGGCTAAAATATCTATATTTTAAGCCTGAAACATATCCCAAATGTTTTCTTAAATTCTATTTGGCTTTATTTATTAACCTGATTGATACACATCCAAATACTTTAAATATCATTTCAGTTTTAAAACTTCAAAATTGTTGTTAAATGTATGTGTCGTGAGACCTGCAAATTTTTACATTTCTACCAAATCTTCATATTGCTGATATTGGGATATCTAGCAACTGTTTTGATCACTGTTTGTAGAAAGATGGATTAAAAGTTTGGCTAAAAGAAAATCTGTTCTGAAGTTTCACCCATCAGTGAATATAACCCAAATCTACCAGCTACAGTAAACCATATAGATTATAGTGTCAAATCACCTGCTCAGTGAAAAATCAATATGTCCTTGAAAATTGCAGCTGCTTCATTTGTTTTGTGTTCCAGACTGGCTTCCAGTGTAATGTTAGGACCTCACTGCTTGACCCTCCAAACCTGGCACATTATATCATGGAAACCTCAAAGCATTCAAAACCTGAATCTAGGAGTAGAGAAGCACTGAGCAATCTGTGTTGATTGCCACAGAACTACTGTTCTCAAACAGAGGTCAGAAACTGCCTTCCCAGAGAAATCTTGCCAGGAGGGAATCATTTTAAGAGAATGCTAAACTCTGAGAGTAGAGGAAAGAATAAGATGCCTTTAGAGAAGAGGAACTGAATTCTTTGCAAAATTTTAGGGAGCTTGTCAAACTTATCTAAGCTAATTCATTGCTTAAGGAAAAAGTAAATAAAAATTTAGAAAAGAATTATGAATTTAATCTTTTTCATTCACTGAGAACTAATTCTATGTTTAGCTAAATCAAATAAATGACACATTTAGTCTGTCTATGAGACTGTGGATAAACGTGGCTATAAAAAATTTATATGGTCTAATTTGCATACTTTAAAGGTAGATGTTATGCTCCCAGTAGGAATTCATATAAAACTGATTAAATGATATCTTGGACCAAGCCAATAGAGCCTGCTTCATGTCTTATCCATAAGTTTAAGCAGTTTACTTTATTGAGTTACAATACAATTAATTCCTCTCCGACATTCCATGATAGTGAAACCCAGAAACTGAAATATTTGCCTTTTTCTTTTTTGGTTTTAGGAATCAAACTTAACTGCAGTCATTTCAGTTAAGAGCCCACGTTATCTGTACATACACGTTTACTCACAATAGTTGCTGGAGGCTGTATGTCAGAATCACACATGGCAGATCAGTGTAGGTTATAGGCTACAGATATCTACACTTTGTGTCTAAAAACAAATGTCATTTTAACTCAAGGAAAATTAAAGGTGTGCAAATTTTCCTTTACTCCAAACTCTGAAAAAAACTTCTATAGCCATGAAGAATTTAAAGATCTGAGGATTCAGTGTTCCCTCTCCTCTTCTTTCCCCTTTGTTTGTCTATCTATTGTTTCTCCTTCCGGTTATTTTCTAAAGTACTCAGCCTTCACAGTGTGTGTTAGTTCTGGGGCTGTTTTTATTTTTTATTTTTTTTTTAGTCTATACACTATATCAATTAAAAAAAGGAAAACAAAGTTTTGCATTAAAATGTATTATGTTCTTGCCATATCTTCAGTGTTTCAAAAACTTCTTTTGTTAGGAACATCAAGGGTAACAGACAAAGAAACAGGTACTAATTAGCTCAAGAGTTTACTAATATCTTTAGCTATAGATAATTCTTACACTGCAGAAGTAAAACAGGTGACTGCAGTGCAGAAGGCAGAATTGCTAAAGGTAAAGTTAAGCTAAACGTTTATTTTTATAAAATAAAACGTTTAATAAAATATTTTAAAGGTTTGGTTCTTGATTCTATTTTTTCATAACTGCTAGAATTTCGTTTCATTTACAACTGAGCAGATGGGATGTACAAACTTCACATTCATTCTCCAACAATTATGGCAATATCATGTTTTAAACATCAGTGTTTTGCCACTCTGAAGTATTCTATGTAATTGTTCAGGTCAATACACAGAAATATATTATTTCTAAAACTGTGAGGGGGGCTGACAGTAGGGTAGGAAAGTTGGAAGATGAAGGAGAGCCTGCATCAGCATCTTTCCTTGTGATTGTACAAGAAGAATATTGCAGATTTATCTAACTTTTGCTGACAAAAATAAGAAACAAATTCATTTTAATTGAAAGCATTGCATTAGTATAAGTGAAGGAGCTAAAATCTAGAGATAGTACAACAAACTCATTTTTCTACTATGTCGGCAAATATTTACATATCATCTCTTTTAAATGACAAACCTGCTTCTGCAGTCTTTTCACTCTTTCTCTTCCTGTTAGATTGCTGTTTTAAAGTTTAACCTTTCACCTTCATGGTGAAAAACTTCCCATATTCCATCTTAAATTTCACCCTGGTAAGTTGATATGTATTTATCTCATGAGATTTTTTTCTTCTGTGTGTTTCTCTTCCTGGAGAATTTCTAAGTAATTGAATTATAGACACTCTTGTTCTTCTTTACCTAAGAAAGATAAATAAATTTATTTTAATGTCCTTCAAAAAACTAAGTTTTTCCCAGTCACTCTAGTAGCCATGCTTTTACTCCACTCCAGTCTGAATTAATCTTTGATTGGCACAGAAGGATGAGGACACATCAGTCTGTCTTAAATGCTTCAAGTTTCAGTGTCTAGAAAAGCTGGAAAGCTGAAGCATGAAGAAAACCACGAAAGGTAATGCCAAATTCAGAGACATATATCAAGCTCACAGGAGCTGTCCAACAGCACCTGCTTTTAGTGTTAGCTAAATTGGAAGTGTAGGTGCCAAGTATGTGCACAAGCCAATCTTCAAAAATTTCCAATTTCACCAGTGACTAGTGACTGGTAGTCACAAGCATTTGAAACTGTTTGGAATAGTTCAAATGCTTCAGCAATTCTTTACTTTCCTATTTCTTAAAACAATGACAGACATCATTTATCATGAAAAAACACACTTAAATATTTAGCTGTGTGTTTTAAACCTGACATAAAACTTAGTATTAAAGTGCTAATGATAAATGTTGCCATGTTAAACTAAGTTCTTCAAAATTCCTCTGAGCAACATCAGCTCTACTCAGTAATATAATTGCAGTAATTGACAATAATATAATAAAGTAATACAATAATATAGTAATAAGATAATTGGCATGGATGTTCTGAATCACTGAGTCGATGTTCCTCTCAGCATTTTCCATATACTCAAGCAATCTGAAATATACTGAAATACTTTATGTTACAAAGAATTGAAATTTCAACTAGTCTGATTGTAGCTAATTCAAGTATATATACATTTTATTTATATATATATATATATAAATGTAATTGGAAACATAAATATGTGTTCAACTATTGGCATAACATTTTGATGTAGATATCTATACATTGCATATATTTTTTTTTTCTCAAATTCAACATTTCCATAGATGACCCTGGTATCGAAATAATGCTCGGTTGCTGTAGATCTGTCAGGGGCATTATTCTTCCTGTGTTTCATTCTAACAATAAAAAGCAAAGCTGGTGGAGGTAATTTACAATTAACTTCACTGTTGTAGTTAGACAATAATTAATTTCCTTAATACCTTTTAGAGCTGCAATTGTGAGGTACAGCTCAAGAAAATACCCTGGCTACCAGAAAAACTCATTTTGCTTAAAGTAAATAACATAAATTTTTTAATATTTTCTCTGGGGGAGAGGACAATGTTATTTTACATAAATAAGGAGAATTATTTCCCATACCAAATTTCTCTTGTTGTATGAGGAAATGTGCTCCATAATTATGAAAAACTAAAAAAGAAGTCATACAATTCCTGGGCAGGAAGATGCAGCCTTCTTATGGATGTAGAACAGAACAGCATTCTGTATTTTCCAATGGCATGAAGAAAGTGTTCATTAGGAATCCCAGTGTCAAAACTGTGTAAAAGTAATGTCTGTGGAAAAGAGGACTTTCTTTTGTCTTGACCGGATATGATGTTCTGTTGGTTTCTAACCAGACACTTACAAGTGATACTCTCAGATGTGTTTACTACTTAGTCATTGAAAACGCACAGACAAGACAAGAAATGTTAATGCCTCTGACAACATGGCTTACATACTGCTGGGTGGCTGCCAATTCCATGCAATCCTATTAACATTATATATATTTAATCTCAGTCCATTGTGACTCAAATTATCTGATCCTGTGCCAGTCCTCTGAAGATATTTACAGTGGCAATTTTCAGGAGCTTATGATGAAACTACAGTTTATAGACACCAGCACAGATAAAAAGCTCTTTCTTAAAACTTTTCTTTTTTTTTTTTTCCTGTATCAAATCAAACTTCCAAGATTTATTCCTATCAAATTTAATTCAAGGTTCAATTTATTAGTTTTCTTCCCATGGAATCATGTGAGATTTGGTTTTACCTGACAGAAATTTATTTCTAAAAATAAGGAATCTACTTCAAATTTAAGTATCTAAGATTCCTGTTGTTAAGAGAGACACGCATCTGGTAGAATGTACTCATCTACTCTATGATTTCTATGATTTTCTATATTGTGAAAATCAATGTTGAGGTGATGTAATTAATGACAGTTAAATGAGGAGCAGAGGAGAAATGAGGAAGAAGGAAGATATGTAGTGGTGTGACTGCTACAGTAAAAGTGGTGCAGAGGCATACATATGGAGAATGATCTTAGTCATGATAAATTCATTGCTCGATGCATTCACATAACACAAAATACCAATGTGTAGAGGTGTTAGCTTATATACCTATACAGTGCAACATTGTGTTACAACTAATTAGCAATGTGTCCCGAAAAGTTACGTCAATTTTGATTTTCAAGTTAGCTCAATAAAGTTGGTGCTCCATAACATACATGTACTTTAAGTGATGTATTCAAGATTTTATCAGAAACCCGTGGTAGAGATTACAGCTGATCCCATTTCCACACCTCAATATGATCCCTTAATCATAAGACCCTTGTGATATCTCAAAGCTGATGGCATATCAAGATGCTAGTCAGCCCCAGGAATGCCTTTCCTTTTTTAATGACCACACAGAAAATAGTCTACTTACAAAACAGAACAGTTTCTAAGCTCTTGTTTGCATTGAGGAAAGCCACTATTTTAAGCTATCCATACAATCATAATTCAGGCATGCCTATCTAGATGAAACCTTTTACAAATTAATGACCAAAAAAATTTAAAATCACTAAAAAAAATTCTGATTTTTCTGTTGATATGAACCAGTGCAATTTACCAGTAGCCTTCTTCATCAGTGTGGACTAGGATAAGTTAATATATTTTAGTTTTCAATTGCTCTTTAAAAAAAAAAAAAAAAAGTATCCATTCAGGTTTTTTTCTTTCTTAGTATTTTTTAATCTATTTAATACTGGAAAGCTCCAGGTACAGTTTTAGTATACAGGAATTAGGCATAACTATTGGTCCCTTCCAACTCTACCACTCTATGATTCTGTGATTCTGTGATAACTATTAATTTACTTACATAAAATATTTTCTAGAATGACATACAGGTGTGACTTAATTTCTATAAAAATTCTCCAGTTTCTATGGTAAATGTCAGACTGATATTTCTCCATTTTCCTCTTCTTTCTTATCTATTCCTTCTTTCTCAGACACTGTTTTCAAAAAAATAAAACCTGGACATGGAAATGTAAATCAGCTATATTGAATTTCCTAATCTTATTAAAGCCATGATATGGTAAATAATTTTACGAAAGATAACATTGGCTAAGTCAAGTCTTTATTTGGCAGACTCTCAAATTGCTCATCAGAGGACCGTCTATCGACTCTGGAACAGCTTAGATAAAAAACAACTAAAATAAATTTGAGAACAGTCAGAACAGATATTAAAGACAGAGTAATACTGTATAAACATGTTAATGGAAAAGTTTTTAAATGGTTGTTTTTATGTTCGCAAGTACTGATGAAAGATCTTAACTGTCTGTGATCTGCTTAGTTAATTGATTTTAAAATGTCTTTCATTTTCTTCTTTTGATTTTTAAACTATTAATTTGCCAACATTTATCAATTACATGATGTAAAAAGCCTAAAAATAGCTATGAACCAAAGTCACGTAATCATACTCTATATTTAAAATATAAAATATAAAATAAAAACATTCAGAAAGCCTACTTCACTAATGTCATGAAATTGAGCACACACCTACACCAAACAAAACAAAATCATGAGATAAGCAGAGTGCCATAACTTTCAAACTTGCTCTAGCTGCAAACTCCATTCCTCATGACCCTTGTGCTGCTCAGGGAGGGAGCTGGGAATGCAGGATTGAAGTTGAGCCTGGGAAAAGAGGAAAGGTGGGGGGGAAGATATTCTAGTTTTTTCCTTGTTTCTTATCGTAGTACTCTATATTAAATTTCTGATAAGTTAATTTTCCCAAAGATGAGTCTGGTTTTCCCAACATGGTAATTAAGCAATATCCCTGTCATTATCTTGACCCACAAGCTTTTTCATCTTATTTTTTCCTCCAATTGGGTTGAGGAGGGGAGTCACGGAGTAGCTAAGTGGGTGCCTAGCAGCCAGCTCAGGTCAATCCACCACAATGAGTACAAAGTGGGTGAGAAATTGCTAGGTCAAGCTTAAACTGAATTGATAGAAGTACAAAAAGAAATACAAGGAACCTCAGGAAATATTTAGTAGTATCTTTTATCACAAAAACATCACCATTTCATTCATTGAACGTTTTTATATTGATTGTAAACATGTTTCCAGAAGTCAGTATGCAATTCACCACAAGAATTAAAAATAAAACTACTTTGTATTTTTTTTGTCTTAAAAATGGATTCTGCTTTTCTGTAAGAAATTCAATTTGTCTCCTTTTCAGAGCAGGAATACCAAATCAGTATAAAGGACAATGTAGGTCATTATTTTTAAAAAAAATAGTAATCCCATTGTCATTAACCTGTCATCATTCTCATTATCTTATTGCATTACACCACAAATTCCTAATGAATTAACATTATAAAAATTTTATCCCATAACCTTTCTTAAATATCAAATGATTCTACAAAATCTCTCAGGGTTATAACTGCTCTTTTCCCATCCTAACCAGCAATGGCAGATTCCAAAGTTCAATGGTCAGCTCTTTAGAAATATACCATTTTTTTTATTTGCACACTTTCTCATCTGAAAACAGTTAATGATTGAACATACGATGATTTACTATCCTAATGGTATGTATGAGTGTAATATTTGGTATACGTAGGTAGTTTTTCTTTATAAGAACCATCTATGAGGCATCAAGTACATTTTGACACAATACAAACGACAGAACAATGTTTTCTTTGCTAATGTCATATTAGTTATTTTAATCTTCTGCAAATTAATCTTGTAATGCTAACACAGTAACTTCCTTTCCATACCAGCTGTGATCTTATGAGCTTTTTACTGTGTACTAACTCTTCCACACATTCTTTCTAGGGTTCATTTTTCTCATACATATTTTTCGACTCTGTATCTGTCAGGAAACTTTAATTGTCAGGAATTAGATGCTGGTATATAAGGGATTCATTTACTGATCTAGAGGAATCATCTAGTGTATCATTCAATCTGCAGAAAACAAATGTGCTGTAAAAGAGTTCTATAGTGTTCCTGAAGTTCCCTTACCAAACATAGTAGCCTTTGCCCTGAAGTTATACTTGAGACATTTATGCAATGTATATGAATAAGATATGAATAAGACATATGGCAATATTCAAATAAGATATTTATAAATTCTATGTGAAAATAACAGCTAAATTTAGGAAACCATAAGAAATTATCTGAACTATGCTTTGAGGCTTCTTCACTATGTGAGTTGAAATATTTTTAACATGTGTTTGAGATCAGTAAGACTCTGCCCATCTTGAGTATAGCCAGAAATACATGCTTAGTTTCTTCTTCTTCTTGTGACTAAGTACAAAATCTTTGTTTTTGGCCCATCAATTAGTCTGAATTTCTCTAGAAACATAATTATCTTACTGGTCAGTAACATTTGTCCTATTCAGTCGAGCTAGTTTCTCACTTCTGAACAGTCAGTATTTTTTATACTTCTAGTTTGATTCAGCTTTCCAAACATAAATATATTTTCATAAATATATTTTTTCACCGATTTTTCAATATATTCAATGGAATGTTGAATCTTTATGTGTCTTAAAAATCTATACATATAACATTCATATTTTAATAGAATATTTTCGGTATCAGCATCTAAGAGAATTCTGTATTGCTTTTCTTCTCTTTCTCTTCCCTTTCTATTCCATTATTCTCCATTAAAAAGTTCATCATTAGCATAAAAACAATGATCAGCTTTGTGTAAGAATGAAACAAAAGGTATTTGTAAGGTATAATGTTTCTTTTTGTATTAAAGTCATACTATATAAAAAAAGAAATCTTAAAAACATGTGATTAGTGTAAATTATCAAATGTTTCATCTGTTTCTTCTCAAAGGAAGTAAAAAATACTGAAACTTTGAATAAAGGCCATGTTCCCCACAGTTTTTCTATATTGCTTGCAATCATATACCTCCTGAAAATATCCAACAAAGGAAGATCCACTTAAAAACAAAGAACTTCTTTCCCCTGGGGGTGAGGGAGTCCTGGCACAGGCTACACAGAGAGGGTGTGGAGTTTCCTTCTCTCAGGGTTTTCAAAACCAGTCTGCATGCATTCTTCAGCAACCAGACTGAGGTGAACCTGCTTTAGAAGGGCTTTGGTCTAGATCCAATCCTGACCATTCTGTGATTAGTAAGTAGAATTATATTTATATATTTATTGATCCTGCCTCCAAGACAGAGAATTTCTAAATTGCCATCAACAGTAATTCTCATCAAATATTTAATGTTAGGTTACATTTTCTCTCTTCTGTGACTATTTTTACTGTTATCAATCTGAAGTCAGGTCCAAATTCGTGATATGACCTCATAGATATCTTTATAAAAATGCTGACAGGAGACTGGCATAATACAAGCTACTGACATCTAATATCGTCTGTGATACTCACACTAGTTTCCCACACATGTTTAATACAGTGAGCCTACTATATCATGTAACACTAAACTTACAGTATGTTCTGTCATGTGACAAGACATTTGTGAAAACATATTTTTTCAAAACTATAAAATATTTTACATATAGTAAAACATCTGTTGTCCAGTATTAAGCTTTATCAATTCAACTAAAATATTATAGACCTGTAGAGATACATTGTAAATCCGTATCTTTTTTATTCTTTGGGAAGTTGAAGAAAGAATAATTGTTTTTCATGTTTATACCCATGTACTGTATATACAGCAATTTCGACAAATACAACACTGACCAGTAAAAAAAAAAAAAAAAAAACTATAGTAAATCCTTATCCAGTTAAGGAAGTTAGGTTCTTGTTTATAGTTCTACATTTCTTACAAGAACCAAAATGTACTTTTTACTACATTGCAGTAAAGGTCATTTTCCTAACACCATAGAATCTCTTGACATCAGTAGATTCAGTTCAATAAAGTTTTAGAAATAGATGAGAAATGAGGAAGACAAAAGATCTGAATAAAATAGTAAAAAAAGGATGCTTCAAACTTTTACTATATTAACTTCTAACTGGAAAACAAAACCAGAGAAAACTTCATGTAAATCAAGCCCTTTCTCTAGGCAGTGTAAATGGAATACTTTTCAGAGACACTCCTCTTATAGGAGTATATTCTTGGTTTGAGTAGTTTTTGTGTAAGTCAAAGATAAACTTACCAGATTTTTTTTCCTGACAACTTTTTGTAGGATTAGTTTTCTACAGCTTGTGATCTGTCCTTTATTCCCTTCTGTTTCCTCTTGCTTTTCTCACATCTTTGTTACATCTATGTGACATTTAAAAATCAACTATATAGGCTGAATTTATTACGATGTTTGGAGATTATAATTTTTTTGTTGTTTTGCAAAATTAGTTTCAAACTGCTCTCTGATATCCATGGCTTCTCTTATGCTGAACTCTGTGTGTGAAATACACTGTGAAACAAATAGGGGAACATTGGTTTAGGCTGAGAGAAGAAATGTGGAGCTGCATTTCAGCTAGATAATCTCTAGGTAGGAAGAAATTACAAGCCTTATTCTTTAAACATAAATCTAAAATTCTTTTGTTGGATTATTATTATTAGTTTTAGAAAAATAAGGAAAATAAGAAAAGCCGCACATTATTCTAATGAATGTTTAAGAACACTGAAGTAACGGGTGAAAGCTCAGATTTAGAGATTCTGTACTTATCCAACTCTTATGCTTCATGTCTGATATGAATAAACTATCAGAGGAAGCAAAGACACTAAGACACTCCCTAAATCCCAGGAATTAAGAGCTTTCAGAAAGAAAAATAATGAAATAAATGGACTGAGGACATAAGGATGGTAAAAAAGAATTGACTTGCTCAAAAAAGAAATCATGAAGCCAAAGAAGATATTTTGTACAGACCAGTAGCAGAGCTTTGTAGCATGAAATCAAGAGAGAGATTGCTAAGCAATATTAATAATAAAAATAGTAAAGATAAAATTAATTAATATTTCTTATGAAAAGGATAGGATTAGGAGGAAATTGCACACATCTGCAGTTAACCTCTTCTGGCATGTATACAAAGCAGATAATCCAAGGAGTCACAAGTAGACAGTTGTTCCTAATTGTAGGTGATCTGAGATAAATCACTAAGTGGTTTGTCTTCGTGTTTTGAACTGCTTTCAGAAATATTTTAAAGATCTCAATAAGGTTTATTAACATTCACAGCAAATGCAGAATTCAGTTGTTATCTACACAGACTTTTCTCTTGGGACATGAAAACCAATATTGTCTAGCTTGATTAGATTTGGACTTTAATTAACCTTTTGAATTGTAAGTAAACAGTTTTGGAATTTGTCCTTATGACACTTTGTATATATTTCTAGGATTAATATTTTTTGTTGCTGTTTATTTGTAATGTAGGAATGCTTAAAATTTCACAACATTTCCCTTAGAATATTAATCAGTCACCTAAAAAAAAACTTCCATCTCAAAGGATTTGCAAATTTAACGAAGAGAATGTACTTTCAGCAGTTGCTAGGGTGATATAATGTGCATAAACTAAGATGCAATGAAGTGTTACTATGCCTCTTTTTTTTTCCTTCTTTAAAAAAAAAATATATATACTCTTTTGTAAATCAAATGTAAAGTAATGAGGGAACTGTTGCACATCTTTTGATTCTTCCATAAAGGATCATCTTTATAACTGATAAACTATGTTGTATATATAAAAATAGATATGTATTTTCATAATGACTACATGAGTCCATGAAATTATTGAAGTATTGATGAATACAGTGTAATAAAAGTTATCACAAGGAAAAACTACTCAGTTTATGTGTTTTAAACACTATAAGGATAAAAATGTTTTATTGATTTGTTAATGGCACATAATTATTGGGCAATCAGTGATTCATTCAGGATCAATATCAGCAATATAAGATACAAATCTCCATATTAAAACTTGTAAAATGATAAGATATACTCCTCTATAATCAGTTTCTAAATTCTGCAACTTCACACCTACTCTTGTCTACACACAGAATTATGTTCAGACAGTCTCTCAGGCAGTGTGGGATATAACCACACGCATCTCCTTTCCTGGCCATATGCATTTTTGCATCTGCATGCACCTGTTGCAAATCTGTGTGTGCTCCCGCTTTATGTGCATCTGTGCTGCCCTCCAGTGAAGCCATAGATACCAGGATTCAAGCCTGTCACAGCATTCAATGGCTCTGGCTGGCCAAAGCAGAGTTCTTGATGACATTGGGAGATATCTAGCAGCACATAAACAGATTTTGATTCTTGCTATTTGCACTTCTAGGACTCTCCATCACCATTACAAACTATTATTTTGCAAATTCTCACGCCTTTGATAAACTTCTTTTCCAGTTGAGTTCCTCTTCATTTACAAATTCCCATGCTACTCTTTAAACTGTCTGATTGTCATCTTCATCCATAAATTGACTAGTCTGGGAAAAGGTTCTATCAGGCAGTTTAGGTTGTCCCTTTGGCAGCCACTGTTCATACAGCTGTCTTAAAGGTGCTATTGGCCAGGCCAAGAGCTTAGCAGTGCAAATATCCCCCAGTGGTAACTATTATTAAATATAAGAGATCGCTTTGACCTACCTTGCAGGGAAAAGAGATTGAAACTTTAAAAATTCAGTAATATTCAAAGTCAACCAGAGATTTGCTTCAACAAGTAATATTCAAACAGATAATCCCAAAAAAAAAGAGAGAAAAATTGGCCACTAGTATTTTGGCTTGACTGTTGATGATCAGCTCTTGGAAATCAGTCTTAAAAAAAATTACTTATGTACTGAACTGAGTTGATGCAGAAGGAATGACAAGGAGACATATAGCTTCTTTCCATAACAATCTTTCAGACACAGTCGATGAAGCCATCACCAATTTCAAATTTTCTGAGGACTTCTTTAGCCTTAATGTTAATCTTCAGCCACATTGTGATAAGAGTCAGCTTGAATAAAATTCACGTGGTTTATACTAAATCCAAATTGTCTCAAAAGTTCACATATTCAGTTTAATCAGTCTTGCACTGGGAAATAACATTTTGGGTTTATTCATCAGACAACAAGATTATGTGAAATAAACCCTGAAATCCTTCATTGTTCAAGTGTTCATACTACTTGAGAATGAATAAAGAGAAAACAATGAAAAGATTTTTTTCATTGATTTTACTAAAAATAATATAAGCCTTTCAACCTTGTTGAAAATTATTGTTGTAAAAATGTTTAAGACAAATAATCAGGTACACAGAGATAAACACTTATTCTGTCTGATATGCACAGTTACCAGCAATAATTTAGGACAGTCTTAAGTTACACTAGGGAATCTATAGGTAGCTAAATAACAACTATGAATGACAAAGGAGTATGTATGTTGACTAATGGCATCTTTAAATTTTCTTCTTATTCTTATTCTTCTTATTTCAAGCACTCTTCACTTGTTCAAATAAACTATGAGAATTTGCCAGGTACAACTGTCATGTGAGAATAATAACAGCTGCCTATCTTTAAAAAAGGGGAAGGTATTGGGAGCGGAATGGGGACTAGTAATCAGATACAGAATCTTTATTAATGCTTACATATACACTACTAGTAGATCTAGATCTTAACAGTAAGAATAGAAAGAAGATTCATTTACAGGGTTTATAATATAGGAGTAAGATACCAAATTAAATAAGTTAATAAATAGCTATGGGTAGACACAGTGAACAGAAAATACTCATGAAAATATACAAAGCTACTTCAGATACTGAGTGTGGTAGAGATGTCTAAAATAAACCTGAAAGTAAGTATACAGAAAATGCCTTCATTTTTAGTCAAAGAACATGGGAATTTTTTTATTCCAGAAATGCAGTTCTTAAAACATGAAGACAGCATGCATTTAGTAGAAGAAAAACATTTATTTCACAATTTCTGTGTAACTTAGCCTTCTAAATGTAGAATTTTAGAGTTATGTCTTCAAAACAATATCTGATATACCTTTTAGATAAAAAACCTGTTTCTTGGTCTTACAGAATTCAGGTCAACAAAGATTAAGTTGAGAGCAAATTAAAGCTCTGTAAAATATGATCTTCTGCTGAGATTTCTGTGAAAAGTTCTATAATTGTGGCACTGTTCATTTACGACTATAAATCTCACTGCAGCTGTCAGTTTTATATAATGACAGTTCTGTGATATATTAGAGACTAGATTGTAGTGCTCTCAGCAACACTGGCATTTAAAGTTTATTTCTTTTCTATCTCTCTTGGTATAATTTTTAACTTGTGGTGACTAAATGGATGGCAATATAGTGTTCTGACAAAAAAGGCATGATATGTTTCACTTCAAGCAAGCTTAAACAAATTGAAGGAACTGATACGGCTATATTACATATATACAAAGATTTGGTAACAACTACAAAATTCTGAATGAATTTTCACGATACAAATCAGTAACTTTTAGTCACCTCCTTTAGGATATTGTCTGACATCAAATTGCTCAGGAAATACAACAGTGTATTGCAAGTGCTGTTGCCTGCAACACTTTATCATCCTATCTGCAGACAGTAAAGGATCATCCAACATAAGGAGTTTTCTAATTGACAGCTAGTCCAAATGTCAGTTGAAATGATGCCCTTTCTCTTTGTTTCAGTTTCACACACACAAAATCTGTTTTATATTTATGGTTTGTTAATGTCTGAAAAATATGCTTACAATGATACAGTGTGATATATTGTGGTTTCAAATACTATATAACCTTAGTTAACCCTACATGTTCTTCTATCATGTATAGCAATAAATCAAAAGGTAGTGTCCCTGTAAACTTCTCTTTCCTAAAATAACTTTAGCCTTGCAGTTATTTCCTCCATGCCATCTCATTTTTTCTCTTGCTTTTTACTCCACTTTTTTTCTTACTTTGCCACTCTCTTTTACCTGACACTATACAGTTACTTTAAACATTTGTAGTGGGTCTGGGATGGTAGTGATTTTCCACAGCAGCTCCTGCAGTGCTGTGCTTACTGTTGATATCAATATTATGACTACTGCTCGCACAGCATCAGGGCTGTCCCTCCAGCATTCCTTCCCCCACCTTCACCAATAGCTGTGGGTGGGCATGATCTTGAGAAGGATCGTGGCCAGGACAGCTGACCCAGGCTCACCAAAGAGATATCCCATACCAAATGACGTCAGCTCAGTAATATAAACTGAGGGAGAGGAGCAGGAAGAGGGGGCAAGATTAATTTTTGGCCTTCCAAAAGCAACCAAAGCCCTGCTTCTCGGGACGTGGCTGGACATCACTGCTGATGAGAAGTAGAGAGTAACAGCTTTATTTGCTTTTGCTTCGCTTCTTGTTCATGCAACTTTGCTGTTTCTTTATTAAACTGCTTTTATCTCAACCCATGAGACTCCCATCTTATTTTCTCCCCTTCCCTGGCTTGCTGAGGAGGTGGGTGATAGAGCAGTGTGGTGGACACCTGGCATCCAGCCAGGGTCAAACTACCACAATGTTTTTCTCCTCTGTTCTTCTGAAGCATGTATCAGACAATGAATTTTGCTAAGTGTATGAGGAAAAACCATTACTGAGCACACTAATGTAAATTAGTCCTTTCAAGCTTTTTGTTTTACACAAAAGCTAAGTCATCCTATCAAATATTCCTCAAATCAAAGTGTAGAGTTGAATCTCATAAAAGGGTACTTTGAGGACTGACTCAGTATCTGAACATTTTCTATGTATCGCCAAGAAGTGAAGCCTACATTTTAACTATGTTTTTGGTTGTGTGTGCTTACTGTGTCTTAAGATAACTGTATTTTATCAGCTGATGTGTTAATTCCAATGGAGTAATTATAATGAATAAGGATCAGTATGCTTGCAAGACATAGGTAGAGTTGGAATAATGACATCTTGCAGGTCAGAAAATAGATGTAACCTTCACAAATGGGCCCAGTGCTTTCCAGCTCAGTCACAAGACTCTTCCAGTGCTACTATTCCAGTTATCAAGAAATTTATGCATGTTGATATTTTTCTTTTTAACATGGAAATCACTTTTTGATCTTGGAACAGCCAGTATATATTCACTGAGTTATATTAAGATTTCTGCTAAGGATTGCCTCTCATATGCTGATAATTCTATCTTCTGAAGTGTCCTCTTATCCTTTACTATCATGTCCATGAAATGCTCACAGTGCAAAGGTGGAAAAGGGTTTTCCCAGTTCAAGATCTATATTTGCATGTACACTCTGAGCTATTGGTAAGCAGGTAGAAACGTCAGGTTGAGTGGGTGTAAAGGAAATAAATCATAAACAGTTTAAGCTTCATACCGGAACAGGCTCAATGTCATTAATCATTCACTCAAGAAACAGTAACTCACAGTAAACCTGAGCCCTTCCCACTGTCTGCAGCTCTTCATGAACTGCTCTAGCATAGCCCCTTCCATGGAGCAAGCAGTCATTCAGGAACAGATTGCTCCAGTGTGGGTCTTCCCATAAGGTCGTAAGTCCTGACAGTAAACCTGATCCAGTGGGCTCTTCTGTCTCCATGGCATTCCCAGGTCCTGCCAGGAGTTTACCTGCAGAATGGGCTTCCCAAGGGGTCACAGACTCTTTTATGCATCCACCTGCTCTGGTGTGGGGCCTCCATGGGCTGCAGGTGGATCTTTGCTCTCCTGTTGTCCTCCATGGACTACAGAGACAGGGCCTGACTAACTATGGGCTGCACCACAGGCTGCAGAGGAACCTCTGTTCCACCAGCTGGAGCACCTCATCCCCTCCTTCTTTACTGGCGTGGATGTCTGTAGAGTTGTTTTTCTTACATATTCTTACTCCTCTCTGCTACTATTAATATTGCAATTCTTCATAGGCAGAATCAGAAATTAGAAAGTGTCTCAGTAAGTGATTGATCTGAGATAGGACAGTCAGAAATGCATATATATATAAACATATGTACATGCTATAAGAGGATCAACTCAAGGCAAAAAAGGGAAACTACAAGATGGATACAAGCATATTATTAATAGTGATAAAGTAAATAATTAGTAAAGGATCAAGAGGTGAACAAGCTACCAAAGAGTCAACCTCAACCAGGTTCTTTAGAGAATGCATGGCCTGATATACAGTAGTGATGGCAAAGATCATACTTTGAGTGTGAACTCAAAGTTCACTAATAAGCTCTGCTTCTCATTACTTGGCAACCATGGCATAAAAGAGAAAATAGCAAGAAAACACATACAGAAACATGATATGAGAAACAGAGAAAGTGTTCGGAGGAGGTACCAGAAAGTCTAAGTACAAAATTGTAAATATAGAGTATATAGATTTATGTAATCAGTACCTAGAGTCTTCACTCTCTTTTGTAGTAAAAGGAGATATAATTATAGGAGGCAATGTTATAGTGCTGGACATAGTTTCCTCTCACAACTTCCAATCTGTTTTGCAAACCTCATGCCAACATAAAGAACTTTCTTCCTTCAGACACTTTTCCCCTATTCTTTCTTTCTGTATGCTTTCTTTTTTCCTTCCTTTCTTTCAAAGCAAATGACTATATTCTTGTACTATTAATTCCAGTTATGGAAAGTTCTCTTAATCTCTGACTCCAACCTTGAACTGATTGTTCCTTTTTGAAGTTGACAGTCTCCTCTTTCAAAATTGACATATTTTACTTCTTTGGATCTACATAAAAATGAGCTGATACTTGAAATGTTGCAAGCATTCTTTAATGGCTGTAATGTTTCTGAAACATTATGTTCAAAGAATGGTCAGTGATGACTGTGAGAAGACTTCTGAGTATGACATGGTGTAAAGTTCATAGGTATAATCCTTATAACAGCTTTTATTCCATGAGATGCTTGGACTTTATTTAAGTAGACATCCTGTCTCTAGGATAACATTACCAATTTCATATGTTATAATCTCACTCTATAATTTGAACTCCTTACATATATAACTCCATGAAGCCCTTATACTGTTCCGATTTAAGGTCAAAAGCATTACTCCAGTCACTTTGCCCTTCTGTCTAAGACAGTGCTACATATCTCTTCTGGGTGGCCAGAGTTACCCTTTATTTGCTCAATATGCTGCGCTATGGAGAAAAATTGCTTAACCAAGGAGAAGGCATTCTGTCTATGGAAAACATTGATTTGACAGTTAGGGCTTAGAACACGAAGTGTTAGATCTGGAAGTATTAGGCACTCCAGATTAAAAGTAGCTTGTCTAGGTTCATGGTCATCCAGATATGAGTTTTCAGTCTTGACCAGAAAAATCTTCAAACCAGGCCTTGTACATTTGTCTTTAGTGTTGGGAGACACTGGACTAACCTCATGTTGAAGAGCCACAAATACTGCTAAAGCTTCATTATTTCTCTCTTACAGTCTAACATCAAAATTTAACACAAATAGTTTTAGTTAATCTCTTTATATTTCAATTAGAAGGGAAATAGTTATGTCTTTGTACAAGTAGGATTATTAAGAAGCATAGTTTATCTTAGAACAGGGTCTGTCTCAACTCTCTCTCCATCTCAGTCTTCTGAGAATGCAGGAAAAACATCATCAAGCTGAAACATCCTGTGACTTTCTCAACCGTAAGTGACAAAAAATGTCACTGTTAGTGTCTGGAATTCTCATATGTCCAGCTTAGCACAAATAAAGATATAACAGCTATAGTATTAGATCTAATGTCTACCCATCCAATTAATATATCAGATAAAAATCTCAGGAAAATTATATAGCAGGGAAAACAAATATTGAGTTGCTACAGGAACTAGAGTCCTGATTCCAGTCCTATTCTAAAAAATTTAGGACAAGTCATAAAATATTATGTATGATGTTAGGATATTTAGATATTGATGTGATAGAATGTATGTAAAATAAAATCTGTAACAATAATGGATGTTCAGAGAGAGTAAATGGCATTACATGTATCGTCATCTACTAGTTTCTTTTTTCCTGAGATATAAAGTGTTAGGAAAAAAACCCACATCTTTTCCCTTGCTCTTGTTTTCATGCCTCAGGAAAATGATAACAACTTGTTAAAATTATAAGCATCTGAAGCTCGGACACATGAACATCAAAGAAAGAGTTAACATGGTATCCAGGATAAGTTAGGACAAGAGTAAATCATGACTAGAGTTATACTCCTAGAAAGCCCAGCTCTCCCAGTGATTCATCAGTAGTCAGTGGTTATTTTACTTTGTTTGAGCAAAAAATGCCTTACTTTTCTCCTTGCCTTTTTCAGTCTCTCTGTCCTTGAGTGACCTTAGAAGATAGGATAATCAGAAGTACATTTACTATTCAAGATGTTGATATATTATAGGCTTACACAGAGAAATAAAGATTTTTTTATAGTCAACATAGAAAGCTGCATTCCAGACCCAATTTTCCTCTCACAAGATTATCTCTACGTCAGAATAAAAGAGGGGAAATTAAATACAAGTTAACTATAAGAGTAAGCTCTTACCTAGTTTTTATCAGATCTTGGCATCTTAAAAGCAGAATTTCTTGTGAAAGCTGAGGGCAGGAAGTTAATGGAAAGTATAAAAACTAGTCTGGTCTTTTTTACTCGCAAAGAAAATCTATATCATAAACTAAGTAACAGTCACTGACCTGAAAAGAAAAAGGACTATCTGAGGACATTTCTTCATGGGGTCCATGGTAAAAGAGAATAGTAGCATTCTGAAAAAAAAAAAACCAAAAACAAAACAGCTTCTTAGCTAAGAAATTAGAGCAAAATGTATTAGATTAATTGAATTGATTTGAAGTTGACACAAATCAAACTTGTGCCTACCTCCATTGAGTTCTCACCAAGTTCACATAGAATCATAGAATGGTAGGGTTGGAAGGGACCTATAGAGATCATCTAGTCCAACCCCTCTGCAGAAGCAGATCCACCTAGATCAGGTCGCACAGGAACATCTTTCAGAGACTGTTTCCTTTTTCTCTAATGTTTAGACTGTTGGCCCAAGTAGTAGATCATGTAATGCTTTGCTCATAATTTATGTGAAATATAGCAGTAAAATTAATCTAATGATCAATATACTTGTTTAAGCCTCCAGTGTTGACTGCAGTGGCAGCTTGGTTGTTTTCCAGTTTATAGAAATCTCAACTGGCAATATCCTTCTGATTCAGTGCGTACTTTTCCTTTGGGTGTGTGGTGCCAAGACTGATGCTGACATTTGATTTTTCTCTGCTTTGTGCAAAAAGGAAATGAGATTAAGAAAGACTTCACAGAAGGTTATTATGATATTCTAGGGATGGATTTCACTGTTCCACAAAAAAATCACAGTCCAACAATCAGAGATAAGTCAAAAGACACTAACTTGACAAGAAGGTTCCAGGATTAATTTTATAAGACATTAATTGCATGTTTTCATAATTTTTGTTCATGTTTATCTGAGTTTTATTCAGAAATCAATCTTGATTGATGTGATAAACTCAGGATACTTTTTTTCAGGATTTTCATACCGTACTTTCAAGAGAAAGAAAGGACAATAGAAGTGAATAAAGAAGAGGAAAGACAAAGGGAAAAAAAGATAGAAAGGAGAAAAGTATATGTTATAATGCTGTTGTTTATGACTGCAGCTATGAAATTTACTGTGAAAACAATTATATATGTTGCATGATATAAAACCATGCTAAACAACCTATTCTACTGTAAGTTTAATTTCTGAAATACTCTAACTTCAAGCTATCAATGCAATAAATAACAATCTCCCACTTCCCTAAATCAACTGATAACATTGGGAAAAATGGGTTACAAGGCTGTCAGTTTGGTTTCAAATCTGTTTCTTCAACTTGACTCTAGAACACCAAAACACAAAAGATTTTAATTGCTTTTGAAAATATTTATTGCACACTTGCTTGTTTCCTTGCCAAAGGAAAACAAAACAAAACAAAGCAAAATGAAAAACAAAACTCAGACATTAACTTAGCAATTTACTTTGGAATAGTTTTAAATTTTCTACTCTGCCTTATCAATGACATCCAGAAACTCCCTAAGCCTTCACAATGAACTCTCTGTGAAAACCTAGACTGAGAAAATTCCTTAGAAATTAATGGAATGTACCAGAAGGTAATGGAATATTCTTAACAACTTTTATGTTTAATTTCTATTTTATATATATACTATTTTTCTTCTTTCCCTTCTTCTACTCCGCTGATAGGGAATAACACTTTGCTGCCATTCTACCTGCAAACTCAAGAGTGTAGTAGCAACAGACCAGCAACAGGCTAAAAGTGTGGACTCTTTAATACTAAGCCATGGCCTTTATATCCTTGAAAAGGGAGAACTGCACCTTTTCAGTAGGACTCAGTACTGTCATGAATGCTGTTGTCCCTGAGTCCTCCCCATATCACATGGAGAAGCTATAATGGGGTACAGGTTAAAGCAGTTAACTATTTTATGAGGCCCATGACATTTAGCTTAGGGTATCAGGGAAACAGATTTGCCAGGGGGATATACAAAAATGTATAAGCAAGTAATAATCAAAGCCACTGCTAAAATAAATTCTCCCATGCATGCCTCTCCTTGTAAAATACATGATATTTGTGAACACATGGGAGCTACAATTACAGAAGTTATTGGCAGATGTTTTCAGATGGCCTGACAAACTTGTTTATAGTTTTTTCCTAATAATTAATAGACAAAGTAATTCTTAAGTTTGCACAGATCATTAGTTAGCATGGCTAAAATATACTAGGGTCTGAAGCCAAAGGCACAGAAGGAACCAGTATTTATACTCAGGGCCATTGAGGTCTTTGTTCCCTTACCCCAATAGCTTAGCAGTCACAGGTTAGGGGCAGCCTTTGCAATAAACACAGCAGGAGGCTCAGACTCATACTGTGGATTGATGTCCAGCCTTCATAGTCTCTTTAAATCAAACAGCTATGTCGAACTCAGAAGCGTTCAGTCTTTGTCAGTTGTTCAGTATTTGAGATATTATTGAAGTCTTTTTAGTGCAAGCACAAAATTCCACTTGAAAGTCTTTTTAGCAACATTTTTGTGCACATATTGTCGTGGTTTAGGCCTATCCAGGGACAAAAGACCACAGACTTAAGAACTCCCAAAGTATAGGGAGGGCTTAATTGCCACTTATGGTCCCAGACAAAACAGACAAGGCTGCTTAACTTAGGGAAGAAAACAAAATAATTTAATCCCCTTTTCCTGGGCTCAGAGGCCTGATCCCCATGTTTTTATCGCCTCCCTCCATGAATGGCTCAGGAGGGCAGGGAAAGGGGGTTTCAGTCAGTCTATTCCTAATGACTCCTGCCGTTTGTCTCCTCAGGGCAGGCAGGCTCTGCACCAGTCCTCCCGGCTCCTCCACAGGGTCCATCACACAGCCAGCAGCCTTGAACGGGCCACTCCAATGTGCATTCATCCCAAAGACTGCAGCTACTCTCTACCTCTCATGTGGGTCTCTGAAAGCTGCAGGCTGTCTAGCACAGCCTGTGATGGCTCTCAAGCCTGCCATTGCCCTCCACAGGTTGCAGGGGTACAGCCTGTGTTCTCACCATGGATTGCATAGGAGTCTCGTCTGACACTCCTACTTCCTTCCTCCTCCTCTGACTGTGGGGTCTGCATGGTTGTCTCTATCTTGTACTCCTCTTACACCTCCCTCCATGCACTTCAAATTCCCCTTCTTATATAGTGATGGCAGAGGCGTCAGATTGGCCTATCTGGACTGGAGGTGAGTCTGACCCAAGAGGTGGAGGAAAGTCAGAGAACTCTTGACCAGGCCTTCACTGCAACCCCCTCCTGTTGTTACCAAGCAAAAGTGGCTCCTTACAAAACAATGACTTGTATATTGGATATCTGTGTCAAGGTTTTGACAGTGATGAGTCAGCAGTGGTCTCTCTGAGGTGAGGCCAGGGGCTGTCTTGTACGAGCAACCCACTCTCCTTGTTACCAAGCAAAAGCTGGTCCTTGCTAAACCAGGACAGGAATAATTATGAATTGACCATAACCCCATCTACTCCGTGCTGCTCAGGGAGTATACGGCTGAGCTGGGAGCGAAGGAGTGATGGGGAGCCTGAAAAGAAAGTGGAGGCAGCAGTAAGGTCTTATATCAATTTTTCTTTTTTTTTTCACCATGCAGATCTACTTTAATTAACAATGAACTATATTAATTTTTACCAAGTCAAATGTGTTTCACCAGAGCTGATAACTGCTTAATAACCTCCCTGTCTTTATCTCTTACTGTGTTATGTTATGTGATATGATATATGATATGATATATTATAAATAACATAATATATATAATATGTTATATTATTATATAACATTGTATAATATTATATTACACTATATGATATTACATAATGCTATATAATATTCTATATTATATAATATATAGAGCAATATTATAATTATTTTTAAAAAATGCTCATATGCCCCTGCACTAGTGAGAGCTAGTAATAAAAGTATCTAAACACTGAGAATTCAAAACTCAGTATATAAATTGCTTTCAATGTCTTTTAAGTTAATTCAGACCTTCCCATCATGCCCTTCTCTTGACTTTTACCACAAAGTAGGGAAGTTCAGAGCTTTAGGACTATCCCCAACTCCAGTTCCCAGTATTTTTTTCCTATTCCATGAATCTATCCAGCAATGGAAACCAGTTAATCACATACAACTTCAAAAGATTATCTGTACCTGAAAAGAAAATTTTCTTCAGAACGTTTTGATTCTGTATGATATATATAAATCCAGTATTCCCTGGGAACCTCTAAATCTGTGTTCCTCTGACTCGACTATTTTCCCCATTGTTGTAAATAAAGATTTGTGATTGTCTTCAAATATAGCACAACGTAATTTTATAAATCACTCAAGTGAAGGAAAAAGTGTTGTTACATTTTATTTTATAGTATCTACTCCCTTAAGAAAGCTGTTGACATGTATTTGTGCCTTCCTATAATACTTCTGTATAAATGTATGTAAAAAATGCCATGCAGATTAGTCAGGTTTCTGTGTACTAGGCCCTTTAATATGTACTACTCTATTTTTTTGTGGAATACAGAGCTTCTATCAGTAATTTTGATAGAGATTAATTTCTATATGCAATTATTTTTTCTAAACATTTTTCTTTGTGGATATATTTATCTAAATAGTAAGGATTTCAGTTAGCTTACTATTACTATTTCTCTATTTGTATTTAAAATTTTCTGCTATTTTAATACACAAACCAGCATACATTAGTCAGGAATAGAACTTCTATATTACAGTATTTTGCATTTTGGTTTACATTTTCATTTATTCTAAAGTCACTCAAAGTATATCTTTGGTAGTCCCTAATTACCTTGTGTTTGTCACATTAATATGTTGCTATAGAAACCATTGTATTATCAAAACCCAAGATCTGTTGTGTTAGGTTTTTTTTGTTTCAGTGGTCTTCTATAGCAAAATCTGTTTGGAATGGAAGAGTAATATTAGTTCTGAAACAGAGAAAAAGAAAGAATTCTTATATAGTTTTATAAAATAATTTTGCAAATGTCATGTTTCACTTTTAGAAGTGATTGTATTAGCCCCAGTTTGATCTTTTGTCTCTGAAGCTGAAATATCCTTTAAATGAACTTTGACTGATAACAGTGAATTTGATTTATGTTTTGGTAATACTGGTGTAAGACAGTATTGGTGAAAAAATAAGAAACCAGGAGGCAGTTCAGCTATATCTCTTCCAAGTAATTTTTCAAAGATAAGATACAAGCATCTGTACAGTAAAATGCACATTTTATTACTTAATTTGATTCAAATAACTGAAAAGTTTGATATTTCCCACATGCTTGTCCCTCTCATAAATTAAATACAGCAAATCTTTTAAACAATGTTTTTCCTAGTTTCCTAGTTTTGCCTAGTTTAAAAACAAGGGATAAGAGCTTATTCAGCATGCAGTCACATTTCTATACTACACACCTCTGCAAAGTCTTATAAAATTCTATTACAAGGCTATCAAATTTAATCAGCCATTCAATTTTGAGCCAAAGCCTTACACTCTTAAACCTGTCATACTAATACAAAACAGGCACTAGCTGTTTCCATTTTGGAATCTTATTTTTATCACATAAATAAGTAAAGCAAAAGATTGCCTTAAGCCAGGTTGTTTTTCTTTTTTGTCATTAAAGCAACCATTCCCCTCCAATCTTCCTTTTTTTTTACAGGTCTACCATTACGACTACATTGATACTACACAAAGATGTGGAAAGGTGTACATGACTTAGAGCTTCAGTGCAAGGATATGAGCTTATTAGGAGAGGCTAGGAAGACGAGGAAGGGGAATTAATTACCTGTTATGTGTCACACCTGGATTGCACGGAGATATGCTTCCACGATGCCTCCTGGTGTCAGTCAAGAGCTTATGGATAAAGACTAGCAGGCAGACCAGACAGGGGTGTTACTGTAGTGAGTATCTGCTCTAGAGCTCCTGATCAGGAAGAAGTAGATATGGCCTTTGTCAAAAAAATGGAAGAAGTCTCACATTCGTAGTTCTTATGGGAGACTTTAACCATCCTGATTCCTTCTAGATGGACAATACGGAAGGGCTCAGATATTTTGGAAGATTTTTTAGTGTGTTGAAGACAACTTCCTGGCATAGCTAACTGAAAAACCAGCAAAGTGCTCTGCCGGATCTGATGCTTATAAACAAGAAAGAACCACTCAAGGAGGTGAAAGTCAGGGCAGCCTTGGTTATAGTAACCAGGAGATGGTAGAGTTTGGGATCTTAAGAGTTATCTCAATTTCAGTCCCTTAGAATGTGATGGAGAAAATCCACCTGGAATGCATTTCCAAACACAAGGAAGGACAAGAAGGCGATCAGGAGTAGTCAGCATGGATTTCTGAAGGAGAAATTATGCCTGACCAGATTCAGTGAGGTGACTGGTTTGGTAGACAATGGGAGAGCAGCTCATGTTATTTACTTCAGCAAAGCTTTTGTCATACTCTGTCATAACATCCTGACTGAGAAGCTGATAAAGTATGTTTCAGATAAGTAAACTGAGGTGAAAACTTGATGAACAACCAGGTGCAGAGGACTGTGATCAGTAGCAACAGGTTCAGCTGGAGGCCAGTCACAAGTGCTGTGTTCCAGGAGTCAATATTGGGGTCAATACTGTTGAAATTTTTCATTAGTGACCTGGACAACAGCTATTTGTTGAATACCCTTTTGGACAGTCCCTTTTAGATGAAAGTAGTAAAATGTTCTCCACTAATGTTTTAACTGCTTTAACATAGCCAAATATGGTAAAGATGTTGTCATGTCCAAAGTTGTACAGGCCTAACTTAATAGGTATGCTAGTTAAGGATGTTAGACGGTCCCCACAGACAATGCAAACTATGTAAGATGTGAAACTGATTTCATCCTGTTTACATCAGTGTTTTAATCACTGATATCTAATTGCAGTATATATTTTTAACACAATGACAGAAGGAAGATTTTACCTGGTAATAGTTTTTGACATTCTTGTTAGGGAGGACAGGAGAAGAAACTATCTGCAGAGTTCTACACAGGTGGAAGAAATTATGGACTTCCTTTCTTCCTCTTTTCATCGGTCTCTAAGACTCTTATTTAGACATCTTTTGTATATACTGTATTAGCAAAAAAGGTATAGGAAGATACTGAGAGTGAAAGATGACAACAAAGTGTATTAAGCTTGGAGATAGGCAATGGAGCTGAGCTCAAGTGTAGAAGGTGTTTTTTTAAAGAAATTATCATTCTAATAGCTGATTTGATTGAACTTGAACAAATTACACCTAGTGCATTCCTTATGCAGTATGCAATCCTTAGTTAATTGTTCAAAGAAGTCCATACTAAACGTGACAGGCCACCAAAGTGAGAAAGCCTGGGCTAGAAAAGAGGCTATTAGTTTCAATAGCTGTTTAAGACAGTCACTGTTTTCCTTTCATTTCAGAATTTTTAAATGATGAACAAGGATACAGTGAGGGATCAAATGAGCTAAAAGGAGAAGAAAGAAGAAAGAAGAAAAAATCCTAGTGTACTAGAATAATGAAATTGGAAAGTATGTACTATTGTCTGCTAGTCACTGAAATCTGTGAAATCTAGCAAATAAACTTATACAAGAGCTGTTGTTAATCTTAGCATTTCTGCTGCTATCCAGATTAAGTTTAAAACCTCACATTATCACACACTGAAGCCTCACTACCCATACTTAAAAAATGTGTAAATCTGAAGGTAATGCCTCATTTTACACAGTAATATGTGGTCTGTAGACAGAGAAGATGGAATAGAACTCTTTACATTCTCAAAATTAACCTCAATTTTAACCTGAAAACTTTGTGAGTCAACCAAAAGATAGGTTTGTTCTTACATCTGTCAGTTCCTTTGGTCTTATTTTTCAGCCAAGTAAAAGTATTCCCAGAGTACCTATTTTAAAACATCTATTTTTAATGTAAAATAAACATTTATCAACTGTTTTAGATCTCTATTTCTATGCTCCTTTAAATTCATACAGTGCTAGTTACCACATCTCTGGAGAAACAAACAATTATTAGCTGGTAAGATCTCACAGGTCAGTAATGATTTGGGAAAAGGAATTCATATCCAAGCAAGCTGTGGTAATTATGTATTTATGATACTGTTATTTGATGTTCCAAGTTTAATTTCTGCCCCTATGAGATATTTCTTAGAGACATGTGGGACTCAAAAAGTGCTATTGTCCCAAAAAGGGAACAATTTTTTTTTTTTTACATAATAAGAAATAATTCTTGATTACTTAAGGCTGATTTTTATCCTTTGCTGTATGCTCACTGCTTAACCAGATGCAGTAAGAACACATTTCTTCTCCTGACAGAATGATAACTGCTTCAAGAAAATAATACAAAACCTGCAGCATTACATCACTTTAGATTCGCTTAGGAGGAGAAAACTTACTATAACAAGAAAATTCTTTGGTAGGTGTTAAGGATTTCAAAGACATTGCCAGTATCTGAAAGAAAAACATGGCTTGGTCTAGCCCAGTTCTTATTTTTCTTTCCTTCTCTGCCAGTGCAGTCATCCAAAATCTTTCTAAACTCCTCTCTACACCAACTTTGATCAGTATGCTGCTCCAATGTAAATAGACAACAATAATGTAACTAAAAAATTAACACATTCTTGTAAGTAGAAGAAAGATGTGACTTTAAATTGTTTTACTTGGACTTAAAACTGGTTTTCAGAATAAGGTCTCCTCGTGTTGAGCCCTAATACCCCAGCTGTGGATTGATTCTCATTCTTGTCTGTGGGATGACCGTTTAACCCATTCCATCACTTATAATGATCCAGTCATACATTCTTCTGGAAAGATGTCTTCTCATCATTCTTTGAGAAGTGAAGTTCAGTATGCTTTATAGTGAGATAGTGTTCAGAAAGGAATACACTTAAAACCATCAAGGTTTCTAAGAATGAAACATTTTTCCTGCTATTTACTTCTAATAGCATGTCTTGTTGTTTTTTTTTCAGTAGAAGCTCAAGACTATCAGACTGATACTGGTAGAGATTTTAATATGTTCTTTTTTATTAGTTTCTTTATATATGTTGCTTTCCAGTAAGGAATGGATAGGGAATGAGGGCTAAATTCCAAGCCTTTATTCCATAGCACAGTTGGTCAAATAACTAGTAACAGCTTTAAAAAAAAAATGGAACCTATAATGCTTATAATTTATGTCCATTTTTTTCATGTCCAATCTTTTCCATCCTGTGAATACAATATTGACAATATAAATTAATTTTTTTTTTTCTTGGCTACAGACAGATAATCTGAAATATCAAAACATGAATCATATCAATGAGTTTTAAATGTAATTGGCAAGGGAAGCCCTGGATGGTCATTCTCTGAAATACTGTGGTGTAATTTCCATTATCTTCTTAGGGAATTGTGTGTCCATAATACCAGAGACTTATGCAAGTGTAAGTGATGCAAAAGTCTGCCTCTCCAGAGATTCATAACCTATCATGAGAAAAGTAAATCTGAGTATTACTCTAGAAAAAAATGCAGAACTTGTATTTGTCCCCCACACGCTTAAGATGTCCACTGTGGGTCTAATTCTCACATTTTGCTTTCAGATAGCCTCTCTTACCTTTAATCGCATTTACTATTCAGAAATATTTATGAAACATTATTCACTTGTGGTTGTGCTCTGTATGTGTCACCCAGTCATGTGCCAGGCTATCAAATTTCTCCACTAAAAGCAAAGAAAGATGAGTATGCAGTAATATTTATCTAAGTTTCATTAGCAGTAATTTCTACAGAATTAGCACAATAATAATGTATCTGTGGTACACCCTCACTTACGTTAAGTCTGTTCTTGTTACTTAAATTGAAATAAATTATTGTTCTTGTTATCCAAAGGACCATTATGTTCTGCATAATAATGTTGCATTTTAAATAATAATAATGTACTTTATACTAGTAACACTTCTTTTTTGTCTGTCGTTATTTTCTCTTTTCTCTCATTCCCCAACTAATTTTTCCTTTAAAAAAAAAAAAAAGTGTTGAGAATTCTTGAATATTTTAGAAGTATTTGATTAAAGCAAAGAGAGTTAAAAAATATTTATTTATTATTCCCATGATTCAGCTCCAGATACTTTGACAGTAGGTCAAATTATCAATAAGTGGATTAAATGGAAGTCATTATATGTAAAATAGGAAGGCTGCTTTATAATACAATAAGAAATAGATAAAATTCAATATATGATAATGTCATTTCAGAGGCAATTGCTGAATTCTGAAAATAAGCTTTACTTATATATACTTATGTATTACATTTTTATCACATAGTTAAAGAAAGCTCTCCTTTCTTAACAGCCAGTTCTGCAAAAACAGAACTGTCTATTTCTTAATTTCTCTATTAATATTTGATATATGCCAAGCATTCAGAAAAAAAAAATGTCTAGAACTTAATACAATCTTTAGTACTGCTGTGCATAGTGACTTTTTTTAACACATAAATACATTGCACTGTTGCCTACTCTGAACATTTCCTTTTAACTGCTTCTTACAGCATGAATGAGGAAAGAGAAGGAGTGATTTGGGATTTTTCAAGTATTTCACTTTATCTTTCCAAAACTGACTTGGTCTTTTCTGTGTATTATATAAACAACAAATAATGTAGAAAGGCTGATTTCCAAACAGAGCTCCACCTTTCCACTTGCCTATTTCATACTGCAAGTAATTATATTTGCAAATAATGGTGGCTTTTCTCAAACATTTGCACATTTAAAAAACAGATTGACCCCACCAATGAAGTCATTACATTCAAATGTACAATAGAATGAGCCCACAATTAATTACATATTTAAAATACACAAACTCAAAAATGAAAATTAAGCTACAATACTATTGAAAATGAGAGTATGTAGTAAACCATATATTCCATTATTTCTCTCTAACCATGATACTTTTATTTAGACATTCTACTTAACAGCAAATAACCACAAAGCCCTATCCCAAGATTTTTCCAGGAAAATAATAATCCTTCATGTAATAATAATAAAAATTAAAACGTAAATAGTCTTGTCGCTCCCATAGGATCATTCAAAATTCTAATTAGAGACAACTGCAATTTTCCCAGATTCTCAACTTGTAGTTCCCAGCAAAGCAGTCAAGAGATTAGAAGTTACATGTAATGTAACTTCTCCTTACCCATTTCTGCAGAGTGACAGTGAAAAAGTTTCTATTCCGATTCAATGAGATTTTATTCTTGATTCATATGATTACTAGCCAAACGATAAAAAAAGAGAAGTATCGAACCATCATATATATCTCCCATGCAGTTGTTTTCTATGTGTGTAGGGACACTTAAAATCTGAGATTTTTAAGTACAATACCTGAATTAAAATCTTATACTTGAAATGGGGCTTAACTCCACAAGTTTCTCTTTTGATCACTAAAGATTTCTCAGATATATCATCTACTTCATTCTCAGAATCATCTACTATATGAGCCGTCGTGTTCATTTTTCTGCCAATGCTTCAGATGTTTCTTCTTCTGTAATTACTTTTCAAAAAAATGTTGCATTTTCTCATTTCTGGAAATTAATTTCTCAGGCTGTTCTATTATTCAATTATCATAGACTTTCTATGTGAGCTGACAAAATTAACTTCTTGGAATATCATACTTTCAGGAAGTTATTATAAGCTTGTTGTTTTATAGCATCATGGTTACCACATTTACTTCCTAGCAACAGAATAATATTTCCTCATGAAGCAATGGTAATGGCAACATTCAGATGACAGAAAGTTAATCTGAAGAAAGAGTTAAGATAGCAGTATCAAGTAGACTGAAAAATTCAGAAGCAGAAATCCCATTGACTTCCTATTGCTTATTTTTTAAAAACCTTTCATACTTACTCATGATTTTCCCTTGGCTTAGGCTAATTTCACCGATTTTCCACTGATAATTTGCTGAGATTACTGTCGCATTACACCCACCACTTCTCACAGTTTAAAAGTGTGATGTGAAAATATAAAGAAATGTTTCAACAAAAATATTTTCCCATTAAATAGTAACGAAATGTCAACTGTTACATTTAGTGGAAATATGTCTGTTTTCACAAAAAATGTCACTAGAATAATTTACAGGTCTGGAGCCAAAGCTTAGAGCAGAAACAGGAGACAAGAGTCATTACTCCAGAAGAGGCATCAACCTAATGATGAGAGTTAATATACATGTATATATGTGGGCATGGGTATGAGCCTTCTGCCTTACTTATCACTGGTGGCTCACATTGTTCCAGCATTTGCTGCTGGCACGCCAGCCATGGAGCAGGAAAGAAGGCCCTGGCTCAGTGCTGTGTTCTCACCCCTCTCACTTTACACAGCTGGAGATGTGGGAGAGATTTATTCCTCAAGTCCTTTGGGTTGGCTATACAAAACACAGCTGTACAGCTTTTCGGACTGCAGATACGGACACCTCTGGTGGAAGCATTCCTTCTAGAGGGGCTTTGAGCTTGCTCTGTCGTTTGCCAGGAAAATGGCTTAATCACAGAGCCATTGACTGAGAAGAGGGGAAGAAGGAGTGGAGGAGGCAGTCTCAATTGCTTGTTTGCTCTTCGAGATGGCATTGAAAAAACAAAGAATTTTTTACAATATCCAGGGTGTGGTTTTGGGGCTTTTTTGGGTTTTTTTGAGTTTTCTTTTTTAACATGACATCACATTCTTGAATTATCTCTCCAGATGTAATTCTTATGAAACATATTGACAGATAGCACTTCCCAGACTTTCAAATAAAAAAAAAAAATCCACTTAATGCAATATCATCTACTGAAAACGTATTCTTGAATTTATGAGACATTTACACATTGCTATATTCTCACACTGAACAAGGAATTGATATACCAGATTTAGATGATCAATACCATATGTAGAGATCTCTCTACAGCCATCTTAACTTCTTAAAACTATCCTGTCTTACCTGCTTGCTCTTTATGGTGAGATGCAGCTGATGAATTCAACTGTCAAATGGGTTTCTATTCACCAGCTAATGGCTGCCCTCAGTTAGGAGATTGCTCTAGTGCCTGTAAGAACAATTTCCAGGTTATGTAGAATACAAAATATGTTGTATATACAACACACAAATCAAAAGAATGCTTTCCTCTTAATTCAACAGGTTTTAGTGTTGCTTGCTGACAGATCTGGCACAAAGAATCAAAGTGGAAATGGAAAGTCTTGTTAGAAATATGTGAATAACCAGTGGAAAATGCATAATGCTCCAACAGACTGGGCCAATAAGCCAGATGCGGAAGTTGGAATAAATTTCAATAATACTAACAAAAAGAAAAAAGGGAGACAAATGTCATTGATTCAATAAGGAACTTTAAAAATTCAACACAATTTTCTATTGAAGATTTTCCAAGGTGTTTTTATAATCACTATTATTATTTATATACTAAGAAAATTATTCCCCTTCCTGCTCTTTTCACTTGACATAATACTTTAAGATTGTGTCAATACAAGACCAAAGCTTCTCAGTTGGAAAACTGCTGAAACATGAAGGCTTTGTGCTTCCAGGGTACATTGATGCAGAAGCTTAGTGTGGTACTGATGCTGAGACAAAAGTATTTGCTGAGTATATCCACCTTGATATAAGATTATCCTCTAAACAAAAAAATGGGAATAATTTACCTATGTCTGAGGTAGCTGAAACCTGTAACTATAGACATAAGTGGAAGTATATCTCTGATGCTGTCTGTTGCTGAACATTGAATGCAATTATTGTAAGATCATAGAATCATGGAATGATGGGGGTTAGAAGGACCTTTAGAGATCATCTAGTACAACCTCCAGAGAAAGAGACTGCAAAAACCAATGTTTGATATATTTTTTAACTGTAAGATCAATTACTTAACAAAATGTCTTTTTATTCAGAATTAACTGATAAAAGAAGCCTTCATAAGAAACTCTGTTTTTATCTGTATGCAAGTATGCTTTGTGTGTGGAACGTCCATACTCAACTCTCATCTTACTACAAGCCCTTGAAAAAATATTTTTCCAAGGATTTAATTTTTAAATCTCAGGAACATCCAAGTAAAAGGTTGAATCTGTTCTTTACTTGGAAAAGTGGAAGTAAAACATTATTCACAGTCCTTTATGTTTTTATGCATATAATTATGCATGTACAGAAATATATATGTGTATATATATCAGAATATATGCATATATGTCCATACATATGCAAATTTATACACACATTATTATTCAATTATAAATGTAAACCTAATGGACAGTATAAAGTTGATCTGGTAAAACTCAGTATAGACATATAAGTGCTAGTTGTCTAGGATGACACGCCTGTAATTCACATAAATTTTGGTGCTCTATAGTTTTTTTCCACAGTAACTATGGATCCCAGAAACAGCCTTTACAAAGCACTCTTAGCTATTGCTCCTCTAAGTTGGGGTTACAAAGTTCTCCACTCACCAACTACTTTGATATGATATCTCAAATGAAATTTCTATGATATAAGAGAGAAGAGGATACAGATTTTGGAGGGAAAACTAGTACCAGATGATGGAAAGAAGAAAGCGTAACAATGGGAGTGGTAGGAGCAAGAACTATTCTTTTTCCATCTCAGTTTTAGTATGGCAACATTTCATTTGCCAGTCTTCCTGAGAGGTCTTGAACTAATGGAATCAAAATAAAAATTAGTACTTAACTCTCACTGACATAATGGTTATCACTAGAAATTAAACAACAATTCTACTGTACAAAACATTACTTAAAACCATATCTCTTGCAGAGAGCAGCTAATTCCCTACTCTTGAGACAGCTGGCAGTGGATAGCTAAGACAGATAATCAATATCATACAATTGGATCTTCAAAATCAGATTTATGTTCAGTTTTACTGAATCCATAACAATGGACAGTTGTTTTGTGGCTGTATCACAAGTCTCTTGCAAACAGACGAACAACATAACAGTTCTTTGGATGTTTGCTGAAATCAACTGTAAATCGTTCTAAGACAGAAAAAATCATAGTGCGACTTCTCAGGAAATGGAAAATCAAGGACAATTTGTGTCACAGAGGGGAAAGAGTCTGTGCTGTATAAATGAGTATACGCACTGATTAGGTTATTCAATTTCATAAGACAAAAAATTAACAAAAAAGTAAAAGGCATATACTTCCTAGATCAAGACATTGAAGTCCTTTTTCCTTTTCTGTCCTGTTTTCATGATTTAAAACATGAGATTTACTTAGAACAAGCCAAATTTCTGTACTTAGTGAAACACGTTTGTGAGCATAGATTTGTCCTGGGAAAGCCTGCTGCAGTATTAATAGCCATATTTTTAGGGACTGAAATACCCAAAGGAGTTCTTAAATAGAGCTAAAATCCTGTCATATGCCCTTTGGCATGCCAACACCAACAATATATTTCTAGTTTAGAGTACTGCTGAGACCAGTTCTGGGGTTCAAGCCAGAAGTTTTAGGTGGTTCAGTTCAATGTCTGTTTGTTCATATTGTTGAATTTTTTCTTCTATATCTTGTGTAACAAGTGACAAACTTTTTTATTTGTTTGCCTAGTCAGAGGAAAGTAAAACTTCAAAGATAAAAAAAAATGTTAGAAATTACTGATAAAGGGAAAATCAAATTACTGGCAGGGATATCATAGGTATTTTTCCCTTTTGCTCCTTTTTTATAATGGCAAACTTGCCAAACAGACAGTGTTAAAAGGAAAGTGAATGGTAAATGTCCTTGGAAAACCAAGAAATGTCTTCATAACATGTTTTTTGCCACATGAAATTTGCATGCAACAAGCAAGAAAACATCACAATATGAATAGCTTTTAAAGAAGCATTTTCTGTCACCATGTTCTATAATGTAGAAAGTGTCATGAGCCACAGTTGTGATTCAAGAAGGTGATGGTCTCAAGGTTCCTCATGTTTCCATGACTAGGTAGGAGGACAGAAACACACAATTGCTCTTGAACGCTATTTTACACCAAGGTTTCCTACAAGCATTACTCCCATGTGTCTTTGCTATGTTTCTACCAGCTCTTACATTCCATCACAGTGCTGAAGTTTTTCTCTGGCTTTTCAAGATCTGGTGCAAGATGCAGGAGATCTGCTAGCTGATGAGCTGCATGGGCATGGGAACTTTCAGAGCAGGAAAGATATAGCTCAGTACCACAGACAGGAAACATTTGTTTCTCTCCAACTGAAGTCCTAGAATATATTTTCCGTATATTTGTGTGCCCAGGTGGAAAATATATCCACTAGTAAAAGAAATTGAATGAGTGTAGATTCCCCTTCTGTACTCCACTTGGGATATTTACCAGATTTACTGCTTTCAGCGCCTATCATATTACTAGCCAATACAAAGTACAATATACTTTGTCTAGTTCTGCTTAAATTTGGGTAGTACTGTGCAACATTTTGGATTTCCATTGGAGTCAGTGTTTATTTTGCCTCATTTTTCTCAGAAGTAGATGTGACTACTTCTTTATGTAACTATTTTTCATTATACTTCACCTTGGATAAATTTGTAGTAGATTCATTTAATTTAGTTAGAGTAAGGAAGAGAAATATTCAACCTTTCGCTTAAAATGCAATTTTTCTCCTGTTGTATTCGATGACATTACAAATCACGTAGAATTTTAGTTTAATATCAAAGGTGAACTGTCAAGTTCTAAGGACAGGAACTATGTTTTCTGTGTTATCTACCAAATATGTAACACAGTGGAGATCAGAGATCCTAACTGCATAGAATCACAGTATTTTAAGGGTTGAAAGGGTCGTCGAAAGATTGCCTAGTCTAACTCCAAATGAAAATATGAGACATTGTTTTAAAGTCTTTCCGTAGTAAATAAAATACTCATACAAACTTCAAGAACTCTTCTCAGACTCATGCTTTTTATTAGAGATGTCTAAATTTACATTGAGTGATATTAAAATCATCATGTATAGTGCTTTTGACTCCTATTTTTTTGTTTGTACTGATCCTGTGTATCATGTTAAATGTTAATAAACAGTGCTGAAATGCTAAGAAATATAGCATAGCCTTCTTTTGACTTCCTTTTGGTTTTTGCTTATTTTGATTTAATCATATAGTTTCAGGAATGGTCAAGGAGAGCAACAGATTAATGAGATAATCCTTCAAAAATATCTAAATTTAACTAAGACTGGCTTTCTTATGACTATTTGAATGGTATATTGTGAAAATTGGCTTAATCCTTCCATCTAAATGGCTTGCTGTAGAAGATGTCCATGTTATAAAGTGTGCTTGATTTGCTTTTAATGGCTGCAGTTTGTTTTGTATGACTGTTAAATTAGGCCATGAATAAAAGTTTGACTTTCTGATATAAAAGATCCTCTACAACAATATTAATACAGTCCAAAATGAAAACAGATCAGATGTCAGCTCAGAATTTGGTTTGCTGAGGGGAGAGCTTACCCTCATAAACTTTAACAGTATTCCACCAAAGCAAAAACATTTGAGATTCAAAATTCCCATGAAAGCCAAGAACTTATCTCATTTACTCCAGTATAAATCCAAGCATTTTGAATGTTACACTGACCCTGATTTAAAGACTTATGAAAGTACAAAATATGGTGGGCTTTCATATAAAAGAATCATAGAATGATAGAACCATAGAATGGTAGGGGTTGGAAGGGACCTCTAGAGATCACCTAGCCCAATCCCCCAATAAATCAGGTTCACCTTGATTAGGTCACACAGGAACATATCCACGCGAGTTTTGAAAATCTCCAGAGAAGGAAGACTCTACAATCGACTCCACAATCTCTTTGTTCAGCCTGTTCCAATGCTCCGTGACCTTTCCAGTAAAGAAGATTTTCTATATGCTTAAGCAGAACTTTTTGTGTTCCAGCTTATGTCCATTACATGTTATCCTGTCACTGGAGCCACCAGAAAAAAAGTTCCTCTTGCTTATTCACCAAGCTGTGGGCATTGGTTTACAGGCAATGCAAGGGCTAACTCAAGCGTATATGTTTCTCTGGATGGATGCAAGAGAATTCTTCACAGATAGACACTCCCTCAGAATCATCAGTCTTTTCCATCTCATCTTGATGTGAGGCTGAAGAACATTTATTGTTTATATTGTATATATTTTCCTGACCTGACATGTTTCCCTGTTGAATGAGATGGCATATACTTCACCATCTCACACATCATCTCCACAAGTCCTTCAGTTTAAAGTTCTTCGAGTTGGCCAGCCTATTCCCAAAAGTATCAATGCCCTTGTGCAGCAGAGGACAGCAGCCTGCATCCCTGATGAGTCATGGCACTTTCAGCCACATCTTGGCTCCCAGCAGGCAGCACACCTCTCATGACTACTGGTCTGATTGACAAATTCGTCTCTGTGCCTTTTAACAAGGAGTCACTGACAGTAAGCACCTGTTGCTTCCTCTTATGATGCCCCCTCCCTGTCACTGATGCAGTGATTAGTGATGGAGTGATTGGTGAGATTTCCCCTCCTGGTCCTTGCCATCTATTTCCACTGTTGTTAACATGTCATATTTATTTTTTGATATGCACACTGGAGAGTGAGTTGTGAAGCAGAGCCCTGCTTTTTTGGGCTACCAGGATCCAAGGTGTTTCTTTTTCAGTGGTGGCTGGTACATGATTTTGGAAACAGATGTCAATCTCCATCATCCTCTAATATTGCAGTCTACTCGTGGTTTCTTGCAGCTATTTCACCTGACACTGCAGGTCCTGGACTTGTAAGCACCTATCACAGATGGTTACCTTTGTAGGAGACAGTGGTGGTTTAGCCCTGGCTGTGTGCCAGATGTCCACCCAGTCATTCTATCCCTCTCCCTCCTAAACTGGGCAGGGGAGAGTGAAATATAACAAGTAGTTTGTGAGTCGAGATAAGGACAGGGAGATCATTCAGCAATTAATGTCATGGGCAAAACAGACTCGACTGGGGGAGAAATAGATTGATTTATTAAAGGAACAATAAGAACAGGGAGATGAGAAATAAAACTGAATCTTAAAACAACTTTGCAACTGCACAACTTCTTCTCCTCAAATATGTTATTCACAGAGGCATTACCTCTGTCACTAATTGACCAGGCCTGGGTCAGGTGTGGGGTCCACTTTAGAAGTGTTTGGCATTCATTCTATCAGCTACATGGGAAGCTTCTGACAGATCTTTCTTTAAAGAAGCCACCCCTTTAGAACTCCTGCCACCAAAACCTGGCCCAGGCAAAACCACCATATTCCGTGCTTCGCCTCTGTGAATCACATATTTAAGAATTGTCATAAAAATGCACATGTATTACACAACTTTCACAATCTTCACTTACATCAACCATAAAGAATTCACCACACCAAAAATGAAAATAACATCATCATAACATCAAACGAATGTGGACAATTTACATACAATTCACCCCTTACCCCTTCACCACAATTAAACAATTCATTCTCTAACACCATTCAGTCCATGTTTTACCTGTTACCACTCCCAATTACAATCCTTATCTTGAGCTCCTCACAATCTTCAAGGCACCTGTTGGTAACCAAAAAGGCTGGCTTTCATTTGACCAAAAAGTCACCAATCAAACCACTAAAAGACTGTTTGACCCTGGCTGGATGTCAGATGCCCACCATGCCGCTCTATCATCCACTTCCTCAGGAAGCTAGGAAGGGGAGAAAATAAGATAGAAGGCTTGTGGGCTGAGTTAAAAACAGTTTAATAGAGAAACAGCAAAGCCACACAGTAAGTGTGGCAGAGAAGCTAATCAGATACAGATATTTCTCTCTATTTCCCATCAGCAATGACATCTAGCCACTTCCTGAGAAGCAGGGCTTCAGTACATGTAACTGTGGCTTTGGAAGGCAAAGTGAATCACAACTGCCTCCCCCTTCCTGCTCCTCTCTCTGAATTTGTACTGCTGAGCTGATGTCATATAGTATGGAATATCTCCTTGGTCAGCCTGGGTCAGTTGTCCTGGCTGTGGCCCCTCCAAGGATCCTGTCCACTCACTGCTACTGGGGGGAAGAGATGTTGGAGGAACAGCCTTGATGCTGTGTGAACTGTAGCCATAACACTGATGTGCTATCAATACATATTTTTAGCTACCAATAGAAGAAAGAAATAGACACACCTAACTACAGTTGTGTGCATTTGGAGAGGGAAGCAATCTTTTTGACAGTTCTACTCTGTGTGACTGAGCAAGATTTGAGAAGACTGGTGTGAAGACTTGGTCTCTCTTGAATGTCTTCTTCTAAGCTTCCTTTCAATCTGAATATTCATTCTTTAGAGAAGACACTGGTATTTTCCCAGAGGAGTGCTGACATCTGGAGATGTAGATTTTTACTTTTCCCCAGCTACCAGAAGAGTAGCTTATTAGTGGGTCTTGAACTGAAAAATAATACACATTTTAAATTGTGATGTTTTGCCCGAGGAAGGAATTCATTTGGATTCATATAGTACACAAGGGAGAACTGAGCAGAATTCAACTCTGATTCTCATCAACTTCTCATTAATCTCTATATTATCCTGTTGCAGGTTAAGTGCAGAATATACTCATTGTAAACAAAATCCAAAACACATCTTTAGGCCAGTTGCTCTCACAGGCAAATTAAGATAGATAAAGATTTTATCCAAACCCAAATGTGATCCTGCTCTTAAATGACTTTCAGCCATATAACCTTAGGAAATAGCAGTGCAGTAATCCTCACGACATTTCTCGCAAATAAATTGTTGCATAAGAGAATATGTAGCTCAGTTAACATTGCACAAAATGTCTATTAGAGATAAAATGGGAATTCAAATTACCCCTGATATCCAATAGGAAAACTTTAGCTTATTTTCCTAATATCTAGATTTAGTGATATTCTTATTTGTATTAAAATAATACCTCTTATTATAATTGTTTTATTATAATACCATTTTATTTAAATTAACATTTCCACAGAAACAGTTTTAACAACTATGTCATTTAGAAAAGTGAAGTTCATTAAGCAGTCAATATTTTATGAAATATTTAAAGGTAAAGTTGTCTTCTTAGATTTTTCCTTTGTAAATAAATATTTCTTTTTTAAGTTTTATCAAGAAAAATCAAACCCAACCCTGAATTAAATGAAGAACCAGTCCTGAAGGGTGCACATTTTGTCAGAGCTCTACTAGCTGTAGTGGAACTGTGACAAATAGCAGCAACCTTAGGACTTATGAAACACTCGTTCATACAAATTTCCTATTACTTGTAATGTATGGAATGAAGTGTCAGCTTTTTGCAGAGCTAAAAAGAAAAAGACACATCATCATTATCCAAACAGAGTGGATCTAAGAGTCATAAGAGGTCATCATTCACAGCATGCATTGGTTAGGCTCTGAAGCTTCATGCCACAGGACATTAAGTAAAATATATAATTCAAAATGCAACTGGATAGCTTAATATTAAAAAAAAATCTTTAAAGGCTATGAACTACTTCTATATCAATTCTAGCTCAGAGAGTATCTGAGATGCCTAATTCTGAAAGCTACTTGCCTCATTTCTGTACTTTTCCTTACATACTTATTAATGGACAGTGCTGGAGATGATGGCATAGTGATCTAGCTTAAGACTTAGCCTTACCCTATATATGTATTCTTATTTTCTTCACAGAGGAGAAAGGCAGAGGCAGTAACAGCGGTGATCAAATAACCTTAGTTAATTTGCACTGGTATCTACCATGTTGGTAGACATTCTAGTATTCCTAGCAACAGAGTAACTAGCTCATCATAAGGCTCTCGACTTTAAATTTTCCAGAGAGTATTGTAAGTAATTTTAAAGCACAGATACTTTCCTTTATTTTTCTCGCTTATCATGAGAGTCTGGAATATGAGACAGCAGGATTTTCAAGACTTTAGCTTTATTGGTGCTGACTTTAAAAATACAGAGAGATATTTTTGTAAGTTTCCATCTTTCATTTTTTATATCTCTTGATCAATCAGTCATCAATAGGAAGTAGTTCAGATACTGTGTGAAGAGAGTTTCAGCTCTAAACTTTTACTGAAGCTTTTCTTCCCATGAATGTATTTTAATCTCCAAATTTGTCTGTTTTAGACAAAAAATGAGACACGTAGGTTTACACATATTTTATGCCCATGTTACAATTAAATATATTAATACATTTAATATATTCTTTAACATATATCTATAAAGAGAAAATCTGCTTACAATATCTCTGTTTAGTTACTTTTTTTAAATTTTGGAAATATGTGCCTTATTTGGGAAATCTTTTGCTTTTGGTCAAAAAGAGGAATCAAATGTTCCTTTGAGTACAGAAATTTAAAAACAACATTGCCCATTCTTGAAAAATCTAACCAGGACTATTAAACCTTTTTTTACTTTACTGTAGGATCATATAATTTCCTTTCAGGACATGCAGTTCAGCCAAGATAAGTTCTCATGTTCATCATCAGTACAAAACAGCATTGGATATGAATCAATGAATTAAATCATATTAAATTCTAAGAGTTTTTCTTCCAATAATACTTACACTGCAATTCTTAATATGTAATCCAAAAGAAATAGAATAATTGAATTGGTTTAGAGTGTCAGATACTTTGCAACTATCTAAACATAGCTAACACTGTTAAGATTTTGAAATTCAAGAAGGTGTCTAGTTTCTCTTGGGATAAAATCTTCAGAAATGTTTGCTTCATCATTTTTAAACTCATTTGTGTTTTGAACTGTTTCCAGTGAAGAGTTTGTAACTCCATATAAAAACAATTTCAAAAATTAAAAATCACAAAAGTACATAACAATTCCACACATCATCTTATCCATTAAAAAAGAAAAAAAAGAGGATCAAACATTTTAATTTTATAATAATATATTTTAATGATTATACAAAATTGTTATCTGCCGTAGGCACAGAATTCAACTCTGTTCCCCACATGGGAAGAGGGGGCCTCAGTTCTAAACTACTGATAAATAAAAACTTGTAACCACTACATATAATATTTACTGCTCTCTTAGTTTTCTATGTAATAGGTCACTTTACTGACTGGTTTATATCAAACCATTCTTTAGTGTCTTCTATACAGCATAGGGAGAGTTCCAAAAATGTTTAATATCAAAGCACAAAGTAATTGGGATCTACACATGAAAGTCCAAAAAAACTGATCAACAATTCCTAGCTAACTACTTCCATGCCTAATAGTCTGCAGGCAACTACAGTTGAATCAGAAAAAAAGCGCTAATGTGCAAAGTTTGGCAATGTAGCTAGTTTAAGACTATGCTGAACCAAGCAGCTGAGGATCTGATCCAATCTGAAGTTGTTTATGATTCACTAAACCACTGGGCTATCAGCCCCAAGGACTAAGCTTATAAGCACATTCTTTGTACATTTAATACTCTGATAGCATAAATCACAGTTACAATTATTTTCATTAAAAACACAGCCCATAGAGGAAGGGTAACTCTCTACATTTTGATAGTAGTTTAGAGGTTAGGACACATGGCCACAAAGAGTATGCTCCAGGTTCTTGTCCATCTTTAGTCTACAGAACCAAAGCATTTTTCAAAGATCTTCTGTAACTACCATGTGATTTACAAAACTGGAACAGAGATACTTTCCATGTTCTTGTTAAAGCACTTCTTGGGAAGCTTCTACCAACACAGAGGCTCTGGGCTTCAGTTCCACACATTCATATTCAAACATTATTTCTGGGGAAATCCCAGCTTTTTTTTTTGCATTAAACAGGAAAATAAAGGATTAAAAATAGCATCTTATAGTAACTAATTACAAGTAAGAATAGGTTTTTGAAAAATTGAGAACTGTAACATGAAAGTTCTTGTTCAAAAATAAGCAACAAACTGAAATATGTTAATGACAGAGGTACAACTGATGTACTTACATATAATTAAAATACTGATATAGTTAAAATACTGTATAAGCACTAACTGGTTACTCATGCACTGAGATTTTAAGGTTTTACAAACTGCCCTCTGTTGCTGGCAGATAATATTGTTCAATATGTTTCTCAGTATTTAGCAATCTTATGACACGAGATGGTAACCTAGGGTGTACTTTACAACCAAATATTCAATGTATTTCTATAAGCAGGCTACAAACCTCATTGTAACACATCCACCCAGCAACATAGACAATCAAACATTTTTCCTTTTAAGTTAAGAAGACCTAGATTTGTTAATAAGACTTCTCACAGAGCCTTTCTTCTGCATATTGCCTTCAGAAAGCATATACAGTGTAACCAAAAGACAAAGTTGATAATCCTGGAATGAAGACTGAATCATACTAGAACATTCATTTACACAAAATCAAGTTATCTAACCTGTAAACTAACACCAGATGGCATAAATGCTCTCCAGAGGTCACTTGGTCTTCTGTCTGCTAATCCAATGCCAAGGCAAAAAAATGACAGCTTTTCTATTCTTATAAATATTACTCATCACTACCCCACAATACTATATTTTGCTATTATAGTATTGGATACAGGACAAATAAATGCAATTTTCATGCCTGCATATAGTAGTGAAATCCTGCCATGACAAGATCTAACAATTGAACAATTGTGTAGAGATGAATCAAAAATGATGTCTGTCTTGTATGCTGACCACATCACAAGGCTGTTAAAAATCAAACAAACATCAGAACAAATTAATATTTATTTTTTCATGTTCTTTTTAAAATTCAATGTGCTCAGCACTTGTTGAGAATATACTGAGGTAAAAAAAGAAACAGTGAAATTCGTAAGTTAATTTCTTTAAGGACTTCATTTCAGCTGATTTTGAAGAAGCTGTTATAAAAGGGAAAAGATCCAGTATTACATTATACATTGGCAAGGAACTGTAATTTCTTTTCTCACACCATTGTCACTGAGGAATAACTTCATTAAATTTTAAATATTGTGATTTCACTGGGTTGATCTGACTAAATGTTGATGCCTGCAATGTTAAAATCAACTGAGGTCCCCTGCTACTGGCAGAGAATTAATGTTTGGAAGTTAAAATACAGTTTGTCACATTCTAAATTAAATTCTTTCATCTGGTCAACAAACATAAATGTAAACTCCAGTGAATATGTTGTCCAGACCTCTGTTAGTTACAATGGAAACTAGATAACTAATTCCAAATGAAGATCTTTACTTTATTAGTACCTAGGTTTAATTTGAATTAATCCCACCCACAGATTAATCTGAATTCATATATATTTTCCATATTATAAGAATATATTTTAAATACCTGTATTATAGAAACTATATATTTTTCCCTATTTCAGCATTCATATATCTTTTGTGCTACCACTTTCAAAAAATTTCTGAGGGAAGATAATATTTGGAGACAAATGTAGGCAAAATAATAAAATTTTGAATTTTCTGAAGGCCTAATCCTTCAAAATACAAGCATATCTGAACCATTTCAGGGATATTCACTGATTTTTGTCTCAGCTTTGAAGATCTATCCATTCCTGCTTGAGTAACCATCTCTTAACTAGAGTTATTTACCTTTCCTTATTTTAGGCATTCAAGTGTAAACATTTTGGGCATAAATCCTTGTTTAGTCACCTAAATACCATTTTAAGCATTGGTGTAGTGATTTTTTTAAGCATTAATTCAGCATCTTATGAAGTCAAGCCTGAAAAATGGTACTTTAATGCCAGTCAAATAGAGTTTTTATTAAACAGTACCGCAACTGATAGAAGCTCTGCTTGTTAAAAGAAAAAAAACTTCCAAGACACAGTACTAAAAAACTCCTTTTATTAATTCTTTTAAGAGACAAATGATCTTAAGTACATGAGATTTTTATTGCAGCATTTTTAAAGAGTTCATTGAAAACTGAAACACTGTGCTGCTCTTTGACATTTTTTGCCTGTAGTTTGTCTTTAATTGGATACAAACCCATTTCCTTGGGAACTGAGAAAATACATCCAATGTGCCCTGACTTTAAACATCTGTTAGGGATTGTTTTATAGTGTTGCAAGGAAAAACTCCATGGCTTTGAGGAAAATACACCTTCCACATTAATAGCATTTTTTTTTAATATATTTATAGCTGAACAACCCTTCTTGGCCCTGCCCAGCTGGCAGCCTGGAGCTCCCACCTGGAGCCTCCCTCCACCCTGCCCCATCAACACTGTAGCAGTGCCATCTTTCAGCCCTGTCTCTGTCCCTTGGATGGATCACTTGGTCTTACACTGTAGGGTCTCTCCTGGTTGCTTCTCCTTTTTCCCCCAGCTTGGTTCCTGGAGGAATTTGGTTCACTTGCAGTATCAGGGATTGTCAATGGATTTATTACCAGTTACAAGCTCTGCCTACTGTGTTCAGCCCCCACAGGACTGCACATCAGTCTGTGTGGGGTCATCCTCGGTGCCTGGCTTAAAACCCTCATGGGGCAACTTGTCCTCTAGCTCTCCATCTGCTGAAAATTGATTGCAAAATATTAGAATTGTACAAAACCAGGATGAACTGGAACTTCAGCTAAACCTGAACAACTATAGGAGTGCTTAGGCCTGAGGCCAAAAGCTTCAGGATGATGAAATCCTGTGAGTCCTCTGATGCTAAACAAGTTGATAAACTAGAAGAAAGTGGGACTAAATGTCCTATCTGGAAATAACAAAATACTGGGGGTACCTGGACACCCAAGTGCAGATCAGACAAGAGGATTACAAATGTGCATGAAACTGCGAGATAAGCAACTAAAACTTACTTCCAAGATAAGCAACAGAAACTGCCTGGAGAAAAAGGAACAAGAAGACTCCAGATGCAATATTGTTATTGGACCAAGCTGTCACAAGTGGGAAGCGGAATGTAGATTGTAAGGGTAGAGTAACCCAGGGACTTGGTTCAGGACTGCTCTTCTAAGAGGAGGTCTAGCTTGAGCTATAATAAATCAACTCTGTGCAGGAACTTAGTGTCAGAAATTTTCTCTATGGTTGGAGCCTAAGAGTGAATCCAGATGCAACTAGGCTCCTTTCAGAAAGGATTTAGAAAACAAAGGTGTCCACTCTGAAACTCATCAGGAGAAGCTCTATTAAAAACTCCTGCAAAACCATCACACTCATTATTGAGCATCTCTTTGACATGGGGGCACACACCTCAACATCAGGCACTAATACTCCTTTGGACTGTCAAACACTGCCATGTTTGATTAATTTTGTCACAAAAAAAAATTGGTTTTATATGAAAATATTTACTAGTAATGTTTCTGAAATTTTCTGAAAAGAAAAACAAGCACAGAAAACAGTGATGGTTCATTAAACTATGTTTTCCCATTGTGATGAAATGCAATTACAGCTCAGGTTTCAGTTTTTACTCATGATTCACAGCAACAGAATTCACAGAGGTAAAACTCGTTTGTCATAGAGATGACTATGCTTTAGAGTAGTATCTTTTCCAGCTTAAATTAAAATAATTTTCACACTAAATTAATTCCTTTTTGTCCATGAATAAATGTGATTTTTTTTTTAATTAAAAAAAAATCCAGACAAATTTATCTGTTAGGAAATTCAGTTTAATTACCGAGTTTCCTCTCACTAAAATTCCAGCCATAGTTTCTGCAATAGATAGGCATGGAAAGGTTGCTGCTATGTAGCAGAGAAATATCTGCTGGTGTTTCTGATATACATGGAAAAGAGGTGAAAAACAGGACATTATTAGGTAGTTGGAGACTCCTTTGATTAAACGTGAATCTACTTTTCAGCTTCCCAAACTGCATGTAGGTGTGCAAGGTATAAAAATGCAGGCAGTCCAAGTCCATAGAAGAGTCACTACTGTGAATAATACCATTTCCCTGGCTTCAAGATAGAACAAATTACAGTAAGAATGTTATAAAAGAAAGGATAATTTGGTGCTAATAATGATGTTATCAGATGGTGATGTCTTCTAGCCTTCCTACCAGCTAGAATTCAGAAGCCCTTGCAATATTGTTACCCATTAACTTTCAACTGATTTTTTTTCTATTCCAAGAAATAAAGCACAGTATCTGGAAAAGTAACGAACCTGTAACTAAATCTTCCTTTAATGGTCAACATGCCAGACAGTTCTTCTGCTGAAATTGCTATTTTGAAGAAGGGCCTTGGTAGCATTTAAACAGAAGAAAAGTAAGATCCAAAAAGCAGCCTTACAGAAGAGTCAATAAAGCAGGACAGAAGAGAGCAGATCAAGAAGCAAAGTAAAAATAACTCACTAAGCTAAGGATTTTCTGCTTCTCCACCCAAAACCTGTAGAAGCCATCAAGTACATAAAGCATGTTGTAGGAAAACATGAGTGGATATGTGTAAAATCTAATTACAGCCCAGTGTTAGGCTTTCATTGGATCAATGGATTTGAGATGAGTCCAGCATTTCTGTAAACGTGAATATAGAGGAAAATGTAAATGTCTGAGATTTTACTTGCTATTTCAGTACATTAATTCCTGTAAAGGTTTTTAAAATTTTTTGTAGGTTTTGCTCAGTGGGATAAACTTTAAAGAGGTGATGTTATTCTTTCCCTAGTTGCTATTGCAACTAAGTCAATATTTTTATTCAAAATTGCTTAAAAGAGAACCATATGTACAGCTATCAGCCTTCTACACATTTTCTACTTATTTTGAAGATGTTTTGCCCTCTTTTACCGTTCCTACTGCATTCCTTATCCTCCAAATTGATGCGCTCATTCTGCTGAATTCTGAGCAGAAGTCTAATGACAATGCAGGATACTGGCTTGTCTGCAAGGTAAATATTTTAACTTGAAAAGAAAAAGAGTAGGGAAATGATTCACAAAACAAAACTGAACAAGAATGAAACTTTTTTGCCTTACAAATTTACAAATATCTGCAAATATCTAAATGATGGATGTCAGGAGGTTGGGGTATCCCTTTTTTCTATTGTATTTAGCAACAGTATAAAGGGTAATGGGATGAAGCTGGAACATAAAAAGTTCCATTTAAACATAAAAAATCCTATTTCACTGTGAGGTTGATGGAACACTGGCACAGACTGCCCAGGGAGAGTGTGGAGTCTCCTTCTTTTGAAGTCTTCAAGACTTACCTGGACACATTCCTATGTGACCTGATCTAGATGGACCTGCTTCTGCAGGGGGATTGGACTAGATGATCTCTAAAGGTCCCTTCCAACCCCTACCATTCTATGATTCTATGGTTTATACAGCCATACATTTAGAAAGTAAGAATTATTTACAAACAAGACTCTGAAGAGGCATCTAGATAATGGCAAAGATTAATGTAAAGAAACCAAATTATAAATTAGGCTCCAAAAAAAATATAAACACTCTCATACTATAGTTAACATATCTTTCTCCTTTCTTCCCAATGATTAGATGTTGCATACAAATCCCAGAAATTACTAAACACAGATCATTTGTAGATGAAATCTCCATTGGATAAGTCTTTAATGGCAAACTTGAACCAAATGACAGAAAATCATTGGATCTATCTCTAGTTTAACCAAGAGTTGATACAATGCAGATTGGTACTGATGAGGCTACAGAGAGTTCAGAAGCTATTAAAAAGGACTTCAGGGCACTGAGAAGAATGCGAGAAGGCTCAGGAGCCCAAGTAGTGTTCTCCTCCATCCCTGTTATGACAGGGAGGAATACTGAATGAATAAGGAAAACTCACCTGATTAACAGGTGGCTCAGAGGCTAGTGCCACCAACACAATTTTGGGTTGATAAGGGAACAGAGGGTACTATCAGTAAGTTTGCTAAAAATACTAAACTGGGGTGAGCAGCTGACACACCAGAAAACTGTACTGTCATTCAATGAGATCTGAACAGGCTGGAGTGTTGGGCAAGGAGAAATCCAATAAAATTCAACACGGGCAAGTGTAGAGTCTTGCATCTGGGAAAAAATGTACTGGTACAGGTTGGGGAATGAACTGTTAGACAGTAATGTAGGGGAAAGGGTGAGGCTGACCGTTCTGTAGTTATCCAGCTGCTTCTTCTTGCCCCTTTTGAAGACTGGAATGACATTTGCTCTCCTCCAGTCCTCAGGTACCTCTCCTCCACAACTTCCTGAAGATGATGGAGAGGGGTTTAACAATGACTTCTGCCAGTTCTCTCAGCACCCACGAGTGCATCCCATCAGGGCTCATGGATTTATGTACATCCAGACTGCTCAACTGATCCTTAACCTAGTCCTCATCAACCAAACAAAACTCCGCCTTTAACCTGGCTTCCTCTGGAGTCTGGAGCTCTTGAGGACAATCTCCAGCAGTATAGACAGAGGAAAAGAAGACATTCAGTAACTCTGCTTCTCTGCATCCTCTGTCACCAGGACACCCACTTCATTCAACAGTGGGCCTAAATTGTCTCTAGCGTTAGTTTTATCTGCAATGTATTTGAAGAAGCCCTTTTTGTTGTCCTTGACTTCTCTTGCAAAGTAGAACTAACAAGGCTTTAGCTTTACTTGTTGCCTCCCTAAATCCTCTGATCACAGTCTCATATTCATCCCAAGTGACCATCCCTTCCTTCCATGATTTATAGACAGTGTATTTATTTCATTTGGAATATCATTTAAAATAACTATATAACAGTGACAATATCCATAGCATGCTTTTGATCACAGACAGATATACTTTGCTAATTTTTCTTGTCAGTAGATGTAGTTTGGAAGTCTTAATGATAATTTAGTAGCTAGCTCTCTTCAAGCTGTTTACTTTGAGAATTTTTCTTCCAATTAACGATTTTTGCTTTTTCTTTTCAAATCTACAGTTTTGATTGTGTTATAAAAAATTAAATAAACCTAGCAAACAACTGGAAACAAAAAGTATTATTTTTGTGAATAATGCTTGTCTATTTTCTTGCTTCTGTTTGCTTTGAGACTTTAATCTTCATCTGTATTATCTACTATTGCTTTATTCGAGCTCAGGTGATTTTGTTAGGGTTTTTGTTATTCCCTTGACACAGATTTTTTTTTCTTTAGCTCTGTTTTTTTTTTTCATAATAGACTTGATTCTTCTCCAAACAAAAAATCTCAGACATCTCCTCAGGCCCCAGCATCTTAATTAAAACCATGTATTGATGTAGTACTTAGTTTGGCTTAGTAGTACATCAATAAAGTACAGAGCAGGTTGGAAGACAAAGTCTCTCAGGGCATTCTGAGGTATTTTGTATTGATAAAATTACTTTACGCAGAATAATTCTGTATTTCATCTGGTGCTCTCTCTGGAGCCATTAGTATGATGTTGATTTTAAAAATTATGGTAAAAATTATGGTCACTCTTGCAGTGAGCAATTGCAAGAATCAGAAGTATACAGACAATCTTGTTACTTCTCCCTATTTTGAGGCAGTCAGAACCTTGTACACAGGGAAAGAGTCCTCTTATGATGTGGAGAAAACCCAAATCCCACACATTTTGAGGATTGCCAAGAGTATGGTATCAAGATTAGTGGTGGATTATCTACATAATTATTATGATAAATGTAGGGTGCATTCCTCTAAGAACTGAGTGATGGAAAAAATTATTAATACATAATGACATACTGCAGACATTCAAACTCCTGGCAGCATCAGTAGATCCTGACAGTCACAGTTTTTCTTCTGACTGCCTCCTCCACTCTTCCAAGACTTTGCTCCAAGAGAAGGTTATTGTATGTTTCTAAACCATTAACTTTCAGGTTTCTTGTGATGGTTACTCATTCCCTTTTTCTCAGTCCCTTCCTCCTGAAAAGGAAGGGCTAATTCTGTTTATCATCTTTGCAAATGGTATGGATGAGTGATTCAAGAGCATCCATTGCAACTTCACAGATGACCTGAAGCTGGACAGGATGATGATTTACTTGAGGGCAGGAAGGCTCTTCAGAGTAACCTGGACAGGCTGTATTGATGGGCTCAGGTAAACTGTGTGAGTTTTAACAAGGTCAAGTTCTGGCTCCTGCACTTGAGACACAACAATTCCCCAGTGCTACAGATTTGGAGAAGAGTGGCTAGAAAGCTGTCCAGTGGAAAATGACCTGTAAGTGTTGTTCAACAGCCACTTCAATATGAGCCGATAGTGTTCCTAGGTAGCCAAGAAGTCCAATGGTATCCCAACTTGTATCAGAAAGAGTGTGACCAGCAAGACCATGGAAGTGATTGTCCTCTACTACTAGGCACTGGTGAAGCTGCATCTCGAATACTGTGTTCAGTTTTGGTGCTCTCAGTACAAGAAAGACACTGAGGTGCTGCAGCATATCTGGAGAAGGGTAACAAACTTGGTGAAGGGTCTAGAGAACAAATCTTATGAGGAATGCCTGAGGGAACTTGAGTTGCTTAGTCCGGAGAAGAGGAGGCTGAGGGGAGACATGATTACTCTCTACAACTACCAGAAAGGAGGTTGTAGCAAGGTGGGTGTCGCTCTCTTTTCTCAGGTAACAAGTGATAGGACAAGAGGAAATGGCCTGAAATTGTTCCAAAGGAGGTTTAATTTGGATATTAGGAAAAAAAATCTATGCTGAAAGAGTTGTTAAATACTAGAACAGGCTGCCTAGGGATGTGATAGTCACCATCCCTGGACATTTTTAAAAGAGATGAAGATGAGGTGCTGAGGGACATGGTTTAGAGGTGGACTTGGAGGTATTTGGTTAGTGGTTGGACTTGATTATCTTAAAAGTCTTTTCCAACTGAAATGATTCTATGAACAGAATCCCCTTTGAGCAGTTTCACAGCTTGCACAAAAGAGATATGCTCATCCTGAGACTTAGAATTCAAGTGAATCATTGTTACACAAGCCTGGTTTGGAGAAGCTTGCATTTAATCACTTTTTCCAAATGAGACAAGGATAAATTGTTAGAGCTGGATGCTAGTATCAGCAACACAGGAATCCAGACCCCGACAACGATGTCACAAAGCTGATATTTAACCAGTGTTCATGATGAAAGTCTCACCAGAAAAACAAATGACTGAAGGAATTTGGAGAGCTAGCTGCTTTCTTCACTTATTCTCTTAAAGTGCAGATGAAGTAAACTGTATGTATTTCTGAACTATTTGGTAACGAAGCTGTTACTGGAATATAATCTTCACCTGAACTTTAGGTTCATTACTAAAACTGTGAAGAAGCATTTACAAATATCACATGATTCCACATAGAAAATATTACAATTCTGAAAATGTCTTCTGTCAGTACTTTTTCTACACTGAAAGTGCATTAATGGAAGCATAGTTTAGCAGAATATATGAAATACAGATCCGAGTACAAGACCAATTGGATTAAGAACTCAAACGTATACTTTATACAGCATATTTGTGGCCATAGTGAAGCTAAACAAAATGTTCAGTTAGAGACTGAGTGATTCCAAAATTTATTTCACTTCTAAGGTTCCCAGTCAAGAATGACTTATTGTCCCATGTAAGTTCAGTTTCCTCAATAATGGGAATACTCATCTGAAAAATAACATAATGGAGCTATTTATAGTCGTAATACAGATATTTGCAAGAGTAATATTTCCTTATATGGCAGTAATAAAGATACTTATGATTCTAGTGAACTTAATTACCCAAAAACTTAGTAACAAGAAGAAAGCCTAAAATCAAAGCTCAGTGACTTCCTGCATAAAGGTGCTAATTTCATTTTTCACAGAGTTAAAGGATACATAAACAGCCTAGTTGGTGGATTTGTGAATATTTCTAACCATTTAATTTTAAACAATTTATGATTTATTTAGTAGGAAAGAAGTTCCTATCTTTTGGATATAATTCATTACCTTTTGTTGAATTAAGGTTTTCCTCTCTAAAATGTTAGACTAGTTAGGAGATAGACTGTATTTCAAGTTGATCATGGATAGCACTATTTAATCACAGTGATTTTCTCTGGGAGAAGAACTCAATATGATTAACTAATTGAACTTATTTCAGAATTAAGCAAGAGTGACCAAATTAATTTTTAACAGTTTTTTTACCATCAAGAATTCTTCATAGCCAGGGTCTTCTGAGTAATGCCAAATGACAGAACAAGGGGCAATGGGTACAAGTTGGAACATAAGAGGTTCCAAAGAAACATAAGGAAAAAAAGACATTGTGAGAGTTATGGAGCACTGGAACAGGCTGCCCAAAAGGGTTGTGGTTTCTCCTTCTCTGGAGACATTCAAAACTCACTTGGAAGAATTCCTGTGTGACCTGCTCTAGGTGGTCCTGCTCTGGCAGGAGGATTGGACTAGATGATCTTTCAAAGTCCCTTCCAATCATTAAGATTCTGTGATTCTGTGACATTGAAATGGTTAGCCAATAAAATGTTTAAATGCATTGACATTGTATCAGGTTCCCTAGCAGCTGTTATATCACCATGAATGTACAGCATGGATGTAGCTAAGGTATAAGCACGTGTTATCAGCCTAATAGCTCCTTCAAAGCCTATATAATGTACCAGTATATGTATCTCTACAAATCTTTTTTGAAATCAAGCCGGTAACAAAAAGAAAAATATGTATTCAACATTAACGTGGTACATGCTGTTCAGTGTTTTGTGACCTGAAAAGTTTGTGGAAAAAAAACCCCACAAAAGTAGCATTATTGCTTCTCTATATAAATAATTTATATACACATTATTTATACTCCAATTTGAAATCCTTGTGTTTGATACAGAGAAGAAAGAATCATTGAGGAAACAAAGGAAAAAATGAAATTATTCCTTCCTTCTGCTCTCCATGTCATAAAATCCATGACTTTATGTCTGTTCCCATGAAAGCAAGAAAGAAAATTTTCACAAGTCTCTCTTGTTTTGTTCTTCTATTTCCCACAAATATTTGGCCAAACAACTTGCAGATTATGTATTGTTCCAGTGCAATTGGATCTTTGGAAATCAGCTTGAAATGAGGTTTGTTTCAGGCTTTTATATGTAGCTGTGAGAAAATAGAAAAGTAGTATTTTTCTCAGTTGTACAATTGAGCAGGATGAGACACTTGGAGTATATTGGAGACAAAATGACACGTTCTCTATTTTTTTATAATTTGTTTTTACAGATGTATATTTATTATACTTTATAACAGTAAGATCATGGTAACAGTAACTGTAAATAGCACAAAGTAAAACTTTAGGGTTTGGGTTTCATCTAACCAAGTAATATCTTAATAATTTCCTCTAAGGCTTTTACATGAAAAAAACATTCAATTATCTGAGACTTTTCACTTCTACACTCTCATACTTCTCTCTCTTCTCACTTTAAACTGTGATGTCATTGTCAAAAAGCTGAGCTAAGGTTAAGTTCTCATCTGTCTCTCATAAGTGTTGTTTACAAAATGGATTTAGGTGAATGAATCTAACCAGAAGAGGAAGGCATTGATTAATAAGAAATTGGCATAAATGCATTCTTTACTTACTTGGATGGAAACCATTATGATCATCAAAAGGACAACCAAAATAAAAAAGAACATCTTTAAACTCTTTTCTCAATCACTCTTAAACTTATACTTTCCATTCATTAGCTTCCAATGCAGCAATGTTTCAGTTGGCAAACTGTGAGTTGGGCTATATTCTTTCTCTACTTGCACCTGACACTTGCTTCTGATCACTCGGCACTTACATGTGCCTTAGATGTAAGAAGTAGCCTTCACCTTGCTTAACACTGAGTATATGCAGTGCCTCCAATATCTACTTATACTGACAGAAGATAGATATTAATCAAACTTTTTAAATTTTGCATTAAGGGAACTTATCTGAAGCACCACATTTGTCACAGCTTCCAAATTTCTCAGCATAAAGAAAGATCCATTACTCATATCTACCTTACACAATGGGCAATATGATGATGGCTAGCCCTAACCACCATGAAGCCTGAATCTTCATGCCAGACTTGCATTACATCGTTACTTAATGATGACAATGAGGCCTACAATGTCATGCTATTTTCTACAAGTATGACTGAAACCTGCTTTTACATGGTCTGTTGGATATTAAACTTCAGAAAGTTCTAGAAAACTAGGTTGATTCTTATAGACTTTACATTGCTTTTAGCATCTAAACCAGTTACCAGACATTTATCATAAACAATTAGACTTTTTAGCTACTTTTAAAAAAAATCCTCATATCATATTCAGCTTTTCATTTCTTTTTCAACACTCTCCAAAAGGCATTATCAGTTGGAAATTAAAGGGAACTGAAAAAGCACTCATACCTAATTAGAGTGGGAAAAGGATATCAGAGATAGGCAAGGAGTTGTATCATGGATGACCTCGTGATCATTACTTTCTGGGGCAGTTGTGAGCGCCTCTCAACATCATGCTACAAGACACAAGAACTGGTTCCCCAAGACTTTTTATTCTTGTTTTCTTAGTGCATGTCATGTGAAGATGTACCTTGGTGCTGCAATAATTAGACATCAATGGACCCGAAGGACAGATAATTTAAGACAATTTTAACAGTTGTTTGTGTTGTGAGCCCAAGATAGAATGTGCAGCATTAGCACCGAAACTGAAAGAGTCTCAGAAAGTAGGGCAATTTTTTATTCAATCACAAAATCTTGCCCTGAAAAGATCAATTCCTTTCATAAATTTATGACAACATATTTGCTTAACTGCAGGACACTTGGGTAATAGAGTCTGTGAACGGGCTGCTGAGAGGGGTTGTGGAGTCTTCTCCTCTGGAGAATTTCAAAACCTTTCCTGTGCAACCTGATCAAGGTGAACCTGCTTTAGCAGGGGTGTTGGACTAGATGATGTTAGAGGTCCCTTCCAATCTCTACCTTTCTGTGATTCTGTGACATGGGATACTTGCTTGCAACCACAATAGTGCCAAGGTGCAACCACAACAGTGCTATGAGCTTGTCTTTTCTGCCCTTTTGGATTGGACAATTCCACTGAAACTGAAAAAAGAGAACTAAGGGTCTTTTGTTTGGTTAGTTTTTCTTAACATCTTTAAGATGTGACTGCAATAAATCCATTGCACAACTCTTACTGGATTCATATGGATCAAGCATAATCTACTGTGTGAAGTGACTTTCAAGATATGTAGATACTGAACTGAAAGACAGGAAAAGTCTAAGATGGCATTATCTGAGAAGTATAAGGAGGGATTAATGAGAGAAGAGTCAAAGAGGAAAGGAAAATGCTAAGTGTCCAGTCTCCTCATAAAGCCCAGTCTGTGCTTGAGAGACCTGAGTGTGTATTCAGGGATGCAAAGGAACACTTGGTTAAACATAAACTATTCCATTTAGCCATTTCAGTTCTTACAGAACAATGTGATTCCAAATGACAAATGAAAAAAAACCAAAAAACAAAAAACAACCAACCAAACAAAACCCTAAACCTGTGACACTGTTGAGAATTTTACTGAAGTATTCAAAAGATTTTCAGTTTCTGAATATACTTAAGAAGAAAAACTCAGGACAAGGAAGTAGACAATCATTTATAGTGCAAACATTGATATGTTTTCCTAAAGATCTACACTACTTAATTTGCCACAAAGTTTGTGTATGTACATGAGGGATAAGAGAGAATACACAACTTTAGGTGTGTTTAACTAATATGAAAGTATCTTTCTATTTGGAAATTCATAGTTCTCCTAAATACTTCTGTGGTAATGTGTGCCTTTATAAATGCTGAAAAACAGTATATTAGCTTTAGGAAATTTATAATATCTGATATCACAACTGGTCTGTCAGTATTGCATTTAGTAGAAATAGGATGTACTTTAGCAATTCTAAAAACTAGACATGTAATAACCCCTGATTATACACAAAAGGGTAGTGTTCTTTTCCTTGCTAGTTTTTTCAGTATAAGCTTAATTTAGGAACGTAATGTTATTACTTAAAAGTGGAGAACTATTTTATCTTTCTGTTTAAGGAATTTCTAACAAGACTCTTCCACTTTTCAGGAAATGAAATTGTCTTGTCCTTATGGGACACACGAATAAGGAGACTGAGATTTTTATTATCCTGCTGCTTTGTGCATATTTCCTGAATCAGACAAGTTATGCTACAGTGACAGAGTGTCAGAATGACCTTGTCATTTTATACAAGCTGTTAGTGAGAGTTACCATGAGACAGCCTTGGATGTGACTTGGAAATTGTTGTAGTGAATTACTTAAAGCATTAGGCTATATGTGCAGCATGGTACTAAATAAGAGAAGTTAAAGCAAATATTTGGCATTTAGATTTTGTAACAAATTAATCACTACATTGTAGACAACTGGAAGTTAATTGCCTTCATCCATTTATATTCTCAGTACTAGAACTTCTCCAGAAGTCCCTGGTGGGCTTTACCAAGCAAAACTGATGCTGGCTTTGACAAGAATGCAGGAGATAAGTGTTAAGATGGAAAGTCTGTATCCTGATTTATTTGAGGAACATATGACTGATGAAAAATATATAGTGAAGAGAAAGTAGAAGGAACAGATCTCTGCTTGCATTTTGTAGATATTTGGTAGGTACTGAGACAATGTCACTGTATGTGTTGTCTCCCAGAGGCTGTTGATAGTAAATATATATCATAATGTATGTTAGTCTGTCCTCTCTGGATATATGAATAAACTCATGGTCAAAGAAAAATGTATGCGTATTTTATACCACTTAGAGCAGAGTGAGATTTAAATAACCTTTTGAATAACAGTTTTGGAGTAACTGAGACATTTTTATGTCAAGATGTTTATATGAAAATTTAGGTAAAAAGAATAACTAATAGCACTCATTGTAAAGATTTCCATAGCCCTCTGAATGGTGCATATTTCAAAGACTGATTAACCAAAGCAAGCAACAGAGATGCTAGACATAATGGTAAATCTTAGAGAATTATTCCATTGGCTCTATCTTATTACAAAATTCCCTTGTGCAGAAACATAACCCTTTGTTCACATGCAGCCTGGCAGTCTGAACAGCTATGTCTCTTGATTTTTGAGCAGATCAGTCACATATGCTTCAGCAGTGAAAGAGAAATACACCTAAATTCCTGAAAAAAATTGAGATCTCTGACATCTTGCATAAAAATCTCAGTGACATTGAAATTAGTCCAATATAAAACTGAAGGGATCATTTTAGTTCAGAAGTAGAGCGGGTTGTATCTGATGCTATATGATACTCTCTTGAGAAAGTATTCTAAACATAAAATGGAAGTGATTCCACAGCCCAGGATTGTTCAGACTCACCATCTACTAGTTAGCAGGAGACTGCCTTCAGCATCCTACTCTGAAAGAGACTGAGTTAAAAGCTATTGTATTTAAAAAAATCTTTTTATGATAAAATCCATATTATATTATATATATATATATTCCATGGACATGAGAGAGAGTATGAGCAAGAATTTTCATCTGGTGATAGAAAATTATGTTTGCTAGCAGCAAAACCCAATAGTAGTGGATTTCTAGAATAAAAGGATGCTAAGGACCCAATATCCACACTACAGACATTTGAGGAGTTTTAATTCAAGGTTGCTCTATTTTGACCTAAAAAATTTAGCTATTGAGGATGTGTCAGGTAGCCTCATAATCTAGTGTAGGAGGTATTCATTTCATGCACTTTGGAACTGTTCTGCAAAACTCCCCCCAGCTCTGAGCCAGACTCACTTCTGGGGCTGAGCCAATTAGGTGCCTCCATGATCTCTTTTTAATAAGCTAGAAGAGGAGACTTCTTCCTGTTCCTTCTTGTTCTATCCTTCCTTCTTTTTCAACTGTTGATGCTGCAAGGATTTAGGAGAGAGAGGTAAGTGACTGTGTGGGAAGTGAGGGAAGTAAGGTCAGTGAGGGAAGAGAGAAGGAGATGTAATGGAGCAGAGATCCCCCTGCATCCTGTGGAGATGACTAGTGAAGCAGAGTTTTTTGCACTTTATTAAAGACCCTGCACCAGAGACAGTGACTATGCCCAGAGGAAGCTCCATGTGATAAACTCTGTATTGGCAGAAGCTATAGCTACTGGGCAGATCCCACACCAGAGAAGTTCATTAAGGACTATGTCCCAGGGGAGGGACCCCGTATTGGAGCAGGAGAAGAATATCAGGAGTCATTCTTATCTGAGAAGAGAGAAGCATCAGAGCCCATCTGTGAGAGACTGACCACATCTCCCATTCCTTGCCCCATCCCCCCCTTCCCCCCACTCCTGAGCCATTCAACAGGGAGGAGGTAGAGATACTGGGAGCAGTGAGCTGGGCCCGGGAGGAAAGGAGGGATGGGGGAGGGAGATCTTAAACTACTGATTGTAATTTTCTCATCATCCTGCTCTGGTTTTGCTTTTTGTTCTGTTCTGTTTCTTGCAAGTAGTAGAATAATGTTTTCTTACTTTCCTCTCTAAGTCCAGTACTGGAGTCTGTTTTGCCTGGAATCATAATTGGCAGCGAGCCCTCCCTGCCCTTGTCTCAATCCACAACAACCTTGGTTAGTTTTTTTTCCTCTCATTTCACTGGGGCCTTTGCCATCCTAAGGAGGGTGGGGGTGAACGGAGGGCACCAAGTGGTAGACTGTCACGGTGCTTCCTTGCTAACTGGGAAAAACCACGACATGAACCTCCAAAGACATTTTGTGCAACTGATCATCCTGCTTTGGGCTTGGTCGTTCAGTCAGTTTTCGATCCACCTCACTGTCTGCTTATCCAGTCCCTACTTCCTTGATTTCTCTATGAGGATCTTCCTGGAAACAATGTAGAAAGCCTTACTGAAGTCTAGATAGACAATCTTAACTGTGTCTCCTCATCTAGCTAGCTAGTCATTTCACTGTAGAATTTTATCAAGTTGTTTTTCATATCAAGATGACAGAAATGAGAACTAAAAAACAGTAAAGGAGAAAAAATACATAATATAAAGCACAAAGTTATTACAAGTAATACATTTAAACTAGACATTGGAAGAGGTTTTTGAGTTAACAGAAACTCTAGTGAAGCTGCCCTTTACATATAGTAGCATCAAGAGACTTAAAATGTGCCTGGTAAGGGCCTGTTTCAATGTCTATCAGATAAAAATTAATGATAACATTTTAATATACTTAGCTTTCTAATAGTCTCCAAGTAATGCATTTCCATGCTTATAATATGCAGATTAAATGTTTTTTAGGCATAAAAATATAGCTATAGTTTAGCAATTTGTGCTAATTACCTGAATATTCAGCTAGTGTGATGGAAAACATGTAACCTTCTCCACACTCCTCCCTGTTGCCTCACTGTCCTTTATTCCCCACAACCTTCTGTTCCCTCTTTTTCAATAGGTTCTCCCACTATAGTTCTGCTTCCAATTCTTATTTGGATTACCTTTGGCTTTATTTTAACATAAACCTCTAGCATAAGAAGTAGAGGTGCAGTGAATGGCGAACCTGTTGCAGAACATGTGACTCAGGCCACTAAAGGACATGCCACATTTTCTTTTTTAGTTTACTGGTTTCACCCTCTTTCAGGGTGATGTGGTTTATCTAAGGACTGTGTACCTGAAAATAAAATAATTATGGTGCTCTTTACTTTATACTCTATTATTAAAAAATTATTTTCTGAAATTGTTTTTCATTGACTGTAGGGTGCCATCTATTGAACTACAATCTAATAAAATATAGCTTCAACTGTGTATACTTTAGAAGAATACAAATTGATACAGGAAAAGTACCTTGGATCTGCTTTTTTAAGTTATGAGAAATGTTGTTCTAATGCTAGCCTAGAACTGTCTACATAGTATGTGTTTAAAAGATAAGGGTAATTGCAGAGTCTTCTTATAGGTAAATAGAACCATGATTTCACAGACAAGTTCATCATAAGTTGCAACAGCTCAGTTTATATCATATGAATGTAAAAATTTATAGAGAGACTGAGTTGAAACAATATAGTAAAGAAAAACAATTTAATTTTGCTAGCAAGTGATCTGGCATTGCCTGCATTTTCTTCTATGTGGCTGTGTGCCAGAAATTATGAAACTGCAAGAAGTGAACTCTAAAAGGAAAAAAGATTTATTAAATCATTGAAAATGTTATTGAAGTCAACATTCTACTTCAAAAGGAATTGTTTTCTTGTGCTAAAACTAGACATACTACAAGTACAAAAGCAACATATACACATTTGTCTGAGATCAACCCTGATGTGCAAAGAATATAATTTACCAGCTTTCTTGAAGAAATACATCTTATGTCTGCTGATGTGTTGGTACTGTGTCCAACACCTTGTTTGATATGAGGATTATGTCAGGATGTAGTGGAAGGAAAATTTATCAAGGACTGCATGATTCAAAAACCACTGAAAGCAATGAGATGGCTTCTTTTCACTTGAGCTGGCCTTGGATCAGGCTTACAAAGTTATTTCTTCATTCTGTAGATACCAACAGGGCTTCAGAATTGTGTAACTTGCATGGGCTGTCAGGTCATTTGGTACTGAACTGAGAAATTAGCTAAAAGAGGTATTTCTTTACAATACTTGCATATGCTATGTGGGTCCTTTGTTTATTTTGCTTGCTCAAGTTCTTATTATACTGTGCCGAATAACAGTACAAGCTCGTAGGATTAGCATTCACAAACATTCTGAACACTTAATGAGACAAATTGTATTGTTGATCATGAAAAACATTAATACTTCTGTCTAGCACATTTGTATTTGCAAAAGGGAAGCTTCCTTTTGTAATAGAGAATTCAGTGCTGCGTGAATCTGCCTTTTAAATTATGTTCATAAATGTGAAATTACTGACAATTTTCCTCAGAAATATATACTTAGACTATGCAATTATAATTTATTTCTGTAGTTTCAGTTCTTTGAGAAGGGCTTTTTTCATCAAAACAAAAACCCAATCATCATTCTGTTCAAGTAATTTGACAATATTTTTAAGTGTACTCCTCAGTGCTTTATTGTCTCTCTTTAATTATGACATAGTCAACAGTACTGCACATAGTCTTTACTGTATAATTGTCTGATCATTCCCAGAAAATATGAGGGGTGTTTGGGATGCAACTATAGGCCAGTATTTCAAAATTGGTATGTCTACAGTTAAGCCTTTAAATCCGTATTAAGGCTCACAGATAAATATGACCTAACTTTTAGTGTCCTCTGGCTCTTTGCAGTTGATTTGTGGCCACTGACTGTCTTTGAAAAGCTTGCCAAATTCATGTAGAAGTATCAATATGGATTTGAAAATCTAATTTCAGAAGCTTAACTGTGGCCTAAAAGATTGTGCTGTGGTTCCCAGTTTTAATATGAACATAATTATAACTGTCTTTTGGAGGCAGGTTTACTTCTGCTAAAATCCATGGGACCTGTGCCAGAATCCAATTGGGGCAGGATTTGGCATGTTATAAAGGAAATGTTTCATTGTATAAAAGAAGGAATTGGAACCTGTGGTACAATTTGTGGTGTTCCCAGGATGCAGATAGATAATTGTTCTTTTTTTAATGTGTTTGTAGTAAGAAAATAAGTATTGTATTGCACTTTGGTGTGATCTATTCTTTGGCAGGATGTCAGTATTTATGAATGAGCCTTCATTTGTAATCCTATGTGTTAATGCACGCCTTTTTACAATTCAGTCTGACAGATAGTCCAAATCCATAGCTTGCCCTGCTAGAGACTTCCAAAGCCATAGTCCTTCAAAGCACTGTTTGCCAAATTGCTTTGACACACTTCCTACTGGAAAGCCTACTCATAGGGTGTTAATCCATTACAGAGCCTCATGACCTTGAAAATTGATTGCAGACTGCGGTAGAAATGTCAAAAAGCTGAGGTAGGAGAAGGTAACTAGTGATGATGATGATGACAGGGAATCTGTCATGAGCAGTAGAAAGTTTCTTCAGAAGAAGCAGATATTGCACAGATATTTCTAAAGTCACTTACAAGATGTTTAATGAACATTAAAGCTTGTGGCACAGTGTGAGAATACTACATTTTTATATGGACTTGGACTATCTATCCATGAAAGCTCATGTTGTACCTGTGAGATTTATGAGTGTCTCTTAGTATGGGTAGACAATTGTACCTAGAGAGAAAATGCTTTCAATGAGAGCAAAGAGTATGCTAAAATTGAAACTTTTTGTTTAACAGTAACTAATATTGTCAGGAAAATAATCTAGTATAGCACAGTTTATTTTATTTTCCTAGCTACCGATATATATCAATATTTAGGCATGTTTAAGTACCATGCAGATGTAAGTCAGATCAGATTGAGATCCTATTTTTTTAACATTCAGATACAAAAGAATTCTGAAATTTTAATTGGAATTGAATAAGCTTTTGCATATAAAAGAAAAGATAAATTTTTTACTTGAATTTTTGGTAGAAGTGATTTAATATGGGAAGTCAAATGAACTTCAAAATACTCTGCCTGCAATTTACAAATCTTACAATGCATGTTGATAAACTAAATGAGGTCACACAGATTCTTGGTGCTCTAAGACCCTCAAAATACATGATTTCCAGAGTTTGAAAGACATGATTGTTTCAACAAGATGGAAAACAAATCAAGTGAGATCAAAGCAGTAAAAAGAATATTTATGAAAAAAAGCCACATGCTTAGAAAAGTGGATCATCACCAAAAACACATCCAGTTGCTTGTGGGCATATATTGTAGTAAGAGCATAATCAATATGACAATCCAATTTAGGACCCATACTAACAATAACTTTAGAAATGTCTTTGAACATTCTTTGTTAGGCTCCATAACACAGCATTTGAGTTAGGCTATTTTTGATTACATCAGTGCAAATGACATAAGAATTTTAAGTCTCATCACCAGATTTATAAATATTGGTAAAAGAAATATTATTGCAAAAATTCTTTTTAATGACTTTTCCTTTATTAGTTTTTTCAATAAGCTCACAGGTAAGCACATTTTTTCAAACATAAACTCTATGACAATCCACCACTTATTCATTTATGTTTGTGCAATCAGTTTTTCTCTCTCAGTTTTGCATTTTTTCATTTTTTTTTCACCCCAAAACTTGACACCTACAGTTTCTTAGACTTGAATGTACATTTGTTAAATTCCTAGAGTAAGGAAAGTAGCTTTGTATGAGAAAATGTCAAGAAAGTCAGAATCTGAAATTTATTAACCAAGATATGAAAAATGTAAATGTCAGCTTGCATAACTCTGGGTACCTGTGGTTGCAATGGATTTTTTCAACTGTCTAGGCTATGCCAGATGAACTTTTATTTCAATGACAATGAAGTAGCATTATACCACACACAAGTAAATGCTTTCTATCTAGAGGACATTTTTGAAGTAAATTAGTTTATAATTATTTATATCCCAGAGTTTTCATATTAAAGTTAGAGCATGCAAACCACACAGATACATATTTTTCACATTTATAAATTACGTTTTACTTATTTGCACAAATAAAAATGCAAAGATTTACCAGCATGTGTTCCTAACAAATATATTCTCAAATCTCACCTATAAGCTATTAAATAATGTTGAATAATGACTTCAGAACAACTCAAACGCAGGAGAGTTTAATGAACGTCATTAGTGAGGGAAAAAAAGTCAGAGTAACTTCTCTCCCCAGCTAGCACAAAGAGAAAAACATATATTAAAAGTTTGTTATAAAATTAATGTTGAATTTTGTAGTTTAAAACTTTATTCTACTCTGGTACAAAAGAAAAAAAAAAAAACAACCAAAAGAACAATCCAGAAACAAACTTAAAACACAATGTATTATCTATCAGTACAGTGTTTGTGGGTTTGTGTTCATGGTTTGGAGCATTATCTCTACTTACAGAGAATAATCTAATTCAGAGCAAAATATCTGTTTTGTGTGGTCACTTCAGTGAGTGTCAGCACAGGTTTCATTTCTGGAAACGTTATTCTTTTTCTGCCATGGAATGTAAAATTGGACTATGATAGAGTAGCACTGCTCACTAACTGCTTAAAAGTGAGTTTCAACTCAATGGAATTAGTTAAAGCAAGTGTCAAAAAAAAATCTTAGCAATTAAAATACAATATCAGCAATAAATGTGGTCACTACTTTACTCTATCTCCCCTCATATGTTACATTTTATAAACAATAAAACTGTGAACCAGTCACATTCTCTGTCTATCTACTTCTTTGTCTCTCATTCACAAGTACATGCACATCAATTCCTATTTTATAAATTCAAGGTGGAATTTTCCATAGAAAAGATTTCTATTTTACAGCTTTATTTACTTGATGAAAGAATGATCATGAAAAAATACTCAAAATGTGATACATGTGATATAAGTAAAAATATGTCAGTTTATGTGCTGCTTTTGTAATTATTATCCTTTGATTACTCCTGTGAACTTCATTACCCCCTTTATGGCAGTGGTCATCCTATTAAAATTATTTGCCTTTTAGTGCTTGGTCTTTAATTTACATTTTACTTTTGCTGCCATAATTTCCTTCCAACAAAGGCAGAAAAACAGATTTTACAAACAACTTTTCTCTGAGCAGAGCAATACACTGCAGTTATAGCAATATGCATTAAACCATTGCATAGGTTAAAGAGCTGTCCACTTGTATATACGGAAAAGTATGCACAGACAGACATAGAAAACAACTTCTAAAGGAACCTTAGCCTATATGTGGTGGTATTGTTCAAAAGTTCAGTTCCTCTGACAAAAGAATAAATGTAGTTTTCAAATGTAATTTACTGCTATTTGGAGTAGCTCTTCTGTTAGGTAATAAAGACATCTTTATTCTCAACACTGGATAACACAGAATAGCTCATTTCTCAAAACAAACGTATTTTTTAAGGTAACTGAAGTCACATATGCTTCCAAATAATCAATAGTGTATTAAAAAAGAATTTATTACAAGGCAAATCCTATGTCAAGTCATTTAAAATAATTTAAAAGAAAATTTATACCTATGACTCACATTTAGATAGTACAAACAAACATGTTTCCATGACAAATAGGACCTATAGTAATAATAAAAAAAACCAACAAGCATTTGCAAGAGGCATTCACTAAACAATTCTCCCAAATGATGACTATTCTCATTTCACACCTTCATAAACCAAGGCAATAACTGTAAGAAATAAGAATCTATAAAGAAAACTATTCTTGGAATGTTTACAGTAAAGATAAAACCCTGTAATGATAAAGCACTGCAGAAATGAACATATGACAATAACAATTCAATCATTACTTTTCATTTCTTTCTAAAGCTTCTGATTAATAATAATGAAAATGCTATGTATGTATTTCCATTTCAAGTGGCCGAGCTTAACACTGCATAGCATGTTGGTAAACTTCGTAACCAAGTCTTTATTTTTTTAAAACAATGAAGACATAGTTTTAACTGTGTGTGAAAACTGTCATATTTGTACTTCTCATTTGACATCTCTATTATATCTTGCAAGACTTAAAAAGAAGAAAAAAAATGAACCTCCAAAAGTGGGGTGTGGAGGGGGAAGCAGTCAGCCTGCAGCCAATTAGTATACTGTGATTCATTGCACTTTATTCCCAAACTGACATCATAGTTGAAACTAAATGGCAACTCTTTTCTGCATTGGTAAGTTCATGCTTAAGCATTAGTCTTGGAATGTCATTAGACTGCAAGCAAGGTGGTAAGTGAGATAAGACGAACTCTGAAACCCAAATCTACTGATATTTGTTAGTATATTGAAGTTAATTGACAACGTACAACTCTTTATTCTCTATGTTATAGTTGTTCACTGTAGAATAAAGAATCCAAATAGTTATATATAGTAGATCCCTGTCCTTGCTTAGGAATTGCTTCTGTGGTAGATATCCATTGAATGAGATACACAAACACATCTGGATCAGGAATTACAGTTTCCAGAGTTAAACACTGTACAATTTACACTTCTGTCAATGTAAACTGCTTGATATACTTTACATTATTTGGCTTCTTGGCAGACTTATCAGGAGTTGAGTGCCTCACACACTTAAAAAAACTGATGAGTGGATCAGTCTTGCAGAAAATAGACTTAATCTCCACTCCTTCTCGTAGAGCTCATTAAACAGGGAAGGATGCTGACCTTCAATGTCTGATTTAAAAACTTGCTTTAGGCACAAAGTAATTATTTAAAAGGAGGATGGTAGCTCCAGTACCATATTGCTGAAAAAGACTGTCATTCCATTTGGGCCTGTTATGAAGCTGATGTGCCAAGGAACAGCTCAGCCCCCACAGTGTCGTTAAACAAAAGTATATCTCATTCCTTCACCTTCAGGGGGTTACCAAGCTTTTAACATAGTGTGTTTAAATATAGGCAACTCAATTCCACCTACATCCTATTTCAGGTATCGAAGTCCTCTGTAAGACTGAGCTCTAAGTTTCTGACAGAACTGAGATTACGTTCTTAACTAATTTGACATCTGAAATTTCTGTAATATATTTTAATATATTAAGTATACATAGTCATGATATGTTAAGAAGCCTTGAGAAGTGGAACCAGAGACATGGAAACAGATAGAAGAAAAGTAAGAAAAAATATGCTCTTGAATAAGGTAATAAAATTGTCAGTTAATACATTTTTAGAACTCTTTCTACAAAAAAAATGGGAAATATTGTTAACTATCTTGTACTGTGTGCACATCCACTGAATATGTGAAAAACAACTGGCAACCCTTGATACAATGCAGAAGATGACTAATTAAAAATCTTCAATTAATTCCAAAGAATATTACAGTAGATTCATAAAGAATCAGCATTAAACTTTACAAAATCATAAATATTTCAATTCATGAAAATATTTTATACTCCAGCAGTGCACACTCCAGTGCTGAAGTAAACATAATCATCATCATTAGGATAACAGAATTATTTGAGTGGGAAAGGATCTTTAAGGTCACCTAGTTCCAACTTCCATGCCATGGACCAGGACACCTTCCACCACACCAGGTTACTCAAAGCCTCAACCAGTCTGGCCTTAAACACTTCCAGGGATGAGGCATCCACAGCCTCTCTGGCTTAATTGTTCCAAGGCCTCACCACCCTCGCAGTGAAGAACTTCTTGATACGTAAACTAATTCTACCCACTTTCCGTTTGAAGCCATTTCCTGTTGTCCTATCACTGCATCCACTTGGTTTTCATGGAGATCCCTTTAGGAACTAGAAGATTGCTATAAGGTCTCCCTGTATCCTTCTCTTCTCGATGTCTTCATTGGACCTTATAAAATAGTTTCTGATTATAGTCTTTTGGTTTGAAAATATTTTTTTTTAAATTAAAGACATAATTATGTCTCAGTATAATCATCTCCGCTCCTATTTACTCAAGATTTGGCTTAATTTGTATCTATATTTTAACATGTATGAGAAGGCTTCTCTGATTCATTTCATGATCTTCATTCTAAAAGAGGATGTAGGTTTAGTCTTAGAAGATCTAAAATAGGTTTAGGGGTGTTATACTCATCAGTAATTTGCTTTGTGCAGATCTGGCATTGCTGAGAGCAAGTCCTTCTGCAGGGCAAAGTTTCTAGAGACTCCTGCATTGAATGTATACAGCATAGCAGCAGCAGTGATTTAGCTTAATATCCATCCCATAGTGGTTCAGGTGGGCTGGTGGGTACTGGTATACTAGATAGTACTTGTTATTGCTTCAGTAACTGGCTTTTTATCACTTAGTTGCCTCATTTGCATATGATTATTTTTATATGTCACATCATTACTTCTTTTTTTTCCAGATTCTACCCGTCTGTCCATGTATATGTGAATATTAATAGAACGGAAAGTTTATCCAAGATACATATGTTGTACCCATATAAAATCAACATTTATAGCTTGACATTAGTTTAATTACAGTGATGATTACATGGTAATTGTCATCTTGGTAAAACATTAATATCCAACTTTAAATAATACCCCAGTAATATATCCGTGGCTGTGGGATCTATCATAAAGTATGGCAAACTAGTGTGAATGGTTTGCAGTGTAACATTTTCTCATATAAACATAACCATTTTACACTCTTTTAATTAAGCTGATATCTCATCTCTACCTTGAAAATACAAAGTAACAAAACAAGAGACTGAAAATCTGGTAAGCATCTGGAATGCATTTAGTACTACTCACTGTAAATGAATAATAAAGTGAATTAATTAATTCGTTAACACTTTAAAATTAAGTATTGGGGTTTTTTCTTGGTCTATGCTGTTTTTGTTACTGTTTCTATAGTGTCTTTAGGTAGTGATTAAACCAGATGGTGAATAAATGGAGAGTATTGGAACTTTTGAGTTTATAACTATGTAATTTTAATATTAAAAAATACTTTAGAGAGAAAGAGTATACAAAGACAAATTCTACATGCCAACTGGGCTCCAACAAACAGAATCAAAACAGAATATTGTAATATATTTTTTCTCATAGCTCTTAGAGGAACTCTTCTCAAAAGCTCTACTTTCACGTTTTATTCGTTGATTTTTTGCATTTTAAATACATTCTGCAATCTTATTTCCTCTGACCCTTCCCCTTTTGATCGCTGCACTTTTTCTTCTGGTCTTTTCGCTCATCACTGTCATTTCTGGTTTTTCTTCAGCATTGACACGTACCTGTTCAATGTTAATACTTCACTTTTTTACATTGTTTAACCACCATGTTCTCCATGTTGGTAATGAAATGAAAACTATTTTCAGTACACACAAATGTGTCCCATACAAACCTTGCTTTTTTGCAAGACTGACACATGATGTAGTTCATTTGTCTTTTAACATGGAGGAGAATTACTGATCATTCTTGTTAAAAGTGTCTTCCTCAAGTAAAGGCTCATAGAAAGAGTTGGGCAAAATGGGACAATTAATTCATAGTAAAAGAATTTCATTCTATAAATGCTGAGTTTACCATAAAAATCAAAGAGTAGGAGGTCTGCAATATCTAATAACACTTTGTAAATAGATATAATCTTGAATATAGTTATACATTAGTAAGTTACACCAACATATCTATGAGAAATGATAATGTAGTTTTATTTTTTAGTTTTAATTGTTATCCATTGACTGCTTAGTTTTAGTATATGTACTGTCCTTGAGAGATAATGGCACGAGGAGACTATGCATAAAATTATAAGTATTACCATATTTCACTGATAAATGCAATTTCAAGTAGAGGTTGTAAAAATTAACACAATAGTAGAATGGCTGGGTTGTTACTAGGTAAGAAATCCCAAAGCTGGATGGATATATTATCGTAATCCACATGTTTTTCTTTAGGTCTCCTTTCAAATTTTTACAGATGGATAGTTTTAGACAATCACTTATTGAGGGAGAAGAAGGATTTTCATTCTCAGAAATAATCCATATTGTCTTAAAAAATAAATATTATCTCCAGAACAAAAGATTATGTCTCTTTTTAAGAAGATTAACTTATTAGCAGCAAAAATTAATTACATTTCATTTTATTATTAAAAAATCAAATTAAAAACACCCCAAACATTAATCTGAAAACTTTCCCAAAAATAATGCATGTTTGGAGTATTTTGAAAAGGAACTTTTTTTGCTATCTGTAAGTTTTTAGTGAAAAAAGATCATAACTAAATGAGTATTAAATTCCCCATTGTGGATTAAACAAAAATTAAAAAATATCACTAAGGACTACAACTACACTCACTCACAACATTGGTTGCTAGTAGTACTGAAATAATTTTATCAGGTTTCCCACTTAGAAAACAGCTGACATTCATTTTGAAGGAGCGAATGGTTACACTCTTGGCTTTACTAGATCTTTTACTAGTGTGACAGATGATGCATCACAGATGAAACTCAGACATATACCTGAAACACATCTCAAGTTTAAATTATTGTTATATTTACTTTTTGTTCCCCAAATTTGGAATAAGTTTCCAGTTTCATTTCAAATGTTAAGGAATCCATATTATATAATTAGTAGCATTCTATAATCATTGAACCTTCAGATTATTTTTTTCTCATCATTAGGGAATAGTTTCCAATTTCCATTTGCTTTGAACTCCTTTCCTCTTCCCAATTTTTGTATTTGTGTTGCTACCAAGTTTTTGAGGAGTACTCAAGCTGTAGCTTCTACACAAATGTATGAGCAGAAAATAATTGCTGTTTTCTCTATTATTTTGCTGTTAGAATGTATAAGTCTTGCAGAATTTTGAACATATTGTCTGTTATACATATATATACATACATACATATCTGTTTTAGAATTGTAGAATCATAGAATGGTAGGGTTGGAAGGGATCTTTAGAGATCATCTAGTCCAACCCTCTGCAGAAGCAGGTCAACCTAGATCAGGCCGTTTTATCCAAGGTAGAAGACAAACTTCAACTCCTTGACTACATAAGGATGTTCTAATATTCTAATTAAAGTGGATACCTTGAGTTACAATTCAATTTTGTTTGTTAGTAGAATCTTCTCAGATATACATCAGTCCAGTTTCATTTTAAATAATGTTATAGATTTTTTCTTATTATTTCTAAAGGACATAAGCTTTTGCTGTTTGGATTTGTCATTGTGCTATTTCAGAAAAAAGTAGCCATACACCGGAGATTCTAAAGGTTTATCTATGGTAACCGTTTGGAGAATATTAAACCTTTTGATATCAAATATAAAAGCTTTGAAAGAGCACAAGATAAATCTTTACGAAAGTGAAAAATATGGGGCTTTAATTTGTTTTGTAAGCATACAAGTGAACAAGAAAACTCAAATCAAAACTCTTCAGATATAACTGAGTCCCTGATGACAGCAAATAACATCTGAATGTAATGCAATCCTCTTTCAATACTCCCCTGGGAAGAAATACAATTTTTTAAAAGCTTAGTTTTAGTCCAGCAGAAGTCCAGTTCAATGTTTTACGACCTTTTTAATAAATCTAGTCTGAATTTCGTTTTTATACTGGTGGAATTAAATACTCAGTTTCTTGAGTATTGTAGTTCAGTCCCTGTGGCTTCCATATTTTGATAGTTTTGTAAATTACTTTCAATTTGTTTTCTGCTACTGTGGACTATTTTGAAGCATGAAAGTTTCTACATAACCCACACGTTAATGTAGAAAATTAGAGGTGAAAGTGCAATTGTATCTCTGTAAATCACTGATTGCCTTGGTGGTGTCTAAAAAAAAAAAAGAAAAAGGAAAAGCACAGGAATTACCTGTTTTAAAAGCTTTTACTTGTCTGAGTCTTGCACTTGTTACACAGTTGAAAGCTGAAATTCTCCAGAAAATGTCAGTTCAACATGCAGCCAGACAGCTCTCTAATGACAGAAAAAAAAGCTCAAAACATAGTATTCAGTACAGCTCAGAATTATTGCATTGAACATTTACCCCGCTAGACATCTATCACAGAATCCTACATATTTAAGACTGAAATATTGACTAAAAAAATTTTATTGCCAACTGGATACCATCTGCAAAGAGCAATGAATAGCTATTTGGATCATTGATTTTTTTTTTTTATGCTGCTGCTGAAACACCCTTATTTTGTCCATTCTGATCACTACACCTGATTATCTTACTGAATATTTTAGTAACTGCCAAGTCTGTAGCCTAACAGAGGCAAGAGTGTGGCAGCTTCAAAACTCAAAGTCCAGATAGTATTGTTCCCAAAAGGTGTATTATCTCTCTCTGTATATTTGCATGATTGACCATGCAGATGAATATAGGTATGAAACACACTGTACTCATTCAAATGTCCTAACTTTTTTCCTCTCTTGACTGATCAGTATGAAAATATCAGTGGAAAATTTATATATACATATATATATATATATATATATATATACTGTAGTTGCCCCTGAATCCTCATCACCTCACCGTACTGATTTTGTCTTGAATAAAGTTAATTTTATTGTTAGTAGCTGCTACAGGTTTGTTTTGAGTTTATGCTGAAAACAATGTTGATAACACAAGAAGATTTTGATTATTGTTCAGCAGTTCTTGCACAACATTTAGGTCTTTTCTGTTTCTCAGCCTTCTCTTCCAGTGAGTTGCAGCTGACCCGAAGCAGTACAAGTGATATTCCACACCACACAATGTCATGTCCAGTACATAAACTGGGGGGAACTGACAGGGAGAGGCAAATCACTGCTGGGACATCCAGCAATTTCATTGAGCATCATAGAATCATAGAATGGTAGGGGTTGGAAGGGACCTTTAGAGATCATCTAGTCCAACCCCCTTGCAGAAGCAGGTTCACCTAAATCAGGTCTCATAGGAACATGTCCAGACAGGTCTTGAAGATCTCCAAGGAAGGAGACTCCATAACCCCTCTGAGCAGCCTGTGCCACTGCTCCATCACCCTCACAGTGAAATAGTTTTTTCGTATATTTAAGTGGAACTTTTTGTATTCCAGCTTCATCCCATTACCCCTTATTATTGATCCTCCCTTATTATTGACCCTCCTGGGCTTATTTGAGTCTTCCACAAGGACCAGGGCTTTCTCAGTTATATATCTTTTTAGTTACACTATTTTTGCTTTTAACTGCTGTATATAGGCTGTTTACTCAAATATGTACATGTATGTTCAACATATAATTGAAAGTTTATATGCAAAGAGAAAGAATTTATAAGTTGTTTTTGAAGTAGTACTTAATGATGAAGCTATGATTTACATTAAAGTTTTACCCATGTCTTCCTTCAACTTTCAGTACAAACGATTTAATTGTGAGTTGTAACAACTCCCACATAAATCTCTTATATTAAAAAATGAAAGGGTGGAAATTATCTGTCTCAGGCATCTTAGGGGATGTGACCCGATAGTGCCTTTGCATTTTAAAGTTCTCACATACTTCAGATTCATTCTTTATTCAGAGGTGTTTGAGTAATTAACGTTTTGAACTCAGCCTGTTTTTTCTATTAGTTATTTGAAAACTGGAGACTTTTTCAAACTTTTTATATTCAGGGTTCAAAATTCACACAAGTCTCATTAGTTTAATAAGTTAAATCGTATCATGTCTATGTTGTAAATGAATAACTTAACAGTACAATTCAATTTGCTAAATACTAAATTGTTCAATTTCAATACCAGTTATTGGCAAGTATTTGGGTTTAATGATGGCAAAGAAGGGTTTGAAAACAAAATTATGTTGATTATGACATAATCTATTAAAAACTGGTGTTGGAGTTTACATACTTTTTTTCTAAGCATTTTTATCTTGTTTGTTTGCATTATCTGATTAGTTAATAAAATGTTATGTACCTATGGTTTAAACTTGTTCCACATTCTCTTGTGATTTACCATTGTAGCAGACAAGAGAGTTAATATGAACAAAAGTAAAAAAAAATTGAATACACAAAATATTATTTTTCTTTCATTTTCTACTTTTTCACTTTTAGGGTTTTTTAATCTCAAGAAGTAGACACCCACTTGCTGATTCCAAGAAAGCTTTTTTGCCACATTACATACATAACTCTTATCCTTAAGGATAGTCAAAGAACTGGAAATTATTCATCCCCAGTCTCTGATATCCACTCTAGCAGCAGTGTTTATGACTCCTAGGGTTCTCATTCTTGCTGAGGTATTTTTTATGCATAATTCTCTCTAGTATAATATTTTAGCATGGAAAGACTTCTGATATTGTGGGGTTTTAACATCACTCCTATATACATAGCACAGGGAATTGAAACACAGAAACTAATTGACACCTGGTCACAAGGCTCATCAGCACCATATGTAGTAGCTGTGGCTGAAGCTAGATTATTAAACTCAAGGTTGCAAAGGTATGTAGTTCAAGCTAATTTTGTCCCCAGTTTAAAGGGAATATCTTAGTCATGAACCAGATTCCTTGGGCCTGAATTTCTTTTACTGGAATAAGTTCAGAAAGTCCGAATTGGAGTCAAAATGTGAACTATCTTGCAGCCACTGGATTAATCAGAGAATTTTTGTTGGCTATCAGCCTGAGAAATTATGACAATATTGACATAGAGCTTGTGATACAGTAAGTACCTGAACTTTTACAATCAGCTTGTCCTGTAACCACTATTCTAGAGCACGCAACAAGGAAAGATTCCTTGCAAGGTATTCAAGGCAGGTAGTGACATTTCTGAACTTACACTCTGAGTTTGAACTTCATTGTTAAGTATGGGTGAAATTTCTGACCATCGTTGTTCAATGGAGTTTTATTCTTGATTTAAACGAAGATAAATTTCTTCACTTCTCTGTATATATCCTTCCAAGAGCTGTTGCTTTATCTACTTTCCTATAATAGGAGTAAGAACTTATATACACACATAGCCTAATAAAGACTAAGGATTGTCTTATCATATGTTTCTCAATGTTTTCCATTTGTGCATAAAGAAAAAATTTGTTGAAGAATAAAACAGTATTATTGGGGTTGTTCAATAATGTCTTAGAAAAAAAATTGGAAATATGTAACTGGATGTACCAGCAGGTCATGGGAGGTTCTTCTCCCTCTCTACTCTGCCCTGGTGAGGCCTCATCTGGAGTCCTGTGTCTAGTTCTGGGCTCCTCAGCTCAAGAAGGACAGAGGACCTCTGGAGAAGAGTCCAGCACAGGGACACCAAGATGATCAAGGGTATGGAACATCTTTCATATGAGGAAAGGCTGCAGGAACTGGGGCTGTTTATTCTAGAAAAGAGGAGACTGAGGAGGGATCTTATCAATACTTACAAATATAAAGGGTAGGTGTCAGGAGGTTGGGACATCCTTTTTTTCTATAGTAGCTAGCAACAAGACAAGGGGTAATGGGATGAAACTGGAACAAAAAAAGTTCCATTTAAATATAAGAAAAATTATTTCATTGTGAGGGTGAGGGAGCAGTGGCACAGGCTGCCCAGAGGGGTTGTGGAGTCTCCTTCCTTGGAGATCTTCAAGGCCTGGCTGGACACGCTCTTATGTGACCTGATCTAGATTGAGCAACTTCTGTGGGGAACTTGGACTAGATGATCTCTAAAGATCCCTGCGAACCCCTACTGTTGTATAATTCTATGATTCTATGATGTGTGAGTCAGCACAGACAGGGCACAGAAACAACCACAAAACAGTGTCTGAAATAAATCTATTTTTGTTACTTTTCCAAATGGGGGATCTCTGAAGCAGTTCTCAGGCAGAAGTACACAGGTAGAACTGAATCCTTGCTAGAGGATCATAGAACCTACTGTTTGTTTTTCAGGGATTCATGAAGACATATTATACTATTTTGCTTTGATCTTTCTCACAACTGGTCAGGAATGTCAAGACTGTATGATAGAGTTCCCCTAAATCTATCATAGGCTTGTGTTATCTAAAGACAGATGTTCTGTTTGTCATATACACAGAGATAGACAATAATTAGTGTATTATATTTGTTTTTCTACAACACAACTGTAAGTCATGTGAGCAGGTTTACAATCTTCCTCGTCAGTCTCCTATTATTTTCCCACACTGACATAGGACGATAGTGACAACTTGTGATGATTATGGGTGAACACTTTAATTAAAATTTCTTTTGCATATTTTTTAACCTAACTTTTCCTATAAGATGGTAAGACAATTGCTCTATATTCATGTACTTTGAATAGAATATTTTTTTCTATTGTATAAGTGTTAAAGTATGATATGTGTCTCTATTCAGAAATAAACCTGACATGAAATGCTATAAAACTTTCAGGCATATCAATTTTATTTTGATGATATCTGGAGAATCTGCAGTTTTTTACAGAACTGTTAAAACTTATTAACCACTGGGATTTCTGGGGTAAATTTATTCCTCCTTAAATATTTTATTTTTTATTTTATTTTATATATATATATATTTACAGCATTATTGACATTGCAATTAGGCAATTAGGAGTGCCATGCATGGATCAAAACCTCACTGTGCAGGGTATTGTAGATGGACAGATCAAATTAATGTGCCCTCTGACAAAACTGTTCATTGAACTGTAGATTACAGTGACTCAGATTTTTAGGGTTTTTTTTTTCCCCTAAGAGTTTTAAGTTGTCTTTCAAAATTACATTGTACAGAAATCTAAGTGGAACCATCAGTACTTATTCCTTACTTCTTGTTACATTTCTTGAAAGATTGATAATTATCAGCAGGATATCATAAAAATTATGAAACGTATTTCAATGTTGTGGCTTTAAATTGATGGAATATTTCCAATGTAGAGTATGAAGTTATACAAAATAAAGCTAAGTTTCCATTAACTCCAAATAATCTTTTCAGAATGAGTTATAGCATTGATTTGTGTTGCATCATATGTCAGAAGTTCAACTAAGGCAGCATAGGTTAATGGATGGGAAGGTTATTTCTTTGGTTTGATTTGGTTTGGTTTTGAAGTGCTATAAGCTACAGACATTCTGGGATCCAATCCAAAAAAAGATAAAGAGAAGCCTTGAAACTAGATAATAGAAATGAAACTCAAATCAACTCAACAAATTTAAAATATCTTGATTATATAATTCCATCTGTGCTAATTTCGCTGTGAGGTTTGCATGTTTTCTTGTAAAGGCACATACTAGTCAGATAATCAAGTTAAGTTGTTCTTTTATAAGAAAGTTACTATGTACTCCTACTCATAGTCCCTTCAAATATGACACACACATACATCAGTGGAGTCATTCTTTGGAATATATACACTCTGAAACCACTTTTAAATTAAGGTTTCTTGTATCAAGGTTGTGGGATTTTTTTGCTGTTGCTGGTGTTTAGTTTTTTCACATTTTTTGCCTCCAAGATTCATCTGTGTTTGGAGAGGTGTGATTTCTTTGGAAATTGTTTTGTTGAAAAAGTGCTATCTCTTTTTTATAAAAGATCCAATCATTCTCAAAAAGTGTTTTTGCACATTTAGATGATATTTACTACATTCTCAACATGGGCCAAAGTTACTGCTCGTGTGATTACTGAAATAGAATATGCATAAGACCTTAAGAATCTGATCTTTAAATGCATTAAGTTCCTTCATTTTTTTTTTTTTTGATCGACAAATGTAAACAATCTACTCAGGTTTATATGGATTAAACATCTACTAAACTTTACCAATTTAATTTGTTACTCTGAATAACTAAGATTTTCTTGAAGTGTAGGCTAGAAAACGAGACAAATAAAACATGCTTTTCATATTACAGTTATCATGATGGTACTGTTTTATATCCTGGTAATATTTAATAAATATAAACCCAAAAAAGGATTGATACAACATAATAAAGCCAAAGAAAAAAAAAGCAACATCAAAGTAATAAATGCAAATGTGGTAAGGATTTAAAGGTATGACAGACTAAAGATTTTTCAAGTATCTTTGAAAATCTCCAATTGCTGTCTTCTCAGTATCTGTGCTTCAGTCGGAAACTTATTCACAATTCTAAAAAGAATATCTGCGTTTGGTAACATACTTTTTTTCCTTCTCATAAGCATGAGTTTAGAAGCAGTAGATATTGCATAAAACAGTCTAACATTGACAGAAAAAAAATGTTGATTAGACACAAGAAAGATATACTCTTTAAAAATACACTGAAGAGAGATATGGAAGGGGATATGTCTAATAGAAAAAATGCACTTGAATTTTGTATAGATGCTGGTTTATATTACAGAAGTATTATCTTAATAATTTTACCAGATGAAGAGAATCTGGGAATAAATATAAATTTTGTTTTGGTTGAAAATCCAAGACATCCATAGAAATGTATTTAAAATTAGAGATCCCATAGAACTCAGTTTTATTTGCCAGCCCTCTGGCGAGATGATCTAAAGTAGAAGAAGTAAACACTCCAGCTAAGTCATGCTGGCATATAGTGGTTTTCGTATTTGACTGTAATCGTATATACTTACTGGAAGTCAGAGTGCTGATACCACATATCTTGTATTAAGTATCTATAAGAAGAATTGGCTATACTAACAACTATTGTTAACATTTAAGAAAACTATAGAAATACTTGAAAAACATATAAAGATAACGAAAAAAGGAAAAGACCTTGTCTGAATAATTACTCAAAATTCGGTCACATCATGAAGCAAATAACCTGTAACAGTAGCCTATAAATTTTATTACTCTTTGTACAAACATAAGGAAATCTATAAATAGATAATGTATATTTCTTTCTCCTTAAAGTGTAAATTGATTTCTCTAACTTCTTATGATTACAAATGTTGTCAACAATGCTTTTCAGAATTTTTTTTGTACAAGAAACATGAGTTTTCGATTTTTGTTATCTACAAATTATCTCTGAACATTAACAAATTTATCACATCTCAAGGGATGAATGCCTGTGAGGTTCTTCATAGTCATAGGAGTAATTTGGAAACTCTACCAACAGAGGAAGACAATGAAATATTATTTTTTACTGATTGAACTTGAATTTTATTTTTAAATGTCAAATATGTGAGAAAAGTTGATAATGTTTTTTCATAAAATAAGCTATTGTGAAAAATATTACTATTTGAGTAAATATCAGGAAGATGAGAAAAAAGGAAAAATTATGATAAAGGGATTGCAGTAATTTCTTTAAGCATTTATGTTTGTACTTATGTATCTGCAGAAAGAAATATAAAAATTAGGAAGAAAGAAGACAGTAATTCTTCAAGGAATTTTCTATTCTGTAAACATTGTGTTTTCACTCTAGTTCCTATTGTTAACACTTGCATTTGGATAAAAATGATCCTTTTCTTTTCACTTAAAGCTTATGTTCTATTCTTCAGCAAAATCATGGGACTACACTTATGATATAGTAGTCTACTGCTTGGAAATAAATGAATTTTCAAAATATGAACATAATGAATTCATTGCAGATCATGCAGAAAGATCATGTGGGTATGTGAGGAAGATGAAAAACTCTGGTAATTAACAGACAACATACAGAAAGAATTAAAACTTCTGAAAAGTTAACTGCTCTAAATTTCAAGGAATTTAAATGTAAAACTTTCCCAACAGCATGGAGGTAATTCTGCTTAGAAAAACATTAAATTTTGCACTGTTGATTCTCCACTCAGTAAAGTACTTTGGAGTTCATCCAGAAGAAGAATCACTGCTCTAGGCTGTTGTAGCTGATGCTTTTATACTTGTTCATTGTTTGTTCATCGATACTTGACTCTCACTGCTCTGAGTCTTTAGTCTATGTTGCCAGAATAAATTCTTTCCAATTATATTGCGGCTTATTATGGTTTGAAGGACTAGAAAGTTGTTATGGAATTATGTATAGCCTATATTTCCAATTTCCATATGGCTAAAGCAAACATCAAGATATCTTGATAGGCTTGGGGAAGAGTGTCTGAAAAGTTGCCGGATGGAAAAAGACCTGAGGGTGTGATAGATAGTCAGTTGAACATGAGTCAGCAGTGTGCCCCGGTAGTCAAGAAGGCCAATAGCATCCTGGCTTATATGCGTTGTCAGCGGCACTACTGAAGTCCTTGTGCTTTTGTACTGATGAGGCCGCACCTCAAATACTATATTGAGTTTTAGGCTTCTCACTACAAGGAAAAACATTTAAGTGCTGGAGCATGTCCAAAGAAGGACAATGAAGATAGTGAAGAGTCTGGAGCATAAGTCTAACGAGGAGTGGATGAGAGAACTGGTGCTCATCCTTGAGAAGAGAAGGCTGAGGGGAGAACTTATGTCTCACTACAGCCACCTGAAATCAGGTAGTAGTGAGATGGATGTGGGTCTCTACTCCAAAGTAGCAAGTGATAAGGAAGAGGAAAGGGCCTCAGGTTGCACCAGGGGAGATTTATCTTTGATATTAGGAAAAATTTCTTCAGTAAAAGTGTTGTCAAGATTGATAACAGGCTGCCCAGGTAAGCAATGAAGTCATTGTGCCTGAAAGTATCTAAAAGATATGTAAATGTGATTCTTAGGGACATGAGTTAGGGGTGGATTTGATAGTGTTAGCTAAATGATTGAACTTGATGATATTAAAGGTCTTTTCAAACCTAAATCATTCTATGATTCTATCTTTCCATAAAATGTTTATGATATCTGATATCTGATATCTGACATATCATGTGTGTAATATGCAATACATATTACAGATTATAGAATATATTAAAACACTCCTTTTCATTCCTACTCATGTCATCATCAAACTTCATGAATCTTTCATCCAAACTGTTTGCATCAATCCTATCAATATGATATTAATGCAATCTGTAGAATCTAAAACATAATGATAGTATAGAGACAATGTACAACTCAGTTATTTTACCTGTCCTAGTACTATAAGAATGAAATTGCTAAACATTACAGAGGAATCTCTTTTTCCTGGTGCTAGCAGTAAAGTATCTTTCATTTAATCTATTCCCTTTATGATTTACAGTTTTCCAAATATTTTCTTTTCATTCTTCTTACAGGTCTTGAAAGATTAATTCCTAGTTTTGCAATAGTTCATGTATAAATTTCATTTCATACGTAAGAAAAATAATTACATATTCAGGATTTTTTTTCAGATTCTGAATGAACTTGTTGAATCAAGCAATAAGAAATGAAGCAATAAGAAAAGCCCTAACCTTTTACACTTTTTTCTGTTTTCTTAGTATGCAGTTCACACTAGCTTAATCCATCCATATTAAGCACATTTTGGTAAACTTAATCTGGGAAAAAATGTAGCTCAAATTGAGGTTACACAAGTAATTTCTGAACTGAATCTTGTACCCTGTTGATGCTTTTAAAGATTTTCCCACAAGTATTTATCAGGAAAATAGGGAGAATTGGCCTGTCTCTAGGACTCAGAGGAATGCAAAAAGATGTGCTTTTTTGTGATTTTTTCTTAGTTATTATCAAGTACAGAAGTTGCCTACAATTGCCTTCCATTTCTGTGACTTAGACACAGTCTCTCCAATTACAAGGCAGTTTCTGTGATTGCACAGACTGTGAAGACAAATGTACTCCCATGAGCTGTGTAGCTGCACAGGCAGATTTGACCCAGAAATCATCTCCTTTACAAGGGTCTTACAAACTCTATGGAGTATTCTTTAAACACTTGTAGATACTGAGATTAAAGATGCTACATAAAAAAAAATGGATTATGATACTAATTAGTTTTGTAAATTAGCAACATACCTTACTTAGAAAGATCTAAGAGAGAGATTTTTAGTTTTATCAAGAGAAGAAAATTAAAGGTTGTTTGTATTCAAGGAGAAACAATTTAAAACAGAGACATGTGATTATGCAGCTGTTTGTTGTGATCTTTGCTTTTGTTAAATACTGACTAGAATGCAATGAGGAGGTTTTATCAAAAGGAGCTCTTCAGTGGTTACTAGTCACACAATTAAAGAAATTGTCTGAATTTTTTATGCATTAGTAAAGCTCTAAAAATCATAAAACAATGGGGCTCAGAGACATACAGTTTAGTCTTACTGCTGCATCAAATAACATGTTAATTGTTAGGATAAGTCGGTTTGTGTCTTTAAAAATTTTGTTACCAATGACTCCATATTACAGGGTCAAAATATATGTGAAATAAAAAAAAAAAAACAGTTGAAAACTCACATACATTTTATGCAAAGCATAGTGAATATAACACTACTCCACTGCTTTGTAGTCTTTTATACTGTGAAAAGAGAGCTTGAAATGGACATATATGTTTGGTAGTAATTACTAGCTACTATAATTCTGCATAAATTATTATATATGATGCACAATGTGTTTATAATATGCTACAGCTTCTAGCATTTCATGTCCATAGAGAAATATATGCCCTATAACTCCAAGCAACAATCGACAGGCAAAGTCAGGGATTCAGCAATGCAGCAATTCAGACATTCATCTGAAAGTATAAATACTTCTTAGGGATTATGCTAAGAAAATCACCTGTGTGATACAATGAAAAAGAAAACACTCACATCTAACACAGAAAAGCTGGTTTTAGTGTGACACTATCCTTTTCTCTCACCTTTGTTATGTGGATATCTTAGGCATAATGCAGAAAAAGCTGTAAGGGCAGCATTTATAAGGCCAGGATCAAATATTTCTGAGACGCTATGTGAGCAATGAATTTTAAGTGATGTAAGGTTTTCATAGTTCGCTTTGCACATGGGAGGATAACAACATCAGAGGATTTCCTTCCCTTCTTTCTGGTTTGTTTACATGCCAGATTTACTTCAGTATTTGTCCATGGAGTAGAAACAGAAAAATAGAAATTTGCTTAACCTGAGGAAATGTCCTTGCTACGTGACTGAAAACCTGAAAAATAGCCTCTAAAGGAGATGTATAGAGTTTTACCTTTCTCTGAATACAGGAATCTTCCTTTACAGTACATCAAACTTCTTATTTAACAGCTGTGATTGCAGTGACCATGGCAGATTGCAACCATATACAGCTGTGCCCTAAAGCCCTAGGAGGATTGAGAAATAATAATAGTGGATTTTTATCATTTGGCTTTCCAAATGGCCCATGCCCTATATGTATTGGTGAATAGGGATGTTCTGCCCCAGGGGCAGGGCTTCACACTTCCCCTTTTGTCCTGGATTGTGTGTATGCTACTATGCTGTCACTGAACCACAGAATCTCAAGGGCTGGAAGGGACTTTGAAAGATCATCCAGTCCAACCCCTCTGCCAGAGCAGGACCACCTAGAGTAGGTCATACAGGAACTCATCCAGATGGGTTTTGAATGTCTCCAGAGAAGGAGATTCAATAACCCATCTGGGCAGCCTGTTCCAGTGCTCCCTCATCCTCACAATGAAGAAATTATTCCTTGTATTTCTTTGGAATCTCTTATATTCCAGCTTATATATCATTGAGAAGAGCCTGTCCCTTCAGAAGAAACCCATTCTCATGTCCCTTCCTTTAAATTTTGTTGTCAACAGATGAATGAGTTGGAAAAGCATTAATTGATGTTTTCTTGACAGCAACAATTGCTGGAGTTTCAGAGTTGTCTGAACACTGCACTTGGAATAGAGAAATGTTATGTGCTTTGCTTAACAGTGGAATTTATTTCCTCAATGGTCTTGCTATTTCCCAGCTCAATAATACTTATCTGTATACAAAAGTAGTAACTGATGTAAATTATGATTTCCACTTGTAAAATGAGGGAGACTTTGGGGGAGGAAATAATTTTGGGGAGTTGCTGTAGAAATGGCTGGTTCATGCACTAAACTAGAATGTAATCAGACTGGGTTTAGTTCCATCCTCTGTCATGGACTGCATGATACTTTTGGACAGGTTGTTACTAATTGTTCCTTACTTCCTCCAGTATAAAGAAGATAAAAATAATCATTTCCTACTTTTTTTTTCTCCCCTTGTTCAATAGAGACTGGTTAAGACACCAGAAAGGGGTACTTTGCTCCTCTAAACTACCATGTGCTGGTTTAGATTCTTCAGTTTATTAACACTTTCCTCATCTTATCCTTAACATGGAACTGCTTAAGTGCACTGATCTTTTTAAAACCATCAGTATTATACAGGGATAAAGATTGTATTCCTCCACTAAAATTGCCTTCTATGCAGACAGAAACTCCAGTGCTTGCTTAAATCCACTGAAAATTCCTCCTACAAAGGATAAGCTGTATAACTTCGTGTCCTGATTCTGCCAGTAACTCATTGTACAACTGTCTGGATCTGAAATTAAAAACTACTTACATATACATTCTGATAAAAATAGCTCAAACAGCAGCTATACCATTCAACATCATTAATTTCATTTTTAAATGGAATTTCCTTTTTTTTCCCTGTAGGAAGTATTACTCTACAAAGAATCAATAGTATATATTAGGAAACTTTATATATGTATTTATGAGTTATGACAATAATTTGTGATGCACCTATATGCCCACTATATGTTTATTTAAATCAGAATCTTAATGTTTATTAAGGGAAAAGGTGATTGCATGTCTTCTGCAAATGTATATGTGACTCAATCATTGACTCATTAATTATTTGCTTTACTAACATTTTTTATGTTGTCATTAGCAAAACACTCTTCACATGACCAATCTGAATGTAATGAATGTTTTTAAAAAGCAAAGCAGTTATTTTGTCATCTTAAATATTATAATGAAGTGTAGAATAAAAATGAATGACAGTAAAAGAACAAATATAAAAATAGTAAATATGAAATGCCATAACCCCTAAATCAGTTTGTTTCTTTTACATTATTTACTTTTCATAATACAGCTCGAATAACCCCATAATCAGAGGCATTTTGTGACTGCCTTCTTTTTAATCAGATATAGTTGAATTTATAGTTCCAGAAAGGATATCAGGAAATACATCACCTAGGACAATGATTTAGGATCTTCCTTATTCTCTGCATAACACAAGTGCCATCTCTCTCAAAATCTCTTTCATTCTAATGACTGTCTCATCATAAATATAAAAATTAGTCCTGGATTTGTCCAGAAAATGCCATATTAAAAGATCGTAAGCATGACTGGTGGTCGCCAAAGAAGGGACTATTTTAGAATTTATTAAAGAATTATTAGGAGGAATACTTGTTAACCAAGCTTGAGCCTTTGCTTTAATTTAAAGGCTCTTCTAAATACACTTATTATGAAAATCTAATACTGTGAAAATCTGGGCTTACCTGGCAAATGATTCCTTTCCTATGTAAATAAGCTCTATACAAGATCCAATGACTGAATTTTAGTAATGAAGAAGGAACAAGATATATTGTAGAAGATGCTAAATAAAATACCCGAAAATCAAATACACCATTTTATTCAAAGAGCAGTTCTTATATGGGAATATGATCTGAGCTGTTAAAGCCCTTTCTTAACATGCAGCAATTTTGCCTATCGTTCTCCACATACCTCCTAAAATGTAAGTTCTAAAACAAATAAGCTTAATTTGCTGATTCTAATACCACTGCCAAACGTTGCCATCCTATTTTAGGGTCTCTGGATAAATAAAGCAAAAAGACTTCTAACTCATATCCTCTGACATACTGTTGGGAAAGATACTCCTTTCCCCTTATTCTGTTGACTGAAGTCTAACATCAGCTGGTAGGAATGTACATCTTATTACACAAAGGTTGTACTTAGAGGACTATCTTTTATTTTCTGACACCATTAAGAGAGTTAAGCATATTGTATTATAGTTACATATCAGCACTGATGATCTATAAAGAAGTAAGTTTTACTTCAAAGATTTAAAATATCAGTTGGGAAGAAAGGTCTACCTTACCTTTTGGAGTTAATTCTTTGTCTTAGTTAATTACAACTGGACAGCTACCATCACCCCTTGCACCAAGTACATTTTCGAAGGAGTACTTATGTGACTTCAGTAATGCTCTCTGATATGGCTTGGACAGTCATTCATCAAAATAATACTTTTCCTTTCAAAGTCATCTGTGAATCTTTCCTTGGCCTTAGCGCACAGAGTATAGCCTATTGTATTAATCACTGCTTACTCAGTTTTCCTTCCATTCCTCTGTTTCATTCTATCAAATATTTGTTCTCCTGTTCCCTATGTAAAGTTTTAAAAAAATAAGACCTTAATAGGTCCATGGATCTCTTTGGGCTTTATATCTGCAAAATGTTTAGAGTAAAGTCATTTTGTATGTGAATAGCACAGCTGGATGTTATAAGAATAGAAAAGTAAAAGCAACATTAAGACATATATCTAAGAATAGTTTTATAACAAAAATCAATCTCTTTGTACAAGAAATAAGTAGCTAGTATAAGCATACAGCAAAGTATCATGGTTCAAGGCCTGTCTCAGTAAAAGCTTAAAAGGAATTTTCTGGTTTTCCTCACAATAAAAAAAAAAACCCAGAAGTTTTCCACCAAAATTAAAAACTTCAGATCTATTATTATTATTATTAAAATATTTTTCTATATTCTTGAAAGTCTCTCAGGGGATGGTCTACATTGGTTTCAGTTATCAGATGTCAACTAAAAGGGAACAGGTTCTTACAAAATAAGTAACTGATTGAAAATGCCATTAATGATGGAGTGGCACAAATTGTATATTTCCATGGTTTATAATCTGTGGCCAAAAAAAGCATTGTCATCTGATTTTTGGCAGAGCTATGAACAGATTTGCTATAGATATGTTACATGCAAATATAGAATCATAGAATCATAGAATCATAGAATAGTATAGGTTGGAAGGGACCTTCAGAGATCATCTAGTCGAACTCCCCTGCAGAAACAGGTTCACTTAGATCAGGTCGCATAGGAACATGTCCAGGAGGGTCTTGAAGACCTCCAAGGAAGGAGACTCCACAACCCCTCTGGGCAGCCTTTGTCAGGGCTCCCTCACCTGAACAGTGAAATAGTTTTTTCTTATGTTTAAGTGGAACTTTTTCTGTTCCAGCTTCATCCCATTAACCCCTTGTCCTGTTACTATCTACTATAGACAAAAGGGATGTCCCAACCTCCTGACACTCACCCTTTAGATATTTATAAATGCTAATAAGATCTCCCCCCAATCTCCTCTTCTCCAGACTAAACAGCCCCAGTGCCTGCAGACTTTCCTCATATGAAAGATATTCTATACCCTTGATCATCTTGGTGGCCCTCCGCTGGACTCTCTCCAGCACTTCCCTGTCCCTCTTGAGCTGAGGAGCCCAGAACTAGACACAGGACTCCAGATGAGGTCTCACCAGATATGGCAGAGTAGAGGGGGAGAAGAACCTCCCTCAGCCTGCTGGACACACTCTTCTTGATGCATCCCAGGATGCCATTGGCCTTCTTGGCCATGAGGGCACATTGCTGGCTCATATTTAGTTTATTATCAGTCAGGACTCCCAGGTCTCTCTCTGCAGAGCTGCTCTTCAGCGGTTCAACCCCCATCCTGTACTGGTGTATGGGGTTGTTCCTTCCCAAATGCAGGACTCTGCACTTGTCCTTGTTGAATCTCTTGGGGTTCCTCTCTGCCCAATTCTCAAGCTAATTGAGATCACGCTGAATGGCAGCACAGCCTTCTGGGGAATCAGCCAGTCCTCCCAGTTTGGTGTAATCAGCGAACTTGCTGAGGGTACACTCTGTCCTCTCATCCAGGTCATTGATGAAGATGTTGAAAAATGAAAATTAATGAAAAATATGCATAGTAATTGTGATTATGAGGGGTATCAGACTGACTGCATAAACAATGTGTATTCATCTTAATTTTAAAGGTGTTTCCAGGATATGTTAGGACTATCACTTCGTGCCAAGGAGGTATGAACATTTGAAGAGTAATAGCAGTTAAATGGTCTGCAGCAGATTAATTACAGGCTGAAGAGGAACTAGATATCTGTAAACCCTGGGCAAATTTCATGGATTTCTCAGTCCTGTATCCAGGACCACTTGTTGTGGTTTAACCCCAGTCAGCAGCTAAGCACCGCACAGCCACTCACTCACACACACATTTTGTTTACTAATCATGAATCCTACAGTATGGAATAGCCCTTTGGTTAGTTCAGGTCGGCTGTCCTGGCCATGCTCACTCCCAGCCTCTTGTGCATTTCCAGCAGCTCACTGGCAGGAGAAGGTGAGAAGCAGGAAGGGACTTCACTGTGCAAGAATTGCTTAGCAATAGCTAAAACATTCTTGTGTTATCAGTGTTCTTTTCAGCATAAACACAAAACATAACCCTGCAACAGCTTCTAGTAAAAAAATGAACTATATCCCAGACAAAACCAGGACATCTCAAATGTGTAATTTAGAAAAAGTGAATCAGCTTCACATTTTTGAAAATGTGAAAGCATCTTGTGTTATGTGGCAATCCTTTAATAGCTCATATTGAAAGACTGAAAACAAAATTGCCATTAGCTTAGTATTTTTTAAAAGTCTTCTTGCAATCAAAGAATAACTTTTAAAGTGTTTCTATTCCTTCAGAAGAAGATGTTACAATTGTATGTGAAGTGTTAGAATATTTGGAAAAATGACCTGTACATTCAATTGCAATTTAAATTTAATTTGCAAGAAGAGTTACGCACCTAATGTCATACTTTGAAAACTAGGTAAGTGACACCCAGTAGGTCCATTGACTATTTAGTAGTAGACATAACAGTTGAATAAGAAGTTATGTTATTTGAATAGATTTCTTTTACTTTATTTTTTTATTACACAAATATATATATTTCTTTGCTGAAAATTTATTGCCACAATAGTTTGGGGGATATTGACATATTTTAAAATGGTCAGCCATGAAAACTTAGATACAAACCTGCAAAGTCATGATTTAAATTATTTCCTGATAAATGAACTCTGAAAATGTTGTGATATACCAAAAATTACCTTTTGATGTGACTTTGATTCTGGTTTTCTACTAACTTAAATGAGGTGAGTACAGCTTTTAAGATATGGGTAGACTTAATAGTTCTGAGCAGAAACTATACCCACTGTAAAGGACCTTTCTCCTCTCTTTTGGACTTATCAGTAAGCTGTTATCAAATTACCAGAGATAGAAAAAAAATTATAATTAAAAAAAATACAGACATTTTCTTGACCTTCAAGTTTGCAAATAGAAATAAATTGTTGATTTAGGTCTACACTTCTGGTCAGTAGGGAGTTATACTTCAGGCAAACAGACTGGAAATGGTTTAAGCTGTTACCAGGGAGATGGCAAGTCAGAATGTGTTTCTAGGATGACTTAAAGGTGTTATATTAAAACTGTTTGATACCTCATTCATTCTGGAAGATCAAATCTGTTTAATAGATGTCTATTAAAACTGCTGATTTCTCTCTCATTTTCAGTTATCTCTTTTCAGGTCACTGACACTTGAGACATGAAAAAGTAGTTTAATGACTTTTTAAGTGTAGAGGTAAATTTCCTTTGTCCCAAGATCTCTGCCTGCTTATCATATCTCTTCTTCACCCCTCTTACAGTATTTTTCTGTCCTTGCTTTACTTTATGAAGATATATATAGGCATTTAAGTATGTCATGTGCTGGTCCTGCTACATGAAGACTGAGTGTAACCCCATTTTTAATCAATAGGACTTTTCATTGATTACATCTATTCTTTCATAAAGTCATGTAATCCATTTTACTGCTCATTTCTACCTCAAGGTAAAAATGGGCCTTTTTTTCTGTTGTTTATGAAGTGCTTTCCTCCATTTAAGGTGCTGAAATAACAACTATCTTGAAAATGCAAGCACATAAAGTGTTTTGGTTTTTGGTTTGTTTGTTTTTGTTTTTTTTTTTTAAATTCCATTAAATGAAAGAAAAAAACACTTCACTCTGTTCTTGCCCTTGATTTTGCATTGTTTAAAATGAATTTTCTGGAACTCTCTTGTACATGATGATGTTGCTAGGTGAAAAGCAAGACAAGAAAATAGACTACAGAGTCTCCCTGACAGAAAATTAAACATAAGATTTTCCTGCTTGAAAGTCCTTTCTGTTCTGCCCTCTTGCACATTGTATACTGACAGGCATCTCAAATGAGTATGTTCAATACACAGTAAATAGATGTATGGCTTTTGTACTTATCTCTGCTTGTCATGAAGCAGTACTGGAGCAGGCTGCTGTCTGAGTATGTGCTATGATCATCAGAGTTTAAGGATTTCTGAAGTATTTCACAGCATCACAAAATTACCTTTTTTTTTTTCCTCACCAGAAATTTTAAAATAACTGTGCCCTTGTCCTGTTGTTTTCCCTTTTCCCTGTTTGTGCTGCACTGCTGCTTTTACCAGGGGCAATTCCCTAATAATCCTAATAGCTTCAGAAAAGCACCATCTGTGATACAGTCTGGGAACTTCACATACCTCTGGTGCTTACCTTATTATAAGGTTAAGGCTGAACATACTGTGATTCTGTTATTCTTGCAGCCACTGAGACTTTTCTGAAGCTCTAAAGGAAAGTCTGATCAGGGAAGTGTTACAAAACTTCAAGCTGTATTTTACAAAGGTTTGCCATAGTCTATCATAAGTCAAGTGTGAGGTGTTATATCCTGCAGCCTATTCTGGGTAAAACACAGGATTATGTCAGTTGTGGCTTAGAGCAGTTGACATGATTGATTTAGGAGTAAGTAACTCTCAGTCAACTCTAAGTTTCCAACCAAGCTAGAAATAGCTTTCTTAAGAGTCAAATGGCTTTGAAGCTGCCTAGCTGGTTGAACAGGTCATTCTTAATATAGAAAAAACTCAAGTTCTGACTATTTCCACTAAGTTTCCACTAAGCCTTTAACTTCAAAGTAAACAAGTTCTAAAGACTCAGAGAAGTTTTTTACTGCTTCTCCCTCCAAGTAAGAAATTCTGTAGGATTCCCAATCACCAAAAGTGTTTTTTATCAACTACTTCAAAAAGATATCCATCAAAGGTCCAAATATTGTGCTTAGAAATCCTCAGAAGAAAGAAAAAGGAAAATAAATAAGGCTGTATGACTTACATTAAAAGAAAAAATAAATTCTTTTCACACTAATTTCACCAGCTGTCCTAGCAAGATTATGAGAAATTGAAAATGAATGGAATAAAGTAGTCTTAACTAAATTCTTACCCTAGCCTGGAGTTTTCATGATAGTACAAGTGAGTTTGAGCAGAGATAAGGAAGCTCTTCCAATTCATACTGCTCTATTTCTTATTTGAACACGTAAAAGATAATGGAAGATATTCTCTTTGAATCAATAGTGTTGTTTCAGGACCACAACAGAACTTCCCAGAGGAAGCAATTATAAAGATTTTAGACATCTGGAAGATGTCAGAAGTCTATGAAGACATACAAAGTTTAAGAGTTTAATGTTTGTTTTCAGAAAGTCATGTTCATGCTTTGATGACAAGGAGTTTAGAAACACAAGTGACAAAATGTATAAAGCAAATAGCACTTTGTGTAAAATGACAAGGTCAATGTCAGACCTCTGGGTCCAAGTTCGGAGGCTTCACTGTTGTGAAGTCACTGTTCAGTGATTTCACTCACCATTCTTCAGGAGCTGCTTTGGGAATCAGTCTTCTTACTGCTCTAGAGTAGAAAAATGCAGCAATTTGGCAGTAAGACATGAATATTTAGATAATATAAACATCTTCTGAAACATTGATGGAATCTCTAAGTGCAAGTAATCTAATATTAGAGAGCATGTGATTATGCCTTTAAAGACCATCATTAAAGACTATGTTCTGATCCACCTCAACTGAGCAATTTCTCCTAGTGTAGCTATCACACAGCTAATATATGAAATGCCAAGTGATAAATTTGCTTTTATATCACGTCAGGATTTAAACAGATTGAGCTAAATGTTCTCTGGTACATGCCATTGTGCTTTTAATATTGAAGTATGATTAAATACCTCATCACAAGTGAAATTGGTGATGTCCAGAATTTCTGTAGATGAATATTTTGTGTTAAAAGCATATGTTTTTATTAACTATTTTTAATCATGTTAATAATTTTTAATAATGAAAAATTACTTCTTTTATCTGATACTTTTACTGATGGTATTTTATATTATTTCTAAATATAAATTTTCAAGCTATTTGAATTATTTTCAGGCATTACTTCTATAAAGTATCTGAATACATTTTTTATAAGTCAATTAAACTCATTTTTCATGGGATTTTGATGTTTGCTTTCAAAAATATTGAAAGAGTAGCCTAATGGGTAAAAATAAGGAATCAATCAACAGACAACTATCATTCATATCTATGTCTTGATTTTTCATTTCTACTATATTTCAGAAACTAGTACAATTTAGTTGCTTTTAAAACACATGGAAAAAGCTATTTCTTCCTGATCATACTTTCAACTCTGTTAATTTTAGTCTGAAAACATTTTCATTCTTAATTTGATCCTTTTTTATGTCAACATCCTAATGCAATTTAAATTATGTAAGTAGGTTTTTTGGGTTTTTTTTCAACCAAAACCAGAAGACTGACAAATCCCACAACTAACTCTACAGGAGAGCTTCAGTAGGCTGTGGATGTTATGTTCTTATGAAGATTGGTAAGAACAATGCAATATACTTCTCAGCTCAAGAAGTAGCTAAATTAGTTTCAGTTATTTTTCTTATCTTTGCAATCTTACTATTCTCTTAGCGTTTTTCACATGAGTTTGTGACAGAGGTAAGAAATAGTCTTCTACATGAATATTAAAACTTCAAGTCACACAGTTGAACAAGCATATGGTGTTTACAAATAGCTCAGTGAAACAACTTTTTGGAAAAGGTCTCAGTTTATAATTTTGCTAAAGAAATACAACATACATATAGACACATATATTTGTCTCCTCTGATTCAAGTATGAATATGATGCTCTATGACATCCTCATCAGAAAGCTCAGGCAGTGTGGCTTGGATGAGCGGATGTTGAGGTGGACAGAGAGCTGGCTGAATGACAGAGCCCAGAGGGTAGTGATCAATGGCACAGAGTCAAGTTGGAGGCCTGTGGCCAGTGAAGTTCCACAGGGATCGATTCTGGGGCCAGTCTTGTTCAACATCTTCATCAACAACCTGGATGAGGGGACAAAGTGTACCCTCAGCAACTTCGCTGATGACACCAAACTGGGAGGACTGGTTGATTCCCCAGAAGGCTGTGCTGCCATTCAGTGGGATCTCGACAGGCTTGAGAGTTGGGCAGAGAGGAACCTCATGAGGTTCAACAAGGACAAGTGCAGAGTCCTGCATCTGGGAAGGAACAACCCCATGCACCAGTACAGGCTGGGGGTTGAACCGCTGAAGAACAGCTCTGCAGAGAGAGACCTGGGAGTCCTGATTGATAATAAACTAAACATGAGACAGCAATGTGCCCTTGTGGCCAAGAAGGCCAATGGCATCCTGGGATGCATCAAGAAGAGTGTGGCCAGCAGGTCGAGGGAGGTTCTTCTCCCCCTCTACTCTGCCATATCTGGTGAGGCCTCATCTGGAGTCCTGTGTCTAGTTCTGGGCTCCTCAGCTCAAGAGGGACAGGGAAGTGCTGGAGAGAGTCCAGCGCAGGGCCACCAAGATGATCAAGGGTTTGGAACATTTTTCATACTAGGAAAGGCTGCGGGAACTGGGGCTGTTTAGTCTGGAGAAGAGGAGACTGAGGGAAAATCTTATTAACATTTATAAATATCTAAAGGGTGGGTTTCAGGAGGTTGGGACATCCCTTTTGTCTATAGTAGATAGTAACAGGACAAGGGGTAATGGGATGAAGCTGGAGCACAAAAAGTTCCACTTAAACATAAGAAAAAACTATTTCACGGTGAGAGTGAGGGAGCCCTGGCACAGGCTGCCCAGAGGGGTTGTGGAGTCTCCTTCCTTGTAGGTCTTCAAGACCCGCCTGGACATGTTCCTATGCGACCTGATCTAGGTGAACCTGCTTCTGCAGGGGGGTTGGACTAGATGACCTCTAAAGGTCCGTTCCAACCCCTACCATTCTATGATTCTATGTCTGAGATTAAAATGTGCATAATATATGCCTGGCACTATCCTAATACATATATACAGCACCTTAACATTTTTCATTGAAAACTCACTTAGTCTATATTCTATTTCTTTTATGTTCAAAATTATGCTACCTAATTAATCACAACATTAATTGTCACTACAAATGAGGCCTATGAATTTATATATTCTTACAACTTATAGACTGTGAAAGGTTTATAATTATGGTCTTCAATAAATAGAAACTGACATCATAAAGGTCTAGATCATAATAAATAAAAATACATTATTTATTTAAAGGCATGGCAGTAATATTTGCATTTAAATGTTGAAAAGAATTTAAGTGGTAAGACAAGTGTCTTGCAGAAAACTAAAATGTAATTTCAGCTCCACATCTATACAAGATTGGTACAGAGTCTGCCAGAAAATTAAGTAGTTCAAAGTCTTCACTTCCTTTCAAAATAATTTTTATTTTTGCTTCCCATAGACTGTAAAGTGTAGCTTTCCTTTCAACACTCTTGTGTTTACATTTTTGCATTTTGTCTTTACAGCTAACATAAACAGTTTTTCTGTCTCTCTCCCCCACACAAACACACACACATACATTCAGAGTCCAGTTGGATTTGGTGTCTGGGATAAAAAGTTGAAAGGCTTTATGTATCAACATAATCTCCAGATTTCCTCAGTACGAGAAAACTTAGGCAACTATGTGTAAGAGTCAAAAAGTTGATCAAGTCTAAAGAGACAGAGTAATTTCTGCTATTTGATGTTAGAAGTGGTTGTTTCGTCCAGCAGCCTCAGCCCAGGACCTTCCTGCACAGCTGCTGGAGCCCAGTCTGATGTCCAGGGATGCAGGCTGAGGGATATGTCTGAGGTCAACAAGTGATGAAGTTGAACTCAAGTCCCAGAGAGACACACACATGCATAGGCCAATGACATGGCTGATCACACAGGTTGACATAGAAAAAGTATTGCCTTCAACAGCACCTATGTACAGGACTTACATTAAATATAAGTCCCCTCCTTGTCTTGGTCTGACAGAGGGAGGATACTAGTGCGAGCATAAACACAGCTATCCAGTAACACTCCCTCTTGCTTGCCCAGAGATCTCATACTCCCTGTCTGGTCCATGATGGTGATTGCTGGCAAAAAAACACATACATTCACACTCGTGGGACAGAGCACAAGATTATGCAAATACTACTAAGAAAAGATCTAATGAGAAGATAAGACAGACTGTGATCACATGTAGGCTTAAGTCAGATATAATGACTGTCCACATTTGTCATTTGACCATCTCCTTTTATATGCTGTGTTCCTTCCTGATCCCTTTCACCTGCACATTCCTTGCCATAGTTTTTCAGATGTCATAGTCTGATTGACACCCCACCCTATTGCCCCCAGCATCCTGGACCCACATCTTTCCATTCTTACTGGAGTAGAACATGACTATCTTTTCTGACACAAATGTATTCAATGAGACAGGTGAAACAACTGCATATTTGAGATACCTAATAAGACTTGGAATGAATCAGGCTTAGCATATCAAGTCTAAGGCATATGTGGATATGCAAGAAAGTGATCTCTAGAAAAACAATATTGGAAATGTAGACAACTACACATTTCAGACATTCAGGGTCTGAAAGAAGCTAAGAAACGATTACATTTTGGTTTTCAGAACAGTAAAAAGCTTAATTCCTATTGTGGAATTACATGATGTTCTTTTCCTTTGGAAAGTATATAAGAATGTGAGAATAAGTTTGACACGTGGATATGCATTATTTATGAAATACAAGATACATTTCCAGATAAAAGACTTTGTCAATGAGACTGTTAATGTTTTCCATGTTAATCCTATTCAGGTCTATTTCTGTTTGGTAATTCTGTTAATGGTCTCCTGCTATGATCTGTGAAGGCATAAATGTTTCAATTTCTGATCCTTTATCTGAACTTTGAAACAAATAGAAATTTATTACTTACCTTCAGAGATTCTATCAGAGATTCTATTCTATATATTTCTACTACCTGGATGACATTCATTCATATGTGAACTTTGATGCCAAGATATATGGCTTAAGACTTTGATTTGGAGGAGCCTTTCAATCTGTGATAACATCAGAAATGAAAAGTACATGAGTTGCACTTAATTCAAATTGTGTAGAACACTTCCTTTTGTTAGTGGAATAAGCTAAACAAGAGAGTTGTTGGGACTTACATTCCTTACATAAGAAAATATTTCCATTTTGGGATGTTAAGTCCTGTCAGAATGCCAAACTTTTTCATTTTGAGAATGCATCATGAGTTAGTGGTGTACAAGTTTCTCTGGACTACTGTTTAGTAAAAGCTCTAATTCTAATCAATTGAATAAAACCAGGAAGTTCCTCATATCATCTTTTCTTTAAAAACAATATTTCTGCAGTTTTGTGTCTCAGATCCCCTCATCATGTATCAGGATTACTCTGGATAAGCAGGTAAGATCTGTCAGAGCAAAAAAAGAAAATTTCAGGAATGACAGAATTTGACGTAACATCAGATTTTATAAAGGTTAAAAGCCTTTGAAATGCAGATTTGGGAAATACCTTTATGCATACAGTGGCATTCTGTGTGGCTCCAAATGAGTGGTGATAAAACATAATTTCTTCATATATAGTTGTGTCATTCTTTCAAACACTGGTTAAAAAAAAAAGCACTATTAAATAAATATGTTCAATTAAGGACTCAAGTCTAAAATAGTAGGTGTTTTTAATACAAAGCATTATTAAAAATATAGTAACTACATAAATAATGAGAATATCTTATATTTCCTGCCATTCAGCGGGATCTCGACTGGCTTGAGAGTTGGGCAGAGAGGAACCTCATGAGGTTCAACAAGGACAAGTGCAGAGTCCTGCATTTGGGAAGGAACAACCCCATACACCCCATGCACAGGCTGGGGGTCAAACAACTGAAGAGCAGCTCTGAAGAGAGACACTCTTCAAGACCCACCTGGACATGTTCCTGCGCTACCTGATCCAGGTGAACCTGCTTCTGCAGGGGGGTTGGACTAGATGATCTCTAAAGAACCCTTCCAACCCCTACCATTCTATGATTCTATGATTCCATAACCTGTACCGGGCACTGGGAATGAGTACTATGCAGATCAAGAAGTGACGAAATCACAGAATGCATAGTAAAACAATAAAATGTTAGTAATATTAACACATTTTTTCAGGTTTGGTATCCTCAGAACTTATGGTTGTATGTTTTCTGAAGCTTAGCTGTAGTTTACATTTAGTGAAGATATCAATCATTTCCTTTTTAAGAAGGGGAAAAGATTTTACACCGTCAGAGAGAAATTGAAAAAAAACCATTAATTATATTAATACTAACAATACACACATACTCACTAACCTCTGAACTGAATTTCATTTTCTTTCAGGAAGTTTCTCTCATTTTTAGGCCTTAGCAGAAATACACATTGAATATATAAATACCTGTAACTTCTCTCAAAGTACTTTTCTTTCAATGTTTGCAAGGGATTCAACGCTGGTATAGCCAAGACACAGCTTATGAGCTACACAGAGTTTGCTTAAATATAGGTGCTGAATTTGGGTCTATGTCAGATGAATACTGAATAAGCTGTCTCAGGGGCTGCTGGAGGAGTCAAACTGATTGCTGTTGATAGAGTAAACAAGAAATGTAGAGACCAGTATTGCTGTGTTTCCCTCCTCACTCAGCTTATCCTAATCAAATGAAGAGGCAGCTGAGGTTTTGTGTCTATTTGTGAGTTTAAACCTCATTTTAGGCATGATACACATTTGAGACATTTGATGCATCCTGTATCCCCTATTTATAGCTCATATAGAAGACTTGTTTGTATAAAACTTACAGCCCAGGAGGCTACCACTCTGGATCAGTGCATTGCCGAGACTCTTGATAACATTAAAAATAATTATAAAAGCAACAATAAAAGATATAACAACAGTGTTTGTTATGGTTGGAAATTTATTGTGTTCTGATTCAAGTCTTCTAATGGGAATACAAAAAGTTCCACTTAAATATAAGGAAAACCTTTGCTGTAAGGGTAAGGGAGCCCTGGCACACAGTGCCCAGGGATGTTGTCCAGTCTCCTTCCCTGGTGGTTTTCAAAATCCATCTGGACACTTTCCTGTGTAACCTGATCTAGATGGACCTGTTTTAGCAGAAGGATTGGGGACTAGATGATGTCTAAAGGTCCCTTCCAAACCCTATCATTCTACAATTCTATGATTCTATGAAGGGCTGCAGGATCTGGGACTGTTCAGCCTGGAGGAGACTGAAGGGTGACCTCTTTAATACTTACAAGTATTTAAGTGCTGTATGTCAAGGGGACAGGTCAATATTCTTCTCTGTAGTATCCAGTGGTAAGACAAGGGTTAATGAGTGAAGCTGGAACACAAAAACTTCCACTCAAACATAAGGAAAACCTCTTTCCTCTGAGGGTGACGAAGCATGGGCATAAGCTGCCCAGAGAGGTTGTGGAGTCTCCTTCTCTGGAGATTTTCAAAAGCTGCCTATAAGTTTTTCTCTGTGTGGTATTTTGACCCTGGCTGGATGCCAGGTGCCCACCACACCGCTTTATCCCCCACCTCCTCAGCAAGCCAGGGAAGGGAAGAAAATAAGATGGGAGTCTCGTGGGTTGAGATAAAAGCAGTTTAATAAAGAAGCAGCAAAGCCGCCCATGTGAGAAGCGAAGGAAAAGCAGATAAGCTGTTACTCTTTACTTCCCATCAGCAGCGATGTCCGGCCACCTCCCGAGAAGCAGGGCTTCAGTACGCGTAGCGGTTGCTTTTGGAAGGCCAGAAATGAATCTCGCCTCCCCTTCCTGCTCCTCTCCCCCAGTTTATATTACTGAGCTGATGTCATATGGTATGGAATATCTCCTTGGTCAGCCTGGGTCAGCTGTCCTGGCCTTAGTCCCTCCCAAGATTGTGTTCACCCACAGCTATTGGTGAAGGTGGGGGAAGGAATGCTGGAGGGACAGCCCTGATGCTGTGCGAGCGGTAGTCATAATATTAACAGTAAGCACAGCACTGCAGGAGCTGCTGTGGAAAATCACTACCATCCCAGACCCACTACACTCTGTAACCTCATCTAGGGAGACCTGCTTGAGGAAGGGTGTTCGACTACATGATCTCTAGAGGTCCTTTCACCCCCTACCATTCTGTAATTCTAAGATTCTATGAAGTAACTTCTTTAAAATTATGTCCAGGTTGCCCTTAAATGCATATACTATTCTACAATATTGTAAATAATAATGCTTGATACACTTGTAATAATTGGTGGTTGCAGCTAGTGCTAGCGAGGAAAATTATACAGTATTGCTAAAGTGATGTTTCCAGAGTGTCAAAGTTCTGCAAGAAACATGTCAATAGAATTTTGTCGTTGTTGTTTACTTGGAGGAAAATAGAATAAAATTTGCAAGTTTTGACAAAGAAGTAGAAAAATATCTCCTGCAAATGTTGTAAGTTACAAGAGTACATGTGATGTCTTTTTTAATAACTCATTACTGAGTAAGTTTTTTCAATGCTTGCAATTTGGGGAAAATAATGACAGGAATTGCTGTTGTTCATTGTTATTTCTGGAAAAAGAATGTTTTTACTATTTCCATGTATTCTAGGCTTGCAAGATACTTTTATATGCTGTCTTTTCTTTTTTATGATGGATATGTTTTCCTTTGACAATATCTACATGACATCATGACACCTTCCTTGAACCGAAAGTAGATCTCTGAAGAGTCTCATGCAGCGCAGGTACCATGAGTTGAATATAGTTGCCATGGTGTCTCTGAAATCCCATACAGAATTATTACTGCAATAATTCAACCACCCCCTGACTTTTGAATAAGAAAGAGAAACATATATAATTGTCCTGGTTTAGCCAGGAGCAGCTTTTGGCTTGGTAACAGGGGGAGCGGGTTGCAGTGAAGACCCTCCCCCGGCTCCTAGGTTCAGACCCACCTCCGGCCCGGCTGGGCCAATCTGGCGCCTCTGCGATCACTATTTAGGGGACGGGAATTTGAAATACGAGTCGGGAGGTGGAGAGTGATACAAGATGGAGGCCACCACGCGGACCCTTCAGCCAGAGAAGGAGGAAGGAACGAGAAGCAGTAGACCGGAGACCCCTCTGCAAGCCGTGGCGAGAATACAAGCTGTGCCCCTGAAACCTATGGAGATTCGTGGCAAGACTGAGAGCCACCAACAGCTCCGTGTGGGTGAGCCCGGACGGGCGGGGGACTGTGCGGGGAGATGGCCATGGCCCAGGCCGTGCTGGAGAGCCTGCGCGCCGCAGAGCAGCCCCACACGAGAGGCAGAGAGGAGCTGCAGCCTTTGGAATAAGTGGGCATCGGAGCAGCCCGTGCAAGTCTGCCATGCTTGTGAGTTACCCCACGGACTTGCAGGGAGGACTGGTGTGGAGTTCACCCGTCCTGAGGAGGGACAAACGGCAGAAGCTCTCGGAAACCGACTGACTGAACCCCCCACTGCCTGCCCCCCCGAACCGTTCAGGGGGGGGCAAGGTAAAAACACCGGGATCAGGGCTCTGAACCCGGGAAGAGGGGAGGGGTGGCAAGAAGGTGTTCTTAAAAAGGCTGGTTGGACTCTCCATTGATGTATTACTCTGGGTTGTTTCATTTTGGTTATGTTTTGGTTGATTTTGCATTAAATTATTTTCTGTTTTCTTCCCCAAAACCGAGTAGCCTGGTCTGTTTTGTCCTGAACCTTAAGCGGCAATTAAGCCCTCCCTGCCCTCGAGCAATCCTCAGCCTCTTCGGTACTCGAGGCTAATCGTGGCCTTTGTTCCCTGATGGGCCTAAACCACGACAATAATCTATAATAATGGGTGCTGGCGTGAATACACAGCTGTTGGTTTCTGTTGACTTTATTTCAGAAAACACTTCAACTTGTGAAAGCTTTGCAGAAGAAAAATATGGGTTTATTTATTTGCAGTGTAAATTTAGACAAATGATTTTATCTACCTGCTCTGTCAAATGTTTAAAAATACGAGAAATAAAAGGTTTTATGGTATTATTAGTCTCTATTCTTTTAATCAGAATCGTACCTGAAATTACTGTTGTGTAATATTTTTCAATTTATTTTATTTTCTTCTCAGTAAGAATAAGAATTACTTTTCTGATCTAGAAAAGAGGAGTTCTGACAACATCTCAATAGCACGAGGAATGCTTATTATATTATTTTTTACTACATGAACACTTGCCCAAGATTGAAAGAGATTACTCTGAACCACTGCAGATCATCTCCATACTATACCAAGATGCTGTGAAAATCTTTGATATCAGTACAGGCTGGGGGTTGAACGGCTGAAGAGCAGCTCTGCAGAGAGAGACCTGGGAATCCTGATTGATAACTAAATATGAGCCAGCAATGTGCCCTCGTGGCCAAGAAGGCCAATGTCATCCTGGGATGCATCAAGAAGAGTGTGGCCAGCAGGTCGAGGGAGGTTCTTCTACCCCTCTACTCTGCCCTGGTGAAGCCTCATCTGGAGTCCTGTGTCCAGTTCTGGGCTCCTCAGCTTAAGAGGGACAGGGAAGTGCTGCAGAGAGTCCAGTGCAGGGCCACCAAGATGAGCAGGGGGATGGAACAGCTTTCATATGAGGAAAGTCTGCAGGCACTGGGGCTGTTTAGTCTGGAGAAGAGGAGATTGAGAGGGGATTTTATTAACATTTATAAATATCTAAAGGGTGGGTTTCAGGAGGTTGGAACATCCCTTTTGTCTACAGTAGATAGTAACAGGACAAGGGGTAATGGGATGAAGCTGGAACACAAATAGTTCCACTTAAATAGAAGAAAAAAACTATTTTACTGTGAGGGTGAGGGAGCAGTGGCACAGGCTGCCCAGAGGGGTTGTGGAGTCTCCTTCCTTGTAGGTCTTCAAGACCCGCCTGGACATGTTCCTATGCAATCTGATCAAGGTGAACCTGCTTCTGCAGGGGGATTGGACTAGATAATCTCTAAAGATCCCTTCCAACCCCTACCATGCTATGATTCTATGAATACATCAATATTTAGACAAAAAATGAGAGGGGAGAAGGGGAGAAAGAAGAATGGTTTAATTAAGCTGGACATTTTGTATAACTAGATTTGGTGCAGAACATTGAAGAGAAAACCTAGTATATCAGCAAAATTGTAATTTAATAATTTTTTGAAGCAATTTTGTATTAATTAAAAAGAAATATACAACGTTTATCACAACATAGTGCTTTGAATAATAGGTTAAAATATTTTTTTTTTCTTTTTTAAACCTGAGAGCAATTTGTCTGTAGCTATAACTTTTCTTTGTTATAGAAGAAAAGATAACAAAAATCCCCATAGGGTGGAATTTTGCATGGGAAAGGAAGGCAAAAATTTTGAGTAAATAGCCTGTGAATTTAAATGACTAAAGCAATATGTAAATATTGCGGTGATGAACACTAAGGAAAAAAGCTGGATGATCTAAATCATTTTCACTGTAAAAATAAACCTCTAACAGGCAACATCAATGAAATACAGAAGATCAGATTGATAAATGTCATAGTAAGGAGAAAACATTTTTCAAACAAGACTGCTGAGGCATTGTGAAGCCAAGATATTTATTTTCAAAGCAGAGGACATCAGTACTGTGAAAATTCTATAAGGAATCACATTGTGTGGTCTTAGGTGAAATACACTCTGACCTTGGTTAGATGTTTACTTTCTAAAGCCTGTCTCAAACTCGGTTATTAATCCAGTGCATTCATTTTTCACATTTCCCTTATACCTACACCTATTAGTTATTTCCTCACTTATCTGAAGATGTGACTAAGCCTGAATGTGTCACTACAAACTATAGTACACTACAAACTGTAAGGTTTGTCCATCGTTTCTCATGCCAGTTCTCATAAACATGTATGCATTTTATTTAGACTTTGATTTAGAAAAACAAATAAACAGTTCTAGTTAAAGAACTATAGATCTACTCTCTACAGCAAATTATTTAATGACTAGGCTAATGTTAGTTTCTCAAAATCTGTCCTTGCTTTGAAAAGATGAAGGAAATACTGGCCAAGAATGCCTGCTGGTTGTGACATTTCAGTAGGATGAAGGTTGACTAGAACTTAAAACTGGGATTGTCACCACCTATGATTGAACACGTACAACCCAATATCAGTCTTTTGCAGTATAGTCTTCATAGTCTAATCAGAAGAGAGCTGACTGATTGTATTTGGAGTCCTTGGAGGTGTAGAGATATCCAACAGATCTGATCCTTATACTCTTACCTAACTTTAAAAGAACAGATGAGCCGCTGAAGCTTTTGATTATGAAAGAAGCTGAAGAAGTTAAATACAGATAGATGGATTTCACAATCTGCAAAACAGAAGCCTCATCTTACTGAGATTGTATTTAGCCAAGTTTGAGTCCATCCTAAAACTGTATATTAAACTGTATATGGCAATGGGAGCTATTTAATCTTTGAAATAGAGTAACTTGAATGTCCAGATGTTATTGTGCCAGGTACTATAGAAATAACACAGATATATCAAGTTCTTGTCAATATAGCAAACGTGCTCATATCCTACAATTTTGTAAACTTGAGATTGAAGAATAGACTTCTTGGATCATATTCGTTGTTCCTCACCATTACACCTTGTACTCTAACAAGCTACTGTTAATACACCAATATATACAACGGAAGTAAACTATAATCTTAAAGAATTAATAAATATCTCATAGGATTTTTAACAGTGAAAATAGTAAACTGATTCCCGTCTTAATTGACAATTTCATAGTTACATTTCACAAAAAGCCATTTGAGGCCTGTAAATTGCTGTGTACTTATGGACAGCAGTGGGAAAAGGATCTGTATGACCAATGCTATTAAAAGAGAAGGATTAATAAAGCATTTTAGTGTGATTGAATGTCTGTAATATTACAGTACTTTAAATAAAATAAATCGGGCATATACTTTATATCAATTATGATTTATAAACTTTTGAATATTATAGGAACTCTGAGTACGACTCTGGGTCATCATGATTCTAATATCAAGCAACCTGTACTTTATTTCAAAATGCAGATTGTTTTCTGCTTACTTTTAACTAGTTGTAGTGTATGAAATGAAACGAAAAAATTCTTGCTGGTGAGAAAAATATTTTTGTTGTTTATGTGTATTGCTTAGCACAGGCAAGTCCTAAATCCTTATTTGAGGCCTTAGGAAGCGTCACATTACAAAGCAAGGAAGGATAAGGTTTTTAAATTCTGAAATGAACATTTGTTTTCAAAGAATCTGTAGGACATTGTGTGAATGATATTTTATTATAGTATATTACATTACATTATAGATAAATTCTGTTGCAGAATTTGTGCAAACACAAGGTTGTCATTAATCACATTACCAAGTCTGACTATGCTTCTGCTTCTGCCATCCTCCAGTAATAACGAATCTTATCTGACTTATCTATAGTGATCTATGGTTTTTAGTATACATACTTATACTCATTAACCTTACTAAAGATATTTGAAATGCTTTATCCCAAAGGACATTATCGTTTGTGTTTCTCTGATAACATGGAATTTCAGCCAGCACTTATCTTAAGAAACACTGACATTCATAGATTCATTGAGCTGCTTTGAGATACTACTAAATTGTCAGCTAATTCAGCTAATGGGGTCTCCAAGATCTATGAAGATAGGGTTTATGCCCTCAGTGATGTAATTTACATGAAAATTAGAGTACTTCAAGGGAAATGATTTAACCTTTCAAGATTGTATGAAGATATCCAGCTTCTGAAATGCATTTAATCATAGCAAAGCTTACTGTGAATAACATATTTTTCTGTTTAAGCAAAAGAAGCTGAAATCAAATGGGTTTTTTGCAATTATGGGGATTCCAGTGCTACTGTAGTGTGACACCACAGGGAAAAGTAAATGTACAAAAGGGCTCATTTCAAAGAATTGAGTCTAATTAGTAAACATGCAGTGTTTATTGCAGTAGCATTATGTGAGTTTCTCTCTTTGAATAACTGATAGCTGGATTATGGAAATTGCATTAAAAAAAAAGGAAGTGATTACAACATTTCCAAACTAGGCATGATAAGGCCAGATTGTATTCCCTGGAGCAGAAACATTTCATGCAGAGCTTCTGGAGCTATTCTGTTGGTGAGGGTGGAAGGGGGAGGTCGACATTTTTTTCCTTCTCTACACAACAGAGAATAGAAAATAATTTTCTGAACCTCTCTGTATCTTTTCTGTCTTTACATGTGTTGGTCTGAGAAGATGGCTACTGATTTTGTCTTGATAACAGGACTATATGGCACAAAACTAGTAATTTTTTTTCTGATTCATGACAGGGCTGGTAGAAAGACCATGCTTGCTCCTGTTCATCTGCTTTGCCTCCTATGCATGTCAATGTATAAGAAAGTTTCTCAAAGGAATGCTAGCATTAAATGAAATACATATCTAATTAGACCATTAATTATTTTTTTCCCTACAGCTTTGAATGGCTACTACTATTGAGAGAGCAGTTCTTAACACAAAATCAACAGAGTCACATTATGGGACTTATCAAAGATGCAATCAGTCATCAAAATATTGCCATTTTCATGATGCTTTTTTAATTCTGTCTGCTGTTCTGTTTTTACCAAGAGAAAAGTAAAAATGTAAAAGTAGGAAAATTATCTCTTTTTAAAGAAAAGATGTTTTTCTCAGTGACTAAATTGTATATTACATTAGAAAGCCCAGTATCTCACAGACAAAAATAGTGCATATAAATTAATAATAATTTAAAAATTAAAAATAAAATTAAATATTTAAAGAGTTGGAAAACAGACTTGCAGCAAATAATTATTTAAAACACATACTGTAGGTGGAATCAGCTTCTAAACTATTTAGATAATTCAGAGTTGATTATGACTAAATATACATCCTTCTTGGATGCAAACTTCTCTGATAATCAGTGATAAAATGGTACACAGACTATTCAGTATGCAGTGTGAATTTCCATTGTTTTTTTCAAACAACTGATGAAATAATAACCTGTACCGATATCGTTTGTTGATTTTTTTTCTTGATTCTCTGCCTCTTATTAAACAGGACTGAGCTATTGAATGGCACACACATGGCAGACAAGAGGGTTAGAAAACTGCTGTTGGAAGTACCAATTTTTCTCTTTTTTTCAAAAATAATTTCTGCTGCATATTTCAGCAGCTGCAGAGTAAAATCCAGCTTGCTTACAAAGCAGCTGTGTGTGAAAGTGTACAGACTATTCACATGTTGAACAATAAGGGGCAAAACTCTGCATTCTGTTATTGCTCATTATCTTCATTGGTTAATGACTGAATTTGACATATTTAAACTAAAGGATTGGGGCTTTTAAATGGTTTATTCTATCTCTTCTCAGCTTCCTCCCTTTTACCCAGGGCTTTTCCTGCTGAGACTGACAAGTATTTTCTGTGTGAAGGGTAAAATTCTTTCAACAGGAGATGCTTTTTCAGCCAGGAGATGTTTTCAGCCTGCCTCAAATGACAGGCTTCTGATACAATGGAAGGATTACCTGCTAACAGAGATCAGAATGTTAAAGAAGGTTACACTGAATAGTCATATCAGTCCTTCATGATCTTTAAAAGTAAGCAAATAATTGGCCTTAATAAACCACCAGTAACTGCTAGAGTCTGAAGATTTTATCAAACTGTCAGTAATAGTAAAGTTGGCTTCCAGCTCTTACTGCTGATATCTTTCAGTCTAATATTCTGCGCTTTTTGTTCTCTGCTTTCTAGCCATTTTAGTAAGGGGCAGGGAAACACCAAGGTTTCATCTGTTTCTCGTTTTGACTTTGCTTTGCAGAAAAGCATACATAAGTCAAACTGCATTTCTGATAACCCCAGAAATGCAAATACTTTCAAGAGTTATTCTTACATTTCTAAAAGTCCTAAAATTCAGACAATGTAGAAGTTAAATAAATGCATCCAAGTCACTAGATCAATGTGCTGGCCACTCTGAAGCTGTTCTTGTCAGTTATGATTTATAGGACAAACCAGTGGTGTCAACATTAAAACCAAGAAGATTTAGTTTGAATTGTTGTCCAAAGATATACCAGGCTGAACTGATTTTTGTGAAATTATACATTTCATTGATATACTTTAAAAAAACCCAAACCTACAAATGCATATACTTCCTATTATTTGCAGTCTGTACACACATATCAGCACAAAAACAGTCTTTTCAGTAGTTTGCACTCAATTTAGTTTCTTCAGGTTCTTGGTGACTAAAACTCAGTAGGACCTTTGCTTACTTCTGAGCCACAGAAAATAATTATAAGGGGACAGCAGAACACTTATGGACTGATCCAAAGACCTCTGAAATCAGCAGGAGATTTCCATTAACTTCCAAAAGCATTCAAGGCTCTCCATGCTGATTTCTTTCCTGACTGCTGAGAATAAAATGATAAAAGTTTATACATTTTTGAATCGAAGTTCTAAAAGAGCATTAAGTGTTCTGATGAATAATGTACAACTACTTACACAGCTTCTGAGACCATTCTGAGAATTTATCTGCAAAATCTCTTAAAAGTTGAGAGCCTGAACTCAGAATCTCATTATTTTTAGGGTCAGCTTTGAACTTAGATATACAAGCTATACAATTATTATAAGGAATACTTATTGTACTTTGAAATAGAGACCAACTGCTTCTTACTTCTTTCTGATGGTTATTCTCAAATACTTGCAACTTAAAATAAAATCTGTCCACTAAAAAGGCACAAAAATTATGCATCAGTTACTTTGTTCACTGTTTAGCTGTCAAGATAAAGACTGTCACTTGGAAAGTCACACAAATGAAAACTGAATTAAGATTCAGACATTTGAAGTGGCAGTCTTAATTTACTTGATGTAGATGTAAGATCAAGGTGAGAAGCAAATAGAAGAGACTACACAAAAAAGTAGCTGAAACTCTGTCACTGGTGGCTATCACAGTTTACAGGATTAAGGTCCCTTAGTTTTCCCTAGAAAAGTTCCTCTGACTTCTGCCAATATTGAAATATGTATTACTATTACAAAGTAAAAAAAAAAACGGGAGGGAAAAACCGCAAGTTTTAACATGATGGAATTCTTATTGTATAGGTCTTAAATACAGCAACTAAACATATACAAAGTGTTCTCAAAATAGGAAATTATATGAGGTTTGGTTTTTAGTATTTTTTTTTAAATTAAAATATAAAGGCAAATCAGAAAGTATTACTTTATGTACAGCCAAGCACAACAAAGATTTTGGAAAAAGAAACCAAAACTTGAGTGATCTACCTATGATTCTGTCACAGGTCTATAGGATTTTGCTAATTACTTTAATAGTATCTGGAAAAATTCCTGGAACTCTTTGCCTATACCAATACATTCTCAGAATCAGTGATATGTACATGGACCACAACACAGGCATAGTTGGAAGCTATCTATGCCCCAGAAAATCTCCTGTGCAGGTACAAAAGATGACCTTCTTATTTTGGAGTCTGAAACTTGGTATATGTCTTCTACCTGGCCCACGGCAGCTGATTTCACTGCCAGAAAACAGTCCCAGATATGTTTAATTTGAGTGATATAGCCTGCAGTCCACTCAAAGGAAGTTTCATTGTTGAATTTGGTTATACATGTGATCAAATTTCCTGCTGCTGTAGCTTTGTAGACTTAAAAATGTTTAATTAAGAAGATATTTGACCCTGCAAGTACATTTCAGAGATAAGAATTTTATTACTAAAATAAAGGTTAATGTATTTTCCTAAGATTTCTCAGTTTCTTACTACATTTTAGCATCAATTTTACCATAACTTTCTAAAGTAAACTGAGAAAAACAGTAGATATTAGAGTCAAGGTATTGACAAGCAAGTGAAATTATTAAGGAAGTGGAATTCTTACTTGACCTTGCGGTTACATATTAAAAAGTCAAAACGTGTAATTAATGTATAATATGAGATGCCGTACAGTTAAGACATTTTGTTAACATTTTACTTCTCTGGTAGATACCACCTGCCTATGCTCTTAGTTTCTACTGTCATTTAAGATCATTTAAGAGATTCTAAATTTGTCTTTTCTCTCTGAAAGCATTATGAAATACTGCTCTCTGGAAGCACTACGAAACAGTGCAACCAATGGCAAAAGGTATAAAATTATTTCTGCTACTTATTTTTGTTTTTATAACTTACTGTATAGAATTTTTAAAAGAAAATCTTCATAACTTGCCCTAATTGTGTAATGTAAAACAAGGACATGAATTTTTATGATTTTGTTTCATTTGTGGAGAATATTGTATTGTGCTGTGGTCTTTGTCAGTATATTTAATCTAATACTGGGTAAAGCATTTTGGTTTACAAAACAGAAATTACTAATGAGTAGTATCTTGATTATCAGTAGCTCAGATTATTTAAAATAGCAATACATTTATAGTGGGATTAATTTTTTTAGCTTTGCTTAAACTTTATCCATTTAAAAGCCATAAAATCAAATCTAAGAATTAGATTACTCTACAGCAAGCCACAAGGCACTTCATAAAGAGTTAGACAAACATGTGCTTATGCCTTCATTTAATCTCTCTGAGTTCTGAATGAAGCTAGACCAAGCTTTTCTCTCTAAATATTATGCCTACAATAATGAAAGATGTGATAAACTCTATGTAATTGGAAGAGTAACATTATTCTGTTTAAGTAAGAAAGTTACTGACCTTCACACAGTTATCAGGAATGAAGGTGTTCGGTACAGTACCTCCATTTATTTTCAAAAACAACACATAGAACATGTGCATTCATGCTTACGTACTTGCACTGTACAAATTACATTACAAAAACCTCTGAATAACTGAACCTTGATGTTAATGATATTGTGACAATAGCAAAATTCTGGGCTATGTGAAGACACATAAAATGTGTTAGATATTTCACTATTCAGAAATGTAAGACTATTTTTTTTCTATTTTGCTTTTAAGTCATTATCTGAATGCCAGAAGAATGCAATATCGGCTTCATGAAAATAACTGTAGGTATGCCTTGTCTTGAGCACTGTTCTGTTTTACAAAGGACTGTCATAGGACATGGATTATCATTACCTTGATAATGGTAAGTTACTATTTATGTCTCTTAATGCACTTGCAAAACCTATGTCTTCTACTAAGATATAATAATTTTATATGGACAATTAATATTTCTTTGTAACTCTAGTTGACTTGAAGAAAGCATTTGACACCTTAAACTGAAACATTACGTTTTCTTCTTCCAGTAACTAGTAATGCTTTTTAGTCTTTTAAAATACTCCTAAAAGCATTGTGTGTGCTGATGGATAACAGTCTAATATTTCAGCCTGACAAGTGGAGTGTTACAACAAAATCTTCTTACTCAATCTTTTCATTTTTGTCATGCACACCATGCCAGACAAAACACTGGGAACAGCTTTAGATTCATTATTCTGGCCAAACAATTCCTATAAGCAGCTATTAATATCCTGAACAACCATAGTTTGCCAATTTTACTGTTCTTCCAGAGGACAGCTTTAACTGTACATAGCATTTTCAAAAAATTAATAGACATGTAACACAGGTGAGATTCTAGACCAGCATATTTTGGACAGCATTCTCATAATAAATACAGCCCATAGTTCCATCTGAAATTTAAATTATTTGTGTCCATTCTATTATTTCTGTTCTCATTCAGTAGAATATTAAAAATAAAACACGTCACTCTGAACAGGTTTTCCTCATATTTCTTGGCATGAAAAAACATTCTGGGAAGTACTGGAGTCCAAGTAAATGTCCATCCTACATTTATCTGTGTTGCTTTGGCCATGGAGAGGATCCCATAACTTGTGACAACAGAGATATGCTCTGCTGAAACAGTTTACACAGCAAATGTAAAATATCCAGAATAGGCACTACTCATGTGTAGTTGAGCAGTACTATTCTTGTATATCTTTTGGACACATTTCAGTATAATAACAATAATAGTTTTTAATAATAATATCTATTATGCACTGTAATTTTCCAAGAGGAAATTCTTTTTTTTCAGTGTGTGTTAAATTAAAATGGATACAGACACATACATGGCTGTTACATTTATAAAACTTTCTCATTTCAGACCATGTTCTATTTTGTCTGGGGTTTTTTTATTACAGGATCTTCAATGGAGTTTTTATCTGTATGGTTAAATGCCTATAGGTTCATTTCTAAAATCTGTCTTTAGGGAATACAATGTAATGTGTATCTCCATATTCATTCTTTGTATATATAAAGGCCACCGAGCAGAAAATAATATCACTAAGGAGAAAACAACTGCCGCCTTATGGAAGTGAACAAAAAATCATTTGTGTAAAAAATATTTTCTTGCTTCTTTTTGCCAATTGATATAAAACTCAGAATTTAAATTCTGTCAGTTCTGCCTTGTGAAATACCAGTTGTGTGTATGAAATACCATACACAGATTAAGTGGCAACATTTCTCTCAGACTCAAGATTATGACATCAGTCTCTTCTTTTTTCAAATGCTAAAATTTTACCATAAGCTACTTAGTGAATCTGTAAGTAGTTTTTATAGGTAGAAATGCATTTTCTGAAACAGAACATCAACAATAACATCCTGCAGACAGTTTACTAAATTTACAAGAGTCTAATTATCACTGCTGAAAAATTTGGAAAAGTGTTTGCAAGACTTTAAAACTATTTCCAAAATACTCAATCTTCAAATGTCATAAAATACTTGCAGACAAATATCCCCATAATTTTTGCGTATCAGTTTATATTGATGAAACATTTTACAACATATCTAGTTTTGGTACACTTATGACAATGATTTTTTTTTAATTATGAATAATTTATACAGAATGAAAAGTTGCTAAATCACTGTCACACTTTCTTCTTTTATCTATAAAATCTGTGTGCTGTCACAAATTTTATGACAAATAAAAACTGTACACTAAGCATTAAAAACAAGAAAACCTGGAAAAAATGCAAAGCTTCTGTTACAGAGTATATTTAGAAGATTGACAACATTCATCCAGTTTATAAATCTATGCAAATTATCATTATTATCAATATTTATCTTTGTCACTTATACCAGTGAAATTCTACTACTTTCCAAATTTCTCAAGATGCACATAGAATCATAGGATCATAGAATGGTAGGGGTTGGAAGGGACCTTTAGAGATCATCTAGTCCAACCCCCCTGCCAAAGCAGATTCACCCTGATCAGGTCACACAGAAACACATCTAGGTGGGTTTTGAAGAACTCTAGAGAAGGAGACTCCGTAAACTGGGAAGTCTGTGCCAGTGGTCCCTCATCCTTACAATAAAGGAGTTTTTCCTTACGGTTAAATGGAACTTTTTGTGTTCCAGCTTCATCACATTACCCCTCGTCCTATCACCGGACACTAAAGAAAAAAGTGTTGCCCTATCCTCTTAACATACTTGAAATACTCTGAAATACTTGTAACTATTAATGAGATCCCCCTTCAGTCTCCTCCTGACTAAACAGCCCCAGTTCCTGCAGCCTTTCCTCATAAAGAAGATGTTCCATACCCTTGATCATCTTGCTGGCCCTGCACTGGACTATCTCCAGAAGTTCTCTGTCCCTCTTGTGCTGGAGAGCCCAAAACTGGACGCAGGACTTCAGATGAGGCCTCATTAGGGCAGAGTAGAAGGGGAGCAGGACCTCCCTTGATCTGCTGGCCAGACTCTTCTTGATGAATTCCAGTATGCCATAGGACTTCTTGGCCATGAAGGCAAGATGTTGGCATGTTGGCATCTTCTGTCTTTTCTGGAAATGTAGCCTAAATGCAGACAAGAACTTTCTGTATATTCCCTGCTATTCCAGTCCGTTCTTATGCTTCTCTAATCTCTTCTCTGTCTTCGGCAACTCCACTACACAAGATCTTCCTTGAAGGGTTCATAAAATCTCTTCCTCTCTCTGCTATACCATTTCTAAAATCCAAACATTTAACTCTCCGTCCATGGCTGGTTACTGACCTGAAACACAGTTCTTGCCTCCTAAGCCTTCTCTTTAGGCATTTCTAGCCTCTCGCTTTTCCTCACTCAAAATCAGTTTTTTATTGCAGCACTTCCACCTTGTGTATCTTTGCAGGATCCCTATTTCATCTGAAAATAGTTTCTGACAGACTTATGAACATTTTATACATGATTAATCTTACAAACATATCACAGATTTACTTAAAACAATACACACATAAATACACACAATACACACATTTTATAAGATCTTTCTCTCTCCAGTTTCCATCTTTTGATTTCATGTCTTTTTTTTTTTTACATATAACTTGTATTGTCTCACAAGACTTCTGCTCAGAATTTCTATCCTTTTCAACATACAGAATTACTCAGAAGAAATTTTAGCTAGGTGTTTTTTTTAGATAAAGTTGTATTTTCCTTGTGACACTTTCTAACATAATATTTAGAGAGACATCAGAGGATATCTGAGATTTCATATTTTTCGTTTGACAACAAAGAAGAGTTTCATAACATTTTATTCTCTGTAGGTAAACAGGTTGTTGACTGCTAAGTACCTTGTCAATAATTTTTTTTGTAGACATACACTGTCAATTCTGTAGTGGCTTGTGTTTGTTCGTATGTTCCAAAAGTTTGTACATTGCCACATGGAGATGGGACAGTTTAAGATCTAAAGGAAAGACTGCCTGTTCTCTCACTTAAAAGACAGTTGCACTGAAAGAATTTTTCACTATCTTAGCAAAAATGTCATTATATGAAAGGAAAGAAGAGGTGAATACTTGTCATGCTGGTGTTCTCTTCACTGAGCTGCTGATAAAATTCTTCTGATCGCCTCAGGTTTCTGGCTTTCTCTGTAATTTCCTGACATAAGATTTGAGAGTGAACATTTTCTGTAGCTTTGACAGCAGCTACACTTCTTTTTATTTTGTTACCAGAAGACTATCGCAATTCATTCTGGACATTTTTCTGATGTCTCCCATGATCCTTCTCTTTGAGGTCTTGCATTGCTTGTTTCACTCAAATGCCTTTTTATCTTTCTTTACCAAACATCTTTTAACCTCTCAGTTGTATTTCTATTTCAGTGACATGAATGTAAACATCCAATCTGATTTCTACTGGTTTCTAAGTAGTGTTTGTTTATGAATGAAAGAACTTCAGTGTTCCTGTCATATTTTGCTGTTGAAAAAAACTCAGGATGTCAATGGGCTACTAAACTGGTAAGATTTGTCGTTTTTTACGAGTGATATAAGATGATCAACAATTGGAGGAAAAAGACACGGCTTGTGGGCAGAGAACAAACAGTCTTTTCATAAAATATAACACTGATTTCACTTCCTGCTTGTAATTTGACTTTTATTTGTCTTGAAATAATCTATCAACTAAGTTTCTTCATATTAAGACACAATGACTTAGTCAAAAAAGTTTTAATTTTTTTCTTTAACTGAAACTTCCAGCTATAAGATTACTCATAATGATCAAGTGATTCAGATTATCTACCTTAAAAAACAAATGATTAATTTCAAATTTCTGTTTTAAATATGCATTATTTTATTATTTAAACTGTGTTGCTTTCTTGTACTGTTGAATATTTTGCATTTAAAAAAAAGTGATCAGTTTGTTTAGTGTAATTTCTTTATTCTAAATATCTGTCTTGATCTTCCATTAGGACATAATATTGTACAAATAAACAGATTCATTGTTTATGATAGTGAAAAGAAAGGCTTATCTGAGAACTACAGTACTGTTCCTCTGAAAATAATAGTCCTTGTAGTAGCTGCTTAATTAATAAGCAATTTCATACTTGCCTTATCAAAGTAATCTGTAAAGGTTAATCCTTAACTAAATCACAAATACAGTGGCATGAAATTCCTTTTATAAAAAACAGTTGAAGGAAAGTAAATTACTATTCTTATTACTATTAATAATATTTCTATTAGAGACAAATGATTATTACTCTGTATTTAGTTTTCTATTACTTGTGCTGGAAACAAATGACCCTTGAATTATCAAAATTCAAATCCGTCAAAATGCTCTTAAGTAACTGTGTAAACATATATCTGTAGAACATCAACTCCCAACAGAAATATTTGTAATTCAAGCAATGAGGAGCATCAAATTAAGATGTTTAAATCTTTCTAGTCAAGTCTGATTACTCCTTTTGATAAAACTACAGTGATTTCAGAGAACAGAGCAGATGCAATATATTTCAATTTTACTGAAGCATTTTATGTGCTGTGTTGTAAAATCATACAAAATTAATTCAAGTTGGCTCAGATAAGAACACTACCACAGAGCTTGACAAAAATCGTTGGAGAATCAGAAAGAAAGAATCATTATAATGTTCCTATTTTGTTGTGAAGAAGTTTCTGACATGAAAAGATCTGTTTCCTTTTTTTTCTTTTACCTATTGTGTGATGAAGAAAGACCAGGGAGAGCCTCCATCCCCTATTAGACCCAGAAGGAAATTCAGTATTAAAAGACAAAGATAAGGCTGAGATGCTTAATGCCATCTTTACCTCGATCTTTTAGTAACAGCAGCATTTCCACTGGGGAAAGTCAGCCCACCAAGCCAATAGACAGAGCTGAAGAGAAAAATGTCACCACTACAGTTCAGGAGGAGATGGTCAGTGACCTGCTACTCAACAGTGATGAGCACAAATCTATGGGGCCAGATAGGGTACATCCTAGAGTGCTGAGGGAACTGGCAGGGGTGTTCCCCAAGCCACTGTCCATATATCAGCAGTCCTGGCTGACTGGGGAGGTCCCACCTCATTGGAAGCCTGCCAATATAACACCCATATGTAAGAAGAGAAGGAAAGACGATCTGGGAAATTGCAGGTCTGTCAGTTTGACTTCAGTGCCCGGGAAGCTGATGGAGCAGATCATCCTAAGTTCTATTATCCAGCACATGCAGGACAACCAAGTGATCAGGCCCAGTCAGCATGAGTTTATGAAGGGCAGGTCTTGTTTAACAAATCTGATCTCCTTCTATGACAGGGTGACCCTCTTGTTGGATGAAGGAAAGACTATGGATGTTGTCTATCTTGACTATAGTAAGGCATTTGACACTCCCACAGCATTCTCCTAGAGAAATTGGCTGTTCATGGCTTGGATAGGCAAAAAAAACCAAAAAACAAACCTGAGTGAAAAACTGAGTGAAAAACTGTTTAGATGATCGAGTCCAAAATCTTGTGGTCAATGGAGTTAAATTCAGTTGGCAGCCAGTCACAACTAGTGTCTCAGTTTGGGGGCCGCTCCGGTTTAACATCTTTATTAATAAGATTAGAGGATAGAGTGCATCCTTAGTAAGTTTTCAGATGACACCAAGCTGGGTGGAAGCGTTGATCTACTTAAGGGTAGGGAAGCTCTACAGAGAGATCAGGATAGGCTGGATTGCTGGGCCAATTCCAGTTCCATGAGTTTCAATACAGTCAAGTGCCAGGTCCTGTACTTGGGCCACAACAACACCCAGCAGGGCTACAGGCTTGAGGAGGAGTGGCTGGAAAGCTGCCAGGTAGAGAGGGACCTGGGAGCGTTGGCTGACAGCAGCTGAACATGAGCCAGCCACGTGCACAGGTGGCCAAGAAGGTCAATGGCATCCTGGCCTGTGTCAGGAACAGTGTTGTCAGAAGGACTAGGGAAGTGATCATTCCCCTTTACTCAGCTTTGGTGAGGCCACACCACAAATACTGTGTCCAGTTTTGGGCCCCTCTCTACAAGAAGGATATTGAGGTGCTGGAGAGGATCCAGAGGCAGACTACCAAGCTAGTAAAGGATTTGGAGCACATCTCATATAAAGAACAGATGAGGGATCTGGTGCTGTTTAGCCTACAGAAAAGAAGGCTCAGGGGAGACCTTACTGCTCTCTACAACTACCTGGAAGGAAATTGTAGTGAGGTGGGAGTCTGTCTATTCTCCTTAGTAACGAGCAACAGAAGAGGAGGTTCAGGCTGGCTATTAAGAGGAATTTACTGAAATGGTTGTGAAGCATTGGAACAGCCTGACCAGGGATGTGGTGGAGTCACCATCCTTGGAAGTGTTTAAGAGAAGAGTGGGTGTTGCGCTTAGAGAAGTAGTCTAGTGGTTGATAAGGCTGGGACAAAGGCTGGACTCAATGATCTTAAATATCTCTTCCAGCTGAAACGATTCTATGATTCTAACAGAGAGTAGGTAGCACAAAGTCTTTGGTAATTTTTTTAATGGTTTGAATGGAAGTATTTTCTTACTCAAAGCTAATTTTACTTAATTCCCTGTAGTTATTGAGACTTTTACACCAAAATATGTTAGTTATATGACTGCTCTACATTCCAAGGGCAACAATAAATGCAGTGATTTTATGTGAAACACATGGATAATTTAAGATGGACACTAAGAAATTGTGTAGAAACAGACTTTGTATCTATATAAATTCTCTTAATGCATGGAAAGATGGGTAGAACTGAACAAGGGGCGTATGACAGTTGTGACTGGGAAGGAAATGGTCTATTAAGACTTTCTTATTTTATAGTCTGAATAACAACATTTGTGTACCTTTCTACCAACATTATTTTTTGTACTTCTAATTAGCAATAGGTTTATTCTATTTCTATAGAGTAATTCATACTCTTCTTTTGTTCCAATTGATGCCTAACGAAAGATAAAGTGATAGAGTTTGAAAGAATATTTTAATGAGAGTTTGGAGACTTGGGAAATTCTGGCTAGGTAGTCAACTTGCTTTAAAATAAATAAATAAGAGCTTGCCAGCATGAGAGCCTGTGAAGAGCTTAATTAAAGTGAATGAGGAAATTAAACTGAAAGGAAAAAAAAACCAAAAAGGGCCACAAGAAGGGGAAGCAAATCAGTCAGTGAAACTACTGAAAGAGTAAGGATAAAGAATGACTACCAGGAAATCAAAACATTGTGTTTCATAATCATGCTGTAGTTATTCTTTCTGGTAGTCTACATATATCCTCCACAAACACCCACTGCATAAGCTAGAGTTCTCTCTAGTGGAAGCACAGATACTGTGCTCCTACTGTGGGACTGACTATGCAGAGCTTACATCACAAAAGGTTTTGTCTACATGGAGAAATTTACAGGCATAAAACTCGCAGAATGATTAGTCCACTTTTAAACTATTCTAATAGGACTCTTCACTGTCAAAGTTATTTTGGAACAAAAGTTTTTTTATTATTTAGAAGTAATTAATCTTGAAGAGAGCTGGATTTACTCAGTGATTGACTGTCCACCTGGGGAAGTTACATAAGAATAGCTAGAGTACAATAATTTTATTACTGTAGCTATGCCAGAAATTATCCCACATAAACAGACATTTATCATAGAACACAATGATAATACATGTCTTTTACCCAGTAGGTATATTCTTAAGCATGGGTAACTGTCCTGGTTTGGGCTAGGATAGAGTTAACTTTGATGAGGAAGTAGGAAGGGGCACAGCATGGGCAGCTGACCTGGGCTGGCCAACAGGTATTCGATACCATACTGACATCATGCCCAGTACCTAGAGGCAGGGAGCTACTCGGGGGAGGGGCTTCGGGAGCACAGGCGGGGCTACCGGTCGGAGAGGGGGTCGCGCCGGGTCCCGGGTGGTGAGCAGCCGCGGCACGCGCCATTCCTTTTGTATATTCCCCTCGTGTACTGTTAAAACTGTTCCTTTTTCCCCCGAACCTGTTCATTCTTATTGTTGTTCCATTAAACCGCTCTTATTTCAACCTACGCGGGTTTTCCCCCTTTTTCTCTGGTTCCCCTTCCCGCTCCACCGGGAGGGGAGGAGTGAGCGAGCACCCTCGTGGCTCTTTGTTCCCGGCTGGGCAAAACCACGACAGTAACAAATTTTAAAATGTGACGAAAGGCAATTTTTTTTAAAGAGGTACAGTCTGAGCAATTAGAAATTCTGAGAATATGTTCTATAAAAACACAATTGAACTACCATGTTCTTTGACCTGTGGAACAAAAGTGTGATAGTAGTTGTACTAACATTTTGTAGAGAGGTAATAGCTTATATTAGTTTAACCTGTAAGCTTAAAAGAAATTAACAAGATCTGACAAGAAGAAGCAAAATCCAAGCTAAATGCTGGTTAGACATAAGTGCTCTTAATTACTGTTTATTATGTTAATAAAGCCACCGGAGAAAAGAGTAGTTAGATGTTTGCAGTAGGGAGAGGCTGCATGGGCAAGTGATTTGGCTGTGAGTGGGAGTAGATGGCCATTTCAGACATTCAGCAATGGCCAGTCTCAGAGAAGTAGGCACCCAAGTAGTCATGGGCAAAGGCAGCAAATGTCACTTTACACCTGAATGGAAATTAAGGTGTTTAATTAAATCAAGATTAATATGTCTTACTTTATGTTTTCCTGCTTGTACAAAGCTCTTCCCAGGTATGTGCTTTTTTGTTTTAATGGGAATTCTTTTTTTTTTTCTTCAATTTCAATATAAACGTAGTCTATGATTTGATGTTTTTTAACAGAAGAATCAAGCACCTAACTGCCATTAAGTGTATATAGAAGATGTGACCATACCCTAAACTTATTATTTTGTCTTTAAATCCCATTCATTAACTCATATTATTTTTACAAGATTCTTTGAATTTCAAAGTAAATGTATTTTCCTGTCCCAAGAACAGAAATTTCAGTCATGAATCTCAATAGTTTCTTATTCATAAGTAACTTTGTAGAGTCTTTAATATAACTAAAATTTATTTAAAAATTTGTCACTAATCTGTAATTAAATCTAGATTTCCTAATATATTAGATTAAAAAAATGAAAACAAATGTAAACACAAATTGAAACAAGATAAATTTCATCACTTTGTTATGATGTTTGGAAGAGGAAAGAGAATTGAAACATGAACAAGGGCCAAATCTATTTTATGTCAAATGTTTTTTAGTGCAAAACTATTTGATTATGATTGTCATGGCAAAAGTTAAAAAGTTGTGTAGTAACATTATGAAATAAGATCCTATGAGGTCATTGAACACATTCTGTTTTGTTTTAAAAGTTAATGAGTTCTGTGTTTGGCTATGACTTGAAAAAGCAAATTTAAGAAAAGCTCAAAGCTTTCTTCAATTTTCACTCAGAACTTTTCTGACTGCCAAAGTAGTTGGCTTCACAAGGAAAACGTCTAGTGTCAGAGGCAAAGTATGTTAGTTAAAGCTGAGAGATAGACATGAATACGTGTTTGGCTTTGCAATCATTGGTCCTGGTTAGCTCATCTCCTCACATCACAAATCTAACTCTTATGGACTCATTAGAAAGTAGTGTTACTAAAGAACAGTCCTGTGAACAAACATAGAACAGCAAATTAATCATGGAAATTAAAGCAATTGCCACACACAGAACATCATTTCCAAGTCTTTTGAAATTCATTTCTATAATAAATGTCAAACTGAATTGAAGAGATATCATGTATTTTAGATTTCATCCTGTATTTTCCCAGGGAGGATCAAAGTCATCTGTCTATTTGTTCATAGCATCTGCACGGTAGCTCACATGTGATACCTGAAGCTCAGGAAGGTGTTATATGTCTGGAAAGAACACACACAGGTGTTTCATGAAATTTAAAAAAAAACACAACAGTTATAAACTTTATAAACTGAAATAAGAAGGACAATCCACTATTTAATCTAGAATAAATATAAAAAAAATCTTGAAACCTTTCAATTCTAACTATCATTCCCAGCTTGATTTAAGAAGAGTTTGCATGAAAAATAAACCTTACTTGGATTTTACAACTCACATAGTTTAGGCACTTAAGCCATTTTCTAGTTTAGTCATGCCATTTTGTAACACATTGATGAGTTATACCACAGTTTTCTTGACACTTTTAAAGGTCATTTATACTTTTGTACTCCCTATCTTCCTGTACAATGTATCCACAATTTCATTTTCTGGGAAAAAGAGTTTGCCTTATATTTGATGCCAGATGCTTGTCTTTAGTTAAATGTCTGTGTTTTTGAAGTCCACAATGGTCTAAATCCGCATTATCAAGATGAATTAATATCTGATAGGCAATAGGAATAAAAGCAAGGTACACATAAAGGAATAGAGAATGACAAAAAAATATGTCAATGTAGGATAAAAATTTATTGTGGTCTGACTCTGTTCTAGTGCAGAGTTTGCAGTTGGTCGACCGTGGAATACTTTGATGGTCAGGTTTAACTCCAAATCAACAGCATCTCTATATTTAATTAAGTGTAAGGTTGAACTATTAGCTGTAATATTGAGCTGGATATGTTTCTCCCCGATTATTATTTAATGGTTTTATGTTGTTTGTTTTTTAATTTAAGATAAAATTAATTCTTCCATTTCAGTGAAGTCTGTGAATTACTGAGAATGTAAAAGCTGTAAAGTATAGATTTTTCTAGTTTAATTGCCCTGTTTTGTAGTTCCTTTACTCTTGGTAATTAATAGGTAGAGAAGAATTTGTTATACTCCTGAGAATAAAAAAACAAAAAAACAAAAAACCAAACCTAGACAAGAGGTAAATCTTCAAAACAGCATTTGTATCACAAAGAGTTAAAGTAGTTACAAAACAACACTCCACAGAAAGTTCAGTAGAAATTCATAAAGGTTACATAAGTAGGTGTTTTGCTTAAAGCACAGAGGCAAGATCTTAATTTACAGCACATAGCAGTCATGAAGTCTTGATTTTGCTGTGGTCATTATCCTCTATGTATACTCTGAATGTATGCTTTGAATATAAATAATATATATATGATATGTATACATAATACAGTGATTCTAAATCTGATTTCAGCCATCACCATTACCTGGGAAAAAAAAAAATAAATAGTGTTATTAAGCTACTGCTCAGTTGTCCAAAGAAGAGTAAGAATAATCAGCTGGGAGTTTAGCTTTGCTGGGCTACTTTATGTTTCTGTGTGGGATTTGTGTGCAGACCTTTCCGGTAATAGGGAAGGAGCTTTATAATACGGCTCTTGTAAGAAATTGCTGGACAAATTCCCTGACTCTATCAGACCCACCTGTGGGGCTGAGAAAATTGGACACCTCCACAATCACTATTTAAAAAGAAGCCAGAAGAGGAGAGTTGTTGTTCTTTCAGGGAGGTGATGGAAGGAGTTGAATGAGAGAGAAGCAGTCATACAGACCTCAGAGTCAGTGAGGGAAGAGAGGAGGTGGTGTGCTAAAGATCTTTACGTCCTGTGGTGAGATGGCAATTGTCTCTCTGCAACCCATGGAAGGCAATGGTGGAGCTTAGATCTGCTGGCAGCTCTGGAGTATACCAGTCCAGGAATGGCTGTGCCTGAAGGAGGCCATGACTTTGTGAGGAGGCAGCGTTGAAGTAGAATATTCCTGGAGTGCTGATGGCCACAGAGGAGTCCTATGCTGGAGAAGTTTGTGAGGAGCTGCAGCCCTTGGAAAGGACGAATGCTGGAGAGGTTTGTTAGGGATTGTATCCCCTGGGAGAAATCCCATATTGGAGCAGGGGAAGCATGCAAAGAGTCCTTCTCAGAGAAGAAAAAAGCAGCAGAGACTATCTGTGCGGAACTGACTACAACCCCCCTTCCCTGCCCCATGTGCCTTCGAGTGGGAAAGAGGTAGAGACATGAAGAGCAGATAGTTGAACCTAGGGAGAAGACAGGGTGGGGAGGGAGATCCTAAAGTACTGGTTGTATTTTTTGCTCATCATCCTACTCTGATTTGGCTTTCTATTTTCTGTTTCTATGTGGTGGTGGATAAAATCAATCTTGTTTTGTTCTGTAAGTCACTTAGTTGAGTCTCTTTTGCCCAGGACCATAATTGGCAGTTAGCCCTCCCTGCCCTTGTCTTGCTCCATCAGGCCCTTCTTTATTATTTTTTCTCCCTATCTTACTGGGGCCTCATCCTATGGAAGGTGGGGATGTGGTGAGGGTGGACTAGTGTCTACGTGGTGCTTCATTGCTCACTTTAACAAAGTCAACTTCTTTGCTCACAGGTCTTCACAATTTATACCAGCAAAACTGCTTTTCAAAGACTATTATCAAGGGTCTTATAGTAACTATATTCCTAATTGATATACCTAATATTAAATTAAATGAAGTTAGGTCTAAGACAGAGTTTCTAATAAAAGAACAGTTTTCTTCATTTTTATGTAGTTTCCAAAAGAAAAGGAAGAAATAAGTCATTTTTCCTTCCTTCTGTGCTTGTAATAAAAGGAAGCAATATATAATTCTGTGGTTCAGAGTTGTGTTAGTGGTATAGGGACTGGCTGGATAATAACTCAGTTTCTATGAAAATCCATCCATTACGGAGCTACACCATGAGCTGTGGTTATAATCCAAGACTTCCTCAGACTTTTAATTAGCCTTTTGGGTCTCCCTTCAGCAAAGAACTTCAGAATGTGGGTAAGTATAAACACAAGGCATTAAAAATTACTTCAGTGGGATTCTTACTGAATTTGAACTTTAGTCACTTATGTTGAAAGAAAACCACTAGCTTAAAATAAATGGAATGCATGATTTCATCATTATCGAAGTAAGAATTTATTTATCATGCAATAAAATCCATCCATTTAAGAAAAAAGTAGAGATTTTTTGTTTTTCCTTGTAAATCCATTTTCTAAACCTCTGAAAAATCTAACACAGACCACAGCATTATATAATAAAAGTCATTAGAGGTCTTTAATGCATTAAATTTCTGCAATATTACATTTCCTGACCCTTCATTTAAACCACGTTTACAAATGTAAAAAAAAAAGAAAAAAAAACCTTCCAAAAAACCCACAAACTTCTTTCCCTCTTCTTTTGAAGACCTGCTTAGTGGATGAGAAAAAGGCTGTGGACGTGGTCTTCCTGGACTTTAGTCTCCCATGCAGTCTCCCACAGCATCCTCCTGGAGAATCTAGCTACCCAGTGGCTTGAATGGATCTACTATGAGATGAGTGGAAAACCTGCTGGATGACTGGCCCCAGAGAGTGGTGGTGAATGCAGTTAAATCCAGTTGGCAATCAGTCACTAGTGGTGTTCCCCAGGGCTTGGTTACTGGGGCCTGTTTTGTTTAACATATTTTTCAATGATCTGGATGAGGGGTTTGAGGGTACTCTCAGTAAATTTGTTGATGAAACCAAGATGAGTAGGTGCACAGACCTGCATGAGGACACAAAGGGAGACTTGGACAGGCTTGATAGATGGACTGAGGCCAATTGCATGAGGTTCAACAAGGCCAAGTGTTGGGCCACAACAACCCCAGGCAAGGCTGCAGGCAGAGTGGCTTGAGAGCTCTCTTGCGGAAAAGGACCTGGAGTTGTTAATAAACAGTTGACTGAACATGAGCCAGCAGTGTGCTCAGGTGACCAAGAAGGTCAAAGGCATCTTGGCCTGTAATAGAAATAGTGTGATCAGCAAGACCGAGGAGGTGATTATTCCTCAGTGCTGGTGAGGCCACACCTCGAATATTGTATTCAGTTCTGGACCCCTCACTATAAGAAAGACATGGAGATGCTTGAGTGTATCCAGAGACAGGCAATGAAGCTGATCAAGGGTCTGGAGACTGGGTCTTATGAGGAGCAACTGAAGGAGCCTAGAGAAGAGGAGGCTGTGAGAATATATGATCACTCTCTACAACAACCCAAAGGGAAGTTGTAGTGAGGTAGGGGTTGATCTCTCCAGTAATGAATGATAGAACATGAGGATATGGGTTCAAGTTGTGCCAGGGGAGGTTTAGATTTGATATTAAGATGATAATTTTTACTGAGAGGGTCATTAAGCATTGGAATGGGCTGCCCAGGGAGGTGGTGGAGTCACCATCCCTACAGATATTAAAAAAATGCATAGATGAAGTACCGAGGAATATTGGTTAGTTTAATGATGAGCTTGGCAGTGTTAGGTTCCTGGTTGGACTTGACAGACTCAAAGGTCTTTTCCAACTATAATGATTCTATGATTCTGTGATTCTATGACTCTTCTCCATATATTTAAAAATCTAGATTTTGTTTAAGTTCAGCTTCTGGTATTGCAGTCAAGCTGTACTATATTTACTTAGTAAGAAATCTCACTGAGAGGTACTTCTTTCATTGACCTAGAAAACATGTAACATTCCTCATTAAATTGCTGTTTCCCTCATCACGAAGTTGGTTATGGACTTTGCTTTCCTAAACAAGCACTTCCAAACAACCTCAAAAATGGTGGAAATTAATTTGAAAGGAGTTAATACAAACTTGTCAGTGAACCATTGTGTATGTCAGAGAGATAAGACTCTAAATGTTTGTCTGTTTGTGAAGGAACTTGAAGGTAATTTGTGAAAATAGTTCAATATTCAAAAGCATAAACCCAAATGCAGTTACCAGTCATTCCATGTGAATTTCAAAGATTATAACTAGAGTTGTATTTTGATTCCTCAGTGGCTTGAATAAAATTCAAGGAACTGCTTAAAATGAAAAACAACAACCAAATACTTTAGAAATAAGCATTAAATTATTTTTTGTTTTTCCATCCAAGGGAAAGGAATTCTTCATAGTATATAGTTGTAATCAGTGCATGTTAAAATTCAAGATTTTTTTTCTATGTTATTTTTCCATTTATAAATCATTTGAATAGATTTCTGGAAAAAAAAAATCAAGGAAGTCTGGTTTAATTTTTGAAAGGGAAGAAAAAACGAAGTATGACATTATGCTGTGTTGTTTTTCTTTGTTAGGTTAGTAGGAGTTTTAAGTAGCATACATATGAAAAAGATAGATGCTTCCTTTGCAAAGTCAGAAAACCTGAATGAAAATGGGATGATTTCCAAACAGTACTTGATGGAGTTTTTTTTTTATCACTTTGAACACTAGTGTAACTACAAAAAATAAAAGCAAACACTTGCTGAAGACCCCCACAGATATTGTTTTAATAAAAAGGTTAGTATACATAAGATAGAATTCAATATGAGTTTATACTGAACGTTTTCCTAGCCCTTAGGACTTAATATATTAAGTTATATCTCTGTGGTATCAAAAAAACCCCAAAATACCTATGAATTTGGACTAAGATCAGCATGCACCCCAAGAATTCAATAGTTGTATGTAGCATTTTTCTGGTATCTGTCATTCTCTGTCATTTATTGGTTTTTCCTTATAATTTTTCCTTTGGGGTTTTTATACTATTTCCTAGTTCCTTACCACTTATTTAGCCTTTCTCACACATGTTCCTGAGCTTTAACACACATTCTTTAAATTAAATCTCTCAATGGTAGGATTTTCTGAAGATATGGCTCAGAAATTAAATACTCGATTAAAATACATTGAAAGCATATTGTCCAAATATCGTGTAACCTAAATAAATCTCAAAACTGGACAGACAAAAAGGCACCTTCTTTAGTAATACTTGCTAGATAATTAACTAAGGTTACTTCATTACAGCAGCCAGGTATCATGCAGGTAAATCCCAGGAACTTTTTGTTCCATCATTTGGTAGTCCTGAATTGTTTCACATTTCTTGGAGATAAGCTCTCTGAAGCCATCCAAAAATACAAGCCTAGAAAAACCTATAACAAAGAGCTAACACAGGGGAGTCAGGAGGCAGTAGTGACTCTTAGTCAAATTTTCTGTAAGATTTGCTTTAATATCTTTGTTTACTTAAGTCTATTTTTAAAATCATCAACAAAATTATTTTTTGGCTCTAAGGAAACCTATCCTGTTTTTTCAAAATTATTTCTTCATATGAATCACTGAATCATGCTGAAAGAACTGTGGAGCTAGTCTCAAATATAAGCAAGGCTAACACTGGATTTTCAAGTGGACTCACATAAGTCTTCTGAAGTTTGTTTCAGAAAATTGGGTTTTTTTACGGGAAAAAAAAAATAAGAAAAAGTTTCCATCTAGCAAAGTGTGACATTTTACAATTCGACAGAAATTTGTATAATTGCTAAAATATTTCTAAATTAGGATTATGAAACAAGATTGAAGCAAACTGCATTTAGTGTCTGTACTTCAATTTTAGGTCTTTCTCATCTCTTGCAAAAATAAAGTTAATATGTTCTTTGAACAGGTGTTGAAGGAAATACTCCCCTTCCCTCCCCTCGTCTGGCTTTGCCCTTGCCTTTACCTTTGCCCTTGCCTTTTCTTGCCTCACCTCACCTCACCTTTGCCTTTCCTCCTCTCCTCTCCTCTCCTCTCCTCTCCTCTCCTCTCCTCTCCTCTCCTCTCCTCTCCTCTCCTCTCCTCTCCTCTCCTCTCCTCTCCTCTCCTCTCCTCTCCTCTCCTCCTCCCTTCTCTTTCTTTTCCAACTTAATTTATTTTACTAGTCTGTTACATTCAGCAAAACATGCTGCAAAATAGCACTCTTAGTGGGAGACTACAAGGTAGACCAGAAAATTAATTTAATTTCTATGTGTGGTGGTTTAGCCAGGTGTCCACCAAGTCATAATATCACTCTCCCTCCTAAACTGGACAGGAGAGAGAGAGAAATATAGCAAATGGCTTGTGAAGGTGAAATAAGGACAGAGAGATTGCTCAGCAATTAGTGTCACTGGCAAAACAGTCTCGACTTGGGGAGAAATACTTTGATTTATTACAGGAACAATAAGAAAAGGGAGATGAGAAATAAAACTGAATCTTAAAACACCTCCTGCCACCACTCACTCTTCACAGGACTCACCGTTCTTCTCCCCTAGAGGCGCAGGGGATGGCAAATGGGGGTTGTGGTCATTTCGTTACAGATGGACTTTGCCACTGCTGCTTCTCAGGGGGAGGTTTCCTCACATTTCCACTGCTACAGTGGGAGGACCCTCCCACATCAGACTGTCCCTCACAAACTTCTCCAACTGTAGCCCATGGGCTACAGTTCCTCATGAACTGCTCCAGCATGGGGCCTCCTGTGGCGGCAGCTCCTCACACACTGCCCCATCATGGGTCATCCATTGGGAGAATAGTCCTTCAGATACAGACTGCTCCAGCCTGGGTCCCTCACAGGCTCACAAGTCCTGACAGCAAACCTGCTCTGGTGTGGGCTCCTTTCTTTCCCATGGGTTCCCAGGTCCTGCCTCCATGGACTGCACGGGTACAGCTGCCTCACCATGGTCCTCACCACAGGTTACATGGGAGTCATTCTTTCAGGGCCTAAGCACTCTCCTCCCCCTCCTTCTCCATTGACCTTGGTGACTGTGGAGATGTTTTCACATTCTCATTCCCTGTTGCTGCTGCCATTTAGCAGCTGCCCAGCAATGTCTTCTACTTCTCAAATTCACAGAGGCGTTACCTCAATCATTGATTGGCCAGGCCTGGGTCAGCTGCAGGGTCTATCTTAGAATTGACTGGCATTATCCCTGTCAGCTACAGGGGAAGCTTTTGGCAGCTCTTTGTAAAAAGAAGCCACACCTGTAGCTCCCCCTGCTACCAAAAAACCTGGCCCAGGCAAAACCAGTACACTATAGAACGCTAAAGTCTTAACACACACCAAACCCCTGTGTGCCTCATATCTTGCACTTGCAGTGTAACAGCTCAGGCATCTATTGAATTTGTTTTTTTTTTTTTTTAATATGTGATGTCTGAGAAGGTTATTCCCTAGGACTGAAGTTAAATAACAATGAAAACTGTTCATATTAAAAAAAACCAAACCAAACCACAGTAAGCTAAATAAGAAAAAATTGTGACTGTCTCACACGGTCTCCAAATCCAATTGATTTAGTTATTCTCTTTCTACACTAAAAGCCCTTTTGTTAGCCCAATTTTTATGCCATTGAAAATTTCCCATTGAATAATATGCTTCGTTTTTTGGGTTTTTTTAAATGCTCTAGACAGATATAAAGTGGGTGCCTATCAATGATTCATGTGACATGAGAAAAGATAGTTAAGCTTAGGTCTTTGAAAACTGAAAGATATGTCTCAAATATGATGTTAACTGCTATAAGGGCTATGCAAACAGAAAATGATTGGAGAATAAAAGAAGAGAGAATAATCTGTGAAGTCAAACTTCATCCAATTATTTCCTTTTCCCTTTAGAAACATTTACATTTGTGGATGTACAGATCATCACAATTTCTGCATCAAATCCTATTAGTTTTTTGTGTGATTTTAAGGGCTCCACAAAAACTTCAGTAATAGAAAAATTGTTTAAAAATTGTTTTCAACAGTTTGAATTGTAAGGATTTGCTAAAAATGTTTCACATTCCACCTGGTCACAGAGGCATATTCTAAGAGAGATTCTTTTAATGGCTTCAAGATAGTTTTAATAAGTCTGACTTCAGATAATGCATAAGCACAGCCTAAAGCATTTGCTATTGTGTAATTAGCAATGAGATGTTGTTTTACAAACTAAAGAAGTTTTTAAGCGTTGTCATGTGCTGCAAAATCAAATGCTTACAAGTATTAGCTATTTTATCTCTTCAGTTATTAAATGTTATTATATCCATTCAGCTTTGGAAGAGATACTTATAAGAATCTTTGTACACATGCACAGTAAAAGGGATATGTAAGTATCCAATCAAATTTACAAAATACTCTAGACTTCTCATTTTCTGTAACCAACTCAGAGACTGAGGAATGAATCCTAACATTTCAAAGGCTATTTCAAGAGCTTAGTCTTCTTTCTTATATTCTGGTATTAGGTAGACTAAAAAATACATCAGTTCTTGCAGATTCTCTAGCAAATTCATTTTGAACTTTTATAGAAAATCTTTGATGCTATGAGTAGAATCTATAGAGTCACTACCATTATCATCTTATAATGCTTTGACCAAGAGGGTCACCTTTGGGTGACACCAGGTCAAACAAGACCCTTGAGAGTATCAACAGTATCAGTACTCCAGCCCACAAGGTTAATCACACTCTGCATGTCAGTTTCAAATACTTGTGGGTTGCTGAAGTTCTGAAAAGCTGTTGCACAACTGTAATTGATTTGTTTAAATCACATTCATGTCTGTATGTTAATATCATGCTTGGATTAATTTGTATGAAATGAAGGTGGAGTTACCAAACTAAACATATGCCTACTTTGCTCGAAACAGGGACATGTACAAATATAATCAGAAATCTACTGACAAAAAAGAGTAATACTTTGAACATGAGTGTAAGGACCACTCTGTTACATGAACGAAATCTGTTGGCATATTTTTAATTCATTAATCAACATCAGCAGTATACATTAATGGAGTGTTTTCTGTTTATTTTTTTCTTTTTTCTGTGATTCTGTGATAAGAGAAAAATAACATATATTCTTTGTGTATTAGTAATTTGCTTAATAGCATTAGCTAGATTCCTGAGTTTTGATTAGACATTTTATGTAAAATTCTTCTTCTATTGAAAACCAGATTAATAAAATCAAACCTTGATCCTCAAATTAAGAGCAGTCTGTTCATATAAGTGCAGTATCATATTAGAAAAAAAAAATACCCCTTTGGATTTTCATCATCAAGTAAAAAGTAGAAAGTGAAGTAGGAAGAAGCAAGTTCAGATTTGTTCATTGAACAAGTGAGTTTTTTGTGTCTGTGTTCCTCATAAATTCATTTTGGTGTTTGCAAATGTCAAAAAATAAAAAGAAAGTTTTTACTAGGATAAACAAAAAAAAAACCCCTCAAAAATTAGTAAGAAGAAATATAAAAGGTGATGAGAATGTAGATTCACTTTTCAATACTGGAAGATAAGAACTCTTAACTTGGAGACAATAAATAACAACAAAAAAGAGACATATTTCTTCTATTACATCAGAATTTGATTTTATATAGATAAGTTTTCTCAACATCTAGAGATTCAGTGAAGAATTTTCTCTCATTGGAATCAGAGTTTTAAATAAAAGTTAAATTAACTCTGCTTTTGTACAATACTATCTCTGTGTACCTCATGTTCATTAGTTAGCAGATGGTTCTTATCATAGAATCATACAATGGTACGGGTTGGAAGGGACCTTTAAAGATCATTTAGTCCAACTCCCCTGCAGAAGCAGGTTCACCTAGGTCACATAGGAACATGTCCAGGCAGGTCTTGAAGATCTAAAAGGAAGAAACCTCCACAACCCCTCTGGGCAGCCTGTTCCACTGCTCCCTCACTCTCACCGTGAAATAGTTTTTTCTTATATTTAAATGGAACTTTTTGTGTTCCAGCTTCATCCCATTACCCCTTGTCCTGTTGCTAGCTACTATAGAAAAAAGGGATGTCCCAACCTCCTGAAATCCACCCTTTAGATATTTGTAAATGTTGATAAGATCTCCTCTCAGTCTCCTCTTCTCCAGACTAAACAGCCCCAGTTTCCACAACCTTTCCCCATAAGGAAAATGTTCCATTCCCCTGATCATCTTGGTGGCCCTGTGCTCTCTCCAGCACTTCCCTGTCCCTCTTGAGCTGAGGAGCCCAGAACTGGACACAGGACTCCAGATGAGGCCTCACCAGGGCAGAGTAGAGGGGGAGAAGAACCTCCCTCGACCTGCTGGCCACACTCTTCTTGATGCATCCCAGGATGCCATTGACCTTCTTGGCCACGAGTGCACATTGCTGGCTCATATTTAGTTTATTATCAATCAGGACTCCCAGGTCTCTCTCTGCAGAGCTGCTCTTCAGCAGTTCAACCCCCAGCCTGTACTGGTTCATGGGGTTGTTCCTTCCCAGGTGCAGGACTCTGCACTTGTCCTTGTTGAACCTCATGAGGTTCCTCACTGCCCAACTCTCAAGCTGGTCAAGATCCCACTGAATGGCAGCACAGCCTTCTGGGGAATCAGACAGTTCTCCCAGTTTGGTGTCATCAGGGAACTTGCTGATGGTACAGTCTGTCCCCTCATCCAGGTCTTTGATGAAGATGTTGAACAAGACTGGCCCCAGAACCAATCCTTGTGGAACTCCACTGGCCACAGTCCTCCAACTTGACTCTGTGCCATTGATCACCACCCTCTGGGCTCTGTCATTCAGCCAGCTCTCTGTCCACCTCAACATTCACTCATCTGACCCACACTGCCTAAGCTTTCTCATGAGGATTTTATGGGAGACAGTGTCAAAAGCCTTGCTGAAGTCAAGGTAGATGACATCCGCTGCTCTCCTCTCATCTAGCCAGCCAGTTACACCCTTATAGAAGACTACTAGTACGGTCAAACAGAATTTCCCCTTGGTGAAGCCATGTTGACTCCCTCTGATAACCATCTTGTCCTTCATATGTTCAGTGATAACATTCAGGATGAGTTGTTCCATCACTTTTCCAGGGATGGAGGTGAGGCTGACTGGCCTGTAGTTTCCTGGGTTGTCCTTCTTGCCCTTTTTGAAGACTGGCGTAACATTGGCCTTTCTCCAGTCCTCAGGCACCTCGCCTGTCCTCCATGATTGTTCAAAAATGATGGAGAAAGGCTTACCAATCACATCAGCCAGCTCCCTCAGCACTCTAGGATGCATCCCATCAGGACTCATTGACTTATGAGCCTTAAGCTTGGCCAACAATTCTTTAACCTCTTCCACACAGGGCAAGTCCTCTGCTGTCCTGGCCTTCCTGTTATCCTTGCTGGACTGGGCTTCCTCAGGGTCAGCCTTGGTCATAAAGACTGAAGCAAAGAAGGCATTCAGTACTTCAGTCTTCTCTTCATCCTCAGACACCAAGGCACCCTCAGCATTTAGCAACGGGCCCACATCCCCCCTTCCCATCCTTCTGCTGCTGATGTACTTGAAAAATGCCTTATTACTGTCTTTAACATCCCTGGCTAAATTTGATTCTGGAAGGGCTCTAGCTTTCATAGTTGCACCCCTGCATGCCTTGGCGATGTTCCTATGCTCTTCCAAACTTCAGGTTGGATGGGACTCTAAGCAACCTGATCCAGTTGAAGATTTCCCTACTCATTGTGGGGAAGTTGAGCTAAATGACCTTTAAAGGTTCCTTCCAACCCAAGCTACTCTATTACTCTGTTATTTAATCTATGGGTTCTGGAAGCTGTGGATTAGCATTTACCCTCTGTAATGGCAGTATCATGTGTGCCCTTGCCACAAGACTCTTGGTCAAGTCACTTGTCCTGAAAATTTACCTCAGATCACTTACTGTGGTTCTCACAGGTTTTCTCAGATCTTATTGAAGTTATGGACTAGTCTTTCTGGTTGGATGTTTGGGGTTATTTTTATTCATGATTTTTCAGATGACAGTTAGTGGTCATGGAAGAATATATGGCTTTGTTCTAAATTTCTGAATGTACCATTGTTTTACTCAGAAAAGAAAGTACAAAATAAGGCAAATTACTGTGAAATGTCTTTTATTGAAGTTCATCATTTCTATGGAAAAAGACTTCACTTTTATGAGCTAGTTACACTTACCTGCTATCTTCTTGCTGTACATGGATTGAAATTCCTCTCTAGTTTCCTCAACTGAATTGAGCAATCTTTGACTGAGTTCAGCATTATCTTTAATTGCATTACTTGATCCTTCAGCCTTATTTTGTTTAAAACATTTAAGAAAAAAATAAATTTAAAAAATTATCATATGGAGATGATTTAATCTATTTTATAAAAAGATTTTATGGAGAATTTCAGCCTACTAAATCCTTACAAATGTGTATTACAAATATAAAATTGTGAAAAAGAATCTGCACGGGATTAGTTTAGGATTGATTTCTAAGACATTGTAGAAATTATTCATTTTATTTCTGCTTGACAGCAAAACAAATATATATATATAAAATATGTAGATAAATATTCATTGCCTAACTACCACTATGTTTTATGCGTTTCATCTATCATTTGAAGGCAAAGTAGAAATAACCATCTCTAATCCATGTGAGACTCACAAATGAGACAGGTTCATGCACTATCACCATGTAGTCACAGCATTAGAGTGAAATAAAGATGGACTCCAACTCTAAACAAAAATGGAATGTTTACAAAACCAGAATTTCATTGCACAAACAATTTTATATGGGCTATAACAATAAATTGTTTCATTTAAACAACTTGACCACTTCAACCTAGGCCCTTACATGTAAGCATAGTCTGTACATCGTCAGATTGAAATTCTTGTCTATGTATTCCATCTGCAAACAGGAGATTGGAACTCACACATATTTTATTAAAAAGATGGTTCAAATTGGTTCTTGCAAAGCTTTCTGCATGTACTGTCATATGGTGTGTGGTCTGAGAGGAAGGATGTTATATGCAAAATATTTGTACATATACATTTTAGGTTCACTGAATTTTTCCATCTAATACTAGACTGATTTTTATCAGACCCCTTCATCATATGAGAAAATCTAACAGAGTTTGGTGTTTAATTTTTTTAAATTTTATTTTAAAATTCTATTTGCATATGACATTCACATGTTTAAAATTACATAATATTGCAAGTTAACTGTGATAGGCAGCTCAAGTCCATACAAATGCTCACTTATTCTCCTTACAGAAGGATGAGGGAGAGAACTAGGAGGATTAAAATGAGAAAACTTGTGGGTTGAGATAAAGACAGTTTAATAAGTGAAAGCTGTATGGGCAAGAAAAGCAAAATTAGGAATTAATTCTTGACTTCCTCTTGGTAGGCAGATGTTTAGTCATTTCCAGGGCAGTAGGGCTGCATCACTTGTAATCCTTACTTGGGAAAACAAACACCATAACTTCTGATATCCATCTATTTGCTCCTTCATCTTTGCATGAGTCTTTTTTTTACTAAGCATGATATCATATGATATGAAATAAGTTGGGGTTAACTGTCCCATCACAACTTCTTGTGCAACCCCGGCCTACACTGTCGAAGGGGCAGCATGAGAAAAACAGAAGGCCTTGATACTATGTAAGTATTGTTCTGCAATAACTAAAACATCAACTGTATAAAACTATGGAATCTACTATGAAGAAATTTAAATCTATGAATATCTACCTATGATACTTATATTACCTCTGTATATATACAGCATATATATCCATACAATGTGTATATATATCCACTATATATATAGTATCTATATATAGTATATATGTAATGTCTATCTGTATATACTTATTTAGTACAATTAGAATTATAACTAGCTCATACAAGATCTAAATATTACAGAAAAAGAAAAAGTTAATAAAGAAATGGATATTGCTCCTCCAGTTGAAAAAAAAGAGATCTTCATAAAAATTTTTATATATACGTTTCCCAGTTTCTGCCTCTTTCAGGAGTTATTCTCTGGTTAATGACTTAAGTCTGGTGTTTGTACAGCAATGAGATTTCTTCTGTGGGAAGAGTGTGATGTTGATGTTAGTGTTTTTTCCTTCCTCTTCTCTTTTGTCTTTAATTTTTTCTTCTCTTTCATTTTAATTCAGCTGAGGCTATTTTTATATGTGTGCTGACACACTTTTAGCATTTGCTGCTTCTTCTTAGAGTCAATCTTAAGGATTGGAAGGGACCTCAAAACATCATGAAACCCCCCTGCCAGAGCAGGACACCTAGAGTAGGTCACACATCACTTGTGGTATGTTTGGTGCATTTTAGCTACATTGTTGAGCTTTGCTGTCTATACTCTTTGCTCTCCATCTGACCTTTAAAACCTTATTTTGTCAAGCTCCAGATCTGCATCTCTTTAAATGACCATGACTGAGTACAGATAGAGAAACCTGTAAAGCCTCAGTCCTGCAAGACCTGCAAACTAAGTGCAAAACTTTTGACCTGTTACTAACAAGCCAATGACACGTTACTTTGGGCTACAGGGTTACATCATCAATGTTTAAATTGTGTTGGAATTTATTTTAGCAGAGCTGCTTTAAAAATGAACAATTGAAGATAACTCATTAAACAGCTAAAAAGATGCTCAGTTAACGGTTAAAAAAAATTACCCACTGACAAGTGAAGATTTCTGTGTCTTCCTGAAATACAACACGGAGTCTAAAAGATATTAATGTGGTGATCCAGCATCATAACATCTTACCGCAGAGTAGATAGTTAACCAATATAGTTGTTTGGGTAGGAATAACATTGGATAGCTACACCTCACTTAAGTTATCTAGCCTCAGTAGATGAGCTGTAGTGTATTTTCTCATGAGGCTTAAACTGACTTAAAGGAAAATCTCCCTGCAAGTAACAAGAAGTTTCAGTGACAGTCAATACCAAGATATACAAATAAAATTGAACTATGTTTTTATTAAACTGGGAGAAAAAATCTTCAGAAATGGTATACAAATCGTCTAGGGAAGTTGTAGCTGTTAGAAAAAGATCTAGTATGTAGAAGATAAAGGCCTTTACAGTGTATTACATGAACTACTTCCCAAGATTACTCCTAATTATATATTTGGTGAAATGTTCTGTATTTCCTTTTAAAAAGTTAGAAGATGAAAACAATTTAGTTTGTGAGATTTTTTTTCCCCAATGAATCAAATTTATGTATAGTGTTTCAGATCTGAAATGTAATATGTCCAACGTAACATAGTGAAAAAAATAACACATAGAAGGAATGTTCAAAACTAGGAAGTTGAAAGGATAATAAAAGTATTCACAGACACAATTTATGAGCAATGACAAGGAAGTTCTTGGTGTTGCAATTAGTAAAACATTTATGAAGTGTACGAGATGGGCAAAGATTTAGAAAAATTAGGAAAGTCCTGAAAAAGACCCCAATTTGCTTTAAATATTCCTAAGAAAAAAAAATTCCTATAAGTTACATTAGATTCAACTTATAGTTCTGGTAAAATGTCCTCTTTGTGTGGCTGATTTGCATAGATCAACTAGAGTTCCTGTCTATCATTGATTTCTATTAATTTCACTTCAGCTTAAGTAGTAACGATGTAGAGTACAAAACTCACAAGACCTGTGCAAAAGCAAGGCAAGAACTAAGCCTGAGATAAGGTTTGAAGAAATAGGAGACAATCAGTGAAACAAATTGTGTACAGAATAAAGATCTTATACCTTGGATGAAGAAGATCAAATAGTATTGACAGATAAGAACTTTTTTTAAAAGCTTTCTGCGTAAATGGGATTTAGATGATAACATAGAAGTGAGGTGAATCAGAGTGCATCAAGATGTCACTGATAAACCCATTCGACAAACATAAATCAAAAGTGCTAAAAATGTAGTGTTTTTTTCCTGTTGTTTTTATGCTCAGCTGAGTGTGACAAGCAAATGTTCCTTTGCATTTTTTTTAATTCATTAAGTTTGATTTTGGGTTTAATTTTACTCATACAAAGCTTAAGTAAATTTGGAAACTGGCCGCTTTCCTATTCAACTGAAGAAAAAACATTCAAAACTCACCTGCACAAGTTCCTGTGTGACCTAATCTAAAGAGTCCTATTCTGGCAGGAGGATTGGACAAGATGATCTTTCAAGGTCCATTCCAGCCCTTGAGATTCTGTGATTCTGTGAAAAAACAGACTATCACTAGCCATTCACTACAGTCACTACTGCTAGTAATAAGAGGGAACAGTTGTTATTGATGCTTCTGTAAAATGTTGTTGTAAAAAGTGATGTTAACATTACGATGCCTTTGCAGAAAACTAATCCTGTGTTCTCCCAACGTTCTTTTGTTTCCCAAAGCAATTGTAATAGGTGATTTAGAGTGATAATGAGATTATACAGGTTAGAACTAAACTGGTCAAGTTTTTTGACTGAAAAAATACTGACTTCAATACTGAAGTGAGTAGCAAATAACGAAAATGTGATCATTTCTTTTACTCTCTGGAGATTATCTCTTTTTTCCTAGAAACTACTTTTTCTACTGTTATGAAAATAATTTTAAGAAAAGATCTTCTCTGCAGTTACAATTTTTATTCTATCTTTATTCTTAATGTTATTTTTGTTAATGTTAAAATGGACATCTCTAAGTATGATCGTATTTTGGCATGTATTTTAGGATTTAAGAAAGGAAGCAGAAAGATAAACGCAGAACCAGATATTAAGCTATTTTCTAGAGTGGGAGTACTTTTTTCCACTCCACAATATTATCCTGTTTGTTTCCCAGCAACATACCTAATAGAATTAGATTTCTTGATTTTTACTCATTTGTTAATTTAGATTATAATTTAGGTGAAATTTGAATGACAATTTTAATTTGCTTTTTCATTCCTTTGCTTCCTTCCACCTTTCCACAAAATAGATGGCTGTTCACCCTTAAAAAAATACAATGATTCAGGGATACTTTTACAAACTATTGAAAATTTTTATTGCCTTGTAGATAAAGTAGTGGTTCTACAATAGAAAACACTATCAGAGAAGCATGAAATGTAGTTAGACCAAAAACAAACAAACAAACAAACAAGCAAACCGGCCATAGTACAAGAAGCTCAAAAAAATATCTGTCAAACTTTTGTATCTTCTCTCCTCCTTTCAATTCTCTTTCCTCTTCAGTAACAGCTGTTGGAGTATAACTTATCCTTTCAGCCAAAGAAGGCACCAGTCAAGGATGTAAATGGAACCAAAATCTGTAAGTGAGGTTGAGGCACACTCTTAATGCATAAAAACTATTAATTAAATAAGAAGTTTGATCGTGCAAAGAGGAGAGCAGAGTTAAAGGAGATTGTCTCCCACAGCATCCTCTCAGCAAAGCTGAGAAAATGTGGATTAGATGATCAGGTAGTGAGGTGGATTGTTAACTGTTTGAAGGGAAGAAGGCAGAGAGCTGTGGTCAATGGGGCAGGGTCTAATTGGAGGCCTGAATCTAGTGGAGTCCATCAGGGGTCATGCTGGGACCAGTACTGTTCAATATATTCATTGCTGAGGGAACAGAGGCACTGTCAGCAAGTTTGCTGATGATACTAAACTAGGGGAGTGGCTGACACACCAGAAGGCTGTGCTGCCATTCAATGAGACCTGGAAAGGCTGGAGAGTTGGGTAGGGAGAAATTGAATGAAATCCAACAAGGGCAAGGGCAGAGTCTTGTATCTGGGAAAAAATAACCCCATGTACCAGTACAGGCTGAGGAATGTACTCTTAGAGAGTAGTTTAACGGAAAGGGACCTGAGAGTGCTGGTGGACAACAAGATGAGCATGAGCCAGCAATATGCCCTCGTGACCAAGAAGGCCAGTGGCCTTCTGGTGTGGATTAGAAGGGGTGTGGGCAGCAGATTGAGAGAGGTTCTCCTCCTGTTCTACTCTGACCTTCTGAGACTGCATCTGGAATATTGTGTCCAGCTCTGGGCCCCTCAGTTCAAGGATACAGAGCTGCTGGAGAGAGTTCAGCACGTGGCCACAAAGACAATGGAGTGAAGCGTCTTCCTTATGACAAAAGGCTGAGGGAGCTGGGGCTCTTTAGCTTGGAGAAGCAGAGACTGAGGGGTGATCTCATTAATGTTGACAAACGCATAAAGGGCAGGTGTCAGGAGGATGGAGTCAGACTGTTCTTAATGTTGTCCAATGATAGGACAAGGAGCAGTGGGCACATCCTATTTTTTTATATTCCATTTTTAAAATTTTTGATGGTTTTGTCTAGGGTGGAGTTAATTTTCTTTACAGTAGCTGGTATGGGGCTATATTTTGGATTTGTGCTAGAAACAGTGTTGATAATGCAGGACTGTTTTCTTTACTGCTGAGCAGTGCTTACACAGTGTCAAAGCCTTTTCTGTTTCTCACTCCATCCCACCAGTGAGTGGACTGAGAAGAAGTTGGAAGGGGACAGAGCAGGGACAGCTGACCTCAGCTGACCAAGGGAATATTCCATGCCATGTGATACCATGCTCTGCTAGTCATGAATTACTCTGTCCCTTTTGTTCACAGAAACCATGTCCCTCCTAGTAAACCCAGAACACACTGTATGTAACTCATGTAGCCTTAAGACATATCGTATATCAAGCTGTATCTGATAGGTCTGGAAAAATTTGTTCCTACATTCGTATTTCCCATTTAACTTTGATAGTATTCAGGAATATTAGCTTAAGTAAACAATATTCTATTATATTTCATTGAAAATACCTTCTCAGCCTATATTAGGATTCTTGCTTGTGCTTCCTCTATCTGGCTCTCTGGAGCCATGAGCTATGCAATAGTAAGTCTACATTCACTGCAGTTAACAAAGTTCTAAAATTCAACTCTATAATTTTCTGACTGTATGAACTAGTATAGGATTATTCAAGAAGCATTTAACTTTGAGCCAATGCTGTATGAAGGTGTAACCTGTGATGCAAGATCAATGAAGGAATTTGAACAGGTTATATATCTCTTTTAACTTATCTTACGGTCCTAAAAGAGTTTACTTTCCTTATTGCAGGGTTTTTTTTGAGACAAACACAGAAGTCTTTTCAAAGTATTGGAGCAATTCAGTGGCGTAAAATGAAAGATCTCATTTGCTAGGGGGACCATTATTTCACTGGAAATCCGTCTATGTTGGGGTTTAGATGAAGTTTAGGCAGAAGGAATGTGTCTCTTCATAACTAGGATATGGGATGGTATATCAACTGATATTTATTAGAAAATTGTAATATAAAACTTTAAAATTTACACTGTTATAAAAAAATCTGTTGATAATGAAACCTTATTTCATCTTTTTATTCTTTTGTTTTTCAGAACAAATGTTTGATACACTTTGTACCTTTATTACTCAGATATCAAATGCTGCATTTGTTCTCATGGAAACAAGCAATCTATTCTGTTATTCAACATCCAGACTCACTCAGAAATATATCCCAGACTTTCTATATAAGCAATCTTAGTCTTAAAATACTAATCTCAACTTATTCCTCTTCAATAATCTCAGCTGTGAACTATTGAGAAAAGAAATTGTTATCTTGAAGAGATTGTATACCTTATATCATTACACAGTCTTGATCTTCTTAGGATTGGTTTGAAACTGTAAAATAAACACAGAGCAAATATAATGATTTTTTTTGTTTTCCAATGAATAAAATATAAATATATATAGACATGCATAGCCTGAATTTCTCTTTTCACTTAAAAAAAAAAAAATCTCTGTAAAATTCCATTAGTAAGAATTTTAAAATCGTACTGATGTGTATGCAAACTCTGCTCCATCTGCAAAACGGGCACTTTTTGAACAATTCTATAGATACTTTGAGTTTTGATTTTGAACAGAATTATTCCCAAAGAACATTGTTGTTATGAGTACTGAAACACAGGATATTGTGCTAAGTACTAATGGGATGTCATATCAGCACCAAAGGTATCTGAAAAATATAAAAAGAACTCTGGTAGAAAATATGAACTTTTTAGTGTTTCTTGCATACTGGTTTCTTTTTTCATTATCCTTATTTTCTGCAGTACTAAAATGGAAGATGAAGAAGGCAGAGAACAATGACGAAGAGGGAAAAATGAAACACCTTATTTCCTCTTTCTTCAAAGAAAACAGAGAAAAAGAGATTTTCTGGTAAGAATTACACAGGTTATTCTATCTAGCCTTCTATTTTAAAATCATAGCATTCTGATGAACAGAATGTTCTGTATGTATGTAGAAAAAAAAAACTAGATAGATCCCTGAGCTGTATATTTTCAAGAGAAATAATTTGGTTTATAAATTAAACTTGAGATGTTCTAATCCTCAAGAAAATTATATGCATTGGCATTGGCTATAGGCTACATTCTTTACATAGCAAAGTAAGAAAGGAGATTAATTAAATATTTCAAAACACTTCCAGATCTCTTTATGATGGGAAAAATTAATATTGATATGAGATTTATACTCATTATGTTTTTCAAACATTGTTTTGCACGTTTAAGAATATAAATTTTAGTCTATTTTGTTATTTTGTAATTAAACGCCTTCAGATTTATTCCCAGACTTTGCGTTCAGTAATTAAGTTACGTCTCAGTACCTATTATTCCTTATCTTACATTTATGCATTTGAACTTTAGTGATATCTTTGAGAGGTAATTTCTGAATAAAGCCTCTACAGATAAGAGCATTTCCTAAGCTATCCATTAAGGTAAAGAAAGAAATTAAGAGCTCTTGCTTTATTCTTTCTCCAAAACCCAACATTAGGACCTAATCATCATCCTTCACCTCCCTTATGATGAAAGGCTGAGGGAGTTGGGACTCTTTAGATTGGAGGAGACTGAAAGGTGATCTCATTAATATTTACAAATACACAGTGGAACAGGAACAGCACTGGAACAGGCTGCCTAGATGTTTTGTGAAGTCTCTTTGTCTGGTAACATTCAAAACCCATCTGGATGAGGTCCTGTGTGACCTACTCTAGGTGGCCGTGCTCTGCCAGGGGAGTTGGACTAGATGATCTTTCGAGGTCTCTTCCAATCCTTAAGGTTCTGTGATTTTGTGATCTTGACAACTGCAATCACAACTTCTCTGGCTTTTACAGGTTACCAACTTGTTTCCCTGATCAAATTACTCCTTCTAAGATATTTTACCAACCTATACTTTTGACCAGTCAAAAAAAGATCCTATAAGATTTAACAGGGGTTAAACTATCAGGGCTTTATAAAAATATCATGAAGTATAATTATAGCTTTTCTAAAGTGTATCTAACACAAAGTCTATGTCCTGTATCAAAATAGATTATTTCCTCATTCAAAGTGCATTTTAATTTTAAATTCTAACAATAACTACTATACTTTATAAAGGTTACTAAAAGACTTAGTGTCTCATCTTACCTATCTTCAGCTTTTCCAGATATTGTTAAATAAGAGTATTTTTTCACTAAAAGTTGAAGGATGCCATGTACAGTAAGTTAATGAGCATTGATTTATTATATTTACATGTTTTCTGACAAACAAGGCTATCATACTCTGTCAAATAGTTAATTCTAACTATAATATATTATATTATATATTATATGATATAATATGTATATATAATATAAATTCTAGATGGCCCCTGACAGGACCTAGGAATCCATGGATAAAAAGAAACCCATACTGGAGCAGGTCTGCTGTCAGGACTTGTGACTCTATGGAGAATCCACACTGGAGCAATTTATTCCCGAAGGACTGCACCCCCATGGAAGAGACCAATGTTGGGACAGTGTTTGAAAAGCTACAGCCCGTTGGGAAGGACATATGCTGGAGCAGTTCATGGAGAACTGGAGAGGGCTCCCACACTGAAGCAGGGGAAGTATGAGGAGCCCTCCACTTGAGGAGAAAGGAGCAGTAGAGACAACATGTGATGAACTGACTGAGACCCCTAATCCTTGTTCTCATGTGCCACTGGAGGAGATGAGGTAAATTGTGACTGATGTTGAGTCTGGAAAGAAATAAAGGTTTGGGAAATTTAGATTTTAAGATTTAGTTTATTTCTTATTATCCTACTTTGATCTGATTGGTAATAAATTTATTTCCTCATGTCTATTCTGTTTTGCCTATTGATGGTAATTGCTGCAACATCTTCCTGTCCTTACCTTGACTTCTGAGACTTTCATTGTATTTTATCTTCACTGACTAGCTGAAGAGGGGAAGTGATAGAGTGGCTTAGTAAGCTCCTGGCATCCGGCCAGGATTGACTCACTGAAGTACTTTTTGGTGAACAATGTGAGGCACAATGAATACAAGATAAGGATAGTAATTGGGAAAGGTAGAGGGCAAAACATGGAATGAACATAGCTGAAGAGTAAAGAATTTAGTGGGGAATTTCTGTTGTAATTGTGGTGAATGGACAAGTGGTATATTCTGTGCAAATTGCCCAATTTCATTCAGTGTTGTGATAATGTTTTTATTTTGAATGTGTTCCTGTGTAACCTAATTGAGATGAACCTGGTTTAGTATGGGGGTTGGACTGGATAATCTCTAGAGGTCCCTTTCAATCTCTATCATTCTGTGACTCTGTGATTCTATGAAGTAGAACTTTGTGTCTTTTTATTTGAATATACTTCTCTGTATTCCCATCCATTCTATACATTACATTTTCCAAAAGAGATATTAATTGTTTAATTTATATTTATATCATGGAGACTAAAATAATGAAAATATACTAAAATTACAAATCATATGGCATGTGATTTGACAAGCCGTGTGATGTAAATACAAAGGTATGATTTATGTATTTTTGTATGAACTCCGAAAATTCTTTGTGCAGCTTTTATTTCAAGGCAAGGGAATTTGCAAACTCCTTATTTTGGAACAATAGTGAAGATATTCATAAGAGTTGTGGTTTCTATAAAGCTCTGTCAAGCATTGGGATCAGTACTACATTTCTGTGCTTATCTGCATCATCTTGTACACTCAATTCTTATCTCTCTCTACTTTTAAGGTTCTTGTCTATGCAAAGAATATCATCTCACAGAACAAATAAAACTATTCAAGTGTACTTTCTTGACAAAAGAGGAAGGGGAAAAAACCAAACAAACCCCAACCTTGCAAAAAACTAATACATTGCAATATTTCTTTGCAAAACGAAACTACAAAGAAAACCACAGTCAAGGGAAAAAAATTAAAAAGGCAAGTTGGAGTTTGTAGGAATGTCTTAGTGCAGTAATTATATAAAACTTTGTGTTAAGGACTTCAGTTGCTTTGTACATATTATATCCATAAAATATATTTTAAAAGAAAGTTAACTGAGAAGTAGCACATTATTATCAGACATATTACTTACTTACTTGAATAAGATAGTTGACATGATTTGAGATTACTCTTGGATTATTACTAAAAATTGACATTTCTCATGTTCAGTGTTTATAATAAAGGGGTATCCACTTTCTTTGCTTTCTTTTACCAAGCCATACATGTTTTTCTACAGGGAAGTCAGAGTACAGCTACCATAAATGCTAAAAGAAATACATGTTTTAAGATTTTAAAATTTTAATTCTATTTATACTTGCATAGTATTTTCATGTAGCAAAACAAAATTTAGCCATTAGATGTACAGTGCAGGAGAAAAATGCTGAAGTTCTAGCAGCCTAGAAGTTACAATCCTAAACAGGCTTTTGTGATTTTCCTGTCCTACGGGAAATAAAACATTTCTTTTGCTTTCATTTTTATGGGAAGTAACTAAAGATTTCTAGCAGGCAGTTTTCATCAAAATTCTCTTAAATTTTTTGTTATGTATTCTATGAATTGGCATTGAGTAAATTTAATATGCAAGTACCTCCTTCTTTGTTATTCTGGGTGCTCTCCGAACTGGTGTCCTTATGTAGAGAGTAATTAAACTTAGTGGTTGTCAGTCAGCAATGTCTGTGGGATTATTAAAGAAATGTAAGTTAAACTTCAAAAATTTTCAGCATACTTCTAATAATGTAGTCATAATTGTCATCCTGTAGTTCCCTCCAATATATTACAGAAAGATCACATCTCTGCTTGAAATACTTCAGTTCATTATGGATGATTAATAGAGTGATTACAGCTCACACTTGAAGACTGACATTTGAAATCTCTTTGCTGTGTCATACTTAAGGAGAGAAATTAGTCTCATAATTTCTCAGTATGTTTACTGTTTTATCACTTAGTCACTTAACTATGCCCATTCCTCTGCCTTCTAGAGGTCCTGTGCAGCATTGCTTTTGATTTAGTACCTTCAGAGCATGCAGTATAGTCATAACTATGAAGCAGAAATATGTAAGTTAACTGACTCCTTCTGGAACAGGAAGCCTCCGATAAATAAAACCTACTTCTGAAAAACTACATATGCTGTTTTTTCTCAGGTGCAGGTAATGAAAATGCACTTCGTGTGTTTCACTATGTCAGATGACTTACTGACATCCTGTGTTGCCTTTAGGCAAAAGTTCCAATAAAGCAATGGAATGAATAATTAGAATCAATAGAAAGGATCCTTTTTTTTTTCTTCTGTGTTTATATTTTTACCAATACATGTTTCCTCCATAAACTGTTTTATGTAAAAAAGTATCTCTACTTTTTAAACAAAACTGCCCTTTTCACTTAATTGTAAGATCATTCAAATATTGCTAACTTTTGATTCACTAAAGATTCAGTGGAAAAATGAAATCATTTATTTTAGTCTGCTTTTCCTTCTCTGTTTACTCCAATTTGCCCTCAAGCATTTTTCAAATATAAATATCTGTACAGAGGATAAATTACCTCAGTGAGTCGACTCCTATGATACAAATCCACTTCTGAATAGCTATAAAAGAATATCTCCAAGAGAGGAACAGCGGTAAAAAAATTAATAAATTTCAAATCTCTAAAAAACCTCTATAAACCCCAAGGTGCTTACCCATTGTGGTGCTCTGACCCCTCTGTACTTGGCTGCATTAGCAGCTCCTATATGTGCAGACTACATATTTCACATCATCCTCTGTTTCACTAGGACATAGCCACACTGGAGTGAAAGACTGTAGTAACTTGAACAAAACTTTTACGTTCACTTTACGTCTCTGTTTATCAAAGAAAAAATATAAGGACTTCATTGATTTCTCATGTCAGAAAGGCCAAGAGAACAGCCTTCCCAATAGCTGTAGCATGGAGTTTCACATGATGTTTTCTACGTCTCATTACTGCAGGAAGGATAGTTGACCTATCTGGAAAACTGAAGTAAAAGTAAAATTCGTCAAGACGAAATAGACTTTCATTGTATGGGGCAGAATGATAGGTAGAAAGATGTAAAACGTTCTGTGCTTCATAGATGAGATAGACAGACTTAAAGGGCACTATAATTTGCTGCAGAATTACTATTACCTGACTTTAATCAGCTAAAAGTTAACATCTGGATTTTGCTAGTAATTTATGCTCTTTTATGATTAAAGACAAAGGACTAACATTGTCATATGGAGATTCATCCACTCATCTCAGAGAGGTGCTTTTTGATAGAATAAACTTCACTGAACAGGTATTCACTTTCTTTCATTGACCACAGAAGAGTCTTATAGACTAAATTAATGATAGTTTGAACATTATTGTATTGATAATACAGAAGTAAAGTTAGAGGAAAATACTCAATGATCATTATGTCATTTGTACTCAACCTTGGCTCATACTATGCTACAATACAAATTTGTACTTAAGGATTACAAACACTTAAATTTAAATGTCTTCAGTCTACACTGGTAATGGATCTTCTTTTAGAGCTGATTTCTCTATACTTGGGAAATTTTCAGTATTCCAAATATTGCACATACAAATATTACATTTTCTAGTTCAAATGGCTTTTAAGACTCATTTTAAAGAGTACAACTCAGATTACTCCTGAATTGAGATAAAGAAATGTTCTCTCTAGAATGAAAAAAACCTGTTTTACATGATTACTGAAATAAATTTGTACAGATTCTTTCTGTATTTCTGGATTTGAAAAAGCATATGGGACTGAGCTGCACGAAATGTTTATCTAGAAACTTGAATCCAACTTATATATATACATAAACTTTGCCAAACTTACAAACGTCACTCCAGGACCATGATATCTGGCAAAATTTATGTGATGCTATTTCTGGACACTGAAGAAATCTCCAATTTCACCAGTAGGAGCTGGCCCAGAGCCTGCCACTATGATTTCATTCTTCAATATCCATTTTCTTTAGTCGAAACAAATCAGTGTTCTGAGCCCAAGACAAGACAGTGCAGAGTTGTGTAATATAGCCTCTATAACCATTCATACAAGCTGTTTTCAAGTGTTCAGGTCATCAAAAGTTTAATTCTATATTAGATACATTTTTCATATTTATGCCTTTCATTTTAGGCTTGTAGAACAGTGAAGCACCCTTGTATTATCTACATTAACTTCTTGGATAGTAATGACAATATGTCTTACACAGAATAATTTTTATGCATATTAAAGCTTATTTATCAGAGAAAAAAACCAAAATAAATTATGAAGAATCAACTGTATTGTTTGTTAAGATGAATCAATAGTTAATTGTAGAAGAAAACTGGAAAACAATAGGGAGATTCAGAAAAATTTCTTGTATTAAAAGAAGAAAATGTGTATTTTCCCAATGTGGGAAGCATAGGAAGACTTAATTTTTCAAATATATTGTAGTAATCAAACTGTCAAATTATAACCTCTGTATTAACATATTACACCAAAAGAATATGGATGTGAGAATACATAGCAAAGTCTAAACAAAATATGATATCCATTTTTACTTCTTATTAAATCTTCTTAACGGTTTTGAGAAGACTTAGCACTTAAAAGATATTAAGCATTAACAAGATGCAGTGCTAGTATTCCTCTGACTTTTTATAAGACTATTTTATGATTTGCATGCAACTCATTCAACCTTTAGATTCTGTAAAATTCGTAGCTTTCATTAAAAGATAATATTTTAGTATCACGACTGAGAAGAAATATGTCAAGGACATTCTGAAAACTGAAAAGCCAACTGTAGAATAATAAAAAAATACAGGAGTCCTATGTGATATGCAGACCTAAGTCGTAACTTTTGAAATTGACAATACTAATGAAGTCTTTCACTTTTATTTCTTCACCCAAAGCCTTGGGAAGAAATAGGTAGATTCATTTACAGGTTGAGAACCATTGCTCTAAACCTCATTTCATTTTCTCCTCTCATATATAGCAGTGATTCTTACTCATCTCTTTTTTTCTCATATATCATCTCCTGTCTCTTCTAAATGATTTGCTTTCAATCAATTCCTTCAAAAATGTTACATTTTTTATTCTTTTTATCTTAATTCAAAATGTTTCTATACCATAAGAGGCTGAGAAGAAGGGTATTTTTTTTTCTGTCTTCTAAAAATTTGCCTGAAACATTTGAGGAAACACGAGGTTTTGTTTCTATTACATGAGGTAAATTTTGGTTTTTTACTTAACATCTTTAGAATGTCTATCAAACTATGAGAGCTGTCAGTGCTATCAATCCTCTAAGCTGGTCTTATAAAGCTGTAAATTTTATGGAGCTTTACAGAATGTAACTGAAATAATTTAAATACTGGCAGTTCAAAGTTCTTAAATTGCTCTTTAAAATAGGAAGATTATTAATTATAATCACATCTGATTTGCAGGCATAATCTTCACATAGTGTATTTTATTAGTTTAGAATGTTAAACCAGGTTATAAAACCAGAGGAACATGGTCTGTGGAGATTATACTCTCAGAATTGGAGTCCTTCAGAATCTCCAAATTACAGTGCTCCTGTAGTATGTGTATCTCCTGTCACTCTTTTGTCACAAAATTTACCACAAGTATACAGTACCAAGCCACAGGAAATGCTTAATTTGCTGTTATATAGCATTGATGATCTGGGAGCAGACTTTGGCCAATTTCTGGCTTCTTGTTTTAGGTGTCAGACAAATATATAGCCTAAATGAAATTACAACTTCCAGTTGTCTGGAATGATATCATTGTGTTACTTTGAAAGATGCAGCACAATAACAGACTAATTATTCCACTGTGCTTATATTCAGTATACCAATATCTCTTGACAGGATATGAAGATATGGAAAACTACATAGAAGAAAAGAAAAGAGAGGTAGAAGGAAGCACTACTTATCTGGGGACTGCTGAGCAGATACAGGATTCAGCTGTCAAAGAGGGTAAGACTATCTATGCCTAGTATCTGAGGGACAGCACGATGGGAGACTCACACATCCTCTGTGAACGCTGCATGCCCAAGTCCAACCCAAGGACCTGTAGGCAAAAGCAGGCACAGGGGGAAATAGAATGATGTGAAGTTCTCCATCATATTTACTTTTTTGAATTGCTGCTTTTATGGTTACTTCATATTTTAACCCCAGCATTTGGAGAAAACTTTGGGAAAAACAAGTTGAACATGAATCAGCACTATGCTATTGCAAAAAACAAATCCAAAGACTTACTGGCTGTATTAGAAAAAAAAAAATCATAAAAAAACCCCAAAATCATAAAATATCACTGGTGTCACTTCCCAGGAATTTTGCAAGCAATTTGTCTTGGAGGAGGAAGAGTGCAGACTCAAATAAAACTAAGTATCAAATGAAGGAACAGCAAATCATGGAGTTCCCACTAGCCTTGCATGGCTAAGAAATGTGTTTGCCATGTGATAAACAATGACACTGACACTACAGAATGATTTAATTTATATTAATAGGAAGAAATATGACAACTGGGGCAGTATACAGGCCTGAAGAATGGGATACCATCCAGAGGGACCTGGACAGGCTCAATAACTGGGCCCATGTGACCCTCATGAGGTACAATAAGGCTAACTGCAAGGTTCTGCACCTGTGTCAGGGTAATCCCCAGCATCAATACAGGCTGGAGGGTGAAGAAATTGAGAGCAGCCCCATCAAGAACAACTTGGGGACACTGGTGGATGAAAAACTGGACACAAACCAGCAACGTGTACTAACAGCCCAGAAAGCAAACTGCATCCTGAGCTACATCAAAAGCAGACGGGCCAGCAGGTCAAGGATGTTGATTCTGCCCCTCTGCTCTGCACTGGTGAGACCCCATGTTCAGTGCTGCATCCAGCTGTGGAGTCCTCAGCACAGGGAGAGCACGTGGACCTCTTGGAGCAGGTCTGGAGGAGAGCCACAAAAATCATCGGACAGGTGAAGCACCTCTCCTATAGGCACAGTTTGACAGAGTTGAGTTGAGGAGAATGATCCAGGGAGATCTTAGTGGAACCTTTAAATATTTAATTGGATCGTAGAAAAAAGATGGGGACAAACTTTTTAGTACGACTGGTTGATATAAGACAAAGGATAATAGCTCTAAACTAAAAGGAGATAGATTTAGACAAGATATAAGGAAGAATTTTTTTTATGGTGAGGATAGTGAAACACAGAAACAGGTTACCTGGAGAGATTGTAGATGTCCCATCCCTGGAAACATTCAGGTTGATGCTGGATGAGGCTCTGAGCAATCTGATCTAATTGAAGATGTCCCTGCTCATAGCAGAGGAGTTGGCACAGGGAACTGACACATAAGAGTATAAACTTTTCAGGATTTGTTGCCTCAGCACAATATCTATGACTTGCTTTGGAAAGAATCTTGAAAAACCACTAAGGATAAGGAAAAAAATTCAAGCAGACATAAAGATTCTGGAATGTTTCTTATTCTTTGTATTCCTGTTTCAAAATTTGTGTTCCAAAACCTCACGTCATCATATTGATAGATGAAATTAAGTGCTCCTTTGACAGAAGGAATTTTTTATTATAATGTACATCTATAATGTTAAATAACTTACCTCTACACTTCAGTCCCAGATGTTGGTCTACTCTTTAGCTGAAATGAATAAATATTAGCTTATTGCCAGGTTATTTCTTGGTGTGAACAAATAATATTCTGGAATGAAATCTGTGTGTTGTTCTCCAGGTTTCTGATGCAATAAAGATTAGATTCAACTTCTATTGCTTTTCTTCTTCAGCATAATTCCAAGATAATGGCAAATACTCTTACTTTTGTCTCATAATAAATATTCAGATACACCATATCATAACTATCTTATTATCTGGATGCTTTAGACTGAAGTCCTTTAATGTCTTTTGTACAACCATAAGACGTAAAGGCTCAACAAATTCTAGATAGTCTGGAAACAGTCTACGACAGAGAGAATATTCATGTGCAGGGTGGTGTTCCTATCTAGAGTAGATATATTTGGCAGTCTAAGCATACCGAAGCTGGACTATTCATATTGTAAAAATCCTTTTTCCATCTCTTGGATTGTCCAGATATACAGTGATATGATAACTAACTCATGTTTACTTTTAATGGGAAAAAAAAATTTAAAAGACTTTTGCATATCATATAGCTACTGTCCAGTGGTGTTAAATAAAAAGTCTTACTGACAGACTACTTGTCTTTTTACAATAGTGATCATATCAAGTATATCCTGAAAAAAAAAAGAGACCACCATTTTACAAAATGTTAAGGGTTGTTTGCTATTTGTCTTGATTGGGTTTTTAAATTATTATATAATGCCTGTGATAGATGTTGATTTATAATATTTTGTTCTTCTGAGAATTTTCTTCTGATTGCCATAGGCTGTCAAAATTGATAGATCTTTGTGTTCCCGAGTAACAATATGAACTCAACTCCATTTCAAATATATGTCTTAGTTTACATTGGAAGGAAAATATAGGAATGCAGATTTAAAAGAAAGTGAAGCTCAAACTCTTTTTGGGAGTCAGATTCAGATTATGGCAAGATCACAGTTGTCAAAAAAATATGTTAATTGATCTGGAAACAGTTTAGCTTTCCAGTGTTGTCTTTTGAAAAAAAAATCTGATTTAATCATAGGTATAAAAAACTATCTTCTTTGTACATCTTAAAAAATATTATATAGTTCCCTTACATTTAAACTCACTTTTCAATGTCGTGTCTTTATTCTTCTTTATTTACTGGAATTTACCCAAATAACCTTCTATTCTCTCCTATCCTTCTGGCTTATCCTCTGAACCCTGTACACAGAGGAAAAGTAGTAAAGAGATTATTCATGCAAATAAATGTACAGACAAATCAGAAGTTTAGCAAATTCAAGTTATGCAGAGTTTCACCTGATTTAAAACCATTTTATGTTTATTTCAGTTAAAAGATGATCACCTTTTATTCATTTCTGAAGACAGGAATATATCTTGTTGAATATATATAAACTGTTATGCTTAGTTCTCCATCACTTCAATGTTCCTTATCTTCTTGCTGTTCTTTGTTGTTGCAGACACAATATGAAGAACTAGAGTTTCTTTTATTCTGTGTCATATGAATGTCAGCTTTCTAAGTAGACTATTGTTACTACAAATATATAATAATTCATTTTCAAGATATTATTTCTGTATACACTTAAGGTTTACAGTTCTTCAAATTCAGCTCAGGACAAGAAGTAATTATATATGTGACTCATTCCATTGATTACTAAGATTTATATTTGAGGGGAAAAATTTCAGAACAATAAGCATGAAATACCTGGTGTTTATAAGTTAGATTTTTATCTTTGGAACTCGAGTACCTGGGACAGTAACATGGAACAAGGTACTTTCTCTGTTATTCAATTATGAGATGAGAAGAAAATCCTTTAGCCCAGACTTCTGAGAGCCACAGATGTGTTCAGGACAATTTAGCATAGTTTCATCTCACCAAATGTGTCTCTCACCATCCAAAAAATGTCTTATTCATCCTCTTAAGAAACAGATTCTTCCATATAATTAGACTGCCTTTGATGAGAAGCTTTTGAATTTCATCATACAACAAATTAAATCATTAGACTCTAGATCTCTAAGGAAATATTAATCCTAACAAAAAAGAAAATTACAGAGCTATACCAGTAAGAGTTTTCTGAAATTGAATAACAGTAATTAGTGGTAGAAGAGTAAAAAAAAAAAAAAAAAAAAACCCTTATATTTTGAATAAGAAATAAAATAATCCTGTTTTAAGAGAAAATGTAGGTTTTGAAAAAAAAAAATAGATCCTTAGACATGGTCTTACCAAACATGTTAAGAAAATTTTGCTATGGAGTTAAGAATAAATCAGTGCACATTATCTTTTAATTTAAGCAGTTCCTTGCAATTCTAGTAGTTTACATAGTACAAAACAAAGGACAAAGGAAGAAGAAAGCAGATCATTGGGAATGTAGGAAGTTGTATGAGTGAAAATAAGAAACTAAAAGAAAGATATGTTTTTAAAAATAGTTTTCCAGACTAAACCTTTAGTATCTTCCTTATATCACAAAGATCTTTTGTTATATACTGGGTGCATTGACTAAAATATAGAACAATGTTGGTAACACTGAGAATGTTGCAGTGCTACTAATAATCAATTTATCTCAAGATAGTAGTTTTACCCATACTTAGCTACGTTAACAACCAATTCATTCTTTCATTCATTTATACATTCAGATGATTGAAACAGGAAGTCACATATAACAATATCATCAGAAAAATATTTAGGACTCAAGGCCATCCCACCAGTATACATCATAAGAGATAACATTGGAGTGGGATAAACAATATCTGCATGGATACTGAAAATACTGTGCAATGAAGGGAGTCATTTCAGTGGAAGCCTTAGAATTCATACTTAAGATTTATTTTAAGATATAACTTTGTTGTTCCATTGTGTACTCATGGGCAATTCTAGCTACTGATTACCATCTGTAAATAATGAATTCACAATACACCACTGACAATCCAAAAAAGCAATATAACTTCTGACTACCTTAATTGCTTTTTGCAATCACTGTAATTAAAAAAATATTAAAAATTTATGCACCTCTTCTCAAGCTGAGTACTTCTCCTTGCAGAAGAAAGAGCACTCCAAAAGGTCAATGGGAAAGAAGAACAGCTGGTAAAGAGACAACTGACCATCCCTCTCTCCTCCCCTGCTTCTCTCATGCACACTCATGCATACATATCCAAACCGCCCACCCTTCTGTTTGACTGAGCTGAAAGTACCTGCGGTGATGTGTCCTCCACTCTCAGTTTCCTCTTACTTTTAAAAAGCAACCATCTCCAATGTGGTCCTGATTTAAGAGACTGAATAAGGTCATCTCGATGTACTTCTTGGAAACGTGTTTTCTGAGACCTTCTGAAAATGCAGTTTCCAGAACTGTTATTTTGTAGCCTTCCTTATTTTTTTTCACCAGTGTAATGATAATATCCTGCCATTAAGGGAGAAATTACAGTTTTTGAGTTTATACCATCTGCCACATTGTAAATTACATCAAAACACCTGGAATGTCAAAAAAAAAGGTACCATAAAAAAGTATGTGGTGGAGTCACAGTACCACCATCCTTTGAAACACATAAGTGGCACACATTGCACCTGATAACTTCACTAACAGACTATTGGGAGAAGGTAGGAATAAAACAGCGGTAGGTCTGAAGTTAAATTCAAATTAATAGCCCAAGGTATCCAATACCAGCTAGATGAATAAAAATTTTGTAGTTTTACCTTGAACACTGTGCACTTAGGTGAGGTAATCACAAAAGATCCTCCACAGAGGTTTCTGAAAAAATTTATTAGGGCCTAACTGTTGTTACTGTCACCCCTATCGTCAAAAAGGTCAAGCATTACTTGGGTAAAATAAGGCAGTTTTTCAGTAATCAAGTATTTAAGAAACTCTCATCCAACAATAAAACAATCATATCAGAAAGAAGAAACCAGCCAGGAATGGTTGGGACATTTTGGTCCACCAAAATCTGGCCAGATTGAATAATACACAGAATTTGTGGAAACTGAGCAGTTGCAAAGGTAAGAGAACAGCAAAACAAGCGTTCTGAGAAGTGCAGTTTGAAATTTCAGTATCTTAGACTCACTTTAATACCTAAAAGCTTGCCCTAATTTACCATCTTTCACCAAACATCAAACCTTTTTGTTTTGTTGCTACTAAGTAAATATTAATAAAGCAAAATTTGGCCTATAAGAACCAATAAATCTGAATGTGGAATTTCACATGCAAAATTATTTCTTGAGAAACATCTTTGAGGATATTTAGGTTGAGATTTTGCTCAAGTAAAGTAGGAATCTAATTTACATATTACTGTAGTTTAAAGCTTTCATATGAATTGAAACATACAGAATAGCTATTGAATCCAAGATTACCATATTAAAAATTTAGGGTTTAGTTTCCCTTAAGGAGATTTCTTTAGCAATGAAATAGTGTTTAGAAAATGCTATAGCTAGTAAAAAAACAAAACTGTAAAAGAAGAAATTAAATCAAGATGGCTACAACTATTACTTTAAAGGAAAACTGCTGGTCTTTTTCAGTCTTTTTGGTTTATGTGGTTCTAGATTTGTATGCCAACTTCATATTAAAAAATAATTCAAGAAATGTAGAGTGCAGAGGGCTTTTTTTTCTGAACATTCACACTTCCTTCAATAATTATAGGAAAATGTGCTAAATAGAAAAGTTCTATTTGTATTCATTGATTCTTCTTTATTTTCTTTCTGTTAAACCCTTGCTAACCAGAGATGGAGATTACTTGATGTTACATCAGGAAATAAGAAGTAAATGTATCTTAATCTGTTTTATACTGGTAAGAAACTACCTCAGGATTAAATTCAACCTGTATATATTTAGAAGATAATTATGTTATCTCTGTTTCATTTAGCTTACTTTCATCATAGGGATGGATACAAGAAATGAAACTGCTGGATTAAATATTATTGTTACAATGGAAAAATCATTATTATGAGGTATTTAACTCAATTTACTAGAAACAGAATCTGTAATACATATCTCCGGAAATTAATACAGCAATGTATTTACTAGTGATTACTTTCATGGTTTGAGTAAACTGCATATCTAGCAAATGAAAGATCTGCTTTTCTTGATGTAGAATACATAAAATTTATTGACAATAAGCAGACTCAGTCTGACTGTAAGGCAAATTTTCAGAGAAATACTATTTACAGAATTAATCTCCCAAAATGCCATGTGTCCCATATGGGAATAAACAATTGATTTAAGACCTAATTATAATAAATCACATGAAATTATTTAATTATTTAATTTAAGCATGGATTAATCCAACCAATTAATAAATAAACTTATGAATTTATTTATGAAAATAAAACTCAAATAAAAAACACAAGCTGAAATGAGTGAATAAAATCAAAGTAAATCATAAAGTCTAATACAAATTTTTGGTCACTCAAACACTTTTATCAAAGGTATGATATTAATACAATGTAGTAAAAACACGTAACTTTAACATCTTCTCTGGATTTGTAGTTTTATAAGCAATCTTAAGATGGCCAGCAACATTCTTTTTCAAACATAATTTAGGAACGACCTGGTTTACTGGGTTATCAAAAAATAAGCTCTAAGACATTTTAAATTATAACTTCTTTTTTTCAATCCCTGTCTATTATAAGGTGGAAATTACACAGATAGTATTCAAAAGAGTGTTAGCAGTGAGCATATAAACATTTTAGCAAGTATCATATTTAGCGCAGTAATTATGGTGTACTGTACTGGTGCATGTGGTTGTTCCTTCCCAGATGCAGGACTCTGCACTTGTCCTTGTTGAACCTCATGAGGTTCCTCTCTGCCCAACTCTCAAGCCAGTCAAGATCCTGCTGAATGGCAGCACAGCCTTCTGGGGAATCAACCAGTCCTCCCAGTTTGGTGTCACCAATGAACTTGATAAGAGTACACTCTGTCCTGTCATCCAAGTCATTGATGAAGGTGAACAAGGATAATTCTGATCTTTTGAATTGTATTCCACTGTGGAATGAACATTATCCCAAATAAAGAAGTAAAACATAATGACAGAAGGAAAAGTTAAATTCCCGTCTTTAAAGAAGTGATTTGGTTTGTTAACAGTCTTCTCTGGAGCTATTTTGCTTCAGGCAGTTTTTGCAGTCTCTGCCTTGCAAGTTTTCTTCCCTTCTCTCCTTATATTGATTACTGCTGTTTCTTTGAGAATCAGTAAAACCCTTACTTATCTACAGAATCCCAGAACATGTGAATGAACCTTAACATCTCTTCAACCTACTTTCTCAACCAATTTTCTTAGTACTACTTTCAAAACATTAATTAGAATTGAGATTGATGAGAGGATTTCAAGATAACCAAGATTAGTCTGATTTACTTCACAGTTCTTTATTTTTTTTTTAATTCTACCTGTAAGTATACAAGAAAGTTATTCCAAACTAAATATTCAAAACATTATTCTTAGTACTTGAACATATCAATTTAAAACAACAACGGCAACTAAACATATCCACAAAGTGGATTATATGAGTACAGTTTCAGATGCTGTCTGGTAAGAGTTTCAGTCACAGAAAATATGTCTCCGTGTTTTTACTGAACTACCAGGATGTAATATTTAGCAACAGTAAGTATAGAAGGACAGAAATATATTGTTTTTAGAAGGGTGACATTGGGATATGAAGTAATTTTTAACAATACACTATTTTTAAAAACCAAAAAATATGTGGGTTTTGGGTTTTTTTAAGTGTGAAGACATTTGAACAGTAAAAAATAACATATCATGATGCATTAAGGAAGTAAAAATTTGTTATTTAATTAAAGAGCAGAAACAAACTGACAGTGCTGGAGCCAAGTCCTTTATTTATGAGTGCATCTTTTAGCAATTTATGCTTAGCGTGGTGTTTGTTGAGTGCCAGCACTAATATGCTAATATATTAGCATTGTCAGATGAACTGAAGTAAGTTATAGCTGAGGAAAATAATAGGAAGTCATTCATTAGAAAGGTTAAGTACTGTGCGGAACATTGTCTATGTAAATAACCAATGCTGTCAACATTCATCACAAAGACTATAATAGCAGAGCTACTTGATAACACATTCACTTTTCAAATATGCAATGAGCTTTCAGATCACTCTCTTCTGCCTCAGACATATATGTCTGCAATATGCATATGGCTAAACCCAGAGACAGCTGGAGACACTCAGAAAATTTCACTCTTAGGAGGAATCACAGACCTGTATGCAGTTACAGGGTGACAATCTCACTAGGATACCAGAGATATCATGGAGTAGCTCACAACTGGATACTCCAATGGCTGGATTCTGGTTTTCAGGAAGTAAAAGCCAGGACAGCAATGAGAAGTAGCCCTTGATGTGATGGAGCAGTGTCAATGCATGAAGATCTGCCTTGGGATGATCTCAAGATCAAGAACCTGAGAGATTATGGATCTCTAGAGGGTAGACCAACACATGTTGGTGTTGTGTCTGATGTCTGCTACAGGCCACCTGATCAGGAAGAAAAAGCAGATGAGGTCTTCTTCAGACAAATGGAAAAAGTTATATGTTCACAGATCCTGATCCTCTTGGAGGACTTGAACCAGCCAAATATCTACTAGAGGGTCAACTCAGTAGGGCACGTTACTCAGGACATTTCTGGAATATATTGGTGAAAATTTTCTAACACAAATGGTTACAGAACCACAAAGAAAGTCTGCTGAATCCCATTCTTAAAAAGAAAAATTTCTTGGGAATGTGACAACTAGAGACAACCTTGATTATCATAGCCATAGTATGGGGAAGTTCAGGTTTCTGAGAAAAAGGAGCAGGGCAAAAAGCAGAATCACAACTCTAGACTTCAGGAGACCAAGTTCAGAAACCTGCTTGGAAGGTTTTTCTCTCTGAGAGATGGTCCAGGAAATTAGGCCAGGAGAGGTATTTGGTTTTTAAGAATGCTCAAGAATGATTTATTTCCTTTTGCAAGAAATTGAGCAATTACAGCTGAAGCTTTGTGAGCAAGGAGCTCCTGATAAAATACAAATATAGAAAAAAGTCTGTAAGAGTAGAACTAGGGACAAGTGACTCAGGCGGAATATAAACACACTCTCCAAGTATGTAGAGATGGGATTAGGAAAGCAAAAGCTCACTTGGACTTTAATCTGACAAGAGACATGATGAACAACAAAAAGGGCTTTTACAGGTACATCAGCAGCTAGGGATGAGGGGAAGATTTGTGTCCACCACTGAAAGAGGCAAGGGACCTGATGAAAAAGGCCACGGAAAAGACTAATGTACCAAACTCCTTCCCTCAGTTTTTTACTGAAAATATTTGACTGCATCAATTCCAGATTGCAGAGAAGAGTTGGAAAGTCTGGAAAAGGGAAGATTTACCCTCAGTGGAAGACAATCAGGTGAGGAAACATGTAAACAAACCAAAAGTACACAAGTCAATGGGACCTGATGGAAAGTATCCATTACTGTTGATTGATCTGACTGATGTCATTGTGAGGCCATTTGCTATTACTTCTGAAAGGTTGCAGTGACGAGAGGATATTCCTGAGTGCTGGAGGAAAGCAAACATCACTTCCATTTTCAAGAGAAGCAAGAAGAATATTGGTAACTTCAGGCCAATCACCCTTGACTTAATCCCAAGGAGAGTCCTGAAGAAACTGATCCTGGGAATTATTTCCAAGCTTATTCTGGATAGGAAAGTGTTTAGGACTAGTCAGTATAAATTTACGAAGAGGAAAACATATCTGATCAACCTGATACCCTTCTATAATGAGAAGATTGACTTAGTGGACAAGTGGAAAGCAGAGAATTTCAATTATCTTTACTTCAGTAAGGACTTTGACATTCTCTACCATAACATCCTGATAGACAAACTGACAAAATACGAATGACAGCTAGTCAATTAGGTACTGGCCTGGTTTAGCAAGGAGCAGCTTTTGCTTCGTAACAGGGTGAGCGGGTTGTAGTAAAGACCTGGTAAAGAGTTTGTGGACTCTCCCCTGGACTCCTGGGTTCACACCCACCTCTGGCCCGGCTGGGCCAATCTGGCGCCTCTGCAATCACTATTTGGGGGATGGGAATTTGAAGTGCTGGCGGGAGGTGTAAGAGTGATACAAGATGGAGGCGACCACGTGGACCCTACAGCCAGAGAAGAAGGAAGGAAGGAGAAGCAATAGACCAGAGACCCCTCTGAAAGCCATAGTGAGAATGCAGACTGTATCTCTGCAACCTATGGAGATCTATTGCAAGACTGAGAGTTATCAACAGCTCCATGTGAGTGAGCCCGGACAGACAAGGGACTGTGTGGGGAGACGGCCATGGCACAGGCCGTGCTGGAGAGCGTATGTGCCGCAGAGTAGACCCATATGAGAGGCAGAGGAGCTGCAGCCTTTGGAATAAGTGCGCGTCGGAGCAGCCCGTGCAGGGCTGCCGTGTGTATGTGAGGTACCCCACCAAGGACTTTCAGGGAGGTCAGGTGTGGAGCCCACCTATCCTGAGGAGGGACAAAGGGCAGAAGCTATCAGGAATAGACTGACTGAAACCCCCCACTCCCTGCACTCCTGGGCCATTCGGGGGGGAGGAGGTAAAAACACCGGGATTAGAGCTCTGAGCCTGGGAAGAGGGGAGATGTGGCAAGAAGGTATTCTGAAAGGGCTGGTCGGACTCTTCATTGTTGTACTACTCTGTATTGTTTTATTTTGCTTTTGTTTTGGGGTTTTAAGGTTATGTTTTAGTTGATGTTGCATTAAATTATTTTCTGTTTTCTTCCCCAAGCAGAGTAGCCTGGTCTGTTTTGTCCCGAACCTTAAGTGGCAATTAAGCTCTCCCTGCCCTTGGGCAATTCTCAGCCTCTTTGGTAGTCTCTTGTTCCCTGATGGGCCTAAACCATGACATTACAGTATGGTCAATGCATTATGACCGATGTACAGGTGTTTCTTAACTTAGAAAAAATTTTAAATCAGTCTTTGAAAAGCAGTTTTGCTGGTGTAAATTGTGAAGACTTGTGAGCAAAGAAGTTGACTTTGTTTAAGTGAGCAATGAAGCACCACGTAACCATCAGCCCACCCTCACCACATCCTCACCTTCCATAGGATCATCTCTGGTGAGACACAATTGGAGTACTCTGTGCAGTGCTGGACTATCCAGTAATAAACAGACATGAACTTACTGTAGTATGTCCACTAAGGAATCTTTCATATGAGAAAAGGTTAAGAGAACTGAGACTGTTCGGCCTGGTGAAGAGAACTTTTGGGAGATTTTTTCAATGTATTAAAATACCTTATGTGCACTAAAGGGAGAGGTGTAAAGAGATGTAGATATCAAGACTCTTCTCAGTACTTTCCGGTGAGACAATGGGCATAAGTTGAACACAAGCAATGTCAATTATCCATAAGGGATTTTTTTTTTTTTTAAGTTTTTGGATTTTTTTTTACTCTAAAGCCTGTCAAATGCTGGAATAAGGTTGTTCAGACAGTTTATGGAGATTCCATCCTTGGAGGTATTCAAAACTGAATATAACACATACCTTTGATGAAGATTTTGGATTAGACTATCTCTAAAAGTGACAACCAGCCTCAGACATCTTCTGATTTTGTATCTCTAGAAACGTTGACCTTTGCCAGTGAAAATGCCAAGCGTAAAGTTCAGATCCTAAAAAGAACAATTTGTGCTATTGTAAATACAGAATTACACATGGTTCAGTTGTATTAGATACAAGTAAATTAGTCTCTCACACAAATTAACTCATATGTGCTAAAGTAGTTGAACATTCTCTCTCTTGATTAAAAGTATAAATTTGCCCATAGATGTTAGCTGGAAAAGTAATATCCAGAATCAAATAAACTAGAAAGGAAAATCTTTCTAGTATGCTATGTAGATGACATGCAAGATTGCCCGATTATATAGTTCAGCCTTCTGTAAATCTGCTTCTGGCAATTATAACTCACCAGTTTGTATTTTTTATCTAATGTTTTACACAGACTTAACTAGTATTTTCTCTGCTATATCAATGTAAGAAACCATTCACTGGTGGGAATGGCAGAAGCTTTGTTATTCAGCAATCATAAAGAGGCTGAACTAATATATTTTCAAGAATTCTGTACTGACAGAATTAAATATATTAAAACTTTGCAGCAAAGGGGGAGATGATTCTGAGTTAGCTATTTCAGTCTCCTCATAGAGCTTACCAAGGGAATGTGAACTTCAGGGGAATCTAATAGGCACCTTGAAGGCTGACCAGGTTACATTGTACAGTCATTGTCTTGAAAGAAGCAGAATGCTATATGAGGCATCTTTGCCTGAAGCTTCTGCTCACTGAGTATTACAAGAGGAATAAAAAGATGTTTCTACTAAATCGTGGGTCAAATATCAACTACAGAATTTTTCAGATGAGGCCACATGCACAAAACACAACTGAATACTTCGTTTCATCGGAAACTTACTCTGTCACCCAAGGTGTTTCTTTCCTACTTCTTTCTTGGGAAGCAGAACTGTAAAAAGATTTTTCAGTTCTTGAATTCCAATTCTCTTAGCTGTGAAAATTGAACATAGGAATGCTGTGCTGTAAGAGGCCATAGGCCTGATCTCAAATAACCATGCATCCTTGAATAAATATTTTCAGAGAACGGGATCCTCAAGTTCATCTCCACTTCCCTAAAAGAATCTGAAGAGACCCAGGGAACATCAATGACTGAGTATTTAGAACATATTTTAGGTTTTCATGATGTTTTGTTCTCTAATTGGGAATATCAGAAACATTTCTGAGAAATAGGCTTGCTCTGATCTGGGATGAAACCTTCACAGTAATTTTCCCAGAAAAACTTTTCAGCTACAATATTTCATTAGTCTTGTAGCATAAAACATACAACGTACATCTGTGATTAATTGACGTCACACACAATTGTTTGATGTCAATTTAAAATGTGAATAGTTTACATTGATTCCTATAACTCATCATGAAATATTTATGAAGGTAAACATAACCCTTTACTGTCAGTTTTCATGACATTGGTATTTTTCATGTTGTTCCTTTTCACCTTTATTCTGACTCTGAGATACACATTCCTTCAGGACAATACTTAATTTTCTTTCTAACATTAAATCATGTTTATATTTACAGACTTTTTAAAAATTAACATCTGGATGCAAGATGAACTAATTGTTGTTGGTCAGATGGAAACAGATGAATGTGCATTAGTTTTGTTAGCTTTACAGCTGGCTTTTGGTGCAGCCATTTAGCATAGTGTTTAGTGGTAAATAAAATGTCATTGATGTCTTCATTTTTTATATCATCCCTGGTTTCATAAGATTCTTACATCTTCCTTTATTTTCTGCTTTATTTATACATGTAACTAATAATCTACCACAGGTTTTTTTTAGATAAAGTTATCTACTGGCAATATAAATGGGGAAAATTTTCACAGACACATTTAATTAAAAGTAAGATTCAGCTATTGCAATTATCATTGAAGATTCATAGAGTTAAAATATAGCCCTAGGAAACTGCATTAGTCTTTTACTAAATTGTATGGAAAGGAAATTCTGGACATACTCATCTCTGTCCCATTCCTTATTGGTAAGAGATAAATGCACTAGTGGAATACTAACACCTCTCATTGTTAAAGTCATGGGTTTTAAATTCTCCCCCTGCTCCACTTCAGCAATGTATCCAGTGGTAAATCATTATTTTAAGTGTTTATAATGTGAATCTGTAAACTTTTTCCAGTGCTATTATAAAAGTTATGTGTCCTGATTTCCATTTTCATTAAAGTCTAAGGTGCAAGAACTGTTAGAGACTGTCTCTCATAAAAGACATGGATAATTTTCTTGTATATATGTATTAATGGTACTATAATATGTTCAACTGGATTCAGGTAGGTTCCTATGATCAGAGAAGTGGTGCAATTTTGAATGCCTACTGTGTTTTATCTGTTCTGGTTTTGACTGGGTTTATTTTTCTTTTTTTCTGAGTGATACTCTTTGTTTTCTCCTTTGCTTCATCATTTAACTGTAGCAGCATCTATCTTTGCATTTTACCCAGTTCAGGATTTGTGATATACTTGAAAGATTTCAGAGGTACACTTTTTCACTGGAATAGGTTCTCCAATTAATAGCTAATTTAGAAGTCAGCCATCCAGCTGTTGCAGAAATAATGAAATCTTATATAGAAGGACATACGGTAGGTGCAAAATGAAAGAATTTGTTTCTGGTATCATTTTCACTTTTTTCTTTTGTCAAAGACAAATAAATAATTTATATACATGCACACAAGCACATATACACATAGCAACAGTACCCAGTAGCAAAAAGCTGGGGAAGTGATTGCTCATAAAGACAACCACATACACAATGCACATATAAAGCATAAATAAAAGGATATATATTTTCTTTTTCCCCAAAGCGATGGAAATAACACAGAAGTATCCTTTTAGAGATAGGAGGAGAAAAGAAGCAGCAAAACTCTGGTAGTCTATCAAGTTAATGTTGTTTTAAACTAGTGAAACTCTGTTGTTCATGCCTTCTTCACAGCTGGCATCAGTTCTACCTGTTAGCTTCCACTTCAACAGCCTTCAGGGCCAGTTATTTCAAAATAGCATAAGTTTTTTCTTCATCTTACTCACTTATCTTTTCTAGAACAAACAAACTTAAAATCTTGCATTTGTATTCTGTGTATTCTACAGCAAGGTGAAATAGTTATTTTTCATGTTTTATATTCCATAAAAAGTACAATACTATTTATCTACCAATGAGTGTTTTCTCCTTTTTTACATTGGAGAATATTTTAGTAGTGTATTTTCCAGATATTTCAGTCCAGTATCTATCAATAGTTATTATACTTTCTGGATAACACAAGCTGCAAACTTTTTGTCTGCTTCTTACATGTTACAGGAAGTAATAACCTAAAAGTCAGCACCAGCTATTCTATTTTTTTTTAATCATTAATGTTCATTAATTTTAGCAAATCAGGCTGCAAACTATCACTTAAATATCATTTATTGTACTTACAAGAATGAACTCAGGTGTTTTCCTGTAGTTCTGATCTCCACATCTAAGGAAGTCTGAAGCAAGGCTTCAACATTATTACATTTACAGGATCTAAAAGGAAGTTAGTTTAAGATTCTTAGAATCCTTGTTTTAGACTCTGTGTCGGCTCAGGAGTGCACCAGGTCATATTTGGTTCATAATTGTGCCAACAGTATAACATCTAAATAAAACTACAGAGATTATGATAAATTCTAGTGGTCTCCAAAACTGAAGGTTTGGTGCAGTTCTATATATTAAACATTGATGCATTCTTATAACTTCCTTTTAATAATATATCTAGTTCCCAAATTTGAGCTGTTTCCTTCTCTAAAATTTTTGTGACAGTTAAATTTCACAGAAATTGTTTGCTTACTATCCATTCTTTTTTGTTATTCTGAAACCTATAAACAGGATAAGACATCATAGAATATTTTCATCAGTTGATTAGCCAACCTTTCTTTCAATGCCTGAGGACTGGAATCACTTTCAATACCAATGTCACTCCAGTCCTCAAAAAGGGCGGGAAGGACGATCCAGGAAACTAAGGCCAGTCAGCCATTACCCATTATGGGATGAAGCCAGAACACAAAAATTTCTATTTAAACACAAGGCAAAACTACTTTCCTGTTCAAGTGAGGGAGCCTTGGCACAGCCTACCCAGGGAGGGTGTGGAGTTTCCTTCCTTGGAGGTCTTCAAGACTTGCCTGAACTTGTTCCTGTGTAACTTGATCTAGACGGACCTGCTTTTGCAGGGAGATTGGACTAGATGATCTCTAAAGGTCCCTTCCAACCCCTACCATTCTATGATTCTACAATTTCTTTACAACTAGATTTAACCAGACATTTGTAGGGAACCCTAAATATAAATTACAAATACAAGAGGGAATAAAGGCATCTATTATTCATAGAATCATAGAATTCCCTGTGGAACTCCACCAGCCACAGGCCTCCAACTTGATTCTGTGCCATTGATCACCATCCTCTGGACTCTGTCATTCAGCCAACTCTCGATCGACCTCACTGCCCACTCATCCAAGCCACACTGCCTGAGCTTTCTGATGAGGATGTTATGGGAGACAGTGTCGTAAGCCTTGCTGAGTCAAGGTAGATGACATCCGCTGCTCTCCCCTCATCTAGCCATCTGGTTATACACTCATAGAAGTCTATCAGGTTGGTCAAACAGGATTTACGCTTGGTGAAGCCATGTTGACTCCCCCTGATAACCATCTTATCCTTCATATGTTCAGTGATAACATTCAGGATGGGTTGTTCCATCAGTTTTCCAGGGATGTAGAAGATTATTATTGCTAGATGTTCAAAGAAGCCAATAGAAGGATTAATTAAATAGTCTAGCTAATATTAATAGCAAGTTCTAAGAGAATTTCTATACTATCTCTCATAAGTCAAAAGCACCCAGTACCACAAATTAGGGACAACAATGAAAAGCAGGCAGAGGCTAAGATAGGCTTGCAGCTAAAGGAAAGATTGGCTTGCCACTCTTCCTTTTGCATTATAAAGATGATGAGACTAAGTACAAAATACAAGGCAAAAACCCCATAAATTAAAAGTAATTGGCTAAGAAGGACATACTAAATAAATAAACAAAATTAAACATTCATTTAGTTATTTACTCTTAATCTTCTCCAGTCACCTAGTCTATTAAAATATTTTTCTTGTGTTTTAAGTGCATACAGATTTTTAAAAAAAGGCTTAAAATAATAATTCCAAAATCTATTCTCCATGTTTATAGTAGAAAGTCCAAGAAATTAAAACATATTGAGAAAAAGTTATTTGAAATATTATGTTAAACCTCATAAAATTAAGGATAATGATCTGTCAGCTCCTGACAAGCTTCTCCTGTCTTAAAGAGAAAGGATACTCTGAGGTTCTTCCAGCCTTATCTTTCCTATGACACCAGACAGCTCTCAGAAAATGTGCATTAGTCACTGACAAATTGGAAAGTTACTCATTTCACATTTCAGTTTCAAGTAAAGTGCTTAGATATGTGGAGCAAAGAAATAAAGAGAAAGTTGGAAATTCAAGCAAATAGGTAAATAAATAATAAACCAAAGGAAGATAAAAAAATCCTATTTACATCCATGAAAATGCTAATTTTCAACTGTAACATATCTAAACCATGTGCATAAAATTACTTGTAAATGTAGGTTAAGTAATTTTAACTGTCCTAAAAAAAAACCCACAAAACCAAAAACGCTGAGTTACCTCTTCTTAAAATGCAGCTCAAGCTAAATAAGTTATCTAAAATTATATTCTCCTTTTTATTTTGTAAACCCAGTACCATGTCGAGTAGCAAGGTCTTATAATTTCTAACTTTACTGCATTGTTACTGCTAGGGAAGTGGGTTCTGTTTTTATTTGGGTTTTTCCCCAGTATACGGGTCTACATTGTCAGATATAGCCTAGTAGCTTAAAATGGGGACAGTTATGTTGTTTGCAGTCATATTATTCTTTGCTTGAATGTGCTGCTAGCTTAAGAAAGAGTGGCCCTGGAAGTTGAAAAAGGGCTTATTACTAAATACCTCTGAGGAATGGAAAATTTTACCTTCATTTTCTAACATCAGAGGATGAAAAAAAAAGTAACATGAAACAAAGAAACTATTAGATCATTTGTCCATCTTGTATCTGTGTCAGGATTGAACATGAAATGTGTGTAGTCAGACTATATTTTAACAAGTCATACTTCTTTATTTGTCCTCGAGAAGTCAATCGAAAGGCTGATGGTGTGCAATGTTAAGTATTTACTTTCATTGCTTACATATTTTCCCATTTAATAAAAAATCTTAGTCATGTCTCATTACATTACCTTCAATGCGATGTTTTGCTAAATATTTTCTCTCCTTTCTTACTTTTTAATGCACACCAGGTACATATAGACTGCTATAAATCTCAAAAAAATAAAAAAAGTACTGAATAGCTCCTACCTAACTAAGCAGTATTAGGAAAAGCTAAGAATAAACCAGCAAAAGCTTATTAAAAGATTTGCTGGTCAAAGAATTTAAAATATAACTTCTTAACCAAAAATCTTAATGTATATATCAAAGTACTGTATATATTAATGTAATGTAGTTTCTTAGGAAACGTGTTATAATATTTTACTTGATTTAAACAAGATGTTTAACCTAACAGCAACTATTCTGATGAGCCAAGAGAACTTAAATTAATATTCAAACTTCTTTTATTCTGAAGTTTTATTCTGAGATAAATTAGAATTATTAGGTGAAGATAGGAGATGTTTATAAATGTAATAATCTTGAAACTCTCCCCAGTTAAGATGACAGTTGGCATAAGCAGGGTTTAAAATTTAATTTTTTAACCAGCTGAGAAATCTGAACAGGCTATTTCTTTCTCTCTTAGTTTTGAGTTTTTTTAGTAGTCCTTAAGAAACTAAGAAATTTAAATATAGTCATTCCTTAATTTAAACAGAAAAATATATCAATGAAATCAAAATGGGAAAGGATTCTGAGATCCTACAGCAAGAACTTTGAGCAAAGCTGAAAAATAGTTCCTTGAAATCCACTTTAACAAACCTGTTGTTACAGTCTATGATAGGCAAAAACTCTTTTCCTTCTTACAAATTAGAATGTGAATCTTAGTGTTAGGTACCATACTCAATTCTCTGCTCCTTAAAGATACAAGTATTTTTCTACTGTGATTAAGGCAGGTAGAAATTAAGAACTGCCAATGGACTGAATCAAGGTTGTATAGCAATCTCTATTCTTGCCATTTCTGTGTAGCAGTTTAAGATTTTAGCATTTTCTACCTTTACATGATAGATTTTACAATCTTAATTACATTCCTAAGATGCTTATCCTCAATGAGAAGGAAAGTCTGCTCAAAATTAATTTAGAGCACATCTCAGAGATCTTGGCAAATGGAGAGACTTTACCATCAACCTCTACAATAACATTAATGTTATAAAAAAATAGGCACACCTTCTGTAACTTTGTATGTCCTAAGAGGTCTCTGGATTATCAATCACCTTTATGATTGTGGGAAAATTTACTTGATTTTTATTTTTCTTGTATGACAAGATGAGAAAAAAAAAATTACCATTTGGAGCCTTTTTCTGCTGTGGAAACTTTTGTGTGTTCATCTTGCAGCTCTTTCGGATGATGTGCCATTTTTTTTTTTTTGGAAAATCAGACTTCACAATACTGCATTCCTCAGCTTTTACTACAAGGAGGAATTTTCACCCTTCATTCACAGGGTGGTTGGGGTTAGCCTACCAAAGCTTAAACTGCAGGATGCCTCCTGCAACAAGAGATACCAAACAATATATACCACTTTGGCATAAATTTATATATAATTATTTCTTGGGAAGTTAATTCTAAACATTGAGGTGCGTGTATTGAAAAAAATCAACAAAATAATGTGAGAGTGGATGGAAAAGAAGATAGATTGTGGCATTCAGTTATTTCAGAGGTTTTACTTCAGACTCTGTAGTATTAACACCAATCAATGTATATAGGCTATCTAGATGATAGATATATCTACTATCTAACCCATTGAATCTGAAGAACAAAGATATCCTTAAGGATGTGACATTTTAATTATGTTTTGTTATGTTTTGTTTTCATTCAGGACTCACAATACCAATAGGTGATATTCCTTTTGATGTGAAAATAGTGCATGAGATTCAATCAGTCAGCTGCATGTAATCTGTCACAAATCACCTAAAAAACTTTTCTCATTTAAAATCATTGATGTCAGTCTTCCGACTTAAATTTGTATCCATTATTGAATGTTAGCTTGTGGGAAATGTCTTGAAAGACACTAAAATCTCTATTATTGATTATGATTAAGACTGACCAAAGCTCTTGTTCCAGACATGGTCAGACATGTTGGAGTTTAGGATTACCAAAATGTTTTGGGATTATCCCAGAATTCAACTGTCTTGGCTAAAAAAAGGTAATAGATAAATCTGATAATGTTAAGAAGATGAATATGATAATACTTACTAGAACTATGTTTTGGGATATATCCCAGTATCTCAGAAGGTCTCTAAGTTGCAGAAAGACACATTTTCTGAAGCAGTTCTTGTAAGCCAAATAACATATATTGCTTCAGATGAAAAATAGGTTGTCTCCAATGACAGAAACTTGGCACATTAACTTGGGGAAACTAGAAGCTAAGAAATGAGTGCAGTTTCAAACAATAGAGACCTTGAGACAAATCTGAAAAGCCTTCATCCAACTTTTTACAACCTCTGATTAATCCTTAGAAACCAAATCCTGAGATCTCTTTCCAGTGCCTCATTCTCTCCAGTGTTTCCCCTATCCCAGTAGACATCCTGTCTCCTTGCCCAACAAATCCTCGAGCCCTTTACTTCTTGTTTGGCTAGTCCTCGCTTCCTTTCCAGTTTATTGGTCTGTTTTTCTCCTGCTACAGCCATTAATCACACTCTTACTTATGTGTAAGTGCTTTCTAGTCTCAGTTTTTTATTGCAAATATTTTGTCACTCTATTGCATATGTATTGCATATATACTGAGTGGCAGGGTAGATCTGAGAAGACTGTTTGCAGGCAGAGTCTTTTGGAGATTTTATGGATGGATGCAAATCAGTTCCTGCTGAGTCTTAAAAGCCTATAATTCAATACAGTTTTCCTTCCTCTACTCTGGAAAAAAAAGAAATGTCTGCATTATTGAGCCATTACAGAAATTAATTCAGAGAATTTTTTTTTAAATTGTTTAATTCATATTGCCACAAATGATGATATAAAGGTGATGCAATAAAGTGGTATGAATATGTAGTATGGTATGAATGCAGTATTGGTATAAAGGTTGCATTTTACTCTACTGATGACTATTTTAAGAAATTCCTAATGACTCTTACGTTATGTTGGGGTTGTTTAGATCTACATTTACACCTGTCCTTGAAGTACTTGAAGAACCATAGCCTACTGAGTGGTTTGCTGATGTAAACCTATGCTCACAAAAGAAGTCAACACTATAAGTTCTCTGATACATTTCAAAATTAACCACATAAAAATAATTTCTTCCAAAATACTGACCTGAGTGGAAATACTGAGTAGAAAAAACTAGAAATATGATAATAGGGAAGGTGGAGGACAATTCCAAGGAAGACAGAATATTTATTTTAAGGAACAATAAAGATTTAGTTTAAGTTTTATTGCTTAAGAAGCCACACACTGAAGTGCACATTAAAACTTCTTTATACAGAAATATTGAAGAATCATCAGGTATATTCAATGGAGACTCCTCTTTCAAACAAGTGATGACTTCTAAGTCTTTAAAACATTCTATGTGAAATGGTCAGATAGTCATGGGCTGATTTAGAGAGTTGGTTTCTTAAGTGAGCAAAATATGTTGCAGTAGTTCTGAAATGGAATTTCATTTGACTTGTGGTGTGAAATAATCCAAATTATATGCTGCTCGGAGATGATATGCACAAATTCAAAGCCTTTGATAACACCTTTCATTTTTACTTAACATTGACATTTCAATACCTTTGTCTCTGTAAATCTCCTCAGTCCTGTTATGTTCATTTTTATTCCTTTAGTACTAGTGTCAAACAGAGCAATTAAGAGCTAGAATTCCATTTGAAATTAAACTTAAAAAAAAAAATCCCAGAAAAACCGAGAGCAAAATCAAATATCATAAGTTCTTTGTTACAGTAAGAGTTATGAATCAGTAAGAACAGACTGGTAGTATGTTCTTTTTCACTGTTGCCTTAAAAAGTCATGTTAGGAATTTATTACATTTTTTAAAGTTGATCTTTGTACCTGACTTGTTATACTAAATGGGACCTGCAAATGAGCAAACACAAATGCAAATTAAAAAAATAAATCAAGGCAAGAAAGCCCCAACAATCTTCTATTTTAAAAATCACATTGCTTGATACATTGAATGTCTTCTTCCTCCAAAATCTAGCTTTGGTGTAGTTTCATAAAAGATGGGCAAATCCATAAATTTCACTTTCAAAGTATAAGATGCATAATATCTGACCATAATTCTATAATCATTGCAAACTAAATAAGCATCTGAAATAAATCTATTGACCAACTCTGTTCCATAAGCTAATATGTAGAACATGTGGTCTGTTATGAAAACACAATTTGAAATTCAAATAGCATGAGTTTAACAAATGTACAGTTAATCCCAAAGCTTGGAACTTCCTATCCTATTTTTCTTGGATTCATATTCATACTCTTTAATGTATCAAATATAGTCTTACAGACAGCAGCTTATCTATAATCCCTAGCTTCAGGGTGTGACACTCTTAAATAGTTTTATAGAAAACCTTCTGTTCAAATTTGATAACCATTAAACATAGTATTTTTCAAATTTCTATCCAGTCATGTCTGATTGCGTTTCATTGCATTTCCAATAGGAGAGCAATGAAGTGCTGTTAGCCAACAACTATAATATTAGGCCATATATAAAGTTGAGTACTGCATTTTCCTTAGTATTTTTCAAGTTATTTGATTACTTCTTCCTCTCTTAAAGACATAAATTATTTTCCACAGATGGAAAAAGAACATAATCCTGGTTTAGTGAGGGTATGCTAACAAAGTTATAAAAATTTTAACACAGAAACTGAGATAAAGATAAAATTAGAATATTTATCTATACTAATTCAAGTTATTTTAAAATAGCCTTGTAGGGAAGGATTAAATTAGCTAGCATCTTTTCTAGGAATAACTTCATTCCAACAACAGAAAAATTCCATTTGTCAGTGTGAGATTCATGTATATGAAGAAAAACTCATGGATCACCACAGATAGACAAATATGTGCAAATGAGGAAGTAGCATGAGTCTTGAAATGAAAAGTTTCACCTGTCCTCCAGTTCTGTGTAGATCAAACATAAACATGTGGGATAGACAGATGCCTTTTTTATCTAACCTTTTAGATTGCAAGACTGAACCATGAATCAGGTGATGCTTATGTTATGAAGGGAGAGATTTCATGAAGAAATAAAAGAGTTTAAATTTATTTATAAACCCAGAGATGAAGAAAAAATTACTAAAACTAGAGTCCCAAATGCTCCATCATGCATTTCTGGTAGCTGCAGTGTCATCTCTCAAGACACAGAAACATAGGTTCTCATAGGTACTGCCAGGAGCTTGCTCCAGCACAGGCCTCCCACAGATCACAGTCTTCTTGAGGCATATCTACCCACTCTGGTGTGGGATCCTCCATGGGCTGCAGGTAGATCTCTGCTCTCCACGACTGCAGGGGGAGGGCCCCACCATGGGCTGCATCATAAGCGGCAGACGAATCTCTGCTCTGGCACCTGAAACACCTTCTCCCTCTCCTTCTTCACTGACCTCGGTGTCACTCCACTTTTCTAACTGCAGGGATTTTTTCCCTTTTTTCTTAAATATTTTACCCCAGAGTCAATACCACCATAGCTATTGTGCTTGGCCTTGGCCAATGGTGGGTCCATCTTGGAGCCTGTTAGTATTAGCTCTGTCATGAGGGAAGCTTCTAGATGCTTATCACAGATGCCACCCCTGTAATCCTCTTCATTAACAAAGCCTTGCCATGGAAACCAAATACAATTATATCTTGACACTTTTTTTAAAAATATGTATATTGAAGGGAAACTAATCTCACTGAAAAAATAAGTTTTATAAATCGTGCGTATTCCCCAGCATATTCCAAGGGATATTAAAATCAATATTATTGTCTTTCTATCTGATTTACAGCAGAGGTCCTTAGATCTCCTACAGTTCTTCCAGGACAACTCCAGGAGTCCTTTTATTTTTTCAGTCATTCCTATTAATTTTGCTCTACCTTCTTAAAAAAATTGACATAATGAAGTAAAATTGAAATTTGGCTATTTATTTCCCAGGTTCATGCCTTAAACAGGAAGAGGACTGAATCTGGTGAATATTTTCAATCTTCAAAAATACAGAAAAAGAAAACAATGTTAGATGAATACAAATTTTTATTTCAACTCCTTTTGCTAGCATCTATGTGAAGTTTCTTGTAAAGATTTGTATTTCTTTTATTACCTTCCCAAAGTAATTAATTCTTCAGCATTTGCATCTTGTTTACAATAGATAAATCAGTTTGAAAAGAAAATCTAGTCATCTGCTTTTGATCTAAACTATATTTCCATGGGGTAGTGAAAACAACTTCATTTTATACATCATTCTTATATTACTACCACAAAACACTTTAAGAGCTATGTCAATCACCAGATAAAGAGAAGCAGAAGGTATTAAAGTGAGATTTAGAAGAGAAAATGGGCAAACAGATTACAGAAATAGAGCACTGCAGATAGGTAAAAATATTTCATGTACGTTTTGCTGCAGAGTACGTTAGAAGAGAGTAGTTGTTCCAACTTTGGAAAAAATTAGGATGGAGAGAGTTTATTTGCTATAAGCTGATTCATATGGTTCTTATTACTGTAATTTTCCTTTTCTCCTTATGCCACTACAATATATATTTTTTCTTCTTTTTGTCTTCCTTTGGATACATTGTAATTTATTATACATTGTCTTCGTTGTGTGTCGTTCTTGTGGGAAAACAAGGGCCAAAGATGTGAACTTTCCAGTTTGTGATGAAGATAATAAAGTTGCCATTTACTAGTCATGTTCAGGAATGTGCTGTGAATTCATGGACTGCTCTCTGAGGAAGACCTGCATTTGAAGAGAGGTAGAAGCATATGGTAGTCAAGTGTACCAGATTTTATTCTCAGGAAGCTCTTAAAGAATTTTTCTTTGGGGAGACATGAGGTATGATGAGAAGCCTGGAAGAGCAAAAAAAAAAGAAATTTAATTCAGTTCTATCTTCTGAACAGATAGCCAATAGATCTGTGGGCAATAGTGGGTGGCCCTCTCGCTCAACTGAGTGACAAAGGGTAGTTTATAACAAGATTATTCATTTAATATCCCAGAATACACCCAGCTTATGCTCAGAAATGCATGGAGTTTTTGTCACCTACTGTCTTACTTGACATAGACTGTGAGTTTAGTTAAGTCACACAGTCATACATTTGTTAAAGGGCACGAGCATGAACATTGACCAAATGTACTAGCTTAGCTGATGAACAGAAATTTTTCAACTCCTTGTAGCTGAAAGAGATATCTAAGAATATTTCTTAGAGTTGATTTTGTTTATTTTCTTTAACTATTTTTCTTACTTTTTGAAGTAATCTGTACTATCATTTTCATAACTATAAAATCATGTCAGAATCAGAAATACCGTTTTTAAGGATAATGTTCAGAAGAAACTAGTTAACAAGCAGTTCTGTTTAAACTCTGTCAGCACAATATGAGATACTTGGTACTGTAATCCTTTTTAGGGAATCAAACAACCTTAACTAGCACACTAACAAACAGACACCAGTGGAAATACAAATGTTTCTCAGCTAGATAAAGAAGAATGAGTTGTTTCAGTTTCAGTAGAATATTCACAGAGTATGAAACCTGATATGAAAATGTGTTCTAACATCAGCATACTTCACTAGCTGAAAAACAGGTCCTGAAACTCAGTTTGTTTTTATTATATTTTCATCATGCACCTCTGCGCAAAAAATACCCTCGTGTCTTATTTTACCATTATATGGATGATATCTTGATTGCAGGAAAAGACCTGGACCAGCATCGCATTCTACAAGAAGTGAACCGGCAGTTAAGCATCTCCGGGTTGGTGATTGCGCCAGAGAAGGTACAAATGCACGCCTCTTGGAAATATTTAGGTAATATCATCACCAATGCGCGCATTTATCCTCAGAAAGTGGCAATTAAAACAGATATTGCTAACTTAACAGATGTTCAAAAACTAATAGGTGATATCCAATGGGTACGAACCATATGTGGTATCACGAATGAGGATCTTGCACCACTAATGCCTTTGTTAAAGGGCTCAGTAGAGGCTGATAGTGCGTGAAGACTGTCTCGGCAGCAAATCCAAGCAATAGATAAAAAAAGGGAACAAGATAGTCAATAACTACAGTCACCGATATGATCCTGACCTGTCAATTAACATTGCTGTGATAAGCCAAAACCAGCATGTAATGGCAGTCTTGATGCAATGGGATTCAGTAGCGAAAGACCCACTGAGGATCTTGGAGTGGATATTTTTGCCATATAATTTGCAAAAAACAATTACCACGAGGCTTGAGGCAATTGTGAAAATAATAGTTAAGGCCAGGAAACATCTGCTGGAAATAGCAGGGATTGAGGCAGACGTCATTTTCGTTCCTCTCACAGATGAGTTCTTGAACTGGGCACTGCAACAATCTGATGAATTACAGTGGGCCTTATTGTCATATCCAGGAGCTAAAAATAATCATTTTCCGGCCCATAAATTGTTTTCTGATTAAATTTCAAATGGAAGACCGGCCGTTGAGATCAGCAGTACCCGTTAAAGGCCTGACTGTTTTTACTGATGCAAGTAAGATCCAAGCCAAAGCAGGAGTGGTTTGGTGGGAGAATGGCAAATGGCAAAATCTAACTGTTCACTCCCCAGGCAGTTCAGTTCAACTGCTGGAACTGATGGCTGTAGTTAAAACTTTCAAGAAATGGCCAGACATCCCATTAAACATCATTTCTGATTCCCTCTATGTGGTCGATGCTGTCACTCGATTAGAGAGAGCGCTGTTGAAAGAAATCTCTAATCAGAATTTGTATAACTTATTCCTGCGGCTCTGGCATCAGATAAATGAACGTCAAACTGCTTATTATATTGGACATATTCGAAGCCATTCGGGCTTAAAAGATGGCCTATCAGTTGGCAATGAAATTGTTGACAAGATAGTGGCAGCTCCTTTATTGATACCTACGGGGCCAATAATTGACAATTTTCTCAAGCCCGAAGATCGCATGATTTTTTTCATCAAAGTGCGAAAATGTTGGCGAAGCAGTTTGACCTGACCATATCAGATGCTCAGGGTATTGTTTCCACGTGCCCTGCATGCCAGAATCAAATCGGCCTAGGAGTAGGAATCAGTCCCAGGGGTCTGGCACCATTAGGTGTATGGCAATCGGATATCACTGTCTATGCTCCTTTTGGGCGATTTAAACGTATACATGTTACTATTGATACTTATTCAGCCATGGTTTGGGCCACAGCCTTAACCAGTGACAGTTCTCGAGACGTCATAAGACATTGGAGGAGTTACTTTGCAGTCCTTGGTGTTCCAAGAGAGATAAAAACTGATAATGGCTCAGGATACATAGCCAGTAAAACACCTAAGTTTCTAAACTTATGGGGTGTTAAACATAGTACTGGAATCCCAGGAAATTCCACCGGTCAAGCCATTATTGAACAGACACATCAAACCTTAAAAGGCCTGTTAGAAAAACAAAAAACGGGGGAAGAGGGGGTGAGCCCTCAAGACAGACTAATGAAAGCCCTTTATACAATGAATCATCTCAGAATTGTGGCAAACCAGAATGAACCACCGGCATTAACACACTTTGCCAAATGAGTCGGGATTTGGATTTTACTGACAAACCTAAAGTTTGGTATAAGAATCCCACTACTGGAGAGTGGCAAGGACCTGCAGATCTGTTAACGTGGGGAAGAGGCTATGCTTGTGTCATTACAGATCAAGGTCCCCGATGGATTCTGGCAAAATGGATCAAGCCACATCAACAGAAAGGATTTAACTGTAAGACCAATGAAAAAAAAAAAAAACCAATCTTGAGGAAAGAACCAAGTGATCCACCCTCAATCCATCACTCTATTAAAATGTAAACCCTCGCAACTGTGGCACTACATACGCTGCTATAAATTCCTCCAGCTATCCGTATTGCATTAAAATTGAAGAACTTAAGATGACCACTGGGATCTTGAAAACAAAAATGGTGTGTTTTCTATGGATGAAGACATACTTCCATCTTACAGATAATGCTCACAGATCAGTATGCTAAAGGATCTGAAGAGAAGTCCAGAACTACATCAGGAAAAAGAAATATGAGTGGAGCTACCAAGAACTCATCCCTTCCTGCCAGTGTGTGTCCCTCCTAGCAACACATATCAGATTATGTTTATTTTGACTTTATGGATTTCTGTATTGTATTGTTCAGCGATATAGCTGTTATTGACCTTTTGTTGTAAACTCATGGCCATGGGTAAAAATATTTTGTTTTCTTCATGTACCTTTAATTTTGAAATGTGTTGCTAAAGGCTGGCTGGTTCAAAAAAGAAAAAGGGGGGAATTGTAGGCACAGATGTAGCTTGGACCAGCCAGCTTGAATAAAGATGGTAGGGATAAGTTAATGCAGCTGGCATGCTACTTCAGAAACAGGTGCTGCAAGTTAATCAATTGGGCCCTGGGTGATCTCATGGGCAGAAGCAGCATATAAGGAGGTAGCTAGCAAAGGAAGGGTGGCTTTGAGTCAACTCTGGTGGTTGTACTATGTTGCCCCTGTACGTCTCTGCACATGCATTACTTAGACTCTCTACGTCTTCAAGTGAATATTGCCTGCACTACTACAACAAACATCCTCATCGGAAAGCTCAGGCAGTGTGGCTTGGATGACTGGACAGTGAGGTAGATAGAGAGTTGGCTGAATGACAGAGCCCAGAGGATGGTAATCAATGGTACAAAATTTAGTTGGAGGCCTGTGGCCAGCAGAGTTCCACAGGGATTGGTTATGGGGCCAGTGTTGTTCAATGTCTTCATCAATGACCTGGATGAGAGGACAGAGTGTACCCTCAGCAGGTTGGCTGATGACGCCAAACTGGGAGGACTGGCTGATTCCCCAGAAGGCTGTGCTGCCATTCAATGGGATCTTGACCAGCTTGAGAGTTGGGCAGAGAGGAACCTCATGAGGTTCAACAAGGACAAGTGCAGAGTCCTGCATCTGGGAAGGAACCAGTACAGGCTGGGGGATGAACTGCTGAAGAGCAGCTCTGCAGAGAGAGACCTGGGAGTCCTGATTGATAATAAATTAAATATGAGCCAGCAATGTGCCCTCGTGGCCAAGAAGGCCAATGGCATCCTGGGATGCATCAAGAAGAGTGTGGCCAGCAGCTCTTCCTATCCTCTGCCCTTGTGAGGCCTCATCTGGAGTATTGTGTCCTGTTCTGGTCTCCTCAGCTCAAGAGGAACAGAGAACTTCTGGAGAGAGTCCAGCACAGGGCCACCAAGATGATCAGGGGACTGAAACATCTTCCTTAAGAGGAAAAGTTGTGGGAACTGAGGCTGTTTAGTTTGGAGGAGACTGCAAAAGATCTCATTAATATTTACAAATATCTAAATAGTGGGTATCAGGAGGTTGGGACATCACTTTTTTTTTTCTTTTGTACCTAGTGACAAGACAAGGGGTAATGGAATGAAGCTGGAACACAAAAAGTTCCACTTAAAAATAAGAAAAACTGTTTTAGTGTGAGTATGACAGAGTAGTGGAACAGGCTGCCAGGGAGAGTGTGGAATCTCCTTCTCTGGAGGCTTTCAAAACCCATATGGATATGTTCCTGTGTGACCTGATCTAAGTGGACCAGCTTTGGCAGGGGAATTGGACTAAATGATTTCTAAAGGTCCCTTTTAACCCCTACAATTCTATGATTCTATGATTTTCATATATTAGGAACCTAGAGCATTTCTGCTACAATGAAACTTTTCTGACAGTAAATATTATAAAATATACAAAATAATTAAATAATGAATTAAATGCTTTAAATGTTATTTATAGTATTCTCTCCCTTAAAAAAACTTTGTGTCAACAAATCTAGTTCCCAGTCCAAATCAACATTTGTAGCATGTTCTCTCACTGAAAATATATCAGGTTCCCATTTTAGATCTAACTTTTTCTCCCTAGTAACCATGTCTGTTGCTTCCAGAGGGTCTAAGCCTGATCACACTAAAGTCAGGATAGAACTTTTTATAACCTTCAATAATGCATGACTAGTTTAAATCTTAGACAAGTTTTATTCTTGGAAAAATCTGAACTAAAATTCAGGCAGCCTTTTTGGTATGGAAATTTGTTTTTCCCCACACATGTTTTTTCTTTAAGTGGTAGGTTCTAAAAGAAGGTATTTTAAATGAATTGTACATGCTAATTATATGTTGATTAAACACACTCTTATTTTACAGTGTAAAGTTTTTCTAGTTTCAACATATGTTCCTCTGTTCCTTTTTTATACAATTACTTCATATGTAGCCTCTTATGATGCTCCCCATTAAACATTTTCCTAAAAGATATGACTCTAATCTTTTCAAAACCTTCTCCGTATAAAAGTTTAAAACTAATTTTTTATCTCCTAACTTCAAATTGATTTAGTTTTTTGCTATTTCTGCTCCATCTTTCTGACGGCTGAATGACCAGAATGAAGCATATAGTTAAAGATGAAGGCATAACATTATTTCATCTAATGGCATTAACTTTATGGAGGAATACAAGACTACATTCTGCCAATAATGGTGTTTTCCAGTCTGCTACATTTGCTGTCCCAAAAGTTGTGATCATACTCTGTTACTTTCACTGTTAACTCTTGGTCAAGGACAGTGCTTTAAAGACTCATTGGCCAACATAAACAAAATCTACTTCTGTTTTAAGGAAAACCTACATTCATCTCAAACTGGGAAGAAGGTTATGAATCACTTCATCTTCTAAGTAGTGAATGAAAAAATGACTGAGAAATGACTCTGCAATACTCAAAAGCCTCAAATTCTCTTTACAGAGCCTTTAGAGAAAGCTGAATAAAAAAAGACTTTGCAACAATGCCTGATACAAAACTGATTGCTTCATTTAATGGATGAGGAACAGAGAAAAGCAGTATATAGATTCTATGTCTGGAACAAGAAAAGGTACAGCATGCTGTTGTAGGAAATTATGTTAAATTTTATCGACAACATGTTTAATAGTTTCCAGTCAAATTAATGTAATTATTTGGCATACCCTCAGCACAAATGTGCTATAAGTTTGAGGAAGTGCATTTGTCACCTAGCAATGCAGTAGTCCTCTTAGTAATGAACCGATGTCCCCTTACATTGCTCTATCAGATTTCCTGGACACTTTAGGCTCATTATACATGTCAGGAGGTAATGTGCAATGTATATAATCATGAAGCTGATTTGTGCATGGATATTTGTAAGGGAATTGAAAGAGGACTGCAGAGCAATCTGGAACCAGTAGGGGTTAATGAAGTTTTTCAAGCTCTATTAGAATGTCTTAGAAGTCAAAAGGAAGCTAGGAAAGTAGCATGAATGTTGAAGAGGAAGTGTTACAGAAAGTCGTGGGCAAGAGAGATAAGGAAAAATGGTTGAATATAGTTCAGAGAATTATTAAATTTATATCTGGAAATGGTGCCTAAAATGTCACTTGATGAGTATTGGTTAAAGCACAATTAGTCTATCTACAGAGAGTGTTTACAGGAAGGTTGGAGAGGGATTGGACTACATGATATCTAAAGGTCCCTTCCAACTCCTACCATTCTATGATTCTATGATTGTACACTGATTGTAAGGGTAACATTGCCCACACTGGAGTGATTATGGGCAGAAAACATGTCAGACTCCCATGATTTTAGTTCTACTTCCAACATAGAAAGGTGTGCCTAGAGATTTCTGTACTTGAGCACCTTAGAGTATTACAAAAGATATAAAACTCCTGTAATTATTCTCCTTTCACGCATCTGTGACAATGTGGCTGAAATAGTTTATCAAGAATTGTATGTGATTTGTATCAGGAATCATGGGGGAAAAAAAAAGGCATTATCATTCACAAACATATGGAATATCTCCCTGAAGTCCTTAAGTCTTGTGTTTCACTGCCTATGGCTGAGGGTGAAAAAATGACATAGGGAGATGCTGTTTTTACTTTCAAGAATTGGGAAATCTGATGCCAGAGACAGATGGGAACCCAAGGCAATGTCCACACTGCTCTACAGATTTGCACAAGTTCACAGTTTGTAAAGTTCCAGGAAATACTTATACCACAAAACTTGAAGATGAATAGAACTGTTTAGAAAGGAAGTTAAAGAGCACAATGAAACTTCTTTTTCTCTGCAGGAAGCATGTTATGTTAATGTGACATGTTAACAAGGAACATTTCTGGCATTCATATTCTGTGTCAGATTTACTGGGATGCCCAGGGATGTCAATACCAGCAGACCTAGATAGTATAGGTATAGCTGCAGTGTCTAATTAATTAGGTAGAGCTTCCTGTGGATGTTAAAGACAATGACTGTGTTGAAATTAAAAGGAAATTTATATTGGTTTATACTTTTTCTCCTAAAGAAAAGGCATTGGAAGTTATACACAATTTTTGGGAAGACATTGAATTTATATACAATTTTTCAAATATTAGTATGCAAAAGGTAAAACAGAAGCATAAAAGACCAATAAATGCCTAGAACAGTGCTTAAACTATCCCTGACAACCCATAGATAGTGTGAGTGATTCAGTAAGCACCCATAGGTGATGATGTCCCACTACACTAGGATGTAATGGTTTGATGAGCAGATGTGGCTGACTCAACACCATCTTATTTATGGAAGTACTATGAACAGCAGACAAATAAACAGAGTGGTTTGTGTTGAAAATGCTGGCAAGTATTTAGTGGCTGAAGAGTCTGATGTCTGCCAAATATGTGATGACATGGAGTAAAGCCAAGCATAACACTTTGAGAAAAAGTGAATTGTAGACGTGACACCACAGATAGTAAAATCCAGTGTTACTGAGTGCCAGAGTTAAGCACTTAAAAAGGAAAATGACCAGTATCTGTCTGAAAATTGATTGGTGTAGTACAAGCAAGTTCCAGAGGTGAATTCATGATTACGTGGGATTTTGCCACAACCTTTCTTGTTTATTTCTTTTTTTCTAAACCTATTTTATGGGTAGTCAGAAGAAAATTTTGTCCTCAAACTGCCACAATAGGTAGAGAGTAATCAGAACTGTGTACTATGGTACACAATGCAGTTAGATTTTTGATTACAGTTTTTCCTCACACTTTTACAGAGAATTCATCTTACAGAAACTGGTATGATCAGTTTTTTAAGATGTTCAAAGCTTTGTTTTCTGTAGAAAGCAATATAGAAGCACCCTAATAGAAAAGTCACTAGTACACGTTGATAGACTATATCTTCTCTTCCATGTTAACAAAAGCTGCTTCATTCTTAAGCTAGGATTTGTAGTGATTTGGCCAGGTGTCCACCAAACCATATTATCACTCCCCCTCCAAAAGTGGACAGGATGCTCCTTCAGGCACCCACTCTCTTTGGCGTGGGGTCATCCATGGGCTCCAAATGGATGGCCGTGTCCCTGCGGCCTCCATAGACTGCAGGGGCACAGCTGCCTCACCATAGTCCTCACCACAGGTCACAAGGAAGTCTTCCTTTCAAGGCCTAAGCCCTCTCCTCCCCCTCCTTCTCCACTGACCTTGGTGTGTGCAGAGTTGTTTTCATATTCTCATTCCCTGTTGCTGCTGCAGTTTAGCAACTCTGAAACAACTTGTTCCTTTTCTCAAATACATTATTCACAGAGGCGTTACCTCAGTCACTAATTGGCCAGGCCTGGGTCAGCTGTGGGGTCCATCTTGGAATTGACTGGCATTAGCCCTATCAGCTACAAGAGAACCTTCTGGCAGCATTTTGTTTAAAGAAGCCACCCCTGTAGCTCTCTACCAAAAAAACCTGGCCCAGACAAAACCACTACAGGGTTTTAACTGGAGTCTTCTTTTACTATTCCATAAAGGGAAAAATTAAGAATTTATTTACCTACTTAGCCCAATTACAAGGGTTTATAATCACACTCATGCACTAAAACAGGGCCATAATACTGATAATATTACAAAAGTTCTATAAGATACCAACGCTTTTCTGAAGTAGCAGTCAAATGGCTGAACCTTCGCAAATAGCACTAAATAACTGAATATAAGTGATAAATTCAAGCCTTATGTCTAATCGTATCCAGAAAGCATCTCAACTTGTCCCCTGTATTGCAGATCATTACTCAGCTCTCCAAAGTCTAAATATTAAACTTGAAAGTAAAAGACTAGCATTTTCAAATTAAACATGCTACAGAAAGTAAGATTAGTTTCTATTGTCCTAGTCCCAGATTTTTTAATAAAATAGTGCCCGAGAGACTGCAGAACACTCTCTGTTGTAGCAGGTTACACAAGCATTCGCTATGAGTGACATAGGTATAGATTGAGGCAGAGAGGGCTCTTCGGTGCAATTCATGTTCCTCTAGTCCTGACTGGAGTTCACTTGTTGTCAGGTGATATTTGATTTGGATTAAATAACTTCTTAGTTTTATTTCAACATCTTCTAAAACAGCATTTCTCTTCCACCACTTAGGTTGGAAGAGACCTCCTGAGATCATCTAGTCTCATCAGCTAGTTCATGTTGCCTGACTGTCCAATTGTGGTTTGAATATCTCCTTAGAAGCATTCTAAGAGACTTCACAGACTCTCTAGAAAATCTGTTACAGTGTTACATCACCTAAAAAAAGGAAAAAAAAAAAAGTGGTTTTTTGTTTTTGGATAGAATTCCATGTGTTTTAATGTGTGACCGCTGCTTCTTGTCTTGCCAGTGGACACTACTGAGAAGAGGCTGGCTTCCTCTTCTTCAGGTATTTCAACACAATGATAGGATGCCTCTGTGCCTTCTCTTCACCAGGCTGAACATCTCCAACTCTCTCAGCATTTTCTATATATGAAAGATGCTTTGGTTCCTTAATTATCTTTGTGGCCCTATGCTGGACCCTGTCCAGCAGACAGTGATTATTTACATGTATTAAGGTTTTTTGTATATGTTAATATATAGCAATATATTTCTCTTTATTAGAAGTCTTCATATTCCTTCACTGTACTTTTCCTTTTTCTCTGCCTTTTTGATTTTCCATCTATTATGTAGTAAAATAAAATTATTCTGGTTCCCATGCCCTCCGTGTCATTGATTTTCCTGTCACTCCATGGAACACACTGAACTGTGACCTTCACAACACCATTTCCTTACTTCGTCTATCTTCTTCCTTGGCTTTTTTAGCTTCTGCCTCTCCAACAGTTCTGCACCACTGGCTGTCTCTTCTCTACTGCTCTGTTCCTTCTGTCAGTATCTGTACTTACATGCACTAGTCTAGGTCTTTCAAATAATCTATCCTCAATTTTATTGCTCTCACTCAACACTCTTGTTTCTAGAGATTGAATTGTTTGTCCCTTTAACTGTTCTGTTTCTAATTATGGAATATTTCATAAGTTACATGAGAATAGTACATGTCAATGTACATCCTCAGCTTTATAACAGTTTTATTCTTTCCTTTTTTTCTTTTTGTTTTTCAGTGAAAGAAGAGACATGAAAAGAAAGAGGAGAAAGGAGAGGGGAAGAGAGGAAAGGAAACTTCTGAAATTTTGCAAGATTTTCTTGAAACATTGTTTTCCCAGTGGCTTTAGTCCTACCACACTGGCAATTTTCTTCATTTGGGTACAATTCTCGCCTAGCCATAAGTTACAAGTTCCTCTTGTTTCTCCTCTTCCCAAATTTTCTGTGTGCTGAGATATCACACTGAAAAACTAGAAACTGATTGTTTATAAAATTATGCTATTTATTAAATTACACGTACATTTATTAAATTATAAATTATTTTTTTAAATTACAGACTCTGGAAATGCATGAAGCCTTTCATCAAGTTAGCTTCCTGAGATCTCTTCAATCTTTTACTTATAATGACTGTATTCTCTCCAGTTTCTCTGGAATATGATTTAACAGATTGTCTAACATAAGATACCAATGCAGCACATATTAAACTATTACTTGTTAATATATATTTTATAAAATAAATGCAAAAAAAATTAAAATCTTTGAATACACTGTGCTGATCAATCTTAATTGTTTTGATATTTTATCAAACTTCAGAATATGAAATGAAGAAGCAGGACCATAACTGTGTCTTACAGTACCTATCAGGTAAAAAAAGACCAAAAAGACCAACCAAATTTGTTTCTCTCTGTCCTACAAAAAAAAAAAAGCATATTAAAAAAAAAGCTTTTAATCTTATCAACTGTGTATATTGCAAAGAGCAGGTTTATGCCAAGAAAATGAATTGATTTTAATACTGAGTCTTCCTTTTCTTCTTAATTTATATTTACATTTAGTTTTAAATGGGTAACGTTTACTATCTTCTGCAGAAATGTTATTTGAAAATTGCATGCTTAAAGGTAAAATTTCAACATTATATATGTCATTGCCCTTATAACTTCACTATAGTAAAAAGAAACAAAGCACAAATCAAAGCAGTGTTCCAGTGTTATCTTTGCTATCTTCAGCAGTGACATATGAGATTTCTGATGAATACAGATGAATAAAATTTGAATGCTGCATAAAACTGGCTTCAAAAGATCTGTTATGAAAACGAGTACTGTTGCATTTTTCAAGCCTGAAGCCATTATATAATTTACTAATATTTTCAATAATTTAATTAATTAAATAGATTTGAGATAGTTTCCTCTTCTCTCCTTAAACAAAGCAGCAGTACAAAAATGATGTTTAGAAATCTAATCACGTTGTCTCAGACTATTTTTTTTTTACATTAGTTAAAGGAAACAAATTGAATATCAAATATATCAGAATTGTTTTTCTGGGACTGTCACAAAAAGAAATTGTGTTGTCATTACTTTTCTCTGACTATAACCTGTAATTTGGCATTTTTTAATTTGTTAAGTTTTGGATCAAGTTTGTATATTCATATTTCAACTGTTGAAATGATGGATTAAAGGAAAAAAATAAGGATGAAATGTGGGAATATGTTTCTTCTTGAAGTCTTCAACTTTTAGTAATCTAGCCTGTATTTCTTTCATTGTATCAAAAACAAAGATGATTGAAATTCAAAGGAAAATCTTACATAGACTTGTACTTCTACTGTTTGGTAGTAGGGAAGCTCTACAGAGTGATCTGTATAGGCTGGATTGCTGGGCCAAGGTCAATGCCATGAGTTTCAATAAGGCCGAGTGCTGGGACCTGCACTTGGGCCACAACAACCCTCAGCAGCACTACAGGCTTCAGGAGGAGTGGCTGAAAAGCTGCCAGGCACAGAGGGACCTGGGAGTGTTGGTTGACAGCAGCTGAACATGAGCCAACCATGTGACCAGGTGGTCAAGAAGGGCAATGGCATCCTGGCCTGTGTAAAGAACAATGTCAGCAGGAGTAAGGAGATGATCATTCCCCTGTACTCAGATTTGGTGAGGCCACACCTCGAATACTGTGTCCAGTTTTGGGCCCCTCTCTACAAGAAGGACATTGAGGTGCTGGAGAGGAACCAGAGGTAGGTTACCAAGCTAGTAAAGGATTTGAAGCATATCTCCTTTGAGGAAGGGCTGAGGGATCTGGTGCTTTTTAGCCTGAAGAAAAGAAGGCTCAGAGGAGACTTTATCACTCCCTACAACCACCTGAAAGGAAGTTGTAGTGAGGTAGGGGTTGGTCTGATCTCCCTAATAACAAGCAATAGAACAAGAGGAAATGGCCTCAAGTTGTGCCAGGGAAGGTTCAGTCTGGCTATTAGGAGAAATTTCTTTACTGAAGGAGTTGACAGGCATTGGAATGCGCTGCCAGGGAGATGGAGGGGTCATCACCCTTGTCTTTAAGACAAGGGTGGGTGTTGCACTTAGAGAAATATTCTAATGGTTGATAGGTCTGGGACAAAGGCTAGATTCGATGATCTTAAAGGTCTCTTCCAGCTGAAATGATTCTATGATTTTATGATAATTTCTAGATTCATTTTACAGACTATTTGCACATTAAATTTCTTGTAAAACTATTTAAAAATCTACATCCTCTAAGAATTTCAGGCCATAAATAATCTCCTTGCAATCAGATATTTAACTTTTTTTTTTTTTTTGAATGGTAGGAATTGGTAGGGACCTTTAGAGATCATCTAGTCCAACCCCCCTGCAGAAGCAGTCAACCTAGGTCAGGTTGCATAGGAAAATGTCCAGGCAGGTCTGGAAGACCTCCAAGGAAGGAGACTCCACACTGTCCCTGGGCAGCCTGTACCAGGGCTCCCTCACCCTCACAGTGAAATAGTTTTTTCTTATATTTAAGTGGAACTTTTTGTATTCCAGCTTCATCCCATTACCCCTTTTCCTGTTACTATCTACTATAGAAAAAGGGGATGTCCCAACCTTCTGACACTGACCCTTTAGATATTTATAAATGTTAATAAGATCTCCCCTCAGTCTCCTCTTCTCCAGACTAAACAGCCCCAATTCCCACAGCCATTCCTCATATGAAAGATGTTCTATAACCTTGATCATCTTGGTGGCCCTGCGCTGGACTCTCTCCAGAACTTCCCTGTCCATTTTAAGCTGAGGAGCCCAGAACTGGACACAGGACTCCAGATGAGGCCTCACCAGGGCAGAGTAGAGGGGGAGAAGAACCTCCTTCGATCTTCTGACCACACTCTTCTCGATGCATCCCAGGATGCCATTGACCTTCTTGGCCACGAGGGCACATTGCTGACTCATATTTAGTTTATCATCACTCAGGACTCCGAGGTCTCTCTCTGTAGAGCCCCAGCCTGTACTGGTGCATGGAGTTGTTCCTTCCCAGATGCAGGACTCTGAAGCTCATGAGGTTCCTCTCTGCCCAACTCTAAAGCTGGTGGAGATCCCGCTGGATGGCAGCACAGCCTTCTGGGGAATCAGCCAGTCCTCCCAGTTTGGTGTCATCAGCCAACTTGCTGAGGGTACACCCTGTTCCCTCATCCAGGTTGTTGATGAAGATGTTGAACAAGACTGGCCCCAGAATCGATCCCTGTGGAACTCCACTGTCTCCAACTTGGCCTCCAACTTGATTCTGTGCCATTTATCACCAGCCTCTGGGCTCTGTCATTCAGCCAGCTATCGATCCACCTGACTGTCCACTCATCTGACCCACACTGCCTGAGATTTCTCATGAGGATGCTATGGGAGACAGTGTCAAAAGCCTTGGTAAAGTCAAGGTAGATGACATCTGCTGCTCTCCCCTCATCTAGCCAGTCAGTTATGCACTCATAGAAGACTATCAGGTTGGTCAAACAGGATTTCCCCTTGGTGAAGCCATATTGACTCCCTCTGATAAGCATCTTATCCTTCATATGCTCAGTGATAACATTCAGAATGAGTTGTTCCATCACTTTTCCAGGGATGGAGGTGAGGCTGATTGACCTGGAGATTCCTGGGTCATCCTTCCTGCCCTTTTTGAAGACCGGCATGACATTGGCCTTTCTCCAGGCCTCAGGCACTTCGCCTGTCCTCCATGATTGTTCAAAAATGATGGAGAGAGGCCTAGCAATCACATCAGTCAGCTCCCTCAGTAGTCTAGGATGCATACCATCAGGATCCATTGACTTAATCCATTGAGCCTTAAGCTTGGTCAACAAGTCTTTAACCTCTTCCACCCAGGGCAAGTCTTGTCCATCATGTTATCCTTACTGGACTGGGCTTCCCAAGGGTCGGCCTTGGCTGTAAAGACTGAAGCAAAGAAGGCATTCAGTACTTCGACCTTCTCTTCATCCTCAGACACCAGGGCACCCTCAGCTTTTAGCAGCGGGACCATATTCCCCCTCGTCATCCTTCTGCTGCTGATGTACTTCTAAAATGCCTTTTTACTGTCCTTAACATCCCTGGATAAATTTAATTCTAGAAGGGCTCTAGCCTTCCTAGTTGCACCCCTGCATGCCCTGGCAATGTTCCTATACTCTTCCCAAGAAGCCATCCCCTGTTTCCAACTCTCATAGATGGCTGCTTACTGCTTGAGTTGTCCCAGCTGCTCCATGGAGGCCCCCTATCTCCTTTTCCTCCTCTCTTGCACATTGGGACACACTGATCCTGGGCTTGGAGGAAGTGGTGCTTGAAGATTGACCAGCTCTCATTGGCACTTCTGTCTTCTAGAATCATGTTCCATGAGATCGATCCAAGTAGATCTTTGAAGAGGCCAAAGTCGGCTCGCCTGAAATCTAGGATCACGGTCCTGCTTTGTGTCTGCCTCTTCCACACAGGATCTTGAACTCTACCATCTCATGGTCACTGCAGCCAAAGTGGCCTCCAACCTTCACATCTCCAACCAGGCCCTCCTTATTTGTCAGTACGAGGTCCAGTAGCACACCCCTCCTTGTTGGTTCCTCGATCATCTACGACAGATGATTCCCTGTCCTGCCCTGTTTCCCAGCTAGAGGGGACAGCCTGTTCTATTTTGCTTCTCCGTCCACCCCTCAAGTCCCTTAGTTTAAGTCTTTCAAATAACTTTTAAAAACTTGCAAATCTATTACAAGATAAGAGGATCCATGATGGCAGTATTCCACATAGTTTCTACTCTAAGTTATGGAGCTAATTACACATCTATTTTATCTCTTTATGTACATTGCATATGTATTTTATCTCTTCATGGTCTAATGACAGATTTCACTGATATTATATATGTGTGTGTACATATAAAATACACATAATCAGTATTATCATTAATAAAGTTCTGATCTTTTTATATATTTTTTCATATCAAAGTTTCTATTTCTATCTATTTATCATCTGACAAATTTCAGCTTGGACAAGCTAGTAAGGATAAATTCATATGTTTCGTTAGATTTTTCTATACTGAGAGAGAAACAGAATATTATTCAAAGGTTACTTTTGAAGACAACAATGCAACACTCAGATATGTCTGAGGTTCATGGTACAGCAATGCAGAGCAGTACAGCATCACATGGAAACACCAGCTGAGCTCTTAGAAGCAATCAAATTGGAACAGCAGGTCTAATAAATCAGTATCATTGTGCTGTAGCAGGTAACAGACCTAATGTCTCTGCATGATGCTACGTGGTGAACCAGATTAAGCATATCTGACAGCTCTATGAAGTCCAACTGTGTCTTCTGTAATGTGATACTGCTTTAAATGAGTATAATCTATCAAGTCCTTGATAATTAAAAATTTTAATCCCTGTCCTTGTCTTTTTGGTTAGTTGGATTGACCATCTTCTTTCAGTAACCAATAAAATAACATTACTTGGTTAACATTAAATCCAAAATGAACTCAGTGGAACTATAAAATTGGCTTGATTTTTTTTTTTTAAGAAAGAATAATTCTGGAAATTGTTTTGCTCCAGATTTCAAGTTCTATAAAATTCTTACTATTATAAATCAAATACTTCAGCATAAACTTTAGAAGGTTTGTGTTTTAGGATAATTTAACCCTGAAAATTGAATTCGATTTCATATCACTCTAAAAAGTTCAGTGTTATTTTAACCACTACATTAATAATAATAATTTGTCATAATTTTTCAGCCTCAACAATTCAACATCAGAAGTTTTAAAAATGCAAACCCAGAAATTTAGGTTTTTATTCCTATTTACTTGTGGTCAGATTTAATAATTTAATATTTTTTAATACTTTAGAGCTCCACTTAGTACCTCTTCTATAGAGAAGAAAATATTTCTAATTATATTGCCAGTCTTTTGGGACAGAGCTAATAGAATTCATCGGGGTAATAGTCCTTTGCTTGTTTGTATTTCTGGATGGATTTCATGTAATTTTCAACATTTGATTAGCCATAAATAGTGGAAGTTATACAAGTTTTACACTGATACTTATTCACAAGCTAATCAACTCTTTGGCTCCACTAGTAAGAAAGTTGAAGCTTATCTCTTTATAAAACCCTTAGTATGAAACTCTTTTTAAAATGGAATAGAAATGTACTTTATTTTGTATGAATCCTCTATGATTTGTTGATCAAACTCAGTTCAAGAAGCCTTCTAGGGTTTAATTTTAAGGTAAAAAAAAATTCTAGAAATAAAATGAGCTTAATATTGCCTGCTAGTAACTCAATTTATGAAGCCAAGAAAACATCATAATGTAGTTAATCATGTGTAGTGGAGATTAGATGATATATTTAGAAGTTAGATTTATATTTATAAAGATATTTAGGGGAATCTGATCCAGTTACTAAATTTAACTTTGTCAAATGGAACAACACAATTTACTTTCTTTTGTACTTCATCACTGAAATTGTTCATTTATCTTTTTCTTAGCCTATTGCATATTAATGCTCATTCTGTGAACTATTGCCAGAGTAAAGGCTTAATGTCTATGTTATTTAAGCTTCTATAGTCAGGAATATCTAATCCATTTAATGAAAAAACATTAAAAAACCCTCCCAAGGGACCTCTGAAAATCATCTAGTACAATATCCTGTTTAAAGCTCTGTTATTTTCAACATTTAGAGAAAGTTCCTCAAGTTTGAGTGCTGCCACAGATGAAGAAACATGGAGCTATCTGTTGAGCTACTTACCAATTCTCAATGAGATTTTGACTTTTTTTTTTTTTTTGCTTGATTCTTGTTTCTTGACTTTTTTTGCTGCATATCTCTGTCTCTGTCAACAGTAATCTATGCATTCCTTTTAGGAAGATTGCCCAGGAGAAGCAAGAGATTTCTGCTCCACAACAAAATCAAGGAATTGGAAGCCAAGGGACAGTTGAGGAAGGAAATGCCTGTGAAATTTTTGGGGAAAAAAAAAAAAGAATGTCTATATTTATGTATGTACAATGTCTTTCTGATTAGATTTCTGTCTCATTAATCCTAATTGTTTTTATAAATAAGGTCATACTGGTTATACTTGGCCCCATGGAAAACAGTGGAAATTTTGTCTCGATTTCATCTACAGTAGAAGTTTCTCCTCATCAGGAGTCTCACAGAAAAAAAACCCAAACCAAACAAAAAACAAAACCAAAACCAAACCAAAACAAAACAAAAGGAATAAAGTGTTACTTAGTCATTGTTATGAGAGGTTTTTTTTCAAGTGCAGTATATTCTTCATAGTCTGCTTTCTTTCAAAGGGAAAATGTTTTCACCAGATTCAATTTGTGTCCACTAAGCTGCTGCTCTGATTATTTTTATTTGGATCCACAGGAAATTAACTTATTCACCATGTTTTGCCACAGAGAAGTTAAGAATAGGTATTAGTTTCTTATATCACTTGTATTATAAAAAGATTGTTGACCATTTTACAATGTCTACATAAGATGAACATATGATTAATGGAATATAACCCCTGCTCAGCCCCTCCAGGTTGTTCATCATCACTTACCATGCCTCTTCTAGAATTTATATTATAAGCTTTCTCAGACAGGGATCTTGATTCATGTCTTCTGTGGAGTCTCTGTTGCCCTTTGTGGATATACTATAATAATAGGTTGATAAATGATTTATGTTGTTTTCTGTGTCTCTAAATTCTGGATCATAAATTATTAGATGTGCTTTAAAAATTCTTATGCTTTTTTGCTTATTCTGATTGAAATAACTTGAATTTCCTTCAGTATTTTTTACCTGGTATCTTCACAAATATTTGGGCTAAGCTTTTCCACAAACATTCAACACATGGTAACAGCAAACAAATATGTGTGTATTGTAAGCTTCACCCTGAACATACTGGAGGAGTGTTGCCTTAAGTATGATCAGTGATAGTACATTCTGAAAGGACCCACAGTGTATACTTGTAAAACATTTAATCTTTCAAACAGCGGGGTCCAAAGGTAGAACCAATGTCCTTTTTCAACTACGAAAGCTGCAGCTGACAGCTTATCCTGTTGTCATTTGCAAGATATATTAACTTTCTCCAATAAAATATTAACACATTTATCAAGTTGATGACCAATAAGCCATACATTTGTATTACTTGTAATTTTCAAAAAACATTTCATGAAATGATGAATTATTACTCTAAATGCAACATGTGTCTAATAATCTTAAATTCTGTATCTCTGTATTGGTGCATTTGGTTATTCCAACAGCTACAAAACAGTAAGTGTTGATAAATAGGCTCTTTCTCAGTGAAACAGAAAAAGAGATCTAAAATGAAAGGTTAGTGAATAATCACAGGTGTGCTAATAGAATGAAATGCATTTGTTACTGCTTTGAACATTTGAATGGCAAGTAGATCTTTCAATTGTCCTCTGCAAAAGGAATACATTTCATCCATAAATGTAAGGTCATTCCAACTCTAGTTAAGAAATACTGATATCGACATGCGAAAAATGTGAGGTTTAAGCCATTCCCCATGAGTAAAACAATCCCATTTGTGATAAATGCAGTTTTCCAGCATGTGTCTCCTTGATGGATGTTTTTACAGTGAAATATATTGGCTACTTGTCACTCCTTCTCAAGAGGTCTTGAACCCTGTTTCTGTCTTGACCATCACAGATATACTAATGAGAGCTGTAGGATAAACATGACCTTGAATCTACTCCATTTCCAACATTTTCAACTCTTCTTACCACCACGAGTAGAAGCACTAATTCAACAACTTTAGCTATGCTGATGGTAATATAGTTGTAGGATTTAATCTGAATCTACGGTTTTAATGATTTGGGATTTCAAATCACCAATTCACTATTCATCAATTGTGAAATCTATTCTGTGAAGAAATTCACAGTAATGTTAATTAACCTAAAAAGGTCTCTAAATCTTGTATGTACTAGCAAGCCATTTGCACACATTGTAAAATCATGCTTTTTTAATATGATTTTAGAACGATAAGGGAAAGCCAAAGTGATAAAAATTTCTTCTAGGAAATTGCTAATACTTAATGGAAAAAAAGGGATCTGAAATTTTTGAAGTTCAATTCACTTTATAGGACAAAAGTATCTCTTCCAACAAAAGTAATATTATCATCCTGCAACTTTAAGTTGCTCTTTTCTGTAAACAAGTTGGCAACTCTTCATGCTGTTTATAACCTCTTACTCATTACCTGCTGACAGCACTCTCAATATTTTTTTTCTTCCTCAAAACATCTGTTTTTTAAAGGAGAGTGAGTGTATAGTTTTCCATGCATCTAATGAAAAGATATTTAGAAACTACAGCCATACAAAGATGTTATTGATGTAACACTTTTGAATCCACCAGACATGCAGTGCAACTAGATTTCTTCACGCAAGACGTTTCTCTGTCTATTATTATTTGTTTAATCTATTATTAATTTTTTACTCTCATCTTTTTTATTCTATTCTCATCTAAATTGTCAGTTTCCTTTCTACTTTTCCTATAAATAGTTGATCCAAATCCTGCTGAGTCAGTTGAGAGTTTCACCATGAACTCTGCTTTTCATTCTGCCTCTGGACTCCACTAGTTTTTAGCTTTGGGGGATGGATGTACAATGGTCAAAAAAGCACACCTCAGAGTCCTCCCTGGAGTAATTCTACTGTATTCTCCACATTCTCTATCATTGCTAACCTAGTATAGCAGTACTTTCGGGAAGTTTTGAGGTAGTTTAATTACTTTAAGGCCTTTTACTGACTATTTCAATGAATGAAATAAACAGACAAAGATTCATACTTATGCTTTAGTATCTAGACACCATATGTGGGTAACAGTAGTCTAAAATTATTTTGAACCTGAAAATTCTATCCAGATCATAATATTTTTAATAAAAAATATTTAGGAAAATAAATTTCTTTCCATTTCTTTGATGTTTTTTCTTTGTGTAAGGATGAGGAAATTGATTCTTCAAAACAATGTGAAAGAATCCATATTATGTTACTTAAACTACTTGGTACCTACTTAAACTGTTATTCAGAAACATTAGTATTGCACAAAAGAGACTTAAAATAAGAACAAGCATTTAAAAAAAATCTAGACCGATTTTTTCTTTAAGTACAGTGTAAATGTTTCTAATATTTTACTGACAATGGAAAATGGTTCAATGTCATGTTCTGTGGAAAATTACAGGTTCTATGAGTCATCTGATAACGATCCATGCATTAGTTTCAGGTGACAGCATCAACACAGTTTATAGAATCATAGAATTCTAGAATAGTAGAATTGGAAGAGACCTTTAGAGATCATCTAGTCCAACCCCCCTGCAGAAGCAAGTCAACCTAGGTCAGGTCGCATAGGAACATGTCCAGGCAGGTCTGGAAGACCTCCAAGGAAGGAGACTCCACACTGTCCCTGGGCAGCCTGTGCCAGGGCTCCCTCACCCTCAAAGTAAAATAGATTTTTTTCTTATATTTAAGTGAAACTTTTTGTGTTCCAGCTTCATCTCATTACCCCTTGTCCTGTTGCCAGATACAATAGAAAAAAAGGATGCCCCAACCTCCTGACTTCCACAATTTAGATATTTGTAAATATTAATAAGATCTCCCTCAGTCTCCTCTTCTCCAGACTAAACAGCCCCAGTTCCTATAGCCTTTCCTCATATGAAATATGTTCTATACCCTTGATCATCTTGGTGGCCCTGCGCTGGACTCTCTCCAGCACTTCCCTGTCCCTCTGAGCTGAGGAGCCCAGAACTGGACACAGGACTCCAGATAAGGCCTGACCAGGGCAGAGTTGAGGGGGAGAAGAACCTCCTTTGACCTACTGGCCACACTCTTCTTGATGCATCCCAGGATGCCACTGGCCTTTTTGGCGACAAGGGCATATTGCAGTTCCTTCAATCTCTTCTTTAGTCATATTCTTTCTTTGCATTTTCTGAAAATGAAAAGATGTTAAAGTCAACATTAGGACTGTATTCCTCTGCTATATTTGGAGAGCATCTATGTTGTTCAGTCTTTCAACATCATCACTATGGTACAGAATCTGTCTCAGAGTTACAACTCTTTTTTATTTACATTAAACACGCCATTGTAGTTTTCCATCTTTTTAAAAATTTTCTTTTCATTTATAATAATTTAATTCTATTAATCACCAAACTTACTAAAGCTCAGAAAGTTAGTAAAAGAAAATTCATAGAATTCTGAAGGTTTTAGCTTTATCAGTGATTTACCCTTCAGGCAGCAATCTTGGTAACAAAGCAAACACATCATCCCATGTCATATAGCAATAAACTATGTCTAAATGTTAAGTCAGCTTCTAAATGAGAACATGTAAATTATACATCTACAATATTTCCAAATGATGCAATTGCTCACTAAGACAAAGCTTTTTATTTGCTGTCCCACACATACGTGTGGTACCTTCAGTAAAACTACACATCTTAAGGATTTCCTTTTAACGGATGGAAGCAGAGATTAAAGTTGAAAGTCTTGTCACCTTCACAGCATTGACATAAATTTATCCACATAAACTAGAAACCACATGCAGATAACCCCCCCCCCCCCCGTTTTTTTTTATAGTGAGGTCCATTCTTCCTACTATCTCACAGGGCAAATAGAGGTACTAAAGAAGAACAGGAAAAACACAACTGAAGCAATTAGAAAGCTGATATTACTCCTTTTGGGTGGCAATTTCCACCTGTGATGGAGTAAAACAACCATGCAAATATTTCCTGGGTCTCTTTAGTGTTTCGTATTACTACCCACTGAGATCTACTGATTCTCATCTGTTACGGTGAGAATTGTTTATTTGCAATGAAGTCTTAAATGCAATGCTGTTGTTATGAGGGAGAACATATATTTAATTGCAGGATTTAATAATATGTAAAAGCACATATACAAGTGAAAATTATTGCTTGTTATATCTATCTGTTCCCCAGGATATTACAGATGTCTAGAAGTATTCTGGATCAAATATTCCTATTTCTCACTTACATAGTAGTGGCAGCAATTCACAACAATGAGTTTTGTAATATTTCATCCCTATTTTTACTGCTTTCAGACTACATAAACTCATTGTTACATGAAGATTTCAGTCAGAACACATTTCATTCTAAGTAGTAGCTGAACAAACATTTGACATCTTCAAGTTAAGCATGTAATCCAAAGTACATGGTCAGACTTCCTCTATAATCTTCTATAAATTCCTTTACAATTCCACTATAAAATCTACCATTGTGTTAAAAAGCCCACAGATTTCAACATGAAAAAACCCACCCAACACTAAAAACAACAACCAAAAAAAACCCAAAACCACATAAAAACACAACCAAACAAATAGTTCTTATAGAAGCAAAGGTGTCTAAGATTGATGGTAAAGCTGTCATAATGTGAAATGCATTTGTATGCCTGTTCTGTTTTGATGACTTCCAGAGCCATATCTAACAGACAACATGGATTCATCTGTGTGTGATTGTACTATGCATATAAAAGAAACATAAGGGATTTTTCTTCTAGGTAGTAATTACATATAGGATGCAAAGAGCTTTATAACATATTGTCAAAGGACAGACCTCTAAACTGGAGTTATTGAATTTAAAATGTTGATTCATATGAAATCAGTGTCATAAGTAGGAGATATTTTCTTAAGGGGGGAAAAAAAATCAGTTCTTCCAGTTCTGCTCAAGGCTTTCATATAAAAATTTATTCCTCTTCCAACAACAAATTTAGTTAACAGATTAATGACAGGACAGTTTCTCCTATTTTTTTTTTTAAATCAAGCAAAAAAATAGAAACTTTTCTAAAGTTCTGCTGAAGCATACACAGTATTAGGACATGATAGTGTCGTTAGTTGAATCATCACTGAAAATCTTGCTGTGATTATGTTTTACTTCCAGATCATTTCTGAACATGAGCCTGGATGAAGCTCAAAAGTCTTTGGAATTAAGAAAAGGAGTTTTTTGTTTGTTTTGCTTTGTTGGTTTATTGTTTGGGGGGGAGGTTGTTTTGGTTTTATTAAATACAGGCTTGTTAGCTTTATATTTGTAGCACACCCAGCTAAAACTGAGATGTGCGTTCTTGTCTGTTTTCAAATTTTTCAGACTGAATTTAAATTATAGTGTTTATATTTATGTCCAAGCCACCAAAATTGTGCCATCTCTTCTGTGATGATCCAGATCCAGATGAATCACTGTAAAACAGCTATGTTGATTTTCATTCAAATCAAATTTCAATCAAATGTAGTTGTCAGAATGTTACGGTGGAAGGGCTATACCTCATGGAAATTTTTATATAAGCTTAAGAAAATTAAAACAAATTATGGAATAGAAGTACACAATTATAGCAAATATACCTAAATCTTAATTAGAAACAAGCCTTTTATTGCTCTAAGGTTGATTTAAAGATGTATCTGATCTACCTGTGTTTTTTCTCTTATGTCAGCCCTCATCACAGAATGACAAAGGATAACAGCTGAGTTTAGTCATGGCGTCTTTAGTTATAGTGTCTTCAGAACATTGTCCTTGTTCGTAAGGCCACAGTTTTTCATTTCGTGCAATTAAATTCTTAGTTTTAAGATACTTATTTACAAAATGGGGAAAAGAATAAGGAGGTAAGAAGAAGTACCAAAAGCATAACCAAAGATATTTATGGTCATGATCTTTAACTAGAATCATATGATAGCCATTTGAAAATCAGATGGAATAGTCTGTGGAAATACTCTTTTCCTCCTCTGAAGAACTGCAAGCTTCAGTTTCAGTTCCTGGTTTCAACTCTGTTATATCATCAAAAAATCAAATGTCCCATGCATCTTACTTCTTGAGCTTCTTAATCACTTCTAAAGGAATAGAATTAATAAGACTGGCTAGAACAGATCTCATCAGATAAATAAAACTATTGGTTGCTTATTGAACACGCCTAAAAGAATTTCTTTCAATCAAGTGGTCTTGGAATAGGCTGTAAATACTACTATGAAACTTATCGATGTTCACAGGAGGCTTCAATTAATTATATTGACACCATTATTTTACCTGCCAATTGGTAAAGTAGAGCATAAAAGTTATGCTAGACAAAACAAGACAAAACATGTAGATAGTAGACTGAATGATTAGTAGTCTTAGAGGAGTCCAAACTCTTAAAACTTAGGCGTAGCCATTATAAATTTTTATTTTGTCCCTATTGAACACTATTGTATTCCTACACAGTATTACTCCCCTATGTTTATTTGAGTCTTAAAATTAGTATTTTACAACATATTGAAAACAATGAGTCCAGATGGGAAAAATGATTCACCAGCAAATTGAATGGTCTCTTCCTTTTGGAATACAAGTATTTTCTTTTCCTTTGTTCTTTCCTTTCTGTAGTTTTAAGAAAATAAATAAATAAATTATGTATTTCAAATATTAAAACCAGAAAACAATTAGCAGCCTCAAATATGCTATTTTTTTTTCTCCAAATTTAGAGTTCTGATTCTGTTACTTAAGAGCACAGTGTTATTGAGGCAAAACACCCACAGAGATCAGTGACAGCTTTTTGTGTTCAGTCAGTTCATGTTTCCTGTGCTTTGTTGACTGGGCCATGATCCGGCAATAGGATCAGCAATGCCCACATGGACTCAAAGGCACGATGAAAGCTTAGGCATTTTATCCCTGTTTTATGTGAATTAATACAGCAACAGGGAAAAGAGGGAAGTGTTTTCAGAAGAGAAAAAAGAATAGATTGGATTCTAGGGCAAGTCTAGTGCTGTAAATTGTGTTTACCTCCTCTTTTGAAATTCACTGCATTCTAGATGTGTCCCAGCTATTATGTGTGCTGGTTTTCGCTGGGGTTATTTTCTTCACACTACTTAGTATGGCATTATATTTTGGATTTGTGCCAGAAAAAATGTTTCTAACATAAGGGTGTTTTTTGTTATTGATGAGCAGTGTTTGCATAAGAGTCAAGGCATTTTCTGTTTCTCAACCCACGTCACCAGGATGGAGGCTGGGGGTATGCCAAAAGTTGGGAGAAGAGGGGACACTATTGGGACTGCTGACCCCAGCTGACCAAAGAGATATTTCATACTATATATGAGCATGAGGTCAGCATGTAAATCTGCAGGAAGAAGGAGAAAGGGGAAGAAGTTAGAAGTGACTCATGAATAGAGAGGAGTTCACGCTGGAGCAGGTTTGCTGTCAGTACTTGTGGCCCCATGGGAGACTCCCATTGGAGAAGTCTGTTTCTGAAGGATTGTATTCCATGGGAGGGACACATCATGGAGCAGTTTAAGAACTGTAGCCTGTGGGAAGGACACATGTTGGAGAAGTTTGTGGAGGACTATCTCCTATGGCAGGAACCCCAACTGTAGCAGTGGGATGTGTGAGGAGTCCGTCCCCTGAGAGGACAGAGTGGCAGGGTCAATCTGTGACGAACTGACCTTAACACCATTCCCCATCTCCCTACACTGCTGTGTAGGAACATGATAGAGACTCAGGAAGAAGGGAGGGGTGGGGAGTGGTGTTTTGAGATTCAGTTTTTATTTTCCCTTTACTGTATTCCATTCTGATTGGCAAAAATTAAACCAGTTATCCCCAATTCGATCTGTTTTGCCTGTGAAGGTACTTGCTGAGTGATCCTCCTACTCTTAACTTTTAAGCTTTTGTTATATTTTCCTTCTGCTCTTCATGCAAGGAGGGGGTGTGATAGAGTGGCTTTTGTGAGCACCTGGCACTCAGCCTGGGTCAACCCAACAGTTTGTTTTTTCTTTTCTTTTCCCTTCTTTCTTTTTTTTTTTTTTTAATGTTGCTGTTGTTTATAGCTTAGTCTCACTGAAAAGTATGTGATCCATACTCAGTGAAAACTCCTGGATGTTGATATGAAAGGGCTATTTAACTGATGTTTTGATGTGTTAGATTGTAAAGATAACAAAAATTCATTGTTCAGAGCATGAACTTTTTTTCACCAAGAGGATATGTAGTAATCATTCAAAACTGTAGGTGATTTAGAAACATGCAATACTACCTAAAGTAATATATACCATCTTAGATCAACGCCCAGTATTTAATCAGATTTTTCTGAAACTAACAGGTCCATAAAAGAGTAATCTGTAGACACTAGTCAGACATAGAAGTTGTTTAGCTGAAAATGCTAAAACATGTTGAGGAGATACCAAATCTTCAGAGCTTTCTATATCTTAAAACTTACTTTAGTTTGTAGAAAACAGGTGTAAAATGTGGTCAGACACCATCAGCTTACAGAGAGTTTGTATTATGGCCAAAAAAACCTCTAATTATTGTCACTTAATTCTTAATCAAATCTTTAAATTACTACCAGTATCTAATATCATCTTTGCCAGGACTTAAATTATTGCACAACATAGTAGAAAACTGAATTGAGTAAGGTAAAATCCTTTTCTTAATGATCAATTCTGTGCTGACTTTGAAGTTTCTGGAGAGAAATATAGCTCCAAAAGCTGAATCACCTGTAACCCTTCACAGCAGAGGATGAATTACACTTTTCAAAGTATCTCTCTTCATTGACTGTAGAAGAAGCATATCTGAGTAGCTTACACCACATACAGCTTAGGCTGTATTTAATACAGACTAGACTGAGACAGCTGACCTTGGATAACATTATTTTCACCCTGTTTATACGTCATCTGTTTTAAAGTGCAACATGATCAACAATTCTCATCGAAACCAATTACTGCACATTAGATTTTTGATTATCCAGCTTTAGATTTAAGGAGTCTATGACCAGGGCATAGATTTCCCTTTGCAGACAGTCATACCTGACTTTTTGTTGTTGCTTTCCCTCCTCCTGGCCCAAACAATTTGTTGCTTCATTTCAGTCACAGGTTACCACTTTTTCACCTCTACCAGCAAAAGAGATCATGTGTGTACTCTTAATCCCTTGCAGGCAGGCAGAGAGGCAAAAAGGCTATACAGAGGACAAAGGTGTTTGGAGTGCACTCAGCTGACTTTATGTGATCTGGATATGAAAGCCTCTACACAGTTCCTCTACCCTGCAAAGCATCAGGGGAATTACCCTGAGAGCTGAGAGTAAGATTGAAGGAAAAAAACATCTGCAGGTAGTGCAGCTACATCCACAAACAGGTGTCCCACTTCAGAGGTTCTTTAAGATGTTTAGTAATTTTATTTTTTTTAGAGGGAGTAAGAATATTTTTAAGCTTAATCTCATTATTTGAAGACATTTATAATAACAGTTTAAAACATCGTATTTGACATTTTAACATACTATCAATGCACGCAATTATTAGAATACAGAAAAAATGTGGAAGTAAATAAATATCTTAATTTATTCTGAGTGATGAATTGAAGTAAAAATAGGGGGAAAGTGTCTTTTGCACTCTAAAGATAATGGTGTCACTCTTTTTAGGTGGTCCTTTATCGCTAATCACTATTCTAAAAAAATTTGAAAATCTTATTAAGTGAAATAATTCCACAAACATCCTAAAGCGTTGAAAAGCAGATGATACACTTTCCTATTATGAATGGTTATAACAATTACCTTGAGGTGGGATTTGAATGAGTCATATAGAAATTACTGCATCAACTTTCACACAATTAAACCTTTTCTTGTATGTTTTGACCTAATTTAAAATTAGAATTTCAGTTGTGTCACAACTAGTTACTAGAACATTTTGTTCTACCTTTTATGAATCTGTGCGGTTTTGAATTTATATGCAGTAAAACAGTGCTGAAGAAGAAGTAATTTTACTTTACAGCTACTGCATTTCTTACGAAAAACTCATATGAAAGGTTGTCCTCTTGTATATGAATAATCTGAAGAAACAGTAAGCGTGGATTTCAGCAGAGTAGTGATGTTACAGTTTTCCAAGATTTTAATATATTTAAGATGACAATTCTCTTTCTGGAATATTTCTTATACTAGTGAGGGGGTTTTGTAAGCATATGTGTTTGTAAAAGTGGGTTATAAATGTCATAATGAGCTTTCAAGTAAAGTTGTCTTGCATAATATTAATTGAGGATGAATATTAATAGTACTATGCCACAACAATTTAATGGCAAAGTAATAAGTCAGTAGTCTTCCTTTTTGGCAGCTGTAGTCCCGTTTCTAAAGCCTATGATTTTTTTATTAGAAATGTATAACACATTTTAATTTTATTTTATTTTAGTTTAATTTTAAAATTTTGTTTAAAGTAAAAATATTGGAGGAGAATGTGTTTATGTTTTTATGAGTGTGTGAATTTAAATACTTTGAAAAAAAGTAACAGTAACTTGAGTCTCTTTTTAGACTCCCAAGTCTCCTTTTTGAATGTACTGGTTAATTTCTTTTCTCTTATTGATTTTTATTGTTAAAAATATCCAAAAACTCATTTCTCTCAAAATATTAAAACTTGAGATATATTAATATTTGAGACTGTTGATCAGGAAAATTACTTGAATCTGAGAATGGCAATATAGGGAAAGATGTTGAAACTGAAAAAGGTTGTTTTTCTCTCAGGCTATCTGTCTCTGCAAATTTTCTCTGAAATGAGGTATATAGTTTTCTCACATTCACTCTAATGCTGGTTTCCCCTGACTCCTGTCATGCAAATTTTCTTACAGAATAGCTCAGTACCTGCATCCACAATCTCCCATTACCAAAAGGAGCTGCATTTCCAGCAGCGAGTGTTCTTTTACACGTTGTGTGCTTAAGGTAAAAAAAATATTTTAAACCAAATATCTTTTCACTTACTATTTTGTTCTATCTTTGCAAAATCACGTGGCTGAAGATCACAGAACTACTTAAAAAATAGACAAAAGAACACCTGCACTGCTCAGAGAGATCTAAAACTTCTTCAGCATTTATCACAGAAAATATAAGAAAGATGAGAAATAAAATCCTTCTTATTCAAGATATTTGACTTTGAGAAATGGTTAGAAATCTGAAAGTCTATTCCTTCTAGATGTTATAATACACACAGAGAGTAGGGAACTGTGAAGAGATTAATCTGTTTTCAAGAGCAGATACATTGGGTTCTTGAAATGACACACGAAGCACATTATTGTTTGCTGCTCTATTATAGATATTCTTTCAGAAAGATATAAAGCAGGAAGGACAAAACCATGCAGTGGCAGCCCAGGCACTGGTTAACTGGTGGAGATTATCCCACAAACACTTGCTTAGAGGGTTCAGTGTCCTTCCAGTTGCGGTGTGCACCTCTACTCTGGTGGGCTGTTCTGCAGGGCTGCTGCTGATGTGTGTGCCCTCCATGCCTAGCACAGGAGGGAAAGGAGACTCAGAGAGAACCAGGGGGCTGTGCAGGTTTGGTGGGAGTGCATGTCTGTGTCCTACGTGTAAAAGCCTCTCTTGCTTTTGTAGAAATTGAAAGTGATACACTGCTAAAGTTCAGGAAAAGAAAGCAGGTGCAAGTGCAGAGGGAATGTGTGCAAATATGAACTAAAAAATTAGCAGTTTTAAAAGAGGGTTGGTCAGAAACAAGTAGAGAAAAAACAAGGTTATGCTGAAGAAAATTAAAACTTGCTAAACTGCCTTTATATCCATGTGGTGCCTTGAGCTACATAGTTACATCAATACAATTTGGACTGGATGCACAATAGCTACTTACAAAAACAATAACAATGAAATTCATTTAAAATTAAACTTTAAAATGTTATTTCAATGTATTAGGACTGTATTTTTTATTCTTTGAAATTTGTGAAATTCAGATTGCATTCCTGAACCCTCTTTTGAGTCTATTCATAAATGTCTTTCTCACTACACTTTGTAAAAGTTGTCTATGTTTGTACCATTCTTATTCTACATAGCCTGGGCTAATTATTGATTGCACTATGCTGTTAGCCTCCTCTATATGCAAGGAGGAGAGTTAAAATTAGACACAGAACAAGAAAAGACAGTTTCAGAATGCTTTTAAAAATAAAGGTGATGTTTAGCAAGATGCAGTTTATCTTTTCAATGAACATAGGAGGACAAAGCAGGAGTTGCAGATCTCATTGGTTTTCAATGTTTTTTTCCTTATGTTTTTAGAGAATGCTAAGTACTTTCAGAGACACAGACAGGAGTTCTTTTCATCTGTAACTTCTGTGTTTTCTAAAAGTAAGATATAAGGTGTTCAGTAACTTCTATCATAAAAAAAAAATATTTTCACAGAATCATAGAATGGTAGGGGTTGGAAGGGACCTTTAGAGATCATCTAGTCCAACCTCCCTGCAGAAGCAGGTTCACCTAGATCAGGTCGCATAGGAACATGTCCAGGCAGGTCTTGAAGACCTCCAAGGAAGGAGACTCCACAATCCCTCTGGGCAGCCTGTTCCACTGCTCCCTCACCCTCACATTAAAATAGTTTTTTCTTATATTTAAGTGGAACTTTTTGTGTTCCAGCTTCATCCTATTACCCCTTGTCCTGTTACTATCTACTATATAAAAGAGGGATGTCCCAACCTCCTGACACTGACCCTTTAGATATTTATAAATGTTAATAAGATCTCCCCTCAGTCTCCTCTTCTCCAGACTAAACAGACCCAGTTCCCGCAGCCTTTCCTCGTACGAAAGATGTTCTGTACCCTTGATCATCCTGGTGGCCCTGCGCTGGACTCTCTCCAGAAGTTCTCTGTTCCTCTTGAGCTGAGGAGCCCAGAACTGGACACAGGACTCCAGATGAGGCCTGACCAGGGCAGAGTTGAGGGGGAGAAGAACCTCCCTCGACCTGCTGGCCACACTGTTCTTGATGCATCCCAGGATGTCATTGGCCTTCTTGGCCACGAAGGCACATTGCTGGCTCATATTTAATTTATTATCAATCAGGACTCCCAGGTCTCTCTCTGCAGAGCTGCTCTTCAGCAGTTCGTCCCCCAGCCTGTACTGGTTCCTTCCCAGATGCAGGACTCTGCACTTGTCCTTGTTGAACCTCATGAGTTTCCTCTCTGCCCAACTCTCAAGCTGGTCAAGATCCTGCTGAATGGCAGCACAGCCTGCTGGGGAATCAGCCAGTCCTCCCAGTTTGGTGCCATCAGCCAATTTACTGAGGGTACACTCTGTCCTCTCATCCAGGTCATTGATGAAAATGTTGATCAAGACTGGCCCCAGAATCGATCATTGTGGAACTCCACTGGCCACAGGTCTCCAACTCAATTCTGTGCCATTGATCACCACCCTCTGGGCTCTGTCATTCAGCCAGCTCTCGATCCACCTCACTGTCCACTTATCCGACTCACACTGCCTGAGCTTTCTCATGAGGATGTTGTGGGAGACAGTGTCAAAAGCCTTGCTGAAGTCAAGGTAGATGACATCCACTGCTCTCCCCTCATCTAGTCAGACGGTTATGCACTCATAGAAGGCTATCAGTTTGGTCAAACAGGATTTCTCCTTGGTGAAGCCATGTTGACTCACTCTGATAACCATCTTATCCTTCATATGCTCAGTGATAACATTCAGAATGAGTTGTTCCATCACTTTTCCAGGGATGGAGGTGAGGCTGACTGGCCTGTAGTTTCCTGGGTCATCCTGCCTTCCCCTTTTGAAGACCGGCATGACATTGACCTTTCTCCAGTCTTCAGGCACTTCGCCTGTCCTCCATGATTGTTCAAAAATGATGGAGAGAGGCCTAGCAATCACATCAGTCAGCTCCCTCAGCACTCTAGGATGCATCCCACCAGGACCCATTGACTGATGAGCCTTTAGCTTGGCCAACAAGTCTTTAACCTCTTCTTCTTCCACTCAGGGCAAGTCCTCTGCTGTCCTGGCCATCATGTTATCCTTGCTGGACTGGGCTTCTCAAGGGTCAGCCTTGGCCAATAAGATTGAAGCAAAGAAGGCATTCAGTACTTCGGCCTTCTCTGCATCCTCAAACATCAGGGCACCCTCAGCATTTAGCAGCGGGCCCACATTACCCCTCACCTTCTGCTGCTGATGTACTTGAAAAATGCCTTCTTTCTGTCCTTAACATCCCTGGCTAAATTTAATCCTAGAAGGGCTCTAGCCTTCCTAATTGCACCCCTGCATGCCCTGGCAATGTTCCTATACTCTTCTCAAGAAGCCAGCCCCTGTTTCCACCTCTCATAGATGGCTGCTTTCTGCCTGAGTTGTCCCAGCAGAATCTTGCTCATCCATGGAGGCCTCCTACATCCTTTTCCTCCTTTCTTGCACGTTGGGACACACTGATCCTGGGCTTGGAGGAAGTGATGCTTGAAGATTGACCAGCTCTCGTTGGTACTTCTACCTTCTAGAATCATATCCCATGAGATCCGTCCAAGTAGATCGTTGAAGAGGCCAAAGTCAGCTGGTCTGAAATCCAGAGTCATGGTCCTGCTTTGTGTTCTCCCTCTTCCATACAGGATCTTGAACTCTACGATCTCATGGTCACTGCAGCTGAGGTTGCCTCCAACCCTCACATCCCTAACCAGGCCTTCACATCCTTTCACTATTTGCCACAACATTAATAAAGAATGTAAAATATCCAAAAAGGCTGGTGGGACTCAGAATATCTAATGGCAGAATAGTGAGACTCAGAATATCTAACAATGATATTCTAAACATTTACATATATGGTCACCCAAGATTCTTCTGTGATTTTATGAAAAGATGTAAATTTTAAAAAATGTTCAAGGCTTGTTCCATAGAACTATTAATTTAGTCTAAACTTATAATAAGCACAAGAATAGTTTGCAGACTTCTTAATTCAAACTACTTCATAGCAAATCACTTACTTGATCTACGGCTAATATATGTACCAGGATTCTTATGGTTTTCAGTCTGCAGGTGACACATATGGGATCACAGACTTGTAAGATTGTCACAGAATCACAGAATGGTAGGTAACAGTTTGAAGGGACCTTTAGAGATCATCTAGTCCAACCCCTCATTATCTTTCAGAAAAGTTAGAGAACTTTTTTTTATTTTTATTTTTCAGATTTTTCAAACTTCTCAAAGTTTCTAAACAGTGCTCTAGTTACAAATTAGATTCAGAGAAATCATCAACTTGTGGGATTCCATTGCTGGATAATCTTCCAACAGTCTTAAAAATGCTCAGGAATTTATACCCTGTTTTCTTGTAAGAAAGTATAAAAATGAATAGAGTTTATAGAATGCCAGTAGGATATTAATTGAAAACTCACTGTTTTTTCTCCAGAAATTTTAGAAGAGAACTTATTCTGTGAAGTATAATTTATTTTCCTGGCTTAATTTCCAAAAATTCCAATGATTTTACACCGAATTTCTTGTATGTGCTACATTGTGGTATTATTGTGAAACTGGTAAATTGTAAACTCAATATTAAAATTCCAAAGTTGATTACAGCTCTGGAATTTAATTCAATGAAAAGAAATGAGAATAAATGGTTTGGAATTTGTTTGTAAAATCAAATTTTCCTGGGTTACCCATAAATATTTTCATGAAATCATGCATCATTATTTTGCCTCACCAGCTGCATTGTTTCTGCCAGTGGCCTTCACAGTATTTCTTCCACCATCAACAGCTTTAGGGATTAGCTTTACTCACCATTTACTTCTTTGAATTTTACTTCTTTCCATTCAGTTTTCAGAAATATTTCAGGTGATTTATTTACAGCTTTTAATGATTTGATGGTGGTTAAGGTTTTTATTCTCTACTGCTATCCAGTTCTGCTAAAACAGGTACTAATCCATGTTCATGATTAATGTATGTTTCATTAATAACTTCTCTTTATTGTTTAAATTATATTTGAAAGTTCATAGTCATTCCTAAGTTTTTTTTCTGAAACGTAAGCGATTCTCTTTCAGTTATAGTGCCTGCCTAAAAAACAAACAAACAAAAAAGGAGCATGCTATGATACTACAGTGTTCTTTATACATAAGTGGGATTTAATTCTCATCTAATCACAGAATCTCAGAGTAGGATTAGAAGGGACCTCTAGAGATCACCTAGTCAAGCTCTCTGCTGAAGCAGGTCCACCTAGATCAGGTCACACTGGAGCACATACAGGTGGGTGTTGAAAACCTCCAGAGAAGGGGACTACGCAATCTATCCAGGCAGCATGTGCCTAGGCTTCCTTGACCATATGGAAAATATGATGTAAGTATTCAGAACTTGATTCTGGTCTTAATGAAAGAAATGTAAAAGTTCCCATTGATTTTAATGGTCTATGATCTGAGAGTCGGAAGGAAGGATAGTTGCAGAAGTTTTTTAGCTGTGTAACACTTTGGCACAGACTGACAGGCTGAGACTTCTGTAATTGTCTTTTATTCCAGGCACTGCCTTATGAGTATTGCATATGCTCTTCATTGTAATGCCTCCTATGTTTCTCATTGTTGATTTTATAATATGGCACATATTCATGTAACAAACCTATATGAAATAGAGTCTAGACTGTGAAAAGCCATAGGAAAGCAGTGACATTTTCTCAGACACTACTGAGGTCAAAGATTGATGTCTCTTCCCATTCTTGTGACTTTGATAGCATATTCAACATCTGTTATGAATTCTGAATCATCTGTGCTACAGGAAGCAGAACATAAAACTAGACATGTTTTAGATTCTTGCACTTTAATTGTTAATTGAAAATGCTTCACAGTGCTCATGGCTTCACAGTAGTAGTGCTTGTAATTGATAGTAAACTACAGACAGAGGGAAAGTTTTCCCACTGGCATGCACACACACTGTCATTCAGAGGCAATGACAAAAATGATTTCTGCCCAAATAGCATTGAAATCCACACCTTTTCAAGTTGCAAAAAATCAGATATAATTGGATGAGAAGAAGCTTCTATTCCTATGACAATGTTGATGCAAAGCAGGGGTTGAATTTCTGCCTAGCTGCAGGAAGACCTTATCAACTTACCATCAGAGGATGATGAATTTTTCAATTCAGTTCTGTTAGTCTGCTAATAATAGACACTACAGCATTCATCTTTTTTATTTATTTGATCTTGTCTACTTTAAATGGATAATTGTTGATTGTTAACTTTATTTGTTTTTTTCAATTATATTAATTTTTAGAAAATGTTCAGACACTGGGCTGGATTTTGTCTATTACTGTTTTCTGAAGTAGAGGTAATTCTACAGAAATCAATACTTCTTGCTCCATTTTACTTTAAGAGTTGAATCCTGCTCCCATGAACTTTTAATGTAACTGGTTTACACTCATGGTTACAGATTACAAAATATACAAAAGTGAGAAAATTTTACCAGAAAAATATGGGAGGGGTTTTTTTAAGCTTTATATTAGTGTATGCACACTTGACAATCCTCAGCATTAATGAATCAGACACAGTAAAAAAGAAAGAGAATAAGCTACTTAGAACTCCAACTGTTTTGCCAGCTAAAGCAGAGGGAAAAATAAAAAAGAAAGTAGAGGTGGGAAGGAAAGAAGGAGAGATTCTGGTTGTCCTTTACCTCTTAAATGAAGAACTTTTTACTTGGCTGGACTAGGAATCATTTTGCTGGTAATGTTTTTTTTTCTGACTGAGAAAAGGGTTAAGAGTCTCTCTGACAATTTCCTTCTTTTTTGGATAACTACTTTAAAGAAATACCTTTGTTTATTCTGGCTGTCTGAATCTGCCTGTTGTAGACAGAAGAATCAGAAAAAGAGATGAAACAGCACATCTGCAAGTGAGTGATCAATCACAGGTGCATATTGCAAACAGAAATAACATTTAAAAAATGTTACCAATGAGCTGGTGATACTGTAGATGTATTTTGCTTTCAGAATATGCATGTCTAATACAACAGTACTGCGAAGTTTTACTTTCTTAGTCAATGTAAAATTATTTCAGTTCATTAACTCTGATAATCAACTTTCATTTGTAGATTCCTATTTTATCTTCAAAAGAAGAGAACAAACATCTTTCATTACTTTCCTCACCACTCTCCAGCCCCAAACCTTGAACTGTCTATTGATGTCCCTGACAACACAAGAGCAAAAATTTTGCATTAAAATGGGAGGAACGATCCAATGTAATTAAAAGAAAGCTGCATCCTTTCATTTCCATGCAACCTCTAGAATACTCACGCTGTGAGAAGAATTTCTAACCATACATAGAGGACAGTGAATTGCACATGATAAATAACTATGTAATCCCCTCCAAGTCCTCCCATAGAAGGCCTGAAAGGAGCAAAAAATCCAATCTTTTGGTCTAAATGTTGACAGGAGGAAGGAAGGATGAAGTAATGTTATGTATCCCTTTAGTCTCATGAAAGGCACTACATTCAAGCTATCTGCAGAGGTCTTTAGGTTTCTAGAGAGTGCAATTATTCAGTGAGAGGGCATTACTAGAATGGAGAAACGTTCCTCCGCACTAAAAGCCACAGGCATTTTCTTTACGTAGTTACTGTTGACATTGGCAAAAGTGCTTTACACAGTTCCCACTCTGCACCTGTAAATTCCCCCAAGGCATGTTTGAAACCTTAAGGGATGGACAGCCAGGGACAACACATGAGCCTATATGCAGGTGACATGCTTTTCCAAGCATACCTCAAGGTCGATGAATCCACGGGAAAAACATGCCACAGAAGTCCCAGTGGGTTCTCAGGGCTGTGATCCCTGCTGCCTCTGTGGGTGTTCGGACCCATCCCCCTCACATTCCTCAACACATGATGGAGTGGAAATTGTGACTCGAGACTGCAGATCATTCTGCCTGATTTTTGGCCATCCCATGACTTTTTTCCATGGGAGGATGTTAGCAGAGCCAAAGTGTTTAACTGAATCTGGCAATTCTCAGACGTTTACTGGCAGCCACCAATTTGGTGAATAGACATAATTTGTGACACTCTCAGTGTGGGATCCTAAATGGAGACATTTTTTATTTTAAAATGAATTAGCTCAGCTCCTGTGAAAAAAAAAAAAAAAAAAAAAAAGGAGGAGGAAAGGAGAGATGTTTCCAGGACTAAGTATTGTGCCTGAAACATTGGCAAAGGCGGTATAAGGCTGTGGGACGAGGTGGAAAACCACCACTCTTAAACAAGACAAACCAAGATTGTCTACATCCACTAAAAATTCTAGGAAACAGGGAGAAACTCCACAGTCTAAACTGTAACCTTAGCAATCTGCTGCACTGTCAGTAAGAGATAGTACACAATTACCTAGGGAAAGAGCAATTTCTTCCTGCCTTTCCTGCAACTTCTTTCTTTGGGAAAAGAAATACTATTTTTTCCTTGTTTTACCTGCCCATCTTCATCACTTTTTAAAGTAATTGTTTCTTTGACATATTCAAATTAATGTTGCACATCACAACAGCTACTCTAGCTGCCCAATTACATATGTAGCTGGAACTACCATTGTTTTAGATGTATCCTTATTTAATAGCTTCTTGCAAGCCTGATTTCAGTCCCTCCTGTTCTTGTGGAACAGGAATCACAGTTTCAGTGCTTGCTCAGTAAAGATGACCACTATTAAAACCTAATAAGCAAATGTTATCTTTGAAAGTGCAACAGTCAAGGAAGGCAAACTACCGTGGAGCAAAAATCAGTAAATAGCTTAGTGTTCACTCTCTACAGAAATGCCATTCTGGCAGCATCCTTCTGGTGACAGTGGCCAAAGCATTTGCAGAATCCTGGGGTTGTATTACCTCTCTTCCTAATAAATATTAAATCAAAAGCTGAAAAACAGATGAAATACAGAATCTAAGCACTTCAATAGTAATGGCAAGACAAAGACAGACATAATTTTCTCTGTGTGTTTTGTCCTCCTTAATTATTCTCAATCCTCTTTATTGCTGTGTCTTCTTACAGACTTACCAATCTTTCTTTCATCTTCAGTGATGTGAAGTTTTAATCACTGAAAATATTTAGATACTCAAATTTTCATCTAAGATAGATTAAGCCAGGGAAATGCTGACATTTTATTTAACAATAAATTGAGGTGTTTTTACAAAAATAAAGAGCATTTTAATAACCTTTTAGAATATCAGAATTATAGACTACTGACACATGAATATCAAGAACAAAATAATCACTAAAATGTTATATTTTTATTTGTATTTAAAAATACGTAGTAATATAGAACACTTAGTATTTGATGATTTGGTTCTCATGTCAAGTTTCATGTCATAGAGACTGGTAGCTGCTTGAAGGATTTAAGTACTCATGTTTATTAAATTAAAGCTATGTTATGAAAAACTAGATTCCCATTTTTTCTTGTACATTGCTGAATATTTAATTGATGGAGTTAGATTTTCACCATGTACTTTGTTTTCTGGAACTATTCTTCTGTGAGATTATTTTTCTTAATTCTCAATGAGAAACTAACTGGTACTTTACTGACTATGAACAAATGAAAAACTAAATCTAGAGTGTGACTGTTTTGCTAGGAAGAACACGTGGAATCTTATGCAACAATCTTAACTGCTTGTTTTCTGCGAAGTCTCTCTGCACTTATTTCTGTCTGCAAAATTCATAAAATCTTCTTGTCACCTCAGTTTCTCCAATACTCTCTATGTATGAGCCTGATCTGACTTATGTGAAGTAAAACTATATCTTAAATAAACTTTCTTTTGGTATCCTACAGATTGAGATGATCAATCTTGTTTTCCTCAACAAAATATATTCTTCTGGGGTAATTTGTCTCTCTAAATCTTGTGCATGATTAGTAAGATTTATTTACCAGGTAAGTTTTCTGAAAAATGCATATAGATCAATTGTATACTTTTTTAAGGTTATCTAACCATCATTTCTATTGAATTTAATTTTCTGATTAAAAAACTTGTCTGGTATGTTGTCCTACTACCAGGACATGGTGACCCAGCTAAATTTATTTAAGATTTCAAAATAAGATTAAAATATTTCCCCGTTTTTACACCTCTGTAAGCTTAAAAACAATTTTAATTAGATTTAATGTCCTTTATATTTATGAAATTCACTGTGGTTATGTATCTGCAGCCACTTCTTAGCTTTAGAGAGGAACCTCTAGAGTAAGAGACCGGTGCTAAACCATGGTTCTGTCATTTTTGCCATATGAAGGAAAAAGGTGGGAAGTAGCTTGTAAAACCACGGAGAATATGTCTTTCTGTTCTTGTTGACATCTAGAGGCTGGAAAACATTGAAAATTACAATTAATGTTGCTGCTGGGAAAGATAACTGTGACAAATATTACCTAATAGCTCACAACTCTTTTCCTGACAGGAGTATTACTTAAGTTGTTGTCTCAGAGCTGTGAACCAGGCAAAGTAGGCAGTCTGACCAAGGTAATTTCACTGCCATCAGCAGTCTGATTCCCAGGCGTGCCACCTGTTTGTTTCTGCTTGGAACTAACTCTGACTAAACATGATTTCTATTTTCTTCATTTTCAAACAAGAAAAAAATATTTCAAAGTAATTGTCAGAATCTCATTTATTCAAAAATTAATAATAATAATAATAGTTAAGTACTACATGTCTATATATACTTTCAAATAGCTAGATAACCTGATCAGATTTTTCTTAAAAAAAAAAAAAGTAGTTAAAATATCCTGAAATCTTCCCAAAACATAATATTCAAATGCAATATTTTGTGCTAAGAATTCAGTAGAGATCATTTTATTTATCCTAACTTTTAGAGAGTAATTGAGTTTACTTAGTAATAAATCCATAGGTTCAGGTAATGCAGTTATATATATGTAAGAATATTCAACATGGAACAACAAAAGCATGTCACTTATTTTAGCTGATCCTTTAGAAGCTGTCTTGTCATTTCAGGCCTGGATCTTCTGGTTTTCAATGGAATTGTTTCATTTTGTCTGAGATGTAAAATTCTTTGAAATGGTAATCCTAAATCATTACTTCTTGACAGCTTCAAAGGCTTGATAGCCCACTTTGAATGTCTTTGAAGTACTTATTTCAAATTAAAAAATAAGTTATCCTGAAAGAAGACAATTATACCTTGGGCAATTGACATTCTTTTTTCCCTCTGAAAGGTTTCCTGGTCCATAAGCATCTTTGAGGTATATGTTGTTCACCAGTTGTACCTCAGTGTTTAACCAGTAACAAACACTGCCTTGTAATATAGAGATTCTGTCTGATATTTTAAAATCAAAGAGGAATTACAGTTAATTTTAGCCACTGTGTAAAACATTGTTCCACATAACTAAACAAATTTGAGGAGATCGGCTTACAGGAATAGCAACAAAAGGTGTCTTCTGACTCTGTTTCATATGCTCATTTCAACTAAAAAAAGTGTAATACTTCTTTATCCCTTCTTTTTCTAGAGGAAATTAGGTTCTCATTTTGACTAACTCTTTCTTTATTCAATCAACAAATCAACTCCTAATATTCAAGACCAGTAAGTCCCATATTAACTAAATCCATGTTCAGGAGAAGAGGTGCTCATTTCTGAAACTTATATATCAAAACTAGAATGACTAGATCTCAGGACCGAATTTTTATATTCTTGACTTTATTTCAAGAAAAAGGTATATGAAAAATTGTTATCAACTTAGATTTACAAGTTGGTTTTTTTATTGTTCCTCTCCTTTAGGTCTTGGGATTTTTTTATCATATTTTCAGCTGTAAAATTAAAGTGTAGGAGTGAAATTAGTAAACAAAAATCTAAAGCAAAAATTTTAAATATTATTTATAACCTTAAATCAGATAAGTCTTTCATTTTAGGAAGTTCAAAATTATGATAATTTTTACATATTTTCATGATCCATGCATATGAAGGAAATAAATTATGTCTGTAAGAGTCAGAGTGAAGTGGGATTTCTTCCCTTTTACCGTAGTACCTGTGTGAGTTCTAAATATAGTAAATGGTCCATTCACTGAAATCCCTGATCGGTCCAGACTGGTAACTGTTTTGAAAATTTCCTTGCCACATAACATTTTCAATGTGTTTAGAACAGTTGCCAAACTTTGGTGGACTGCAGAACTGATAACAAAGGATGAACAGGTACATCAACTTTCCCATGCAAGGTATATGCTTCTAAACAGAGATAAGGATGATGGAGCACTGGCACAGGCTGCCCAGAGAGGGTATGGAGTCTCCTTCTCTGGAGGTTTTCAAAACCTGCCTGGACATGTTCCTGTGAGACCTGATCTAGGTGAACCTACTTAAGCAAGGGGGTTGGACGAGATGATCTTTAGAGGTCACTATCATTCTGTGATTCTGTGTGAGTCCATGATTCACAAGTGTATGCAATTGGGAGGATAGACTTAAGACTTTCATTGTTCACAAAAAAACCACAAGAGAAAGTTGAACGCTAAATTAGAACAATGCATGTCTCCTTAAGAGGAGGTAAATAGTTGGCAAGCATCATATATATAACGATTTGGCCTTTACTCGAGAAACATTATCTCGACGGTACATAAACTATCTTTACAATCCACAATCTAACATTCCTTTTCAGGAAAAATTTCTAGAGAGGATGACAAAATAAAAGCCATCCAGGACGTTTATCATACTTCATCTTCCAGAAGGAGTAAAAGGAAAAAAAAATCTTGACTCTTGATGCCACACACTTTGGTATAATTAATGTAACAGTATTGAAGTTACTCAAATCATGCCACTGTAAAGCTTGCAGATGAAGATAAAAATGAGTTTCAGTGTATCTTAGTCTATTTTTGCTGGTGTTAGTACTGTTAGTGCATTTATTCAGGTTCCTGATGTCCTTTTGAATTGAAAACTGATTTGCTGAAACAAAACACAATGTCTTCCTGGCTCTTTAAATAGTAATATCCAGCACAAGAAACAGTATACTTCTTTATTAAGTATGATAGGGAAATATCAAGTAAGCCAATGGTTCAATAATGACATCCAAATGCTGATCTTGCTTATCTTTTCAATAGTGACAGTAACAAGTAGCATGAAATGTCAGCTCAAGATGAATAGCATGAAAATCAAAGGAAAAAGAATCTCATGGAATCATAGATAACATCAATTACAGAGTGCTGACTAAAAATGAACAAAGTGCAGGAGATAGCATGATGGCAAGTTTATCCCTCTTCCTTATGTAAAAATAAGCCAACTATGTGAATTCAAACTTTGGAGTGAAGAAAATTGGCAAGCACACTATGTGAGCAAAATGATACTGCTAAGACATAAAACACAGACATTTCATTTCTGTGGGATCCATCTTGTTTTTTTATTTGAAAAAATCCACTAGGAGCTCCCATGGAAACAGATATAATTTTAGGACTAATGAAAATGAACTTCAAATAATGAAGTCAATTATTTTAAACTTGTTCAATTGATCTGGCAGAGAGCGGGAGATCTGAGGGTACTAAAAGCTTCTTGTAAATATAATGCCACCAACAAAGAAGGATTCTGGAAGCTTTTTATTTTCCTCTAAAGGAATATCTTCAGAAAATCACATCTTTGCTTACAGGATATTCCAGAGTATTGGGAAAGGTCAGGAATTATAACAGCAAAAAGTTCAAGCTACTGTGTCAAAAATCTTCACTTATATATATGAAAGGGTCACTGACCTCAGTGTACTGAAACCATTTAACAGCTGGTGAGGAACTGCCCTGAGTTGAGCATCCAGTTTGATTTGTAAAAAGGCACACCTATAGCTCCAGCTGTTTCAGGTTTCCACTCATTAGGATGTGAATGGAGTATTTGCTAGTTTTCAAACCAAATATTAGAAGGCACATCAGACTGAAAAAATGGATGATAAAGAGTATCTTTTGTCATTAGTAGAAAACTCTTTATTAGTTTGAGGAATTGCAAGATACAGTGTGATAACTTCAGTGTGAGGTTTGGATGCTTCCTGAAACCATTCTTTATTGCTGAAGGTCATTCCTTTCATTGCACCGAATTTTACAAAGTTTTCCATAATTTTCATCAGCTCTGTCTAGGTACTTTTGAAATGTGATCAAGTCCTATCTTAAGGCCTAAAATTGTCTCTGTAATTGTCTCCTCACATACCCGAATTACCTGGCAAGTGAATAAAGCAAAGAGAAGAGTGTTTGAAAGAACAGTTTTGCAGAACTTTCCAAGCACTAACTCTGAGCACAGACTTATTAGTTACAGATTCCCTTTTTGCCCCTTTGCTTCTTTCTCTTTTAGCTCAACTCTGTCTCAAACGTTATATTAAAAACAAGTTATATTTTGTTTTTAGCTAATTTGATCCTATTACTACTGGATACATCCCTCTGCAGTATATCTTCTCTTTTTGTACACATTTGGTAAATATCTAGAGATTTATTAAAAAAATTCTCATTGCACATATGCTGATATAAACCAGATGAGTATCCGGCTCTTATGTCTACCAAGGCAATCACTTAAAATCTTTCCACACAGCTTAGCCTCTACATCTCTATCTTCTTGTAGCATTTTTCCAAATGGTTTACTATTATTAAAATTTTTGGTTTATTTTATTTTAAATTATTTTTTGCCAGTAATGAGAAGCTCAGAATGAAAAGTACTAGTCCAGATATGATAAATCTTTGGTAATATGGAATGGAGTTTTCCTCTCTCTTCTTTCAGTGTAACACCTCTGTTGATATACCTTTTTTTTTTTTAGCTGTCATTTTGCATATCCTAACTTGTACATTATTGGAACTCCAAGGGATATTTTTAAGTATTTTTCTCTTCTAAATTTCTCTTTCCCTTGAATAGCTGTGGTTTGGAAAACTTATACCTCCCAGGTATAATAGAGTAGTACATCTGTTTCTGCTCTTACTTGAAACTTTTTCAAAGGCAAGGAACATGTAAATTCATAAAACTGAGGAAAATCAAGATTTAGTAAGAGTTGATGTATGCATGATGTAAAGTACAATGCTGAAAAAGTAGCAGGGATAAGCTTCTTGATGAATGAGGTTTATATTTGGTATGCTTTATAATGCCTTCTTTCAGTTTGTGCTCAACACACTTCCAACACTTTCAGTGCACAGATTGCTCACTTGTAACCAGTTGCTGTAATGGGATTCTATGCAGATATGGGACAATGAGCTTTGCTTCTCCCTGTGTAGAGCACAAATATAAAAAATCCTTGTGACTGCTAGCCCCTAATTTTAATCATTTTTTTTTGTTTATTTTTTCCTGTTTTTTATTAATCTCATTAAGCAATTGTTAATTGATTTTTACAGACTTCTTGACTCTATGTAATGGTACTCATTTCATAGAATCATACTTTTAAAGCAACATAGAATGTTCCATACACTTAGAGTATCTCTGATATGGGGTTGTTTTGTTTTTTTTTTTTTTGACAGCCCAGTTTAAGTTTAGAATTTCTGATCCTCTTCAACTGGCTCTTATGACCTTGAGATATCTTGAAAAGACCTCAGGTACAATCTAATGCACTTAAAGGCACAGCATGATCTTAGCCCAGGAGACTTTGACTAGCAAGCTCATGTCAATAACTATTAGTGTAATTGGTCTTGAAACACATTCATGAGTCTCATCCCTGTTGTGTAATATCTGCAGTTTTTAAGCTTGACTATGTCTTCTGGAGGAGAGGAATGATGGATGCTAGATTCCTGCAGTAAAATTAACTTCCAGGTAATAGCCACAAAGTCCAGATACATTCTTATAAACCTCCATGGATCTTCCAGGACTGTGGAAGCAACTCCAGGATCAGAGTTCTCAGTGTCTCAGAAACATACTCAAAATTGCATTTATGGAAGTTACTGAGCAAAGACTGAAAAAGAAAGAGGAAAATGTGACCGAGAGGAATAAAATGTAAATCAGGACCCCTGAGAGACAGATGAGAGAAGTCATTTTGGTTCTTGGAAAGGTGAGAGAAAACTAAGAAACAGCAAAAGGAGTTTCAAGGAAGAGACAGATCTAGAATTTAGGAATATTTTAAGGTACTGGAAAGTTATTCAAAGGCATTTGAATTATTGAGAACTCTTTGTTGTTCTTCCCCACTCTACTATTGCCTCTTTCACTTCCTCAGTTTCATTAGGGAATAGGAGTTTATCATAACATTTTCAAGACCCACTACCTCTCTGAAATAGCCCTTTCCTCACTACATCTTCACTTTCTAGGCTGACACAAGGAGGCCTGGTGTGGAAAAGAGGAGTAGGATCTGCTTCTAACTGAGCAGAGAAGTGTTATAACCTAGACCCTAGTTTCATGATATGAAAACTATTTTACTCGTAACTTTAAGAGGTAGTGTATAAATTACGCAAGGATAAATAGCCACAAAATAGATCATTGATCAGCAGATGGTGTTTGGAGTTAGTCTTGGGAGTATTTGTATTTTCAAATGTGAAGTAACATCTTGTATTTTAGAGGTGTGTTATGATAATGATATTTGAAGATGTAATATCTCAAGACTTTAAAATAGCAGTTGTGTACAAACATGGTTTATCTTTCCTGCTTTTCATATGTATGGAACTGTGTTTAACTAGCTTTGACAGCTCTAATTACAATGTACTCAGTGCTGGCCCAGTATTGCTAAATTTCTGATTATATTCACAGTTTTTGCTGTTATGTTCTCCCCATATCATTGATCTTATTGTTATAACCTTTATGGAAGAAATCATACCTTTTTCCTTATGTTTCACAGCTTAGTAGTCATACCTAAGGCATTATAACTGAGAAGTTACCAGCCAAATGATTGATCATACACTTGAAGATAATCTCAGGCAGAAAAAGCACAGAGAAAAAGGGCATTCCTCCATTATCAATCCAACCCTGCTACTGTAAACAACTGCTTTAAGTCTTCTCTTTGTATTGTCCTAGAATGTTCATTCACAGTCTACTAAGGTAATCTTCCTCTTCATTACTACATTTTCACACTGTTTTTTATTTCAAATAGCCTGAAGATATTTTGGAAAAAAAGATACAATACTGTGTATGTCTGTTCTTAGAATCGTAAATTATTTTAGTTCCCTGTTTCTGAGGAAGTATTTTGCCTGCAGCATTTCTAAGTCACAGAGGTGATGCATAAAGTTTTGTCACACTAAGCTATTCAGTTCAAGCAAGATTAAAACACACACAAAATGAAACTGCGTCATCCATCTGCAATGATCAGGTTCATTGAGTATATTATAAGCTTTCTCAATTTACACTCAGTAAGAGTCAATTATCTACAGAGTTGGAAGTCATGTCACATACTAACAAGTCTTCCAAACTCACTGCCCCCCATTCACCCCCACCCTCCTTAGGATGACAGAGGCTCCAGTGAGATGGGAGGAAAAATGATAACCAAGGTTTTTGTGGGTTGAGACAAGGGCAGGTAGGGCTCACTGTCAATTATGGTTCTGGGCAAAACAGACTCCAGTACTCGACTTAGAGAGGAAAGTAAGGAAAGTTTTCTGTATTACCTACAAGAAACAGAACAGAACAAAAAGCAAAAACAGGGCAAGATGATAAGAAAAATACAGCCAGTACTTTAAGATCTCCCTCCCCCATTCCTACTTCCTTCCTAGGCCCAGCTCACTGCTCCTGATATCTCTACCTCCTCCCCTCTCAATGGCTCGGGGTGGGGGCAGCGAATGGGGGATGTGGTCAGTCTCTCACAGATGGGCTCTGCCACTTCTCTCTTCTCAGATGAGGATGACTCCTGTCATTCTTCCCTTGCTCCTATACAGGATTCCTCCCCTGGGATACAGTCCTTAAATTTCTCTGGTGTGGGTTCTTCCCAACAGCTACGGCTTCTGCTGATACAGTGTCCCTCACACAGGACACAGCCTCCTCTGGGCATAGTCATAACTCCTGGTGTGAGGTCTTTTACACAGTGCAAACAAATCTCTGCTTCACCAGTCCTTTCCACAGGATGCAGGGGGATCTCTGTTCCAGTACATCTCCTCCTCTCTTTCCTCACTGATCTCAGGGTCTGCATGGTCACTTTTCTCTCTCTTCCAACTCCTTGCACCACCACCAACTGGAAAAGAAGTAAGAAAAATAGCAAGAAGGAACAAGAAGAACCCTTCTCTTCCAGCTTCTTCTTCTTAAAAAGTCATCATGGAGGCACTTACTTGGCTTAGCCCCAGAAGTGGGTCTGACTCAGAACTGGGGAGAATTTTGAGCAACTTCTTACAGGAGTCATCTTTACAGCCCCTTCCCCCTTACCAGAAACGGCTCCACACAAACCCATGACAACTTTCCTCATTGTCTAACATCATCCCTTATGAAGTTACAAACATACCTTTTACTGGCAGAACTTTCTACTTCAGATATATATCATTCTGTGTAGTGGTTTTATCTGGGCTGGATTTTAGTACTGAAGGGCTACAAAGGTGGCTTCCTTAAAGAAAAAGCTGCTAGAAGCTTCTACTGTATCTGATAGGGCCAGTGTCAGTCGCCTGTAAGATGGACTCAACACTAACCAAGGTTCAGCCAATTAGTCATCGAGGTAACACTTCTGTGAATTATGTATTTGAGAAGGTGAAGAAGTTGCTGTGCAGATGCTAAATGGCAGAAGCAGCAGAAGGGAGTAAGAATGTGGGAATGCAGACACCAAGGTCAGTGAAGAAGGAGGGGGAAGAGGTGCCCAGGCACTGGAAGAGAGATTCCCCTGTGACCTATGGTGAGGACCATGGTGAGGCAACTGTGTCCCTGCAGCCTATGGAGCCCACTGGGGAGCAGTGTCCCACTTGCAGCCCATGGAGGACCCCACGATAGAGTGGGTGGATGCCCAAAGGAAGCTGTGACTCAATGGGAAGCTCACACTGGAGCAAGTTCCTGGTACCCCCTGGAAGCCCATGGAGAGAGGTGTCCACTCCAGAGCAGGTTTGCTGTCAGGACTTGTGACTCTGTGAGGGACTCAGACTGGAGCAGTCGCTACCTGAAGGACTGTTTTCGGCATGGATGGCCCACATCGGGACAGGGTGTGAGGAGTTGCCCTCATGGCAGGCCCTGCACTGGAATAGTTTGTGAAGAACTGTAGCCTATGAAAGTATTCACATTTGAGAAGTTCATGGAAGACTGTCTACTGTGGGATGGTCTCCATGCTGTAGCAGTGGGAAGTGTGAGAAAGCCTCCTTGTGAGAAGAAGCAGCAACAAAGTCCATCTGTAATGAACTGACCGCAACCCTCATTCCCGCTCCCCTGCACCATTGGCAGGGGAGGAAAGAGAGTCCTGGAAAGAAGGAAGGGGGGAGGGTATTTTAAGATTTGGCTTTATTTCTCGTTTCCCTGCTGTTTTGATTGTTCATTAATGAGTTAAACCATTTCTGCCCAGATTGAGTCTGTTTTGCCCATGATACTGAAACAAAATATCAACCAGTTTGCTCAATTTGCTGATGCTAACTTGTAAACTGTGTCTGCTTGTAGGTGAAGCCATTTAACTATTAACCAAACTGTGTCTACTAGCTTGCAGATTGTATCTGCTTGTGGAGTGAAACTTTATGTAAGCTTATCTGTTTTAAGGGTCCTTGAATACCATGGAGACCAGATGTCTGCATGACAGATAAGCTGGCAAGAAGACAGCACTACATCCTTGTTAGCAAAGATAATGGAAAGAGAACTGATTCAAGCTAGATGATATTTGTGAAACTGAAAAACAGTCTAAAGAGCATGTGCTGAGAGGGAAGTTTTTAAGTTCAATGTGGGGAAGACAAGGGGCCTTCATCTCTCAAGACCATCAAAAGACCCCTCCAGAAGTCATTGTACATGCTGTCTGGGAGGAGGTAATGTAAATGACTCTCTGGTACTAATTTGTATAACACTGCCTTTTCTAAGATTTATAATGAATATGTATACCTACTCTGTATAAATGTAGAAAGTTTTGCTTAAAATGATTCATATACTAGGTGGAATGGTCCCCTATGTGCCCAGTGCTGCAATAAAAAATTCCTGCATGATAGTCACACTGGCTATTGAGTTTTGAATTGCACTTTTATGGCATCTGTGCTACTTGCTGAGCGGTATCCCTGTCCTTATCTCAGCTCATGAACCTTTCATTATATTTCTCTATCCCCTGTCCAGTTTGGGAGGGAGAGTGATAGAACAACTTGATGGGCATCTGTCACTCAGTCAGAGCTAAAGCAGCACATTATGCTAATAGGGTTGTATATTTGAAAAAAATAAACTAATTTTACTTAGTCAATAGTAAATTTGCTTGGGAAAATTATAGGGACATCCCTAGAGTATGTAGGGATGAAACCAGGAAGGCTAAAGCCATTTTGCAATAAAATTTGGCAAAGAAAGTAAAGGTAAACAAGAAGGGCTTTTTCAAATACATCAGCAACAAAGGAATGATTAGGGAGAATGTCAACCTGCTGATGAAAAAGTAGGGTGACCTAGTGACAGAGGATGCAGAGAAGGCAGAACTACTGCCTTTTTTACCTCAGTCTTCAATAACAACGCCAACCCTCAGGAAGCCCAAAGCCTGGAGGACAGTAAGATAATCTGGAGAATGGAAAACTTTACCTTTGTGGATAAGGATGGGGTTAGAGATCTGTTGGACTAGATTAAAATGCATAACTATGAGATCTGACAGGATGCACCCAAAAGTGCAGAGAGACCTGGCTGATGTTATTGCTAAGCCACTCTCCATCAAATTCAAAAGATCATGGAGGACTGCCAAGGTGCCTAGGGACTAGAGGAAGGCCAATGTCACTCCAGACTTAAAAAAAAGGCAAGAACTGGAAAGGTAATGGAACAACTCATCCTGGATGTCACCTTTAAACACATGAAGGAAAAGGTGGTTGTCAGAGCGAATCAAGATACGTTCGTCATGGTCAAAATCCTGCTTGACAAAACTGATACCTTCTATGAGGGCATAATTGGCTGTCTAGATGACATGAGAGCAGCAGATGTCATCTACCTTGACTTCAGCAAGGCTTTTGACACTGTCTTCCATAACATCCTCATGAGAAAGCTCAGGTAGTGTGGCTTGGGTGAGTAGACAGTGTGGTGCATCAAGAGCTGTCTGAATGACAGAACACAGAGGGTGGTGATCAATGGCACAGGATCAAGCAGGAGGCCTGTGGCCAGGGGAGTTCTACAAGGATCAGTTCTGGGCCAGTCTTGTTCAACATCTTCATCAAAGACCTGGATGAGGGGACAGAGTGTACCCTCAGCAAGTTGGCTGATGACACCAAACTGGGAGGATTGGCTGATTCCCCAGAAGGCTGTGCTGCCATTCAGCGGGATCTCAACTGGCTTGAGAGTTGGGCAGAGAGGAACCTCGTGAGGTTCAACAAGGACAAGTGCAGAGTCCTGCATCTGGGAAGGAACAACCCCCTGCACCAATACAGGCTGGGGATCGAACTGCTGAAGAGCAGCTCTGTAGAGAGAGATCTGGGAATGCTGGTTGACAGCAAACTAACCATGAGTCAGCATGGTTTTCTGCAGTGTCCAGTGATAGGACAAGGGGTAATGAACAAAAGCTGGAATACAAAAAGTTCCAGTTAAATTTAAGGAAAAACTATTTTACTGTGAGAGTGAGGGAGCCCTGGCACAGGCTGCCCAGGGAGAGTGTTTTGAGTTTTTCAAAACCTACCTGGATGCATTCCTGTGCGATCTGATCTAGATGGACCTGCTTTAGCAAGGGGGTTGGACTATGTGATCTTTAGAGGTCCCTTCCAATCCATACCATTCTTTGATTTTATGACTCTGTGATTGTATGTAACAATATCTGCTTTGTTTTATGTTACAGTTTGAGAGTTTTATTTACAGAAATTTTCATAGCTGAATGCAAGTAATAACTGAAAAATAAAATTTCTAGCAATAAAAATGGCATTTGCTGCTCTGATTTTGTTTAGTTTTTTGCTTTTGGGTTTATTTTGTTGGGTTTGTTTTAGTCTTGAGGTTTGAGAGAGAGATTATGGAATCTGTAGAGAGATCATGTAATATGTTATCCATATGACAATAGTTTCAATGTAAAAATCGGGGATAGCAGAACAACAAAATTCTAACTGCTTATAAAATTTCCCTTAGTTTCCAGGTCAATTTTTCCTAGGCATCCTTTGCTCTCATCTTGCATATTGCTTTTGTAAATTTGGAACAGAAAACTAGACACAGTTCTCCCTGTGGCTGGCAAAAAAAACCCAATCTTTCATAAGAAAGTTCTGAAAAGCTCCTGAAAGCTTAAGAAAGGCAGTATACAATGGAAAATCACTGGAAGAGTCCTTATCAAGGCAAAAAATAAAGTGTGAATAGTACTTCTGTTTAGCAATTATAAAATTGAGATGAAAACAACCACCAAAGAATACACTGAATAAAAAAAAGTTATTCTGGTTGTCTTTAAAATTTAACTGACAATAGCCAGTTATATTTTTTAACCTTTTACTCAGTGTCATCTCAGAAAAAGTGTTAATAATTAGTCAACTTCATATTCACTTCAATGAGGGACAATGTAATTATTTGTTTCTAAATCATGAAAAGATCTTGAGCAAGGGATTCACATATCAGATTTTGGATGGTTTGAATCAAATACAGAGAATAAATTTACAGTTGACTCTTTTACATCTAATTTTTTAACTCTGCTTTGATCTTACGCATGTAACAAATCTTGTTCATATATGTAATGCAAACATGCTTCAGCAAGAAGAAAAAGGAGAATAAAACTACTACCTCAACAAAACTTTAGGCTTGTCATTACTGCAAAAGGTGTATTACGCCTTTTGAATGCAGTGTTTCTGTTATGACAAAGTTTTTGCCTGTATTTTCTCTGATGCTTTTTAAGGGCACCTCTGCTATTGTTATTCCCTAGGGTCATAAAACATATGAGATTCAGCGTCTTATTCTCAGGGGGTATTATTATTTCAGCCCTCAAGAGAGTGGAAGACTGTTGAAAAAGGTCACCAAACACTTTCAAATGCTACCAATTAATGTGTTTGGTGGATTGTGCTAAGGAGTATGGAATATAGAAGTAATTCCCATACCTTGTCAGTTCAATACGACAGGCTCAATGTTCACTCAGAGTAGCTTGTATAATAGCAAGGTGTCGAGAGTTTAGATGCTGGCAAGTCTATTTTCTCTTCCAGCTCACAATTAATATAAAATAATCCATTTGTCAGCTCCCAGATGTTTTCAATCTAAAGCACCATACTATGTCTCTTTAAAATTTTTATATACACATGTAATTCAGAATTATAACCTGTACTTGATACTTCCTACAATAATTGTATCTTTTCAAAGGTCAAAGATTGACTGTCTTCTAAACAGGACACTGATGGGAATGATGTCACCACATGTTTGAATTGTCTGTTTTCTTTACTGGAAACTTTCCATGAAGATCTGAAACTGGTAAACCTGAGTGTTTGTGATGGATTTCCTATAATGACATAGAATCTAACCTCTAGAACTTTGCTTTTCCATTTGCTTCTGTAGATGTTTAGGTATTCCTCATATTTTTAATGATCATAACCATAGGTTAAAGTGGAAATGTCAGAGATTGAAGATTTATGCTTTGTTCTTTAAGCCTAAAACCTTTTGAAACTGGTGGATGAAGTTGTCAGCAGGCTAACTGTTGATGTTATTTTAGTCTGACTTTGTGAAAGGCCTCTGGTCCTCCATGTTTCTTACATAACATCTGAGTGGACAATTGCATGGATCCTAGCTTGTTTATTTAAAAACAAATTATTAAAATCATCCTTTTTAGACCAATGAACAGGTTTTTTTATCACTATTTTCATACTGGTTCAACTGCCATTTGAAAGATTCTATCAATATATGTTGCTCTAAAGCCATGAAATGTCTGAGCTATATATGCATTTTCTCATCATTTAATAAGTGGAAATGCCAAACTGGAGACATGAAGAAATTCCACTTGGTTTGAAAAGGACAACATAGCAAAAGAGAGAACCACTATGCAGTTTAAATTAACAATGCAAGCCTTCTTTTACTTAGATTCTACAAACTACATCTTGATATAAACATTATGTTAAATATTTTTACTGGCATTGTGCAATACTTCAGACGGTATGAACCTTCAAGAAAATGAGACTGCACTCAGTCTGGCATGTAAACACATCAGTGGTCTAACCACAGTCACATTTTTTGGTAGGCATCATGGAAAAGGAGAATTTTAAGCAATGTTTTGGAGGTGGATAATGAAGTGGCACTGTGGTAACATTTCCTACATATTAAGAGTAGCAAGAAACAAAGTACAAATACTTTAGATGTGAAAACAACCCAGCATTTAACCAGTGGAGAAATGTCACAATGGAAGAGGTCACATTCTCCACAGTAACAGAGATGATAAGTAGCATGGCACTGGAACAAAAAGATCTCAAAAATGAACACAAATTACATATGCAAAATATGGTAGGCAATAGTTAAACAATGTGAAGAAAAGGGTCAAGTTTTGAAGCAGGAATGTTTCACTGTGAGGGTGACAGCACTGGAACAGGCTGCCTGGAGGGATTCTGGAGTCTCCTTCCTTGGAGATCTTCAAGACCCACCTGGACACTTTCCTATGTGACCTGATCTAGATGGACCTGTTTCTGCAGGGGGGGGTTCTCTAAAGATCCCTTCCAATCCATACCCCAAAAAGATGCAAGCAGTCTCTGGGACTAGTTTCAGTTTCTTGCTATATAAAATAGTGGGGTGAAAAACACTAAAAATCTAAAAGTTACAAAAAACCCTCAACTATAAGAAACTGATGAACATCACCTCTGTGTTCCACCTCAGAAGAAACAGGAACAGCCCAAGTGCCTCACTAATCAAGACTACATAACTGAAAGAACATGAAATGTTCTCACAGAACCATGAAGGAGAGAAGGGAAGTCACTTAAGTGGTGTCGGTTTTATCTATTATTCATTTTAAAACCTAGACTGGAAAACATCCTGAGGATCCTACTCTGACCTCCTAGTCCTTCTCCGGACAATATTTTTAACTTGATGAACTTAAGTCTAATGAAATAGCTCTACAATGTCAATTATCCTAGGGATAAAGGATAGGTTGAACTAGTCATACTTCTTCCAAGAAGTGAGTCAGGAAGTTTGTCCTGTCCATGAAGGCATAAACTACCTGGAAGTTCTGAAAGTTACAAGATGGAAATGGTATTACCTTGAACAGAATCTCAGACTGCAATTCATCATCCTCAGATTTTAAGATAGATATTACTGTTTTCTGTGACGCATTTTTATCATGAATCAGATAACCTGTTTTCTAGCTTCTGTTCTATTTTTTGTGTACATATGTAGTTTGTACACACACAAGCTTACCAAATTTGCATATAGCAAACCAGAAAAGAATGTGTATGAAGAGAATCTATTCAAATAATAATAATTAAAAAAAAAACAAATTAAGCTCTAACAATTCCTATCAGAACAAAACTTTATCTAAAAAAAACATATCATGTCATTTCTTTATTGTATAAAAATTCAGCCTTCAGACACCAGTGTATGAATATATCCTCTTCAAATGAAGAGAAGGAAAATAAACTTTATTTCAGGATTTTTGACAAAGTAAGTCTGGATTATGTAAGCATTGACACCCTAATATGTCACTACATTTGCTTATGTAATTAATTCATTAAATAATAAGTGTCATGAATAACATATAAGGGTTTACTATTTCTTATCAGAATGCATTTAAACATATTATACATTTTTATCTGATAACCTTTCTAAAAAAATCATAGTACATTTTAGTGGTTCCCAGATGACAATTCTACTTTTTAAAGTGAGGATGAATTAATATCTGGAAGGTAGATCGTAGGAAAAAAAAAATAGACTAATTAACTATGGTTTCTAAAGCTATCAAAACCTGATTAGTGTTTCATATTTTTTTTTCCTAAAATAGTAACACTTTAACATTTCTCTATTCCTGATTCTATTCCTATTTAAATTTTAAGTGAACTAGTTCAAAGTTAATTCCATTTGGTGGTTTTGGTACAGAGAGGGTTCAGGCAAGAAAAGGGGAATGTAGCTTTGTTTACTTCACTCAGGGACTGAGTGATTTGAATCATCTGTGCTTTTAAACTCTACTTGGCTTTAAAATAACACTAAAACTGGTAAGATGGTTCAAAAGCCGTTAAGAGAATGGAGGGACTGGCATGCAGACTGAATGACAGACAAGCCTATGATTGTATTTCTGGACACTGGCCCAGGGTAAGACTCAAGATTCACCCAGTCACCAGCACTTATACAGTCTCACAGTTCTGTAGTATTCTTCTTAGTGCTATATTCCAGCTTTAACACAGCATTTCTTTTGTTGCTGTTTGGCAAGAACACCCTTTATAGAGAAAATATGATGTGATGTTATCATGCTATCACAAATTTTAAAGTATTAGCACTGAGTACAGTGACAGTTTTATGTAAGTATGTTCATACTTTTTATATCTGCAGACTGAATTCAGCCAAGTTATTTCCACCCGAGCTGCAACTTCTTCAAGTAGGAAAGAAAAAATAATAATAATTATTCTCAGAAGAGAAGAGTAAAAGAGGATTGTTGTCGCCTTAATAATGACAGTCTGTGTTATGCTGAAGCTAGCTCAGAAGGGATGTGAGTACTCTACTGTAAAGCAATTCCTTCTCTCACACATCCTATCATCGAGAGCATAACCTATTATATTGATTTGATTATGTGGATTTTGAGGGAAAATAAGAAAGCATAAAGACAGATATTATCTTGATACTCATCTTCTCAAAATAATCATTAGCCAATATGTCCCAATTATTCCCTTGCTATGAGGGAGGCAGAAGATCAATAAGACATAATAACAATGTTAGAAGTTATAGGAATTGGCATTTTGCCACTTTTTCAGAGATTATTTACAGAAAAAAGATTCAGATTTAGACTTTCTATGTTTATATTTTATAAATAGGCATTTGAATAGCTCTTTAGAATGCTGCTAACAGTTTGCTTTATAGAAATGGAGAATTTTTCAGTGTAATGCTTCTTATCACAAAATGCCAACTCAGTGGGGAAAGCAGAACAAATCAAAACACCCTACTTTTTTTTTTTTAATCTCCTAGTTTTAATTAAGCTTTCATATAGAAAGATATTTCAAACCAGGCTGGATTTTAAAAACAAAAGCAGACAGAACACTATTGGGCATAGTAGAAGCTCCTAGAATAATGAAGAGTGTTGTAGTTAGGTCACTCACCTAGAAACAAGGAGATTAAATTTTTAAATTACTGCTCTGTGGGAGCCACTTCAAGGATTTGAAACTTCTTGTTCTTTGTAGGTGAGTGCCCTAGTCACTAAGCTACTAGCTGTGTTCTTTCTGTCACTCTTGATGGAGATATCCTTTGTCTGCATATAATTAAAGACTTATTGAGCAAAAAATGTTCATTTCCATGCATTCATTTACGTAAATTCTATTTTTGAAAGCCCCATCTAAATATTCATGGTTGGCTCTGCACTGATGACCACCGACTCCATAATTTGCCCCATTTAAACAATTTTTCTTTATCTCCAGCTTCACTGAGGGCTGTATGTAGTAAGTGTTGCTGCCATGCCATGCTGCTAGCAGTAATTGAATTAAAACTTTGAGCAAACCTTCATGAGGATGTGTAGAAAAAGTATATAGCCCCTCTTCTGATAACAATGTCAGTGTTCAGTATAATCTTGTTATAGAGTTATATAAAGTATATTGTGATCTGTTCAGTGCTGGGAAGATTAACTTTACCAGACAGACTATAGTCATATAAAATCAAACTTCCAGATACTGAATTACTTCAAATGTAAAAAAAGGAAAAGCATACAAACAAAACATTGGAAAGTTTTGATATACTAGAGCGATACATGAAACCAATTAAAAGTAACTAATTTAATGTTCTTTGACTAGATAGTGTTTGACTAGTGTTTCTATCTAAGAAATCCCAAGAAATACTATCATCAAGTATGGAGTAAATGATTGTAAGATAAATTTCTTCATTGAGTTAGCAGTTGCTTTCTAGCTTGAAACATGATGACTTTCTTCACTTAACAAATGTAAAGAGTTTAAATTCAGCAGTCAAAACATTTCATTTCCATCTAAAATGTCAGACTTCATGGATGCTTTTACATTTTTTATCTACAAAAAGTCTTTAACATTCCCAAAGCCATCTCATTTCAAATAAATATTTTTTTGTGGGGACTGCTGAAACAGAAGAAATTCACATTTTTAGGCAGATCTATCAAACAGATTCTGACTTTATAGTGCCTATTAATTTGACTGTTTCCCTGATTCTTACAAGAGATTAGCCATAGACAGATTGTGAAGGCATGAGGCAGAGATAGTGCATATCTATTAAGAATATACATATTTCATAAGTGAGAATTTAGATATTAAAGTAGTTTTTTTAAGGTCCTTAAAATAATTGGCTACATTTTGAATAGTGCCAGTCTTGCATGTTTCTTTTAATTTATATGTCTTCATATTTGTAATATATTTTATTACACTTTATACTCTGGTATGATTCCCACTATAATCAACTTTATCTTTTTTAAACCAGTTAAATACAGCACAATTATGTCCTATTTTGGATGCAGTTCAAGTGATCCATTAGTTTCAGAAGATTTCTCTGTTACTTTTATAAATTTATCCATTTCCACTTGCTGCCATTACATAATATATATGCTATTTGATTTAAAGTTGTAGTTCTCAGTTCCAAATTCCACTTCCCTCAGTTGCAACATATTTCTTCATCTCTTGTGTAATTTATTTGGTACTATTTTTTTGTCAAGGTTAAATTTCTAAGTCACGTTTTCATGCAATATGGTATTGCTGAAGCTGGTGTTGTTTGCAACTGTTGAAAATCTTTTGGGAAATGTGCATTTCATCAATAGATTGGCATGTGACAGTTTTCAGTACAAGCACTTCTCATTAAGATAGTAAAGCAAAATGTGAATTTGCATTTTTTCTGTTACTTTTTCTCAATCTCCTCTCCCTTATTCTTTTCTCTGTTTTTTGTGTTATGCCATTTTTTTGAAGTATCCATGCTGTATTTTAATTAAAAAATTGATGGAAATATTTTAAACTTGCTTCTGAAACAGTGATTCATTATAAATGATAACTGTTGTCAGCAACCCTTATGCTTTGCCAATAAATTTCATATCAAGTATTGCTGCTTTGATACTGAGTTTTACAGTAAGTAAAAAAATCGATAGCATCATAAACAAAAATATTTAAGACATTTCTTCAAAATATATCTTTATTCTATAGTATTCATGTTTATTGGACAGAAGGTAAAATTTAGGAGAGCATATTCACAGGTTCACAGAATCTGAAGGGTTAGAAGAAACCTTGAAAGATCATCTAGTCCATCCCTCCTGCTGAAAACACTGCTCCTGATACAGGCCAGGATGCTATTGACCTTCTCGGCCACCTGGGCACACTGCTGGCTCATGTTCAGCTACTGTCAACCAACACTTTCAGGTCCCTCTCTGCCTGGCAGCTTTCCCACCACCCCTCATCAAGCCTGTAGCGGTACTGGGAGTTGCTGTGGCCCAAGTGCAGGACCCAGCACTTGGCCCTTAAAGTCATGAGTTAGAATTCAGGCACTGCTGTGCTAAGCACTGTGAAGAGACTTCACTTACAAGCTTTTTAATCTATCTAAAAACAGCAGTGTATTTCTACACCCATATGCATGTACATTAGAAGTCCATTGCACTGAAGGACAAATGAGCACAAAAGAAGCATAGAGATATGATAATATTCTGTACTGATTTTGTCTGGGATACAGTTAGTTTTGTTCATGGTGGTTTGTATGGTGCTATGTTTTGGATGTATGACCAAAACAGTCTTGATGATGAGCAACTAATGCTTGCACACAATCAAGGCCTTATCTGTTTCTGTTTCTCGAGATACCTTGACAGCAACCAAAGGGATATTCCATGATGTGGTGTCATGGGTTTATGTGAAGCCATTTCTGGTCTCAGGGAAGGGGCTGGAGAGATAGCTTCTGTAAGAAGTTGCTTGAAAATTTCCCCAGCTCTAAGTCAGATCCAGCTCTGGGGCTGATCTAATTGGGAACCTCCACAATCACTTTTTTTTCTAGAGGTGGTAGAAGGAGTGTGATGAGAGAGAAGTGACCATGAAGACCCCAAAGTCAGTGAGGGAAGAGAGGAAGAGGTGTGCCAGAACAGTGACTCCCCTGCATCCCATAGCGAGATGGCAACTGTCCAGCTTCAACGCATGGAGAGGAATGGTGAAGCTGAGATGTGCCAGCAGTTCACGGAGAGTACCATGGAAAGATGGTGACTGTGCCCAAAGTAGGCCATAAATTTGTGGGAGGATGGCATTGGAGCAGAAGATGCCTGCAGTTCTGGTGCTCTGAGGAGTCCCACACTGGAGGATTCTGTGAGGAGCTGCGACCCTTGGGAAGGACTCACATTAGAGAGCTTCATTAAGTACTCTATCCTATGGGAGGGATCCTGCATTTGAGCAGGGGAAAAATATGAGGAGTTGTACCCTTCTGAGGAGAAAGACGCTGTGGAGACCATCTGTGAGGGATTGACCACATTCGCCTTTCCCTGCTCCCCATGTGCTGTTGATGGGGGAGGAGGTAGACATATCCAGAGCAGTTAGCTGAGCCCAGGAAGAAGGTAGGGGTGGAGGAAGGAGATCTTAAAGTGCTGGTTGTATTGTTCTCATCACCCTACTTTATTTTTTTTCACTTTCCATCTGTTCTGATTCTAGTTGATAGTACATTAACTTGCTTTTACTTTCTTCTTTAAGTTGAGTAGTCGAGTCAGTTTTGCCTGGGACCATAATTGGCAGTGAGCCCTCCCTCCCCTTGTCAATCCGCAAAGCCCTTGGTGATCTTTCCTCCTCCCATCTTGCTGGGGGCTTCTTCCATTCTAAGAAAGGTAGAAGTGTGTTTGAGGGATGAGAGAGAGGATGCTTAGTGCTTTGTTGCCGGTTAAGCCTGAACCATGACATGTGACATTGTGTTCAGCAATGGAACTGATGGAAAGAAGGAAGGAGTGAAGTTCAGGGTTACTGAATTTGTCTTCACAAGTAGCAAGAGTAATGAAACCCTGCTTTCCTGGAAATAGATAAACATCTGTCTGCCAGTGATGACCTCCGAATGAATTCCTTGTGTATGCATCTTTGCTTTATCTATTAAACTGTTTATTGCAACATGTGTGTTTTCTCACCTTTACCCTTCCAGTTCTCTCCCCCATCCCAGTGTGAGGAGTGAGTGTATCTCCTGTGTTGTGCTGAACTACCTACCAGGGTTAAACAACAACATATTTATTCTCACAAACAAGGAGGAACTCATTGGTAGCTTTGGCTTCAGTGACTTAAATAGTTAGGAGTTCAGCATCCTGAGATGAGAGATCTGGCTAAAAAGCAAGATCACAGCATTAGACTTCAGGACTGCAGGTTTTGGCTGCCTCAAATATCTGCTTGATAGTCTCATGAAAAAAGGTTCTGGAGGGAAGAGGAGCCCAAGAAAGTTGGTTAATATCCAAGAATCACCTCCTCCAAACTCAAGCACAGTTCATCTCATCAATCAGGAACGGAGCCAAAAATGATAGGTGGCCTGCACGGAAAAACAAGAACACTCTGGTCAAATTCAAACACAGAAAGGAAGTATACAGAAGGTAGAAGCAGGGGCAGATATCCTAGAAAGAACACAGAGAGTCTGCAGGGATGAGGTTTGAAATGCCAAAGTCCAACTGGAACTAACTCTGTCCAGAGAAGTGAAAGACAAGAAGTTATTCTATAAGTGCCTATGTAACAAAAGCAAGACTAGGAAAAATGTGCACCCACTACTGATTGAGGCAGGGCACCCAGTGACACAAGACATGGAGAAGGCTGAGGTACTGGATCACTTTTTTAACTCAGTTTTTGCTAGCAAGCCTGGCCTTCAGATGAGAGATTGTAGAATCATAGAATGGTGGGGATTGGAAGGGATCTCTAGAGATCATCTAGTCTAATCAGGTTCACCCAGATCAGGTCACACAGTAATGTGTCCAGGTGTAATATGAAAAATTCCAGAGAAAGGGATTCCACATCCTCCCTGGGCAGCCTGTGCCAGGACTTTGTCATCCTTACAGTAAAGAAGTTTTTCCTTTTGTTTAAGTGGAACTTTTTGAGTTTCAAGCTATATCCATTACCCCTTATCTTGTCACTGAAGACGACAGAAAAAAGGGTCACCCCATCCTCCTGACATCTACCCTTTAAGTACTTATAAGTGTTAATGTGATCCCCCTTTAGTCTCCTCCAGGCTTAACGATCCAAGTCCCCACAGCTTTTCCCTTATAAGAAAGATGATCCCCTGATCATCTTGGTGGCCCTGCACTGTACTGTGTCTAGAAGTTCCCTGTCTGTCTTGAGATACCTGACGACCAGATGAAAGTAAATGTCACTCCTATCTTCAAAAAGGAAAAGAAAGCAGATGCAGGGAACTACAGAGCAGTCAGTCTCACCTCAGGTCCTAGGAAGGTGATGGAGCAACTAATCCTGGGAAACATTTCCAGGCATGTGGAGGATATTTACCTGCCTCGATTTCTGTAAGGCTTTTGACACTGTCTCCTATGAAACTCTCATAGAGAAAATTGTTAAATATGATCTATGATTACAGAAATTTTAGTCTGTGCTGAAATTGTTTGAACAGCTAGGTTTAGAGGGTAGTGATCAGCAGCACAAAGTTTAGTTGGAGGCAAGAGACTATGTCTGCCTGTTTCTTGTCTTTCACTTCTCTGGACTTCTCTACCTTCTGTTTTATTTTCTTCTTCCTTCATAAAGATATCCAGTAAATATAGAAGACATTTGATAATGGTTTCATTTAAACTGAAAATAAAAAGGTTACAATCATGGTCTGATTAAACACTTAAGCATGAAGGAAGTAGCAGAAGACACCTGAATGGATCATAAACATAAGATTTATTTAGGGAAATATTAGACATCTATTTGAGGAACTGATAGTTCCTCTGAAGTTCCAACAAAATAAAAACACTGATCTATTTTCATCATAGGCTTAAAATGCAGTTCGGGCCTATTCTTATTTCATGATTCAGACATTTATAAATGTAAGTCTTTCTGGTCTGAATAATAGAAACTCATGGAAATGACTTAAGAGTAAAGGGACAAATTGAAACATCATGTGCCAGAATTGGAACAAGAGATGAGCCAGTCACATAAAAATAGATTGTGTGTAATTAAGAGTATGAGGGAAATTAGTAGAATTGTGTGTGAAAATTTAACCAAGTTTTATATGACTACAAATTTTTGCTACCCATTTTATACATTCAAATCAAATGTATAAACTCTACAAAATCCTGGCTTTATTGTGTTTGGATATTTTTAAAGAACATTTTATTTGTGTGTATCCATCTGTATTTCTGAAGACAGACTAAAATTTCTGTAATCATACTATTCCTTTTAAAAATGCACTGTGTTACAAGCAGACACTATGCTCTCCAGTGGAGTTCTTAATGAGAGACTCAGGATTACTATTACTCCTATCTTGTCTACCTTCATGTCAGGCTAATTAGTTTCCTGTAATTTCCTGTGTGAAATAAAGTAACTTCCCCTTCAATGGGTGTCTGAGACAGTTTGTACCTCTGCCTGATGCTTTTCAATGTTCTCAAAAATTATGTACATTGTTCAAAAAAAGAAAGGGTTGGGCTCTGTTATGTTATTGTACTTTGGCAGCTCCTTTCCTATTAGTGTAATATTAGATAACTACAGAAGGTTTAATACAATTGAAATCCCAGCAAACAGAAGAAATGAGCAGAGAGAGTCATGCACAACAGAAAAAGAAATATGAAACCTGAAATAAGCCAGGGACAGACATCCAGTGAGGCTGAGGTTACTGAGGGGATAAAAAAAAATCCATTTTCAAAACTAATGAGAGCTACTACTCTGCTGTCACACCTTGAGGCACGGGGCATAGAGATAAAAGCTCACATGAAGAATGCTAATAGCCATATACCATTCTGTCAGTGAAATTCATTAAAAAAAATTTATTGAAGACAGCTCGCTCTCTGTCTTCTCTTTCTCTCCCTCTGTCACACAAGCATCTTTTCTGTATATATGGGCAAATTATCTTAATATAAAATGTTTGGTCTTTGGACTGTTGAAGCAAAGATTAAAATGCAAGACATAAATAGGATTATATTCCGATGAAACTAAATTACAAGTATATATAGAAATATAGACACAAAGTATAATATAATGCTTCTATCCTTTTCCAGGATGAGACTGAATTCTGCAAGAGGTATGTCAGATCTCCAGAAATTTTAAAAATAGCAAAGCCTATCTCTATAAATTTAATTTATTTTATTAAAAAAAATAAATTGGAGATATCATAATTATAACCATCATTATAGTAGTGTGCATACAAATTCACTTCCTGACATTGGTTTCTAATTCTTCCTTCCTATAATCTATAACCTGTTCTCCGTGGAGTTTGCTTTATGATTACTTACTGTTTTAGGAAGTCAGATCTATGATATTATTGCTTACCCATACCTTATCATGCTGACAATCTCAGTTGTTGACTTTAGCCTCATTAGAATAGTACATTTTACAAGTTCCTTAATTAAGAGGGACTTACCTCCTACTGCTGTGTATCTTACTTGATCATTCTGCAAAAAAGCACACTGAAGAATTATATAATACTAAAACAACTCATAACATCATATAGTTACAGAAGTCTTAATATTTTATTTTTAAAATTACTTAGAATAAGGGTAAATGACAGCACAAGGTCTAAGATAGTGAGGGTTGTATTATTGAAAGTATTGTAGAAGGCTTTAAGATTTAGAATTATAGAATCATTTAGGCTGGAAGAGACCTTCCAAATCATCAAGTCCAACCTTTGTCCCAGCCCTATCAACCACTAGACCATTTCCTTAAGTGCAACATCCAACCATCTCTCAAACACTTCCAGGGATTATGACTCCACCACCTCCCTGGGCAGCCCGTTTCAATGCCTCACAATCTTTACAGTAAAGAAATTCCTCCTAATAGTCAGTCTGAACCATCCATTCTATGATTTTGATTTCCTCTTGTTCTATTGCTTGTCACTATGGAGAACAGACAGACCCCCACATAGCTACAACTTCCTTTCAGGTAGTTGTAGAGAGCAATAAGGTCTCCCATGAATCTTTTCTCCAGGCTAAACAACCTCAGATTCCTCAGCCATTCCTCATTTGAAATGTGTTCCAAATCCTTTACCAGCTTGGTAGCCTGTCTGTGTCCTTTCCAGCACATCAACATACTTCTTGTAGAGAGGGACCCAAAATTGGACACAGTATTTAAGGTGTGGCCTCACCAAAGTCAAGTACAGGGGAAAGAGCACCTCCCTACTCCTACTGACAACACTGTTCCTGATACAGGCCAGGATGCTGTTGGCCTTCTTGGCCACCTGGGCATCCATCTGGCTCATGTTTAGCTGCTGTCAACCAACACTCCCAGGTCCCTCTGTGTTTGCCAGCTTTCCAGCCACTCCTCCCCAGACCTGTAGTGCTGCTGGGAGTTGTTGTGGACCAAGTGCAGGTCCCAGCACATGGCCTCATTGAAACTCATAGAATTAAACAATTCTACAAGAGAGGAGAAGAAATTAAATAATAGTTATAATTCTCAAGGCAAATCTGAGATTTATTGAAAACTAGGACACATAGTCTGCTCCAGGAGCACAGAAGACCAAAGTTCTCTGAAATATAGCTCATAAATAGCATTTAAGGTATTGTTGTTATTCAAGGAATCTCAACTTTAAGTGTGCTATCAGGAAATCGATTTTTTGCAAATAAACATAAATTAGATTAATAATCTAGAAGCCATTACCCATTTATTTCCTCTATCAAAACCTGTTTGTCAAGCACAATTGCAGTAACTATTCAACACTATGACAATATCAAGAGATAATAGCCACTGAAACAACCTACAGCAGAGGACTCTTATTAGTTGGTTTTTTTTTTTCCCCAGTGGATATATTTCACTAAAAAAGAAAAAAAAGGAAAAAGGATAAAGACTTCTTGTAGGACAATCTGGAAGAATGAAATGTTGATGAGGCAATAATTAGCCTCTCTGTACTCATTTAACAGCAGGGTTGAGGGATTATTCCCAGTCAGTAGCACAAATAGTGCTCCCTTGAGTTTATTTTGGAGCATAGAAGAGAGGAAGACAGTTTAGAAATTGAAGTACAAACTGGGCCCAGGCTGTGCTACATGTCCTCAGGTCTGTCACTTGGTTCTTGTCCCACTTTATGTACTAATGCAGACATAGCCCCAGCAAATTTTCTACATTCAAAACTACCAGTCAAAATTCACAGCAAAGCCCCAGTTGTTGATCTGTTTTGGTGAACTCATTCAACCTGATACTTAATTTAGCTAAGTTTTCAGATCACTTTGCTGTGACAGAAAACACTGTAGGAATATTAAGAGCTCTTTTATTTAGTCTGCTTTAATGAGATACAGTTGCAGTTAGTGTACCAAATAAAAGTGTGTATAAAACATTTCCAAAGAGGCATGTACAGTTCCTTTGCTTAGCTTATAATAGAATGGAAAGTTGATTAAGCAGAGGAACCACTCCCAAAAGCAAAAAAAAATCAACCACAATGGTATGCAAGCCTGAAAATTCTCACCTCCTTTGTGCAAGCAACGGAACCACCATGTACTGGTTTTCCAGCTTCTGAAAGACAGTTCATCCTTACACTAGAAATCACCATGGTACGCTTTCAACTGTCAGGTTCCAGTATTGGAGTTCATTTAAAACCTACTCAAATGCCTATTAGACTGACAAGATATTATGGTAGTGCTTTGTGTGAATAGTGGATGGCATCAGTAAATAAAATATAAATTATAATATAAATATAAATTATAATAAACCACTGATATTGCACCATAAAGTTATAGGTAGTTACCATGGATGCTTGAGCCAGGATGTCTTTTTGTTCCTTATGATAACGCTATTCACTAAGCATGCAGGTGGATGTTACTTTCTGTGCTTGTCCATCTCCCATCAGTCCAAGTAAGAACATTATTCATCACAGTTGACAAAAAGGAAACTCTGTTTCTGATTTTCACACCAAGCTCTCATTGTGACAGAACACCACTTTCCTCAAGGTCAATCTTTTCTGTACTGTTTTATCAGCTAAAGGAAAAGAAGAATTAAAGTCACTGAAAAAGAAGATGAAAAAGATCTATTGGGTCATCTGCTCTTTCTCTCTGCCAGAGTGTGATTGTTCCTTGTTGTTCACTTGAAAATGTTTTCTCAGGACTCATTTAAATAGACATAGACAAAGAGTATTTCATCACTTAGGAAACAAATCCATAGACTAGCAGTTAATTTTGTCAAGAAGGTTTTCCTTCTTCATGTAACATTTTATCTGTCTTAATTTTATTCTATTACTCCTAATGATAATGTCTTAAAATTACACCGTGGTAAATAATCTTTTACTATCCTTGATATTTATACCCTCCAAATATTTATAGATTATTACAATCCTTTTGTATTTATCAATTAGCCAGGCACACACATTCAATCCTTCTATTAGATCAAAAGCTCCAGAAATTTTACAAAGCATAGAGAAGGATACGCAATGCAATGCAATAAGTCAAGAATGTCTCCATAATGTAAAGTTTTTAAAGAGAAAATAACAAGAGTCAAGCTTAATCCTGTAGAAAATATTCAGACTACTTACAACCAAGTGAGATATCAAGGGATGTGATTGCATGTATATTGGAGAGCTATTCTATACTGTCATGCCTAACAACACAGCATTGCCTTTATTTATAAATCAGGTGAATGGAATGGGTCTATTAGAATATGGGAAGTTATGTTTAATCAAAGGGATTAATGTAACAGCTAAGGTCACTAGTATAGTTGTATTCCAGTGCAAATATCTACATACTAGGTTTGAATAACAGACTGTAAAGGTTGCCCCCAGCATCAACTAGTGTCGGACAGCTTACTTTCTTCAGATAGAGTAACACATACCGATTTTCTTAAGTCATTGCACAAACTGTCCATGTAATTATTCCTAATACTGTAAAATATTAATGTAAGACTTGAATAAGGCACACAGTGTTTTGTAAGAAAAAGAGAATTGAGAGGATTTATTAACTAAGGCATACAGAAAATCACTTTTTTCTTAACTATAACTGATTTCTATCTCAAAAAATGGCATTTCTACGGGAAGGTAACTTGAGTGAACATTTTATTCTTTTTGAGAGGATAATGTCCAGATTAGATATAATAAGATAAATACATTTGTATTCATGTTTAGAGAATTATATTGAAAATATTGGTCTTCCTATCTTAGTATTTCTGAACATGGCAGACACATCCTTAAAACTCAATTAAATACTAACTGAAGAATAATATTATGAAGTCAGTGGAGCTGATGAGAGGACATTGTAACTCCGTACTTGAAAATTTGGACTAGCTCTTCTGCAGTTCTACCTGAGCTGTACTTGATGGACCACTTCATTATTACCCTGAAAAGCCACATACAAGCTTTCACTAGACATTGTGCACTACTCAAGCTCTGATGCAACTCAATTGATTTCACCTGAGTTACAACAGGGTTGTTTGGGTTTTTTCTCTAAACTATTTAGCTCAGTTTATGCTTATTGCAACTTACACACAAGGAAAAACATTGAGATATTCAGAATTAACTGAAATGTTTAAAAAACATAAGATTACATTGAAGTGTAAATTCATAAGATTTTAGGTAATTCTGTTTGAGTCAATTACATGTTTCATTTCTGTATTGATGAATTTCAAGAATGCTGAGTATTCAAGAATATTGAAAGCAGGGAAACAGGAAACAAGTTATTTCTTTGTACTATCAGTGAGATAAAGTCTAAAAAGTTAAATTATTATTTTCTAGTTCGATTTGTGTTCCAAAGAAGAGTCATTGCAAGGTAGGTACAAGAGGAAAAGAGACTTGTGGAATGCCAAGAGAAAGAGCAAGAGAGGTCAACTGTCAGAATGCTGATCAGCAACACTGTTATCAAAACTGAAATATTCACTGAAAAATACTTGATTCTCATAGCCCGAGTCATTCATAACATACAGTAAAAGAACTCCAAGGGTATTATGAGTTTTCTGGTAATTTTTCCTAATATGCAGTACATCTCTTCAAAATTTTAGGAGGGAAAAAAAAAAGAGTTTTATCTGAGTACTTCCTTTTCTGATAAACCTGTTAAACAAGCACCTGTTATATTTGCAAGGCAGCCAAATGCAAGTAGGAGTAGATGGGAAGAACAGTAAAAGACAGAAATGGAAACCAGCATGGAATAAGAAAAAGGGAGAGTAGAGTTTCCTGTTCAATATACTGTAACAATTTTAAATTATAGCAACCTCAGATTGGTCTCTTGTATTAGCTATTTAGAAATGTTTCATAACGTTATCCTTCTGGCTTGCACTTTGTCTCTAACTTTACATTTTAATCTTTTGAAAATATCATGAAGTCTTTTTGTGGGTAATAATAAGTGACATATTTAGGACATCAGAATGTCTGGAAATAGTTAACATCATCCTCTGAAGTTGCTGAGACCATTCTTGAAGAAAACATTGCCTCAAAATGAGGAGCATCACTACCACCCATGCAAATAAGGGTTTTCAGAACCTTAAGTACTTTGATTTTTCAATAGTTCTAGAGCTCTGTCATTAGCTGAATTAGCAGGAATACGTGACTGTACCTTTAAAAAATAGGTTTTATAAGAGATAGGTTGAAAAGAATAATCTTATATTCTAAATCAACTATGTTAACATAGTTTAAATTTTATAAGAATAAATTAAGTTAAACATTAAATAATACATCCTATATAATATATTTTTTAATTATTAACACCATTTTTAAATATTATCCTTATACCCATGTATTTTTAATAGACCTTCTTTTTTCCTCAGTTGTACATCTTTGCTAAAAGTGACTAAAGCAATAGATTGCAAAATTAGGTTTCTTAGATTGTATGTAATTGAATTGAGAGGGTGAAATCTGGTATCTGTGTGATACATAAGAAGAGGGCTCATTGCTGGCTCAGATTGGAAATGCCAAATGTTGTCTGAAAAGCTTCAAATCCAGAAAAAATAAAAGGAAATTATTAGTTTTCATGTCATATTAACATGGGCTACAGAATACTAGCTCCTGAAAAGAAAATAAATAATGGGTTTTATTCCACTTCTAACATTTATTAGTCTGATAACTTTTGCAATGTTTTGGGGAGGAATTCTGAGTTTTTTTTTCCCCCAAACTGACTTATCTTCTCCTAACTGAGAAGATAATAGAGTTCTCAAAGGGTGACATTCTGATCTATTAAATCTATAGAGTTCAAATAATACAGTGAAGTGTTTTCTGTCAGTGGTTAAGGTAACTATATAAAACAAATGAATAAGAAATGGTTTTATCACCTCCTTCATGTTCCTTCTTTCTTGTACTAGGCAGTATGCTCAGGAGCAGTCACTTGTGTCAATACAAAAAAAAAAAAAGCACCAAAGTTCAATCTTCTTTTCCATCTACTTTGCTGCAGGCTTAGATTGTGGGGTACTCTGCTAAAAATACATTGTTTTTTGAAGAACTCACACACTTCTGACAGCAGAAAGTAGCTGAATAGCCTGCCATATGCAACACAAGATATAAGTCTGAGTGGAAAACTCCTTTGTTTTCCAAGCAATTAATGTTTGGCTCTAAGCACAGCTCTAATAGCAAGAGTATTGGCAGAAAACACCAAATAATTAAGTCTTAAAAACAAATCTCCCAAACTTGAATTATATTGACAAGTTTCTATTTATGGTGGATAGAACAGCACAGGTTAGATAAAAGAAAAGGGATAAAGGACAGACAGAAATTATAGGATGCCAAAAAAATAGGTGAGGCTCTTGCAACTGCTAAAGCTGAGAAAAAACATATGCTATTGTTTTTGTCATTATTAGTTATCAGTCAGGATGAAAAAGTTATATTTAAGTCACATTTTTAAGTAAAATAACCAGAACCACAGGTGAGGTAGATAAAAATAACTAGTTTGTCATTAATGTTGTAAAATGAAATATTCTGTTCTCAGTGTTCCCTGAGCCAGAAAGACCATAAGATTTGTTTTGGTGTTATTAAGTGAAAAAGCTGAAAAGTTTGAAAAGGAATTAGCAATGGAAGCTGTCTCAAAGGACAAAAAAAAAAAAAAAAAAACCAAAAAAACCAACAGGGTTTTTTATTTCCTTTGTCCATTTTATCTGAAGATTTTCTGCCAAAATACAATCCCATTTCATGTTCAAAGTATCAACAATTGCCCATTCTGATTGACAAATCTTGTGGTACATCCCTATTGTTCATTGTATGCACTTACCTAATGATTTTACGACCCTCAGATTCTCTCATTTATTCTGTTCTACTGTATTTACTTAAAGATTATTTATTTGCATATAAATGCTCTGTCCAAACAGTAACTTAAAATGTCATTGTCCTGGTTTAACCCCACCATGCAACTCCGCACCACAAAGCCTCTTGCTCACTCTTCCCAGTGGGATGGGGAGAAAATCAGAAAGGTAAAAGTGATAAAACTTGTGAGTTGAGATAAAGACAATTCTATAGCAGAACAAAACACACACATACGCAAAGCAAAATAAGAAATTCATTTACCACTTCCCCTCTGCAGGCAGGTGCTCAACTAACCCCAGGACAGCAGGGCTCTCACACACATAACAGTTACTTGGGAAGACAAACACCATCACTCCAAATGTCTCCCCCTTCCTTCTTCCCCCAGCTTTATATGCGGAACATAATGCCATTTGATATGGAATATCACTTTGGTCAATTAGGATCAGTTGTCCCAGCTGTATTCCCTCCCAGCTTCCTGTGCACTCCCAACCTCCTTACAGCAGAGATAGTATGGGAAGCAGAAGAGGCCTTGACTCTGTGTAAACACTGCTCAGCAACAATGACAAGGTACCTGAAATATCAATACTGCAGCATGAATCCCAACTACAGCTTCATACTAGCTACTGTGAAGAAAATTACCTCTACCCTAATCAAAACAAACATAGTCATAAATGTGTGTGGCATTTTTTCTCTTTGTAGTAAAGATGTATTTCTGTTATGCTTGCTCATGTGTATTATTGTCTTCCTATTAGAGTCAAGTTCTAAAAGTTTTAATGAAAAACTTCCTGTCAGTTTCTTAAGCTGTACTAGGGCAAGATATTGCTGACCAAATAAATCAGAGACAGAAGAAGAAAAATATATGACATATTTCAGACTAGATGAACTGCATTTATGAGTTACATTGTTTTGGCTTTTTAAAAATAAGATATAATAGACAATTCTTTGAAAGCATTAGCTCAGTGCTATGTAGCTGTCAAAAAGTACTGTAGTATTCTGAATATTTAGAAACTTGAACAAAACAGAGAAGATCGTTATACTATTTTAAAACCGTTCCTGACTGATACACACCTTGACTACTGCATATAGCACTGATTCTTTATCTCAGAAAAGGTGTAGTAGAATTGGAAATGTGGAGAGTAGCAGGAAGAGTGTTTAAACATATGGAACAGCTTCTGAACTTAATAGGACAGAATTCTTCAGTATTGAAAAAAGAGAGATGTGAAAGAAATTAAGTTACAACTCAAGTGGAGAAGGTTAAAAGTCTTACTGATGCTCATAGGTAACCTTGAGATCTTTTTAAAGTAGAAGTGTGAGAAAAGAAAAACAATAGAGGAGCTAATTGAGGCTCAATGAAGTTATGGGAGATGACCACAAAGCAGCATAGGTGTTCCAGTCTCCAAGGACTGACAAAGCCGTGAAGAAAACTCATAGAAGAGGTTATACTTCCTCCTCTCACCACCACCCTCTATTAAACAAAATAACACCTCTGACTTGAAAGTCTGAGCTACAAATATTTGGAAAATATATCAGTGTCAACTGTTCTAATAATAATTTGCTTATGGTTGCTTTCGGAGAATGATTTTGGACTAGCTGATGATTTAACGTGACCTATTCTGAGCAGACTAATCCTATGTCTTTATATTTATAATGGTTTTATAAGTGAGGTTGCTGTATAAAATTAAAACATTATACAAAATAATAAAATTTGTTTCAATTTTTTACTAATGTATTACCTAGAAGTACCCAAAGCAATAATTTCTCATTCTCTAACTCCTAATAAACTTTGTATAATGATTCCACATCTAACTTTGAGGAGACACTGAATTTAAACTGTTGCCATATGGTTTAGATTCCATAGCTAGCAGCAAGGTAAAATCTGTAGGCCGCATTGCATGTTGTCTGCAAAACATGAACTCAGCTATAGGAATACCAAAAGATTAGAAGTACTCAGAAGTAAATAGAAGTACTAGTAACTTTAAAGCTTGCAGAAGCATCTTGAGACTGAGGTTGATGTGAGTCTATGTTTTAATTATTTTAATATGCTGTACATAAAGCCTTATTTCTCTATGGTTATGTAACTCCAAAAGATAATGTAGATGCTCCCATTTTCTCCTTTAAAAATGGAGAAAAATAACGCGTTATCACTTTTAGACAATATTATGATCCAGAAAAATATGCCATGTGTACACTCTTATCTCCCGATTGTAGAAAGATGAGCAAAGGGGAGAGAGATGCACTGAACAGCTATTATTTCAAATTTCTCATCCAAGAAGCAATTGCATGTTTTAGTGCTTTGATTGTTACCACACAGCATGGAGAAGTTGCTTCAAATTCAAAAAGATAGTTCTGAATTTTGATAATGATTGAAACACAAATCAACACATGAGGAATATTTCTTCTGCAAATCATGCTGTTTTCTTCCTCATCCTTCTGAAATCCTTCATCCTTCCTTCTTCACTCTTCCACTGCAAGATAAACAATCACAAAAAAATCTCCACAAGTAAATGCAGTCAAACTTGTAATGACTAAACTACAGAACAGTTTAACTAACAAATGAACCATAGCAATCAGATTTGTTTCCTAAATTTTGAGACTAAATTGTTTCTTCAAAATTTGTTATTTTTCTCATCTGAAGTCTAATAGTGATCAGTCTTGGACCAGGTGACGTGAAAACCTAATCTTTCTTCGCTCAGTCCTATGGGACTCCATATGTGATTTGTATTTGTGGGCTAAAGCCTTAAATGGCATTTAAGCAGCACACTGTGAACAGTACCAAATGTAATATCATCCTTGAGTAAAACACAAGAGTTTTCCAAGGTAATTCATTTCATTAGAAAAGTCATTTCATGATCCTCAGTGTGCAGTGTTACAGGGACCTTATTGACTTAAAAGGCATGAAATAGCTACTTTTTAAAGATTTTATATTAAGTGGAAATGGTTTTACAGTGTGAATACAAAATTAGTAGTCTAATTGTTCTCTTTTAATGTCTTCAGAAAGAATTCATTAATCTAAGAAGCTGACAGCATAATCATTATTCCAAAACAATTGCATTTAGAATGTATTCACGAAGTGTTTTCTTTCAGTCTTGGGAAGATTTTTGTTCTACTTTTGTTTTTCTGTGCTAGAGCACTCAGAGACCTGCCACTTAGTCTTTAGTAAAGGAGCAAGCAGTGCTTAGAAAAGCCATGGAATAGCACTTTCCATCATGAACAGATTCATAGAAAATAGAGTAACAGCCACAAAATACTGGTAAAATCTGCTTGAAACATGCAGAAGTATATTATCAATAATTGTTTGAAAAACCTAACAGTATTTACACGACTCAAAGACTTTGAAATGATAGGTATTTTGATGTGACTGTGGTCTGCCATACTTACTGTTAGTTTTCCCCATGAGTTTTTTTTAACAATTGCGGGTTTGAAATTTCTCCTCATCCATTGTGACAATTTTAGAAAATGGAGCAGTTTGACACAGTGATCAGGAGAACATTTTTCCTGTATGTGGCTTTGGCATAGGCTAATTATGTGACCTTGAAGAAATAATTTGAACTTTTCCTTCAAAAAAGTTCAAAAGTGCCATTTGTGAATTTTAGGATGAAGACTTTTCTTGTACTGGAGGTCTAAGCAATGTTTAAGTGAAATGGTTTAGTGTTAATTGAATCTTCCAGGCATCAAAATATAAATGAAAACATTAACAGAGGTAAAGTCTGGGGATTAGTAACAGATAAGTTCAATATTGTCATGAAAATTTCAAGTGATTAAAGAGAGATATAACTAGCTAGATTGTGATGGTTCAAACTTTTAAGAAAAGTTTCTGTTCGTTGTTCATAGCAAAATGGAAAATCATCTGGTCAAATATACCACAAAAGAAAATCTCTGGTAATTTCTACGGTTATTGTCAACAATTTCTGTGAATAAAGCATTATTTTAACAGGAAGGTATTAATCTCAAGTATTGTGTAAAACTTGGAGACAGGCTAATATATTTTTACTATGTGGACTTTGGTTTGGGGTTTTTTTTAATGAATAGCAAGAAATATTTTCAGTAAACTGAGGGCTATTAAGGCTGTAGAAATCACAGTTCTGGATATGCATCCTTTTTTTTACTCAGAGAACAGGTATATCATAAATAGTTGCAGTATGAGTTTCACCAGACTCACTTCCAAGAGCATATTTTAGTTCTTGATACACGAGTTACTTCTAATGACAGATCAGTTCAGATTCCATGTTCAAGCTTCTCTTCTATGCTTGGCCTTTAGACTGCCAACCAGGATGTCACTTAGTGCCAATTGTTCAAAAGAGGCAATTTGTTGTCTCCCAGCACCAGCTTGGAATAAAGTAAAGAAACCTTGAAAGGTATCAATTATCCTATACACAGCCACTTTCTACTTAATGTTGATTTCTGCTGTCATGAACAAAGTGGGTGATAGTTTATTCTTGCTGGCAGCAGGCATAAACTATCAACTGCTTGGTGTGTGAAAGGAAAAATTAAAATCAATGTTAAAAGGAAAGTGGCCTTGAGGAGGATGATAGATCATTGTAAATGCTTTATTTTATTTTCAGAACCCTATTAGTGGACAGTACAATGACTCTTAGGTTCATTCATTACTTTCATAATAACAATATCCACATTAAATCTGATTAGCCTTAACCAATGGGGTTATCCTTGAAAGTATTTCCCCTTCTCTTACATTAAAATGTGGTCTTATTTTAAAGATTGTTAGTTCCATTTAACCTTAGATTTGCACTACAATAAAAAGGCAGCAAGCCTCCTCCTTAATATTACACGGAGAACAATCAGAAACTACAAAAGCAACAAAATAGATAAATGCAACGTACTTGAGTGTATATGGAGACTACCTAACACTTCTATTTGTTTAGGTAGTGGTTGTCAGTTTAGCAGAGCTGCAAAAGAACTAGTCTCTGGGTGCTGGATTGAGTTTCCAAGAGCAGCTGAGGGCCGTGATCTGACCTACTAACAGAGAGGTGCTAAAAAAAAAAGGAAAATATGAGCTTGAGACCAGTGGTTTTGTACAGACGGTCAATGAGAGGTAATACAACACAAATGAGTATAGTAAAAAATGTCAGTCAAGACTGAGTTTTCATCATTTAGAAGGGAAACAGCAACCACCACGCTGCCAATGGATAACTAGAGAATACTGAAATGTAGTGAAGCTCAAGCTGATTATAAATATTTGTTTCCATGGCACACTAACCTCAGTGCAAAATTCGTATGTATTTTCAGAGAGTATTAGCAAATACACATAAGGTAACTAAAACTATAACTGAAGTAACCATGTGCCTTCACCCATTTCTGTTGCAGTGTGTGTTCCCTGTGTTGCACACAAAGAGGGGTGCCTAGTTTCCTCAGTCATTCCAAGACTGATAGCAAAATGAATGCTATTCCCAGTGGTGACAAACCTAACAAATTTAACCTTAAACTGAAAGATTTGTAGCTGATGTGTTAAACACGTTATGGTATGTACTTTTTTTTAAGTACTGGCACTATCTATTGTCAAAGTGAGGATGCTAGTCCAGATCCACTGGTTTGAGTTTGCTTGGCAATTGTGGTAGGTTCTTAACTCAAATGTTAACAGAAATGTAGTAAAGGAAATGTCTGTATTTACATCAATCTGGATTAAACAACAAAAAATAAAGATATTCATAGCTATGAAATAATTTCTAAAAGTGATATTCCCCCACAGTACTGTAATGCCACATAAATAATTTTCTCTATGTATATTCCAGGGTCCTCACAGTCAAAGGATATCTCAATATTTCCAGATATTTTTTTGTTTGGTTAGCATGATACGTTAAAAAATAATGTATTCTAAAATATCCAGTCTGCTACCAAAGATGGACTGGCTTAATTGAAGTTATTTAATTCAAGGATTTTAACCATGATCCATATCAATGAGTAAGAAACCTTGATTCAAATGCTTACTTTAAGAAATCATTGCTTTAGCTAATTGCCCAAATTTGATTCCTGATAGTTTGTCTCTATTGATAAATGCTATCTAATAATTTAGCACAACAAAAGTATTACTATACTTTTCTAAACAGTTTATATAGTCCTGAGACTTCAAAAGATTCTTTCCAAAGTAAACTCTTGAGTAATTCTTGCATTCCATGGTTCTACTTTAGCAGTTTGAACTAGAAAATGCAGCACCAAAATTGTATTGTCCTATTATTATTTACCTTACAATATTTAATAGGTCATAGTAATGATATAGATAGCTTTACTCTTAAATTTATTTGAATATATTTTAAGGAAACTTTGAGAAAAAAAATTCTGACAATTACATATCTGATTTTTCTCTGTTTTTTTCTTTTAAATTAAAGTTGAACATATTCACCTACTGCGTTTTACAATAGAACATTTCAAATTAAAAATCACAAATGACAGAGAAAGAGCACAGATTGGTTTAAATTGCCAAAATTGATTTGGGATGGCTGCCAGTTATGAATTAGCATTCCTCATCCAAAATGATTGAGAGTTATTAACTGGTTTGTCAGACATTTCTTTGGAATAGCATCTTGTATAAGTAACAAAATCTGGAATATATAGTGAGCTGCAGAAATATTCATATTATCTGATGAAACAATAATTAAATAATCACTGCTGTCTGTCATGTGCAGTGATTTTAGAATAAGGCTAGTCTGCTTTCAGGTTGTCTGTGTAGGCCATACATTTTACTGAATTAAACAAAAACACAACAGTGAAGCAGTTAGAAGAACATATAGAAACCAATACAATGAAGCATTTATGGATTTTTCCATTGCACACAGTCCTTAAATCGAGATATGATAGATAGCCAAAGATACCTAGTAAAGAAGACAGAAGATAGAGGCTTTATCCAGTTACTACTTCATATATTACTACTTCTATGGTCTGTGTCAGGTGAGAGGTAAGACCAGACTCTAGTCTATGCTTCAATTAAAAGCATTTTGAGCCTTGTCATCCATAAAAATGCCCAGGAATAATAGTAAGGGAGAATGTTTTGCATATCACTCATAGTTCAGTGCGCATTACCAGTTGAAAAGATTAAGGTAACAGTGAATGCCTGATTCTGTTCTTATAAATAATAACTTTTGTTGTTTTCTTTAGAGGATCAAGATTTCAACTAATGAATGTCTCAAAGATGGAGGAATTATACAACTTCACAGGAAATATGCACTTGCTAATTACTTTCCACATCCACATGCAAAAGGGTATGTTAAAGCATTATGTTCAGCATAATGGAATATTGAATTTCTTTTCCAAAATATATACATTATGCATTCTCAAGAACATTCCACATCTACTTATTTCAATATGTATGCACTATTTCAATGCAGACACTACTTTTTTCTGAAAAAGAGGAGGTTCACTATGAAACTTCATCTTGGATAAGATGACAATAAAGCATTTAAATACTTTATATTAATGCTCCAGCTTTCCATTGAGAGGTATGGCCAGTACAGTTATAGTTGTTCACATAAGCGTGAAAATTCAGAAAATGTCAGTCACATCACTTGTACTTATTAAAATGTGAATGTAATAGTAGCTGAATACATTCTAGGCTGTTTTCAATAGAGAGTTCTCCTTAACCTATTAATCTCTGAACCCACTATGTATGTAGATTATCAACTTTTCCCCAATAAACATTTCTGTCTTTCTAACAGCTCTGTGCGCCTATGAACCCAAGAAGAATTCAATTAAATCAAAATGAGAAATTCCTCAATAAATGAGTAAATTTTATAAAAAGCAAATATTTTCTTCATTCTGCACTGAAAGGTCTTCTTCACAGACCTCCTCGTCATTCTTAGATAAAACAGCCTCATTTCCCAGTATAGAGCATACTCTGAATAAATATCATCAAGCTTTAAAATTTGCTTTTCATTCACACCATAAAGGGCAAACAAAGAGTTTGTGAGAATGCCCAAGGAAGCAGAAAGAAGCTGTCTCCTACTAGTACAAATCTTTTGTAAACAGATCACTGCAGCCATATTTCATAAAGTCTACAGCAGACTGCTCTGCATTTATAAGTTTCAAGCCTTGAATGGTGAACTAGCCAGGGTTAAATTTGTTTATTCACTTTCAATCCGACACTGCAAATTTCCTATTGGTTCTCTATAGGTAGTTCAAAGTCTGTTCCATTATGCAGTCAAAAAGTAACAGTTTTTTTTCCACATATCTCCAGTATAGGGATGGTTTCCCAGAAGGTTAGGAGTCAAGAAGTGGATCTATGTCTAAAATCAAAATAATAATGTAAAGTAGTTTGTTACTTAACATAGCTTGGAGTTAGGTAGTTTAATCAGAAGCAATGTTGAAGTGACATTTATCTATTAGGTTAAAGTGTTTGCAAAGGAAATATATGTGCCAAGGTTATGAAGATTCTAAAAGACACTATTTAATTATCCCTCAGTTGAACAAAGAAGTCCAGAAAGAGCATGATACGAGACTAATGGACCAGGAAAAATGCAAAGTATCATTCAGTGCTGAAGTAATTGGGCAGAACACAGAAAGAGACCAGGATAAATTATTACTTCATTAATTTTAAAATTAAAGGGCAAGATAAGGCGGTCACTATCATAGAGAGTTATTAAGGTAAAACCAGCTAATCAGCACAATTTAAATATAAGGAAGTCGTCCAATGCCTACAAATTTCAGGAGAGCATGAAATAAAGCATTTTGATGTAGCTTTATCAATCAAACCATACAGAGAAGTGTTTTAGTCTAAGGGTTTTCTAATTTATTGTAGCTTTTGTTTAATACACTGACTACCGTAAATTGAAGATGGATGTCCCTTCCAACCCCTACCATTCTATGATCTCTTAAAAGATTTAGGATTCAGTTAATTTCAATGCTTTTGAGGAAATTCCATATTCCTTGCCTCCATAATTCTCCTATAAAAATTGTCATCATCCTTTCCACACAAATTCAGTTCTCCTACGTGGTCTAATGGCCACCTTTTTAATCTGTTCTTTATAACAGAAGTTTTTATCTTGCTTTCTGAGTTGCTTTTCATCCTTCCTGTTGTGCTGACACATCATTCAACATAAAAAATGGGACTGCCTCCCCACATGCAACATGTATATACAGAGGTCACAAGATATCCTTTTTCATTCTTCTTTATGAACTCTAAATTTAAGGCATTTTATTTAAGAGTCTTTTTTTTCTGTGAATTCCATTAGAACCTCCTTTGAGATCAAATTAAGAAAAAAAAAAAAAAGCCAAAGTTCAAGTAGCGTTCAGCCTTCTTCAAAAATACAATTACTGGATGTTCAAGTAAGTAGCTTAAGTGTTATCAAATCCTAAAATATTTCCTATATGTCTTTCAGTCCATCAGCCATATTCATTTGCTTACTCCAGAAGTATTTAATATTCCTTAAATTTGATCCAGCATGCCTGACTAGCAGACTGTAACTTTTCATTTATTTCTGTTTTGTCCTGGTACTGCCATGGAAATGCAATGTCTCCTGAAAGTAAAAGCCTTAGGGTTTGTGTATTATATGCCTAATCTGTCATCAACACATCGTTTTACTTCCCTTACAGCTGTAAGTGAATTCTGGGACAATAATATGTTAATACTAGTCACTGATAGACAAGATAGCATATAATGAAATGCAGGTTTTCAATTTATTAACAAAGCTGCATGTTGACAATAATGTTTCAATGGAAAATATGTGGTAAATTTTTAAGTGTCTAAACCTGAAGATGTTATTTTTTTTTATAGGCTACCTGCCAAATAAAATTTTATAAGGAAGGCTGGGTAAGTATTGGAATAAAAGTTATGAAAGCATCTCTCTCCTCTTAAAACATTGAATTTTGACAAAAAATCTAGTTCTACATATAGAAAAGTGGACAGTAAAATTAGAAATTCTGCTTTGCATCCTCTTGCAGATTTATCAGCCTCATTTTTTAATCTGGATTTCACCTATGACATATACAAATTTAATTAGAAACTGATTAAAACTTTAAGAAGTTTTATACCAGGTCTAAATACCATTCTGACACCAATTTTCTGATTTTATACTGTTAATGTGATCAAGATAAGAGATTTCCAACATTAGAAATCCCATCAAAAAATTATTCCCTCAGAAGCCATCTGGAGGACTGGCAAACTCCAGCAGTTTTGGACTTTGCTGACAAACAGAAATAGAATGGGTATTGTGACCATGAAAGTTTAGAAACACTTTTTTATCTATTTCTGTAAGCACAGAAAACGGTGAAAAGAAAGTGCAACATTCCAAAAGATGTTGTTTTCAGTATTCAAAAGTACTTCCTATAAAGAGACCTACTAAATGGAATGATCTACACTGCACTGTGATATGTAAAGTATGTTCCTTCCAGATAGCTCTACTTTGCTCTGAAACACAGAGGATATCATCCTGTTTCTTTGGTAAAATTTTGGTAAATGCGTACTACTGGAGTACTAATTGCTGTTAACTGAATTATATTTAGAAAAGGCATTGAACTGGAAAACCAAATCTGATTACCCTTTCATTCTGAAAAGGTTTACATTCAGGCTAAAGACTGAATCAGAATTCTGTAGCTATCTTTAAATTATATGAAGTTGATAAGGAGAAGCATTTCAATATTCTAGAATTCCAAAATATTGCAGTTTATTACACTATGCTTTAACGTACTCTTGGTTAGTACTGTTGCATTTTTATAATATGGTTAACTAAGATAAATGTAATAGATTTATACACAAAAATATAAAAATGGTGGATTTTTGTGTCTGTGGCCATCTGTCTCGCATTTATTTTAATGCAGGCTTGCATAAAGGTATACGATCTGAAATTAAAGGGCAAAACATTGACCTGCATCTTCACTGTCTTCTATTATTCCGTCTTCTCAACTTGCAATGAAGAATAACATTTTCTTGCCTGTAAGACACTCTTCAAAATTAATCCTTGTTGCTAATTACATTACTGTCCATATTTTGTGTAGGTGTCAGCCAAAAGACAGAAAGTAGATGGTGATGTAAGTTTTTCTTTGATGTGTATTTTTTACTAGCATTTTAAGTGCTCCAGAATGGCAAAGGTTCTGCTTTCATGTTCATTTCTTTAGGTTCTATTTTCTTTTTAAATTTACTTGAGTAATATAGACTTGTTAAAAGAGTTGTGAAATAAGTCATGTATTTAAATAAAACATAAGGTGAAGAATTGAATCTATGAGATTACACAGAGCAGAATCTATATAATAGAATCATAAAATCATAGAACAGTAGAGGTTGGAAGGGACCTTTAGAGATCATTTAGTCCAACCCCCTTGCAGAAAGGTCCAGCTAGTTCAGGTCACATAGGAACGTGTCCAGGTGGGTCTTGAAGACCTCTAAGGAAGGAGCCTCCATAACCCCTCTGGGCAGCCTGTGCCACTGCTCTGTCAGTCTCACAGTGAAATAGTTTTTTCTTATGTCTAAATGGAACATTTTGTGTTCCAGCTTGTACCCATTACCCCTTGTCCTGTTGCTAGATATCATAGAAAAAAGAAATGCCCCAACCTCCTGACACCCACATTTATATATTTGTAAATATTACTGAGATCCCCCCTCAGTCTCCTCTTCTCTAGACTAAACAGCCCCAGTTCCCACAGACTTTACTCATATGTTTCCTCAGATGTTCCAGTCCCCTGATCATCTTGGTGGCCCTGTGCTGGACTCTCTCCAGCAGTTCCCTGTCCTTCTTAAGATGAGGAGCCCATAACTGGACACAGTACTCCAGATGAGGCCTCATCAGAGCAGAGTAGAGAGGGAGAAGAACCTCCCTCGACCTATTGGCCACACTCTTCTTGATGCAACCAGGACTTCCAGGTCTCTCTCTGCAGAGCTGCTCTCCAGCAGGTCAATCCCCAGCCTGTACTGGTGCATGGGGTTGTTCCTTCCCAGATGCAGGACTTTGCACTTGGTTTTGTTGAACCTCATGAGTTCCCAACTCTCAAGCCAGTCAAGATCCCGCTGAATGACAGCACAGCCTTCTGGGGAATCAGCCAGTCCTCCCAGTTTGGTGTCATCAGCCAACTTGCTGAGGGGACAGAGTATACCCTCAGCAAGGTTGTTGAAGAGGATGTAGAGAGGTTTTAACAAGATCCTTGCAAAATAAGTTTAAAAGCCTGATCTAAAGACAGCAATATAAAAGTCCAGAAGTAATGAAAAGTGCACAATGCATTATTAACTGAATAACAGTAGCATGCAAACATAACTATCTGGTTTACACACTCAGGATGACTTGTCTCTGTGATTCTGCACTGCACTGTGTGGATTAAGTAGCCTGTGTCCCTGGATGGCTTGTGGTAGGATTCACCACAAAATGTAGACATGTTTTTATATGCTTCCCTAGTGATTATCTTTGTTCAAAATTCACATTACTAGAAAGATTTTTCACCTTGCCAGATGGGCTACTGCTTACACATCCTAGAGTAAACAAATTGAGATGTGGTTTCTGCCACCAACTCAAGGTTCTTCCACTCCAAGTGTGACTGCCAGGAGCTACATACAGCTGAGTATTTTGTTTGCAAAGTTATGTGTTGGTGGCATTTTGAAAGCAAGTATTCCTGTCATATCATCATAACAGGGACTGAATTAGAAAGTATTTTCAGAACAGTCTTCAAGGAGAACAGCACGGTATGTAAGCAATTAACTCAGAGTTTAGGGAAGCTCCTTAAGAATCAGAAGATCCCCATTCAAATCACTGATTGGCTCTAAAACTAGGTATTCATTCTTCAGCTCAAGCAGGAGAGGCCAGTTTCATCTATCACATTGCATGTGACAGTAATGTTCTGCAAATTTGACATGTGGGGTTTTGTTGATCACTTAGTTTACCAATCTAGCTGAAGTCAAGTTATATGGCAGGAGAGGTTTCAATTGGCATTTCTGACAGCCTGGTTTACATAACTCCCTGATCATAGCAGGGCCTCTTGTGAATCTGATTCCTATAATCTTTATATTCCCAAGTCTTTGAACAATTAGTGTGACTATATTATGCAATTCCTAAACAATAAAGATAAGTTTTTATTCATTCAGTATCAGTGGCCTGACCTCAGCAGAAACTGAGGAAGTATTTTAGTGTTTAATCCTGTGTAATATGTGAACACCTTCCAGAGCTGTCTTGTAATTCTACTTCAGGGTTTTTTGCTACACTTGTAAACAAATCCATATTAACAGTTGATTGTATTAATAATTACCCACAACACATATCACTGTCTAACAATAATGTGTGAACCAAATAGATATTAGAAAAATAATGATTTTGGTGCTGACCTTTTCTATTTGTGCCAGGAATGTGTAATAATAGTGAGTGATGTTCTTGTCATGAAACATAACAGTTTCTCTTATACTTAACACCCTACTATTAAAGTTGTTATTAATATTGGTTTAAATCTACAGATAGTCTACCCATGTTGATGTAAAAATATATTTTTAGAGCCCCAACTCTCACTTGGGCGATCCTTTCAGCAAATGTCCTGGCATTGTACTCCTCAGCTTTGAGCCTGGACCTGAAAGTGCCAACAGTGTGTCACGTGAAGCCCTTTTATAGGGACCTGAATTACTTCTGAAAGAGACACTTAAACTCTAGGAGGTAGACAGTAAAGAAGTTATAAACAAGACAGTTTTTATAGAGGAAACCCAAGGCTGTTGCTCACCTAAATATTCTCAAGTCAGGTTGTCACCTTAGGAAGTCTCTGTGAGATTAACTGTCTTTCTTTCTGAAATGCAAGAAGCTTCTCCCCTTCTGCCTGTTATTCCAAGCTCTTGTCTCCCCTGTACACTTTTCAAACAGTATTTATTCTAATACTGTCTTTGATGGCCTTTCGAAGGAAGGTTAATTCATACATGTTAATGTCTGATGTATGAAGCACCAGTGATATATCTAACACATTTCCTTGAAATATTTTTAGGTATAAATCGTATATTTCAAAATTTAAAACCATTCAAGTCTAGGTTACATGCACATATACACAATCCCTAATCCCTTTGCTTTCCAGATGAGGTAAAGATCTAACTCATTGTCTTCTGTTATAAAAAGTTAAACAGAAATTTGAGAAACTGTTGCAAGCTTAGTGAACATAAAACTATTTCAGAATATTTTCTTATAGAATCATAGAATTGTAGTGGTTGGAAGGGACCTTTAGAGATCATCTAGTCCAATCCCCCTGCAGAAGCAGATTCACCTAGATCAGGTCACATAGGAACATATCCAGGCAGGTCTTGAAGACCTCCAAGGAAGGAGACTCCACAACCCCTCTGGGCAGCCTGTGCCAGGGCTCTGTCACTCTCACAGTGAAATAGTTTTTTCTTAAAATGAAGTGGAACTTTTTGTGTTCCAGCTTCATCCCATTACCCCTTGTCCTGTTGCTAGCTACTAGAGAAAAAAGGGATGTCCCAACCTCCTGACACCCACCCTTTAGATATTTATAAATGTTAATAAGATCTCCCCTCAATCTCCTCTTCTCCAGACTAAAGAGTCCCAATTCCTGCAGCCTTTCCTCATATGAAACATGTTCCAGTGTCCTGATCATCTTTTTGGCCCTGCACTGAACTCTCTCCAGAAGTTCTCTGCCCCTCTTGAGCTGAGGAACCCAGATGAGGTGAGCTGAGCATGAGGGAGGTTTTCCTCTAATTATTTGGTTTGAACACTTAAAACATTTCAGTGCTACATCTGTGATTTTGTGGCTCTGATTCTACGTGACTTGTCCGGGATTCCAAAGGAAACCTTAATGCCAAATGGATTCCAATATATTTCTTCCAATCTATCTGTGACCTTCTTTATGAAATTCCCCTTTTCTCTGATTTTTGTTCTTTGTTTGTTTTCCTTTATCAATTCTAGTGAAGCTATAGACAGATTGTAAAATAAAAGAAAAAAATTGAAATAATTCTTACTGTAAAACATGAAAAATGTCCAAAAATAGGAGAATAAGTAAAGCCAAAACAGAACATTAATACTGATTTGTGACACTTCTAAAAAAATTCTAAATGCTGAGGTTTTCACACTCATATTGACAACTATTTTCTCTTTCAATTAATTTTGATCCACATAAAGGCAGTGAAAAGAACTATATGGAAGATTATCATTTAAGTCTCAATTGTACTTTAGATCCTGTCAGTATAAGATTATTCAGAAGAGCTATGCTGAGTTTAGTGGAATCGTAGGTGTAGAATATAACAGACCCCACAAGTAAAGTTTTGTTCATTAAATAAAAAGTACTCCTTCAGTTTGGAAATATGCCTTGCTCTAGAAGTGTACATGTCTTCATGGGGAGACTAACAAATTCACAGAAAAGAAATACAGAGTGATTTCAATAGAATATTCCCTGGAAAAGTATGTGGTCAGTGTGCTCTCAAAATCTTCCATATTTATCTGCATACTTTGTCATAGAATCTGTAGTTAGATGGACTAAAGAATTTGTGTCATTGCAGCACCTCTTGCTTTCTTATAGCCTTCTGTATGTTCAGAGCATATGTATGTTATTCATCCAAAAAGTAGATTAAAAAGATAACTCAGAAGAAAAAAGCACATTCCAAAATAAATATATATATACCATAGAGGATTATATGGCATATGCAGTCTTTTAGTGAAAAAGTGTATATCTACTGCCAACTGATCACAGAGTAACATGGACTACCTAAGGGTTGTCATAACATGTGCTGAAGGTTAAAGCTGTGTCTGTGACTTTCTAAGGACATATAGTATTCAAGACTCCACAATTATCACATGATCTTATGACTATTAAGACATGTCTGCAATGAACAATGCTGTTCAGAGTAGAGTTGAGAACAAAAAGCAAACTCTGGAACTAGAAAAAAGGATAAACATTTTGCACAGTTAACAGAGAAACATTAGTTTTGGGTCTCAATATATATCTCCTCAGAAAACTGCAATATATTATAGTAACAAATCTACCCAGTTAGAACTTTCTGGGGCTTTTTGAGCTACATTTTACCATATGATAACAATACTTTTTCAATCAGTTCATATACATTAAAAAAAAAATCAAGGCAAAGAATGAGGACTAGATCACAGCAACCTTACTGTAACAGTTTTATTATATCAGTTATTCATATAAACCATTAGGATGTGTTGACTGCTTGTAATTTTTAAATTAAAGTAATTTTGTTGATTAAATATTGATTGAACTCATTCACTCAGATTTCCAAATATTTTCTTTTAGAACTATTTATATTTTACAATGTGATGAGAAATATGATGGATCATAGAAGTATAGGGAATTGTCATGTACAGCTAACTTCCATTTTTTCAGAGTTATTAGAAGATTGTAAGTCACCTTGACAGCAGAAAGTTCTCTTCCCTTTACTCAAAATGTTGTCCTTGTTTCATATTAGACCAACTGGAATTATTTCGTTTTGAGCTAAATACAGTTTTAAGGTCTGGTGTCTCCTGGTTATTTGTGATTAAAGAAAAAATGTAGCAAAATGTGTCAACTTAACAGATAGTCTAGGTAACAACTTTAATATATGACATGTAGGTGATAAAACGTCAGTTTGAGAGAAATATGAAACATTTGATATCATCTTTGGTATAACACACTTTTCTGCCTACTTTAATTTAGAGTACTTCACCCTTGACAAAAGGTCAGATACATGTAGTGAATAATAAACTCATGGTCTTATCTAAATTGCTTGATAACCAGGCAATTTTTGTTAATACAACTTTCTGTTGTAACAAGTTTAGCATAATATCAGTGTTACCCTAAATAATGCCTTTAATCAAGCATCCTGAGCTGTACTGTTGTCCATTGTAGTGAAGACAAATCAAGCTACACAAAGCATTTCAAGTCTGGTTTTATTCTCCTAATGTGTGTCTTCTATTTTGTTATAGCTATGTCACCTTGACAAGTTGTTTTTAAAGGCATAGGGATTTAGATGTATTTAGTACAAGAACTAAAATTTCTGAGTGATCGGCAGATTTGACATGAAATGGAAATCAGAAACATTACTCCCAGATAAAATGTGTTTCCATGTTTCTCAGTGATGTTATTTTAATAATTGTCCTTATTTTTTAGTGACTTCAGGTTATCCCTTGTTCATGCATTTTTCAAAAATGTTTTTAATTGCTATACAAAATTTTAATTTATGGATACTTCAAAAATAATGACTTCTAGCACACTGGATTTGAAAGAGATTTACACAGGATCATACAAATCAAATTTTATGCCACAATGATTCAGAACTGTTTTTTGAGCAACACTGGCCACTGATACATGACCTTATCTTCCAAATGAATTTGTGGCTTTGGTCATCTTCTTTCCCGAGACTAGTTTTGTCATTCTATCAGTCTATCTATTTCCTGATTGTTATCTCACTGCTATTAGACCATTAATCTTTTTTTTCTGAATATATTATATGTCCATATTATTTGACACCCCCACCAACAGTCAACCAGCATCACTCACAACTCTACAAATCCATATACTGCATCTCATGACATCAGAGTGGAGCAAAGATGGGTTTGTGCAGTCAAAAATCCAGTTAAGATACGGTTTAATCTCAGAAGACATTTATATTTATAGAAGACAGTCTATTTTTAACTCCTGACTTCAGTAATTTTTTCTTCTTTTTTGGTGACCAAATTAATCTTTTTCACCTTAAAATGTTTTAGAATTTCCCTTTTACATTTAAACGTGTTGTGGTGTCGGATAAATAGACAGTCCTTCTGTTACTTTGTCCCATTATGATTCTCTTCACTTTCTTTGAGACACTTTTGGAGATATTTGTCATCTTTTCCTTCATTAAGCCAATTTTGTCTTACAAAAGTGCACAGACGTAAATGTGCATACACATTACCAAGGTACTAAGGTATTTGTTCATAAATGCATGAACACACATGGACTCTTTTCCAGGTGTCATGTTCAAGTGTGAATATCTTCACACTTTTATAATTATCTTCTTCATTTCCATGTTTTCCCCCCGAGTGTCTAATTTGATGCACTATAGTCAGTCATGTTGGGTTTTTTTTTTTCTTTGTATCTTACTTTCCAATCTTTATTTTCTCCATCTATTTCACCAAAGTCTATGTCTGTTTCCACATTGTAGCCTCTATCTTGCATTAAACCTGAGCGACCTGAGCAATTTAAGTCAGATACATTGCAGCCCTGGGCTGTCTATAGCTCCAGAACGTGATTCAGTTCTTAAGTGGGTTGAATTACATTTCAGAAGTTCCTGCAGCTTCTTTTGACAGACAAGGTGCCCTGGGTAACACTGTTCCTAATTTAAGCAAAATCTGAAACCAGGTGGAACTAGAACAAGTCCCACAGCTTACAAATAGGATGCTGGGAGATAGATATGTTTCCAGCAGAACAGGCAGTTCCAAATGCAATTCAAATAGCTGGGAAAGGAGGGAAAATTTCATTTTCATGCAGCTCTGACCATAAGATCTGGCACAGTACAGGCTGATGTTCCAGTTCTAATGATCATGCTGTGAGCATATATTACATCAGAGTTTTAAAGAAATACTTCTTTTGTACTAGTGAACTGAAATAATTATTTGCCAGTGAAAAGCTCAATTATCAGAGCAGAAAGTCCCTGATCATCTATCTGTAGTAAGAGATAGATCTAACATAAGGAATGTGTATGATTAATATACAAAGTGGAAAAGAATAAAACATTTGAGGAACTGAGATTAAGCTAAGAAAAATCATATTAGATTACCAATGTAGAAAGTCAAGGCTGTGTTATCATGTATCCTGATTAGATATTCAGCTACAATATTCTTTTCTCCTTTTATGCTTATAATAATACTCTGTGCATTGAATACTGAGCTGTCTTTGCTGTTTCCAGTTCTACGCATGTTAATATCTTGGATTTTTCCCATCCAATTAACAGAGTGCATTAAACCTCATCAGACATCATATTGACTTTGAGTTCAAATTAGTAGCAATAAATCGGTCATTGCTAATTCTTCATACTCAACACCAACCAGAGAAATAAGGAGAAATAAGAACAGAGTCTTTGTTATATACCTATTGTCATCAATATGGAAAAAAAATTATGTCAATATTCAGAATATGTTTAGTTTGTACATGATATAAAAAGTGATCAAAATATTTTCTGGTATGTGTTGGTTTTGTTTGGGTTTTTTTTTCACTCTTCCAAAGAAGTACAGTTTCTAGTCTTTATGGCAGCTCAATAAGCTCAATAAGTATATCCTGACATTCTAGCTTTTTCACTGTTTTGTTAGTGTCATACAGTACACAGTGTTCACTTTTCCCACTGCATGCTTACAAGCAGCAGTTGTTTCCTATTATCCACTGTGGCTGTCCCTAAGCTTTACAGCCTCATTCTTTTACATTTTCCTTCAGCTCAGTGACTGATACAAATGTTCAGAGACCTGATTCAAAATGTATCAATGCTGGAAATGTGGATAACTCCTTTCATTGTCCTGATTTTGTAATACTGGGATGCCAAGGCTCATTGAGCAACACTTTCTGCTTCTGCTTGAGAATGAGTGAATCACTCATGTAAAATAAACAGAAATGCATAGCAGTTAATGGAACATCACACAACTAAGTCTCATACAATTCAGGTTACAGCTGTACATGCTACTAAGTTGAATATTTAGATGGCATGTGGTTCACTGCATGAATGATATTAATTTCTACCATGTCTTTATACCTCCAGTATAACTAATTAGTAGTCATCTCTGCCATCTTCCACACAGACACAGAGTGTCCATTTGCCAATGGGTACACACTCCCTTGAGAGCTGAGCGGTAAACCAGTAATGTATACCTGGACTACATAATGTAAGGCATTTAGGAGCAGACATTAGAAAACTGTATAGCTAGTGATCACCTATCTGGTTGATAGTGAGTATTTCTGATCATGTAACGAATAACTTAAATCAGAATAGATATAGAAAATGCTATTATTCTCCCTTATGATGAAAAGCTGAGGGAACTGGGGCTCTTTAGTTTGGAGGAGACTGAGGGATGATCTCATTAATGTTTACAAATATGTAAAGGACGAGTGTCAGGAGGATGGAGCCAAGCTGTCCTCAGAGTTGTGCAGTGATAGGAGAAGGGGCAAGAGGGACAAGCTGGAACATAAGGAAAATCGTCTTCACAGTGAGGGTGAGGGAGTACTGGCACAGGCTGCCCAGATGAGTTGTAGAGTCTTCTTTGGAGATATTCAAAACCTACCTGGATGAGTTCCTGTGTGACCTACTCTAGGTGGTCCTGCTCTGGCAGGGGAGTTGGACTAGGTGATCTTTTGAGGTCCCTTCCAACTCTTGAGATTCTGTGATCCTGTGATTAGGAAAATGGAGACCCTATCTTTTGAGGAGAAATTAGAAAGCTTGACTTGTTTAGCAAAATGAAAGGTAAGAAGTGAAAAAGCTATACAACATGTTCTGGGATGACAACCAAACTGTCTAGTGCAAATACATGCAGTGGCTTCTGCTGATTGGTGTGAGATACTGTTCTCCATTGCCTTCCTCAGAATGCTCTATCTTCCTCACCTAGGACAATGCATTGCATTTGTGTGGATATGCTTTTTTTTTTATAATAGGGTGAAGGGACTACAATGCTGACCTCTGTAAGGAGTTTTGAAACTTCTCCTGGTTCTGAATCTAGCCCAGTTAAGGCCAAACTGGTGCATCTGCAATCACAGTTTAAGAAGGGAAATCTGCAGTGGGAGAAGAAGGTGGAAGGAGTGGGACAAAAGGGATGCAACCACATGGACCCTGAAGTCAGCAAGGGAGGAGGGGAAGAGTGGCAATGTACCCAAGCCCCGCTGCAGCCTGTAGCACCTTGTAACCCATACTGGGCAATGGCAAAGTCAGCAACAGCTCCAGAAGGACCCCATGCCAGAGAGCATGACCACACCTGGAGAGGCCAGAGACTGTTTTAGGTAGGTAGCACTGGAGCAGAGGCTGAGGACTGGCCACAGAGGAGAACCACAAGGGAGCAATTGATGAAGAGCTTGCAGCCCTCGGGTTGAACCCACATATGAGTGGTCCGTTTGATACAGAAGGACTGTTTGATACATAGCGGATCTCACACTGAAGGAGGGGGAACGGCAAGGAATCCTCCTCCCTTGAGATGAGACGAGCAGCAGGAGCCATTGGAACAGGACTGACATCACCCTGCATTACATGTTCTTTGCACCACTCAAGGGGGAAGGAGGAAAAGACGATGGTATCAGGGTTCCAAGCCTGGGAAGAGGACTGAGTTGGAGGGAAGGTGGTCTTAAGGGCTGGTCATATTCTTCATCATTATTTCACTCTTTGTTGCTTTCTGTTTATCATGTTTTTGATTGGTGGCAGATAATCTTTTTTTCTTCCCCAAGTGGAGTCCTTGGGGATGTCCCTGAGGTCCTTGGTACTTTTTCTTTTCCCTGTCCTGGCAAGGGTGGTAGGGACTGAGGAAGAGTGAACAAGTAGCTGTGTGGTCCCTGTGCTTGACTAGGCCTAAAACCACGGCAGACATTTAAAAGTTAATAATTTCCATTGCCATCTGCTTGCACCCTACTGTATATAGCCACTGACTTAAACCCATGAGATGTTAAAAGACTTGAAAGAGACTGTATTTTTTCAGCAGTCTTAAATTTTGCAGGGTTGGAGATCATTTTCTCTGGGAATTATAGTTAAACCTGCCAGGTTACCTAACTCTATACCTTCTTACCCTCCTATGCAATTTTAATTAAGAAGTTTTTACTTTAGGAAGCTATCTTGACTTGTTCTTTTGTATACCCACCTCTCCTTTCTCAGGAAAACTTTTTGCTCCTGTCTGTTCTCTTTGATATAATTTAACATCTGGAAAAGGATTTGGTTTATTTATATATGCATGACAAGGATTTATCAGACAGGTGCCATAGCCAGGCATGAGGTTACTTAGACCATGGTATTCCCTTAGATAAACCTGTCTACTGGGCACTGATGAGGTCCATCTGACAATGAAGGGGAAGAGCATTTTCAGTCATAGGCTTTCCAAGCTTTTGAAGACGGCTTTAAACTAAATTTGCCAGGATAAATGAATCTCAGTCCATTCCACTCCTACCAGTTTGATGTTCATGCCAGGAATAGATGTCCAGATCCCGGAGAGGGATCACAGGTCAGCAAGAAAGCACCTGAAGAGCAGTACAAAGGAATTCCAGACACTCCAGCCAGTAAGATAGGTTCATCAGAGGCCCAATCTAATTACCTCTATGCAAACACATATAGCATGGAGAATAAACAAGAGGAGAAAGAGAAGTGCATATTCCTGCAGGATACAATCTTGCCAGTATGGAGAAGTAGTGGGATGCCTTCTATGATTGGAGTGTTGGAAGGATACAGGCTCTTGAGGAAGGCCAGGCAGGAGAGACATGGAGGGGGTGTTACCCTCTGTGTCAATGGCCATCAGAAGTGCATGGTGCTCTGCCTAAAGATGGATGAGGAGCTGACCTACACCTAAAAGGTCACGAAAAAAAAGAAGACGGGAATAGGTGACACTCTAGTGGGGATTTACTACAGACCACTCAACCAGGAAGATCAAGCACATGAATCCCTCTATAGACAAATAGGAGTAGTCTCAGGTTCACAATCACCCCTATATCTATTGGCGGGACAATGCAGCAGTGCATAAGCAATTCAGCAAGTTCCTGGAATATACTGACAACTTCTTTCTCCAAAGGACTTGTTCTCACCAATGAGGACAAGCTGGTGCTGGATGTGAAACTCAAAGGCAGTTTAATTTTGCTTTCTTCCCCAGGTTGAGTAGTCTTGTCTGTTTTGCCCAGGGCTGTTATTGATGAAGGAACCATCCTTGTCCTTGGGAATTCCCCTGATGCCCTTGGTATCTTTTCTCTTCCTCATCTCCCCACTGTGGGATGGGGGATGAAGAGTGGAATGAGTGAGCACAAGGGTGTCCTTGTGCTAACTGTGTCTAAAACCACAACAATGGACAATGGGATTGAGCAAGCTTGCCAATGACACCAAACTGTGTTGTGTGGTGGACACATCGAAGGGACAGAATGTTACCCAGAGACTTGAGAGGTAGATCTGAGCAAACCTCATGGAGGTCATCAAGGCCAAGATCCAGGTGGTGCACCTGGGTCGGTGCAATTCCAAGCACAAATAGAAGTTGGCTAGAAAAGGGATGGAGATTATCCCTGTGGAAAAGGACATGGGGCTGTTGACTGGATGAAAATCTGAATATGAGTCAGCAATATACACTTGCAGCACAGGTCAACCACATCTTGGGCTGCATCAAAAGAAATATGGCCAGCAGGTCAAGGGAGGGGATGCTGCCACTCCACTATCATGAGAACTCACCTACAGTACAGTGTTCAAGTCTGGGTCCCTTAACATCAGAAGGACATGGACCTGTTAGAGAGAGTCCAGAGGAGGGCCATTAGATAATCAAAGGACTGGAGCACATCTCCTATGAAGGCAGACTGAGTGGAGGTTGTTCAGCCTGGAGAAGAGAAGGCTCAGGGGAGACCATATAGGCCTACAGGAAAGATGGAGATGATCTTTTTACAGGAAAATGTACTGATAGGGCAAGTGGTAATGGCTTTAAACAAAAAGTGAGTACATTTAAGTTAGATAAGTCCTTCACCATGAGAGTGGTGAGCCACTGCAACAGTTTCCCAGAGAGGTTGTGTCTCATCCCTGGAAGTGCCAAGGCCAGGCTTGATGGGGCTTTAAAAAAACCTCATATAGTGGAAGGTGTTCCTGCCTATGACAAGGGGTTTGGAACTAGGTGATGTTACAAACCAGGTTCCAGGTTGCTAAGTAAATTATAGAGCAAAGGAAATGTGTAACAATAGATTTTTCAAAGACTACTTGCATAAATAATTTTTCAAAGACCACTTGTATAAATAATTTAAAATAGTACTTGCCCTTAAGCAAAGAGAATGAGTTTAAATTTGGGTGAAATAAATAGTAAAACTTCTTTGTTTTTTTAAGAGTATAATGTATGAGGATCGAGCAGCTCTTATATGATGCTGCTTAGCTTTATAGTTTGTGAATATAGCAGATCCCTGAAAACAAACTGTCACATTAGAAACAAAATTTTAAAAGGACTCAGAAATCTTCCTACCATCTTAAACAAGTGTTGTAAATCTCAATAAAATTAAAATTTCAAAGTAGAGAATTTTTACATCAAACAATCTGTAGCCAATTAACAATAGGCTGGAAAATCGTACATAAATACAGCTACTGTAAAAAAATGTATATTATAATGGAAAAGGTCCAAGCAGTAAATGTGACTAATCTCCATATTCAGTTACTATCACAAGAAATTAAATGTTGAGGAAAGGAAAAGGCAATCAGTACCACATATCCGTACCTACCAGTTTGATTGCATACTTACTGTTCAATTGTACAACTTTTTCTGCAAGCAAAAAATGGTCTAGACCATCAGAAACCTTTCCCCATTTAAATTAGGTTTGAATGTCAAAAACTTCAGTTTTCATACAAGATGATAACTTGAAAAAAAATTTTGTGTGAATTTTGTTAGACATTTGTCTTGGAGTAATTAAAAAGGAAAAAAAAAGAAAAAAAAAAAGAAAAAGTATTGAAAGACAAGTTCTTTTGATCTAGAAAACTAAAACAGTGCTTTCTTACCAAGCAAAGTCTCTTTAGCTTGGAGAAGAGGAGACTGAGAGGTAATCTCATTAATGTTTATAAATATATAATGGGGGAGGCTCAGGTGGATGGAGCCAGGCTGTTCTCAATGATGTCCAGCGATAGGGCAAGGGGCAATGGGTACAAGCTGGAACATAAGAGTTTCCAGAGAAAAATAAGGAAAAACTTCTTCACTGTGAGGGTGAGGGAGCACTGGCACAGGCTGCCCAGGTTGGTTGTGGAGTCTCCTTCTTTGGGGACATTCAAAACCCACCTGGACAATTTCCTGTGTGATCTACTCGGTCCTGCACTGGCAGAGGGTTTGGACTAGATGATCTTTTGAGGTCCCTTCCAGCCCTTAAGATATTGTAATTGTGATTATAATCAATCAGGATTTATTGAAGAAAGGAACGGTAAATTCAAAACATAAGTAAAATAAATATTTTAATATATAATCTAGAAAAATTAAAGTGCCTGAATACATACAAAATTCCCGAAGAAATATCTAAAACAGAATTTTCAAAAATTATTTTTTAAGTAGCAATATTTTACTAGAGACGTTCCCAATGAATTCAGCTAAGGGTTCCATCATAGTAAATGAGCTAAAGTACACATGGATTCTTGCCCAGCATACATCATATTTAACTAAAATAAGGAACATTTCCACTTTTGCTGAATCTGCAGATCTAATTACTCTACTAAATGTTACAGAGCTTGATACTCAGAGGCTTTAGATTCCCATGAGACCTCAGAGCATGAAAACAAGTTCCCAGAGAACTTGTGGTTCATTACCAGTTTTGGGGTTTTTACAAGTTACATGCTAGGCAACAAAAATTATGCTTGACTTTCAAAGCCAAGGGCCTTGTTCCTCATTTTATTCTCTTTTTTTGTTGTTTCTATTTGTTTTGTTTTTCAGGGAGCAGCTATATTTCATGTGGATAGAAAAAAGAAAATCTCGTTGCCTTTTGCTTCACAGAATCATAGAATCACAGAAACATAGAACAATCAGGTTTGGAAACAACCTCTAGAGATCATTCCATGTTATTCCCCTGCTAAAGCAGGCTGACCTTGATCAGGGTGCACAGGAACACATCCGGATGGATTTTGAAAACCTCCAGAGAAGGAGACTCCACAACACCCCAGGGCAGCCTGTTCTAGTGCTCCCTCACTCTCACAGTAAAAAAGATTTTTGTCATGTTCCAGTGGAACTTCCTGTGTCCCAGCTTGTGCTTGATCTGCTGACCACACTCTTCTTGATGCATCCTAGGATACCATTGGCCTTCTTGGCCATGAGGGCACATTGCTGGTTCATGTTCAGTTTATGACCAACCAGCACTCCCAGGTCTCTCTCTGCAGAGCTACTCTTCAGCAGTTTGACCAGCCTGTACTGGTGCATGGAGTTGTTCCTTCCCAGATGCAGGACTCTGCACTTGTCCTTGTTGAACCTCATGAGGTTCCTCTCTGCCCAACTCTCAAGCCAGTCGAAAACCCACTGAATGGCAGCACAGCCTTCTGGGGAATCAGCCAGTCCTCCCAGTTTGGTGTCATCAGGGAACTTGCTGATGGTACACTCTGTCCCCTCATCCAGGTCATTGATGAAGATGTTGAACAAGACTGGCCCCAGAACCGATCCCTGTGGAACTCCACCGGCCACAGGCCTCCAACTTGATTCTGTGCCATTGGTCATCACCCTCTGGGCTCTGTCATTCAGCCAGCTCTTGATCCACTTCACTGTCCACTCATCCAAGTCGCACTACCTGAGCTTTCTGATGAAGATGCAGTGGGAGACAGTGTCAAAAGCCTTGCTGAAGTCAAGGTAGATGACATCCACTGCTCTCCCCTCATCTAACCAGCCAGTCACGCCATCATAGAAGGCTATCAAGTTGGTCAAGTACAATTTCCCCTTGGTGAATTAATGTTGTCTTGTTGATAACCATTTTTTCCTTCATGTGTTTTGAGGTAGCATCCAGGATGAGCTGTTCTAACACCTTTCCAGGGATGGAGATGAGCCTGACTGGCTTGTAGTTTCCCAGGTCCTCCTTACCCTTTTTGAAGGCTGGAGTGTCATTGGTCTTGTGCAGTCCCCAGACACCTCATCTGTACTCCATTATCATTCATTTCTGATCACAAATTTCTCAAAAATTTAGGCCAAAGCCTTGGGAATAGTAGAAAAATCTTCATTTATTTATTAAAAAATTTTTTAAAAATATAAATCATGTTAGAATCCTTTTTTTCTTTTGGGATCATAATAGAAACCAAGGATATGCTTTTTCTCAAATTTTATTGTTTGAAATAACTATTATATAGAAAAACTTTGCTTCGTTTGATTACTTGTAGTTTAGAGACTGAAGAGAAATATTATGCAGCAACTTCTGGGAGTGCTTTGAAAACTTCTGGAAGACTCCTTCAGTCAGGATTGTTACTAGAACCTGAAAGGAATCTATTGTTGTGATGGTTTAGCTCTGGTTGGGTGTGAGATGCTTGTCAAATTGTAATATCGCTCCCCCTCCTAAACTGGACAGAGGAGAGAAAAAATATAACAATCAGCTTGTGTGTGGAGATAAGGACAGGGAGATTGCTCAGCAATTACCATCATGAGCAAAACAGACTTAATTTGGGGAGAAAAAGGTTTGATTTATTAAAGAATCAATAAAAACAGGGAGATGAGAAATAAAACTGAATCTTAAAACACCTCCCCTCATCCCTCCCACTTCCTAGGACTCTCCTTCCTTCCCCCACAGCGGCACAGGGTATGGGGGTTGTGTTCCGTTCATTACAGATAGACACTGCCACTGCTGCTTCTCAGGGGGAGACCTGCTCACACTTCCCACTGCTACACTGTGGGGTGCCTCCCGACAGGAGACAATCCCTCACAAACTTTTCCATGTGGATCCTTCCCATGGGCTACAGTTCCTCACAAACCGCTCCATTACAGGGCCTCCCATGGGGGTAGCTCTTCACACTCTGCCCCAATGTGGGTCACGGACGGGGAAAACAGTCCTTCAGGCACCAGCTGCTCCAGTGTGAGTCCTTCACAGGATCACAAGTCCTGACAGCAAACCTGCTCTGGTGTGGGCTCCCCTGTCCCCACAAACTCCCAGGTCCTGCCAGGAACTTGCTCCAGTGTGAGCTTCCCACAGAGTCACAGCCTCCTTCAAGCATCCACCCGCTCCAGTATGGGCTCCTCCATGGGCTGTGAGTGAATCTCTCATCCCTGGTGGCCTCCATGGACTGCAGGGGGACAACCTGACTCACCATGATCCTCACCACAGGACCCAGAGGAATCTTTCTTTCAGGGCCTAAGCTCCCTCCTTCCCCTTCTCCACTGACCTTGGTGTCTGAGGGGATGTTTGCACATTCTCATTACTGCAGCTTAGCAACTGCCCAGCAACTTCTGGCAGACCTTTGTTTAAAGAAATCTCTCCTATAGCTACCCCACTACCAAAAATCTATTCCAAGCAAAACCAATACAACTGTGAAGGAGCAACCTGTCACCTTTACCAGTAAAGCATTGTCTGATCCATAATTACTTTTGTATATGTATCAGAAGAATTCTGATATGTAGCAGATCCCTGTTACATAAATCCCCGTCAAGCTCATAATCTTCCATTAATAAGTGTTTTCCTCTCCTGTTAGCAGATACTCGAGGACATTAAGACAAAGAATTGACTTTCCTGTTTTTTACCAAGCTTAGATCCAAATTCTTATAACTTTATGCTGGCCTTTGAAAAGATTTCTCATTATGCCCTGTACCAGCAGGTGACAGCTCATGTTTATTGACAAGAACACTACACAGCAGAGAGAAACTTAAGCTTTTGGAAAAAAATGGGTTGTTTTGGATTTGTGTGGTGGTTTTTTTTGATAGGAGGGGAGGGGCTACAGATTAGCCCCTATAAGAAGCAGATCAAAGCTCCCCTTGCTCTAAGTCAGACACACCTCTGGCCAAAGCTGAGCCAATCAGATGCCTCTGTAATAGCTAATCGGGAAGGAAAAACCTACAGCAAAAAGAGGAGGTGGAAAGGGATAAAGTGGAAAGGGAAATAAAGAACCATCTAGACACCAGAGTGAGTGAAGAGAGAGGGGAGGATGTGCACTAGAGAAGACCCTCCCTCCACATCCCATGGTGAGAGAATGCAGACTATCCTGCAACACGTAATGATGGAACTGAAATCTGCCTGCAGCCTATGGAGGAACCCAGCCAGAGCAGGTAGCAGCAACTAAAAAGGTCATGGCTCTGTGGGAAGCCTATGATGGAGCAGTTGCTTTCTGAAGGACTGCAGGTCATATAAGGGATCCATGCTGGAACAGTTCATGGGGAGCTACAGCCCATAGAAAGGACTCACATTGGAGAGGTTCATAGGGGACTGTCTCCTGTGAGTGGAATTCTGCATTGGAGCAGTAGAAGAATGTGAGTCCTGCCCCTGTGAGGAGGAAGGAGTAGCAGAGACAATCTGTGATGAACTGATTACAACACCCATTCCCTGCCCTCCTGCACCGCTAACAGGGAGAAGTTAAAGAGATTATGAGCAGAGCTGATCCTGGGAAGAAGTGAGGGATGAGGGGAGTTTTTAAAGATCTGGTTGTATTTCTCATCCTATTGATTTTTTTCTCTGTTTGATTGGTAAAAGAATAACTTGATTTTGGTTTTCCAAATTGATTTTGGTTTTCCTATGAGCATAATTGGTGAGTTATCATTCCTTTTCCTTGTCTCAGCTAACAAGACACTGTGACATTTTTTCTCTTCACCATCCCACCACTGGGAAGGGGAGTGAGTAAGCATCTGTGTGGTTCTCTGTTGCCGATTGGGCTTAAACCATGACACTGGTGTGCTCAGGCAATCTTCTTGGCTATTCTTATGGCATTACATACAGGAGCTGACAGCTCAGAGGGTTTTCCAAGCTTTAATTTCCCTTTCCCAGACTTAAGGATGACCATATTTTTATGGTCATGAAGTTCCCAGACCCTCTTGAGATCTGAAATCAATGTTTCTTGTTTCACAGAATCACAGAATCTTAAGGGTTGGAAGGGACTTCAAGAGATCATCTAGTTCGACTCCTCTGCCAGAGCAGGCCACCTACAGTAGGTCACACTCATACAAGTGGGTTTTGAATGTTCCCAGAGAAGGAGACATCACAAACCATCTGGACAGCTTGTTCTAGTGCTCCGTCACCCTCACAATGAAGAAATTCTTCCTGACACCTACCTTTTACACATTTGAAAACATTAATGAGATGACTCCCTAGTCTCCTCCAAGCTAAAGAGTCCCAGCTCCCTCAGCCTTTCAACATAAGGGAGATGCTCCATCATCTTTGTGGTCCTGCACTGAACTCTCTCCAGTAGCTCCCTGTCCTTGAACTGAGGGGCCCAGAACTGGACACAATATTCCAGATGCAGTCTCATGAAGGCAGAGAGTTTGGTGTGAAGCACTGGTTTCTAACATATGAAAAGGTCAATGAAGTCAAGATCTTGATACTGTGATTTTAGGCCCTTTCTTTGTGACAGTTTTCCTACATGATGTGTTTAGTATCTATTTCTTAAGTTGAAGGCCATTTTCAAAAAGTAGGCAAATAGTACCTAAAGCAGGATGGACTCGTAAGTCATGCATAAATGAAGCAAATTTTCTGGTTTGTATCAGCTAGGAGCTCTCCCAATTCCACTCCTTCTCCAGGCAACTAAGATAGGTTGTTGATGTTATATTTACCTATTCTCTGGCATTAGATACATCATCTAAAAATCACTGTGAGTGTGTTTATGGACCACAACTCCCTCCTGCTTACTACAAAGCTGGCACTGGTTGGATGCTACCCAGTTGCTGGTACTCGCCTTAATCTGTCTGTCCTCAGCTTCTGGTGTCCTTGAACCTTTTTGACCACTCTGCCCGATCTCACAATGAAGCCAGTGCTTTTTTTGCAAGGGCAAGAGATCCCAGGGCTGCACTGAAACTCTCAGCTAAAAACAATCTACTTTTTTGAGTTAAACAAATCTGTCTTTTCCCCAAGGCTGCTTTCTGTGCCATGGTCCATGGTCTCAGTGTGCACTTCGAGGAACTAGGATACCCAAAGTGAATATTAAAGAACCTTTTCCAAGGTCATGAAAACACTTGCAATCAAGATGTGTTTGTATGCCAGGCATAAAGATATATAAGACCTGACAACACCCTTATTTCAATATACTTAATAGCATGGAAATTCTATATATAATCTATATATGTAAGAAGAGAACAATCTGAGAACCATAATTCACTGGGGATCTCATAGGAAACTTTTAATTCCATAATGTCGCCTTTCAAACCCATCCAGCAACTAAGCACCACGCAGATGCTTCTCATCCCCCTTCAGAGAATCGGAAAATAAAACTCATAGGCTGAGATAAGAACAACCTAATAACTAAAATGAAATAAGATACAATGATAAAAATAATGATAATGTATAATAATAATGAAAAATAATATAGCAAAAGGATTAAAAAATAATAAAAATCAAGGGGAAGGGAAATAAACCAAAACAAGTGATGCACAAGATGCTGAAGCACAAGCATAGTAGCAAGCACATACCAATATTTTATTAATTCTACAAGTATTAAACTATATGTTTGTTTGGCTGAACCCAAGTCATAAACTGGAGATTGCAAGTGTACCCAGGTACAATTCTGTAGGCTGCACTGAGGTTACCTGTTCTATGTGAAACAAAGTGCATTGTCACAACTGTCTGAATGCTGAATGAGTAGAAAGGCAATTTATTTAATATTTTAGGCAATGTGCCACTGCCAATTGATTACAATTTTTTATGCAATGCCAGAATCAAGGAAATAGCAACTAATAGGCAAAGGGATGAAGGTATCTCTTTTTCCACCTTATATTAAATTAATGATATTGGATATAACCCTAAGAAGACAATTTCCTTTAAAATTCCTTGGGGTGAAAAGGGCAGTCACTGAAAATTGCTTCCAATATAACTTCCAGTTATTACTCTTAACTTTTTCAGTTTAAAGAGACATTTAACAATATTGAAAGTGGTTTGACATATATTTTGCAGAAAGGTACCTCAATCAAAATTCCAGAAAAGTGAAAAAAAAAATTAAAAGACTGTTAGCAAAGTATTTTTATAACAATAAATCAGTTTTCAAATGTTTGCCCTCTACTCCTTAATGTCTTATGGGACTTAATAATTTTCTATAGAATCAGAGAACAAAACTGACATAACTGAAAATACTTGCATTTAAACATATTATAATATTGATACAGAAAAAAAATAACATTGATACTTCAAACCAGATTGGTTTCTACCTGAAAAAGGCCAGCTTTAGTAAAACTAGAAAGCTCAAAACCAAATCTGAGCAAACAGACTATTTTTTTCTAATCTTTGCTTAATACATAAACACAAACATATAAACCACAGATGTTTTCTTGGTTGGCTTGACACTGAGTGTAGTATATAAGGATATTTGACTCATTAGTTGTCAGTTATTAAAGATCTGAAACCTAATTGCATTTTTCAATCATTGCTTAAGATAGTGATGAAGGAATTGCAGAGCTGCTGAGAAAAAAATATTAGTTTTCTGAACATTTCAAATTCTTACTTGTGAAAACTAGAGAATAGAGCTTTTTTAATTATTATTTTAACAATAAAATAAGGCTTGCCACTGTGTTATTTGTGCTCTGCTTATCACAGGAAGAGAGTAGAAAACTCCCTCAAACAGAACTCTTATAGATGTAGCTGTTTTTCATAGTTGTGAATGGAAGTTAAATATCATTAAAGCGCAAATGCTAGTAGGTCTAGGTGGAAAAAAACCCAAAACAATAAACTCTGTATTGTTTCATAAAAAGCAGCAGAATCTCAAAATACAGTTTGTCTAGTAATTGCTGTAAATTTAATTGACAGAATAGAAAGATCTTTACAAATTATTTTAATTTTTTAAAATATGTTTACACTTTGATTAAAGTCACCAATAACACGGTGCTTATACTCCAGATTCAGTTCTCAGAGCTAAAGAAACTAGCTCTTCTATGTTACTTTCCTAGATCTTACTCATTGGCAGTTAACTGAAAATGATGAAATTTAAATTGGATTCCTCATTCCATTTCATTGTCATTTTTCCAGCTTAACAAAATGTCATTCAATCATTCATATGTATAAGGCACTGCAATTAACGCTTGAGATTACTTCTACATTAGAATGAATAAAAATAAAAGAGCTTGTTTATGCAAGTATTTCATTGGACTATATTGTTAGAGAAATGGAATATATTGCTAAATGATGCCTTTCTGCCCTCATGGCACCTTACGTAGCACATCTTTACCTGGATAGAGCCTTACTGTGGAACAGAAAAAAACAAAAAGGCAAAAAGATTTTCTTTCTTTTACTTTCACTTTCCACATCCTCAGAAAGCCATGACAACCTGTTTCTGCAGCTACAATGAATGACATATTTTGTCTTCCACCAAAGCTGCATATAGATTGGGTTTTTTTTAACCAACAAGGGAAAAAAAAAAAAGAGACTTTTTTTTCACGTCTGAACTATCTTCTTTGGCTAATGCTATTTTCAGTTGCTTCTAGAATGTCCATAAGACTCTTCCCTTTTGCTTGTAACTAATTTCTCTAAAAAGAACACAACATTTTAACTGATCATTTCACCTGCTTGCTCTCCCAGGTCAAAGTCACCATGGCAATTATTTTGCTATTTTTTGAACAAAGTTTCAAAGAAAAATATTTATCTGCTCCAATGAGTTTATTAAGTCTTGTATCCCAGGAGAGAAAGCTTTAAAAACCTCCAATGCAGAGAAGGACAGCTCAGAATCTCTACATGCACGTTCAAGATAGGGATCAGAAGTATATTTCTTACAGCTCCAAATGCTGCTGATTTTTTGCACTCAGAGTAGAAGTTAATGGTAGTCTCCTTCAACCGATTATCCCCCAAAAAAGCAACAAAGAGAAAAAAAAAAAAAAGACCGACAAAGCAAAAGGAGTCTTCATTCCTTTGTTTATTTTGGAGAAAACAAGATGTTTTACAATGTCACTGAAATTTTTTCCTGCTGTTAGAATATTTCAACATTGAATTTAAACCACAAGAAATGATGAATTCTCAATGAGTTGTTATTCATTTTTCCATGGATTATATTTCTCAGGTTTTTATTCACTGTGTTTTTTTAGAAATCTGGATACTTTGCCTGGAATGATTAACAAATATATGGGTAAATGTAAGACTAACTGCCTACTGTTCTCATATCTTAAAAGATATGAATGAAAATATGGTACATTTATTAAAACAGTATGGTATGAAAGGGGACTTTGCTTTTTTCTTATCCAGAAAATGAGGATGGTTTACAATTCATTACCAGAAAAGATCCAACCAATACATACCTTCATACAGTTGTACTTTCTCAGACCTACCAGCAAAGTACTCCTCAGTATTATATTTATCAAGAAGTCTCAATTAATTTCCATTCTGAAAGAGACCTTCTAATGTGATTGTAAGTTAAATTCAGATCAAATTTATCAGTTAGTTGAAGTCAACATTACAAAGAGATTATAAAAGCAACTCTATTTTAACAATTTAATTGAAAATATTCTAATATTGAGAATTTTTAGTATTTAGTACTAAATATTTAGTATTTAGATATTGAAAATATCTATTTTAATATTTGTATTTCCAATATATTATTACAGAAAAGGCATAGAAGTAGCTTAAATATTTCAGTGTTCCAGTAAATGTTTTAGTCAACTTATTGCTTTTATTTTTATTTTCTGGTAATTACTGTACAGTCAATGCAGAGTAACATGGATAGTTCTAGATGGTGATTTTTCCTCCAGTTGAGATGGTTAATTTAGGATGTGCTAATCTCATCTAGGACCTGTTTTAGATTTAGCTAGATTCAGAAGTGGCACCATTTCCCTGACACTAAGAGCCGTTATCTATTTAATTATTTTTTGTGTCAACAAGCCACCACATGGAACTGAAAGCCATGTAGAAAGCCCAGTACAACAATGCACTTTCCACTCCATGTTTTGACAGTAATTGTGACAGTTGCTGCATTGCACCTGAGATTTTCCAGATATTAATTATACTTGTTGCTCCTGTGATTGACTAGTGGGAAAAGGACCATTAACTAAAAGAGAAGTGTTTCAACTATTTTTTTTTTTTTTTTAGTAGGAGATTATCAGGAAATGGGAACTCAGACCATTAACACCCATTAACCCATTTAACACCCATTTAATCCATTAAAAAAGGTTGCAATGTTCTTTCTACTATTCAGCATAATTTTATTTTTTTAATTTTCAATTTTTTTTAATTTTTGAAATTTGTGAAGAAAATCAACAACTCATTTCACATTCAAAATGGTTTTGAATTTCAAATTCTAATATGTAGACTGTAAAAATATGAAACATTAATATATTTTTAATGGAATGAAAAGTTTCAGCAGACTCTGACTGTTTTTTTTCCCATTCCTTTATGCCAGAAAGTGCTCAGTGTATGAGCCTCTCACTAAAGATTGCTATCATCAAGATTTCCTCTACCCTCAAAATGGACAGACATTTCTTCAATGAGAAAGGCATAGTCATGTTCATCTCAGCACATAGGAAGGTTCAGCTTCTATCTGACCCTATCCCTGTTTTTCCACATGTCTATTTTCTTTTCATAGAGCTAATCAGAGACCCAGAGAAGAGATTCTTTATATTTATTATCTTTTTTCTTTTTTTGCTTGCAGTTTTGTAGCATTTTCTGGATGGGGACTTGGGAAATAAAAAGGGTACCCTGTGAGCAATAGCAGATCAAAAACAAAACTGAAAATATTACTCTTCTTCTGTCTGCATCCTTTCAAAGGAACAACGATGCCCTTTTTTTCTAGGTACAAAATCAGTAACGATGTAAATCTAGATTCAGTTCCTCAGATACCAAATCCTGAAAAAGGCTAAATAAAGACTTTACCATCAAAAAACTCACTGCTACATTGTGCAACTTGCTAAAGTCAATTACTTTAAATATCTTCCTTTTACTTCTGAGCAATCAAAGTTCAGATTTATGAATTTTTTTCCCTGTCATACCTGGCTAGTATCTCTATCATCTTTTTGGCTTATGGTATATAGTTTCATGAAGAAGCTGCAGGTTTCTAGCCTGAAACTGTCTGCTATGCAAATACATAGATTTCATGATAAGCACAACTCATATCCTAAAGGTACTTTCTGCCAACAAGAAGCATCTCATTCTAACATAGTTAATCTTTTTAGCCCAAGTGTGAAAAGATTCTTTGCTGTTAAAAACGAAAGTTTTCTGCACATACTAGTGCTTAAAGAGCCACTGAACATCTCGTTTCATTACTTTCTAGGATTGTTTCAGGCTAATATGACCATTTAGATCAAAAACTTCATAGCTGTAATAGTCCATTAATGAAGTTTGTTGTACTTACTTTCATAGAAAATATTGTTTTTATTCCAAGTCAGATTATCCTCCCACTTGAGATTGTTATGTATGCAGTTAGTCTTTTCTTTAAAAACTGTCTTGATCACCTTTCAGATGTTTAAAGGAAACCTGAGAAATTAGATGAGTCACAGATACTTGAAGTCTGACATTCAATTGCCTTCATTTCCTTTTGAAAAATACTAGTGATATCATAAATTAAATTGTTTTTAACAATTATTTCTTATTATCCATACTTTAATAGCTTTCTTTCTTCAGTTATTTTTAGCTTTGTGAATATACTTATATATACAAAACAATAACTTTTTTATGATGTCATTAACTTTAAAACTAAAGAGATCAAATGTGAAAACTGACTCTATCCAAGTAAAAGCTGTTTGGCTTTAAAAACTGTAGATATTTTCAAAATCCTACATAGCTGTACAAGAAGTAAAAAAAAAAAAGAATCATTCTATTTTAATTACTGAAAATAGATATGAAAACTAAATTTCACATATTTATTCTCAAAAAAGTATTTGGATGTACACTCGGACATTTCTATCCTTTTACCATGACTGTTGTCAGGTGAAGTCAAGAAATATTTAATCCACCTGAGGAATAGGAAGTCACTTAAAATTTAGTCAAAAAAAGTTACTAAAATACAGTGTAGCCTGGAGAATGAAGTTCAGTATGTCATTTCAGCAGTCTTGAAAAGATATCGTTTGAATTCATGTCAAACTCTGACATGATTTAAATTAGTTGTGTAAAATTGTCAGACCTTGATCAATAGGCTTATCTTGACTCCTAAGTTACTCAGTTAATGAAAAGCATATATGCCAGTTTTGATTCCTCACAAGTTCCTTTGTAAGGCATTGGTGGGTTTGGAGTTGGTTTTTTTTTTTTGCTTTCTTGATTGTCCTCTGTCAGAAAAAGTGAAAGAAAGCTATTTTCATTCTTTTCAAGTATGCTGGGCAATACCTGACCTTATAGAAAATTTTATATAGTGACAGTTTGTCAGGGATAGAAAAAATTGATAATACTTGGACTATGTCTAAACAGTCTTTGTTTTCATTAAGATTACTACTCACATAGATTCTACCCAGGAAAAGCTTGGTATAAAATACTGTTCTTTTCTTGTTGCCCAAACTAACTTTTCAGTCTGTCTTGACTTTTTCTCTTTGTACTGTGTTAATATCAACAGCACCAGACATTTGGAAACAACATGTAACATATTTAGATGCTAAAATACGACATCGATAATATTTTTTTAACAAAGAAAAAAAAACTCATGTCCAATATTTTATATCAAATATATCATGCAATTTATGAAAACAACTACTCCATGTGATATATTCAGAAAATCTATGTTAGTGCAGATTCAAAGAGGTAAAAATTCTATTTACTAAATTATTTGTAAAAATTACATTGTCTGAAAAGTTGTCAAAATGCAGGTAAAGAAGAGCTTTGGACTATTAAAAACGCTTCAGTCTCTAAAAAGATAATGTGTGTGTGTGCTCAGTGGTGGTTAGGCCCTGACTGGATGCCAGATGCTGCCCTAGCACTTCAATAGAGTAGAGAAAATATTTAAAAAGGGTCATGAATTGAGATAAAGACAGAGAGATCGTTCAGCGGTTATCATCATGGGCAAAACAAATTCAACTTGGGAAAATTAGGTTAATTTATTAACTATCATAACAGAGAAAGATAATGGAAAAAAAACCCTAAATCTTAAAGCATTGTCTCCCTAAAACATTCTCTCCTACTCCTCCATTGACATCAGCATGGGGGGATGGGGAGCCGTAAAATACTGAACAGCATTGACCAGAGACTGTAAAATTTCCATCCTTGGAGATATTCAGGACTTCCTTGGAGAAATCCTAACTGGACTCTAACTGGACTTGCTTTGAGCAGAAGTGTGGTTCTGCCTAGACCACTCTAGATCATCTCCACTGTATGTAATTTGATCATTTTATGATTCTGTAAATAGATCCTTCTCTGTGAAGTGACAATGGAAAGATTAACTATATTTTTATAATTCTGTAGGTCTTTTATTAAGTGTACCATTGCTATCTGAAATTTCAGGGTTATTTGTCACAGAGAGAGACCCAGAATCTTAAATGCTCCTTAATCTTTCATATTCCATTAAATAGTTTGTATAGCTACTAACTTTATTATTTTATTTTACTGATGACTTGGTACATGCTGTGGGAGTTTGGGATAGAGGTTTGTTTTTTTTTTTTTCTCAATGTTCCTTCTTTTTTTAATAAAAATTATGTCAAAATCAGCAATTAAAAAAAAAGTTCTCTGTTTCACTCTCAGGTGAAATAAAGTGTCTTCTGAGAGAACAGTAAGTTTTATTAAGTACCAAAAGAATAGCTTAAATAATTTTGTAGATCTGAACAGAAGTAGCAACAGCAAAGAAACATCATTAACTCATGATTTAAGACTCAGATGAGAAAAATATTACAGATTTATTGCATAATGCAAGTAACAAGCATGAATCAATAAATCATTAATTTATAAGGTCAGAGTTACCAGATAAACTGTCCATCTTTGATACTCATAGAAAAGAAATTAGTTTCTACCACGTTTCTCTCACTCCTTTTGTTCCAAAGTCATAAAAAGCACTTTAAAAGAGATCACTTGCAACATCAATAGTCGTAGTAGCCTTCCTCAGCCTGAAACTGTTCTTGGAACATAAAACATTATGTTTCTTTTACTTCTTTTTAATTCTTGTCCTAATCACATTCTTTTCCAATAGAATTAATATTTTTGTTCCTTGTGACATTGTGCTAAGTGAGATGTACTAATTCTTTTTTGTCTAGAAAACCAGGCAGTTTTTTATCAAAGACTGATCATATCAAAGGTATAATCTACCTTTGGATTGTATTTACTCCAGTTTTACATACAGTTCCATGGTCTTTTTTTTACCTTTAGAACTGTACAGAGGTCACACTTCAGGCTCTGTAACTGCTGAGATAAATTTGTCCAATCTCCTTTTTTATTACTGATAAGAACATCAGAAAGTACTACTCCAAACTAAATATATTTGTTGGGTAGGGTTGGTGTAAAACTGTTTTCATGAATCAGTTCTTTTAGAAGTAAGATAGATAACACCTTTTTTTGAGTATTAGAGCATACTGGTCTGTTAGATGTTTTGATTCTTCTTTCTGAGCTTAAGTTTATAGATCTTCCTTTTCTATCAATCATTCTGCCTCTGCTCTCAAAACCAACATTAAAATTGTACTGAAAATATTTTTTATCAGGTCTATTAGATTTGGATCCTCAGTATTAAACTCTTCATTGTCCCTCAAAAATCATCTTCTTGCATATCCAAAAGACCTGCAGCTTACCTAAAGCCTAAACCATCAAATCCTAAAAATATCTGCAATTATACTTCTTCAAGTACAGTCACAACTGTTTCTTACTTTCCTATTTTTCAACAAATGAAAATGAAATGTCTTCCCTAGTAATTTATTTAAAGGAAAGACAAAAAGTGGGGAAAAAAATAATTGAAATGTGGCTTGATAAGGAAGTCGTGATGAAACATCATCAGTTAGATCAATTTCTTCATCAGATAAATCAAGTCTCTAGTGAAGACACAAGTGACTACAGGCAGAAGGCCAGCTGCTAGATATTTCTAAGAAGGACTACGTGCTCTGTACACAAGATGAAAACCAAAACCTCTGAGTTTCTCTTCTGAATCACAGATATGATACCCAAAAGTTGGGAAATTAAAATACATGTATTAAAAAAAACACCAATATTGTTCCTGGAAGTAACAAGCCCTTTTCATAGGAGCTGAAGTAACTTGGTGTGTAGAATAAAGATAGAAATGTCAAATCTACATTTTAGAGGTTTTAGTCCCAATTAAAAGGACAGGCAGAATTTATACTGTACTACTATGTTTGTGCTCTCATTATTTCTTTGACCCTGTTAGCAAATGGAGAAAAAGGTGACTGACAGTGAGGATTGTAAAATACCTGATGATTACATTCTGCCCCCCCAGTCTGTTTAATGAATCATAGTAACTAAAAGAAGATGGAAAACCTGTACCTAAAAAAAAAAAAAAAGTAAATAAGAGTGTTGGAATGTTACTTCATATAAATCCGTTCCCATTTAAAGAGTACACACCGGGTGCAGGCCCTCATAGCTATTGACACTTGCATCAGATTTGGATTCAGTTGTGACATACAAGCTTGTGTTCAGAGCCAGAACGGCTCTGAATTTAATATGAAATCAATGTAACTCATAACCAAACAGAATATTAACACAGTTTGATGTCTCTAATTAATATTTCAGTACCTTGGGGTGCGGGGAATGTCATGTTCAACTTGTCATATCATGGCTCAGTCCTGACTTCAGTACATGGTCTATGCAAATGTTACATTAATTAAAAACATATAGAAAGAAGAAAAAATTTCCTAACCCTGTAATACATGTACCCATCCAATCTTCATGAAATGTCAGAAACAGAAGCCGCTTTCAGTGAGCTTATATTTGACAGAGTTCCTCTCATTGCTATTGGCTTCCACATAGGTAATTTCACTGAAAATGCTGCTAATCAGTGACAAAAGATATCTGTTTATTAATATTCGAAAAGTACTCATCTTTCTAATGCAAACTAGGCTTTTTACTGTACTTATGTGATTATTTTTATGTGGGTTTCTTGCTGCTACTCTTCCAGAAAGCCTGTGAAACAGTCAACTTTAACAATCTCCTTCTTCCAAAACACTATGGTGACCTTTCCTCCAGCACATAAGGAAGTCTTCTCCAGAACTTGGAACTGTGCTTCAAGCAGGATAGTGCAGAGGTTTATGAGGTGTCTTCTGCATCTCCAAAGCCTTTGGATGTGCACACATTTCTATGTGAATTGAGTATTCTAACTTCTTGGCAGCTCATTTATCTGTACTGCCTGAAAAGTAAATTGTCTCCCCTTCCTCTTTCCCCTGCTTTGCTTTGGCATATGCACATAATGATTATATTCCCAAGCAATTCTTTAACTTGTCTGTAAAACATGATATTTATTGCATTTTAATGGGACATAACAATATTTCCATATCGGGCTATCAATATGGATTATTACTATTATGTGCAGTAGATGGCAATAAAACCACCACCTGCTATTGGGCTTTTGCAAACCACTTGGCTTATTTTCCTTGTAAAAATAAAATAAATTTACATCAGGATCCACTTCTGCTCAAAGGAAAGAAATGAATCCCAGTCATTTTACACACTGCTTATATGCTCACGCAATAACTGTGCGGGCTAAAAATGACTGCAATTAAACTAGTTCTCAAAACTGTGGGTTCCCAAGGGGATGCACTCTCTGGAGAAACGTAAAGGATCTCAGTGTTACTTGGTTACTGTTGCTGCTATTGGTGACAAGAAACAGCAGAATGGTTTAATCCCTGCCTGAGAAGCTCACTGCAGTACAGTTAGCATAACGACATTTTTCCTTCCCAGCACTGAGTTTTGCTCGGTCTTGCTTTTAATACGTATTTTTCCCTCGTTGCTAAGTATTCCCCAAAGACTGCAGAAACCAGAAACCCTTGCCCCAAAATAGCTTAGTTCTCTACTGTTTGTTTGTTCTGTTTATTTTCAAACAGTACTTTCCAAGCCCAGACAGTAACCTCTTTTACAGAACATTTCACAAATTGAAACTTCATCCCATAGTGAAATTTGATCTTTCAGGTACTCTTACAATGACAAAGGCAAAACTAGGTCCAATATTAAGGCATTGTCAGTAGCTCTCTTTCTATGAAAACACTACCAAAGTATTTATAGGGCAAGGTTTCTTAAGGTTTCAACACAATTTGTACTTTTTTAGAACTTCCTTTTTTTGTTGTTCAAGTCCTCATAACAGAATTTTACTGAAATTGCTATGCTATATTGAGTATGAACAATAGGAACAAACTATGAATTCAAATAGCTGAAAATACACTTGAATGAAATTTGTATTTCCTCAGAAATTCCCAGTTTATGAACATGATAAAATTTCATAGAAAGAGACTGTGATAAAATTCAAATAAAAAGATCTGGACAGGAGTCATAAAAACTGCCTGTCAAGTTTTCCTCCTTTATTAGCAAATCTATCTTCCAGACTGTGATTTGAAATACCAGGACTGCTGTGATCTCTTCTGGGGACGTGCCACTAGACATAGTGCTTTGGAATAAGGGTGCTATACCCTTTCATCAACCCATCAAAGCTTCTACTTTTTTCTCAAAGTGGAATGCAATCACATTTGAAAAAAATCTTCCTCAAACAACATCAACTTTCTATCCAGTTCTCACAACATGGTTCGGTAAGTATGATAGAATCATAGAATGGTAGGGGTTGGAAGGGACCTTTAGAGATCATCTAGTCCAACCCCCCGGCAGAAGCAGGGTCACATAGATCAGGTCACATAAGAACATGTCCAGGTGGGTCTTGAAGATCTCCAAGGAAGGAGACTCCACAACCCCTCTGGGCAGCCTGTGCCACTGCTCCCTCACCCTCACAGTGAAACAGTTTTTTCTTATGTTTAAGTGGAACTTTTTGTGTTCCAGCTTCATCCCATCACCCCTTGTCCTGTTACTATCTACTATAGAAAACAGGGATGTCCCAACCTCCTGACACCCACCCTTTAGATATTTACAAATGTTAATAAGATCACCCCTCAATCTCCTCCTCTCCCGACTAAACAGCCCCAGTTCCCGCAGCCATTCATCGTATGAAAGATGTTCCATACCCCTGCTCATCTTGGTGGCCCTGCGCTGGACTCTCTCCAGCACTTCCCCGTCCCTCTTGAGCTGAGGAGTCCAGAACTGGACACAGGACCGCAGATGAGGCCTCAGCAGGGCAGAGTAGAGGGGGAGCAGAACCTCCGTCGACCTGCTGGCCACACTGTTCTTGGATGATAGACATCCAATAAAAATCACCAAAATAAAAAATGGCTAGTCTGGGGCTAAATCTACAGTTACTGAAGTGTGTGTTGAATATTTCTACTGAAGGCCATCAGACATCTGAAATAAATCACTTCTGTATAAAGAAACATTATGAACAATGTAAACCAACAGCTTGACTACTGCCTGAACAGCGATAGAAAACAAGGCCCATTCAGGAAATATTTTGTTTTAGAGGGAAACATGAGGATATATTGTAGATACTTCAGAAGAGAAGTATCTGTATTATTAGAAATATTGGAAAAGCTTACCTTTTTCTCTATCAACTTTGGTTGCCAGAATCTCCACTTATCCCCATAGTTCTTTTGTATGCAAACCTAAAGCCTATTCTTCTATCATCATTAATGCTACCTTTATATTCACACACCTGAGTGCCTCAGAGTCCGGAATGCCCTAGCATCAGGAATGCCTCACCAACCGTATGCTCTGGAAATATAGCGATTTGTCTCTCAGGCAACTTGCTTGGATAATCAGACATTAACTGTAGGCCTAATAAATCTTAGATACAATTAATGAGTGCCAGGGACATTAATTTTTCCCAGTATAAAGGAGATGGGGAAGTTTCATATGACCTTTGTAGTTTAATGAAGGAATATATCCATATATTTCAGTCTTATAATTTACTAATCTGACAGAGTTGGATTATTTGAACAAATAGTTTGTCAGAACATTGTTTTGCATCCCATTTCGCATATCAATCATTACTGTAAACATATCAACAAGTGCACAGTAAATGGATACAAAGAGAGAAATACTGAGTAGGAATTTTCTACAGTCATCCTTTACTTGGAATTATTCAGGAAGGACCAGTTTCTGTTTCCATTACTTCACTTAGAAGGAATCATGTCTTAAGTCTATTTGTGCTATTGGTGCTCTTTTACTTCATGTAACACAGCATGACTGAAGCCAGTTTCCGTAGGTTGTTAGGATCACTGAAAACAGAAATTTTAAAATATTTGCTTTACTGAGGTTCCCAAACTGTAGGTCGTTACATTCTTTCAAAGCTACAGATCAACATTCTTCTGAATCGTAGAACAATTATTATAAAGAATTCGATTATTTGACAGGAGAGGATTTTTTCTTTTTTTTTTTTTACTAGATCAGTTAATTTATCTTCCAACTACTTGTTCTCTGATACAGTGATTTTTTTTTTCTTTGACTTGTCATTTCTGACATAGACAAAATATTTACACTGTCATCATGTTTTCAAAAAAACTCTAGGCAATCTTGGAGTGTCTCAGGTTATGTACAAGCTGATTTTGGACATCTCCAAACTAGTTGTTTTACAAATTTAGAAAGGTGCATAATAGTACTGTATATCATAGAATCATAGAATGGTAGAGGTTGGAAGGGACCTTAAAGATCATCTAGTCCAACCCCCCTGCAGAAGCAGGTTCACCTAGATCAAGTCACACAGGAACGTGTCCAGGCAGGTCTTGAAGACCTCCAAGGAAGGAGACTCCACAATCCCTCTGGGCAACCTGTGCCAGGGCTCCCTCACTCTCACAGTGAAATAGTTTTTTCTTAAAATGAAGTGGAACTTTTTGTGTTCCAGCTTCATCCCATTACCCCTTGTCCTGTTGCTAGCTACTATAGAAAAAAAGAATGTCCCAACCTCGAAAAGGGATGTCCCAACCTTATTATTAGCAAGAAATTCTTCCTTGTGTGATGAGGCACGGGAATAGGTTGCCCAGAATGACAGTGGATGCCCCATCCTTGGAAGTATTCCAGGCCAGGTTGGATGTGGCTTTGAGCAACCTAGTCTATTGGAAGATGCCCCATCCCACGGCAGGGGCTAGAATTATATGATCTTTAAGGTTCCTTCCAAACAAAACTATTCTATGATGCTATTAGCATATGACACAGTCCATACAAAGTAATTATAAAAATAGCTGGACTCTCTGAAGTACATAATTTTAGTGCATATCTTATTATTCTATTTAGCAAATCATACACATCTTTTTAGGTATTGATCTGCATGATAGCTGATTTCTTTGGTCATTATAGCCTTAGTTGTCTTAGAAATAAATATGATACTGACTTCTGCTATAAGTTCATATGGAATCTCCTATAAGTTGATTTCCTCTTTGAGAGAGGTTTCTTGTATTTAGCATTTCTGACAACTTTCCTAAGGTTAAGTGTTCTAGTTTAAGGTAATCCGTTGCAAGCAGACTGATTTGAAATGTCTGAATTAAATAATTATTTACGCATAATAAATCACTAGACTAGCACATGAGCAAGTTAATCTTTTATCAATAACCTTATATGTTGTGTTTTGATGATAAATAAATCTTTCATGTTTATGTAAAAAGGGAAAAGAAAAAAAATGAAGTGAAAAATGTTGCTTAATCTTGTTTCTAAAACTAGCTCAGTTATAATTATTCTAAATATATGATAAAATTAATGTATGAAAAAATGTTAAAAAAACCTTTGCTATCTTTTTTTTTTTAAGTAAAATTTTTCCATTTTTTTCATCTGAAGATATTGTAAGCAGTGTAACTTTAAAGCATGTCCTCAAAGGAAAATAAGTATTATTAACCCACTAAGAGGAACTACTCTGCAGATCAGAAATAATTTAATCACATTTCTTGATTAGCTCCAGTGTAAAGTTGTTACAAGTGAGAAATGAATCAAGTCTCCACATGTTTTTCACTTGTGCCACGACAGAGTGTACCAGAGGTATATAAAGGACTCATGAAACCAGGAAGCAACCCAAAGCTATTTCTATGGAAACAAGCTCTGGCTGCAGGGAAGGCAGTAAATCAACCTCTTTTGTGTTGTGTTTGAGACATGTTTGGCTGTTTCCAACACTTGGCTGCCAAGGTTACCTAACCAGCTAGTGTCTCAAGGTTTAACACTAATGACTGAGTCTGGTCCTGAATTCTTTGCACACGTAGCAGACAACTGTGGCTTTGCCTGAGAAAAGCAGGTAGCTGTAAGTCTTTTTTTTTTTTTCTTTTTTTCTTAACCTGCAGAACAAGTGTCTATTGAGTTTTGCTATGTTATTACATATTCTGTACAGTTTTCTTTAAAAACCTCAAACTCTCAAGTAAAAACAACCAAAAAACCAGACAAAGAAAACCCCCTCACAACAACAAACTCCACTTTACATTAACTAACCAATACACGTGTAACCAATACAGAGCTCAGCTTTCCTGGTACTTCAAGCTCCAGAATGAAGCCAGCACTGAATCGCTGTTTATGAGCACAGGCTGCAGAGGGCAATGTCCCTCAGTAAAGCATCATTTTTCTCAAAAAACAGCAAGGGGAACTCTTTCGGTTATCTAAGGTATTCCTTTTTCCTGACTTGTCCACTGTTAGTGGTATAAAGAATAAAAGATCTGGGCTGTTAATGCCAGCAGTTAACAATAATATACAGAGATTTAGGGAACACTGCACAAGAATTTTACATGTTTGGTGAAAAATAAACTTTCCACAACATTTAATATAAAATTAACTGTTGTGTTATTCCACTATTTAATCAATAAAATGAAAACCATACAGTTTGCTTTGACTTTAACCGAGGAGCAGCAAAGTCAGGATATCCTTCCCATTTGTCCTTAAGCTGCAAAAGTAGAATGCAGTAAGGAGTAGGAATATAGATTTACTTCTTCTTTGGTGAAAAAAATGAGTATATTAACCAAATTCAGTTTTTCCACAAAAATATCAGCCAGTTATATTTGAGAACAATGTCCATGATCAAAGGAGTGCAAAGACTGCTTTTGTCATCAATCTCTCTACAGATGCCCAAGGCTGGAGAAGATCCATGCAACATTGCCAACCACAAGCCTTCAGAAAATGTGAAACCAATCTCTACAAATTACGGGATCATCTTTTTAACCAGAAAATCTTCAAATAGTAATAAATACTTTCCTTTTGGGTTATTTGGCACTGATCCAACATCTTAAGAACAAGAGTGTGTTAAAAAATGAAAGTCAAGATTCTCACGGGGAGGGAAAAAGAAGCATTAAATAAGGATGAATGAAATAAAAGAATCAGAAAGGAGGATGCAAATGGATAACAAAGTTCAGAAAGGGAAAAAGGAAAGGTAAGATGTCAAAGACACTGCAATTTTTATACCCTGTAGCATGGTGTTTTGTCTATATTTACTTAGGACACTGAGATGATAGAAATCTCTTAAAAGTTATTCTGGTCCACTCTAATAGCCAAATCATTATTAATTTAATTTTTTGTTAAAGTGTTGGACATGGAGTATTAGATTCAAATATATACACTCATAATGACTCCATGCTGTCATTATCTGACTCAAGATGAAACACGAGCACAGATTGCCTAATTTGTGCATTAACACCAGAGTTTATTGTACAAGATATGTTTAGCTCCATCTGGAGCTTACAACAGTTCCAGATATGTGCACTATGTTATGACTAACAAGATAAAGTTCTATAATTATCTAATATCTACTGCAAAGATATGTATGATTATTCTAAGAAAAGCACAAGCAATGAAAAAAAAGGACATCATAGGTTTATCATGACCTTTGACTAATGGCAGTAAGAAAATTCTCAAATGCAGGAAAAAATAATGAGAAATATCTACAAGCTACATCATGTACAATCAGGTATTCTGATAGTAAAAAAAAATGCCTAACCATATTCTCAGATATGAATGCAGTATTTATATCCAAAATAACCATTTTTTTTGGTATGTAGGATAGTATAAATACACTGACTTAAAATTTCCTTTCCACTTACTCCTCCTCTCTCAATGCTTTTAACACACACTGAATATTATTTTTTCCATTGAGCTCTCCTCTCAACACTGTTTCCCTCTCTTCTCAGACATAAATGAGGTGCTGGGCAATGTTCTGACATCAATGTGGTGATTGCCCCAGGGGGGAAAACTGCAGTTTAAAATAGAAATGGAGACACAGACAGACACATTCATATAGACACCTGTGTGAGCCAATGACACTGATAGACCCAGACTTCTGGGAACCTCTGGCAGACTTCAGATGTCAGGATACTTTTCTGAGCCTGTATAACATTGTTTTCGCTGTATCTTGGCAAAGATTGACACACAAAACTCAAGACTGGCATTGAACTTGGAAATTCTCCAAAGATTACCAAAATCCAGAGGGTATGGCTGAGGTCTGTCTCTAACTACAATCATGAATTTATGTAGGATTTATATGTTGTATAGTGTGTATATAATCTTACTTTCATTTGTTTTTAGAACAAAGCTGTTTACAGATCTCTGCGTAAATGAAAATCCAGTGTTTAATTTCTTTAACATCTGTAATGGAAAATCTTCTGTTAAAGAGTGATGCCATCACCAGCTACACAGAGCATACTAGTGTATCAGTTAAAAGAAACATAAAGGAATAACATCTAAAAAATATTTCCAGTGGAAGGAGGCAAAAGTTTGGGTTTATTTCTCTTCTCCCTTGCTGTTTTCACTCCAACAAATGTCAAGACTAGAAAAGATGCATGGTCGACAGTTAAAGAAACTTTTTAAAAATAAATAAAAATGAGCAGATGCTGGAAAGCTTGTTTTGTTTAGTCTAGCAAAATGATATCTGAGAAGGGACTTACAGAGTCTTTCTGAAAAAAATCAACATTTATAATCAACTATCAGATAATTAGCATAAAACAAATGGGAATGAATTGGCCATGAATATATTTAGGATACAAATTGGAAGATATTTTAATCATTTTACAAGATAATATCTGGCACAACCCTCTAATAAAGATATAATTACTTAGATTTTTTTAAGAGAGTTTGAAAATTTTATGTGTGAACTTAATAAAAAAAAAAAGGAAAGATTATTCTTTGGGCAACAAGAAGAAAATAGTTGGAGTTCATCAAAGGATTTTAAAGATCAAAACTATAAATTAGTTCAGGAGAAGAGTAGTAAAATAGTTGCAAGATAAATTTACAGAAAGTTTCTAAATGTGAAAAAAAAAAGATAAAAAAATACACTGGGAAAACGTCATGTATCTGTGCTATGTTTTTACTTTTCTTTGATTGTCTGAAGATTTACAACATCTATGTATCAGTTTCTGAGAGAATTCTATAGTTAAGAGACTTTCTACAAAACTCTAATTCTAAACTAATCCTAGTGATGTTCAAAATTTAATGGTATACAAGTTATTCTGTAATACAAAAAAGAAGTAAAGACCAAGACACCTGTTATCTGTGTGCGACTCCAAAATGTGTTGGAGCTCGTGTCCTGTGTTTTGTCTTTGGTTAAACTATTTGTCTTCACAGGAGCTGTTATGGAACTATGTTTTGGATTTGTGCTGAAACGGTGTTGATAACACAGACAAGATTTTGTTACTGATGAGTAGTGCTTGCACAGCATCAAGGCATTTTCTTCTTATCACGTTCCACCAGTGAGTGGACTAGGGGTGCACAAGAAGCTGGAAGGTAACACAACTGGGACAACTGATCCCAAGTGACTTGAGGGATATTCCAAAACATATGATGTCATGCTCAGTATATAAAGCTGGGGGGAAAATAAGGGGGTGGAAGGGGGAACACTTGATGACATTTGTTACTCATGATGGAGCTCTGCTCTCCTGGAGTTGGTTGAACACCTGTCTACCCATGGGAAGTGGTAAATGAGTTCCTTGTTTTGCTTTGCTTTGCTTTGCTTGAGTGCATGGCTTCTACTTTAGCTATTAAATGGTCTTTATCTCCACCCATGAGTTTTCTCATTTTCAGTCTTCTGATACTCCCTCATCATCCCACTGGGGAGAGTGAGTGAACAGCTCCAGTTGCCAGTTGGAGTTAAAACAGGATTTTCCTGAAGTTGAGTTTACTTTGCCCATGACAGTAATTGGTAATTGATCTCTTTATCTTGACATACAATCTTTTTCATCTTCTTTTCTTCTGCTGATCTGCTGAGGAGGTGAAGTGAGAGAGTAACTGGGTAGCAGTCTAGGATCCATCTAAGGTCAACACACCCCATGACAGTTCTTACTATATATACTGGAAAAATTACTTCCAAACAACTTGAGAGAAATGTTGGGAAGCAGGGGTCATCACTGAATTGTAATAATTGTAGAAAATATTTCTTGAAAGTTTTGAATTTTTACCTTTTTTTTTTGTCAGGTACAGTGGACTTGAAAAAAAAAAAGGATTTAAAAAACAAGACGTACATTTTTCATGTAAAAAGCCTATTTTTAAGCCATTCCATGTAGGATCAAAGAAAACTAGTTCTTGGAGACAATCTTGAGCATCAAATGATGATTTGTTAACACCATGTCACTATTATAGGCAGAGCAACCTTTGGACTACAGCTTTTGACATTTAAACCTCATATTGACCACCAGTTGCTGCCATTGCTGACAGAGGGACTAGGCATGCACCACAGGAATTTGTGTATCTGTCAAAAGACCATTGAAACATTCTGTAGCTACTGCAGAGTCAGAGGACTGTGAAATAACAGTCTAAAGTATCATGGAAATTGAAGAGATAGCAATTGACTTCCCTTGCAGTTTTACTCTTTGCCCTTGTAGTTTAACTAATAATAGAAACCACCAGAATAATCTTTCTTCCTCTATGCAAGCCAAAGAAAGAAAAACCTTTCTATGCATTAAGGTATCTTGCCTTAGCCACAGTTTTGTGCCATGGAAATAGTAGAAAACCTTTAAATACCCAATGCTACTGATTAATAGAGTATAAAATGTACAACTTAAAATATTAAAGAGTCAGATTTTCTCAATGGATGGATTAATAAAGAACATTTTCTCAGCAAATATTTTCCTCTAGCCTGTGCAAAGCCAGTTATTTTCTCTTGCTTGCAGTATAGCACCATTCTGTAGTTTTCAAAGTTCAGGCAAACGACACTCAACTATCTCTAGGTTTTTACAAAAAGACATCCTGTTTTTTGCCCCTTCATAAACATGGCTATGTGGTTTAGGAGTCTGTCATCTGCTCATATGCTGCCAGCTTGCATCTTCCTCACCTTTTCCTGTTGCATCTCAGTCCAGATAATGCCCTACCCAAGCTCTCCTTGCCCAGTAGCTGGGCATGCAGTAGCTTCCCTTTCCTATCACAGGACTTTCCTCCCACTTCTAGATTTTACTTCACTAGTGTCCAAGATCAATTGGCAATTTTCATCTCTGTTGTCCACAAACATTTTTCTAAAGGAATATATCATGTAGAAAACTTAACAGACAAAATAGTAGTATCATCCATCATAACATCACATATTATTTGTTTAAAAAGCCCAAGTAGATTAATCTTTTCAGACACTGATTGCTTGCACAGAGGTCTACTCTCCATTTAGGAAAACATTAAGTAAAAAGTGTATCTAATACAAATTTCTTCTGTATATAAAAAAACCCTGCACTTTGGGAGACTAATGCAGATGAAGTTAAGCATCAGTGCCTAAAACCATCTGCGAATCTGAAAGAGGACATGACATATATGCAGTTGTTCTTGACTTAACTGATGCCATTTCAGTTCTGGGTACAAAATCATGAATTGGCATAAATTTCCAGATATAGAACCAGTCGCACAATTTGCAGCTCAGGCTTCTTTTCCTCAGTGCAGCTCTCTAATGACACTACTTCACACTACTTAAAAGAGTCAATTCCATATTGTAGCACAAAGATTCCTATAAATGCTGTTGTCCCAAGGTTTTTTGACGTTTGACACTGTCTCCCATAGCATCCTCATGAGAAAGCTCAGGCAGTGTGGGTTGGATGAGTGGACAGTGAGGTGGATCGAGAGCTGGCTGAATGACAGAGCCCAGACGGTGGTGATCAAGGGCACAGAATCGAGTTGGAAGCCTGTGGCCAGTTCAGGGGCCAGTCTTGTTCAATGTCTTCATCAACGACCTGGATGAGGGGACAGAGCGTACCCTCAGCAAGTTCCCTGATGGCACCAAAATGGGAGGACTGGCTGATTCCCCAGAAGGCTGTGCTGCCATTCAGCAGGATCTCGACCTGGGCAGAGAGAACCTGCATCTGGGAAGGAACAACCCCATGCACCAGTAAAGGCTGGGGATTGACCTGCTGGAGAGCAGCTCAGCAGAGAGAGACCTGGGAGTGCTGGTTGACAATAAACTAACCATGAGCCAGTAATGTGGCCTTGTGGCCAAGAACGTCAATGGCATCCTGGAATGCATCAAGAGTGTGGCCAGCAGCTGAAGGGAGGTTCTTCTCCCTCTCTACTCTGCCCTGGTGAGGTCTCATCTGTAGTCCTGTGTCCAGTTCTGGGCTCCTCAGCTCAAGAGGGACAGGGAGAGAGTCCAGCACAGGGCCACCAAGATATCAGGGGACTGGAACATCATCCTTATGAGGAAAGGCTGTGGGAACTGGGGCTGTTTAGTCTAGAGAAGAGAAGACTGCAGGGTGATCTCATTAACATTTATAAATATCTAAATGGTTGATGTCAGGAGGCTGGGACACCCCTTTTTTCTGTTGTATCTAGCAACAGGACAGGCAGTAATGTGATGAAGCTGGAACACAAAAAGTTCCATTTAAACAAGAAAAACTATTTTGCTGTGAGGATGACGAAGCCCCAGCACAGGCTGCCCAGGGAGGTTGTGGAGTCTCCTTCCTTGGAGATCTTCAAGATCCTCCTGGATGCTTTCCTGTCGAACTAATCTAGGTAGACTACTTCAGCAGGGTTGTTGAATTAGATGATCCCTAAAGGCACTTTTCAGTCCCTACCATTCTATGACTCCTGAGAAAACATTTACTATGTATGGCACAGTAAAGGTTTGGTTTCTGTAACCACGGAGAATTATGGAAAAACTACACTTTCCAGAATGAGATCTACTTTTGTACTTGTTTTATATGAAGTTTTTATATGAAGCACTATGAGTTAATATCCATGAAAGAGTTATCAGCAATTTTTGATAAAAGGATGTTAGAGTTTTGATAATTAGAGGAACATTTTCAGATTCTTTCAATATTCTATCTTTCTGCAGTTAGATTTTTATTCTATGTCAGAAGATCAGAAATTGCATTTAAGATAAGTAATTCAAGAAAACATAATTCAGTGTTGTTTTAGACCTTACATAAATGCCCAAACAAAGCAATTACTAATTCTACCAGGAAATGAGAGATGAGGGAGTACCTTTGACAGTATTCCCATTACCAAAAGGAAACATACTCTGATACATTAAATATCACAAATGTTCCTAGAGGTGGTCAAGATAAGAGATTTCTCCAGTGTCCTGTTTGACAGTATTTAAATGGATGAGATTTATGTTTTGCCTTACAAAAAAAAAAAAAAAAAAGGAGGCATTAATGAAAAGGAAACTTTTTTCTTTAATTGCAAATAATAGATTAAGAGATCATCTGAAAGGATGATGGTTATTATAAAATATTTATGAATTGCAGGAAAAAGTAATCATGTATCTTCATGGTTTTTTTCTCAATTTGTGCTGATGGATTGCCTTCTCCAATGTTTCCCACATCATATGTTTGTATTTAAGAGACATTTGCATGCATCACTCTACTTTTAATTCTCCCAATTCTAAGTTAACGACACATTGTTAAGTGTAGAATTCAAGCTATTTTCCTTTCCTTTTCACTAACATATTTGTTAATACGATATCAGTAGTGTGTCTGACGTTGATTTTTTTTATACTCTATGCCATAGATGAATAGATTTTGTGACATAAATGTACTGTTTGACATACTTGGGTAAATCCATTCAGAACTAAATTCTTAGTGACATGATTAGAACATGTGCTGTGCATGTAATGGATATCTCAGTGCTTTTTTAACATTCTCTCAAAATGCATCACTTTTGTATTTTGTGGAGCTTGTTATCCCATTTGTCCTTCCCCAGGGATGCAGACAGAGTTATTCTTACATGCAACTTATTTTTATCTTATTTAAAGTGTTTTTAACAGGGAACAGTTTCTGTATGCATGCTTGATACATGCTACAGCACCAGTTGTATTGGCCCTGGTCTTATTTAGTTTATTGCAAGTAAATGCTGCATGTTTTCTGCCAGTTACCAGGAAAAATGCTTCCATTTCCTTATGTGATCTTGTGACAACATTATCTATTTTCAAAACTGTTGGTTTTTGACCACGTTCACATGGTGGCCTTTCATAACAGTTGATATCAGTCAAAACACTTCCACTATTTCTAGGAGAAGATAACAGATTTCAGCCTACCACATAGCAGATTATTTGATTAGCTATATCCTTGCCGTAAAAATTTGTCATCTGCTATGTGTGAAATAATAGACATTAGATTTAGGGCTAATAAAACACAATTCCAGGACTCAAAATAGTCACTTTATACCTGTCATAACTTCTTGGAGATCTTTGACAAAGTAATTTGGACAATAGAGGTAATAAATCTATTAAGATTAACTATCAAGCAACATATGACAAAAGGTTACCTACATCTCAACTGCCACTCCCAAAATTTCAACACATCCACATTCTAGGGCATGAGCTGATAACTTTTTTATGCACAATATAAAGAGTAGACAATACACAAGTAATTCCAGAGGCAAACACAGTACTAAGAATCTGCTATGGCAAAAACTTATTTTTTCCTTCAGCCTTGTTGACCTTGAGATCAGGGCAAAGACCAAAATGTTTCCAAGAGTTTCATCTACTCATGCAATCATGGAAGCTGGGACAGTAAAAAGAGACCACTTTTGTTTCTGCTGACTTTCACTTTTTTCGCATAATTAATGTCAATGTCCAACATCTGTGACCCATACTAGAAGATTTACAACACTTCTTTTTGTTTCTTATATTCAGAAGTTTACCACCTTTCCTGAGGCAAACCATAATTTGACCAAGACAAGTTTAGTGATGGATCAAAGCTGGCACACTCTTTGATACAAATGTCTCCTTTCAAAAAACTGCATCTGATCTGTGTCCATGGATGAAGCTGTCTCATGACAACTGTTTTCCTGCTGAAAAATGAAGTGACGACTGATGCATGAGAAAAATATGCAGAGAAGATGGGATCTAGATAATGAGATACACATACAAAAATAAATGCTTCAAAGGAATTGCAAAATTTATTACTGTGTTTCAAACTTCATAAACAACTTTTTCATTCACATTATAGTATCATTTAGGGACTTTTGGAACTTCCTTCATAGACAGGATGATAAATAAATTTCTTAAATTTATTTAGATTGTGGCATTAAATTGGAAGCATTCAGATATTGTACTGTTAGGGACCAGACAGATGAAGGTATTAAACAAATGCAGCAGATAGATCAACAGGAAAATGTTTGACTGTGTCTATGCTGTCACCTATTGGATGTTATTCCAGGAAATGCTTGTGTCAGTCTCTGACAACAACTTTCAAACTCTACTGTGCTCTGGAACTTTCTTGTTTTAAGAAAATGCCATCTAAAACTCAAGTTCAAAAATGGACAACTTATTTCTCAAACTGTTTAATTTTCATTGATTATTTGTTGGAGCAAATCACATAAGCACATTGTAAAATGCCACATTCACACATATCATATTTTGCATACAGTTTCAACCAGCTGGTGTGTGATTTTTTTTTTTTTTCCATTAAAATGGTAGTGGCTTTTAAAGTCTGCTCTTCTTTCCATCATTCTGAGGGGAAAAAAAAAAAAACCACCCAAAACTTTAAAGGCTAAAAAAAGCATTATGCTCAATCCTGAAGGAATATGTGTCAGATCAGTGAAATTATATGGTAAGCTTTATGTAAAAGAAATGCTGAGCAGAAGAATCAGTAAAAGAATAAGAGAATATATATAACTTTTTTTTTAATTTATGGAATTCATGTGTCAGACTGCACCTTGTCTTCTGTCTGAAAAATTCAAGTTTCAGTCTGAGTGTCAATTTCCCTTTCCATTTATATAGGATGTGTAACCCTGAACTAAAAAATTTTGAAACAAGACTGTACATCTCTTACCATTGTAGTGATCTGTGTCCACCCCAGAACAGCAAGATTGTCAGGCAACCTTACGCATTCAGCATAGTAAAAAGAATTGATGACCTCCAACCTTAAGAGTGCAGACCTAATAAGCAAAAGAAGTAACTTTGGAAGTAAAAAATTAATTTCAGTGACTCACACACATATCTTTATTCAGAGCCAAAATACAGCAAAATGTAAAGGGTAGACAATGAAGAGAGAATGCCTGCCTCAAGGTAACAGCATAAAAAATACTATGTCTCTCTGGTCCTCATTCAAAACACACTGAAATCTTTTAAATCCTGATGATGCCTTTTTTGCTGTTGTGGTCCTCAGACTGATCTTGCAGAGTCAGAAGACAATACAGAGATACATTTTGTCAGAACTCAAATGAGTAACTTCAGTGGAAAATAAGGATATTAGAGAAACTGTTAGAAAAGCTAAATTGAGTTGTTCTTTGGTTGGAAGAAATGGCACAAAATTCTTCACTTCTCTGAGGCTCCCTTAGATGGGGATCTGAAATGATCTCTAAAGGATGTAAAAAAATTTTGCTTTTTTTTTTTTTTAAGAACAGCCTATGATAGTCCCTACATGAACCATGTGCAAGGTCCATAAGCAATTAGAGCTGGGACAAATGAAGGCCAAGTAATGTTCTAACACTTTCCATCCTCTTCTAGTAGTTAGAGGATGTGTTTATAGCCAAACACATCTGGATCCCAAGAGAATGTGTTCAACATTCAGTTTTTCAGGGAATAACTGTTCAATATTCTGTTTTTCTTCTGGAGTTAACTGAAAGAAAACTATCTTTTTTTTTTTTTTCCCTTCCTCAGCTTTTAAAACTTAGTCACACATTCACCCTTTTTTTCCTCTGAAAAGCTATTCTTCAAAACCTATAGGGATTATGATGTAGCTGGGAGCTTCATCTGATGCAGGGTACAGTCATCTGTTTAGACAGAGTGCATAGTGAGTCATAGATAAATTCAGGAGATCTAGCTCTAATCCCAGTTCGATAGAGAAGCTTTGGCTACATATTTCAGTGTGCCTCAGTTTCCACAGCTATCAAATGAAAATAATAAGTGCTTACTGTGTGGGTGCATAATGCAATTTAATTAGTATGAGAGCCATGACACTGCTAGGTATAAAAAATGAAGTCTTGTACAGTGACATAGGCACCATAGAATTCATTTTTATACATTGTAATATCAATACATTGTAATATCCAATACTAGGTCAGACTGAGAACATTATTTCTGTATTCTTGGTTATTAAAATATAATAAAGGACAGAAGCCATAGAAATACACCTAAGCACAACATAATGTTCTATGTTAAAAATAAAGCCAAACATTTGTACTTGTATCCAAAACACCTCTTTTTTTATTTAAAAAAAAAAAAAAGGCAAACCATCCAAGTCTCATGATTTTACATAAAAATCATGCTAATCACTAACAACCTTGAATGCAAATCAGGAAATAAATCAGTTTGTCAGGAAGGCAGGCCTTATTGATGTATATGGCTTAGAGAAACCCATTGTGTTCATAATCCAACCTGCTGAAGCAGAATTGCAGTCCAAGTAGCAACAAGGTCATTAAAGGTTATTTACCACACTTCCCTATTGAGCTGCTTAGACTATTCAGCATTGAAATGTGATGTCACTATTGATGCAGGTCTCCCAGATTACAATTTTATATAAATAATAGTCTCACCTGAGCTGAAATGCCTTGGCCATCTGTACACTTTTCTCACAGTCCTCCCTGGAATGGATATAATTGGCATATGCTTATGCTTCCCTTCACCAGCTACAACTTTTCAGGCAAAAAACAATGATACTCCACACTTGATCACTGTACATTCTCATCATGTTTAATTCTTTCTTCATTCTGTAATTCATCCTTTAATGTACACAAGTATAGCTTTCGTGAAAGTATCTCTTAAAATCTCAGTGTTTGATCTTAAGTAGTTAAGAAAACAAATTAATGACATAAACTTCAAAATTACTTTTATATACACAGAGATGAGCAGATTCCTGATAACTAGTACATTTAGTTATGTTTAACTGTGGTTCAGATTGGAAAGTTGATATTTAAAAGTTAAGAAATGCCCAAATGAATGTTGCTCAGACAACGTCAGTTCTCTTCCTAATATATTTGCATATGATAAAATAGTTAACCACATAACTGTGTGTGATTTTTTTTCCTTATTGTCTCCTTATCTCACCCCAGAAACAGATGAATGTTTCATTTTATCTTTCTCAGTCTATGTGTGACTCCAGGCAATTTTATTTCATGCTCACTCAATGTACAAAAGCTATATTAAGATTAAGCTGAAAGTGGTAACTTTTATTGCCAAGGTACTATCAAGTACTCTGGTTTTCCAGACTAAATCAAATTCAATGTAACTTTTTTAAAAATTAGATTCTCTATTAACCTTAGCTACAGTCTTGAACATTCAGTACTTCTGCAAATAATAACTCAAGGGTTTAAAGTTAAATAACTATTCATGAAGACCTAGACACAAAAATATTAAGGTGCACTTACATCTATCACTTGAAAGCAACCTGCAGAAATTGCTGCTCAGCTGCTACCTAGTTTTGTTGTGTTCACATTGAAGCAAGTACTTCCAAATTGATATGAAGGTGGTAATCTTTTTGTATGCAAGAAAAATCTTCCTTAAGAAATCTATTATGATTCAACAAGATCATCTAAAAGATGCCATTGATCACCACCCTCTGGGTTCTGTTATTCAGAAACCTCTCGATCGACCTCACCATCCACTCATCCAAGCCACACTGCCTGAGTTTTTTGATGAAGGTGTTATGGAAGACAGTGCCAAAAGCCTTGCTGAAGTCAAGGTAGATGACATCTGCTGCTCTCACCTCATCTAGCGAGTCAGTTATGCCCTCATAAAAGGCTATCAAGTTGGTCAAACAGGATCTCTTGCAGGAAGTGGCACATGGAGATCAACCAGCTCTGTACTTTCTAAGATCTTACCCCATGAGAACCCTCCAAGTAGATCTTTGTAGAGGTCAAATTCATTTTGCCTGAAATCCAGGGTCACAATCCTGCCTTGTGTCCACACAGGATAATGAGCTCCACCATCTTATGGTCACTGCAGCCAAGGTTGCCTCCAAACTTTCCTCCAGACCCTCCTTATTTGACAGCACAAGGTCCAACAGCACACTCCTCCTCCTTGGTTCCTCAACCACTTATGATAGGAAGTTATATTCAATATTCTGTAAGAACTTCCTTGACCATGAGTGAGGCCCAGCACCTTTACCTTTTTCTATAGCTGATGGAGTCTGTGACGAAAACACTCTTCCAGAAGACACATCTGAGTGTCTTAGGCTTTTGCTCTGGATCATCTGATAATCATTTTTAGTTTGAAGATAAAAGAAGTGTAAAAATATGAACTTCCTAACATAAGCACCTGAACTTCATGAACAAAATTAGGTAGACTTATAGTCTCCTTCCTTTGCTTCCAAATGATGAGGTAGAGAATAATATCTAAGAAGCAGAATCTCAAATTGGGAAGTGGTGTAAACTGAGCAAAACAGGTAGTGTTGTACTCATGACTATTTCCAGATCTACCATTGAACAAATTTTCCCATGATGTATATAGTAGGAACTATTTTATTTTTTGGCTAAGAAATAATCTCTTTCTGTGTATGCAGTTTTCTCCTCAATGAAAGTATATTTTCCATTCCACTTAAAACCTACACTCAGTGTCCAGTCTTTAGAAGACTAAATCTGTCAGAGAGAGTTATTTCTAAAACTGAGCAAATGGATTTAGTGCCATTTACTTAAGATCAAACAAAGTGATGCAAAGCCTAAGCACAGCTGAAAATCTTTACAAAACAGTAGGAAGAGGCATAGAGGAGAGCAGGATAAGATGTAATAGAAAAATTGGTCCATGAATTGTTTTTGTGTACTGTATATGGATATTTAAATCTGTTATGTGGGTAAGCAACACAAATTTTGAAATATTTCTTGGTCATTCTTCCACCTTTAGTCCTAGATGAAGCAGAAATTTCCAGAGGAAATTTGGTAATAAAAGATGAAGATAAGGCTGAGATGCTTGGTCATAGAATCACAGAATCATAGAATCATAAAATGCCATCTTTGCCTCAGTTTTTAGTAACAGTAGCATTTTCACTGAAGAAAGTCAGCCCCTTAAGCCAAAAGAGAGGGGTGAGGAGCAAAATATCATCCCTACAATTCAGGAGGAGATGGTCAGTGATCTGCTACTCCACACTGATGAGCACAAATCTATGGGGCCGGATGTGGTACATCTTAGAGTGCTGAGAGAACTGGCAGGGGTGCTCACCAAGCCACTGTCCATCATTTCTCAGTCCTGGCTGACTGGAGAGGTCCCATCTGATTGGAAGTCAGTCAATATTACACTCATATATAAGAAGAGATGGAAAGATGATCTGAGAAATTGCAGGTCTGTCAGTTTGACTTCAGTGCCTGGGAAGCTGATTGAGCAGATCATCCTAAGTTCTATTATACAGCACATGCAGGACAACCAGGTGATAGGGCCCAGTCAGCAGGGTTTTATGAAGGGCAGGTCCTGTTTAGCAAACCTGATCTCCTTCTATGACAGAGCGACCCTCTTGTTGGATGGAGGAAGGGCTGTGGATGTTATCTAGCTTGACTTTAGCAAGGGATTTGACAGTTTCCCACAATATTCTCCCGGGGAAATTGGCTGTTTTTGTTCTGGATGGGCATACACTTTCCTGGGTGAAAAACTGGTTAGATGATTGGGTCCAAAGAGTTGTGGTCAATGGAGTTAAATCCAGTTGGCAGCCAGTCACAACTGGTGTCCCCTGGGACTCAGTTTGGAGGCCACTCCTGTTTAACATCTTTATTAATGATTAAGATGAGGGGATAGAGTGCACGCTTAGTAAGTTTGCAGATGACACCAAGCTGGGTGGAAATGTTGATCTGCTTAAGGGTAGGGAAGCTCTACAGAGAGAACTAGATAGGCTGGATGGCTGGACCAAGGCCAATGCCATGAGTTTCAATAAGGCTGAGTGCCGGGTCCTGCACCTGGGCCACAACAACCCCCAGCAGCACTACAGGTCTGGGGAGGAGTGGCTGGAAAGCTGTCAGGCACAGAGGGACCTCGGAGTGTCAATTGACAGCAGCTGAACACGAACAGCAGTGTGCCCAGGTGGCCAAGAAGGCCAATGGCATCCTGACCTGTGTTAGGAACAGTGTTGTCAGCAGGAGTAGGGAGGTGATCTTTCCCCTGTACTTGGTTTTGGTGAGGCCATACCTCAAATGCTCTGTCCAGTTTTAGGTCCCTCTCTATAAGAAGTATGTTGAGATGCTGGAAAGGACACAGGCGGGCTACCAAGCTGATTCAGATGAGGAACAGCTGAGGGATCTGGGGTTGTTTAGCCTGGAGAAAAGAAGACTCAGGAGAGATCTTATTGCTCTCTACAACTACTTGAAAGGAGGCTGTAGCAAGTCAGGGGTTGGTCTGTTTTCCCTAGTAATGAGCAACAGAACAAGAGAAAATGGCCTCAAGTTGCAATTAATTCATTGGAGAAAATTTATTGATGTCAATGAAACCAAACATTTATGTGCAGGACTTTCCACTGAAGATATAAAGTTCATTAAACTGTATTTTTATGAAAACTAAAATTGAGAATTGAATATCTTAGAGAACTAGAGGAGTCTAATTCTCCTGCATAATCTTTTATACTTGATCAGTGAGTGTTACATCTTTTCCTAGTGTATATAACATGAAATCATTGTTTTTGGTTAAGGCAACTGAGGCCAAACATGCCTTCTTCTTGAGATAGATAAACATCCTCTAGCTAGTTATACAAAGATGAGTGCCTTGAAGCTCTGAGTTAGGCCTCTAATCTGCCTCTGCAGGCAGTCAGCTGCCTGAAACTGTTTCATGGAAGCCAGACTGCTGAATGGGACATTCTCTTAATTACCACTCAAGGAGAATTAGGTAGCAATCTCTGGCTGAAAGAACTCAACTTCTTCCACTTTCAACCTACGGTTATGAAAATTCCCACTAAACAACACACATGTGTCTTGTAAAATATGCTAGCAGCTCTTGATAGTGTTTCTTTTTTATTCAGCAGAGTTTAGCTGACATATGAGATGAATCTTTCCTCTGTTCTCTCAGAATTTAGCCTATACCTCTGAGCCCTCTAATAAGTACTCCAGTGGCTGACTGCAAATTATTTCTTGATACAGCCGTTTTACTTTTGTCCTTTGTATTCAGACATTCCACTGTGTAAATGTAATTGAAGACAGCATGCTAAGGAGGAAGGAGAAAAGAGTGCCCAGGAGCCAAGGCACTGACTATCCACTCGCATCTTGAATGAATCACTGTACTCACAGCACATTTTCATAAGCAAATCACACAAGGAAAAAGACAAAAAAGAAATGTTAGATTTGTAACTCCAATAGTCTTGAGTACAAACAAGGCACATAATAAGCAGCACAGCCTGGCTGTGGGCAATTCTTTGAGTATCCACAAGGACATATTGAGTATCCAGACCACTATCAAGAAGCTTTTATTCCTAAAAAAATTGTAGGGAGCTACAAGGTTAGGCAACAAGAAATTGAACTGGACTTTGATACTACTTTAAATGCCAAAGTATTTTTGTGGGGGCAGCTCAAGAGCATTCAGCTTTGTTGAGTTTACACTTGTCACAGCTGAGAGGAAAAGATAGCTTCCAAACCAACTTTATACCTCCCTTGTTTCTAGGAGCGGTAAGGTGCCAAACCACCCACTGGCACTAATAAATCAAAAAATCAAAAACTAGCAAATGGAATTATGGGTAAATTACATGCAAATAAGGCTGATCAGAACTGGCTTTTCTTCTTTCACCTAGTAAGAAAAGCAGAATGCTCTATCCTCAAGGCTTTCTGGCCAAGAATCATACAAAAGTTAGACAAGTAAATGTGTATAATAGTTCACTATTAACTGGACTAGACTGTGCAAATCTTGCTTCTATGGATGAATGCTTATTCATAGTAGTCACTGAGGTTTTTTGTTAGGTTGTTTGCGGTTTTGCTTTTTTCCTCCTATTGAAACTGGTAAGCCTGGTTCATTCTATAAGATTTTATTAATATGAATAAAGATTGTACAATGAAGCCAAAAGCTGTATTTCAACTCCTCAGAGCTACAGGCTGATGTTTTTCCCTTGTTCATGTCTTTTATGTTGGGAATGAACTTAATCTCATTCAGCCTCGAGTCACAAGCTAAGAATTCACAGAAGAAACTAGCCTCAAAAATGTCAAACACAATGTAAATGTAAGGAAGCAGTTTTGCATAAGAGCCATTCCTGCAGGTCTAGATCTCACACACTCCACATCTTCTGGTCCAAGAGTCTGACACAGAAAGGGCAATTAAGTATTCCAGAATAATTCCATATGGATTTTAGACATCTTTGCCGGGAAGCTGCTAATGTAGAAAATATTTTGTAGCATGCCTACTTTAAGATATTTGACTCTACTTATGAAAAGATACCTAGTGGATATAACGTTATTATTTAAATCAAAAGACATTTTATTGATTTCATAGGTTGGCTCTCAAAGAGTGGTAAGTAAATTACAAAAAAATAAAAAAAGTAGGAAGAGCTATAGCAATTTGAGAAGTAGGAACCTTTATTTCTAACAGAGGCATAGTGTCAGGCTGTGCTTTCTTCTGCTTTGAATAAAGAAATCCAGCCTTGGCTCTTGAGCTTCATGTCTACTCTGACAGCATTTTCAAATTTAGAAATTATCCATCAGGCAAATCAAAGACTTTTTTCTTTTTTCCTTATCCAAGGGATCATATTGAATCCTCTTATAAACAGCAAAACACTTTCTGGAGAAACATCTCCAGATTTCTAGATGGAACAAGATTTCATTTTTCTAGTTAATGAGTTTTAGAGCTACCTAGTAAATAGCTCTAATGATCTCACAGAATCACAGAATGCTAGGGGTTGGAAGGGACATCTAACGATCTTCTAGTCCAACCCCCCTGCAAAAGCAGATCCACTTAGATCAAGTCACACCAGAATGTGTACAGGCAGGTCTTGAAAATCTCCAGAGAAGGAGGCTTCACAACCTTCCTGGGCAGCCTGTGCCAGGGCTCCATCACTCTCACAGAAAAATAGTTTTCCCTTGTGTTTAAATGGGACTTTTTGTGTTACAACTTCATCCCATTATCCCTTGCCCTGTCACTAGGTACAATAGAAAAAAAAGGGATGCCCCAACCTCTTGACACTCACCATTTAGATATTTGTAAATGTTAATGAGATCCTCACTCAGTCTCCTCTTATCTAGACTAAACAGCCCCAGTTCCCAGCCTTTCCTCATAAGAAAGGTGCTCCAGCTTGGTAGCCCTCCACTGGACTCTCTCCAGAAGTTCCCTGTCCCTCTTGAGCTGAGGAGCCCAGAACTGGACACAGGACTCCAGATGAGGCCTCACCAGGGCAGAATAGAGAGGGAGAAGAACCTCGACCTGCTGGCCACACTCTTCTTGATGCATCCCAGGATGCCATTGGCCTTCTTGGCCACGAGGGCACATTGCTGGCTCATGTTTAGAGTATTACCAACCAGGACTATCAGGTTTTTTTTAAGATGGAAGCTATTCCTCTTTATACAGGAACACTTTACCAATGCATTTTATGACAAGGCATTCAACATGTAAAATTAACTGTTATGGTGACACAAGAAAGACCAATAAGTTCCTTGCAAAAAAATTGAAAATATGGACTTTTTAACCTTCCACATGATAAAGAAACATTTCTCTCTACTCTGCTTTTCTGTAGAATTACTGATAGACAATAGCTGAGTTGGAAATCACAGCAGTTTTAAGAGCTAACAGATTTTACTGCCTGGATTTGTAGGTTTGAGACGCTTTTTTAAATGTATGTGTCTGGAAGTTTTTTATTAATTTCATCAACCAACAGACAGATATTTGAATTGCTTGAATGCAGTCAGCTCACAGTTTTCACAACACTTAAATTGGTAATATTTTAATCATGAATTCATCTATGAAGTCTTATAACAGAGACATAGACACTTTGGGTGTCTTCCCCTGCTCTCTTTCTTTAGTAGAATTTGAGATCATGATGGCATGCCTGTATATAACAGTCAAATACTGGAAACTACCCAATTTATACAATAGCTCTACCTAAGCAAGGGAAGAAGTTTTCTTAAGCAATGAGCGAGCTTCTTCAGCCAGAATGCAACAGTTCATTCCTTGCTTGACTGGAACTGTCATTTTCTGGTCACACCAGTATTTTTAAAATTCTCAAAGTTGGCATATGTCATCATAAAGAAAAAACAGAAGAGAGAAAAACTGTCAAAAATCTGAGCTTTTGGTATGATTTAGGAACAGAAGTTTGTTTTTCTAATTCCCTTTAAAGAAGACCAGTCACATGGAAGACTATTTTTCTTTCTGCTTTTCATATGTCAGTAAAATTGTAATCAGCAAATTATGTTATTTTATCACCAAGCCAAAACTGATCATTTTTTTGAAAGGCTATATTTTCTTTAAAAGTGCTTTGCATTAGAATAATGGATTGAGTTAAGTTATGATGCTATGTCTTTATTGGTGTATTTACTTCAACAGCTTTCAAGGCTATGAGAATCTAAAATAACACTGGAAAATTAAACTCATGTATTAAATTCCAGTGCATTTCTCTACTCACAAAATGTTCTTATGTTCTTTAATGCATTATATACACAGATTAACTTCTTGTTTCTTTGAAATCTGTGTGCTATTTTGATAAATATCAGAATTTTATAGTAACTTGTCAACAGCAGTTGCCAAAAATTCAGAGACAATATTAATGTGCCTCCTGTTTCAGTTTAGTACCAAAATAAATAAAAATAGCAAGGCTAAATAAAAAGATGAAAAATTAAAAAATCTTCTGAAAGCAATGGAGGGCAGCAGGATTCCAGAATGCATTTGATTGTTCCTGCTTTTGCAGAAAGTAATCTAGTGACAAGTCAGAGTACAATGAAACTGATGCAACAGACCTCCCATGTGGATCGCAATGTATAGCCTAAATAGGAAATGACAAATGTGACCATATTCAGAACAACTAACATGAAAGGAAAGGAGTCACATTCACCAACTGATATTCTCTTCATGATGAATTTGACACCCTCTAAAATGAGCTATCATCCTTGTTAATTTGAGGAAAAAAAAAAAAAGAATGGGAATTTAAACATTTATGATTAGCAGTTTCTAGATTTTTCCACAATGTATATTGAACAAGTTTAGATCCTATTCCCTGAACACATTTCCCACAATAAAATTTAGTAGAAGCTGTGGCTTCTTTTTTAATAAAGTTTTAATACATACATCAGTGACCGTCTATTATGGGCTGTCAGACACAAGAGTGCTTGACTTAAGTTAAAAAAAGTATGCCCTTCCACTGTATGTGAGAGGGGCAGCCTGTCACAGTGAATAAAATACTTGTATCTCACTACTGAGATCAAAGTTCAAGGCTGCAAACTACCTTCATGAAATAGACTTAACTTAGCCTCTTCATCTGCTATGGAAAAGAATATATCATCATGCAGAACCTACATGACAACTTAAATCGAAACAAGACATGGGCCTATGAAGAAATGAATAATGAACTAGTTCTCAACACTTTCAAATCTTGTTACTTTAAGATAGAAGATGAGGTCAGTGTTAGGTCAGTGTTCTGCTGAACTTCATCTGTTACAACTTTGGAGGTATTTAACTGATATCAATTTAGCAATCTTTAAAAGTAGAAATACTCACAATGAACAATTAAAAATAATGAGGTCTGCCTAAACATATATTTGCAGTGTGTAAAAGACCAGACAGTCCTGGCAGAGCATTCATCGGGTAAAAAATATGTAGTTTATTTGTAAATATTTACCTATTATATCAGAAGAATTATTAATAGCCTTTCCAATCCCCTATGCCTATGATATGCTTCTAAAAATAGGAGCTGATAATACACTCACTTGAAGGATCAGACTACATTGAGAGGGTAAGTCATTTTATATCTTCTGATAAATTTTCTAACAGGAGATTGATCTCTAAAATTATGAGTAAATATTATCACAACAATGATGAAAACCTAAAGGAGATGAAATGAGCCAACCTCGTTCCGTTTCCATCCAAGTGAGAATAGTATAGAACAATGTAATTATATGCACCATACAAGCTCATATGGGACTCCAGAACACCCTAGAAATTTCTTTGTGGTGCAGGATGAGAATTGTTTGAGCAGACTATCAAACTCACAATTAGTAGCCGCCTCCTGGCAGGACCCTTCCATTATTCCCCTTGAACCATACATATACCGCATATGACACTATCCTACCAGTCAGTATTGAGATGCACCTCAAAAATAAATGAACGAAACTGTTTCTCGATAGGTTGTGTGACAAGATAAGGGTACTTTATGTCATGAGTCAAACGTTAAATACTAGATGTTAGACGTCAAACTGCTCTTGTGGGGCTTAGGGCCACAAAGGACACAGTACCATTCTGATGGAATGGACCACCTGAAAAGTCGACTTTTTTCTTTTCCATTTTAATTTTTTTTTCCTTGTCTTTAGGGCTAAGATACTTTGGTGAGTTCCTAAAGATTCTTTAGTTATCTCTTCTAGCATGCACTAAAGCATAAACATTTTTCTGTATAGGGAGATTACATGTGTTTAAGAATCCAAGTGTATCACAGTACAAAGAAGCATGGCAGAACACAGTGCAAGTTGAGAGATTCAAAATGGACCCGTTCAAGGCCATGAGGCATGAGAGACAAGGCACTTTCCCATGCCTACAGGTCAAAGGTCACAATTCATTTTACTCACTCCATTTCTATCAACTTTTGATTTACACAGCTTATGACAGAACACTTAGTTGTTCTTTGCCCTGCAGTCTTCAGAAAAGTCCTCAGATAACATGAATCTCTATAGTTCAGTACTCTGTTGTCAGAGAGATACCACAAAAACCTCCCCATGATAACTTTAAAGTCACAGGGGAAGGAAGTCTAACCTAGATTTCCTGTGTGTAGTTTAGGCCCATCCAGGGACTAAAAAACACGATTAGATTTGAGTACCACAGACTTAGGAACTCCCAAAATGCAGGGAGAGCTTAATTGTTGCTTATCATCCCAGATAAAACAGACCAGGCTACTCGGCTTGGGGAAGAAAACAAACAATTTAATCCACCACCAACTAAAACATAACCATAAAACCCCAAAACATAACCAACATAAAACAACACAGAGTGGTACAATGATGAAGAGCACAACTTCCCTTTAAGACCACCTTCTCCTCACCCCTCTCCTCTTCCTCAGCTCAGAGCCTCGATCCTGGTGTCTTTTTCTCCTCCCCCACTGAATGATTTAGGGGTTTCAGTCAGTCTATTCTTGATGACTTCTGCCATTTGTCTCTCCTCAGGACAGATGGACTTACTCACTGGTCCTCCCTGTTCCTCCATGGGGTACCTCACATACACAGCAGCCCTGCACAGGCTGCTCCAATGTACATTTATCCCAAAAGTTGCAGCTCTTCTCTGCCTCTCATATGGGTCTGCTCTGCAGCCCACAGGCTCTCCAGCATGGCCTGCACCATGGCCACCTACTCACATAGTTTCCTGCCCATCTGGTTCACTCACCTGGAGCTGCTGGTGGCTCTCAGTCCTACCATTGTCCTCCATGGGTTGCAGGGGTACAGCCTGTGTTCTCACCATGGGTTGCAAAGGGGTCTCTGATCTGGTGCTCCTCCTTCATTCCTCCTTCTCTGACTGTGAGGTCCACATGGTCGCCTCCATCTTGTATCACTCTTACACCTCCTTCCAAATGCTTCAAATTCTCATCCTTAAATACTGATTGCAGAGGCATCAGATTGGCCCAACTGGGCTAGAGGTAGATCCGAACCCAAGAGCTGAGGGAAAGTCTGAAAACTCTTTTACAGGTATGCTCTGCAGCCCCATCCCCCTGTTACCAAGCAAAAGCAGCTCCTTGTTAAACAATGACACTGTGAAGGAAAAGTTCCATAAGAGTTGGCAATATCAAGAGAAGTTGCTTTCAGGAATTCAAGCAGTTTGCATAGATAGAAAAGTATTGTCTATGCTAAACAAAGCAGTTTAAACTGTAAAAAAATGTAACCAAACAGTCCTTAGGTTTGTGTTTCACTTTCAAAAATAAGTCTAATAACAGTCCTTGCACTGGAATTTTCCAGATATCTCAGATGCAGACCTTTTCTGTACTTGGCTCTGGAGATGATGCAAGAAAGATTTTGTATTATACAAGTTACAAGAAAGTCATCTTCTCTTTCAGACATGGCAATTTTAAAAAGGAATGAGACTAAATGAGGCTGTGAATCTTCCCAGAGAATCATCATTATGCTGTTAGCTCATCTTCATCGGTAACAGCTTTGGCTTTAAAAAGACACATATATTTCCAAAGACAGCCGTTTGAGAGTTGAAATAACCCTGCAAGAAGTGGGAGAGCTATTTGCAATAGTAGAAGCTCTTAAATGGCAGAATGACTCTGCCTGAGGCTATGTATGCTGACACAACCTCTGCCATGTAATAGTAATATTGGAGAGAGATTTTCTCAGTATGCAACCAGTGACAAGTAAGACATCCTTTGCCTCAACCAAGGCAGTAAAGGAAGTACTGCAAAAGTCCTGATCCAGAATAGTCCAAATTATGTGACAGTGCCAATCTAATTGTTTGTTCTTTCAAAACAGCCTTTGCCCAAGGTGAATCTGGAAATGAAGCAGGATGAAGGCAGCTCAGTCTGAGATAGAGATCTCAGTGAGACTGAGCCTGATATTGGAAGAGAACAATCGGACAAGAAGTTAATAAAGATCTTCTGGAATAATTGTGTTTTCCTAAGGCTATGTCAATGGTTTAAAGCATTCTGATTTCTTTAAACTGTCACTTCTAAATCACAGGGTCTAAGATGTTTTTTTTTTTTCTAACTACCTGTTTATTAAGAAAAAATAAGATTATAATGATGTTGAAGAGTTACATTTATTCTTCCCTCCAAAAGACTTGGAGTTACTTGACTTGTAAGTTTCATACCTCAAAAGACAAACAAAACCAAACATTTAGGCAAGACCAAACTTGGAAAATTTTACCCCCAAAGAAGGATTGTTCTGAAATTCATCTGCAGGTAAAACCATGAGATTCAAAATAGCCTATAATTAATTTGCACTTTCTCACAAGGAATAATATATCTTACTACTAATGAAACAGCAAGTAATGTGGCACCCAGTAGATTAAGAAACCTTTTGTAGTTACATGTAATTATACATAATTTTTGGCCATGACTTCAGAGTAATTCTGAAACTGAGTGGAATTTTTGGTCCAGCCATTTATCCTTGTATGATTTCAAATTGCAGTACTCCATTTAAGAGGTGAACGAATTTACTGTGTTGTGCAGTTTAAATTAATATATGAAATATGTTTTAAAATTATAAAAGTAATTTTGTTAGTGTGCTTCATTTTTTGTGCAAAGCAGAGAGATTAGAGCTGCTGCTAATAAAAAAATATGCACAACATATCTAGTTGTAATTCATTATCAAAGTACACTTCTTGAAACTTCAAATGAAAAAAGGAAGTATAATTCTTGAGATTCTTTTAATGGCAATTGGACAATTTTGTCAAGCTGTACTCTAAAACATAATATCATACTTGAAGTCAATACTGGAAGAAAAGATAGATTTCTGTTTCATAAAAATATGTTTTCTATTCTTTTTCTTTTTTATTTTTGTTATTTTTTATTTAGCTTCAACTCATGCTGGTACCCAGTGTTTCTGTTGTCCTTTCCTGAATGCAGGAGGGTAATATAGGATGACATAGACTCATTAAAATAGAAAAAAAAATCTCAGAAAAGAGGATAAACACCAATCCTGTCTGTACTTGGTCTCCTCCTTCTTCCTACTGGAAGAATCAGAGACTTCCTTCCCTCTTGGAGTGTACTGCGGCTTGCAAACTAATGCAAATATGTTGATATCTTTTAAAGCCAGTTTATTACATAGCAGCTGCTTAGGATGATAACTTGATTAGTGTAGGCATGTGATCTGATCTTCTCACACCTGGAGATACAGAAATAGCCCAAATAACATTAATGCTATGGAGAAGTATGGAGCTGAGCAGAGGGAAGTGGCAGAGAGATGTAAAGGACAACTCTGCTACACATAATTAACATTTTCTGCAACATCATCCCAGATACAAACAAAAATAGCAAAGGGAGAAGAAAGCCCTGGATCTTGGACCACTTCATTCGTATCCCTTTGGAGCAGGCTATTAGTTCTAACCCCTTTCCTTCTTCTTCTCCATTCTCCTTTCACTCAGCATTGCCACAAGAGATTAAACAGGAAGTTTTGGGAGGAATAAGAAGAGATGATACATTCTCAGGGTGACCAAATAAAGACCTGTGCAAATATGGAAATGTGAGTATGTCAGATTTGTGTAGAGCTGTTTCTGGTAACAGAGAAGGCCTTGTAATGGTGGCTCATGTGACAAGTTGCTTGAAACTTTTCCTGACTCTAAGTCAGAAAATTCTGGGGCTGAGTCAATTGGGCACCTTTGTGATCACTTTTTTAAAAAGAAGAAACTGGAAGACAAGATTGTATCTTTCTGGGAGGTAGTAGAAGAAGCTAATGAGGGGAAAGTGACCATGCAGACCCCAAGGTTAGTGAGGGAAGAGAGTAGGAGATGTGCAAGAGCAGACACCTTGCATCCTGTGGTGAGACAGCAGATATCCTTCTGCCGCCCATGGAGGGTGATGGTGAAGTTGAGTTCTACTGGAAGCTCATGGCTGACTCCACACCAGAGGTGATGACTGTGTCAGGAGATTGTGACTTTGTGGGAGGGTGATGTGACATCAGAATATGCCTGGAGTTCTGCTGCCACACAGGAGACCCACACTGGAGGAATTTGTGACAAGCTGCAGCCCTTGGGAAGGATTCACACCAGAGAAATTTGTTAAGGACTGTATCCCATGGGAGAGACCCCATGTTGCAGCAGCAGAAGAGTGCAAAGAGTCCTCCTCCTCTGAGAAAAAAGAAGCAGCAGAGACCATCTGTGAGGAACTGACTACATCCCCCATTTCCTGCCCCCCCTGTGCTTCTGAGGTGGAAGGAGGTAGAAGTATCAGCAGTATCAGCTCAGGAAGGGGAGAAGGATGGGGGAAGATCCTAAGATCTTCAAGTGCTAATTGTATTGTTCTCATCCTGCTTTTTCTGTTTTGTTTGTTTGTTTGTTTGTTTTTAACTTTCTGTCCTGTTGCTAGTTGGTTGTAGTTTAAACTGTTCTTATTTTGTTCCCTAAATCTAGTAGAGTCTGTTTTGTCTGTGATTATAATTGGTAGTGGGTCCTTCCTGCCCTTGTCTCTATCCACAAGGCTCTTGGTGATCTTTTCACTCTCCATCTCTCTGGACTCACCACCACCCTACAGAAGGTAAGGGTGTGTGGGATTATGAGCAAGAGGTTGTGTGGTGATTCCTTGCAAACTGAGTTTGAACTACAACAGAATGGATCAGAGGGAGGAAAAGAGACAGAGATTTTGATGAAAAAGGTAAGGGGCATAAGAGTGTGGCTGGGAGAGAAAGAGAGAAACTACACACCTGGCAGTGTGTTTGCTGATGTCTCACAGTTTGATGAAAAGCCACTGTCCCCCCTCCTATCCACTGAAGTATCTCTCAGCCTCTCTCAGTTTCACTGAGCACTTCCCCACTTCCTTAACAGTAAATTGTAGTTTTCTTACATTTCAAGAAGCCTAGAGCCTGTGGTAATCTTGTCAGTCCCATTTACAAACAACTTAAGACTTTTCCATATGTGAACAAAATAAAATTTTACCCTTCTCAGAATAGAGACAGATGTTTTTCATATAGTCTAATTCTTGTCAATAGCAAAATCTGTGGTGGCAGCAAAGGATGAGGTTGCATAGGAAAACAGGAGTGCTCTGTGTATATATTACTGAGAAGTTTGCTTGCTCTCTATAACATGAGGCATTCGGGGAAGGTGGTGCTTGTGGAAGGCAACTTCTCAAAAAACATGTTGAAGAAGCTGCAGCTGAATCTGTGAGATCAGGAAAATCTCTTTCTCTTTTACTTAAAACTGAGATATCATTGGTCTCCTATGACTACTGTTATAGGCAACAGGATATGCCTAAAGCCAAACCTTTAATGATAGTCTTCTAGTCTGTACATTTGAAGTAGGATTCATCAAATGTAGGTATTTACTCTGTATTATCTCTTTATAAAGAGAATTATGGACTTATATTGAGTGATTTGTCCTAAAATAGACATCTGAATAGCTCCCTGAGCAAGTCCTAGCCACATTTGTCTCCCACACGGCTACCTATAGGTTGTCTAACTCATATACAGACAAAATCTCTGAGCAAACACAAATACCTCCACCAAATATAGATAACAGAGACATTTTTTGGGGGGCAGCATAATAAATTCTATGGTTCTCTCTTTCTAGAAGAGTGATTTTTCTTTGAGGAAGAAAAGTCTACCTTTGGCTAGCTCAACAACAAATTCCTGTATGCCAGGTTGAGCACATATAGGTATGGGATCATCATTACAGCTTCAGCTTCAGAACATATCACAGGTCTGTTCCTTTCTACTAAAAGCAAATTTTTCTGTTGATTCAATAGAGATATTCTTTCTTTTTTATTTCTTTACTTCATCATTTTCTCTCATTTATTTACTGATTATTCCTGATGTATTTTCTTCCCATTTTTAACGTATAATCTTTCCCCAGTTACGCTGCTGACCAAAGATTCTGTTTTAAAAGATTCTTGTTCAGTAGATGGGAATCCCTGCCTTCTCCAGAGCCATCTTCCCAGGTCTATGTAGATCAAGTAGAAAAGATTCCCAACAACTCTTGACAAAGATATCGCCTTCCCAAATGCCTGCTCTCTGAGCAGAGCCCATATGTAGTCCTCTCTAAGGTACAGGAAAATCTGTAGTGTCCATACATTTATGAATGTACCAGACTTGGCACTGAGTGACTACATTGATTGGTGGACTAGAAAATATTTTCTGTCTTTTGTCTCTGTTATTCCTGAATTTGTACTTCTGAGGGGTTGTTAAAGCTGGCAGAGACAAAGCACAGTGTGCATCTAATCACTCCAGTTGATGACTGTGGAAATAACCAGGTCAGGAGAGAGTCACTGATCACTTTAGCATAGCTTTATCAGAAAGTTTGTAAAATTACATAAACAGATGTATATAACTCTAAACATTACCAACAGACCTAAAGATTCATATTTTAACTAATCGTCTTTCACTGCCTCATAGATTTTGGAGCTGCAGAAGATGGATTTTAAGTGTTTTTTTATGACAGAAAAATGATTACTATGTCAAATCTGGACATTTTCCCAAACTACATCTACTCTGGCCCATGCTGCACTTGTGTTTCAAATCTCAGAAAAGTAGAAAGATCCTGATTGATTATTAATGATTAATTTGTTATCCTTTGAGATTTTAGGTTGTTTTACGTTCACTAATGTCTATTTTTTTATATTAAACATCAACTAATGTGTCTTATATGTAGCTACAACACACCAATCACCATAAAAGTCTTTTTGCATTACTGCAAGTGTATTTCATTTGTATGTTTGTTTCATTTTCAGACAGTTTATTTGGTTTCTACTGTTATTACACTGAGTGAACACTCACCACTAAACAATTAATTAAACTTCCACCTCTCTACTTCTCCACCGAAACTCTAATAGATTCTATAGACCATTGTGTTAAAAATTGTACAAACAGTAATTAAAAAATAAAACCTCTGAAATGTTTATTTTGTTAGTGCTCACTTTCAGCTGTTCAGTACCCTGTATCTTACTACCTACTCTAAAAGCCACACTTCGAGGGCTAAAAACTGGTCTTCAGGCTGAGATTCTTTCCAATAGGCTAATACTTCTGGGCTAACAACTGCATTTATGATAAAACTTTTCTATCAGTTGTGAGGCTTGCAGTATAAGGAGCTGGACATTCAAACTTTTTTAGGATGACCTAACTTAATACTTCCAATGCTTTCATTTCTTGTTTTGTGCTACTATTCCCTGTAATCCACAATATTTGTAATGATTGCTGGTCAGCAGTTATAAGTTGCTAATAATGATCTACCTGGACATGTTCCTATGCAACCTGATCTAGGTGACCCTGCTTCTGCAGTGGGGTTAGACTAAAGGTTCCTTCCAACCCCTACCATTCTATGATTCTATGAATCTATGATTTTGAATTAAAAATATCTGCCACTTAACAGGTGGACCCAAGAAGAACTGAAAATATTTAATATTCCCCATGACCTTGAGATTGTTCTGTTTTGTTCACGGCATGAAAAGCATTAGCATGTTGATATAGAACAATTCAAGTGGAGAGAAAAATGTTAGCGGGGAGCATTCTTTGTCTCTGATCAGGTAGCAGTAAAAGTTAAGTCCTTACTTTTCACCATCTTCTGACTGGACATGTAACAAATAATTTCAACTGTTTTTAAACAAAGGTCTTGTTTGTAAGAATAAGATTACATAATTTCTTGGTTTAAAAGAAGATCAACACAGCGGAAGTCAAAATCATTCAAAAGCATTTTGGTGAGTAAAATTTGGTTGCAAAACAAGGCACTCTGTGAAAGCTTTCAAAATATGTTCAATCTGCCAAGCAATAAATAACCTTCACAGCTGATTTGCTTTAAATTAATGAAGTCTACAACAGTCACCAACTTGTAGTAAAATCAAACTGTTTCCCTACACAGTTGAGGTATCATAGATTTTAACAGAGACATTCAAATCATTTTCACAGCAGTGAACTGAGTGATTTAATGAGGCTGAAGAAAGGTAAGATTGATTGAAAACTCCGGAGTACATGGTATCTTTTTCTCAAATGGCAGTGTGTATACTGAAGGCAGAAAGGTAGGTAAATAAGAGAACATCAATCAGTACTTTATCATATACTTGTACTGCTGCTTCATCTTTGTCTAACATGCCATCATGTTGTCTGTGTTAAGATGGGGTGAGACTTCATTGTTGTCAATAATTGCACACCATGCTACAGGGTTGGTAAGGGGACAGACGTCTGCAAACTCTGACAGGTCTCTATTTACTGCTATTTGAATGGGGGTTTTTTTAACACCACAAACAGATTATGTTGTCACAAGTGATGCCTTTTATGTTGTATATAGTCTGCATCCATATTTTCTTGGCTATAGTAGATATTTTAGTGATGAAATCGTTTACATTAATATCATGCTTTAAAAAAAAAAAAAAACAAAACAAAACAAAAAATAGAACTCAAAATGCCCCATAGAATTATCAGGAGAATCTACATGCATAAATATCATTGTCTTATAAAGAAAAAACTGAATCTATTGTGAACTGTCTTACATTATGATGCTGTAGAACATTATTAGCGAAATAAAAAGACAATTGAAACAAGCTAAATCACAGTGGAATTAGTCCAGTAGTTCATTTTAGGCTAATATCGACTCAAAATACATTGTCCTGCAAATTAATCCTTAGTGGTCCCAGTGAATTACACAAGCTGCATACATTTATTTGGCTGAAGAACAGACTCACTGGAAGATCTAAAGTTCACCTGTAGTAGTCTTCTTTTTTTAGTAATAATCAGCAGGTTTTCAGAAATCAGAAAAGGGAAATGAGAGAACATATAAGCATCCAGCTTTCAATAGTCAAAAATGTCAGGAATTCCTGAGCTAGAGGCTACTTCCAGACTGTTGTACTAGTTTGATTGGGATGGATTTCATTTTCTTCAGAGTAACCAGTATGGTACAACATTTTAGATTGGTGATCAAAACAGTGTTGGCAACAATCTAATATTTTAGCTATTGCTGAACATTGCTTGCACAATATCAGGCCTCCTCTGTTTCACACTGTGTCACATCAGTGTGGGAGCGAACACAGCCAGGAAAATTGACCCAAAATAGCCAAAGAGATGTTTCACAGTATATGGCATCATATTTAGCAATAAAACTTGGGAAGTAGTTTTCCCAAAGTTACCATTGCTTGACGACTGGATGGATATCAGTTTGCTGGTGGTGAGTGATTGTTTTTGCATAATTTGTCAGTGACGGTTTTGTGTTGTTTTTTTGTTTGTGTCCCATGGTTATTAAGCTGTCTTTAATTCCACGTAATAGATTTCTCTCTTTTTCTCTTCCAATTCTCTTCTCTGTCTCACTGAGGAAGAGGAAACGAGCAACTAGATGGTACTTAGCTGCCTACTGGGCTTAAGACACCATAGGTGTCATAATCGGATTGTCAATAGCCAATTCTTTATTAATGTGCTCTCAATATTAATGACTCAGATTTTTCTCAACTTGTAATTAGTAGATTTATTCTATTTTTCATCTCAAAACACATTCTCATTTATATATTGTGAGGGACAGATCTACAGCAACAATTTAGGGCATTTAACAACCATTTTAAGCATTTTAAGCATGTCCAGTGATCAACATGAGTTTACTTCAGAATCATCTGAAAACACAAAACAAAGAATAAAAAAGAGAAAACACAATAAAAATATTGGTAAATATAGGAAAATTATGAACTAGTCTCAAATGTACCAGATTTAGAGATTCCACCATCATTACATAGAACCCCTCATGCTCTGCAATCCATTGCATGAATCTCTCACCTTTTCTCTTCTGTTGTCCAAATGACTATTTTTCTGTCCATTTTCTGTCTTGTCTTCAAAGGATGACTTTGTCTTTTAAGAGTAACCCAAAAATAATATTTAATAAGTTATTCAGATGATTCTTTCTAATCTCATTTCTAATTAATACATTTCAGAGATTACTTACTAGTCAGCTGAGTAGATGCTGTTTTAGGAGAAGATATACAATTGATGCCAATTGGTGCCAGCATCACCAGACAACAAAGCTCAGTGCCTGAGATGTATCCCCTTATTTAGCTTGGTTAGTTAGATATCACTAGATTCAGTTGTTTCCTATAAATTCATCTTCAGGTGGAAATAAACCCCTGTGCATCACACTCCTTACTGAAGAAAGTAATCAAAACTGACTGTTCACATCTACCATTTCCACTTCAATAAAGTCAGCTTTCCAAAAGGAAAAGTTTTATGTATGGTTTTTTTAATAATATCTTTCTTCTGGAAAGAGCACCATAATTTAAAAAATTGTTCCAAGTCAAAGTGAAGCAAAACAACATGGGGTATGGTCTGTACTTAGACCTGATATTTAATGTAGGCAGCAAGTTTTCTCAAGTGTAGAAGAAGGAAAACTAAACCCAGAGGAATAAACTTACTCCAGTTAGAAAATTAACATACAGAGTCAGATTTTTAATTTTTTTTACTTTAGTTTTGTAAGAGATTAACTTTGCAAATGTGTGGGTTATTAACTAGATTTCAACTGCAGGATAGCAACGTATAAAGCAGCAGAACAGAATAATATCTTAATTCCTTTTAGTAGGTATATGAGTGCTACTAATACAGGTACTGTCAGCTCTTTCAGTGAGAGGAAATTTATATGTGTTGACCTTACTCTATTTTTAGGTCAAGTTTGCTTCACTGTATGAATCTCCTCCCAATTTCTGTTGCAGGATCTTTATGGCAGTACTAATCTACTAGCCAAATTTTTTAGTCCTTCAAGCTATTTAGAAGCCAGAATAACTACAGCCATAGAATCATAGAGCAGTACAGGTTGGAAGGGATCTTTAGAGATCATCTAGACCAACTCCCCTGTAGAAGCAGGTTCACCTGGATCAGATCACATAGGAACATGTCCAGGTGGGTCTTGATCTCCAAGGAAGGAGATTCCACACACTCCCTGGGCAGCCTGTGCCAGTGCTTTGTCACCCTCACACTGTGTTGGCCATAAGCCAATACAAATGATAGCAGAATTTGGTCTATTTAGTTGAGTAGGCTTCCAACAAACTCTTTTGAACATCTAACATAGCTGCATGCTATGCCATTTTAAAGCCATTCCTCTTACTCAAAAGGACAATTTCCCTGTCATCATAATGAATATTGCTCATTATTAATGTCTCTCATCTTCTAAAACACCATCAATGCAGTAATATTTAACAGTTTTCATGTGGGTTTTTGAAGTAAATTTCCCAATAATTCCCACTTTCTGTAGCATAATTATCTTTATGGCGTGGTTACAAAGTGGGCTCCCTTTGGATGGCAGTAAACCAGGAGACACGTCCTAATTTTGTTCCTTTCACTAACAGCAGTCAATGCATGGGATCAGATGAGAGCTAGTCTGAAGTAAATCTTCACAAAATTGATAGAGTGGATATCAATCCTTTAGTGTTTGCTCTGCAAAGAGAATCCACACTCATTGCCTAGAAACATATTGCTTTGAATTCCAGTACTGTTAGTCACCAGTGAGTTACCTTATTGCTATATACTCTCTTCTAAAAAGACAAACACAGATGAGAGGAAAGTGAACACCAGAAGGACAAATGGACAAAGTCTAGAAATGCTATAATGAATATTGCACAGAAAAGCTTAATTAGCACATTCACAATGCATAAACATACATACATGTCTGTCGTTTAAATTTTAAGACTGCCTTAAGTGTTCAGAGTCCCTTTTCCCCTCCACAGGATCCTTTCTTCCTCCTTTTTCTAATTGATGTTTCATTTTTTTCTTAGAGTAAAACGTGTCCTCATCCAATCTTACCTGAACATTACTCAGACCTACAGTAAAAAATGAATTATTAATTTACCTTATCTGGTGTTCATTGCTGCAATATGGAGCTGTTTAATGGTCATTAGTGACTTTGCACATTAATACTACGAGGTAACGGTTGATACTACCTGGCTTGGGTATAGAACAATAGCATTCACAAATCAACAGAATATGGATATTTTGGGCAACCAGTAAAAAATTTGGGTTTGATATGTGTTTAACATTACATAACATACATTTTCTGATTTGCAACCACTCCTCTATCATTTTGGAAAGATGGATCAAGTAGACTGTGAAGGTTACATTTTAAAAGATTTGTGGACAGTAAACATGACACTATGTCTGTGGAAAGACAAAATCAGAATGATGATCTTTCTGGCAGATTAAAACTGCAATACCTATCTCTACTCTTACCTAGTCAAGTAAAAATAAAGTAAAATAAAATTAAATTAAATTAAATTAATATTTAATGTAATGATTCATTGATTAGATGTCAATTGCAGTTGCAAGTGTTGCATGTTTCATCGGTGCTCATGTCAGATATACTGGAAAAAAAACCCAAAACTTGCTTTACTGTAAGATGCAGAACAATGTTATACTACCTTTCCATGATTTATGGAAAATTTTCACTTTCTTTTCAAAATCTTTAGGACAGACAGCAAAATCTTGTTCTGGTTACCAAAGATAAAAAGATCGAAATTACATTTAGCACAGTCTTATCTATAGCTTTTGGAGGAATATTGTTTCTTATGCTTGACACATCCTAATGGAAACTAGGGATCCGAAGTCAAACATTTTAAAGAACAGCAGTATTCATATTAACAATTTTTTTCATGCAGTTTAAAAGGCAATTCAAAATCCTTAGTCAGAACGAATGTAATCTTCCTCTAATCTTTTTATTGGATCAGAGATATGGACTTGCTTTTAAATTATGGGTGAAATACTTGAATCTAAGAGAATAACTTACAGGTTTCTGTCTTACATTTTTTCTATCAAGAGTGAATTTCATGAATATCACAAAAAGACTTAAGATTCTGATGCAACTAAGTAGGGCGGTAGCAAATAAAGTTTGTTACAAAACACTATCTTATTTTACATTCCTAAAAATCAATGTTGGGTTTTTTCTAGGATGATACGGGTTTTTCTAGGATGATACGGGGTTAACCACTCCTGTCAAGTAAATAAATTCCACACAAATATTATGGTAACATCTAATCACTAAAACATAGACTTTGAAAATTTATTTCATTGTAAATAAAATCAGGAGTTTCCATTAGTTTAAAACAACAATAGATAAAAAGACTCTCTCTTCACAAAGAATACAACTCATGAGGGATTCAGAGAGAGGGTAATGTCTGCTTTTGCTATGAAGCAGTTACAATTATCACAACCATCAAAAGGAATGCCCTTCTAAAAATCCTTTTCCTCCTGAAGTACCTACCTATAATATTCTAAACAATTGTATCTGCCTCTTGGCACCTATTTAAGATGTACCTGGCAAATGAAAACTGAATTAACAACAGTAATTTAAAAATCCCTAAGGCAATATTAAAATTTTATATACCTATAGAAGAAAACAGTTATTCTCCAAATGGCTGGCAGCACCATCTCCAGGCTATATACTAACAGATGCCAATGAAATTATTTCCTATTTCTTTCTTCTAGTTAATCTTCAGGTATAATGATTTCAGACTGTCTGGTTTTCTGGTTTATTTTCCATACATCTATATGCAATGCCCTCAGCACTGGCAGTTGCATGTCAGACAAATACATGGTAGTTGAAAATATTCCCAAGGTTTAATTTATTGATCTGCCTTACTGTATTCCATCATATAAACACTACATCTCTCTGAGGAACTGAAGTGATCCCCAAGGCTGAGTCCAGTCCTTCACAGAGACGTTAATTGAAGTTCAGAGAAGCCCATTGAAGTGCACACTGTAGCTCTCCTTCCTGCAGTAACACCTTTTAGGCAAATTTCAGACATTTGTCTGACTATCCTTTGCCAGGTTAAGAGAGTTCCCCATTGCTTTGATGCTTTTTGATTGCTTTCTTTCACTTGACAAAGCAGTTCAGCCTTAAGGGTGGAATGGAGGAATCTTGCACTCACAGTCATAAACTTGGCAACTCTTTGAGTTCCCGTCAGGATTTTGCTTATCCAGGTAACCCTTTTATCTTTCCTGCTTAGCAACTTTGTTTGTTTAAATCCATGTGACTCAAATCATAGAATCATAGAATCATTTCAGCTGGAAGAGACCTTTAAGATCATCGAATCCAGCCTTTGTACCAGCCCTATCAACCACTAGACAATTTCCCTGAGTGGAACATCCAACCGTCTCTTAAACATTTCCAGGGATGGTGACTCCACCATCTTCTTGGGCAGCCTGTTCCAATGTCTGACAACCCTTACAGTAAAGAAATTCCCCCTAATAACCAGTCTGAACCTCCCCTGGCACAACTTGAGACCATTTCCTCTTGTTCTATTGCTTGTTACTATGGAGAACCGGATCAACAGCTACCTCACTACAACTTCCATCAGATAGTTGCAGAGAGCAATAGGATCTCCCCTGAACCTTCTTTTCTCCGGGCTAATGCTAAAATGCTAAGAGATATGTATGAAAATCATTACAAAATAATGAACATATTTTATAATCACAATCTAGTGTGTATTGGAGATAATGGAGTGCTTCTTTTATGCCTTTAATATTTGAATATACAGACATATCTTTGCTTTACCTATTCCAGTCTAGATTCTTACTGTCAGAGTATGAGTAAACAGAACATAATAAAGTATCATAAATCTTTTGCAAAATCATATTAATATTTTTGCACTTCTACTGAATATTTTGCTATATTTTAGAATCATATTGGTCTGCTGCACCCACACTGATAGATATTTCTATCTTAAAATCACCTATCACCTTAAGAACCTTCCTCACTTCTCTGACTCCTAGGAAGAAAGGTTAACAATTTCTACCACTGAAGTGTTACCTCATTTCTATTACACTAATCCCCAAAATTACCTACATCTATTACTATGATAATCTAATAATCCTATATTAAAAATATATAATAATATATAATACTATATTAACAGTAATTTGCGTAACCTCAAAGTGCAGTAAATGTACATATAACTATTTCAAATAAAACCATGGAACCTTTAAATAAAACTCGTCCTGAACTGTTCATTTAACTGTTTTGGTCCTAATAGCTCCTATTCATGACTCTGTATAGTCTTTGTTTATCTATCTTCTGATTCTAGCATTAATCTCCTTTTACTCCATTTTAAATCCAAGTCTGCCTTTGCTTAAATAAAAGTCAGTAGTGCAGGTTCATTCACATTTGCCCATGAATAGTTATCAATGAAGGATATTTGTTTAGACTGACATCTGCAGGCCAATGTATATGGACTATCTTAACAGAAGCTATTAAGTATATTACTGATGTTGTAACTCACAAGAAATCTTATATTAGGTGAAATAAATGGTCTATCTTTTCTATAGTCCTCTTGGATAGTCCCAACGCTTCTGCAGAGTTACATTTCCATAATGTAGACATATTCTCAAATACTTAGGGACTCCTTAATACACTTTTCTCAAGTCTATGATCCAAACCTTTGAAAAGGATGTAAACAGTTAACTCCTGATGATTCTATGGAAATGGTTATGCTAGATGGCTATGTATTTTCTCAGACATTAATATTCCAGATAATTTACATCCTATCTTTTTTTAAAATCTTCTAGTATTCTGGAATTAGTACTTTTGTTACTTCTTATATCTTTATGATTTTGGATGGATTGCACTTCTTAGATAAAATGAAAGCATCCACATATCTGTTTTATCTTTTTAGACAATTCATTCTTGAATACACATCTTTAACTCACTTCTTAGCCTGGGGAATGAAGATAAAGTCACCTTCTTACAATCAGTCTTGGGGGGAAAAAAAAGAGCACCATTCATATTTAGGAAATGTTATTCTGAAGTGACAGAAAAAATGTCTCAAGATTTCTTTAATTTCTGTGAAAATTTCTTTAATTTCTTTTGTTTCTCCCTCGTTTGCGAAACAATAAGCTATAACATGATCAGTAATACAGTCATTGTCACAAAGCTGGAACGGCAATCCTGATGTTAACCACACATGGAAAAGCTTTTTTTCTGAGGTTATATTGTGATCAAAATCCTGCATTGAATTAACTAATATAGCTAATGGGATACTTTCCATTTATTTCAAAGGACTATAGAATCTAACACAATTTAAAACTTTGAATACTGGGTATTATTTTCCATGGAAAATCTACATTTCCATAGTTCCCACTTACAATATCAGGAGAATTTCTTCCGAGTATAGGATTACAATGTCACATCTGATTCACAGTCTGATAGGTAACTTCTCAATCACAGTTTCACTGAAATGTTGTAATCGTAATCTCTACAAACTCTTCTCTCTAAGTGAGAAATTTCTGTTGCAGTAAATAATTTTTGTGTCTATCAAATTTCTGTGTTTCTCATTCATGAGAATATAACATAAGGAAAAGGTGGAAAGTCATTGAAATATGGATTTTAGGGGATATTTACCTCTCTACAATGCATAAGAAGAAGAGATAAATATGAGCAAGTTAAAATATAAAGTAACTTCTAGATATGCAGCAGCAGCAGAATTCAGTACTTTTAATATTTCTGCACTTTATTCTTATTTTGCTGGTCAGAGACTGAAGGAATAGAAATTACTTTGAAAGACATCTCCAGCCCTGAACTAAACTAAGGGATTTATTTCTAAATATTATAAATACAATTTCTTTTTGTTTAAATTCAGCCTCCAAATTTAGATGTCCAGTCCAACCTAGGCACACACGATGAAGAGAGATAGGTGCCTTCAGGGAAGGCTGACTATATTTCTGGAACCAAATGAACAATGTGCCAAGTCTGTCCTCCACAATCTGAAAAGAAACTATTTTCTTTTAGCTTCTGATCCAAGCAACATAGTTTACTCAAGACCTTATACAAGCAGTTTTATGTCAATAATTCTTTAAGAAATACTATAGCACAAAAACAGGTCAGTACTACCTGTCAAATATAGCAATGCTTTAGCCCTTTAGCCCTATCCATGCTAGTACAGAGCCTTAAACACATCTTAAAATTAATTTTCAAATAATTTCAAGGAGGATAGCATGGTAAAACATTATGTGTTAGCCCTGGTAGGCAGCTCAGCACCACACAGCTGCTCATTCACTCATCTGGAGGGACGGGTGAAAGAATCAGAAGGGTAAGAATGAGAAAGCTTACGGGTTGAGATAAAGACAATATAATAGGTAAAGCAATACTGTGCATGCAAACAAAACAAAACAAAGAACTCATTCACTATTTTACATCAGCAGGCAGATATTCTACATCTCCAGGAAAGCAAAGTTCCATCATATATATCAATGGTAGCTGCTTGGAAAGAGAAACATGGTAATTCCAAATGTCTGTCTTCCTCCTTCTTTCCTCCAGCTTTTACTGATGACCATGACATCTTATGTTCTGGAATACCCCTTGGGTCAGTTGGAGTCAGGAGTCCTGGCTGTGTCCTCTCCCAACTTCTTGTGCAGTCCCAGCCCACTCACTGGCAGAGCAGTATGAGAAGGACTTCATGCTGTGTAAGCATTATTCAACAATAACATTGGTCTGTAATCAACTGTTTTGGTCACCAATCCAAACTACAGCAACATACTAGCTACTAAAAATAATATTAAATCTATCCTAACCAAAACTAATACAAAGATGAGTGAATCCCTCTCCATTGTTAAATTAATGTATAGTAAATAATGATTAAAATGTTAGTTTCCCCAAATTCTTAATAGATTGGCAATAAATTATTAAAGAATATATTAACTTGGTAAAAAGCTTTCAAAATTTTCTGAATGTTAAAAAATCATGTTAGAGTTTTTTCAGCAATATTTATTCCAGATGGAAAAAAAGTTTCCATCTTGAACTGGAAGTTAAAGAAAGAGTCAATAATGTATTTTTCTAATGGCATAAGTTATTAATTTACAGTGCTTCATGACATGAAGTAAGAAATTGAAAAAAACATGGAAAAATGTGAGTCATGCTTTATTTGTCTAGATGCCTCTCCTGAAGTTAAAACCATCTGCAAAGTTTATTTGCTACATTAGACAAATGAGAGATTTTTCTTTCCCAGGGCTAAAACCATTTTTAATTTTATTCAAGAGCGTGTAGAGTTTCTCCTCTGTAATAATGTCTACAACTATTCTCCTTTTACTCTGACTTTGCTTCATGGCCATGTATTTTTAAGCTGTGAAATACAAACAAGTATCCTTTGTCTAATCACAAGGAGAACCAAGTTCCAATAGTTGGAATATATGTTCTGTTAAAACATACAGCAGATATATATGGAAAAATCTTAGCATTCAGCATAATCCAGTATATGTGTAACAGCCAATTATGTCAGGATGTATCTCACCTAACATTGTTAAAACTTTACCTGGGTTTAACAGAATTACACAAACTGACTGCAGAAAAATCCATCAAAGACTAAAAGAGACAGTACCATACGTCTCAGTAAGTTGTAAAGCCGCTGTTAAACAAATGCTAAAAGACTAATTAAGAGAAGTATGTGTATATATTGATTCTATGATTATTCTTCCCCTATAAAATATAAGAGAGTAAATGAGAAAAGATGCAAGCTGTATATTATAGTATCAGACTATATCTGCTCTATACTTACAACTTTATATTCATAGAATCATAGAATCATAGAATGGTAGGGATTGGAAGGGATCTTTACAGATCATCTAGTCTGACTCCCCTGCAGAAGTAGGTTCACCTAGATCAGGTCACATAGGAACATGTCCAGGTGGATCTTGAAGATCTCCAAGGAAGGAGACTCCACAACCTCCCTGAACAGCCTATGCGAGGACTCTGTCACTCTCACAATAAAATAGATTTTTCTTTTATTTAAATGGAATTTTTTTGTGTTCCAGCTTCATTCCGTTATCCCTTATCCTGTTACTAGATACAATAGAAAAAAGTGATGCCCCAAACTCCTGACACCTATGATTTAGATATTTGCAAATATTAATAAGACCCCCCCTCAGTCTCCTCTTTTCTACGCTAAACAGCCCCAGTTCCCACAGCCTTTCGTTGTATGAAAGATGCTCCAGTCCCCTGATCATCTTGGTGGCCCTGTGCTGGACTCTCTCGAGCAGTTCTCTGTCCATCTTGAGCTGAGGAGCCCAGAACTGGACACAGTACTCCAGATGAGGCCTCACCAGGGCAGACTATATTTCATTAGTCATAGCTGAAGTTTGGGTGCAAGCCTAGACAGGCCTTTATTCTCATTCAATATGGAGTCATTGTCTTATATTCTTGTATTCTTAACCTCTTTTACCCACAAGGGAAACATCTGTGTCAGAGCTGTAGGGTGCCCATGAGCTTTTTGAGGTGAGTAGATCCAGGCAATTTTAGAATGTGAATCATCTGACTTGTTGAATAACAAATCTATATCCAGAAATTGTAGGACATGCAATCTCCAAATCCCAGACAATAATATAAATTATCTTTTACTTTTTTACAAATGACTATGTCTGTATCAAACCTTGCAAGCTAAAATATAACAGCTGGAATATATTTCATTTTTTAGAATTGTTTCAATAAGTTTGTCTGCTGATTGATTTAGTAAAAGTATAGTAGGAAATGAGGCATTTATGCTTTGTCACCAAAAAAATCTCTGTCCTGGTGAGGCTTCATCTGGAGTACTGTGTTCAGTTTTGGGCTTCCCAGCTCAAGAGAGTCAGGTAACTTTTAGAGAAAGTCCAGTGCAGGGATAGATACATGAGCACTGGAGACAATCTAAAGGACAATCTGAACACCCAGGAGTGATGAAAAGGTATTTCATAAAGAAACACTAAGAAATCTTGTTTTGCCTGTGCAGTTCTCTCCATGTCTTTGGTAGTGATGACAATGAGTTTAAACTGCAACTATAACAAGAAAGGTAAGATTCAGAAGGTAAGAAAAGGCAAGAAAAGGAAGCACTTGAGCAAACTGGCTGACATAACTGTGGAATAATTCAGTCGCTTAGGGACATATTAGAGAATACCTTAACACACATCTCAGTGCCCTCAGTCTCAGAATCTCTCCCAGTCTTACCTTTTATATTTGGCTAGTACGTGGATTAGCAGATGCTTCTAGATAAATATACCTCTTTTTTTTCTGTCGCTAGCTGGGGGGAAATCCTTCTTCCCTTTTATTCAAACATTCAGTGACTGTGTACTAATGTATCAGTCTGGACAAAACCATAAAATCAGGCCTTCTAGTGCTCTTTCTTTAATAGCAGTCAGGGAGCATCCCAAAATTACCATTTATCGTTCTGACTGTTAGTAGAAAATAAATAAGACTTTAAGTTCTTTATAAGTTGTGTGCAATTCTATAGAGGAATAATTAATTTATTTTTCAAATAAAGTTACTTTCAAGCATGGAATTATTTAACATTTAACAATCATTTTAGAAGTTTTTAAGAATAAGAAGGGAATCAACACAGTAATAAACACAGTTCTACAATAATTCAAATTAAAGAAAAAATTTGGGTACTTAGTCTGTCCTCAATCACAGTATTCCCTCTACCAATCAAGTAAAATTAACTCTTTAATACATTTTTCATTTGAATAAGAACCTAAGCTGATCTTGTTGGGAATATATGTGTAACAGATATGATGAGTAAGCCATCCATTATGAATGAACCAATAACTGTTCATGCCATATATTCTTACAGATACATGTTAAATACATACATCAAGCTATCTAATAAACAGTAGCACAGTAATCCTGGATCCCTAGTAGTTCCTCAGTATGCTTAATAAGAATATTTGGATTATAGTTACATTTGGAAGGAATTTTTTCCAAATTCCTTTAACAATTTTTTATTTGAATTCTATTCTACTGATTTAGTTTTCTTTAGTTAATACTTGAGCTTTCCAAGGAAATAGTTCATACCAGTAAAATTATAGTTGCTAGATCATCTTTAAACTCATCACTCATCTCCAAAAGCAAGGCTGCAGATGCAGGCTAGTTAATGAAAAGACATTTTAGCTAATCAATAAACAGCTCTTGACTGATCATAAAGACACATATTCTGTGTTATCTAGGATCCTCAAGGAAGAGATCATTCCCTCAGTATATGCATGGATTGTCACTATAATGATCCTGCTGACAGCATAGAACTCCAAGGCAGGTTTCTAGAAATTAACATGCAAAAAATTCACCTGGAGCAGTTAATTGGAGGATCTATCATAACAAAAATCATCAGGTATAACTCATATCACAATAGGTAAGTAACAAATACATATATGCCTTTCTTCAACTCAACTTCATAGACTTTGAGGAATTCAAACCCAAAGTCATTTTTTTATTTAGAAATAGAAAGGTTAATACTCAATTTTTTTGCTATCTACTTGACAGAATAAATCAAACAAAACTACTTCATCTAGGAAAGTGATGACATCACTCTGTATTCACAGTGCCATGAAGAAGTTCCATGAGTATCACGTTCTGCACATAAACGTGAATTTTATGTTCTGTATGAATATCACTTGCATGATCAAGATATGAAATTTCCCAGTCTATCCAGAAGTGATGTAGAGCAATGCATCAAAAATCACAGAATTCCATTGATCATTTTCTAATTAATATCCTCTAAGGAGAGTACAAGTTGAAATTTGATTAAATTATGATCCCAAGGGATATATGAATGTCTGTTCATATGCAAAATGGAAACAGAAACTTTTTAAACAGTATTATAGTCTACTGCCTTGACACTTTCTCAGCAGCTACCTTTTTACTAAACTTTCCTTCTGTGAAGGTAGTTGCTGTTTACTCCAGAGAAATTTTGCAGGTACTAGAGACTTTAAATCTAAAAGACCTGTGTAAACAGAAAATTTATTTTACTATTATGTTAAAATGAGTTCATACATAGTTTGAAGTTGTAACATAAGGAGAGCCCCTTCATTTTGACAGTTAAATTCCAACAGCACTTGGAAGAGGGAGATAAGATTAAAACCTCCACCATTCATAAAATGTTCCATTTAGCCAAAACAATTCTTATCTTTTGTTTTTAGAAGACAAACTTCTCTAACACAAACTGTAATTACAAGAAATATTTCAGGAAATTGTTACCTTGCAAAGGAACTTTTGTGACAGTATACATAATAAATACTGCCAGCATTAGCAGGTTTAATTCTTCTGAGTCTGTACTTGCCCTGGTCATTGGCTGATGTCCAAGGAGAGAAAACATTTGCTTTTAAAAGTGATAATTTTCGATAATACTTTGATAATACTCAACTTCATAAATCTTTTGTAGTAAATCCTTTCCTTCTCCACCCCAAAAGTAGTTCTTCAGCCTTTTCTGTCTTCTACATTAATGTATCTCTAATTCCTCTTCCTATAGACCTGGATCTATCATGTTATGTTGCTTTATATTAACTATGAATGGTAGCAAGGAGTATGTCATCTAGTCAAGAGTTCATTTTTGTTGTTTATACTGCCTGATAAATCTATTGAATGTCAAATATTTTTCTTTTTACTTTTCTTATTGAAAAACATGTATTTTTTGCAACATTTACCAGAAGCTTGTATGCAATGTTCGGCAAAACTAAATTTTTGTCTTACTCACATTTGCTAGATAGTCAATTCAGTATCAGTTATATGTTCTGAAGGCTAGTAATTAAGTTACCATTGTTTTATTTCTTATGACCTGTAGAATTATAATTAATGAAGATGTAATTAACAGTTTCTAAGCTAGTAGCAAAAATAATAACTCTTAAAACACACACACCTTTTTCCCTGTCTAGGGTAGTAATTTCCTCACTTCAGTGAGTGTAGGTTTCTTCTCATAGTCCAGGTTTAGCATTTAACCACTGGGTCATGATACAATACACTACAGAACACTACAAGTTAAGGAGAAGTTTCCCAGTCCCATTTAGTCTGTTTTGAGGGTGTCATAAGAGAATTAACACTTAAAAGTTATCTTAAATGTTCTTAGATGATGTGTATAAGAATAAGATCATTTGTGTAAAAGACTTTGTTTCATGGCTATGCAACATGAATCAGGATAGTTGAATCGGGAGTATTCTGTTCCAAACTGCAAAAAAAATAGGCAGGCAGGGAGGCAGGTAGGTAAATGAATGGACAGATAGAGATAGATAATCTTATGAAGAAATTCCTAACCAACAGTAAGAGAAGTCCAAAATTTAGTAATGGCTGTTATTTTTTATTGTCAACAAATTATTTCTAGCTATCCGTGTTCTTCGTTACATTCAAAATTAAATAAGGCTTTGTTATCAAATCAGAGTACAGGCAGTGCAATGATATAAGCATGATGATTGTACATGAATAGAGAGATAGTTTTCAAATTTACAGTTCTGATGATCTTTATTAAAAAAAAAAAGTGATAATACATATTTGGAACGAAAAATGTGAATCTTCTTTTCCATTTTCAAGTATTCTCTGTATTCTTAAGAGCACATAAACTCTACAAATCCAAATCACCACAACTATCAAAGTCTCGAAGAAATTTTTCTAAATAAGGGTTGCTTTTCCTAACCTTCTTAGGTTTTCTTTGATGACTGGTTCATTTTCATTACACATATTCTGTTCTTTCCAGTTACTTTACATGGTAGTTTTCACAGACTTATTTAACATTGCTGAGGTTTCCTTACCTTGTGCTGACAAGGGTTTTAGATGGCTGTGGCTGGAGGCTAATGTTCAACATTTACCACAAGCTTGTACAAAGGTCTGATCAGCAATACAGTTACACTTGCTTTGAATTTCTTCACCCTAAAAAGTAAATGACATTTCCAAACAAATGTGGACAATGCAAGTCCCTTTGTTCTTAGTAGATAAATATTGGATTTGACTATTTTTAAAAATCTTTGAGGATTTTTTGTTTGCAAAAGATTTTTTTTTTTAAATACCTTCATTCTCTCTGAAAAACGAGAGTATCTGTAATGAAAGTTCACAGCCTTGTAAAGGAGATGTTCATAGAATGTTCACACTCAAATAATTAGGGTTTTTTTAACATTTTAAATAGATTCATTCTACTTATTCTGTTTAATATAAAAGGTTAATTTCTTATCCAGCACTTAAGAGTTCACTAACACTACTGAGCTCTTTGAAAAAAAACCAAAAAGTATTACTTAGTAGCAGCCGCAAAGCTGAGTAAAAGCTAACTATATGTTTAAGTCCCAAATTTGTATTCCAAACAGTTAAGGGTGCATATGTGTCAATACTTTCTGCTTGAACTACTCTGAAGCTTACACATATGCATATCTGTCCTGAGTCCATGTATTGACGCAGCTAGCCACTGCTAGCCACTATTTCTGCAGATAACTGCTTACTAAAAGTGGAAACTAACTCTATTTTAAACTGACAGAGCCAGGAGCTGAAACCTCAGTCAATCCTTAATCCAAGCAGCTAGGAAATAGAGGACATGCCCCATGGAGCCGTTAAATACAGAAAGGATATTTATATAGTAATATACAATGATAGCATTGCCTGTGTATAAAGAATACAAAGAAAGAGGTTTATGACTTGTTTTTGCAATGAGGATTCACTGCTATAAAAGAAGATGAGTAAGCTATCAGTCCTTTTGTACTGAAGTTAAGTGGCATTTGTAGTACATTCAGTATGTTTTAAATTAGTAGATGTGGATTTCCTTTTATTGAAATTAAAATATATGTTTAGTAAAAGTACAACCGCAACACAGTCTGCTTTTATTTATTTTGCAACCCTTTTTGACTTTTCCAATACCTGTGCGTGAAAGAATGAGGCAATTAATCTCATGACTTGAGAAATAAAAAGCTACTGATGGCTAAAATGGGGATTGAGTGGGAGGGTACACAATGCACTACTCTGTCAATATGAGTTTGCCAATGATCCTTTTAAACTACATTGTGTCTTAAAGGAAATGTGATGTCATGACCAAGTCAAAAGATAACCTGGAAGGGTGTTGAGAAACATTCATAAGAAAGCTATGCCCTGAAAGCTTCCTTTATTAGGGATACAAGAAAAAATGGGAAAATCATCAGAATATGACTATTGTGACTCAGTAATTTCACTTTTTACAGTAAATTAATTAAAGCACTAAGTAGTTTTCATGTTCCCACATATATTTCAGCACAGGCAGATACCACAATTTCAAAACAAGTTCAGGTTGCTCCTTCAGAGGAGGAAAGCTGTATAAGGAGGAAATTTATCCCATACAACTGCTGATACTGCAGAGTGACTTTGTTTTAGTCCTTAACATTTCCCAGTGGCGATGACTCCTTTTTAAGGCTGATTGTGATGATGTTTTATGTGTCCTACCCCTGGCTAACACTTTTATTCAGATCATGTAACTATTTCTTCTTGTACTAAAGATTTCCATAGGGAAATTGAGTCATGATTGTCAATTCTTTTCCCTTTTGGATCAACCACATTACATACTAAAATCTTTGTTTACTTGGAAAACACAGTGTTATCACATTCCTATTTCATATCACACAACATAACTAAGGTGTAGGAGCTACATTTACACTGATCGGAAGTGCATGTGACTCAGGAGCCACATAATAGGCACAGTAGGAATAAGGGACAGGCTGCTGCTGTCCTTCAGAGATGGGATACTATAAGGAGCATAGAGCTCTCACATCCTTAAATTAAACTTATAAAATTACATCCCTAGACCTAATCCCAGCTTTTGTTACATTCATAATATGACATATGTCTTATATAGGTCTCTTAAATATGACTAAAAAAGAAGTTAAATAGCTAGGTGCTTTAAAATAATATTAGATAACATAGAATGTATAACTAACCACTAAGCTTCCAGAAAAATAGTGCATACGATCCCTGAAATGTGGCATCTCTAAGCTGTTGTAAGCTTTAATTTGAGCAAAAGACATTCAGAAGTGCTCTAAAGACCTTAATACGTTGTAACTACATATATGTGAATGTTTCTAAAAAAAGTCAGGAAAGAAAATGTTTGACTTTCAGATATTTTGCTTATAATGCCACACATCGCACCACTTTATATTCTTTCTCTTCTCCCAGACTGTAACGCTATTGTATCTATTGTAATAATTTTCAGTTCCTATTTGACAAATTCAAAAGCATCCAAAGTGGTCAGATAGCTCCATTAACTTCTGGGGACCAAAGAGATGCAAATGTTTCCTGTAAGGATAAAAACATGAATTAGGACAGCATATACCTTCAATGTGATCATAGAATCATAGAATCATAGAATGGTAGGGGTTGGAAGGGACCTTTAGAGATCATCCAGTCCATCCCCCCTGTAGAAGCAGGTTCACCTAGATCAGGTCGCATAGGAACATGTACAGACGGGTATTGAAGACCTCCAAGGAAGGAGACTCCACAACCGCTCTGGGCAGCCTGTGCCAGGGCTCCCTCACCCTCACAGTGAAATAGTTTTTTCTTATGTTTAAGTGGAACTTTTTCTGTTCCAGTTTCATCCCATCACCCCTTGTCCTGTTGCTAACTACTATAGAAAAAAGGGATGTCCCAACCTCCTGACACCCACCCTTTAGATATTTACAAATGTTAATAAGATCACCCCTCAATCTCCTCTTCTCCAGACTAAACAGCCCCAGTTCCCGCAGCCTTTCCTCATATGAAAGATGTTCTATACCCTTGATCATCTTGGTGTCCCTGTGCTGGACTCTCTCCAGCAGTTCCCTGTCCCTCTTGAGCTGAGGAGCCCAGAACTGGACACAGGACTCCAGATGAGGCCTCATCAGGGCAGAGTAGAGGGGGAGAAGAACCTCCCTCGACCTGCTGGCCACACTCGCCTCCTTGGCCACGAGGGCACATTGCTGGCTCATGTTTAGTTTATGACCAACCAGCATTCCCAGGTCTCTCTCTGCAGAGCTGCTCTTCAGCAGTTCGACCCCCAGCCTGCATGGAGTTGTTCCTTCCCAGATGCAGGACTCTGCACTTGTCCTTGTTGAACCTCATGAGGTTCCTCTCTGCCCAACTCTCAAGTCGGTCGAGATCCCTAACACCATTACTACTGATTCTAATCTGCATTTTAAACTGTTTCTGACTTCATTGCTATTGGTTGTATTATCATTATTCCTAATTCAAAGTCCCCTTATAGTTCTAAACTATGCACTGGAGAGTATGACTTGAATTATTATGTCACTCCATGCCAAATACCAGCTATTTTTTACAGAAAGATGGCCAGGCTATTTGCAAAGCCTAAAAATAAAGAGCAGCTCTTCCCAGGCAAGTCCAAAGGAAGGGAAACTCAGAAAAGTCGATTTCCTTTGCTGTCATCTGACAGAGGATGGGGAGACATGAAAGACTCCAGCTGTACTGGTAAAGTAAATAAAGCCTTGGTACATGCTGAACCACAGAAATGTGGTCATCCATTCTGTTAACACTCTGGCAGACTGGGAGCTGCACCTTGCAGTAATACTATGTGTTTTCTTTATTCATATGCTCATGATGTGCTAAAACAGAAGTAGATAGTTGACCTGATTGATCTAGTTTGCCTTTAACTAGTACTATGGTTATTAAGATCTTACACAGATCTCAACCTTTTTCTATTTGAGAAAGGGATTGTGAGGTGCAGTGTGGTTGCTTTCCTCTTTCCCTTTCATAACGAGTTTAAAAAATGAACAGAATTCTGACTACCTTAAACTTGAAAGTGAAAACAAAATAAATAAAATGAAAATTCAGCACATCCAGAATAGCAGCATGAAATAGAAACCCATAGTTCACATAAAAAGACATAAGGAAAAATTATAGAAAACCCTTAAAGAAAAAAACACGTCTGTTTCTAAACTTAATCCCCTATATGAATTTGAACAGAATGTATTTGTCAAAAAACCCACAAAAACCAAAAAACCTCAAGCACTACAAGCATGTGATCTGTATATTTCATATCTATGTAAGATCTAATATTCCAGGTTTATTCCAATCTTATTACAAACCTCCTTATTTAAGGTAGTTTGCTACAAATAATAAAAATATAGTGCTGAAACCATTTATAGTTAAAAAATACAGTATAGCTATAATCTTAATGTGTTTGGTGTATTTGCACCCATGTTATATTCCTGCTTTTGTCTGAACACAGGTGTACATGGAAGTTAGTCACACCCTCACTTCAATATATCATGAGAACCTCTTTGTGAACAGCTGGTGTGTGGAACTGTTGACAGGGGAGCAGGAGAGGGCAGACATCTGCTGCATTGCATGAGCAGAGACATCTTCCTTTTACCAACAGCGGTTTTCTTAACACTGTAAAGAGCATAGATTTATGTAACTATCTGCCCATAGTTTTGGTCTGCAATCAAATACTTGGTCTTCCATCTCCAGTATATACTTGAAAAGTAAAGCTCCACTCAAACTCCTCTAATTAGTTTCCCATCTAGAATGTTAAGGTGGAGAAAAGGGCTGTGAAAGTCTAGCATCAAGATGTACAACATAGGAAAAATCTTCAGCCCTCAGTTTGTTGATCTGATGTTATTTCTCAGAACAAAAATACCTTTCAAAGTGGTGACAAAAGGTATTCTGAGAAATTATAAGGAAAGCTACAGAACTAGTTTGCTCTTGCCTGTATATGCCTAAATTTTAGCTATTTGATCTGATATCTCTGTGCAGTATTGAGGTATGTTTAGGGCAGGCTGCAGGAAGCAAAAACACTATTAATTTTACCCTTTAGGTCCTATAAATTTGGCATTCACTTTATTAAAAAGAGTTACTTTGTTATGAGTGTCAGGGCAAATGTTGGAGATAGATTTAAGTTGAAAGCAATTAAATGGAAGGTGATTCTTACAAAAATTACAGGTTATACTACCTGTTGAAGGTGGGCAGTTCTTGCACAGCTTCCCTAATTTCAGATGCTGCATACCGTCAAAAAGACAAGAGTCTGTATTTTATGTGTTTTGGGCACATGCAAAACATATTTAGTTTTTCACCCAGTCATGTGGTGAATCAGTGGAGAGGAAGAAAAAGAGACAAAGTAGCACAGATGTGGAGTACAAATCAAAGGAATGCAAGGATAAAGCCTTAAAGTGATGTATTTGAAGAATCTTACAGAATCACAGAATCTTAAGGATTGGAATGGACTTTGAAAGATCATCTAGTCTAATCCCCCTGCCAGAGCAAGACCACCTAGAGTAGGTCACACAGGAACTTGTCCAGGTGGGTTTTGAATGTCTCCAGAGAAGGAGACTCCACAACCCATCTGGGTAGCCTGTTACAGTGTTCCCTCACCCTCACAATGAAGAAATTATTCCTTGCATTTCCTCATGTTGCTTTGGAATCTCTTATGTTTCAGCCTGTGAAAGAAAATAGACAAATTCATATTGCATTTTATTCACATATCTGGCTTTATGTATATCTATGTATAAGGGCAACAGAAAGAAAGGATTTACACTTAAATTTGTGGACCTGTGGAATATCCAGGCCTATCTTACTGCAAACAATCGGTTTCTTTCTTCACAATTTGTTCATTTTTTCAAAAAAATAAGTTGTAAGTTATATTTATAAATAAGTTATCAAACTTAGAAATTAAAAAGAGAAGACTTCATTGTCTCCAGAACTTTTATAGCCCTACGTTGCTTCCTAGGATGAAGGTTATGTGAAAGTCTCAAAAAGCTGTCTTAAAGGAATAAAAAATCTGATCATGTCATTCAATCACTGTTATTAACACTAGTGAAGGACCTTGGAGAATTCATTTACTACTTTAAGGTGAATCTAACACCCCACTTCTCTTTCCGAAGAACGTGGTTTAGAAACAAACGCCAACCTACTGCCACAGTAGTTGACATCCAGAATGGAGACAAAAACCCATTCCCCCCCTCCATCTGAAAGACAGCACCTCAGACATCAAAGTGATTCCTTGAACTCCATCCAGACTTCAGATAAGGAGCTAAATAAGAACTAGAGATAAGAATGACTCATGCATGCTCATGTATATCTCACTTTCATCCATAAAATTGATTTCACTCTATAAGGAACATGCCACACTTAAGCATCCACAGGTTCTTCCTTGCTTTTATAACCTGCTTTTCCTATACATTTCTGCCAGTTCCAAAGCCTATCCATCCTTACTTTTTTTATTTCACTCACGGGAAATATTTAAAGCTTGCCTGGGTTCCCTCTCTATTAGAAAACACTTCATAACAGAGGTTACTGACTGAAGAATGTGAATTGTTAACCCTTATAGATGTAAAGCGCTCTCCATGTTAGCACAGGAAGGTGTATGTCTGTACACACCTATGTACCTGTTCTACTTTACCTCTCCATTAACTTGATATTTGTGTTTTTGAAAATATTTGAAGATGGCTAAAAAAAATAGATCTACTTGAACAGGGACATTGCAGTGGGGCTTAGGTTACCTTAGACAAGGACAGACTATTAAAAGGTCAGATTTTAAAAGCAGTTACAGGAGATAGTGTCACGTTTAGATCAAGATCAAGTTTCTCTTGATTAAGTGAAAGGTACTCAGTCACAGGACCTTTGCAGTCAGACTGCAGATTCAATGATCTTATAAAAACCTCAATGCTTGATATATCTCAATACTTCTAAGACCTTCTTTGGAATGGAGTAATTCACTTATGCTAAATTTATTCAAACTTCAGTCATACCTGTGGTGGTCATTACCCTCTGTTCTGGTCACCAGTTCAGGCAATTTTTGAAGGTATAGGCATTTCCCTGAACTCCAGATTTCTTAGTCAGTCTGTCCTGTCTTTGTGTGACTTCTATTAAGAATTTAATCAGTTCTCCATGGGTTGCTATGGTCCACAGCAGAATCTCTAAGTAGCTGTTGGTAGCAGCAGTCAGTATATATATTGTCACTAAGAACCTATAAGCTTTAGGGTTTCTGAAATACACTTAAACAGACTCATGACTTCAGTGTGAACATAATGTACCAGCTGCAGTTTACCTTCCCTATATCATGACCAAACTTGGCCTTACTTCTATTTCAGGAATGGAGAATTTTGTGATAGGTATCTTTTTGGTAAACATGCTACTTCTGGCATCTTTTACTCAGTTTTTAATAATTGCTCTCATCTCACATGAGACAATGATAACGGTTATGTGCAAAAATTTAGTCATCTTGCTCAAAGTGCTTCTCAGTCGTTCAGGGTTAAAGGGAAGAAAATCTCCCATTTTCAGATTTTGTTCCTGTTCTGGACTCTTTGGGAAACTGAAGTGTAGAAATCATATCCTATTGGAAAAAGACAGGGTTGTTGCAATGAGACTAAGTATTTTGGAGAATATTCTGGGCTTAATTTTAGGGTATGGCAAGGAATTTTATAGTCGTTGTCAAAAGATATTCTTGAACCCATAAGGAAATTGAGGAAAATTTTTGGACTCTGTATTTGTAAGCAGTCCAAACTAATTTTGAACCTAATACTCATAGATAGGAAATCATTGGGATATGAAAAAATTTAAATGATCTACCTAATACAATTATTCCTGATTGTGTATCAGCACTGGATTAAATGATGTGAGCATTCTAGTGTTTGTAAAAATTACAGATTTAAAAGAAAAAGCTAATGAAATAGCATGCAAAGAATCATCACATTGTACGTTTGGAAATTATTCATCTGTTTCTCCATAGTCCATCTCTACTAATCAACTTTTGGTTTAGTACCATATATCAAGAAAAAGCTGCCTCAAGAAAACCACCTAAGCAGGAAGCTGAAAAGGAAATGTGAGATAGAGCTTTATCTCAAAATTGTGTCTTCTACAGATACTGTCTCTTATTGAATTTTGCCAGAAGTCATTTTTTTCCCCACACAAATTTGACAGCCAGAAGCTCTCCTCAACTCGATCGGGAAAAAGAATGCTTAAAAATACCACCATCCCTGGAGCTGAATCCAAGACTCTCCTTCTGCCTAGATACTTTGGTTGTAATCTAGTTTTTATATTTCTCTGAATTATTGATTCTTGACCTCTGTTTATGAACAATGGACGTCTCAGCAGATGGATTTGTGAACGCTTCCATCTCAGTACATTCTATACACTCATTTCTCAGGCATTAGACTAAGAGCATTTTGTGTGGTGAGAATGTGCACTTCATTATCCTGAGACAAAGGAAATTGAATTCTGCTCTCCTATGAAGAACTAAACATTGAATACAGTTGAAAGATACAGACACTGCTTGTTTCTTCAGTTGTATTTTACAAGAAAACATCACTGCAAATCCTCAAGATTTTTAAGGTAGTGTACTGGTCCTGCCTAGGCCAGGTTTTGGTAGTGGGGGCTACAGGGCTGGCTTCTTTAAACAAAGAGCTACCAGAAGCTTCCCACATAGCTGATAGGGCTAATGCCAGTCAATTCTAAGACAAATCCCACAGCTGACCAATGCCTGGCCAATTAGTCACTGAGGTAACACTGCTGTCAATAACGTATTTGAGAAGGAGAAGAAGTTGCTGGGCAGTTGCTAAACTGCAACAGCAACAGGGAGTGAGAATGTGAAAATATCTCTAGAGACACCACTGCAGAAGTGGGTCAGTGGAGAAGAAGGGGAAAGAAGTGCCCAGGCATTGGAAGACAGATTCCCCTGCAACCTGCAGTTCAGTCCATGGTGGCCCTGCCCCTGCAGTCCATGGAGGTCCACAGTGCAGTAGAAATCCACTCGCAGCCCGTGGAGGAGCCCATGTTGGAGCAGGTAGATGCCAGAAGGAAACTGTGACTCTGTGAACAAGTTCTTGGCAGGACCTGGAAATCCATGGGGAGAGAGGAGCCCATACCAGAGCAGGTTTGCTGTCAGTACTTGTGATCCTATGAGGCACTCAGGCTGGAGCAGTTGGTACCTGAAGGACTGTTCTGGTGGATGATCCACATTAGGGCAGTGTGTGAAGAGCTGCAGCCTATGGGAAGGACTCATGCTGGAGAAGTTAATGGAGGACCATCTCCCGTGGGGAGGGACCCCACAGTGTAACAGTGGGATGTGTGATGAGGCCTCCTTGTGAGAAGCAGTGGCAAAGTCCATCTGTAATGAACTGACTGTAACCCCCATTCCCCATCCCCTGCGCCGCTGGAAGGGAAGGAAGGAGAGACCCAGAAAGAAGGAGGGGTGGGATGAGGTGTTTTAAGATTCAATTGTATTTCTCATTTTCCCTGCTCTGGTCTGATTGTTCATTAATAAATTAAACCATTTTTCCCCAAGTTGAGTCTTTTTTGTCCATGGTGCTAATTACCGAGTGATTGACTCACGAACCTCTCATTATATTTCTCTCTCCCCTGTCCAGTTTAGGAGAGTGAGTGACAGAATGACTTGGTGATCACCTGGCACCCAGCCAGGGCTAAACCACCACAGGTAGGTATCCAATAATAAGTTTATGATTAATTATAGATCAATACATATTATAAACTTGGGAATGATCTAGATATTATGTTTCCATTCCAAATATTGTAATCTTCACTAAACATCCAAAATAGTGGGAAAAGGGAAACCTTCAGTTAAAAGTTCAAATCTTCCACTCAGTGTTTTTCAGTACAAGCCTGTTAGCAGCAACAACTATTTGACAAAGAATTGCTATTTCCGTTAAAAACAATGAAACACATACACTATGCTAATGGCATATTTCAAGGTTTTAATGAAGCATTCTGTTTAAAAGGCTCATTTCATCTCTGTTTTAAAACTTTTTTTTTCTCTCATTTTCAAATTTCATTTTCCTTTTAGGGATCATAGGGTTTTTTTCACAGCCATGAAGTACAATGAAGATCTCATTTATTGTCACCGAATTGTAATAGACTAACAAAACCCTTTTTACAGTTTTATAAAATCATTACTTATTTACATTATTGCTATTCTGAGCTTAGTTTTTGAGGTAATAACTAACAATGCTGGAACAGAAGTTAAGCTGCTTGTATTCAGCTACAAATCTCCTCCACCAATTTTCATAGGCTTTTAAAAAACTTCTAATTGTAATATATTTTAGTCCACTTCTTTTACAAATCCAGCTTGTCACCACAAGACAGACTTTAAGGATTTTTCTTTAAGCATGCAGTAGAAGTTTAATACTTTAACCTTTCTATTTCTTAGATCCCTCATCTGTTTGAAATCCTCACCACTTTCTGAGAGAAATGGGAATTTGTTCTAGCTAAATCATGATGCTTTTTATGTAAATAGTACCTTTAAGATAGGATGGAAAATTTAATCAGGAAAAATTACCATAATTTATCTTTTCCTGCTCCTGAAGGACTCTTAAAGTAGTGCTAAACAGTCCACAAATGCAAAAAGCTATCATAGTTTCCTGAGTACAAGCCTAATGTGTGGTCTGCACTTGTTCAATGTACTTTCCTGCCTTCCCTTTACACCTCCCTGGATCATAATCACCTTGGATCTGCACTCCACCTTGCGAGATCCTTCACTAGACATCAGATAGTGTTCAACTTTGTTGTCTGTCTTGTACTTCGATTTTCTCTTTTGGAAGACAGTAAATCCACTGTAGGCTATTGAATTCCATCAACACTTTGGGAAGCTGTGAGGTTGTTTGTACCTTAAGTCTATCTATCTGATCAGTACTGCACTGGTTTAAAATCAGCTTCATTTCCAGAGAAATGCTTTCAGAATAAGAACACTATTTCCTTCTGTTGAACAACCCCACACACAAGTATAGGCTGGGGTTGACCTGCTGGACAGAAGCTCTGAGGAAAGAGACCTGGGAGTTCTGGTGGACAACAAATAAAACATGAGCCAGCAATGTGCCCTCATAAGCAAGAAGGCCAATGGCATCCTGGGATGCATCTAAAAGAGTGTGTTTAGCAGGTCGAGGGAGGTTGTCCTCCTCCTCTACTCTGCCCTTGTAAGACCTCATCTAGAGAACAGCATTCAGTTCTGGACTCCCTAGTTAAAGAACTTTTGGAAAGAGTCCAGTGGAGGGCCACTAAGATGATAAGGGGACTGGAACACCTCTCTTACAAGGAAATGCTGAAAGACCTGGGATTGTTTAATCCAGAGAAGAGAAGACTGAGGGAGGACCTTATAAACATTTATAAATACCTAAAGGGTGGATGTTCAGAGAATGGGGCCAGTCTTTTTTCTGTAGTGCCCAATGATAGGACAAGGTGTAATATTCACAAGCTGAAACATGGAAGTTCCACTTGAACATTAGGATAATCTCTCCTGTGAGGGGGCCCTGGCACAGGCTGCCCAGAGAGGTTGTGTAGTCTCCTCTGGATGTTTTCAAAACCCTCCTGCACGTGTTTCTGTATGGCCTGATAGAATAGAACTTGCTTCTGCAGGGGGATTGAACTATATGATCTCTAGAGGTCCCTTTCAATCCCTACCATTCTGTGATTCCATGATTAAGAAAATCAAGAATTTAGGGTTTTTTTTCCAGAAGTAGTAGGTGCTTCACCTGTTGACACATCTACTTACCTTTATCGCTCAAATGCAGATGATCATTTGACACAGGATAATTCATTCATTAGAGCTGAAAAACTCTTTGGTATCATGCAGTAGAGCACACTGTAAAAATTATTAAAAAATTTAGTTTGGTTTTCTGAAATACAGCCAAACTCTGCTATCTTGGAAGACTCAACTGATGATTCACTCCAGCAGTCAACCCAGTTGAATTCCAGATGGAGGCACTATAAATAGCTTCAAGTTCCAAGGAATCAAAATATTTGGGAATTACCTGTTTTCTCTCTACTTCCCTACCTACTTCTTGCCAGAATCTCATGCTAGCAACTCAGAGTGGAATCCTAACCAGGCAATTGCAGAACATTTTTCCACTATTTCTTAATTTCCTTCATTTCTGTGTCAGTGTTCCTGGATCCTAGGGGAAACTTTTCAGAGGAAACTTCAGAGGGACATGGACAGGCTTGAATGATGCTCCGAGGGAAATTGCATGAGGTTCAACAAGGCCAAGTGCAGGGTTCTGCACTTGGGCCACAACAACCCCATGCAGTGCTACAGGCTTGGGGCAGAGTGGCTTGAGAGTTGTCTTGTGGAAAAGGACCTGGGGATGTTAATCGACAGCCAGCTGAACACGAGCCAGCAGTATGCCCAGGTGGGCAAGAAGGCCAACGGCATCCTGGCCTGTATCAGAAATAGCACAACCAGCAAGACTAAGGTGATTATCCCCTTGTATTCAGCACTGGTGAGGCCACATCTTGAATATTGTGTCCAGTATTCTGGACAGTTCTAGGCCTCTCACTATAAGAAGGACACTGAGGTACTGAAGCGTGTCCAGAGATGGGCAACAAAGCTGGTTAAGGGTCTGGAGAACAAGTCTGATGAGGAGCAGTTGAGTTAGCTGGGGATGTTTAGCCTGGAGAAGAGGAGACTGAGAGGAGACATAATCACTCTCTACAGCTAACTGAAAGGCAGTTGTAGTGAAGTAGGGGTTGATCTGTCCTGTAATAAATGATAGAACATGAGGAAATGGATTTAAGTTTCACTAGGGAAGGTTTAGACATTAGGAAGAACTTTTTCACCAAGAGGGTTATTAACCATGGGAACAGGGTGCCCAGTGAGGTGGTGGAGTCACCATCCCTAGAGATATTTAAAAGTGGCATAGATGAAGTACTGAGGGATATAGTTTAGTGATGGGCTTGGCAGTGTGAGGTGAGTGGTTGTACTTCATGACTTTAAAGATCTTTTCCAACTGTAACAATACAATGACTATGATTCTGCCAGCAACTATTTTGACATCCTCTCTGCCCCTTAGCCCCAGTAATTTTAATGTTTGGCTCCTGTCATGTTTTTCATGCCAAATTTGATTAACAGAAACGGTGGATGCCAGGGTCACAGCACACATGCCAGCCATCTTGCCTGGAGTCAATCTCCAGGTAACCGGTGTAAGCAGGTTTTCTGAGTGTCAGTCCCAGTGAGCGCTGTGTAGCTGCAAAGTCCCTGTAGCTGCATGTTTTAAATATCAATAATGATAAAGGTAATGGTGTATTCAGTAAACTTTGGGGAATTAACATCAACCAGATTGTTCTTTTATGCCTACCTAGTCAATAAAATTTAAATAATATCTAATTAAGATACTATACTAGTCCATAAAACTTACAAGTAGAGAATACACTAGGATTCAAACTATATGTATGTTCTCTGGCAAAGAACTATCTATAAAATCTAGAACAAATTTACATATTAACGTGAAGTTTTATGCTTTCTGCTTTGAGAAGCACGATCAAGTTTAACTTTGCTTATAGGAAAATCACATTCAGAGACATTGAGTAAAATCTCTGTTCTTTACATCTATATTTTGGAAGATTAACAGGTTTGAAGTAAGTCTGCTACTCCTTAAGAGCTTAAAATCACTTTTAAAACACACTGTTTGTCCCCAGATAAAAGAATAATAAGTCAGTATGTAAGGAATAAGGAAAAATTGTTTTTATTGTACTATATTTTAGATAGTTTACCAAGTATCTTTGCTTTTTTTGTCTGTAAATGTTACTTCTTCCAGAGTTCTGAACTGGTATGTCAGAGTAATGTTACTTGCCTGCAAAAGTAAAAAAAAATTAAAGCAGTATTTACACAAATGATGTGCAAATATTATGCATACCCTGTGCTTACATGATGAATTATTGAAGGATATTTTCACAAATATTTCTCATTAAATGTTAATCTTGCCAATTTTAAAATCCAAATAAATTTTAATTTAATGCCATCACAACATTAATGCTTTCAGCAACAGACCTTAATAACCATATGGATATAAACCAAAGATTGGAATTCTGAAAAGAAACTATTACTTAGGAGTCCTGTCAAACTGCAAAGGAGCTGTATCATATGTCCTCTGTGTTTTATGTACTGGTAATTCACTAGTAGTAGATAAGTTACAGGACCATTGTTTCCTGCTTTATAGTCTAGATTTGCTCTGCAATGCAGTTGTTTTGCATCATCAATCATTAAAAGTCTAAAACTAGGCGTGAGTCACATCAATGATCAATGCTGTTGAGTACAATGTACAGTACTGTAAAATACAATGATATGTTGCATTAGGAGGATTTATTATCTATGTATCATCCATAAATATTTACATACATGGAGTTTCTAGAAACCAGAGTTCTAATCTACCACATGTAATAGAAGGTCTTCCAAAGTCCTTGCATCAGGCAGGATGAACAGAAGAAATAACTGAAGCAAAAAATGGAAAACAATAAAATAAAAATGGTTAACATAAAATTGAAAAAACTATTTTACAGACATTCAGGCAGTGTAATAGATTCCCTGTCCTGTTTTCCAGATAAGCAAAGTAGGATGTGGGAAAAGATTCATTTGCTAATGGCTTCCCTGCACAAATTTGTTTTTCAGATAATAGACATCATGAAGTAACTGGAGAAGGGTGAGAATATGTTTAAAATTTTAATATTTTGACACATTTTTTTCCTGAGACTTTGATTGAAAATCATTTCCTTGACATAGGAGGAAAACTATATTTTCTTTTTTTAAACGTTCATTTAGACAAAGTCACCTAGAAAGAAAAAAAATCTATTTTCTACACTGAAGATCAGCTTTCATAGAAGAGATGAGGATATCTCCTTTCCCACATGTTCCAAAAAAAAGGCTTTCAGTCTACTGATTTACTCATGTCAATATAGGCAAGATAGTTGATGGATATGATTTGTCACTTTTCCTGTTCTAGATATAGGTCTAGGTCAGGATTTTAGAGTTAAAAGTTGATCTTTAAAAACATTAGAGGCCCTGCTTCAGCAAGCTTAACAGATTTCTAGAGACAATAGTTTTTGAGACAGATATCTAAAAATTTCTAAATATGTCAAGTCACAAAATCTTTTTCTCTTCATATGAAGATAAAATGGCATAAGGTTTTTCTTATTAATACTCTACTCATTGAACTTTTAAATCCATTCAGAACTTAGACCTGCTTTAAATACTACAAACTGGGGTTATTTAGACTGGAGAAGAGGAGGCTGAGAGGAGACATGATCACTCTAAGTGAAAGGGGATTGTAATGAGGTGAAGGTCAATCTCTTCTCTCCAGTAATGAATGATACAACACGAGGAATCTGGGTCAAGTTGCTCCAGGAAAGGTTTAGATTGGACATTAGGAAGAACTTCTTCACCAAGAGGGTTATTAAACATTGGAATGGGCTGTCCAAGGAGGTGATAGAGTCACCATCCCCAGAGATATTCAAAAGATGCATAGATGGTCATCAATGAGGCCAGGTCTAGTTGGAGTCCTGTATCTAGTGGAGTCCCTCAGGGATCACTGCTGGGACCAGTACTGTTCAATATATTCATTAACGATCTTGATGAGGGAATAGAGGGCACTGTCAGTAAGGTTGCTGATGAGGGGAGTCACTGACACATAGAAGGCTGTGCTGCCATTCAACGAGATCTGGACAGGCTGTAGGGTTTAGCCGAGAGAAATCTAATGAAATTCAACAAGGGCAAGTGTAGAGTCTTGCATCTGGGAATGAATAACCCCATGCACCAGTACAGGTTGGGGAATGAACTCTCAGGGAGTAGTGTAGGGGAAAGGGACTTTGGAGTGCTGGTGGACAGCAGGATGAGCATGAGCCAGCAATATGCCCTCATGGCCAAGAAGGCCAATGGCATCCTGGGGTGGATTAGAAGGGCTGTGGTGAGTAGGTCGAGAGAGTTTCTCCTCCCCATCTACTCTGCCTTCATGAGACCACATCTGGACTATTGTGTCCAGTTCTGGGCCCCTAAGTTCAAGAAGGACAGGGAGCTGCTGGAGAGAGTTCAGCACAGGGCCACAAAGATGAAGAAGAGAGTGGAACATCTCCCTTATGATGAAAGGCTCAGGGAGCTGGGGCTCTTTAGCTTGGAGAAGAGGAAACTGAGGAGTGATCTTATTAATGTTTATGAATATGTAAAGGGTAGGTGTCAGGAGGATGGAACCAGACTGTTCTCAATGATGTCCAATGACAAGACAAGGGGCAATGGGTATAAGCTGGAACATAAGAGGTTTGAAAGATACTCAAGGAAGAATTTCTTCCCTGTGAGGGAAGAAACTGGAACTGGCTGCCTAGATGGGATGTTGAGTATCCTTCTCTGGAGACATTCGAAACCCACCTGGACAAGTTCCTATGTGACCTACTTTAGGTGGTCCTGCTCTGGAAGGTGTTGGACTGGATGATCTTTTGAGGTCCCTTCCAAGCCTTAATATTCTATGATTCTATGAAATGCTGAGAGATATAGTTTAGTTTAGTGGTAGATTTGGCAGTGTTAGGTTAGTGATTGGGCTCAGTGATCTTAAAGGTCTTTTCTAACTGTAATGATTCTATGAAACATTGTTACTGAATTAGAATTATTTAGCTATTTTATTTAATCAGTTAAGATTGTTAAGTGCATCATAACCCTGTACACAAAGAGACAAGACTCATAAATCACTAGACTAAATTAATTGCCACAGGTAGTACCCTGCCAATAGCACATTTAATTACTTTTTTGCTATGTAGAGGGTAATATCAGAAGGTTTCTGATAGCACTGAGAGAAAGAAAAAAATAGTATATATGATAAAATTACTAGAATGCTTGCAAATTTTCAAAAGCTGCATTCCACTTGTGTAGTACATTTTGTAGATCTTTGCCTTATATATATATGTGTATATATATATATATATATATAGTTACCCCTTACATCAAGCATAACTCTATTATCTTTCGAATTTAATTGTCAATCCAACAGCAGTGAAACAATTTCTTCAGAGCCCCAAACTCAAAAAGGCAACTTTAGATAAACCCAGATATATATCTTATTCATTCAGTGAGAGGACCAGAAGAAAATCTTACTTACTTATTCCTCAGAACAGCAGCAGGTAGAAGACATGAAGCTGGCAGTGAAAGGCGTCAGTCATAATGGAAATTTATGTTGCTAAAAGAAAATCAACTGCTAAAACTGAATAAGTTCAGATTTATGGCAAATTATGTGTCATATTTTAAGCCCAGCTGGCAACAAAGTACCATACAGCCACTCACTCACTTCCCTGCACCACAGTGAGATGGGGAAGAGAAAAGATAAAAAATGTCTCACGGTTTGAGACAAGGACAGAGAGGGATCACTCACCAATTACCATCATAGGCAAAAGAGACTTGGCTCTGGGATAAAATTCAATGATTTTTACGGCAGAAGTCATAGCAGCAGTCACTTAGAGAGTCCAATCCTAGAATCATAGAATCACAGAGTCCAGAAGCTGTTAGGCTAAATACTTAGAGGTCTCACAGATTCTAAGGAATCATACACCACATGGCTCAGTGATGTTCAGGTTTTGGATTCCCCCTCTAAGAGAACAGTTCTTCCAACAAAGAGCATGAAACTAATCCCACAATGGGATTCAACATTTTCCCAGCTAAATCAGAATGCAAATCACGTCCATTTTAAGTGTCATTTGTTGCAGAGCTAGTGTATTAATATTGCCTGTCATGCTCTACTCTTCAGTCTCTGTTATTTTTCCAAGATAGATGCCAAATTGATAAAGTTCTGATTTTTCAGCACAGCTGTTCCAACTGAATCTTCATTGCTACAACCAGATTAGAAAACAAACAGAGATAATATGGTTGGAAAATATTTTCTTTCCTACTTAATATCAAGATTGTTGGTGTGAAGGTCTATAGTCTTTGTCTTGGTTTCCACTTGGAACTTGGACATTCACATCTACTAATTGCTAGCTTCTAAGGGATTTGAGTTTAAAATGTATTGTACACACAGTATCAAATACACTGTATGTCACAATGGACAGATTGTTTTCTTCCTCCTGTTTTCTATTTACTGATAAAGAAAATTGGGAGGAAAGTGGTGACTATCATGAACTGGAGAATAAAAATTTGCTGTATAATCAAATAACACCCCACTAATGGATCCAGTTGTAAAAACTAAAAGATTTAGCACCTGTTGTTTCTGAGCATGTACATAAACCTCTTTTGATTCCCAAATTTGGACTGTATATGGAATAAGCAATCTATAAAATACAAACTTTAATAAAACCCTACTACTTTTAGAACCCTGCAGCCAAAGGCACACAGAAAGCACACCAGGGGCAGTATGAACATGAGCATCCTGGAGCTACTCATGGAACACTGAGTAATTGTGCATCAGACTGTAGTGGTGTTCTTGGGAGTTAAATGAAAGATAAACTGAAAAGGATCCTTTTCCTGCTAGGCTTGAGTTCAGCTTTCTGAGTTTCTCCTGCAGCAGTACAACTAATAAAATCACTAGACACCAAAGTATAGCAGCATGATTTTTCCTAGAATCTGGCCTCAGTATGAGAGAATGAGGCAAACAGGCAGAATCACTGCCTTCTGCACTTTGTGAGTTTAGATTTAGTTCTCTTTCCTCTCTTTAAATTGGAGGAAGAGACAATACCTTATCTCACAGAGATGTTCCTGTGCTTAGTTAAAAGTGGAGAAAAAGTGAGGAGCTTAGTGAATGCCAAAAGCACGATTATTTTGCCACCCACATGAGTATTAATCTGAAGTCACTAGAGCCTTTGGTGTCAAACTACTATAAGGAAGAGAAGAATCAAACTCTATCAGTCCTTGTTGCCTTCAGTATCTAGGAGGTTACAGAGAGCTGCAGTGGAGGAGTTTTCTTACTGCAATTTTTTATTTTACTCTTCTGAATGCATTTTTTTCACTGGACTGTACAACAGAGGACTTCTACAAAGGCCTGCAGTGCTTAAATGGTTTTTTTGTCTAATGCTGGTGTACTAAACAAGGGAAAAGTCTCACCTCAGTAACCTTGCTATGTTTTGAAGTGATTCTGTCAGCACAGAGAGTAAAGTCCACCTATGTAGAAGGTTAATTTAGGTGCTGACTAACACCTTCCCAAGGTCACCTTCCCAAGGAAAGACAGTACCGGTAAGCCAATGCAATCTAACATCACCACAAAAATGTTCTTATACAAGGTAAAGAAAGAGGTAAAACTTCCATGAGCAGGAAAAATCATAGTAATAAACTTTCCTTTCTTCATTGACTTATTGAGAGTCAAAAGACCCACAATAGGAAAGACAGTCTCTTTCGTGTTTTTGTCAGATACCCATATTTTCCCTGTATGACAGAATGATAAGGCACTTGCATCTGCTTTGGATTACTTGAGAAAAAGGAGAGACTGCCTCTTACTTCCCTTAGGCCAGAACAATTAGCAAGATAAGAAAAGAAGATTCATATAGATGTTTCTAGGAAAACAATGAGATTCTGAGTTGTTTATTTCTTAAATTCTAGGTAAATCTTTTATCCATGGTAAATCTAGGGACTATTGGAAAGAAGTATTCTTTACAAAGCCAGCATGTACATCAGTAGAATTCAATATAACAAATATTTGCTGCAGAACATGGTGCTTTGACAATGTTTAGAGGTCACTTTTAACTAACAGACTCACTTACCTTCTAAGGGCATCTCTGAGTACCATAGCTATGTTGTTCTTGCTGAAGAGGATATAAGGCAGATGAGCAGGACAGAAACCTTAATGGGATGGACAGGCTGAGGGCACCAATAGGCCTTACTTGGCCCTGACAAGCCTCACCTGGAACTCCCAACCACCTATTGCTTAAAGGCCAAGGAGCTGTATGTCAGCTCAGTCCAAGGCCATCAGTCCTGGCCTGGCCTGTCACACGTGAGCCTCCCCTCAACTTTGTTTTGGGTTTGGTTTCTTGGGTGAACCTTGGAGCTGTGTTGCAGCCATCATCAGACAGACTTCAGACTGTATCTTCTCTCTAGCCTGTCCCTAGCCGTGTCTCATTTTTACCCCACTCCTAGAGAGATGCAGGACCTGGAGCATTCAATGAACCTTGTTACCAGTCCTTGTCTCAGCTTCCCATGTTCAGCCCTTGCAGGCCAATGTCCCATTGAAAAGGGTACAGACTCTGTGAGGTTACCCTCAGCTCTTGGTTTCTTCCCCTCATGGTGCAGCCGTCCCTTGCTCAATATGGAATGAAGCTTTTCTCTTATAAATGCAATCCCAGATCCCAACTTTAATTTAAACAAATTTTAAAATAACATTAGGTAGAAAAGACTGGTTTATTTACCTCCATTCTTTCTTACTCTGTTATTCTAACTCATTTACTTTATGTTCCATCTTGGTTAATGAGATATTTGAGAGAAGACAGAGAAGACAAGTGATTTTACTGAAGCAAAGGTTTGCTATCAAACAGTGTAACCATTATGTTTTTATATTATGATGTGTGTTCTTCTTGCCTTTTAAAAAAAAAAGGTGAAATCATCTCTTTCAGTGTTTCACTTCATCATCGCATAAATCACTGAAATCACTTAACTTTGACTTAGAGTCATGAGGCTTTACTTTCCATAAATACCCTCAGCTTTGATCCCATGTTATGGTCAGGCACATTTTTTCCTCATTAAATAGCAAGTATCTTCTACACGTTGGTAAATTAGTGATATAAAGTTCCCCTGTATAGTGTATTAATGTAGGTTACTTTGTACCAAGAGCCATCCAGAGGAAAGTAAGTACTGAGCAATTATTTTCTCTGTTAGTAGAGAAAGCATTAATGATAATAAAATGTTGAGCTTGATATTGCTAGTTCTATTACTGCCAAAAGAAAACTTTACAGAACCATGGCAATACGTTCATTACCTGCTTATTCTTTTTCAGACTTGATATGCCAAAAAATACCTCTTATTTCACCAATATTTTAACAAAAAATGGAAAAAAATCCACACCCCACTTAGGTCAGGAGTCCTTATATCTTTTAACCCCAGATTTTCCAACAGCAAAAAAGGGATTTACTATCTCTATTTCCTTCCTTTAAGAAGGCAAGTAACAAAGAGAGAAAAAAATAGTTAATCTTTCACATAAATCTTGAAGATAAAGCTTATTAAGTGTTAAGTAAATTTAGTCTACTCAACTGTAAAGCATTTGTGAAAACAATGACCTATTAAGTAATTAAACTTGGTAATGCTATGACTTATGGAAAAAAGATCTAAAAAATAATTAGCAAAATAGATATTTCCCCCAAATTTTTAAGATTTAATGAATGAATACACTGTTATCCCAATTACCAAGGTCTGTAAGATACTTAAAGGTTTGAACATTGTCTATAATTATTTGTGACATTTTACAGCCTTTTTAAAATCTGTTCTGAGATCCAGCATAGTTTTTCTACTAACATTAATGAGAGTAGATCCTAACACTTGGTTGAAATTCTCTACAGCCTACTCTGCCCTTATTCAATTACATTTCATAGGACTTCTCCATAATGGTTTTATCATATCTTGTTAAGACTCACTATCTGATTGTCTAGTGTTTCCATTTCTTTATATACATCTGATGGAGACAAACTCAAGATGTCAGCTGATGCTATAATTGAGAGTAAATGTAAGATATCATTGGTTGGTTTTGCAGTGGAACTTGCTTGACTTGGAAATTCAATTTTATCTGATATACAAATTCTGTAGTCAATTTCAGTATTGAAACAACTTTTTTTTTTTTTGCAGAATAGCTTTTGCAGTGATGTTAATGAATCAGATAGCTGAAAGAATTTCATATTTTACTTTACAAAAAATTGATTATACATTACCTAAAGCACTCCTCGGTAGACAAGGTAGTGCGGACTATGTGATATATGTATTTCCCTCCACTCCCCCCAGTGGAGAGAATTAAGCTTTGTGCTTATTAGAATAAACCTCTAATTGGAAGAGTGGATATCTGCATTGACAAAGAACTTTTGGCAAGCTAAATATATAAAATACTGTTCATGATACTAAAAAAAAATCCAATTTAAAAAAACCCTTTCCTTTAATACGACATCAATTACTACATTTAGATCATTTCTGCATTAGTCAAACTGAACTAATCAGACCTAATGGTTCATCTGTTCTTAAGTCAAAAATAGCACTTTCTGTCAAAAATATGCATTAATACTTGATGCACAAATGTCTACATTTAATTTAACTTGTAGGTGAGAAAATGTTTCATCAGAAACGCAGATGAGCTCCATCTTTTAATTTATGTCAATTTTACTTTTTTCCATTTATAATGTGGATTTTTTTTAATTTCATCTTTTCTGTAAGAATGATGATCTTAATTAGATTTTTAGTCATTGAATTAAGATTTTTTTCTTATTGATCTCCAGCAACTATATAGAGTGGCATTCTGGATCTACTCACAGTGGAGGAAGTTTTGCCAATAACTACACCAGTTCCAGGATTTCCCTCATAAAATATTACTAAATTACCTATAATCCTCAACCAAGAAGATGATAATTCTACTTATGCATTGCCTGTTTTTGTATCTTAATTTAAATTATTTTACTTAGTGGGTTCACAGAAAGGCAACTATTTCTTGATAGTAAGTTTCCAAAGCAAATATAAGAAATCTTTGTTTACAGCAGGATCATGCCACTGCTGCTCTACACTAAACATACTTCAAATGATAATATTGTTGCTGTAGATATGCAAGTTTAATCCTTCAAGCTTCTGACAATGGATTAATTTGATTTATAAGTTCATAACAATCCATAAAGAGCCTTCGGCGATTTTTTTTCCTGCATCCTGTTATAACTTTATTTTCCTCTTAGTGAAAGAGAAAAATAACATTTCAAACGTATATTAAAAAATCAGAAAAAAAAGTGCAATGGAATGACACTGTTATATCAGGGTTACACATTATGAAATTTGAGTTGGAAACTGCTACAGAATGTAAGAATAAGTCAACTAGAACTGTTGCTAGTTTGCAGGGGAGAATGGAAGCCTTTTTCTTACAGTCATGCTGCATTTGCTGATGGTGAAAGAGCGTTAAGTATGCTTCCACTTCTCCTCGTAAATTTACAGCAAAGGAGAACAAGGTCCTAAGAGTGTATTTTTGCTTGAGAAAAGTTCCCCAGAAGCACATTGCATGTGTACTTAGCTATATTGTCCTGTACTGCTTTTTAAGTTTTCACTCTCACTTTTTAGCTTCTGGTGTTAAATAAAACCTGACTTACAGCTTATTGATAAAAGGAAATGTTAATGATTTTATTCAATAGATGTGCATGAGATGTTCAAACACAACTGCACAATGCTGTTTTAACCCAGCTTCGATAGATTATAGTCCTTAGAATCTATTCAGATCTGTACACTTTCAATAGCAAGTTACTGATGATTATGGCAATAAAAGACTGATGTACAAAAGATATTTAATTGAAACACTATTAATGAATGTTCACAGGCATTGGAACTTGAAAATACACATTGTTAAATGGCCATAACAGTCCCTTCAAGAATTTTGAACCAGATCAAATTTTGTAGTCTCTGAAATAATTTCAAGGCATAATGTTAGAGTTAGCATAAGACATGGATCATTCTCAGTCTCAGTGCAGCTGTCCTGTTTTGGAGAGAAACAGAGTTCAGTAGTTTGGACAAGAGCTATTTGGTGCCAGCTGAGTTCAATGCCAAAAACCAGTTCCAGGCATATTTATCAGCCTGGAAGAGCCAAAATAATCCAAGTATTGTACCTTTTGGCTATTTGTCTCCATTGTCTTCCAGCCTACCCCTCACACTTTTAGTGCTCTGGAAGCAAGTAAAGGAAGTAGTATAAACTGATTTCAATCCAGAAAGCCATACATCAGCTTACATCTAAAATCAGCAAAAGATGCTCCTTCTAAAGTAATTAATATAGTAGAGTAATAGATTCAAAGTAGTGCTTATCAAGCTTTCAACAGAAGTGTTTCAGTGGAAGTATTTCTGGACTCTGAAACCACTGATATTCTTTGGGATTTTTGTCTTAAAATCATCAGGGTACAGCCGGGAATCCTTTGAGAAACATAGAGGTTCCTACTGTTGCCAGGAAAGGCTAGCTACCTGAGACCATGACTGACTTCTAGCCAGCTCTAACAACTTCTGACAAGCTCTATCGGCTGTTCTTGATCCAAGGGTGCAGAGTTTCTGTTCCAACTAACTCTTGGTTACAGAGGACTAAGCACCCTTTCAACAGGTGCTAGGGAGAGGTTTACAGAAGTGTTGGCTCAGGATACAGCTTCCGAAGGTGTGCAAGCTAACAAAGGTGGCAGTTTTTGCAGAAGAGAGCCAGGAGCTTTGCTGAGGGCAACATACATGGGTTTAGTGGTGGTGGTGACATGCCACAGGGCAAAGTTCCAGCAGCTGCTGGAACAGCTATCTCAGTAACATCAGGTTCATAGTGCAGATGGAGGACACAATGGAGGAGCTCTCAACAGAGGACATAACCCTGCAGGCTTAGGGCTCTCACTGGGACTGGGGCCAGCAGTCAAGGTAAACTCTGCGCTGATGAACATCCCATGTTGCTAAGAAAAGGAGCTCAGAAAGAGATAGGCAGACTTCATAGTATCAGAGATGATGAGAAAGAAGTTCACTGGGTCTTCTCCAGGACCGTGCAGATACAAGAGCCTGAAAACCCAACCGACAGAGCAAAGGGAGATTCTGTGTATATCTAGATAGCAAACCAAGGCTTCCGTGATGACCAAGGCAGAAGCTTGTGATTCTGGTACCAGAAAGACAGCTCTTATTCCTGCAAATCTGCAACTGCAGAGTAGGTCAGTGCCCTTGTAGCAGATGAGAGTCTGGAAGCTCTGTCAAACCAAACATTCAAGCTGGCCTGGGCAGCAGAAGGAAGTAGCAGTAGCTCCTATCTGCTAAGCTTACCTCTCCTTTAGAAAGATTTGTGGCTTATTAGCAGTCAAATCCAGGATCCTCGGGGGAAGCTACTGAGGCTGACTAGTCCTTCAATCAATACCCTGCTCTTTCATGTGTGGCCTGATAGTTCCAGGAGCCAGCTGGAGAACGTCAAGTATGACTACATGACTGGGAGGAAGAGAGAAGAGCATGGAAGCCCAGATCATTTTCTGCTTGATTTTTCTGGTCAAAGAAAAGGGCTTTAGGAGAACTGGATGGATCCTGATGTCAACATCTATTTATACACCAGATGTGGACAACAGAGATTTGGTCTTTACACTGTGGAAACATTTTGGAGGATTATGGTGGGAAGAGACAGGCTCCATCTGATAGAGCAAAAGTACTTTTGCCAACAGGCTGACTAGTCTGGTGAGAAATGTTTTAGGTTAGGGTCAATGGGCCAGGAAAATAACAGCCAGCAGTAAACTGAGGAAACGGTGAATCAGGCTGAAAAGCAAAGGGTGCAGAATGATTTGGAGGGGAGAAATCTCGTGATCAGTATTGCTGCAATGATAACACAACAGGACATAAGCAAACCAAGAGGTGTATGGAGTATATTGGTGACAACTTCCTAAAACAGGTGACTGAGGAGCTGATAAGAGAAAAGGAAGTCTGATGGAGCTGGCACTTACAAACAGGGAAGAGTTAGTTGAAGATTGAAGGTGGAATCAAGTTTGACAGCAGTAACCATGAGATGAATCACAAGAGGAAGGAGCAAGGAGTCGGATCACAACTCTAGACTTAAGGATGGCATGTCATTGCCCTGTTCAATCCTCTGCTTAGAAAAATCCCACAGGATATCATTGGAGAAAAGGTGAATCCAGCAGAGATGGTTGTTTTTTCAAAAATCATTTCCTCCAAACTCAAGAATAATCCATCCTAATGTCCAGAAAAACAAGAAAGGATGACAAGACATTTGCATGGATAAACAATAATCTCCTGAAAAACACGAAAATGAAACACAGGAGATGCAGGCACAAGGTGAGGTAACTCAAAAAGGATTTTTTAGCCATGTCAAGATTAGGAAAGTCAAAACTGAACTGGACTTCTATCTGGTGAGGGATACAAGGGGCAATAAGAAAAGATTCAACAGCTATAGCAGCAACAAAAGAAAGCCTAGGGAAAATGTCAACACTGCTGAATAGGACATAGGAGTAGATGAAAAAGGACATGGAAAAGCCAAAGTAGTCTGAGCCTCTTTCTCTTCAGTTTTTAGGGATAAGACTAGTGATCCCTGCAATCAGTAGAAAAGTCTGGAGCAGGGAGGACTTCTTGGTGGAAGATGATCAAGTTAGGAAACATCTAAAAATACCTGGATGAGTACTGAGAAATCTGGCTAATGTCATTGTGAAGCCACTCTAGATGATCTTCCCATAACATTTTCCTAGAAAAGCTGATGAAACATAGGTTATATCAGAAGAAAGTGAGGTGGATTGAAAACTGCATGAAGCGCTAGACTCTTCTCAGTGCTGTCCAGTGATAGTACGAGAAGCCATGAACACAAATTGAAATACAGGAAACTAGTTTTCTACCACTGTCCAAAGTAGTATCCAGGGAGAAGTAATTCTTTCTTTCTTCACTACATTTTTGTTATATAAAAAGCAAATACACCTTAATGGCAAGCATATATGGATGTCAGTTAATGTTAGATCAGTGCTATATCTATTTTTCTCCTGAAAAGGTTATTCTAATGATGGGTGAACATGTAAAGAAGTTCAATACTGTAAACGATATTGCTAAGTATGTCATAGCTTGGATAGTTTACTCAACAGGTCAATTTTTTTGTATCACATCATTCATCCAATAATTGTCTATTTCCTATTTCTTTTTGTTTGTTTGTTTTTTAACGCGTGTGTTCTCCATCTCAGAAGCCCAATATTTCTGAAAATGTTTCCTGTTCACTTACTTTAATTTACTTCTTTCTGGAGCAGCTTGGAAGTAATTTCTTCATCCATCATGTAACAGTAAATGAAATGTAAGATCATAGTGTTTTTCAAGAAGATATTGGGAAAACAAGATTATTATAGTACCATGAGTTTTTCACTCTGGGCCAGTCACTAAGTCTACAAGTTGGTTTAGCTGATCATTTTTATATAGAGATATGATTTATGTCTCCATGAAAAATGACTTTGTTTCCCTTAGATATACTTTGCATATGTTCATTATTATATTACTGATCAGCAGCACTTTCATAAAGATCTGTTGATCTAATCTGCTGATCTGCTAAACTAATCATCTCACCACTAGTATTGTTTTTTCATTTTCACTTTATGTTTCTAAATAAATAAATAAAATTGCAGTCATGAAAATCTGCCAGCTATAAAATCATAAACACCAGGGGAACAAAAGACACTTGCTTCTTTCTGATATTGTAGAGATGAAATGAAGACTGATCTTTAAGCACTCTTGTTCCCATTAATAAATTATGAAACTCCTGTCTACAGAGAAATACATTATTATTAAACATAATATTCAAACTGAAGATATTGGAGATTAGTTCCATTCATTAAATACACAGAAGAAATAAAATTTTATGTCTTCTTAGGATTAACCTAATCATAAGTTATTCTTTTTTGCCTTTCTATTTGATTACATCATTCCCATTTTATTTAATATTCAGTTTCTGTAATACTCATGGTAAATGAAGTATTTCCTTTCAATGTGCTAATTATATCTTTTATTATTTTTTTACCTTCACCTGTGTTAATAAGAAAGAATTAAGATTGTGTAACTGATACTCTACAAGATTTTGGTCAGCAACTTTAGTATTTATGTTTGACAAACACTCTGACAGCAAAAATGGATTGGAATTTTAACCAAAACCATTATGCATAGGTCAGAGATCAGAAAGTATGTAGAGGCAAACCAAAGCTTTATTGTAATTAATGAATTCTACTTCCTGCACTTTTCTTTGTTCCTAGTGACATGTATCAAAGCAGTAAAATATGTTATTCTGTCTCTGACTTATGAATTCAGTTCCTACTGCTGAGGAGAAAAAAATAAAAAGAAAAAGCACCTCTGAGTCCATACTGAGATATAAGAAGAGTTTGTCACAATATATTTATCAAAAAATAATGTGGAACCATGGAAAAAAATAAATTTAAAGGATCAATAAAATTCCCTGGATAGGAAGTTGTTGCTCATCTAAACTAAGGAAAAAATGTTTAGAAAGAGAAATTTTATTTATTTCCTGCCCACAAATAAATTACTGGTTAAACTGAAGTCATTTTTTATAATCTCTATTTTTCATGAATCTTTTATTTTTCATAAATCTTTTTTACAGTCCTACAATAGTAATATGTAATGGGGATGGTAAAGGGGAAAATAATAACCAAAAAGCTAATGCCACTTTCCTATTCTAACTGTCATAGCCAGACCACTCCTGTTGTTCAAACCTCACTTTTGTGGGAATACAGTTGTCAAATGAGAAAGTTCTTACAGAATATTCACATACAGAAAACTTTGAAAAGAGTCTTTGTATACATGCGATTCAAGTAATAGGTTATCTAATGTATAAATCCTTTGTCAGCTCTGATCAAGATGATTCATTCCTGATGCAAACAAAAATTATAACTCTAGTTCTTTGATGAATGTAAATTACTCAGAGTGTAATGAAGTCAAGCTTCCCTGAGTTTCAGTTATTAAATGGTATTGTAATATAGCTTATTCAAGGAGAAAATTGTTACTAAATCATATATATTCAGTGTGCCTCTAGTAAACTAGAGGATTTTGAAAGCCAACTACTGACACAACCTAGTACAAAGAAGCCTGGAGTGATTTATCAGAAAGTTTTTTCAAGAGATGAAAATGCTGAATATAGTTAAACTACAGAGGTACACAGGTACAACATAGGTAGGAAGAAAATAGTGCATAGTCAAAACATAACACTAAACACAGAGAGGAGAAAGCTCTGTTATCCCAGAGTGTCACACACATTTCTTAGAATTAATGAATTTCTTTCAGTATAGACCTGTAACTGTAGAGTCATGGTATAATTTAGACTTGAAGGGGCTTCTGTTCCAACTCTCCACCTGCAGGGCCAATTTATATCTGATTGTTTAGAGATTGACTAGGAAAACTGTGAATATTTTTAGCAGCAGAGCCTCCACATCTCTGGGCCTCTGTTCCAGTGTATGCCCACACACAGAGTGAAGTTTGGGGATTTTATTGGCTACTTTCTAATTTAAATGTTCCATGTTGCAAGATGTGTTTGTTAACCATCATCCTGTCCCTGCCTACCAGTAGCAAAGTCTGTACCCTCTACATGCCTTCCCATTAGGTAGAGATAACAGTAAATTCTCATAAGCTGCTGTTTCCAACTACTCAAAATAACCAAGTACGCAGTGCCATCATTTTGAACAATTATGGTAACCTGAGTATTTGTACTCAGTATGAATCTCTGCAGTTACTTACTGATTTTCAATTGCCCTGATTTTATATTGTTTATATAAAACACCAAACACCTTATTTTCTGAATATATTTCACAAGTCCTTTTTTTGTAGGAAATGATTTGTTGCATGTGACTATGTAAGAGGTGTACACACAGAAAAAAAGACATTTTTTTTTCCTAGATGTTCAAAGGAAGCTAAAATATCTATATAGAGTACAATACAATGTTTTGTTATGTATTCAAGTACTGTAGCTCAAAATACTGGTAGGTCCCTTTAATTACCTTAGGGTGTAGATATCCAAATCTTTGGAAAGTAGATATTTACAACTGTTCTTTCTTTGATAAATGGTGTGTGGGTTGTAGTGCTTCTGGGCTTGCTTTTTTTTGTTTGCTTGCTTTTCTTTTTCTGTTTTTAAAAAAGGATTCTCTGTGTATAAGGGCTTAGTGGTTAGAACGCTCACTCTTACAGCTAAAGAATTGGATTTTAAGCCCTTCTCTTGGATTTTAAACCCTTCTCTTATTGATGAGGTTCAAATCCACACACAACATCTGCTGAGACAGTGCCCTGACCAGCTGATTATCATCCATTCTGGACAACAGAGTGAAGAGCATATTCTGCCTCTCCTTCCTGAAGCTGTTTTCTTTCATTTTGAGGAAAAGAATATAGTGAGTCAGAGGAAAAGCTTGAGAGGAACCCTGAATCTGTGATATAATAAATAGGACTTTGCCTAGCTAAGGATTTGGATCCCAAAATGGTTTCAATACATTGCATTAAATAGATATTAAATAATATGAACCAAATATAACACCTAGAGTTAAGAACAGAAACACAGTATTGCTCCTTCTAGAATGAGCACTCTAACCACATTGGATACAACTGAAACATTTCTGTGTTACTTTGAAAGCAGACCATTGTTTTCCATGATGTTTCTGGAGATTATTCAAATGGACATTTTGAAAATTCCAGGGTTAACCATTCTGAACTGTCAAATGCCCAAGATGAACTGGACAAAGAGCTCATAGTATGTAAGAGTCTACATTTATGTCAAGAGACTTATAAATAGAGGATATTTTTTAATAATTTTTAATAATAAATTTTTAATCTGATATTCCATTTACAAAGAAGTTTGAAAAAGCATTTTACAAACTGCAATAGGTATTTAGGCTATTTTCCAGAGGAAAAAGATAATTCCTTTTCTATGTCTTCTGTTGACTTTAAAAGAAGAAGGAATTGATGAGTGTGAAACCACTGCACATCCCATGTATTGACCAATGAAATATGCAAGGAAGATGTCTCTAAGGAAGGCAAATACTCTGGAGGCCTGAATCCAGATAATTTTACTGAATATATTTACCACAGACTACAGCAAATGCTATGTGAAGCAAATTCTTCATAAATGACATAAATACATACACAAAATCCTTATAAATGGATTGATAATGAAGGAAATCTCTTTGCTGAAATGTATAGATCCTGAGATATTGAAAGAGCTAAATAGTGAGTAGACATTTATGTATAAACCTTATTTAAACATCAGTTGTGAAGCCAAGAATTAAGTTGATACTCATTGCACTTGCAGCTCGAATTCTCTACACAAATGAGAATTGAACTTCCAAGGAACACTGATAAAAGAGCCCTTTTATTATCATTCAGCCTGTAACATGAATTTCCATCTGCACAAATGTAGCAGAGGAATGTTCTTCATTTGTTGCAGAGTTTCTGGACTTATTGGTTCTAATTTGTGCTTAATTTTCTTCCCCCACTGTTAGGTGGACCACCCTGGCCTCTACCTAGTAGTTAAACAGATTCTATGTGAATGAAATAGAAAGTTTATTTACTTGAAATTTTTTTATCACCTCCATTGATTCTTCCTTTCCTAATCTCTTCATCTAACGTAGACTAAATGCCTTAGTTCTAAAAGCATAATTATAAAATAAAAAGCTTATATTGCCTTAAACCATTCAGAGGTATTCAGAATTTCCTAAACATTTCTACATCCCCTGTAGCTTGCTTTTTATATATTTGCTGCTTTTTCTCCATAGTAAGAATAGCCTTTCTGTTCTGTATTTGTACAGTACTGATCAAAACAGGGATTTGATCCACCACAAGACCATCTAAACACAGGTGAAAAGATCATGCAACTTCAAAAGACATTGTACAAACACCATACTCCAAAGATGTTCAGATAAGAAATTTTTTGAAGCATCACAAACACTAAAAAAGTCATAAACCTATATTTTATGTGATTTCTAGCATTTCCCACTCTGTGACATCATAGAGATTAAAAGCACAAAAGAATAAGAAAGTTTATACTTTCACATGTATGTGCTTTGTACTTTTTATTTTTATGCTATTCTGAGCCAAGTTGCTTACCTCAGTTGGTTTCTGCTGAGTTGCAATCATAATGGTAAAAAAAAAATGAATAGAGATGTAGATGTAGATGAGGTACTGAGGGACATGGTTTAGTGATGGGCTTGGCAGTATTAGGTTAGTGGTTGGACTCCATGATCTTTAAGTTCGTTTCCAACTGAAATGATTCTATGATTCTTTCACCTGTGTTGATTGTCTTTAATCACTCCTACCTTTAACTTTCTTATTCTTCTAGTTATCAAGCTTTACATCCTCTTCCATGACTGACACAATGGATAATGGCCCTAGCTGAAGCCTGACAGTGCTACCGTACTCCATAAAGATAAGCATAGTTTTGTTCAATGAATTAATGTTCAACTGAGTTCACATATTGATAAAATACACCAATCTATCAGTTCAGGTAGACGTACTTTAAGTATCTGCTCTTAAATCATTTCACTCAGCCTTAAAGTCTTTAATTTACAAGTTTTGACCAATCATTTAGTCATCGCTGTCTATGCTATCAGTACATCTTTAATGTAGCAGTTTTTTAACAAGTACTGTCTGTTGACAACCTGTTTAAAATTGCCATAACTGCAATTGGTGGCAATGGCAGGAGAGATAATGTTGACAGAAGGAAAGAGCTAATTATGATTAAACTGTTTGTGGCAGTGTTACATTCCAGTAGTATATATATTTTAAATAAAATGATTTATTTATTAATTTCAAGGGTTTTGCTGGAGAATGCCCATAGGTCATCCTTAAAGGCAGAGGAGACCTAGACTTTTACAATCTTCCACTGTCTAAGGTTACCTGGTGCAATTTCTAAGACCATATGGTCATTCTTTAGTACAGTTCCTAGTGCTGAATGTCATCTGGGCATTTTACTACCTTCTTTTCCACTCTATTCACTTTAACAAAAGGGGTGAAATCTTAACTTCTTGAATATTTTCTGTTGTTCTTGCTTGTTACATTCAGATTTTGCCATTCATTTCAGTGAGGAATGGATTTTGCCTACAAGAGATCTTTAATTCAAAAATAAAGTTCAATCTGAATTGTTGCAAGCTTACTTGCAGTTACTAAATTTGGAGCTGTTTCATTTTCTTGTTTCACTAAATGTCAATAGCAACAACTGGTTTAACAACTTGGTGAGATCAAGAGCAACGATGATGGTTCCTTGCAGTCAGCTTAGCAATCTCATTGTTTTCTGGTTTAATTACCTTTTTACTTTCACTGTTGTAGTAGATTTTTGAGAGATTTCTGTTATGGAATACGTACAGGAAAAGAAAGTGCCATTACTTTACAGATAGGAACTGGTAAAAAATAGTGTTCATTAAGTCATCCTATCATTCCCCCTCCTAAACTGGACAATGGAGAGAGAAGTAAAACAAAGGGCTCATGAACCAAGGTAAGGACAGGGAGATCACTCAGCAATTAACATGAGTAAAACAGACTCAACTTGGGGAGGAAAGGTTTCACTTATTAATGAACAATCAAAACAGAGCAGAGAAATGAGAAATAAAACTCCAAATCTCAGAACACCTCCCTCCATCCCTCCTTCCTCCCAGACTTCTTCTTCCTTCCCCCACTCAGCAGTGTAGGGGATGGGGGATGGGGATTATGATCAGTTCATTACAAATGGACTTTGCTTCTTCTCAGGGGGAGACCTCCTCACACTTCCCACTGCTACAATGTGGGGTCCCTCCCATGGGAGATGGTCCTCACAAACTTTTCCAATGTGGGTTCTTCCCACAGGCTACAAAGTTCTTCACAATCTACCCCAACATTGGTCTCATCCATGGAGAAAACAGTCTGTAAGGAACAAGCTGCTCCAACGTGGTTTCCCCGTGGGATGACAAGTTCTGACAGCAAACCTATTCCAGCGTGGTCTCCTCTCTCCACATGTTTGCAGGTCCTTCCAGGAACTTAGTCCTGCATGGGCTTCCTATGGGGTCACAGTCTTCTTCAGGCATCTGATCACTGGCGTGGGATCTTCCTCAGGCTGCAGGTAGATCTCTGCTCCACTGCAGCCTCCACAGCTACAGGGGCAGTGCCTGCCTCACCACAGGCTGTTAGAGAATCTCACAATGCCTGGAGCACCTCCTCTCACATCTTCTCCACTGACTTTGGCGTCTTTGGAAATGTTGCTCTTACATTCTCATGTGCTTCTTCTGCTGAAGTTTAGTATCTACACAGCAACTTCTTTCTCTTCTCAAATATGTTAATCACAGAAGTGTTATCTCAATTTCTAATTTGCTCAGCCTAAGTCAGTGGTGGATCCATCTTAAAGCTGACAGGCACTGTCCCTATCAGATACAGAGGAGGATGCTAAAAGCCCTTTGTTTTAAAGAAACCACACCTGTAGCCCCTTACTACAAAAAATCTAGCCACACAAACCCGCTACAACGTTTGTTAAGTGATGACCAGTGCTTTCCAGGAACCTCCTGAGCTGCCCATGCTCTGCTGTATTATTACTCTAGCAGTTCTCAGTCTGGTTCAATCCACTTCATGAGAACCAGAGCCTCATCTGCTTCTTTATGATCAGGCAGCAAGTAATAGATGCCTACCATAGTGCTAGTGACCCCCTTATCCAGAGCCATACACTCTCATCCAGTTTATCATCCTTCTCCAGGCAGAGGTCTGTGCATTCCCTCTTTTCCCTCATATCAAGTGCAATTTGTCCCTCCTCACTGTCCTAGCTTGTGCTTCCCAAAGAGCTGCTGTCCATTCATGGAAGTACTCTAGTCATATAAGCTATTGACTACATCCCTGTGATCCCAATGAGATCTCTAGTTTCTCCTGTTTGCTCTCCAGACAGGAATAGATATACAGGCACTTCATAGCAGCACACCATCAAGATGATTCTATAGAAACAGAAGATGTTGAACAGTATCAGACCCAACAGTGACACTTGCTGGAGTACACTGGTAGTCACTGGCCTCCAATAATATCACTGGTATGACACTCTCTGAGCCTGACCATACAGCCAAGTTTTCAATCCACCTCACCATCTGCCCATTCAGCCCATGTTTCGTATCTTCTCTATAAGGATCTTATGGGAGATAGCATCAAAAGCCTTATTGAAATCTAGGTAGACAATACCCACTGCTCCCTCCTTGTCCACCAAGCCAGTTATTTCATTGTAAAAGTTACCAGGTTGGTCACACATGACTTCCCCTTTGTGAATCTATGCTGACTATTCCCAATCACTTTCTCGTACTTCATATGTCTGGAAAACATCAGCAGGATTGGCTCAGAAGTCTGGAAGAAACATTATGAATGTACATTTAGAAATTTCTTTTAATAGATCTGGGGACTATTCTGTTTCCAACCAGATTTGAGAAGAATAAAAATCTAGAAAGCAAAAGGACAGAGTAGTTTAAAACTCTACCTCATTGTGTATTGTGTGACTTTAGAAGTTCATTTAGCTTCCTTAGGACAGACTAAGAACGGTTAGATAGCTGAGTCCAGCATGTCAGTCCCTGACTGCCAAAAGTACAAATTAAAACATACAAATCTAATCCAAAGTAAACTATAGAGATTCCTTTCCAGCATGAAATTTACACATATACAAACCCAAGACTGTTCAAGGCCTCCACACTCCCACCACCTGACCATTGCCAGTGGACCCATTTTCTGAGAATAAATAAAGGATCAAGGGACCTATACTGGCTATGGGTGATGATTAGGTTGCACTCCTTGGTGGCCTGTTATAGAGTAGAATTTAAGATATGCCTCCAATATAAGTATCTCACTAACACCTGACCTGCCTTGGGATGCTTTGAATTTGTTTTGGCTCAGGTCATAACCTCATACGACCCAGCCCATTTTAAACTTGGAAGGGTTTGGATTATTCTTTAAGGTAAGTTTCCATTGTCCATCCTTCTGTGCCGCCAGTGAGACAAGAACCTCTTCAGCTACCACTACCTATAGCAATTTTTACTAGACAGACATCTAAGTCTCTGACAATATTTAATCCCACTGAAGTTCTCATAAAGTAAGGGAACATTATTATCCCTATTTCTACAGGGGAACAGAGGGATTAAACAATTTGTTCCAACACACAGAGGAAATTTGTGTACAGAGCAGGAAATTAAATAGAGGGATCCAAAGTCCCAGCCCATGATTTTACTCACTTTCTTGTAAAAATGATCTCTCACCATTTTCACAATAGTATGTTGAAATTAAAATTCTCTCCTTTCTTCTAATCTGGGAAATTCATCTACAGCTACAGTGCACACATATTTCTGTCTTAAAGAAAATGATGAAAAGTTCTGGGACATCAAATTCTTTCTTGCCTTTCTTGATAATGTCCATTACCCTAATTATTGACTTTTTTTTCTTGCAAAATGCTGAAAAGCTAAATTTAGATTTCAGTTCCATTTACCTCCCCTTATGATTTTCCTTGTTTTGTCTTAACATTGAAACTTTCCATTATTGTTCACAGATTTGCTCACGAAAGTAAAAAGTAAACAGATATATGAAAAGGCAATAGTTCAAAATTCCCTCATAACACACTACTTGAAAGAAAATTAGTTTCATACTTAAATATTCACAGACTCTGCGTGAAAACATTTTAATTCTGTTATTCCTTTAAAAAAAAAAACAACAAAACTTTATTGTATAATATAATGGGAGTTAAATGTTTTTTTAGAGTATTTGCAATCCATCTCTTCCATCTTTTTTGTTTGTTTGTTTTTAGGTACTAGTACCTCTCTTCTATTTACATGTTTTCTGACTGTATCCAACATTTCATTCCAAAGTTTTGTTATATGGGTATCCAATGCAGTCAATGAACCTCTGGTTTTGATTTCTCAAAGTATTTAATCATCTACCCAACCAATTTAAAATGTTTAAGTCCCTTTAGGATTAAGTTCAACCAAAGCACACTTACAAATGTTTTTGCCAGACCATGCTATCCCTTCATCTTTGTAGTCAATGGTGTACATTGATTTATGTCAAAGACTTCAAACTTGGCCCGATTTCTATGTTCACTAGAGATCCATCGAACAAATAACATTTCACAAGAAATTGAAATGGGGTTTCAAAGCTTTGAAAATTTCAGTAAAACAAATATTGACACTGAAAGAACTAGGTCTTTCCAATTTATTTATGTATTCATCAATCTAAAGAACAGGTCATATAATTGGCTTACACTAAACCAAAAATACAAATTCCTGACCAAAACAAATAGGGTTTTGTACAAGCAGTTTTCAAAATAGATTACAAAGAACACTGGATTTCAGCTTTAACTACTGTGATCAATACATTGGTTCTATGAATTCTTTCTCATGAGATTACTGAGAATTTAAATTTATGTCTCAGATATTAGGTATTTCTACTAGTATCCTAATTTGGAAGCTGAGGCTGGAATTCTCGGAGTGCTTTTTGTGAAAATTGCAGTGCTTTCTATTCTAATTCTTGTTGGAAATACTAGAAAAAACAACTTGTGCATTATTTGTGACCGTTTTAACTATTTTCTTACAGTAACATATAGAAGTCTAGCTGCAAAGAGGGCCCTGTGACGGTGGGAGATGTATAATAACAGATAGATATTTTTTTTCTCTTTGCATAGCAACAAGAGATAAAACAATCAAATAAAGAAAAAAAAGCACAATAAACCACACAGAAACAGACAATAAAAAACCACAAAAACCAAACCAACAATAAAAAAACCCAGTCAACTCCAAGAGAGAAAATGATGTCATACACTCACCAACAAGAAGGTAATACTTGTTTTCAGATCTTCCTTTCAAGACTGTGAATTTTAGTTTTATCACTCATGGGATAGCAATAACTATGGTACAACAAACCACATATTTTGGGTATTCGCCTACAAAGTGGATTACAGATCCTTCATAAGAATCCAAACTCTTACCCCACAGACCGATCCAGTAACCTATCGTTAAATAAAGAAAAGAATCACTGACATCAATGCCTTTAAAACAAGATTTTGTTCTTTCAGAAAGTAATTGTAGGCATCTACCTTGATAAGTGAATTCAGCAATCAAAATGCCTGCTAGAAGCAATGAAAAAGACTGAAATTCCATGTGCAGTCTTATGCTCAGCATTAACAAGTACCTTCCTCTAGGGATATTCTCCCATCCACTTTAGCTTGATCCTTCACCTTTTTACTGTCAAGATTTATTTAATATTTTTGCTCACACATCTAATTTTCTTGGTGCATAGATATGTTTCCAGCTCCAGGTTTTAAAGTTTAATCTGAGGGCCAGAAGCCTAAAATTCATGTATTGCAGCAATGTACTTAAAAGCTCCACGACCCTTTATTTGGTTGAGTCCTAAGCGAATTCCTTAGGATCAGACAGGAAATCTGTGACAAAGCCAAAAAATAAGTATCAGTCCCCAGGAACTTATTTCAGAGCCTCAGGCAAACAGCCATTGTTTCTATCACTGTAGGTTAAAGATTATAGTCCAAACTGGAAAAGGGAAGCGGGGAAAATATACCTCTCCAAGCACTTTCAAAGAGTAGTCAAAGGAATTCTAAAAGCAAGTAAAGTTGCATAGTGATCTTTAGTTTTTCACCCATCCTTAATTTTTCAGTATATATGAGAGCTTCACAACTGGGAGCAATTATGGACAAAAAATATTACATGATGTAGGACTCAACATACAAATGATCTTTGGGAAAGGAGGTTCTTGAAAGGGAGGTTTTACATATGGAACAGTATCAAAAGCACTGCATAGTTTGATTGTGGGGGGAATTATATACTAGTATGTGACACCTTTGGGAAAAGTTCTGAAAAGTAGGTCAGGTGCCATGAGTCTTAGCAGACTTGTTACTTATTCATTGGGATCAGCTGTTCTGAGCTTCAGGAAGTTCAGGTCTCAGCAGCTGCTGTGTAATCAGGGCACAAAACACTTTACAATGGCTGACTATAAAAGATTGGAATTGATTGAGAGGTCCTGAGTTATTGTCCTCCTGTGATTGCAATATGCAGCATATAGAAAATTCTCTCATGCTTAAGCTTTTCCTTTATATTTCTAGTGTTCATGAAATTAGTTTTAAACCACCAAGGGTTTCTCCCATCCTCCCCATCTCCCCACAATAATTTCTGGTTCTAATTTGAAGAGGTTTTTTAATAAATATGTTTTAGATGAATTTAGTGCTTGTGAAAGTTGCCAGCATTTCTGATCCTGGACTAGGGGAAGCATAGACATTAAGCACTGGAAAGAACTAGGACCTCACAGGAGGAAGAGGCCTGGAAAGCAACTGATAACTTGAGAAAGGTATCAAGCAGTGCAGCACAAGGCAGCAGATAGGCTGATCAAAACAAAGTTGAAAATACTTCCTGCCTCAAGAAGGATTCTAAGGAGTCAAGTGACGTCCAACATACAACCCACATCAGACCGCTATTCTTGAAGACCACTTGTCTTTAAAATAGAGCTGAAACACTATGGCTGCCAAAGATCATTTCTTTGACAAGAGGTGAAATCTGAAGGCAGATGGGTAAGAACTGCTTCTGGTTTTGCATTTGTCTGTTGTCAGTGTTCCTTAAATGCCAGAGAAGACTCCCCAACACCTCTCTTCTCATTCCTACAGCTTCCCCAAAGTTCATTTTACTCACTGAGACTTATTTTATGCTGGGCAAAAGGTGTTGATTCATAAGAGGATGTGAACCATTGCCATTTCAGTTGTTTATGTTTGTTTCACAGAGACAATAAATCGTCAAAGTCAAATGGAAACAAGAAAAGGTATTTATTGCTAGGTATCACGGAAATCACCACATGGGAATATGTAAGACCTCTGGTACAAAGATCTCTTATCTTGGAACAAGTAGGACAAGAGCAGTATAGTTTCTCATTTTTTATAGGCAACTCATTAGAGTTGACCCAGGTGATACATATACAGTTATTAGCAGCACAGGAGCAGTGGAAGTTGAGGTAAAATCACAACACTGTTTAAATTATTGGGAGATGTCTCATTTTCTTCATGAGGTCCAAAATTTTATATTAATTTATATTTTTCACATGACTTCACCACAAAACAATTATTTTTGTTCAATTCCCTCCATTAAGCATCATAACATCTTCATAATTTTTTTGTTTGTAATCACAATTTACATTGACATCCTGACACACTTATGCTTACACAATAATAACTTACAGAACTCCCCTTATCCCTCTGTTGGATCACCTTGTATGTTAAAATTCAACAGAAATTGGAAAGAACTACTCATCACCTGCAGCTATACCTATAAAATCTATAAAATTTCTTTCCTGAATAAGAGAGGCTAGGCTGGGTAAGAAGGGTAAATGAAAATCAGTTCTTTCTTTGTTTCTGAGCTTTGTCAAGTACCTGTTGCCTTATCCATAAAAAGGGAGAAAAGAGTTGCAAGAGATGTGAAGATATGCATAGAAAGTACTTATCAATCTGGTCCTGATTTCTCCTGGTATTACAAAGAGGCATATGGTGGCCCTATGGTGGTAGTGCACTTATTGCACCTTAATAGAGTTCTTTATTTCCTTCACAACTTGAAACTAAGATGTCAGTTCTAACGTCAGAATGACATTCTCACAGAATCAAGCAGACTTTTCAGGTTTTTATTGTTGTGACTACTGTTCTTTGATCCTATATTCTCTACTAGCATGTTTGCCTTTCCTGCTTCAAACATGCATTAGTAGTTGTATACAAAACAATGCCTTTTAATCTTTTAGTAAACTTAGTGTTCTTCTTTTTAGTAGAAATTCAAAGATTGTCAAACAAATAATATTGTGCACACATCTGGCTTCCAAAACTTTGGTATATCTTATTTCTATGAGATTTCCTACTTCCTTCACATTAAATTTTTTAAGAGGAATGCACTCTTTAAAATACTTTTTTACATTTTCACCAGTTCCTTCTCAAATTCTTCAATTTTTTTTTTTTAGTTCATAATGTGAGAAAAAACCTAGAAGTTAATCAACTTTTTATTATCACATGGAGTTTGCTTCTAGGGGCAGAAATCAGAAGAGGGAACTGAATGAGAAGAGACAGAAGAGTAAGTTGAAACAATTCATCTCCTGTGATGTCATGATTTGATTATTTATTTGTCAGACACATTTAATATCATATCTCACTAAGTACTGCTGTCTATGATACTTGAATTGTGTTGATAGGATTTCATTCTTAAATAGGGATTGTAAAAACTGTGAAAGTTGTCTAAAGGCAATCATATGTCTTTGGACCGTATAAATACAGTGTGAAGTGCAGAGAATCGGGAAATAAAACAAAATTTGAGATTAAAAAGCAATTTATGGTTGAAGAAAACCCTAAAGTTATTCTTGGTATTCCTAGAGCTACAAAAAAAGCCGTCAGCCTCAGGATGAAGTGAGAAAGTGACTGAATAGTCTATTGTCTACTCCAGATACATAAGGGAAAGAAAATTTAGCCACCTTCAGTGGGAGGGTATTTTATTACTTCCAGCTCCTAATATTTGAGCATTTGCTAAAATAAAAAAACCAAAACAACAGCATCTACAAACAACAGAAACTTTGAGATTTCAAGTTCATGGCTTCTTATAAAGGTGGAAGATGTTGTGATCTATAATTGTTAGCACAATGTCAATGAAGTTTTTTGGAAATTAGAAAATATTTTTGCCACCTGGACATATATATTTGGAGTCTATTGGATCAATCTACATTCTCAAATTTCAGCTCATAAGTACATAAAATACAGTCAGAAGTCTCTTGAGTGTCGATCGTGACATAGATTTTTATATCCTCAAGGCTATTCCTAGACTAGCCTGTTCACAAATTAACTACTCTTGCACAAATTCTTGTTGGAAATCGAGTCATGGAACTGATAACCAGAGAAACCAGCAGTGGTTTTAACATCTTTTCCCCAAGTCATGAAATTTCAGTGGGTTATCTTGGCATAAAACCAAATAGTTTCCGCATAGCTGATTTTATATTCCAGGCTGAATTTTAGGATTAGAGTGAAGAAATTGAGCAACTACCACTTTTCCCATAGATTTCCTTACATTCCACGACAGTTTTTTTTTTCCCCATTGAGTTAATTGAACTCTGTGAACAAGTGTGTGAATAGGGAACAGTTCCTATCCCAATGAGATTCCACACGACTTTCAATTTTCAATAAAATTTATAAATTCAAATATAAAAATAAAAAGCATCAAGGAAAAGAAAGGAAAAAAATCTCACCCACCCTCTCTATTTCAATCCTTTCATATCTGGTAGAATAAGCAGAGCTACAAAGTAAGAACATCTGTAGATAAAGCCTAAGAGGGACATATGTGTCCCACACCTAATCACAGCAGGGTGTCTCTGTAACAGCTTGCTTACTACTTATCACATCCAAGTCCATATGGTACATTTCTGACTTAATTGGGCATTTCCATGCTTTTGTAGATTTTTGTCAAAAACTTAATGATATTAAAATATTCTTTTGCTGATACCAAAACTTTTTTATTGCAATGAACTTCAAAAAAAAATTAAATCCTTAAGTGGGTGTACACATTATTTTCTAGTGACCTGAGAGGTTCTCTAACAACAGACAAAAATGCAATGTTATTTTACCTACATTCACATTTTAATTTCTTGCCAGCATTCAGCCTAGACTACTCCAAATCAAATAAACCGCAGAGGCCCACACAGTGAGAGAGGGTTCATTATGGATCATGAACAGCTCAGGGTGGAGGTACCAAAGTAAAAGAACAGATAGCATTGAAACAGGGTAAATAATATGTTTGCCCCATACCCTCTTGCATGTTTGGTGAGCTTTCTCAGAGGGGCTGCTTTTTTGGAACACTCTGAGGAGTAAGAACATGAAAAAGAAGTGGACTCACATATCTGAATGTAGAAAGCTACTTTGATAGCAAGGTAGGCAAAAAGGGGTTGGGCATTTGCCGTAGTCTTGTGTACAGCTTCAGTAAGCCTGGCCAAAAAAGGGTGAACAGCAAAACAGTCCACTATGTGCAGACCTAGTGAAGAGATAGCATTGATCCCTACTGAGTCAGAGCCAAGGATAAAAGGTAGAAGTGGCAACTGTTGACTGGAATAATGCTTTATTACTGCAAGGATGTAACTGTTCTGCAGGAATTGTCTTGGATAAAATATAGTTTTCCAGTTTTCCTAGTTTTGCAGCTAGCTTATTTTCATTTTCTTACATTTTTTCTCCACTGGCCTGAGAAAAGAGAAAGTGGATTTTTTTCTGCTTTACTAGCAGTGTGAGAAATACCCAGAGGTTTTGGAGCCAAATAATCCCAGTATCTTTGGTTTAAGAAAAGCAACAGTACTTGTTAGGATAAAGATCCTAACAGGAGCTTGTGAGGAAACAGGTAAATACAGATACAGAGTTATAGATCAGCATACAGACTCTCCCCTTAAAGTGAGAAAGAGTACAGACTGAAGTGATCTTTCCCAAAAGAAAGTGGTCTTTAGTACACTCAAAAGCAAGCTTAGTTCCACTTAGTTCCAGGTTCCTTCCAGCAAACATTCCTGGATGAACAAGGATGCTGAATAACAAGAGAAAAAAAATTAAGATTAAAAATGGTGAGAAGTTGAGGGTGGGTGAGTAAGAAAAGCAATGCAGGCACTGCGGTGAGTGGTATGCCAACAACCTTGCGACAGATGCAGTGTGAGGTGGTCTTTTTTCTCAGACCACAGTAAGTAGCAGCAGGCACCTCCCTCCTACACAAACCCAACTTGGGATGCGGAGAATGATCTCTGCAGGGAATGTTTCATGAAAGCAGAACTCAGTCGTGAATCACATCTCTCACAGGCTGATCTCAAGCAGTTTTCTCCTTCCCTTTAGTCTGGGTATAAGCTGATTATAAACTGCAAACATCCTATGCATAATTTCTTTGTAAAAAACACAAGAATGAATTGTAGACTTGATTTTAAAGGATCAGGTATATAACATAGCTCATAGCCCAGATGTGAACAAGGAAAAATGCTTATTTTTCTTTTTGTGTACATGTTTTAGAGAACACTAGTAAGCTTCTTGGCTGTTTATTCTAACTTCTGTATTCAAAAGACTAGGGAACTCTCATAGTTTATCAGGGTTCAAAGATGAAGTTAGAGCATAATGAATCCTGATAAAATCTCATGGATTATCCTTGGGGAAAAGCATCAATTAATTCCTTTTATAAAATAAGGGGAGTTTAAGGTGTTTGAAGTCCTTGACTCTACCTCTTGGCTTCTTTTCATTCCACCTTCTGAACTCCTTAATCAAGATTTCAGTAGCTTAAATTACAGATATTAAACAAACTGGGAAAAGGGGGAAGTATATTATTCTTTCTCCTTGTTATGTGTAAAATAAAATGGACCCTGAGGACACTGTGGTGGTCTCACCGAATAAACTGCAGAGTAACTCAGGACCCATGAGTTGTAGCATATATCAAATTCCTTTATAATAATTTCCTAACCTCATACAGGTCTTTTTAATAAAAAGAGAAAGTTCAAAAGAATCCAGATTCCTCAAGTACTACTTAGTTGAAATTTACTTGCTTTTGTTCACAATAACAAGCTACAAACTATCATAAGTCTCTTTCAAGTAATCATCTAGACCTCTGAGAGGCTATAGAAAAATATATCTTGCAAGAGAACTTCAGTAACTTGAATTCTGCTCTGGCATGAAAATAGAATTGTGTCCATCATAGCTGAGTTGAGCAGTTTCACACCCACATGTTCTGAGAATCATCCAGCATACCCGAACAAGGTGCCTGATATTAACATCCATGGGGACCATAAGCAATTTCAGAACCTGTTTAATTTGTGCAGAACACTCTGACTGTAGTACAGCATGGCATTCTAAATTTATCCAAACACTTGCCAGATGAGGCACTGACACATCCTGCTGAAATCATAGTATTCTGTTTACATCACTTGTCTTGGCAATTGAAAAACCACACCATTATCAACCTGAGTGGATACAAATCCACAGCTCCCAACTCTTCAGAAAGTGCCCTAGCCACATGGCTTTTGTTGAAGCTGTGCCATTTTTGTGCAGTCAGGAATGTGGAATTTGTTTGGCCTGCAAAGAAAATTGTAATGGGGAGTCTATTTCTGTAATCCAATAGGCAAAACACTCCATTGAAGAGAAGAGGAAGCTAAAATAGTTCTTTCCCGAGGGCCTGCTTAGAATATGTATTTTCCATGTAACAGGCTTAGGATAAGATACATTAGCAGTATTGGAAGAAAAACTGAAGCACACGAACTTTCCTGTTTCCACAATGGACACATTACATTGTCTCATGGTCTCTGTTGCCTACATTTTCTTTCTGGCTCTGGTTCTTGCACCATTTCTTGCATGAGGATTTTGTTCTAGTGGAAAATAAAAGGCTGTCATGGCATAAAACTAACCAATAAATAGTGAATAAGACATTCTTATGAAAAGAAAGCATCCACCCAGAGCAACATCTCGAATCCTGAACTCAGCTATTGGGTACACAAAGGCACCTAAGCTTCAAAGAAGTCTCAAAGCCTAGGTAAATACAGAATTCCAAACACATTCAGCATTTCCTAGGAGGTGGCTTAGATATCTTCCTGAAGAAGATAAAAGTGAACAATTCTACATACTCTAAAAATTATTTTAGTTGATACATTTCACCCCCTGAATGCCTTTATGAACCTCACCTAAAAAGAAGCAGCAAATTCCTGTGTTAAATTGCTCAAATCTATTCTGGAGAGAACTAAAAATAATGTTAAAAATGTGAATGCCATAAAAAGACAGGAATGCCCAGTTAAGAGTGAAATTCATGCCGACATTAAATTTCAAAGTGACATTTCAAAGAAAAACGTTTTTTTAATCCACCAAACAGGTATATCCTTAGTTAGAGGCAGTTTTATCTTGTTTCCCTTACTCTACAATGATGCTATAAGCTAGAAAGTGCTATTACAAATGGCTATTGTAATCCAAAATTCAAACTCAGAGCTATGGCCATGTTCTGAAATGCATGCAAGCCTTCAGAGTATTGTATATGTCCCATGAGGGCTCACAAAGCCACAGAATACTCTGCATGAAGGAACTGTTCTTCTCATATAGTATTTGCTATACTTTCTTTGAATGAAATACACTGTCCCATTTTATAAATTTAAACTAATTTGACTTGGTTTTCTCTATTACCTTTTCTTATAATACCTAGGCCATCAGAGACATCTTGTCAAATTGAAGCGGCAATGTGATATTTCCTTGTCCTCAAATCCTCAACTTCCCTGTTCTCCTTCTAAGAGCAGCTCAAATTGGAAACAAGTGTCAACAATGAGTTTCTGATACCACAAGTCCTAAGATGAAAGACAATTATCTAAGCTCTCCTTTACAAAAGAAAACTCTAAATGATACTGGTTATCAATAAGGAAAGATTTCATAATACAGGAAAAAAAAACAGTTCACCTCTGGGCTCAAAGAGTCAGGAAGGAGGTATGAGAAATGTTTTGCAGGCATCTATCCCTCTAGACATGGAAAATCTTTTGGCATCTAGAGCCACTAAACTTAGTTCTGGTTTTAGCTGTGACAATGGCACAGAGTCATCCTCATGCAAGAGTCTTGAGGCCGGAATAATTGGAAACAAGCAAGTTTCATCAATAGAATTTGCACATTGCAAACATTCATGTGATATTTTTTCACATTACATTTCTGTTGTGTGGATTTGATACATTTCTGTGCCATCTTGAGAAAAAAACCATGTTGCATTCTAATTGAATTACACTGTATACTTATATGTAATCATATTTATTTTTTACACATTACAGTTATGCAATATTTTTACATACATGACATTTCCATCCTATTTATTTTGCATGTTTAAAAAAACAGACTTTATTTTTTTTTTTGTGTGGAACGAAGAAAAAGGGCAAGGAGGGGAGAAAAGAACAAGGAGTGAGAGAGAAAGACTCAGCACAAGAGAAATGTATAAAGCAGTGTGTCTTGATAAATAGAGGTCAAAATATAATGTCATATTCAGTCTTTCTTTCAGTATATTTACAAAATTGTAACATTGTACATTTTATGGTGTAAAAAGATATTAATTCCAGCATTGTTGAAGTGGGAGGCAAGGAAATATATTCTGGTTTCAATTAGGAAAGACAGATATATAAACAGGTTTTATTGGAAGGGCCTGATAGGAAGAAAAGAATGTGATATTGATGAATGCAAGGGACTAGGACCTGCTTTTGTTCAAATGACTGGACATAACTTCCATTGGCTTCAGGACTGCAGGATCAAGCACATGCCTAGGTGACAAACAGGTTTAGCAGACATGTTAAAATGGCTTCATTTTCTGAGTACTGGTGGCTCCATCCCCAGGAATCTGAATCTCACTGCCATTACCCACAGTCAATGGTAGCCAAAGGCCTGAATTTCTGCTTTAAGAAAGGTTGAAGCTTTGCCATAAATACTTTCCAGAGAATGGCAGTTATTATGGCAACAGTTTTCCCATTGCTCTAGTTAAGGTTGTGTCAGCATTTAAATTACAAACCCCTGTTTTCAGGGGTTTACATCTTGGCTATAAACATTTGCTGAGAGATGAAAATTGGCATTCACTACCCTAGAGCCATTTTTTTAATAACAAGTCTTGGAGAAAATCGCACTGGGTTTTTTATACTGCAAGAGGGAAAAGAATTAGAGGCTTACTGTGGGTGGTGAGGTGCATTTCTGTAGAATCATAGAATCCTGCAGGTTGGAAAATACCTTTAAGATCAAGGCCAATTAACCCAGCACTGCTACATCCACCACTAAATCATGTCCCTAAGTGCCTCATCTACACGTCTTTAAATATCTCCAGAGATGGAGATGCAACCACTTCCCAGGGCAGTGTGTTCCAATGCTTGACAGCCCTTTCAGTGAATAAATTATTTTAAAAATCCAAACTAAACCTCCCCAGTGCAACTTGAGTCTGTTCCCGCACTTCTTATTACTTGTTACCTGTAAAAAGACACAAGCATTTACCTTGCCACAATCTCCTTTCAGGTAGTTGTAGAGAGTGATAAGGTGTCTCCTCAACCTCCCTTTCTCCAGGCCAAACAATCCCAGTTCCTTCAGATTTATGTCTCTCTCTGGACACACTCCAGCACCTCAATGTTCCTCCTGGAGCGAGGGACCGAGAACTGCATACAGTACTCAAGATCTCACCAGTGTTGAGAATAAGAGGAAGACCAACCTTCTAGACAAACTATTTGATACAAGTCAGGATACTGTTGGCTTTCTTGGCCCCCTGGATACACTACAGGCTCATGTTCAACTGGCTGTCAATCAACAATCCCTCAAACAGCTTTCCAGCAACTCTGCCCCAAGCTTACAGCATTGCCTGGGGTTGTTGTGGTTCAAGTGCAGGACCCAGCAGTTGGTCTTATTGAACTTCATACAATTGGCCTTGGTCCATGGATCCATCCTATCCAGCTCCCTCTGAAGAGTCTTTCTGGCCTCAAGCAGATCAACACTCCTGCACACCTTGGTGTCATTTGCCAAATTACTGAGGGTGCACTCAATCCTTTCAACCAGATCACTGATGAAGATGTTAAACAGAACAGACCCCAACACTGAGCCCTGGGGAACACCACTGGTCATGTGTAGTTGACTGATTTTAACTCCATTCACCACCACTCTTTGAGTCAGGTCAGTTTTCCACACAACTAAGAGTATGTCTACCCAAGACAAGAACAGTCAATTTCTGCAGGAGAATACTGCTGGAAACAGTGTTAAAGTCTTTACTAAAGACTAGGTAAACCACATCCACTTAAGATGATCTGTTTCATAACTTTCCTTAGCAGCAAAGTCAAGCTGACAGGCCTGTAAGTCCCTTGATCCTCCTGGCTCTTCTTTTAGATGGGTGACACATAAGCTAACCTCCAGTCCTCTGAGACATCCCTGGTGAGCCAGGACTGCTGGTAAACAATAGAAAGCGGCTTGGTGAGCACTTCCATTATCTCCTCCAGTACATCCAGCACCATAGGCTTTTGTGTGTCTAAATGGTGTAGCAGATTGCTAACCATTTCCCACTGTATTATGTGGGTTTCATTCTGCTCCCTGTTCCTGTCTTCCAACTCAGGGGGCTGGGTACCCTGAGAAAAATTAGTTTTACTATTAAAGACTGAAGTAAAGAAGTCATTAAGTACTTCATCATTTTATTCATCATTTGATATCATGTTTCCCCCTTACATTCAATAAAAGACGGAGAATCTCCTTAACCCTCTCTTTATTTCTAATATAGAAACACAAGACTATAGAAACTATCTATATACATGTCTGTATACAGAGAAATGGAGGGAAAGTATAGTCTTAAAATTTGAAATCTACTCTGTATTTTTTAATTATTTTTTTCTAGATACCAAGACATTTGTTAGTTTGTTTTAAATGCATTTGTGTAAGAGTACTAAACCCAAATGAGACCATTGAACCTAGTATATTTCTTACAGCTGCATGAACTTGAATAGGGATATAACAATGTGCATCAAAAATGCATTGCCTCTAAAATATTAATACTTTTATCCTTTATGAAGAGATTACATTATCATAGAATCATAGAATGGTAGAGGTTGGAAGGGACCTTTAGAGATCATCTAGTCCAACTCCCTTGCTCTATCTAGATTTCTGTGCAAATAGTCCTATTTTAAGCTGTAAAAATAAAGCCCATAATTGTAACTACTCTTTCTCAAGGTTTCTTAGATGATATTTCCACTTTGAGTGCTCACATATGAAAACTCCACTGGCCAAACAATTCGTCAGCCACATTCTGAGCAGTGTGCTTCAGCCCTGCTCCTCTGCCTGCTAACCTCTGGCTCATAAAGAGATGGTGTTTTCCCTGAGTTTCTCTCATTCTAAAAATCCTTTTAAATCCCTCTCATTCTCAGAGATACTGCTTTTGAACACGTGTACATTGCGTGTTTATCTGTACATATACATGGATATGTATATATATGGATGTAAAATACATATACATGGATATGTAGAAAGAGAAATTTGCTTGTGAATAACTTATTTCTTGCATGTTTGTTACATGTATTTTAATACTGTCTGACTGCAAGAGATCATAGAATCATAGAATGGTAGGGTTGGAAGGGGTCTTTAGAGATCATCCAGTCCAACCCTCCTGCAGAAGCAGGTTCACCTAGATCAGGTCGCATAGGAACATGTCCAGGCGGGTCTTGAAGACCTCCAAGGAAAGAGACTCCACAACCCCTCTGGGCAGCCTGTGCCACTGCTCTGTTACACCCTCACAGTGAAATAGTTTTTTTCTTACATTTAAATGGAACTTGTTGTGTTTCAGCTTCATCCCATTACCCCTTGTCCTATTGCTAAATGCAATAGAAAAAAAAGGATGCCCCAACCTTCTGACATCCACCATTTAGATATTTGTAAATATTAATGAGATTCCCCCCTCAATCTTCTCTTTTCTAGACTAAACAACCCCAATTCTCACAGAAATACTGCTTAGTAACCATAACTTTCTTGAAGAACAGTTTTACATCTTTAATGAAGTTAAGATAAAAAGACCAGATTCACAAAAATGACATCAGTAGGTATACAGCACTATTGTCAGATGAAGACATATTGAAAACACAACATAAAAACCTTTGGTATTAGTGGCAGTTTCCAGCACTCAGTGAAAGCTGTGAAATAAAATTGCTTCAGCATTCCCAAGGCCAGGAGGAACATTATTTCCTTATATTATGGACACCAAAGGAAAGAAGTGCACATCAGTCACCCTAATTAGAATTAGACACATGTCTAACTATATCTCAAGCAGGTAATGTCTGGATGAAGGCTGGAACCTTCTGTTTCAATTTAAAACAGGGTATGGTAATTCAAAGTCTTTCCAGGCTTGGATGATCAGGACATTCTTTCCAGTTGTAATCCACAACTTCAGTGTGGCAAAGCTCATCCACCAGGAAACTCAATGCCTGATTTCCAAAACTGTGATCTGACATACCTTATATTTATCCACAGATCCTTCAACAGAACTAGATGTCTCATCAGTTACCGATGCTGCAATGTGGTGGTGGACAAGTATGTGCTTATATAGGTGTATTGGCACTGACTATAGGAATGAAAAGCCTGGATTTAATTTTTCATATTTCTGAGCTTGGCTAATTGATGTGTAGCTTCATGGGAATTCACCGGCTTCAAGCTGTCAAATTGCTAAAATAAGTAACTCATTTAACAAGGAAGACTTTATTACACGACAGCAAGAGAAGGAGGAGGTGCAGTCCACTGCAGACACTGCCTGCTACCTACAACCAGTAAGAGCTTTGGATCTCTTGGGGCTGATCTGACTCATGGATTAACACTGCAGGTCTGCAAGCTCTCAGGAACCCTGGATATGTCAGGTCTGCGTAGATTGGGAGCAAATAAGGGTAAGATAGTTTCCACAACTCATTTAATACTGAATGTAAAATAAAACAAAGTATCCCTTTCTTTTACTTCTGATTAAAAGTATTTTTTTTGTTACCAAAAGCATCAGACTCATAAATCTATTTTGTTACTCACTGCATTTAATAATGCATTATCGTCATCTGTGGTCCTATGGATCTGATGGCTTGGTTGGTTATTTCAGAACCATAAACAACACCCATTACTATTTTTCCTTCAAATGGGTGAGGATACACATCTTAACCACATTTTTTTGAGCTATACTTCTGGGAAAAAGTTTTATGGGATCTCACACCTCTCTCATCTTTACAATTTTCAGAATACAGAAAGGTGAATAGAATATCTACTATGAACTCATTATGAGATATTATTAACAAGCATGATAATTGTTTGAACTCTTCCGTAACATGACTATGTACTTCAGTGCCTATATTAATGAATAAGCCCTTATTTAAATGGCAATTCTTCTTTGACTTCTAAGTAATAAGCCTCTGAGTATATAAATCCAGATAAGGCCTTTAATGTAATGGATAGCACATTATTTCATTTAGTTAATTAAAGAACAAGTGCCAGCTAACAAATGGAAAACCTTCTATGTGGGTTTTTTCCTGGGGCTGTGGAGATGTATTTTTCCTGTTTATTTTCCCTATCAGCAAGTTGAAGAAACAAAACTGAGTCTGTCTTGTACAATTCAGAGCAATTAGCACCACTGAGATAATGAAAACTCTTATTTATTTGTACTGACTCTCTACTACTGCAAGGAGAAGCTTCACTGAGCACCAAGGCCTTTTTCTATTAGATGCTAAGACAGGTCCATCAATCTCCTACCCTAAAGAGTGTCCAGTCTAGTCTCAGAGAACATAAAAAATGAGAATGATGATGAGGGAAATGAAAGTTAGTTGACACCATTGATTTGAAATTTATGTCCAGTCCAGTCATTCCAAATCATGTGTGTGGGTCATAGAGGAAGTATGACTATGATAGAAACTGGGAAGGTGTGCAGGTCACTATGGTAGAAACTGTAGACATATAGATAACAGAAAAAAAAAGGAAGGCAATCATGTAAAAAGGAAGAGACATAGAGAAAGGGCAAAGTTATGAAGCCTCGAGGGAGTTACAGAACTTGAATATGATTAGGTGAAAAATGAAGAATTGCCGAGGCCATTCAAAACCAGAGACAAGAGTGGACAGAGACAGAATTTAAAAAGACATATTTTCAGTAATGTCTTGTGTAACATAGTAGCAGATCTGAAGAGATGAGGAAAAAACTTGTACCCAGATAAATTTACAAAGACTGAAACAAAATGGGTGTTGAACATAAAGACAAATGGAAGGAATCAAGAAAACATGACAAGCACGACCATAAATATGATACAGGAATATGTGACACAGAGAAATAGTGATGGGAGAATGGGTTAAATCCTGATAAATCCATCCTCTCACTCAAGAATAAAAGAAATTAAGATATTAAAAAAAAAAAAAACCCAAACACAAACCAAACCAAAACATGGATGCCACAGTCTTAATTTGTTCAAGAAAGATGTAGAGTGCTGATCTAAAAATAAAAGAGTATATTCTGTGTTCCTCTCTTCTCCTGTTTCCTTCTGCATTCACACTAGTATTGTCCATAATTACAGAGCACTTCTCTATACTTATATATCCAATATCACACAAGGTTTGCAAGGCTGGAAGAAGAGGTTTTGCTCAAGCAGTTCTAGCACCACAAAAGGTAACTGTAAGAGTAGAGGAAATGAAGACCTGCATAAGAATCTATTAAATGGCTCAATTCCATCTTATCTGTGTTGATGAAAGGAGAATATGAAAAAACGGTGGTAACCAGACATTACAAGTACATGGCTAAGAGAACTTTTGTCGTGACAGACAATAAGCCAGGAAATATATCACTACCTGAGCACTAGAATATAGATAAGGAGCACTTAGAAATTTTCACAACAGTTTTCCCCTTGGTGGCTTTGCATGTCAAGCAAAGAGGAAGAGACGAAGCAAAGAACCAAAATGATTTAAAGGTGAAGACGATCAATCATTACCTTTATGGAAAAGAGTGAGGATGGAAGAAGCATAGCAGTTAAGGGACAATCAAGACATTGTAGGAATGGAGAAGACTATTGGCAAAGATAATTGATGCAAAATGAATGATAGCTAGTAGAAGTAAAATGTTTGAGATGATGGTTGTAGTTGATATCCAGCCACAGCATATTCTTAGGAGAAAACAGCATTCTTTGGAGGTCCAACAAAAGATCTAGTGTAGCAGTATAAATTTGTCCAGAAAAGAAGCTTAGCAAAACAATGCAACTTTTTCAGAATTATTTTATAACTCTTTAATTTTAAAGCATTGCAAAAATCTTGATTAGCTTTTGGCATCTAATTGCATCAATGTATTAGACAAGCCCTTGGTTTTTAGATATGTGGAACTTGGAAAACTACCAGTGCAGGCTTTTACTTGGAAAAATAGATCTAAACACCAGCAGTATCTCCCAACTACAAAGTATCAACAGATAATTTCCTTACTTCCATTATTTGTATCCATCCCATAGGCAAAATGTGTTAATGGTCTGTATAGCACAATGTTTTTCTATCAACACTACAATTTTAGGAGAGAACATAATATTAACTGAGATTGCATTTACAGCTTCAGAGCATTAAATTTAGCTAAAGTGAATGCTGCCTAGGATTCCAGTTACACACTGAGTAAACAAGTACGACTTCTTGGGCAAGATTTGTTGGGTGTAAATGCCATGTTCTGAAGATTTGCTCTGTAGAAAAAAATATACTGGCACTTAAGTCAAGTTACAGTCATTATGCTTCCTCATAAGTAAACCCTTAGGACTTGAGTGACATATACAAGGACTCTAGGTTTTAGGTTTGTCTGCAGTGAAAGATTAATTTAGTCCACAAAGATACTTATTTATTTATTTGCATTTGTCTATCACTCTGACAAAATCTGGCCCTCAGGAAAAAAAGGAAAAAAGAAAAGTTTTTTTCAGAAATCATCTTCATATGAGAAAATATTGGAAGGTGAAATGCAGTGATAATTTCAAACATACTTCCTCTGGCGCTTTCACTGGAAAGAGCTTGAACAGAATTCTACTGTCTCTGGGGGAAGGCCTGTCAATCAGGACACTCGGCCAGCAGTGTTTGTTACATTCATTCTTGTGGGAGCTGCAGAAGTCTGAGGTAATTTCAGTGTGTTTATATATAACATTTAAATAGCAGATGAGCTAGGAAGATGTGAATCATGGGAATCAGAGGTCTCAATGCAGGCTGAACTGAATCATTGGACAGTTGTTATTTATTTATGTATTTTTGTAGTTGAAGTCAACTTCACAATATAACAGCAAGTTTTACAGATTGTGACATCCAGTAAGAATTATATTCCATGCCATGTTGTTAGTCTCAAAAAAACATCATAAGGAACCAAGCTGAACATCTTCTTTCTGGAGGTTCCTTGCAAAGAGAGTAACAGGCAGTCTCTTAATCTCTGAATCACACAGAATCACAGAGCCACAGAATCTTAACGGTCAGAAGGGACCTTGAAAGATCATCCAGTCCAACCCCCCTGCCAGAGCAGGACCACCTAGAGTAGGTCACACAGGAACTCATCCAGGTCCCCAGAGAAGGAGACTCCACAATCCATCTGAGCAGACAGAGAAAGGAGAAAATAGTACAGAAGGACAAATAATTTCCAGAAGGAATTAGTAGCCTACCCAGACAGAACAGAGAACTAAGCAAAGCAGAATCTGCCTGCAGTTTGGTGCCATCTGTTTTGAAAAAACATTTGTGATTTTAGACATACAGCACTAGTAGCTGAAAGTTTCAAAGATATGGTCACTCCCCTAATGCATAAAATTAAATAACAATTTTTAAAATATCCCAAAATAGAGAAGAGATGGTTATCTATCACCATTGGGTACCTGCTTGAAATGCAACAAACAGCAAGACACAGTAGAAGGCCAAAAATGTTACACAGAGGGGCATCCATATAATTTTCGAAAGGGCAGAATGTCTCCTTTTTGTTCAAAATGATAGAATGGGAGGATTTGGAAGGGACTTCTAGAAATTATCTAGTCCAAACCCCTGCTAAATTTTCGTGTCAATCAGGTTGCACAGGAACGCATCCAGGCAGGTTTGGAAACCTCCAGAGAAGGAGACTCCACACCCTCCCTGCGCAGCCCGTGCCAGTGCTCCCTCACCCTCACAGGAAAGAAATTTTAACTTACTTTCCAGGGGAACTTCCTGTATCACAGCTTTTGCCCGTCACCCCTAGTCCTGTCACTGAGCACTACAGAAAAAAGACTCACTACAACCTCTTTACATCTGCCTTTTAGATATTTATAAGCATTTATAAGGTTCCCTCTCAGTCTTCTTCAGTCTAAACAGATTCAGGTCTTGTGGCCTTTCCTTGCAAGAGAGATGTTCCAGTCACATCATTATGTTGGTAGCCTTCCTTCTGGACTCTATCCAGAAGTTCCCTGTCTCTCCTGAGCTGGGGAGCCCAGAACTGGACACAGGACTCCAGATGTGGTCTCATCATGGCAGATTAGAGGGGTAGAAGAACCTCCCTTGACCTGCTGGCAACACTTTTCTTAATGCTCCCCATTGGCCTTCTTGGCCATGAGGGCACATTGCTGGCTTGTTTTTAATTTCCTGTCCCCCAGAACTCCCAGATCCCTCTCTGCAAAGCATTTTGTTGTTTTGTGTTCCCACCTTAATGCTATTTAAATGTATTTTTTGTAGTGTATTATTAACGGTAGTTTTGAAAAAGCAAAAACTATATCACACAGCTATTTTACAAGGAGATTGTAATAAGAGATGGGCTGCACTCCAGATTTTCCAATTCTTGTCAAATTTGTGACCAAGAAAAAGGGTAAACAGTTGCATTAAACCAATGATGTCACACCAGTGGTGTCATATATTTTGTTTCAAAGTTAGCAGTTCATGGTGGTTTATTAAATGTAAAAAATATTTTTTGCCTTATATTTGTTGCAGAAAAGAGAAAATTGACATAAAGAGGAAATTTTAGAAAATTAATTACTTTGGATGGAGTTAGAGATAACTGACTGACATTAGTGCACCTGTGTGGCAACACAAATATTGAAGCACTCAAGGCAAAAACCATCTTCTTTCCGCCTTCAAAGGGAAGAACTGCATTAGGGAAATAAAATAATTCTGGAAGTCCTTATGTTTCAGGACAGCAAAAAACTAATGTATTTTGTCTCCAAGAGAGTTAATCAAAGATTTTTGTTGAGCAGGAATACTGAAGAACATTTTTGGAACTATGATGTTCCATGAATCTCTGAATGTTGACCTTTGCTCATATTTCCTGATAGCTTCTGTCACCTTTTCTTTACCTCTGTTCTTGTAAATGCGTGCCTCACATTCTTCCAACTAGGTGAATTTGATTTCCAGTGAAAGTATCACTGGGATGTGCTGTATAATTTATTTACATTGAAGCAACACATTTACTATCAAAGAAATTCCCAGAACCTAACCTGAGGAAGATGGTAGAAGATACACTGCAACATGTGGGTCAGACACTTTGGATTCCTTATTCACTACACCATGAAACATATGGCACAAAACACCTGGGGAGCCATTCTCCCTTATAGTGTGGAATAGCACAACAAGTTCAATCTGGCATTAAATACTAGCATGTGCAGCAGTCTGGCATACCAATCCAGCTCACTGGCATCTGAATTATCAACAACATGAATGGTCTGTTTGAAAACATCAATCCAGATCAACATCACACATCATGTGAACTAGCCAAAAATAATATGGACATACTACAGTCAGTCAGACGACTGTAATTTTCCCCAGTTGATTAAAAAAAAAATAAAAAGAAAAAAGAAATCCCAGAGAAAATTTAACATCTGCTTCTCATTTACCCAGACAATCTGGATTTATTACTTTTGCATCCAGGTGCGCATCATTTCTTCTTACATTTTAGCAACCGATACTCATATGTCATTCATTTCCAGGCATATCGGGAAGAAATGGTCTTTCAGAAGAGAATATGGCTCAGAATTATGAAAAAAATAGTAGTAATAATGATGGCAAAGTTAATATTGAAAAAAATAAATTTCAGCATTTAATGCTGAAAAGATTAAATAGGTGAAAAACAAAGATTAATTGTAAAAGTCATTCTGGACTACAGTAAATGGGACTGTCTGACAGTCTCATGAATCTATATAACTTTTTGTGCCTTTTACAATTACAGTCCAGGCAGCTCCAAGGTGAAGGGTTGCCCAAAGAGGCACCAAAGGCACTCTCATATTTACAGTGTGCCATTTTCAGCATAGCAACTGGGACCATGAGACAGGCTTTGAAAGGATGTAAAACACCTGCAGCAAGAGTATAGCTCTGGCTTCAAAATGATAGGGTTCAGATTTCTAATATGAAACACTTGCCTCCAGTGGAGTATCCTGGCTCATGCCATCAGAAAGGCTAGTAGAAATCCCCTAAAATGAAAGGGAGGGAGGTGAACAAGATGAAGAGTTAAGAAGCCATTGTAAAATGCCAGTATGTGTAAGTCTGCAGTTTAAGTATGATCCATGCTGGAGTCTTCCATTTCATCCTCTGGAGAGAAAATGACAGCAGGAAATTTCTAATGTCAACCTTCATGTACTCTTTTGCATTTAGTAATGCTTTTTGACTGAACTTCTTTCCTGCTCCATTTTTTCCCAGAACTTTTCTCATCTAATCCCATCTTCCTTCAGCAGCTTGAACTAATCCTACCGCTTCCTGTAAAATTTTTAAGTGTGCTGTTTGGTTTATCAACAATCATCAAAGTTTGGAATTAGAGGGATATTGATTACTTGCTATTTAAATATTGCAAATGTGATGCACCATAAAGTAATAATTTTTCCAGGTTGAGATATGAGATTAGATTTTAGAAAGGCAAGAAGCAAACTGAAGGATTCTTTGTTTTTTTGTGACATTAGAGATCACCTAATAGGAGACATGCTGGATAGTATTTTGCAGAGTCAGGCATTTGTTTCCAAAAGACAAGATTGACATAGATTCTTCAAAAAGTATGAATATGCAGCAAGAAATCTCCTATTCTTTGCCCAGCCCACACAGAAAGAGTTTGCAGTTGTAGTTCCTGTGAATTAACTAGTTACTTTTTCCTTTTTTCACTACCTGTGCCTTGAACTAGAAGCCAAATTTTGTCAAATGGTCTATACAGAGGGTCATATTCATACATATATTTATGGGTTTTTTAGAAGCTGAGTTATTTATATGATCTCATCCCAAGTAATAAAAGGTGGAGTTACAGAATGTAGCTTCCTGAAAAAAAAAAAAAAAGTTAATTTGGCCCTCAAAGGAGGCTAAGTATACAATAAATAAAGGTTTAGCTAAGAAAAAGATGTCTGCAGATTTATCCAGATTTTAGGAAAATATTGTACATATGGGTAAATACTAGTAGGACACTACATCTATTCCATGATTTCCACATGAATCTAATAAAAGCCTATCAGAAAATATTCTACAAAGGAAATTTTTGTATATACAAAAAAAAAAGTTTTATGTAACTGTCATCAAGGAAGTCTTTATGCAGTTTGCAAGGACTAAGAGAAGCAACTTCAAGTATTTAGAGTAAGAGCACTGAGGAAATTAAAAGATATTCCCATGCATCTCAGCATCATGAGGCACAGGGAAAAACAAACTCTGGGTGGGATGACAATGATGAAGAGTAACAAATGTAAGAACTTCATAAGGAGAAAAATACATTTCCTATTTTAAGCCAATTTCACAAATTGTCATTGGCACAAAGTTTTGTCTTTAACTTTCCACAAAATTGTACATTTTTTTGGATTCACTGTCCTGGAAACTTTGGCTAAGTCTGTGATTTTTTCAGGACAGATTACAATGTCAAGGAACAGCTTATAAAATAGATTAGTTTATTTTTTCCCCTCTATGCTAATTTTTACCTCATCTAATCTCACTATGATTACTTAATGCAAGAAAGCCAGCAACGTGCAGTGATGGCTTTCAGAAGAATCTGTTATAACTTCAGGTGGCACTATATAATTCTTTATGTATATTCATTTTAATGTAATAATAACAGTAACACTATCCATGTTACAGTTTAACTCTTTATTGTAATATGCAAAAGGTAAATAATTAATCTTCAATCAAGGAAAATTACACATTGTGCAAGGGGAAACTGACTTTCAAAGGAATTTTCATACTCAGTGATATTGCATGTATTAGTATGAATAAGATTCATGCTAGTGACTGAGGGAGACATTTTATCTCTCTTTAGACTGTTCTGAGATATGTATATAGACACAGTTCATGGTATTGCTAATGATGGTGAAAACAACAAGAAGCAGCTGGCAGAAAGCTGAAAAGCCATTTCACATGGGTAGTTTCTTAGTTTAGATCTTTAAGTCTTCTATTTTTTGGATACCCTTTTCTACCAACTCATTAACATAAAATCTAAAAACAGTGGACCAACTTCTGAAAAACAAAGAGGAGTTTTCTATTTATGTTGAGAGGAGCTCTCCAGAAGACATTCTCTTCAACACACGTTTTCCATCATGGCCAGTGCCTGCCTTCGATCTCAGCCTCAGGCACAGCCAGGGCTATGCACACCCACCCCAGTACACCCAGTGCACAGCAGCCAGTGGGCTCCTTTGAAAAGTAGGAGGCATTGTCTTGAGTGTTCAGAGGCCTGTAATCACAAGCCATATGCCCATAACTTCAGCCACAGAGTCCTTACTCATAATTAAGTTCCCTCATTATCTACATCGCTAATAGAATATGAAAGCTTTAGATATTAAAATATGGGCTGAAGATCATTAGATATAATCAAGGTTGAGATATGTGAAGATTAAAGTTATTTCAGTGCAATACAGGTAATGCAATGTTTGACTCATAGTCAGGGCAAAAAAGTGTGTTTCAGATTATATAAATAATTTTGTTTTAACGGAATCATTTTTTACCTTGTTTTTAAATATATTGGATTGTATTCACTATTTGAAGGTTAAATAAGTTCTCCAATGAGATTATCAAAACCCTGCATTTTTAAAAGACTTAGAGGAAATTTTCTCTGAAAGCATGATTTTTAAAGTTCTGCGGTTTTTTTTCCCTAATGAAAAAAAATCATTAAGACAACATGAATTTAAAAAATACCTGGGTGAGGGATTAATTTTTAAAATAACTTTGTAGAAAATTTAATCCGTCTCCAGGTAAGATATCCTTGTCAGGTTGTGTCAGGAAGGCATTGGTCAACTGAATTTTAATCCTTACTTAAGTAGAGTCCTCTGTACGAAAGGACTGCAATTCAGTACTTTGCTGACAACACAATTATTACTTATTTGAATTAAGTAAGCAGTCTTTATTATTGCTAAGCTTTTGCAGTAAAAAAAATACTCTTTAAGTTCTCTCTATACAAATATGTATTAATACCATGAGCTATGATAATCCTTTTATACATTGGACACACATATACAAACAATAAATCCACATTTCTGAGAGGGAAAGAAAAATTCCATTTTTTAAGATTGAAAAATGGTTCTTCTAAGTACACACCTTAAAAATGGTAGAACTGATCACATATTACAAAGAATCATTACACATGTAAGTAGGAAACCCAGAATCAAGCACAACAAAAAGTGTTCTAGAAACCCTAACAAAAAATCTGATTAAACACTTGAATCTTCAATCTCCAGTCTCCATCCTACGTCTTAAAACTGTATAATATATTATCACAGAATATGGTACATGAAGATTTTACCTTGTGTTTTCTGAAAAAAAAAAAACAGCAGCTGCATGCTACGATGGACAAATTATGGAGATATTATATGCTTTCAATTGCATGTATTTAATCTTTCAAATGTTATTTTGTATAATCCCAGGGACATCATAGAACATTTATACAAAAGAAAAAAACAGATTTGTAGAAGAAGAATGATTTTTTCCAAGTTTTGTTTTCAGTCAGTTCACAGGCAATTCTTTACCATTTATAACATTCTTCTTAGGAGAAAATAAATGTCATAAACAAATAGATCACTATAGACAAATCTTGGATATTGGTAAACATACTAAACAGGTTTATATACAGATGGGGTCTTAAATGGATAAAACCTGATATTTAAAAATTATTTTATTTTGTTTTAAAAGCAGACTATTTCTATTGTTCTGGCACTACAGTATAGCTAAAGGAAAGTAGAATACAACTTGAGACAAAAATCTCAAACACACCAGTAATTTTATCCCCCATTGTCACTCTAGTCTTCAAAAAGAGCAAGAAGGAGGACCCGGGAAACTACAGGCTCGTCAGCCTCACCTCCATCCCTGGAAAGATAAGGGAATAATTCATCCTGAACGTTGTTAATAAACAAATGAAAGAAAAGATGATTACCAAGGGACTCAACATGGATTAACCAAGGGAAATCCTGTTTGACCAACCTGATAGCCTTCTGCGAGTTCATAACTGACTGGCTAGAAGAGGGGAGAGCAGAGGATGTCATCTACCTTGACTTCAGCAAGGCTTTTGGCACCATCTCTCATGACATCCATGCCAGAAAGCTCAGACAGTGTGGCTTGGATGAGTGGACAGTGGATCGAGAGCTGGCTGAATGACAAAACCCAGAGGGTGGTGGTCAATGGAGCTGAGTAATGTTGGAGACCTGTGGCTTGTGGAGTTCCACAGGGCTCAGTTCTAAAGTCAGTCTTATTCAACATCTTCATCAACGATGAGGGGATGAGGGGACAGAGTGTACCCTCAGCAAGCTGTCTGATGACACCAAACTGTGAGGACTGGCTGATTCCCCAGAAGGCTGTGCTGCCATTCAGTGGGATCTCAACTGGCTTGAGAGTTGGGCAGAGAGGAACCTCACGAGGTTCAACAAGGACAAGTGCAGAGTCCTGTATCTTGGAAGAAACAACCCCATGCACCAGTACAGGCTGGGGATTGACCTTCTAGAGAGCAGCTCTGCAGAGAGAGACCTGGGAGCTGTCATGGTTTAGCAAGGAGCTGGTTTTGCTTGGTAACAGCTGGAGCGGGTTGCAGTGAAGACTCAGTAAAGAGTTCTTGGACTCTCCCCCAGCTCCTGAGTTCAGACTCACTTCCGGCCCAGCTGGGTCAATCTGGGCCTCTACGATCCATTATTTAGGGTGAGAATTTGAAGTGCTTTTGGAAGGTCTAAGAGATGTACAAGATGGAGGTGAACAGATGGATCCCACAGTCAGAGGAAGGAGGAAGGAAGGTGGAGCAGCAGACCAGAGAGCCCTCTGCAAGCTGTGGTGAGAATGCTGGCTGTACCCCTGCAACCCGTGGAAGGCAATGACTGGGCTGAGAGCCACCAGCAGCTCCGTGTGAGCGCACCTGGACGGGTGAGAGACTGTGTGAGGAGGTGGCCATGGCACAGGCCATGCTGGAAAGCCTGTGGGCTGCAGAGCAGCCCCACACGAGAGGCAGAGAGGAGTTTCGGCTTTTGGGGTAAATGCAAGTTTGAGCAGCCTGTGCAGGGCTGCCAGCAGTGTGAGGTACTCCACAGAGATACAGGGAGGACAGGTGTGGAGCCTGCCTGCCCAGAGGAGAGATAAATGGCAGAAGCTATCAGGAGTAGACTGACTGAAACCCCCACTCCCTGCCCCCCTAGGCCGTTCAGAGGGGGAAGGAGGTAAAAACACCAGGATAAGGACTCTGAGCCTGGAAAGAGGGAAGGAGTGGGGAGAAGGTGGTTTTAAAGGTCTAGTTGAACTCTTCATCATTGTACCACTCTGTGTTGTGTTATGTTTGTTATGTTTTGGGATTTTATGGTGTTGCATTAAATTATTTTCTGTTTTCTTCCCCAAGCCAAGTAGCCTGGTCTGTTTTGTCCTGGACTTTAAGCAGCAATTAAGCTTTCCGTGTCCTTTGGCAATCCTCAGGTCTTTGGTACTTGAGGCTAATCATTGTCTTTTGTTCCCTGATGGGCCTAAACCAGGACAGAGTCTGGCTGATAATAAACTGAACATGAGCCAGCAATGTGCCCTCTTGGCCAAGAAGCCCAATGGCATCCTGGAATGTATCAAGAAGAGTGTGGGCAGCATGTCGAGGGAGTTTCCTCTCCCCCTCTGCCCTGGTGAGGCCTCATCTGGAGTCCTGTGTCCAGTTATGGGCTCCCCAGCTCAAGAGGGACAGGGAAGTGCTGGAGAGAGTCCAGTACAGAGCTACCAAGGTGATCAGGGGACTTGAGCATCTTCTTTATGAGGAAAGGCTACAGGAATTGGGGCTGTTTAGTCTGGATAAGAGGAGACTGCTGTGGAGATCTCATTAATGTTTACAAATATCTAAATGGTGGATGTCAGGAGGTTGGGGTATCCCTTTCTTCTATTATATCTAGTTACAAGACAAGGAGTAATGGGAAGAAACTGGAACACATATTGATATTACCCTGCTTCTTAGGGGAAAATCTCAGCATCATCATTATTGTCACTATTATTATTATTGATATGGTTAGTAGTAATAATAGTAATTTTTTGTTGAAAATTTAACCCAAACAAACTGGAAGAAGCCCAGAGTCAGAATTCACTGACTGATATCTCCACAGCCAACTGGGACAAGAGTCATTTCTCCTCCTCCTCTGATCATTACAAATAGTTTCATAGTTGTTATATCTGGGGATGGTGTGAGTAAACTCAAAGTTTGAGTTTCTCCTGACAGTTAGACTAAGGTAGTGAGTTTCTACTGGCAGGCCCAAGGAAATCCTTGAAATTTTACATAGGCAGGCAGGCAGGAAGCCAGATGTCAGGCAGGTATGATTAACCTTCAAGTATTGAAAATAAACATGTCACTAGTAGGACCTTTACAAAAATTCATCATTCCACAATCAATCAATTCTTTACACTCTTTGTTATAAGAAATTGTCAACAGACATCTTTTCAGGCTAGAATCTGTTCTTACTAGGGTTTCTGTACTGAACTTCTTAAGTTTTCACATTTGTATATAAAGGCATAAGCCAACTGGCAGAGAGAAGTATGACAAAGAATTTTGACCCAAGTAGAAAGTCTGCAGACAAAATGTTTTTCTTTACTAAATGTTACTAGATTAGATATACTTCCCAGAAAGCAAAGTGTACAGAAATAAGCTATTCATTTCCTTATGAGAACAAGAACGAAACTGCAAAACTGCCAGACTGCAAAGGGCACACCATCAGGGTTTTGGAAGTCATGAAGAACCAAAGAGGTGTAGCTAGCGTGCAAATAAAGGTATTTAGGTAACTCAGTTTTTTCAGGCTCCTAGTCAAAGAGAAGAAAGAATGAAAACATACAGTAAAATAAAAGAAAGATCATGATTGAAGGTTATAATTAAAGATTGCAACTCTGGATAGGTTCTTTAAGATTTTGTGGTTGTAAAACTGAAATAATTTTTCCACCCTCTTCAATTTTACAGGTCCTAGTCCACTATCCATCATTGTACTGTGGAAGCCTATTTTATTGTATGTCCTTTTGCATTTTCCACAGAATGCAAAATAATAGAGTCTGGTATTTCCCCCCTAGCCTATTGAATTTCTTAGATTGTACGAAAGAACAATGATATTGCTCTGAATTCACATCACTGAAAGAGAATATTTAAAAAGTAAAATGAATGAGTTAGGTTTTTCCCTAAAGGAAGGAAATGTTTGTATTCAGAGTTTAGATTGCTATTCATTTTACTTGACCCAATTTTCTTTTGGGTTTGGGCTGTGGGTTTCTGGGGTTTTTACAGAAGGTTTGAGTAATATGCCAAGTCCAGGCTGATAGCGACCTTTCAAATTTTCTGCTACTAAAAAAATGTTTGTAGGTGCTCAATTATCATAAATTACAATGATAGTTATTGATTGCCAAACCATTTAGAAACATTCAATAATTAATCTTCACAACAGCCTTGTGACAGGGGAATAAACATGCAATGCAGCGTTCCAGAATTAAAATTAAATCTCAAGAATGGTATAAACAACATATAGGCTTTCTGCTAACTCTGTCTTGTATATAGGAAAGTTTCACATCAATATTAGTTTTGAAAAGCTTACATACTACTTTGTTTCCTTTTCATAAACAAGCTAATAAACTTACCACAGTGATGCAGCAGTTCCCTGTCATACCAAGGTAAGACGCACTTTCAGCCTTCAGCTCCTAAACATTATCTGACTAGTGTCACATGGATAGACTACCAGTTTGATAATAAACATCAGTTTCCTCTGTTAGAAATAGGAAGAATAATGATGCACAGTGATTTCCAGCTCAGATACCTTCAGTATACATTAGAATAGCAAAGAGAGTCATTGGCTTGCTTTCAGCATCTAGGTTCAGGTTGGGAAGATAAAATCAGCATCACAGACAGGATGGAAACTTCCTGAATCCAAGACTCTTTTCTCCACTTTCAGGTGTGCTTAATAATCTTGACAATCTTTTCCATTAATTACTGCTTCAAAAAGGCTACTCTAATCTATCTGACTGTGACACAAAGCTTCTTGCACCTTTGTAGTAAAACTGTAACTTTTAACTTTTAATTAACATACTTCAGCACTACAGTATCATCTAGAAAGAAAATGCAGTGAGAGTGAAGGAGACAAAGAGAATGCAAGTGAAAAAGTATTTCATATTTATCAAACATACACCAACTGAACTGTAAGTGAAATACATCTGTTGCAACATTTGGAAAATAGAAATTTTTTTACTGTTCTCTGTGCTTTCTTTACCTGGCCTTGGGGGACAGGATGCTCAGACTTTTCTCATCTGGAAGAGCTGACTTAAATTTAAATCATTCCATTACAGATTTTAGAGTGCTAATAAACTTGCCACACTTTTTTATTCATCTGAATAATAACTAGCTGTAGGGGCTGGTGAAACAAGAACCATATTTTTTTAAAAAACTTTCTCTAGTTTAGTTTCCAGAGTTGACTGGTTCTGAAGCTCATGGGAATTATAAAGTCCAGTAGAGCTGGGGTTCTCTCAAAGCCTTTCTCTGTCCCCATACCACCTACAGCACTGTGGTCACTTCAGTGCTGGTTTGGTAAGGCTACTAATTCATCAGGCTATACTCTTTTCCAGCAACTAGCACTACTAACACTTCATTAGGGTAAAAAGCTTCATTATGAAAGGAAATATTCACAGAGAATTCAGCTTATGATTGGAAAAATGCCAAGTTTTCTACTAGGTTGTTTCAAACATATGTATAAACCTTACTTTTCAAATATTTTGCACTTCTATCAAAATATTTCCCATTCTTCATTGTCTCCCATCTCCTTTTTATTTTTAGCTTATTTCTTAAAATCATTAGAAAGTCAAAGAAATAGGATATTACCAAATTTTCTCAAATGTAGTAACAAAAAAAAACATAACACTATACTTTTCTGATCCCCCAAATAAATTGTGAAAGCGAGTACTTAAGTCCATATGATCAATACTGACGACATTGAATTAGTCAGATGTGTGAGAGCAGTTTCCTTATGCAATGGCTGCCAGTGTCTATTTCTAACTTTCACGTAATTAAAAAAATGTTATATTCTGATTTTAAATACTTGACTTGGAAGCTGTGTAAATGCCTTCCTTCAAACACATCTTGCTCCTTTGATCTCAAGCAACTACATAAAAGCCCAATTTCTAAACTTCACTTTCAGCCATTTTTGCTACTGAAAAGGGGGGGAGGGAAAGGAAAAAAGATAGGTTTTTTTCAGGGCCATAAGTCAGAGCCCACTTAGCCAATTTAGTTTGTGCTTTTCTCCAAAGAGAAAACTGAACATTAGGCTGCAAACAACCATGGAAATTGCAGCCCCAAAGGAATTTGCTTAACAAAGCTCTAAGTATTCTTAAAAAGAAAATTAAATGGAACATGGAATTAACTTTAAGGAAGTTCAAATTAACTATAACAGCTCAGCCACAGCAACAATAGCATACATTTTTAACTGTGAGGAAAATTCATCCTGTGAACACTCTACTATGAAGAAAAGTTTCAGATTCTCCTTTTCTCTCAGATAAAGAGAAAATGCATCTGTAGGACACGAGCTATAGTCAAAACAAAGTTTACAGAGCTCATTGCAAGAGAAATTGATGTTCTACAATTTGCATTATTCAAGTCACTTTAGTTGATGTAATAGTCCCTTCTGGCCTTAAAGTAATCTATGTATCTATGAAAACTTCTAGTTAAACAGAATAAGGCTGTTTAAATAATATTTTATTTGTAATGAGCCCTTAACAATTCATTCATTTGAAAGTTGGAGGTAGAAAAAAAAAGAAGTATGATTATTAGGGGATGATTCTTACCTTATGAAAGTTTCTACAATAAATCAAGAACATTTAAATAGCAGATGTGTATGTTGATCTGGACTTCAAATAAGTTTTCTCCACTCTTTATTGCATTGTATAGTATGTGATGATCTCTGAATCCTTAAGAGAGAACTTTTATTTTTTATGACTCTCCATGTCTCTCAGAGAATAGCTGCAACACAGTGCAGTTTCTGAGCCACAAAGGAAATAAAAGACACTTACTTATTTGGTCAAATTTCCTTTGTACTGGATGATGCCACAGATTTGCCACATAAAGTGTCTGGATTTTTTTTTTAAAGTGTTTGTCCTTGTTTAACTTTGTAAAAAACGTCTTTTTAGAGAGACATGTCTAGGAAATGTATATGGCAAACTATTAATGTTCAGGCAGTGTTTGAATGGTTTTAAACATTCATTATAAGTAATAAGATTTAAAACATTCACTGCAATAATCAAGTTCCAGTTCATCTACATTTAATGATATCCTTCATTATGAGAAGAAATTCTGTGTTATGAAGAGAAACCTAGTAAATAGATGTTAACTTCAGATGAGATAAATCTCATCTTTAGAGTGATATTTCCCCCCAACTGTCTAAACAAAGAGACTAGATAATAAGTCTAGATACTGATATATCTGTATGTGTAAAACCTACAAAGGGAAATAATTGTTTGTTTGGAGATTCAAAAAATAGAAGTAATTTTTTTTTTTTAAATAGCCATTTTTGTGTATTTTAAAACATCTGCCACTGTGAGAAATTAATATCCTGCTATGCTTTCACAGTGGAAAATAAACTTGATTTATCATAGTTATGGAATAGCAGTGATTTTGTTTCTGATATAAATTCTTTTTTTTTTTTTGTGACATTCATGTGTAATGTGACAAGTGTAAGATTTATCAAGAAGAGAACTTGCAGTGAAAGACCTGTATTTACTGAAGCAGCTGATGTATGCATGTGTCTTTGTGTATGCACGTCTCACACTTATATGCTCTGAAAACTTTGTACACATAGCTACAAATAGGTTTCATACTGGACATATCAATTCAAAGATACTTTACAGTTGTGGAACTAGAATGTTTTTCCTGATTTTAAGGAAAGTTACATATGTAAAATAAAACGTATTTTCAACATATAAAATCAAAGAAAGTACTAATTACATTCTCAGAAATATTAGTTATTTATTCTCAGTGTTTGTATAACTAAAAGATAAAAATATGTATTCTTGCATTAAAATATACTAATTATTTATCATAAAATATTAGTTCAGTTGCTCATATTTATTCAAAAAAGCAACAGGTTTTATTCAAAACTTCTATCTATTTTTTGTAGGGAAATATTTCATAACCAATTTAGCATGAGGTATCACGATAGATGCTAGAAGTGATTATACATATGTACTGTAACTGTAACTATGTAAAATAAAGTTATGTGTGTGTTTATAGGCATTACAGAGCAAAATACTATCTATTATGATTGTTTTTCTACCAGGTCTTTCATAACTTCACCAAATGGTCGTTGTATTATTTCAGTGAAGAAAACAAGGCAGCAGGAATTAGGTAGCATTTTGTTATATTGGTTGATGAAGTTAGACAGCTAATGTGCATTTGACATCAGTCACATAGAAGCTTCTGCAACATACTACAGGGCATATAGGGAAAGATTTGGCTAGATAGATGTAACTACCAAGTTATATGTGTCAAGCCAACCCATGCTGCAAGAGTGCTGTACTTGGACCTATACAAAGATGTAGTCCAGTTCAGGTTGCCTACCTACATATGTGGAAGTCTCCCAACGATCAAAACTTAGCACAGGTTTGCATTAAGAAAATATTATTTTGTGTTTGGAAGTGGGTGCTGGCTTAAGACCATGATCAAAAAGCAAATTCAGCTGTTAAAAACCTCTGGGCCCAAAGAGCCCTCGTTCCTTTCAAAAGCTGAGATATTACAATTTAAAGTACAAAGTGTTTAATGCAGTTTTCAGAGTAATGTTGTATACACGGAGCTTCAAAAATTTGGGAAAAAAAACAAAAGAGATGGAGAGTAGTTCAGAAGGAAGAACATTGTCTTCCAAATTGATGAGAAAACAAGATCTGGAGAGAAAATGTGACATACCTAAGGTTACACAGGAAGTCGGTGACAGTCAGAAATTGAAATCAAATTTCCTGACTTCCAATCCATTGTCTCATCCACAAGAGGATCTTTTCTCTCTCACTAATTTAATTTTTTAATTTATCTTTGTGTATTCTGAAGCATCTGGTTGACTACAAAACAAAACACTCCACTTAATTAGTGTAAGTAATTGCACATTTTGATGCTATTTTGATTCATATGTACATCGTAAAGATAAGTTAAATGAGGCATCTATTGTAAAAGATATTCACTGAATAGGTACATTGATTAATTTATAATCAAGTCATAATTAAATGGGGTTTTTTTTCCTAATTTGCATATAACTGATCGATTTTCAAGTGAACTTACCATTCTGTTACACAGAAATTAACCTTGGGCACTTCAAATAGTGTCTATGTCTTATGTACTTCATTATCTATCATTTACATTCTATGTCATTTGCTACTAATTCCTCAGAGAACATAATCATACAGCGAACAAGCAGCATTTTGCTGCCTTTTATAGAAAAATCCTAAGAATAAAGAGAGAAATGGCACACAATCCAAATTGCTACTTTTCCTTCTACTGCTAAAGACAAAGCTACTGTCCTTACTTCCACTAGAACTACAGTGGCACCTCAAGGCAGAGTAACAACATAGAGTCATAGAATCATAGAATGGTAGGGGTTGGAAGGGACCTTTAGAGATCATCTAGTCCAACCTCCCTTCAGAAGCATGTCAGGATTATTCACAGGCTCATCACATGCTTTGCACGAGGAAGTTAGTATTACTCTAGAAAAATGCAAACTCAGGTCAACAAAGGCCTGAGTCTGCAATATCTGCTTTTAGTTGTCTAAAAATGATAGGCATTAATTTAAAATGGGTGAAAATTATGAATCAGACCAGGTACCTCAGTCCTAAGAAATATCAATGTCTCTTCGATGTTATATGTCACAGAAGAGATGAGGCTAGGAAGTGAATTAACAAAATTTATCTTTGTCATGGTTTGGCCCAGCTAGCACAGCAGCACCACAACAGTCTCTCACTTGGAGCCCCACATTCACTCCCACCCTTGTTAGAATATCAGAGATGATGTGAGATGAGAGGAGAAAGATAACCTGGGTTGTTGTGGATTGAGATAAGGGCAGGGAGGGCTCACTGCCAATTACAGTTCAAGGCAAAACAGACTCCAGTACTCGACTTAGAGAGGAAAGTAGGAAAGTTTATTCTACAAGAAACAGAACAGTATAAAAGCAAAAAGGGAGCAGGATGATGAGAAAATTACAACCAGCACCTTAAGATCTCTCTCCCCCATCCCTCCTTTCTTCCCGGGCCCAGCTCACTGCTCCCGATATCTCTACCTCCTCCCCCGCCCCAACGGCTCAGGGGGGCAGGGAGTGGGGGATGTGGTCAGTCTCTCACAGATGGGCTCTGCCACTTCTCTCTTCTCAGATGAGGATAACTCCTGGCATTCTTCCCCTGCTCTAATATGGGGTCCTTCCCCCAGGACATAGTCCTTAATGAACTTCTCTGGTGTGGATTGTTCCCAGCAGCTGCAGCTTCTGCCAATACAGGGTCCCTCACACGGGATGCAGTCCTTGGTGAATATCTCTGGCGTGGGTTCCTCACCATGGTTGCAGTTTCTGCAGATACAGCGTCCCTCCCTCAGGACATGGCCTCTTCTGGGCATAAGTTAAATGAACTGCTTTGTCGTGGGTTCCTCCCCACAGTCACAGCTCTTGCGAATATTGGGTCCCTCCCTCAGGACATGCCCTCCTCCGGCCACAGTTTTAATGATGAGAACCACTGTCCCTGGCTAGGAGCCTTTAATGGAGTGAATCTCTGCCCCTGGCTTGGGGTTCTTAGGAAAATGAGTCTCTGCCCTTGATTCAGGGTTTCTAGCAAAATGAGCCTTTGCCCCTTATACGGAGTCATTATTAAAATGAGTCTCGACTGCTGATGCGAGGTCCTTAAGAAAATGCAAACAAATCTCTGCTTCACCAGTCCTCTCCGTAGAATGCGGAGGAGTCTCTGCTCCAGCACATCTCCTCCTCTCTTTCCTCACTGACCTTGCAGTCCTCAAGGTTGTTTCTCTCACTCTTCCCCCTCCTTGCACCGCCACCAGCCTGAAAAGAAGGGACATATGAAGGAAGAAACAGGAAGAAGCCTCCTCTCCTGACTTCTTCTTAAAAAGCGATCGTAGAGGCATCTAATTGGCTCAGCCCCAGAAGTGGGTCTGGCTCAGAGCTGGGGAGTTTCAAGTAACTTTTATAGTAGCCATCTTTAAAGCCCCTTCCCCCTTACCAGAAAAGGCTGTCATGTCAAACTATGATAATCTTTAATACTAGAGTCCAAAAGACTTCTGTGGTGAAGTAGAAAGATTCCTAAACAGGAATGAAATGAGAAAGTAGTTTATCTTTGGAACCACCTCTTTGACCATTTTTTATACCTAATGAACAGCAGAAAACTGTTTTGTTCATGCCATTCCAGACAAGTGGCAGAAAATGTGTCTGAATCATTTAGAGATTATCCATTATCCATTATAATCCAGGGAAACTATTAAAAACCACAAAGTTTTCTAGAATGAAAAACACCCAAGAATTTCTGATATGAAAAGTTCTGCAGTTATATCTAAAAACAAGCTATTACCAACTTATCTGAAAGTATTGGTTTGCGGTTTTGGTTTGCTTTATTTTTTTTATTATGTAACATACAAGCAAGATAACCTATGTCAGTGATGACCAATCTAGAAGACACATAAATGTGTATGTAGTGGGAAGTCTGTCTGTCCATCTAATGGAGAATTATTCATTGTTCAGTTCATGTAATGGTTACCATGTTGATTTAACTTAAATATATTGAATTTACTGATTCTTTTGGCAAGGACTTTATCTCCTTAAGTATTTGAACAGCATGTGTATTAAGTTAGCTTCATCTTCAACACAGTTTTAAAGCATAGGCAAGTATGCTTATGTATGCTTATGAATATCCATACACACGTGTATAGATTGACAATCCATATTCCACAGGGTCTAAAAGGAGAAGAGATCCTTCCAGCTTTTCCTGAGATTTGCTGATGTGAAGCTCATGGTAATTTAGGTAGTTCTTAATAAGGACTTTAGACATGATGAACCTACCTGCATCTGTTATTTTTTTATTCAATAACAAAATCTCAATTCATTAGACTACTGAAAGTCTGTAATGGTGTCTTTGACCCTACTAGGTTTTAACACCAAGACTCTTCAGGAGACGGTTCTAGGAAGACCTTATTGCAGCCTTTCAGCACTTAAAAGGGGGTTAATAGAAAGAAGACGACAAATATTTTAGCAGAGTCTGTTGCAATAGTATAAGTGGTAATGGCTTTAAACTAAAGAGAGTAGATTTAGACTAGCTATAAGGAAGATATTTTTTACAATGATGGTGGTGAAACACTGGAAGAGGTTGCCCAGAGAGACTGTAGATGTCTCATCCCTATAAACATTCAAGGTGAGGCTGGACAGAGCTCTGAGCAACCTGATCGAGTCGAAAATGTCCCTACTCATTGTAGGAGGGATCGGATTTGATGACCTTGAAACGTCCCTTCCAACCTAAACCATTCCATGATTCTATGAGATGTGTATTGTTACTATACACCTCACTAATCTAACCAAATAGGTAGACTATTTCTTTGCTTTTTGAACACTAACAGTACTTCTTTTAACCTTTATGACCCATAAGGATTCTGTTGCCACTTCTAGGGGGGAAAGGAAGGTATTTGATTTTAATAACTTGTCTGGAGCACGAGACAGCTGTTACCACTGCTAGAATACCTAGTAAGAACTAAAGGATTAAAGAGGACCTACAGTCTTCAGCTTACAGAGGATAAAGAATATTCATCTAGGTGCATTGGACCTCCACAAGACAGATAAATGCACATAAGTATAGAATGAAAGTGTCATGTCAACGATGTGACAAGATGAATAAAAGATTAATGAATCCCATATATATCTTCTCTTTCAGTCACAAATCAACTAAATTAAAATGAAGAGAGCATTTCTTGATAAACATATTTTTTTTCCCCTGTGAAAGTAGAAGGATGGTAAAAAGATGTACTACTCTGACATTTTTGTGCTCTGTTAACTATTTTTTGTTCATCACCATATCATGTGAGAGACAAAGTGTCTTAGCAATTGCTTATGGCATTGTTCTTGTTTATATATGTGAGATCATTCAGCAAAATAATAGAAATCACATGACATTTTCAGATGAACATTCACAATGACTAAATTAGTAACACAGAGGGTTGTTCCAAACAGACTTGTGAAAATCCACAGGTCCTGTTCAATTTATATGCTGTTTATCAAAGAATGAAAAATCATGAAGCAGAGAAATCATCGCTTCATAAAAATACTTAACAATCAATTGAAAGAGTCAAGGTAGGTGTTATTAATTATAAAATGAAAAAAAAAAAAAAAGTCAATCTCTCTTTGCATTTACATTAGGGAAGAAAATGACCTGGAAGAACTGATCATTGTAGAGAAAACTGTGAAAATAATTCTTAAAAATTCGTGGAATCATAGAATGGTAGGGGTTGTAAGGGACCTTTAGCAATAATCTAGTCCAATCTCCCTGCAGAAGCAGGTCCACCTAGATCAGGTCACATAGGAACATGTCTTGAAAAATTGATCTTGCATTGCTAACTATTTTTCTGTTCTTCACAGTCATTATCTGCTAAACCATAGATTTTGCAGAGTTTTCTTGTTCATTGAATCACAAGAATTAGTGCAAACATTTTAGAGTATGTATAAATACCCATCCCAGATAATAATGACTTTTCAATGTTTTCAGTTGAAAGCCTAGCAAATGTATATAATACCTAGAGGATATCATATATTACCTCCAGACACAGAAACGGGTGGATGAGGACAGTAAAGTATGATGTGTTCAAGAAGTTACTCTAAGTTTAAAATACATTTCGAAATGGTTGAGGATTTTGGAGATTCTTACTATTGCACAAACATGTACAAGAAATCATATTCCCAATTTTCACTCCTGTTTACACTAAACTAAGTATACCTAAGTAACATGCTTACACTAGTATGGAAAGAAAAAGGAGGCCATCGTCTGAGAGAAAAGAATCTCTTTACAGTCTTTGAAGTATGTGATTGACTAATGAATTTTTACACATTCCACCTTTAACCTTCTCTATCCCACTTTTCAAATGTGTTTACATTACTAAGAAGTAATTATAATGAAAAATACAAACCTCATGTGAAGAGGAGATAGGATGTGACAGCTGAAAAAAAATAGATACACCAAAACTTTCAGCAGCTACCAGATCAAATGAGTACTAGGATAAGGTCAATAGGTAAAAATAGGCTCAGCAGGAATCATTTCATTCATAGATCTTGAAGGTTGGAGAACTTGAAGAGAGTATTACATAGATAATTTCTTTTTCCTAATGGTTCAATACACATAGAAAATACATATTCCTATACTCAAAAGATGAAGTTATTTGCCAGTGTCCTATTTTAGAGGCAAAGAATGGAGCAAATTTGTTAGTCATTCTTGAATCAAGTGCATAAAGAATGTACAGAGGTCTGTCTCTTTCTAGGAAAAGAAATTATGGTGCTATGTAGAGCACTTCAAGTACTTACACTACACATTACTCTTTTTAGACTCACACTGTAATCAGTGGAAACAAACACTCCTGGAGAAGTTTAAAGTTTCTTAGTTAGATTTCTGGTCTGAACTCCTCCCAGATCATTTTCATGCTAAATGATCTCTAAAGATCCCTTCCAACCCCTAGCATCCTATGAGTCTATGAATCTTACTTCAAAAGGTTAATATCAGATAGTTACATCATTGAACTAGATGTAGTTCCATTGAACTAAGTAGTTCAATTAGTTTACACAATTACTGTCCTGAGTTCAAGTTTGCCTCAGGACAACAAACTAAAAGACCTTCCAAATTTTGATTAGAAAGGTGGAATTTATTTATTTTTTTAAGATGGTCCAAAAGATTTGGCTCTGCAAACACTCTTTAACAAGAATGGTTGGAATGAACATCCACTCACAAGTTAAGTCTAAGAACATGGCAAATCCATTCAACAGCAAGATAATAAAATCTTAGACATCTAAGGCAAATGGGGGACTCCTTTCAGAACTTCAACAAAATCTGATTTTAAAATAGCATTTTTAGTATAGAAAAGGGTACTCCAGAAGCATTCAACATTTACAAAAGACTACAAATCCCATGTATTACAGACTGTTAGAAAGCGGGCTTTCTGATCATTGCCACTGGAAGCTAAGCCTTTTTAACTGGGAAAGTGGGGAAGAGAAAGGCAAGGGGAAAGGGAGAGGGAAAGGGGAAAGGGGAAAGGGGAAAGGGGAAAGGGAAAGGGAAAGGGAAAGGGAAAGGGAAAGGGAAAGGGAAAGGGAAAGGGAAAGGGAAAGGGAAGGAAAAAAAATTAATATGTCAATATATCACCATACAACTGTTAAAAATTTAATGAGCTTCTTCCTTTAGAAATTGAGTGTAGAAACAAGATTTAAGAACGGAATCAGAGACACAAAAAAGTCAACTGGATTGCCCCAAACAACTCATAAAGTCTGAGCTATAGTCACTGTCATAAAAAATAACTTCAATCTCATAAATCTACAAAGTCATAATTCATCTACAAGGTCATCCTTCTTCTTAGAGGTCCAGAATTAGACTATGCTTTTTGAATTGCAGTTAAAAATTCACATCTTCTAATACTATGCAACCAAACAACACTAAGTCAGTCAAATTTAGACATTTCTTTTTTTATATATCATACTTCTTTAAGTAATAATCAATATAATCAAACTGTGTACTCACATTGAAACCATCAAACAGTCAGTTGGAGAAAATGTTTACAGCTGAGAATAAACCTCTGAATATAGCAAGTTTTAATGGAAATGCTGACCAGTCTTTCATGCATAGCTCTAAATAATAAAATAATCCTGGCTGGCTCACTCTCTTATTGCCATCTAACCATTTTTGTTCCATTCATTAATGGAACATCATATAACTGAACAAGAATTAACATAAGAATGTCATCCCAGAGGGATTTCTGGAACAAAGGAATATTTTTTCTATAGTTGGCAGTTTTGGTAAGAGATGATTTTCTAATCTGCAGTAGTTGTTAACTTCACAAAGAAATGAATTCTCTTTCTTCAAGTTTTTAACTAAATGCCCTATTTGTTGGCTTTGTGTCTTGGCATTGTGGATGTCTTAAAAACAAATAAAAGCACAAAATCCCACCCTCCAAGTTTCTGATTGCTTTTTTTAATAGCTCAGTCCCTGAGGCTCTCAACTAGTTATTGAAACTGTTTTCTTTAATGAGAATTTTGTGCTTTTCCTCTGGATTATTTTACTTATTTGGAGCGGTGAATGCATGCCAGTTCAAAAATCAAACACTGGGGCAAATGCTACAAACACATTGCCCAACATGTGGTCAGTATTTAGACAAGTATATAAAGCAGAGAATTATTCTGAGCACTGGGGAGAACACTCTTCATTCAGTGTTACAGCAGATAAATTATCTATCTCATAATTTAGATTATGCTGACAGTTTCATTATGCATTTCCAGTGCCCAAAGATACTAATAAGAGTTGTAAGTTTGGCCCAGTTCAGTATACAAACTAAATTTTCCTTTCAGATGAATGCTGAACACACACAATGAAGGGCAGATGTGTTCTATAGGATCTTGGCTCTGTCATTGCTCACAACATTTGAACTTTGAATATATTTCAAAAGCCTGAAAGCTTATTTAGCTGACACTTGGGAGGGAGGGAGTGGGAGAGGAACTGACTCTCCTCTCACACGTGTTTTAAGTCATTGTTGGATTGCTGATTTCATTAGAGTTACATCTGATTTACATGACTGTCAGTGACAGGATATAGTCTATATAAAACTGAATTAGAAATCTAAGGAATATTCTGCCAGATTTCTGATGTTGCACCCAGCAGGAAACTATTGAAGTTATAAACTGAGAAAAAAACTTACTAAAGGAACACAGATCAAGAAACAATCTGAAGTGGTGGTGGCTACTAAGTGAGTTCCTTAAGGATAAACTTTGGGGCTGCGTTCGCTTAATTTTTTTCACGGTTAGGGCCTAAGTTGTCACAAAGTACTTTACTGAGTGTTATACTAAATACCAAATGTTTTAGAGCCTCACAGTTTCTCAATGATGTCTTATCCTACCAAAAGCTGATATTAACTTTTTCTGCATCAGTCAATCTTCTGTAAATACATGTTGCAATTTCAATTTTCCATCTATCAACATGACCTGAATCATCATAATAAATCATCATAATACGTTGAACAGCAATGCATTCTATGGAAATGAATCCACCAGAGTTAAAGTTTCCAGGTTATTTCTTCTCTTTAGGATATTTACTTGATCCAGCTTTAGGCACTTGTCTATCTAGCATTCTTAATTTCCCACTATAGGCAAAGGAGAATTGACTCCATTTAAGGAAGATTTAAAAGCATAAGAATGATTCCTGGTTTAAATATCCTTCTGAAAGAATCTGTCTTTCTGCATTAAATGGATAGGTTCATTTGGCCACATGATTAGGCAGCTAAACTAGAATTTTCTGACTGTGCATTGCCATCCCTAATCTGATATTGCAAATTCTTGTTATGGGAATTCTAATTTCCTGCACGAATTTTTTCATTAAGTTACTTTTAGTTGGAGTCATGAGGGTATGTATTTCATTTTCTTCAATTACTCTTTGGAAGAAAGCATCTTCTTCATTACATTCCCTTAAAGTCATAGTCTGATTTGCCATATTTACAGTATTTTATTGTTGCCTGAGTAAAATCGACTTTGTCTTTCCAGTTCCTTGGACATCTCACTTCAGTCTGTAATTAGGGACCACAGTGATGGTGTTCTTCAGGCCTACTTGGTGTTGTTTGAAGAGGACTCACAGGTTTTGCTTCCGAGGGAAGAACTACAATCATTAGTGAGCCTGAGGGGAGGATATGTATCTCATACAAAGACCATTGACTTTCCAGTATTCATAGCAGCTCTATTACTCCAGAATTTACCTGAAAAGTGAAGACCATGCCCATTGAAAAAGAGTGAATTGAAATTAGTTCTGGTTTGTTCTGTCTTCTCTTAGAAATCTTAGGTGTATGATGCAAGTTGTCTAGAGCATGGATATGCAATTCTGAACAGACTTTTTCATTCTCATTCACTGCTCCCTTTTTCAATTTGATTTTATTCTTAATAATAGGGCATCTGGTTCAGCTCTTGTGGACATTCAAGGAAAAGCTACAGGATTTCCAGGGAAGAAGATCATTAAAACTGGCATTATCACTCTTCACTTTCAAATTTTGTTCTCAATTGTGTCAATAACTTTGGTATTATTTAAATATAATGAACTGATTTAAGATACACAGGCAGATCTCTAAATAAGATGTGATAATTTTAAGCATATTCTGTAAAAAGTTCACATTAAAAGCATGAAAGAGTGGCATCCACAGGAGACCGATTACAGTTAGGCCTTGTTACATTGTATAGCATTTTTAAGAAACAGTCAGTTCCTACATCTTCTTGGGGTCACTAATAAGATGCACAACTTTCTGCAGGTTTGAATCCTGAACTTTGTAGTTATGGTTCTAGTAAGATGGCTCAATTTTCATGTTACTCATCAGAAAACTCAAGGTACCACTGTACAAAATTGTTGATACCCAGCAACAACCTAAGTAGTAAGAACAGTGTCTCAAGTCTTGCTTTCTGTTCCATTAAGGAAAGCTAATCTCCCACTGTAGTCATAACAAAAATAAATATCAATACAATATTGAATTAGATTTAAGCAATCTTTTCAAATCTGGAAATAATTAATTAGGGAAAGATTCTCACTTCTACACTTCTGCTTTTATACACGACCTAAGGAAAATAAAATCAAACTGGAAGAGTCTCCAAAAGGAAATAAATTTAGATTATTGTTGGTTCCTGTGCTCCCCTTTACTGCAAAATTTTTTTTAAAAAAATAAAGAATTAAATACAACCTTTAGCTTAAAACCCCCAGAGTCCCCAAAGAGGAGTTTCACGATGTGCCCGTGTCTTTCCTCACTTGTCATGTGAAGGTGACTCTTAGCTGGTAAGTTGGAGCTTCCTGAAAAATAAAAGAGAATTGTTCTAATCAGTCTCATATGGAGAAGGAAATTGCTAGGAAGTACTGCAATTCCACTTTTCCCCTACCACCTAGCCAAGACAATTTCAGAAAAGCAAAGACTCTTACTCCATTTTGGGAAAATCAAAAGCCACTTTGAGAAAATTTAACCCTATTGCTCGACATCTAATCTAGAGAAATTAACAACAAAAGTTCAAAAGAAACACATTTTCTGCAAACTGTGGTAACTGTTTTCATTGCCTGTCAAGGAAATTAGCACTCTTATCAGGCTGGAAGTGATTAAAAAATCATAATGAATTTCTTAACTTTGCATTTTTTCAAGCAAATTTTGTGAAATTGTCACAAAAATTTTATATCTTTTAATTGAGACTTATATTTCCCTGCTTTTCAGTTCCATGTATAATTTCAGAAATAAAAAAAAATATTAATTACAACACTACCTACAGTAAGAGTTGATGTCATCTCCTCTCTTGATTCTGCCAAATTATATATTCATCTGAATTTTTATATATAAAAGACTAACATTGCAATTTATATGGATTGTTATCTGTCATTTGCATTGATAGTCAGTGCTATATGTAGCTTACAATATAAAACAATGATTCAACTTCCTTTAAAATCAATGAGCAATACTATAAATCTGACAAGTAACACAGGAAATATTATAATATAAATCACTAATAATAAATGTAGGCCATCTACTGTTTATCATTTAAAATTTACTTCAAGAGAATAGCAAATAGATATGGATTTTTATTTTATCCAATTTGAGTTATAATTTATACCCCAGATTAATATAGAAGATGGAAATTATCTTGTCCACATGATTTTTACTATCTTACAATTCCTAAGTATAATCATGTTATTTATGCTCCACAGGACATCCTAGTCACAAAAAACATATCCCTTATTTTCATATCAAAACTTCTTTTAAGATTTATTCTACATATTCCACTTTCTACATGAAAGGCTCCTACCCTGATCTTAGACAGCAGAGCATGCAGAAAACTTGGGCTTTGGCCTGCCACTTATATACACTAAAATGAAAAAAAAGATCTGTAATACTGCACTGAAAAGAAGCTTATATTGCTCACAGCTCCCCTCACCAATGTTACGGAAAGGAGATGTGAAACAGCTCTTCTGTACATACAGACATGTGTCTAGGATCTGCGTAGTCCATCTTGCATTCCTGTATCAAACATGTGAAAAAATGACAGAATCACAGAATCAAAGAATGGTAGGGGTTGGAAGGGCACTTTAGAGACCACCTAGTCCAGTCTCTGCTAAAGCAGGTCCACCTAGATCAGGTCACACAGGAACACTTCCAGGTGGGTTTTGAAAACCTCCAGAGAAGGAGACTCCACACTCTCCCTGGGCAGCCTGTAAATCTGACACATATCCTATGTACGAGTAGTCATAGGCTTTTCTCTGTGAAGTATAGACATGCACTTACTCTCAGAAACCCAAATAGTCATAGAATCATAGAATCATTACAGTTGGAAAAGACCTTTAAGATCATCAAGCCCAGCCACTCATCTCATTCTGCCAAGCCTATCACTAAACTATATCCCTAAGCACCTTAATCATGTTCAGCTGGCTGTCAAATAACACCCTCTGGTCCTTTTCCACAAGACCACTCTAAAGCCACTCTACACCAAGCCTGTATCATTTCATGGAGTTGTTGTGGCCCAAGTACAGAACTCAACACTTGGCTTTGTTGAACCTCATGCAATCGGCCTTGGCCCATCTACCCAGTCTGCCTGCTTCCCTCTGAAGAGCCTTCCTGTCCTCAAACAGGCCTATACACACACATAGCTTGGTGTCATCTGGGAATTTACTTATGGTGTACTCAATCTCCTGCTCCAGATCATTGATAAACATGTATTTTGTAATTTTGTAAGCTCTAAGGTAGCTCTGTCAAGAACCAGACTCAGCATGGTAAGCATTCTGAAGATAAGCATATAGCTGATAATCTAGATGCCATATGAAATCAACAGAAGACAGAGGAAGGTAGATTTTCTACAATGTCATCAACAAGCTTAGAGTATTATTTTTTCAACCAATTGTTTAGACAGTGCTAGATCAAGAAAATCTGCAGACACTGTACAGAAAAGCTTAAGAAGCGATTTTTCTACCTGAGGAATGAATAGATAAGCAGGCAATTGTGGCTGCCACTGCTGATAGAGTGAAGATTGAACCTTGACAAATTAGCAAATGTGATAGTGTGAGACTAAATGCTTAAGGCCTGAAAAACGTAATGGGATTGAAGATGATGTGGTGGGGAAGGGACAGTCATGGAGGGACAGCAAACACAGATAGGGCACAGTTAGATTTAGGAAACCAAAAAGCTGCTTCTAGCAACAGCATGTTGAATGGAAATTTATCTCAATGTTCTATTTTACACAAAAATGTTTACTGTTCATAGATCCTACATTATGTATACATCACTTGTTAAGGCAAGCTGCTTGTACAGCAAGAGTATCTGACTGATACTGTTGGGTTTTATAAACATTACTTGTTAAATTTTAAAGTTAAAGCTTCTGGATTTTTTTTTCCTTAGTTTTTTGTTAAATTTTGGGTGTGGGCTTTTTTTCTTTTCAGCCTCTCTTTTAAATTCCAGACCAGTCCAGAGATTGATAAAAATATCCAAGTCATCTATCTGTTCTGTAATCATTCCCACCAAGTGGGAAACAATCTCTAGGTACTTTCCTGATTCTCTATTGTTAATGCTGAGATGTGGAAGTTGTTCTGCCACTTTTAGAAGCTATCTTTGTGAGTGGATATGTACCATGCAGAGAGAAATTGCATTTAGTGTCTACTATTTCCTCTGTTATTTAGGCTACCAACCATGACAGATTACATGTGGCTGTTGAATTTCTCCCCAAAATGTACAATAATGTCAGTTTGTAGATTTTTATTTTGTTTGACACAAAGTTGGTTAATCTTTGAGGGAGAAAAAGTTCAGTTTTACATAGTTTATTTATTTTTAGATATTCTTTCCTGTGCACTGCATGATTCATCTGATAGGGTAGGCTTGCTCAAAACTGCTAAATGACATATAAAAATCTGATGAATATACTAATAAAATACAAGTTTAGTAAGTTAACTGTCATATGTCATATATAGTTTAAAGTAACTGTTACTAAGTTTATTCAATTGAGTAATACACAAAATGAGTGGTCAGCTCTGGTTTACAATACACTGATTCTACAGCTATCAGCTCCTATCTTTTATCTTTATGGTTATCAAGGGGAGTCAACATGTCTTCACCAAGGGGAAATCCTGTTTGACCAACCTGATATCCTTCTATGAGTGCATAACTGGCTGGCTAGATGAGGGGAGAGCAGCAAATGTCATCTACCTTGACTTCAGCAATGCTTTTGACACTGTCTCCCACAACATCCTCACCAGAAAGCTCAAGGAGCATGGCTTGGATGAGTGGACAGTGAGGTGGATCGAGAGCTGACTGAATGACAGAGCCCAGAGGGTGGTGATCAATGGCACAGAGTCGAGTTGGAGGCCTGTGGCCAGTGGAGTTCCACAGGGATCGGTTCTGGGGCCAGTCTTGTTCAACATCTTCATCAACGACCTGGATGAGGGGACAGAGTGTACCCTCAGCAAGTTCACTGATGACACCAAACTGGGAGGACTGGCTGGTTCCCCAGAAGGCTGTGCTGCCATTCAGCAGGATCTCAACTGGCTTGAGAGTTGGGCAGAGAGGAACTTCATGAGGTTCAGCAAGGACAAGTGCAGAGTCCTGCATCTGGGAAGGAACAACCCCATGCACCAGTACAGGCTGGGGGTTGGGCTTCTGGAGAGCAGCTCTGCAGAGAGAGACCTGGGAGTCCTGATTGATAATAAACTAAATATGAACCAGCAATGTGCCCTCATGGCCAAGAAGGTCAATGGCATCCTGGGATGCATCAAGAAGAGTGTGGCCAGCAGGTCAAGGGAGGTTCTTCTCCCTCTCTACTGTGCCCGGGTGTTCCCAGAGCATTTAGGAAAACTGATTCCTAAACAAGAATAATAAATCCCTGAGGTCAGCAACTAGAAATTTGACCTGCTCAGACATTGTTGCACTGCCTTCTGGTCCAAGTATGTAAGGTGCATTAAGTCCTCAGTAGTTTGATCAACAAGTCCCATCAGCCTCTAAGTCTAGGGCTTTCTTAGCACTCAACATATTCTAGGGTTTTTTTCTCACCAGACAAGGGAGGCTGAGAACAAGCTCCCTATGAAGCCTCTCTGCCATTGGAGATGCTTTCTTTAGGAATTATTTCATACTGTAGTGTCTTCCCAGCTTTGACCACATGAAGCTGCATTCAGGATTTACTCCTCACTACACCAACTGAGCTGCTGTAGAATCCATCCCCCAAGGGCTGCTAGGAAATTTGGCATCTGACTTTGCATTTATGCTGCACTTGCACAGTAATGGAGAGGAAATCAGTGAATATCTAAAGTGCTTATACTCAAAAGAAACTTGTCAACTACTCTATTTGACTTATTTTTAAAACTATCATATGAGAACAACATATATTAATTCCAGTTTGGGGGTTTTATTTCTTTTTAAAAAGAAAACAATTCTGATTTCCTCTTAGAAAAAGCTTTTTTTTTCCCTCTAAGACATAGTATTCTGAATCTATCTATAGAAATTCCATTAAAAAAAACAAAACTAAAACATCAAGTGCCTTGTGGACTCCTTGCTTGTTGCGTAGGAGTGGAGGCAGGGGGAGAAATATATTCTCAACATTTATTTTAAAAGAAATTACTTACATGTGGATGTGAAGCACTTTTTTAATGCTGTAAAATCTACTCCCTAGCAAGATCTATATTGAGGATGTTGCACTTAACAAAATCCAATCTTTTTTTTTTTTTTAAAGGCAAACATAAAACCAAATAAATCCCCCAAATTTTAATAAAGCTGAGCGCAAAAAGGCTGCAAAAGTCATAGATATCCCCAAAATAGGACATATATGAATATGATTAAATTTATACTTTTTCCTTTATATTTGTACAGGGTAGAAGGTGTAAGATGCCTGGCAGCAGCATGTAGAGGCAGGAAGAGCTTTCCAGTACAGATGCAAGCTACAAGTACAGAGGGGTGTGGGGAGAACAGGTGGAAGCTCAAGAGGACACAGAGACATCATGAACCAGACTTCCTTCCTAAGCTGCTTCTGGAGCAGCAGGGCTCTTTATTGTACGTTTAGTGTAAGCTCCACTCATCCACCATTTTTTTTTTCTAATACAGTATGTCACACTCTCAAGAACTTTCCATGGCAAAACAGCCAAATCTGAAGGAAGAGAAGGAGGCATGAGAACTACCTTCAAATATGCAAAAAATGGAGCAGTCTCCACAGAGGTGGAGGCTAGTACAGGAAAAAAAAATATTTAAACTGCAGCACGACAACTTCCATTAGATAGTCAGCAGAACTTTTTAACAGTGAGGACAGTGAATCTCAATGATGGATTACTTGAAAAGGGCTATCTTCTGGCAAGCTCTAAGAGACATTTAGACAAGCATCTGACAGTAACAACATGAGTAGCACTTATGAAGCTTTGGCACAAGAAGATGGACTACATGAGCCTTCCAGATTCTTTGCAACTCTATGAGTCTGTGTGCAAAACAATGGTCACAGCTAATCTGCATTTGCTTTTTTTTTTTTCTGGACAAAAATAAAGGCTAGAATAAGGTGAATCCGAAAATGTGGCTCAATCTACTTACTTACATGGTTCTTACTGGTGGGGTTTCTCTCCATGTCAAGCAAAGTGAACCTTTCTTTTGCATCATCTCATCTAGGTCACATAGAGGAAAATGATTATAATTCAGTTTCTCTGCATTGCAGGATCAAGAGCACAGTCAACCTTGCTGGGATTCAAACCACGTTCCAGAGAGTCTAAGTATTTCATATCTGATGTTTAAACCTTTAGCCAAATAAAATTTCTATACCAGAGTGCGGTCAGATTTTATTGTTTCTGTTTGAAATTCATCCACAGGTTTAAGAAATTTCTACATTTTTACCAGCACAGAGCATCTGTTATGTTGATCTATTTACCTCGTCTTTCCCACAGCATGCAAATAACCAGGATTTCAGTGTTTTTCAAAATGATTTTATCCTCAACATAATTCCATCGAGATCTGCAAATGCCTTAGATTTATGCCTGCTCAGTATCTGGTGCTCAATTATTAATTCACTAATGTCTGTGAAATGCTTTGAAGATGAAAAACATTGCATTGTAGAGCTGCTAACTGACACTACTATTACTGCTGCTGAAGCTGTTTAAAAGTATACTTGGAACACATCCCATATGATGAGGAAAGGTCATATAGGGAAGCAGTTTACACAGAAAGGAGTAAATCAGACTGAAAATCTAGACTTACACAGTTTTTTATTGCAGAGTCTAAAAATCATTAGAGTTATGAGACCAGATTTTTTCCTTTAAACAAGATGTGTTTAACTACTGAACAGAACAAAAAAAGGGAAAAATCAATAAAAGGAATAACTTAAAACAATAAGGTGAAAAAGGTTTCCCTAGCTTCTGGGAAGACACTGTGGTTTCTGCCTATCCTGATTAATTTGTACATGAATGGAGAACAGAGTTGGAATGTGAAAGTGCTTTTGGATGGAACTGCCCTTTGGGCAGTTGTAGGGAATACAGACAGGTGTGCAGTGAAATTCAGTCTCTTTGACTATCAAACAATATGATGTGAGTTTTGCTTCAGCACTGGTCTGCTTCTGGTACAGAAAGATATCTTTTTAATCTATTTTCTGGCTTCTAGGATGAAACCAGAATCTTAAACTGTCATGGTTTAATCCCAGCCAGCAACTAAGCACCACACAGCTACTGGCTCTCTCCTGTTCCCAGTGGGTTGAGGAGGAGAATCATGAAAAGAAACATAAACCTCATGGGTTAAGATAAAGGTAGTTTAATGGAGGAACAAAGGAAGAAAAAAATAAATATAATAATGGAAATAATAATAACAACAATAAAATAATGTGGAAAACAAGTGATGCACAATGCAATTGCTCACCATCCACTGACAGACACAGCAGTCACCACCCTCCTCCCCCTAGTTTGTATACTGGGCATGACATCATATGGTATGGAACATCCTTTTGGTCAGCTGGGGTCAGCTTTTCCTGCTGTGCCCCTTCCCAGCTTCTTGTGCACTCCCAGCTTCCTTGCTGGCAGGGCATGAGAAGTTGAAAAGCCCTTGATTTATTCTCATATCAAATCCAACCCAGAGCACTGTATCGGCTACTAGGAAGACAATTAACTCTATCTGAGCCAAAACCAGGCTCTGACATCTACCTGTTTCCCATAAGAACAGTAATGCTTCCACAGTATCCCCTTTGGTTGCACTCAGGCTCAGTCTAAAGCTGGATTACATCTGAGAATTGCTCTTCCACCTTCCTGAGATATGCACAAAAAATTGGCTTGTACTGATTTTTCACACATCACCCTCCCACTCACACAGACAAACAGCCCTGATCATCTGACACTTTGGGTGTTTTGCTACACTCCACACATATGTTGCTGCATTATAAAGCACTCCTTCCACTATGATTCCTGCCACTATAGGATTGCAAATGTTGCTGATCCAATCTCTTGCCACCTCTGTAGAACGCTACCTTTAAGAGAAGCTTCAAAGAGCTGTTTGTCTCTGAGCAGAGACCAGTGGAAGTAATTAGATAGGGCTCTGAGCCAAGTGTCAGACTCCTTTATTTGAGCAGCAGTCACTGCGTAAGCTAAAACTCTAGTAAGCTAAAACTCTAACCTGAGCAGAAGTGTTCAGCAGATAAAAACCCCACCAAAGTTGAAATATGGAAGACAACCAGAGAAGTTCAAACCCAGTGCTTCATCAGTGGTTCACTTTATCTACAAGCAATGAGAAACAAAATGGATACCAAAAAAAACCAACAAAAAAGTCAAGTGGAGGCTTTATATTCAACTATAGCTTGTTCTGAAGGACTTGAGGTTTTTAATAGTTTCAGTCAACTCAGCCCGGCAAGGCTAACACTGAAGCTGTTATGCACTCCACATAAAAATAGAATGTACGAGTAACAATTTTAAACAGAGGATACTAGAAGTTGTTGAAAAAATAGACAATTGACTTGAGCCAAGCCCACATTTTAGGGGATGGAGGCCTTGATAAGAGGTGAAACACTGAATGGGATGTGGAACAAAACACTCAGAGAGAGGCTATTAAAAGATAAAAAAATAAGTATGTAAAAAACAATTTAAATTTGGATATAAAAGGAAGAAAATCAGTTCAAGAAAAATCCTACAGACTGTTATTCAGGTGTGATGGCATCATACTAACACAAGAAAAAAGTAATTAAAGATGGAAAGGCAGGAAGAGTTCAATGAGGAGGAAACTACAGGCTAGTCAGTCTCATCTCCATCCCTGGAAAAGTAATGGAACAGCTCATCCTAGATGTTACCTCAAAACACATGAAGGAAAAGATGGTATTCAAGGGACCCAACATGGATTCACCAAGGGGAAATCCTGTTTGACCAAACTAGTAGTCTTCTATGAGTGCATAACTGGCTGGCTAGATGAGAGGAGAGCAATGGATGTCATCTACCTTGACTTCAGCAAGGCTTTTGACACTGTCTCCCATAACATTCTCGTCAGTGTGGCTCAGGTGAGTGGATGTTGAGGTGGACCAAGAGCTGGCTGAATGACAGAATCCTGAGGGTGATGATCAGTGGAGTCAAGTAAAGTTGGAGGCTGCTGATGACACCAAACAGCAAGGACTGGCTGATTCCCCAGAAGGCTGTACTGCCATTCAGTAGGACCAAAAACTGTGACACAAAACTTCTACTTCAACATAAGGAAATATTACTTTGCTGTAAGTGAAAGAGTCCTGGCACAGACTATCCAGGGAGGGTGTGGAGCCTCCTCTCCAAGTTTTCAAAACCTGCACGTTCCTGTGAGACCAGATCTAAATGAACCTGCTTTAGCAGAGGGGTTGGAATACATGATCTCTAAAGGTCCCTTCCAACCACTACCATTCTGTGATTTTGTGTGATTCTAAGATCATAACCTAAGTCTGACATGAAACAGTCTATGCCTACTAATGACATTTTCTTGCTTTGGAGATGCTAGTCATGGAAACAACTGCTAGAGGATTCATTAGAGCATTTCAGAGCTGTCACATCCATGTCACACATTCTCAGCTCCACATATGCTCCATTGTCATATAAAAAAGATGCAGTCTGCTGTACAGACTCCATTCTCTCTGCCACTATAGATATAGACACACAGAAAGTATGGCACTACGGTCATTCTGTGAATAATACAGTCTACATGAGTTGAAAACAAGTCTTCATGACTTGGGTAGTAAGAGAAAATACATATTACCCAAAGTTGTACTGTCATTGCTCCCTGGAACATGTACTAGCAAGCATGAGATATAGGTCCAGCTTCACAAAAAAAAAAAAAAAAAAAAGCTTTACCAGAGGAAAGAATCTCACTGTGCAGTTATTTTATCAGACAGAAAGGTCCAGAATAACATTTTCCCTTTTCTTGAACTTTTTTTCCCCATGTCAAGACTTGCGCATTTCCTGGCTAGCTTCTGACAAATTGATGGTACTTGTCTGAAACAATGAGTACTCAGATATCACTGGTGTCTTTGGGACTATCTCTTGGCTCATGGAGGTGAAAAAAAAGTAACTGGAAAAAAATGAATACTTGATTATTTACTGTCAAAGTGAAAACTCAGGAGCTGCCACAGGAATGAATTGATTTAGAATCACAGAATTGTTTCAACTGGAGAAGACCTTTAAGATCAAGTCCAATTAGTAACTTATTACTGCCAAGCCCACCACTGAACCATCGTCCTCAGCACCTCATCTACACATCTTTTTAATACCTCCAGGGATGGCAACTCCACCACTTCCCTGAGCAGCCTGTCCCAGTGTTTAACAACCCTTTCAGTGAAGAGTTTTTCTTAATATCCAACCTAAACTTCCCGTTAGACTAAAGATCAATCCAATCCAGAGTCATGTCTCTGACAGTACCAATAGTTTCCCAGAGATAAAAGAACAAGGACACAAAAAGAATGCTTGCCTGCTTGCCTTGCTTTTGCATACCTGCAAAGGTATAAAAACTATGCAGTCATGCTTTAGTCAGATTATTTCTAAGAAGTCTGGTAGACTACTTTCAGTGAACTTCAGAATTTGAACCTTGGAAAACACAAGTTGATCCAGAGTTTAATCATATTCAAAGATAGGTTATTAGTGGAAAGGCATCTGTTTGTCACATTACTGACAGCTGGAGTGCCTGATTGATGAGATGTCAATGGTGTCTCTGAATATTTTGCTTCACACTACTGCAAATTTGTACTTTTTTAAAGCAAGGATTTGAAATCACTCTTTTAAAAGATGCTTTGACTCTGGTTCCATGTCAGTCAAAGCTGTGGTTTGCCCAGTGGCTGATGCTGAAGCAGTTTCATTTTTCACAGCACTTTAAATAGCAATTGGAACCAAATCCCAGCTTCCCAAGTCACACTACAGAGTCCAAAGAAGGAGGGCAGCTAAGCATTACTCACAGGGAAAATTTGCTCTGAATTTTACACTTTAGGTCAGTCTTCTGCGTAGAAGCCTACTGCTTGGCTATATAATCTGTCTGCAGTTACCATATCCATTATCCAAAAACACCCACAGAATTTTGTAATGGTGCATTAGGATACTGAACACAGCAGGGAGAAAATGAAGTTAATGTAATGGCAAATGACTTTAAAAATATTCTATTCTATGCCTTTAAATTTCAGACCCTGAAAAGAAAGCAAAAGAAAAAAGAAGCACATGAAAGGAGATCAGACTGTGACTGAAAGTCCAGCTGTGTAAACAAGTTTAGTGACTTCTTTTATCTCTAATTGGTCTTATACACTGATCTTTCTGGTGCCAAAATCACACACTTCACATTAATTCTTCAGTAATATGCCATTATTTCTGAATGGAATTGGTCTGAAATGTCAAACTGATACGTGTCACTTTCAATCTACTAACATTTCAAGTTTTTTCCAGTGAACATCAACAACTGTCTTTAGTTATATTACTTGAAAAGCTTGAAAAGGAAACAGGTTTATACCATTGAAAATGTAAATATAGACCCTAAAATTGTGCTAATGTTGCTGTTCACTGTGTGAAACAGAAAATACTCATCTGGCATAAATTTTTGGGCCAAATTACTTTCACTTCAGAGATGCCATGACAGTTAATATTTAATAATTGGCCTAGACACTTCAGAAGATATATGTCTTACAAATGCAGAACAGGCCATTGTCTTTCCTCATAGTTTAGAACCTTTGAGTAACAAGATATTCACATAATTATGTAGACTAGTCTGGAGTAGACACTCCAATGAGACAAAGAAACCATGTGCAAAGGCAAATGAAAATCGATACTGATAAATGCAAGCTGATGTACACTAGCCATAAAAATAAATTAATGAGGCAACACACAAATGAACTCTTTATCCAGCTGACACGGGTCAAAGTCAGTCACAAGTGAGAAATGGACATCAAAGTAAAATCACAGTCTATTGTGTTTAGAAAAACAAATACTTTAGGCTACATGGTGCATGTGGCATAAAGAAGTTTGTGTCAATATAATGACGTAGTATTGCTTGCAGAGTTATAGGGGATTTGAGAATATTACACAGAATAATAAAAAATACATATGAGAAGAAATAGACTTTTTTTCTTCAGTCCTTCTATTTCTTTCACAGGATTATTACATAAAACTAGAAAAGAGTAAGTTCAGAAAGAATCATTGAAGTATATTTGCCTGATACAGATTATCAAACTATTATTTTATTGCCATATATGAATACATGTGTGTAAAAATTATAGATATAACTAAGGTAAAACCAAGACTGAGGACTGGTAAGACAGTCATAACTAATATCAGATCTGGCATTAACTGCTAATAAATATTATTTCAAAAGCAGTCAATCAAACATAATTAATGGCTTAAGATAGCCTCTAGTGTTTACAGATCTGTCATATGATAAACAGACTTTTCAATTTGGTAAGTCTTTCAAAGCAGCCAGTAACTGTGAGAAACAAAATGTTAGACTAGATGGATGTCAGTTTAATTCACTTCAGAAATTTCTGCTTTGCTAACACTTTTTTTTCTACCAGTAGATGACTCAACAAGACCTTTAATGACCTGTGGTAGTCATTCTTGGTTTGAGTAGGATGCCTGAAACCTCCAGAAATGTCTTCCAACAGTAAAGATTCTTTGATTCTATGATTTAGTGAAAGAATATAAGTAATTTTTAGGACTGATGTTGGGAAGATTATTTCTACTCTAAAAGGAGTATTTTTTGAATGTGTTAAAAAAAACACAAAGCACCAGAACAAGAAGTTGCAGGTTGGGTTTTTTTCATTAATCAGCTCATAATGGCATGTAAGTCAGTTTCTCTAGTTCTGTATTACTCTTTGACAGACAATTTATTTTGACCTCAAACTAGATTTAAATAAATTGTAACAGAGATTCATTATAATTCCCATACAAGCAGCTTCAGAGAAGACTGTAATAAAATACTTCTCTGCTTCAGTACTAACTTATATTCTCTCTACTTCCTACCCTTCATATGCAAGCTCTTGTTTTTACTTCTGAGTTCACATCCATTTGTAGACATCAATAACACCCCTCCATTCCTCACTAAAGCAGATTTAAGGATAGTAACAAGGCAGAGAACTCAGATCTAATCAGTAAAATAAGGTTGTCTTCATCCTTTATTCAAAAGAAAATTGCTATGAAGAACAAACTGCAAGGCAATTGTAACTCAGAATACTCAATAAAATGGTGTCTCTATTTAAAAAGTAGCTCATTTCAGAAGTATTTAGCTATTATGTCATCATAATAACTATGGTCAACATCAAATATCCATGTTGTCTAGGTTTAGGTCAGACCTTGTTCCTCTTTAACATGTAAAATGTATTTAGCCTCTACACTCAAAGAAGTCATTTGTTTCAGTTGTTTAAAAAAGTAAAAAAGAAGCACACAAAACCAAAATAAACAAAATAGGTAAAGCATTTTGCAATAGTTTTGTGTAACACCTGGGGAATTATTTAGTCAAGTCTTCTATTTGGGCCACTCAAAAAGAATGTCCCCAGCTCAGTCACTATAGAGCTTAAGTATGCATCATTATCATTAACAAGGCTTTTCCTTTAATTTATTGTGGTGTTTCTAGCCTGAACATTTTCACTAAAGCAGGTCAAAATTTTCCATCTGTGGCTAAACTAGGATGTTAAACCTGACCAGGACCACTTCTATGTATAAAGTGGTCTGATACAGCCAATGTCCTCCTCTCAAATCCTTTCAGATGAATACAAAAGATGGTCACGTATCACAGAATCATAGAATGGTAGGGGCTGGAAGAGACCTTTAGAGACCGTCTAGTCCAACTCCCCCTGCTAAAGCAAGTCCACCTAGATCAGGTCACACTATAGATAAGGTTGAGAAGGTTACCTCTTAAAGTCTCCAAGGAATTGTTTGGGACAGTGCAATTTGGCAAAGACCTTTTTTTTTCCAGGGATTGATCTAAAAACTGTAAAGTAGAGACTGAGATCCAATGTCAAGGAACCTTATCTGGTGTTGTTTAATTTAACAGTTTAGATATAGTTTAACGGTTTCTATTGATTGTTTTCACAGTAAAGTTGCTTATTCTAAGAATACTCTTTATTGGGTCAAGTTAAATGCCATCTTCCCTGTAGAAGGGGGTTTTAAGTCTGCTTTCTTCTTGTCTTTGATTTGTGTGTTGAAGTAGATGTTTTCACTGTCTTGCAACCTCTGAAACTTAATAGAAAACCAGAGAAAGTAGACTGCAAGAAAATACTAGCAGTTAAGAAAGACATGGATGTGAACTTCACGAATTCGTTGAGTTACAAGTGTTAACTGGGATGCAATTAAGGACTTTCTCCAAAGACAGAGGCCTAGTGTGAGAACCAGAGGAAAAGCCTTCACTTGGGGACCGACCTCTAGGGGGCAACACAATCATATGAAATGGCAACCGAATACTGCAAGGGTGGTATCAGAATAGCGCACTAATCGATACAGATCATCTTCCCTTTACATCCCAAACGTCTAATTCCAAGGACTGGTTTCACAAAATGACACATTATATTAATCAGATACCACCTGTATGATTACTGTGACCGTTTTATACCTTCCATTGACATTCAACCATGACCACAAAATATATGACCTTCCACTCTAAAAACACAACATTTAAGCTTGAAAGCAATACAAATCTCTATATGTTCTCAAGTCTTTTATTAACTGGGAACAAAACCATTCATATGAAGAAGACTAGAATGCCACACTCAGACCTCCTAGCTCTGATTCTACAGTGGTTCCAGACTGCTAAGACTCAAGCCCTTTTTTCAAAGCATTCCTAAAACCCCTCTCTCTGTGTGAACTCAATATGATAATTTTTAAACACATACATATGTGTAAAAAAAAGGAAATCTTCCCATAGTTGCTCTCTGAATAGTCCTGTGACTCTTATCTCCTACATCTTCAACTTTCTAAGATGCCAGTCTCTTCATGGAAAGTCCAACTACATTTTATCTTAGAAAAATAAAACATATAGATCATATTCTTTGTGATTCACTTGTAAATAATAGAAGTCATTAACTAAAACAAGGATTAGTCCACCAAGATCTTTGCTTAATAAGTTACTAATACTCTAAGTACTATGTTAGCAATAAAAACAGAAATGGTGTTATGATTATTTCTCTTAAAGCACTCTGAAAAGCATTCAACCATTAGCTCGTTCAGCCATTTACTGTGGACTCCAGACTAATATTTTCATTTTCAAATGTCAATTTCTGCCATTAAATTAAATGAAAATGTGGATCAGTGTGATAGATCATCATCTAAAGTAACTCCTGAGGAAATCACTAGAGTAATGCCATTAGTGTTGCCTGACACTTTTTAAAATGTTTCAGTGTAAAAAAGTAGGCAATATGTTTTGTTACAGATACCTGCCTGCTGCAATTTTTCTTTAGGCAACAAGCACTCAGTCTACCTTTCACTCAGGCCAGCTTTACAAGACAGTACTTGAAAGTGACAAGAGGATGAATCACAGCCTGGACATAAAGGAAAGGATAAGTTGAGCTGTAATCCCCACTGTAAGGGGCTTTAATGGTTTAGTTTGCTTGCCTTCCTGAGAAAAACTCAGCTAACTGATGTTTGTACAGCTGTATTCGGTGTCCATGGCAAGGTGTTGATGGCGGGGGACTGCAGGGATAACCTCTGAGGGAAGAGGCCAGGGCCTGCCCTTTTCCAAACACGGTTCCAGACAGCTCCAAAGATCTTCAGGACATAGCTGAGACCACCAGCCAAGATGGTGACAGGTCTTAGAAAGCAGATTTCAGAAAGCGCAAGATGTTTCACTACAGAGTGAAAAGTAAGGAGGAAAGCATGAGAACCAACTCAGCAAACTCCAAAGTCAGAGAAGAGCAAGAAGGACAAGATGATCTAAGCACCAGACCAGACTCTCTCCTGCAGCTTGTGGTGCAGCCCATAGTGAGGCATGTCCTGCCCCTGCAGCCATGGAAGGCAAGGGGGAGCAGAGATATATCTGCACGCTGGGGAAGACCCCACACTGGAGCAGGATGGGCTGGTTTTGTCTGGAGTAGAGTTCATTTCCTCCACACTAGTTGGTATGGGACTATGTATTGGATTTGTTCTGGAAACAGTGTTGGTTGTAGGGATGTTTTTGTTACTGCTGAGTAGTGCTTGCACAACATCAAGGCATTTTCTGCTCCTCACACCACACCACCAGTGAGTGGCTGGGGGTGCACAAGAAGCTGGGAGAGGACACGCACAGGACAACTGACTCAAGGGTTATTCCATACTGTATGATGTATGAAGCTGTGCTCAGCAATAAATCTGGGAAAGAAGAAGGAAGTGAGAGACATTCAGAGTGATGGCATTTGTCTTGCCAAGTCAAGGAGCCCTGCTGTCCAGGAAATGGCTGAACACAAGCCTGCCTGTGGGAAGCAATTAATTAACTCCTTGGTTTGCTTTACCTGTATGCACAGCTTTTGCTTTACCTATTAAACTGTCTTTATCTCAACCCACTAGTCTTGTCACTTTTACCCTTCCAATTTCAGTCCCCACCCCTCTGGGAAGAATGAGTGAGCGGCTGCGTGGTGCTGTCAAGGCTTAGTTGATACTAAGCACCACGCAGCCGCTCACTCACTGCAGCACATGGAACTCCACATTGGAGCAGAAAAAAAGTGTGAGACAGAAGAAGCATCACAGAAGGACTGTAACAGACTGAATGAGAAAACGTCATTTCCCACTCCCATGCACAGCTTGAGGTGAGAGAGAGGCAATAAGATGACTCATGAATGAAGAAGTGAAGTTGAGCCTGGGAAAGTGTTTGGGGAAAGGTGGTGTTTTAATTTGTTTTTCCCCACCCATCTTAATTTATTTTAATTGACAATAAATCAAATTAATGTTCCCTAAGTCCAGTCTCTTGGTAAATGATCTCCCTGGTTTTATCTCAACCCTCAAGCTTTTTTGTTCTTATTTTTCCCCCTTATACTCTTGAGACAGAGGAGGGAGAGAACAACGCAATGGGTGTCTGGCAAGCAGCCAAGGTCAATTCTTTGCAAAAGCTTTGAGAATAACCATGATTCTTTCTAGAAAGAGCAATATAATTTTACTTTATAATACTTTTGCTGTGCAGGAAGAGCCATGAACTAGAGGCTCCAGAGAGAAACTCCGAAAGGCTTCTGTGTGACTCGAGCCCCAGACTCATAGATTTTGAGGACATGGAGTATATGAATGAAGATTTCCAATCTCTTCCTCTCCCTCATATTTCATTAAGTCCTATTATGCAGTCAGCTGTTGCTGCCAGACAGCCCTTCCTCTTTCGTTTATCCTGGTATTATCTTGAAGAGAGGTAACTGAATACAGAACAGTTTTGTGACTGGCACAATGCTAAATCTTCTAAATATCACATGATATCAACAGAGAAGACACATACTTGTTGTGTAGCTTGTGCAAAGAGTCCTGAGCTCTCCATGTAACAGGATTGGGACTGCAACTGAAGCAGTCATGCAGATTTTGCAGCTGAAGGTCAATTATAGGCTTGTCTCCAACCTGCTTCAAAGACATGATCTACATCAGTATCATCTGGTTGGAAGTTAACCTGAGAAAGCAGTAAGAGATTTTCTCTTAGTTGTATGTAGAACCAAATAGACACCATCTCTCAGGGAAGCATCCATAGAGATTCTCCCACTGCACTTGAAAGTCTCAAGTCAACCACTCACACATGTAAGCCTTTTGTTCCTTGCATCTCAAGGTAATCTGCAACCTCAGTTTGGAGAAATTAATTCACTTTGACCAAAGACTAAGCATTAGAAATGAGTGAAGGTCTCCTCTACTCTTAACAAGGAGATGAGCTGCTTCCAGGACGTGCAGCAATTTGCAGATCAAGCTCTACAGAAACCTCTCCAGGAATTTACCAAGTAAATGAGAATTCAAGCAGCTGTGAAATGCAACCCAGTAGAAGGTAATAGACCCCATTAACAACATTAACACCACAGTTAAAACAGTTGCCTCCAACCTTAACCTCATGATGTGTAGATAGATGTGAAGTAGATGAGGACAGAAGAAAAGAAGTCAGAATTCTGGTAATGCCATTGATAAATCTTCCTGCCCTTAAGCAGAAAGGTATTCCGATTTGCTCAGTCTGATAACATTTGATCTTCTCCATGCTAACAAAACTGATGTCAAAAGAAACGATCCTGTGGTATAAGATATCTCATTTGGTTATAAATATTGGTAGTGAGCTGCATCATCTATAAATTGACTAGTGTTAGGAACTGAAGGAAACATCTTTTAGTTGAGTCAGAGTTTTACCAGAGTGAAAGCACGAGGCTATGTTGAGATGCATTGTTTTTGTATTTTTTAGATGTTATTGCAGTAGAGGTAGGAATGTGTATTTTGTTTCTAAAAGACAAGGCCCAAACACTACAAAGGTAAATTTAAAAGAGGGAAAAAAAAGGCTTTTGAGAAGCCGGAGGAGAAAAAAATTCATTTAAGAGACAGTAATCACTTCAAAGTCATGACAGAGCATATGGAAGGGCCAGCAAACAGTCCTAGGACTTGTTTGAAAGACAAAGTCTTTGAAAAAGTGCTGATATTATTTGCATCTACTGACATACTGAAGGTTGGATTGTAACTCTCAGTAAAGGGACAGTTGGGCTAAAATGTGACAGATCCCTGATCCACCTCAGAACTGCAGAAGTACTAATACTTGGTGCTTCAAAACAGTTGTACAGCCAGCAATACTCAGGGAAAAAAACTATAATCTTGTTTTTTCAGCAAAACAAGGAAAACAGCTACATAACAGAAACACAAGTGAGAGCTTTCAAGTAGGGGAAAAAAAAAATCACAGGAGAAGGTGTCAGGGATAATGCCATTAGCAGTGACAATGGAAAACATTGATTAAGGAAGTAGTGAAAGCAGGCAAGGGAAAAAGATGTCTTTCAGCTTTTATTCAGCAGTATCAAATCTTTCAAAGATTCCTGCAATCATTTCTTTGAAATGTAGAAACTACATTTGGCATAATAAAAGCACTGATCAAATCCTTGTCAGCCTATATAATGAGTTAGATCTTTCAGGAGAATTGCCTGTCTGTTGTGATACAAGCCTAATATCTGAATATCAGTGATTTACTGTTATTGTTTTGGCTAGATTACAAGACATGGAAGAGATGATCAGAAGTTGCTGTGAAGGCAGAAAATATTTTATACAGATGTGCAGATCAAAGAGTCTACCTAAACTAGTATTCTGCATCCAGACTTAGTCAACATCTTCTTACATTTCAGAAGATGATGAACTTATCCCTGATCCATTTTCTGGAAAGCCCACCACATTTCAGTCACTACAACATTATTCCTTCTTCCTCTGAGTCCCTTAAACTCTAGAGCAGAGAGAGCTGTACTGAAATCAACTGAAGTTTTGCCTTTGACTTCAACAGGGCCAAGATTTTTCCTTCTTTGACAGTGCTTACAAAAGGATTGACTGCAATTTTAAAAAGTTGAATCCTTGATCTCATTTCTGCCACTCACACTTACCCTCCTCGAGTAATCCTCTTGTCTAGAAGACATTCTTATTTCTGCAGTTCCCAGTGTATTCCTCTTCTGTGTGCCCGGCTTTTAGAGTTAAGTACCTCAGAAAATTATCTTTCTATATTTTCATTTGTTAGGACTGAACATGCTGTAGATACTAAAGAAATATTAGGCAAAGAATAACCACAATAATAAGATAGCAAATTTTATCATGAAGCAGGCTGAGATGCTAGCTGGAATGACTTGCCACAAAAATTCTAAGAAATTTTGAAATTGCTGTTAAATAGACAAAATAGATTTCTGAGAAACAAGCCAGTGACAGCTGTTTTGAAAAGAGGGGGAAAATTACCCCTAATTAGAGTGATGCAGTCAATAAACTACTAATCATTTACAATTGATGTTCTAATGAAATAAAATCAGATATGTGAATGATGGATACTTTTTTTTTTTAATGCACACAGGAGATTCACATGTACTCACAGAAGAAAAAAATTGAGATTTTCAAATCAAACAACTTCCAGCTAACCCATGGTGATGTCATTTATCTTTTTTCAAAATAACTAAATAAACAATTAAATCTCTTAAATAAGAGGGTGACTGCAGACAGTCTTTGCTAGGTTCAAACAATAATAGTAGCAATATTTGGCATTTGTATTGTATCTTTCATCCCAAATCACTCTAGTCAATTTCATATCCATTTCGACCCATCTTTTGGCTCTAACATATGACTGAAATAAAATCACAGAAATGACAGGGCAACACACAATAAAATATCTGTAACTAGGAGGACTGGCTGAATCACCAGAAGGCTGTGCTGCCATTCAGCAGGATTTCAGCTGGTTGAAGAACTAGGTAGAGAGGAATCTCATGAGGTTCAACACAGTCAAGTGCAGTGTCCTGCATCTGGGAAGGAACAACCCCATGCACCAGTACAGGCTGGGAACTGACCTGCTAGAGAGTATCTCTGCAGAGAGACCCGAGAGTCCTGGTTGACAATAAACTGAACATGAGTCAGCAATGTGCCCTCATAGGCAAGAAGGCCAATGGCATCCTGGGATGCATCAAGAAGAGTGTGGCCAGCAGGTCAAGGGAGGTTCTGCTCCCCCTCTACTCTGCCCTGGTCAGGCCTCATCTGGAGTCCTGTGTCCAGTTCTGGGCTCCTCAGCTCAAGAGGGACAGGGAACTGCTGGAGAGAGTCATTAGGAGAGTGAAGCATTTTCCATATGACAAAAGGCTGCAGGAGCTAAAGCTGTTTAGAGAAGAGGAGACTGAGAGGAGATCTTATTAACATTTAAATATATCTAAATACTGGATGTCAGGATGTTGGGGCATCCCTTTTTTTCTATAGTAGCTAGCAACAGGACAAGGGGTAATGGGGTGAAGCTGGAACACAAAAAGTTCAATTTAAATATCAGAAAAAACTATTTCACTGTTCAGGTGAGGGAGCAGTGGCACAGGCTGCCCAGGGAGGGTGTGGAGTCTCCTTCTCTGGAGGTCTTCAAGACCCACCTGGCTGCATTCCTGAGTGACCTGATCTAGGTGGACTTGCTTCTGCAGGGAGGTTGGATTAGATGATCTCTAAAGATCCTTTCCAAACCCTGTGATTCTGTGAGTCTATATGGGAAGATGTTAAAGAAATTAAAAAGACAATCTAGCTGCAGTCATACATGTAATAGGCATAGTAGAACATTGTTTCTGAAGCGGACTAAGTATTTGGGACCTTAGGATCCTTTCCTGTCCAGGTGAAGATGAGGTGAGTCCTACAAAATTAGATCTATGTTATGAAGTCAGTCTTTAACACAGCTGATGTTTTCCTCATTTAGGCTTCTTTTTAGCAAGATTAAAATAGTCCTTTCTCACCCTTCAAAAGAACTCCCAAACTGAGCAAACATTTTCTGAATGATGCTAATCCATTGATATCATCCATCAGGAATCCATCAACTTCCTCTATTTGATGGGCTTTTAGCTCTGAGCCTTAAAAAATATGTTCATATGTTTAATACAGCTAATTGCACTGAAACTAATGTGTAATAAATTACATGTAATAAAATTTTGTTCAATTCATTGCATGGACAGTGTCATAGACAATAGTAAACTTAAGATTCCGTGAAGTTCAAGTAAAAGATAGTAATTATCACCAATAAAATGTCTGGATAAGCTAAATCTACCTGCAATATATTAAAATATTATGGTTAACAGTATGAAATCTCAGTTTGTTAGTCTCAGGTTTGCATTTACATAGATTAAAAACAAAATCAAATGTTTTCCAAGGAAACTAAATAAAAAGCATCTTTGTCAGACTAGCTTTGTACCTTTTAGGGAAGTGTGACTCCTTGACTTGTGAATCTTTGAGAAACCTAACTTTTGCTAATCTAGAAAAGCAATCTTTTTAGTCAACTATCTCTTTTCTTATTCTAGCATTACTCTATTTTTAGTCCCATTAAGTAGTATATCACTTTAGACTCTTAGGACATATCTCTCTTTTCCTGGAAACATTAGATTAAAATCATTGCATGATTTTACATACAAGGAGTTGAGAATATGTACAGTGAAATACTTGGCAAAGCCTGTGTTTACAGAAGCATTTTTTTTTACACCATTTCTCTTGGCAAAGTAAGATGCATCAAAGAAGGTGAGACTATTTAATGATCCAGAAAATGAAGATCTGCATTTACTTAAATTCGCAGAGCCTCCTGCTTCACTCTTAAAAGATGGGACATATATCACATGGGGTTCTTCTTGATTGTTCATCTGATTCAGATAATTGTATTTGCACCTGCAAAATACTCTGTATGACAGTTAGAAAAAAGCTGGCTGATGGAACTGGTAGATGAAACTAGAACTCACTGCTCAGGCTAATCTGCCTGAGATGGCAGTATTGAAATGTAGGAAATAAAGAAAGATAAGGAGAATAATTTAAAACATTGACCAAAAACAGCCAGGCAGTTTCATATAAGTTTAATCACGTTGCTGTTCTACATAATTTCAGGCTACACCAAACTGTGCTTAAAAGTTTTGGAGAACTGCAAAACTTAGTGACAAGTGATCTATTATTAATGCTTGCATTGGTTATTTTGAGCACTTTTATTAATATCCAATAGTGTTAGCTAGCAAATCTATGATGAAAAAAAACCACACCCCAAAGCTAAAGCAAGGTTATTTGGGTTGGAAGATCATTCTCTTCAGTCTCAGATAATCTTCAAATATTAGAGATACCAAACTTGGAGAATATTGCTACTATCCTGCAGGGAGCAGGGAGAAATAATGAAAAAGGAAAAATTATTTTTCAGTGGAAAAATACAGAACAAGATATGGTATAAAGAAGTTTAGAACACTTATTGAGAATAATAATGTTTCTCCAGCAGACATTAAAGACAATATGTCTGAATACATTAATGTACATAAACAAATGCATATACTCATAGACACATAGCCCTTACCTCTGAATTCAGCATTTAGCACAAAGAGCTTGCTTGGATTAAATCTAGAATAATGGAATATCATGTGAAATGCAAAATCTTTCTGATGATCTAAGTAATTTCACATATCTTTAGATCATCATGTCACAGCATCTATGACACACAACAGAACTGGCAGCTATGATATTACAAGAAAAAAAAAAGATGAGTTTCTAACTGTATACTAATACAATAAGAAGTTTAAGAATTATTCTCATAATGAATGTTCAGATCCTGCCATTGTAAAGGTAGGAATACATTAGTAGGGCTGGGAAATTACTAATTCCTTCTTTAAACTAACAAGAGGGAAGGTATGCATATACAGGAGACACTAGTTGGAAAACTGCAAATTCCAGAGGGAAGTGCAAGGTCAGAAAGAAAAAAAAAAAAAGAAAATGAAAAAGAGAAGTGTTAATTTGTTTTCTGGCAAAAACATATGGTCTAGCAAACCTTCTCTTTGGCCATTATTGGCAAACCTGTTTCCCTTGTGCTGTGCTCTGGCCAGGCTTTGTGAATTAAAGAGGTCTGGGAATAATTGACTTAAAACAAGAAATTTCTAAGAAAACTCATAATCTACAGGAAATTATCTTGATTCACTACACAACATTGGTTCTTCAGGTTAATAAGAATAGACTGAGACTCTAGTAGGTATTCAGTCAGTGGAAGTAGGAAGGTTTGGGTGTTAAGTATTCATCTGTTATCTCAACAGCAGAACTAGAAAAGAGGGATATTCTTCAGCTCATTTTGTATCTGGGCTTAATGTTTGACATTGCATCTCAGGTTTCCAAATGCTCTTCTATGATAGTGCAAGGGGCAACAGGTACAAGCTGGAACACAAGAGGTTCAAAAAAAATATAAGGAAAGATTTCTTCACTGTGAGGGTGAGGGAGCACTGGAACAGGCTGCCCAGATGGGTTGTGGAATCTCCTTCCCTGGAGACATTCAAAACCCACCTGGACAAATTCCTGTGTGACCTACCCTAGGTGGTCCTGCTCTGGTAAGGGGGTTAGGCTTGATGATTTTTCGAGGTCCCTTCCAATCCTTGAGATTCTGTGTTTCTATGTGTCTAGGCAATAGTCCCCACATCCTCAAGGTAGGCAGGTAGGTTCTTTTAACTGGCTCATTTAACACTGGTGAGGTAACAGTGCTATAAATATGAAAATCATGTTAACTTCATATTTTGTGGGCATAGGAGAAGGAATTATAGATTTGCCAGATGTTGGCTAAAGTGATTGATATTTTTCAAGGCTGTATTTCATGTACTATTCTAATTGATTAAGTTGTTTTTCAATTCTGTTAAAACCAATGTTAGATATCTCACTGAGAAAGTTTTATGGAAAGCAACATTTTGAGGGTTCTGAAAACCTCCCAGCAAATAAGCTCTGTAATCCCTTCAGAAATTTTTGTTTTATGAAAAAATACAAAATGATTGCAATCCAAATGGAGCAGAAATCAGCATGTTGGCCTTGGAGTTCCTCTCACTATAAGAAAATGGACAGAAAAATGAACTCACAGACGTGTAACACAAGATGTATGTTGTATGTCTGCTGTATCTCTCCTTTGTCTTCTTTATCCAGTCTCCAAAACCTCATGGTACCAATTATGGAAGTTATTTTAAATATTCTAGGCCAAGATTTTTCATGTGTTTCAGTCACACAGCTTCAGATACCTTAAAAAGAGGTCCAAATTTCAGGAAAAACTTGCCTTTCAGCTGTTGAAAAAGCAGGTTCTGTCATTTATTTTTAAAGTAGAATCTCAAGATATATTGACTTTTAAAGACGATGTGCTTCAAGCATATGTGGAGTAGTGCTACAAGTCTATAATATTTGGCTGTAGCTCCTTCTCTCCTTTCTGCTTCTCTGCTTTCAGTGGGACCTCAGGGAGTCTTATAATTTTAAAAATTTACTACAGAGGGGTGGGTTTTTTGGTATTCAGGAACTGTAGTTCTTAAATTTTCCTGCTTCCTCTCTGTTCCCTGGTTTCCTTCTGTCCCCTCTACTCAATTAAAATAGTTCCCAGAGACTGGTGTTGCTGTAGTTGTGCAAGGCACAGAGACACAATGTTGGTGAGTCCATGGGATGGGAATAGATGACAGAGTCAACAGAAGGTGGCTGGCAGGAGGATGAAGGTCATTCAGCATTCCCAGATCCAAGTGAATGCTGCACTGCTGTGCCCCATGCACACTCCACACTCACCTACCCATCCTCTGTCTTCTCTCTGCCTTCCTCTCAGTGGTCTACATCAGCAGGGAGAGCTAATAGCGGCCTTCTGTGACTAGGCCTTACCTTCTTACAGTCCTGTAAACTCCACAGAGTTGTGCTAAGACATAAAATGATGCAGATTAAAATGTCAAAATACAATCAACACAGATATTCCAGCTGTAGCAAAGATCATCTCTGCAGGGGGAGAGAGGAAAATATGTGTCTGGAGGCAGTAACTGCTTTGCTTGTCCTAAATTAATCTCCTGCTCAGTGGCAATAAATAGTTTAGTGGGTTTGGAGTTGGAGTCCTCAGAGGCATGTCCCTTTGGGAACATGTATAAAGCTGGGCATTTCACTATTATCAGAATTCCAAAATGCAGAATGATGCTGTTTTGACTCTATTGCACAAAACAAAGCACCTGCCCTCCTTCTGAAGCTCTTCCATCTGTGCAATCTCCTGGTGCCTCCTGATGCATGGAGGAGTTCCAGTTTCAGGTGTCTATTGAGCAATCACAAACCTTTGTCTGAGTACATTAGTGTTAATTATTATAGAACTAGCAAGGATAAGAGGAATACCTTGAACTAAATTGAAGAGAGGCTGCAACTTTGATCCAAATCAAAAGTCTCAGTGGCTCCACAGGCAAAGCCAAGGAGGATATTTGGGAATGCTTCATTGTCAAAGAAAAATTAGCCTTTTTAGGTTATGTACAGGCAAATAATGCAACAATCAGTGATGAGCTGTTGATGAGGGTAGAGTGGAATCAAAGGAGAGCATGGGAGGGAGAAAGAAAGAACAAATGAGAAAACCACAAACTAAAAAGTGTCTACATAATAGCTAGAGGAAAGAAGAGAGGAACCCTTGAAACTTTCCCCATCCAGTTCCCTTTCACTTGCTTGTCATCTCACTTGTAGTAGCTTATTTCTGTGTCTGCAGTACTCAGTATTATGGAGTACAAAGGCAGTGTAGCTATAAATATAGATGTGATTTAAGATGAAGAGCAAGAGCTTTCTATTGCCAGTATTAGATCATTTTGCCTGGGTTTTCTACTGGCATGGGCAAAGTAGGCACTTGCATAAAACAGTAGTTGGGCATAAGAAAACTGCAGAACTTGACCACTCTTACTGAGTAAGCAAAAGCAAACTAGATATAGTTGTGCCACTGAAGCCATTAAGCCACAGCTGGCAAGGAACAACAGGGCATCTGTCTGGTACCTGCTGGCACAGCAAAAGGAGGGTCTTCAGGGTGCTGCAGCTGAGGTTTTGCACCTCATCCCCACCCTGCATACAGACATTGAACAACAAAATTCAGTGTTGATGCACAGCTGAGAATCTGCTCTTAACCAAGACCAACACAGTGCCTCAGACTATAGGTTTCTGAACACTTTAGACTGATGTTAGCTGCCAAGAAAAACCCCATACTGCTTTTTTCCACATCACTGACTGCTCATTTTACCACCACATACTTACTGCTGACACAGGTGTTTTTTTCACTGTGCTGGGAACTGGATCGGGGAACTAATAGGGGTTAAAAGCCACTTTTTTGGGGGTAAGTGGGAGACAATTAGTTCCCTGATATGGTACATCTCATGGAAACACAAATAGCAGAAGGAAGAGAGCAGCATGGGGCAGATCGGGGCAGGACCGCTTCTTTTGGCGGCATTTCCAGTTTGAAGTGTCTTGCAATTATGGCCTCAGGCAGCTGATCGTGAATAAGAAAGGTCCTGTCTTTTCCAAGGCCTGTTCCTAGCAATCAGAAAATATCTTGTATAATAGTGGTCAGATCCAACACTTCCCAAAGTGTTATCTTTGTGCGTTAAGCAGTCATATGTGCTGGTTACAATTAACCTTTATTAAGTACACGTTTGACTACTGTTATATTTTGTTGGGACTTTTTTTAATATAATTGCACATTTCCCTCTTGCTCCATTAATACTTTTTCCAGTCTTTATGTTCCAAGCTGAAATTCCTATCTTTTTTTTTTTTTTTTGTATATTTAGGCTTTCTGGCATTGTTCTGCTCCCAAATGTCTTTATCATCTCAGACTGTATGCAGGGTAAAGCCTGCCCTTTTGTGCGTGCCAGCAGTTCAGACAGCTCTCCTGTGTTATTCACTGTCTCCTCACTAGCAGCACAGTCTCTTCAGGAAATGAAGAATGTTGGTTTAAGTGTAAACTTGGTGGCCTGTGTAGGTAAGTTAATCTCTATTACTTTTTGTTATGTAGAACAGTCGCTTGTGTATTTTCCATGAAAAACTACCTAATGTACTGGTTAGCCTACCACAGAGAGAAGAGGTATAATGTCATGATGAAAGATATCCCAGCAATCTAGGGCTTTCGATTAGTAGGTGATACCAGAGAATGATTGACTGAATTTTCAAAGGCAAGAATTCTATGATTTATTAACAACCTGCACCTAGATATTTTTCTTAGTAATAATTAAAGCAGGATTTGTTTGTAGAGTGGCTTCCATGAAAGACCTAGCAAGAATACCCATTTCAGAGCGGAATATAGACACAGTTTGGGATTTTTTTATTGTCAAATCAAAATTTTCCTTGAGTGGGAGTTGAAAGAAGGTTTACCAAGTAAAGCTCAATAAAACTGTTTTGAAACAAGTCCATTTTGAGAAAAGCAGTTTTCAAAACACTACTGAAGCACCTTGTAATAAAGAAAAAAAATCTTTGTCCTTTTCTGCGAAAGAATAAATATGTTGTCTCAAAAGTTTGGTAATTATAACTACTTAGGATGGATGTTCATGATCAGTTCTACAAAACTGAAAGCGTGGGAATATTCATCATTGTGTCTTTATTTGTATTACTAGAAGTTGAATATTTTCCCCTAACATTTATATTGTAAGGCAATTGAAAATAGGAATATGATCTATTTGATCAAGTGCAGACATCTATTAAATACATATTGCACAGATCTGTCTACAACTGAGCTACATAAGACCAGCCCCACCCAGTACCAGGAAACATTTCTCCCTTCCTCAGGTTGATTTCTATATGTAAGATGAATCTTAAGTGCTTCAGTCTTTAAAGTTTTCCTTGTCAAATACAGTGCATTTCAGATATTGAAAGACCAGGCAAAGTTGCTCCAGTCACCCTCATAACATCCTCATCAGAAAGCTCAGGCAGCGTGGCTTGGATGAGTGGACAGTGAGGTGGATCGAGAACTGGCTGAATGACAGAGTCCAGAGGGTGGTGACCAATGACACAGAATTGAGTTGGAGGCCTGTGGCCAGTGGAGTTCCACAGGGATGGGTTCTGGGGCCAGTCTTGTTTAACATCTTCATCAACGACCTGGATGAGGGGACAGAGTGTACCCTCAGCAAGTTCACTGATGACACCAAACTGGGAGGACTGGCTGGTTCCCCAGAAGGCTGTGCTGCCATTCAGTGGGATCTTGACTGGCTTGAGAGTTGGGCAGAGTGGAACCTCATGAGGTTCAACAAGGACAAGTGCAGAGTCCTGCATCTGGGAAGGAAAAACCCCTGCACCAGTACAGGCTGGGGATTGACCTGCTGAAGAGCAGCTCTGCAGAGAGAGACCTGGGACTTCTGGTTGATAATAAACTGAACATGAGCCAGCAATGTGCCCTCGTGGGCAAGAAAACCAATGGCATCCTGGGATGCATCAAGAAGAGTGGCCTCTACTGTGCCCTGGTGAGGCCTCATCTGGAGTCCTGTGTCCAGTTCTGGGCTCCTCAGCTCAAGAGGGACAGAGAACTTCTGGAGAGAGTCCAGTGCAGGGCCACCAAGACGATCAGGGGACTGGTGTATCTCCCTTATGAGGAAAGGCTGTGGGAACTGGGGCTGTTTAGTCTAGAGAAGAGGAGACTGAGGGGGGAATGTCATTAATATTTACAAATATCTAAAGGGTGGGTGTCAGGAGGTTGGGGCATTCCTTTTTTCTATAGTAGCTAGCAACAGGGCAGGGGTAATGGGATGAAGCTGGAACGCAAGAAGTTCAATTTAAACATCAGAAAAAACTATTTCACTGTTCAGATGAAGGAGCCCTGGCACAGGCTGCCCAGGGAGGGTGTGGAGTCTCCTTCCTTGGAGGTCTTCAAGACCTGCCTTGACATGTTCCTATGCAACCTGATCTGGGTGTACCTGCTTCTGCAGAAGGGTTGTACTAGCTGATCCCTAAAGGTCTCTTCCAACCCCTATCTTTCTATGATTGTATGATTCTGTGATGAATGAGTAAACAGAGGCAATAACAATGTTAGCAGATGAAAAGTGGCAAAGACCATTCTCTGATCTGAGGACACTGACACATAGTTTTTTTATAAACCTGGGCCCACCAAAACATGCTCAGACATGGAAGCAGTTGACTCAGAATGTATATCCCATGGCTGTTGGTGTTTGGTTAGTCCTGATGGAAAACTGTCCCCAAAGGAATGGGTGCAAGTAACAGGTCCATTCATACCCCTTCCCCTGAGAACTGGGAATGGTCTCCTCTGTGGTAACTGTCCAGCTGTGCCCAAGGGCTGGTAGGAAAAATGTAGCTGACCCGAGACAAACTGTGCCAGGGCCTGCTCCAACTACTCAACCTTGCAGACAATCATTGTCCAACACCCGTGGCTATTCCCAGCTTGATTTACAGGTAATATAGAAGTTACTCGAAGAGTTATGTTGACAAGTATGACAGTGATTTCAGTGGATCATCAGTCTAGCATGTTATGCTTAATTGTAGAGGCTAATGTATAATTACCAGGGATTTATTGCCATGAGTTATTATGGAAATGTAAATAGATGGAAGAGCCTTTGTGTTCCAGTTAAGAGCTATGTGTTTAACAGTGGGTATTTTGTACTTGCATCCAGCTCTGGCCTCAAAGCCCTGTGTATTAGAGTGCTCTTGACGTGCTCCACCATTTACATCTACAGACACGCTTCAATTTTTGTTGGCCTTTGTCTCCAATTGCTTCCTGCTGAATATATTGTACTCGGAAGGGGTAAATAAAAATTGACTGAATTTATGAACATTTATAATCACAAAATTATGTAGGCTAGAAGGGATCTCTGGAGATCATCCAATCTGGACTCTTCCAGTGGGTGGCTACAAACATCTAATAAGCTCCTGCTCTGAAAATGAACAGACTCTCTATGAAGCTTAGAATCATAACATATATTTATATTTGTGTGTCTGAAGTACACAATGTGAATGCAGTTGTACTGCTTTTGCAAAATAAAGTGTTAAGCTAAAGTTCTTCTGTTTCAGATTTAAGTCAGCATCTTTACACAGTGTTGTGAACATAAGTTTTTTGTTCTTTTTTAATGTATTTCTCTTGTGTTCTTTTAAATGGTCATGTTTCTTCTGTGGGCAGCTCCACTGACACTGTATCGGTGCTGATGGAGTTGTTAGGAGGTAGATGACAGAACTGTCACTGTATCAATCTCATCATTAAGCTGTCAATTCCACAGTAGCATTTGGAATGGAATCAAAACACTTCCACTGACATTGTAACCAAAACGTGTGAAAGACACTTCTATTCCTTTGGATGTACAGGAGACACTTTCATTTACAGAGAAGACCCACTGATGCTCCTGCTGTTTTGCACTCATGGATTAGCTACTCTTCAGGGAAATCTAGGGAAGCTAGTGTCAGTACTAACTCTACCTCCATCAGGTTTCAGCTGTCCCAACTGTCCAGAACAATTGTCCATCAGAGTTAAACTTCCACTACAGACACATAAACTGAACACCTTTAGTGATATTCTGCTCTTTTACTAATTTTATATCCCCAATCACCATCAACACAAATTTATAAAGGCAGTGGGGTTTGCAAATTATAATAAATAAGGTTGTTAAGATAACTAGGCCTTTATTCTATTAATAGTATCATATTGAAAGCAACCCACTTGTCCTTCATACAGAATGAAGCTAACTGCTTATTCACTCTGTCCATTTTCTTCTGCATCAGCACCTATTCCTGCACTTTAAAAAAACCCAAACTTTTTTTTAATGCATTTATAAACCTTCTTTGATGAAGGTCAGGACCTGCTGTCAGCAGATGTATCATCTTTTATATCCTCGGCCTGGATGTACCTGGGACAACAGAGTTCTGACCTATGTCAAGATATGTCAGGAGTAAAAACTAAGTAGGAAATAATCAAGGACATTGCTGCTGGAAGATCCTAGATTCTTGGCACAAATGTAAACCTTATAATCGCATTTTAAGACCCGATAACAATGTCAGTGTGCACTTATATGATCTGCTCACATGCGCAACTGCTGTTGTAAGAGGAAGGCTTAACACTGTAAGTAGGCTACACAAACAGTAGAACCACAAATGAAAATTCAAGGTCATCAGCTCCTACAATTATGATCTCACTTACATGTATGGAGACAGAAGGGTAATATTAAACGCTGGTTTATACTGATTAAAGAGAGGATGCCTAGGTCAGGGATACTTGTATAAGAACATAAATTTGGATTAAATCTTATTATCCTCAAAAGATGTTCTTAGAACAGGTGAAAATATTTTAGTTTTAAATTTTAACTCTACATACATAAAATTTCTCTGTGTGAATATCACAGAATCATAAATATTTCTGTGTATATATATAGTGTTTATATCTATGCTTACATATTTAAAGTATATATGCATATAGATATAGGCATGAACAATGCATATTGACCAGCTTTTGCACATAGTATCTTTTTCAAAATGTATAAAGTTTAAGTATAATGTTGATGTCTCCAAAAGTGGTTCTCCCTGTCTTTGAAATCTTTTTTTTTTCCTTACTACAGTTATTATTTTTATTAATCTCAGGAAATTAAAAAGAGACTGAAAATCCATAGGGTCTGCATCTGAATTCACTGGAAGAATGAATTGCAGGGGGAAGTTATTTCTGGCACAGTGCTTTTAAAATTAAGCTCTAGAATGTTTGTATTCTAACATTATAAACAGGTTTTAACATTTTGTATTACTTTAAAACATTTTTTTGTATGAGAGTGAACAGTCTCTCAAGCATGGAGATGAGACAAAACCTATGGAGAAAGGAAATTACAGCATAATGGAAATGATGGCTGTGAGCCATATCACCCTGGGCTGTGAGCTCATCCAAACAGAAATGCCAAGCTGAGCTTATTTGGTCAGAACTCTGATTTGGGATCTCTGAGGAGACCTCTGAGGCTGCTGGAGGAAGTGGTGGTGGTGGCAGTCCTGTAGGTGGTACCACTGGGTCAGTCACCTGTGTGATGGGAATGAGCAGGATTTCCTGGAAGAGCTGTGGGTGTGATGCGAAATCACGGTCCCGAGTATCGGAGATTATTTAAAGATTATTTATTTGTTATTTATTATCTATTGTGTGAAAGGCAGAATTCATAGCCCTGGAGTATCAATCATATTTCAGTATCAGCCTTCCTCATGTAATTTCTCAAAATCATTCCAGTATTTGCTGCTCTTTGGGGCAGCAGAATGAATCAGTACTGTAATACCATGCTGCTGGAGCAGTGAAAAAAAATCAAATCTTACTTAAATGGACTTTCATTCTAAATCCCATCATTACCTTGAACGTGTTTTGGATCACACCTACAGTCCTTAATGTAGAAGGGTGGCAGTAGGGCCAATCTGTTTTTGAAGGAGCTCCTCTCTTTTCAGGCATTTACCGTTTGGGCAATGCTGTCTTTGCCTTTCAGCCATAATTACCAGACATTACTCATAGATGCTGTCAGGCTCTCTCCAGATTGTTTTCCTCCTCAGCCCCACTACGGTGTAGTGATATTATGATGTTAGATTCTCCCCAGAAACAATGACATGAATCTGATTTATAACTGGTGGTAAAACTTTATTATTCAAGTTTAGATGTAACAGACATCTTTGCTGCCTGAAGATTGTTTGCATAAGAAATACACCAAGAACATGTTTGTGAGTAGAAATGAACATGCACTATGAAAACCAAAAAACAAAACAAAACAAAAAACCCAAAACAAAACAAAACAAAAAACACATCCATGTGTTGTAAGGACAAAACATTAAGAGCCAACATTCTAGAGTCAAATCAGGGCTACAAGTTTAATGTTGGTTTTTAGCAACACGAAGTCATTCTTTATGAAGTAATTTTTTTCTTTTTTTTTTTTTTTTCCTTTTTTTCCCCTTTTCCTGCTGGTGAATTTTCTATAAGCTAAATTTACAATGGCATCTTGAGATGTTTCCTTTCTCCTGTTCTCCTACACAGAGCTTAGAGGCCAACATGATAGAAATGGAAAACTGTGGTTGCTGTTACAATGTTTATTATAAGAATCTTACTTTACTGAATGAAACTGGTATTTACCTGGCTGGCAGCCATTACATTACTGTATTTTATCCTCTTAAAAAAGAGGTAAATCGGGGTATATGTGATTATTATATAGGTAGCATCTCACCAACTGCCAGCTTTCCAGAGTTGGCTGAACGACATGAAATTGTGAGGAAGAGAGTAGGGCAGAATCCTATTCTGAAGTGAGGAAATTATGTAAACCATTCTATTTGGCCCACCTTAACTGTATAGAGAAGTTTAGAAGGGATTTCTCACTTATCTATCACGTTTGACAAAGTGCTCACTATTCTTTGTCAAGCATAACTTTAACCACAGAAGTAGAAAGAAATATATTTACCCTTCTGGCTGAACAGAAGTGAACTTCTAATCTCTTTGGCTTTTCCTGACCAGTATTAGGAATTAGAATGTTAAGTCAGCCAAGAAAAATCAATACAGGAGCAAGAACAGGAATTTGTTTAGACATCCTGGGCAAAAAGCAGATGGTGGACAACTCCTTAGCACATAAAGCAAGCAGTTATGACTACAATGCAATACTGTCCAGTCCAAAGGTGGACTTGAAAGTCCGTCCCTGAACTGAGTACTAACTCAGGGGTGCTAAATCAGGTCTCCCCATTGCACAACCACCACATTTCAACACTGTATACAATGAGCATCAGTCACTTTTGTCCTGCTGACCCTCTAACTGCAAAAATAATCACTCGCCCACCACGTGCCTGTGTTCTCTCTCTTTAAAACTGTCACAATGTGCATCAGTACCTTTTTTTAGGCAAAGTATAAAGTGTCCTTCCCCTTTCTGGATGGCCCATAAAAAATTAAGGGGGAGAGTGTCAATCAGGTGCAAAATTTCTTTTGGAAAGCGCTCTCAGTTCAGCACTTGAACACAAACTGTTCTGGAAAATCTTTATCTCCTGGTGGCATTAACCCAGAGGGCAGAGGCCACAAGGTGATACTCTTAGAGACAGTCTGGTTTGCAGAGGATGCTGTGTGGTGGCTCCTGCCATATGGAGTGATCCTGTTCTGCAACCTGATTATGATCTTAACATCTCAAACTACCATTCCTTAGTCAGTGAAGTACAACACCTTAAAAGACTGACAAATTGAGAATGAAGAATGATTCCTTGAAAGTTCAATTTTTAGTGCTGTACGTTGATCAAAATGCAATGGGTGCAGTAATGACTTGTGTGTGCTAACACTGGTTTCCATCTGAAAGTTTTTAAATAAGAGTATTCTTTTTCCATGTCAGGATTTGTTCTTCTTTGGATTAATATCCACCATGAGGGGCTCTGAAAGACGGGGTCTGATGGAGTCACTTCTCTTTTGTTAAGAAACAAAACTGTGCTCCCCTCATCCCAGTAAAAGAGAACACGCCATGGCAAAATCTCATTTCCTACAAAGCAGAAATCTTATAATATCTCAATATGTCACGGAAAGAACAATGAACTTTTTTCAAATTTTATTTGCACCATCTAGGTGTGCAGTACTAACATTCAAAAATCTGTCTTGTTCTTTGTACACATAAGATTTCATTTCTCCTCATGCCCAAACCCTGATACGTGTATTTCTTGCTATTGGCCTCTGCTTCCGAGTTTATCCAGAGCTGTTATGAAGTACAGGGTGGTGCTCAAGTCTTACAATGCGCATATCCCCCCTAAAATATTTTGCCATGAAGATGCAGCTTCTATCAATGAAGAAACCACAGGAACTGGTAGGTCTCAGATGAAGTAAGTCGAACCAGTAACTACTCAAAACCGGCAGGCAGCTATCTCTGAAGTCGATAAAAATCACTGCTTAGTGAGTCTAACATGTTTCTTGGAAAAGCTGGAAAGGATACACACTGGACTGTGACGTAGAAGAAGAGGGCAACCTATTTCAGTCCCCACAGAAAAAAAAAAAGAAACAAAAAAATACCCAACAAAATCCACAAAAACCAAGTCAGAACTTATTATTGGAGAACAATAGTAAAAAACATAACCAGACTTTGTCTGGCACTGGTATCAAGCTGGAAATTCATCTAAAAAACAGAAGAATGTGGCCCAATATCCTTTACTAACCTAGAACACTATTGAAGGGTTATAGAACTCAACCATGAACAGATTGAGTGGGACTTGCCATACGCTGCTGCTCACCAGTATAGAAGCAATGGGCGGAGCGGGGAGGAATGCACGCCTAATGCTGAACAATAGCCTGTCTGTGCCTAACAAATCAGAGAAACTGTGCAATAACATTTCATCTGCGTGAAAATGTAACACCTAAAATTCTGCCAAGGTCAGCGAGACCTCTGGTGATCAGCTGTGTAAGTGCTTCTCTTGCATGGTGATGTTCATTGCTGGCTGCTTTAGGCACATTATTTTTCCAAAGACTATCAAAGTGCTGAACGTTTAGGCCAGTTCCTCCCTGGTTTTCCTTTTGCCAACTCCTTGTAAGACATTTCCTATCACCTCTCCTTTTATCTTCCACCTCCCTGTCTATCTGGTTAAGTATCTTATAAGTGCACCAAATTCTAGAAGGGAGAGTGGTGAGATTCAGGTAAGTTAAATACAAGAATTTTTTTTTGTTTTATGATGCTTTAGTTTCAATTACATGAAAATCTGAGAAAGGCGGCATGTAAGTGAGATCAGAATAGGACCCTTTACATATAATCTCAAGTAAGGACTTAATCCAGAGATATTTTTGTAGAACATTTTAGAAAATAAAATGCATGAATGGAGAAATAAAAGACAACATAATATCAGAAAAAAACATTTTTAACTTCATTCGCTGCAACATTCATGAACCAGTTGAGCTACACCTGCCATCCAACCATAAGGAACTAAGACCCTGCACTGCGAAAAAGAAACAAACCCAAACAAAACAAAAAAGCGACTGCGTAATATTGTAAAAACTGAGTGCAATGCTACTACAGAATGCAATAAAACATCAGTGCTGCATCGTCAAACAGCACTTATCAAAATAATTTCTGAAATGTTTCTTCTGAAACACAGACAAAGCAATAAAAAGAGGATATATGTTTATCATTTTAAGCATAACAATGTGAGTTAAGAGCTTAAGAATACAAAAGTACTTGGAATGAATAGTGCTACCCTTTTTTTCCTAAGTAGGCATAAAAATATTTTCATTTCCTTCTTGTTTTTCCATACCATTAATATCAACAAATTTCATTCATTTCATGTTATCGTTTACAACTTTAATGCACACACACAGAAAAAAAGATACCTACTGCAATAGAAATAGTTGCTTCATTACCTTGTTTGCTACATTTGCAAATGTAAACAGCGAGGCAGAGCCAGAACTGACTCTAATGCATGATGGAATATCTTTGTTGCATACGTACACTGTAGAAAATAATTATTCAATATGTCAGGCACCATTATTTGAAATGTAATACATTAATATTTACTAGAAAAATAAGGTTTTTTTCTATTTGTTCTCCCAACTTCTTTAATGAAATAAGTTAATCTGACAGTGCATCCAGTAGCTTGTAATATCTTCTACATCCCTGTGGCAAAATAATAAACTACTGGTTGGGACACTATAATGAAAATGATTAAAGTCAGTTCTTGTACACCCTTGTAGCAAGCATGGAGGCTCGTCTAACAGCACCTTTAACCAATTATTTAATATTTAGTTATTTAGCCCTATTTCCCTGAGCAGTTATGCTGAGGAGCTTTCCCTTCATGGATAGTTTTTACAAAGCTTTAAGTATTAAAAAGTACTATGAAGACATTTAATGCTACTTAGCAAAAGCTGGTATAAGTCTACTGAAGGGATTGACTGGTATGTATAGCAATGTTAAGCCTGTGGAGAAGTAACCTTAGACTTTAAGGTTTAGAAATGTAATATATTAAAAATATATTAAAATAAAATACAGCAGGTTACCTTGTTCTATACAAATTAACCCCAGAGTGTGGCTTCTGTATTAGAGACTTCACTTGCACAAAATGGTTTCCTAGACTAAAGTGTGCCAGAAAGAACGTAGTGACAAAATGGTAGCTAAAAATCAGCTGAGTCTGAGAAACATCTAGATGAAATTGCTGCCAAAGCTTTGAGGACAAAGTGATCCTAAGGCATGTTGTCGGGCAGAAATTAGCCCAAATTAAAAGAAATGAAAATGACTTTTTAACATCTGTATATTTAACAAGTCTAGTTCTTATATACAATGTGCATATGTTCACTATACCCCTGCAGCAGTATATACATATACACATCTTTGCACACTTGCCAGTTTCGTCTCTTACACAACAGCAAAGGTATTAATTGTCCGGAAAAATTTTCTCAAGGTTATTCGCCATGATTCACTGCATTCTGGCTAGCTTTGGTGGGCCATGTCCCATTTAATTATCTTCTCCCCCTTCTGGCCACCGTCCAGCTGCTCTTTTTCTCTTGGTAACCCACTCATTTAAAAGGAAAAAAAAAAAAAAAAGAAAAAGAAAAAAAAGGTTAAAAAATAAAGAAAAAGAAAAAAAAAGAACAAGGGATTTAATATTTGATAAGGCATGCTCTCTATATGAAGTGCTTTATAGGTCTTCACAAGACATTACAAGCTATTGAATTCCCATCAAGGAAACCTATTTCTGTTTAATTGTGCTAAGTGCTAAGGTTTACTCTTTAGGTTTTCCGTTCTTTTCAGCTTGTGCATTGTTCCTGTGTAGGCCCCTCTGGATGTGAGTTGTGAAGTCATACTTGTCCGTGCAAAGATGCTGGCATATGCTGCACTGGAAAGGTCCACTGTCACCATGGCAACTCATATGCAAAGCATACATCACTTCATCCAGAAAGACAATGCCACAGTGCACACACTTGGTAGAAAGTTCATCTTGAGTACTTCTATCAACTTTCTCTGTTTTTACTACATTCAAGGGACCTTCATTTTTTACACTTGGTGGTGCCTTACTCTTTTCCTTGGAGGCACCGTTTGCAGTTGGCCCAGGTCTGGAATGCTTTATCGCCAAATCTAGAGGAATGTCATTGTCTGATCCGACAGCTGAAAAATGAGGAGGCAGATTAAAGGTGGGATAAGGCACATAGTTTGGGCAAGGATTTGATAGGCCAGGCACATGACTCAAGTAGTGTGGATTCCCAGGAACAGACAGCTTATATTTACTCCAGAATCTCAGCCAGTCAGCTTCGCTCTGAAAGTCATTGTGTACAAACGGAAGTCCAAACAGTGGGTATTGGTATTTTTCAATAGGGCTTCCAGGTGGTGAATAGTTTGGGTGTTTTGCAGGTCTCATGTATTTTTCTATTGGGCTGCCTCTCTCTGAGCTTCCTTTCCCTTCTGATATCGATGAACTGTTTCCTGGGTCTCCAGTACTTTCCTGAGGACTTTTTATCTGAATGTGCAAAGGTTGCATCCTTTTGTGAATATCCAGAGTCTGGCTGACCAATATTGGCTGCTGAGCAGAATGGCTTTTAGTCAATGAACCTGGGGCCTCATATTTACTAAGGCTGGGAAGCTGAATTTCTCTCTGATGACCTTCAGGTAAATGATCCTCTGACCTCCTCTCTAACGGGCTTCCATTGACTTGCTCCTCACTGCTACCCCTCTGCTGTTTGCTTAGCTGCTCAGCCTGAAGTGCCTCCGGGTTAAGGCGCTTTCTTGTTCGTCTTCTAATGATCTGCTCACCATTGTTCTGCTTAATGATGTTCAAAGGCCTGGGAGTCTGCACAGAACACACACGTAATGAACAAAAGGAGAAAAGAAAGACACGTTAAACCATGCTCACACAAATTTATCTTTTCTTTCATGAAGAACCGTATGGGTTTTATGGGGGTGACCAAATTTCAAACCAAATGCTGGTTCCTGGCCTCTCATGCTGAAAGTAAACTATGAATTGGTTTGTTTTATCAAACTAAGTCAACTGCCTTAGACATACTATACCTGTTTACTTAAGAAGTCATAAAGTATCCAAGCTGTCAAAGCATTTATTACACCTTACTCCTGAAAAAGTCTGTGAGAGGTGTGCTGAAAATGGGTGCTGAGAGCTGGGGACAAGGAGGGAGATACGTGGCTAGTGTTATTCTATGCACCACAACACCACAGCTGATATAGGGCAGGGGTTTACATAGATCACACCTACCTTGAGACCCACCCCCTTTTGACGTGGATATAAAGTGCAAACAAATATCAGGCTTGCTGACCACCACAGCTGTCATCTAGTGAAAGAGATGCAGGGCTGCTGTGGTGGTGAGTGGGATGATGGCAACTGGAAAGAGACCAAGAAAAATGGAGAGAGAAGCCCAGGAAAAGTTTCCCTCTTCACCAAAATGTCTACTTACGACTTTGGTACCATCTGCTTTTCCTTCATCCCTATTGTATTCCTTTCAATATGTTAATGATGATGTGCTTCTAAGTCATGAGGGAGAGAAGGGGTCCCCCAGAAGGTGGGAAAAAAGAGCCTTTAAAGAACAAAAGCACTGTGGAAGAGGTAGAGGCAAGGGCCAAGTAAGGATTTCTGTCTTCATTTGCTATTTCCCCACACCAGCTCAGGGCAGGTGGCCTATTTAGATGAGAATAGGAAACACTTTTGCCTAAAGAAAAAATACAGTACAAGGAAGGACAGCTGCCAGGCCTTTTTGAAAGGTCCCTCCACAGGAAGGCAATGATATGTGTACAGAAGATGGTGTTGTAACATCAGTATGTGTTATTCTACAGGGTAGATGTCAAAAACTACCTAAAAGTCATTCAGTTTGGTGTGTTAGAAGTTGCCATTTTTCTCATCCAAATATGCACATAATCCTGTTTTGGGTGGAGGCCAGAAAAGTGCCCCACACAGTATTCCACTTACATGTTCCTTTGGAAATTTTCTTTAACTTCGTTTTAAAGTGCAGATGAATTTTTGGCATACAGTCAATACCCAAAACAATTTGCACCTTGAATATAATGTAATTTCTAAATGTATTCGTAACTTTGAAATATCCAGAGCTGGACGAGTACTCACTATTACTTGTAAAGATCTAGTCTCTCTCTCATCTTGTCATCTTCTCTTTTTTCACCTATTTATTTCCCTGAGCTCAGGTTATTCTTAATGATTAACTGTATTTTGGGCAGTGCAGCTACTTCTTAAGATTCTACCTTCTATTAAAACTCCGAATCAGAAAAAATATATGCTTTGATTTAGAGTTTTAATATGCAAAACTTAAAATTAGCAATAAAATATCACCCGAACCAGACTCCTCAAATAGATCAAAGTTGAGGCAAAAAAGTTAGATAAAATCAGAATATTTTCTATGTAAATTCTATGCAAACACAGACTACAGTGTGTAGAATCAATATCCAATTAATATGCTTAAGCGTATACTCCTTAGTACAAGCTCAGTGTAATTTCCTCCCTTTTTATGACAATAGTAACACTCTCATACTGACATGCTGTGTGAGATCTTACAATATTGTCGCTGTGGCTCATTTCTTCTTTTCATATTGCTTCTGGATAATCTTTCAATAGTTTCAAAATACTTTTAGTCTTCATGCTACAAGTATGAAGTCTGACTGTGGTAACAGTTAAAATAAAACATCTTCATACGTGTGATTAAGGACAAACACACTCACGTGCGATTAAGGACAAACACACTCTTGTTTGCAGCTCAGGCTCTTCAAACTTACATGTCCTTAGGAGTTAAAGGCTGTAGGCTCAACTTAAAAACTCTTCAAGATGGAAATTACTGTACTGATCTGACTAGTGTTTAGTGGACTAACACAGACTATACAGTAAAGCTACTCACATTTTCTTTTAGTCATAGTAGTAATGTGAAGATAGAAATATTCTTTAATTGGTTGCAATTAAGGTACACAGAAAAGCTCAAGCTCTCTTACTGATTTTCAGTGGGGCAGTAAATGTAGAAAATAGTGAGTTAACAAGGACAGTAGCTCTAGATAGTGATAAAACAATCAAAAGGGAGCTATGAAATGTGCAAGCCTACTATAGGTGAATTTTACTTTGTTGTGTAGCATAATTTAGTTTAATAGTATACCTCACAGAAGGGAACAGTTCTATTCCTTCTAATTCTTATAGTTTCACACATATACCTGGTAACTGCATCATCCTAGACTCCTTAATTCAAAAATATACATGAGAAATACTCACTGTAATTTTTCATGAAAAGATACGCAGACAGATAAAAGAAACTTTCATCTTTCTGGTGTCAGTCTAAAGAGCATCCCTTTGCATGGGACTGTCTTGAAAGGTGTCCCAAGGGAGAGATTTGTTTGATTATTGCAGACTCTAGTTTACAATGGAGTAGCTATCATACCACAGCAGAGTGCAGGCTTAATTAAATTCTTTGTGTTTATTTGGTCAAAGTTCAATTGAAGATATTAATGTCAAATGTCCACTGAATGTCAGCTTATTGCCATGTTTGAACCGTGGAGCTAAAAGTGTCAGCTTCTTGCTTTCAACATGCGTAAAATAGAGTTTGACATTGTATTGGTAATTATTATTGTTGGAAGCACATCTGTTTGCTCCTACTGGTCCCTAAGACTTATCTGCAATATGTGTTTAAATTCAACATTGTTTCTTGTATCTTTTATCTGTTCAGTAAGTCATGCTAATAATTATGGTAAGGTCCAACACTGTAGGTTAGAAAAATATATTTAAAAAAAAGGGGAAAAAGAGGGCTGTGAATGGAAGTTCTGCAAATAACTGGATCCAAATGTCAAATTAGGTTTTATATCTAGAACTCTTGAGAGATCTCCAGGAAGATGATACTTCCAGTGAGATCCAGCCCAGGTGCTGGCCAGAGATCCTGCATCAGTCCATCTTGTCCCGCTGAGATGATATCTGACTTGCTGGGTTGTTCTGAAGCTTCAGAACAGTTACTGGCCTCAGAATAACAGCATGTGGCAAAAAGAGCTAACTTTTCACACCAATGATGCTCTTGCTGCTGTTAACAATTGGAATCTTTTTTTTTTATTAAATGGGCTGGCTGGATGGGATCTTGAGAAAAAACAGATTGTTATATGGCCTGTACACAAGACCAAGGGTAAAATTCACAGAAACTACTGATGGATTTAGAAGCTTATGCCTCAGATTTAAACAGATATAGGCATAGGCACTCAGGAGTCTTACTACATTTGAAATATAGTTTCCTAAGTGGAGTGCTTTTTTTCCCTCTGAAAATGCATCTTCCAAAAAAGGAATTTTAAAAATATGTACTCCGAGCCACAAGGTAGATTTCTGATTTGGACTCTAAGCCTGAATTGTTACGTTGCTTTGGCAAACTCCCAAAAGCTGCCTCAGTTTCTATTTCTGAAAAATTGTTACACTCTTTAATTTCATGAGAAAGTTGTAAAAATTATTTAGAGTCAAATCTTGGTCACCTGACTCTCCCATGTGCTTCTATTAAAGATAGCAGGGATAATATTTAACTAGTGGGTCTTGACCTGAAAGATTATGAGCATTTTGGCACTGATCCAAGGAAACACTCAAGCATGGTTTTCCTGGACCTGGACCAGAGCATTCAACATCTTCCAGGATCAAGCCAAGCGTCAATAAGTTGAAAAGCAATATAGACAGTCCATGATTATTACTTATTCCTGGTCTGATCCTGAGGGACAGTGAATCTTCCCCTCACCAAATGATGAGAGCCATCACGTGAGTAGCTTCCTTGTTGAGTTATTTCAAAACTCTCCAGTGGACTATAAGAACTGTAGAAAAAAGAACGAAAAACTCCACCACCCCATACCTTCAGGAAATTTACTGTCCAGAAAAAAGCGGGGCAAAGAAGTAAAAGAAGGCAAAAACCACAGCAAGGAATAGTTTTGATATATATGTGATGTCTAACTTGAAGAATATTTTTTTTTATTTATTTTTCATTACGAACACGAGAACTCCTGAATTTAGAGACCTTTCATCACAACATATTGCATTCCTTTAGATGGTATTCCCAGAAAAGAAGCAATTTTCCCCTTATTTTGTATCAAAATAATTAAATGCATCACTGGTGATCTCAAACACGTCTACCCACAGCATCCCAGCCTGCTTCATAATGAGTCACATCTGATCCCAAAGTGACCATACTGCAAAACCCTGTTAGGAAATTAACTGCAGGCCAGGGAGTGGTACTAATCACACAACCAGACAAGACCACAGCTGCCCAGGGTAGCTGTATAACCCCTTCTTTTTTTATTTTTTCTGAACAAACCAGTAAGTTCTTCTTACCGAGTGAAGCTTCTGGTAGAGGCCACACGCATTGCATACATATCCACCATTTGCATTCTTTCGCCAGAGAGAGGTCTTTGTGGTCAGGCAATTGGCACAAAAAACACCCGAGCCTCTACGTCTCTGAAATAGGGAAGAAAAAGAAAAAGAAAAAAAAAAAAAAGAAAAAAAAAACACACAGAGAAAAAAAACAGGTCAGAGGTGAGTCACATGAGCTGTGGAGTTAGGACAAATCAACACAGAAGTTTTGTCTCTAGACTGGCAACAATGACAGTATAAAACCTCACTGCCCATAATGAGGTCAGGTTCAATTGTGCTTAATAGGCACCACTGATTTTCATTATAATTAACCCTAGAGTGATGGATGAGGTGTGCGAAACACCAAAGCCTTTTCAGAATAACAGCCTTAACTTTTTGAACTTCAGGTTTTGTGCATTTAATGATGGTTTCTAAACAGAAAATTCCAAAAAACCCCTCTGGAAGCTGACAGAGAACATTCGGTAAACTTCTCCTGGTTTGTTCGTCCCCCAACAGAATTTTTTGCTTTTTACATTGCTCGATTTTAAAGAATTCTGAAACACGACCACTTTAATTAATTACAGTTTCTATCTGCGTCATACTAATTCCTTTAACAGGGATTATAATTCATTAATTGAATACATGATATTCATTCCCAGTCTTTCCCACTTACTTCTGAAATCAGTACAAGCTACCATATATTTTCCACAGCCCACTAAGAACGAGGAGTAACCTCTGCCAAACAAATAAAAGTACAGTATTCTTAATGAGACCTCTTTTGAACTTCGTCCTAAACCCCAGAAAACACCATCTCACCGATGGATAGTTTTATTTCTTTTATTTTAGTCAGGCATCAGAAAGTAGAGTACAACGTTCCTAAATACAAATTGATTTTTAACCAGACTGACCTGTGCATTCATCAGTTTTCATAATGATCCAGGAATATTTAAAAGTAGACAGTTTATGAGTATTGCTCATTAAATTCTTTCTACAAAGTAATGATTTCATTAAACTTCTCATTTAAACAAAAGTCAGGCTGTGTATGTGGACACAAATACTAATAAGCAGGAAATGGAATTCCTTTGCCGAAAAGAAAATCTGAATTTCTACTCTTCTCATTTGGCAAAGAAAAAAAAAATCAGTAAGAATCTGTCATATGTAAGATAAGAATGGGTTTGTATAGGGAACAAAAAAAAGCCTGGGTGAAAACTAATTTTATTATAAATTAAAAATTACTAACACTTTAAGTAAAAATTTCAGGGTTTCATAAATTTAAGTAATTTATTTAACTTTATTCCATACTGTAGAAGACTGGTGCTCATGCCAAAAAAATACAATGGTTATAATTGTACTCTGATACATTTCAAATGGAAAGCTTTCTGCAGACATAATTTTGGCTTCAAGACTGGAACACTTTCTTGGCATTGAAAGGGCATTTGATTCATCGGGTGTTTCACAATGTATCACTAAAAAGACCTGGTGAGCAGCCAGTTCCCTATAGGGTAATTTTTCCATCCAGATGCAAGTGCTATCAGAGGCCCTCGTCAGCTAAACTAATTATGATCTTGCATTTGCTGATGCCTGCTCACTCTAACATTCGACATCCTCCATTAATCATCAATACAAGGAAAATGAATGAAACTTAAAGAAATGAGGACTGGTAAGCTGCATAGCCATAAAAATCTGATATGAGTGCAATAATTTAACAAGATTGGAGAAATGTTTTTAGTGAGCACAAAGTCAGGCTCACAATTGCCCTTTTAAACCAAGAACACAATTTCATTAGTACAGTGGGTTGTGCTACTTTAAAGTGATCAATAAAATCGAGATTGTCATCAAGATAATCTTTCTCTCACCCCCTTACACCATTCCCTATTTTGTCTCTTAATCCAGAAGCAGTAAAATACTATATTTTTGTCAATTCAGCTAATGGAAGAACTAAATTGTAGTTGATGTCCTTCAGCAAACATCTAACTAGCTGTTCATATGAGATGCAGCTCAGTCTGGAAAGATGCACTCACCTACAAGCTAATTGAAGCTCACAATTCTTTTTGAGTTGCATATCCTTGAACAACTTCACCTGGCTGCTGAAATGTTTTCCTTAAGAGTACAATAAAAGCTTCACTAAACTAACCCCAATTTGGTCCACTTGAGGGGTGAGAAATTTCCAAGTTGAAATGACTGTTTATGGATAGAATTCAGATACAACTGAAGATAAAACTCTTCCTTTCCATTCCTACCTTTTAACTGCTGGCCTATGGCTTCTTGGGTGTGTTCTATTAACTAAGTGGAGTTTTAATCTAAGTCAGTCTTTCCACCTGTTTATTTCAGTTTGCGTTCCTTGAATTTTGGAAATACCTTCTACAAAGTCATGTAAGACTTTTCAAATATAGAGAGGGCAGCTTAGTTTATATGTTGCATTTGCATGTACTAAAACGGTGACAGGTGTATCAACACTGAAATCTTAATTAAATGCTATTGGAACTTATATATCTTTTAAGCATTGACAACAGTAGCTCTTTTTTTCTCTCCTTTATAAAGAAAGATCTGATTCAAACCGGACATTCGTTGCAATGAAATAATACAATGAGTACAGCTGACAACAATCTACAAAATACCTAGTAGCAGCTATAATTACCAAAATCCTATACTTGTACTTTTTAGTACATGCAAACTATCCATTTGAAATTTCAAAGTAGTCCAACTAAACATCCTTCCCTAAATTTAATGCAAAATATTTAAATTAGGAGTTGCATCTTATCTTTCTCTGTCTTCTATTATTTTTGCAATATTTAAGGATCTTACAGGATAACCAGTAATGACTTTGATGGTGTCTGCGAGAAAAAATGGAAGCTGTTTTTAAAAGCCTGCAGCTGTTTTTAAAAGCTCTTCTCTTTAAACCAATACACTTTCTTGAATAAAGGAGATAGAACAAAATCCTACACCTTTAATTCTCATAACCAAGTTTTATAAATGTTACAGGCCAAGAGATTATTTTTGATAACTATTGATTAGTCATGATACTTCTACTGTTAGTAATGATACTTCTGCATGAGTTAGTTTGGCTTTGCATACTCAGCGTTTGTACTAGTCCATAATAATGGCCATATTGCTGGTATGCCAGGTAGTCTTACAAAGGAAGAGGCATTGGAGCTCAACCCAGCAAAGTCTGTGCAACTGTCACAGCCTACAGAGTCCATAAAATCCAGACATGTGCTCAAGTCCTCTCCTAAGCATCAGCCCAGCCAGCATCTTCAAGAAATAAGTTATGGAATTTTTTTCTCTTTTTCAAATGTGAACATGTACTTATAGTTAAATTAGGTCTTTAGATCAGCTCAGAAAAGGTAAATAAGTTGACAGAACTAGTCATGGGAGGATCTGAGCCACAGATAAAAAGGTTCCAGTTTGCAGTCAATGCCACTAGCTCTGACTGGAGATATCCATGAAAATTTCCTGTATGTCCTTAGAAAAATAAGCCAAAAGGGTCTAAATAACTAAAATATGTATCTACTAATCAAGCTTTATAACCACTACATTACAATCCCAAAGTCTGAAGGGGCTAGTGCTGTGAAGAGCCTGTGTCTATTTCCAGTCCAGTTCCTAGGTCTGGGTGTTTAGTATCGTAGTTGTCTCAAATCATACTGGGCTAAAAGTTGGTGCATGCTTCTGTCAGCCCAGATGTAATTCTTTTTTTCCCTCTTCACTTTTTTTGGTACTGAAAACTTTATTTAAATCAGTTCAGCTGTTTATAATTTGAAGACTGGCCAGAACTAGGGAGGTTGGGGGCAGAGGGGATTTTGAGTTTTTCAGATAACTTTCTAACAAATCTACAGTCATAGTAGCTTTGCTCTGGGGAAAAAAAGTATGCACACATTTTAGTATTTTAATAGTAGCAAAGCGACTAGTGAATTATTATTTTTATGTAGCTAAACTATGAAAGTTTGTAATGATTCACTAAACATGTATTGCAGATCCCTCTACTAACTGTTTTCCCTTACTAAGAACCATGCTGAAAGCATATAATTGCATAACAACCCTTGATATGCAGAGTATTTACTCACATTTTTTATGGTTTAATATCTTGACCATTTCAAATTGAACAAGTCTGAAACTTGGTAGACACATTGTCAAGCCTAAATGCCTGATTTATTTTTAACTCTTTACATGATATTTTCTAGTTACCAATACTTCAATGAAATGAAGAAATTAATAGTAGAGCTTTCTTCTAAGTAATAAAGGAGCAGAGGGAAAGGTCAGAGAATACCATAACAATTGATATACTCGGGCATTTTGACAGGATCTGGCCCTTGTTTTTCATAAAAGCTGCTTAAGATTTCAAACAGAAGACCTTACAGTTTACATGATTTCAAACTTTGTAGCCATGTAGAAGCGTCATTACCCTCCACAGTTATACAAAAAAATATTTTAAAACGTACTGAACTTTCAGTTATTATTTCAATGGAACTTCATGCAGTAAAACCTATATTGTAAAAGCTCAGCCAAGAACACTGCTCAGGAACTGTGGTTTTTTAGCTAGCTAGACTAAGCAATGGTGCCCGACACTTTGCTAGTGCCAAATACATCCTGTTTTTGAAATTTCTGCCAGAAGATGCTTTTAGAAACTCAAATAAGCTCCATAAGCATCAGCCGAGCAATTTTCTTACATCACCCTCTCGGTTTTGGACACAGTAAAACCTGTCTTTTTGCTGATTACTTTCACTTCCCCATCACAAAATGACGATACAACGAAGCCTGAGTGCATTTTTTTTACCATCTCTGGCTTTCCCACTGTGCCAGAAATGGAGCACGTTGTAATCATGGCTCCAGAACATGAGGTGCATAGAAATCACAAATGTTACCCAAGAATAAGCATATGCCTGACCTATTTCCAGTGAGAAAGTCAGGAACTGTAGCAGTACATGCCTTACCAAAAAAAAAAAAAAAGGCTTAAACACTGTCTCTGGATGCTCTCTGGCAACATGGGAGGTATGAAAGGGAGGTGCCAGGAAACCTGCACGTATTTGGTTCAGTGTGAGCCAGGTGGCCTGCCGTGGAGAGGATCAGTTGTAAGCAGCTGGTCCCTCTCACACCTGTAATCATCAGGCTGCTACCAGACAGTTCAGAAAAATAGTGTAGCACCCTCATGGTTACATCCGTGCATGTTGCATTTGCACTGCCATGTTCAGGAGTTTCTTGTTTCATACCTGCTAAGTCTTTCCAGGTATTGTCCTCCTGATAAGAGGAGGCGTTTAGTTCTCCAAGTTTCAGTAAAATCTGGGCAGCAAGGTAGCATCTAGATGTTGGAATAAAGGCTATTTTCTTCTGTTTAGAGATGGGAAAAGAATCTTTCAGACCTCATTTCTTTTGGCTGCAGAGGCACTCAGACCTTTCTGAATGTGTTTAATCACAACTGCTTTCTCTCAATTATGAAAGCAGCCACAACTATGTCCCTGTAAAGTTTCACATTTTAAAATTTTAGTTGCTTTTGTTGTAACTAGGTCTAAATTGAAAAGAAAGTAAATTTGGTTTTCTTCCCTTTATAACTTGGACAACTTTCAGGAATAGACCAGGCACAGCAAATTTTCGGCCCTAAAGCTTAAGTTGTCAGAAACACATAAAGCAGAGTGTTAAAATAGAAGTTGTTTTCAACCTTAACTATGAGTTAACAGATGCCTCTTGAAGTCAATTTAATGTGCCAAATTCAAACTATTGCCTAAGACATTTTCAAGAACAATTACATTGAAGAGCTGCAGTTGAAAGATGTATAAGAAAGAGGTTAGGAAAGGTAAGGCAAAAAGAAAATAAAAATGCCAGGAGGAAAGTTAAAATTACACACCTAATTCATATAAAAACTTTAGTGGAATTTTTAATGCTCTATTGTGACAGCATCTTTTTATGATATATGCCGTATTACAAACTTTTAATGAGAGGAATCAAGGGGATTTTAGAAAGAAAAAAGAACCCCAGACAGTAAATTAAACATTACTGCTAGTGCAGCCTTTCAGAATTCTACTATACTCCCTATCCCTTAGGGAGTGTAAATATTTTAATGTGCATGTAAACTGCAATTATTTTTTATCAGTAGTAGAAATGCAGATGAATAGATTTTGCCCCAGCATTTGTAGCATTTCCCTGCATTTTGTAAAGCTACCTTAGAGACGGCGGCACTTCACTACTCCAGAAAAACCCCACCCTGAAAAACAGGCAGTGAACTACAATCTCTCTGTGACTTACAAAGCAAGAAGAATTTAGCAAGATACTAGTTTAGGATGTCAGGATTGCTGCCAAAGTAAAATATCAGTTGAGCAAATTAAATTAATAAGAAAAATGTAACTATACAAAGAAACCACAAAAGCACTTGCCATCACCTCCTTACCTTTATTTCTTTCCCCAAGCTACAGCAGACTCAACCTTTGCCACTGTGCTGGGCACCCACTTTGGGCACCCACCTTCAGAGAGAGCCTGAGCTCCACAGGCACGAACTTAGCAGAAGGGTTGGACTACATGATCTTTTGAGGTCCCTTCCAGCCCCTGAGATTCTGTGAACTTAGCATTGCTTTCATCATTCATTGAGCCACATGCAACTATGGGATCACATAAATAATTACAATAATAAGTAAATAATTATTATATACTTTTTTTTTCTAATACCACTTATCAGTGAAAATTATGCAGCTCACAGTGTATCTCTCTGTTCATCCACACAGGGATGGAAGTTAACGTCACAGTTTCCCCCTCACGATCCCGTGGCACAAATGTTTAACAGTGAAATTTCTTCTGCAGCCTAGGCAAGGTGGACGTTGACTTTTAAACACTGTGTCCTTAAAATATATGTGATCTTCTGTTGGGTCGAATACATATGCATCGACTAGAAAAATACAGACATATACAGACATATTTATGGTATGAGGCATTTGTAATGAAAACTGAGAAATATTTTGAAATGGAACTATGTGGTTTGCAAAGAGTTAATCATTCCACATAAAGTATGATATTTTAGAAAGCAGTTTTCTTTACTATCTTCTACTAAACATAACATAGTTTTAACTCTTATGCCTCAACTCACACAAGATAATGATGCTTAAATTTCTTCCACTGCCTTACACAGGAGCTACTACACTATGGTATGATCTCACTTCTGGTATTATTTTCCCACTAACTACCAGAAGCAGAACACGGACTTCCACAGAGGGCAGCCTGAAAATTAATTTTTAAAGTTTTATTAACACCAATAGCAACAAAAAAAACCCCTCCAAAACAACCAAACAAAAAAAGCAACTTTGGAACCTGCATTTCCTGCACAATAATGATGTCATTTTGCAGCAACTGAAACCTATTGAAGAGGAATAGAAATTCTGTCTCCAATAAGTCACTGAGTCAATTACACAGGAAAGTACTGTAACGGGCTGTCCCCCGTCAAACAGCTCACGTACACGACTTCCTTCTCAATTACCAACTTGTCTGCATTGCCATCTGTAAAAACGAACGCATACCTTGTGCTGCCAGTTTCTGCTCTTGCACTTCCATTAGTGGAACTGGCTGCAGCTGCTCAAGAAGAAAGCCCTGATTGTCTTTGTTCTCCCCCAAATGTGGCACCATTTTACTCCCTTCCTTCTGTACATTGACTCAAGGTAATATGTTATCTGTGCCGAGGTGTGCTGGTAAGCATTTAGAGTACAGTTCGCCTAAATTTAAGACCTGCTTTCTTTTCACAGTTTATCACCTAATACAGTAAAAATCTGCCAGCAGCATCTCTCAGCATCTTCACCAGCCTATCACGATAAGTTTTATCAGCCCTTTTTAAGAACTGTTGTATTAAGTTTTAAGTTTCTGACCAAATATCTTTCCACTTTTCTAAATCAAGTCAACTTTGGCAATTTTAAAACAGTACTTCTGTGAAGTAATCAAAGATTAGTAAAGAAAGTCCAACATAGGAATATTATTCCTTAAAAAAAAGAGGCCAGGGAGATGAGTTAGTGTGCATAGGCAGGACATGGGGAGCCTGGTTTGAGAACTGCAATCCTTGCCCTTAAACATTTCTCCATTAGCACTTAGCTGAAAGAGATTCACACAGCGCTCCGATGCTGAACGGCTGCCTGAAAACTCAGTGCTCACACACACAGATTGCTGCTCCTTCCCGAACACCCTGTGCTTCCAAACAAGCTCAGACATTGTTAGAGAACAAATCTAAGTCATTATGAGTCTCTTGCATTTTTTTTCCCAATTAGAAACACAACATGAACAGTATAAATTGTACACAATTAGACCAGTCTTCTGATCAGTGACTGCATAAAAGTAGTACCGTTAGAACTAAGCACACTGAAAGAGATATCGAGAAAACTGGAAAGGGTTCTGACTCTCTCACTTCTTGGCACAAGACAAAAATATCCAAGCCCTGCTGTCTTAAATGGGGAATCTGAATCAATAGTTACGACTTTGCTATAAACAGACTCACTTTCTCAGATAAAGAGCCAGTTATGAAGGCGCCTAAACATGCAGTTAGGTGTTTAAGTTCAGGCATCAATACCAAAGGATTTATGTCTAAGAAGGCACCCCACCTATCCCTTCTTTCATGAAGTAATCTCACTCATCAAATGAAAGGACAAAAATGGAGCAAAGATACATCCATATTTCCTTAAACACCCCTAACTTTGACATGGTAGAAGAACCAGACTGCTTTTGCAGATCTCAGCTAAGAGCCAGTATGTAACTCTACATGTGATAGTAATTGAAGGTCCCAATCCTGCAAGTGCTCTGCTGCAAGCATGAGCACAAAGCTGCTGGCGTTCTCAGCTTCTGGCATCTGTTCCCACTTCCACAGAAATCAGATGGGCAAAATTAAGTTTTGAGGAAAAAAAAAAATCTTAGACATTTAAAAAACATTCCCTGACCTTATTAAAGTCCACGTGATCTCTATTTATATAGAAAATGGCTCAGAAAGCCAGCAGCTGAGAGGAGGAACCCTCATTTGTAGATTTTGGCTGAGGGCTGCCAAAATCAGCAGGGGAAAGGCTCCTCGGGGGTAAAAATTTCAAAAGCCATTAAGTGTCTTAGAAGTCTCAGTCCCACTGACTTTTGATCACTTACATCCTCCCAAATTTGCACCCCAAATCTGGAAACTACACTGGAAGAATAATTTCTAATGCAAAGCTACAAAATGAGTACATAAAGTTTTCACAGAAGTGTTCAGGACTCAGAGGAGAAATATCAATTATGTGACTACCTTTTGGTGAAAACCAGTGAGGTTACATTTACCTGTTACTCCTACTTTTAAAAATTCCCTTTACAACCATTAATTTTAATTAAAGAAAAAATATAACATGCAAACATTTCATATGGGCAGCTATAGCTTACATAATTGTTTAGGAAGTGATATAACTGTAATTCAAGTCTCATGCAGTCCCCATGAGAAAGTTGTTACTAGGGTGAGATCCAAAGCAGACTATGTCCAGCTATTATTTTCAATATGCTTCAGACTGCACTTTTAGAGCAGATCTTGTTACATTCTGTTGCTACAATGGCTTCCATTCAGGACAATCAACATTTGCCAACCCATACCACACAATTACCATAGTTATTTTCTATTGTGAGCTTACAGAGAAACGGTGGTATCCCAGATACCATGGTGTGGCAAATATTGAAAAGTAGTGACCTTTTTATAATCGACATTTTCATCTAATCCAATCCACTGCAAACACTTTCAGATAACAAGACAATAAGGCAGAGTCTGTGTCTAGTGGTTGGTTCTAACATAATAATCTTATCCTGTCCTGTGATCCCACTTCCAGTAAAAACATTACACAATCACAGAATGGTAGGGGTTCGAAGGACCTCTAGAGATCATCCACTCCAACCCCCTTTTCATAGCTTTAGGAAGTCAGAATGGATTAGAGCTTTGATCAACTCCAATATCCATCTAAGGCGTTATATCCCCCAAAAATAAAAGAAAATAAAAAAAGACCCAAGAAAAAAATCCCATATTTGTGTTTTTTAAAAGTAATCCATCTACAAGTGCCAAGAGCTTCCTGGGCTGCATTAGGTAAAGTGGTTCGAGCAGGTCTTGGAGGTGATCCTTTCCCTCTGCACAGCCCTGATGAGGGTCTGGAGTGCTGTGTCCAGTGCTGGGCTGCCCAGTACAACAAAAACATAAACGTACTGGAAAGAGTCCACTGAAGGGCCACAAAGATGATGAAGGGAATCAGGAACCTGTCATACAAGGAGAAGCTGAAAGAGCTAGGATTGTGAAGCCTGGAGAAGGGAAAGCTCAGGGGGATCTTATCAATATGTACCTGATAGGGGAAGAAGAAGCCAGGTTTTTCAGTGGTGACCAGTGAAAGGAGAAGAAGCAAAGGCACAAACTGGAATACAAGAAATTTCATGTGAACATAAAGGAAAAAGGAGTTTTTTTACTGTGAAGCTGACTGAATACGGGAACAGGTTGCTCTAGGAGGCTGTGGATTGTCCATGCCTGGAGATATTAAAAACCTGGCAGGATACAGCCCTGAGCAACCTGCTCTGGCTGACCTTACCCTGAGCAGAGGAATTGGACTAGATCATCTCCTGATTGCTTGTCACTTTCTTTTTCACTATTAATTTATATCCATTTTTGCTTTAATTCACATTCATTTGCCTTGAAAAATACATATTTTAACTTTCATAGCTGCAAAAGTATTAATTAAAATAGATCAACATCCAGACTGAATGTTACAGACTGCAGTCTGTAAAACTACTGTACAGCTACTAAAAATGGAGAAACCTACTTGTAAATCATTTCAGAATGTTTATCAGGAACTGAGTGAAGCATCTACTGTAGGTTTTACAAAAATTATTCTGTTTCTTCTATCAAGATTCTCATGTCTACTTCTAAATGAGACTCAATATAGGGTGTTGTATAGGTTTCCTTAAAAATACCACTAAGATGAGAAGGAGAAGAGAACAACTGTTCTACATTTTGGAGACATTTATCCTTAAATAGTGTTTATGTACTGCAAGCATCTCTTCCATAAACAAACCAGGTCTTTGGAACAAGTGAACACAATCTCTGAAGAATCTTTACCAGCTTCTATTTCTGGTACATGATGCACTGAGAATTTTAGGCCAACATGGGCATATGGTCTCCTAGTTTGATAGGAAACATTTCACGGAATTCAAATCTGAGCCACAAGATAATGACCAAAGACCTTAAAATCTACGATACAACACAAGTTTGAAAAAAAAAAAAAAAAGAAAAAGAAAACCAAGTGTTTCCTGATACAATACCAGAGGCAGTAGGAGTATATAAAAACACAAGAAAAAGGGAAGTCATGGTAACTGGTGTGCACAAAGGAATATTCTGAATCCCTTATTAATCAAGACTAACCCCATTTCTTAAACTGTTTTAATCTTTTTTTCTTTTTTTTAAGGAGAATCACCCAGTAGGGAAACAATTTTTAAAAACCAAACAAATAATAATAAATATTTATCTTAATAACATTCATGCAGGATTTATGGCTTTTCTGGCTTTGCAGCCCTAGAAACTGGTATGTCCTCTGTACTTTTTATACTCATTCACATCTGCACAGAGAGAATACTGTAACTGCACAGCAGTGCTTCCAGTGTCCCTAATCTAATTTTTCTTTTACCTTTAAGAAGGTGGTTCTTAAATTGCTTAAGACATCAGCTTCAAAATCTGCATTGACAGAATCACTCTTACAGATTGCATTCCACTGAAGGAATTATTTCTGATGCAAGTGGCAGGGTGAGCTTACTGGTGGGGGCATGGGCCTGACGGGAGCAGTAGGAGAGAAACATGTAACTTAGCGGCCTTTTTGCATCATGAGTTCTGCATACGGAGGAAGAGAGGAACCACCCTGTCACATACTCAGGCTTTAGTTCAGAGCACAGTGAAGGACTTGAAAATAGACTCAAGAAATTGAGCACCAGGCTGGAAGGAGAGGTAAGGTGAAACCCCTCCTGCAAGCCCACAGTTAACTTATTTTCATGTCCTTTGGAGGTTTCCTAAATGAAGCTGACTGTGTAAGAATGCCTTCTAAAACAAGCTCTCTGCTACCTTTCTTAAACGGCAGCAGTGAAACAGCTCCACAGCCACTGCCTCACTCACAGGCAGCTGTGGCTTCATTTGCGTTGTAAGTGGAGAGGAAAAGACCATCGGGTTGGCCTGAATGCATTTATGAGTCTCTGCAGAGCTTAGGACAGTGACTCAAATTTGGTTCCCATCTACTGACCAATTAATCAGCCTTTGCTATTCAGGCAAAAAAAGCCAGGAAATAGTTTCCCTTTTACCTTTCATCTGCTAGTATCACAGTTCCTCTCCTTTGAAACTAGTCTCCACTCCAGAAGGCCCATGCATGCAACTTTGAAATAAAAAGAAACCGTTAGATTTAGACATGCTGTACAAAACTGTTGCTGCTACTCATGAACAGGCTATATTCAAAGCCATTTCTGTCTTACTGACAGAACAAAAACTCTGAGACTCTTAATTCACTTTTCAAGTTAATTCAGATTTCCCTTAACAGCGAATGTCAGGTTTTTTTACCTTTTTTACTCTTTCTTTACCTTTATCACTTACTGGAATCTTCTGGAATAAGAAAGAAAACGACGTGCACCAGATTGTAGCAAATTTATAACGACACGCCGTTTCTTCGGGAAAAAAAAAATAGCCTTCCAATTCATCAGCATCTTTGCCAAAAGCCTTTTTTTTTTTTTCAGGAAAAGAGAAGGGCCTTTATTTTCTACATATATTTTATAGGAAACATTTTTTGGTTCTGTGTCATGGACTAGGATTTCACACCTTAGTGGCTGGTCATATGGAAATGGACATGGATGTGGAAACTTCATGGCTGTGAAATCCTGATAGTAAAATCAGCAGGAAGATGAGGAAGGTGTGGGGAACACTGAATGATTCATGCAGTAACAACCTCCGGATGCTTTGAGGAAATTTTGGGATGGCTGCCAATGCTACCTGTCTATGTCCAGCATTCTGGATCCTCCAAAGCAGGCTTTAAACCTGGGCATGATACAGAGGGAGCATTACTCTTTTGAGTAATGCCCACATATATAAATGGATGTGACATGTATGGATTTTCAGAAAGAAAGATCTTTCCAAACTCCAGTTGCAATTACCAAAGAGCTGTACCTCCCAGAAATAATTCCTAAAATATAAATACCAGGCCCCTTTATTAATAGCAGTCTGAGCTAACGAGGGAACAACTTCCAGAAGTCACTGTAGAGCAGCACAAAGCTAAGCATCTTAGCTACAACATTCAACAAATTGGTGGTTTGAAACTAACTCTTCTTTTGCCAATTCAAAGAACAAATCCTCTCCTCTTTCATATGCAGTATCACCAACTGCATAAAACACACGGAGAGCAGAAGACGACAGAAAACCTAGAGAACTAGCACTGATTTGATGCCAGTCTGTTTTAGAAGAAAAAAAGACTGAAGCTCAAAAGAAGACAGAAAAAGAAGGCAGGAGATAAAAAACTAACTGCACTGAGCTTGGTTTTTGCTTCGGCAAAGGTAATTCTTGGCTGATTTTACTATGGCCTTGCCACCTACGTTTGGAGCCCTGGCATATGTGTGGCACTACCAGGGCAGATGTGGTAGACATATCCTCAAGATGGCCTATATAATTTCTCATTTCAGGAACAATAGCCCTAGCACCAAAGTCCATATTGCATGCACAGCCTGGGCTGTGATTTCTACCACATTTCAGTGATTAATGGCCTTGTAATGGAATACAAGTTTCCTATAGAATGTTGAAATCTCCCTACAAATTTGGCTTTGTCTGTTATTTACTGGTGGGTTGTAGGAGCAGTGAAAGACTAGTGATGCTGAAAGCACTGGGTCTGGTCGCAGGTACAGCAGCAAAAGCAAGGGAGTGAGCCAGGCTGGACTGTCACAGTCAGCTACAGTCACTAGAGGGTACTGCGAGGGCACCTAAAGGGTGCTGCTCCCATGGCAGAGGGCAAAGGAAAACATTGGGAAACCCTACCGCAGGCAGCATTACTTGGCAATCAGAATGAGCTACTTTAAAGACAGAACTGCCTTAAAAATGCCTAATCTCAGTCCTGATTTTTAAAGTGTTCCTGTGGAAAGTGCACACATACATGCCACCAACAAGCCAAGCAACTCACACCTTTACTGTGCATTTTTAAATCCAGCACAGTCTGTGGATTGTGAGTCACACGGCCCCTTCTTACACGAAAAAGACAAACAGCTACAACGAGCAGCATGAGGATGAAATTCCTATGGTTTTAACAATGGTAACTCGCAGAAGGCAAGATGAGGATCCCCTTGTTTACATACAGCATCACATAAGATTACAGGGCTATTGAAGTGGTAAAGTAGTACAAAAGTAAAAAAAAAAAAGTCAGCATCTGACTTTAGAAGACATCGCTATGTTCATTAGTGAGGCAAAAGAAAAAGTTAGCAATCATCAAGTGAAAGAATCTTAGCCACTGCTGCTTCTCCTTCATTAAACACTGCTATCCCATATAGAGTAAATAATTGCCAGGAAATGTACTGCACATACTTCAATATTCTGGTATTTTTAAAACACACAACCCCTTTCATGCATGAATATCCCTTAATGTGTCTGCCGGAGTTTCTGTGATTTGCACGGACTAGCAAGAGATGTTGGATGATACTCTTAAGTTCTACCAGATTTCAGTCATAATTCTAATCAACCAGAGCATTCCAGACTTTATTGCCCATCTTTCTTTTTCCACTTCTTCCACCGACCAACCAGTTAATAAGGAAATAGGAAGAAAATGTGTTTGCAATGGATTGTACAGCATTCCAATGAGACATAGAGGTGGACAATAATACAATAGTTGGGAATATCAAGCGAAAATGTTAACATTAACTAGGTTTACTTTTCACTCTATTTAAATAGAAAAATTTGAAGTAAGAAGTTTCTGTATTTTAGTCTCAGCCAATTTTGGGCCACACTGAATGTTAAATAAACTATTATTTAATCAAATACAGGCATATTAGTCTCACTCCTGCTGACAACTTCAATTAGAATATTTTTGCTTCATAAAAGAAAAAAAAAAAAAAGAAAAAAGAAAAAGCTCATGATCTTTAAACTACTATGGCTTCTGCAAAACATCTGGTTACAATTTTTTATATATTCAACCATCAAACTTCTATCTCCACAAAACAGTTTACTCAAGATTTGTTTTAATTATCCTGCATTGAAAGTTTCATATGGCTTTGAAAAGGGGGTGAAAGGATCGCTCGCGATGCAGACAGACGCAAACTGAAAAGGACTGTACACTGAAAGATGTGTTTGAAACGATTTTTTAAAATGAAAAATTCCTTTTTATTACTGCCAGGAAACAAGTGCTACTTTAACTATTTCATTGTACAATACATCTTGGCTTGTTCATTAGCAATTTTAATGGGGTTTTTTTGGTTGGACTCTAGGATTAAGGCAATCTTTACTAGCACGTTCACTGGAGCCATACAAGCTGCAACTACATCTTTTCTCGCCAATTCCACAGTGGGAACAGTATATTTCTAAGAGCACTCATTTAAAACAGAAAACATAGCAAAGAAAGCATCTGAATGTGATAAAGTAGAAATAAAAGTTAATTTTATAGAAGCATAGAAAAGCATTGCTTATACAAAAAAAAAAAAAAAGTTGTACTGAATTTTAAGCATGGGAGATCTCATTTATTTTCATAAGCCTATTTACCTGTGTAAAGGAACAATTTGTGAAGCTTTTAAAAAATTTATTTAAAGTAAGGGAACTTCATTTGTATATTAAAGATGACCTGAAGAGACAATTTTATTTTGGTCCTATAAGATATTCTGGTATTAAACCCTAGATACAGACATGTCTCTGAATCAGTGACCACCAGCCACCAATGGGTCAAACCACCAACACTTTTCCAACCATGGTCAAGCACAGCAAAATGAGTCTAACCTCTGGAGCCAACCTCTAAACAGGCTGTCTCACTAAACTCAGGGCATAGTCTCCACTGAAGAACTCCTGAAACACACTCCCTTCGTTACAGTAATATTTGACATTTTACTTGAAACCAGAACCAGGAAAATACAGAAGAATGGAAAATTAGTAACATGCAAATTGCTGATAAAGGCACTGTTTTTCACAAAGCCTTGTTTGGCACGGAGGATGACGATGGAGATGAAGCTTTTTCGAACAGCATTTGAACCAGTTCAAATCCTCAGGTTCAAAATCTTGTGGTTACACCAAAGATGGGACTGTTTTCCCCAAGTTTCAGTTACTGTGTCTCAGTGTTATCAGCCGAAAGACTTGCTGAGTTCACGCTGTTTAAAGTGAGGAAGCGTGAATAGTCACTGTCCTCACTGACACAGCCTGCAAAAAAAGGGCTTCAGATATGAGGGACTGACATCTTTTATTTCAGGTATGAAGAGCACAAATGTGACTCAGACCAAAAGAAAGCTGTCACCGAATACTTCTTTTGAGCGTGCACCTCCCCCCACAATTCCCATCAACAATCCCAAGGTACATTTTTAATGTGGTGAGAATTCAGACATGCAATTTTGATTAATGTTAATGCAAGTCGTGTGGCCAAATCCCTGTACACTACTTTGAGAGTTTATTCTAAAATTGAAATATAATTAAGGTTGCGACACAAACCAAATAAGGCAAGGAAATGACACTTCATTAGTAAGCTATTCATTAAAAGAGCCATAGGTAACCTGTTGCAACAGCGTGATACTATAATAAAATGTTTCAAGGGTTTATACAGTACCGATGTGAACCACCTAGGCAAACATGGTACAGGCATCCAGACACACTAAAAGAAAAAGTTGCCTTCTGCAACTAGACAAATTAGTTCTTTAGATTATTTAGCTGTGGTATTGGATTGGAAGATTTTGAGTCCTCTTCCCAGTGACATTTGGAGACTGGCGCATTTGTTCTCTTTGTAAATTTAAACTAACGAGCAGTCCTGCATAATATAGCAGACTGTAAAGAAAGGAAAAGAGGAACTGAAGGGAGTAGGAATGCATACAAGGAGTTTCTGTTTAGTCAAGTTGATAGCTAACAGATAAATGATCTAAGGACTGTTTTCAGTTTTCCCTCTTGCACAAAGCAATACTCCAGATCTTTATAACCGTGAATACTGAACAAGAATTTTACAGTGAGAAAGGGTATCATGCATTTGAAGAAGTCCTGTGTCTCCAGCACTGCTTTTGCTTGTGACTCAAAGTGGCATTTCTGTAGTATTCCCTTCTTCTCATTCTGGATAAAATTGCCAAGCCAGTTTTATTTTGTTTTGGTTTTTAATTATTATTATTTCTATGGATTGTGGGCTATGGTTTTTCATCTTCTTCATCATGCAAAAGCCCATGGAAAAAGGAGTTCTCTGATTAGTAGAAGCTGGTTAAGAAACTAAGATCTGTGGACTATAATCTGCAATAAACAACTTTTCTCATCTTGTTAGTGTAGAGAGAAGAGAGTGCTTTTTGTGTGTGTACATCTGTGTGTGAAGGACAGAGGGGAAAGAAGATACTGATAGCGAGTCAGCAGTGCTTTACAGAATAAGATCTTAAAGACTATAAGGCAGGCAATGAATCTGTCTGAGATGGAGCAGCTTTCTATATCATTGCTAAAAGTAAATGAGACTAAAGACATAAAATACAATTGAGTCCTTCATGTAAAACTTAGGGTTATTACTGTAGACCTCAGGTATTCTGCTCTGGCATTCTGATACTGGATTCTAATACTGTCGCTAACAGTAAATTCAAAGCTCTTAAGTACTACAAAACAGAAACTGAGAAAAAGAACTGGTGCTTAATGGAAAAATATTTGGGCAGTAAGTGTTGGATCTTTATTGTACATCTACTCACTATATTTCTTGTCATACTTCTAGCAAGTTCAGAAAGCAGGACTACACACTTTCAAGGTAAATTTGACTTGCAGTCTGTAATGTAACTTTATAAGCATATTTGGTAGACTCACAAAAGTAGAATGATGTGAATTATGAAGTAGGTTCTTTTATTTTTAAAAATCCTCGAGTATGTATTATATAGCTAGGTTTTTCTTTAACATTATATTCTCTTTTTAGAAGTGCATTAGAGGTATAGCGTCTTTCGACATGGTGCAAGAAGCAGATGTGTGCAGAAAGCTCGGAGGTTGTCATTCTTTTCCCTCCAACATAAAAAAGATGTGTGAAGTTACTATGGCTCTTCAAAACAGCCTAGTAATTGAGCCTGGTTATGGTCTCATTAATGTGCAGGTTTCATTTATCACCTTCTTTCTTTGTGGATTATGTGCATTGATTCATCAAGACTCGTGACACCTGGTTTTCATTTATTCTGTTCAGTGCTTCTTTTTTAATCAGTTTGTACTAGGCTGGTGTAAGAAACACTCTGAAAGTAAATCATACTAACCTCCTGAAAACAGAAAGAAGAAAATTCCAGCTTTAAAAAGAAAATACAATTAAATACCTTTTAACTTTTCTTTTCACCCCTTTGCATGCTTTTCCTCCAAGTATATTGAATAGCACGCTTGCTGCAGCTACTCATAACATAAGAGGAGCAAACAAAACAATGTACACTTAACACGGGAAATGTAAATGTTCACTATTACAAAAAGATTTTAATTCATGTAAATGTTAAATGACAAGAATAACACAGGCAAGTTTTTTTTCTTGGTGAACTACAATACCCTTGTGAATTTGTGCAGTTTAATAATGCGATATTCTCATAGAAATTTCCCTCTGCCTTCCTTCTTTTCTTTGCTTTTCTAAAATATATATCGCTTCAAATATTTCCATTCTGTATGTCAGTGGCAAATGCCAAAAATAGAGAAAGAGAGATCTGATAAAGATAAAGCATGACAAAAGTTTCACGGATAATTGCCTTCACATATCCAGTTCAGCTCTCATCTCTCCTAATTAGCCTCATTACCATACCTTAAGACAGACCAGCAGTCACTCAAATTCCCTGTTTTTTCTGTCAAAACCATTGCTGACAGGCAAATGGACAACACATGCACTGAGTGAGTCTATTCTAGACTATTCTTTTACAAGACTAGCCTCCAGCAGAAAACACAAAACAATAGTTCTTCTATAAATGTATAATGAAAGTATACATACACTGTGTGAATACTCAATAAATTATCGTTCTATTCATTGCTCTGCCATCACTTAAAGTGACGACAATAAAACA